>NC_084835.1:45413857-47891352 GCF_033115175.1 Lepus europaeus
ATTGCTAATAATAAATTTTACCATTTAGACATGGCCATAATATGGTAGACAGTGTCAATAAAAGTATGGAACAAAGATGATCCCTGTCTTTTAAGTAATGCCTTCTAATTACATGCCGGAAATGAACAGGGAAATACTTTGGCTAACTAATGGCTCTTAAAATATAAGAACACACAACAGTGTATCCAGTATGGTACAAATGTGCTGTATATACCTATGTACTTCTATGTAGAATTAGTTGCCTAACTAGATGTTCGGCAATTTTCCTAATGTTTTTCAAAGCCTTCAAGAAAAATCTTCATTTCATTTACATTTCCAACTAAAATCTGTTTGTTGAAAAACATGTGTTCAAATGGTATTTGCTTGTTTTTGAGCAAAGTTATGGCACTGGGCATGTTATCTTTGGCAAACTTGTCTGAACTTTTCTAATATTCTACATATCACTAGAGGGCACTGTGGTATTTAGGCCACTTTGACCCCTTCAAGTACTAAGAAAGGTCTTGAACTCCACAGTTAATATCAGAAAGGTTAAACAAGAGTCCTTCAATGAGGAAGAAAAAAAAATTTTTCATGCTCGATTTTAATTTTTCTAGGATAACTCAAACAAGCAAGATGAGTCCAAAAGTCAAAAATCATAGACATACAGAGCTTCTTTGGCGATCCTCAAAGACTTGTCTGTCACCTTGGATCAGATGGAAAAAAAATTTGCTCCCCAAGTTCTTGAGATTTAAATCATGAGCCTCCCATTTGCTTTGCATCCACCCACAAAGAGAGATGGCTATTCCCTGCACATAGGCTCAAGTCTCCTGCACTAACTAGAGGTAATTTCACTGCAGAACAGTCAGGCGAGAGCCACAAATGGGTTTGAAACAATTTATGATATCCGGCCTCCTTCGACATGTATTAGCATATACCTGGTTTCTTTAACATACACTTTGTTTTTCCAAAACCACAAACACAGTTGCTGGAATTTCATGTGGAAGTGCTTAAGGGGCTGAAAGTTAACACCTTTGTGATCCGTGCAGCCTCACGGTGGCTGTTAAACAAAAGCCTCTTTGTGGAGGCTTTCTTGAAATGTTTTCTTAACATGTTCCAAGTAGTTTTAGGCAGGGAACTAAAGTAAACAAGATGTTACCATGATAAAAACACTTGTGAAAACATTACAGAGCGCACTTAGTAGTTTCTTTCACATAAAACTCTTCACAGTTTTGGAAAAGTGAAATTCACAGAAAAAAAAAAGCAATTTAAAAAGCAAGTTAGCAATGCAACAGCCTCCACTGTCTACAGAGCTCGACCTTTCGGAAAGGGTCAAAGTTCCATCTCTGGGCATTTTCTTTCAACATTTTGCTCTCCATGTCTTCTATTAGAGCACATATAAAATTTATTTTGGCTGGAATAAATTACATACATCTGACTAACATGCAAAGGAATCTGTGTTGTGTTTTGCATGGCGCTTTTCTCCATGAGACACAAGCAAGGTGTGTGGGGGGGATATTCTTTTCAAATGGAATACTAATCAAGAATACAAATTATAACTTCCATTTAATTCCATCGTGTTGAGGGAAACACGATGGGAGACGGAAATATGTTTCCCAAGCACATGAGAGTACCTGGCATTTGTGAAACTATGGGTCTGTGTCTGATTTTGCAGCTGAAGTTCGAAACAGGAAAACGTGGTCATGATTTCATCTTCAAACCCACTCCCCATCTCGCCACAGAATGGTAGGAGTCTTTTTTTTTTTTTTTTTTTTTAAGAGAAAAGGGAAGCGTTCTACATCTGTGTGTGTACTGGTAAAGACTGTGTCTTCAACCTGATCTGAAAAGAAAAAAAAAACTGGCTCTGGGAGGGAGAGGCTGGAAGAACACCAGCGGGCCTCACGGATCTGGACGGCACTGGGCTTGTTTTTGTTTTTCTGTTATCGAAGGATTCCAAGCAATGCAGGCAGGGCTGGGCGATTTCATTAGAGTTAGCATGAGCACCTGCTGGTATCAGTTAGCGCTAACAAACACAGCAGTCACATGATGACCCATGGTTGATAGATTAAAAAAAAAAATCAACACTAAAAACTGCAACTTGTTTTGAGAAGAAACAGGGAAATAAATGCATACAATAGACTGGGTATCTGCTGATTCTGATAAAGCCTCCCTCTGTTGGCTGTGAGGGAAAGACAACAGGATGGTTATTTGTACAGTGTTTATCTTTGAAATCAAGGGCCCTGTGGTATACCTCACCTTGGGAACAAACACTGCCGTGTGATCACAGAAAACTGTCAAATCTCTGGTTTTGATTTACAAACAGTTATGATATTTCTTCCTCAGGAGGGAAAAAGGATCTGCCTCAGTTTTAGACCTGTGAGTCACCCTCCCTCTTCTGCTTAACCCCTTTCTCTGTTAACAGTGCCATTTTATTGTCATATGGGATTTTTACCCTGGCTAACTGATCTCAGCCTCTCACTACCTGGAATGACAGATGACAGGCAAATGTCTGCCAGGTAAAGCCATTCCCTCCTTATACTGAACCCTACAACTCAAGTGCGACAACTCAAGCCCAACAAATAGATTGGGGCAGGCGTTTCGCCTGGCAGCTGTCAATGTCCACACCCTATACTGCAGTAGCTGGCTTGGGGTCCAGGATCCTGACTCCACTTCCAGCTAATCCAGACCCTGGGAGGAAGCGGGTAAGGGCTCCAGTAGTTGGGCTCCTGACACCGAGTTGGGAGATCAGGATTGAGTTCCCAGCTGCCAGCTTTGGCCCTGGTCCAGTCTTGGCTGTTGAAGGCATTTGGGAAGTGAACCAGCGAATGGGAAGACTCCCTCCTTCCTTCTCCCTCAGCCTCTCAAATAGAAATAAAAATGTATAAAACAGGAGTAGGTGTTGGGGTGCAATGCATGAAGCCACCAATCGGGATGCCCAGATCCCATTGTCAAGTCTCAAGTCTGGTATCAAGTCCCACCTCGGCTTCTCAACCAGCTTCCTACTAATGCACAAGATGGGAGGCAGCAGATGATGCCTCAAGGCCCTGCCACCCATGTGGGAACCCTGGATTGAGCTCCTGGTTTCCTGGCTTTGGCCTACCCCAACCCCTGTTCCAGTAGACATCTGGGGAGTGAATCAGCAGACAGAAGTTCTGTCTCTCTCTCTCTCACTCTGCCCTTCAAGTAAATAAAAATAAATAAAATGTCTAAATATTTAAAAATAACAAAACAAAACCATGGCTGGTGAATGAAAGAATGGGCCCATGTAATCCCCCAAATGTGAACTGAATTGTGGGCTCTCTGAAGTCAGACTAACACAACTCAGGAGAGCAGTATCCAGGCATGGCCAAAATGTTCCTCTGCTAAAAACAAATGGTGACACCAAAAGCATTAGCCGGGATCAGTGGTGAGCAAGCCGTGGTCCAAGGTACAAAGCCTTTTGCTCATTCCTCACTTCTGGACTACAACTACCTTCCTGCTACAGCAGCCAGGGTAAGTAGTACCGGCAGAAACAGCATGGCTTGCACAAAGCTGAAAAGATTTACTGTCTGTCCCTTTTTGGAAGAAATTCACCATCCCCTGCCCTGAGATCACATTTGGCTGTATGAGACTTTTTAATCAGAAATTTGTGATTAGAAATTAGATGAAAAAAGTCTTTACTGACACATCAATGCTTTGCATGGTCACAACTCCTGCCCCTAGATACAAGGTCAGATATTTGGGGTTAAGATTATCCCTCCTTTGAAAATATACTTGAATAGGTAAGAAGGGCTAAGATCCTGGAGGAGCCCCTAACATGAGGAAGGCACTTTACACAATGCCACTCTGAATTCTAACCACTGTAAGAGGTAGTTATTAATGTCCCAAATTATTCACGCCCTTATGAGGCTTACTGGTGCTATGGAACCAGCTCGAAGAGCACAGTGCTACAAGGTGGTGACCAATTCACCCTTCTCCAACACATCACTGCCCAATCTGCTTTTCTCCAACATTTTTTTTTTTCCTCCACAGCCCTACCTAGAAAGCAAATCATTAGTGAAATGCGCCTCCTCTGACCAGGCAGGATAGTGCAGCATTTAAGAACAAGTGTATATTCCAAAGCCTGACTGGTTCAGTTTGGGCTGTGGCTCCACCCCTTACCAGCCGTGTGATCTTGGGTAAATCACTTAACTACTCTGTGCCTTTCTTTCCTTGACTGTGTGCTGGGGATAATGCTACAAAGTTAACAAGATAAAGCAGTTGCCAGGATCAGGAAGAGTTAATGTATGTGACGCACTTGGCTAACCTAATTATAAACTATTACTAGGGTAGTGTAAAATCAGAGACTAGGAAATAAATGGGGGGAGGGTCCTCTAGTTAACACCTAAATCAAGGTCAACTCAATGACTCAATGCTGCATTTTACTGAGTGCCAGCATATTACAGAGAATCCAAGCATCACTGGTACCCTTAGGAAATCACCACTAAATCAGAGAGGAGTAGATCTAGAAAAGATACACTTTCAGAATCTATAGATCCAGAAAATGGAGAACAAAAGTTTGAAAAATCACTCTGATGATGATGACCCCATAACGACATCATTCAGAGAAGCCAAGTGGTTTTCATTTGAACCACAAGGGGTCTGTCTGGTAGCTCCTTGCAGCCTAGTTCAATGGAAAACAAAGTTGGATTCCTTGAAGCCAGTTTGATTTCCCTTTAGATTGAGGAGAGACGTGGGAGATGAGAGTCTACAAGATAACTGACTTATTTTCCACTGTGTTAGGCTCCTGAAACCTGAAAACAGGAATTTCTGAGAGTTAAGAGTATGCTGTAGAAGAAAACGGAAATCTTGAATTTATCCTATACAACCAATCAATGTGTAACTCAAGAAAGCACCAAGAGAACTTTGTGTTCTACTTGTTGGTTTACAAAATTCATTTTTATTTTCTGGAACAAAGTGTCTCAGCCCTGACCCCACCGTGGCTCCTGTGGGGTGCACATCTCCCTCTGCTCTGGAGGCGGTACTGTGAGGGACACCCGAGTATGCCATGACTCAATCTGAGCCAATGGCAGTGTGCCCAGGGCTCTTTCTAGAACCATGGGGAAAGAGATGCACTATGGGATTCATAAACTTGTGGCATGTAAACCTTTCCTCTTCAGTTCCATTTGGAAAGAGCCTGACTGCAGGCAACACTGAGGAAAATGCAGCTATTCAACCACCAACACCTTGTTTGAACACCTGGGTCCAGCCATGCTTGAAGCTAGCTACACCACTGGACTTTGTAGCTACAGGGGCCAGTTAGCATCCCTTACTTTTGGGTTTGCTCATTTGCTTAAACCAAGTGAGGCTGGGTTTCTATGACTTGCAAATCTTATGACAAACATTAAGTCAATAAACACATAGGAGGAAACAATCAAGCAACAGTTGCAGGGTGACATGGGCATTCTTATCCGAGCAGGCACACAGGAAGTGAGAACACGTAACGTCAGGTGCAAATCTGCAATAAATGACTGATGGATGGTTTCCTATACAACAGTCAGACCAGACTACTGATACTCTTAGAAGAGAAATGGGCTTTCTTATACAAATCAAGTCTATGCTTCAGTTCTAATGATTTTTAAGATTCTTTTCTCTAGTATTCAAGGTTTGAAATTATGTTCTCTCCTTCCAATATTATATGTATTTCCTAATAAATGAACCGATGATTTGAGGATTGTCACAGTAGAGATACTGTGACCACAAATAAGATTTGTTAAACGTGTCTAATATGGAAACTGGCATTTCCCTCTGACACTAAAATAGATCCATGTCATCAAGAGTGCTGATAGCAACCTCATAGTTCCAGAGACTTTATAAAAATAAATCATATTTATAGGGGTTTATTAGCCATTCCGTGGATGAAGGGAATCAGCACCAAGATATTTATTCAAACTTAGCCCTGGTGCAGAAGGAAAAATCACATTTTAGAAGTGGTTTCTACAGTTCTTCTTCACTCAATACACAGATGCGATTGGGAAACTGTCAATGACTGTAGACCCAGTGATTTATAAGGGAATGAAACCCAGTATCACTAACCTGCACCAAAATAATTGTAAGGGATTATCGCTTGATTTAAAACAAAGCTTCACTGCTCTTAATTGCTGAACGCGGAAGCAATTTTGGACATCTGTTTCCAGAAAAATTTTTAAGTAGTTAAGATCCCAACGACAACATCATCCACTTGAAGTAAAATACTGAAGACAGAACTCTATGAAACTGATTCACTCACAGGCTTCCATTCATTAGTCAAAAAACTATATTCACCCAAGCGACGTGCAGGTAACACGAGACATATCCCCAAGGGTGGTTTTATTACACTATTTCTACCCAGGTTCTCAAAGACAGACACACAAACTGTTCTAACTATATAGAGGCCACACAACAGTGGAGACCTGCACATCAATCAAGCTACCTCTGTTTCCTTGGGGCTTGAATGAGGAAAAGAGTCCCCAGCATGCAAGCTGAAAGCCATCATCCAGGGACAGATAACTGGGCAGCAGGTAATGCACCACTTGGGATGCCTGCACTCCAAATCAGAGTGCTTGGGTTAAGACCTGGCTCTGCCACTTCTGATTGTTTCCTGCTAATGCACACCCTGGGAAGCAGAGGTGATGTCTCAAGTGCTTGGGTCTCTGCCACCCATGGGGGAGATCTGGACTGAGTTCTAGGCTCCTGGCTTTGGCCTGGCCCAGCCCTGGCTATTGTAGGCATTTGAGTGAACCAGCATACAGGCGAGCTCTCTTATCTTTCTACCTTTCAAATAAAGTGAAAATAAAGAAAATTGTAAAAAATAAAACCATCACACATCTGGTTGTTCATGATATATGTACATATGTTTATTAAATTACATATTTATCAAGCATAAATTTAGTTCTTATGTCAATAATAAATGATATTATGAATATATTTATGTAATGTTAAAAATACAAGTTAGTGTAGTGTAATTTTTTAAATGACAGTGTAACTCAGGTTAGGTAAATATGAAGGTGTGTTGATGTGTTTCATGTCAGCTTCGGGAAGACTTAACATATCACTTATATATGGAGATAGTCTATCCTTATAATGGATTCAAATGGGAAAACGCAAGACTTAGTTATACAGTAACTGTAAAAAATACACTTACTCCTTCCTGTCTCTCAGGTCAAGAACCTGAACAGAAGTCACCAACGGTAAGTGAGAAAGGAAGAAAAGAATCAAACTGGTATCATGTCCTCAGCATCCATTTCTCACATTTGTGAAGTCATGTGTAGATCAAGAAAGAAAGGGCCCACTCACCAAGATGACATTGGCCAGTCATGGTCAACAGTGCTACAAAATTACAGTTAGTGCATTTGTCAGTGATTTGTAATATGGAGGGACATGAGTAAAAGTGGCAACTAAACTGCTGGAAGTTTAACAGTGGGGAATTTTTTAGGAATCACTGTCAACCTGAAAAATGGGTAAATATAGGGTCTTATTAAGAGTGCTCCTGCCTGCAGATTTAAGCCTTTTTCCCTTTGCAGGGCATCCCCTTGTAGATTTTGTACCCATTGCTTTGACAGAGGATGAGAACTTGTGATTTTTGAGGCTATGCTGAAGAGGGTGGGTTGAAACTCTCCATCAGAAACGGACTTTATAAGCAAACATAAGCAAAAGCATGAATGGTGCCGGGGGCCGGGTCGGGGGATGGCTATGAAAAGAAGAAAACAAAATCAAGTCATTCTTACTTTAGAAACGACTGGAAATCTTCACACACTGCTTCACAGCCTGGCCACTTGCACACGCCGTGTCCATAGAGAGGGTGGCTATGGGGATGTTCCTCATGGGACAAACTGCAAGAAAAACCACAGAAGACAAGAGAATGAGCCTTCTACTGAGAGCCAGGCCACCAGCCACAGAGGCGGCCTCACAGCCGACTGTTCACATAACATGACAACCCTCTGACTGCCTCTTCCCCTGGAATTTGCTCATTAATTCTGTATCGTTTTATAGTGACAAAGAGTTACATTATAAGAGTAAGACCACTATGTTCTAAACACATTCAGGTGCAACTACCTAAACATTAGAAACATACATCTATGTGTGACAGGTTTTCGACAGGCTTTTATTCAATGCAAAGCTCTCTAGTCAGACTGCAAGGGATTCTTTAAAAGGCCAGAACTTACTGAATCTACATAGTGAAAAGTGTAAAACCTACCTGATTTTGAGATTCTATTGCTATGTTTCCTACCCAGAACACTAAACATTTTTCCTCCTTCTTTCCCCTAGAAAGTGCTTTTGTATAATCCCAGATTTTTCCCCCTACAATTTTATCCAGCAAAGAACAGTGCGATTAAATTTAGAAGAATAACAAAATAATTTAGTAACACAAAGATAGCTAAGTGTATGATCTGCCTTATAAAATAAAGCTAATAATGGCAGGAAGATGATAGTTCTAAAATTACAGACACCAAGAGTGAGAGACAACATAGCATGAACAAGAAGGGGTTAATCCTCCAGTGGGGTTCCAATCAATACGTAATGATTTGGCCACACAGATCCAAGTCATGGGATGCTTTGATCCGCGCCATGTGGTGCTTGGGGAAGAGTATCTGTTGCACTCGCCGATGAACCATATTCTCAAATATTTTCTCTATTAGATTTCTGCATCCAGACTCCTTTCAGACAAATTATTTTTACAGTCGTTTCCATAACCTTAGATTCCATCAAATAGAAATGTAAAACTAACATTCAGAGTTCTGTTTTGTACTCAAGCACATTCCCTTCATGGGAAGGGCTGTTCTGCAACTTACTCCACTGCCTCTGCCTGACTTTGAACTTCAAGCACTGTGAATCATGACCACACACTCACAGGTATGTGTGCACACACACACATGCACACACACGCAGATGCCTGCATTTTATATCACCATCAGGATGTGCGTTCTTATATTTTATCGGTTCACATTATTAGAGCATATGTGCACAAGTGCCACTTGTCCCCGACTTATAATTAATCCACAGTGAGTAGACTATGAACAATGAAACTAAGGAGCATTAAGAGTAAACACACACACAGAGCTATACTTCATCAAAGCTCATTAGGTCGCCCTGTGATGTGTGGATGATTTTGCTAGAAACCTCATTTGAAAATAATGACAAGCTGTTTTGACCTAAAGTAGAAAATAAAAAATAAAGTCTGGGATGAGAGAGAGAGAGAGAGAAGGAGGGAGAGAGAGAGAAGGAGGGAGAGAGAGAGAAGGAGGCAGAGAGAGAGAAGGAGGGAGAGAGAGAGAAGGAGGGAGAGAGAGAGAAGGAGGGAGAGAGAGAGAAGGAGGGAGAGAGAGAAGGAGGGAGAGAGAGAGAAGGAGGGAGAGAGAGAGAAGGAGGGAGAGAGAGAGAAGGAGGCAGAGAGAGAGAAGGAGGCAGAGAGAGAGAAGGAGGGAGAGAGAGAGAAGGAGGCAGAGAGAGAGAAGGAGGCAGAGAGAGAGAAGGAGGCAGAGAGAGAGAAGGAGGCAGAGAGAGAGAAGGAGGCAGAGAAATCATTTGTGAAAGTAAGGAAAGATATTCCTCCTGCCGGAAAAGAACAGCAGAGGAACTTGGCTAGCTGTGCTGAATGAAACTCATAGAGCTCCACAATAAAAGCACATTCTCTACGCAGTTGAGGGTGAAATTCCATCAGATTCAAGGAAAGAATCACTACCTCTTCATGATCATCTTCAGATACATTAATGAATAAAGTAGACATGATTCAAAAGTAAAATTTTAAAAAAATTATTAGAAATGAAAGAATCCTTCAATTGTACTAAAGCCTGACACAGAAGAAAATCATTTAAAAAGAAAACTACAAATAGCTGAAAAAGAAAAAAAAAACCCTAATATTCAGAATTATTTTCTGTAGTACATTTTAAAAGATTATTTAGAACATTCTCATGTTTTTTAAATACATATTTGTTGTGGGAAAAGAAAAAATCCTCAATATACACAAGCACACACATGCTTTTGACAAAGGCAGGCATGAAGTTTTCTAACGTTCTTTAATATTCAACCTTATTTTGTAAATAATCTCTTGGGGCCAGCGCTGTGGTATAGCCAGTTAAGCCTCTGCCTGCAGCACCAGCATCCCATATGGGCATTGGTTCAAGTCCCAGCTGCTCCACTTCCGATCCAGTTCCCTGGCTAATGACCTGGAAAAGCAGAAGATGGCCCAAGTCCTTGGGCCCCTACACCCATGTGGGAGACCCAGAAGAAGCTTCTGGCTCCTGGCTCAGCCCTGGCCATCGCAACCATTTGGGGAGTGAACCAGCAGATGGGAGATGTCTCTGTCTCTCTCTACCTCTCAAATAAATAAACAAAATCTTTTTAAAAAAATTTTCTTGTTACCAACTTTTTTCCTGAAAAACCATACTTCCTGACTGTTGTGATCCGTCGTGGACCCTCTTGGCTCTGGCCCTCTGCTGAGATTCACCTGATCCCTCTTCTAGCTGGCTATGGAGGTTTCCTTCTGCTATTTGCGAATCATGTCAGAAAACAATCTATCAGGCTACCCATTCTAGGATGTTACAACAGATTTCTAGCCAAGGATATAGTCAGAGAAATGGA
Organism: Lepus europaeus; assembly: GCF_033115175.1. Taxonomy (NCBI): domain Eukaryota; kingdom Metazoa; phylum Chordata; class Mammalia; order Lagomorpha; family Leporidae; genus Lepus; species Lepus europaeus. The sequence goes on from NC_084835.1 coordinate 45,424,412, forward strand.
ATCATTCAATCAATGAGTAACAAGATTTAAAACCCACTATGAATATTCTATCAAGTTGCTCTTTTTTATCCTTCCGACGAGTCCATTCTTGGCCGTTATGTGTCATTCTGGGCAGTTCTTCAATTTGGAAGCAAGGAACCTGAACTAGTTAGGCTGCAAAATTATTATCATTAATCAGGAGCCATAAACGATTATTCTACTGTGCTTCTTGAATGGAGCCACGGGTGTTCCGACAATAACATGAAAGAAAACAACAACAGGCATTTGCAAAACAAATTTATGATGAGAAATAAGATGGACAAGACATAACACAATATTTGCCATTCCCTCTTCTGTTTTCTGGCTACATCCTTTGTAAAACATAGCGGAAAGGTAGAGCCATCGCCTGCAAAGCTGGCATCTCACGTAGGCAATGGTTCATGTCCCAGCTGCTCCACTTCCGATCCAGCTCCCTGCTAATGGCCTGGGAAAGCACTGGAGGATGGCACAACTGCTCAGGCCCCTGCACCCACATGGGAGACCCAGAAGAAGCTCCGGGTGCCTGGCTTCAGCCTGGACCAGCCCCAGCCGTTATAGCCATTTGGGGAATGAACCAGTGATCACTATCTCTCCTGCCCTCTGTAACTCTGCCTTTCAAATTAAATTAAATTAAAAAATAAACCTTTTTTAAAAAATGACTTTTCTGTAAGAATTTTAGTTCAACTTGGTATCATTAATTCAAAGCTAAACACAGATGGCAACATACTCTGTCCTTAGAAGGTCAACCAGTTACACCTGAGTCTAAAAAAAAAGGCAACCCCTCACATGCAAGCACATATTTGCACCATGGGAAGACCTTCTAACCTGTGTCTCACACTTGAAACAGTATTCTGTATTAGGAAGGATGCTATGCTCTTGTTTATCCAAGTTTGCACAATACAGAGTCGGCTAAGGAACAAAGCACACTCCTCAGTGCCTCCTAAGAACCCCCCCCCCCACCCTTAGCCGGCGCCGTGGCTCAACAGGCTAATCCTCCGCCTTGCGGCGCAGGCACACCGGGTTCTAGTCCCGGTCAGGGCACCGGATTCTGTCCCGGTTGCCCCCCTTCCAGGCCAGCTCTCTGCTGTGGCCCATGAGTGCAGTGGAGGATGGCCCAAGTGCTTGGGCCCTGCACCCCATGGGAGACCAGGAGAAGCACCTGGCTCCTGGCTTCGGATCAGCGCAGTGCGCCGGCAGTGGCGGCCACTGGAGGGTGAACCAACGACAAAAGGAAGACCTTTCTCTCTGTCTCTGTCCACTCTGCCTGTCAAAAATAAAATAAAAAATAAAAAAAAAAGAACCCCACCCCCCGACATCACTGTCCACAGATGACTCCACACTTCTCTTCGGATGCATCACTCCCCTCAAAACGGGACACCTTCCACACACACTACTCACTTCTCGAATCTGCACTTTCATACATACATTTGTCTGATGCAAACGTTTGACTCTGGAAGAAAAGCAAATGCCCTGGCAGGGGTGCAGGGACAGAGCATCTCCAGGAAGAGGAGTTCAGAACAGTAGCAACTGCTGCCCCTGCGGGGGCGTGCTGGGGTCAGGGTTTGCTGGGAACCATTGTCCCTTTTTAAATCTTGTGAGGTTTTCATTTTGTATGTGACGGAACTATTTTGCTGTACAATCATTAATTTTTTTTGTTCATACACACACAGTATAAAAAAAATCACAGGCTATGCATGACTCGATTTTCAGACTGCCATTTGCTGTGACAGTGGCATCGCGAAAGGCACATGCTCACCGCACGTGTGGCGGAGGCTCGCTTCTGGCCTTTGAGTCATGCTGTATGAAGCACCACCAGACAACACCAGCTGCACCTCTGAATGGAAGCGTTTCTGTTTCATCACGAAAGTGGAACAGGCATTTATATTCTTACTGCCTTTTGGGTCGTGCCAAAAGGGACAAGAAGGGAAATAAAAAATGAGCAAAATAATGTTTTTTAACTTGAATTAATTTAGAACTGCATTTACAGAACGAAAGATGGTGGGAAAATGACGATCGGAGCATCTGACGGAGCAGCGAGCCCTCTCATTTCCATCAGCTGCGGAAGGGAGCTCGCCAGTGCACCGAGGAAGACGTGGGAGAGGCCGCCAGGGCCCGTGCTGGATAAAGATCTGCTTGGTCTTTAAGGGAATGCAACCCACTAGCGCCAAAGTTTTCATTTTCAAACTTCAGGGTCAACTGTTTAATCAAGTGCTTTCTGTTCTACTTCCTGGAGCGAATACCACTGGGGGCAGGGCAGGGACCGCTTACACGTTCAGATCCACATACTAAGTGCCTCACACAGCACCCCCCGGCTCACGAACCCTTATGCTGATTTATGAATGAGCAGACAATAAACACAGTGCTGTTTCACTTCTATGTGGACGCATGCTAAATCAGTGATGGTCTCTAAAAGACAAAAATTCTTTTAGGTAAAGACCAGAATTATGCAAAGCCACGAGAAGATATTAAGATACATTTCTATTATTTAATTTTGCTCTGAGTATGAAGTATGAAGCACAGACAGTATGCATTCAAGAAAAGCCAGCTGATTTAAATTTCTCTTGATAATCCTTGATATGTAAAAATTAAGTATAATTTTAACACGAGAATAGTGATAGCATTTCAGATGAGAAAGAACCAGCTTGCTATGGAAAGCAGCATTACATATATATATGTAACAAACACAGCAGATATTCAGTGTGGGGCAATGGTGTCATTCATGGCATTTTTACATTATTTCTTTTTACATTATTTTACATTATTTCTTCGACGTCAGAACATACTAGCCAGCGGCGTCCTTGGCCTTTCAGATTTTATCTGCTAGGGATGGGGGACTCTCTGTTACGTGTCCACACTCACTGCTTACCCCAAACCTGAAACTAGAATATTAATTCACCTGCTCAAAGCAAGGACAACGTCTCAAGTCTGTCGCCTGTCGTCTGTAGTGATCATTACCCAGCTAGTCCCCTAAGCTCACTTCCCCCGTGGCAAATGAGAGTGGAGGAATCTTCGAAGGAGATGAGGAGAGCAGAGACGGCCTGAGCCCCGGACACTTCCTGCCAACATAAAACGCCCAGGTTCCCTGCGGCGGAAGGCCCGTACTCAGCTTTTCCGTGCGCTGACCCACGTTCCTGGGGCTGCCCGCTAAGCCTCTCCCTGATTTGTGGTCTCCTCTTTCCTAGTCTACCTCCTTCCTCTGTAAATTTCGGATTCGTCTGCAGAATAGGTTGCGCCTGTGCACACAAGTGCTCACCCTCTCCACCCCCAGATCATGCCAAGCTTACAAACCGTGCAGTATTTCACGGCCATGGTGCTTGGCAAAGGAAGCTATGGAAATCCACTTTGGGCATTCTCTGATCACTCAAAATTGTGGAGCCTTTTCCTAAGATTCTCCCAGAGTTCTCTCTCAAATATCCTAAAATTCACCCATTTGAAGTGTCCACATCAATGGTTTTCCATATATTCAGAGCTGCGTACCAATCACCACATTACCACAACCTCATTTTAGAACACTGTCACACCCGCCCCCCCAGAGAAATCCTGTACCTACCAGTAGTCATGCCCCACCCTCCCAAGCCCCGCCCATCACTGGTCTACTGTCTCCAGAGACCTGCCTATCCCAGACATTTCCTATCAATGGATTCATACAGTATGTGCTCTTTTGTGTCTGGCTCCTTTAACCCAGCGATCTGTTTGGAAGGTTCATTCATTCACACTGTGGCACACTATCGGTGCTTCATTCTTTCTTACCTGAGTATGAGGCCTTAGATCTCAGAGGGGCAGGAGTTTGGCCCAGCAGTTTAGATGCCTGTTTGCCACATCAGAGTGCCCGAGTTCAATTCCTGACTTTAGCTTCTGATTCCAGCTTCTTGCCATCGCAGACCATGGCAAGCAGGGATGGCTCACCTAACAGGATCCCTACCACCCATATGGGAGACTTGGATTGAGTTCCTGGCTCCTGGCTCCCATCCCTGCCCTGCTGTGGGCATTTGGGGACTGAACCAGCAAATGATGTCTTTGTCAGTCAAAAAATAAAATTTTAGAGGCCAGCACTGTGGTTAATCCTCCGCCTGTGGTACCAGCATCCCATATGGGCACCAGTTCTAATCCCGGCTGCTCCTCTTCCCATCCAGCTCTCTGCCATGGCCTGGGAAAGCAGTGGAAGATGACTCAAGCACTTGGGTCTCTGCACCCTTGTGGGAGACCTGCAAGAAGCTCCTGGCTTCAGATTGGCTTAGCTCCAGCCTTTGCATCCATTTGGGGAGTAAGCCAGCAGATGGGAGACCTTTCTCTCTGTCTCTTCCTCTCACTGTAACTCTACCTCTCAAATAAATAAATAAATCCTAAAAAAAAATTTAAAAAATTTTTAAGTTCATGGAAAATGTTTTATGGGAAAACTACTATGTATGCATTTCAAAAAATTTTGCATCCAAATAAGCATATTTTCCATGAACTTTTAAAAGTGTCCTTGGCACACTTTTTATCTATTTATCTGTGGATGAACATTTGGCCTGTTTCTACATTTTGGCTGTTGTGAGCAGTGTGGCTATGAACATGCAGGTACATGAATTTGAGTACCTGTCTTCAGTTCTCTTGGCTACGTATCTGGGAGTAGGACTGTTGGGTCAGGTGGTAACGCTATGGTTAACATTTTGAGGATGTGCCAGACTACTTTCCAAAGTCTTTATAATCTTACCTGCATTGTCGAGGTGTTTCAATTCCACACATCTTCACCAGCATTTACTGTTCTCTGTCTTTATTTCAGCCATTCTTGTGGATGTAAAGTGCTACCCTCCTTGTGTTTTTGATTTGCATTGCTTTAATGATTAATGAAGTTGAATACATTTTCCTGTGTTTATTGGCCATTTGTATATCCTTTTTACGGAAGTGTCTTGTTAAATTGTCTATTTTTTAATTGGATTGCCTTTTATCACTGAGTTGTAAGAGTGTGATATATATCTATATCGATATTTTGGATACAAATATCAGATGTATGATTTACACACTTACTCCTGTTTTGTGTGTTATCTTTATACTTTCTTGAGGCTCAAAAGCTTTGTGGTTTTTAATTTTTTTTAATTACTCGAGAGATGCAAAGGGAGCAGATGCTATACACTGGTTCACTCCCTGAATGCCCACAGTGGCCAGGGCCGGGCAGGAAGCTAGGAACTCAATCCAGGTCTCTCATGTGGGTGGCAGGGCCTCAACTACTTGAGCTGTCACCTGCTGCCTCTCCGGGTGTGTATCGGCAGGAAGCCTGATTCAGCAGCAGAGCTGGGATCTGAACCCTGGTACTGAAACACAGGATGCAGGCATCCCGATCAACATCTTCACCACTAGGCCAAACACCTGCCTCATACAAAGGTTTTTAATTTTTATATAATTCAGTTTATCTGCTTTTTTCCCTTTGGTTCTTTATATGTTTAAATTATGTAATATTTATTTCATTTGTTTGAGAGGCAGCCAGAGAGAGAGAGAACAACCATGAAAGACAGTGTGTTAGATCTGCTGGTTCACTCCCTGAATCCCTGCAGCAACAGGGTGGAAACCTAGCACACATTTGCCACGTGGGTGGCAGGACCCAAGTACTTGAGCCATCACTGCTATCTCCCAAGGTCCACATTCCAGGAATCAAACTCAAGTGCTATGATATGGATCTAGGGGTCTGACTGACTTCTTGCCCACTGGGTCAAATGCCTGTCCCTCGTTGTGCTTTAGATGTCACATCTAGGAAACCACCACCCGATCTAAGGTAACGAACATGGGTGCTTAGGTTTTCTTCTGAGAGTTTTTTAGCCTACGGTACAGTGTAAGCTGAATTTTGTATATGATGTGAGGTAGGGGTCAAATGTTTTTCCTTTGAAAGTTGTCGCAACCACATTTGATGAAAAAACAATTTTTTTTTGTTTGACAGGTAGTTACAGACAGTAAGAGAGAGAGAGACAGAGAAAGGTCTTCCTTCCGTTGGTTCACTCCTCAAATGGTGGCAACGGCCGGAGCTGTGCTGATCTGAAGCCAGGAGCCAGATGCCTCTTCCTGGTCTCCCATGTGAGTGCAGGGGCCCAAGTACTTGGGCCATCTTCCACCACCTTCCAGGCCATAGCAGAGAGCTGGACCGGAAGAGGAGCAACCGGGACTAGAACCAATGCCCACATGGGATGCCAGGGCCACAGGTGGAGGATTAACCTAGTGCGCCATAGTGCCGGCCCACAATTCTATCTCTAATAAAGTGTTTTGCACCTTTATCGAACATCAGTTGAACATAAATGTAAATATTAGGATAGTTTTTGAATTTTCACTTTCCCTAGATTTCTTTCCCCAACATATAGCTCATGTTCTCAAAGGAACTTGCAGTTAAATTATAAAGCAACCTTTGGAATTATATTTAACTATAAAAAATAATTTTGAGGATGGATAGATGGGGGAAGATATAACTGTTTAATAAAAATAAAACCTCAGCAGATGAACTTTGTGAAGAATGAATGCCAAGGGCCAAGCCTGTATCCCAGATCTTTCAACACTGAAAAATCCTTTTCAGAATGTGCTAAGTGGCTCTCTCCACTTCACTCACAAATAGAATAGAACTTTACTTTTCATCAAGGCCTGGCACTGTTTCTACATGCCAGCCCCAGAAAGCTGTTCTCTAAATACACAGTTTCAGGACTGTTACAGTATTAAAAAGTGTTCAGTGCAAAACTGTAATCCTACCAGTGGCAACTTTCGAAGAAAGCCACTACTATTTCAAAGCTTTTTCATTTAATCACTTAATTCTTCAATTACAGCTCACCCAAAAACAGTCTCATTTTGTCTTTTTTTCTTTCTTCCCTTTTTCATTCTCATCCGATTTCCTTGCCTGCTACTTTGTTACCATGTTTTACTTTCAATGAGATTGTTAAGTGCCCTATCAGGGCTTGCTTAGGTTTGAATATGGGGATATCAATCAGATATCAGATTGATATCTCTAAATCAGAAATTATTTGAAATTATTAAATTTTCAAAAACTAAGTGATGCATCTGTGAAGTATACAAGAGCACACACAAAAAAATTCATGGAAAATTTGAGTTAAAAGGTAAGCTTATTGGGGCTGGTGCTAATGGGTAAAGCCATTTGCCTGCAGCACTGGCATCCCACGTGGGCACTGGTCCAAGTCCCAGCTGCTCCATTTCCAATCCAGCTCTCTGCCACAGCCTGGGAAAGTAGCAGAAGATAGCACAAGTGCTTGAGCCCCTGCACCCACATGGGAGACCTGGAAGAAGCTCCTGGCTCCTGGCTTTGGATTGGCCCAGCCCCAGCCACTGTGGCCATTTGGGGAGTGAACCAGTGGATGGAAGGTATCTCTGTCTCTCCCTCTCTCTCTGTAATTCTTCCTTTCGAAATAAATAAATCATTAAAAAAAGATAAGTTTATTATAGCACAGAAAATTTTGACATTGTGTTTATGAGGGATCTTCAAAACATTCATGAAGATTGCATATTATTTGAAAAAACTATGCACGAGACCAGTGCTGTGGCTTAGTGTGTAAAGCTCCCATCTGTGAGGCTGGCATGCGTATGGGCACCAGTTCCAGTGCCGGCTGCTCTACTTCCAATCCAGCTCCCTGCCAATTGCACCTGAGAAAGTAGCGGAGGATGGCCCAAGTCTCCAGGCTCTTGCCACGTACATGGAAGAGCCAGAAAAAGCTCCTGGCCCCTGACTTTGGCCTGGTCTGGTCCCAGTCATTGCAGCCAACTAGGGAATGAATCAGTGGATGGAAGATTTCTCTGTCTCTCCTTCTTTTCTAAGTCTTTGAAGTAAATAAATATTTAAAAATAAGTAAAAAATAAAATCAAAAACTCTGCAGGCTGTCAAATTTATTTTTACACCAAAATAAACAGATTTTCATGCCACTGTTCCATGAACTTTTTGAAGTCCCCTCCTACAGTAAGTCAGCTGGAATGAAAGATGTTCAACCACATAAAATGCTAGCAAACTAGATGAGACAGCTTAAGAAGAGCAATGCAGATTCACCATCACAAAAGACAGTAATCAGGTACTACTATTTTTCATTTTAGAGTTTATACTTCTGAGATTTTTTTTTTCCCCTCCCATTGTGTATCTTCTCCAAATCAGCTGGAAATCCAATCACAATCCCTTGCAGAAAACACAACGACCGGTCAAGTTTCTTCTTGTTCTGCACGGTCGCATCGAGGGGGAAAGGTCCTTACACCTGCCTGAAGGAGAGCAGATGAGGTGGGAACAGGAGACCCCATGACGCCAGCGCTGCATGTGCTCTCCTGGCATTCTGTCAAAGTGACCTTTCTCCTTTAACTGTCACGGAAGACACTCAGGGAAGCAGATGGGCCTCTTACTCACACTGAGGGGCTGGGACACAAGGTAGCTATCACATTTCTAGCATAGAGCCATCAGGTTTGCTTCTCACTCACTGCGCAACACCACCCCACATGTTTATTAACTGCTTATGCAACAGTCGGTTGACAGTGGGCTCAGTAATCCTACCACAAAGAGAAGGGTGTTTTGTTAAAGCCTATTAAAGGGCCCACCCTCGAGTGAGTGGAGACGGATTCTCCACCGGCTACAACACACACGTGCTTCTCGCCCCTTCCCTCTCATGCAGGGACTCCTTGACTCTCCTTCCCCAGAATGCTCATCATCTCAATTTTCTGCTGCTTTTCAAATCATGTTTAATTAGAGGATTTCACATTCCCTTGCGATATGATATTCATGAGCAAAACTTGCAATTGGAGTGACTGTGAATTAGTCTATTAAGCGCCAGATTTGTGCTTTTAAACAATGATGGAGATTATTGTTATTATCTGCTCTCAGTATTGTGCCTCGAGATGCGAGGACTACCTGAAACTAACTTGGCATCTGAGACCCCAGCTGTTCACCACTGAGGTCCAGGGTGGCTTTCCCTTTGTTTCTTTCTTGCAGAGTGGAAGTATCCTGGAAGAGATGGGTGGCCTCTCCACAGTGGTCCTCACCAGTACTGGTCTACCACCAGCAGTGGGTTGGTGACTGTGAGTGGTAAACCAAACTTTCCTGGTGGCAGCTTCCTGCTCGGGCCAGCAGGAAGGAACGCCGCTTAGCACCTCAGCATCAGGAGTCCTCAGTAGTTAACTTGCTGCAAAACCTATGCAAACTCATCAATTCTCAGAAAAACACTAAGAAAACAGTAAAACAGGTACCTGTAGACGGGCCAAAGACTGCGGATGGCAGGAATGACTCGAGAACCGTTGGCTGGGCCCACGAGCTTACACGAACTGTGTCTAGGGAGAGGGCTACACTACCATTCTCTCCCATCGCTGTTCCTTAGAGGAGCACTTCTCAAACTTCATTATCAATTCAATAGGAATTTTGCTTCTCAACCTTTATTGTTGACAAAATGATCATTTTTAACTTCCAAAATCTTTTTAACTTGCAGATTCTGATGCACTCGTTCCGGGATGGGGCCCAGGACGGCATGTGTCTAACAAGTTCCTGGGTGATGCCTGCGTTGCTGGGCCAGGGGCCACAACTTGAGCACAAAGATCCTGGGAGTTCCTGGTTCTGCCCCTGCCCTCAAAAGGATTGCACTTAGAGATGTGCCTTAGATGCACTTAGAGATGTGCACTGAGAGAGTGCCTTCTTTATGCATCACGGGTCAAAAAGAAAGGCAGAGAGGATAAATACACAAAGGGATGGCACTGGGCAATCTCATTAATAGCTACAAACTAGTAAAAATGAAGGTTGGCTCAGAGTTACTGAAGAACTATAAGCAATGCTATTAAGTGTGTGTGTGTGTGTGTGTACATAAATTACAGGTAAGGCTGAAGGAAGTTAGCATAGGGAAAAGGCCATTCTCTGTTGCTGTTCAACAGATACCAACTTTTACGTGAGCACAGACAGAGCTGCTGAGTGATCTGGTCAGTGAAGGTTTGCCAGCTGCTACACCAATCAAGCCCAGTCCAGTGTACACTCTTCGATCAAGGGGTCTGTGACGGCACCCCACAACTCCACCGTCCCCACCCTGTAACTGTGCTTCAGGTATCCTCTGAGCCTGGACGTAGGGACCTATGTGAGGCAAAGGGGCTGGGAAGGAACTTTTGTTTAGGGAAAGTAAGGCACAGGTCTAGATTTTTCCAAGAGAGCAAAGGCTTAAATGCACCCAGTCAAGGTTCCAATCCTCTGCAAACAATCAGGGATTCCTATCAGAACGGGACACCACACAATACTGCTGCACCCAGTGGTTGCCCATGCAGTGTCAAGTGGAGCAATAACGCTCATTTAACTTTTTAACTTTTGTACACAAAATACAAGCCTATCTATCTAGCACCTCTGACCTCTGATTTCACGGATAAGGTTTTGCTAGGATGAAAATCATTCTACTTAACTTTCACATGACTCCATATGAAGAAAATCAGATAAGCAGACCAGGGAAAACCTCATGATAATGGGGCACATAAAACAGGCGACTGAACCCAAAGTTCATGACTTCATCCCTCCAGGAGACAGAGACGCAACTGTGGCTGGACTCAGCTCCTCGGTGAATGCTGAGCCTGGGGCAAGCCTCTGAGGACAAACTCTAATCAGAATTCTCACTCAGAGCCACCCTGGACTTAGGAGACAAAGACCCACAAAGGCCCCAAGGCACAGGTGCTCTGGGGACCCAAACTTATCTTTTGGGACCCTGGGGTGTCTCATGTGTACGCTGAGCAGCTGACTAGCAACTGGCTGCCATACCCATGGTAACAACGTGACACACTGGGCATCATGGTAGGCAGGAGGTCTGGCAGTTACTTCCATCACCAACCCTTTCACTAAGCAGCCTTCTTCCACGTCCAGTGACACGCGTGAAACACGCCATTTCGATTCTCAGGTGCCAGGAGGACACGGCACGCAGGACAAAGAGCAGTGGAGTGACGGTGCTGGAGGCCGGCTGGTGCATTCGGCTCCGACACAATCACAAACAGGGAGCAGGTGGTGACAAGGGCAGAAGGCCTGCGTGTGCACGGCGATGAGTGAGGGAATAAATAAAGGAGAAGAACAGGGAGAGGCAGAGGTCCAGCGTCTGTCACGGATGCCACTCAGGACTATTCTGAGTTTTGCAACTAAGAGCTGACCACTTTGCAGCATTAACACTGGGATCTCGTTAGGAAGACAGGAGGCTTTCCAAGGACTGGTATGAGCAACTGCGACCACGGGGTTAGGGACCACTAATCCACAAGTTATTAGCACCATTTACACCAGCATTCTCATTATGTCAGTGCTGGCGCGTCTGCACCGGCGCATCACAGGGTCTGCGTGGGTCCTGCCTGTGTGTCAGAGGAACCGACGATACCCGGAAAACCAGAGGACAGAAAAGTTCCAATACTAATTCTTACTTATTTTCTCCCCATTCTCTTCACGAGTCAGTGCAAGGCCTCCAAGAATGACATCAGATTCCAGAAAAGTACCATACACGAGAACCAGACGACAGAGCAGGAGACGAATGGCCAACTGGGCTAAAGACACAAAATGCTTCCAGATCCTAAGGCCCTTGTGTTTGTGTTTTCTTAGAATCACTCCCTACTTTCTAAATTACTTTTGTTTCTCCATAGTATAAAATGCTTCATTAACGGTCACTGGATTAAGCTCTTCTCTGCCTTTAATTCAGCAGATTTTATTGCACAACTAGTTGGCGAAAACCACATTAGGTTACTAGATCAGAGTCTCCACAGTGGGATGCATACGTTCCATGTGTGTGTGAGAATATTAAAATTTTTATGTTAAGATAACATCAGAGCTTCTAATGCACATACAATGTGTGTTTACGCATATGAGGGGAAACTTTAAGAACCTCATGTAAAATGAAAATAAAGGTAAGTATAGGGGCAGGTGCGTAGCCTGTCGGTTACGACACCCTTGTCCCACACTGGAATGCCTAAATTTGATATGTGCCTCTGGCTCCCAACTCCAGTTTCCTACTAATGCAGACCCTGGGAGGCAACAGGTGATAGCTCAAGTCACTGGGTTCCTGCCACACAGATTGAGTTGCTGGCTTGAAGCTTCAACTTTGGCCAAACCTCAACAACTGCAGGCATTTAGGGAGTGAACCAGGGCCTGGGAACTTTCTTTCTCCCTTTCAAATAAGTAAGTACATAAGTAAATTTTAAAGGTAAATTTGTTTTGGTGCAATTTTGAAATCCATAATAAGCATTTTCCATGAAGTTTTTTGAAGTACCCTCTTGAATGCTTCTAACACTGTTAGAAAACTATAGGCAATATACTGAAACATCTATAATACTGATTAACAAATACTTTCAGTAGGGATGTATCTCCATTTTTTTGTTACTGATGAGGTCAACAGTCAGGCAGGTTAGCAAGTCACTGCATTGGTTAAGACTCAGTAACTTCTCACCCCCCAAAAGACCTTGGCCCCATTCTCCAGCTGTGGCTACAGAGAGGGTGACCAAACAAAGAGATGGCTCAAACAGGAAGGGCTTGAATATTCGCTCTGGGCCTGATGGCATCAGGAGGAGCTCAGCTGCTGGAAGGAACAGAACCAGAGCACAGAGAGAACAGAAGCACCCAAAGAGGGGAAGACAAAACCGGAGCACTTACAAAGGACTTGCAGGGTGGCCGGCACCGCGGCTCACTAGGCTAATCCTCCACCTTGCGGCGCAGGCACACCGGTTCTAGTCCCGGTTGGGGCGCCGGATTCTGTCCCGGTTGCCCCTCTTCCAGGCCAGCTCTCTGCTGTGGCCAGGGAGTGCAGTGGAGGATGGCCCAAGTCCTTGGGCCCTGCACCCCATGGGAGACCAGGAGAAGCACCTGGCTCCTGCCATCGGCTCAGCGCAGTGCGCCAGCTGCAGCGCACTGGCCGTGGCGGCCATTGGAGGGTGAACCAACAGCAAAAGGAAGACCTTTCTCTCTGTCTCTCTCTCTCTCACTGTCCACTCTGCCTGTTTAAAAAAAAAAAAAAAAAAAAAGAACTTGCAGGGCAACAGTGGCAATTTTGAAAAAGAACCGGGTTCCATAAAGAGTCTGCATTGGCCCAGAATCTGGAAGACTTTCCCTTTGAAAGAAGTTTTGGCAACAAACCCAGATTCTCCTAACTCAGAGTAGCGGGGCTTTGGAAGAGGAAGGGTGCCTCAGCCCAGGCACGGGCAGAGAAGTTGGGGGGTTTCCAGGCATGGCTCTCAGGGCACGAGCCCTGGGCTCATGATTTCCACAATCAGAAACAGAGGATTCCTAGGCGAGGTAAAGACTGAGAGGCACTCTCCCAGGAACCCATGCATTCTCCCTTGGGCTGGCCAGGTCTCCTTAGAGAAGGTGGGGCCCCGGGGGGCAAATCTCAAACTACTCTTGAGAGCTTCCTGGCCTTGACATCTACAGGCCACTTTCCTCCCAGCGTAACATCCAACTTCATGGCCTTTCCTTCACAGACCTGGCTGGGGTAAAAACTCCCCCCGCAGCGTGGAGGGGGCGGAGCACACACCGCAGGGGTCAGCGGGCACTCCTCATTTCCACAAAGCCCACGGCGTACACGCTTCCATCACTGTGCTTCTTTAATAACCAACAAGAGCAGTTAAGCTTTATTGAGCACCTACTACCGTCTGCAAGTGAAACACGCAGTAACTCATTTAAGCCTCACGATTTAATATCTGAGGCAAGACCTGACACAGCAGGATTCAGTAACTCAAATGGGCGGCCTGCCTTCCACGTCCAGCTCTGAAGCCCACACTTTTACGGCCCCACTAAACAACACAGTTGCCCTCCCACTAAGGAGGGGATGGGCCAGGATGCAGCCAACATGTCATACCTTTGGCTCTGCCTCAGGGCCTTTGCTTCTGCTGCGCCCTTAGCCTGCCGGGCTCTTCCCTTTCTTCCCTCCTCTCTCTGCAGGTCACCGGGAGGGTTTGCCAGAACAGCTGTTCCAAATAACCTTAGCCCCACCCAGTAACACTTAGCTCCTTCCCTGTTTTTTCACCCCCACCCCCCCAAACTAACTCTGTCTTTTACAGTATCACTGTTCCTTCTGGTTTTCTGGTACTGCACCGGGAACTCTGTGTGGGCAGCCTTTGTCGGCTGAGCTCACAGCAATTATACACAGGGCCTGGGATACCATCTGCCCATGCCCGGAGCTTGCTAAGTCCATGTGAGTACTGCCTGGTGACCAGTCCTGCTGAAGAATACACTTTTGTTGCTGCTGAACCCTGGACAACATCTCATTTATTCCTGTTCAGTTTCTTTTTATTTCCGTTTGTACCACCCTCTAATTTATTCAAACGCCACCGGATTATTCCGGCTCTTGGTGTCAATTTTTTTCTAATTAAAGTAAACTGCCATTTATTCCTCACACTGATCTTTAACACGAGACGTCTTGTTCTTGTCTTAACTATGACTCATACGGGAAAATGTGAGTTGAATGAATATAGGGGCTCATGTGGACCGCAATGTTCCCACCAATATTTCAGATATAAAAGTAGAGACAGAGCCATAGACCCCTGCCTGACTCGTGGGTCTATAGTAATAATTTTGATGGAGTATTAGCCTTTTGGATGTATGACCTGCAATTCTACCAGATGACTAAAATGACCCCTTTGAAAGCAAATACCACATCATTTACACAAACACTTCAGGTCTGCTTCCCCTTCTGCCATAATATATCCTCAAACTCCTTCAACATTCATGGCCAAGTTGTAAAATACACACTACACAAAAGAGCCTTCAAAGATACACCTCAAACTATTCTTTTTAAGCAAAGAACAACAACAACAGAAAAAACAAAGATGGAGGGAGAAGAGGAGGAAAGAAAGAGATCGCCCTATCATCAGACTGATCTCCTGGAGGACTATAAAAGGGATGAAATTTGCAGGGCATAAAAATGTGTCTATTTGTTTAGGGAAGTCCTACAGGTAGTATAAATATCATCGGCTGCAGTTGCCATGGGGTCTGTTTGTTTACCAAACAAGAACACAAATAGCAGAACAACATCTGAGTACAGTATATAAATGGAAAAGGCTCTGGTACATTTTCCAAAGTGCCTTTTAAAATGTCCCTATTTCTCATCTGATTCATGAGGCGCTCTCTGCCTTCTTGATTCTCCCTTTGTACTGCTAGTATCTCTAAGGAATGCTTTGCACTCAGATTTCTGAGGTTGATAAGTGATTTTCTTCTCCTTTTCCTTTTTCTCAAGGCTTAAAACACCAAAAAAACAGGAAGCCCAACAATCCAAACTGGACAACAAAAATAGTTTTCACAACTGAAAAATGAGAGAGAGAGAGAGAGAGAGAGATTCACAGATAAATTCTAGTATGAGCATGTAGTCCTTAAGTTAACTTACAAACATCACCAAGAAAGCTCTGTACCTATGTGTTTCAAACTTTCTTTTAGAACGTGGACAGACAGCAAATGTAGCCTGTAGTCTGTCCCTCTTCTTTCGAGGGTGGAAAGACAGAACGCTCCCATCCACTGTGTCAGTCCATAAATGCCTGCTCCTACTGGGACTGGGCCCGGCCTACACCAGGAGCTGGAAACTCAATCCCAGCCTCCCCCACGAGTGCCAGAGACCCAATGCTGGACTCAGCAGCACAACCTCCTAGGGTTCGTCCTGGCAGGGAGCTGAAGACAGGAACGTGGCCCGGTTTCCAACCCACGGACTGGGCTGCAGGATGTCAGCGTCCTACCTGGTATCTTAACTGCTATGCCAAATGCTTGCCCGTCAAAGTGACTGTCTATGAAGCGGATATATTTCCGGCACCAGCACTAGACCTGCTGGGTTAACCGTGTGCTTCTAAAAATGAAGGAGGGACCAAAAAAACCAGCACGCCTGCTCCTGAAGCGAGTCCTTAGGTACAGGTGTGCGTGTGTGCGTGTGCATGGGCGTGTGCACACACTGTAACTCAGATCTCCAATACAACAAACCGTGCAACAGAGGCGGCTGGCGCGGCGGCATACTTTTCACACTACGCTGACCACGGCACCCGCCCGGCTTGGCCCTGCCGCCTCTCCGTGAATGGGACAGCTCGCCATATGGGCGCAGACACTGAACAAGCTGTACAACTCTCGGCGACATGTGCCCGGGGGAATGTCCCCTATTACCACCACCTGCGCGGAGGCAATTGTGCTCTGTCTGTGCAGTGGCACCGAGGAGCCCATCAGAATGTTATTTTTGAGTACACACAGAAAGGAAAATTACAGTTAAGAGAATTCTCAGGCTAGCAGATCTGTTGCTCAATTCCCGAAATAGTTTCCCCAAGGAACGGTTATCTTCTGTATTCACGCAGGCAGAAGTGACAAGCTGGAACACATATTAACAACTTCCCTTTGTGGGCTTCCCCTATTGTTTTAATGAGGAGAATATACTTTATGATATACTTAGGACTTGGCCGATTACAAAGCGGGGGGGGGGGGGGGGGGACTTCAGGAACGCTATGCATATGTAACGCGCTCGTTTGCACGGCCCCAGTCTTGCAAACTGCCACTCAGCAGAGCCCCAGCTCCCTTGGAGAGACCTGCAGAGCCAGGCTACAGGGTAACACTAGCCGAAAATAACGGCTGCAGCAATGGGCTGGCACAGCAGTGCGGAAAAGACACTTTGTAAAGGAGCAAGCCGACTTCCATGAAGTCTCCGGAACAGGTACCCCACTCCACACCCTCTCCAGTATCTGGCTTCAGAACATGGGAAGCCTAGGTGCCATGTATTCCACAAGCACGATGGCCAATGGCACAACCTTCCCAAGCCACCCGGCCTTCTGGATGGAGATCCTTAGCTTCCCTGCTTGCATTTCTGGATGGTTCCGATGGCCACCAAAGATAATTTTCTCTTCATCCAAGCCAAGGAGTAAAGGTGTGCATTTCACTAAGAACGTGTTACAGGCAAAGGGTGAAAGCAAGCCAGTGCAATGGGTGAGGCCATCACAGGTCCCCAAAAGGTTGCTTCTTACTCTTCTGCCACGTGCTTTCTCCTCCAGCAGCCAGGAGGAGCACAAACGCTCAGAAAGCTACCGCGCGTCAGGGAGGAGGGAGCACAAGCCCTTCTACCCAAGTGCAAACACCCGCAAAACAGTTGGGTGCCAACAAAGGGATTTGGCAGAAAACTCGCATCAGCAACAGTAGCACATCAGGAAAGAATGTCTACCCTATGAGATCAAAGCAACTGGCGGGTGGGGAGGGGTCCAATTCTGGGAAGGGGGGGGCAGAATCTGGCATGTTAGACATGCAACAGCCTGTAGTTGCGATACATATTATACAAGATCCCGAGGGGGAAAAAAATTAAAGTCAACCAAACTTAAGAGAAACTTATAAAATGAACATGACTCTTCAGACCACTGATGTCATTTTATGGGAAAGCATTTATCATTTAAACACAATAAATAGGAAAAGATTTATAGAGTCTAATGATGCAGTGTTATGGTGAAAGGCACTTTATTGAGGTACGGCACAACAGCTGTTAGAGAATAATGGACGAGTTTTTTTTTCTTTTAATCACCCCACAAAGTGAACAGTCAAGAACACCCATAAACCTTTCCCTCATAGCATGCCAGTATTTTACAGATTTTCTCCCCTCACCTCCCTGTGCGTGTGAACAGCAGGCAGGGGTACAGCACCATGTGGCACAGCCCTGGAGCCCTCCCTCCTACAGCTGACACCCAGAAGCACGGGGCCGGGATGCACTGAGGCAGGTGGATCCCAGCTCTCCAGACATGCAACATGACCAGCCCACAGGGGGCTTCTGACACAGGGTACATGATGCTACCGAGAGTTTGTTTTGGAGAATAAGCACCGGTACTTTGTCCTCCGTAGTTGGCCAGGCTTACTTCTCTTTCCTGTTCCCCTATACCCAAGAGACAGTCTCCTGACTCCCAGCCCTGCAGAAAGTTGGGGGCAGGGAGAGGGGGGTGAACCAGCAATAGAGAATTTCTTCTAAGTATGGCTGCACAGACAGGTCTGGCCCCTGGCTGCAACCCCGAGAGGTTATGACCTGGCCTGTAGCCACTTGAGAGTCCCATCAAAAGCCTGGATTGGTTTTCATGAGCCACTCACCTGGAAACCACCAGAATGTGGCAGTCACTGGAAATACTGAGGGTCAGGGAGACCTTGGGAGCAGGCCCTGCATGGTCACTAAGTAGCAGTGTACTTGTGCAAGTTGCACAGTCATTCTGGGCCCCAGCTACACCAGCAGCACAAATGGAACAGTGCTCCAGAGGGTTATGGTGAAGATGAATGGGAAAATCAAGGTCAAGCCCTATGCCAAGTCCTTCCTGCACTGTGTCTAACCCCAAGTCACAGTTCAATAACTGTTAGCTACATGTATCACCACCACCATCTGTCAGGTCCTGGTTTCCTAAGAGAAACGAGAAGCTGGAAGAGGTTATGCCACAGAGCTACGGGGGAGCCAAAGTGCCAACCTCCAGCACAGGTCTCGCGGTAGCTGTTGAAAGGGACATGCTAGCTGCTGGGCCATGTCTGCAACATGTACTGAATTTGGTGGGGGCAAATTCTGGTCTTTCCAAATGGATCACAATCCAGGTAAACCGAACATGTTGCCGCCCTGCTTCTCAAACTTGACCGGGCAAGCCAACTCCCCCGGGGATAGGGCTACAAAGCAGGCTTGGGGTGTAGACCTTGAGTTTCCAAGAAGCTTCTAGGTTTTGATGGCAAAGCTATGGACCTGTAGTCTTTGAGTAGCAAGAATCTCGGGTATATGCGACGGCTACAAAATCTCACAGCCTGTCTCTGACCGACAGAATCCAAGTCGGCCTGAGAGAGGCAGAGAAAGCTGTGTGTTTAACAAGCACACCATAAGAACAGCATCGGGCCAGCTGACAGATGTAAACTTTATCTATGGATGGCCAGATATTAAATACTCCAACTACTCAAACTTGCCCTTGGAGCGTGAAGGTAGTCACGAATAGTATGTAAAGGGGTGTGACACTGTCCCCAGAGAGCTTTATTTACAAGAATCAACAGAGGGCCCAATTTGGCCAGGGGGTCTTAACCCACCAGTCTTTGTGAACAGATCACTTCTATGCTTAGCATGGCACTGGCAAGAAGTAACAGCAACAATTTTAAAGACAACTTGAGACAATCTGGCCCCAGGTTCCCCAAAATACTGTAATGGGAAAGAAAGATTTAGGATAGTTTGTTCAATGTTTCACTTCAAAAGAAATACAAAACAATATGACTTTTAAAAATTACAGTGAGAAAGGACTATCAGAGTAACAGGGGCTCGAATCTGCTTCTTAAATATCTGGCTTAACAAACCCTAAACCTTAGTGAGAGAATACGTAAAAAATAAAGAGTTGTATATCTCGAACAGTTCTGAGAACAAATTTCTAGGATTTTAGCAAATAATTCAAGAGCACCAACAGTTATTCATCAACACAGAATCCAGTTAAAAAACAACAACAAGCATATCCATGTTTCAAAATTCCCAGCCTTTTGAAAATAGCAGGACCCATAAACCCAAACGCTACTGTTACACAGCCAAATACGTGGCAATATGTCAAGAGGCCATAAATCAAAAACAGACACCGTGGATCACATGAGATTGTCCAAAAGTACACTGCCCCAGCAAAAACCTTCGGGGGTTATTTGAAGGCAGCTGCCAACCGTGGAGTGCAGAAAATGCAAGCAACTGGAATCCACGGGGCGACGTCAATGAATGAGAATGAGAATGAAGGGGACAGGAGGCAGGTCAGACCTTGGAGAGAAAAGCGCCCAGCCTGGGCCCGCTGTTGGCGAGAACAATGCGATGGCCTCAGAGCAAGCAGAGGCTGCGTGCACACCACCATCTTGGCAGAGGGCAAAGAAGCATTTTGCACCCGATGCAAAAGCCAGCCCTGAACCAACAGGTAGAGGAGCCATGAGTCAGGAAAACACCCAAGTCGTAAAATATCCACTGATGGTGGCTTGAGCCAAAGGCAAGAGGCTGGGAAGGATCAGAAAGAAGGGAGAATTTCTCATTTGGGCGCCAGAGGACAGCTGAAATAAAGACCATATGATGAGTTCAATGAGCAATCGCAAGATTTATAAGGCAGGAAGGAAAGGGAGGGAGGGTGCGTCAGGAGGGAGGCTTGTTTTGCATTTACCTGTGTGCATGTCCCACAAAAGGGGGGAGGGGTCAGTTTCTTCTTTCTGTACTGTTTCAGACCATAAATGATTTACATTTTGATAATCCCACCCACCTCCTCTTAGGGAAAGGCCATTTTCCTTTAAACGCAGTGATCTGCACACAGTAGGTTGTCAATAAATGTTTTGTGTAACTGAATTTAAGTTAAAAATGTCTTTTAAGGGCTCTGGGTAGAACTAACCATTCACTGCTAAGCTGAATGGAAACTTTAAAGTACTGTTTGAAAAGACACATCTGAATTTGGATCCTGCATATGTCCTGCGATTGTAGGTTACTAGTTATTTTACTTCTTTGAGTCAATATTCTCATCTGTAGAATGGGCACAACAACCTCTCGTGGATAAAATGAGACATCACTTCCTAGGCCAGTGTCTAGCACAGGCTCCGCACTAAGAAGGAACTGATCAAACGTGAGTTCCCTTCCCTTTCCCTCGTGTCCCCTAACAGAATGTGATACTTAGAATTTTAATTCAAGCAATTACTTAAGTAGTAACTGCTATTTGTATTTACATAACTGCTTTGATCCAGGAAGCTCAAAGGGCTTCACTAAATTTAGCATTTTAATAAATGTTTCATTTGCATTCTGTTATTCTGTTTACCCACACCAAAACTCAGAATTTTCTAGAGCGAGACAGACAGTTCAGGAAACCGGACAGAAACTCCTCCTCCGCTGGCCAGCCAGGCCTGGGTATTGTCCATTTACCTCTGAAGTTGAGATCCCCTGCTTTCTGGGGAATACGACAGTGGGAGGCTGTAGTGCACCTGCTACCTCTTGAAGCTCCCCTCCAGCTTCAGCCCACTGAACCCGATCCTTTCAGGTACAAACAGAGGTATGTGAATTTATATGTAATCAGCACCATAAACATCACGACATTGTAGAGAGAAACCCCGAAGCACGGAACGCAGGGCACCAGCACTGAATTCTAATGATGCCGCCTGTCCGTGACCGCACGGGGCCAGGATCTTAACAAGCCTTGATTTGAGCACTGGCATCCACCCCACAAATCACATGGGCCGCCCCCCGTCACAGTGCTGAATGCTGATAAATGCGCCCCCCGCTCTGCACAACAGGGATGTGGGTTTCCACTGGCAATCTTCACCAAAGTGTGTTTTTTCCCCCTCTCTACACTCCAGGGTTTACCCTGAATGATTTAATTATAATTTTCCTTGTGTAAGACAAATTAAAGAGGAGAGGAGGAGTGTCGTGCCAAGCACATTATTTATCTCTTTAACAGATTGCAGCTCACCAAACCCCAGAGCTGTGGCTGCGGCGGCGGCTGCTCCTGGGAGCCGGCCCAACGCATGGGGCAGGAGAGCGGGCGAGGAGGGTGCTGGTGGCATGGAAAGCCGCAACCCAGGTGAGACTGCTGGACACCGCACTCCTGCAGCTAGCAAACAAAACCAGTCACGGTGCCACCTGCGTCCCACAGGTTCTCCCCCAGGGACAGCTCCCGGTCCCTTTCAGAAAGGATTCTTAAAGCTGCTAACTCCGAGTGGAGCCGGTGGGGTGAGCTTATGACTTAGCGGGGCAGGAGCTCTTGCTTGTTCAGATCTGGCTGCGCAGCACAGGAGGGGAAAGGATCACACAGAACTCCGGCGGGGAGTGGGGGTGGGGGGGAGCCCGGAAGGACACATCTGCTACACACGCATGCTGACTATGGGATAAAACTTCCCCAGGGCTGGGACTAGGAACTGCAGAGCCAATCCACAGCTCACTGCACAAGTAAGAACATACTTCTACAGCGCTATAGTGACAGCTTTTCTTCTTCTTCTTTTTTTTAAACCATTTTCTATTACTTAAACTGGATATCACACTTGTGATTTTTAAATTAACCATAATAAGGTAATGACACATAATATTCATTTTAAGTACCTATATATACACAGCTGGCTAGCTAATAATTGATTTTTTAATGATCAATTCCATAAACTTAAAACTTTTACATTTTTTTAACTTAAAGTGCTCATTTGTCTTGTCTTAGCTCCATTCATTCCGTTAAAATGTGCTGACTCGAATTTTCTTTTAATCCAGCCACGTCTAAGAATCTACCAGATAATATAAACTGAGAGATTCAAGAGATTAGCTGGCGGCGTGTAATTTCACACTTGCTTCCTCCCTGCCTGTGTGATTTGAAAACTCAGCCTGTTTGGGCATCCAGAAGAAGGTTCACTGGAGTCTGAACTCTCTTCCGATCCACATTCTGATGCAGGCATGCACTGTACTGCAGGTCCAGCACAGCTTCCGTCCACACAAATAAGGACGAGGAGAAACAACAACAACAAAACCAAGCCAGCTCTGTCTCCTGGAATGGGACTGGCTCTCAGATCCGAAAGACATGAAGAGACCTATTCTTCCCCTGCCTGCCTTCTTGCCAATCTATCACCCGACTGCAGATCCATAACCTCTCAGAAGGAAACTGAGCACAGTGCGTCTCAACAAGAAGAGTTTTCTGTGTCACAGGAAATCTGGGCAGGCTCCACAAGGGCCGACGAGATTGCAACGAATACCTTAAGTGCATCCCTGGGCATTCTTCAGTGTGTGGGCTCCCCTGCTTATGGATAAAGCTGTAATTCAATCACTCCGCAGTCAATGGACAGCATCTACCTTAGGACATCAAAAGCAAGCACAGCAAAGGACGACAGCCTAGAACCTTTTCCTGAAAGCTATTTAGGATCTTCTGTTTCTTTAAAAAAAAAAAAAAAAAAAAAAAAAAAAGACATCGCAAGCAATTATAAAGTCAGAGCTAAGATCGGCTTCCAGACACCTCTATCTATCCTCACTGGGAAAGAACAGAAGCCAAATTGCACCTGATGGCTCCACAGATTCCTTCTGTCCACCACTCTAGTCTTCAAAGTCTCCTAAGCTGATTTGTTTAAACATCTTTCAGTTCTTCCACGTCTGCCACCGAAAAATCATCTCCAGGGTAGCTGCACATTCTGGTAACCTCTCATGGCTATTAGGCCTGCATGTGATACATGAACACGTGTGTGCGTGTGTGTACAGTCACATGTCGCTTAACAGGGGGCGCACGTTCTATGAAATGTGACATCAGACTTCATTATTATGTGAACATCAAGAAGTGCTCTTACACTGACCCAGGTAGTAAAGTGACACACACATACACACACGTACACATTTAGGACATACAGACTTAGGTGTATGTGTATACACACACAGTGCAGGCCACCGCTCCTAGCGCCACGATGCACAACACGAGACTAAAACAAGCATATCGAAAATGACTTAATCCACAGATGCAGTAAGCACAAGATAGATATATATATAAGTGAGCGTAACATGGCATACTGTTTTACAGAAAGCTTAAAAAAAAAAGTAGAAGGAGCACACTCTAAAACAACGATGCAAAGTACAGTGTGGTCAATATGTAAAGCAGTACCAGCCATGTACCACTGCTACCCAGTACTACACTTGATACCTCATTGTGTACGCTATATTTTCCTATGAGAGGCAGCACAGCAGGTGTGTGTCCACCAGCCAAACCGCATACTCACGACTCACACATAAGCCACGCCGTGTCCCACAACATCACAATGGCCACACACTTGTCACCAGGCAATAGGAATTCTTCAGCTCCACCGTGTTCCTCAGGGACCAACACTGCATATGCAGGCCAGCACGGACTGGAACACCATGTACGCGGCACAGGTCTGCGTACACGTGGGCTCTTCAAAAAGGTCCCAAAACATGGATGTTACCTTTTTTTTTTTTTTTTGGAAGATTTACTTATTTTATTTAAAAAGCAGAGTTCAGACAGAGAGAGGGAGAAGCAGAGAGAGAGAGGGAGATCTTCCATCCGTAGGTTCACTCCCCAAATGGCCTCAACAGTCAGGGCCGGGCCAGGCCGAAGCCAGGAGCTTCATTCAGGTCTCCAACATGCGTGCAGGGGCCCATGGACCTGGGCCACCTTCTGCTGCTTTTTCAGGCACATTAGCCGGGAGCTGGATCGGAAGTGGAACAGCCACGACTTGAACTGGTACCCATGTGGATGCTGATGTCAAAAGTGGCCGCTTAACTCACTGTGCCACCACGGTAGTCCTAGACACTATCTTTTCATTTCATTTTCTGTACACTTTTTCAAGTACCCTTGTGTGTTCAAGGTGATCTTTTTTTTTCTTAAGATTTATTCATTTATATTTGAAAGATAGAGTGACAGAAAGAGGAAGAAATATTTTTCTGGTAGAAAGATGCACACCTTAACCAGTAGACCTAATATTTTCAGGAATGTATGAAGTTGTATTTGTAATTGCTTAACTGAAACATATAATTAAAAATTTTTCACTGACTTTTATATTTAAAAACAAAGACAAGCATTTGCCTTTTCCTGATGGAAATGGTGCTTACTACCACACACTACTCTTAAGATTTCTTTTTTCCTATATGTGGCAGCTCTGCATATGAAATGCACAGGAAACAGTGTAAAAATAGTAAACTGGAAAAACTTTTCAATTTTAGGAGCATTAAATATTCTGCTTTTGAAAACCTTTCAACAGCAGTATTAATGCTTCTGGGGGCTATGATACAGTAACACGAAAGTCACAGCTTTATGTTCCTAGAGCTCCCGGCTCACATGATGTATTCCAGATCTCCCAAATAACTTCAGCTTCACCTAACAGTCATGTGATGCTCAGGAAAGATAGAAGATATCAAATCCCAACTTCCCAACAAGAACGGGGGGCAGAAATGACACTATGGCGCGGTACCCTGCAGGCCCTGCTGTGCCATGCTGGTTTGCACACGTGCACGCGCCGGGCCCTTGCATCTCTCCATCCTTCACCCCCTCACTCGGTGTGTGCATGGACAGGGCCACATGCCGAGTGGACACAAAGATGGCCAAGCTGGGCTCCCTGCCTTCCTTGGGGACCGTGTGGAATCATGTATGCTCTCTGCTTACTCAAACCATGAGTCACAGTTGCCCCACAGCAGTCGCTACTATCCTCTCAAGAGCGAGTTCAGCTCACAGGGAGTGAGCCCTGGCCCAAAGAGAAGACCTGGGAGCCATGAGAGCCAGCCCATTCAATGAGGAACCATACGACCTCTGCCCAGGTCCCCAGGCTGGGAGCTCATCTTCCTCGTGGAAAAGGCAACAACAGTTAGACGCTTCACACCCAAACCATCCTGAATGTATTCTTACGCAACTACAGGCACATGCCAATCACATGCATCCAATGAGGGATCAGGAGCTAGGGCGAGGCCAGGCCACCCACTCCTCCTGACGCTAAGGACGCCGTGGACACCAGTCCGTGGCTCGCTCCTACCTTTCCCTTTTGGGAGTGTGGACTGAGAGCTGTCCGTTGGTAGAGGCATGTGGGTTCATTATTAAGGAGGTCTTGGAAGGTGCAGAGGAGGAGACGCAGGTCGTGGTCAGGTCCAGGCTGCTGTGGTTGTTGCCTGGGGTCTCCTCTGCAGGATGAGCGCTTGTCACTTCTTTCCAGAGCTGCTGCAGTTCTGTTGGAATCATGCCTGAAACAAACAAATTGGATAATTAAATCAATTAACAGCTAATTCCGTCCTCTTCAAACAGTAATTAAATCAAAGAGTCAGTAAACAAAGCCTAGTGTTCAGGGGGGGGAGGTTTTTTTTTTGGTGTGTGCAGGTTTTCCCCTCCCTCCCTTCCAACCAAGGCAAACAGGGACGTAATAGGCATGTCCTCCCACAGAGCAGCGAGCTCAAGTGCCCTCATCACACGTACGAGACGCTCAGGAAAAGGAGTCCTGAGCACAGCAGCGACAGCTTCTGTCCATCCAGACCGCTGCTCTTCACTTTTTTTTTTTTTTTGGGGGGGGGGGGGCACAGTAAAAAGATGCACACCTTCCTTTCAGACACAAAGAAGGCTCAAAATAAATTTGTTCAACTGTACTATTTGACAACAGGAACCCCAAAATGAGTAATTTTTGTGCTTAAGTCTTAAATGATGACAAATAGCTTTGTTATTAAATATAGTTTTTATTAATCACTTTTAGACATAAATTATGAATTCATATCGTCTTCCTGAAATGCTTTTCAACTTTTAACAGTCAAATTGATTATACTATGATTATTTCATTAACACACCTATCTTCCTCATTAATTTTGGTTTCTAGTACCACATGCTTAATTGATGGATGTGTCTACTGAAAAACTGCGTAACTTTTTATACAAGTAACACTATTATTACTGTCATTTCTTAGATCAATGCTAATGAACCATTACAGAATAAAAGGAAAACGTAAAATAAACTGGGAGTAATAAAGTTCCCCGGTTTTTTAAGGAGGTCAGCATGGACACGGGTTTTAAGGAGGAAATGTCAGCCTGTATTTTCCCCCCAAGAGGAGACAGAATCAGCCTGCCAGTCTCACTACCGTGGGCTCCTGGTCCTCAGCTCGGGATCTCCAGACCCCAGCCCAGTGCCTGCTCTGTGCATGCACGCACGGGAGAGAGCCGCCCTGGACGGGAACTAACAAACATCAAGGACAGCCCCGAGCAGCAGCAGCTTCCTCTGGAAGAGCACTGGTGAGAAATCATAAACCCTGCGCGCCAGAAGGCAGCCCCACACCAGACCTGGACGTCTGGATGGCGGCTCATTGTTTTGCTCAACTGTGACACAGCCAGCCCCCAAAGCCTGCCATTTGCTGAGTACACGCAGCAGCCGAAACAGGCATGTTTCTTACCAAACCCAAGGTATTGAATTAAAAAAGAAGGCTGTGTGCATTATATTCATTTGAAACACATAATAAAAAATGCCAAGGTCTAAATTTAATTTATTTTTGTCATTTAGAATACAATGGATAGATAATCATCTCAATGTGATCAGCCAAACATCTTTACTTTGCTAAACTGTTAAAGATTTTAATTATGCTAGCATTGGAGAGCACTGGTCTAATGAGGCGATGGACTCCAGAGAATCCGAGTGGTTAAGAACTGTGAAATGAGTCTGATAGGATTTTTTTATATTCACCGTGGATCGTTTGCATATCAAAGAGGAGTAAATTATTGCACAGCGGACCAATAACCTTCCCCGCCTTTCTGAGAGGAGCCTTAACAAAAACAGTTGGTCTCTCCTAACAGTTCTCCACGAAAATGTTCAAATGCTCAAGTCTTTGCAATTAATATATATTATAAAGGAGGCTTCAGATGATACATTAAGTGGTCAGACATTCTTAGGACACATCCTCGACAGCCACGTTGGTTTTCTTCTCCCTTCATAAAAATCAAATGCCAATTATATTTTGATGGATTTTGTCCCAAATGAGCATTTAGTTATTAGGCATATTCAATTATTACTTGTCCCCTGAAATTAAACCTCGGAGGCAAATTAAACAAAGAGAAAGGTCACTACACAATCCCAAGTCCGGTGTTGCTGCATCTGGGCTATTATTTTCAAACACCTCTCCGAGTGACAGGTGGGACGGCCCTGTAGCTAGCGGGCCTGGCACTGTGGTCTGCACACCAACAATTACCTGTGAGCGTGACAGGGACCCTCTGACCAACCGTTTATCCAACTGAAACAGGGCTGAAGGGCTTGTCTGCTAAGGGTAGCGCACTGATACAAACCCACACAGGTCAACACCAGCTTCTATTTTGTAGGGAGTCAACGTCCGAAAAGAACAAGCTGCCTGTTTTTCAACTCAAACCAATTGATTTCCGGGTCAGCTGCACGGGAAGAACCGGGTTCTAACAACCGTGTTGACTGACACCTTCTTCCCTCAGAGAAACGCAGCACTTTCGGAGCTGTTTTCTAAGTGAGCTCTTTATCCCACAAACACAGCCAAGGGCAAATGCATGACCACTTGTTACACCTCCAGAGTACACTCGTGGAGCTCTGCTCTCTGTGTACGCCAACGGGATGGCAAACTGGTCCCACCGTCGACAGGGGAAAAATGATAAACAAAGCAGGAACTCAGTGAGTGACAGCCAGCAGTACTTTAGGGCCCAATTTCTACGTGATCATTGCCTTCACAAACACTCTCATCGGACTTAACAGAAAAGCTGTCAAATCATTCTTTTCCATCAATGCTACACCCCAGTAGCGACGTCTACCTGTTAGTTCACGAATGCTACCGACCAACATGCTATTATTGGACAGCCAAGATCTCAGGACAGGATCTAAGACAGCTAAAAGGGAGGTGAGTCACTCACCAGAACAAATGGGTATCAAATCTCCAGTGAGCAAGATGGGGGAGCCAGAGGAATAGTCCCAGGTTAAACAAACCCATTCACAGGTACATAACCAAGCATGCAATTTGCTCCTATCTGGAGTTTACCTTTGAAAAACTAAAAGGTCAGGATGAAACTGAAGGAATCTCTCTATATGAAATTAAGGGCTTTAGGAAGGATCACATCTTTAAGGAGATCAGGTTGAAAAAGATATGCTAGCTGCATAAAACAGAGAGAAGGCCCCACAATAACCTTTAAGCCAGTAGAAAGCATCCCCCCATATCATCACAGGAGACCTTCAGGACTGAAAACAAGGACTTCAAATCACATCGCTGTATCTGTCTCTGTACTCTGACACTGACACGCATATTTGAGGTAGCTTAGCAAGGCCACAAGCTGGTATGTAAAACAATCCTGGCTTTAATTACAAAGAGGGCATTCCCAGCACTTTCCACACACAACTCCTATGCCTTGGTGCTTTTCCAGGACAACTGGTCCCTTCATTATAAAAGAAAATGCAGGCACAGGTTTAAAAAATGTATGTTGTGGGGACAGTTGACAGATTACTGTTCATGGAACTCAATTTTACAACCCCAGGTATCACTGGCTGGAAGACAAACAGAGTTGATCAACCTTTTTTTGTCCTTGTACATCCATACCCAGGTGACCATGTTCAAGCAAGCAGAAAGTTGATTTAAACCTCATAATGACATCAGTTTTAAGCCATCATCTCTCTGATAAAAAAGAATTGTGTCGTAGTCCAACATGACTGAATTCTCAAGCCACTGGGGCGAGGGGTTGGGGGTGGACAGAGCCAAGCTCCTGATTCGTAAGAGAAGGCAGTGATACTGCAAGAACTTGATTCCAGAGATCGTGGTATTTACATGTGTACCATCTTGGGTGTACCTTTGGACCCTCTTTAGATTTTCAATAGGCTTCCTGCTTACGTAGAAGGGGCTAGTAGTTAGAGCAGACTGCTAAGCATATCAATCAATGCCACGACTAGTGAATTACCCACTGGTGTCTCTGATATGTTACTGCAGAGATTACACTTCATGCATCACCACATTCATTTCTTTCACATTACACATGAGCTTGTCTTGTCACTGCCCAATTGCCCTCTTTTGGACAGCTTAACTGATGTACTATAACAATGGACCTTAAGCAAACTTAATAAGTACAGGAGTGATGGGAAAAGACGAGAGAGGCTGAAACCGGAGTCCGGCAGGTGTGTCAGGACAGCCTGCCATGTTCCCAACAATAAACTCGAAGGTGTAATTAACATTTTGCAAGGACAAAAATACATTAGTCGATGTGTTCTTTCTTTTCCCCCCTTGTATTGCTCAGGTACCGAACCTTCTATCTGGACAGCAATGGAGGAGATACTAGCGTTGTACCAAACACTGGAGCACTCGGGGCGGAAAGGGAGCTTGGGGGCAAGACAGAAGGTCAAGGAGGAAAAAAGACATGGTCTCAACATTAAAAACAAAAACAAAAATTAAGGGGAAAAAAAAACCCTCAAGGGACATAAGCTGGGTGTGGTAGACTCAAGAGAGCAGATTTAAACACAGACATGCACGCCTCACTGGCTCCACTCGACACACCAAAGATACCAAACAAATGACGGGGCCTTAAGCAACACAAAGGAGGTTCTACCTTGTAAGGCTTGAGTGTCCAGCCTTTGAGACACACACACACAAACACACACTCACACTCTCACGTCCATATGTACAAGAGTTGAAAGGGCTGGGAACCTTAAGGTAGCCAACTGGAATCCATCCTACCACTTGGGGAATGGGGACAATCATATTTCAAAACCCAGATGGGACACCTTTTCCCTCCCTCCTAGTTATAAACAATCCATTCGCCTTTACATTACACACGTCAGTGAGGGCTGCTTAAACAAGTGTCCCGGGTTCCTACACGTCCCAGCACCTCACACCTTTACTACACATCATCAGTGGCTTTTCCAAAGTCATTCACTACATCTACTAAATCCTGCTACTTTTCAACAAACCCCAGTGTCTGAGAACAAACTAGACCTGGAGAGGGTGGGTACCTGTACTGATCAGCGTGAACCTCACTCACTCAACAGTCAACAGTTGGAAGGTGGCAAAAGGAACACAAAGGAGAGAGAAAGGAACCTGGAACAACAAACAACCTTGGTTTCTAACAGATTCGGCTCATTTGCAGAACAGTAAACTTGTATTTATCCCAAAACAATAAAAACTGGCATTTTATAAAGTGTCACTAAGATCTACAATTGGACAAGCTACATGATTATAAAATACACCTTTCAATGACTAACAATAGCCTTCTAGAAAAATACCTCTGGGGTTCCAAAGCAAAAGGCTAGAGGATCCCAGTAAAATGCTCAACAAGTGCAAAGTAGCGCTTTACCCTACTGAAAGAACCCACAACATTTGCACTCCAAATCTTCATGCTGGCACCAGCAGACTCTTCAACTTCCACAAAGGTTGGTTAGTCGCTCCCTAAGGTTGTTTTTGGTTTGTTTGTTTTTTCTGTTTCTATATGCATGCCTGAGAGGACCATTTCCTTACTGAGAAGTTGGGGTACACCAAGACACCCACCCCCGCCTCCACCCCAAGTCTTCACAGGGCTGTGCCTGCCGGGTACAAATGCCTACCTTGCGCAAGAGGTTGAAGGGGAAGGGTGGGCTGCCCGGGCTGAATTGTTAGAAGGCCTTGGCGTTGCAAAGACAGGAGGTGCTGCTGCTGTAACTGCTGCATCTGTAGAAGCTGCTGCTGAAAAGCCAACTGCTGGGTAGCCACCTGCTGTTGCTGTAAGAAATCAGGAGGGGAAAAAAATGAGATGGCCACTTCCCAAGGAAGGTGCAGAGTATGGACGTGTGACCCCTCACCACCATGGCTGAATTATACCTAGAGTGGGCACGAGAGCTCGGGGAGGTCTCAGCTCCAGCACTCCCAGGGGAGTGAGGGGCGAGGGTGGTCCTTTCCCCTTGCCAGCTACCAGAGAAAAATAATCGCTCGGCCCAGCCAGCTTCCCGTACACTTTGAAAGCCCGAGTTCTGTAGGCAGGTGTGAACTTTCAGAACGTCAGATTTTTTTTCCTTGCTCACACTAGAAAGAAGACCTGATCACTCTGTCCTGGAGGGATTTGAACCCTGAACCTCCGAGGTGTAAAAAGAACAAGTTGCCTCCCTCTCCGCCAGCACCGGCAGCAGCTTTTAACTACTCTGTTTATCACTTCTGACATAAATAAATGAGAAAAAATCAGACCTTTGAAGAAGAAAAACTTCATCTAATATTGTTAATTAGCCATGACAAACGATGAAATAACATTGTAAATCTTTCATAGAAACAGCCACTAGATTTTAATTACACACATTCATAATTTAGCAAACAACATCGTCCTCAACTGCAAGTGTTTAATACGCACGGCACTGCGAGCTTCGGAGGCCTGAACTTGGCTTTCGCCTCTGCAATCCCTAGGCCTGGCTGCTGGGCCCGCTTCCCCCACCAGCTTTGTTCTTGAAAAGAAGGGGCTTTACGATATGATAAATATCTCTGTGTTGACTGGACAATGACAGGAGGAAAACTTTTGTTGTGTAAACCATCAATACATCATTCCTGTGTTTAGCAGGCCTCGCTCCAGCCAAAAAAATTAATGTAGATTTCCTCAGTAATTATCTGAGTGATAGAAAGATAATACAGTGCAGCAGTACAATAAATAGAAGGAAATTATCTAATATCCTTAATCTGCTAGGACTCATATCGAGGTGGAGGTCTTAGCCACATTATGGCTAACAATTAGAAAGGAAAATTAACCCTTCCCGCACTGTAACGAAAATGAAAAAAACAAAACCAAAAAATACCCAAAAAACAAGAGCTTCTTCAACAAAAGAACAAGATCTGCTTCCTTGTCTATTCAAAAGATCAGAGAGACTTTAGCAACTCAAAGGGCTATGCAACCCTTTGGAGAGCCTGTGTGTGCTGGTTAATAACTATACTCTACGAACAACTGCATTCACTTAACCTAACACATGACCTTGATCTGATATATCCATGAAGTGGCATGTATATCAAGACCTTCTGATGCAAAAGTTCAAAGAAAGAGAAAAATGGTGGTTTCCTTTTCCATCTCCATGTAGTTTATTTTCCAGTGAAAACCATCATTCTCATATTAGCAACCAATTTCAGACTTACTACCATGCCACTGAGAAAGTTAATTGAGTTTCACTCCAAAAAACAAATTCTATACCACTAACAACAAAAATTTAAATAAATTTAAATGAAAAGCCAGTGTTTTCATTTTAAGAACAGCATGCATAAAATGATCCAATTGTTTTCACCCCTTCCCAAGTTATCACATTAATGTAAAACCCAATGATAGTTATATTCATGTCAAAATGATTTTTTCACTTCTTCAACAGATATTAACTCAGGACATTTAAAAAAAAAAAAAAAAAAAAAGGAGAGGGAAGATAAAAAACCAGAACTGACACAAAAGATGGTGGAACCAGCTCTTGATGTAGCGTATCATGGGGGGAAGGGGGGGCCTAGAGGCTGGGGAGGGTGCTTCCTGTCTTACTGTAAGTGAAATGTTTAAAAACTTTGTATTTATATGAAATGACTGATGCCTTCTCTGTTGTCTCTGTGGCCATCCCTAGGAAAAGCTCATGAAAGCTGTCCACGTTTGAAAAGCCAGGATATAAAAGTATACAAGGCCCATTGTCCAAAGAAAGAATTTAAAAGCAACAGTGGTTGCCAAACTGTGCTCCCCACCCAGTTACCAAACACAGGATACGAGTCCGTTTGTTTACTTCTCACAATTGAATGCATACAAAAAAGGTCTCCGTGCAGTCCCCTCGACAGGTCAGTAGTCAGTGCTAAAATGCTCAAATGCCCTGATAAACCCTGCATTTCGGATCCCCTCCCTGGAGCTGCAGTCAAAGGTCTGTTTTCCTTTCTTCGGCTACTCCCTACTGCCTAACATAAACTGTCATAACTGCCCGGACAAACGGCCCTTTTTAAAACAATCAGCTCAGCCTACCTCACCCGAGCAGGATGGGATCTTATGGAGGTTTTTTTTTTTTTTGTATCTTGATTTAAAATTAATTCTGTTGTGTATTTTCCACACCAGTTCTGTCAAATATTAACAAGCAGTTGCTTCCATAGCCTGTATGCTGCATACCCCTTCCGCCCCCCACCACCACCACCACCACGTCACTCTCCCAGCCAAGAGCATCTGTCTTTTAAGGAAGGTCTCAGGTCTAACCCAATGTGGAGCCAAACTTTCCCAGGGAAATATCTCAGCTCGACTCTGGGGAAGAAACAGAGTGCAGGCACACTGTTCTGGCCAGTGATCAAGTGTCTTACAGCAGAGGAAATAAAACAAAAAAAAAGGAAGGGGGTTGGATAAAGCCGAGTGATACAAAATTATGAGCCACTAATGACTTGGGATTCAGTAAATTAATGTACTTGTTCCATCTGTCAACATCCAAGTTCAACCCTTGTTAAAATCATAACCACCAGTCCACATCGTGAAACTGCCACCAAGTGACTCTATTTCATTTCAGCACCAAAGGCCCACCACCTGCAGGACCATTTTGGGAGAGGAACTCCTTACCTGAGGGGAAACAAGGATCTCCTAACCGTGTACCACCCAGCTCTCAGCCACATCCACTGGCGCCAGGAACACGGAGGGAAACCGAAGGTGACCTGGCCACGCCACTGCTCTGCCAACCTCCGAGAATATTCAAAGGCAAGGACCTCCTGGGTCACCTCTGTCTGCCAAGGAGGGCCCAGAGGCGAACCCACTGTCTGGGAGACGCTGGAACGCTAGCACAGCCGTCCACCTCGTTCCAAGGCACCAGGCATGCTCTCTGCGCCCTGACTCCCTGGCCCAAAACTCAGCCACCGCCTCATCTTTGTGCTCCGAGACGCTCCCCTCTCTGACAACGGCAATTTGGGAGAGTTAACTTTTATCCTTCTCTCTGCTGTGTAACTTTCCCCTTCACATTTCTTTATGTGCCCTCTGAGCTCATCTGAACTTTCATGTTCTCCCAGCATGCAGACGTACATTCCAAACTATGTCTAACAGACCAAATAAGAGGTTAATAAGAAGTGGCAACAGAAAGGAAAAACACAATCCCTGGTAACTGATAAGAATGACAGTGGCAGCCCTTTTTTGTTTGTCTTCAAATATAGAGTTAAAGATCTTTAAAAAACTAAATTTTGATGCCTTTGAAAAGAAAGAAGCACAAAATAACAACAGGGGGTTATTGCCTGCAAGCCACAGGGGAGAAACTCCATAATTCTTATTCTCCCTTTTGAAGGCTGTTAGAAATCTGATTCAAAAAAGCAACAGCAGAAGGGGAAACCTCTTGAGGCTGTAACCATTTCCTGTGATCATGCATAATGTGCTTCAAAAGTGGGTTTTTACCAATTCTGTTGATCAATTGCACCTCCTTCATATCCCTTCTTTTTTCTGCTGTGTTTACATCTGATGTGACTCAATGACAAGCACTGTCTGAGACTGTGAAACAGGCCTGTCATGTTGATTTATGGGCGCATCAAACCACAACTTGTCCAAACTGAAGCTCGCAGTTCATTAATTAGAGAGTTGTGACTTTGAAGTCAGCTTTCAGACTGTGGTTTTTAACATTTGGCTTAATTTATATGCTCTTGAATGTGGATCTCTAAGGAAAAAACTGAAATTCCCTTCTTGTCTTTGAACTTCTTTTGACCGCACAATAATCATTTCTTTGTCCAGAGTGATGCCTGCAATCCCAGAGTCATTAACGCGCATTGAACTGCCACTGATGAGTAAGCCCTGCTGAATTAGAAAAACAGCCAGCAAAACAAAGCTGAGAGCCTTCTGCACAGTGATATCTCACAATTACATGCCTTCCCTCCCTGTGCCATTTCCATTTTAATTACTGTTAGTCCTTTAGATTTACATTTTAGACACTTTTTAATCTGTTCCCTTTTTTATTATAGCAGCACCCGGTAGCGCGCCACTGTACTTAAGGTTGTGTCAGCATTTTCATTAAAACACCTCCTCCCCTTCACCCCAAAACTGCCCCTTCAGTCTGCAGGGGTTTCCACCCAGGCTGCTAAACAGGACTCCAGGGCGAGCACTTGGCGGGGCCTGGAAAACAGAGCCAATTTGTGTTGAAGGAGGAGCCGGCCAAGGGGGAACGGCTGGGGGCCCTCCCAACGTGTACCAGGAGCGCCGCCCAGCAGCCATGCTTCTGCGAAGGACAAGGACCCGGCCAGTCAGTCACCTGGCAAGGCTCTCTCCCAGAGAAACTGGAGTGGTTGAGTGCTTGGGGCCTGCAAAGAAGCCCTTCGGTCGGATGATGGGCTGCTGATGGAATTATGAACGGCACTGCCAACCCACTGCAAGCACTGCAGGCAGCCAGACGTCGTGCCAGGGGACGCGGCGCGCAGGTTCTCCCACCAGTGGCTGAGCCGTGGGTGCTTGGCATTGCAGAGAAGATGAAGAATCCCCCCCACCGCGCCCCGGGTGGGGAAGGAAGGGCCTTCCTTCTCACTCTGCCACCTAACTGTGCCTTGTGGCATAAAGCAATGACTCACGGATGCTACAAAGTTTTGTGCGCGTAAAAGCTATGTTAACATGCTCTTCTTACTTTTGTTTTTTGCACTCAGGAAAACACAAATAATCCCAGCTGGAATCTTCTCTAACTTGAACTTGTACTATGTGATGCATGCCTCTAGCAATTTTGATACGTACAACCTGTGGGTTAGAAGTTAAACAAAGATAGGGAAGCTGAACCTTGTTCTCAGTTTTTTCGTTTGTCCAACTTCACAAGAGATCATGATTCCAGTGAAAAAGGCCATCTCCACATAGCCAAACTCCCTGAAGTGGACAAAAAGAAAATGAAGCGTGCATCCCAGTACAACTGTACTGAACGTACCTCACTCCCCTCAGCTAGGACCTGGCCCTCAGCTTAACAGTTTGCAGAAGTAGCCTGAACGTCCTGCTCACGCCCCTGCCCCTACTCCTCACACAGGTTCACGTGCAATGGGGGTATCATAAAGTAGGTGGCAGCAAGCCAATGGAACCCAGAAAAGTCTCTGAGCAAAGAGGAGTAACTCTCAGTCCGAAAGCAGAAAACTGATAGAGTCGCCTCGGTTGTGCAATCATTTAAAAGATGAATGACAGTTTAATAGCCACTAGATAGTCCCTTGGGATCTGCGGTCTCAAAGTAAAATATGTATTGTCGGTACCTCTTTAGGCTGTTTTCCAGCATGTTGTTGTTGTAGAAGTTGAAGCTGCAACTGTTCCTGTTGTTTTTTATAAAACTCTTGAAGCTGCTGCTACAAAGGAAAGAGAAGATGGTTAAGTCATGAGGGTAGCGCCAGCCACTGTCCCTTTCGGTGCCATGCACAAACTGCAATTTGAAAAATAGCATCCTTTTATCTGTAATGGCCTGACCTTTAGTTTGAAACTCGACAATAAATTCAGGGCACACTGACTATTCTTGGCATTATTGTTTGAAAAGTAATCTCCAAAATGAACTGATGAAAAACATACCATTTTCTACACAAACTAATTACAGTAAGGCCAGGAATGGCCGCTGATAGCACAGCAAAGCTGCAATGCCCTGGCCGAGAGAGAGAACCCGGTGGCTCCTGGATGCGCGCTTCCCGCATAGGAGGGCTGTGCAGGGGTGCACTGGGGCCCAGGGCATGCACCAGTGTAAGGAGCTCCTCATTCATCTTGTCCCCAACAGGCCAAGCCCACAACGCCAGCAACTGCTGTCCTGAATGGCACCTGTTGGGTTCAGGTGTCCATTGGGTCTGCAAAGTAGGCCCTCACGGCACAAGGACAGCTAGAAGTTCATCTCAGCAACCGCAGCCATGGATGAAAGTAGAGATCAACGCCGTACATTCAAATGAACCAACTCCAACATGCTTCCTGATTTTTTTTTTTCCTTTCTTTAATTCTGTAAGCATCTGAGTTGAATTGGGGACTTCAAGAGCTGTCACATTTAAACCTGCTCCCACTGAACTCGTTTTGCTTTGATTCACACCATTTGGAAGCCTCTGGGCTTACCAAATAAAAGAGAGTAAAGCCACGTAAGCCTAAAAGATCTTATTTCTACCAAGTCCAATTACAGACCTAATCCTGGTCCATCGGGTCCTCTCCAGGCCCTCATCCTCCAGCAGGGGTGCCCATGCACTCATGACTCAGGGCCGCCCCACCCAGCCCCCTCGGGCTCATGGTCCTTCCATGGGAACAGCAGGGGCTCAGGGGCAGGGCGGATATGCTAGTGACCTGGGCCCTGGGCTCTTGCCCTGGGTGCGGAGGAGGAAGAAGACCTTTACCTGTTGGAGCATGAGGGCCTGCTGCTGCTGGAGGAGAACCTGCAGCTGCTGAGGGCTCAGCACTTGTTGCTGGAGGATCTGCTGCATTTGCTGGGGAGTGATAACTTGCGGCGTCATCATAGCCACTGACGCGGGCACCTAGAAAGGGAACGGGAACACAGGGTGAACAGGAAGCCAGGTGACCATCAGCGTCTCCTCCCCTCTCCTCCAACCCCGCTGGGAACTGACGGCCTCGCCCCCAATAAGGTGCCCAACCGGAGGGGATACCCTGACAAATCCCACGCATTCGACTCTGGACTTTGTATTTTAAACGAAGAAAAAGAAAACCTCACAGCGACAACGCGGTCTCCAGGCAGGTTTGCAAGCGGACAAGGAGGAAACACCTAACAAATGCTGCCTGGAGTCAGGGTAGATCCACCCCCATTTTTTAGGAAGGATGAGTGGGGCCGTAGGCAGAGAACCCAAACTTGAACTGTGTGTCAGAGAGGAAGGTACGTGGGAACCCACAGCACCGCAGCTGGAGCTGACACGACCCACTTCCTCCGCGGCCCATGAATGCAGGCAGTCCTGCCATGGCGGGCCCTGGGTTGCACCTTCTGAACTTAAACACAGGCCCTTTCTATGATGCCTTTTCCCCTTCCTTATTCACTCAGCATACAGATGTCTCAATTCTTTCATATTATGTGCGATACCATTAAAAGCCGCTTTCCATGACATTTCAGTGACAAACAGCTACAGTGATGAACTTGATA
The DNA here is from genome assembly GCF_033115175.1 of Lepus europaeus. Taxonomy (NCBI): domain Eukaryota; kingdom Metazoa; phylum Chordata; class Mammalia; order Lagomorpha; family Leporidae; genus Lepus; species Lepus europaeus. The sequence goes on from NC_084835.1 coordinate 45,462,770, forward strand.
GCATTTCATATTTGCAACTGTTAACACGCTTCTGCACGGGCATCTCTGTAAGGAACCTGCACACTGTATCTGAAAGGATGATGTCTTGTTCAGATAAAACACTGACATTAAAATGACAGGCTGTCTTGGCCAAGGTTACACAAATTGTATTCAAGCGGATACCTAATGACAATGCTATGAATTCTGCAAGCTTTCTAGAATGTAATTTAGCTATTCAAAATAATCACTGCACTTGTGTTTAATTTGCAGACTACATGAGAACCATTTTGTCAGTCCCCGTAATGCAAGAAGACTATTTCATGAAAAATCACCCCCACCCCAAATAAAAAGATAAGGAAAGAAAAAACAATGAAAGAAAAGACAAAACCTGTACGTCTTCTAAGAGTAATATTTAAGCATCTTACTTTTCTTTGGTTTCTAATCAAACATGTGACAGCGAGGAGCTCGAAGCAGTAAAGGATATACTTTGTTAAAAAGGATCTGCTGTCATCTCATGTATTACAATAAAAGGTAATAACATGTTTTGCACTTTGCATGCGTGCCACTTAAAAAAAAATCCGGCAGACAATAGCTGATCAGAAGATAAAAGAATTAAAAAATCCTTCCAGGGAGCAGTAAGCAAAGGGAGAAATGCAGTATTAATTTTATGTAACATAATGTCTTAATATGCAGTTTATCTTGACTTTTTCACATGATTTGTCCTGTCATTTGCATAGCGAGCTCTCATTCCTAATTTCACAGTCATTATGCACTGATGTCCCGATTTCTCAGCATCACTAATTTTGATGAACTAAAAATGGTTCCTGAAGGTCAGATTCATGCACAGTGAATGTTCACCACAGTTGTTGTGGGCATGTTTTGTTGTGTGGGGATGTGGATGGGCAAGTTTTGTGTGTTTAGAAAACACTTGCTAGAACATTTGAAAATGTTCATTAACCCAACTCTGGAAGGTCATCCGTGAATTCTTCTGTTGCAGTGGCCTTTTTAAGTGTAGATGTAGATACACTGTAATTTAAAACAGATGGGTATGTCTGAATATTTTTATATGCAAAAAGGGACAGATGTATATGAATGGATAAATTATCCTTTTAAAAAGATAATTCGCAGCATGAAATATCACCAATGATTGGAACACTGAACTTGTATTCAGTCTAGGGCAAACACCAAGAAGACGTTATCAAAACATCTAACCATCTACAAATTCATCCTAATTAGTCTACTTTGTCTCCATGCAGAAGAAACTTTTTAAATTTTTAAATATGCCTTGGGTGCCAATCATTATCTCCAGAGCTGCTGGAAGCCAACACAGCACAATCAAGTTTACTTTCCCTTCAGAGTTGCATTAGCACGCGGGGGGGGGTTTGATTAAGCAAACAAAAGAACCATGTTTAAGGTTTCTTTTTTTCCTTTGCGTTTCTTGGATGATATACAACATAAATATCCTTGAGCCAAATTTCTGATGGCGATGAACAGACAAGAATAGGGTGGTGGCAAACCTAGGCTGCTGCTGAACATGAACCTCAGAGTCAGAGCAGAGATCACTACAGAGAGAATCTGTGGAGCCTAATTCTTCACAGAGCTCTGAAAAATCCTAGGCCAGACGTGAACTTTTGGGGTGAACTTATCTTGATTGTGAAAAGTCTTCCAATGGTACGCTGAAAGGGACTGTATTTTACGGTATGCAAATTAGACTTCAACAAAATGAATTTAAGAAGTAAAATATATACATACACCTACCCTAACACAGAGGGAATATGGTGTGTGCCTTCTAAGATGACAAATGCTACTGTTCCCCCACTGTCAATAAACCAGGCAGCTCCCGGACGGGCCTGACACCTCCAGGTGAGGCTGACGCCCTGACGTACAATCCCTGGTTTAAATCTCCTTTTCTCACAGTTATTTATTCATTTTTTGCAGTCATGTTGCAGAGCAGGAAAATGAACTAGAGTCTCCTCTTCTCCTTCCCTTTGGACGTTTTGATAGAGGGGCTGGTGAGTAATAAAATGCTCCCAGCAGCAGGCACGGCCAGAGGAGGGGAGGAAGCAAGCCTGAGCAATCCTCTGAACTGGCTGCAGGGTCTTCGAACAAGCAGAGGTGGGCTATTCTATCCTGATGGCCGTCACTCTGCTTTTACTATCTGAAACCACATTTTCACACCAGTTAGCTCTGGGCTTCCAAAGTGGGCTGCAGCTTAATTTATAAAATGTAATAAAACCAAGATTTCCCCAAAGTTTCTGCTCCCATATGTCATGAAAAGAGGTTATGAAAAGCTTTAGCAAACATATTCAAATGGACCAGAAGCCATGGTGGGGTAGAAAAGAGGTGGAAACAAAAAAATTTGAGCACAGTTTAAGGCTTTAAATAGTTAAGAATTATAGCCTATATATCCACTCCCTTAATTCCCAACGTCCAACTTTTTCATGTACCTAGTCCCTACTAATACTAGGAATCAAAGGGCAGGCAGTACCAGCGAGAGGCTATTACAGCCCACACTTTATTGCCCATTACTACTGAGGTCATTAGCGGCAAGAGTGATTGTAGCAGTCTTAACCTATTGATCACTGTAACTACTATCATTTAATCCTGTGTTGAATGTCTGGAAAGCAGCTAAAGGCACACAAGAGAGAGTGCTTTAGCATCGAGAAATATGGCCAAAGCTTAGAAATTACACTTTGATTCATAAAATCTAGCCAGTGGTTTAAATCAATAGTATTTAAAACAGTCATGTGAGTTTTTAACTACAACCCTCTTATATTTATGGGTCCCTCTTTGAGAGCAGTCAGTAAAAACGAAACCCCCCCACCCCCAACACATATCCCAATTCCATGTCATCTACCTTCCTTTCCTTGAGAAAAAAAAAAAAAAAAAAACATTCATTTCTGATGTTTTGTGTCCTACAGGGCTCATGGCGTCACTGGGAGTTGAAACTAATTCTTGATTTCTTTCTCCAAAGACAATTTAAATATAAGGCAAAACCCCCAAATTACATCCCTGATACTGTAACTACCTGAACTGTTTCAGTATATAGAAATGAGTATGTTTTATGAGTTAACAATGAATCATAGAAGGCAATTTATGAAGAACTAGAATGATTCTGTCTAGCTGCCTTCAGGGATCAGAAATTCAAATTAAACTTCTGGCAGACATTTAAAGAATGCTAGCATACAAAACCGAATTGGGAAAAAAAAAAAAAAAACACATACAGTTAACACTCTTTAGTTGAGTTTCGAGAGGAAATCGTGAATTGAAAAAAACACTCCGCATGAGACATTGTTGACTGATACCAACTGGGTGTGGCCGATCCCAGGTGCGCACAAACCTGCGGGAATGGCAGGAAGGCAGCGGGGCTCGAGCCACAGACCGCTGCTAGTATGGACCTGCTGCTACCTCGTGCCAGCAACTGGGGAACCGCCGTCAGCACTAGCAACTGCTGTTCACAGCCCAGACACCGCGGTGCAAACTCCGCCTGGTACACTTCTCCCTCTCTCCAAAATGACTCCCTATCATCTGCACGCTTGGAAACTCTCAGGTCAGATGCCTGATTAGTTTCCCTTATGCTCACTGGGGGAGGCACAATCTAAGAAGCAAACAAACAAATAAAAACACTCACAGAAACAATACTTATTTCTAATCTAGGAGACAATTGAAGGAATTGGGTGGGAGGGGAGATGCCACAATATAAACATTGGAAATAACACGCTATCATCTTTTTCCCCTCTCTTTGGTTTACATTCAACTACAAGCAGATACTGCCCGGTGTAAATACACAGAAATTATGCATATCAGTGACTTCTCATAATCACTATGTATACAAACAGTAAAAACAAGATAACTTTAAAATACTGTTTTAGTTCCATTAATCTTCTATTAATCACCATTAAATTATTTCCAAAAATACTTTGGACACTACTTTGTGAACCGCTGATCATTCACCGGGTGTGTGCCCCCAGGAAACTCACATTCTTCCTAGGCTCCAGGCTGTATCTGAGTGATAACTGACCAGGCTGGGCAGGGTCACCTGGTTAATCACACAACAAGAGTGAAACAAACTGAAGTAGAAGGCTTCAGAATATCAAAACAGAAGCAATGAAAGAAAATGGCTCCTTAAAAAAGAGGGGGAAAAAATGCTAAATTTCATATGGCCATATAGAAGCGAATCTGGGTAAAAGAAAATCAAACCCCCCCACCACTGCCCCCACTCTGTGAAAAACAAGAGTTTTCATACTTAATAAGCCAATGGATACGCCAGCAAACAAAAAGTTTAGAACCTTCTTTCTGGTATAAAAACAAACCAACCAGGTTCCATGAAAGGCAGCTGTATTATAAAGGAAAGAAAATATATTTCTGACGTAATATTTCACTCTTAAAAAATATTTTTAAAAAGCATGCTATTCATGTGGAAAGTATAATTCTGTTTCATTATGGAATTCTGCTTTTTGTATAACTCTTTTAGACTTAGCTATTTTGCCACAATACTGTACAAAGCATTAAGGCAGGTAATGGTTATTATATTAATGCAAAATCATCTAAGTAGTCAGTCATTAGCATAACTGTTCTCTCAGTAACAATACAACCACCTATTAAAATTTTAGGAAAAAAAGATCTCTTTAAAATGCAATTAGCATTTCATTTTTATCATTTTGTTTATTACATTCTATCAAGAAAGGCTATCTTTCTTTCATGAAGAATTGTGAGGCCAAGACTCGCCTGCCAATCAGGAGTTATTTCAGGTTTTCAACCCTAAAATGCAATCTCCAGCAAAGCTCCGAGTTTTTTTTTTTCCCTTTTGTCTTTACATTGTAAAAAGTGGCAGAAATTCCTTATTTGTTTACAGCAGAAGTCTTCGTGGAGCCTCAACTGCTCTCCTGTAACATTTCCCAGCCTTACAAGGTTACTCCACTAAGTGCCAGCATAATTGTTTTAGCTCTAATAAATATCAGCTTCATTTGCATAAAAATGTAAAGTTTACATAAATTAAATCGCTTCTCCCATTAGCGATTGTTAAATACGGGAAACAAAGGAAGCTACACTTGGAAAATAATCACCCAATAAGCACTGATCTTTTCAACTTAGCAACTATTATTATTATTTAAATCTAGAGAAATGTCTCTGCCTCCTTTCCCCACAGTTTTGTGCACGTGAGTCAAACCTGCTATGACATTTTATATTCACAACAACAACAAATCCTTACTGAGGTGCTGCCACTGGCAGGCGGGGGTGGGGGTGGGAAGGCTAGTCTGAGAGGGGACCCCAGAAAAGATTCCATCCACAGATCTTCAGCCCTTTAGAAGGGAAAAGGAAGAGGTCCTGCCTAAGATAGTTCTCTCAAATGGAAGTATTATTCCAAAAATAATGCAAGACACAGCAACTGTATCACTCCTATTTGAAACACATGGGTAATTAAAATAAGGAAAGATAACTTGTAGGTATGGTTTGGGATCATGGTTACTGTTGTTACATGGAGAAAAATAACATGTTCATGTTTCATAGTAGGGGAAAGGCATTTTTTTTCTAAGAATGAGAATTACATTTACAGCTCTCTGCTTTCCTCAGCCTTGAACTAGCATTGAAAACATCATAGGTAACTTCACTGCAAACATACATATATTTTTTTCCATACTATGGGGGGGGGGGGGTGGGTGGAGGTAAAGAATTTGAACAAGCCAGGAGGCCAAAATCAGATGATTTCAAAGTTCTGTAAGGGTGTAATGACTCCTTTATTATCACTATTAATTACAGCTGAAGTTTCTCTCAAGCTGCAGTTTCTTCTGCCCACTTCCCACACCTTCACCTTCTAAAAGCACAGTTACTAAGCTAAGGTGTGCAGATCCGATTCTAATGAGGAAACATCAGTAGCTTCTTTGACAATCTCACCATTCACCGATTTGTTTCTAATGACGATAAAGCCCAATGAAAAGCTCCTTCCATGTGAAAGGTCAAAATGTGTTTTGTTTTGTTTTGTTAAAAAAAAGGATGGGCACAATCAAGGCAACTGGGAAACCCATGAAGACCCACCTCACGAAGTGGTGCGACAATTAGAGTAACTGTACAAAAAGCCATCTCCAGGAAAAAAAAAAAGTACAAGAAATTAAGCTGCCACAACTGTAACAGGTTAGATGAAAAAAATCAAAATTTAATGTATTCTCCCCTGTGTCATCTTGTTTTGTCAAGACATCAAATAGAATTGGGAAGTACAAAATAACAAGCCCTTGAGAAATCACAGAAGCCGACCTTTTTGATGTTGTTGATTTACCTTGTTCTCAGTTATTTGAACAATGATGTTTCAGATTTAAGGGCAAGATAAAGCTTAAAAATTAAAACATGATACCAAGGCATTCTAAAAAGCTCACCACAACACTTAGCCTGCATCTTCATTGATTAATTGCTTTTAACTGGATTTGAAATGAGTCGCAACGCATGTGTTCAGTGTTCGTTTTGCTCATTCTAAATTAATTTCTCTTCAAGGGACTGCCAGGTTAGGCTGGAAGAGGGACACAGAGATTATTCGTACAATCCACAAGCAGAGGCCCAGTTGAGCTCTTCCCAGATGATTCAAGTCCCCACAATCTACAGGGGATTGTTTAGCCACGAGGCACCTGAGTTTTCTTTTTCAAATGGAAGAAAATAAAACTGAATGCAGAAAACCACTGTGGGGGGAGAGCAGGGGTCATGGTGGTGATGAAAGAGCACAGTATACTCTGAAATTACTGAGAAACAGGTATCTAGAACACACCAGGCTGCTTCCAAGAAAACAAACGTTTCACCAAACAACCACACCAGCTTCTGGATTTAGGACTATTCCCAAATCTAGTCACAGGAGCATAGACAGCCTCACTCCTCCGCTCCCCAGAGGTCTACAGCTCATCAGCAACCCAACCCTAACCTTATGTGAAATACGACATGCAAAGGGACATAAAACCAAACCACCACGAGAGCCTTCTCAATTTTTTGTTACTGGTAGCTCCTTCTAAAAGCTTACATACCAACAAACAAACAAACAAAAAAAATGCAGTAGCTGGAAACATCTGTTTTAATAAGGCACTAAAAAAAAAAAAAAGTATTTGCAAGCATTAGAATTGACAAATACAGGACAGATAAGGTGGATACTTAATGATTAGAACTCCTTGTCATCAAATGCATAGTGACATGTAACATATATTGGGTTTCTGTGTATGTTATTTGTTTACTTTGGTTAACTGTTGCTGCATTGTCCCTCGGTTATAAATCACAATCAAATAACTACCTGCCGTGCATTCTCTCTGGCCACTGTATTTGTCCAGTTACTAAGAACGTGGTTTTCAGGTTCCCTTTAGTGATGCTCGTGCACAACTAACCCACATAATAAAATGAGTTTCTCCAGTCTTCTTTTCTGCCAATTCAAATTCTACTCAAATTCTGGGTCTAAAAGCTGAGAAGCTGGCTACAACAAGCTCTTCTGATGGTCTCAGAGACTGAGTAACTCAAACAACACGTCTGCCACATTAGCCAAGACAAATCTGGAAATTCATTGCTTTTAATTAATCTGGGTTTTAACTTCACTGTCTCTTGCAATCATGTGGAGGTTGGCTGAAAAGTTGTAGAACTGGTCAGTGTCATAAAAGAGTTTATCTTTCAGGTGACAGCTCCTGACAACGTGCAAACGCAAGGCAGCAATGGTGAGGGTTTTGTTTTTGAAGGTACATTTAACTGCAAAACAAAACAAAAAAAAATTCAAACCAACCATTCCTATCATAAGCTTTCTGATGATTTATGGTTTACCAACTGAGCAAGGTTACGCAACACTGCATGCCTTTAGATGCATTATTTCAGCTAGTTGAGATTTAATTAAGATCACAGTCTCTAAAATCCCTGTCAAATGAAAATTCAGAGAAGACAATACACTATATATCCTCATGCACAATGTTTCCATTCCAGCCCTGGAAAAATATGAGTTAATCCGCGTTTCTATGGCTGCAGACAAAAATTCACTAATTTTGTTTTCTTTTGACACTTAGGTTGTTTTCTATTATATGTCATGAGATCATTCCCTTCCAGGGAGGGAAGAAAAAAAAATCGAGAGTGAAACATGTTGCAGAAAATGCACTTGACATTATTATCCGACATTATCATAGCTTAGCTATGATGTCATCACATTTTCATATAATTGACCCATGCTTAGAAGTTTCATTTCATGAAATGTTTATTAAAAAACAGCACAAACGGGAAGCCTACCTTCTTTGAAATACTTGGATTAAATAATTGACATGTTTTTCATTTCCTTAACTGACTAAGTTTTTGTCAGACAGCCTGCACATTTGGACAGGAAAGAAAGTTTCTATGGCAAACAGGCCAATACAAAGCCTATTATTTTCATTCTATATGTAGTCCATGGGCAAAAAGGTACATTCATCTCTCCCTCGCTGAATCTATGTGTATGTGTGTGTGTGTAAAATTTCTTTCTTATAGACTGGTATTGGCCATGTTAATTTTTTAAGAAAAAACTGTATGACCATGTGGTCCGTTATCTACTGAAATATATTTTTATTTGCATCCTTTTAATATTTGGTTGCTTATCTCGTGCCTTAGAAATGACAGGTGCTCGCAGTCTGCCTCTTGACAGGCCACTACACAAATAGCTGTCTTGCCTGAAAGGGCTAATGCAGTACTAATGAACAATAAATCAACTTTGATTACCAAGTGTCAGCCCAATCCGTTTTCAGTTCAGCTCTATCACATCCTAGAGTAAGTCAGCCAGTGTCTCTGGGTAGGCAGTCTGTATTTTGGTTTCATTTTTACACACTTTTCACTGAAATGTGTCAGACAGCTACAAAGAATCATACGAAATAGACATAGACAGCATTGGGTTTTCTTTTTTCAATTTATGCAAAGGGTATCAATTAAGAAAATGTGCTCTGTCTTCATTTGGTACACTTGATGATCAGTTTTAACATTCAACAAAGATTTGCATTCTGCTAAAAACAAAACGATAACAGGAACACATCAGACACTTAATGTGCTCCGGCTCCAGGTCTTGGGCACTGACATGCTAGCTGGAACACTCAGCACATACAACACCTTCCTTAAAAAAGGAAAAAAAAAAAAAACTATTACAAAAAAACAAACAGGGCACTACAGGGCCTCTGCTGCAATAAAAAAGTCAATTGCTTTAAATTAAAAAAATGCCTTCTTTAACACTGATTTCCTAATGATAAAATAAATTTAAGTTATTTTTTTCTTAAGCGGATTAGTCATTGATAGTATGATTCACATTTCCTGTTATCAGGCTTAATCCCCCCCCAAATGTGTCACTTTCAGAATGTTGGAATCTATGGAAATTAGGTGATTTGCATTTTTAACTAGGCTTGATTAGAACATTTGGTCTGTCTGGACAAGATTATAAAATTATTAGCTGTTTCAGTTCGAGCTGTTGGCAGGCCCCGAAGGAGTTAATCCCTAAGAGGAAGCGCCTATATGTACTTTGCTCCAAAACTTTACCACCCACTTCCTAAAGGTCCTCGCCTTCCCAACACGATCTTGGAGGGGGTTCGAAAAGAAGTCCCACCGCACTGCCGGTCTTTCCCGCACTTGTGGCGGCCGGGCTGGCTACACCCAGGGCCCCGTGCGGGTGGGAGGACCCGCCGCCGGCCCTGCGCCTGCTGCGCGTGCAACCCCGAGCCCCGTGCTCTTACTTCAGGGAGCACGGAACTACCGCAGCGCGGGCTTCGCCGCGCACGCAGCCCGCCCGCGCGTCCCGCTCGGGGCGCCGTGGCTGCGGGGCTCCGATCCCCCCAGCCCCCGCCTCGCCCCGCTTCACAGTGTGCGAACTCCTTGAACTGGAGCAGCCAAGCCCGAAAATAGCCTCGACAGATATAGAAACAAACTCTCAGAAGCGAAGCGACATCCACGCGGGCTACACCGAGACAGGGAAGGCTCCCTGTGCGCGTTTCACACGCTCTGGGGAGGGACATCAATCAGAGCCCGGAGAGGTGCCCCGAAACGGGTGGCGGCGAGGGCTCTCCCCAAGTGGCTGCGTGGAGGCCAGACCCGCAGAAAACGAAGCTCAAAAGCCGGGAGGGAGAGAGAGGCAGAGGGAGGGAGAGAGAGAGGGAGAGAGGAGCAGGACTTCCTCCAACTCTCAGCTGCTCCCCACCCAAAAGCATTTCTCCAGGGGGGCGAGAGAGCAGGGTGGGGGATTCATCCCCCTGCCCAGGACGCCCAGGCCTGGGGCTCCCTCCCCCCCGCACCCCCCGCCCGCCACGCGCAGGGCGCAACTCCGTCCCAAGTTGGTACAGAGCGGCGCTCGTCCTCGTCGGCAGCACTGGGAGACAACTTCGGAGCCCTCGGGCGCTCCTGCCTTCCACCCCCCGGCGAGGCCCCGGGAAAGCCAAAGGCGCGGGGGCCCCCGGGAGGGAGGGAGAGCGACACGGCAGAGACCACGCGCGCGCAGCGACCAACCTGACACTCTCCATGTAGGCGCCAGGCGCGCGGGCCAGCTCGGGCGCGGGCCGGACGTGGGTCCGGCGGGCTCGGCGTGCGGGCCGACTGCGCGCGCGGGGCGCCCGGCTCGCGGGCTGACAGCCGCGCCGCGCCGCGCCCACCGCCCCGCCCCGCTCCACCAATCACAACCCGCGTCCAAACACCCGCGCCGCCGCCGCCGCCCGCCGCCCGCCCGCGCCGCGCCCCACACAATGGGCTCCCCGCGCCCCGCGCCCCGCGCCGGCCGCTGCGCGCGGCAGGTGAAATCGCGCGCCGGCCAAACCCTGCTTTTGTCTGGGCAGCGACTGCCCCGAGTCGCTGTTAACCCGGTGACCCGCCCCCGGCTGACGTCCGGGCGGGGAGCCGCGGGCTCGGGGGCGGGCTGGCGGAGTCGGCCCCGCCACCGACAAAGAGCGGTGCTGACCTCACGGGCGGCCACGGCCACGGCCACGGCGCGGCCGGAGCCGACCCCACCGCGCCGGGCTGCTGCTGCGGTGTCGGCGGGCACGCGGGGAGCGCACACGGGCTCTTTGCCCGACACCGGCCCGTGGACAAGTTGGGCTCCACGTCGAGGGGCTGGGGAGCCCCCACGCCTCCTCCTTCCCCGCGTCGGGCTCCCCGAAGCGTGCCCGTGCGCACAGGAAAACGAAAACCCGCCGAACGCGCCGGGTCGCCGAACCCAGCCACCGGCCCTCTAGGACGACAGCTGCTCGGGAAGGCATCTGCCACACGTTTGCTGAGAAATAATTCTCTAAATTCCTTTCTTATTTATACAACAGCAGCAACAACAGAAGTTGCTCTCAAGGAGCACTTGAAGAAGACCCCTCTATGAGAAGCGTCACCACTCGTCCACGCCGTGCGCGGCTGAGAACAGGGTTTTTTGAGAAGCCACCAAATACGCCAGACATTTTTTGGCTCACCTGGCAGGATTTAAGGAGTGCCAGGGCCATCCAGGCAACTTCAGCAGCTGGAGAAATCTCTCACAATTTTACCATCTTCCAACTTAGCGAAAAACTTCCTTGCCTGCCCAATACAGATTGAGGAAAGAAGAAAAGCCCAAATCCTAAAATTAAAAAATTTCACAGTATATTCATAGAAAAGGAAGAGTGACATCAAATGATAGTATTTTTCTTCCATTAGGGGTAAAAAAAAAAAAAAAAAAAAGCAACAAAGCCTAACCTAGTAATGCCAGGAGTTTTACTGCAAAGTATGTTTTGATTTGAGGTGTATTAAATGCAGGTTACTCCAAACCAGACAACACGCTGATAATATTTCCAATCAAGCTAATGCCTGGTAAGTAAGGTCAGGGGGGAGCAGACAATTCCCCCATTAATCTGACTGCAAGGGAGACAAAAGCGCCAACCGACCGTCCACGCATGACCAGATGTTAAATGGGTACAGTGCACAGCCCTCTCCACCCTCAAGTGTTTCTGTGTCAGATAACAAATTTATTAATGGGACTTTTTCAGGTCACAAAAATGTGACCCCCACCCTCTCATGAATATTCAAGAGAGAACCAAGGCCACACTTTTTGGCGGGGAGCTGGGGCCTTAAATCTGCCAGAACTGTCCAGTGCTCTGAACCAGTAGAGTTGTGACTCCTAGAGAGACAAGGCCCTCCTTCCGGCAGGGCGGGTGAAGCCCCAAAGGCAGGAAATAAAAATATAGGAAGTTCTCTCCCACCAACATGCAGCAGGAAAGTAGACATGGTTATTCAAAATACACAAGGGATTTTTCTTCAAGTATTAAAATGCGTTTGAGATGTTCATGTCTGTGAACAAAATCCAGGTGGCCCTTTGAAGAAGCAATTTTTTAAAAGAAAAACTTGAGTTCTTTATGAGGGACCCATAAAACTGCTACATGCTTCAACAGGCATTGCTTCCTCCTGTGCAGGTCAGTGTTTACCCGTTCTTCGTCTCCAGGAGCATCAGAGCAAACAACAAACAAACACGCAAACAAGAAACATTACAGACGCCTATGACCCAGCTGTGGAGACGAGCCTTGCACAAAATAATTAGAGTGATGCAATGCCGTGGTTACTCAAGTACTAAATTGCATGGTGGTAGCTCGGAGCAGCGCGGGACTACAAAGGAGGGGATCAGCAGGGGCAGGAAGGTCTGGGATGGTCCCTCCGGGAGGTGGTGTTTTAAGGACTGATGATTTGGATGGGGAGGGGGGAAGAGAATGACCACACAAGCACGGGAATGGCTTAGCAGCTGCCTCATAAGCTACTGGGAACCCCAAACTGCCCTCTCTCCAAAGGGACAAGCGACAGGGTGCCTGAGCGATGACTCCTGGGCAGGGAAATACACCTTCAGGGCCACCTTGACTAATCCTGGACTCACAGGTTGCCCTCATGCGGTCTTGTGCATCTGCCCTGTGTTTGGGACTGGGTGAGAACTGGAACCTCCCTTGGCTGGAAGACTGTGAAACGGTGAGATGAGTGGTGACTTGGGAGAAGCAGCTAATGCCATTTATTCACCACCTTAACTGCCAGGTCATTTTGGAATGGCTGGGACAGAAAGGCAAAAAAAAAAAAAAAAAAAAAAAAAAATTGGGGGGGTTGTGAGGGGGCTTTACATTGGGTTACTCAGCCAGAAGATCTCCTGTAGTTGTTAAAACCCGACCAAGATAGAAACTGAGGTTTATAAGGCCAAGTGCTTCCCACCCCCACCCCCAAAGTCAAATACACTGAGCAGCACTGGTCCATAAGGAGAAGCACATACTGGAGAGGGAACAGAAAGAGACCATGCTAAAATAAAATGAATGCCTGGCAGAGAAGGAGAGGCTAGTGTTTGAGGAAGAGAGAAGGAAAGGTGAAATAGCGTACTTACAAATATTTCTGATGCCCACATCCTAACACCCACAACAGATCCAGCTCTTGTTCAAACACCACCTATTAAGAAACCTGTCAGCTGCTAAATGAGGCCATTGTGCAGCTGGCTGTGCGCTTACGAACAGATTACTATGATCCCACACCAAACTCCAACCACCAAATAACACACCTGGGACTAGAATCATGTATCATATTTGGTTCTGCGGCACCTTAGCCTTGAACAAGAAGAAAGTAAAAGGTTTTGCTGCCTGTTCAGGACTGGGGGCGGACGCAGAAGGTCCTGACCCCAGGGTCAGAAGGTGCAGCTCATCAGGACGTCACTGTGCACACCAATGAGCTGCACGTGGAGACAGACAGGGCAAGGTCCCTGGCCCATGTGGTTCTCATCTCCAACTGAGGGCCCACTTTGCCTGAAGCAGCTGGGAATTAACACGAGAAATTAAATTAATGCAAGAACTCAATTGCATGATGAGAGGACAAAACCTTAGGGGTGGTTATTTGACCTAGTGGTTAAGACACTCTTGGGACAGCAAGAGCCCTTATCAGAGTATCTCATGGCAGTCCCAGCTCTGGCTCCTGACTCCAGCGGCCTGCTACTGTGCACTATGGGAAGCAGCAGTGGTGATTCAAGTAGTTGGGTCTCTGCCACCCATGTGGGAGACCTGGGTTGAGCTCCCAGCTGCAGGGTTTGGCTTTGCCTAACCCCCAACTGTTGCCAGCATGTGGAGAGAGAACCAGCAGATGAGAGCTCTACCTCTCACACATGCTCTCTGTCTCTCTGGCCTTTCAAATAAATAAAACTAACACAATTTTTTTTTTAAATTAAAAAACATTCAGGCTCACCATGTTCCTCCAAACAATACTTATGTGAACGCTCATTTCCTTTTCCTTTTCCAATTAAGTTAGTGCAAGGTTTGGGACATCATCTGAACCAACAGAAGAAGTTATAGAGAGATTCAACTGACTGATTGCACCCCAAGAGAGGAAAAGCTGAAGCGATAGGAGTTCAAAATCCAGGCTCCTCCCCAGGTGACACGTCTGACAGCTGGCCCGGGGAAGCACACCCCTTCTGCAGAAGGGATGGCACTTCGGTATTTCTCCAAAGACCGCCAGCAGGGCAGCCAATTAGAGTCACTAAATTGCAACCGCGATGCCCCATTCCTGAGATCTGGGCATTTGTCTCTAAGGCACCACTGTTCCATCTTGATTTCAGCAGTGCTTTCACTTAAAAATATAAATTAATACATCATCCACCTACAGGGAGCTAAAGCACTCGGCTCCGTATCGATACTGTTTATGTCGCTGCTATGTCTATGTTGACAATGAAGCTAATTATGTTGTTTTTCTCCTGTGCCTGCTAGTTTGGCCAAGGGAAAAAGACTGAGTTCTCACTATTCCATGGGAGTTTAAATTTCTGCTCATGACAGCCTCCAGTTGCTGCGTGCGTCTTCATTCAAGGCAACATTTTACAATGCTAGTGGCGCTGGAGAATTTAGATAGATACAGCATGACAGGTCAACATTTTGGCAACTTCTGAGTATGATGGGTACATGAACTAGGGAAAACGTTCACAAAAATAAAGAAATGAAAGAGAAGCCCTCTCCCTAAATGTAAAGCCATCACCACAGGTAAACACAATCACACGTAGAAGGGAAAAATGGCAGCACCCTTTCCTAACACGGCATCGACCTGACAGTAACAAATTACCCTTTCTCATTTATGATAAAACCATAATCCCTTGTTTTAACATAATGTAAAATTTATTAGTGCACCGCTTCTGCCGGGAGGTTAGAATAGATCATGCTGAAGTGTGCAAAGTTCTCTAGAAGGGGCCGGCGCCGTGGCTCAACAGGCTAATCCTCCGCCTTGCGGCGCCGGCACACCGGGTTCTAGTCCCGGTCGGGGCACCGATCCTGTCCCGGTTGCCCCTCTTCCAGGCCAGCTCTCTGCTGTGGCCAGGGAGTGCAGTGGAGGATGGCCCAAGTGTTTGGGCTCTGCACCCCATGGGAGACCAGGATAAGCACCTGGCTCCTGCCATCGGAACAGCGCGGTGCGCCGGCCGCAGCGCGCTACCGCGGCGGCCATTGGAGGGTGAACCAGCGGCAAAAGGAAGACCTTTCTCTCTGTCTCTCTCTCTCACTGTCCACTCTGCCTGTCAAAAAAAAAAAAAAAAAAAAAAAGTTCTCTAGAAGGGACATGTTTGGGGCACGAGAACATTTCCCAAAGAGCTTGAGCCTTCAGGTGCCAGTTTTTTTTTTTTTTTTTTTTTTTTAGATCACCACTGCTTCCACCACACAGTGGGGTTTACTTCCCCCCCTGCAAAGTGACAGCGTTTATGGCACAGTCACCTGCAAACCTCGACTACAAGCAGCACCAGAAGAGGGACAGGCCAGGGGTGACTTCTGGGGGATGCAACGACCTTTTGCCCTCTGCAACATTTCCTTAAACAGAAATTGCTGAATGTCAGACTCGGGCACTGCCCACCTTTCTCCCGTGCCATCAGCCTTCCCGGAGCCCTGTGTGTGCAGCAGGCTGCACAGAGGCCACAGGAGCATGTCCTGTCTTGTCCTCTGCACCAGGCCTGCAGATCCTCCTCCTCCCAGGCACCGCCACCTCCCTTCACCCTGGGCTGCCACACCCTCTGGTGGAAACCTTCCTTACGCCTGCCCTCTGCTGGCAAGCCGGCCCGAATCAGACATTTCCACTACCTCGACGTCTTCAAGAGACAACTTTCACAAGACAGACAAAGGCCAGGGCATGAACTATTGACTGGAATCTATCAATTAAGACACTTAACAAAGCGGGGGAGGTGGTGCCCCTGGTGACCCGCGGTACTTTTAATTCAAAACCACACATCCGTCTGGGTGCCAAAGTCGCTATTTCAGTCTGCCTGGGAGAACTACCTGTATGCCTGTCGGCATCTTGCCTCCTTTGCTCACTCTCGGGGGGGTGCGTGGCGGACGCACTTTCAATAAAACACCTTCTTAGCAGTAATGGGCCACTGTTCCCATTTCAGTGGTCCCTAAGGTTTCATGATACAGTATATTTAGCTGACGCGCAGTTCAAGTTTGCTTCTGGCATTCCTAAGATCCATAAAAAGGGGAGGGGGGGGAGCGAAAAGCAAAAGAAGATCTCTTGCTTCTCCTTTGTTTAGGTAGGGAAACAGTTCACTCTGAGACTGATTAGCTGGCCGGAATTAACACACACCAACGGGATGCACTCCCAGGCGCCCTCCTGGCTCCCAGAGTGGCCGGGCCGGTCACAGGTGCGGGGCCAGCCTGGAGACTGGGAGAGGGCTCTGGGCACGAGGGGGTGAATTTCCCACTGCAACTCCCATCAGTGTCAATGGGAAGCACGAGGCTTGCACAAATCCCTGCATACCATTTCAAAAATATATCTCCGAGACGGGAAAATGAAGCTTAGCAGTTGCAACCTCAGAAGCATTCAGGAAGTAGCACTCTTGACAGCGCTTTAGATGCCGAGTAAATGCTCTTATAAAGAACACCCAATCCAGCCGACAATAAATCTTACACTGGGGAAGCCTGCACAGGGCCGTGGAATCCCCTCCAGAGATAATTGCCTTCCGCACTGGGTGGCAAAGACCTGCGACACAGAAAGCAGTGGCTGGGGCCCTGCAGCTCTGCAGGGCTTACTGTTCTTCCCTCAATAGTAACCAAACACACACACACACACACACCATTTCAGGGCAACCATAGGAAAGTCTAAAGGTTGGCTTCTCTTTTAGAAAGTTAGGAGGTGAGGCCAGTGCTTGGAAGCAGGCATGAAGATGGAAGGCTGGGAAGTCAGAAGGTGCAGGAGAACTAGGAATGGGACCTGGGCCACAGAGTTTGGTGGGTGATCCGGCGACCCCTCCCCCCCCCACTTCTACTCTTAAAGGCACATGTGTTTTCCAAAGAGCTCCTAGTGCAGGGCTGATTCAATAGGCCAATAGAGTGGACAAGCCACTTCTAGTTCCAAAGAAGCCCTGAGATGATGCAGGAATACAAGGTAGGACTTTGTCATGACTTTTGTCGTGAGTTAATGGTGTGACTGGGACCAAGTCACCGTAACTCACTGAGCCTACACATTGCACCTGAAAAAAAAAGATGGATGAGATACTCTCTCTGGCTCCTTTAACAGCAACAACTATCATTACTGACTGCTTATCAAGCACCAGGGACACACTTTACACTTGCAAAGGACAAACCGCTAGGCATTTTTTGCTTTCTCTTAAGCTCGTACGTAAAACTACCAAGAATATGGTTGAAAACTGAAAATGAGATTTTAGAGCTGGGGAATCCTGGACATGAACATGGAAACAATCAGGTACCAATCCGAGCTTGGCAGGATCCTCCCTGGGTCACAGGCCTCAAGACACATGGAGAACTTGTGTTGGTAGAATAAGTCACACCCACGCTTTCAGACTGGCGGACTCAGCTGGGATCTGCAATGAAGACTCTACAGCTATCTGATTTCCAAACATAATGACGTTCTTGGTGCTTGTGATGTTTTTACTTCCTGTTTCCCTCAGAGTGATTTCTGAGTATCTGGTCTGATATTCCCAAGCCATTTGCCTGATTCTGTCTGTCTCACACTGGAAGAAAATATGAAAGTGGACAGCTTTATGCATCAAGTGGCTACAGGTTGGGGGGAGACTCTTCTATCTCAGGTTGACACCATGGCTAAGGTTTAGATTGGATTTCAGGGGAAATTTGGAAGCAAAAAAGTAAAATGCATGCGACTTTGGCTGGTGGTTGGAACTCTGGCATCCTACACTGGAGTGCCTGGGTTTGAGTCCCAACTCCACTGCCAATTCCAGCTTCCTGCTGATATGCGCTCTGAGTGGTAGCAGGTGATGGCTCAAGAATTTGTATCTCTGTCACCCACATAGGAGACTTGGGTTGAGTTTCAGGCTCTTGGTTGAGCTTGGCTTAGCTCTAACCTTTGCAGGTATCTGGGGAGTGAACTGGTGGATGAGAGCTCTCTACCTCTCTCTCTCAAATACATAAATATATTTAATAGAAAAAAAAGAGTAATATTGCAGAGATATTAGATCCCTTTCAAAGTCTAATAACACCTTGAGAAAAATGCATATAGAAAAGTGTGTAGTCCGGCCTATCGGCCAATTATGTGTTTATTTTGTATTATTTCAAATGGCATTTTCATCCCTCATGAGGGAAAGTAGTGGATGAAGCAGGAAGCTTTCAGGTCATACAGAACTTCCCTCCTTTCAAACAAATAAGGCATTGTGTTGGAACAATAGGAGGAATGTCTAATTGATCTTAATTAAATTCAGTGATGTCCAATTTCTGAGATGGGTCAGGACACATCTATGCAATGTCACAACCCAACAGGCCAGACCTCTGCAATCAGGGAGCTCTGCTGCCGACTGGTCCCTGACACCCTTTTCCATCCACCACCTCCCCACTGCACTCCTGCCTCGTTCTGCCCCCCAACTCTCTTCTGTTTGGTTCCCTGGTTTGGGGCATATGCGTAAAACCACACAGCAGAGCCCTTCACCCCCAGCCAACCTCAGGACTTGCAAGTCCCACCACATGCTATGCTTATCTCATTGTTCCCATGACAGCCAATGAAACAGGAACACGATCGACTCTACCGGAGTCCGGAGCAGGAGAGATGTGAGTTTGATTCCAATGTTTATTTCCTACTCCCCAGTAAAGTAGGTGAATCCCAAGAATTCATTTTGTCTGCACTTCTTCCCCTGTACAGTAGGAGCAATTATCTGACCCACAGTGGATAGTTCTTTTTCTTATTTTTAAGGGGGGTGTTGATTTTTAAAATCAGTTTTCCAGATTTGAGAGCATTGGTGTGAATATAGGATCCAAAGTATGGCAAGCCCCCAGATCACCAGTGTCTGGGCCAGCAAACCCTCCAACGTGGGTAGCTATTAGGGTTCATCTGAGATTACCTGGCTGGCGAATGGAGGGGCTCTCCTCCAGAGCCCAGCTGCCTGTGTTAGAGAGTCTCTTCACTGACTAGCTATAGTGCCTAGGTGAGTCTGAGACAACCGTGAAGGCAGTCAGTCCCCAAACTGGCGGGTACATACGGGACCTCTGCAAACAAGGTTTGCTGCAGGAAGAGAATGAGAGAAGGGCTGGGGTTTTGTCACAGGACAGCTGGGACAGCAATACCCAAGAGATGTGTGATGGGAATGGCAGGTCTAATGTGTCTTAATGCTTAAAGCAACCCTACGAAGCAGGTATCACTATGCTCATTTCACAGATCCAGTTATGTCACAGCGAGGAAGAGTGAGCTGGGTTTTGAATGACTAGAAACCAAGGCTTTTCTTTCACACACTACACTGGAGCCCAGGCTGGGGGCTGGCACAACACCTGGAAGAAGGAAGAGGCCGATCCAAGTGTGCTCGCTTGGTAAACAGATGTGACCCAGAACCTAAATCAACACAAAGGCAAGGCTTTGATCTTGTCTCTCCCAAGTCCAGAGTGACAACTCACAATGAGGCTGGCTGGACGGGGGAGTAAGACGACTGAGGGAGTGGGACTAGGGGCTCAGTGACTCCTTAATTAAGGAGCTTCTCACAATCCCGTCTTCATTCTCAGACAGTGAAAGAGAAGGAGAGGGAGAAAGGGCGTCTTTACTGGTTATCTCCTTCCAACATGTTCTGAACATAAGGCAGTAGCCAACAGCTTTGGCCTGGGGCTGCTGGGCTTTCCTGGCAAATCATGGCCTCTCAGGCATAATGAGGAGACATCATGGGGACAGGTGTATTTTATCTCTAATCGATTATAAAAGACAGGCAGACATTTGGACCTGGTGACTCTGGACTGTGGGTTCTCACTCTGGTCACACTATTTTCTGGTTGTACTTTTGGTAAATTCCCAGTCTCTCTGGGCATAAGGGAACTTCTAAAAAGTTTGGGGCAAAACAGAATTAAAAGTTAGTTTATTTTGGTGCAAAAATTTTTTGGAATCCACGCATAATTTTTCTGTACGACGCATTTCCCATGAACTTTCTCAGGACTCCCTCAGCAGCACAGATTTTCACATTTTTTGCAGCAAAATAAATATATTTTAATTTCATTTTCCATGAGCTTTTTGAATCACCCTCATATGAAGAAGAACTGATGCTAGTATTTCACCCATATGAGATTTAAATGAGAAACTAGGAGTGGGTGGGCCTAGCAGCTGAGATGCTGGCATCCCACACTGGAATACTTAGGTTCAGTGCCTGGCTCTGGCTCCTGACTCCAGCTTCCGGGTGATGCAGACCCTGGGAGGCAGTGGTGATAGCTCAGGTCATTAGGTCCCTGCCACCACATGACTTTCCTGGATTGAGTTCCTGGCTCTTAGCTCTGGCCGAGCCTAGAGTGAACCAGCCCATGAAAGTTCTTTCTTTCTCTCTCTCTCTCTCTCTCTCTCTCTCTGCCTCTCAAATAAACGTCTTTTTAAGCTCAAAAATATTTTTAAATGAGATAAAACAGGTCAGTGCCTGGCACACTATATGTACTTCAATGCACTACTGTCACCACACACCACTTTTCCTTCAGTTGCCTTTTTTTTTTTTTTTTTTTTTGCTATGATGAAAATCTGGAAGCCAAAATGGTATTTTGCTCTCCTTGAATTCTTATTTTTGTTTGCTGGAGGTTATGAGGATCCTAACTCCAAAATTTAATTAAGTAGCAATTTTTTCATCCAATTGATCTCAACAAGGAAAGATGAGATTTGTTTTTTGTTTTTTTAAATCCAGGATACTTTCAGATGGCAAAATGATGGTCCCATTTAACTCTCCATTTTACAGGTGCACTACACCCACCAGTTGGCTCACCCCTTGCGTGAGTAAAAGAGTTGGGTGGTTTGCTAAACAGAGTTCTCAGGGACCCACTGGGATAGTCCAAGGAGGGGTCTGTGCTAACTGTCCAGAACTAACTGCAGGTTGGCCAACATGAGACCTGATGCATGGGAGGATGTTTTTATTCTGTGTTGTTACTATTATCTCAAGGTGGAGCCTGTCTCCAGGAGGGAGAGCTTTCCAGAGAGTCCCAGCCACACTGGCTCCAGAGAGGGCTCGGCTTGCCCCCGAACAGAATTGTTGTTTAATGACCAAATGGGCTGACTTTCAGATTCTTTTCAAAGTTCCAAGCATCCATACTACTCAAAGTAAGGAATGGAAATCTGGTAGTGTGCCTAGGGCACACGGTAGGGCACCAGCTGTCGACTGATCACTTGCTGAATTAAAAAGGCAGGCAAGCAGGGAGAGAACAGAGGAGAGGTGTCTCCCACCTCAGCCTAAGGGGATGAGGACATCTCTAAAATCAGATAAGGATTATGCTGCCTTTTAGAGGGAGCTGGGGAAGGGTATTGGAGGTATTGGAACAGCACGTGCAAACCTTCATGTGGAAGATAAATGCCAAGACACGGGGGCTCTGAAGGACTCACAAGTCTGGGGTGGGCACAGTTCATACTCTATCACCCTTCCTGTGGTACCAGGCATTTTTCTTCTTTTTCTTAATTTTGCCTGTGTTTCAAAAATTCACCCATCTCTTCCTCTCCCCATGCTTCCTGTTTTTAGCATGGTCTCTGCTCTGCATCTGTGATGTGCTTATAACTAACAACTCTCCTGGCTGCAACCTCAGCTCAGCCAAACACACACACCTTCCTCAGACTGTGAAGTCCTCTAGTCCTGTGGTGGCCGTGAGGCCTGAGTGTCCATGTTGGAGATTCTGAGTCCATGATCTGTGATGCATCTCTGGGATTTTTTGGAGGGTGAGTCTGATATTAAAATGGAGGTTAGGAACCATTAAGCGAAAGTTAAGAATCGAGGACTCAAAGATTAGATGTGTTGGGGACCAAAATGTTGAAACAGTATCACATCAGACAAGGAATGATACCTTATACAATTCAGTAAAACAAAACTCAAACTCACGTCCCACTGGGGGCCAACTTCCAAACCTTCCAGGACCTGACACTGACCTTTTGACATTTTCAGGAGAGGAAACAGAACTGGAACAAAACAGGCCTCCCACTGACCTTCTGCAGGTCAGCGGGAGCCCATCTCTGAGGCATGAGGTGGAGCCTGTGCCCTTTTGCCTAGCGCAGCCCCTGCACTGGGACGGAGGTGACGCCTGTTAAGGTTTCTTTACTGCTCCTTATGAATGAGGTGGTGGTTGAGGGGAGGACAGCTACACACCTGTCTGGCACAGTCAAAGTAAATACTGTAGAAAAGGAGAAAAGAGCCCAGTCTAAACAAAAAGTATTTATCTGTTAAGCAAAATTATTCTCCTCCCATAGAAAAAGGGAAACACACACACACACACACACACGAGATGCATGGCAGAAGCAGAAGCCACTAACCCAGCCTCCTTCCGGTCCACAGGACTAAACTTCCCTGACATCATGCCTGTACCGGGCAGTTTAGCTCTCTCCAGTGGTGAACCGGCTCGTCCAGTGCCAGAGAGTGCCCTGCACTCCTCAACAAACATTTGATGAACTCACAAACAAATGAATTGTTTTTTCCTTTCCATCTCCTCTCTCCCTCCCTCTGCCCCCTCATTCTTTTTGAAGGTTTAATTATTTGAGTTTGAGAGAGATAGAGAAAAGAGAAAGAAAGATCTTCCATTCACTGCTTCAATCCCCAGATGGCTGCAACAACCGAGGTTGGGCCCAGTTGAAGCCAGCAGTCAGGAGCTTCATCTGGGTCTCCCACGTGGGTGCAGGGGCCCAAGGACTTGGGCCATCTTCCACTGCTTTTCCAGGTGCATTAGCAGGGAGCTGGAAGTGGAGTATCCTGGCCTTGAACTGGAGTCCATGGGGATGCTGGCATTTCAAGCGGAGGCTTAACTGGCTACACTACAACACTGACTGGCCCCTCTCCCTTCTGCAATTCATTTTTTTTTAAATTTTTGACAGGCAGAATTGACAGTGTGAGAGAGAGAGACAGAGAGAAAGGTCTTCCTTTGCCGTTGGTTCACCCTCCAATGGCTGCCATGGCCGGCGCACTGCGGCCGGCGCTCTGCGCTGATCTGAAGGCAGGAGCCAGGTGCTTCTCCTGGTCTCCCATAGAGTGCAGGGCCCAAGCACTTGGGCCATCCTCCACTGCCCTACCGGGCCAGAGCAGAGAGCTGGCCTGGAAGAGGGGCAACCGGGACAGAATCTGGCACCCCGACCGGGAATAGAACCCGGTGTGCTGGCGCTGCAAGCCTGTTGAGCCACGGCGCCGGCCACTGCAATTCATTTTTCTCATGTATCTACTTTCTCTGAACCACAAGCTTGGAGAAAGAAATGCTTTCTACTGTCTTCTTCCTACACCTTTGTTGTTACAGAATATTTCTAAGGAAAAAGCAACTAAGTACTTGCTAAATAACACCATCTTTGGGGTTGTTGTTTATCCTAACGGTTATGATGTCTGGGGACTGGAGTTGTGGTGCTGCGGGTGAGGCCATGGCCTGTAATGCCAGATTCCATATGAGCACAAGTTCAAGTTCTGGCTGCTCTGCTTCTGATCCAGCTCTCTGCTGAAGTGCCTGGGAAAGCAGCAGAAAATGGCCCAAGTGCTTGGCTCCTTGCACCCAGGTGGGAGACCCAGATGGAGTTCCAGGCTCCTAGCTTTGGCCTGGCCCACCCCTGCTGTTGTGGCCATTTAAGGAAAGAACCAGTGGATGGAAGATATTCTCTCTCTCTCTCTCTTCCATTCTCACCCTCTCTATATAGTTCTGCCTTTCCAATAAAATAATAAATTTTTTTTTCAAAAAGATGCCCATTGCCCCATAACAGTAGTGGGGTTCAATACCCTGGCTCCAGCTTCTGTGCATGCACACTCTGGAGGCAGCAGGTGATGGCTCGGGTAACGGGGTCCCTGCCACCCACTCACATGGGAGACTTGGACTGAATTTCAGTCTCCCAGCTTAGGCCTGGCCCAACCTTATCTGTTGCAGACATTTGGAGTTGAACCAGCAGATGGGAATTCTCGCTCTCTGCCTCAAATTTCTAAAATTTCACCCTCCCCCAATTAATAGCATCTTTATACATAAGGAGAATATTCTGTAATAAGAGAAGGGTCTCTGTGATCACCCTGTTAGAGACTAAGATGCTGTAATAATTTGGTAACTGAGTGACCTCACATGCAAAAAATGCATTTGCACCAGCCATGAATGACCAGATTCTTTGAAAGTTTAAAGGAATGAATATGAGCTCTGCTTGAGAAATTACAAAAATAACCAGATTTCATATCTCCCTGTAAACCTGAATCACTCAGTCTGGCACACCCGTACCTACTGAAGGTAGACAGCTATCCAGATAGTTTTTTTTTTTTTTAAATCATCCATCTTTCACTTGTCTTACTGATTCTGTCCAATGAAAAGAATCCTTGTGAACAGACATCAGACTGGCAGTACAGAGTACAGCAGTCTCCTGAGCTGCTGCCGGCGGCAGCATAGCCTGGAACAAGGCAGACAACTGCCCATGGAGCCCCCTCTCCGTTCCCTGCCTCGAGCAAGACAGGGAAGATCTGCAGGAAGGCCACAGCCCCTCGTTCACTGGGGCCACTCAACAGTCACAAAAGGTGGCGACTGTGACCCTTCTGTTCCAATCAGACCTGGAGCTGGCAGGCCCTTGGCTGCTCCTTGGTTACCCGGCTACCGAGAACTGCAGATGTAGGGACCAAATTAATCCCAACAGCCAGGACGATTTCACCCACCCCCCTTCCTACTGCTCCCACACACGTCTCAGCTATGACCCTCTCTGCTAAGGGACTATCTAGACTTCGATGTGGTTTAAGACTCAGCCAGCATTTAAGACATGATAAACAGGACCTCCCCATCTGGTCGAGTGTCTGCTGTCCAGGCCAGGAGGCCACTGGCTCCAATCCTCATTGCTCTACAGGATTTGGTGCCCTGGACCCGGCCAGGTCTCCAGTGGCTCCTACTCATGGTAAGGCCTCCCCTCACTGACTGTCACAGGAACTGCTGGTAAACTGAGCTATTCACTCTGTAGCTGCATGGTTTATGGCTTTGCATTCACTCCCATTGAAGGTCTTTTTCATTGTGATCCAGATTAAAAGTCTTCTGAGTCCTTTTATTGAAAAAAAAAAAAAAATATTGGGGCTGGTCCCAGCATCCTGTGTCAGAGCACCAGTTTGAGTCCCGGCTGCTCCGTTTCAGATCCAGCTCCTGCTATTGCATCTTGGGAAGGAAGCAGATGATGGCCCCAGTGCTTGGGTCCCTACATCAGTATGGGAGACTGGGATGGAGATCCAGCTCCTGGCTTCAGCCTGGCCCAGCCATGGCTGTTTTGAGCATTTAGGGAGTGAGCCAGCAGATGGAAGATCTCTCTCTCTCTCTCTCTCTCTCTGTGTGTGTCTTTCAAACAAATAATAATTTTTTACAATCTTGATTCTTCATTTCAGAAGAAACACAATTTCTGTCATCTCCACATCTCTCGGATCCCATCCACTGAGCTACATGTTGATGGTTTTTCTAAAGCTGTGTGTTCCAACATAACACCATATCCAAACAGGCTGGCCCTCCCCACCAATATTTATTTATTTATTTGAAAGGCAGCAAGAACGGGAAAGACAGGAAGATAAGTCTTCCATCTGCTGGTTCACTCCCCAAATGACTCAACAGCCAGGATTAGGCCAGGCTTAAGTCAGGAGCTAGGTGCTCCATCAGAGTCTTCTACAGGGGTGCCAGGGGCACTTTGGCCATCTTGTGCTGCTTTCCTAGGTGAATCAGCAGGGAGCTGGATTGGAAGAGGAAGCAGAACACTGAGCCTTGACCCAGCGCTCCGTGTCTCTGGCTGCAGTTTAATCCTCTCTGCCGCAATGCTGGCCCTTGGGCTGCCCTTGCTGCTGCTACACAGTGACCACGTTCTGCTTCCCGGCAGGGCTTATTTCCCCATAGCCCCTGGTCCCATGTGAGAATATCCTGGGAGGTCAGAAACCTCCGGGCTCCTAGTGCCACCATCCTCACTCACCACCTAGCACTGTGTCTGGCTCAGTTTAGGTGTTTCCTGAACAAATGTTTTAGTTTTCAAAAATTGCATATGTATGGGGTTCAGAGTGATGATTCAATAAAGGCATGCCACGTGTACTAATCGATTCAGGGTAATTAATGTTTCCATCTCCTTATCATTACTTGATGTTTGAAGACTCTGAGATTCTGCTCTATTTCTTCAGGCGGTGTGAGTATTTCAGAGCTTATTGGGAACCTAGCATCACCGACTCCACTGTGAAACACTAAGACTGATGGTTTGGGTGCCTGTCATCCAACCTCCTGCTCTCCCCTTCCCAAACTCAAGTGATCAGTATCTACATTCAGATCCACTTGCTTTTTTGGCTTCTACATTTGTGGTGCTTATCCTCCTCTCTGACTTGTTTCACTTAACATGATGTCCTCCAGTTCTATTTTGCTACAAAGGATAGCATATCATTCTTTTAAGCAAATGTTTTTGGACACATAAGTGAGCTTATTTAATCTTTACCACAATCCTGTGAAGATACTATTTTCCTATATTTTATAGATGATGAATCTGAGGTCAAGTAATTTAAATAACTTCCTAAGACTTATGCAACTGTTATACAGAACCAGCATGCCTTCTAAGGCATTAAATATCGTGCACAAGACCCACTTATTGCTCACGTCATCACAGGACCCCCAAAGTAAGTGTCTTGTTCCTCTTTTTCCGTGGGCCACTAGTGTGGATCACACCTCTCCAAACACTCCTCCTCCTCCTCCCAGCTTTCTGCATCTCCTTTCTGCAGAAACAAACGTGGCTATAGAAACTTCCAAATTAAAACCTGGCGATGAGTTCTAGACTCTTGTTTCCTAAACCTCTAAATCACAAGTGTCTAAGCAGGTCATAAACATTCCTCAGCAACACCACGGGGAACATTCTGATGCATGGTGCCAGTAGAATCATTTTAAATAGTTACATAAGAGTTTTGAAAAAGGCAATTAACACCTATAGAAGTTTTTTGTGTTTTTTTTTTTTCTTCTTGAAATGAAAATGCATCTCTGGAGATGACTGTTCCCATACATAAAGATAGCCAGTTAGAAAATAAAAATAAAGCTACGAGATGCAGCGCTGTGTGTAGGATCCCAGGGAGAGAGCGCGGAGGAGCCAACGGTGGACAAGGCTAAGTCACTGGCATGATGACATCAATTCCTGGTGAACTCTGTCACACTGTCACGTGGTAACACACTACTGCCAGTATGGCACTCCTGGGTGACACAATTCGGTCACCAAATATACAGCTCACTTCTGTCCAGCCCCGGCTGAGGCCTCTCCACCATGCTGGTTTGACACATCCTACCACACTGTCCTCTCCAACACTTCGAATCCTCCTACCTGCTCTCACAAATTTGGTCCATGTCCTTTCCTTCCTCTTTCCCTTCACTCGTGACTCATCGCCTCCTGCAAAATCCAACCTTCTGCCGATAAAGTCACTCAGAACAGCCTTCCTTTAACCCTAACTCCCCTGGGTACCAAAGGTCTTCTCATCTCTCCAGGCTCACCAGGCAGTAGTTACGGTTTTACTCAATGAACCCATTTCTCAAGCTCATGTGAGATAGGAATCTTTCTCTTTGTCTCTCAGTGTTCTTCAGTTGGCCCCTGCTACCAAACACTCTGCCTGAAGGGTTGGCCGCTACAGCAATTTCAACCCTCCGCACAGCACAACCAGAAACCTTGGAATAGACTAATTTCTAAGAAATTAAGTATGCATGGTTAATGCTATCTGTTCAGCGTTTTCTTCTAGACTTATCTTGGAGTAGAATACCAACCAATAATACAGCATCCAGTGGGAATCTGAGACTTGTTCTGAAGCCACACAATTCAAATGCAGATATGGTCCAAGATGACACCCGCTCCCCAACTCCAGCTCTTCCAATACCTTGTCCTGATGCTCAGTGACTACCCAAAGAGAAACTCTCAGTGCCAGCCTGCTCATGAGAACGAGACGGAGAATCTGCGAAACTTTGGTCTGGAATAGATTCAGAGTTCATCTGAATCCCACCCCCTCATTTTCCAGATGAGAACACTGAAGCCCAGCAAGGCAACAGCAGGAGCAAAGGTCAGGCACCTAAATAGTTACTGGCAGAACCGAGACCAGGACCTAAAACTTCTCACTTTCTAATTAAGCATTCTTTCCGCTGTTCCTCGCCACCTGCCAGGGCAGACCCAGGAAGACCCACGAAATGACAATCATCAACTCTAGCACTGAAGACTTCCTCTTCTGGGGGATGCATTGGGAGATAACAGTCTTCCTGTACTTGTTGGAATGAGCAGTGCTTTTTCTGTCAACTGCAAATTATGAATGAAGAATATACCTAGTATTAAGTTACCAAAGCACTAGGATCTAAGTCATCTTCCACAGTAACTCACATTTCACTTGTTCAAAAATCCACATCACTTTATTTGGCCATTAACCCCAGAGCCCAGTTGTCTAACAGGGTAGACACTAATCTTAGGTGCTATCTGAATTTAAATTAAGGGCCAGCATCGTGGCACAGTGGATTAAGCTGTAACCTGTGACACTGGCATCCCATATGGGCACTGGTGTGTGTCCTCGCTGCTCTACTTCTAATCCAGCTCCCTGTCAATATTCCTGGGGAAGCAGTGGAAGATGGTTCTAAGTGTCTGTGACCCTGCCAACCATGTGGAAGACCCAGAAGAAGCTCCTGGCTCTTGGCTTTGAACTGCCCCGGTGCTGGCCATTTAGCCATTTGGGGAGTGAACCAGCAGATGGGAGATCTCCCTCTGTCTCATTCCCTCTCTCTCTGTAACTCTTTCAAATAAATTTTTAAAACTTTTAAAAAATTAAATAGAGTGCACATAAATAAAACAGAAAAAAATAAGTTCCTCCATCAGACTAGGCATATTTGAAACACTAAGTGGCTAATATAGCTGGTAACCACCATATTAGACAGTGTGCATACAGAATATGTTCACCCCTGTAAAAAACTCTATCATTCAGGGCTAATGGTCTAGAACATATCAGTGTATGAAAAGGTCATAATATGAAAGCCATTACAAAGATGAATTGTAAGTCTGAGGTACAGACTGTTCCCAACAAGAGGCAGCCACAGAAAGAGTCTAGGCTAACTTTCTCAAAGATTTATTTTTATTTGTTTGAAATGCAGAGTTATGGAGAACGGATGAGAGAGAGAGAGAGCAGACAGATGGAGGTATCTTCTGTCTGCTGGTTCACTTTCCAAATGTCTGCAACAGCTGGGACTGGGCCAGGTTGAAATCAGGAGGCTTGAACTCCACCTGTGTCTCTCACATCAGAGTGTGTATGTGTGGGGAAAGCATTTGGGCCATCCTCTGCTGCTTTCCCAGGTGCATTAGCAGGGAGCTGGATTGGAAGTGGAGCAGCCAGGACACAAACCAGCACCCATATGGGATGCCAGTGTTGCAGGCAGCAGCTTTACCCACTGCGCCACAATGACAGCTCCACTTTCTCTGTTTTCTGATGAGGGACTTGAACCCTACAAAATTTACATATACTGTTGCCCCAAGTTTTATAGGTGGTTGGTTTCAGCGTTGAGATTAAATGTTAATGTATATGGGGCAGGTGTTTGGTTCACCAGTCAATATATCGGTTGGCCTGCCTTCATGCCAAATTGGAAAACCTAGATTTGATGCTTGGCTCTGGCTCCTGACTCCAGCTTCTTAGTAATGCAGACCCTGGGAGGCTGCAGCGAAGGCTCACGTAGTTGGGTTCCTGCCACCCACATGGGAGACCTGGATTGAGTTCCCACCTCCTGGCTTCAGCCCAGGTCCAGCTGTGGCTGTAGTGGTCATTTGCAGAGTGAACCAGAAGAAGGGAGGGCTGGAGTGTGCTATTTCATAAATAAATAAATAAATAAAAATTATTTTTTAAATGTCAAGTTTCTCAACTTTTAGGGCAGGACTATACAATCTGGCTAGCGGTAAGGCACAGCTCCCCCTCTTTGAGACAGCGGATAGGACAATCACACAGCACCTACTCCTCTAACTGCTAACAACTTCTCCTTTCTCTATGGCGGATCTATATGGTTGCCAGGGAACCAGTTCCATTCTGGGAGATCCACAGGTGGGCATTTGGTTCAGCCCCACCAGTCAGCACGTTCCTCTCTCATCTGTGGTGCAGACAAGTGATTCGAGTCATCCAATAAATTATAAGGCAAAAGACCCTCTTTTCTACAGGAGTCGATAAACTGTAAGTAAACAAAGGCAGCTGGGACCCTCAGAAGCCACCTTGCGTCAGCAAGGGAAGAACCTGACCGAGCAGAACTGTGGAGCCAGACCAAGTCCTCCCAGCATTTTCTGGGTGCCTGGTTCCAGCTGTGCCTGCGGCCGGGCTGCTGACCCTTGAACTTTCAAATTCTGTGAGCCCATAGGTTTTACCCGCCGTGACTTGCCAGTCTGAGCTGGGCTTGACATTTGCATGGGGACAGGGCCTGACTAATATAGGTGTCTTCTTCCACAAGGAAATTAGGAAGTGGCTATGCTAAACACTTCCAATCAACCCTGAAAAGCACAGCAAGAGGGAAACACCAAATTCACAAAGCACATGACAGTATTTGCAAATCTGGGTTCACATGATGCCATTTGGGGAGGGATTCCCCAAGACAACCCCGATTTCTTGCAGCCCGTCCCAGCCACACATCCATCACCAGGTTTCAATTCATCACATGCACATTTTTCTTTCGATCACCCTAGTTTCTGAATCTCTTTCTTGGGGTATGTCTGCAACTCCACACTGCAGTTCAATAAAGCATCTTCTATTTATCAAGCTCTGGGAATTCCTTCCAGACATTTCCAACCTCTTCAAACTGTGTGTATCCATGAAATCCCGCCCCTAAGGACCAATGATGGACAATTCAGACTTCTTGGTCTAATGAGTTTCCATTCAAAATCTGTCTTAAAAGGTCCTTTCTCACGAACTCTGCACTGATTCCTCACTCATGGGTTGGTTTCTCATTTTCCCTGAATCTGATATTTGAGTTTCTTTTCTGTCCTAGCTTCCCTTTGCCAACTTAAGACAGTCGCACTTTGATAGTCTGGCAACAAACGATTTAAAAAATCTGTTAGCAACTTATTATAATCCATACATTTCAAAGAGAAGTATACTTTCTCTTCATGGTGCCCATTTCAACATGTGCACTGTGGAGCTATGTCACTGAAATCACAGTGAGACCAGGCTTGTTAAAATACTGTATAGCGAGGCCAGTGCTGTGGCATAGTGGGACCTGCAGTGCTGGCATTCCACATGGGAACCGGTTTGAGTCCCGGCTGCTCCACTTCTCATCCAGCTCCCTGCTGATGTACCTGGGAAATCAGCAGAAGAGGGTCCAAGTGCTTGGGCTCCTGCACCCACATGGGAGACCCAGATGAGGCTCCTGGTTCCTGCCTTCAGCCTGACCCAGCCCTAACTGTTGTGGTCATCTGGGGAGTGAACCAGCAGATGAAAGATTCTGTCTCTGCCCCCCTCTCTCTGTAACTCTGCCTTTCCAGGGCCAGCATGGTGATACAGCAGGTTAAGCAGCAGCTGGCCACACAAGCATCCCATATTGGAGCGCTTGTTCTGTGTCCCAGCTGTTCTGCTTCTCATCCAGCTAAACCTGCTAAGGCATCTGTGAAGGCAGCAGATGACTGCCCAAGTCCTTGAGCCCCTGCCACCTGTGTAGGAAACCCAAATGGAGCT
Source organism: Lepus europaeus (assembly GCF_033115175.1). NCBI lineage: Eukaryota > Metazoa > Chordata > Mammalia > Lagomorpha > Leporidae > Lepus > Lepus europaeus. The sequence continues at coordinate 45,494,726 of NC_084835.1, forward strand.
TCGGCCCCCTGGCTTTGGCCTGGCCCAGGCCTGGCTGTTGCAGTCACCTGGAGTGAACCAGCAGATCAATGATTCTTGTTATCTCTGTCCCTCCCTCTCACTCTGTCACTCTGTCTTTCAAATAAATAAATCATTGTCTAAAGGCCCTGATTTCTCCTATATATCATGATGTTTAAAAACTAATCATTTAAATGTATGGATCTGGGCATGAAATACTCATTCTCCATTCGTGGTTTATTTTTTCCACTTAGGGATCTTGTCAAAATCAACTCCTTTCTATGTAGATGTGCTTTCTGTCCAGATTATCAACAACTCAGACCTACTTTTACCTTCCCTTTAGCTTTTGCACTTCACTCCGCTAATATTTATAAGCATTCTAACATTTCATTTATTCTCCAGTTACTGGGAAATTCTAGGTCAAGATTAGTCAGGTCCTACGGCTTCATATTTCTACTGTTAATGAACATGAATAGGAACCTGGCCTTTGGTGTCATCAACAATTTGATCACGTCCTGATGACATTATCAGCACCTTTTTGTCACATGCTGGGGGTCTCTGGCAGGGCACTGCATGGTCCAGTGTTCATCTGGTCCTTTCTGTGGTGGGAATCATTTGTGGCCATTTTATAGACAACAAAACAAAAACGCTGAAGTTAAACATTTTGCCCAAGATCTTGGTAGAGGTAAGAATTCAGATACAAATTCTTTGTTTCTAAAGCCTGAGCTAATTCTTTTGATGGCACAGCTGACTGTTCTAAAACTGGAACTACAAGCACCAGGCTGCAAAGCTTCACAGCTGTATTCTTTGTAGCCCTAAACCTGAAACCAGTGCCTCCCATTGACCATCAGCCTCATCCATCCTCTGTCCTGTGGCCAGGGGCACCAAGGGGCCTCTGTCCTCTCAGACTCTGCCTGCTGTGGTTCTACTTCACCCTTCTGCTCTTGTTCTTTATTCCATAAGGAGTATGATGAGTCTTCCCTAACAGGGAGAAGGCACAATACCTTGATGTCATTCTCATTCAATGTGTTGGGGGTTGAGGTGTCCATGTGATAAATGGCATGCTAATTTTATTCTCAAGAGAATCTGGCCATTGCTGTTGCCTTTTCTAATCTCCAATGTCCCTCGCTGGTCCAGAGATAAGGGCTGCCATTCCAGGCTACAGACGCCACCTCCAATTTCCCCAAGTGCATCAATAAGAGGCAGGGACTGAAGTCTCGAGTTCTGTCTTGCCAGATACTTTCCAGGAATGTCTCTCTTCCAAATTGTTAGCGACATCGAACGTGACCCTGGGCTGCAAACTTCTGCCCGAGAGCAAAGTAGAAAACCAATTTATGTAAAATTAAAAGCTATTTGCTTGATCCATCATTTGCTTCCTCTCCAGCCTACTTTCAACTGTAACACATTCAGCTGGAATTACAGGCTACCTCTTTGTCCCGCACTGGGGCATAGAATCTATCTATGCACAACCATGGAGAATAAACATTACAGAAAAATAATGACTTCAGAAGCACCGGGCCCCTACCCAAACACAAGATACATGTGTGTTCAGAGATGGAAACGAACGGCTGTTTACCCTGAAGGCCCCATAAGAAAAATGCAGTCACCTTTACAGTAAAATGCAACTTACTGTTCAACATGCAACAAAACTGAGATGAAAAAGAAGGCCAGGGACTGAATTCCAACAAAGAGCTCTTAGGGTACCTTGGATTCCTTCGGGAGAGTCCAGGCCATTCAAGAAGTGTGCAGTGTGCAGTGTGCAGGCCCCGCACAGCTGGCCCGTGCGACTCATGAGCTCACAAGAGCAAGGTGGGGAAAGGGTCCCAGGTCGCTTACTTCCGTTGATGTGGCCGGGGCGGGGGCAGAGGACTAAGCCTGTGTGACACAGTGTCCTGCCTTGGTCTGGAGGCTGGCTTCCTGGCTTTGGGGAGTCACAAGTCCAGTGTTAATTAATCGAACAAAAGGAACAATGCAGGTTTTGTCCAGCTACGAGTTATGCAACACGTTAACCTGCATGGAAACAGGATGGAGCTGAGCTGCACCAGAGCAGCTCTGACCATTTCCCGGATGCAACAAATAAGGGCACGCATTCCTTGTCAGTGTATCTCAAAATGACAACAAAAGCCATCCAAGGTTCTTGCTGAGAGAGGCCAGCAGGTATTGACAAAGGCTTAACAGTGTCTTTCTGAGACCTCTGTGGTTTAGCACTTTGTCAAAACAGGATACTATTTAAATTAAAAATGTATTGATTCAAGTTCAGAAAAACCCTGCTTTGCTGTTTTTATAGCCAAATTCGTGGGTGGGGAAACTCTGACCTTTCTTTTTTCTTTCTTTCTTTCTTTTAATGGTACCATATATGGGTCTGAGAAGGTACTATATTTAGCAGCTAGTTTTGAGAACCAAGGTATCTAAGCAAGATGACTATCACTTTCTATGAATTACTGTACATGTGAAATCATGGGCTTGTTACATTATGCAAAAGCGACTCATGTGAAACAAACAAAAATACCTGTTTGCATACATAAGTTTTGTAAAATCTTTGTGGGGAGAAAAAGGGGAAATACAGCCTAGACCAGCCACAGCATAATGTGCCTTCCATGTGAGTCTGGTCCAGCATGCAAAACGCCTTCTTTCACGAAGACACCTAAGCCAGCACTAGGTGACTACAGTCCGGAAAGCAACGCAAGCGGACCACCCTGACCTTCCAGCCTGAGAGCCAAGGGGCCGGGGGAGAATCCGAGTGTCGCTGTGCAGTGGAAGGGTGGACGGACTGGCTTCCTGCTGGCGGCTTTTCCACTTGTCCTTCTGCACTCAACCCTTCACCATCAGGGACTCTTCCTCTAAGAGGCCCTTCCTGGGGCAACCAATGTCCTGGGAATGCCATCACCACTGTCCACGCAAGCATCTGCTCGCTTTCTCACAGCTCTCACCACTGCGTGACGTATGATGACCTATTTTTTCCTCATCAGCTTACTGTCCCATGAACAGTGGAATCTCTCTAAGGTAGGGATCCTGTTTTGCCTGCTGCTTGACCCTGGGTGGCTGGTAGACCATCTAGGTCAATACGGCCACCAAGTAATTTGTCAGACATTGAATGGGAAAATCTCAACAACAATCTTTTGCACTTGCTGGAAGTCCCTTGCTGTTTTTATGAACTTCCATCGTCTACTTACTGGGCAAGACACTAACGAAATCATCTCAACAACGTCAGCAGAGAGGCAGTTAGATATAAATACTGAACTGCGGGATTTTACCCTACAATCACTCTGAGACTATCTCCTGAGGTCAAACAGCCTTGACAATATGCAACGTCCCATTGCCTGGGGGTGGGGAGCAGGAAACACTAGAGGAAATTTGGAGAATATGAGCAAGAAATGTAATTCACCAGAGATCTGGGTACAATCCATGTCTTCTTTGGTCAATCCTTCTGATTAGTGGCCAGCATATCTCGGAGTGAGATGAACAATACTTTGGCTAATGGCCTTCTAGTAGGAGTGTACCAGGGCTCAGGGCTCAGGCCATATGCTTGCCTTTTATGTTTTTTTTTTTTCCTGTACAGCAGGGCTGAGGGAAGTGACAATTTCCAAACTGTAACACTGGATCACTCATGCAGGGATTCGCAACAGGGCAAATGAGGAGGCTGGTATGGGTGGTCCCCAGCCCCCGAGACAACCCCCACAAAGACTCCCACCATGTAGTATTCACGTCGGTGTGGCCCCCTCCAACACCGTGTCAAGACTGGCCTTTGTGACCAACACAGACAGCAGAAGTAACGGTATACTTTCTGAGGCTAGATCATAAAAAGATCTGGATTATTCGGGGCGAAGCTGGCTGCCGTGCTGTGAGGACAATGAAGCACCACTACAACAAGGGGCGCATCCTGAAGGACAGGGGCCCCTGCCAAGAGCAGCCCTTGTGTGCCACCTTGCAAGCGGACACTATAGTCCCAAACCCCACCCCACCCCTTCCGGCCTTACAGTCCGATTGCAACCTTGTGAGCGTCTATGAGCCAGAATCACTGGGCTAAGCCTCTTCTGCATCTCAAATGGACAGAAAACATTCAACATGATAAACGGTAGAACAGTTGTTTTAAGACACTAAGCTTTTGGGGTTACAAGGGCAAAAGCGTATCACCTGGTCTGATACATGCTTTCCTGCAGATACACCATCTTGGTCATGTCGGGATTATCATCAAACAAAGAAAGGAAAGCCAAGTTCTAGTGTTTGGGCAGGCAACAGTTGATGACAAGAAATCTACAATCAGGGCTGGGCTCTAAGTGGTTTGTTACAGAGCACCGAGGCTTTGACACCACATGGTGGGCCTGACGGGAATAACTGAAGGGAGCTGAACAGGGTGTGTGGAGCCCACGGCAAGGCGTGAAGATGCAGCTCCAGGTGACGTGTGCTCCGTGTGTTGCTCCAGCTTTGGAGGCTTTTTTCCCTTTTAAGAAGAAGAGGGAAAGTGAGATTTTTAATGGGAAATGTCTAGACTTTTTAATTTGCATCTGGTTCCAAGAAATATTTAATTTAGTGATTGCAAACAAAGCAACATCTAGCCCCAAAGCCCTGGGTTTGCAAACCTCTATCAATTCCTTGCTTCCCTCAGCCTGGCTCCCCTTAGAAAGTAAATTTCAAAATTCCTATTTTCAAGAAATTTAATTTCTTGTTTTAAAAGATGTAGTTATTTATTTGGAAGAGTTAGAGAGAGAAAGAGACAGAGAGAGAGACAGAGAGAGAGAGAAGATATCTCCCATCTGCTGGTTCAATCCCCAAATGGCTGCAATATCCTAGCAAAGCCAGGATGAAGCCAGGAGCCAGGAGCTACATCTGGGTCTCCCACGTGGGTGGCAGGGGCCCAAGCACTTGGACCACCCTCTGCTGCTTTTCCAGGAATATAAGCAGAGAGCTGGACTGGAAATGAGGCAGCCCATATGGGATGTTGATATCATAGGTAGTGGGCTTAACCCACTGTGCCACAATGCAGGCCCCAGGAATTTCATTTCTTAAGTTTCTTTCATACTTTTCAAAGTTGTCACAATGGCTGTTAACAAACACTGGCCCACATGGCGGGCAACAGGCCTAGCAGTTAAGACCCCACGTACTATCAGCGTACATGGGTTTGATACCCAGCTCTGGCTCCTGACTGCAGCTTTCCGCGAAGGCACCCTGGGAGGCAGCAGGTGATGGCTCAAGGACTTGAGCTCCTGCCACCCATGTGGAAGACCCAGATTGAATTTGCAGGTACTGGGGGTACTGGCCTTGGACAGGTGTGGCTGCAGGTCACCATGGGCATCTGAGGAGTAAAGGAGAAGAAGATGGGAGCTCTGTCATCTATGTCTCTCTGTCTCTCAAATAAAATAAAAAAATTGAAAAAGCCACATTGGTCTTTTTTTTCATACATGCAATAAATAATGTGATAATACAGAAGTGAAAGAACAAGCCTCCTGCAGGTGTAGACAACCCTCTTGAGGGGAAAAGTCCCGGGGCAGTGAAGAGTAACAAATCCCTTAGTCCCCAAGAGCAGCGAGCGTGCTGACTGCACAGCCTCCTGAAAAGACAATTTGACCATCCACACTGCTTGCCCCATACATCAGGACCCAAGAACGCAGAACTGGTGAGGAAAATGAGAGTATGCCCTGGCCTCTTGGCATGGATGTAACAACGAAGTCAAAAGGAAAAATTACTGCACAACTTCCTCCTTGGAGTGGAGGGGGGAACTCAGTGGGGTTCACAGTGGGGGAGGAGTCAGCATCACAACCCTGCCTTTCCTTTTCAGCAGGTGCAGCTGGCTGTCGAGGTGGGGCCCTGCACAGAAGGCATGTGAACAATCCAGCGGGCCCACGGGTTCTTTGACTGTAGAATTTTCAGAAGATAACGTAGCTATCTATGGTCATTTTCAATGCAATTTGGTCTGAAACGCACAAATGGGCTGACAATTGCCAATTTCCGCCCATTTCCTGCCACCCAAAAGGCTCGATATTATGTACAATTCCAATTCTTTTTGTACAGGTCAGTCTAGGGTCTAACAAGTGACAACTCACAAGCAACAGCATAATAACATGATGACTGGGAGTGTGTGTTTGATGCAGTGGTTAGGTGAGCCACCTGAGATGCCTGGATCCCGTACTGAAATGCCTGGGTTCCAGTCCTGGCTCTGCTTCTGATGTCAGCTTCCTGCTAATGCACACTCCAGGAGGCAACAGATGATGGTGCAAGTACTTGGGTCCCTGCTACCCGTGTGGGTGACCTGGACTGAGTCCCGGGCTCCTGGTTTTGTCCTAAACTAGCTCCAGCTGTTACAGGATTTGAGGAGTGAACAGATGGAAGATCTCTCTCTGTCTCTGTCTCTCTCTATGCCTTTCAAATAAAATGAAAAAAAAATACATAGTAAAAAAAACCTGTAATATGATGATCAGAACAGGATCATCTGGAAGAGCAGATAACCTTTTGATCAGCACACGCCACAGTGTTGGATTCTGTTTGTCTTAAAAAGATGTATTTATTTATTTGAAAAGCAGAGTTACAGAGAGAGAGGGAGAGGCAGAGAGAGAGAGAGAGAAAGAAATATTCCACCTACTGGTCCAGCCCGGTCTCCCATGTGGGTGGCAGGGGCTCAACCATTTGGGCCATCTTTCGTTGCTTTCCTAGGCCATGGGCAAGGAGCTGGATCAGAAGTCGTGCAGCTGGGACTGGAACCAAAGCCCACATGGGATTCCAAAGTTGAAGGCAGCAGCTCAACCCATTAATGCTCGGGGCCCATTTGTACATATTTTAAAATCTGCTACCTGGCGGCTGGCATTATGGTGCAATGGATTTAGCTGCTGCTTGTGATGGTAGCATCCATCTCTTAGTGCTGGTTTGAGTCCTGGCTGATCCAGCTTCTTGCTAATGCACCTGAAAAGGCAGTGGGAGATGGTCCAAATGCTTAGGCACCTGCTACCCATGTGGGAGACCAGGATGGAATTTCTGGCCTCTGGCTTTGGCCTGGCCTAGAATGGGGAGTGAATCAGCAGAAGGAAGATATCTCTCTCCCCTGCCCCCTTCTCTGTAACTCTGCCTTTCAAACAAATAATCTTAAAAAAAAAAAAAATCAGTCCTCTGAACTAATCTGATGGGTAGATGTTTCTGCTTCACAGCAGCTCAGAAGTGAGCTAATCTGCACATGTCACACAGCTGGTAAATGATGGTTTTTGAATTTGGGTGTATCTGACACCAGAGATTTCACAACTAAATTTATCATGCCATCAATAACTCAACCTAAAGCTTAAGGGCAGCTCAAGGCTTTTTCATAGCCAATCAACAAATTCAACCAATGAATTTAATGTCGGGACTGTTATTAGTGCCATTAATGTAGATGGAAATAATGATGATCAATTGTATCATTATGACCAGCAAACCTCACACACATTCAGAAGGAAGAAACAAGGCTTTGGTTTACAAAAAGCCAAAGGCAACCAAGCTGTGCCAGCAGCTGCCCCGGAGAGACAAGGTGAGCCCAGGACCCTGCAGGGCACCACGAGCAGTCTCGGTGGAAACCGAAAGTCCCACGCCTCCCCCTCACGGTGCGGAGAGGAGGAAGCTGGGCTGTGGGACCCAAATCTCAGATGGAAGGAAACTTTCAGAGGAAATGATTTAAGCTTTTTTTAGTGAGAAAGGTATTTTTCAAGTTCTCTTTTGAAGCTCTTATTTCCATCCAAACTCTACACAAATAAAAGTAATTGTCAATTTTCAAAGTGTCTTGTGGTTCACTGTGAGGGAGGGAGTCTGCCTGATTTTCCTTCAGTCCTTGGAGTTTTGTTTTGCTTTCTTTCACCTCTCTCTGTCTCTCTGTCTGTCTGTCTGTCTCTCTCTCTCTCTCTCTCTCCCTCAATTTGGAGGGAGAACGAGAGCCCCCAGAGAGAAAATGGAAGCAGCAGATGTTCCCAGAGATTACTAGAGTGTCGTCATCCGTGGAGCACCACGCTGTCAGAGCAGGATACGGAGAGATACAGCATGTGGCAAGGACTTCCACAGATACGCTGGGGAGACGCATGAAGAAGCCACATGAAAACAGACTACCTTTTGATCTTTCATCAGGAGGCCATATTCACTGAAATGTTTTAAAAGACAAAAGGATACTCAAATGTGGCACCGTCCAAGACAACTTTCTACTGGAAGTGGTCTCTATCTACATTGTCCAAAATGGCAGCGACCAGCCACAAATGGTTCTTTAAAGTTAATTTAACCCATTATGTCCCAGGTTTTCAAGCCTGCATTTCTTTAAGATTTACTTATTTCTTTGAAAGTCAGAGTTACAGAGAGGCGCGGGGGGGGGGGGGGGGTCTTGCATCTGCTGGTTCACTCCTCAATTAGCGGCAACAGCCAGAATCGGACCGATCCAAAGCCAGGAGCCAGGAGCTTCCTCTGAGTCTCCCATGTGGGTGCAGGGGCCCAAGGACTTGTCCCTTCTTCTACTGCTTCCCCAGGTCATAGCAGAGAGCTGGGTTGGAAGTGGAGCAGCCAGGACTTGAACCGGCGCCCACACAGGACGCCAGCACTTCAGGCAGCAGCTTTGCCCGCTAAACCACAGCGCTGGCCCTGCGAATATTTCAACAGCATAAAGCTTCTTTCAAAGTTACTGCTAGTGGTATATTTATTGCTTGATTTAAGTGTCCCATATAAAAGATGATGGGATATAATGGGTTAATGTAGAAGAACTCTTAAAATTTAGTTACCCAGTTGCCCCAGCCACATTTCAAGCGCTCTGCTCCTGTTTCCAATTCCGTAAGCTTACATCTATTAGTGCATTTATCACATCACATAACCATTCTGTCTGTTCAGCTTCCACTTGGAGACAGGGACTAAGAAACACTGGATTGTGTACCCCTGCAGTAAGCAAGGAGGTCACAACTCTTCCTGTGAATGGACGCGTGCGTGAAGGTAGGAAGCACTGAGCCTCTGGGGAGTTCTCCCACCACTGCCTAGAGGCCTTGCTGTCAGACAGAATGTCCGCACTGCTCACACCGTACAGCAATGCTGAACACATCCTAGGGCTCGAGGATGCTAATAATCATGTGGATAAAGATCAAAATGAGACGTACGGTCCTTAAGGGTGTTAATAATAATACAAATCAATAACTTTATGAGAATGCTGCAGTCTCTGCTCCCAGTAACACTGTTCTCCCTCGGCTGCCCTCAGGCCCCGCCGGGCTTTTTCAGAGTTATTTAGGTAAAAATACAAAAACAGAAAGTCTTTTTTTGTTTGTTCCTCCTCTATATTTTTCCACAAATCCCAAGTTCCTCTTCCCAGCAATGTCCTAAACATCAAATCTAAACTTCCAAACCAGGGGTCAACAAATCCTTTTTACAAAAGGCCAGAGAATAAATATTTTTTACTGTTGTAACCACTCAACTCTAGGAGAGCAGTTACGGAGAGCAAAACCAATGGGCAGGGCTATGTTCCGAGAAAACTTTATTTGTGGACGCTGAAATAGGAATTTCAAATCATTTACTTGTTTCATGAACTATGATTCTATGGCCATCCTCTCCTTCCCCCCAGCTGATTAAAAAGGTAAAGATATTCTTGGCTTGCCAGCCCTACCACATGAGCTTCAGGATTTGGCCCGTGGGCCTATGCTTGCCCCTCTCTGCTTTGAGGCCTCTCTCCTGGATCCTTGTGTTTTCTGTTAAAGTTGCATATTGTAGAGTCACAGAGACCCCTTAACCCTGGCATTAAGGGAAACTAGCCCCTCGTGGGCTACAAGGAGGGGATCGGGAGCTGTACAGTTTGACACATCCAAAGAGTGACCGCTGCAAAGGGGTAGAGGGGCATCATGGCGGCGAGAGCGGTCCTTAACCCACCCACCCCGGCAGCAGCCCCAGCTGTTGTCGCCATCAGCTGAGCAGACAGATGAAGCCTCAGCTGGTCTCAAGATCCTTTTATAAACCAGTTTTGTCCAGCCTTCTATTAGTCAAAATCCTGATCTACATAAGAGTTTCTGCAAGCCCGTTAATTATGCCTTTGATCTGCAGTTACATTATCTTCAATTAAGCATTAATATATTGTGCATGAACTGACACTGTGTCATGCAAAATGGCGAAGCTCCTGGAATACATTTCCAAGGCCAGGATTCTAAACAGAGGCAGTGAAATATTTACTTTCAAATTCATCTGTGTTCATTTTCGAAATTACTGCTCCCTGAATTTTCTTTGAAATATCTGACCTGCTATTCATAAGTCAAAAAATATGATCTCTCTTTTGTGTAACTCCAATTGGTAAATTATGTTTAAAAAAAAAAAAACACAACAAAAAAGCCCCACAAAGATTGGCTGCTCGCTGTTAGAAGGTGGGGATGCAGGCCTCACACAGCTGTTGTTACCTTAATGAAACAGCCCTAAGTGTCTTGCGATTGGAATCTCATGAACCATGTTGCTTTTAGCAATCTATAACCCAAAAGTTCCAAAACAGCTACAAATGCTGAGGCTTCCAGGGAGAAAAAGTCGACCCGAAAGCCAATATTGTAACACAAGTAAAGAGAAAGGAAAGTTTGGCTTTCTAGTTCCATGTTGGTAGTTTTTTCTTTTAGTATTTCGCAAAATGAGCAGAGCAAGCATTTGTTTTTAAAACACTGGCGGAAGAAAGGTCTTGGGTAAACACAGAGTCTACATTGTAAATAGCATTCAAGTTCCTGAATGACGTTCGCCGCAAACTCCTAGAAACCAGGTGTGACACCAAGACATGGGCCAATTTCAACACTCACCTGAAAGGGATCCAACAGAGACTTTGGTAAGAAAATGCGCTAGTGATCTTTTGATATTTGTATTTCCCAATTGGGGCTGGCCTAGAATTAATGTACAGATCGGCATATATCATAAAGCGGTGGGTTAGTCTACTCCGAAGCAGAGATGCAGACGCACACAGAGAACAGGAGACCTTCAGCCTGACACCAGCAGGACCGCACTCCCTGGACTTCTCAGGAGCACTCCAAGGTGACTGATGAGGGTAACTTGTGCTTCCCTAACTTGTGCTCAGGGTGTTCTGCTTCCTGGCCAATGCCACACCGTGGACAAATTTACCCAAGAGCCAAAGCCGAGACTCCTGACTTGGAATCCCCTAAAAGTTTCGGATGACTTGAGATGGCTGACATTAGTGAGATGAGACCGCAGAGGTCATTTCTACTACCCTAGAAGGAGGCTGGAGAACAAGGAAATGAGAGAACACTAGCATGACACCAACACTGAGGGTTTAAGATGGAAAGGAACTTAGCTGTCACCTTCACAAGGGGTCTTCAATCACAGGTGCACAGAAAGCACTCACGCAGGGTTTTCAATGTGCCTGTGCTTGGACCTCATCCCAAGACTCTCACTCCAAAGACTGCATTAGGGAATCTACCTGAGGTTTTCTTTGGCCCTGGATATTACTGGGGTAATACTTGTATCAGTTCTGACGCGCTCCCAGGCCTGAGGACCAATGACCGGTTATCTACAGCTAAGAAACTCAGACTCAGCGAGGCAAGTCACTCCACTGAAATCAGACTTGCTTGGGATCAAAATATAACCAGTGGAGGAAATTCACATATGCTTATGGTTGGGTAGGGTGGGAGTAGGGGGACGAGCAGTGCCATTAGGATCGAAGGCGGAGTCATTTCTTTGTGGATAGAGCTGATAAGCTGTATTTCTGGCAGATGGAAGTAATGTCTTAATGTAAAAAAATCAGGTACTCAATGAAAATATTCTGCCTTGAAAGGGTGACTTCCTCAATTTCACACTTAAGGATGCTGTATGGGTGAGCAGCGGCCCTGTCACCCAAGGTCATTTTCCTGACTCCCAAAAGATATGGAAAATGAGCAGTTTCACCATTATGCCTACCTCTGTGCATGGACAGACTTCCGAAAGAAGACAAAAAGGCAGGGTACTGGGCAGCCCCTGAGTGCCTTTTCCTCCAAGCAGGCACAGACCCCTGGCTCACGCAAGGGTGAGTGACTTACAAATGATGGTAGATTTGAGTCTTCACTAGACCCTCACTCACATATCCTTTCAATGATGAACTTGCATGATCATATCCAGTCCTCTAAAGCAACAGCCAGCAAACTATACCCAAATCTGGCCCACCGGCTGTTTGTATGGCCTTCGAGCTAAGCACTGTTGTGATATTTTTAAACAGTTGGGGGAGGTAACCAAAAGACCATCTCATGAAATGTAAAATAAATTATGTGAGATTACAACTTCAGCATCCACAAGTAACTTTTTTTTTTTTTAAGATTTTTTTATTTATTTATTTGCGAGGTAGAGTTACAGACAGTGAGAGGGAGAGACAGATAGAAAGGTCTTCTTCCGTTCGTTCACTCCCCAGTGGCCTCAATGGCCAAAGCTGTGCCGATCCAAAGCCAGGAGCCAGGAGCCACCTGGTCTCCCATGTGGGTGCAGGGGCCCAAGGACTTGGGCCATCTTCTACTGCCTTCCCAGGCCACAGCAGAGAGCTGGATCAGAAGAGGAGTAGCCAGGACTAGAACCAGCGCCCATATGGGGTGCCGGCGCCACAGGCGGAGGGTTAACCTACTGTGCCATGGCACCAGCCCCCGTAAGTGACTCTTTAATGGATCTCAGTCCCTCTCCTTCACTGAAGTATTATCTATGGCTGCTTTAGCATGACAACAGCAGAGCAAGTAGTAGCCACAGAGGCACCTTAGTCCACAAACCAAAAATATTCACCATCTGGCCCTTTATAAGCAACGTCTGCTGACCCCTGATTCAAAAGAAGAGTGCCTATGAAACCAAATTCCTTTTGTTGCTATCATGGAAAGTTCCAAGCAAATACAGCAGGTGAAATAGTTTAGATATACAAACTTGAAACGGAGACAATGGAGGAAGGTCAACTTCATTACCTAGCCACCTTGACGGTCCCTTCAAATGTCATCAATCAGTATGTACCTTACATGACTTTGCAGGGACTCATTATAAATTACAGCACACGGGCCCCTGACACGATCCAGGGACTGCAACAGGACTCTGGTGACGTAATATGATAAAGGAGATTTTTCTGTCGCACTCGACGTGGTACTGAGCTGGAGACTTTCCAAGAAATTTAATTTCTAGAGCGCCACCTTTAACTAGCCAAGACAATTCCACCTAAGCACCCAGCATCCTGGGAGAAAACTTTATCTTTTCTGGAAATGCTCGTCACTGGGTGTCGTCCTTGAAAATACAAATTTGAAACTATTTTTTCCAACGAGACAGACTAAATCCAGGATGTAGATTTTCCAATTAGACTCTTTTTAAACATCTGCTGGTAGGCTGCATTTAACATTAGTTATTTGAGCAAAGCACAATTTGATTAGACTGTCTGAAACCAAGCCAAAGTCTGCAAAATAATAGCTCAATTAAATCCTGTTTTGCTTTCATTTGTCTTAGATTTTCCTGAGTGTGATATGTTGCAAATAATCAAGTAAACCAATTCCTTTCAAAATGAGAGATTTAGGTGTATTTTCCATCCTCCCTCCAAGTATATTTAATAATCTATTCCATCTTTGCTATGCTTCATTGAACTTAATCTTGACACCAAATACATTTCTGTATTTTGCCTTTAGTCTCCTTTAATTTTCCATACTTACGAATTAAAGTTTTATACCATTAATATCATACCTTAAACAGATTAGCAAATGTACCAAGGCAAACCTGGGGCGTTAGGACAGCCTAACCACACTGCAGGAACTCTGAGCTTCACTCCATAACTGGCAAGGTTCATTTCATTGACCCAGTGGACAATGCAGGCAGGACTGACACAGAATTCTTTTAATGCTGTGTTTCTGCGCCTAGAAAGTCCCTGCAGCTTTATGAATCAGAGCCCAGTCCGCAGCCTCTCCAACCAAGCAGTATCAATTTCCCTTTCTTTTTGGCTCAAGTATTTTACTCACTCACCTATCTATCCATCCATCCATCCAACAACCACTCATTCAAAAACTCATTCAGGAGAGAAAATCTCTACAGATTGCCTACTTTGTGCCAGGCATGGTACAAAATGCCACAGCTTCAATATTTCAGATTAGGCACTTGTTCCTGGCTGCTAATTAGAATTAATTAATATAAAATCTAGGGAGGAGAAAAACAACAGACCGACCAGGATGGAATTTCTATAATAGTGCAACCTCACTTTTGCCCAACGTGACAAATTTACGGAGATAATGCCCCACCACAGCAATGGTAATAACAGCAGCTAACTTTCTATTAAGTACTTGTCATGTGCCTTTCCCAGCTGCTACCATGCATTAACTCAGCTCATCTTTGTGACAAAACCACAGCCCAGGGGTCATGATCACTCCATTTTACAGATGAGAAGCCTGGTGTCTCCCCATCAAATCTGGTTACATACAAGTCGACTACCGGCCTAAGGATAGGCCCCTTTTATTTAACACTCTATTTACATAATGATCGGAAGTGAATTAAAATAGAATTTGGAGATTAATAGGTACTCATTTCCCCGTTAAAAACAGGTTTTATACAATTATGAGAAGAGCTAACTTTTCTGAGAATCAACTGCATCGCAAGCACTGTGTAAGCACTTTTCATGCATTAATCACTCAGTGTTACCAGCCACACTCTCTAGATTAGAAAACGGAAACACAGAGAGTTTACGCTACCCTTCCAAGGTCACCCAGGAGATGGGGAAGTACCAGCACTTAAACCTGGCAGCCCGTGCTATTCATCCCAATCTCATGCTGAAAATATTCCACCACATGGATCTCCAAAACTCTCAGCCACCTCTGCTGGGTTTGTGTGTGGCCCAGTGTGGATGATTCTACAGCTCTAAAGGAGAAATCACACCGGAGAGCAAATCGTGAGGTGATCCAGTTTCAGGATACGAATGCAATTTGCTCAGTCTTGCATACAACACAAAACTCGTGTTTAATCTTAGGTGATATTCCCATAGTATCACAGGATCCTCCAGGCTTTGCAGAAAAAAGAAATCACAAGAATTTCTCCACCCTGATATGTGTTGAGCACAGACTCTCTTAGGCAAGTCTTCATCATGCCTGGCAAATAGAAGCCACACATGCTACCCCTCTCAATTCCAGTGCCCATGGCAGACATGACCAATCAATGCTAGTACTCCTATGAGCCTAACCTGGATCCAAAATCCTGCAAATAGCACTCCAGGCAGAACTACTTTGCATCTAGGTCAAACCTGGCCATTACAATGAAACCCTCTTTGCTTTGTGTAATTCTATGTTTGGACTCTTAATTCAGTTTCTAGAATAAATAACAATTCCTTTATGCTATCAAATAAAGAACAAACCAGACATAATTTCACTGATGCCTTATTAAAAGCAGTTTCATTAGGTCTGATGAAGCAGCTCTTGTGCATGTGGGCAAGCAAGCGCCTGGCCTGCGGGTTCTCTAGCCGGGGCTGGGAGGAGACCAGGAGGCACCTGCTGGGCAGCAGCAGCGGATACCAATGTTCCCGAAATAGGCACAGATGGGACCATGGGGCAGAGAACTTAGAAATGGGCAAACCCTTTACATCACGTGGCTTTCGGTTTCCTTCTGAAAAACAGAGCTATTCTCTCGGAATTAAACTCAAACACAGTTTAATCACCAAAGGTGTTCTTTCTAAACAGCAGGTAACAGAGCAGGCGATATCTGCAATTCTGAATTCATGGGACTCAAAAACATCATCAAGTGCACCGTGCTCATATCCACCTTACAAAGGGAGTTATGATTCTGAATTCCTGACTCTCCACTCTCTCCTGCAACCTTCTTCTGAGGGCATCTAATGTAATGCAAAGTTTGTATACGAAGGAACTAGTAGGAAGGCAGTAGAACTGAGACATAGCATGGTATGTAAGAGCGGACCACTGAAAGTTCTGAATAGCAAGGTACATGGGCTTTCAGGAAAGGCTGAGGCACCAGTAGGTAGGATGTGACACAGAATGAAGAACAGAAGACGCTTTGGTAAGGGAGGCAACAGAGGACTGGAAAAAGTCTTTGCAAAGATCCAGGCATGTGGTACTGGGCAGGGATCCATCTAGAAGGCAGCAGTAGGGGAGACACAGATAGAGGAATGGACAGAAGATACCAATGGAAGGAAAAATGACAGGTCTGATGACAACACGGTGAGGAAGAGGGAAATGAATCAGCCAATGATGACTCAAATGTCTCTGACTAATAAGGCATGGGGATAGAAGTGATCTATCTGTTGGATTAGAGATACTGAAATTGATGTGATGGAGAGCTACGAGACAGCCACAGGTAGGCAGTGAAGAGGAGTACAAACAGGTGTGGGATTCCAAGTGCAGAGAGGCACCAGACCAAGCAAAGAGGACACAGGCATGCTCCAGGAGAAGACCAATGGAACTGAACTGGACAGTGTGAACTTGCACTCCAGAAGGGAATGGCATGGAGGCCGGAAGGCTTTGACTTCAAAGTTGAAAAGGTGGCAAATTCCAAAAAAAGACATGTGAGCCCAAGCAACCAATGGTGCTAGGAGGTCAGGCAGGTTCAGGTATGGGTAGAGAGATGGCCACTGAATTTAGTGGCAATAAAATTCAAGAAAATGATGAGGAGAAGAGCCAGGTTGGGGGAGGTTAAAGAAAATAAGTGGCTGGTTGAGGGGGAAAAAAAAAAAAAAGTTGAAGCAGCAGGCAGAATATTCTGGTTCCAAAAGCTTGGCAGCAAAAGGTGCTAGAAGAGAATAGCTGGGGAGGATGGATCATCTGAAGTTTGTGAACTACCCGTTTAAAATCCACATTCACCGTGAACACCGATAAACGCTGGGCTCTGTCTGCTTGAATGCTTACCAAAGCTCCTCAATGGGATGTAACGCAAAAGGACAAGGGCTGGCACTCTTTGCCCAATTGTGTCCTGGCAGCTTTGAATTCTACTACTTAAGTAGTTAAAAATCTGTTCTTTTGATGAAGGGGGGTTGAGTTATGAATAGAAGGCAGCAACCCTAGACCCTTCAGAAATGACAAGTATTCAGACTCCGTAATTTACTGGGCAATAATTTCAAACTCAAACAATCCCAGCAGCAAGGCGGCTGAAGTCCACCCAAAGTTCAAAATGGGATATGTTCTCTTTAAAATTTTGAGAGCGACTAAATATGACAACCATCTGATGTATGAAAATTATTCACAACCAAAAACAGACAGTCTGGAAATAGCCGGGATGACTTCATTTAGACAGAATTACCCAAATCTGTTTCTAATATACACAGTACACATAATAAATTTTTACAATATGACAAGGAAAACAAACTTAATAAAAGTTCCCGATCTTTTGTTACACAAGCATGCTATATCCATGCTATGTTTATAATAGTTTGCTCATGATATCACAGCTCAGTAACAAAGGCCCAAGCAATACAAAAACAGTTACTAGGCATGACATCAGCTCACAACTACCGTAATTACATCGATACACAAATTTCCCAAACTGTACATTTTCCAAACTGCTTCTCAATTTCAACGGCTGCCTTTAGACAATTACTTGCAGAATTGTCTGCGGGCTTTGAGTAATACCCGTCTTTCTTCTCTTTCCCAAGCGTCATTTCCCTTTAGAAAGTGCATCTTTCAATTACAAGCACCGTTTTTCATATATGCCTGTAAACATATGTCCCCATCAGGAGACGGTGTGACAGCCTGGCTATGGCAAGCATCAGGCATTGGCAGCTCTGATTCTGTTCCTTCCGGAGTGTAAGGGGTAAGAGCATAGATTAATTTTTAGTTTTTGTTGACACATAGTAATTACACCTATTTATGGGGTACAGTGTGTTATTTTGATACACGTCTACGATGCATCATGACGAGGTCAGGGTAACCGACATACCCTTGAACCAGACTACGTGAGCTGTAAAATCCCAGCCCTGCTATGTTATCAACCGTATGGCCTCCACATACGCCACCTTGCTCATCTGTAAAATGGGAACAACGATAGAACTTCGCCCCCATAGGGCTGTTGTATAGTAGTTGGTTCTTAGAAAGTGCTATGTAGGTGTTTCCTATTTGGTATTATTACAGTTATTTTTCTGGGACTTGGTTTCCTGTTTGAAAACCTTGCTTGAATTAACCTGACCTACAGTGGGGATTAGGCAGTTTTCCTAACATTAGGGCAAAGGCTGCATTCCATTCCCATTACCTTGATATGGTGAGGTTCAATGAACAACATTTTTAAATGAATGAATGCATATGAGCAAGAATGAATGAATCAAACCCATAGGTTCTCTAATACCCCATAGTTACAGACGTGAAAAATATTTTCTTGCAGAAATTGAGTTTCAGCCTATTTCTCTAATGACTTGCTTTCATGTTCCTGCAGCTAATGTTGATAAATACCTCCAACCCAATTGAAATAATAAGCCTAGAGAAAAGAGATACCACCTTATGACTTCAGAAGTGCATTTCTCTAAGGACCCAACTTTTCAAGCCCATCCCCTATGCAAGAGCTCTGTCTCACTGTGTTACAAGGTCAGCTGGCTTTCCTGACCAGGCAAGGTGCCAGGGGAGAGCGACTAGCCCCATTGTCACTTCTGGTCCATGGTGTTGCACCAAATGCTGTTATTCTGGGCTTCAGGAAATTTTCTAACCACTGGACAGGGTCCAGTGCTGCGTGCTAATGAGTTTCAGATTGGAGGACTTCACTGTGCATGTGTCAGAAAAGTGCCAGAGTTTACAGGGAGGTGGGGGCAGGGAAGAAAAGTCGCACAGAAAGGAAGAAAAAACAGTAGTTTAAAAATGCTGGCTACTCAAATTGACAGGGAACGTGACCTCTGCACTTCATCAGAAATTCTTGCAGACTTACAAAATAGAGGAGTTTGCTTTTATCGCACACTGTGAGGCTCATATGGAAAAATGGAAAACACTACATCACTTGACCTCAGCGTGCCCCCTTCCAACCACAGCCGAATATTGTGTACAAAAATTCTAAATCAACTTAAGATGTTCCAAAAGAAGAAAAAAAACTTTAATTTTCCTGCATTAGACTTGATGTTGACTATTTTGGTTCTTAAGACGTTGCTTAGAAGGTTTACGCAGGAAAAAGGCTCCTAATTCCAGGATTGGTATTTCATCCCTTGGAGAAGAACAACAATGGTAGGCTCATCATGACCCACACTCCCTGGGCACAGGCAGACAACAGGCAAGCCTTGCTCTTCTCGGTGTGAAAGTCACCCCCAAGACTAAAGGAGGATTATTTGCTGATACTAACAGAACGGTCAAGCCAGTGTTAAACAACTTACGGAAACTCCTGCCCTCTTCACTTGGGCATGCAAGGCTATAAGAAGGTGGGGCAATCTGCCCCTTGGTGGCAGCCAGTTGGCTGGAGAGCAAGACTTCTCATCAGGCCTAGCAAAGAAGATCCCCACGCTTATGAGAGTGGAACCCCCAGAACTTTGAGTAATGAGATAACATTTCCAATTTTTTTTTTTTTTTTTTTTTTTTTTTTGCCATTCTGAGTATTGGGGGCTTTAAAAATCCAATCTTTCACATCCTGGAACTGTCATCAACATTTTTTCAGACGATGTCAAT
This sequence comes from Lepus europaeus, assembly GCF_033115175.1. Classification (NCBI taxonomy): domain Eukaryota; kingdom Metazoa; phylum Chordata; class Mammalia; order Lagomorpha; family Leporidae; genus Lepus; species Lepus europaeus. Next base: position 45,514,219 of record NC_084835.1, read on the forward strand.
AAAATTGATTGCCTGCAGTTCGGAATTCTGCCTCTGCACATGGAAACAATATAATTTATTTTAAAGCATGTTCGATGCGGGGTGGGGGTGGGAGCAGGAGGAGCAGGAGAACCTGAGGAAGCCTCCACTACATTTGGGGTGGGGGTGGCAGAGAACAGACCAGAAGCACTGGCAATGGTCTGCACATGACTGGGGCAGGAGGCCCCGCCAGACAAACCCTCCCCCTGCCTGCTGTGCTGAGAGGTCTTCCTGTCAGCTATGAGTGATGTTTCTGGAGCATTAATACATTCATTAAATTCTAACTCCCTCTCCTTACACTATTCCCTCCTTTGGTGCAGGGGCAGCATGACAGCTTTGCTGCAGTCCTATGCGAGAGGCCCCCAGACGACACAGGACACGGTCGCTGGGACATCGCATGCCAAAGAGGGAGCTGTTGCTTTTATAAGTTTCGTCTGGGTATTCAGGAGCACGGATGGTGGTCCCATGTTGACGCGACACCTACAACCCGGCTGCGTATCAGAGAACCCGTGGACGATGGTGACAGCCACCCAGCACCCTACGTACCTAAACCAAGTCCCTAACCTGCACCGCTAGAGCACACGGCTCACATCGGTGTGTTTTCCCCTCCACCCCCCCGAAGCACAAGTGGACGACCAGCAAGGGTCCGACACTGTTCCTCCTAATTACCTTTTTTTTTTTTTTTCACTCTTGATCCTGTGGCTCTCATAATTAGTTACCTGGGGCTGCAATCCAATTTGAAGTGATGACAAGAAAGTGATCCATGAAAAAGTAATAAGTTAAATCCAATTTCAGCCTTCCTCTAATTAAATGCACATGGAACTAATGACTCCAACCCTAGCATTTCAGTGATAATGGTAATTAGCGAGGTGGGAGTCACTCTCTTTTTCAACACTGGAGGTGTAAACCACAAGGTAAAATGGTAGGAGCACTCTTAATTACACGTGTCATTTTGTCAGCAATTTACACATTTTTGACCAGTCAAGTATGTTTTTTTTCCCCTGTCCCTCTCCACCTCCTAGCCCCAACAATGACTGTAACATCCTATTCCATGTTCCAACACATAGAAGCTCGTAAGAGCACTTCCGACTGGGGAATAAGAGATAACTTTTCCTTCGTGTTGTTCACACCTCTCCGCCACGACTAGGATAACTATGCAGATCTGAGTCCTCTTGATTGAAATCCAGATATTTACCGAGGAACTGTTTCAGCTGAATTTGCACTAATAATAAGGGATACACAGTAATTTGCTTATTTATGGACAATATGACATGCAGTAGGTGCTATGTAAATGCACCCCAGGGAGGCAATCATGCACTTCTCAGAGGCATATTGGATACCTGTGCTAGGAGACCTGACTTCCCATCCCAGCATACTCACTGCCTGTGTGCTTGATGCAAAGTCATCTAATCTTTCCTTTAAAAAAAAATTTATGGATTTATTTATTTATTTGAAACAGAGTTACAGAGAGAGAGGGAGGGGCAGAGAGAGAGAGGGGACTGGGGACAGATTGAGATCTTCCATCTGTTGGTTCACTCCCCAAATGGCTGCAATGGCTAGGGCTGGGCCAGGCCAAAGCCAGGAGCTAGGAGCTTCTTCTGGGTCTCCCATGTAGGTGCAGGGGCCTAAGCACTGGACCATCCTCCACTGCTCTCCCAGGTGCATTAGCAGGGAGCTGGATTGGAAGTGCACCAACAGAGACTCAACTGGCACCCGTAAGGGATGCCGGAACTGCAGGTGGTGGCTTAACATGCTATGCCACAACACCAGTCCCTACTTAACCTTTCTAAAGGTCGATTTTCCTAATGCATAAAATGGTTTAAGGATGGTACCTAGACCAGAGAGTTGCTATAGGGCTGGCCTACAGTAAGTGCCCAACTAAACATTATGTATCACACTAGGCCATGTGGAGACATGGTTATGACTACATAGGAATATTAACATTACATGTGCATTTCTGCTCAGATGCATACAAATAAGGTGGCCATACTGAGATACCTTTGAGAATGAGAATTATTAGTAAACACAGTCAATAGGCATGGACCAGGACTGTCTGGGGCAGACTGGGACACAGGAACATCCCATATGTTTATCCAGCCGAAGCAGAGAAAGCAGCAATAACTTAACTCACGATATTACAACTCACATCAGAATCCTGAAGACAAGGACAAGACATTACCTTTAGAAAAAAGAAACCTTAAAGCAGGAGTAGAAACCTGGGCCCTAAGGTGGACCTCTTGAGGGTCACAAAAGCCCTAACACTAAATGCAGAATCTTGTATGTGTGTGTGTGCATTTTTCCGGGGGGCTGGGGGTGTACTGTTCCCACGGCACTTACTAATGGCATGTGTAATCTCAAAGACTTAATAACCACTTTTAAAGCATTGTTTCTGTTTTACGGTTCTGTATCAAGACTCCCTTTTTAGGGATTCAGGATTCTCCAAAGTCTTATGACAAAGATGATATCTTTAAAAGTACCCAATCTCCACACTTCCTAACAACTGAAAATGCCAGGGATGCCAGCTCTGGACAATGTTAACTCTAGATGTTAAAAAAAAAAAAAAAAAAAAAAAAAAAACTGCTTCCTACTCTTGATTTATCCACCTTACTAATTCAGTACATGGTAATATTTTTAAGGGTCAGTATTTCAAAACCATTCCATTTCACTATCTACAATATAAAACCATAGTTTCCTTTAAAGGTTTCTTCTTACCAATTTATTCCTTAGTGAATAACGTGGAAATGATACGAGGTACTAAGATTATACGTGGCATTAATGCAATGCAAAAATGCTGCCTAAAGCACGTTTTATATAACTGCAAATAAAAATGCTAAAAACACCTGCTGAATCTTGTATTTTAACCTCCTCCACTTAACGCAGGAGTCCTTGTTATAATCCCTGGCGTCCGAGTGGACTGAAAGGCTGGTCTTCCTGTGGCTCCCACTATGGTTCCTCCCAGTGAAACAGTCTCCTGAGCCAGGGACTTGCACGTGACATAACCTTGGAAGGCAGGGGACAGGCAGGAGGGAAAAGGATCAGATGACTGGCTTCAAGTTCAAATTCTTTACAGACGGCCTGAAACTGCGGTCAGCTTTCCACCGTACGCACCACACAAGGTTTACTTTCTTTCCTAACTTTCATGCTGCCAGAATACACATGTACTTTTCCTTTCTTAGGAGAAAATGTGTCATTTGATTTCCTTCCAGTTTATGTACTTGTGCCAGCAACGAAAATACTTAAAGAACCAAAACGTATTACTCCCCAGAAACGACGGTCAAAGTTCCAAAATTTGATCAATAAAATTGCTCATCTACTCACAAATTAATCTTCAGCCAGTAAAGTTACACATTTTCGAGGTTATGAGCGCACCTGCACCGTTAAGCATTTATTTCACTTGTTTAAGCAATCTTCAGAAGTATATAAATATTTATAAAAGAGAGCCTACTATTTTTACTCACCTATAATTTTTTTTTTGCAGGAAAACCTTGTTAATTCTTTTACGACTCATAGGCCTTCTGAAGGCAAGGTCTGTATCCTCAACAATTTTGTATCCTATGGGTACCAGCACCATGCCCAGCACGTGGTGGTTGTTCTGGAAGGGCTCACCAAGCCGCATTTAATTAATTCAGATCATTCTGATGCTGAATTGACAATGGGGCCAATTTTCAATTTTCATTTGTATCATTCATAAAAAATTTGCAAAGCAAATTAATAGACTAAAAAGGCGATGTGGGTTCCGAAGCAGAATCTTTGTCAAGAACTTCAGAAGCCGTATCTACACCCTATCAATGCCTTCATTAATAAACCGTCACAGCAGCCAAGAATGCGACCGGCTCAGATTTGGTTCCGTATGTGTATCTGCACAGAGCGCCACTTCTCTCTCATTTATTCTTGTCTCCCTGAAATTAGTCCAAAGCGGGGATGTTTGACTACAGTTTATGATCTCTATCGAGTAACCACTTATAGCCTCCTCTAACTTTCCATTTTCTTTTGTTTGTATCATCAGCCTGTGAAACTGGAGAGCACTGCCAAGCACAAAGCAGGGAAGTGTGAGATATGCTTAAAATATGAGTCACAGTATATTTGAGGATTTGGGTCTCTTTCTCCTCCCCCCCACCCCCCCCCCCAGCTATCAGCAGATCAAATCCTTCTTCCCTGTCAAGCTTCCCTCTATGCAGAAGATCTGAAATTTCGCTAAAATAGGCCTCTCGGTGTAGTTATAAAGGGTACAAAGATCAGACATGAACACTGTTAAGATTGGCTGTAGGAGTTCCCTTTCATTTCAGAGCCACTCTGGCTGAGATGCCCCAGCGAGGACAGGGCATGGCAAGACACATTTAAATGTGAAGGTTATTCCTTTGATAGATGTGTTTTTAGGAGGAGATCACGCATTGTGGGGCCTGGGTTACTCATTTCTCCATTTTGTTTGTGGAACACTGGCCAAGCTAATAAAGCTTGCTGAATTTGCATGTGCCTGCGAGGCAGCTGAGGGGGACGCTCAGCAATATTTATGAGACACACAACACACACACACACAACACACACACACAACCAACCTTAGTCTGGTCAACCAACCCTTTTCTGCGCCAGCCAACTTTTAAAGCTAGTCTATATTCTCTGCTTGTCAACTGGCCTGGCTTGGGTAGTAGGCAAGACTCAAGACACCTTCTGTAGCAAAACCAGCCTCTGAGACTCTCCCTTCTTCCTCTGATTTCTGCAGACCAAAGAGCTCAACAGGAGGTCTTAGGTTGGCTTGGACGCTGTTCTTGCCAACAGAGACGAAGCCCTTTCTGTGTCACTCTCTTCAGAGTGGTGGCTAAAGTCCCTGTACAGGCAAGAAGAGAAAGAGCCCTCACAAGGAAACCCCCTGAAACTTTACTTCTTAAATTTAGCCCTCAAGGAACATCGTTCATCTTGGAAAAGAAGTCACCTAAAAATGCCATATGTTTTAAAAAAGCAAGTACCAGGGAAAATAAGTCTAGTATAAAAAAAAATCACAAATGATATTCAATACCAAAGAGCAATGTGATCAGACAGATTGTGTATGTGTGTATTTTTTTTTTATTACCTCTAACCAAAGCTTTACTATGTAGAAGACTTTCCCCTCAGTAATATATTGTCTTCTACCCAATGCACTTGAGGTCTGATAAATTCAAGAGGACTCACCGTATTTTTAAGGCTGTGAGAGCCCCAAGAGGGAGGCAAAAAGAATGGACAGTCATTTGAATCACTGAGTGACAGGCTGGGCCAGCTCCCTGTATACATTAATAAATTAGAATTTTAATTGTGTCTCTGACTGCAGGAGATGCCCCAGTACTTTAATATGTACCAACAATTGGCTATGTTATGGAATCTGCAATGTGGCCTGCGCTGCTGACCCCTGAAACACAATTCCCAGTCTGACTACGGAAACTGTTCGGTTTGATCCTTTCAACTTATTTGAATCCTGACAAATAAGCTCACAGCTGAAAGGTCAACACAGTCATATTTCACCCTCCAGAGCTGTTCTTAAGACATCTGCACAACAAAGCGCTTCTGATAGCACCTGACATGGGCCCTCCGTGGCACTGTACCTCATTAAAAACGTCCCCCACATTCACACACATGAAAAGGCATACAGACTGGTGATGGTTTACCAAATTACTGTTTTCAGAAGGGTTAGTCAACAATCAGCACTGGCATTCAAGTTCTCCAACAAAGTGTCCGCAAAGTGCCGGACTTCCTCTGGGGAGCAAGAGCTTCCCAGGTAGATACAGAACCAGAACTTTCTGCCCAAGGTCAGCTTGATCTTTGCAGGATAGTTTGGGAACTGGTATTGGTTCACCCTGACCTGTAAAAACTCAACACAAACTAGAATTTAGGTTGATTCTGTGATACAATTAATCAGCAACGAGTTACACCCATCACCTACTGCTAACAGACCCCAAAATGTCCTTAGAAGCTCATCTTTCGCTGCCATGTCGGGGATGCTCACTCTCAGCTTTGACAGTAATTTGGCCACCTAGAACCTGCAACTGCTGACCTTGAAGGTGAGCACGAAGATCCCGAGTCAAGTTTTCCTGCAATTTCTATTACAGTTTTCTACTCAAATCAGAAATCCAAATTAGAATTTTATGAACTCACTCCTTCTTCTACTCCATTAACTGCTTGCCCTCAATGTGCCAGCAATGAGAAGTGCCCAAGACAATCTTTTTGGTATCTTTACACAAAAACTGCTCACCATCTTTTATTAATGATTCAGAAACATCCCCAGAACATTCAATCAAGAACAGGCTGTATATCCTGCTCATTACTAGGCATAATATTAAAAACACCACGCTGTCTGCAGGCCCAGTATCACTTCCTGACTACTGACGCTGTGGGCTGCTAAATAAGCCTGTACTGTGGGGGACTGTCCTGAGCTTTGGCAGCATCTCTGGCCTCTACCCACCAGATGTTAGCAGTACCCTTGTCCCTCTAGCCATGACACACGAACATGCCTCCAGACATTGTTCATTTTCCCCTAGCGGGTGGGCAACAGCACCTCCTGTCGGGAAACAAGCGCTGCACAAAAGTAAGGCATGAGAGGAGTATGCCTTTATCCCATTTCTAGATGCATCCAAAAGGTACTTCAAAAAGTTGGGGGGGGGGGGTGGAATTAAAAGTTTATTTTGTGCAGCACCGGCACACCGGGTTCTAGTCCCGGTTAGGGCGCCAGATTCCATCCCGGTTGCCCCTCTTCCAGGCCAGCTCTCTGCTATGGCCCGGGAAGGCAGTGGAGGATGGCCCAGGTGCTTGGGCCCTGCACCTGCATGGGAGACCAGGAGAAGCACCTGGCTCCTGGCTTCGGATCGGTGAGATGTGCCGGACGCAGCGGCATTGGAGGGTGAACCAATGGCAAAGGAAGACCTTTCTCTCTGTCTCTCTCTCACTATCCACTCTGCCTCTCAAAAAAAAAAAAAAAAAAAAGTTTATTTTGGTGCAAAAAAACTTCAAACCAATGCATAGCTTTTCCAGAACATGCATTTTTCCATGAATTTTTTCAAGACTCCTTATATGCATGGATCTCAAAATTTTTTATACCCAAATAAATGTATCTTTTTTAAAAAAAATGGTTGATTTGAGAAGCAGAGTGATAAATGGACAAAGGAGACAGAGAGCTCCCATGTGCTGGTTCAGTCTCCAAATGCCCACGACTGTCAGGGCTGGGCCACGCCAAGGCCAGGAGTTGGGAACTCAATCCAGGTCTCCTATGCAGGAGGAATAGATGCAACTACTTGAGCCATCACTACTACCTCCCACGGTCTGCACTCGCAGGTGGCTAGAGTCGAGAGCTAGAGCCGAGACTTGAACCCAGGCACTCCAATATGGGATGCAGGCATTTTAGCTAGAATCTTAATTTCTAGGCTTACATGTCCATCTCAAACTGATGTTTTAATTCCGTTTCTGTGAACCTTTGAAGTGCCTTCATGCTTGAGTACTCTGACCTCTCCCCTTCCTTGGAAGTACCTACTAAGCAATCCAAATCAGAGCCGCCTCATCCACCCCATCACACACTCATCACAACTTCTTACTCCCAACAGCAAGCCTTTTGGTCAAATGGACATTTTCCCCAAAAAAAAGTCCAACTGGTAATAAATGAAAAAATGCATCTCTTCCACAAGATCTTCTTACATGACTTGCAATTCTCAGCACAATCCGCTTTGGAATTGCTTATCAGCCATCTCAAAGGATATAAGGTCAATTTGTTTTTAAGAAAAGAATTATCACCTGAAGAGCTGGTTGTTTGTCATTCCTCTTGGGAGATTTTAATCCACTAACTTGCTGCTGCTGTTGCTGCTGTAGGAGGAGCTGTCTTGCCACCTGAAGAGCCTTGGAGGAAAACGGGAGAAAACAACCGCATTACTACATGGGTTTGGGGCCCTGCTCACAGAAAGGACTCCAGGAAATGCACTTGAAGGCGGGGTCCTGACAGTCCTATTTCCAGGCAAAATGAAACAGCAGCACACAAAACAGCCCACCAGTCTAAGAACGCTTTCCAGAATTTGCTTATGTGTCTCTTGCTTTGACCACTGTCATCCAAAGTTTCTTAGCATACCAATCCATTTCATAAGATACCTCTCTACCCCTAAAATCTTCCATAAAACTTGAACGTCTGAATGACTGGGGCTTTGAGGAAGGGTTGCAAAGACATAAGCTAAGCAGATAATAAATGGCCCATTTCCAAGGCCTCTTCACCTTCCCCCAAATTTTCTTAGGGGAAGGTAGGAAATCAAGTCATCCACACGGATCTAAATGAAGGGGAATTCTGGGTCGGGGTTTCGTACGTAGCAAAGCAGCTTCCTCGCTGCGATCTACTGAAAGTCAGCCCTCCACACAAGGGTTTGTAAAGAAAAACAAAAACAAAAACAAAAACAAAACAAAAAATAAACGAAGGGGAAGAGATAGGAGGTGACCACAGCAAACACATGGCACTGTGGAAAGGGCTATCAGGAAGGATCAGCAAATCAGCACGTATCTAAGGATGACCTTGAATTATGAAGAGAAAAACTCAGTAAATCTGACTTCCAACCATCTTCATGGATGCATTATGCACATGTGAACAAACTGGGTGTTTCTAACGCAAACACACTTTTACGTTTATAATATGGGATGATTTCTTATTTAAAGGTAGAAATGAGGGAGGTAGTTATGAATTGGGAATAAAGCAAACTAAAACAGGAGAGTCTCCCAAAGTGCTGGACGTATATGACTGATCAATTTATTCTAAAAGGCTGAGAAAAAGAACTGTCATTAATAAACACTCATGAGGATATTCACTGTCAAGAAATTAATAACAGGGGCTTGGCACAGCAGGTTAAAGTTGCTGCTTGTAACACCAGCATCCCACACTGGAGTGCCAATTTGAGTCCCACTTGCTCCTCCCTGTTAATGCACCTGGGAAGCCAGTGAATGATTGTTCAAGTACTTGGGTGCCTGCTGCCCATATGGGAGACCCAGATGGGGTTCCAGGCTCCTGGCATCAGCCTGGTACAGCCCCATCAGTTGTGGCTATCTGGGGAGTGAATCAGGGGATGGAAGACTTTCTCTCTGTGTGTCTTCTCCTGTCACTCTGCCTTTCAAATAAATAAATAAATAATGTAAGTCTTCTTTTTTTATTTTTCCAAAAATTAAGAGCTGTTTGATGATGTGACCAGCCCTCTGGATGGTACAAGACAATCTTTTCCCAGGCCACCTCAGAGCACCATAGGAAAGACAGCAACAGAAGAATAACCATAAGCAGCTCTATGCCCATATGTCAGCTTGAAGAAAATACAGAAGATGGACCCTCATCTATGTTACTCTCATAAAGTTACGGGTTACTTTTCTTGAGGGGAGAATGTTATGATAGCTAGGTAGACATTAGTCTGTGTTACAGGAGCCAAAGAAAATGTGACCTTTTGTATGGTTGAATGAGACAATAAATGTGGAAGCAAACCAGCATTTTCATATCAAAAGTCCTGGCATTGTATGCTAACCTAGTTGGGTGGGTCCCAGCCCTCTCCCTGGGGTCAGCTTGGCAGAACCTTATCTGCCATGCACCAAGGGGGCTGTGATGAAGTTCTGGAAGGAATTTTAGGAATTCCACACCCAGGAAACCATCTATATGGAGAGATATCCCAGACAGGGGAGAGGGATGAAAAACGAAGGGCCCATACCCAGATCCACAGAAACTCCAGCCCAAATGCAAGACTGGGCTCCCAGATGGTCTCTGAGATGCCCACCTGGTTTATCAGGTGTATTTCTTTTCATCGAACTTGAGTATTTAAAAGGAAAAAAAGTAAGAATAGGAGTAATGACTAGGTATACCTTCCCTACAGAGAACAGTAGGAGGAGCCACAGAAAAAGAGTTTGCAGACAGTGTGCCAGAGGATCACAGGAGAAACTAGATTTACTTAGCCATCACTGCTCCCTCCCAAGGTCTGCACTAGCTGGCGTCAGGAGCAGAGATGAAAATGAACCCAGGTACTCTGACATGGGATGCAGGTATCTCAATCACTAGGCTAAATCCAAGTTCCAAGTTAGTCTCTTGAGTCAATGAAGCTGAGAACCAAGAAGGCACATATGGAAGCGATGGCAAGAATGTTCATTAAATAATATTCTTAAGAGTTTAGAGACAATATAAGATTCCTTGGAGATCACATCGATAGTAATTTCTACATGGTGACTATTTGTGCCTCACAGGCACAGTCTACATAGATGTTGTCACTACATCCAGAGGACCTGGTGATACTGTCCAAGGAAGCGAGCATCAAATGCTTAGGATGGCAGTGGTGTGCTCCCCAAAGATGAAGAGAGTTTTCATTAATGGAAGAAGACAGATACCAGAAGCTACAGTGGTACAGGTGGAGTAGCCGAAAGGGAAGATGGCCTGGAGGGGAGTGGGAGGGGGGAGTCCTTTGCCTTGAATTTCTGAGAAAGGGAAAACCAAGTCAGGAGGTGGCCTGGTGTTCATGAGCTGCTGCCTAGCAATGTTGGCCCTGTAAGAGTAGCACTTCCAGAAGGAGAAGCTCACTAGCCAGGTTCATAACCACACTACGGTTAACGGAGAATATGTTTAAGACTCCTTGTAAGGGTGAGTAGTGGCTCTGTGTCTAAGAGGTGCAAAGGAAGGCAGAGAAACGGAGGCGCAGCGAAGTGGGTAACAAAGACAAGATCTTGGGGGAGTGGAAGCACCTGTGCCGTCTCCCTCTGGTTGGCCGGCACCCCGTCTGTCCCTGGGAGGCCTTCTGCCCACTGCACTCCCCACCACCAGAGTTTCAGATGTGATGCACACGCTAGCTCGTCTGGGAAGGCAGAGACAGAGTCGAGAAAGCCTCCCTAGAAGAGCTAGGAAAAAAAGAGGCCGTCTGAGAGGGGCATCTGGAAGCCAAGATGCCTGGGAGAGTTGCCGGAGACTCCAGCCGGCTGTCTCCGTGGTGGAGCACCATCACTGGACGCCGGGTTTCCTGGTCTCCCTGACGACGCTCAGTACATGCGTAGGAGGAACAGTGGGCAGAGCGAAGATTTCATTTATATCATCTAAGAAAAATAGTCCCTTTGCAAGGTGCCTGCAGGAGCACAAGCCTCTCCTCCTACTACGTATGTTCCCTTAGCTGCTTCACATGGAGGATGCACGGAGTTTTAGTGTAGGAAAAGGAACTGTTATGCATTTTAAGTGCTGCCACCAGAGTTCCTGGGGTACCAGACTGATCAGCACAGAAGGATCTGGCTGCTGGCTGGGAAGGCAGACGGAGGAACTGCAGGTGACAGTGACAAGAGACTGCAGGGAGAAAAATGGTGAGCAAGATGAGAAAGGTCCCCCACATTTCACACCAAAATAGAGCAAGCCAAGAAAAAGTAATGATGATGCCACATAATTTACTGTCTTCTTCACCAAATATAGGGAGAACTGGCTTTTTTTTTTTTTTTTTTTTTTTAAGATTTATTTACTGGGGCCGGGGCTGTGATGTGAAGTAAAGCTGCGCCTGCAATGCCAGCATCCCATATGGACACCAGATCGAGTCCTGGATGCTCTACTTCCGATCCAGCTCCCTAATAGCTTGGTAAAAGCAGTGGAAGATGGCCCAAGTGCTTGGGCCCATGCCAACCATGTGGGAGACCCAAAAGAAACTCCTGGCTCCTCGCTTTTGTCTGGCCCATCTCTGGCCTTTGCAGCCATCTGGGGAGTGAACCAGTGGATGGAAGATATCTCTGTGTCTCTCCCTCTCTCTCTGTAACCCTGCCTTTCAAAAAAAAATAAATACACTTTTGAAAGGCAGAGTTACAGAGAGAGAGGGAGATCTTCCATCTGCTGTTTCACTACCCAAGTTACGAGCCTGCAACTCTATGGGTGGCAGGGACCCAATCACTTGGATCATCTTTTGCTGCTTTCCAAGGCCCATTAGTAGGAAGCTGGATAAGAAGTAGAAACAGCCAAGACTTGAACTGGCTCCCATAGGGATGCCGGCATTGCAGATGGCAGTTTAACCAGTTGTGCCACAACGTGGGACCCTAGTGCTCAATTTTTTAAAAAAAAGAAATACAATCAATTCCTCATTTTCAGCAAAAGGGAATATGTGAAGCATCTTTAAGAAAAGCATTGACACGCACACAACTGCTTGCATGCTCTCACAAATGTACAGAAGCAAAAGCAAGGAGAGATCTCAAGCATAGGTGTTCAACCCATGGTTACCGCTCTGGCTCTATTCAGAGGTGATACATTTCACAATGAGCTGCTGGAATCCCTGGACTTACTTGATCTGCAGGGTGGGAACTGGGGGCATCACTTGTGTGTGCAACATCTTGTTCAGAGTGTGCATGGGGTACATGAACATAATCACATGAGTTCTACTTCCTTTCTCAGTAGTTCAGCCACAGCCCACCAAAGAGGACAATGAGATAGTGGCAGGGGAAGAAAAGGCAGAGGGACTTGTGTGAACACAGGGGGAACGTTAGTCAACCTCCCAGAGAGAGAACAACACATGATGCAGATAGTCAAATTGGCTGCCAAGTTCCAGCCGAGCAAATGAATCCCAACAGGTAAAATAACTTCAAATATTTGGGAAGAAGAAGCATTAATGCAAAGGAGAATTCACTTAGATATGAACTGTTATGGATTATCCCACAATTCCCTGGCGTTTAGCAGGAGTATGTTAACACAGTTAAATAAAAGTATTACCTCCCCAAAATAAAAGTAAATAAACATAAATTTTAAAATCACCTTAGGGTTCAGCAAGAGTTTAAAAGCCCAATTTATTAGAACGTATGACAAGCTTTGAAATCCACCAGTGAAGGGATTTTCTTTTCAAATTTTCCATGATACTGATATAAATCCTGGTGCTACGGTCCGGATGTGGTTTGTCTCTAAAGCATCATGGTTGACTCTTGGGCCTCAGTGTGGCCAAGTTAAGAGGTGGTGGGACCTTAAGGAGGCAGGGCTCAGTGACAGGCCTTGGGGTTGCTTCCTTGGCAGGGATTAAGGTGGCTCTCAGGTAGCCCTGGGTCAATTCTTGTGAGGCGGCCCTTACCCAGTCTCTCTCTCTCTCTCTCTCTCTCTCTCTCTCTCTCTCCTTCCTTCCTTCCTTCCTTCCTTTCTTTCTTCCTTTCTTTCTTTCTCTCTCTCTTTCTTTCTTTTCTTCCTTCCTTCCTTCCTTCCTTTCTTCTTCTTCTTCTTTTTTTTTTTTTTTTTTGACAGGCAGAGTGGACAGTGAGAGAGTCAGAGAGAAAGGTCTTCCTTTACCGTTGGTTCACCCTCCAATGGCCGCTGTGGCCGGTACACCGCACTGATCCGAAGCCAGGAGCCAGGTGCTTCTCCTGGTCGCCCATGTGGGTGCAGGGCCCAAGGACTTGGGCCATCCTCCACTGCACTCCCGGGCCACAGCAGAGAGCTGGACTGGAAGAGGGGCAACCGGGACAGAATCCGGAGCCCCCCGGGACAGAATCCGGAGCCCCAACTGGGACTAGAACCTGGGGTGCCAGCGCCGCAGGAGGAGGATTAGCCTATTGAGCCGCGGCGCCGGCCCTCTTTCCCTTTCACAATAGCATCTCAGCCACAGCTACAGAGAACTTAGGATGTACAGCACATAAAACCAGACCTTCTGTAAGGAGGATAATCAGGTGTGCAGATCTGTGTGGACAATGGGGGTGGGGAGGTGGAGGAAGCAGGAGATGGTGGGGAGGGTGACAGAGAGAAGAAGCAGGGGAGGGAATGAATCAATGGAAGGATTTCTAAAGAACTAAGGAGCAACTCTGACTCAAGTTGCAGAGCAACAGCTAATGTAAATAACTTAAAAGGCCCCATCCCATCTCTGGAGACCTTTTACTCTTAGTGGCGGTTCCTGGGCTGGGTTGAGTCAACACTTCCTTTATAACAGATGTGACAATTGCCTGGCACTGGATAACTCGGCGCTGTATTTGAGTGCTAGGCTTGGGTTACAATCATGACGGAGTTCGAGGATGTCACAGAGCGGAGACGACTGATAAGGCCAGGCACTTGGAGCCCGGCTGCACACACTCACGTTTATTTTCCTTCAACAAGCTAAAATAAATGGCTCTGTGAGCTGCTGGAGGTTCACAGGGGCGGTAGCAGGCACCACTTCCCTCCGAGGACTGCCTGGATCCCTCTCTGTGTTGGCCCCCATCTCTGTCCTGGATACAGCCTATGGGCTCGGTAGGTCCAGGTTCACATACAGCTCTGGACATTCAGTGAGACTGGTGCTTGGTTGCTGGTTTGGCAGGCCACGTTTGTCCCTAGCTGGGTGCTTGGGACACCCCCTGTACTCTGCTGGCTCGAGATTATCTCACTCCCATCAGTTCCTACTTCTCGTGCCTCCTAAATAGGCGCCATCTGTTTTTATAAATTATGTTTTACATAAGCATGTTGACAACTTCTGGGCTATTTACATCTCAAGTTCATAGCAGGTGCTTGTATTTTAGGGGCTAGGTACGCCTATATTTAGCATGTTTATCAAGGTAGCCGATGCTCAAGAACATGTTTACCACGCCTGAAGAAGCATCAACAAGTTTACATAAATCTGGTTCGAGCAAGCATACATACTTATGTAGAGGCAAGCTGGCAAAGAAGGAACCTTTCACAAAACTTTCTGTGTGACATACATAGGGACAGGAGACAGGCAAGGACTCTTGGGTCATGGGCTGGCAGATGACAGACTGTGGACCAAATTAATTAGTCCATCAACTGTTTTGTTCAGCTTATATAAGAATGGTTTTCACTTATTTAAAAGATTTGGGGGGAGGGGGCGATGGCGCTGTGGTGCAGTCGATTAAGCCTCTGTCTGCAGCGCTGGCATCCCATGTAGGCACTGATTTGTGCCCAGGCTATTTCTCCTCCGATCCACCTCTCTGTGATGGCCTGGGAAAGCAGTAGAAGACAGCGTAAGTGTTTGGGCCCCTGCACCTGCATGGGAGACCCAGAAGCAGCTCCTGGCTGCTGGCTTTGGATCAGCCCAGCTCCAGCTGTTGTGGCCATTTGCAGAGCGAACCAGCAGATGGAAGACCTTTCTGTCTGTCTCTCCCTCTCTCTGTCTGTAGCTCTGCCTCTCCCATAAGTAAAATCTTTGGGAAAAAAATGTAGGGGGAAAAATAGAAGAGTACTTACTGACACACGAAAACTATACGGAATTCATATTTCGGTATTCACAATTTTGATTGGAGGAGTCAGACTCATTCGCTTACATGTGGTTTAGCACGGCTGCTTTGCTACATAATGGAGTCAAGTCCTTTTCAGCAGAGCCTGAATGGCCCTTGAAGCCTACAATATTGCCTATGTGGCTCATTACAGGAAGTTTTCCAACCCCTGCCTTAGGTTGCTAGGTGTATGCTAAGATTCCTAAAGATTCCACAGGACAGAATTTTATATAAACACATCTTATAATCATTTTCTCAAAATAATTGTGAGGTTCAGCTAAGAAGCAAGGAAGTGATTAACGAGTCGCTCTTAAAGTTCAAACTCAACTTGAGTTTTCTTTTTTTGTAGAACAAACTTGGATATGAAACAAAACACATCCATGTGCTCCTCTATCTGAAGCCATTTAAAACTTGTTGCAAACTTTAAATACCTGTTTCTTTCCATGGGTCATTTGTAGCAGTTCAGATCAGCCTGAGCTGTGGGGCTGAGCGCCCTCGGAATAAAGGCAGCCTGCGCCTTACTCGTCAGGGGAGAGAGCTGGTTGTTTCCTGTCTGCCCTGAGAAGTTGTCCCATTTCCAGCTTTAAAGGCTGGTCTGAGTCAGCCACCCTTCCTCTAATTTCTTTTCCTAGACTCTCCCCACCCCTCAAGATCAAACCTGTTTCTCAGATAATTTCATGGGCTAATCAACAGTCACTGTGCATATGGGGGTGGGAGGAAAAGCTAGTTAAAAAAAAAAAAAAAAAAGCCGCATGGGAAGCTTCGAAGGAAAGCCGTCATGTTCTCGCCGTTCTTTCGCATCTCGGGCGGACACTTGCAGTCCGTCTAGAGAGCCTTTCTCAGCGACCAACTCCCACCTAACAGGAGTGCTCAACCTTTAACACAGTCTGACCAGCGCTCTGTGGCAAGACTCAGCACTGAGGGCGCAGGGAGCACCCAGCACCTCCTTGCTTCAGACACAGCCATCAGTGCAGTGTGGGACGGAAGGAGGGCAAAAAGGACGCCACTGGCTTGCAGGACTAGATGGGTTCATACTGAATTACCAGCAGTCCAATGCAGCAGGCGCTCAACACCGGCTTATGCCAATAACAGGATAGTTTACACATCAGTGCTTAGGTTATCGCAGGACAATGGAAAAGCAGGCTGGTCTCATAGAAGGATTATAGTGACTGTGAAAGTCTTAGATGGCCAAGGAAAGATTCCGACTGTGTAAACAGTTCTAAGTGAAAACCAAAAATACTTGCCCCATCAACATCAAGGTAGAGGGGTAACAAGAATTCATCAGCCAGCCTCTAACTAAGCCCTTGTACTAGTCACTGCTGAGCGTCCTTTATGAGCCTGCAAATAAGGGTGTGGCCTCTGAGCGTTCACAGGTAGTCAATTCACCTGACTCAGCTCCTAAAGGCAGGTGGGGCAGACAGCAGAGCCTTAGATGAATCAGGAGACCGAGTATGAATCAGTGGCCTTGAGGGCAATGGTTCTGTGAGGCATCATCCATCCTCGGAGTTCGGACAGTGGGAGAAAGTATCCTGGTATGCATCGGGGCGTGAGCTAACAGCAGGGGGCGTTCTGGGCGCTGTCCTACCATGTGCCACCATCCTAGCAGATGAGTTTAGGAGATAACCTCAAGACAGACATGATGAAAAACCGGAGCAGACACAGCATTCCGACAGCGTGTGTTCAAGTTCCAATTCAAAGGCACAGGAAATGGCAAAGTCAAAGTTCCCTGTAGCTATGGTTATCCTAGACTGCAGACAGAGATCCGGTCATGAAGTCATCAACGGTGGCAGAGATGAGCCGTGCCAAAGCATCCTCTCTAGGCCCTGCTTTATCATCCTTCCCCCAACCTACACTTCTTTCTAGAGCTGCTCCTGCAGTTAGCTCTCTCCTGTCATCACTCATAGGAGTTTACATTCTTTAAAGCATGGCTGGTGAAACTGACTACAGAAGTTCTGCACCTTTTTTTTTTACTTTAGCTTGTAACAGGTACTGCGAAGACATGAGTATAGGGAGGCTGGAAGTTGTGTTTTGTTGTTTGTTTACTAAATGTTGGCAACTTGTTTATATGTACAGTATATTTTCTGAAGGAGGAAAAGATGCCAAAAATAATACTCACTTTTCCCCCCTTTTTCCTTTATAAGAGCTGAGATGAAGGAGAACGGGATTGTGCCACAGGGCTCTAGCTCCACACCATGAATTCCCAGCATCAGCGGTGCTAAGTCTACCCAGGTGTCCCCAGGTCTACCCAAGTGCACAGGTGGGGACTGAGAGATCAGAGCACTCGAGACAGGAGGTGGCATTCTGCTGGGAGCCCAACCCCCAAGGGAATCCTAGAAAGCAGAACCAGGGCATCAAACTCTGTATTCTCCTGCAATGAGGAGTAACCTTTTTTTATTTGGAAGGCACCTAGAGGGTACTTCCTGCCAAAGAAGGTAAATGTAAGAATTCTCATGGGCTCCAAGGAGTAAAAGAAAAAAAAGGGAGGCTATCTATGATCCTCCTGTGAAATCGGCTGAAGCAGGTTCAATGGCTACAGCCAGGACGTCTACTTGCAGTGTCATGGCAGGAGAACAGCTTGCAGCCTCACACTCCACTCCTGTGACCACACAGCCCTAGAACCTCCTTTCTGGAGCCAGTGCCCTATGCTGAGTCATCACCACCGAGTCTCCGGCAGGGCACCTTGTAGTCTTTTTTGAGGGATTCCATCCCAGCCCTGCCCACGCCTGAGCCTGTGGAGTTCATGGAGATTGACAAGATCAAAGCCTAGGGGGCTATGTCCCTGGGCGACATCAGTACGGCAATCAAGTAAAGCGCAAGTCAAGCTTATTAGAAACCGTCTGGGATGTTAAGTTGGAGGTGGCATCAAATTCTTGCTTCTCCTTGCTTCAGACAAGACTGTGTTTATGAACAAAGAAACAAACAGGCCCGCTCCCTCTCTAAGTTTGCAAAACAGAAAAGTACAGGGGTCAAAGATAAAGGTAAATTAATCAAAGGGATCTTGCAATTCCTTGCTTAGCTCACTGTTTCTACAATTGCCTTTTATGAGGGTGCAGCCCTGCAACTCTCATTATGAATAATGCAGATTCACATCTTTTTGTACCTCAGAGTGAGACTTGCTAATTTTAAAGCCTGTGGAAGAATCTTGACTAAATGATGCTCAAAATAATGGAGGATTTTCCACGATTTTCCTAGAAGCACTAAACCTTGATCCTGCTCAAATGAAAATGGCGCTGTGTCCCTTTCACTCTTGTCATATAAGTCACACATACTCAGGATGTCCCGAGAGGCAATTAACACCCATGAGTGCTGTGCTTCCCAAATACCTTCCTTCTCTTGCCGGAATTCTGAGCAAAGCAGCAAGGAGCGAAAAGGACTTAGAGGCGACATTCCAACAGAGAAGACAAAAGAGGGGGAAAGGCAATGAGAGGATTTTTAAAAAGCTTCTAACAAGATCAGTCATTGTGGGGACGACTCCATGCTTGGCCTTAATTTGCCAGACGAGCGGAGAGGGAAAGTCCTAGCACTCTCCAGCCATGCGCACTTAGAAAAGCAGCTATTCTGAATAGCCAAGATTATACCGGAGCCTGCTGGTTCACACCTCAAATGTGCACACACCAGCCAGGGTTGGCCCAGGATTAGACCCACATGGGATACAGCAACAGGGAAGCTGGAATTGGGAGCTGAGCTAGGACTCAAATCCAGGCACCCAGATATGGGTTGTGGGCTTCCCACCTGGTGTCTTAACTGCTGCTCCAAATGCCAGTTCCCCAGATCGAAACATCTGATAAAAACATTTGTCTTAATAGCAAGAACCTAAAAACAGAAGATTAGAAGTTTTTAGCACATGTATTGAAGTTAATAAGTCTCTTCAGGTTCACATATGATTCTTTTCCTATTGAAAATTGCTTTCTTCAATTTTAAATTCAATTAAACATTGTTGTTTTCTGTGTGGAAGCAAAAGATTCCCATTCAGACACACACTTTTTAATGTCATTATAATTTTAGTAGCTCTATAGGGGGAAATAATAGAAACAGAAATCTCTTACCAAGTTTACCTATACCTCACACAAAAACATACCATCCTATCAAATCACCAATCATTTTCAAAATACTATGCAGAATTTTCAAGTTAATATGAAAATGCCTAATTAAGAAAAAAACAAAGAAAGGAGCAATGGGGCCGGTGTTGTGGCGCAGCACGTTAACCTCCACTCACGATGTCTACTCGGCATACTGGGGCCCTGGTTTGTGCTCCAGCTCCCTGCTCATGCACCTGGGAAGGCAGGAGATGATGGTTCAAGTGTCTGGGCCTCTGTCATCCATGTGGGAGACTGGAAGGCAGCTCCTGGCTCCTGGCTTTGGACAGACAAGCTGTTGTGGCCATTTGGGTACTGAATCAGTTGGTGGAAAATCTCTCTCTTTCCCTCTCTCCCCACAACCTGTCCTTTCCTGTTTCTCCCTCTCTCTCTGTCACATAATTCTTCAAACAAATAAATAATTCTTTTTGTTTTTTTCCTAAAAAATGAGGTGTGTCTTGGAGCCAGCGCTGTGGTGCAGTGGGCCTGCATTGCCGACATCCCATATGGCAGCCAGCGAGACCCAGCTGCTCCACTTCCGATCCAGCTCTCTGCTATGGCCTGGGAAAGCAGTGGAAGATGGCCCAAGTTGTTGGGGCTCCTACACCCACGTAGGAGACTCAGAAAAAGCTCCTGGCTCCTGGCTTCAGATCGGCACAGTTCCAGCCGTTGCGGCCAACTGGGGAGTGAACCATCGGATGGAAGACCGCTCTCTCTTTCTCCCTCTCTCTCTCTCTCTGCCTCTCCTCTCTCTGTGTAACTCTGACTTTCAAATAAATAAATAAATCTTTAAAAAATAATGGGAGATGGCCGGCGCCACGGCTCAATAGGCTAATCCTCCGCCTTGCGGCGCCGGCACACCGGGTTCTAGTCCCGGTCGGGGCACCGATCCTGTCCCGGTTGCCCCTCTTCCAGGCCAGCTCTCTGCTGTGGCCAGGGAGTGCAGTGGAGGATGGCCCAAGTGCTTGGGCCCTGCACCCCATGGGAGACCAGGAGAAGCACCTGGCTCCTGCCATCGGAACAGCGCGGTGCGCCGGCCGCAGCGCGCTACCACGGCGGCCATTGGAGGGTGAACCAACGGCAAAAGGAAGACCTTTCTCTCTGTCTCTCTCTCACTGTCCACTCTGCCTGTCAAAAATTAAAAAAAAAAAATAAATAAAAAAATAAAAATAAAAATAAAAAAATTAATTAATTAATTAATTAAAAAAATGGGAGATGAAAATATTATACATGGATTTCAAGAATGTACCTTTAAAAAAATTGAGGTATATCTAGAAACCCAGGGGCAAATACAACTTAGGAGTGTCCTGTATCTAAGAAGCTGATGTTGAAACACTGCACTGAGCTAGTCGGCTGCCGTGCACTTAATATTTTATTTCTTGTTCCCAACATCTCTAAGGGAGGGAAGGAGGGAGGAGAAAGTTTTATAATTGCTGATTTGAAGTGCAAAAGTAGAGACTGTGAGGTTCAATGATCTATTCAAGGTCACAACTCTAGTCAGTGGCTAGGACAGAAAAACAAAAACAAACAAAGATTGCCTGCTGAGAACTTGATACTCACATTGTACCAAGGTCACTGATTAGAACAAAGATGGCCATGGGTAATCTTGGGAAATGGACGTGCAGTGCCCAGAGGCACAAATGAATGACTGTGGTCCTGTTGCCTCCAGGAAGAAGGAGAAGGGACTTGCATGGCGCCACCCCTTCTGACTTTACCTCGCTTCTACCCCCAACAACAAACACTCGCTCTTTTTCAACCACACCTTCCCATTCCCGGGACTCTCTGAGCCTCAGCCACATCCACAGTTCTACTCTGCTTGTTCTCTGCCCACCATTACAGAAAAGCCAAGAAAATTGTAAATTCTACCTTTCCCTAAACACTCTGTTCACAATCCACTTCCTGTAAGCAGCAGCCTCCCCTGACGTCCCCGGACCCAGGGGCCCAGGGCTGTTCCTGCATTCTGCAGCACCTAATGTTTCCATCACTGCAATGTCAATGTCAATGTCCCAGCGGACATTCAGGACGGAATGCACAGCCCAGCCATCTTGCTGCCCCTCACACCGTCTGCACCTCCCTGGCTGTCTGGGTTCAGCCATCTTCACTTGGGGTGTTGATGCTGTCACCACCATCCCTTGCTTCTCCTCCCTCTTCAAGCCCCATCCAAGACCAGTGTCTTGTCTCCTGTCTAAGCTGGACCAAGGGGAATTCATTCCAAAAGGAATTTTTCAGAAAGCAAAGAGTGGAAAAGCAGAGCAATGAGAAAATAGCACTTTTATTAAAATCGATTTTTATTTATTTGAAAGAGAGAAATGGAGAGAGAAAGAGAAGAAGAGAACGAGTAGAGAGAGCTCTCCCACCCACTGGTTCACAACCTCAATGACCACCTCAGCCAGGGAAGGGCCACGCCAAAGCCAGGAACCTGGAACTCCATCCAGGTCTCCCATGTGGGTGGCAGGGGTCCAGGTACATGAGGCATCACTTGCTATATCCTAGGGTGTGCATCAGCAGGCTGACTAATTGGAAGCAGAGCAGAGACTTGATCCCAGCCACTCAGGCAAGTGAAGCAGCCAAGTGAACCACATGCCAAACACCTGCCCCTGATAGAATGCTTTTCTGCCGTTTCACCCAAGTGCAACCATAGCTCAGGCATCTACAAACCTGTGCGTCATGTACCACCTTCTCACCTAAGTCAGCTCCAAACCTCATCACTCACCTGTCACTGCTTTCACTTCCAGGAGCATTTCTGGACCCTGTTTTGAACCCACTGAAGACTCTCACGCTTTGCTATAGTTACTTTTGCTTGTGTGTTCTGGTGGTGGTCGTGAGGTGTTAAATCACTGTTATTTAAGCTGCTTTGGCTCCCTGGTCATTGGAGCAAAGGAAAAGCATTTTTAAAGCTATGATTTTTGGAGTGTTTATTGCCAGTTACTAAATAGTACAGACAACGATCTCATTTAATTTCCTTAATTCTTTGAGCCATTGTTATGCTCAGTTAACAGATAAGAAAACTAGGTGGGGCTGTGTCCTACAGGTAAAGCCACAGCCTGTAGTGCCGGTATTCCATATGGGAGCCAGTTTGAGTCCTGGCTGCTCCACTTCTGATCCAGCTCTCTGCTATGGCCTGGGAAAGCAGTGGAGGATGGCCCAAGTCCTTGGGCCCCTGCACCCACATGGGAGACCCGGAGGAGGTTCCTGGTTCTTGGCTTCGGATTGGCGCAGCTCCGGCCATTGCAGCCAACTGGGGAGTGAACGAGTGGATGGAAGACCCCTCTCCCGCTTGCTCTCTGCTTCTCCTTCTCTCTCTGTGTAACTCTGCCTTTCAAATAAATAAATAAATCTTTAAAAAAAATAAAGAAAATTAAGGACCACAGGGAGGCAAAGATAATGAGAGATGCATGAGAAGTCCTTAGCACAGTACCTGGACCAAGTAACTGTTTACTACATGGAAACAACAACTGTAATACACAACACATGCCCCATTTATAAGGCAATTGTTTAGTTGGTAGAAAGCAAAGATTTCTTCTTCCAACTCATCACAAACCATTGGTTATCCTCTATAAAATCAATGAGAACAATCTCAGCATCCTCTGTTGGACACAAAGGAATCTGAGACACACAGCCATCATGGTGCCAAAAGTAAACTGAGGCCAAGAGGGCCATGTGATTTACTTTTTGGTCTCACACGGGATTTGCAACTCGATTCCTGGCTCCTTCCACCAGCAAAGGCAACAAACAAGCAAATATGTGGACGGCTGCTTCTGACACTCACTGAACCTCGACGCTCAGAACAATACGGCTGCCTAAGGAGCCAAAGGGTGAGGTGGGAGCAAGATTTGACACTCATGATGATGATGATGCTAACAAAGAGAGTAACCAACCTTGATCGAATGCCAACTCTGTATCTGGTTTGGTTCTAAACTGCTTTGTATATCACAAAGGTCATGTGATGTGTCCAGGGTCACACAGCCAAGGTCACAGAACCCTTCCCTGTACTTCAAGAATGACATAAACAAACATGTCCCCTCATCCGCAAGTCTGCGCATCTGGAATTCTACTTACACGGAACTAGAATCATTTGCTTGACATGACAGATCTTTAAAGAGAAACTTAGGTACATTTAGAAAAATATTCAGTTAATCCGAGCCACATTCAAAGTTAACTTTGTAGTGAGAATCGTACAGATTTTGGCCTTCTGGTGGACAGGGAATACAAGAGAAGAAAAAGAACGTGATTGGTTCGGTCAAGGAAGCAGAAACATTTCCTTGACTGTGGGATTGAAAAAAAAAAAAAAAGCTCATCTGAGGCACAGTGGTGCTCAAAGGGTGACAATGATCTTTGGAACTTCCAGCAACCACAGTCTAGAATACGCTGGAACTTGAGACGTGAAGGAATAAGGATTCTTTGGGAATTTGGGGGAATTACTGACCTCTAGAGAATCATAGCAATTCCAAAGAAGTACAAGTCTGCTTTAAAAAAAAAAAAAAAGGCAACACAACAACACTAACAACTTCCACAGAAGCAGCAGACATGGTGGTTAAAGGCCTACCAGTCACTGCGCCTGGATTGGATACCCAGCTCCACTGCTTGCCAGTTATGCAACCTCTATGCCTCAGCGTCTTCATTGATCACGACAGAAAGAACAGTACCTGTGCTACAATCAATGCCTGTGAAACGCAGAAGCCGGAGCCTGACACCAGTAAGGACCTCTGAAGTCACTTTTAAACATGCTTTATAAATGATTATTGATTATGAAAGTAATGTTAGGGACAGGAGGCATGAAAAATACATAAGTGAATTAGAAAAGTAGCAAAAAAAACCAAGTACATTGCCATCACCTACACCTGATACACTGTCAACAAATGCTGCAGCAAACTAGTTTTTTCTCTAGCAAAACTGGAATCATTATTTATGGTCTTTTGAAAATTACGTTTTAAAATGAGAAACACATTTTGAGTATAGATTTTCAAATCTAATTTCTATATTCACGTTCCAACAAACAAACAGTACTAGGAGTGAAATAACCCAAACACTACCACCCTACTTTAGTGTCTTCTGGAAAGATTTTTTTAGCACAAGACTCAGAACACCAAATGCCACTTGACTAACTCTTTAAAAACTTGCTTATTTAAAAAAATTTATTTTTATTTATTTAAAAGCTAAAGAAAGAGAAGAGATATCTACCTTCAATTTGTTGGTTCACTCCCCAAATGCCTATAGCAGCTGAGGTCGGGCCAGGCCAGGCCAGGGTCACAGCCAGGCCACAGCCAGGAGGCCAGAACTCCATTTTGGTCTTCCACATGGGTAGAAGTTGGGGAGCAAGGGCCCAACTACTTGAGGCGTCACCTGCTGCCTCCTATCCTCCAGGGATGTGTGTTAGCAGGAGGCTGGAATCAGAAGCAGAGTCATGACTCGAGCCCAGGCACTCCAATAAAAAATACAGGTGCCCCAAGTGGTGTGTTAAACACGGTGCCAAATGCCAGCCCCACTAGACTATCAACTTAGTGACTACTGGACAGAGGCCCAAGACAAACTCGAACTGAAGATTGACACCTAACACCTAGAGCTAACACACTGACTCAATTCTCCCCCCCCCCCCCCCGCCAAGCGTACAACTATAGAACAACTTCTGACTTACTTGCACAGCCAATAAGTAGTATCTACACAGAGAACAAACTGATAGGATTTTTGTGGAAGTTAAATCACCAACATCATACTGAGTCAAAGTGAAACAAAACAACAATCAGCATTTTCAGGCCATCCTGCATCTTTTAAAAAATATATCCTAACTTTGAACCCAAACAGATTAAAACGAAGCATGATTAGTCTACATCGCCTCCTCCCTCCCACCACCATCCGCATCAGGCAGTGGCTGTATTTTCCAGTCCAGTGTCTTCATGGCAAAACACTTTCTCATGAGACTGCCTGTGGTCAGGCCTGATGATGTCACAGGAAAAGCGCTTCTCGTAGCATCGAGATCATACCCCTGCCAGGTCCAGCCCGAGCAGTCAGCACAGACACTCCCGGAAACTGTAAACTCCTTTCACAACAGGACCTCTTCCCACCTCAAAAGTGGGATAATCTTTGCAGCCTACCTCTGTCCCAAGGGCGTTCTGAGTACTAACGAGTTAACATTAGTCAGATGCTTTGATTTCCACAGACAAAGGGCTCTGTCTGCGTATAAAGTCTGATGATCCAACCCGACCGGCTCTTTGGAGAGCCACTCGAGATGACAACAGAGGCGGCGGAGAGGCTACTGATTTCAGCGCCGTCCTCTCTGGGGCAGAGCCACCTCCCGGTTCCATGCAGGCAGCTCTGGTGGAAGCTGTATGCCTGGAGCGTGCACTGCACTGTTCCCTTATATAGTCAATGCAGAGGGAATCCTCTGTGTGCATATTTTCAATCCACATTCCAAAACGGTATAGGCAACGAGACAGATTTTCAGCTGTGATTTATAGAGCACGAGACGACCGGGCCAGGCACTGTGCTAGGATCACACACACCACTTTCTCAGATGTGTGTAAGTAAGGAAGCCCCTACAGGAGAGCATGCTCCAGTTTCCAAAGAATGTGCCAGCGAGCTCACATATGTCAGCCACTGCCTATGTATAAAGAACGTCTACACCTGTGCGCAAACCCCACCTGTGAATTAAAATCGAAAAAGGTAAATTTTCGTTTGCTCATTTAAAAACCCTGTATTTCGATGTCGACTCAAACTTTTCCCTTAGCCTGAGGAAGATAGGAGATAATGGCGACCTTGAAGATCATGCAACGCCTCACACAGCATCAATGACGAGAAGGCGCTTTTGAGGGACACTGCCATACAAGTGGTCTCTGCATCAGAGCACTGCCTCAAATTGTGAGAGGGGGGCAAAACATTGGCCTCTCATGAGTTATGTTGTAGACTGGCCAATAGACATTTGGGTATATTTTCCTTTAGTCGAGCTGTTCATGTTTGGATCTGAAATCAGAATCAAGCCTTCAACAAAACCATAAGAGCTACTGATTTGTCCAATGGTATCACTAATTAAAGTGAGTGTACGTGTGTGCACACATGCACACACACACACTCAATAAACAGAACTACTGAGGCAAGCACAGCCAAGCAAAGTATCCAGACAAGCCAAACTACTGAACAACTAATCCTGGGAAATCCTGTCCCATAAAACCATGCACCGCAATAGATTAATTCTCAGTATAAAAAGCCCGGCAAATTCTCAGAAGGCCAAAAATAAATAAATAAATGGAAAACCTCCTGAGCCTTAAGGGTTAACTCATTTGCTTGCTTCCCCCCTCCAACCACCACCACCACCAAAAAAAAAAAAAAAAGACATATAATTTCCTTTCATCGTAAAACAATGCATTTATTATTTTCTGTGTATCTGTCAAAGGGCATGGCTTTCTGAGTGGAAAACAAAACAGACCTTGGTCACATGTTTATTTGCTTCAGCGACTCCCTTCCCTTCTGATAAATAATCAAACATGCCATCCAGAGAAAACAAAACCAGCGAGCTGGGAAAGTTGATGGTCATCAAATAGACAGAGATACCCAGAAAAGCTGCCCACTGTTCCCACACAGTGTTCAGCCCCCACACCTACACTAACCTCTGAGTATACGCCTAGAGTCACTCTTTCCATGTTCCCTGCGATTACTCTTACTGTTAAACAAATTGTCCTGAAGGCCGTCACAAACATTTTTTTTTCCTTACAAAGTAGCACAACTTCTGAACATTAAAAATGTCATCCTAGCTAAAGTAATACACATACCAACTTAGTTGTTTATTTAAAGGTTTCTTCCATTAGTAGCTTGGACAATGATACAACATAACATTTCTCTCTCTGTTCTAGCAGATGCTGTTTTAGACACCAACATTTAAGGATATTTAGTCTGGGGACTAACAAACAAAGTTGAGAGTAACAAGAATTCTCTTAAGATCAAAAGAGTTCATTTTCCATTTCCTGTCTATTCCATGACCAGTATATAGTTAAAAAAAAAAAAATTAGCACCTGGCTTTACTAATGACACTAATGTTGGGGACCAAAGATGAGTTGGGGGAGTTTAGGGGGAGGGGAGGGAGGCCAGAGGATTGACTACAGATGGGAAAAGGCAGAAACTATCTTAAAAATGTCAAACCATGTGTTTAAAAAGTCATTTCAACAGAAAGGACTGAGAGAGCAGTTACCCGGCTCTTCCAGGCAGAGCGGAGGCTGCCCAAGTCTCAGGGCTTTCCCTGCCATACTAATTATCCACAATGGAAATTTTGAAAAGAGCCTTCCAACATCAAAGTTAACAACCATCACGCAGAGTGAGGCAGGCTTTCTCTGTCCTCGCGCAGCCCCCTCCGTTTAAACAATAGTCATATAAATGAGATAATGACCATGCGTGTTTCAGCAGTCTGACTTTTATTGGCATGAAATTGGTACAAATATTATCAAGACCGATCCACAAAGGATGACAATGTCACGATGCACACGGCAGAGGACAATTGTGTCGGCGCCGAACTGCAGAGCCGCGCGAGCCCGCATTCTCCCACCACTTGTGATAACAGGAAGAAAAAGAAGGCAACGCGAAACAATGTCACAAGAAGCAGAGGTTCTCAGCCGCCTGCAGCCCACCAAACTGTCCTGACAACACGCCGCGGCTTTCTTTGCTGATCACACCCCAAGACACGTCTGAAAGGCACAGTGAATCAACTAGAAGTGAGCAGGAGCCAGAGCTCTCAAAGCTCCAAGCAGGAAAAAAGCCTTTGGCGGCTCGAGGAGGGTGGGGGGTGGGGTGGGGGGGGGGGACAGAAGGCAGTAAATAAGTTGGATCATCTCATTTTGCCCTTCTGTGAATGTCTAAGCCAGAACAGAGCCCCAGTCTAAAAGTTTAACCCGGCAAAAAAAAAAAAATGTTTCTTTTTTTTTTTTTTTTTTCCTCTGGGCACTTACAGAGAAAACGCAGAGTTTGACGGCGAGAGCTCGTACTGTCTGCCTTTGGATTTCCGTCTTCTTGCTGTAGATGGGTTCTGGCTGTTTCTGTGAAGCGGGGGTTGCCGAGTGGTAAAAAAGATGTTTGAATAAACAGGAAGTGCTGTGCGGCTGAAGCACACCCGAGGAGAAAACGCACTGGAACATTGCCCTTTGTAAGCAACCTCGGGGAGTTCTGCCTCCACAGTAGCTGGCTGCGCGCTCGCTCAATGACAAAGAAACCACAAGAATTCCTCAAGCCATTCTTCACTTTCAAAGTTGAAAGATCAGTTGGAGCTTGCAGGTAATGTTCAAAGTTGCAGTTAGCACTCGGAGAAATCGCTGAGTGCTTCACGTGCCGACATCACGCCCGGGCTGCAAGCAGCCACAGGGCGCGTGGAGTGGTGCCCTGGCTGGACCAAGCCCTGGCCACACGCAGCTCCTTCACGCACACAGGGACACGGCTACAGAGTTTTGGGAAACCTGCTCTTGAGATATTTTTGTGGTGACATTTACATAGGCAGGATGCTTTCAAAAAAAAAAAAAAGAAGAAGAAGAAAGGAAGAGAATTCAGATTTTTGCAGACTTCAGAGGGTTTTGTCACATTTATTTTTAAAGAACACGCTGTCCTGAATTCCAGGGATATGCCCTTGATCTTGCTTTCGCTGCATTTTCTTAACATTCTCCCTCTCTGTAATCAACCAAACTACCTGTTTATCTTGTCTACTTAAACACTCCTCAAGTCGCCCCAAACTGATCATCAAAGTCCTGTCTTCTGTCACCTGAGGAACTTGACAGGTTCTGTAAGGAAAAGCAAACTGCTGAAGGCACAGTCAGCTTGAGAGAGGCTAAGCAGTTCAACAGCCATATTCAAGAGAAAAAGGGGGAAAAAAAACACAAAAGGAGGAAGAACAGGATTCCTCCTGAAAACGCCTTGCTCCTGTGGCAATACTCTTCTGCCACGAAAGCAAGTGATTTGTTATTTAGCGTGGAATGCTGGACTGTCTGTCATGCAGGTGCTAATACGCAGCTAAAATAACTCATTGGGAGCTGTCAGTGGGATGTTTACACAGACCCCAATCTTTTCTTCATAGAAGGAAATTTTTTACTGGAATTCATCTTCTTTTGATCTCACATTCAAAGCAACGGCAGCTTGATAGACATTCAAGTCTGAAAGCAAATCCAGACGCTGAAGATAAACCGCCAGAATATGACAGGCAGAAGCATGTAAAGCTTATAAAAATGAAGAGAACAGCATGTCGCCTGGGCATGACAATAGCAGAAATCAAGAGACATATTAGGTGGAACTGATCAGCCACAAAAACAGTTCAAAAGGCAGATCATAGACGCACTGGACGAGGCTAGGGGAGACATGGGAATGATCAGGTTTACTGCCTGCCTCCCTACAGAGCCCTGCACAGCCTCTCCCCCTTTAGGAGGGGTGGAGTGTCCCATGCAAATGTCACTCTGGATCTCAGCTGGTCCAGCACAGATTCAGCAAATGACTTCCTAGCAATCCGTGTTCAGGGGGCAGAGCAAGGAGCTTGGCATGTGTTAGCACCCTGTGCTCTGCCCTGTGATGCAGTCGCAGATGGCACATGGCCTGAGCACCCTGGATGAGCCCGCCCATCTCTCAACAGCATAGCTTAAGGAGTCAGTGCTGGGGCTGGGGAGCTCCACGCAGCCCAGTTCCCTAAAAGGACTTGAACACAAGTGCTCCAGCTCTGTCCCACACAGAGGTCAGTGTTCTCCCCTTGTGGCTTTTCAGCCAACTCGGGCACTTCCATAAGGAGATTATGGCAAGAACTTTCTCAGAGGTGCACAATTGTTATTATTACTGTTTAAAGAAAAATCTCTTATTTTCATTCAAGTCGGTGCATATAGGGAACAGGTAATTCTCTGAACGATGTTGCACTTCGAGTTGTTTGTTAACAAACCCTGAACGTGAACAGGCAGCGTCAGGCTAGAGGACAACAGAATTCCACATTATAATTTAGCTCGCGGATATTCCTGATTGCAAACACCCTCTGGGACTGCAAAGCAGGATCTTCTTTTGCAGCACGCTTGGATTTTTAAAATTAGCGCTCCCCCCTCCACCTTTTTTGCATAATAAACCAACAGTAAAATATGGATTTAAAAACCTAGGATCCAATTTAAAAAGCTGTAATCAGTTTAGGGTTTGCCTTGTGCAAACAAGATTCCTGCGTAACTAGGTTACAAATGTAAAAAACAAACCAAACAAACAAACAAAGCAGACCGTACCAGTGTCTAAGACTGCTTTTTAAAAAGTCACCTTCTGTCGTGCCTACACAAGCTATTGGATGTGCTAAAGTTGGTAATTTTTCTTTAAACTCTACTAGTTCAATCTGCTAAAGTAACCACTGTTCTTCTGCAACCTTAAAAAAAAAATCCAACATAGTTGCTTTCAACACTTACTCCAAGAATCTCCCACAGAATATTCCATGTTGCTGTGATCATTACATTCACCCAAAACAGGGAGGTTTACCATGAAAAGAGACATGCAAATTCCTTTCTATGGTATAAAATATATTCTTTCTCTACACAGACTGCTGCCACCACCACTCTGATGCAAGAAGCAACACTCCATTTCTCATGGTCATTAAAAGTCTTTTTTTTTTTTTCCTAATCCACCACGTATAAAGACCTTCATTAGTATAATTAAATGACTGTTGGGTTTTCTTGATATAAACAACTTTTGATATGTCATTTAAAAACCTCATAATAACATCATTAAAGAGCTACCATTTTTAAAAGAGAAATTGTCTGCTCAGGGCCACGGAATAGTGGCCATGCTGCAGGCCTCTCCCTCGCTCTCCCTTTCAGGCTCACCCTGGACTTGAATGTCACCATAGACCTTGGATCCTGCAATGTGAAATGGCTTCACGCTAATTGCTCTAATTGCTTGAAGATGTGCAGGCAGGTGAAACCTGATCCCCGTGGCCATTGTAGAGACCAAGAACAACACTGGAATGTTTACACAGTGGTTTGATTTTAATAGACAGAAGGGCTGAGTTTAAGACAGCAAAAACACAGCTAATAGGTGACCTCTTAATGTAGTCCTTAAAAAAAAAAAAAAAAAAGAGACACAACAAAATACAATTTCATGTTCTGAAAGGCAGTGTCCTAAATACCAAGGTTATTTGCTTGACTCTTAGCATGAATACATGTTCCATTGCACCTGACACTTATGGCCGAAACTCTACCCCAAATATGCTTTTCTTTTTACTTTAAAACAAAAAAGCACTTTATATGTCAGTCACCTTACAAACAGATATGACTCCATGGTATTTCCAAATAAGTGCATTCAGTTACATTTTCAATTGACCACTTTTCACTTTGTCCCTTGTCCCTCGAATGGAAGACTGTGTCTCCTTGTTTATTCCTTTGTTTCTTCAGTCTCACCACCCCACCCTATTGACTTAACGCCTGACCCTCGCAGACCCCTTGACTGCCGCTAAAGGTGGGCTCCAATCCTTTCCTCCTGGTCTTTGGATGAGTGCGCCTCCTGTCGGTGTCTCTTTCCTTTGTGCTGTGTGCAACTGCAGTCCGCTTCTCACCTGGGGGGCTGAGTGGCCAAGGGAGTGGCTGAAATAGCTCTCCCTTGGATATTAGCAACTTTCAGGTTCCTGTAGGTTTGATGGCAGCCTCCCTAGGCCCTCTCTTCCCTGGGGCACACAGGTAACCAGGGTGGATGGGAAATTCCAGATAGTAAAGGCAAGATGAAAATACAACAGCACCTACATGAGGCCACTAGCAAAAGGGAACTTGACAGGTTAGGAACGTGTGTGTGTGTGTGTACAAAAACTTGAGATCATGTAAAATAGAACTAAAATGCTTATTTTAATGCAAAAAAATTTAAATCCACGCATGGTTTTGTTCATATTAAGTCATTTCCATGAACTTTTTGAAGACTTCTCATATGTCTACAAATTGCGTACTTCCTGTCTAGCACTGGTTGTGTTCAGATCCTATTGTGAATGTGTAAGATGGTACTTCAAAAAGTTCAAGGAAAACAGACTTAAAAATAAGTGTATTCTGCGAACAAGAGTTAGAAATTATATATACACTAGTGTGTGTGACACAGGATGTTTCATACATAGCCAAGAAACACCATTACAGAAGGAAAAAAAAGGTCACAAAACAGTGAAATCATTTTAAGGTTAAGGTGGGCAATTTGAAGCAATGCATAGACCCTGCGAATGAGAACAGAGGAGCAGGCAATACCCCATACAGCAGGGAGCGCTGTCTAATTGCTGCTCTGTTGGCTTCTGTTGAATATTAATGTCCAATGACAAAAACACAAAACACACAGAAAGGGAGAAAAAGGTCCTTTTAAAGCTATGAAACATGTGTCATCATACATGCTAAGTAATACGTTTGGGAGCTTCTTTGCCCGGACTACTTGTCCCCAAACACTGAAGAACAACAACAACAAGAATAACTGCAGAGAACCCCCCTTCCAATCACAGCTGCCTCACACGCATGTATAGACACTCGTACCTTTTCCTAACTGTTACAACCTCCTATTAAGAAGTAATGCCCACCCCCCACCTCCCACCCCTTGGCCCAGGGGAGGAGGGGGAAGGAAGAGGGAAAAGCACCCATTTAAAGATTAAGTATAAACGAGTGAGTTCCAAGCCAGCAAGAGGAACAGGAGGGAAAAAGTAAACAGGCCCCCACCCCCTAACCTCAAAATAGTTCCCCTTTGAAAGCTCTAAGCAGTGAGTGCCTGGTACCAAGGGCTGCCCTGTTCACTAAAGGGTCAGCACAGCTATGCTAAACTGACAGGTTCAGTTTACGGCAGGCCAGAACTTTGTTTGGATATACTGGCCTTGCTCACCGCCAGCTTAGCAACAGATGGCTAGAAAACTTTCATTATGTTGCACAGGACTGAACTGCAAACAATCCAGAAAACTGTGAAAAGTTTAACTCCCTCTCAACCAACGTGCCAAACCAGGGCCTGCTCGGAGCCGGTGGACCAGTGAGAGTCAGGGGGGCTGGCAGAAGGGATGGTGAAAACAAGACTGCCCAAGCAAGCGGAGTCAGGGCACTCTTCCGGCTCTGAGACGGCAGCGACCCACCCAAGTCTCTCCTTTAACTGTTGGAAGGCCAGACCTTATAAGGAGTTGTATCGGCTGGGCCTTATTTTATTTTCCCAAAATGTGCCGTCAGACTTCTCCCAGACAGAGGACTTCTCCCAAACCCCAAGCTCCCTTGCTTCCTGGCTTCTCCAAGAGACTGGGAGGAGCTGGCCAAATAGTCTCGCCCTAATGCCTAGATTGAAATGTGATTTATCCAAATCTGTATATGATTTAAATATTCATTAAATCGATTCAATCGCCAGGACCCTAATATCTCCTTATGCTCTGAGACAGGTTATAAATGCACCTTCAAAGGTTTAATTCAATTGGCAATCTGAGAGGTCTTATCGCCGGAAATGTGTTATTTTCATATTATTCAAGAAATGAACAAATGTGTTTTCCACAAATGTCTTTTAGAAGCTACCCTTTCCTGTTATTGAAAGAAAATTGTGTTTATTACTCCTTTAGCATAGTGTAAACTCATAAACGTCAACAGAGAGTACAAGGAAAACTGTCAACTAAATATTGTTTCCTCCATGAGCTGTTCTTCCAAGTCAATTACGCCTTTCAACTTCTGGGGCATTGTATGATAAACTGGCAGTAAAAATCATTCACATTAATATACCATGGTGCCTTGCCTGCAAAAGGTAATTAAAGAAGTAAATGACTCATAAGAATAGACATATTAGCTGCAGAATGAAAGGCAACTGAGCTGCCACATAAAAATATGTACCATTAAGATACTGCATTTTCATATTCCTGTAATCAGCTCCAGTAGACTAATGCTTATTTAATCCAGTTCTGTGCTAAGTCCATCAACAACTGTTTTTTGCTGTTTTCTCCTTGACTGAACATTATGAGAGCAGGTTTGGAATAAATACTGCAATGAGATTTTTGCATACTCAATTGAAGAACAGGTTTTTACATTTTAAAATCTATTTTTCTTTCTCTGAAAAATACAACATAAAAGAGATTACTAGTGGAAATATTTTTTATACACACACACACACACGGCTAGCTAGACACGTATCTCTAAATGGCAGAATGTTTCAGGGAAACAGTATTTGTTTCCAGACCCACCATTTCTGACCGGCACCACTATCAGCAGAAGGGTGTCATGTCTCTGTCTGCCAGACCCTGGCTTCCTTTGGAAGCACTGCCTTTGGTTAATAATGTCTTTCATTAGCATTAGCAGGATGAGGGCAGTTTATCCTTTAGCAGCCATGGAAAGAGAAGGCAAGCAAAGAGGAGGGGGCTGGCAGGTGGGGTGGTGGGCAAGTCTGGGTCCTCTGCCTTCCAGAGCTGGCTCCCTCACTGGAGAGATCCTTCCCCGAGAGAAGCCAACCGACTCTCACGTTAACTGCCTTGCTTTCCAATCTCTGGCTTTACACAGATGGCTCTGCTCTGCTCTTCCCAGTCCTTTATTTCAGCATGTCCTCCTGGCCCAGCGAAGCCTCGAGGAGCATCCGTCACCCACGGGGGCAGGAGAGGTTTCTACGCAAAGGCTCTGCTTCTGGAACCTCCACCTTAACCAGCGTGAGCGGCGCTGTTAACATTTCTGGACACAGTGGATGCATGAAATTTCCTGAAGGCTGGAGAAATGCCTGTTCTTGCTGTGGGAACCGAGGCTCTTTGTTGATAACTGAGGTGGCCTAATGCTTTTGCCAATCCACTCTGGGAGTTTTAGCTTGCGGAAACTTGCTACAGCTGATGCCGAATGCCAGCACTGAGACTCAGCCTGGAAAACACGGGGGTATCTCTCCTCTAAGACTTTTGCCAGTGACTCTCCGGCTTGCAATGACTGCAGCTGGGTGATGTCCACTAACTTCAATATATTTTTTTAAAGATTTATTTATTTATTTGGAAGGCAGTTACAGAGAGAGAGACAGAAACAGAGAGACAGAGATCTTCCACCTGCTGGTTCACTCCCCAAATGGTCACAAAGGCTGGGGCTGGGGGGCCAAAGCCAGGAGCTAGGTGCTTCTTCCAGATCTCCCACGTGGGTGCAGGGAAGGGAGCAATCACTTGGGCCATCTTCCACTGCTTTTCCCAGACGCATTAGCAGGGAGCTGGATAGTAAGCAGAGACTCAAACTGGCACCCATATAGGATACCAGCATTGCAGGTGGTGGCTTTGCCTGTGACACCACAACACTGGCCCCTAATAATTTTTTTTTAAAAAAACAAGTCTCTGCCCTGTTGTCTGTAGGATCGTGAGCTATCAACAATGGCAGAGTTCTAGATTTCTAGAAGAGAGGCTTTCTCCTCTTCCCACCCTCCGTGAGTATGGAAATCTCTTCGGCTTTAAAACTGATGAACAGCCAACCAGCTTTTCGAGGACAACTCGATATGTGAGGAGGGGGCGATGGGGCCCCTCGGCGAGCACCTTGAGAGCCACTCGGGTTTACTCTGGGTGTCTCCTTGGGCTGTACTGTCACCTCAACGTTTGAGCGACACCATTCGGAACCGCCACGGATGAGCTCTGGTCCTTTTTGTAATTAAGGAACAAAGGTTCCTGTGTGCACAGAATGGTGACGCTGTCTGGAGAGCACACGTGGAGAGACGTGAATGCTTCTAATTGCCTCAAAATGGGACTCTTAATATTTGGGAACATAATGGGATCGGGAAATAAGAGCAGTTCCAACATCCTTTACAAATAAGCCTTTGCAAAATATTGTTAGCTGTTAATAATACATCATTATCAAAAATGGAAAGTTATGAATACGATGCATGTAACCTTTGTATTCACGTGAATTAACCTATATGTACGAACACAATGATACATGAATTAGTTTTTAAAAATACATTACAAAAATAAAAGGCCCTGCTCTGGAGGAGAGAGGCAAGAAGGCAGCTCCTCTGAGCCTGATATTCCTCAGACCTTAGCAGATTGGGATTCAAACGTGTAATTAAGAAAGATAACCCCCAGTTTTCACAGTCATTAGGGGCTGTGGGAAACAGGACGCTATTTCTCCAAAGTGTTACAAATACACCAGACTCCTAAATAACCCGCGACGCTCGGGAAGTAGACTCAGGACCAAGGGCAAAGCCGCTCTGCAGTGAGGGACCAGTAAATGACAGACTGGCGTTCAAGTCCATTAGCTGCTATGTGAGAGGAGCGCATTCACTAGCACGCGACCTGTGAAAAATCTTAGATCTCTTTAAATCTTTGAATTGGATTACTGCATTAATTCTTAAGAACTGCAATCCTTCAACCAAGTCAAATTACCCTCATTAACAGTGGAAAAACTGCCTCTGCAATAAGTAAAAAAAAAAAAAAAAAAAAGATATTTATTACCTATAATCACTTTCACATACTTCACCTAGAAATAGGGTGAACTGACGCCACCGACTCTGCAAATGGCATTTTGGTTTTGCATATTAATTTGGGCTAAAATAAAAATAAAATGAAAGCATCTGCAGACTGTTTCAGGCATTCTTCCCATCTGCAGATACTTCCTTCTTTCCTTTTTTTTTTTTTTTGACAAAGAGCAAACAGTTCCATTTCACAGGAAAGGAAACTGAGGCCCGCGTGGAGAGATACAGCCTGGTGTCTAAGCTCTCCCAGCTAATGAGGGACAAGGCAGTCCCCTTGGGTCCTCCATTCTGGGCACGTGCTGCTCTGAGGGAATTAAATCAGAAACAGACACTCACATGACCACTGTAATGCCACACAGTGACTTCTCTGAATCTCACTCCGTGAATTAACAGGCAGGCAAAGCCCTAACAATAAGACCACAGAAGCTCTGTCAATTCTATCATCACATTCACTATTGCTGTTCCACCTGCCTTGAGAATTCACTGAATATGTTGTTTTGAAGGGATTTTTTAAAAAGATTTATTTATTTGAAAGTCACAAAGAGAGGGACGAGGGGAGAGAGGGAGAGAGGGAGAGAGGTAGAGAAGGAGAAGGAGAGAGAGAGAGAGAGAGAGAGAGAGAGAGAATCTTCCATCTGCTGGTTCACTCCCCAGATGACCGCAATAGCTGGGGTTCGGCCAGGCCAGAGCCAGGAGCCAGGAGCCAGGAGCCAGGAGCCAGGAGCCAGGAGCCAGGAGCCTTATCCAGGTCTCCCACGTGAGTGCTGGGGGTCCAAACACCAGGGCCATCTGCTGCTGCTTTTCCCAGGCCATCAGCAGGGAGTTGGATCAGAAGTGCAGCAGCTGGGACTTGAACTGGCACTGATATAGCATGCCGGCGTCGCAGCCAGGGGCTTTACCTGCTAAGCCATAATCATGGACCCTGGACGGATTTTTTTTAACAACACCGAAATGTGACTCGATCTATTCTGCTGGTATTGCTCCCTAAAATGGTGTCATCTGAAAAGTGGTAACAACTTGGACAAACTCTGGGACAACTTTGGGGACTTTCTGGAAATGAGTTCTTCAAAGCCCCATGGCCAGCAGCTCCAGGCCCCAGTGTGTGCTAGAGCTTTGGTTCTGCTGCTCCCTAGTGTAACCAGGTCAGCAGAGGGATGACGTCATCACCCCAGAGAAGAGGAGGAGACGGGGTTGGGCAGAGACAAGCTAATCTGTGTTTACTGAAACTCTTTGTCATGTATCAATGAATGGGAAAAGGTGAGCAGACAAGTGGCTTTCCAGACTCAATGTGAATCACTATTTTAAAGAAAAAGATTTTTTTAGCTTCCTGCTAATGCAGACCTTGGGAGGCAGCAGCGAGGACTCAAGTAGTTGGATCCCTGCCACTCACATGGGGATACCTAGATTTAGTTTCCAGTGCCAAACCACTGCAGGCATTTGGGGAGTGAACCAATAGACGGGAGCTTTCTCTCAATCTCTCTCTCTCTCTAAAAAAAAATGCATTAAATTTTTTTTTTAAATGAGAAATTATGCTCAGTGTAGTTGTAGGTGAAATGTATATATTTCAACCTAAAGACTGAAAACTAGGCAATCTTATTTAATATATGCTGATAAAAGTTAATTAAGTGGAATATTATCTGTGATGATTCTATAATCTACTGCAACTTTAAAAAAAAAAGAAGTCCAAAATCTCTCTGTTGAGATAGCATGTCAATTTCACGCCAGATTTGTAGAGTCATGGTTAAAAGAATGGAGTCTAATAATGAAGAAGGCAGTGCTTAGCAGTCTTGGTGTGTTGGGTACAGGCATTTACCCTCCTGTCCTTCCATTGTGGGAACTGTAGACCCATTCTACACAGGAGATCACGGTGGGTGACTACCGGAATGCGCCAATGTCAAACAGCTTCTAGGGAGGTCTTTAATGACCAGTGCTTAGAAGTGAAGCTGAAACTTAGTTGAAAATCAGACAGAGGAGCTTGTTCAAATAGGGCTGGGAGGAAGGGAGATCTCTTTATTCGAGCACAAAAAATTGGCCAGAGGGCAGGTGTTCAGCCTGGCAGTTGAGACACCCATGCCCTACATCAGAGAGCGCGAGTTCGATTTCTGACTCTAGCTTTTGACTCCAGCTTCCTCTTAATGCAGACGCTGGGAGGCAGTGGTGATGGCTCAAGTAATGGGGTTCCTGTCACTCACACAGAAGACTTTGATTGGCCCAGGCCCAAACCCTGCTGTTGCAGGCATCTGGGAGGGTGAACCAGTGGATGGCAGCTCTGTCTCTCAAATAAATTAATTTTTAAATTTATCTATTTAAAATGATCCAGCCATTAGCTGACCTGTGTCACCCACCTGCTACCTGTGTTTGGAGGCAATATGAAAAATGTTCCTTTCTGGCTTTATCTTTGAAGAGTGTCTGTAAATCCCGTGCTTTTCAAACAATGCTTTCACAGTGACTCCATGATAAGTTTGGTTTCTCTACTCCAGAACCCTTTCGAAACAAATGTTCGAGTTAACCATTCCGCAGGCACCAGAGCCACGTAGCTTCGGTTTGCACATAAATGAAACACATCATTTCTGGTGTCCACTTCATTCTGAGTAGGAGGAGAAATAAGACAGGCCTGGTCCTTCCCTTCCCTTCCCGACACCACATCTAGTAGGAGATGGGGCGAAGACACCAGCAAATCCAGAAATAATCAGCCAGCCACTGGACAGGAAGCATCAGGAGCCTTAATGAAAGACCAACCTCAGGGGCCAGCATGAGACATAGTCGGATAAGCCCCCGCCTGTGGCACCGGCATCCCACATGCGCACTGGTTCAAGTCCCAGCTGCTCCACTTCTGATCCAGCTCCCTGCTGGTAGCCTAGGAAAGTAGTGGAGGATGGTCCGAGTCCTTGGGCCCCTGCATCCTTGTGGGGGGCCCCAAAGAAGATCCTGGCTTCACATCAGGCCAGCTCTGGCTATTGTGGCCATCCAGGGAGTGAACCAGCAGATGGAAGACCTCTCTCTCCCCTCCTTTCTCTCTCTGTGACTCTGCCTCTCAAATAAATAAACAAATCTTTTAAAAAAGAACAACTTTTGCCAATTTCTTGTGTTTTTTTTTATATTTATTTATTTATTTTATTTTTTTTTTTGACAGGCAGAGTGGACAGTGAGAGAGAGACAGAGAGAAAGGTCTTCCTTTTTGCCGTTGGTTCACCCTCCAATGGCCGCCGCGGTAGCGCGCTGCGGCCGGCGCACCGCGCTGTTCCGATGGCAGGAGCCAGGTGCTTCTCCTGGTCTCCCATGGGGTGCAGAGCCCAAACACTTGGGCCATCCTCCACTGCACTCCCTGGCCACAGCAGAGAGCTGGCCTGGAAGAGGGGCAACCGGGACAGGATCGGTGCCCCGACCGGGACTAGAACCCGGTGTGCCGGCGCCGCAAGGCGGAGGATTAGCCTGTTGAGCCACGGCGCCGGCCAATTTCTTGTTTTTAACCTAT
The DNA here is from genome assembly GCF_033115175.1 of Lepus europaeus. Taxonomy (NCBI): domain Eukaryota; kingdom Metazoa; phylum Chordata; class Mammalia; order Lagomorpha; family Leporidae; genus Lepus; species Lepus europaeus. Next base: position 45,554,302 of record NC_084835.1, read on the forward strand.
CCTAGATAAGTCCACAAAGGGGTGATATTTAAGATGAAACCACAAAGTAGAGAGGTAATTAAACAGCTCTGGAGCAAAGGTTCAAGGAAATGGAGGTTCAAGGCAGAGAAGAAATCCCCCTAACAAACCACGAGGGCCGGTGGTGTGACGCAGCAGCTTAAACTGCTTGGAATGCCGCTGGCATCCCTTATTGGTGTGCAAGTTCAAGTCCTGGCTGCTCCGCTTCTGATCCAGCTCCCTGCTAATGCACCTGGGAAAGCAGCAGAAGATGGCTCAAGTACTTGGGTACCTGCCACCCATGTAGGAGACCTATTTGGAATTCTGGCCTCCTGATTTTGGTCTAGATGAGCCCAGGGCCACTGTAGCCATTTGGGGATTAAACAAGTAGATGGAAAAATCTCTCTATCTCTTCCTTTCAAATAAATAAATAAGCAAATAAATCTTTAAAAAAGAAACACTGAACCCACTGAAAAGTTAGTGACACATCATAGTATTGTTTGATTGATACTATGTTTACTTCACTCTTCTTCAGTCCTTTTAAGGAAACAAAAGTACACGGATTACAAACATGCTTTTAATCAAATGAGGTAACAAGTTCAAAATGTGTCACGTTGGCAAACAGAAAAGTCTGAAAACACAGGTGAACTTAGGTAATTCCTATGGAAAAGTCAATACCTTGGAGTTGGACCTTGCTCCCACCTTTACCTTTTTTTCAATGTTGTCATGCTCTGTGGCAGGTGGAATTCTAGGACGACCCCCACCCCACATACTGATGCTTGGTATATGTGTCACTACCCAGATGCTTACCCAGGTGTTAATGGGAAGGGATTCTGCAGTTGTAATCAGGCCCCCAGTCAGCTGACCTTAAGACAGGGGCCCGATAGAATCAAACAAGCCCTTTAAAGATCTGAGATGGAGAAAGTCAGAGATTCCAAGAAGGAGAAAGAGACGATGTTCCAACCCTGGCTGCCAATGCAGGAGGCCATCTGGGGAGAAACGTGAGCAGCCTCTAGGAGCTGAGCACATCCTCAGGGTACCAGCTGACAAAGGAATGTGGATCTCAGTCCTACAGCCGCAAGGAAGTGAATTCTGCAAGGACCTGAGTGAGCTTCAGAGCAGGTTCTTCCCCAGGGCCTCCAGACAAGAACTCAGACCAGCTAACGGCTTGACTTCAGCGTTCTGAGTCTCTGAGCCAAGAACCAGTCCACTGCCCCTGGACTTCTGACTGCAGAACTGTGGTGGAGCTGCAGGGTTTGTTACCCATGTCATGAAGCAATGGGAAAATAATACATAGAGGGGAAAAAGAGACTCGTGCTGCCTGCATGTAAGGTAGATGCAAGTATTCCTCTTACTCAGTGAGTAAGAACTCAAATGGGAGGGAAGAGAGAGAAAGAGGAGGAAGAAGAGAAAAGAAGGCAAGGAAAAGGGCAGGGCAGGGCCGAGTCTGCATTCCAGGCCCCACTGGCCAGCACACAGTGGCCCCTAGAGCAAGTCAATCACTTCTACCCTCTAGGCTTCACTCATACCTGTATACACTACCCAACCACTTGTCACCTAACCCTTACGGGCAGTATCACAGTGCTTTGTGTTCAAGCGACCGTTGCTTTACTTAATGAGAGCCCCAAGCACAAGAATAGTGATGCTGATAATCCAGATACGAAAGAGAAGCTAGAAAGTGGGACCCTTAAATGAAAGGCGAAAGTACAGCAAGTTATTTTGAGATCGAGAGCACGTTCATGTGCCTTTTATTACAGTACATCACCATAAATGTTGTTTTCATTAGTAGTTAATCTCTCGCATCTCTTATTGCCTAATTGATAAAGTGAACTTTACCGCGGCTGTGTACCTAAAGAAGAACAGTATATACACGGTTTGGTACTTGCTTTCAAGCACTCTCTGGAGGTCTTGGAAATGTATCCTGTGTGTGGATTTGGGGGAGGGAGACCTACTATATACAAGTTTTTGTTTTTTTTTTTTTTTAAATAGTTATTTTCATCTATTTCCAAGGTAGAGCAACAAAGATGAAGAAAGAGAGAGAGAGAGATGTTCGATCCATATGCTGGTTCACTCCCCAAATGCCTGCAGAAGCTAAAGCTGAGCCAGGCTAAAGCCAAGACCCTGGAACTCAATGCAGGTCTCCCATGTGGGTGGAAAGGATCCAAGTACTTGAGCCAGCACCTCCTGCCTCTTAGGATGCATTCGTAGGAAGCTAGATCAGGAATGCAGAGTGGCCAGAACTTGAACTGGCACTCCACTGTGAGTTTCAGGCATCCCAAATGATGGCTTAATCTGCTGCACCCCCACCCCCGCCCCATATATAGGTCTTAAAATCTTAGTTCACTGCTTTCTAACAAGCAGCTCAAGCAAAATCCCCAAAGAGGATTCCCCTGCTGGAGCATGAGGGCAAAGGCAGAAATCTCACCAAGACGGAACAGCCAAAGAAGGAAAAATACAACATAGTTACTTCCTTTCTATCAGCGTTGCACAGCGAGCCTGAATCAGCGCTCCCCAAGGTAACAACCTGGTGCACCAGGGGCAGGAAATGCGTAGCCTTGCGCGATCAGAGGCAGCGTTCTTTGGGCATGTGACAGAGAACACACCTGAACTGTGAAGGGTGCATCTCAGTGGCCAGGAGAGATGGGTGGGTGGGCCAGGGGCTGAGCAAGCGAATGAGTATGTCCAGGGAGACATTCCAAAGGGGCCGTGAGTGTTCAGGACCTGACCGAGGGGCAAGGTGCGGGGAGGGAGAAACCGCAGGGGAGACGTCAGGCCTTGGAGATCCCAGGCACAGGTAAGACTCTCACACATCGATTTTCCAGGTACAGATTCATAGCATCCCTGGCACAGGCAGGATGAGAAACAGCTCCGTCACCCCCACCTGTGCCCACCACAGAACACAACCCCCTGCACTCGAATCCTTGGCAACCACCCATGTGTGTCTCTATGCTACAGGAGGGAATTCAAAAAGTTCAAAGACAATGGAACGGAAATATAAGTTTAGGGAGCAGACATTTAGCCTAGGTGTTAAAAGATGCTCTATGTCCTACATTCGTATGTGTGCTTGGGCTGCAGTCCTAGCTCCAGCTCTTGATTCCAGCTTCCTGCTAATGCAGACCCTGGGAGGGAGTGGTCATGATTCAAGTAGCTGAGTCTCTGCCATCCACATGGGAAACCTGGACAGAGTTCCCCAGCTCCCCAGTGCTGCAGGCATTTGGGGAGTGAACCAGTGGGTGGAAGCTCTGTCTTTCGTCCTAATAATAAATTAAAACAATTTTTCAAAATAATCTTATTTTGGTATAAAACTTCTTCTATCTATGCAAACCCAAGGTCTTCAAAAAGTTCACAGAAAATGTGTAACTTTTATGTTAGTCATTTTAATAAGCGTATGATGGTATCTTATCTGATTCTCCTGCTTTCCTGTGCACCAGGATGTCAGTTTGAATTTCCCTGATGTCTAGCAATGTTTATCTTTGAATGTACTGACTTGCCTTCCAGACACTTTCTTTGGTGGAATTTCTGGTTCAGCCTTTTGCTCACAAAAGGTGTTTTTGGTGTTTTGTGTGTGTGTGTGTTTCATTGTAGACTTTCAAGCATTTTTTGGTACATGAATTAAGCATTTTATTTCATAACATCAAAGAAGCACCTTCAATAGTAATTTAAAAATTGAGATTGGTTCTCTTTCTGTTAATAAAAAGATTGAAAAAAATTGAGGCCTACACTGAAATATTTCTGAAAAACACTGCTCAAAACACTAATTCTAACAGATGCAAGTTTGATGATCCATGGCAGGATGCTGCCATTAGACTTCACCTTCAACACTCTGGACTTCGTGGTATCTTTTTCATGTTCTCCATCACCCATTGGAAGAACTGAACTCCAGTTCCAGCTAGATCTCACTGTGGTAGGTCTCAGGTGGCTCTCGCGCTAATTCGTAGTGATGGAGTAGACCCACTGACCAAGTAACTAACACCCTCCTCCATGCAGTCAACAGGTGCACCGAAGGCTCCCGTGCTACACGTGGTCACCCTACGATATAACGAGCACCTATGTCCACTCAGGCTTGCAAGCCTCAAGGTTTTCAAAACTGGCCCTGACCTACCCCTATAATGAGAATCTTAGATTTCCTGCATTTTGATTAAGCAAAAAAGTTCTGTCCTAACTATCATTTTAGTGTACAAGACAAACGCTTACTTCCACTTAAGGAAGCTGCTCTCTAGATGTTAAAAAAAAAAAGAGAGAGAGAGAGAAAAGCTCAAGCATTCTTTAGATAATCAACACACAACTCCTTTTTGGTGATGCGACTGAAACATATTTGCTTCTAGTCAGTGGCGTGTGTTTGCAGTTCAGAAAGTTCTCTCCTATGAAGTTAGGGAAGAAAGGCAGAAAGAATATTAGGACGGCAACAATGCACTAAGAAACAAAATCCGTGAGCCAGAAGCAGCCGTGGACAGGCCCACACAGGAGGAAGGCCGGGCACTGGCACGGCACGCGAGCCAGGGTGCAACAGTTCCTTCGGGTGACGCTGCTAATGCTGTGACTAACGAGGCCATGCAGAGGTGACGGCTTCCCGTCCTCTGTTTCCAGCACTGCTGAACCACTCCAGGTAATAAATCAAAGGCGCCAGGGTGGCTATTTGTATGGCGAGATAAGGGAAATTAATTTCAATGCCCAAACATGCACCTCCTTCTATTAAAAAAATGACTTAGCAACACCAGCCCTTTTCATGGGGATGTCTTGGGAAACCACACCAGCAGGGCCAAGTCACCCTCTGAATTGTCAAGGGAGATATCGCGCTCTCTTGAGATCAGAAAATCAAGGAGAGTTAGCACCGGCAAAATGCAGAGCAAATGAATAAATAAAATGTTGATGAAGCCAAACACCTTCATGGAAAGGGTGATATTAACACACTGCCTGAAGCCACGCTTTTTCAAACCTTCAAAAAGAAAACCCTCGCGATGATTTAAAAACGATTCCCACTGTCTCATTTTCCTCAAAATTCAGAGTTTAAAATGTATAAAAATGACAAGACCAGGGCTTTGGACAAGAGCATAGCAAACAGGCCAGCGCTGCGGCTCAATAGGCTAATCCTCCGCCTTGCGGCGCTGGCACCCCGGGTTCTAGTCCCGGTCGGGGCGCCGGATTCTGTCCCAGTTGCCCCTCTTCCAGGCCAGCTCTCTGCTGTGGCCAGGGAGTGCAGTGGAGGATGGCCCAAGTGCTTGTGCCCTGCACCCCATGGGAGACCAGGAGAAGCACCTGGCTCCTGCCTTCGAATCAGTGCGGTGCACCGGCCGCGGTGGCCATTGGAGGGTGAACCAACAGCAAAGGAAGACCTTTCTCTCTTGTCTCTCTCACTGTCCACTCTGTCAAAAAAAAAAAAAAAAAAAAAAGAGTATAGCAAACAACAGTGAGGGTTCCAGGAGAGGCTGCAGCTGGCACACAGGGCTGAGGCATTGGCTGGAGCACGGAGAGAAGAGAAAGTTCGAGAAAAGCCTGCGACACCTCCGCGGCCCCTGGGGGGCTCTGCCACCTTCCCCGCGTGCTGCGCTGTGTGGGAACAATGCAAAGCCATCCATCACGGCGAGCACTGCACTGCTCTACCTGCCGGCGCCCACCCAGCCAGGTTGCCCCCGGTCCAGCTTTCTTTTGAACGGACCCCATACGGAGGCACTGTTTGCTCCAGGTTTAACCTAGCATTTAATCCGGATGCCCAAACCGCCTGGCGTCGCGGCCGCAGCAGGTGTGCCTTTTCAGTAGGAAGAGTCTTAGTGAGCCGGTGGCCACTTCGTGGGTCTGAGCTACCTGAGCACCTTTCACTTCTGAAACTCTCTGTACTTCTCTTCCTGCCCCGCTCCCGCCTCGCCCCAGGCTCTTCGGTGCACAGCAGCCAAAGGGCCCTTTCAAAACGCACCCCAGACTGTGCCACTGTGAGAAAGACTCCCCCTGCACCTGCAATAGGCCCAAGGCAAAGGCAGTGGCTCAGCCCACCTTGCTCTCTGAACTTCTTCTCTCGTCACCCTGCTTGCCGGCCAGCTTTGCAGCCCCCTTCCATGGCAGGGCTGCCCCTCGGCTGTGAACGCCTTTCCTTCCACGTGGCCACAGCCGGCCACCGGGAAGCCTCAGCTCAAGTCTTCACACCTTGGAGGTAACACCCCAAACAGCGTGCTTCACCATCCTCTCGGCCATTCCATCGCCTTGAAACTTCGCATCACGCTTCTTGAGTGTCGTGCTTGTGTGACGATGTCTCTCTCTGCGAGGCTGCGACTTCTTCGAGACCAGGAACGCCTGCTGCTCTTACCCATCTCTGTCTGGAATACTGGCTGAATCAATGCGCTGCTTAAACTAATGAGTGAGCGGACAGACGACTGTGTCAAGGCAGTGAGGCTCGCCTAAGACCTTAGCCTCATCTGCATTCACTTGAGAAATGTTTTTAAAAGAAAAAGGAAGTATTTTTGTCACTGCAGAAGAAGGAAGGAATTTCTGAACAGAATTTTTAAAATTCAAGAACCATAAACAATTGTTGAAGAAAATCATGTTAAAATTGAATATGGATACTACACTATAGAAAAGGCAAAAGATGACTGAAACACTGGCAATATTTGTATATCAGAGCCTAGAAATAAGATCTACTTTTTATGGTACATAAAAATCTGTCACAAATAAACAAGGGAATAAATAAAAATCCAATGGAAAATTAGGACGAGAATTCAGATGTCTCAGTTTTTACAAAGCTACCCTCTCTCTCCTCTTAGGGAAAATTTGCATTGATTTATTTTCCCATTTATTTCTGAACCATATACCCAAGAATAAGCAGAAGACCTTGAATAACAAAGAAAAACAGAAGTAGGCCAAAACAAGTTAGATGCAGCCTTGTCTTCCTTTTAAAAAAATTGTTTATCTTCATCTATTTGAAAGGCAGAGCAACAGAAAGAGGTGGAGAGAGAGAGAGAGAGAGAGAACACAATATCTTCTATCCACTGATTTACTCCCAAATGTCCACAATGGCCAGGGATGGGCCAGGCCCAAGCCACGAATCAAGAATTCCATTTGGGCCTCCCGTGTGGATGGCAAGGGCCCAAGCATTTCAGCCATCTTTTACTGCCTTCTAGGATACATCAGCAGGAAACCTGATCAGAAGCAGAGGAGCCAGGCCTGGAACTGGTACTCAGAAATGGGACGTAAGCCCCCAAGCGCGGCTTAACCCACAGTGTCACAATACCCACTCCTGATACACACTCACTGCTTATCTGAGCACAAGCAACAGCATCAGTTTTTTCATCTGTTAAATGAGAACAGTTACACTACTGACCTCAATTTACAAAGATCTGCTGAGAAGATATAGAGAGCATGGGACGTGCTTAAGTCTCCTTTTACCTTTTATGATTACACCAGGCATTGGCAAGGTCACCAAGCCCACAGCAAAGAGGAATCCTGCTCTTGCCATCTAGCGAGAAGGCAGACACAGCCGAAGCCAAAGCAGAAGCAGCACACGCGACAGGCGGAGGTGGCCTGCCCACAGAATGAGGAGCGGAGACAAACTGCTGTGAGAGAGAGGTCAGAAGAAGCTAAGAGCATCCAGTTCAGAATGTCAGAGATTTCCTAGAGGAACGCATGGGTTCCCCTGAACCAGACCTCGAAAGGTATGAACGATGTGGATCTGTCTCCAATAACCTGCTTATACGGCCAGCCAACGATCGTTGCCCAACAATTACCCAGCCCGGTTCTGCAGCAGGCACTGGAAGATCAGAAGAAAGACTCCAGCCCTGGGCAGTTCATCATTTACTAGGAACCCATTGTATCCAATTGTCCCCTCAAAATCGGACACCCACGGATAGCTAAATTGAGCAACAAATACACCACTTGGGATAACTTAGAAATAACTGTTATGTCCCTGAAGTGTTTGCAGAGCTGAAACCCTGGGGCTCCATGGGTTAAAAACGTCAAAGAAGTAACACAAAAATAAACTGAAAATGCTAGAGGAGGGTTCCCTACCAGTTTGGGCTGCAGGAGACAACCTGCAGTGAGAAAGTAATAGGCAGCGCTAGCATCAGGGGAGAAGTTAATCATGGCTGCATAGTAGGTTATGCTTTGTGACTTCCAAGTATGCCGGACACTGTATTTTAAATTAATTGCTTAATTAATATTTGAAAGGCAGAAATCTTCCATCCACTGGTTCTTCCCCAAATGCCTCCCACAGCTAGGGCCAGGCCAGGTGGATGCCAGCAGGCTTGAACTCAGGTTGGGTCTCCTTTGCAATCGGCAGGGACCCGGATACTTCAGACATCACATGGTGCCTCCCAGGGGAGGCATTAGCAGGAAGCTGGAATCAGAAGAGGAGCCAGGACTTGACCCCAGGGGCTGCAATATGGGACACAGCTGTCCCAAGCAGCATCTTTTTTTTTTTTTTTTTTTTTTTCCTGACAGGCAGAGTGGACAGTGAGAGAGAGAGAGACAGAGAGAAAGGTCTTCCTTTTCCGTTGGTTCATCCCCCAACGGCCGCAGCAGCCGGCACACCACGCTGATCCGAAGCCAGGAGCTAAGTGCCTCTCCTGGTCTCCCATGCAGCGATTAAGATGCTGCTTGGGGCTGGCAACGCGGCTCAATCCTCCACCTGTGGCTCCGGCACACCGGGTTCTAGTCCTGGTTGGGGCGCCGGATTCTGTCTCGGTTGCCCCTCTTCCAGTCCAGCTCTCTGCTGTGGCCTGGGGGAGCAGCGGAAGATGGCCCAGGTCCTTGGGCACCTGCACCTGCATGGGAGACCTGGAGGAGGTCTCCTGGCTCCGGATCAGCGCAGCTCTGGCTGTTGTGGCCAATTGGGAAGTGAACCATCGGATGGAGGGCCTCTCTCTCTCTCTCTCTGCCTCTCTTCTCTGTGTGTAACTCTGACTTTCAAGTAAATGAATAAATAAAATCTTAAAAAAAAAAAGACATGAGAAAGCTTTACACATTTGATCGATTTGGCTGCATTTTTACTTTATTATTGGTATATAAATAAAATTCTTACAAAAGGTCCGAGGAAGTATGGTACATTCTTGGGTATGTATCAAGTGCCATACTCCTATGTTTAAGAAATAATAAAATGTTTTTGCAAACTATATTTATGCCTTTTATCAGTTGAATCAGCTGAGTATTATTTTGTGGGATATAGAAAGATGTGCAAGTCCATACTGTCATGTACAGGTAATAAATGTACAGATGAATTATGCTTCCTTCTAATTCAGTTCATAATATAAAATCAGATTCCATAAGAACAAAATATACTAGTTGACCTCCAACTCTGTTTTCATTCCAATACACAATCAATGAATGTTCTCATTGTTCTATTCCTTGTTCTATTCCTTTCTTCCCACTCTCCCCTCCCCACCTCCCCACCCTGCTTTTTAATGACGAGGAGAGAAGGGGATGCAAAGGATGGAAAATCATTTAACTACGAAAGCATCCATTAGCATTTACTAAAATAGTTACCCACATCCATCACAATGCAGATTGTTTAGATTCGAATTAAGCCGAGTGTCCAGATCACCTTGGTATATAGCCTCTAATTTTTACAAACCACTGGGTTCTGGATAGCCAGAGATGCCGGCCATTTGTAAGCAGGATATGGTTTGGCCTGAGCCATGGCAGTGGTTTCACGCAGACGCTGTTATTCCTCAGACTCTTCTTCCGTCCTTCCCTCTTGCCCCACCCAGTTTCCAAAGTAAAGACACACGGGGGCTCTGGGAGGAGATGAGCGTGAAATGGAGACAAGTGTGAAACCAACAAGTCCCCACGATGATGCTGTTTGCCAGGAGCGGGATACCCGGGCAGTGGCAATGGATGCATCTCTATTTTCTTTTAAAGAGCAATTATGATTTAATATGGTAAAATTATATCATTAAACCTACTCAACTGGAATAAATTCTGCTTCTGATATGCATTTAGGCAGGCAGTTCATATTCTATCCCTAAAATATATCTATTACATTTTTGTGTCTACCCACCACTTCTCCTCTGACCACGATACTTGAGATAAGTTTCAGACCGTCTGGCAGGAGGGAAAAAAACACGCTCGCCCTGAAACTCGATACGTATCTTACTCATGGAGACCTTTTTGATCTCTGTGAGTGAAAATTAATCCTTCAGTACTCTGCAACTTCCCCAAGCACAAATCTCTGATATCTTTTTACATTCTCTACAAGAACCATCCCTCATTATAGTTTCCTTTCTTTGCTGAGAAAGCACTATAATTTAAATTAACGAGTTTACACTCAAAAGAACTGTCACATGCTTATTTCCGTTATGCATCTTTACCACAAGCAGATTAGAAATAGCATTGCGATACCGCCTTCTTCTAGTTCAACGTTGAGAATTTGGTACAGGGGTGTCTAACCTGCGACAGTCTCCTTTTTCTTTTGCTATCTCAGGACATTAGCTCTCCAAAGCCAGTCGGGCTACTTCTATCTTTGAACTTCAGCTTGGGAGCTAACCTGGATTGTTAAACTATTTTATTGGAATATGGGAAGGCAGGAGGTGGGAGGTCAAGAGTTAACACCATATCTTAAAATTACTGACACTGTTACGGCAGCCTACCACACACGGGTTCAAATCATGACTTCCCATTACTGTGCAACAATGCACAAATCATGGAACCCATTCAAAACCCAGTTCCAGCAAATATAAAATGGAACTAGTACTACTTGGGGGGAAAAAACCCCTTTGGGAAATAAAGTCAAATATCCAATCCTTTGCAAAATGCACGCTGTTGAGTTCTTGTTAGCACCATAGGAAGGGGCTTCAGACAGTTCATGGGAAATCTGCTGTATCTGCATTTATTTATGTAAGAAGGCAGACAGAGAGCTCCCATCCCTGGGTCACTCCCCCAAATGCCTGCTAAGGCCAGGGCTGAGCTGCGCCAAAGCTGTGAGTGGGGAACTTAATCCGCATCTCCCACATGGGTGGCAGGAACCCAATTATTTAAGTCACCACTGCTGCCTCCCAGGGTCTGCATGAGCAGGAAGCTGGAGTCAGGAGCCAGAGCTGGGTCTCACAAGAGGCAGGCAGAGCAGGGTCACGACTGTTGTGCTTGGCAGGTCCTGCCTGTTAAGTGGTGGGAACAGCAAGCAGCTCCAACAGACAGACTCTCACTCTATAACGTACATAGTTCCGAGACCTTGAAAAAGTGATTCTCTAATACTCTCTTTCTTCAGCTGAAAAAATGGATATAACACTAATACCTACTTCAAAGAGTTGTGGGAGAGATTAAATGAGATAACCCTCAGAAAATATTTAACCCAGTGCCTGGTGCACTATTTAAATTAGCTTTTGTGATCATTCAAATACACTTCCTTCTCTCTGGGGCTCAGTGTACCTATGTACAACAACAAAAAGGGTGGACTGGACGGCTCCAAGCTTCCTTCCTGTTCTGCCATCCTGACACAGCCTCGGGCACTCGTTCCCCACCCACACACACACGGCAGGCGCTCCCACGTCACCAGCTCTCCAAGCCCCGCCGTGGCCCATCGAAAAACCAGAATGCTGAACTTTGTGACTAGGTGTTTACCGTTGTTGTCACTGTTCAGATAAGCACATCCTGCTTTCTGTTTAACAGCCAGCTAAAGGCACAGAGGTGTGTACCTGGCACCTCCCACACACCTGTGTCTCCCAGGCCATCCAACCCGTGTGGGTCTCTTAAGTCCAACTGGTGAAGATGCCAGCAGGACTGGGAGAAGCAGCTGAAAGCTAGCTGGACACTATCTCTGCACAGTGTCGTTTCAGCTCTCATCAGGGCACACCTGTCCTGCCGAATCCAACATTCCCTGGGACTTCTCCAGGTCTGTGGAGATTTCTTCCTAATGATTTCAGCACAGCACCGAGCACACAAGCACATGTCAACTTTCCAGATGAGTTGAAGTCTCTGAACTTTGGCCACAGACTCGCCCTACTCCCACCCCATTCATCTCCACCCTACCCAGGTATTAGTGCCTTACTTGACATCAATGCCTTCTAATCCTCTTGGTTAAACATGGGACAACAAAGATACACATCATGGAATGATCTGGCTGTATCTACTGGGGATGGGTGTGTCGCATTAGTTAAAGAGGTGGGTGCCAGCCTAACAAAGGTAAATCCACTCAAAGCTCAAGTCTGATCAAAGGTAATTATTCCAAGAGACAATCACCTATGATGAGATAACATATTCACATCACAGATCAGACACTTTCATGGAATACTGTATACCTTCCTTCCTAAAGGTGTGTTTTCAGAAGCACTGCAATAAACATTAATAAATAACATTTATTGAGCCCCTGTTGTGTACATACAGGACACTGCATACCAGGTACCACAGTGACTGCATACAACAGAGACAAGCCCCTCAAGAAGAAAACAAAAGACTTACTGTGGCTTAGAAATTGTGTAATCCATCACCCCCACCCCCTGCACAATTCACTCTTGGAATTCCTTTTTTCTTCTTGCATTCTTTTTAAAAATTTACAACTAATAATTATATAAATTTTGGGGACACAACATGATGTTCTGATCCATGCATACGGGGTAGAAAGACTAAACTGAGCTAACATATCCATCACCTCATCTACTTACCTTTGTGTGTGTGTGTGTGTGTGTGTGGTGAGAACAGTTAAATTTTCACAATTTCAAAATGTAAAATACACTATGATTAACTACGGTCCCCATGTTGTGCAACAGATCACTGAAAGTTATTTCTCCTCTATCACAGAATTTCTTACGTATGATTCAGACTGTAAGTGGCCTGGGAATCAATGTATTCTTAAAGAAAAATTCTTCACCTGGGAATATACAGCTTCCTACTAATGCAAAACCTAGGGAGCAGCAGATGTTGGCGCAAGGACTTGGGTCCCTGCCCACGCACATAGGAGACCCAGGCTGAGTTCCTGGCTCCCAGCTTCAGCCTGGCTCAGCCCTGACTGCTGTATTTGGGGAGTAAACCAGCAAATGGGAGACGTTTATCTCTCTGTTTCTTTCACTCTCTCTGCCTTTCAAATAAAATGAAAAAAAAAAAAAAAAAACCACAAAAATATTAAAACCAGGATACATGTAAGCCCACTATACAAAGAAGAATATTCTAAAGGGAGAATAGATGTCCACGAAAAGAACATTTCCTGGAAGCACTCATTTGTGTTTCTTCTGTCTTCTACTCGCTGGTGGACAGCTTTGGGTGCAGGCAAAGTGGTGGCCCTGGAGTGAGATGGCCTGGGCTCAATGCCTGTGACCTTGAGCAAGTCACCTCACCTTGCTGGGCCTCGCTGGCCACCAGATAGTAACAGTCTTTCCTCTGGGGGAACAGTGTGAGGATCAAACAAAGCAGTTCCTGGAAAGCACACAGCCTGGCCTGCAGCTCTCGGGGGACATTAGCCACCACACTGCCACTACTAGAAACTGGCAGACAGATTGCAACAGGAGCCAAGGGATGGGCTGTTTTTTTCTTTTTTTAAACATTTGCAATTAAGTTTCAAAATAGAAAATCTGAATTTGTTAACCTATGTAAAAAATAATTATTCTACTACAGTAATAAAATGTCTCACAATATTACTAGAAAATCACCACGGTACCCCACACCAGGGTGAGGTCAGGGAGATGTGATTCTTTTATACAATGGAGGAACTTGAGATTCAGAGAGGTCATGATGGCAAAAAAAAAAAAAAAAAAAAAAAAGCCACAGAGAGTTGGGATAGAAACTCAGATTTGTCTTAGTTCAAAGTCCCTGTCTCTGTTATGACATAGATTCTTAAAGCTAACCCAGCGTCCACAAAAGAAGCAAGGTGTGGAAAACCCACACACGCCATGCAGTGCATAAACCTATGCTTAAACCTTTAGTCCTATCCAAGAGAAAAGTAGGATGAGCAACGTGTAAAATTTTAATTTTTGAAGTAGCACCATTTAAAACCAGTTAAATGAAATAGGTGAAAGTGATGGTGATTTTTTTTTAAAGACTTAATTTTATTTATTTGAAAGGCAGAGTTACAGAGAGGCAGAGGCAGAGAGAAAAGTCTTCCATCCGCTGGTTCACTCCCCAACTGGCTGTGACGGCCAGAGCTAAGCCGATCTGAAGCCAGGAGCCAGGAGATTCTTCTGGGTCTCCCACACGGGTGTGGGGCCCAAGGACTTGGGCCATCTTCCACTGTTTCCCCAGGCCACAGAAGAGAGCTGGATCGGAAGTGGAGCAGCTGGGACTTGAACTGGTGCCCATACGGATTGCCGGCACTGCAGGTGGCAGTTTTACCGGCTATGCCACAGCACCAGCCCCTGGTGACTTTATTTAATCTGATTTTTAAAAAATGCTCTCACTTCAAGATGATACTGTCAATGAGAGGGTGGGCATCTGCCCTAGTGGTTAGGACAGCCACAGCCACATAGCAGTGTCTGGGTTCAATCCCCAGCTCCACTCCTGACTCCAGCTTCCCACTAATCAGCACCCCTGGAGGCAGGGATGATGGCTCAAGTAGTCGTGTTCCTGCCACCCACCTGGAAGACCCAGACTGACTTCCTGAATCCTGACTTTGGACCATTGCAGTCATCTGGGGAGTGACCCAGCAATGGGAGTACTCTCCGTCTCCCCTTCTCGCTTGCTGCCTCTCAAATAAATAAGCTCTCTCTCTCTCTCAAATAAACAAACACATTTTTTTTTTAAAATTCAATGAGATATTTTATGTGTTTTTAAAAATAAGTCTACTAAGTCTTTAAATCAGTGTGTCATCTCCACGAGCAGCAAGTCTCAACTTAGACTGGGCCCATTTCAAAAGCTGAACCATCACACAGGACTAGAGGGCAGCAGGCTGGACAGTGCAGGGCTGGCACTCTCTCTAACAGTCCAGGCAATCAAACAACACTGAAGGAAACCATCTGTGTCTCCTGACAGCAACACCTATGTTTTCACCTGGCAGACCTGTGGACAGAGGCACGACCCAAGCTGCTGGCATCTCATGGCAGCTACCGTCTAACACCCACATTCCCCATGGCCGAGACTTGACATGCTTCCCGTCAGCACAGAACATGCTGTCTCCGAGAAGGTGCTGCACTGGGCACAGCTCCGTGCGGCATCCTATCCTGCCGTCAGTGAAAACTCCCTGTGTGGAAGAGAGAAGGTAGCCCCGCAGTGCAGGTAACGACCAAGCAAATGGATGATTTTGTCCCTGTGCGTGTGAACAATCAATGAAAACAAGCCCTTATTTGCTAAATAAAAATAGCCTGGCCATGAACTTCTCCGGTGAGGGAGGCAGGGCTCAGTCGGGGTTCTCACTGATTGCCCGACCGGCAGCACTCTCTCCCGCAGTGGGGACACAGCCCAGAGATGAACCTTTAATTGGCAGAGGAATCAGGAGGATTGCTGAATGACTGAGTGATCTTTGAGAGCAACACAGCTCAAGGCAAAAAGGGAATTGGCTTCAGGGAAAAACAAAAGCAAGTGTTCACGAGGAGGCTCAGTGACCTGAGCACCCTGTCGCTGAAGGGGGAGAAATGAGGAATGGGTCTCCCTCCTTCCCTCCTCCCTTCATCCCACTCCATCCCTTTCTTCCTCCATGCACTCGGCACCCAGCCCTGTGCACACCAAAGTAAGGACACGATTGCCAGCCTCAAAGGCCTGAACCTGAACTTCATCCACCACGACCCAGCAGGGATTTATGCTTTGAAGAAGGGCACAGGGAGTAAAGGAGAGGGAGAGAGGCTTTTCCAAGATCAGAGAACTGGGGAAGGCATTTGGCACAGCAGCTAAGATGCCTGTAGCCCATACTGAAGTACTTGGATTCAACACCTGGTTCTGGCTCCTGACCCCAGCTTCCTGTGAATGCAGACCCTGGGAGGCAGTAGGTAGTGGCTCAAGTGAGTGGGTTCCTGTGGCCCACATGGGAGACCTGGATTGCATTCCCAGCTCCTGCCCTATGGGAATAAATCAGTGGATGGGATTTCTGCGTCTTTATTCCTAATAAAACATTTTAAAATAATATATTTACTGTTTTAAATGAGAGAACAGAACGCAGCTGTGGGAAGATGAGTAGGAAGAGGGAGTCAAGAGGAGATGTGAGGGAACCAGGAGAGTGTGTGCAAAGGTGTGGGGGTGACAGAGGCCTGCAGTGTCCGGGAAGCTGCAGGCATGTGGTCTTGCAATGATGGAGGGGAAAATGGAGGAGAAACTGTCATGTAATGGGCACAGGCCAAAGCACAGCTGGTAACTTAATTCCCTCCAAGGAATCTGATTGTAGTGCCCAAAGGCTAGTCTGACATCCAGAATTCATGAAATGGGCAGAGCAGAAGGCAAACTCTCACTGATTCGGACAAGTTTCCGTATACAGTGGGAAGGCCAGGAATAGGGGGAGGTGGGATGGGGGGGGGTGGTCCCAAGTTGTTCAGGTTAGCACAGCTGGGCATGAAGAATACTGCCTGCCACACTGGACCAGGAAGAGATACTGGTCAGTGAAGTGGATGATGTCACCTTTGGTCAAGGACACCAAGTGACTTCAGGCCTGTATTTGAGCTTGGGTGCTCAGACCATCAGAAGAATGACAACAAAACAAGCATGTTGGTTTAAATGCTCAAACCTACTTTTAGAATCTCCAAATATGGAGCTGAGAAGACTGTCGGGAAGGCTGGGAGGGCAGAAAGTATAATCCAGAAAGAAGTTTAAAGTCACAACCCCCCACCCCTCAACATTCTGAATGCCTTAAAAAAAAAAAAAAAGTCTTGTGGCCTGCGCTGTGGTGTAGCAGGTAAGGCTGCCACCTGCAGTGCCAGCATCTCATGTGGGCACCGGTTCGAGTCCTGGTTGCTCCACGTCTGATCCAGCTCTGTGATATGGCTTTGGAAAGAAGTAGAAGATGGCCTAAGTCCTTGGAACCCTGCACCCACATGGGAGACCCAAAAGCAGCTCCTGGCTCCTGGCTCCTGGCTTCAGATCAGCCCAGCTCTCGCCATTGTGGCCCACTGGGGAGTGAACCAGCAGATGGAAGACCTCTCTTTCTCTGTGTAACACTGCCTTTCAAATAAATAAATAAATCTTTAAAAAAATTAAAACAGTCTCGTGGGCACAGAAACAAATACTAAAATGTGGAAAAGGCAGCATCAAAGTTTATTCCTGAGAAAGACGATTCTTCAATACACATAGAAAAGCTACCCTCTCATCTGTATGCCCAAAAGGTACAAATTCGTTGCATCATTCGGTCTGAATAGGATTGTGGGGGGACAGAGCCAAGGAGATTTTCAGAACCTTTTGAATGCCCTTTAACCAATTCATGCAAGAGGGCAGGACAGGGATGGCAGCCATAGGAAGTATATGGCCCATGGTCCTCACACAGTGAGCCAATGTGGACTCGAGACAACAGTCAGTCTCCTGGCACCAAGTCGTTCCTTTACTCCTGCCTTCTGTAAGGCATCTTGGTGATACACTAATGGCCCAAAGGTTGGTTAAAAAGCTGCTCCTCGCAAAAATAGCTGCTCTAGTCCCTGTCCTTACAAAGTTTCCATTCTAAAGTGTGAAACAAAGAATCGGGCTGTAGATCAATAAATCAAAGAAGTAACTGCAGAGGCCAGGTTTGCTAGGAAGAAATAAAAGTGGGTGATGCAATAAAGAGGCAAGGAAGAGTTCAGAGGAATTGAGGAGGCCCCAAGCTCTTCCCTCTGGCTATTCTTCCAGGAATGTGGATGACAGAGGCATTCAAACAGGTGCACAGGGACTGGGGGGCCACTGTGAGCTTGGTAACCAAGCACGTACCCTTTTCCTGCTACACAACACACACACACACACACACACACCACTGAGCCAAAGCTTTCAACTACAATGTAGACACTTTCTACAACTAACATAACAGTAGCATATGTAAAATAGCCACATATTAAAACACAGGTTAGTAAATAAAATCATTTGTACTCTGGATTTCTCTTTCATCCCAGATATTACACTCTTAAAAAATGCAAATGGTGATCACAAATCCAAATATATTAAGAGAAGAAGGGGTAGTGGGGTCCAGCACTGTGGTGCAGTGGGTTACACCACCATCTAAAAGGCCGGCTTCCCATATGGGTTCTGGCTGGCTGCTCCTCTTCTGTTCCAGCTCTCTGCTAATGAACCTGGGAAAGCAGTGGAGGATGGACCAAGTGCTTGGGCCCTTGCACCCACATGGGACACCTGAATGAAGCTCCTGGCTCCTGGCTTTGGCCTGGCCCAGCCCCAGCCATTGTGGCCAGCAGTTGGAAGGGTGCTCTATCTGTCCGTCTCTCATCTCTCTCTGTAACTCTGCCCTTCAAATAAATAAATCTTACAACACAAAAAAAGAAGGGTTAGTGTGAAGGGGAAATAAAACAGTAAAAAAATTACTCTGAAAACACAGAAACAGATTCTCCAGAATGCTTGAAAATCAGCAGAAACTTAGGACAATATAGAGAGAATCTCCCTTCCGATGCCACGTTTTCAAAAAAATTGTAACATGTTGGAGAGAATCCAGAGAAGGGCAAGCAAAATGATTAAGAGGATGGAAAATGGAACCTCCGAGGAAAGGTTAAAAGGGTTATGATGGTTTAGCCTGAAAAAGAGAAGGCTAAGGGGTGACTTAATAACTGCCTTCAAGTATATGACGGGTTATTACAAAGGAGATGCCAACAACTTATTTTCTATAACCAGAGAGGACAGAGGAAATTGTCTTAAATTGCAGCGGGAGAAAGAGAGCAAGCGAGCGAATTCAGCGAGACACAGGACTAAGTTCTTGACCGGACCTGACTACATCAAGGGAGGCCGGGGGCTTTCTTTTCCCGGAGAGCTTTTTACACAAACAACCCATTCTCCTTGATGATCAGCAGCCCTTATTGGGTACGGCGAGATGGAATGGAAACCAAGTGACCTACAGCAGTCCTTTCCAAGCTATGTCAACGCTTGGTTCATAAACTGCAGTAAGACTTTCCTAATATTCTACTTCCTACCTTGCAGGGGACAAACCCAAAAATCAACATGGAACAAGCTCCCCCAGGATGGGTACACCAAAGCCATTATTTCTGACACAATGAAGCGGATGCAACTTTGCTACTGATTTTTTTTTTTAATGACAGTAAACAAAAGCAACAGGAAAGAAGCCCTAATGAATATCATTATGCTCAGAGGGGAAATGAGCCCACATGGAAGACACTCTGAGTCGCAATTCCTGCTAAATTATGGATCAAGTGTCGAACTGCCGGGCAATGCATCCTAAGGTCAAGCTGAACACAAGGATTCTCTTCACTTCCTTCAAGAAGAGGCATTTACTGCAGAAGGCTCAAGAACCAATAAAAAAGGTAATTTCACAATATCTCTACTGTGTCCCCAATCATCAAAAAGGCCGAAGGCGGCTCCATTCTCACTACACTGCGCTGCGCTTGCCACCCGGCTGGTTTTCAATTGACACTGTCGCGTATGTATTTTTTTCCCCCCGACGTTGGGCCTATTGGAGTTTTGTAAAAAATTGCAGTTCCACACCAGGCTGTTGATCTCTGCTTGGGCTGCGATCAAAAGTGGGGGATGATTTACACGCCGAAGGAAAAGTGGGCTCGGCACCTACTGCAGGGCGAGGTGGGGATTCTAAAAGCTAAATAAAATTTCAGATAAGAAAAAGAGTGGGTCAGACACTGGGGAGATTTCGGCCACTGGGTCATCTGAATCTGTGTTCCTGAAAAGTATCCACAAACAGCAAGTTCCAACAACCTTGTGAAAATCAAGGACTCAACCTTCACTGGCATCCGGTGAAAAGAGACATTTCAGGGTTGGCATAGCTGGTTAAGCCACTACTTGCTCTATGGTGGCGTCCCATATGGGAATGCTGGTTCAAGTCCCGGCTGCTAGACTTCCATTGTAGCTTACTGCTAATACACTCGGGATAGCCCATGTGCTTGGGCTCCTACTCCCCACGCAGGAGACTGGGATAGAATTCTTGGCTCCTGGATTCAGCCTTGTCCAACCATGGCTGCTGAGGACATTTGGGGAGTAAATAAGTGGATGGAAAAGGGCTCTCTCTGTCGCTCTTTCAAATAAGTCTTTCAAAAGAAAAAAAATAAATAAGAAAGAGAAAATAGATATTTCTACTTCAATCCTCGAAAACCCTAGAACTGTACTGCTCCAAACAGTAGCAATTAGTCATGTGCAACTATTTAAGTTACTTACAGTAAAATAAAAATCATAAAGTCATTTTCTCAGCTGCACTCACATTTCAGGTGCTGCATAGGTAAATCGGCTACCTCCAGGGACAGCACAGGTATGTCAACTTTTCCACTACTGCAGAACATTCTACTGAGCAGCTCTGTTCTGGCATATTCAAACCTGAAAGAGCCTTGAGAAAGCAGCTGTATGATCTGACAATTGGAGACTAAGGCTCACATAGAGCATGTTACTCGCTCAAATTTAGTCATGCATCGCTTAGTGACAAAGGTCCGAGAAATGATTTTCCTGTTGTAGGAACATCACAGCATGTGCCTTACAAAAACTAGCAATGGCTACAATGTCACTAGGGGATACTGTTTTATGGGACTACCATTGTACATGGTCAATTATAACTGAAATCTCATCACACAATGCATGACTGTAATTTTTAATTATGATGATGATGTATTTGAAAGGCAGAGTTAGAGAGAGGCAGAGACAGAGAAAGAGAGGGAGAGAAGTCTTTCATCCGCTGGTTCACTCCCCAAATGGCCACAATGGCCAGAGCTGAGCTGATCCGATCCGAAGCCAGGCGCCAGGAGCTTCCTTCAGGACTCCCACGCAGGTGCAGGGACCCAAGGACTTGGGCCATCTTCTACTACCTTCCCAGGCCATAGCACAGAGCTTGATTGGAAGTGGAGCAGTCGGGTCTCAAACTGGTGCCCATAAGTGATGCCTGCACTGCAAGCGGTGGCTTTACCCACTATGCCACAGCGCTGGCCCCTTGACGATATTTTGCCTAACTCAACCTCCGTGCCTATGTAGGCTAAACTACAGTAAACTGAGAGAAGTCAGAAGTTGCAAGTGATGAAGGCCTTGGGAATGAGTCAAGAGGAAGGTGACTGACCCTAAGGAATTTGACATGGAGCAAAGAGTAAGGTGTAAAGATGTTTCAGGCGGAAGACAGCATGAGCAAAAGGAAGCAAATTTGGCTGACATTCTACAAAGATCGAAGAAAACGCAGGGTTAAGAATTAAAAGGTAAACTGAGGCTAGACTTTTAAGTTTCTTGCTTCAGGTACTTATTACTTTTGTGAATTGCCACCCCTAACTTGGAGACTTTGAGTAGCAATTGTTTTTTCTCAACATTCATGGGATTGGCTGGGCTCAGCTGGGTGATTCTTCTTTGGCTAAGGAACACTAAGGCAACTGCATTTAGCTGGCAGCTTGTCTGGGCCTCCAAGGTACAGACACCTCAGTTCTTGTCTCTTTCCCTTTCTCTCCCTCTCCCTGCCCTCTCATCCTTCAGCCATCTGCCCAGAACTTCCCCAACACAGCAGAGAAGCCTGTACCCAGAGAACAAAGCAGAAGGTGCCAGGTCTGGGACTCTCACAGTGTCATTTCCACCACATTCCATTGCCCAAGGCAGGGTAAATGGGGGAGGGACTGAGACCCCAACCTCTTGGTGAGAGGAGTAGAGAAGAATGTGTGGCTGCTTTTAACCCAGCTCATGCCCTGCATACCGAGTGAAGGAATTTATACGCAATTTAGCAGGAAATAGGGAGCAAGAAAATAATGTGATCAGAATTGTGCTTGGGGAGAATAATCAAGTTTTTGATGAGCAGAATAAATGAGAGCCACAGAGAGAAAGGCGTTCGGTGGTTCTAATAGTTTTAGTGAGATTCATCCGCAGCGTCAGCTTCACTAGAGGGAACAGCAAAGTCACCGGAACTACGACAGGGATAACCACCAAGCGCACACCCGGGATGGAAGGCACGGAGAGAAACTGAGTCAACATTTCAGAGCAGACTCCCTGAGAAAGATGTGGTATTTACCCAAGGGAAAAGCTGGCTCAGTCAAGCTAAGTGTTAGTTTGGACCCATTGAGCGAAACCCTTTCCTGCAGTTTATGTTCAGATTCAAAAAGAGTAATGACAGCCACAGGCCGATCCAAGTCGACGCCAAACACACAGCCAAATGTACCTTAAGTGCTTTTTAACCTGGTTTCAATCATCACTTGCAATTTTTAAAATTCTGCTGAACAGGTAGCTCCCCTGAATTAGAAAGTTAAACAACATTTACCATTAGCCAGCCATTATTTGGAAAGCTGAAACTATATACTAAATTATAGGGTATAAGAGATACTTAGCTAACTGAAACCTGGCCAAAATACTAGGACAAATGCAGCTAAATACTAGCCTGGAATTCTGATTAACCACTACTTCCCACGGCCTTTGTTTCCATATCTCATCTGAAATAAGCATTATCAATACGATCCTTTTAGAAAGTTCATTCTAACTGAAGGGGGAGCCAGTCCCATGAAGGCATCCACAGTTAAGAGAGCAGAGATTGCTGGAACAGCTGCTCACTCCAAGTCCCTCTTTATTGTCTTCCTAGTACATGCCATGCACCAGGAAGACAGCAAAGGACACAATGGACCAAGTTCTCACAGTGTTGAAATGTATATTTAGTGGCAAGAGGCGAATTACAAGTAAATCTATCTCAGATCATTTCAGCTGAGGATAAATGCTGTGATGAAAAACAGATGGGGATGGCAGGGTGACACGCGTGTAGGTGCGTTGGTAGGAATGGGCTTAGCAAGAACAGTCAGGGAAGATCATTAACTATCAGAAAGAAATTAAAAGGCCACGTGTTTTTGTTACCTACAGGCTTGAACAAACTTATTTCTTTCCTAATTCTCTTCTTTGATGTCTCTCTTGAGCTCTTTAAAATTTTTTTAAGTAATTTATTTATTTGGGAGGGGAAGAGAGAGAGAGAATGAATATCCCATTTTCTGGTTCACTCCCCAAATGCCTGCAGGGACTGAGAGAACCAAAGCCAGGATTCAGAAACCCAATCCCCTGCTGCCTCCCACAGTGTGCGTGGAGTCAGCAGCCAGGTATGGAAACCAGGTGCACTTGGATGTGGGATGGGGGCATCTTAACCACGAGGCCACAAACTCATCCCTCTCCATTTCTTTTTTTCCATTTCATAAAATCTTCCTGGTAGCATTCATTATTCCAGTCAGTACGGTCATCATTCTTCCAAGGTCCATCAATACGTCTTTCTCCATTAGAAGATGTATCAATATAACAGGAAGAAGGAGGAAAAAGCGAGCCAGCGTTCCATCTAAAATGTGTTTCCTATCATCATAGGCACAAACACACACAAACTCAAAAGAAACGGTGTCTGGGTTGGAGAACTTTAAAGGGACACGGTTGGTGTCAGTAATAGCAATATCCACAAATAGCAGTTCAGTAAGTAGATCTGCTTCCAGTGTCCCTCCCACTCCATCTGCAACCCCCAGCACTCCTAGGGTATGTCTTTAACAGGCCCTGATACCTCAGTGAAAAATGGAGGTGCCAATGGTTTGTTGGCTACATGAATGTTAAATACTTCAAAGGACTGGACAAATAAGTCGGCAGCAAAAGTTTTATGAGTTCACTTCCTTGAAGGGAACTTGGAGAGCAGAGTTTTACTGCTGTGAATTCTGGTCACCCTTCTACCCCTCAGCATCTGTTTGAAATATGTAGTAGACAATTGCTTTTTTGGCTGTGACTCAGGTGGTTGAAATACAGGACAAACAGACTACTGTATATAAGCTTTCCTCCAGCAACAAAAATTTTTATGAACTCTCTTGCATAGCAAACGTGGTGGCCACTCAGTGCCCAGTCTCCACAGCATGGTCAGGCGAGGGGTGACCAAGCTGAAACCGTCTCCACTTGTTTCCTCACAGTTCAGAAGATACAGGCAGAACAGAATCACATCAACAATAACAACAGCACCTGGTGTGCTGCTTCCTTCATTACTCCTACGTGTAAAATTCCAAGGTAAACACTGAATATGGAAGTCTACATCAACGTCAGGCTTGCCATAGAGGCCCGCCAAAACAAACAAGTCCCACAGTTTGGAGCAAAGCAGAAGTTTCATGGAAACCAGGCACTGGCCCATTTAGAATCAGGTTTTTAAATCCCCCCCCCCCCAACACCACCACCATGACAATAGAGAAGTTAGAATGGCAGTCCCACAACCAGTGCCGAGACAGCACCCGCCCCCTTTGCTTCACCATGGCAACTGTGAGAAGGTCAAGGGTCAAAAGTCTGCTGAGCAGAACAGGAGTCCTTCTGTAAAATTCGGCCCAGACAAAAGCTAAAGCCCATCCCATGTACACAACACACACACACACACACACACACACTATAGTTTTGATCCAAAAGTGAAAAGCAGCCCATCTCTGCTGATTTCTGTTCAATGTAAGGGCTAGAAATATGTACGACGGCTGCCCACAGATTTAGAACATGGAATTTAAAGGACTCAAAGCAGATGACTCCAAAACAGAACAAAACACATTTTGCTAGAAACAGTGAATGGCATTAGAGAGAAACCACCTCACGTTAATTCCCGAAGACTAACACATCTAGCTAGAATGTCCATTCACAATCTGGGAACCAGTGTTTGCAGGAAAGTCTTTCAGCCAAGACCACTTCATTAGGGAGTGCAAATTTCTTTTCAGGGACCTGTTTTTGGGTTCTCCTAACAAATCTACTGACTCTTTCTTCCAATGAATAAAGTTTACTTTCTCTCTTCACTTGAAACTAAGATATGCTTTATCACACAACCAACAGCCACTGCCTTTGAACTTCCAACTCAAATGTTCCCCTTACACTTGAAATTATTTGCCTCTGAAATTAAAAGTACAGGAAAAAAGAATCGTGGTTCAGATGAGCAGAGTAACAACTGTTTTTTCTTCCTTAAACCCATTTACACAGCCCTTTCCCAAAAGTTGTCCCCAAATGCAGATTCCTCAAGGAGTATTTCAGGCATTTAAACGGAAAGTGAACTCCCATGAATTTTGGCAAAAATAATGGAAACAAGGACTGAAACAAAAATATCCAATAAAACACTTTCTCTTTCCTGAAAGGGATGGAAAGGAAATAAAACACACCCTGAAAAGAAAATGATTTTATAAAACGTTGCTAGGAATAGCTTCTACCAAATTGAAAGCGAACGCCACTCTTTTTTCGAATAAAAAAAAAAAAAAAGAATTAAAACCTGTTTCCCAGAATGGCTTCTCTAAACTCGTCAGCACCTCACAAATTTTTTTTATTGTTTAAAGAACGTTAAACTCATTTCAGCTTTCTTTTATTCGAAAAGTTAAGAAAGGAGGCCAACTTTGCCAAAAGGCATTTTTAATCATTTCGAATAAAAAATAAGTCAGTCACAAAGGACTCACCAGACATTTCAGAAGTGGTAATAATTTTTTCTTAAGTGTGAGAACTGGTTTCTCTCTATAAAAATCGCTATTGAAATGTTTAATGAAGGTATACCTTCCACGGGAGAAATTTCTTCAGAGACAGAAATTTCTTGATTTAATGACTGGGTTTAACACCCACTAGGCCTTCAGTTTGCCACGCGGTGCCTGTGGGCAAACTGCAGGAGAAGGAGGAGGTAGGGGCTGGCTCTGGCCCCATGGAAGAGAAGAAACAAAACACATTGCTCCAGTGCTCTCAAAGGCATCCAGACAACCTGAGGGCCACACAGAACGCCATGGACCACTTGTAGAAATCCAAAACGAGGGGTGGGCAACGGAGCCCCATCAGCACCAGCTCAGGCCACAGGATGAGAAGGAGCACTGCTGTCCAGCAAATGTGAGCCAACAGGGGCCAGCACTGTGGCGTAGCGGTAAAGCCGCCACCTGTAGTGCCAGCATCCCGTATGGGCGCCGGTTCGAGTCCCGGCTGCTCCACTTCCCATCCAGCTGTCTGCTAATGGCCTAGGAAAGCACTAGAAGACGGCCCAAGTGCTTGGGCCCCTGTGCCTGTGTGGGAGACCTGGAAGAAGTTCCTGGCTCCTGGCTTTGGATGGGTCCAGCTCCAGCCATTTCAGCCATTTGGGGAGTGAACCACTGGATAGAAGACCTTTCTCTCTTTCTCTCTTTGTCTCTGCCTGTCAGTCTGCCTTTCAAATAAATAAATAAATAAATCTAAAAAAAAAAGTGAGTCGCTGGTGGTAAGGGAAGCACCGTGCTTAAGCACTATCTCAACCTTCAGCAGGAAAACAGAAAACCAAAGACGATTCTCCTGACAGCTTGACACCAGGGAAACAACGAAGCTCCCTAAAGGAAGGACTCAAAGCCACAACACTCAATTGCAAATTCTGGAAACCACTAGCATCTCACGAGAAGTCATAACACTGCAGGGAAACACTGAGGCCCTCAGTAACTCACCTGCCACAGCCAGTGTACTACGTCCAGGGCAGACTTCCAGGAAAATGGGGGCACAGGCACAAGAATAAGAGCCAGCCCTTGGCTCCGAGGAACTTAAGAGCTTTTTGGGAGGAAAAGACAAATGCAGGAGAGGCAGCACCACTAGTGAGACGGTGACAAAGTGCCATTTGGGGGACCATGATGGCGCCACGAACAACGTTTGACACCTGGTGACCTGTCAACGCCCCATCTCCCAGAGACTCCCACAGTTCCGTTCTTTCAACTTTTCTTGAACTCTGTGTAATTAAACACCAAATTTGGCAACCTGTGCTAATTTTGAAAGGCGCTCCCTGGGAATTTAGTAAAAGTTTAAACAACTTGTTTACATGTGTTTGGCCCATCTGTTTAAACAAAAAGTTTATTTTAATAGGGAGCCAATCTTGGGTGCAAGTTCCTTTTGTGCGGGAGACCACGGCTGACCTCTTACCCAGCTCTGCTTCCCTAATCTGCATTCTAAATCTCCTTTGTAAACAAAACTCGAATAACAACCTTTTATGAAAAACGTTGAACACCTCCAAGATGACAGTTGCAAAATAAACTCGACTTTTATAACCAGGAAGCATTCTAAACATACAGAAAATACTTTTTTTTTACACTTCTAAGAAACCACACACAAAGATTTTTCTTTTGTGTGTGTGTATGTGTGTGTACATGTATCTGCTCCTGACGATCCTTCTGAAATGTGTGCGTTCCCATCATGCCCTGGTGTTTTCCAGCCCCATGATGCCTTCACTTTTGATTGTGGAGATGATGCTGAAGTGCCCAGAGTATTTACTGATCCAGTTATCTTGTTCTGTGACAGGCAGAATCAATCAATCAAGAGGCCGGCTTTGCACTTACATATTCCAGGCACATCTCCGCACTTCAGGATACGAGATCACAGTGTTATCCAGCCAAATTTGATCAACAAATGCAGTTCCCCTGTGCCACAGCAATCTCAGATGAAGATGTTATTATGTGGAACCGAGCAAAGTGATAAAGACAGTACAGCAGCGCTTGGAGGAGCCCGGCTGGACCTCACTGACAGCTTTTATATACAGAGGCGGCGATGTCCCTTCTTCCAGGATTATAAAAGTTGCCTTGATTGGAAGAAAATCATGCTGTACATACACAGGTGACCCCCACACACTGCATTTCCCCATCTAAAACCAGAATCCTCCAGGAAGAAGCAACGTGGTTCCATGTTAACATTGCAGACAGGAGCTTTCCTGATTGTCTGGCACAGCTAATAGGTGGAAGACAAGAAGGAAAAACCCGTGGCCTCGTAACTGAATCAGGGTTATAAATAATTTTATTAATATCTCAATCTTTGACACTGTGTGTAACTTGGTGTCAATATTTTAAGTGGATCTCAAAAAAAGTCTAAGAGATTCTCTTATTGTGCCAATAGCTTTCACTTCACTACTGCCCTGCAGTTATTTTACATTATTTAATCCCAAATCCCATCTTTTGGAGTCTACCTTCCTCTTGCATTTTAAATCTTTAATGGGAGCCTTTGGCGGTCCATGGGTACAATGATTAGATATCTGCAGAGAGAAATTGAAAAATTAATCATCGTTTCCATTTTATAGTTTTGTATTACACCAAAAATTACTTACTTGTAGAAACTAACTTCTACACTCTGGCAATATGTTCCTTAACACTGTGAATGCTGAGAATGATTTCAGATAAAGCATGTCCAAACTGAGCCAGTAAACAGCCTTAAGTTATTCTCTGAGATCTGAATTCTGGGTTTTCGTCCAAATTTCACTTTGAATCATTTTAATTAAAATGCACTTATTGGTAGGGGTTTTGCTACATGTGGTCTAGAACCAACCAGGCAGGGTAAGAGTACCCAACCTAATTGCAGGAATGATGGTAAAATTGTTCATTATCTTTTTATGAGTTTTCCTACTTAAATTACACCATTTCACAACTATATGCAAAATGCGCAACGTTATCCCCATGCAGTTTATTATAGAAACTGATATATGCATTAATTTGACCTTTGCCTAAATAACTTCTTAACCACAAGGAATGAACAAAATGAAAAACCGCCTCAGGTCCATGTCACCTCGTGAGTATCATCAAACTGCTAAATCTATTAACTTGGTTTTCTTTTTTTCACTATTATTAAACTGGAAAGAAAAATTCAACTGGAAAATTGTGCCTTTTCGGTTCCCTTGTCATCATGTAATAAGTATGAGAAATATATGTGCAATGGCCAAATGGCCGGCAGACAAAACACCCACTCTAAGTGACGTACTGTTTTCCATACCACTCAGACAAAATCAAAACAACAGAACTGCTGCAAACAAAAACAAAATAACATTTCCCATCAGCATTCCAGACAGAGAAAATTTACAGGAAAAGGAGCTGGGAAAAGAACCAGAATGAACTGACTGCTCATACCTCCACGCTGGGCAGGGACATTTCTTCAAGACAAACAGCACTGACTTTAACACTGAAATGTTTAACCATTGATAAAATGTTTGCCAGTGCTGGAAAACTTTGTTCCCTGCCCCTGCTTATGGGCAAACATTGGAACTGTTTTGATGAAGAACTTCTATAGAACCAAGGGGCCTACATTCTATTTTCTATTTTATTTTATTTTCAACAGGGGGAAACTCAAGAAAAGAAACTCAGGGTGCAGAAGGGTCCAGGGGTGAGTCTGTAACTTCCTGATTTCTCCTTTCGCTGAGAAATACGGAGGCGTTTTCTGATACTGTTCAGTTCACAGGGGAGGAGAGCGTAAAACTCCCTTGAAAAAAGTGAAGATGATCTCCTTTTAGAGCTGAGTCACATTTATGTAACTTTGTGCAGACGCCAGCTCCCCATAAGTCACTGGATCAGGATTTAACCCAGGTTCCCGCTTGCACACTGAGGCAGCGCAGCGACTATCAACAGCTGTACTTGCTGATTTCATGGAGTCCGCGCGCAGTGTCTCCATCACAGTGGATGCTTGTCAGCTGCACTCTCGCTAACACAATTCCTGTGTTTTGCCTGGCAGTAAATGGACGCCTCTGCCCTAGCGTCGTCTAAACAACTCCGTTAACATTTGCCCCCGAGCGTCTCTCTCTTTGTCCAGTCCCTGTCTTCTAACAGATGTCATCCAAGCCTAATCAAGCATAAAA
Source organism: Lepus europaeus (assembly GCF_033115175.1). Lineage (NCBI taxonomy): Eukaryota > Metazoa > Chordata > Mammalia > Lagomorpha > Leporidae > Lepus > Lepus europaeus. Next base: position 45,583,784 of record NC_084835.1, read on the forward strand.
TGGTCATAAATATTTCTTTCTGGTAGATTTCACATTCGCATTTCATGCAGGGACATGATATTTTTCTGCTACCTCCAGGGAGAGCCTAATGCAAAAACCAGTTACTTGCATTCTAGCCTCATGTTCCTTTAGTAAAATGCAGAGCGCGTCCCCAGTTCAAAGACATAAAAAGGCGTGAGACTTTATCTTCTGCCTTTTGTTTAACAGCACCTTTTTTCTCACTCTACTCTACTCCCCCCACCCCCCGCCCCCGAACTGCCCCAATGTATCTTCATCTTCTGGTTTACCCTGATGTGGTACAAAAAGCTTCTTTGTGCATGAGCAAATATAAAACAAGATCTAAAACGAGACCATGCCTACCATCTTTTAGTAACTTTAGGTTCACAACATTAGATTCCTTAATTACTGGCAAAAAAGTTTTTTTTTTTTTTTTTTTTTTTTTTTTTGCTCAGATACCTCACTCAAATAACAAGCTATTTAAAGAGTGGATGAGATAAGAAGTGGGCTCTTCTATTTTGGTTCATTTTTATGCACAATTTTGCGACCTCCTTCATCATATTTAGCTAAAACAACGGGATGAATCCAACGTACAAATTTAAGGTTTATGCCAATTAACCAGTTGAGAGAAGAAAAGATAATCACAAGATAGGCCCCGTTTCCAATACTTAAACTTTGATCAAGCAGCGGAAGCTACTCCAAATAATTAATCTGTCTCCTTAATGAGAGAAGAATTAGTAATCAGCATAATCGTATTTATCTTCGGCAAACTTAGTAAATAATGAGACTTCATCTAAAATAAAACTATCCTAATAATACTTTCGGGGCCATATGTCTGTGTTTCTCTTTCCTATCCCTTTTGTCAAAACAAAAATCTTATACAGCTATTTAAAGTGAACTGCAAACACTTAGCGGTATATATCACAACAATGACGCTCCCCCCTCACCCCTCACTCCGACGAGCCTAATATTTGATTACTGCTAGTCAAATCAAGCTTTCAGGCAAATAATCTCCATTTTTAAAGTTAATGAGATATGGTCATGGCGACAACAGCTTGCAGAAACTTTTAATTTTAATTCCTGCAGGCTGTGCTGGCCTCTTTTACAGCAACTACTGTATGAATGAGTCAAATTTGCCAACATGGCTTATGTAGACAAGTGCACACTAATTAAAAATACCCACTGGTATCATAATTTAAATACCATGAAAATAAACTGTGAAAGTCGCTCGGATCCAGTCTTATGGTTTCCTTGGAGTGCGTTTCTTTTGACTATAGGATGTTTTATTGCTCACGTACTCTCAGCTGAGAAACCGTTTTGCATCTTTGAGGAATTTGGGGTTTTGATGTAATTATACAATTTGTGTTAATATTTGTTTCACATAAGCTGTTAAGCAGGCCTCCCAGAACGACCACTAATTGAGAAAACCATATTGCCGAGGCAAGCGGCAAATTTACACTCTTGATTTACTGTCAGTCTTCAGTTTCCTTCCATGGCGCCTTCTTTCTCTTGTCTCAGCTTGAGCCACGAAAAATTCAAGATCAAAACATGGTTGGTTGGGTCGGTCTTTTTTTTTTTTTCTCTCGGATTCTTTTTGGTTTAAGTTTTCATTCTTCTTCAAGTCTGTATTTTGACAAGTTTTCTTGCAAACAAGGAGGAGGGGCATTTCTTCACCTAACTCCCAGTGCAAAACTCGGCTGCCACTTCTTTCCCTCCATGCATCCGTCCAAAACAAATGCACACTCGACGTGGTTTGTTCCTTTTTAAAGAATTTTTTTTTGGCAAGGGAATTCCAAAGTCTGACTTTGCTGGGATCAAAGTACATTTTACACTGGGTACAAAGTTGGCACTGTGAGGGTTAAATCTATTGGAGGGGTTAAATATGCAATTACCGCTGACTCAAACCAGAGAGACATATAGATAAATAGAAGGAATGAAGTCCCCAGGTTCCCTTTGGAAGCCTTCATCACATTACGACCAGACAGAAACTCTTTAAGTACCATTTTCAGATGTTAAATCATTGTTCGCGCTGCACATATTCTCACAATTCCTGGGGGAACAATATCTGAGGAGAGCGTGCCAACAAATGCAATCCCGTAAACAGGCATTTTTCCTCTTGTTGTTAGTCCCTTCGTATTCCTGCTCCGGGCCCTGTCATCCGTGCCTTCACTCCGCTTTGAAGTTAAAGTCCGGAATGAGCGGTGTCATCTATTATCCAGAGTGTTCATGCAGATTATGAATAAGGAACAAAAGTGACTTTCAGTATACTGCCTTTGCATTAGCGAGTTGCCGTCTCTCCTTCCCTCCTTCTGCCCTTCATACCTTGCAACCGACAACCTATTAGAAACCTGATTTCAGGGCTTCTCCGGGAGAGACACCGCCGTGCGTGCAGAGACGTAAGAAGTTGCACAGCTGGGGGACCAGGCCCTGTCTCTGAAGCCAGCCTTTCTCCTTCCTTAACCCTTATCTTACAGATGCCCTTCAGGACTAGCGTCTGCTGGTGGGCCCAGCTCTTCATTTACATTTTTCTGTTGACAAACAGAGTCCATGAATATTAATTATTCTGAAGTTTATTTGCAGAAAAGGCACTTTCTAATCCTTATCAATTATTTATCGAAAATCTCCCCCGCCTAATAATCTCATTAACATTATTATACTAAGGCCAACAGCAAATATTCCTTTGATAAGTAACAACCCGACCCGTTACCCTTCCTGCCGAATCTCATGGCTCGAGCGAGGCTAACCCAGCTTTCGTCTCAGGAAGGCTCCAGGTTAGCCCTCCGTTTTCATATATCTATACAAGAAAATCTCAGACAGTGCCTTCTATTTTAGAATGCAAAGTTTCTGATACTCTACCTTAGAGGGGGGAAAAAAAGACAAAAATGAAAACCTAGGAAAAATAGATGCGTGTCTGCCGCTTACGTTGCAGAACTGCTAAAGGCAACCCCAAGGGACCACATTCGCATGCAAAAGTGTACCCTCACAAGCTTGTCTTTTAGCTTCATTCTTCACGAATGTTCCAAAGTACCCTCGTATGTGAGGTCATCAAAGAATGTCATGCCAGTTAAAACCCCATCCGAAAATGACAAGTGCTTCATCGCTTACCAAGCATGAACACTTCATTTGCTTTCCCTAACACCCTGCTGACAGGTGCAGGGCGCTTATTATTATGAACCTGTCTTTGCCGCTGAGGAAACCGAGGCGAAGCTCGCTGAGCCCCAAGGTGAGCGGTCCTGTGTTTAATACCATGGTTTCCTTCTCCCTTCCTTCCCTCTGCCTTCCTGATATTTCTGTTTGTTGCTCAGAAATGGCGTTTTGTAAAGGGCTGCGGTGCCTTATGGCAATTTGTTAGGGATCGCATTTTCCAAAAATAACACCGAAACACCGACACCAGAGTCCGAGTTCTAGTTTACCCAGAAGCGAAGGAGAGAAGCGGCAGTGCATGTTTTCGGAGGGCTGCCTGTGCACTGGGATGATTCAACGAAGGCTGCAGGACCATGCCGCTTGCTGCCTTTACAGACAGGACTTTCCCCAGGTTCCTGATGCCTGCAGAATCGGAGGGGAAGGTGACCAAACCTCCCAGGGCGTGCCCTCCACAGATGAGGTGCACGGAGCATGCGGTGTGCCAGATCCAAAATTATTCGAGTCCACGTGCTCAGTTAGGATGGAAGCAGGCCTCCATGGAAAGTCAAGTCTAGTTCAAGTTTGACTTTCGCCAGGAGAAGTGGGGTGGACCACCACAGCAGACACTGTGACAACAATGCGGTCCTTCGATGCCACAGCGTGGGGCCAGGGATGCTCAGCAAGGTTCCAAAGTCCCAAGGCTTGCAGCAGCCTGGGAAGAAGCAGCTGACAAGAGTGTGGCCCTGCCAGGGCTAAGCTCTCGAAGTGTCACTCAAACTCTTGAGCTGACAGCGTATACACTTCTAATTTGTTGTTTATTTACTTCTGTTGATTTGAAAGGCAGAAAGAGAGAGCGAGAGTTGAGAGAGCGAGCGAGCGAGCGAGAGAGATTTCTTCCATCTGCTGGTTCACTCCTCAAAAGCCTGCAAGAGCTAGGGCGGCAGCAGCCTGAAGTTAGGAGCCTGGTATTCAGTCTGGGTCTCCCACATGTGTGACAGGGACCCCAGTACTTGTGCCACCATCTGCTGTCTCCCAAGGTGCACACCAGCAGGAAAGAGGAGTGGCGAACAGAGCCGGGACCTGAAGTCAGCGGCCGAGGTAGCAAGTCCTACATGGCAGGTGGGATACATTTTGACAGAACAGCCCCAAGGTGGAGGGGAAGCTCCCACCACGTTCTCACATAGGAGGTCTGATGAGATGCCCACTCTTAAATGAAGCATCCAAACGAAAACACAAACTCCAGGGCAAAAAGCTCATGGAGCTAACTATGTGTCTGGAATCATGTCAAAGCTACAGAACCTATAGGCCCAAACAACTCCAAGATGTGAGCTAAAGGCTCTAAGACAGTGACCTACTCCCCAACGCAGGGCGGGTTACGGCAGCAACACCCAGACCCAGGCTGGCCGACGTCCTTGGCGTGGCTCTCGGACCGCTTTCATAGAGAGGTCACTTCTTTTTCACTCTTGGTCTGGGGCTCATCATTTTTTTTTTTCCTGCCACAAAAGGAGTTTCTCATGAGTTGTCTAACAACATGAGTCAGGATCCCTAAAGACTTTTGCAAAACTGACGTGGTCTGATAGCAACAATCTGCCAGGCAGGCAGTGAGGTTCCCTTCCCCAACTCCAAGTTCTCCATCCTCCTCCTCTCTACTGCCGCCACCCAACCTGGCCCCTAGAATGGGAAGTGCCTTGGTGGGTGAGATAATCCTTTTCCCTCTTGCTCTATTTTGGCCTTAGCTCTCGTCTTGCACAAAAACACTACAAGCGTACGAAATGCAGAAAAGTCTTTGGATGCACCATTCCGGCTGGTATCCTATCAGTACAACCCTGCACGGCAACATAAGGAGGAGAAGGAAGACCAGACTCAAAGCGCAGATGCGATACGCACAGGATGGATGAGCGGGACTCCTACATTCTGTATCAGAGTGCCTGGGCTCGTGTCCCGGCTCCAGTCACAATTCCAGTTTCCTGTTAATGTGCACGCCTGGGAAGCAGAAGGTGATGGTTCACGTAGCTGGGTTCCTACCACTCCATATAGAAGACTCAGAATGAATTTCCAGCTCCTGGCTATGGCCTGGTGCACTCCCTGCTGTTGAAGACATTTAGGGAGTGAACCAGTAGATGAGAGATCTTTGTTTTGTTCTCTCTGCTTTCAATTTTTTTTTTTTTTAAAGATGCTACATATTCCACTGAGGGACACAATGCAAGGTGATTTTTAAATGAGGGTGGGAGTGTGGGGTACAGTTAGGCAGCCTAAGAAGACTATGACTACCAAGGAAGGAAGCTCAGAGGCTGCCTCTGCTGTGGCTGACAACCACGCGATGTGGAGACCAGGGCTGAAGTCATCCCACCAGGGAATGCTGGCATATTCTGGGAAGTCTGCTTTCCCAACAGCACTCGGGAACATGTGGGCCTGCAGTCACCAGGATAACCACAGTGAATGAGACTGCAAGGAATGGGGATTGGGAAACAAACCATGGTGGGAAGGATGAAACGCGGAGGTTTCTGCTTTGTTTTATGGAAGAAAATGAAAACATAAAAAGGAACTGACCTTCAGGTACCAAGTGATAAACACAAGAACTTTATCACGTCCTCCACAGAAACAAGATCCTTGAGGCACCATCTAGGATGGGGGTTGGCCAACTACTACCCGTGCACCAAATCCAGTCCACTGATAGTTTTGTATATAAAGTTTTACTGGAACACAGAAAGAGCCATTTAGGTCTATAACATCTATGGCTGTATTCAGACACAGTGTTTGTGGCAGACACAGAATAGGTTGCAAAGCCAGCAAATTTACCATCTAAAGAAAATTCAAAGTTTGGGGACAGGCATTTGACCCAGCAGGCAAGATGCTGGCTAAGATGCCCACATCCCATATCTGGTATGGAGTGCCTGGGATGGAAACCCACCTCTGGCTCCTGTCTCCAGTAGTTGGGTTCCTGCCATTCATGTGGGAGACCTGGATTGAGTTCCTGGCTCCCAGCTTTGGTTTCAGCCTTGGCCCAATCCCACCTGTTGTGGGCATTTAGGGAGTGAAACAGCAGACGGGAATATTCTCTCTCTTATTTTCTCTCTCTCCCCCTAAAATATACATGTTTAAAAACTACAGAAAAAATAGTTAATATTTGCTCATGCCTGCTCTAGAATACTGTTAAGGAGGAAAGAAGCCACTTCCCAATAGTTTCCATTAAAACAGAGTGCATGGACACACACAGGCAGACAGACATACTCTATGTACGGACTACTGATGCTAGGAGTGCTAATAACCCTAGGAACAAGGTTCCTGATTTCACTCACCCTGACAGATCATGGGAGGCTCCACATCATACCCCACAAGACTGTTTCTAAACACATCAGGGGCATCCACGCAGAAGGTAAGCAAGGGCAAAGCCTTTATTTTGTCTGAGCTTAGTGTCTTCAGCCATAAAATGTGGGACTGGATCATTTGAGGAATTTAAAAAATTCTATGACTACACGGGAAGAAAAAGGAGGAAAGTGAATACATGATGCGTGCACACAGAGCAAGCGTGCACACACACACGCACACACACCTCTAGATAAGTGGAGTTCAAAAAGTTCATGGAATATGGGATTAAACATTTATTTTGGTGCAAAGTAGTTGGTGAAATCCACACATGGATTTTTTTGACACACATTAATTTTCCAGTTATGAAAAAAGTTTGCACTAATGAATCCAGACTTTTAATTCCACTTTTCTGTGAATTTTTTAAGTCCCCTGGTATACATGGAGTAGGGAGTGCAGGGAGGAAGAGAACCGAGGACCACAAGAGACTGCAGGGACAATCACGCAGGAGTAGGTAACTATCTATTCAAGGGACAACTGGAAGTTGCTTTTGTCACTCCTACAGGATGTACAAGTTGTGAACAGGAGGCACACTCTATTTAAACATAATAAAGAAGCACTAGGCGAGATCAAGGTCCAATGACACATGCTGGAAAAGAGCTGGAAGCCACCAGGAGTTGGGACAGAAGCGCGTCCTCCTCCGAGGTGCTCAGAAGTGGGCACCTACTTCTGCTCCCTGTCCAGGGCACTGACACACTTTGCTGTTCTTCCTAGGCCCAGCAGGTGCGTGTCTTTTCTGCAGTGAGGACACAGATACGGCCACGGGGACCTCTCTGAGGCACCGAGGTTCCCTGCCTCTCCAACGGCTGCCCCAAAGTGGAAGATTTTCAAATTCTGACTTGGTTGTCTTGTCAGCCTGCCCCCGCTGTTTTTGCCACAGCGCCGTGGATTTAAAGGGGAAGGGAAAATCAAGACAGACTCAAGGTGAATCCTTGCGGTCTGGAATTTGGGCTTTTGAGCAGACCCGGAACAAGAGCAACTGACACGTTAGCCAGCCCAACGGCCACCCAAGGGCTAGGCCTCATCAGCCTAGTTCATAAAAAAGCCGTGAAAGTGAAAGACCATTTCCCATACTGGAAACAAACAGATGCCTTTGCTGCTGGGGAAATGTACATTGTTTGACTTGTAGGTTATGAATCTTTAAAACCCCCACCCCACATCCTATCACACAGCCTCCGTGAGTTCTATCTTTTATTTATTGGGCCAAGCGACTGTTCTTTGTTGACGGGAGTGGCGTGGATGCGAGCAAAGCAGGTGAGCCCTGGAAACATGAACACAAAACACCATTTGGGGAGCAGAAGACATTTTGTCAACAGAGCTAATCACTCTGAGAGCAAAATAATCCACTCTTCCCCGATATTAAGACAACAAAAATCACTGTGGCAGCTTCAAAGGCACTCACTCATTAATCAGGGAAGCTGGGCAATTAGTTGCCTCAAGAAACACAAGGTACCAGAAATATTTTATCCAAATGCATTTTTGTTGGTTGGGAAAAGGGTTCAAGCCTGTTACATAATACTAAGAAAACACAGACGGTATTTCCCTAGTCCTGTCGCTCTGTGACAGCTGTTGGGGTCACCTGGCAAAAGTGTGCAGTTTAAGTCCTCTGGTGCTGTGTACCAAACACAAGAGCAATAGTGGGGAACTTGCCAAACCCAACATGGCTGCTTTTTTAGGTTGTCTATAAAATACCTACTGCAACCATCAATGCCTGCAGCTTACATGTGCCCTTATTAACACACCCAGGCTTGCCACGTCTTAGAAGCAATGCCTTCACCCCCTGGTTAGACAAGGAGATGGCAACGCGAAGGGTCAGGTTCTCTGCGGCCAGGGGCACCATTCAGACCCCGCAAGACTACAAACGCTTTGGCTTTCTTGCCTGCAGCATGCCACACATCACCGGAGGCCCTGCCACATTTCTGCTGTTTCTTGAATGGAACACAGGCCTTCTCATCACACGGAGAATGAAGCTGACTTCTGCTTGGCATGCCAGGCCTGGGGTTTCACTGCAAGGACTCAGGGCAGCGGGTGCAAACAGGACTCTCTCCCTTTATCATGAAGAGAAACCAAGCCAAGCTGCAAGGCACGGTTGCTTACCAGTAAAATTGGGCACATTTGCTGAAAATAAGGGTTCAATCTGCAAAGAGCACAGGGTAGGCATAGAAAAGCTGCTGGCTATGGCAATCTTCAGGGTTTTCCTTCTGGACCTGGCAAGACACGCAGGTGGAGATGAGAAAGCAGCCTAGGGTACTCTCGATAGGGAAGGAGGGCCTGGAAAATGTGCGGAGTCCTTTCTGGAATGAACCCATCACCAGTAAACACAGTAAGTGAGGCTCTGTGCTCTGTGGCAGACCTCAGCTTCTGGGATCGGCAGACCTGAGTTAAAGCCTGGACTTGTCTGATTACGAGCTGCGTGAGCAAACGTGGGCAGCTCATTCAGCTTTTTCTCGGCTTGAATGGGAGTACTCAGCCCACAGGGTGTTCTTGAGACAACTGCGTGAGACATGCAGAGTACTAGGATAAAGTTGCTGTGGGTATTGTTATGACTCCTAACATCATTATTGCTCCTGATATTAGTAATTTCAAACCCATAAAAAACTGTGACAATAGGGATGCTTAGGATTTTAATTAAAAAAGGATTGTACTCATTTGATTGAAAACTAGGATGCCCTGCTGTCATTATAGTGTGCTAAATGTTTCCTCTTAAAAATAATTTTTAAGAATTATGGCTAAGGATGGAATTTTACTACGCTGGGAGAAGGTGAAAGGGGAAAATAGCATTCATTAGACCATCATGTATGAAATTTGAAAATAAGAACACACAAAATACAAAATAAAAATTAAGGTTTTTTAAAAAAGTGAAGCACTAGGTAAGAGAATCAACCCTATCAATTCTGATGATGAGCAGCATTAGAACTGTTTTCTCATTCCTAAACTTCCTTGGTGGGAATAAGGCAAAACGATGGCCACTAAGATGCTAACAGTTCTCGATTCTGTAAAATGGGCTTGCAGGCAGTTGCATTTCATTGTTCTGTGTGCTGGCTCAGTTGCACCTTCTGCTTTTTTCTACAATGAACGTGTAATTCATTGTGCAGCAGAAAATCCAACATGATTTGGTATTCAATTTCCAATGGAAAACATCTGAATTGCACCCAAGCCTCACACAGAGCCAACTCCGAGGATTTCACTTGGCTTTGGCACACAGGTTATGTTGTAGGCAGGGGTAGAGTTAAGTGACTGTCTTGCCATCTCTTCCAGCATGCTCGCAGCCATTCCCTAACTGTGCCATCGTCACCTTGCCAATATTTTATGGGAACGTTACAAAATGCACCTACTGCTAGTTATACTCACAAATTGGAGCACCTTCTAAAACTCTGGCTTTGAAGAAAACAACTCCCCCGTGCCCCAGTTCTCATTTCTTCAGACGCTTTCCCAGCCTTCCAGAAATCAGGATGGGCCACAGGAATCAAATATTCCCTCCGTCTGGAATGTAAGAAGGGGACTCAGCAAGACAGCAGCCTAGGGAAGCAATTGGTTCTGTGCAGTGTGTAATTATTTGCTATCCTGGTTCTAGGTACTAATCCCAGGGAAAATAGAGAGGGAGGGCAGCAAGGGGCATGGAGACACAAAAATCATTGCCATGTGTAAAAACTCAAGATGTTTTTTAAAAAAAAAATGCAGGCACAAGAGTTTAGCCAGAAAGAAAGAGACATGCCAATAAAAAACCTGCTTCTTAAAATTTGGCTGGCAGTGTCCTTCCTCTCCCCAATGGATACTCTTAGAAAAGAAAACATGGTCCATTTTTTCTCCCTTGCCTGTATTTGATTTCCAATTAAAATTAAATATAAACTGAAACGCCACCTGGATTTCAGCAAAATCCAATCCTCGCCCTCCACCCTTCCTTTTTTTCAAAAGAAGAACCTGGGCTTACATATACAAACATTTTGCTAAATGACCCGTGGCAAATTGCGTAATGCCAGTAAAAGTTGTGTTTTTTAAGTTATGAGCCCCAAAGATTTTATCTGAAATAAAACCCTGATTCAATTCAGATTCTGGAGGCAAACTGTGTCCTTAACTCTGCCTCTAAATTTGAAACATTTGTGAGCGGGGCCCCTTCAGTAGGGCTGCTCGTAGGTATGGCGGAGAAATTCTGTATTGATTAGGATATGTGTTTTCTTTGCTAAAATGGTCAATTGGGGCACTAATTGCCTACAAGAACGGGTTCCCTGCAGTCTCTCAGTCTGTGCACAGAGGTCAGTTTCTAAATGAGGAGTTCCATTGTCCGGATCTCATGCTTCTCTCAACTCACCACCCTGGGGGAAGACACAGGGACTCCTGTATTCCACAGGGGAGGAAGAGGGTTCCTCTATGAGGAACTCCAAGAGAGAAATGTCCACAAGGCCCTAAGGGGATTGGATCTGAATATCAAGTGGGAGGGGCAGAGTCCATCCATGGAAAAGTCTTGCGAAACTATGCAGTTCCCTCCTGGTCTCCACCTTTGTGTCCCTAAGATGTCAGTGGGCGCTTTGCACCATTGCCAAAAGAGCATTGAGAAAGAGTGCACAGAGCTGACTACCATGCTGAGGCCAAGGTATCATCTCTATTGCCCCACTATCCAGATGAGAACAGTGAGACTGGCAGAGATGACAAACCTGCCTAATTTTACTCATCTGGCAAACTCTTGAGGCAGGGGCTTCGACCCTCCTCAAGGGGACTCCTCCTGACTCTTCCGGCTCCTGCAGGCAGTGATCCAGGCTGCAGCCACAGCAAAGTGCACTGGGTAGCAGCGAGGTATATCTGCAGATGGCTGTGGACCCAAGTCACACCAGGTCCACGCAGACTGGGAGCAATGGGGAGAGGTAAATGAAGCAAGTGTCTTTGTTCACCTGTACTCTCTGTTGATAGAGGATTGATTTTGTCACAAACTGACCATGTTAGATGATGATTAGCAGTTGTCACATTTGATAGCAGAAACATGCAAGGGCCAGGCAGCTGTGTGGAGAGAGGTACCAGGGAGCAAACGGGGGTCGCTGAAAATGTGAAGTAATTATGGGAGAAAATCTGGTTACTGTAAAATGTTTATTCCTTGATTCCTATGCAAAGAAAAAAAAATGTATGTATAGGGGCAGGTGTTTGGTGCAGTGGTTAAGACGCAGCGTTGGATGCCTACGTCCATGTCAGAGTGCCTGGGTTTGTTTGTTTGTTTTTTTTTTTTTTTTAACTTTTATTTAATGAATATAAATTTCCAGTGTACAGCTTATGGATTACAATGGCTTCCCCCCCCCCCATAACTTCCCTCCCACCCATAACCCTCCCCTCTCCCGCTCCCTCTCCCCTTCCATTTGCATCAAGATTCATTTTCAATTCTCTTTATATACAGAAGATCAATTTAGTATAAAGATTTCAACAGTTTGCACCCACATAGAAACACAAAGTGAAACATACTGTTTGAGTACTAGTTATAGCATTAAATCACAATGTACAGCACATTAAGGACAGAGATCCCACATGAGAGTGCCTGGGTTTGAATCCCACCTCTGCTTCTGATTTCAGCTTTATGCCAACCCACACCCTGGGAGGCAGCAGCGATGGCTCAAGTACTTGGGTCCCTGTCATTGATGTGTGAGACCTGGATTGAGCTGTGGCCTGGTGCTACCTCACCTGTTTCAGGCATCTGGGGAGTGAACCAGTGAATGAAAGATTTCTCATAGACTGTATGCCTTTCAAACAACAAAACTACACATACACACACACACCCTTAAGGTACAGGTATTCTCTGTCATTTAACTATATCTCAGGAAAGTTTTTCAACAAGTGTGAATCGAATTAACTCTCCTTTGGTATAATAAAGGCAATACATGTCGTAGTAGAAATGTGGGAGATACAGAAGTGTAACATATATAAAATAAAGTAAAATCTCACTAACCAAAAAAATCATTGGTAACATTTTGTTGCAGGTGATTTCAGATCTCCCCCCATCCCTTCACTCATTGCACTATGATCATTTTTCAAGCTATTAACTATTCTACAAGAGTGTGATTCTTGATGGGTATACAGTATTATATCAACCGATGGATACATAGATGGAGGCACAGAGAAACTAACTTACTTGCATAGTACCCCAACTGATTAGTAAGTGGCTGAACTTGGGCCAAACACACTGGCACAACAGTTTACTCTTCTAAACTTTTCTTGCTAGTGGCTCTCCATCCAGCAGCAGGGAATGGGTTAGAGAGATGAGGAATGCAAATTATGGGACTGCACCCCATCGCAGACCTTCTGAATAAAGCACTCTGCAGGGCCATCTGCATTTTAAGACTAAGATTTAAGCTGCATTAGTGGGCATTGTTGCTAGGAATATCATTTGCTATATGACAGCTAATCGAGACCTTGCAACAGGCCATTGATGGGTCCTATAGTCAGGATGGCTCTGGAGTGCGTAAAGCTGGTATTTATATTTGAACAGAAATAAGATGGCACTTGGTCCAGATCTCTTTACATGACCCAACTTCCAGAATCTGCCTCAAAGCTGGTACTTATGCCGGCGCCGCGGCTCACTAGGCTAATCCTCCGCCTTGTGTCGCCAGCACACCGGGTTCTAGTCCCAGTCGGGGCACTGGATTCTGTCCCAGTTGCCCCTCTTCCAGGCCAGCTCTCTGCTGTGGCCAGGGAGTGCAGTGGAGGATGGCCCAAGTACTTGGGCCCTGCACCCCATGGGAGACTAGGAGAAGCACCTGGCTCCTGCCATTGGATCAGCGCGGTGCGCTGGCCGCAGCACGCCAGCCGCAGTGGCCATTGGAGGGTGAACCAACGGCAAAGGAAGACCTTTCTCTCTGTCTCTCTCTCTCACTGTCCACTCTGCCTGTCAAAAAAAAAAAAAAAAAAAAAAAAAGCTGGCACTTATGGTGCCGCATTTAAAATATCTGAGAAATAAGTCCAGGGACACATTAATAAGCATTTAGAGCAAAAATAGAGAAATCATTTTCCAAATGAGAGGTACTTTACTAATATCCTTAACATCAACCAATCATAGCAAAGTCTAGGAACATGTGTGGAACACTCTCCAGTTAGGGAGTCTAATTAACATACAGGGTGGACTGCATTATGGGGGGCAGCATAATGCATATGAAATCATAACGACAAAATAACATGCATAAATGTACACGCCTTCCAGAGAAAAAGTCATTCGACTTCAATCAGATTCGCCAAGGAGGGACCATAAGCGTGTACAACGTGAGAATGATAGTGTTAAAGACACAGCCCATGTCAGAAATCTAAACAGATTTTCACCAATTGTGAGATATGACAAATCACTGATCAACGCAAAAACAGAATCAAACAAGGAGGCGAGAAAGGAGAAAACACAGGCTGACACTGTCTCCTCTGAAACACTGTTCCTATCAGTTAAAGAATGCTGATTTGGAGATTTGGAGCAGGTGTTTGGCCTTCTGGTTAAGATGCCCACTACTCACGTCAGAGTCCCTGAGTTCGAATTCCAGCTTTGGTTCCTTTTCCAGCTTCCTGTTAACATGTGTCCTTGGAGGCAGCGGTGACAGCTCACATAGGTGAGCCCCAGCCACCCATGTAGGAGATCCGGATTGTGTCCCTGGTTTCAGGCTCTGGCCCTGCCCCAGCCGCGGCCTGTTCCTGGCAGGTGTGGGCAGTTAAGTGGGAAGTGAACCAACAGATGGAGGAACTTGCTGTCGCTGCTCATTCGCAGGTGCCCCCTCTCTTTCTCATAAATAAATTAGAAGATGTATTTTAGAAAGTACATAACTGAATTGAGCAAATGTCTTCGTCTATGACAACTATTTTAAAACTTAGGTACCATGGTTTAATTATTCTGGTTATAGGACAAACAGAGATAAATTACCTACAATTCAGAATAGAAGTAAGAGAAACACAGACACCACCAACCAAATACGCAGGCCAGTCTACATCTAATCTGCAGAAATTGCACAGACAATGGCCTCTGCAAACAGGCAGGCCTCGGAAACCAGAGGCTCAGATGCTGGGATCCAGCATAAAAAGACTGCTACGCATCAGGTGCCTCTCTCCTCCACAAAGCAAATCTGACCTTGGTTATCTCAAAATGACACATCTTCAGGGCAATGTAAGCCTCTAGCCCAACCCATGCAGCTCAGTGTATACTTCCCATCCACTCTCTCCCAGTGAATGGATTAAAATGCATCAGCAGATGTGCATTTCCGTAGCTGCTGTTTCCTAATTTCACCAGTCTGCAAACATCCCACCAGCGAAGGTGCAGATTCTTCCTCTCTAGGCTACTACAAATTTGTCTGAATTACTCATCTGTTGACTGGACACATGCATCTCTTCTATAGTTTCTCTCCATCTATTTTCAAATTTTAACTAATGTTTAATGGCTAGGTTTACATCTAAGATGATAAATTATTTTAGTGAAGGGAGATAGGATAATAACTCTTGGTATCTTCTAGCCAACCCTGGGTCTATGAACATACGACATTCTATGTTTTCATCTACACTTCTTTGGTGAGGAAGCCATGGCCACAGGACCACAGACAATACTCTTCCAGTGACTCACAAGGTAACAAGGTGTACCCAACTTCCACCTCCTGGTAGGCCAGCGGCTGATTCCTTTCATCACCCATGATACCAAAACTTGTCATTTGTAAGGTGCTACCAGTTAAGTGATTTAAAGAAAAGTATGACACCTACAAGTAGTTTTACCATTTGAAAGACTGTGGATCTATACACCTATGTATAATGTTTTTAAACAGGACAATTTAGAAAACAATGAGTAAAGCATCCTCAGTTTTGTGATTATAAAGCAAGCCTAGAAGGTTCTGGAAAGCAATTCCTGCAATATCTGGCATTTGTTATTCCAAAGATGGACACTTTTTTCTGAAAAGGCCAAATAACAAGTATTTGGGGCTTTGTAGGCCACAGAGTCTCTGTTGTGACATATGTCTCTGCTATTGTAGCAGCAACAGGCAAACACAGAAGACTGCGTTTCAACAGGACCTTTATCTACAGAACCAAGTGGCAGCCCAGATTTGGCCCAAGACCCATTTATCCAATGGGTTGCAGACTCCAGTCTGCAGGCTTCACACAACGCCTCATTCCAAGAATCAGTCCAATGAAGGGACTGAGCAAGCAGCTGACCAAAGTTTAAAATTATTTCCAGAATGTAATCTTGACAATTGTATTTGTGAACCACTACATAACACAATGTAATCCTGACAATCACAATTGTGACTATCACAGACAGCTTATGCAGCATGCTTTTCCTAACAACATATCTAATGACACAGTAAGTCTATAAATACACAATACAGACAAATAATACATAGCACAGAACTTCGTGTTTTAAGACAAACATGAATCTAATGAGAATCAGAATATAATAAAAACATACATCGTCAACGCATTTTCACTTAGTGCTTTTGGATGCTGAATTCCTGTTGAGTTGAAATGGAAATATCACCAGTAGGGAGGGAAAAAAAAATGAGAGAAGGTAAGCAATATTATCACGGTATTATTTATCATACACATTAGGACCAAAAATAGTCAGGAAAGAATGAGCATTGTGTCATTCTCTCCCCGTCTTTAACCTTGTAAAAGGTTGTTGAGTTCACAGAGAGGATAACAACAGTCAATACGAGAGGCTTTAATAAGGGAGCGACTTTGTACCCTGCGGACTTGAAGAATTAATACTTAATAAATTAGAATAATAAAAAGCCACTTTTGCCTGATTTAGGATGCTACATCTTATTTTATTAAATTTTTCCAAAAATCCTTCTATTTTTGGCTCTGAGAGGCACGACTCTGCTGTTGAAAAGCGAAAGACATTTTACGCACAATTTTCCCTCTACTAGAAAGAGGTATATTGTGCCCTTCAGTGAACATAAAATTGATATTATCATCTCTAAGTTTATATCTCACTACTTAACCTTCAGATTAAAAGTTATTGGATTTGAATGACTCAGAAGACATCGTGTCACCTTCCCTTCGATGTGGAGGGACAGAAGTTGGGGATGAGATGATACAGCGGTAAAAACCTGAATCTGGGGATCGGCGAGTGACCACGACACCGACAACACACCTGGGCTTAGCTGGTGACAAACGGAGGCATAAAAGGTCTACGTTAGGAAGTTCTGCTAGAGATGCATCTGTGCTAGGAATTTCTTTTTTACTATTTATTTAAGAGGCAGAGAGGCAGGTACAAAGAGAGCTCTCCTATCTGCTGGTTCACTCCCCAAATGCCCACAAGGGCCAAGGCTGGGCCAGGCCCGAGTCTGGAGCCAGAAATCCAAACCAGGTCTGTCGTGTGCATGCCTGGGACCCAATCACCTGAGCCATTGCTGCTGTCTATCAGGGTCTGTGTTAGCAGGGAGCTGGAGTCGGGCACCAGAGCTGAGTACTGAATCAAAGTACTCTAACTGGGGATGTGAGTGTCCTAACTGGGAAATTCATTTTGATTCGGGTAGAGTCACAAAGGAGCAGCCTATGGTTGGACATCGGGTACAGCAGTAAAGACACAGCTGGGATGCTCACATGCCGTATCAGAGCGCCTGGGTTCTCTAGTCAGTCTCAGGGCTTAATCCAGCTTCCTGCCAATGCACACCCCGAGAGGCAGCAGTCATGGCTCCAGTGGCTGGGTTACTGCCACCCAGGTCAGAGATTCAGACTGAATTCCCAGGTCCCGGTCAGCCTGGCCCAGCTCTGGCTACTGCAGACATGTGGAGAGTGAGGCAGCAGATGAGAGATCTCTGCCTCTCTCCCTCCCTCCCACCCTCCCTCCCTCCCTCTCCCCCTCGCCTCGCCCCACCTTTCAAATAAATAAAATAAAAAATTTTAAGGGCATAGCCTAATAATAAGGTAAGGATCATATTAACTCAAGGAGAAACTTACGGCTAACAATCTTTAAAACAAATTGGCATTTGCATCGTCAGTTTATGTGTAAGCTACTGGAAAATGTCCACTTAGATGGATTAAAGAGCAGAACACAGCTTGCTTCCAGTCTTCCTTCCGTATTCATGGCTCAACTTATACACACACACACAACACTGGCTTCACAGACCTTGGCAGTTTAATCTATACCTCCTAAGTGAGTCTTCCAATAGCACTAGCTGTTTAATAATTACACATTGTATTTTTCCAACAAAAGAAACAACATGCACCCCCGCCCCCCCGCCACCTTAAAAACAAATTCATTCTAAGAAGCCTGTGTCAATACAGAACAAAGGCTTTATCAAAAATCTAACTTGGTAGTTTTGTTCTCTAAAACAGATAAGCTCATTCCATGATCAATAGGCACACAGGCAGTTTATCAGCACTTCCCATGTGACTTTTGGAAGATATACTCATTAGTAACTGGCAAAGGCCAAGGGGAAAATACTTGATAACTTTAATCTGAATAAACATGTCCAATCAAAAGAAAAAGTGAGGGTTAGCCATATGACAAGATGTCTTTAAAAAAAATTTTTTTTTAAATAAAAAACCCTTGGGGCCGGCGCTGTGGCATGGTGGGTAAAGCTGCTGCCTGTGGTACCGGCATCCAATATGAGTGCCAGTTCAAGTCCCAACTGCTCCACTTCCTATCCAGCCCCCTGCTGATGGCTTGGGAAAGCAGCAGAAGATGGCCCAAGCGCTTGGGCCCCTGAACTCATATGGGAGACCCAGAAGAAGCTCCTGGATCCTGGCTTTGGATCAGCTCAGCTCCAGCTGTTGTGGCCATCTGGGGAGTGACCTAGCTATGGAAGACCTCTCTGTCTGTAACTCTAACCTCTCAAATAAATAAATAAATAAATCTTAAAAAAAAAACAAACACACTTTTAAACAAGGACTTTTCCAAAAGGTCTACGCTATTACAGGTTCCACTGGTGCTGTCCTTAGTGTGCCACATGACTGCCTAGCAGCAGGTAAGAGAGGAGCCCAGGCACTCTTCCCCATGCCCTTTTGGTCATTGTCACTCACTCAAAGGGGAAATCCTGGGTCATCACGCACAGCCCTCAGTCTGCAACATTTTCCTATCTCATCATTCCAAAGGCCCTTGTGATTTGCCCAGTGTTCCACTCAACAATGTCTTCTTCTCCAGCCCCTCCCTCTCCCCCACCTATTGTACATGTTCACTCCTAGGCCGTCAGGGTATGCTGGAGAAGGATCAGGGAATGAGAAAGGCTATGCCTGCCCTGATGGGCCCTCCAGCTGAAGAAGGGATTCAACGCAGGAGGAGCGCAGG
This sequence comes from Lepus europaeus, assembly GCF_033115175.1. Classification (NCBI taxonomy): domain Eukaryota; kingdom Metazoa; phylum Chordata; class Mammalia; order Lagomorpha; family Leporidae; genus Lepus; species Lepus europaeus. The sequence goes on from NC_084835.1 coordinate 45,602,493, forward strand.
CAGGCCGGCCGGCCAACAGCCGGGTGCCCTCAGTTAAATGGGCCAAGGTTAGTGATCCTTTACTAAACCCCAGACCAACTGCACCAGTCTCCTCCTGGCTACTAATCCTCAGGGTTTTCTTCCCTTCCAAGCAGGCCTTGTTCAATCTTGTAATTGACGCTCACTGTATATCCTCCAGTGGGGCCTTTCTTCTCTCCTTGGAAGCCTCCCCTGGCATAGAAGCCTAAGCCTCCGAAAAGCCAAACTCGCTACCTTCTAACCACCCTCCCATTGCCACATGAGCTACCTACCCTGCACGCTGTAGCTGGATAAAGCCCCAGTGGTTCCTGCCATGTGTCCTGAGCACCTCACACATTGGCTCGGCCCTACGTTTCCCTCCACAAAGTGGTGCTTGGTAAATATTAGTTAAGTGAATGAACATGCAAACAAATAAATTTCAGGAAATCCAAAACTCAGGAACGCAGTTAATACAGGCTGAGTGTCCTTTATCTGAAACGCCTGGGACTAGAAGCATGCCCTTCAGGTTTTGAAGTTTTTCGGGATTATGAATATTCATGTGCAGACTGTACCTCTAATCCAAAATCCCAAAATCTGAAATGTTCTTCGATCTGAAAAGCACCTAAAATCCAAAAGTCTTTGATTTTGATCACATAAGTGCTTAAAAAGTTAAAGGAATCTTAGTTTTGGGGATTTCAGATAAGGGATGCTCTACCTGTACTTATATCCCCAGTGGAACACATCTATTTTCTTTTTCAAAAACCTTAGTTTATTTATTTGAAAGGCAGAGTGAGAGAGAGAGAAAGGGAGAGAGAGACAGAATCTTCTATTCACTGGTTCACTCCCCAAATGGCCACAAAAGCCTGGGCTGGGAAGGCTGAAGCCAGGAGCCGGGAACCCCATCATCCATGCCTCTCATGTGGGTGGCAGGGGCCCAAGTATGCAGGCCACAGTCTGCTGCTTTCTTGGGCACACTAGCAGGGAGCTGGATGGGAAGCAGAACAGCCAGGATTTTAACCAACCCTCATATGTGCGATGCCGGTGTTGTGTGCAGTGGCTTGACCCACTGTGCCACAATGCCAGGCCCAGTTACTTGGAGTAAAGCCATGACAAGGCCAGAATGGGGAACCTTCTTCACCCACCTCTTGTGAGAGAGGGAAGATAACAAGGCATTGTACGTCTATGAACCAAATCAAACACAGCATTTAGCAAAGGGCCTCTGGAATGTTATAAGTAACACTTCATAATTATAATAGGCTTGAGTTCAAAGACAAAGTGATGAAAAGAAACTTTGCAACATGGAGTTCAATTCCCTACATAAACTTCCTTCTTGGGGCTTCGTGGGCCACTTGCATTTATATTGCTATTCTTGTGTGTCATAAAAGCACTCACCCTGTAACCCTTTTTATCAAGTCATCTATGCACTACCTAATGTACACTGGACTCCATCAGGCCGCTATAGGCTTACATTATACAAACATTCCAATTCTGCCTGCTCAGCGCGGCTTGTCAATAACAGAGCAGGTTGCAAAATGGCAGGGGAGGTTGCCTGCCTTCAAGCCCCGATAGGAGCCTGCCAGTTTTGCAAAACAAACTCTTCGCAATCACCGGGGCTAATCTGTCAACAAATTACCATTAAAGTCATATCTCCTGAAAGTTCAAAAAGAGATTTTTTGATTAGACAAGAGATAGGGAGCTGTGTGTGTGTTTTTTTATGATGACGATGATTTTATTAGCTTACAGGTCAGGCCTTACAACTACCTTTCCAAAGCTTTCTCTTGAAGCCAAAAGGGTCCACGCCACTCATAACGAAACACGGCATGTGGGTTTCTATTACCACGTTCTCTTACGTACATGAGTCTTTCTTCTTCTTCCACTTTTTTTTTTGTTTCCCGTGGCCTCTTTAACTTTCAATGGAGATTAATGACACACAATTGTTTGGTAATCAAAACTTGAAAGAATTTCATACAAGGCTCCCATCGCAAGTTACATAATCCTTGACAACACTATTTTGATGGAAGGCTGCTCTCAGCTAACTGGGAACTGAATTGTCATGTGCACGGTGAAACATGTCTGTTCCAGAAAAAGCCACAACAGGAATTAGGAAAGAGTGTAGTGTGGCGGGGGTGGGTGTAGGGGTGGGGCTGGGGAGGTGTTACTGTGGTAGCTGTACTTTCTTTATTTGTTAGAATTATCTGAATTCCCGCCTCGGTCTTGGTTCAGTTTGTATGGTTATTGCCAACAGTTTGGTGGCATTGACTCTGACACAATGATTTTGACCTCCAATCTTTTCCATAATATCTGAATGTCTTCCATAGGAGTTGCGCTTGGCAGGGTCATTGCTTTAAAAGGACAGCTGAGTGCTCACCAACCAACAAAGGAAGGGGCTGGCCTCTGTCACAGCACCAGGCCCCACGAGGGCACTTGGTACAGAGGAACATTACATCTTCTACACCCCCTTTCTGGAAGCTTCCCTTGCAGGACACAGGGCTGGGGACTATCTTTTCCCATCCAGAAGCTTCAAAGGAGCCCCTCCTCTTAGTCACACAGCAAGTCCCCGAGAGCTTGAGGGTCAACAGGGACCACACCTAAGACCCTACACATCCCTACCACAGCACCTGTGCCACGCTCTAGAAGGTGACAAACAAGGCCAAGGATGGCCCCTGGAATTTAAGAGTCTCTTAAAGGAATGTGGTCAAGAATAAGATGCCAGGGGACAGCTCCTTTCACACTCTGAGACAGCAAAGAAACTGGACACGAGCAGTACACCTTGCCCTATCCCCAGGAGCAACTGCGCCAACACTAACAGCATCATGGAAGTGAAGGGGTTGCTTGGTTGTGTATTTATTTATACAAAAGAATAAAGATCCTCAGCCCGCCCTCTCAAACACTGACCTTATCCGGTCATCCCCAGGTGTTCACAGAAGGATGCCTCCAAGAACCCCCTTGCAAATACCGAAATCCACTGATGCTCCAGTCCCTTCCGGAAGACTGGCGTAGGATGTGCAACAGCTTCCCATGTATTTACACCTTCAGTAGATTAGCTGATAATACCCAATACGTATAGCTGCTAGGTAAACAGTTGGTATACTGTATTGTTTAGGCAGCAATATAGAAACTAAGTTGGACATGTTCGGTACAACATTTTTTCCCAGAATGTTTTCCACCCTCATTTGGTTGAGTGTGCGGATGCAGAGCCCATGTCCACAGAGGATCCACTCTAATTCCATTTCCATGTTCAGAGGGTCCTAGCATACATAGTCACCATTCTCCTAGGTTCCTCTGACAGGGGGTTTTCTGCCTCCACTTTGAAAGTACCCACATTCATTCTACTTCTCTGAGCTTCCGAGTCCTGTGTAATGACTGATCACTCAGTGGGTCCTTCGCCTTCCCTCCCATGATTTTGAAAACTGAAGCCCACTATCCTCTCGCCCTGTCTTTCCAGTCCTTTAACGTTTTCTCCATTTCTTTCCATTGTTAACCTGACACAGACACAGTCACTCACACTAAAATGTACAATACCTTAAACCAAAGGTCAAAGATTATGTGAAGTGAAACACTTCATTTAATCATACCCCCTAAATAATAAACGCTCAAATCGCAAACACAGCTAATCTTTGCATTTTACATCACTGTCACAGGGTCCCCGAAAACTGCCCCCTTCAGTTGAAATGACAGACACAGCCCAAATCCACAGCAACCAAAGCTCTGCCTATACCGACTTGCAGACAATAAAACGACAGGTGGCACCAGAAAAAAGCCCCACAACAAAAATAAAAACACACCCCTCATTAAATAGAATGGTAAGAGATAGCTGTTTTATTTAACAGCTATTCATTTTTATTGAATAAACACTTTCTAGTATGCATTCTGTTAATTGACCTGACAGCATATGCTGTATACGGCGAAACTTCTAAACATTATGCTCTATGTAATATGCTTATCTGAAAAAGCTCTCATTTGCAGCAATATGGAAATAAAATTCTGCTTTCTAAAATTCAAGACTTTTAAAATGCATTAATCCACACAGTTTATGAAATTGCTCTGGACATTTTAAAATCCCTTCTTTAGGGGGAGAAAAAAAAACCTTTCGTAATTGGTAATAGTATTTGTTGCTGAGTTTCATAATGGACTGGTGCACATCCAATACAGAACTTTTACAGACATAGAAATGGGGCAGGCATAATAGGAAATAAAAAGCAGTTATGGTATTGGGTAAAGAATTACTCCATGGCTAAAAGAAAATGTTCAGATAGTCTATCAAATTATATTATTAGAAAACTATTGTTATAATAGTTTCATGGCACAGATATAAATAGAGTTGAAACATTACAGGGATAATCCATTTAGTTTGGAGGGAGGAAGACAATTGGGGAGTGTGCTGGGGGGCCCCTCCACCGAACGGCACCTCTCCTTGGCTGATGGCTTCTGAGTGATGACTGCATTCCGCTAGACCAGAATCACCGACTCCACTACCTACAGGGCATAATTGAGTGATGCTACTGGGCGGCCACCAGCGTGAACTGGACGGCTGCAGCGCCCGTCTCCAGCAGCAATTCATCTCCTAACAATTGCTGCCCTTGTGGGACTATCGGCCCAAGGTTACCAGATATCCTGATTTTTCAAGAGAAGATGGAAAAGCCAGATTCCTTCCATTTCTCTAGGCTGTCAACTAATTTTTTCTTTAAAACAAAGAAAAAAAAAAAAAAACTCTGTTTGGACCCAATTCAGCCAAACTATAAACCAAACAGTATGGAGCTCACTACTCCTAGGTGAATCCTCATCATCAGAGCCTCCACTGGGAAAAGGGCATTTGCTGGAATCTGTAATTATCTTTGGTAATATGGAGCAAACATGGAAGGGTTGCACGTATTGATTTTAAATTCTGGCACTAGGGTACAAACTGCCCCTCTATCATCAATGATGGCCCTGGTGCCACTGGAAAATCCTGTACCATTCAGTTCAACGCAGAGCATAATTAACTCATTTTTATACCAAGGCCTTTTAAGCCGGATCTTTGTGTTCCATGGACTTCTGACATATTTTGCAGTTCTAATTCTCTTCCACTGTCCTACATTAATCAAAGCTGTAACCCCTGTTGTCTTTGTACTACGGAATCAGAATGTGCCCCTGGCGAGGAATGGGGGAAAAGTCAACAGGAATTAAATTTCAGTGCAACTGTTTACTCAACTGTGGCCTGCAGTTATTGAAATTTTATCCGTGGTTTTGTGTGACTACTGCAGTAATGAATTCAGCATGGCTGCGATTTTCTCACTGCTGGTATTCTCACTTCAAGTAAAAACCTGTAGAATAAAAATGACGAAAACAACCGCGTCCACCCTGTGCTGTTCAGATTTCTCCCAACTGCTTAATTGCTGCAGTTGTCAGTCTGCAAGAGAACTCTGGGCGCTCGAGTCCTGTGAAATATTTTCAAATCCTACAGTGATTCTTGTTTCATCTATAGCTTGTCCCTTTCCCCCAACAACCTGTTAAGAGCCATAGTAGATACTTAGGGGGTGGCAAAGAGCTGTCAATATTTTATTTTAAGAGCCCTAAAAAGGCTTGCCAACCACGATGATTGGAGTTTTAGCCACAACAACGGAGCCAACTGTTTTCTTTCATCTGAAACCATATCAATGGCAAATACAAATAAATCTGACATCAAATGTTAAAGAAGAGTTATGAAGTACGGTCAAAATCAGTTTCTTGACCTTTGCATCAATAACCCAAAACAATAAGTTTTCCAAAGTGGTCACAGCCAAGGTAAAGAGGGAAGATGTGGACGGCTAATCTTGTCACTGATACTGTTTAAGGAAGCTGCTGTTGAAATGTGCTTTGCTAACTGTGTGCGGCGCAGCTCATTTGTTATTGTTATTCTTGCTGTGTGCGTGCGTGTATTCTGATGACACACTGTGCATGTGAAAGTTTTGGACTGACTTACTACGTTGCGATTCTGAATGATTTTTCAGTTCTTCAAACACAAATTCCCAAGTTTATTTCAATTAATGTACTCCAAATACTAATTATTTGTGATGCACACCACATCTGTCAACAGCCCCACCACCACTGCTCCACAGAGGAACAGTTGATCTTGACCTCTTTTAGTAAGGGCCTATAAAACAGCACTCCAAAATACCAACTGGTTTTTCTCGCTGTAACCGTTACTAGCTGAGAACCTCACACATGATGTGAAACACACGGATGCTCTTCTGTTTACAGCTGGATTTTGATCATAATCTCATTTGTTAGAATTTAGCCTTCTCTGCATTAATTCAAATGCACAACATTTAAATACACACACACACACAAAAAGCACAAAAATTTCAGCTGACGTGAGGCTCAAGGCACAGGTACAAATGGGCAGCCCGTGAAGGGGAGACTCAATCACTTGCAGGAAGCCCTCAGAATTGCAACTTTGGCCTGTTTTCTTTTTTTTCCTCTATGGTCTCATGACGCTTCCACCACCTTGCAATGGGTTAAACAATCCAATGATTCCTTATAGTTTGAAAAACTTTTTGCATGAAGAAAACGTTACAAATGCTTTAGAGCCTTTACAAAAGCGATGTCCTTAACACAGGAAGGGAATCCTTGGTCTTCTCTGAGATACAGATTCCAAGAAAGTGGTTTGAGAAACGATTTGCCCCCTCGCTTACGCCACTGCTAGTGGTTTGTGTACCTTTTCCCTCACCTGTTTACACAAGGCGCCATGACCACATACTGAATAAATGAAATCAGTGATGAAACTGGAATGAAAACCGCTCATGATCAGTAACAAAAACTCAAAATGTTTCCCGACTCCAAGAGAGGCTGGCGAACCAAAGTCAGTCTTGAAGCAAACAGTATTTACTTATTTGAATTTTCCTTCACACCTGCCAACACAACACTGTTTCTTGTGTCACCTTTATTTATCATTAGGAAATATTTCACCAGTCACTCATAGGTACCCATTCGCCTACCTCCAAAGACTATGTCCCAACTTACCTGTGCTTCTGGGAGGCACCATTAAGAGATGGTTTGAAACATGAATATGAACTACCACATGAAAACAAGAAATACAGGACCACATCCCTAACTTTTTATGGTAGCAGAGAGCAATGTGTTACACTGACACCTGTGTCCTGGACATTTTGCCTGCTCCATTTAACCACTTCTGCCTGAATTTCTATTTAGTTCTACTCTCCTTATTTACTTACCCTTTTCTCTTACTTCCCTTATCTGCTACTCTGTTTCCTTCCTTATAAGGCTTATGCTCATTTTTGTTTTGTTTCCTCTGTCTTTTTGTGGGAACTGCTCTCCTAAGAGTGTGCACAAAGCAGTGAAAGGTTAGGTGACACCTATAGGGAGGCATGGACAAAGACCCATTCCATCCTAGACTCCAAAAAACTCTCCCCCTATGGGACTTCTGAGACTTGCAACTCACACGGGGCTTGGAGAGTTGTCCTCCTTGGCGGCCACCAGGCGACCTGGAGCAGAGCTGGCTTACACAACACTGCTGACAGGCACACGGGTGAGCACAGAACACTGATGGCGACTAAGCGTGAAATGGGGTTGACACTCCCACCCAGCACCCGCCGCCGCCCTGCACTCCACAGCCCAGTACCTGCTGCTGCTGCTGCTGCTGCTGCTGCTGTTGCTGCTGCTGGACGTGGGTGAGGTCGGCTGTGCCGATGTCCACGGTGGGCGTCTCCCCGTTGGACCGGCCCTCCCGGAGGCTGCTACACTCTAGCAAGTGGTTGCCGCCACTCGACCCATTCTGGATGGCTGAACCGTTGCTTTTCGTCTCAGTCCCAGATTCTTGCATCATGACTCAAAAACCTGCGAGAACCATTTTCAGGCAGGGCGGGGGAGAAAGAAAAGGGCAGCTGTTAAAACAGTTGTTGTTCCTAAGCAGAAGCGCCCTGGCCTTCAATGTTGCCAAAATCTGTTAACAGTTGTCTTTTTTTTTTCCCTCCATTCTTGTTTATCCTTCCTTGGTGGGTCAATCCCTAGTTTTAGGAATCCTAATTTAAGTATCAATAGTATTGCTGGAAATGCATCAACCTGTTCTCCTGCAGGCGGAAAAATGAATATTTTCATGTGAACCTAGACTTCAGGGTTTAACCTCTCTGATTAAATCTGGTTGATCTGCTCAAAAACCAGTAAGTCGTCCCACAGCACACACTGGAAACAACATTAAGTTTTAACATGTGCGGGCACTGCGCAGCGTTCTGTACTCCTGTCTGAATCCTCTCCAGCTTCACCGGGTGAGTGTTTGGCCTGGTGGTTCAGATCCTGCATCCCACCTCACACTGCTCCCCACTCCAGCTTCCTGCTGATGTGAGCATCGGAAGACAGTGGCGACAGATCATGTCGTTGGGTCCCTGCCACCCACATGGGAGACCGAAATCGAGTGCCCAGCTCCCAGCTGTGGCCTGACCTAGTGCTGCCCATTGTGGGCATTTGGGGGAGTGAACCAGTAGGTGGGAGTTATATCTCTTTCTCTTTGTCCCTCTTGTCTCAGTTTGTCTGTCTGCCTGCATTAATAAAGAAAAAATAATAAACAAACATGAATTATAAAAGAAAAAGAAAAGAAATACTCCCTAACCTCAGCTTGTCAGGAGATGATACGCTCACATTCCAAGGAGGCTCCGGGAGGTCATTGGTGCTGAAAAACTTCACAGTCAATGCCAAAGGCATTTGAAAGACTCCTTCTCCTTGGAAGCCCTTAAACTGACACACTTCAAACCTGGCCATTCCAACGAGTTGGGCCACTTGGAGAGAGGGGGCAGGGAAGCCCTCACCTCTCAGATGTTACATAAATTCAGACTCTAATCTTTGTTTTGCAGTTTAGATCATCCACCCAAAGGTAGCCGTTTCTCATGTGGGATTGCTGATCTTCAGAGTCTGGAGTAAGTTCCAAAGGGTCTGACCCTTATATTGAGTTAATAAAAAAAGAAAAGAAAAAATCTTGCCCAGGCAGACACAACAAAAGGAACGAATGTGAAAGCACTAAATGTCTAATAGAGAAAGCTATCCACTGCGGCAGGAGGACACAGAATACCTGCGTAAACACATTCCACATTCATCCTTGCTACTCTGCAAACACAGAATGGTTAGCCTAGGCAATCAACTTAGCCCAAGGAGTCAACTCAGTCAAGGCTTCTAAATGTGGCAAAAGACAGATAATTTGCGCATGTCAACTGCTAATAATAATAATAATGATAGCAATCAGGCAGTTGCCGGAGAGGTGATCTGCATATGCATTTGCCCCCCACTCTCCTCTGATGACAACCGCTATCCCCAGTCTACAGATGAGAAAACTGAGACTCCAAGAGGGTACTTAGACTCTGTGCACTCTGAACCACAGTTAGGAATGGTGGATTTAAGCCAATTCACACTGGAGTCAAAACTACTAACCACAAGGTGTTTTCTTAAACTTCAGGTGGAGGGGAAGCAAAACAACGGGAATGACAGGGTCACATGCCAAATCCTGGACGAGGACTTGGAAAAGGAAAAGTAAGTCACCAGAGGAAGCTGGCAGGTCAGACATCACAGCTGAGAAAGGTCTGAATCTGTAAGACGTTACTGTGCGACACCGACTCGAGATAAAAGGACAGAAAACTTGGAACACAAGTTTGCTCCAATCATGGAAGGACATGCAAAGGTACTTCAAAAAGCTCATGGAGAAATACAATTTGAAAATAACTGTATTTTGGTGCAAAAAAAAATTCATGCATTTTTGAATATATATACACTGTCCATGAATTTCTTTGAAGACCTCTTGTATATACATCTACTGCTACATATTTCTCCCCCATACATCAAATATGTGACAACAGGGCAATTCATCAGACACTCTGGGAATCTTTAGAGGAACTTGTCTTTTTGCTAAAAATTGGCTTAATTCTGTTTTTTTTTTTTTTCAGACTTGCACAAAAATGCAAAGGAGGAATTTACAAGGGAACAGTTCACATTCTTCTTCATTTCCTTCCATGTTTCCTATGATCCAACTTCACACAGACTTCTTCAACCCAGGAGCCATATATATTTTTAAGTTAATCCAATTCTGAAGTAGATTAAGCATGGAATTTTTTGTTAACAGGTGGGAAACATACACAAAAACAGCAGCTGATTGCCTCTCCTCTCTTGAGATGAGACTTTCCAGTAATTACAGTCCTTTAAACATGGCACGTCCTTACTTTCTCGCGAGGAAAGAATCTATTACAACAACAACAGCTTTCCCAAGGGAATGTGCCCGTAGGATGGCTTCAGATTTAATAAGGCAATGCTCAACGTGTCTGCATCCCAACTCAGGGTGCCGAGGCTGGCTTCCTGCTCCAGCATCCTCGGCCTGGCTTCCTCCCAATGCAGACCCTGGGAGGCAGAGCAAATGATTGGGTCTCTGCTACCCATGATGGAGACCTGGACTGAGTGCCCAGCTTCAGCCTGGCCCAGTGCTGACTGCTGTGGGCATCTGCAGAGTGAACCCACAGATGGGAGCTTTGTCTGTCTCAATCTCTCTACCTCTTGATTGAATTAAAAAATGAAAGGTGTAAAGAATCAGGCCACAAGGTACTTCATGGCAACATGATTACCTTATTCATCTCTAAAAAGGAATCAGTTTGTAAAAGCCAAGTATTTTTCCCCCAAGACTTCAGTTTCTCCTCCAGCTAGCCCATTTCTACGGAAGCTAAGGAAAAGGCACACTGTTAAGATATCTGAAGAGATGGCTGTCTTTGAGTAGTTGGCAAAGAAACCCATGTAATGATTAGGGTTTGTCAGAAGTTACCTAAAGAAAAAAATAATTCTTTAATCTTATTAGGGACTGGATCCCCCAACGACAGAAAGGCTGCCTATGCATAAACGTGATGCCTGTCTCAGAATGGGCCATGTTTAGTGGACTATGAAACAGAGCTGCAGGTAGAATGATGCTGTTCCAGACCATGTGACCATCCGGATCCCAGGCCTGGGAACAGGTGTCTGAGTGACTGGCTGGGCTTTCACTTCCTTCGCTTGACACCATCCTGGTGGGTGGAGTCACACGAGTCGATGAGAAGGCCCTGTCTCTGCTCCGAGCGGTTCCAATGCCGGGTGCCAAGTCCTGCAGTACGAGTTTTTTAGGCACTGAGCCAAGCTTGGCTTGTGAATCAGGTTTGTGAGAGTGCAGGCTTTGGGACCAAAATTGCATAAAGGATTATTTTTGGTCTAAGGATGTCCTTAATTAGTCAAGTGCTAGCAGTAGTATGTAGGTTGGAAGATTTAAAATTTCTCATCATCTCTCAAACCAATCAGGAGAAAACAGCTTTTTGAAAAGCACATGTGAAAAATTAAGAGTGTCAATGTCTAAGCAGATTTCTAACAGTGGCTGGGCCAGCACCGTGTCTACTGAACACCCCAAGCCACTTAATAAACCTTTCTATCTATCACACGTCACACACGGCAAAGTCCCCAGATGTCCTTTTCAAACTCACAAGTCTATACAGGCGATAAGGCAAGTAAAGGCTATCCCCATTTTACAGATAAGAAAACTTCAGCTCGACAGATGAAGGGACAGGTGTGACTGTAACTATGCCCCCATTTTCAGACACAAACCTGTCCCTTTAAGGAAGGATGGTGCATTTCCAGTTTGCAATGTCCTATAGGCTGGGCACTGAACAAGTCAATCAGAGGAAAGGAAACTAAGTACATTTGACGGAAGACAACAATGAGGGTGGCAGGTGCACAAAAAAAAAAAAAAAAAAAAAAAAAAAAACATTCCAATACCAGGGTGGGATGTGGAAGCATTTTTTAGCAAACAAGAGGCTCTTTTTCCATTGAGTTTTACCCTCCTGGAGTCGTCCGGCAGCCAGTCACTGGACAGAGGCAGCAACTCTGGCCCCTCTCACGCACTGCACCCTCTGCAAGGAGGAAGCTGGCTGCGGGCACTCACTTTGTACAACCTCCCCTCCCCTCAGGGACCCCCTGTAATCAACAAAGCTGCCTTGCTCCACGACAAAGTGAGAATAAGCTAGAGTGAATAATCCCCAATGTGTCTGAGAGTAAAGGCCGGGCACCGGGAGGGCAGGGTCACGCCACACCCACGCACAAGGCCAAACCTGCTTCCCGCACCTGCCTTCTCCAAATGAGCAGGGCCCGGTTCAAACACACGATCCACTCAACACAACTCTACAAAGGCGGCCGCCGCCGCTGCACACATGCTGCAAAGGAGCCAAAACGGCCCGCACGACACGCCTGGAAACGTTACAGAGCTACTGGCTTCCAGAAGATCGATTTTCGCGCTGGAGGAACTCGTAGGAAAGGGTAAGAACTGACTGCAGCAGGCTTATTTATCGCCACTGCCAACAGGGCCGCTGTCTGGACGTATTCTGGAAAATTCATAATGTCCAGGCCAACGTATTTATAGTAAATTAAAGCAGTGCTTTGTTATTATGATTAGTTCCTTGGTTACAGTGTTGATGCTGAAAATTTAGGGAAAATAAAGCCCTTGTTATCATGCTTGTGAAAGATTTTAAGCTAACAAAAAGTTCAGTCTTGATTCCAGGGCAGTTAATTAAGGCTGACCAAGTCAGGCAGAAGTAAATTAACTTGGCTGATCAATTATTTATATGAAGCAGAATAAATGCCCTTAAAGAACTTGGTCTGTTCGTGAAAGGATGTGTAAATTAAACTCAACATAGTTTTGTAAAATATGTTTCTACTTCCATGGGGAGAAGAGAAGAGAAGTTCATGGTGAAACCACTTTTTAGGAAAACGAAGAGCGGGATTGCATAGTCCTGTCCCTCCATCCAAAAGGAAAAATTCTCTTCTCACTGTTCAGCCCAGGCGTCAGCAAAGAAGGAAAATGGCAGGCAGCTTTGAAGAGGCAGCAGAAGCCGATGGGGAGATAAAGGAAAGGGAAGGAGGGAGGGACAGCAGGAGGGGGGAGGGAGGGGGAGGGGGGGGAGAGAGGGAGAAGGAGAGAAGGGAGGGAGAGAAGGGAGGGAGAGAAAGGGGGAGGGAGGGAGGGAGGGGGTACGACGGAGGGAGAGAGGGAGGAGGGAGGGAGAGTGGGAGGAGGGAAGGAGAGAAGGAGGGTGGACAGAAAGGAGGAAGGCAGACAGGGAGGGAGGGTGGAAGGGAGGCAGTTTAAGACTAGAGAGGCTATGAGGCTTTCATTAGTCTGGAAATACAGAACACACAGTTCTTACTTTATCATCAGTAATCTCCACACAGTTTGTAGACTGGGAAGCCTAAGGATGAGAGTGAAGCTGGTTTTAGTTCTGAGAGAAGGACTTCTGAAACACTCATGTTGCATCAAGGATCAAAATTCTCAGTCACTGTGTATGCAACGTTCAGGAAAAGAGAAGACAGGCCTATCTGTATGAAGATACACAGCGTACACTTGTTTCTAGGTCTCATCCGGCAAACAAACTGGTTCCCTTCAAATGTGCAAAGGGTTTATTTTACATGGCAACATGAGACAAGACAAAGTTTTAAGGAGCAAGGTGCAGCTACACAGACTTTTTCACCCTAGGAGGCAAACAGTGGGCTGCTCTGGGATATTAAACAACTCCCTACTCTGCCCACGGGATATTATTCTCATGCAAAACAGAGAAAGAAGCAAAGAACAGAAAACACCCCAGATGAGAGTCTGGCAACACTGGAGACACTGCATTTCCTAGCACAAGGCACAGGCCTTTGTTTATCTTATCTACTTGAAAGGCAGAGAGATATAATCAGAGAGAGAGAGAGAGAGAGAAAGAGAGAGAGAGAGAGAGAAAGAGATCTCTCATCTGCTGGTTAGCTCCCAAAATGCCTGCGACAACTGAGTCTGGGTCAGGTTGAAGCCAGGAGCCAGACTCTCAATCCAGGTCTCCTATGTGGGTACAGCAGTGATACAACTAGTCGAGCTAGCACCTGCTGCCTCCCAGGGTCCCCATTGGCAGGAAGCTGGAATGGGAAGCCAAGCTGGGACTCAAATCCAGGCACTCCAAGAAGGGATGCAGGCAAGCCAAGCAGCATCTTATCCACTGCACCTGGCAGCAGGCTACTGGAGCAGGTGGCAGTGAGGAATTACTGAGACTTGCGGTCAAAGCAGCAGGGGAGGGCAGAGCGGCGAGGAGGGGCCTCAGGAGCCCTGGACCCACGATGCCGAGTTGCCGTCCACAGGCAGGGCTGCACAGCACACTCCTGAAGGAACAGAGCGGGTGGAAGACAAACAGAAGGAGAGAAACCCAGTCCCTGTGGCTGTTGCTCCATCCGGGAGAACTTCTGCATGTGCCGAACGCACCCTTCAGGCATACTAGGAAGGGTCCCGACTGAGGGGAAAAATGACTCAAGAGCCAAGTTTAGGAAGAGAAGTCGGTGCCCTGACTGTGTTATGGACCCACCACCTTCCAATACCAAATTTTCATAATTATAACAGAAAGGCGTAAATTTGCTAATGCATGGCAGTTCAAAAAGTAATCAAGGGAAGGAGCCGGAGGGCTATTTTAATGTATGCAAAGCTAGTGACCCACAGTAAATGGGAGGTAAGCTACAATGAATGCAAAGTAATGCACACACACTAAAGTCCCGCTCTGATGAGGGACGGCTAAAATTAACACCCAATTAATTTCCGAATTGACAAACAAATGAAACCCATAAATCTACTTTCTCATTAATTTTCTTGTGGTATAATTTAAAGCAGTAATATGAGGGCAAAAACTGAGCATTATCCATCATAAATATCAAAAAGATAGCACTGTAACACCATAAATTATGCATATTACCTGTTGTTAAAAATGATTTATGTATTATCAACTTTATTGTGCACTTTAGAGGCTTGCATCTATGTTTTAAGAAACCTGATGTTTCCTTTAGCAGTTAGGAAGGAAAAGTTTAGGACCAAGGAAATTTTCAGAAGTATATATATATTTTTAAAAGAGGATTTAAAAAAAAAAAAAACCTCCAGAAATCAAAAGGTGGCCCTGTGGCCATCTGGGAAGTCAGGGCAAGGCTGGGACCAGCTCAGGTCTCAGGTGAATAGAGTTGATTTGGGAACAGGACAGCAGTGATGGGCTGGGCCTCCTCCAGGGAGCTTCCTGTCCTAAGAGCACCATGCTCTACCCTACTCTCTGGAATGAGAGACACAGAGCCAGGCGCAAGCAATGGAAGGGCAAGGACACAGGGACTCTGATCTCAGCCAGCCAGTGGGGAGCATCTACAGCCATGGGGCCCGAGTGAAGCAAGGAACTCCTAAGTTGGCAGGAATGTAGGAAAACGATGCTTACATGTGGTACCACTCTTGCCCTTATAGTTTAAAGGAGAGGGAAAAGTAGAAACTAGTTTGTACTGACCAATTAAACCGGAAACAGTTTATCAATTAAATGGAAGAAGAGGCATTCACTTTAAAATAGTTTCCTTCCCTACCTCTCCACCTCCATTTGTTAATAAGAGTTACCAAAAAAAAAAAAAAAAAAAAGGAGGAGGGGGCTGGAATTTTGGAATTTTGGCACAATGGGTTAAGCTGCTGGCTGCAACCCAGGCATCCCACGTCAGCACCAGTTCGAGTCCTGGCTGGCTGTTCTGCTTTCAATCCAGGTTCCTGCAAATGCACCTGGGAAGGCAGCAGATGATGGCCCAAGTACTTGGCCCCCTGTCACCCACATGAGAGACCTGGACAGATGTCTTGATTCCTGGCTTCAGCCTGGCGCAGCTCCCAGACATTGCAACCATGAGGGAAGTGAATCAATGATCTGGCGCTCTCTCTCTGTCCCCCTCCTTCCCTCTGTCACTTTGCCTTTCAAATAAATAAATGCATCTTTTAAAAGAGTAAGCAAATAAGTACTCTGTCTCAAACTTTACTTTTAGGTACACCTTGCACATAATAGGAGTTTACTACCTGATTGTTGAATTTTTGACTAGATGACTAAATAATGGAAAAATCCAAGCTTAACATCTTGTTCAAACAAGATCAAGGCTTGTGCTAGCCATGAACTTTATGAAGGTACTTCAGAAAGTTCATGGAAAACAGAATTAAAAGACCAGTAGAAAAGTTTGGAGTTTGTGTTTTTTCATAACACGTGTTTGCCATGAAGTTTTGCAAGACCTTCCCCTTCCTATATACGTGTGTTTGAAATGGTCTACTGGCTGCACCTCTCAGCAAGTTATGCAGAGAGTAACTTAAGCCATTCAACCATGTTAAGTCTTCAGGGACGCAGGTTTTGTCCCATTCACTGCAAATGTAAAGATAATCAAGCAACAAAAAACCCAACCCATGGTGAGCATTTAATACACATAAGGGCAATTCAGATGGACTGGAAATGGTAGGGAAAAAGGATGTTTAATTTCCTTGTAATGCATGACTGAGAACTTAGCTGATGGAGTAGGGGGTAATAAAATAATGTCTCCAGCCAGAGTCTGGCTTCCCTTCTCCACCGGGGTTCCCTTGTGCAGAGAGCACGTTTCACCTTTCCCAGTGAAAGCTTTCTGAATTCCAACACCCAGGCGGTAACCCTGTACAGAGCATCTGGAGATACCTCACTCTCAAACCTGTCTTGATCAAACCTGCTAGGAGCCCACAATCTTGATAAGACCCCAGTAAGAGCAGATAACAGGTCACCCCTCTCTGAAAATGACAGCTGTCTGGCTTATATTTTTAGGTTTTTGGCGACTGTTGGGCTGGACTCCCTTTTCTCCTGCTAGACAAGAGCCACTGGGGCGAACCAGGAAGACAGAACGGAGCCGCTCAGGGACCCAGTCGTACACAGGAAGCTGTGTGCCCACTCCTTACCTGCGCGTTGCGACCAGCTCAAATAATTAAAGAGACCGAAAAGGCGCTGTGCCAACCCAGTGCGAGGCTGTTTGCTCTGCCACGAGGAAGCCTCTGAAGGTCAGGGATGACGGGGCCAGGTGTTCTGGGGAGGCTAATTAAAAGGCACTTTTTACAGAACCAGACAGGGTTTAAGTGTGGCATGGCACAAGGCGTGCCTAACTTTCATCACTGGAACATTCAAACAGCTGAACCCAGCAGACAAATCACTGGTGGAAGAAGAGTGAACCAACAGCCACTCTGGACTTTTTTGGGGTTTTCATTTCCATATTTTATGTCATTGAACGGACCCGGGGCCAGGCTCCCGACATGAGTCGGTGAGTGATGTGCTTGATGATACACTTCACGCACCTCCCACTTCGCCTCTAGCTCCTGGCCGCTCCAGTGGCCCACATGAACAATATGTTCATGGCATCACGGTGACTCAATGAATGCAACAAGCCATTAGAATCTCGGGGCTGCAAGACTCCACTGTCCGCTGGCGACAATTATTTTAATTTTATCCTTTAAAACTTCCAGCATATTTATTTGGATGCCCACCCCTGGCCATCAACAGTCACTCTCACACATGGGTTAGCACACCTTCTTTGAGACGGAAGACCACCCTTTGCCTTTGAAGGTCACCATCCCCCCAGCCTCTACCCTCACCCACCCCTGCCCCAAGTGTTGTATCTCTGCAATTTACAGCAAAGGCTAAGAGGCTCTGCCTGGTATTAAAACACGAGGTAGATTCAGAAACAGCAACAAACAATAATTCTAAAACAAAACAAAACAATGTGAACTGAGTTTGCCGGGTTGTTTGCAAAACATGACAAAGGACAGGCTCGTGTTCAGGTCTTATCTGCCGTGGCGCCCAGTGTCCCAGGGACGAGCGCTGCACACATGCCAGACAGAACAAAGAGACATACTTTACTTACCCAGAAACTACCCATGGCGTAAACTCATTGTAAAAGGAGCCAGGTAAGAGGAAAACCACGGCTTAGAAATATGTGCACTATATTAACTATATAACTTGCCTGCCGACTGAAACGTCTCCATTTGCATCACAGAGGATTTATTCAGAACCCGTCCAACTCAAAGTTCCCTTCTCAGACTTGACCACGAGTACATGCAGCAGCCCACATACAACACACAACACACACACAAGAATACAAAATCCAAGGGCTGTACCTTTCTGTGGTGGTCGCCTTGTGCATAGTACTAGACTTTTCCTCCTACACCTTCTTAGTCCTTGTTTGTCCCACAAAGAATTTCCTAGCCATCTGATGCTCTATTACTGAGCTAGTGGCCTTTCAGGAGAGCTCTCTCCCTTCTGAAAAAAGCAAACAACTGCATAGATATCATTACACTAAGGAAATCTCTTAGAAAAACCAAACAACTTGCTAATCTCTCCAGCCCCTTCATCCAAGCAAAAGATAAGAAAAGCAAACCTAAGTCTGTTTCAACCACATTCCAGGGACAAGTTCCCCTTTTTCTTTCTTTATCAAAATTCTAGCATTTGAGTTTTTGTGTGTGTGTGTTTTTAAATAGACCTTACAGGATAAACTGCTGCTCACACCCGCAAACAAAGCAATATTTGTTTAATAACGATTGCTGCCATGGGTACAGTAAACAAGAGGCCCAGCATTTGTGTTTATGAACAAACACATCATCTTACAAGAGCAATTTAACATTAACCAGGTGGAATAATCAACAGATTTCATAGGTGACACCAGGGGCAGGACTAACGTAAACAGAACTGGGGAGGAGAAAGGGGCCAGTCTTTGGGAATCAAGGTCGAGGTAAATGCATTACAGAGTAAACAGCTGGGAAGAAGGCAAGATAAACAAACAGTCATTCTTCTGACATTTAGAGAGGCAGAAAGGTTGTATGTTACAGACATCAGCTGCTGACCACCATGAAATCAAACCAGTTGGAGACCAAGCTTGCTTGTTTGCACAATGCCATGTTTGCTTATAAACAACAATTTGCTGTTACCAACCTCGAATTACTCATCATCATATAAGCCATGGTAGATCAAGTGAAATCCGGTTAACTCTTTACTGGTGATATTGCTTAGGTTTTTTTTTTTTTTAAGGTCCCCCCACTGGAGAAAAAAGAGGTCACCCCCAAATGAGGCAAAGAGAGCCTCATTCATTTCTTTGTTTCTTTCCTCACTTCTTAGTTTGCAGATAAAAATAAAGCATCCACGTGGTGGAAAAACTCCTGAAGGTTGGATTTGGAAACAGCTTTTAAAAGATTGTGATGTTTTCCGCTTGAGCAACTCCACGTTCATTTCCCAGGCTCATCTTTTATCAATGAAATATACCGGTCAAACACACACTCTAACCTTGGACCCCAGATCCAGAAGGAACATCCCGATGTTTCTTTCTCCCTATACTAAGCTTCTTTTCCAAGTTCCCGAAAGCCAGCTAGACCCACAAAGACATTTGTAGCCTTCCAGACCCCTCTGCAAAAATCAAACTATTCCATGCTGTGATTCTGGTCTTTAAAATTCCCTGGACGAGTGCTACCCTGTAAAGCAGCTTACCCTGCACTATAAGAAAGTTACCGCGTCCTATCACAGGTACTATATTTAGGGATACAATTTGCAATTAAAGCATGAGCTTGCATCTATTTTACAGATACTTTAACATTATTAAACTGCTTAACTTTGCTACGTGTGAGAAACATCCCTCTATCACTTAGAATGTAATAAGCAAAGCAAACTGGAAAAACCGTTTGATAATTTATCTATATCTTATGACCAGTTATCTAATTTTTTAAGGTTTCTGTATTATGTCAGTACCAAATACAATGAAACAATGTCTACTGGATGCAGTAAAATTTCAAAGTGAGAAAACAAAATTTAAAAAGTAAATACACACCTCAGAAGGTTCTGGCAACTGTATTATTCACAGTCAGGTTATCGGAATTTTCATCTCTGTCCAGAATATTTTTTAAAAATTGTGTCTTCCCCATGCTCCCTCTGCCAGCATCACTTTCACCTTCTCAGCCCTGTCTGGCTGCTGCTTTCTTCCAGCTCATGTATCCACGGTCTAATCTTTGTTCTGCAGACCTAGAGTCACAAAGTAACTAGGGTGTTTTCTTTTGTGTTTTTGTTTTGCTGTACTGTGGTTGGTTTCCTAAATCTCTC
Source organism: Lepus europaeus (assembly GCF_033115175.1). Classification (NCBI taxonomy): domain Eukaryota; kingdom Metazoa; phylum Chordata; class Mammalia; order Lagomorpha; family Leporidae; genus Lepus; species Lepus europaeus. The sequence goes on from NC_084835.1 coordinate 45,622,397, forward strand.
TGCTGACAGTCTGCTTTTCCCCACATCAGCATAGCTCTTAGGCCTCCAGTGTCTGGGGAAGAAACCTCCCACCAGGAGGGCGTTTCTCAGGCACAAGGACCTGCTCACAGCTTCCGGACAACGGCTTGGGGGCCCTGAGAACTCCCTCTGCTGCCCCAGGGAGCCCTCTGGGGCTGGTGCTGTTCTACTGCCCTAGAGAAAGAGACTTGCTCAACTGAGTGATGATGCAAGCCTGGCTGCTGGAACAACTAACAGACGCTTCTTCCAATGCTTGCAGGACAGAACGTCCTCAAACTCCATACTGCCCCGTGCGTGTGGTCAGGGGGACAGGGAAGCACAGAGGAGTTAAGTGCCACATGCCACGTCCCAGGGCAGACTCAGGAGACGAGAGAATGAAGGCAGAATGCAGAAGGCTGCACCCTGCCAGGCCCACTCCACCTGCTTCCTCAGCAAAGCGGACTCAAAACTCCGCAGCCCAGGTCTTTCCCAGCTTTGCCCAGCTTCGTTGCCATTTTCCTTCCCAGACGCTGGGATGAACTAGAAGCCACGGAAAGTATTAGAAACACAATGTGCCATCCTGGATGGTAATCCAAAGGGTTGTAACCATTTCCCATGACCAAAGCCAATCAGTGAGACCTGCAAAGCTAAGCTAAACCTGTACCTATCCCCCCAAAAAACTCCACTACCTAACTGGAGGTTGCTTGGAATCATGAGTGGGATAAGCCACCTGCTGTGTGTCTCCCCTCTTCCCCAGTAACATCTGAACGCTGAGCTGACCACCTCTGCCTCCGGCTTCATGTGCCCAGTTTCCTTGTTTTAATTTCTACGGAGCCTCAATTTTAAGTTTTATTTATTTAAAAAGAATGCACTGCTTAAAAATCCTTTTGTGGGGCCGGCGCCGTGGCTCACATGGTTGATCCTCCACCTGTGGTGCCGGCAACCCATATGGTTGCAACCGGTTGCTCCTCTTCCAGTCCAGCTCTCTGCTGTGGCCCGGGAGGGCAGTGGAGGATGGCCCAAGTCCTTGGGCCCTGCACCCGCATGGGAGACCAGGAGGAAGCACCTGGCACCTGGCTCCTGGCTCTTGATCGGTGCAGCGCGCCGGCCATGGCAGCCATTTGGAGGGTGAACCAACGGAAGGAAGACCTTTCTCTCTGTCTCTTTCTGTACTAACTCTGTCAAATAAATAAAAATAAAAACTCCTTTTGCATAAAAAACTGAAACTAGTCTTCAGGAATTCCAGGGGGAGGGGGAGGGCCCGAGGAAAGACTAATTCATTCTTTTCCCGGCTGCTCTCCGCAGCACTGAGCGCTCTATGTGTTCTGGGATTCCATGGAGGTAGTGTCTTCTGAGCCCGGATCCCGGGTGCGAGCATTAATTTTTCCGTTAGCTCCAGCCTTTCTTCCATCACCACCTTGATGTCCTAAACTGTTGTTTTCAAATGATTGGCTTTTGATAAACAACCTGCTTCAGAGGAAACTTTGTTTCGCTTCTTCAAGTGGAAAGCCAGCATGCACCCCTCCGTCAGAGAAGACTTGATAATGGGTGTAATAAAGCCCAGCCAATGGTGTGAAAGTCCAGCCAGATCCTGCTGTTCTCAGAAGCTCTGAGTGGCAGCCATGGTCTTTGTTAAATACTGAGCTTGCAACTGGCACAGACAGATTAAAGGTGCCACCATACTGAGTCCTTCTCCTTGGTTTTATCAGAAGGATTTTTAAAAAGAACTGAAAATGCGATTGTTTCAACACTGAATCACAGAAATGAGAATGGGTGAATGTTTGAAGAAGCACCTAAAAAGCCTTTTCCAACCCACCAAGCCAGTGGCCTAAGACTCAGGTCCTGGGGAACTTAGCGAGAGGGGACCTAAGAGGGCCACAGGAGGACCCGGGCTCTCTGCGTGACCAGTAAGCACTGTATTCCTAATGATGCCATGTGTAAGGCACACACTGAGCACCTACTGTGTACACGTGCACTGCTCAAGAAATAACCAACCAAGAAGCCAGGTGCTCTTGCCCCCAAACCAAATGGGGCTCCTGGGTCATGGGGGTTTCACTGAGAGAAGACATCGTAAACCTCAAGCCAGCAGCTCCAACAAGGCACCCTCCCCTTCCAGGCATGCCTTTTCTCACACCATCAAGGCATTGGTGCATCAGCCGCTTAAGCAATGCTGCCTTTCCACAATGCAAGTTCAGAGTTTATTCAGCACCAAGTCACCGCCGTATGATAAAAACTATAAGCATATCATTCAAATGCTTTATTGGTCAAAAAGATGGATGCTTTTACGAGCCCAACCTTTTTTGTAATGGAGAGCCTCTGATGACCCAGCATTAGCCTCATTCCCTGCTATTAATCATACTTCTAAGAGCTCATTTTGCCTTAAAATCTTAAGAAATTGCTATAATTTAAAGACATGGTGTCTACATAATGGGAAATGCTTCATAGATTGTATCATTTCATAAAATACTGTATTTTATGGGAACAATGGCAATGATGCTAAGGTACTACTAAATGAGTATAGTTCTATAGATACTGCATACGTGTATCTGTGTGTTTGAATGGATGCAGATGTACATGGACAAGGAGATATAACCTCTCTTCTATTTATGACTTCCAACATCTGTACACCTGAATCACCACCTCAGAAAGTCCATTAATCCAAAGGCATGGGTGTAGAGTTTACAGAGATTAAAACCAAAATAATGCTCCCAGACAAATGAAAGATAAAAATGAGAGGGAGAAATGCTGATGCGAAAAGATAGAAAGATGTGAAAGCGCACGGTTGCTCTAAGGAAACTCCATGGCAGTGAATTCTCCATTCATCATCTGTCATTCCCGGGCCTCATCTGTCCCCGTGAAGAGAACTAAGGGCAAGCTCTCCAATAAGTGACTTCAGGACAAACTCCAGGCAGCTGCCAATTTACTTTCAGTATGATTTCAATAATGTAACGATGCCCCGAACCTAGGTCCTCATCTCATTAAACCACCCTTCAGGACCCTTTAGCACAGCTGAACACCATGATGGGCAGGACCTGAAAGAGCTGTTCAAAACACAGAGCTAAAATAAGTCTTTTCTCAAGCACCCCTTCAATTGTTACAGCTATACAACTGGAATGCAACATACACATGTTTATCTTCAAACCTTACACACACACACACACACACGGTGACATCATGTTACATGATGAACAAAGGGTAGGCTCCAATTGGAGCGAAGATTTTTGAATAGCTCTTCTGTGAATGGGTGGGAAGAACATAGCACCAGTTGGCCTCAAAGTCAGGAACCCAGCTCCGGTGCCACAGTTAGCAAGGGTTGAACGCAGGATCTGTGAAACAGCTGGAGGCTGGTGACAAAGTGTAAGTGGAGCTGTGACAAAGGAATCAGACTGCACAGGGCTCAGCACTCCCAGCTCTGGCCGAGGGGCCCCTATACACCTCCCAGGTGCTGTCACCTGATCAAGACAAGCACCAAGACTTTGGCTCCACACTCTGACTTGCGAAAAAGCCAGCTGCTGTGCTTGTTCCCCAAGGAAGTGCTGGGCCAGGGAGGACGCCTAGAAAGAGATCAAAGCCTTTCACCAGGGTCCCTCCAGCACACTGTCACAGACATGCCAACAGGAAGGGCCGAGCCCGAGGTGCCCAGAATGGGCGGAGTGGTAACAACAGTGGGGGTGGTGCACAACAGCTTCCCTTCACGTACTGGGTTTTGGGGTCATCGAAAGCTTATTGGACCTGCTGATGTCTGATGAGGCTTGAACACAGCAGGATTCACTTGTCCACTAAACACTGCAAGAAACTTTTGAAAACATGTTACTACTCCTTGCATTCCTATGGTAAATAGTTAAGGTGAAGGTATGGGGCCTATTTATGCTAGAAACAACACCTGCTATCAAGTATGCACCTTACTACTCTGGCATCTGATACAAGGAGTTACAATTCTCGGCTATAACCATCTTCACCTGTAAAACGGATGTGACAGGGCCCATAAGCATCGATCCCTGAGTTAAGACATATCAAAGGCCACAGCCCACGGATAAACAGCTGGTGGAGGAGCCAGCGTATTTATCCAGGAGCAGACCCCTGTGGGACTTCCTGCAGGAAACCTGCACAGGGGGCCAGGGATGTGTTTCATGACAAGGGCTTCCAGCTAGAACCACGTTTGCCCCTGGCATGTAAGGAAGTAACCACTTTTTACACTGCAACTGTGCAGTACACCTGAGGGGGAGGACACAGAGCAGGGTGGTGGGGACAGCTGCAGGGGCATCACTCAAGAGCTTGTCAGAAACGTAAATTCTTGGGTCCATCTCAGGTCAACACAATCAGACTCTGCATGAACAAGAGCCTCCCCACCCCCACCCACCATCAAAGTCTGAGAAGGCAGGTGCAGGGGAAAGGGAACAGACTTCCTTGGGTCTGGTTCTCAGCTCTGACAATTTCAGTTTTCTGCAATCTGTATTCGACCAGTCCATCTTTTAGTTTCCTCATTTAAAAGTCATATTCCTCTGAATCCAGTTTATTCATCCTTCTAAGCAATATTCAGTTTTTACCTACCTAGTATGTACCAGACCCTGTAGGAAGTGTTAGGGCAGCAATGGGGAGCAAAAAGTGATATAGCTCCATCAACATGGAGGCGATGGAGATGTCTGATCAGGAGGACACACACTAATCAATCAGCCATCTAGAGAGGCAGAGATGGGAACTGCAGGAAGTGCTACCATGAAAAGTGCACAATGCTCTGCGAGTGCACAAAGATAATGTATGTAAAGTGCCTGGTATGCAGTAGGTGCTCAATAAATCACAGTGGTCATTACCAGGTCATAAGACCCAGCCCTTGGGGAGGTCACTAAACACTGCTCCAGTGCAGATGACTCTTCTCCCCATCATACACGAACCTGAAATTGAACTCCATTCTCAGTTCAAATCTTTAAAAATGTTATTTTACTTTTGTCTCCTGGCTAGATGAGGACTGTAACATCAATGAAGTCAACATTTCTTCTAATGATAGCACAAAAACAACCATAACGTTCTGGGATGTTAAGACTGAGCTCTTGGGGTCAACGCTGTGGGCATCCCATATGGGTGCCGGTTCTAGTCCTGGCTGCTTCTCTTCCAATCCAGCTCTCTGATATGGCCTGGGAAAGCAGTAGAAGTTGGCCCATGTCCTTGGGCCCCTGCACCCACATGAGAGACACGGAAGAAGCTCGTGGCTCCTGGCTTTGGATCAGTGCAGCTCCAGCCACTGTGGCTATTTGGGGATGAACCAGCAGATGGAAGACCTTTCTCTCTGTTTCTCCCTCTCACCATCTGAAACTCACTCTCAAATATATAAATAAATAATTTTTTAAAAAAGACTGATCTCTTGTTTACCAATGTGTAGAGAAAGGGAAAAATGAGAACAGGGCAGAGGGTAATACTGCAAACCAGCCTGGTTCAAAGCAGTCTTTTGATTATCATTTTAAAGCCTCAAAAATCTAAAGAAAATCTTTAATTGGCTTTTCAGAGGCATTTCTTCTTTGTATATGCAGTTTGTTGAAGTCAAGAACATACATGCTGATAATGCAGACAGGATTAGCAACCTGTCCCTTAGAGTGTAGATACAAGTGGTTAATTATTAGTGCACCAAGCACACGTCCACACAGAGGGGAGACTGGACTGAACAGGAGTTAAACCAGTGCCTATTACCAAATCCCTGCCACCGACAACTCCTATCCCAAGAATGGAGATAACCTGAGTCTGTTACACTGAATGGGAAACTTGTGGAATGGTGCAAGTGGGCGTGTTCAATGCGTCTTCAAATAGTCTTCCAGGGAATCAGATCTTCCTTTACTCCTTCCTCATGAATTCATGAACTTTAAATAAAAATTTTAGGGTCAGGCATTATGGCACCCGGGGTTAAACAGCTGCTTGTGACACACGCATCCCACACTGGAGTGCTGGTTGCAGTCCTGGCTACTCCACTTAGGATCCAGCTCCCTGCTAATGCACCTGGGAACATAACAGGATGATGGTTGGTACTTGGGACCCTTGGGAGACCCTGACTTCAGCTATTTGGGGACTGAGACAGTGAATGGAACATTTCTCTCTCTCTCTCTCTTTTTCTCTCACCCCCCTCTTTCTTTCCCCCTCCCTCCAACTCTTCTTTTCAAATAAATATTTGAAAAATAAGAATTTGAAGTATGATGAAACAGGTCTGCATGTTTGCACAAGTTTTTGGTCTTTTTCCAAAAAATCTGATTTCCTTCCAACAGGTGGATATGTATGGTGGCGGAATTCTGACCTCACTTTTATCAGAATGTCCCTGACTGAAGAAAGTAGGAACAGAACAGCTGATGTGAGCTTGGAACAAACGTGTCAGATGCAACACACTTCATGCTAAGACCTCAAGAGCTCAACATACCGTAGCTGAGAGTCACAATCAGCTCACACATGGGGTACCTCTTTTGATTTTTGTAGGATGGATTGTTACATGGACTAGGACACAGCCACCAGGATCTTGGTAGGTGGTAAAAAATGGATGGTATCCGTTTCTACTGGCTACAGTAAGATGTGCATGCATATAGAATTGTTTCCCTGAGGTTCAACTATTAAAAACACAGAGTGTTAGAGAAAAGGGCACAGCTGGAATAGAGAAAACATCAGCATTAAATAAAAAAAAAGTCAGGGGTAGGGATTCGGTCTGGCAGATCAGACACCTGCGTCCCATCTTAGAGCACCTGGATTTGATGCCCAGCTCTGCTCCTGACTCCAACTTCCTGCTAACGCAGATCCTGGGAGGCAGTGATGATGGCTCAAGGAACTGGGTTCCTGACACTCATGTGGGAGACCTGGATTGAGCTCCCAGCTTTGACCCAGTCCCCCATTGCAGGCATTTGGGGAGTGAACCAGTGGATGTAAATATTTCTCTCTCTCTCTCTCTCTGTCTCTCAATTAAACTAAAATATATATTTTTTAAAAAAAAAGAACTTCAAGGCCGGCGCCATGGCTCAACAGGCTAATCCTCCGCCTTGCGGCGCCGGCACACCGGGTTCTAGTCCCGGTTGCCCCTCTTCCAGGCCAGCTCTCTGCTATGGCCCGGGAGTACAGTGGAGGATGGCCCAAGTGCTTGGGCCCTGCACCCCATGGGAGACCAGGAGAAGCACCATGGCGGCCATTGGAGGGTGAACCAATGGCAAAAGGAAGACCTTTCTCTCTGTCTCTCTCTCTCTCACTGTCCATTCTGCCTGTCAAAAAATATAAAATAAAAAATAAATTTAAAAAATTAGATAAAAAAAAAGAACTTCAAAAGAAAAGAAATCTGTCCTTCCATAACAAAAGTTTCCCACCTGGGCAACCTGCACCACCTCCACTCCACCCTCCATCCCCTCACCTGCCGGTGGACATTCAGTAAATGTTGGAAGGCATTTGGAGTTGTTATAACTGGGAGGGGGAATTGTGCTACTGGCATCCAGTGGTAGGGACCAGGGATGCTAGGAACCCACTCTAGAATGCACAAGACAGCCCCTACCAGAAAAATCTTCTCATCCCACACATCAACAGTGCCATGGTTGAGAAAACGGTCCTGCAAGAATCTGTTCTGTTTTGCCCTGGAATCAAAGCAATGAGTCCAATTTCTTGTTCAATAATAAATTTATAATGTGCCTTAAAACTTTAATGAATTGTGAGTTTTGCTTGCGTCTCGACTTCATAAATACTACTGAACTGAGCACCTGTTATGGGCAGGTTAGGCAAGGCTTCCGCAACACCCAGACATATGAGTGGGTACAGTTGTCCTTCAGAATCCACAGGAGATTGGTTCAGGATCCCCTGTGGGTAATCAGCTCTGTGGATGCCACTGTCCCTTATATAAAATGCTGTGGATTTGCATATAACCTACACATATCCTCCTATGATCTTTAAATCATCTCCAGATTACTTATCCATAATACAACGTAAATGCCACGCAAAGAGTTGTCACATCATATCATTTAGGAAATAATGACAAGAAAAATCTTCAATACAGATGGAGTTAAAAAAATATTTTGGGGTGCTGATGTGGTGTAGTGGGTTAAGCTGCAGCTTGCAACACTGGTATTTGAAATCAGAGTGCCAGTTCACGTTCTGGCTGCTCCATTTCTGATCCAACTCCCTGCTAATGTGCGTGGGAAGGCAGCAGAAGACAGCACAAGTGCTTGGGCCCCTGAACCCATGTGGAAGACCCAGATGGAGCCCTAGGCTCCTGGGTTCAGCCTGGCCATTGCAGCCACTTGGCGAGTGAACTGGGTGGAAGATCTGTCTCTCCGCCTTTCAAATCAATCAATAACTACATCTTTAAAAACACATTTTTGATCCATTCTGGTTGATCCCTGAATGCAGAACCTGTGGATATGGAAGGTTAAGGCCAAGAGACTGGGCAAGGGGAGGACATATGCATGAGCGAATAAGAAGAAAGGTGAGTGGAAGAGGAAGGAGCCAAGCTAGAGAGACAAGAGTGGAGCTGGAATGACCAAGAGCAGGGACGGGCTGGAAGGAGGGCAGCCGCTTGGGAAGCTCAGTCTGAGAGACACAGCTAGCATGGAACCGAGGCAAGAGCCTGGAGCACGAATGAGACAGCTCTCGTGCAGTTCTACAAGAGCTGGCGGGGGTGGGGGCAGTGCCCAGCCCTGCCCCCTGCTTCTTCAGGGTCCTGCTCCTCACGGATCCCATTTCCCATGCAGACTTCTTGACTTCCTCTCCCTTGGTCAAGGGCACCTGCCAGTCTTCAAACTGTCTTCCTCCGCCTCGGTGTTGCCCTCTACTCCTGCAGCCTCTCCTCTCTCTGGCCAGTGTCACGGGAAGAACCACGCCTGGTTGTCTGCACCCCCTCCCCACGCCCTGGCTCCTCTGCACACGGCAGGCTGGCTCACCCCTAACCCTCTGCTGAAAATACACCCCCACAACTGCGGGTGCTGACAGCAGTGCACCCCAGTTCTTCCCTCACTCACCTCCTGACAACACAGGACACTGTCATTCGAACTGTCTCTCTCCCAGGAGAAAAGCTCTCCTAGCTGCCAGGTTCCCTCCTTCTTCCTGGTTCTCTGCCTGTGTTTCTGGGGGCTCCTTACTCAAATTCTTCATGAGCGTCCCTTCCCTCAGATCATTCTCAAATGTTTCTTCCTGCTCAGGGCTCCATCCTTAGGGCTCCCAAACTCTAAGGCGGGGACTGGCAAACTTCTGCAAAGGGCCAGAGAGTAAACGCTTCTGACTTTAAGGCTGCATGGTCTGTGTCCCAGCCACTCTGTTCTGCTGCTGCAAGGCAAAAGTAGCCAGAAACATGATGCACCCAAGTAGATGTGTTCTAATAAAACTTTATTTAAAAAAATACAACAGGTGGATTTGGCCAGAGAGCTGTGGTTTGCTGACCCTTTCTCTAAAGGACTACCGGTGGTGAAAGACCTCTATCTGCCCATGGCCTCAACTTACTCCTGTACCTTGGTGGCTCCTCAATCATTTTCACCAACCAAAATACCTTCCCAGAGCGGCAAACTCTGGGTCACTGCCACCCTGATATTTAAAAGAACCTCATCTTTGTCTCAATCTGAAATCATCTACTCCCTCCATCCAAACTCCTAGCCAGCTCCTGTTTCCTGCCACCTCCGTCCCCTGCTTAGTTTCTCGGTTCCTTGGAAGTCACCTCTGACTTAGATCACGTCCGCACTTGGGCCTCAGTTCTTTTTTTTTTTTTTTTTTTGGACAAGCAGAGATAGACAGTGAGAGAGAGAGAGAGAGAGAGAGACAGAGAGAAAGGTCTTCCTTCCGTTGATTCACCCCCCAAATGGCCGCTACGGCCAGCACTGCGCCGATCTGAAGCCAGGAGCCAGGTGCTTCCTCCTGGTCTCCCATGCGGGTGCAGGACCCAAGCACTTGGGCCATCCTCCACTGCCTTCCCGGGCCACAGCAGAGAGCTGGACTAGAAAAGGAGCAACTGGGACAGAACCGGTGCCCCAACAGGGTCTAGAACCCAAGGTGCTGGCGCCGCAGGCGGAGGATTAGCCAAGTGAGCCACGGTGCCGGCCTGGGCCTCAGTTCTTAACGATAGGACAGCAGTTCCTCAACTCCAGACCCCAGTGGAATCAAGTCCTCCAACCAGCTCAGTCAGGAGGGCTGGGCAGGACCCTGGAGGCATTGGGGATGACATGCAGGCCACAGGATATGAATACAATGGGACCTGAACACACTCCAGCACTGATGAACCCAACAGAGAGCAGGTTCTCTGTCACACCTGACACTGAAGGCCACTCTTTGAAACTTCCTAGTGAGGCCAATTCTGCTGGTTTGTAACCTAACTCTAACTTTTCACTCTTTTAAAGACTTTACAGGGGACCAGCCTTGTGGCCTAGAGGGTAAAGCCACTGCCTACGATGGCAGAATCCCATATGGACACCGGTGCTTATCCTAGCTGCTCCATTTCTGATCCAGCTCCCTGCTGATGGCCTGGGAAAAGCAGCAGAGGATGGCTCAAGTGTTTTGAGTCCCTGTCGCCCAGATGAAGCTCCTGGGTCCTGGCTTTAGCTGACTGTTGCGGCCAGCTAGGGAATGAACCAGTGGACAGAATATGGCTCTCTCTGTAATTCTTTCAAATAAATAAGTAAATCTTTAAAAACTAAACTAAAATAAAAAAGACTTTACTGTGCTCACCACGCATGCGATGCTGGTATCCCTCGGGGTTCCTCCTGTCCTCTACATGTGCCTCACCCCCAGCTGGTCACTGACTCCATCAGCCACTGCTTCTCTTCATTACTGCTTATTTTCTTTTTTCAAAGGAATGAATCATCTTATTTTTTCCCAGTTTATTTGAAAGAAGGGAGGGGTGGGGAGAAAGAGAAACAGATCTTCCACTCACTGGTTCACTCCTCCAAGTCCAGCAGATCCCCTAAAACTCAACAAGTCCCAAGCTGAAGAGTCTGCAAACCTGCTACCTCGCCTGATCAAGGAGAAGCCACTGTCCACGCCTCAGACCTGGTAATGCCTGGGCTCGTGTACCCATCAAATGCATCCTGTTTCTTTTCCTCACTACCAGGCACTCTTCCCTCTTCCTCTTTCTCCTGCAAACTCAAGGATACTTCTGCTACCACCACAGACATCATTCCAAACAAAAGCTACTCTGACCAAGTCGCTCGCTGGCTGGCAGACCTCCTAGAGTTTTCTGTTCTCCGAAGGACAGTCCCAATTCCTCCGCCTGGGGTAAGAGGACTCGGATAATTTCCCAGATTTCCTTCTGTTAGCCATTTTCCAAACATACATTGCTCTTCCATGCCTCTTCTATGCCATTCCCTCCCCCTTAGAAGTCCTTTTGCTCCTACTTTGATCAAGTGAACTCCTATGCATGGTTTGAAAGCCAGTCTGCACACTGCCTTTAGAGTAGTGTTCAAGCACCGTGTAGGCATTGATAAATACACTGCCTGGAATAACTGCTCAATACACTAGTGATCCGTCATTCTCACAAACTAAGGAAGAGATCAGAAGGAAAAAAGGTGGAAAATTCTGAGTTTAGAGAAGTTAAGCCAGTCATATCATCCTTAGAGTCAAAGAGGAATAAAAGCATCCGCTGGGAGCCGCTGAGGGTGTAGCAGAGGCTCAGGGGCAGAAGGTGAGTTCACACTGGAACCGAGGAGTCCATGCAGGTGTGCTCAGTTGAATGCAGGAGGCAGGACTGTGCACTCGGCCTGGCTGGGGGAGCAAGCTGACACCACTGGCTCTGGGCTCTAAGTTGGGTGAGCAGAGGAGAGGTGGGGAGAAGATGTAGTGGAATCAATGCAAGTGATGGCAAAGGGGCAGAGATGAGAGGCTGTGACCAAATGGAGGGCTGCGAGAGTCCCAGTGACACATACTTAGCAGTGAGGTTTAGACAAGCTCCTAAAACCACCCAGCAAGTCAAAGGAGAGGACCCCGCACCGAGCACAGTGATACACAGTGGTGCTCAGAAGACCCTGGCTGCTGTGCAAGACAGCATGGCAAGACCTCAGAAATCTGAATGAATGTAGACCTACCGTACGAACCAGGCATCCCAACGGAAATGAAATCAGCATATGAAAGAGCGATCTGTGCCCCCATGGTTATTGCAGCTCAATTCACAATACCTAAGACATGAAATCAACCCAAATGCCCATCAACTGAAGACTGGATAAAGAAATTACGGGATATGTACACCATGGAATACTACACAGTGGAGGAAGGAAGGAAGGAAGGAAGGAAGGAAGGAAGGAAGGAAGGAAGGAAGGAAGGAAGGAATCCTCTCATTTGCAACAAAATGGATGAAACTGGAAAACATCATACTTACTGAAATAAGCCAGTCTCCAAAGGACAAATACCACATGCTCTCTCTGATCTGTGGTAACTAATAAAGCACCTAACAGGTAATCTACAGAAGTGAAATTAACACTTTGAGATGCAATGACTTTGAAAAGCCTTTGTCTCAAGTGTTGAGGAACAGTTTTGTTTTTCATGCAATTTGTTGAACTCTTAGTATAGAGTTAACTGTATGTGTAAAGTTAATTGAAAAATCGATCTTAGTGAGGAACAAGAATGAGAATAGGAGATGGAGAAGGAGGAGGGGTGGGAGGGCAGATATAGTGGGAAGAATCACTAAATTCCTAAAGTTCTATTTATGAAACTCGTAAAGTTTGTATTCCTTAAATAAAAGGTTTTCGGGGGGGGGGGGGCAGAAACTTAGGCTCAGAGCTCAGTCTCAGGAAAGGATTCCCACTGAGCCTGCTGGTGTTAATAAACAGGTCTCAATCCTCGATAAAAAAAGAAGACATTGGCTGCATAAATAAATGAATGACTGCATGGGACGGAATCACACCCTCTTCTCACAGTCCTAGGTGAGCCGCCAGCATCAAATTTATCATGAGGCTCATCCAAAAATAACCACAGATTAACCTTGTGAGCCAAGCCCCCACCCTTGGCCCTTTTGGGAAGGTTGTATTTGCCATTATTCTAACATGATAATGTAGGCGGTATATTTAAGAGAGTTAAGAGGACCTGGCACATTATAGACAGTAAATATTTGTGGAACGAATGAATACCTAAGTGGATGAATGAATGATAGATTACACGTTACCTGTAACACCTACAATAAACATCCACTACCTTGCTAAATCATCACTCGAGGGACGACATTCACCAAAGTCAGACTGAACAAGCGACACAGAATGAAGAGTAGTCAAGGCATCTTGTTTCTCAAAAATACCGATGATGCAAAAGCACCAGCTTGGGGTGGCAGTGTGTGACGAGTGCTGAAGTCTGGGACGCTGTGGCCATGCTATTCCGACATAAATGCTAAGCCAGCAATCCTTTTGCCAGGCAGCCACAGCTCAGGCAGGGCTCAACCTGACCAGCAGTGAGCTCTGTCTTTAACGCCTCTTATTTCAGACACTACCAGCGCAGCTCAAGTCTCTGCACGACTGGGAAGGAAACAGAGCTGATAAGAGAATTAGTGCTTTCTTCCAAAGCACGTCATCTAGGATAATAAATGCATGTTAGACCCAAAAAAAAAAAAAAAAACCCTCTTAAAAGAAATAGGTGAAAAATATTTTAACATGAAGTTCTAAGCCTTACTGATGTTTGTAAGTATTAAGGTGGGAGGGACTTCTAAGCTAAGTCATAATTGCTAATGCTAGATTTCTTCCCTGTAGAATTCACCACGATAAACACAGATTTGCATATTTTGCAGGTATTTTATTCCTGTAAAGGTTTTTTTCCTTGCCAAGAAGAGCTGTTTCTCCCACACTCACCCCCCAACCTAGTTTCTGGTTCTCTACTGACTTGCTGTCCCCATCCTGGGTTCTGGGAGCTCTCCCTCACATATCAAGGCAGGAAAGAACCTTCTGAATGACAGAAACAGGAACAGGAACTCGAGCACACCTTTGGAGAAAACACCATGAGCACACCTCAGTGTAGACTAAGAATGGGCCACAGCCCGGGACCCAGAGAGAGCAGGAGAAATCGAATCCTTGCACTTGCAGCAGCACACGGAATGTTCACCCCAAACTTCCACCTTCCACAAACGGTGACTTTGGAAATTAGACCCGCACGCTTCCAACTTCAGCAGTCAACGGGAGAGAGATGGGTAGAGAGAGTACTCTGGAGCCCAGACTTCTATCTTTATAGTAACTGTTGCAGACATCAATGGCATGGACATTTTGGGGGGTGGGGGAGGCAGCCTCTGCTGCTTGGACTCCTCCTGGGAGAAGAGGTTTAAATTACACTGATTATAATCTTCCCATTTAACTAGAGCTAACTCCAGTCCCTCGGGATGCACGCTTGGGTGTCTCACTTACTCTCTCACGGCCTCAGCTGGCAACAATCTCGGGATCTTTCTCATTTCTTACAGGCAAAGCTGGATCCTTCGAAGCGCCAATGCTCTAAGTCTCAATGGGCGCTGCTGACATCAGAGCAGCACTGTCTCAATGTGGGCGTCTCCAGCCTGGCCCAGGTGTAACCCCTGCCTGACCCCACACCACTGGAGCCTTAGAGACTGCGCTCACCTGGGCAGAAGCCTCTGCCCGGCCCAGGTGATGATGTCAGGGTCCGTCTCTCTCAGAGTCTCACTTACCAGCCTCTCACCTGCCCTCTCTCCCTATCTCCTCTCCATCCTGTCACCACGTCTGTCACCAGCCAGGAAGAGTGCGGTGTTCAAGGCGCTGGTCAGAGACGCAAGGACAGAGAGGCTCCCAGGATGGCCGTGGACACAGCAGAGGCTGGAAGGGTCTCCGGTGTGGCTGTGGTGGTGGTCATGAGGCCCACCGGAGGTGGTGGGTGTGGTTCTGGGATGCAGGGGCCCAGCCTCGCTTCTCTGCCCAGCCGGGAGCTAGGCCTTTGCCTGCACGGGCACGCAGGCTCACGGAGCTGGTCACCCGGCGACACTCCTGTGTTCCTACAAGCCCCTGCCATGAAGCGCACACGGCTGGCTAACCAGAAGACCACAGGGCCCAAAACACGAGGACGTCTTCCTGTGGGAGCCCACATGGCCTCCACATAGAGTGGGCTCGAAAAACATCCTCACCAAAACAAATTGAAAAAACCAACCCCCAACACACACACCCCCACCCCCCAACAAACGGTTAGTCAATTTGAAATTCTTCAAAGGTCTGGCCTAGTCTAGGGCTTATCTAACGGTCTATTGAGTCCTCGGCAAGTCATGTGAAAGGAAGTCCTATGATAACATTTCCTGAGACTTCTAGACATTTGATTAAGGAGTTATAAATCTTGGAGTCGGACTTGTCACAAGCACAGGGAGATTACACCCGTGCTGTCAAGATTAAGTAAACTTGTCTTGTTCTCTTACAGGTCTTTCACAGCCCTGTACCACAGATTAAAAGATTTTTTTTAAGATAAAAAAAAAAATGGTTACCATCAGGCTCAATGTTTAAAAAAGTTAAAAAAAAAAAAAAAAGATGACCAAAGGAATTAGAAAGTGACAATTTTATTTTATAAACACTGAAACATGTTTACCTGCTGTGCATCGGCAAGATTTTAATAAGCAATATGCAAAGAAGACAGAAGATTGTCTCCCGGGCTGGTCCCAAACTGTCATCTGATTAATGTGCTAACAGCTAAATGAAGAACCTGTACGAAGTCGAAGAACGTGTGTGAGCTCTGCAACCCCCAATCTTCCAGGAACCGATTCCAAGAATGTGGTGGAATAAAATCAATATCACAGGGACGGGAGTGGAGGGAGGGAGGGGGATCCAGAAGCCCCTGTCAAATTCTATTGCTAATTTTGAATTGACGCACGGTTCTAGGAACGAGCCGCGGTTCCCATCAGCAAACCTGTGGAGACAGAGGTTTGCGGTCCACATGTCACCCGAGGAGGCTGTTTAGGGAGTTCTAGGTCACTGGGATCTCCCTCAGTTTAGTGACAAGAGATTTGGTGCCTAAGTGGAGAACTTACTGTTTTCAATTCTGCAAACGCACTGAAATTATTGGGTTAAATAAAGACATGACAAGCTATAAATCAACCCGCCTTCTTCTTCTTCTTTCTTTTTTTTTCCTGGGGAGTTTTTTTTTTTTTACTCAGGTGTACTCTAAATGTGCATTAAACTGCAGCTCCATTAAGCAGTTACAATGAAGGTAAAGGGCACAAGGCTAAATACCACAGGACCTTGTATGGATCTCATAGCTTTAATGGAATCAGGTTTTTAACAACTCTTTTTTCGTTAAATACAGTCAGTGTCAGGAAGATGCGTCCCACTCATAAAGCAGCGCAATGACAATGTACAGTGGCACTAACACAAGGACATAGTTCATCATGACATTTCCAGCAATTCCCAGCTGATTAGGGTCATTATGTTGGAGGTCTGATTTATGTTGTCATTTCCTCTCACGGATCCTGCATCAATGAATCTTAATGAATTGGTAAATAAGGGTGAAGATTACACTCTATGACACTGAAACATTCCTCATTCTCAACACCCGAGATTTATGTAGCCAATTAGTGACTAACAGAGAAAATTGGCTGGCAGAAAAATAATATTCTTTATGGTACAAAATGGAAAAAGCTTTCTCGTTGAAGGGCAATGCCACAGCAAAAGTCCATAAAGTAGTTGATATGTGGAAACACAAAAGACGGGCTCGAGGAGGGCTCCCCAGGAACACGCGCCGGCTGCCCCTGCTGGCGTTTTCCTGTTTTGGGGGGGAGATGCTTCATTGTTTTTCAAAGGTTACTGGCTTGATAAGCAGCCCTGTACTGCATGAAGGGGGAAGTTGGCCTTTTGTGGGGCAGGAGTTAAGTACACCCCTTTATTACTCAAGAGCTAATTCCCTGTATTTACTGGAACACGAGAGGGAAACGGGCACAGATGACACCGGTTTTCCCCCTGATTTTTGCCATTACGCCTTTCTCTTGACTTCTTGCAGACAGGTAGCCATAATCATTCGTACATAATCAGGGGCCACTAAAATCTTTCATTCTGATTAATTACTGGTAAGTGTGCTTAAAGTACAGAGCATGTTTCAAATACCAGAACTTTTTAATTTAAAAAATAGCCTAATCATTAATACAGAAATCCCTCTGCTTACTAGTATTATTTTACATTCACCTGTTCCTGACCTCATTATAAAACCAGATGAAATGACTGTCATAAACAGGAAAAAAAGGTAAAAATTCCCCAATGAAACATAATTCAGAAGATCTTGGCTTCACCTAGTGCTTGAAGCGTAACCCTATGGTGTGTGTTCATGAATGCAAAGCGTAGCTCTGGAGTCATTACTGCTTAAGTATATACTTAATGCTGAATACTGTCAGAAAAAAAAAAAAGAGGTTCTCAAAATCCACGTATTTATTCAGATTTCCTCATACGGGCTCCACAATATCCTTGTGGAATATGCAAATTGGTCATGTCTCTTTCTTTCAGCTGGTGTCTAGTCAATGTCACCAACAGAGCTCTGAAATTAATGAAAAAAAAAAAAAATCCACCAAACCCAGAAGTTGGGTCAGCAGCAGTGGGGTTCTTCGAAGCATCTCGCTAGCCAACAGTTACAGCAACAAGACTGACTCTGCACTGCCGGCCTGGCCTGCTCGCCTCGGTTCCGGGAAGCTCCACGGCCACTCGAGCACCCTGAAGGGGTACGGCTCTGTCAAGGACTCCCAGGCCACCGTGCCACTTCTGTCAAGCCCGGATCATCTCTGAGGCACTGCAACCTTCAGGACTCCCTGGAAACCTGCAGCTCACAATCCGAGCTCTGGAGGCAGGCGCAGGTTCTACAAGGTGTGCCAAACAGCGGGGCTGCAGGAAGACACCCAGCAGCCAAAGCAGCCACACTTGGGGAGGGCTGGGAGGAGGGGAGAAGGGAGAAAAAGGCCAACAAAACCCCACAAAGGCTGCAGGTGCACGCAGGTGACTGAGGCGCTCAGAGATGCCAAGAAAACTATGCAGCTTCTCAAAAGGATCACTTTTTTTTATTGTTGTTCTTTGAACCAATTTCTCAGAGAGCAAATGCAGAGAACTGGCCAGGGAAATCAGAAGGGTAGGGGGTGCTTCTGAGTCACTTGATGCCAAGAAACCTCTGCCTGCATAGCAGAAGCTTGGGCGCCTGGAACGGCTCTCAGAGGCAGCACCACTGGCCCAGTGCTTAAAGGCTGTAAGTGCTCCTCCACTCCAAATCAAAGAAGCAGGAGTGGGAACAACGTAACTCCTCTACCTGCCACAGTAAACACATGACATTTTAAAGTGCTAAACGTAACTACCATCCAAAAATGGAAAAAAATAATTAACCACAAATCTATTGAGTGAACCCCTAGCTAAAAACCAAGATACAAAACCTGCTAAGCCAAGCCTGCGGGAACGGAGCTTGGTAGCTAAACTCAAGGGCACGTGGCTGGCAGTCTGCTCTCCACACCAGGAAGAGCCAGGAGAAAACTTCACTCATGTTTGATTTTAAAACTGCTGTTTGATACCGATTCCAAATGAAAGTGTTTTGTAAAATATTTTTGCAGTGGGTGGCATCACTTAGCAGCTGTAGGTGGGGTGTGGTGGCTTGAAGCATTTTCCTTTATTAAATTATCAAATAATCATTTAAATGGCGTTCACACATTCTGTTCCATTTCAGATACACCTACCAGTAGGGCAGGCTTGCCAGGAAAAGGAACAAATGTCTGGTGGGCTCTAAGTCTTCAGAACACCGCTTTCTCCACTCTTCAAGAGGGCGAAAACCCGAGTTTGCAAAGCCAAAGCCACTTTTGCTCACTGACAGATCGTCTTGTTGAAAACCGAGGTTCCACAGCTGACAGTGAAAGTCTCCTTTTCTTTCTATGGGAGCGCTTTGGTTTAAAATAGCTTTTTTTCTTTTTCTTTTTCTTTTTTTTTTTTTATTTTTGACAGGCAGAGTGGACAGTGAGAGAGAGAGAGAGAGACAGAGAGAAAGGTCTTCCTTTTGCCATTGGTTCACCCTCCCTCCAATGGCCACTGCAGCTGGCGCATCGCGCTGAGCCGATGGCAGGAGCCAGGTGCTTCTCCTGGTCTCCCATGGGGTGCAGGGCCCAAGCACTTGGGCCATCCTCCACTGCACTCCCTGGCCACAGCAGAGAGCTGGCCTGGAAGAGGGGCAACCAGGACAGAATCCAGTGCCCCGACCGGGACTAGAACCCGGGGTGCCGGCGCCGCAAGGCGGAGGATTAGCCTGTTGAGCCACGGCGCCGGCCTAAAATAGCTTCTTTTCTTAAATGAACCACGGATCAATTTTAGTGATCCTGACAAGAAACGATGAAAACGTAGGCCTTAGCATTCAGAAAGGAACTAAGCATGGGCAGGGATGCTTAGTCTTAACAGCTCCCATAAACATGTTTCCTTCTCATTTTACCTGCAAGGGGATTAAAGCGAACCGACCCCTCCTTTTTCATCTTATCAATACAACCAGTCAATCCACCTACGGCTACAGCTACAACACAAGGAAAAAAACTGAAGAGTTTTTCTAATCTTTCAAGAGAGAATTAGTTTATTACAAATATCCAAAGGCACCCATGTTTGGGGTGGTGGGGCGCGCTGAGGGGCTAGGCAATGCCAAGCTGTTGCCCTACTGCTTATTCTGGAGAAAGTACAAATTCTGGACATTTCAGATTTCTCATTATGTGTTAGAAAAAAAATGGACTACAAACATTATTGAAAAAGCAAAGTTTTAAAAATATAGAGTTGAAAAGATGCTACTAGGAAAACTCCGGGAAAAAGAAGTTAAGCAGTTACAATAATGATAAAAAGATGTACGGATAGAAAAAGTCTCTTTTTTCATTCTGGCACATAAATAATTTGGGGGGACTCAACTAGATTGTGGTCTGTGGAGATATCAGAGCATGTGGAGTGTCAGGCCCTAGACTCCTAGAATTTAGAATGAGAGGAACAGGCAATTTGCCAAGGGGCAGACAGTTCACACTTCAACGTTATCTCCTACATGAAGGCCACATCCATTTTCTGGGTGACCCTTCAAATGTATGTGGAAAGAATTCTGTACCGAGAAAGAGTTATGTAAGCTCATGCAGAATCGGCACTTGGCCTATTTCAGAAATTTCCAGGGGTTGTCCAGTCTATGCTAGGATACATATGCAAAACAGTGTGTGTCTAAAAAATCTAACTCTGGGGGCATGCATTTCGCTTCGAGGTTGATACCCTGTTTAGGACACTCATGTCCACTATCATAGTGCCCTGGCTTGATTACAGCAGAGTAACGCTCTGTCCATCTGCTTGTCTATTTCCCTGCCTCTTGGATAAATACATAAACAGGTAACCATGAAGGGGCTAGTGCTTAAGCAATCTAATATAAAAAGAATGACAGTATCAAGATAAAAGATGTACCACAATTTATTAATAGACAGCAGCCAGCCGAATTACATGTAGTAAATCATAACACATCCAGCAAGGAGGGCCGGATGGATTTGCATACCAAGTGCCATCAGTGAACAAGGGCTGGTGCTCTTTGAAAAAGATTCAGAGGCCAGAGTCAGCTTTGCTGAGAAGAGCACTGTGATCAATTAGTAATGTCTGCTATGGGAACTGGCAGAGGATAGAGATTATGAGTTATTCTAGCCATCTGCAAGCTATCACTCCATGTCATCTCCATGTCATCAAACAAAAGCTAACATGGAAGACACTGGTTTTCTCTAAGGCAGAAAGCACACTCTTGCTCATGGGTCTCAAAAAATAAAAACAGAAAATACACACAAAACAGGTTTCCGATTTGCATCAAGAAAAAGGCCTGTGATACCAAACGTAGAACACTGTGACGGAGAGGGATGCAGACTTTCAGAAGTATTCAGCTCACCTAAGACTGAAACAAAGCTGAGAGTACATGGTATAGTTTTAGAGATTGTACTCCCTGACTCCTGGTGTGCCACGAAGAACAAGAGATGATGAGGACTTGTATAGTTTTGGAATGCAAGGATGGCAACTAAATTGCATAAAAGTGGGATACGAAAGAGAAGTTATAGCCTTGGTAACATCAACATTTTTTTAGCTGAAATTAAAAATTGGGCTGAGGGACATGATAGAGGAATTTCTCGCTGTTCTCAAGAGATTGTGTTCTCAGGGGTCCCTGGGATTGCATTATCATCAGGGGGCACTGAGGTTGCTGCCAGTCCTGGCTTCTGTATAACCCTCACCAACCTTCAATGCTACAAGCTCACTCCCAGGATGTTCAGTGGTGCTGTGTCCTGCATGTCAACTTGGGGCAGTGGAGACAGAACAGTTTGCCTTCAATGTCAAATAAACAAAAGGGCTTTCACGCAAATAAAAGTATAACAACTTTTAAAAGTTTAACCCATTAAAATCAAAAAACAAACAAAAAAATTTTTTGCACAACCACTATACTTGCCAAACAACTGTCAGGGACAAATACCTCAAAGCCTCACACAGTAAAAGGAGACTAACCATTCATTCCCTGCAATCCAACTCCCAAGTAATCCAATCACTGCACTTGCCTCCTGCATCCGAGTCCACCAGACAAAATGGACCAGCAAAGGACACTAAAAGACCGCCCTTCCAGAACCCAGTCTCTGTTTTCAGCCTGGTAGAAGAGTGATCCAAATAGTACGTGTGGACAGATGGGGGGATGCAAGGGTGTTCTTCAAAACCCTGAGGGAGCTAAGTGCACTCCCCCAAGGCCGACTGCCAACAGCAGGTCTGTGCTTCTGCTCAGAAAGTCTTACGCTGTTGGTAGGGGTAGGGGTGTCTGCAAAGAAACGTTTAGCGCAGGCGAGTTGAAGGCATTTTCCTTCCCAGTTATGCAGGGAACAAAAGCTACCATTAACATTACTCCCTTGTGAAGGTTCAAAGAGTCAACCTTAGGCCAACTGGGGGTAAGATGATTGCAAATGGAAGCGCCGCCGTATGGAAAATTTCAGGCAGTAATCATAGCCAGGAGCCAGTGGCCCAGAGATATAAACACCCTGAAAACCAATTGATACTAATGAAGCTGTAGCTCCCAGGCAGGCCAGGGCAGAGGGAGGGGTGAGAATTTTAAGCACTTAACAAGTAAGTGGGCGCGTTTCACGCTGGGTACTGATCTTTGCCAGGACCCAGTCTTCCTTTGGCCATCTCGCGTCTAATACCCTGTCCCTTGACTTCTTAAGGACCAAAAAGTAAAGTGGGATAATATCCCACTTGAATGCCTGCTTTTAATGGACGACGTGACAGCTATAATTTCCATGTGTTCATTCCAGTGAAGGCTTCCATTTATTCTGATGGAAAAAAAAAAATCTTAGAAGACTGCAGATCAAACCCACCCCCCCCCCCTTCCCTCGGATTTTAAGAACTGACATGGATGTTTAGGGGAAAAAACTTTTTAGGCACATAATGCACCTTTCCACTGGGGTAGAGTTTCCGAAAGTTTACCATTAACATTGCATTTTCCCGAAGGCATCTGTACAGTAAATAGAGTGGACAGTGGTTATGCCGCCTCTTGAAAAATCTAAAGATCCTTTTATAAGGCAAACAATGGAGCTCCGATTCAGCAAGCACTGTATTTTCATGTTCTAGGCTGGAGCTGTACGACATTTCCTATTCGCCTTACTCAGTAAGCAAGCTTCCTGAAGGCAGGGAGCACACTGTGCCCAAGAACACAGGTGTCGAATCAGTATGTGTTGAGTGATACACATTCACATGATGGCGCTTCTTTCTTTAAAAGAAAACTGTATTTACACATAAAGTGTACTTAAAGCAGGATAAAGAATATATATTAGGAGGGCATCAAAGAGACAGATGCATCATTTATCCAAGGGAATCGCATCCAAAGGAGTTTGTGGCACCAGGATCCTGGGTACCAATGCTTGCAGGTCATCAGAGCCCAGGTTAGACTCATGTAGAACCCATCAAGGAATCCCATTCTCTGCAGTTCCATGACTGACGCTAACAGAATCATTATAGTCAATAAGCAAAAATTTACTGGCATCAGGGCACCAGTTGGGTATAGACACATCTTCCAAGTCCAGGTTTTTCAAATACTGGGGGGGCGGGGAGGGGCGGCTATGTCCCCAATATGATTAGGAAGGACAAGGTGTTGAAACAACCAACGGTGTTAGCCCCTTATTACCTCCCATACAGAAACACCTTCATCTGATGCTTTGTCCCCAAATATTTGCCAATCATCTGCTGTGTGCAAAGTCCCCTGGAGAGCACATCCACTGAGGCTCTCTATTCCTCTTCAGGATAAATCTCTGAGCCCCCACTCTCCCACCTGGTCTCGCCATCATCAGCTCTAAAGAGGCAGCATGTAGATGCTGCAGCCACACGGTCCTTGAAATGAGAGCTACAAATGCAAACCACGGAGGCTAATTTAAAATTCTGAATAAGCACATTTTAAAAATTGAAGAGTGATAACAATTTTAAAATATTTTGCATTTACATATTTTGATTAACCTCATATCCAGAATATTTAAAATTTCAACATGCAATCAATACAAAAGTGATGGAGACAGTTTACATTTTTTTCTCTAGCAAATCTCTGAACTCCAGTGTGTATTTTGTATGGAAGGCACTTCCTGATCTTGGGGATCATGCTTCAAGAGCTCCACAGCCATACCTGGCTAGAAGCTCCTGTACTGGACTGTCAAGATTCTGGGTTGGAAGTTGCTGTATACAGTAAGAGAAAGTCAGACTTGCTTTGTGTCTTCCCTTCACCTACTTCAACTGGGACTGCTGAGATCTGAAGCCGATGAACGGTGTGGGGAAAGGATTATGATGGGACAAAAGGTGATGTAAAAATGGCATTAAAAGATCAGCTTAATTTGGTGTTTTTTAAAAAAAAATCCATGCATAGTGTTTTCATAATACACACTTCCATGAATTTTTTTGCAATGCCCTCACAGTAGCAAAAGGAAGTAGATTTTCCTTGAAATTTCCATGTGGGGCCTGCCAAAATGAGGGTACTTCAAAAAGTCTGAAAAAATAAATAACAAATTTATTTTGGTGCAAATTTTTTTGTTGTTCTAAAACCCATGCCTGTGAGGGGGGTCTTTGAAAGTTCACAGGAAGATGTGCACCATGAAAATACAACAAATGGAATTCAAAGTTTTGTGCACCCAAAAACCTTCTCTTTTAATCTCATTTTCCATGAAATTTTTGAAGTCCTCTTGTAGGTATAAATAAAAGCATAAGCTATGAGCCTATACATATACATGGGATATGTATAAACACATATGGATCCGTGTGTCTATAAATTCCAAGTGATATTCACTCTGTCACCTGTCAAGATAATAGTAGGGGAAGACTTCAATCAAAGGCAAGGAGGCAGCTGGGCATTCTCCTCCCCCAAGCAAAGAGGAATGTAACAACAGTCTAGCTGGTGTGTCTGGAGGGGTGCAGGGGGAGGAGATGCAGGTGGCTTCCAGCCAGGAATTTACATCACGCGAAAAGACT
The DNA here is from genome assembly GCF_033115175.1 of Lepus europaeus. Classification (NCBI taxonomy): domain Eukaryota; kingdom Metazoa; phylum Chordata; class Mammalia; order Lagomorpha; family Leporidae; genus Lepus; species Lepus europaeus. The sequence goes on from NC_084835.1 coordinate 45,646,753, forward strand.
GAGAATTTAGGAGATTCTCGATTATTTAGAGCACACATTTGAGTCTAAATCTTCAACAGATTAAAACACACACACACACAAGGCCTTAAATATCACAGGCACTCAACATACGTGGGATTCGCAAATCAGTTACTTAACTAATAAACCAACTATCTTAGGAGCACAAAACGCTCTCAAGCTACACGTTGAGTCCTAGGAAGTGAGTGGTGGTGACTAAGCAGTAAGGGCTTTGCAGGCCAGACACATGGGGACACAAAGCCCAGCTCGGCCACTTTTAATGATTGGAGCGAACATCCGTTTCCTCATTACTGAAACAGGCAAACAACAGCTACCTGGCCAGGTGTCTCCGGAAACAAGACAGGGAAGGTACTTAGGCTGGTACCCGGACACTACTGCTGCTCAATAAATGAATGTACAAAATATACACGTGCCTCTAAGGAGTAATATAGCTGTGTGTGTGTGTGTGTGTGTCTACAGTGAAAGACCCAATTCCAGTGCAGTGGCCAGGAGTGGGGACTATGTTGAGTCCCTGAAGACATACAGTTCTTGGTTCTGGCCCTAACAGCTATGTGGCCTGGGCCATGCGTCAAGGCAAAGAGCAGAGTGAGAGCACTCACCCTCAAAGGCCACTGGGAAGTCAGTGGGATGGAGGAGGGCAGGCCCCGTCCCAGCCCACAGTGGTGAGTCTGTAACTTACTTCCCATCACCATGTCAGGTAGTCAGGTATTCAGCAGGAATCTGCCAAGGTGGCTTCCCATCTCCTCTGGCAGTCCAGCTGCACCTGGGAGTGGCTCCCACACACAGCACGGACCAGAGAAAAACGGATAGAAGGGTTCCTGATGCAAACATTTCCATGCATATTCAGTTTATATGTAATTTTTTTTCCTTGAGAAGCAGCCAATCAGAGGGCAAGAGAGAGGCAGACAGAATGAGCGCTCCCATAAGCTGGTTCTCTCCACAAATGCCTGGAACAACCAGTGCTGGGCTGGGCCAAGGTTGGGAGCTTAGAACTCAATCCAGGTCTTCCAGGTAGGTGGAGGAACCCAATGACTTGAGCCATCACCGCTGCCCCTCACAGTCTGCATTAGTAGAAAGCTGATGTCAGGAGCCAGAGCCAGGAATTGAACCCAGGTATTCCAATATAGGATGCAGACATCTTAACTGGTGTCTTAACAGCCAGGCCAAACACCAGCCCAAGAATTTAGAAAACAACTTTGTTTCTTCCTTACCTACTCAGCTGGTCTCTTCTTTATTTGCTCACAAGTGTACAGAAGTAGGCCTGACTGCAATCAGGAAATATTTCAACACCTACTATGTGCAAATACGATTCAAAGTGCTAGGAATTCAGGCAAGCACTTCTTGCCTTCAGACAGCTTATACGCTATGGGAAATTCATTCATTTGTCTACTCACATTCTAAAAGTAAGAAATCTCACAGTGGGAATATTTACTTAGGGACTTGGTCTGAACTGACAAAGTTGAGTCTATATTATGAAATAAACATTAAAAATTTCAACCATATTACATAAAATCTTTTTTTTCCTATTTCAGTCAACTGTATTAAAAAACAAAAAGTTCTACTTTTTTTAAAAAAAATATGTAAGCGGGGGACAGGCACGGCGGTGCCATGGTACAGTAGGTTAACGCCCTTGCCTGAAGCGCCAGCATCCCATATGAATGCTGGTTCAAGACCTGGCTGCTCTACTTCTGATCCAACTCTCTGCTATGGCCTGGGAAAGCAGTAGAGGATGGCCCAAGTCCTTGGGCCCCTACACCCATGTGGGAGACCAGGAAGAAGCTCCTGGCTTCGGATCGGCACAGCTCCAGCCATTGCGGCCATCTGGGGAGTGAACCAGCAGATGGAGGACCTCTCTCTCTCTCTCTCTCTCTCTCTGCCTTTCCTCTCTCTCTGTAACTCTGACATTCAAAAAAATAAATAAATCTTTTAAAAAATTAAAAATATGTAACGGCTCTGGCGCTGTGGCATAGTAGGTTAAGCATCCACCTGCAGCACCAGCATCCCATATGGCCACCAGTTGGAGTCCCGGATGCTCCACTTCCCATCCAGCTCCCTGCTGATGACCTGGGAAAGCAACAGAAGATGGCCTACATGCTTGGGCCCCTGAACCCACGTGGGGGACTCAAAAGAAGCCCCTGGCTCCTTGCTTTGGATCAATCCAGCTCTCTCTCTGTAAGTATGCCTCTCAAGTAAACCAATAAATATTTAAAAATGTAATACTGGATATGAAATTATGGCCATGCCTATGGATTTCTACAAGCTTTTTATACACCTTTGCATCCTGTGGCACTTTTAAAATTATGTAAAGGGACAATATAATCACTCTCTTAAAGGTTACACTTTTCTGTAAGTTTTAATTGTTGCAGAGCAAACACTCTGACATTGGGTCAACAACAAGGCATCATTCGCTTGATTCAAAAACAAGTAGGAGATGTTCACCTCCATTAAGATTTCGAGAGTTGCGGCTGGCGCCGTGGCTCAATAGGCTAATCCTCCACCTTGCAGCGCTGGCACACCGGGTTCTAGTCCCAGTCGAGGCGCCGGATTCTGTCCCGGTTGCCCCTCTTCCAGGCCAGCTCTCTGCTATGGCCCGGGAAGGCAGTGGAGGATGGCCCAAGTGCTTGGGCCCTGCACCCGCATGGGAGACCAGGTCCTGCCTTCGGATCAGCAAGGTGTGCCGGCCGCAGCATGCCGGCCGCGGCGGCCATTGGAGGGTGAACCAACGGCAAAAGGAAGACCTTTCTCTCTGTCTCTCTCTCTCTCACTGTCCACTCTGCCTGTCAAAAATAAATAAATAATAAAGAAAGACTTCAAGAGTTGCGCAAAAATTCCATATTCCAGTTGTCACTGTCACCAGACTAAGTCTGCCAGTGCGATACCAGCACACTTCCACCTGCCGATGTCTGGGAAAAGGCAGTCTCCTTTCAGAGAACCACTTGCTGTAGGGCTGGAAACCAAGTGTCAAGAACTGGGGGTCCAGAGGTACAGGACCGGGAGCATAGCAAAATACAGCAAGACTCTCCCGGCCCCAAGCCTGAGGATGGACGCGGCGGATTACTATTTTTTAATATTCTTCCATTCACCGAGGAAGTAGCCTGCAGGGGAGTCAAACAGCTTGAACTATTTTTAGGCCTCTGACCCTTTTAAAAACAGTGCTAAATTCAGTCCTCAGTTACACCCACTCAACTCCCACTGGCTTCAGCAGAGAGAGCCCCGGGGAGAATCTGCTCCTGTCGCGGAGGCCCTTCGTTCTGCTCCTTGCATTCTTTGGTGAAAATGCAAGGCCAGTTTAGCAGCCAAAGGCCATCAACAGGCACACGGCCGCTCTCCTCGCCGAAGGAGGGCGGCTGTTCTGGGCTTGCACACCGAGGGGCGTCCTTGTGCAAAGTGTTACCAGGCTCAGAACTGGATGATCAAACGTGTGACTTTCTGATAATCCAAGTAAGGGGGGGGGGGGAACCTCCTTTTGGAATTGTGTCTTGAAATTGTTAGAAATGATAATCTCCTCTATTAAGGTCTAGATTGGAAGAATCTTAATATTCAGATGAAATGAAATTTTACCGCCAATGTCTACAATAGGGGCTCATATGAAACTCACTGCTGCTGAATGTAACACAATTTGTGACCCTATGCTGTGAAAAACAAAACATCATTTAGAAATAAAAGGTCCCAAGTCTGACTTGGGGATGAGTGGGGAGCATTCGGCGTCACATCGCTTTTACACAGGGGGCCTGTCACATCCCACGGCAAGGACACTTTGGTCTCCCCTCCACCCTTTCTGATCCTTCTTTCTTAAAGGAATATTCAGCAAGATAATGAACCCTTTAAATGTTACATCTTCTGTCGGGCATTATTGTGGTGCCGAAACTCTTCACATCAAACAGTCATCAGGACTATTACAAAGTGGGCTTCTAAGAGAGGGGCTGAAAAGGAGCTGTGTGAAAAGAAGTGGAAAATTAAAGCTGAAGCAGTCGAAGAAAGGGCTTAATTTACTGGCATGTACAGTATGCAAATGAGATTACTCTCAGCTTAACTGCATCATTTATGTCCATAATAACGGCATCATCATTACAGGGCTCAAATTAAATTACACCATAATTAGCATATCAAAGTGATTGGTTAAAGTTTAAAACAAATACCCAATTTTGTTAATGAACAGCTGTAATTGTCATGTACACTTCAGTGAAAACTCTCTAAACAAATATATGTTTTAGAAGAGAGGAAGAATTTTTTTTTAAGCAGACAGGTCTGTAGCAGAGGTAAATTACCTAAAAAAGAATGACATGGACTATTCTATTAATGTTAATATATGCTGATCATTTTCAGGTAATAAAACATTCTATCAAAACAAGGCTTCGCTTATATTTAGACACTTTCTCTGCTGCTGGGAAGTGACAAACCACCAGAAACCTGCTTCCCTTCACAGCGATGCTAACAACGTGAGGTGACCTGTCTCCAACAAGCAAAGGACATGTTCAATAACGTGCTACTACGAAACCCACATCCTTCTTCCAAAGACATCCGTGCTCCAATCATGCCGAGTCAAAGCTGATTCTCTCTCCATGCCAACCAAAGGACAGGGGAGGGACAGAGGCAGGAAACTTGCTGAATTTATGGGGTAGACCAGAACACTCCGAAGTTGATGACCTGATAACAAACTCGCAGCCTCCAACTCGATTCCTCCTAGTGGAATCGGAGCTACACAGCAGTTCCCAACACGCAGCTGCACTCGGGAACTTCCTGCTCTTCAATCATGAAAATCAACCGGGAGATGCAAGCAGCTAGGCTGTCGATGTTGGCTGGAGTCGGCAACCGCGCTCATTTTGTATATGTGCGGTGCTAATAACAGATACTCGTCATAACGCTTGTTTCCAAACCTCTCTGCTGTAACCATTTCATGGGAGAAGAGTGTCCACACCAAAGGGCTTGTCAGTCATCTTGAGGCTCACATGCAAAAGGGCTCCCTGCTCAAGATTCTCCCCATCTCTTGACAATGCCCCCCATATGTCCTGTGACACGTCAGTGAGAGCAACCACCACTGTGATACACAGCAAGGCAAGCCAAAATAAATTTTGCCCCAAAAGGGAGGGAAAAAAAAAAAGGCACTTTCAAATATACTTAACAACCAAATTGAATGTCTTATTAAAATCGTATTATCTAAACAGTGTTCAAAAATTTAAAGAAAGTAGCTTTTCATTTTATTCATCGAGGAATCCATTAAAGCTTAGGCTCTGAAGTAGTATGTAAATTGCGTGCCTTTCAAGGTAGAGCTAGGGCAAATTCACTCCATCAACTAATGATGAGCCTCATTATGTGCAGGGAGGATTCATGATGAGGAAAGAGCCGCCCGCCAGTCCACGTTCTAACATAAATCCCTGTAAAATTTGAATATCACCCCCTCCGTGGCCCCAAAGTAAAAATAAACCTCTTTAAAAGCACAGACCACAGTTCTGTTTCTAAAGCAGCCCTCGATCCTGTGTGGACTCAGAACCCTCCACTCGGCTATGTTTCACGACAAGCATAATTAGCGGCTTTCTCAGATACAAACTTTGGGGCTGTTCAAGCTCATTTTAGTGAAATACACTGGAATTCTATTTTTTTCAAAGGGCTTCACCTTGACAGGGCTACAGTGCGTGCACGGAGAGGATCCGCAGCCAAGAAAGCCAGAGGAAGGAGCGAGCAGAGTAATAACGTAAAATACAATTCTTAGCACTCGGATTCTGGGCTGAAGCTGAGATGCTCAGAAAAAGCCAAGCACTGTGGCATGAACTCGAGATTGCATTTGGACGGGAATGTATTCAAATCTGCTTGGGAACGACATGCTTGATTCTGGAGCAAACTGCTCACTTTTAATGCAGTTTAAACTAATGAACAAGTACAGACCCAGCATCTCACAAGCCAAAGAACTGTTCCCTCTCCTTACCATTGACTTCGATTTTTTTTTAAACTGAAAACTATAGAATGCAAACACACCGTTGCCAAACATATTTATTATGATTAATAGCCTGTAATATCCCTCACCAAGGCTTAATTTGCTCTTGTTTTCAATTATGCATCTGCACCACTCTCTTCCAGTCGCCTTTTCAGGTGGAGATGAATTTCTTGTGGTCTTTACTCTTGCTATTGTATTGCCACCCAGCAAAGCACAATTAGTTTAAAAAAAAAAAAAAAAAACCTGCAAACCTCTACTTGGCTCCAACAGAGCACCAGATTAGGCAAAATTAAAGAACAGAATAATTGAGAAGTGAAAGTGTCCAGGGAATTAAAGCAATTAGACGAAAAGAAAAAAGTACATATGCCAGTCACTCAAATACACCTTTACATGCAAATGTAAAAGAAAATAATTCTAGATCTTTGACTTAATTTAAAAAAAAAAAAAAAAAACTCACTGCAGACCCTAACCCAGAAATCTTATCTGCTGTCATAAACTCAAGCATCCTCAAACATCTGCCTCCCAGCCTGGTAGTGAAATGTACATCAGTGTAGAATCAAGAACTAACCGGTCCATTCTACTAAAGATGCTGCCGCCTCTTTAAGTTGCAAAAAAATAAACTTCACTACATAAAAGCTGCCTTAGCGCGTGTGTGCTCTCATGTCTCTGGCTCCAAGCATGATCTCGCAGCCACCCTCCCCCCCACCCTTTTAGGTCAACCACTCATGCATTAGGAAGACATCCCTCCCAAAATAACTTGGCCCTCCCCCGGAGCACAGAGTTGAGCAACCTACCTTTGTTCTGGAGTTGCAGATAATAACAGGCAAGCCTGAAGACCATGAGGATTTAGAAAAGAGCAGGAGAGTTGAAGAAAGAGAACAAGAAAAAGAAGAAAAAAACCCAAGTAGAGAAGAATTGGAAGAAAGAAGAGGAAAAAGCCTTCTAATGAAACTGTTGCGGCTGCCAGGAACCGGGGTGTTTCGAGCAGTGTTTACACCAGTGAGTACACACCTCGGCTCCAGCTCATCTACAACTGGTGGCATTCTCCCCCCCCCCCCCATCCATGCATGACAATTAAAAGCCACTGCACCTCTCTGTTTGGGAGGGGGACCACAAAGACCTCTGCAATATTTCTTTACAATGTCTCTATCCCTGATGAGCATTAGTTTGAGTGACAAAGGTCCCAGGCTAAATCAACATTCTTACCTTAATGTTCCTAGTAAAAGGCTCCAGGAAACATAACTCAGGAGACATGTATGCAAAGATATGTCTCAAGGAATTAATCCAGAGCCCTCACATGAAATGAGGAGGAGAAAAAAAAAAAAAACAGAAAAGAAAAGAAGAAAAGGCAGTGGCTTACATTTCCAAACAAACGAGGCTCAATCCGGGCAGCGAAGGCATGAAAACAGGTTTGCATAGACAGAGCTCGGTGGCAGAAGCGAGAGTTCTGTAGGATTTATTTGACACTTATTTTCCGGGCAGCCTTTTGTGGAGTTGTACCGTTTGTTTCTTATTGTCTGAGAAGCGGTTAGGAGCTTTCTCCCGGCGGGGGCCTCTCAACCCCTGGGCTTGGCCGCCTCCGCCAGGGAGGTAACCATATTAGGATGTGTATGGTAAAGTAAACAATAACATAGTTGCAATGAAATGGAATTTTTTTTCTCCAGCTAATGGTGTTGGGGTCAGTCCTGTCTTTTGAGCCATTCCCACTCATTTTGTTCCCTAGTTCAAACAGGCCCTCCTCCTCCTTTTTTTTTTTTTAAAGTGTTAGCTGTTTCCAAATATCTGACTGTAAATTTGCTGAGAATGTTTGCAATGTAAGAAAAAGCTTTTAACATCCAAATAAAGACTGTGCCAGTTTAATCATTAAAGGGGATATGAATTTTCAAACCCTCACAGAGCTCCAAGCCTTCCTCACTCACCAATGTCCACTCCCCCCTCCCCAGTCTTTCCCTGAAGGCTACAATTACTTGGTCACTTACAAGTACCTTCGAAATAAATCCGAGCTTTGAGGAATGAGACCGCTACCTTCATAAACATTCCACGTTCATGTCCTGTGTCTCTGAGGAATCTTACCCACTCACGTGCCTGAGGCTGTGGGACCTGGGGGGCTCTAGAGGGTTCCATGTGCATGGTAGAGCTTTTTCCCACCTCCTGGGACCACCCCACCCCTGTGAACAGGCAAGCCTAAGACCAAATGGTCACACTCAGAAAGTGGCCCTGAAACAGAAATATCAATCAAGAGGAGTTCCCCAGATGTGACGGAGGTTCGCAAAATACTACACGTCTAGAGCCCACAACTGAAAGGAAGGCTGGAGGCGGCTCTCCCAGCACTGGGCAGTGAGGGAACGGCTCTCCACCCGGTAGAGGCAGGGCTGGCCGAGGAGGACAACCCCCATCACGGTGATCAGAGAAAACACATCTGGAGGGGGCCGAGCCCCTCCCCAGGTGAGAGCCGGATGCTTGAAAGAGAGAGGTGAGAGGCGGCAGCCAGCCCTGTGCAAGGAAGGGAGGCCCGGCCCTGCAATGCGGTCTCCTGGAGACCCAGAGCCCATCCCTGTACCAGGCACGGAGGCAAAGCATGCGGCGTGAGCCAAAGGGCACGGGGCGGGGGGAATAAATGATACATGTAATTAAGAAGGAAGCCAGGCTGATTTAGCAAATAAAATGCACGTGGCCCAGCTGAAAACTTGCAGAACTGAGAGAGTGAGAGCAAGTCCCTCCCCAGCCTGAAACCTCTGGATTGGCCTCCACACTGCCTTGCTCCTTATCAGATCCATATCACGCAGAAACCTAAAACCCCAGCAACTCATGTTTTATTAAAACATGTTTAGCATTCTTCTTAAAGATAGGTTTTAACCCCAAATACCCATGAAATTAAATCTCCTATGCCACTTATCTGCACTGCTGGGCAAAAACTTAAGTTGAGCTACACAGAGAGATAGCAAAATCAATAAATCACACGAAACAAGGAGCAGTTCAAAAGTTCAAAGATATGATGGCCAGTTCAGCGCGTCTTAGCACTCACCCAATAATAACCCGTCTCCGTCACTCCTCATAGTATAGACAATTTCATGGCATCATTTTCATTAGCCTGTCTCATGGAAAATTGCTAGCTATTTATGTATACGCTAAAATAAATTAGCCATTTCATCGAGCAGTGTGATTCTTATAAAATACATTAACACAATACTCGATTTTCCACTTGGAGTAAATAAATAAATCAATACACTCAATACTGGGTGATTCTTTTATTGTGGCGCTACAGCTCTCAGCATAAGTGTTTTTATTGGGTTTATTTGTTTCAATAAAAATTGAAATGGGCCAGTGATCTCAGCACTGGCATCTTACAAAAAAAAAAAATCTATCCAATATTTGGGAAAGTACTGCACGGAACACTCAAACTTATAATTTTATTCCAAAATCATTTTCCTTCTGTATTGTTCCGTAACCCGATTCTGATGGGAGATGTCACAAAGGGAAAGGGGGAATTCTGCCAGGTGTTTGAGTCTCGTGGCGTTTCTGTGCCACAGACCCGAGTCTGGGGGTGACGCTTCCAAGAGACAGCAGTACTTTGTGGAGCTGCGACCTTCTGCCTGGAACGGCCTCATCCCTCGGCAGGCAGAGAGGACGGTGGGACAAGTGCCAGATGGCCTCCTCTGTCACACCTTACGGACTGCCATTGATTGTGGCTGGGAGAAGGCCATTTGCTCCAGCCTCTGGGGGAAAGAGCAGAGTATCATGACTGCAGGGAAGCAGGCAGAGGTGTGCTGACGCTGGAAATAAAATCAGGCAGCCGAGGGGCTGCAAGTGGTTCTGCAGGCAACACTGAGACACCCCTGGGCATGAGACTCCCCCCAAGTCATCAGCATAAGAAAAATCAAAGGGAAATAGGAAAGCCCGCTCCCCTTCCACTGACGGTACCAGACTGACTTTTCCACGGGGAAACACCTATTCCCCACTCAGTCCTCAGGGTTTACAGGAGGCTGGTGCATCGTCCAGCCCCCAGAGGGTGGAGCCAAAAACCACGACTGACCAATCAGTGTGTTCCACTCTGCCACACTGATTGGCTGACAGATAGACATGACTGGAGCCAGGAAAAGGATAGTCAAGCACCGGTGTTCTGTAGGAACTACTGGGAGAGAGCAAGACTGTCCTGCTGGCTAGCTGACGCCTGCAAGAATGGACTGGGCTTGCTTCCACCAAGAGAAGATTGGCTGAAAAGAGGCCAGGACACAGCAGCACGGAGGTGAGCACAAAGGCATGACAAATTCCTAACAATGCAACGCGCATGGACGGCAGTCTTCCTCCTCTTGTCAATGGTGTGAGCCAATTAAATTCCTCTATTTGCAAGGCTGGCGCAGTGAGTTAACACCCAGGCCTGAAGCACACCCTGGCCTGAAGCGCCAGCATCCCATATGGGCGCCGGTTTGAGACCCGGCTGCTCCACTTCCAATCCAGTTCTCTGCTGTGGCTTGGGAAAGCAGTAGAAGATGGCCCAAGTCCCTGGGCCCCTGTACCCATGTAGGAGACCCAGAAGAAGCACCTGGCTCCTGGCTTCAGATCGGCACAGCTCTGGCCGTTGCAGCCAATTGGGGAGTGAACCATCGGATGGAAGACCTCTCTCTCTTTCTCTCTCTCTGCCTCTCCTCTCTCTGGTAACTCTAACTTTCAAATAAATAAATAGTTAAATTCCTCTATTTGCTCAGCTGCCTTTGGGTCATTCACAACCATGCAGTACAGTACAGGACCCCCAAATAGCTATGTGTCTGTGCAGCTCTCCAAGCCCACAATGACCATGAGCCTAGATGGGGTAGCAAAATCCCTCAAATCCGCACAGACTCCCACAGTTAATACTCGAAATATATAGGACCGCCAGTCTGCTATTTGTCAGCTGGTCATCAGCTACATAGTTAGTAACTAAGTAAGCAGCTCAGTCAGTCAGGACCCACAATCAGAACCCAAGATGATGGCAAAGCAAATGAACACAGAGATCCAGAAGATACCCAGTGTGAGATCTAACAGCAACTGACTGAATCTTCTCTCGACCTCTGGGGGCTGCGGTTGGAGTCGGAGCCGGACCAACCCAGGAGTTTGGGTGAATAAGCCAGATGCGCACACCAGAGGCCTTAAGCTGGCCCACCTGACTCCAGACAAGAGCTGCTGACCTGGATCCTTCACCCTCGCGACACCCACCTTCTGGGGGGTGCAGAGGTTGGATGGCAGAGCTCTTAAGTCTGTGGCCACTGATGACCAGAAGGAGAAATGGCTGCACGGGTCACTGATAACAGGCCAGTACCAACCTGCTGGCTCCAGCACTTTCTGAGCCTTTCTGTAGAGCTTCTGTAGATGCTGGGAGCCCAAGAGCAACCACTGAGAAAGAACCGTCCTACCTTAGAAACAGTGGGGAAACAAGTATTGAATGGCGTTTAGAGTCATGGGAGGGGGACAGACCACAGGCCAAGCTGGAAATAATACTGACCACATGAGACCTCGTAGGTGCCTGTACCACTCACCATGGACATTACATGTCAGCTCACTGAATCCCCAGTACAGTGCTTTAAGGTAAGCAACACCATCACCCCATTTTACATACGAGGAAACTAAGGTAGAAGCAGGTGGTGCTCCTTGGCCATGGTCGGACAATTTGTGAGTTACATAGCCAGCATCTGAATCGAGACTGTCTCCAGAACCCACACACATAACCACGTGCTGCACCTCCTCTCATGTGTTTATTTATTTTAATTTTTAATTTTTTTTTTTTTTTTTTTTTTTTGGACAGGCAGAGTTAGACAGTGAGAGAGAGAGACAGAGAGAAAGGTCTTCCTTTGCCATTGGTTCACCCTCCAATGGCTGCCGCGGCCGGCATGCTGCAGCCGGCACACCACACTGATCCGAAGGCAGGAGCCAGATGCTTCTCCTGGTCTCCCATGCGGGTGCAGGGCCCAAGCACTTGGGCCATCCTCCACTGCCTTCCCGGGCCACAGCAGAGAGCTGGCCTGGAAGAGGAGCAACCGGGACAGAATCTGGTGCCCCAACCGGGACTAGAACCTGGGGTGCCGGCGCCGCAAGGCGGAGGATTAGCCTAGTGAGCCAAGGCGCCGGCCTTTCTCATATGTTTATACATACACTTCATACCTATATATTATATAAATACATCACATTTATACAACAAACACATGTACCTATAAATATAGGAGTACATGTGTATATGTACTCAAAATCAATGTATATACATAAATTACAGACAGGTACCCGCTGGCATTCATCTGCAGATTTCTAGCAGGTAATCAAATCTCCTTACCTTCAGGCCACCAGAGTCTAAATCTGCTGGACCAGCTACAGAATCATTCTAGGAGACACAGAGCATTCTACAAATGGTCATCTACTGAGCTCAGTATATCCTGAATAAGGCACATCTCGTAGCTATATTTTCCATAAAATACTGATTGTAGGAAAGGTTACAAATTCATCAGCCATCCATTTGTTTTGCTCACATGCTGGTTCTTTGATAGAGATAAAAGCTAGCACTTATTAATTACCTATCAGAAGCAGTATCTGACTTGTGTGGTTCTTAAGACTTAATTCGCCCCATTTCACAGATATGGCAAACTGAGACCCAGGTTAAATGATTTACTTAAGGTTACAAAGTGACTGGCAGAATCCATGGGCTGCTTTACTTATCCCTGGCCTCCTTCCTTCATGTCCAAGGCCCAGCCCTTAGTAATGCTCATTACTAAGCATAAATTGTTAAGTGCCAGATGCCCAACGCCAACTTCGAGTCTAGCAGGAGAGATTAACCAGAAAAAACACAGCCGCACAGTTCACATTTTACGAAGGTAGCAGATGCAGTTTGGGGATGGTAACACAATAGCATGATGTGGCAGAACCTAATTTAAGTAGGGTGACTAGGAAAGGGTCTGTACAGGAACCCAGGGACATTGCAGCTGGGATAGAATGAGCGGGTCCTGCCCGCCGGCCTGGCGTTGAGCCCTGGCTCCAGCCCAGCCTGCCAGGCACACCAGGGCCTTGACTTCCTCTCCCTGAGCAGGAAGGGACCTGATATCAATTGGGGCGGCCTTTCTTAGGACCCGTAGCCATGGTGACAAAAACAGTAACAAAACAAAAATAACAGAAGCTACTAATTATTTTATACTTAATCCGCCAAACTGGACTAGTCATTTTACATATTTTTTCTTCTTACTTAGTCTTTACAATAACCCTATAAAATGCATTCTGCTATGATTCCCATTTGACAAATGAGGCTCAGAGAAGTTAACCTACCTGCTCTCGGCTACCAGCAACTCTGGTTAGAGCTGAGGTTTTAAGCCAGCACTGGTTGGGACACCTGGTCTTTACCTGGGCCATCCTCCACTGCACTCCCGGGCCACAGCAGAGAGCTGGCCTGGAAGAGGAGCAATCGGGACAGAATCCGGCACCCCAACCGGGACTAGAACCTGAGGTGCCAGCACCGCAGGCAGAGGATTAACCTAGTGAGCCGCGGTGCCAGCCTACACATCATTTTGACACTGAGTTCTCCCACAGTGGAATGTCAGTACTGGCCCCTGTGTTCAGACCGATGCTCCAGCTGCCTCCCCAAGACACCACGTGTCCACTCAGCAGGAGGCAGGGAGAGGTGGGCAGGGCAGAGGGCAGAGCGGGAAGAGAAACCATGGTCCCCCCAAGTCTGTAGCTTCAGCTGCATCAATATCAACCACGGTCCCAGGTACCCCAGTGGGCCCGCCCTTGCCTCTAAGTAGGGCCATGGGACTTGGTCCAGTGTTGTCAGAACTTAGCCACAGGCCTGAACCCCATAGCACACCGATCCCTTATCCAGAACACGTCCAGCCTGGGTCCTTGCTAATGGGAGGTGCTTTAAAGCTCCATCTGAGAACCAGGAGCCACAGGGGCTTAGCCACGCTGCAGGATGCGGCTCCTGGCCCTCAGCACCGGTCATACTTGGGGCTGAAAATGTCTTCAGGTGCGAGCCGTTCTAGGCGGCAGAGGAAGGTGCAGCGGCAGCCCCAGATGCTCACTCCACTCCAAGTGTGACCTCTGTCACGGCCAAGTGCCCCCTGCTGGGTGAGGGCGGGCCGATCAGCACTTCTGTGTTTTGTGAGCTTTCCAGCTACGTGGTCTACCAGAGCAGCCACCAGCCACGGGTGGCTAGAGTAACCAAGGAACTGGATTCTGAGTTTTCTGTTCATTTTAACTGATTTATATGGCCTTCTATGCCAGTGGCTACCAGATCTTGGACTGTGTGGTTTTACAGGTGTCCCAAACTCTCTGTGTTTGTGAGAATCAGATCCTTAGCAGGGGGCTATTTGATTTCCAAACCTCTACCGTTTAAAGTGCTGTTGGCCAGTACTTTCTGAACATTTTATTCTGACTTTGCATCTTAGCAGTGAATTTTCGTCAAGAGTTTGGATTAGAATCTTGGATTTCTCTCATTGAGTGACTGAGGCACAGAGAGTTACACCTGCGGGATTAGAAGGCCGCCCACTCCGAGACGCTGGTGGCAAGTGGAGCAGCTGGAGAAATGGCCTTGCTGCTCTCTCTTTGGGACGCATGGCAGATAAACTGTGTTCCCCAGAGACAGCGGCAGAACGTGCTCTGCTCTCGCAACCCCCAGAACTTGGCGTCTCTTGGAATCAAGGGAGTCACCCTTGACACTCGAATAGGCCTCCTGGATGGCTCTTGGGTCCCTCTCCAGAAAAATCCCAAACTTCTTCCACTGAGGGAGAAAGATCAGGATTGGTGCAACAAAGTGGCCGAGGCACCAGCTGTACGACATTATAAACCCATCACAGTTGGGGTGCTTCTTCCACCACGACGGGCAAATATAGAGCCAGAGGCCCTGGTGGGGGAGAGGGGGGTCACATACAATACCGCGTGCAGGGTGTGAAACTTCCTGCTTTGAGCAGGAAGCTGAGACATCTACAGAGTATTTCCTGGGTGATAGAGTGAGAGCTTGCGAAGGGATCGAGCCTGATGATGATGAAGTCAACACACAGTGTTAAGTTAGCCACGCTCACTGATACCAAGGCAGGTCAGCTTTAGCCGTGTCGCGGGATCTACAACTGCACTGTCATTCTAAGTGACTGCAAAGCTAACGTGATTTATATCCATGTCCTAGACTCAACCTACTAAATGATGAATTGCTATCCACACACCCCGCCAATAGCTGCGCAACGGCCAATCCCAACTCTTTCTCTCTCCAGCCTCCTACTCCTCAAGTTGAAGAAAACAAGATGTCCCAATCCTCCTTGGTTTTCTCTACTGTTAGGGACAACTATCTAATGTAATTCTGGAAAAAAAAAATATATGAGGGGCAAATGCCTGGATGTGTTTTTCCTCCCTGATAACAAGAAAGAGCCACAAAGAAATTCTCCCTCACACCGCCCTGTCCCTTTCTGTAGGCCTTTAAATGCAACAATGGAGGGGAGGTGATGCCTGGTGCTTTAGCAGTCATCTTGTGGCAATGAGGAAAAGTTAAAAACAATCACAAGGATGTGCCAACCTGGCAATCAGACATTACTGCAGTGCCAAGCCCATCTTGATACTGCTGGCTTTCAGTTAGGTGGGCAGGTAAACGATAAATACCCTCATGTTACTGCCATAGTTGGTGAGGTTTTCCAGGAGGGAGGTGATTTGTGAACACATGCTAACGGACATATCCTAAATCACAGGAATGACAGGAGAAAAAATCCCCTATTTAGGGAACCAGACTAATGAAGCTGTAATTAATCACTTCTCCTGGTACCTGAAGTGGTTCCCTGAGAACCTGTTTCTTAGCAAAACCATTCTCAGTCCTGCAGTGGCCCTGAAGAGAACCAGCAGAGCTCTCGCCTACGGCGTGGCAGCTTTGCGTGAGGCTGAAGGGTGCTTACACTCCTGCACACAGTCTACACAACAGGCTCTAGGATTATTCCCATTTTTGACAGGAAGGACGAGAAGCAAAATGAAATGTCCCAGGCCAACAGTGTTTTAGAAAACTTGGTCACAAGCTAGGGAGATGCTTACACAAATGGCCCCAACTGCAAACCACAGTCAACGCCCAACTGAGTTGGAAACATTCTGGATTGAACATGTAACAGCAGAGGCCTGGGCCCAGGGCGCAGGTGTCTAAGCTGCACACACCACAGCAGGACCTGAACAGAGGACGCTTCAGCCCAGCCTGCGATGGCTGTGGCGACAGGGGACAGCAGTGTCCACACTGAAGCCAACACCATGAACGGGCAAAAGTGCAGCTTCAGCATTGTCTGTCTCCCTCCGCACCCTGGGTGGAGTGGAATACGGCCCAAGGCACACATACGGGGCTTGCCATTTTCCCCAGTGCTTCTAACACCAAAGAGGAAATGAAAAGGTGGCAAGTTTTCAGGGATGGACATCGTGGTACAGTGGGTTAAGCCAGCACTTGGGAGTTCTGCATCCCTCATCAGAGTGCTAGTTCAAGCCTTGGCACCTCCACTTCTGATACAGCTTCCTGACAATGTGCCTGGGAAAGCAGGTGATGGCACAGGTGCTTGGGTCCCTGCTACCCATGACGGAGATCTGGATGGAGTTCCAGGCTCCTGGCTTCTGCCTGGCCCAGCCCTGGCTGTTCTGGGCATTTGGGGAGTGAACCAGCAGATGGGGGAGGGGGGCCTCTCTCTCTCTCTCTCCCTCTGCCTTTCAAATAAATAAATCTTAGGGGGAAAAGCTTCAAGGGAAGTTGCTAAAAGGAAACACAGGCTAGAAAACAATGGCGTGGACACACTGGGGGTGGGGGTGTGGTTAGTGTAGTTGATGTGTTCAGCTTACAGGCATGGTGTAGGGAGCTGAGAATGCCAAGATGGCTAAAGACCCCTCAGCCAGCCTGGCTTCGCCAGTCCTGGCTGTGTGATCTTTAGTAATTTCCTCGGTGTCTCTGAGCCTCAGGTTTCCTATCTATGGTATGGAAATAACTGAAGTATGTTTTCTTTTTCTTTTTTTTAAGAGAAAGAGAGCAAGTATTTCCTTTTTTTATTTGAGAGGTAGAGCTATAGACAGTGAGAGAGAGAGAGAGACAGAAAGATCTTCCTTCCATTGGTTCACCCCCCAAATGGCCGCCACGGCCGGCGCTGTGCCGATCTGAAGCCAGGAGCCAGGTGCTTCCTCCTGGTCTCCCATGCGGGTGCAGGGCCCAAGACTTAGGCCATCCTCCACTGCCTTCCCGGGCCACAGCAGAGAGCTGGCCTGGAAGAGGAGAAACCGGGACTAGAACCCGGTGCCCATATGGGATGCCGGCGCCACAGGCAGATTAACCAAGTGAGCCATGATGCTGGCCAATAACTAAAGTTTTTAAGCGTGAATGAGACCTGTCCAAGTTCACACCTGATACAAAGTAAGTGCTCAGTAACGGCTGGCTGTCACCACCATCACCAACATCGTCATCCCTGAATGACAATGAACTTCCAAATCACTGCACAGTGCCTAGCACAGAACTTGGCACAATCTAGATAGTCAGTAATGGGCCTTTGTTTTCCCTTTCTCCTCTCCTCTCCAACTGACTCAAAGGTGTAACTCTGATGTGATGCACCTAATGCAATTAAAATAGATATGGGGGCCGGTGTCGCGCTGGAGCGGTTAAAGTCTCTGCCAGCCACGTGGGCATCTCATCATATGAGCACTGGTTCATGTCCTGGCTGCTCTACTTCCAATTCAGCTCCCTGCTAATGGCCTGGGAAAGCAGCGGAGGATGGCCCAAGTGCTTGGGCCCCTGCACCTATGTGCGAGACTTGTGGACATTTAGGGAGTAGATAGAAGATCTCTCTCTCTCTCACTGTGCCTTTCAAAAAAAAAAAAAATCTCAAAAAATCTGAATCATTCCATTAAAACGCTACTGGGTTTGTCATAGGGTAGACACAAAGACAAGGGAAGCTTCAGTGGATATGTGCTCATGTAATAAATATGCCAATGAAAAAAGAAAAACATGTACTCACTTCAAAATGAGTAATTAAATAAACACATGCAGCCCTAACACTGAAATATTCTTAAGCATTATATATGTAAAGATATCCCCACCCTTTACTAAATATCTATGGGTATCAAGAATGAGGGCAATTTGTATTTTTAGAATATTTTAACTTAGACTTCGAATTATCTGCTATTAACATGTGCTCTTTACATAATTTGGAGGAAAAGACATTTCTTGGCAAAAGATAAAAAAGAAGAAGAATGATCCAATTTCTGTTCTCTTGAATCAATTTTCTAGGGGTGGACAGTTAATAATTTGTCAACCACATAAATGTCAACAAATCTATAAGAAATAAAAGATTTCCTAAACATTTAACTAACCTAACCTCCGTGCCCTTAATAAGTTACTGCGCTCTCTTTGCCACCTCCCGACTTCCTATTCTCACGAGGAATAGATTCTTCTCCCTGGTTTCAACTCTACTGTTCTCTTCACAGTGAGAACCTCTCAGGGGACCTCTGTAAGCGCCCCTCCCCCCACCATCACGGGACTAAAATCTACAGATGGGCTGGGCACACAAAAATAAGTAACTCATTCAGAGACATGGCGGCCGTGCAGGCCTCCTCTGGGGGAGGGTCTGTGGCCTGGCATTTGCCAAAAAGTTCTTCCTTTTTGGTTGGCTGGCCCCACGGAGCCCTGTGAATGCCCGGACTTATGATAAGCAATGACACACTTAACTGTTACATATTAATGTTCATGATAATGCAATCTTTCATTTGGGTGATTTAAAAGTCCCTCTAGTCCGACTTACAGTTAGATATACACTGAATGCTTCATCAATCATAACCATTTTTATTCTCATTCTTGTGCAGAAATACTCGAGAAGGTGAATTTCAACTACACATTGAAGAGGGCTTTCCTATTAGCCCTGAGAAATGTCTCTCTTGTCATTTACACATTGGATCCGGCAGTTTCCACCCAAGCCGGCTCTTCACCTGCAGCTGGCCCTACAGCAGATCTTATCTTGGGGTGAGAGCAAATCCTTATCCTTTGCATAGGGGCGGATCTGCCCCATCTCACGGGGCGGGAGCAGGGCGGGGGTGGGGGGGTGGGGGGGCAGGGTTTCTCAGTGATGCGCCAGACTACAAGCCGCAGAGGTCACGGGGACTCGGGCTGAGTTTAAAAGCAGCCCACTTTCCGCGGGGCACTGAGTCAGTGATCCTACCCACCCCTAATAAACGCACTTGAAAGAAGCTACACCCCCTTCCCACTCCTGTAAGGGCTTGTCGTGCTTTCCTGGCCAAATCTTCCCACAAGCAGCCTCGGACCCCGGGACAGAGAGGTAACCCAGGACGGAGGCCGCAGGCAGAACGGCCGCGGTCCAGCAGGGCCTTGTTCCACCTCAATGGCAATTATCCTCTCAATTAGAAACACAAGACCTTTGATGAGTGGCTAATAGCCCCTGATCCATCGTGCACAGTGTTCCTAGGCAGCGTGGAAATACATGTGATTACGAACACAGAAAAATCTCCCCCTTCCCCAATGCTTAGCTTGGGCTCAGGGGGAGTGAAGTACAGCCACTTACAATTAAATTATGTTTTTAAAAAACTCTGACATCCAGTATCTTTTTGTTTGATGATCTTTGCTCACCTAAAAAACTGCATTGTTATTGACTTGAAAGACAGGGAGACAGACAGGCAGGCACACAGAGAGATCTCCCATCAATGGCTTCACTCCCCAAATGCCCCCAGTGGCCAGGGCTGGGGGAGGCTCAGAGTCAGGAGCTGGGACATCAGCGCCGGTCTCCCCCGGGGGTGGCAGGGACTCAATTACCTGAGCTGTCACCGCAGCCATCAGCAGGGAGCAGAGCCAGGATTCAAACTCAGGCCCTCGGACCCGTGATGCGGGTATCCCAGGGTACCTCAGCCTCTGCACCAAGTGCCTGTCCCCTTCCTCACTCGGATCCTCATAAACTCGCCCTTTCCAACCGTCTCCTTTTAGGCTAATAAATGTATGTTTTTATTTCTAGGTCATTTACTGGTGGAGTTCTTGAGGCAAGGAACACTGAATTATTGGAATTCAGTGTGAAGATGCTTCCAGGGTACAGGTTCTGTGTTTATTAGCAGAAGAGCCGCATCCGACTAATTTGACTTGTAAGTCTGATAAAATCTTCCTGCAAAAACTGATTCTATTATGATGAATAATCCTTTGAGGTGAAAAATGAGAACTATACATATTGGGTTTTATTATATATTAATTCTAACAGGGTCTGAAACGAAACTCAAGTAAGCCATCTTTTAGCTGTTGGGAAATGGCAAACTTCCCTGCAAACTACATGCAAGAAGTAATTAAAATAAATGAACATGAAATTAAACAGCACCCCCCATAAAGTAGGATATAAAAGTAAAGATTATTAGGAGGAAAAAAAGAGATTGTCTTCTCGCTCTATATTAATTTCATGAATTGTGCATTTACTCTATTTCTCTTTTATTATTTGATGATGGGTTTTTAGAGCTGGGTTTTTATTAGGACTTGTTGGAGAAAGGCTTTCAGTAGTGAGCTATGCTGTCGGTTGAGTATCCCTTAACTGAAATGTTTGGACCAAGAGTGTTTTCAGATTTCAGTTTTGGGATTTTGGAAAATTTGTATACATTACTGGTATGTCTTGGGGATGAGCCCTGAGTGTAAACATGAAATTCATATATGTTTCACGTATACCTTCCACAGAGAGCCGAAGGTGCTCTTACACAATAATTTTAGTGTGTCTGCATTTTTAAAAAATGATTTAGTTATTTGAAAGATGGAGAGAGCAATCTTCCATCTGCTGGTTTACTCCCCAATTGGTTGCAACAACCAGGGCTGAGCCAGAGAGGCCAGGAGCTCCATCTTGGTCTCCTATATGGGTGGCAAGGGCCCAAGTACTTAGGCCATCATATGCTGCCTCCTAGGTGCAGTAGCAGGGGGCTGGATTGGAAGTGGGACAGCTAGGACTCAAACCAGCACTCTGATGTGGGATGCCAGCATTGCAAGAGGCAGCTTAACCTGCTGCAGTACAACGCCAGCTCTTATGCCTGCATTTTAAGTGTGCTCTATCACATGGGGTCAGGTGTGGAATCTTCCACGTGTGGCATCAAGGCGGCACTCAGAACATCTCAGATTTCGGAGTACTTCAGTTGAGAAGCGCTCACTCTGTCGGCCTGTCTCAGTGAGTCAGTTCTCCATGAATCCCTACAAGGTAAAGTTCGTCTCATCACACTTGCCATGATGCCTGGCTGGCTGGTGTTTCCTCATCCCATCCACAACAGAGTCCAAACCCTGGTCAGAAAGGAGGCCCAAGGCAACAAAAGATGGGGCTTTAGAGAGCAAAATCCTGCACTCTCACCAAACCCCACTGCTCACGTGGAGCTCAGGGACGCCCGGCGTTTGTGGAACTTGGTGAGCCAATCAGAATCCATTCTCTGATTTCCTTTTGGGGAATCACCTTCCCCCACGGTGGCAAGCAGTGTGCGACTCTCAGTGCCAAGGGCTGATGTGTGACACAGCCTAGCTTCATCCAAGCACTTAACCAGAGGACAGAGCGCTGTGGGGAGGGCGGATTTCCGCAGCAGCAGTGATGAGCCGGTGTACAGCTTCAGCTGCCTCCCCAGGGGCAGCGTCCTATCTCGGCCCTTCCCCAGTCTCCCGTCCATCCCCTATCCTCTAAGCTGGCCAGAGCTGTCATCTCTGTCACTTGTGGCCAAAGAACTCAGGCAACTCGATGGGGAGAGCTTTCAAGGGACCCCTGCAAATGTAATTCACAGTCCCAGGGACTGTGCCCCCTTGTTAATGATGGCTCCTAAAGCCGACATCAAAACCTGGCCCAGGGTCACTTCAGGAAGCCCAGTGCCCAGATCTGCAAGCCAGGAATCTTCTTTCCAGTTCTACACGGCACAGTTGGAGAGAGGGTCAAAAAAAAAAAAAAAATGCAAAATGGGAAAAAAGAGGCAGCGAGTCCAAAGAGGAAGCTTCCAGGATTTGGAAAGATGAAGAAACTGGGCCAGGTGAGTATTTATGTAGGAATGTGGATTCTTAATCTGAACTTCCAGGGGCCACAGCGAACCACTACAGAGAGTTCTTGGATATCATGATGAAAAGAACACAGACTTCAGAAACAGGCAGCCCTGTGTGCCAGTATCTGCTCTTCCCCTTATCAGCTCTGTGACCCTGAGCAAGTTACATAATGTTTCTGGACCTCACTTTTCTCATCTGTAAAATGGGGATCATCATCACACCTGTAACTCATGAGCTGGTTGGCAGGAGCAAACATGATAAAAAACAATACACATACTATCTGGGACTCTTGATGCAAAGTGGGGCCTCCACAAAGTGGCAATTATTGTTAACATCCCTGAAGCACCTAATATCCATGGAGGATGCCTGAGGCACATAGAAATACATTAAATGGATTCTTACCTTGAGGCAAGAATTTGTGGCTTTCAAATCTGAAAAGAACACACTAAAATACAGAGCAGACGAGAACAAAGGTTATAATGAAACACACACACACACTGTGGGAGCCCAGACAAAGGAGTGAGTCACACAGGCTGGGTTAAATTGAAAAGGCTTCATAGAGGTTACATTGGAGCCAAGCCTTGAAGGATGAGTAGGATGTTAATAGGTAGTGGAGGACTGGCATCCAAAACTGAAGGAAGCAATAACAGGAGCTGTAAAAGTTCAAGAGCAGGGCAAAAAAGCCGGGGCGGGGGGAGGGGAGGAGGGAGCCATGGAGCAAGTTGGTCTGCTATGAGCTCCATGAGCACTCGTGGTTACCCTGCATGAGAAACCCACACAGGTGGAGCCGGAAGAATGGAAGGCAGATAGAGAGGCCAGGGCCACGGTGTGAAGAGCCTTGAAGGCCACAGCCAGGAGCCAAGTCTTCAGGCGGCAGTTGGGAAAGTGACAAGGACAACACCGGAGGGAGGCTTTACATAAACTGGGCTTGGCGACTGAGAAGATGGGGGAGGTGGTCAGGTCCAAGAGGGAGCTCCAACTAGAGCTTAAAATCTGAAATAATTCTGTGTCCAGGACTCAACTGACACTACCCATGCACACAGTGAATTTCCACGGCGGAGCCGTCTAAGACTGGGCCGAGCCGCCCCAGGCCTGCAGCCTTCAAAGCCTGCCGGTAGGAACCACCAGAGCCCAGAAGGAGAGCACAAGAGCAGTGTGGCCGTGCAGAGGTTACTTCCCCACTCCATGTCTGACCTTTATGACCCGACAGCGGTGTGTCTTTACCAGGTTACCGTGAGGATTCAACAGGAATATATGCATGGAGAATTCAGAAGAACTCGCTGAATTGACACAAAGTGCTCAAGAACTTTTCCCTGCTGCTATTCCTGTTATGTTAGACCTAGCCACAAGGGATGGTGAACAGGGAAGTCCCAATGTCTCAAATGACGAAGTTCCCAATCCTATGGTCCTAATGTTAGAAGAAAACCGAACCCCAGGAATCTGCAAAAAGGGTCTGACCCCAGCCAGTTCTCTGCGGCCGACACCAGATGGTGTGTGGACAAACAATGGTTAGGAGAAAAAGGAGGAGGCCCGATGGTCACTGAAATCTATTTGTGATGAAGCCAAAGGTGCCTACCAATCGATGAAATGTCCCCGCATGGGGTGGCATCTATCACTTAGAACTGGAATCCACATCACCACAGGGGGCACTTAGCCGTGTGGACTCCACCTGCTGGGGATGTCCCAAGCCAGGCCACAGGAGCTTAGATTCTGACCTCCACAGCAGAATGGAGCCCTGAGGGAGGCTCTAGGGGCCACCCAGTTAGGGAGGGAAGGTGGAAGAAGAGACGAGGTAGGGGCCACAGAGAATCAACTAGGGCCACTTCCTCCTATTCAGGGAAGGTGGGAGTGGGGCATCACAGAGACAGAATCTTACAGCTCTGTTTTGTTTTAGCACAAGGCTCCTTGACCACATTTTGTCAGAGAACCTATGTGATGGTCCACTGTTGTAACCATTCTACCTGTTTGTGTTTGGTGCCTTAGTCTGAAATCTGGTCAACATTCATGATGTTCCTAAACACCACAGCAGTGCTACCTAAGTTAATAAATTTCTCCATGATATTTGGCCTGATTTATTTAACCCACAATTGCAGGTGAACCTCAGACTAAATGAACTCGAAGGAAAATGAATTGTAAAAGCACAGACACATGGTAACAATAATAAAAAACTGCCATGGGATTTGGGCATGCCTTAGAGGGGCGACCTACGTACGTGGCCATGAAGGATGACAAAAATCTCAAGAATCACAATGCAAAATTCAGTCAATTTCTTTGGCAAGAATGCCCCTTCATGTAGGAACCAGAGCCCGAGAAGCTCTCCTGACCCTCTGCAATGAACCCTGACCCTTCCAAGGCGGACACGCGTGGCAGAGGGCTGCACAGCTGGGGGCGGGGTTGGGGCCGGGGGAACAGAAAAGTCACTGATTCCAGCTGGTCTCTGAGTTCTCAGAGCCGAGGGGACTGAAAGGAAGGGACAACACTGGATTAGAAGTCTGGTACGCCGGGGCTAGCATCGTGGCCACCACTAACAACACAAGCATCCCGCATCCAAACGCCGGTTCGAGTGCCACCACCAGCTCTGCTTCCGATCCAGCTCCCTGCTAATGGGCCTGGGAACGCAGCAGAAGATGGCCCAAGTGCTTGTGCCCCTGCACCCATGTGGGAGACCTGGATGGAGTTCCAGGCTCCTGGCTTCTGCCTGACCCAACCCTGGCTGTTGTGGCCATTTGGGGAGTGAACCAGCAGGTGTAGAATCTTTTCTCTGTCTCTCCCTCTCACTGTGTCATTCCGCCTTTCAAATAACTAAATAAGTTAGAAACAAAAATCAGAAGCCAGGTATACCAAGCCCTGTGGCTCCACAGCTGCCCCCACACTCTGTCTGCCCTTCTCCTGTGTGCAAGCTGCTAATGAAGTTTGGAATTTGTTAAACCATTAACTCTGCATATCCTCCTTTGGGGTGTCCTATTAAGCTAAGCAGGAGTCCCTCGGGCAAAGGAAGGTAAAACAGAAAGAGCCCCCAATAATACAGTTCAAGATAAGAACGCTGGGTATTACACAACCTATCATTTATACCTTTTAAAGTAATGCAGACCTCTTGCAAAGCTGCCAGACTTTCAAAGTAATTATCTTACAGCACATTAAGTTTTAAACTGTATTCTGCATTTAATAAATCTACATAAATAACACTACTTTTAGTAAATTATCATTAAGTTTTCAATACACAATACAAAGCACATTAACAAAAAAAAACCCCTCAGTTTTCTTTTTCTTTTTACTTTCCAGTTCTGTACTCTGGAACTAACACTAATTTTTGTACTTTCTTCACATATTGAAATAAAAAAACATAAAGTTGAGCAAACTTGTCAGTTCTAGGGAAAAAAGACTTTCATTTCTGAGAGAGAACAAAGCATGGCGATGGAATGTACATTCGCTAAGATCTGATCTAACGCTGTGACGGGAAAGATAAAGCTTTTCTTTTCCTTTCTGGGTTATCAACAACGCCCAACCCGCAGTAAAGGAAGCGCACAACCCAAGTCAGGTGTTGAGCTCTGGAGCAGCTCTGGAGCCTACAGTGTTCCTGAGAAGTAGTGTCAAGCACTGTGAGAATGCCCAGACTTCAACGTGACATGTCCTGGGATGGGCATCAGATCCCGGGGTGCAGTCTCTGGTGAGCACACCTGCACTCCACACCAGAGCACCTGCATTCAAGTCCCAGCTCCCTTCCCAGCAGTGCAGATGCTGGGACACCACGGTGATGGCTCAGGTAGGTAGCTGGATTCCTGCCACCCACCTGGGAGAAGTGCACTGAGCTCCTGGCTCCCGGCTTTGGCCCGACCCAGCCCTGGACACTGTGGACATTTGGAGAAGTGCACCAGCAGATGGGAGTTCTCTCTCTTTCTGCCTTTTAAGCATTCAAAATAAAAATGATGTGTCTCTCGGTGGCCAGGTAAGATACACCAATGTTACTATCAAGGAGACCCCGGCAGAAAATCTCTCGTGATAAATGACCTTTTGTGGATCACTGCAGGTTCAAAAAAAAGGCTCAGCGTCCCAGGCCATGTTCATTGCCTTCTAAGAAGAAAGCACACAAGGTACTGGAAATGCACTTTGGGAACTGCCCTTCACGTGAGTCCTGATTATTATTATCATTTATGAGTTCATGCATCCATTTGTTCACTCAACAAATATTTGTCAAGTAGCTACTACATACCAGACACTGAATGTTAAGAATCCAGAAAAGATCTGATCCCAGTCTCGCCACGACCACCAAAGCCAGGAACACCTTTCTCTGTGGAGAAGGGCTGTGCCTATGCCTCACACCCCCAGAAATAAATAAGCAATATAATTTTTATACTCATGGTTTACTTCCAACATCAAATTTATGTGGAAAAGAAAGAGGCTGCCCTTTTAAAAGAAAAAAAAAAGTCAGCAGATCAAAAGCATCATTAATCACTGTCTCTTTTAAATTAAAAGGTTTGCAAAAAGGTGGGCACAGAACCAACGTGGGAAACAAATCACTCCCCTTGCTGAGTGAGGGTCAGAGTCTAAATGGGAGAGTCCTGGGTATTTACCCAGCTCATCTCCTGCGTAATGGATTTGGAGAAGTGATTTCCGCTGGGGCTCTGCTCATTTGAGGCCTGGCTTTTGCTTTGTAAAAAAAATGACACTTGGATGGTTACGCTCGTGTTGTGACTGCTTTCAGAAAGAAACCTTCCAAGGCTTCTCTCCATAAGGTCCTGGCTTACACGATTTGACCCAGCAGGTCCTGAGCCCAGGCCAGAGTCCCTTGAGGGGCCACAGGACTCGGTTAGCAAAATGGCGGAGCCTTGTAAAGCAAAGGAGACCCATGCCCCCTGCACCTGAGAAAAATTTCTCACACAGCGCCTGCTGTGAGTTAGGGAAACCTAGAGGGGCTCGCCTACACTCAGGAGCAGCTCTACGCGCAAGGAATGCCCAGGGTGAGTGTTTTCTATGCCCTCCATGGTCAAAATACCTGCATCTTCACCCACGCCAGTTAGCGTAGGTCAGGGGCGAGGAGAGAGCAAGTGCAGTTTTTTCATAATAAACCTTTCCCATGAACTCTCTGAAGAGCCCTCATATGTACGATTTCAAAATGTTCTGCATCAAAATCAACTTATTGTTGAATTCCATTTCTGTGAACTTTTTGAAGTTCCCTTGTATGGTTAAAAATGAAAACAAATAAGACCCAGGTATGTGCAAAACCATGAAAGCTGGCAACATCCACAGCTGCTGGTGGGTATAAAGGCAGGCAGGAGCTGGGGACTGGGTTTTTATTGTTCTACTGTTATATACTTCAGACTCGCTGGCTACTCAGGCTGGGGTCTGTTTCTAAAAGCTCGGGACCTGTCGGAGTGCCTGTAACTACACAACAGAATCTCCCCTACCCCGTCCTTCCTCACATTAAATTAATTCACAAGCTTATTTTAATTTTTCTCCCATTTTCTCCTGCTTCTCTATAAACGCATCTGCATTGTGAAGACCAAAGGGGAGACAAAGACATCATCTGTATATTCATAGTAGTGATGACGATAATGACATGGACCCTGGAGTGACCATCACCACATGCCAGCCCAGGGCTGAACGCTCCATGGAGTTCCCAAAATGGACACTCCCAACTGCAGAGAGAAGGTAATACTTTTTTTTCTCCCCATTTTGAAGTTCAGAAAACTGAGGCCAAGGTCAGTGGGACAGTCAGGATCTAAAATGTGACCCAGTCCAATGGGAGCTTACCCAGGGCCTCGTACGCGTAACTAACCCCAAAGGCCAGGTAGCTGTTCAGGTTAGGTAACCAGTTCAAGTCCACAGCAGAGCAGGCTTTACTTATCGCCCTCCTTCCCCACCACCAGAATTCCAATGTTGCTTGGGCTTCAGTGTCTCCATTAAATTATTATTATTTTATATTCTGGTTCCACTTGGCCTTCTTATCATTGGACACAGCCTTGACACACCATCCTGGTTGATGATGCTTATAGAGACATCCACAGGAGGAACATTCTTTCCAAAGTACAGAGAAGCAGAATCCGAACAGAAGAAACCTCTGTCCCTTGCACTTTCACCTTCTCCCTGCCTGGGATGCACCTTTGACGTCTAGAGGCACAGGGTCACCTTGTGACCATTGGAACAAAAGCCACGCGTTCAGGAAGGTGGTGGAAGGCAAGAAGACGTGCAGTCTTTGAGGACTTCTTTGAGCAGCTGGCCCAGCCCCATCTGCTGGTTCATTCCCCAGATGCTTGCAATAGCCAGGACTGGGCCAGGACAAAGCTGGGAGCTGGGAACTCAATGCAGATTTCTCATGTGACAGGGACCCAACTGCTTGAGCCATCACTTGCTGCCTCCCAGGGTACATATTAGCAGGAAGCTAGAATCAGGAGCCAAGCTGGGATTAAAACCCAATAGAGAACACAGGTGTCCTAACCCATGGCTTAACCACTTGGGTCAAATGCAGATCCCTGGGCTTCTTGTTGGATTAGACAGATTACTTGGGGCTGGCGCTGTGGCATGGTGGGTAAAGCCGCCACCTGTGGTGCCAGCATCCCATATGGATGCTGGTCTGAGTCCTGGTTTCTCCACTTCCAATCCAGCTCTCTGCAGTGGCCTGGGAAAGCAGTAGAAGATGCTTGGGCCCCTGCATCCATGTAGGAGATCCGGAAGAAGCTCCTGGCTCCTGGCTTCGGATCGGCACAGTTCCAGCCATTGTGGCCATCTGGGGAGTGAATCAGTGGATGGACGACCTCTCTTTCTCTCTCTGTAACTCTGCTTTTCAAATAAATAATTCTTTTTTTTTTTTAAAGGACAGATTACTTGATTCAGCCAGGAGACTACACACTACAGCCTGTGGGCAAATCTGGAGTTCACGTCATGAAGTTCAACTGGATCATAGCCATGCCCATTCATAAGTACTGCCTGTGGCTGCTTGCATGTCACAACAGCGACATGGGTACTTGTCACAGAGCAGGACAGCCCCCAGTGCCTAAAAGATTCACTGTCAGTGTCTTTCCCAAAAAAAAGCATGCCAATTCCTGGATTAAGTCACAGTTGTCAGGTTTCTGTTCGGTGCACCCAAATCTAATCCTAATCAACACATATTCTGTCATGGAAAACTTCTATTACGTGAAGAATAAAGATGCTCCATCTTCTTGCTCAGTCACTGTCTAATAATTGTGTGTATCAAGCTCTGCTGTGTGCCAGAATCTTAGTGATAGGCCAGGCACTCAGGAGTGACCCCTGGGAAACTCGCAATTCTAAGACAGCTACACGTTAAAAGAGAAAGCTTCCAAAAAATAATCACTTATAACTGTAAGCACTAGAAAAAATCGTGTTCTGCTACCCAAACATATAATCAGGGCCCGCCCTAATCTGAAAGAGTTAAGAGAAATCATCTCTGAACAAGTGGTAGCTCCCTCTCTCTTCATGAAGCTTCTCCACCTACCCAGCTTCTAGCCATGCACAAGCTACTCCTTGGGAGACAGTCATTCACTTCACGAAGGCCCACTGCAAAATGATTTCATAACGACTGGATTGAGCACACCCAAAGGAAACTCAGATTCTGTGAAGGCAACTGCCCAGAAAAACCCTGTTTGGTGACTTGAACACGTCCATCTGACCACAATTTATAAGTTCGGAGAGTGTTAGGGGGGAATCATTTGGACATCTATGTCCAACGGAGAATTTAATCCCCAACATCATCCCAGAGGCAGCCACCTTATCATGGATCTCAAACATCGGAAGCCTTGCCCTAGGACGACTCCTGAGCGAAGACACTACCGTGCTCTGACTGAAAGCCAAACAGAAGTGATGTTTCTCAAAACACATCAGTCCCCAAGACCCGGGGAGGATGGATGGTAAACTGCCAGCAAATATAAAATCCCTAATTCCACAATGCAGTCAGATGAGGATGAGAAATGCAAGACTTATAAAATCTTGACATCGGGAATGGAGAGCCGTGAACGGCCTTTTAGAGAGATTAGTGCAATGCTTAAGTCCTAAGAACTCTGAAAACACTGCCACTTCGGGGCATCTGATTGGATTCCCTAATTGCTTTGGCACCTGTCCCTCATTCCTCTTTGGCTGGTTTGTTCAACACCATGTTGGCGGGCAAGGAGGTTCCCAGGGTGGCTGTCATTAGCCTTGTACTCTGGCTTTCCAAACACAGCCCTTCAACAGGTAAGCCCTGTAGTCCAGCTGGAGCTGTGGAATTAAGCAATTGAGAACAGCCTTTTAGTAGGTAGTCCGGACAACATGAAAAATAACTGCAACATTTATTAAGGGCTCACTGTGCACCAGGGCTTTGCTCTGTTGCTTTGATATTCAAGATAGCACTTAATGCTCAAAGCAATCTTTTAAAAAGGGGTGCAATTTCTCTCTTTTACAAATGGCAAAATAGATGCTCAGAGAGGTCAGGCAGCTTGCGTGAGATCACACAGGAAATCAGGTGCTGAGCTGGGAGGCAGATCCAGCTGTTGGGATTCTAGAGTTTGCACTCGCACACATTCAGAATCTCCTGCCTACACTTCTGGGCAAGCCCAGCTCCGCTCTGTCAGGTGCTGGCTGCAGGCTCAGGAATCCAGAGGTGGCAGAAGCTGGGGAAGGAAACAGCAAAAGAGAAAACAGCAAATTCTGCCGTCTTTGCTCTCCCAAGAAATTTCTAGGCTGCATGTTGTTATTTTAACAACTTTGGCTAAAAGCAGCCATATCTGCCAATGTTACTGAGTGCTGCCTTGGCACTGTTCTCAGTACCTGCAGCAACTGCCCCATCAGAAATCAGAGTTGAGATAAAGCACAGGACAAAAGAAAGGAAAGAGAAGGGAGAATTCTGCCTCCTTCACATCAAGTCCTGAAAAAAAAAAAGAATCCCTTGGTCGTCCGCCCTGAGGCAAAATGCACCCTCAGATTAGCAGCACCAGTAACAGCAACCCATGAGCTCACCCCCAGACCCCAACAGCCAACCAGATGGGTTTCTTTAGGAGGAAACAGCCAGAGGTGAGGCACACACATCCAAGCAAATAGCTGACTTGACCAGTAACCTCACATGTGTACAGAAGGCAGAGAACCGACAGGGAACCCCTTAGCCTGCTTCCCAGGCTCCCTCCTGACTATCCCAGCAACCGTGAGCTTGGCTGTGGTGCAATGGTGATCTGCAACCACAAACTGGAACACCTAAGACTCGGACCAACTCCAAAAGACCTGATGAGGTACCACGCTAACTGAGAACACGCTGACAAACACATGAAGATCAACCTCATCAGAACCACGTGGGAGGAGGGAGCGAAAAGCAAAGGTCACATCTCGGGCATCAAGAGGCAGGAGCTTGTTTCCACACTTGAGGAAACAGAAGTTGAGAGCGAGGCTGCCAAGTGCATCTTCTCCATCACACACGGGAGGATGGGACCACGGTCGGTTGTGAGGCTCAGCAAATGGTAGGTTCGAGTATTACAGCAGGCAGGAATTTGTGAGAATGATACGACTCTGTGTGGAGACAAGAGGGCAGGAAAGGAAGGGAAAAAAACAAATAGGAGGCAGTTGCATGGAAGGAGCCCAGAAATGTGACGACCAGGGAGAGAAGCTAAGAAAGTCTCCTGGGACAGGCACTGTGGTGCAGCAGGTTAAAGCCCTGGCCTGCAATGCCCGCATCCCATATGGGCGCCAGTTCAATTCCCAGCTGCTCCACTTTTGATCCAGCTCTCTGCTGTGGTCTGCAAAAGCAGTAGAAGATGGCCCAAGTCCTTGGGCCCCTGCACCCATGTGGGAGACTCCAAATAAACTCCTGGTTCTTGGCTTCAGATCAGCTCAGCTCTGGCCATTGCAGCCATTTGAGGAGTGAACCAGTGGATCGAATACCTCTGTCTCTCTCTCTCTCTGGTTCTAGATCTCTCTGTAACTCTTTCAAATAAATAAAAAATAAATCTTAAAAAAAGAAAGTCTCCTAGCTTACAACGCATGTCCACAGAGGGTACTGATTTCACACTTTTTTAAATGAAACTTTTATTTATTTGCAAAAGCAACAGTGCCAGAGGGAAGGAGACCATCCAGGTCTCCCAGGTGGGTGGCAGGGACTAATGTCCTTGAGCCTTCACCTGCTACCTCCAGGAGTGCACACCAACAGGAGTCTGGATTGGAAGCAGAGGCGGGACTTGATCCTAGGCACTCTGATATGGGCTATGAGCAACTCAAGAGGTGTCCTAACCTACTGTGCCAAATTGTGCACCCTCATGATTTAGGACTTCTAATGCTTTCTGCAAATCAGATTTTTTAAAAAAAGATTTATTTATTCATTTGAAAGGCAGAGTTACAGAGAGGCAGAGACAGAGAGAGGGAGAGAGAGAGAGAGTCTTCCATCTGCTAGTTCATTCCCCAGATGGCCACAATGGCCAGAGCTGCACCCATCTGAAGCCAGGAGCTAGAAGTTTCTTCCTGGTATCCCAAGTGGGTGCAGGGGCCCAAGCACTTGGGCCATCTTCTACTGCTTTCCCAGGCCACAGCACAGAGCTGGATGGGAAGTGGAGCAGCCGGGATTCGAACCAGCGCCCATAAGGGAAGGTAGCATCTGCAAATCAGATTTAACCTCTAGTCACAGATAAACAATGACAGGGTTAAATTTAATCCTTCATCAAAGAAATTTAACCTGTAGATCTATCATTGGGCCACATCACGTAATCTGATCAGAAGCAGAATTTGGATAAATGTGTGAATCCCATTACCATACTGCATTATCTGGTGTGTGTGCGTAAACATTTATTTACTATAGTCGGACACTGAAAATACCCCATCACTTTACTGACAGTAGACATTGAGAATATACCATTAGCTTACTTAGCTAAGACACCAGGAATATATCGCAAATTTCCATATAAGTTTTATAAGTCTGCTTTGCCACTGCACTATGAGTTCGTGTACCATGAGCTGTGAAGCCGTGGAAGTGGCCCGGATCCCCCTCGACTTCTCATGGGCCTTCCTTTCATCAGTGTTTGTGAAAATGAGCTTCAATGGGAGAAAAGTTAAAGTGCGAGTACTGTAGGTCCAGATGGGAGAAATCTCAAAGAATAACTCAGGGGAAGGACACACTGCCCGATGCTCTTGAATCATGAGAGAGGCCACAGGAAGACACAAGAGCCCTGTACAAAAGACTGCAAGGTGACTGAACACAGCGTGGCACAGGCAACGGAAATGGCAAGCAGGTAGAAATCACTCTGCTGCTGTTGAGGATTGAAAAGAACTATTGTAGAAGGAAGGACAAGGCCGTGGAGCTACAAGTGAGAATGGAGATACAGTTGTGCAAAAAACACAATAGCTAAAGGGGGGGGGGTGTACTTATGTAAAATTCTGTAAGACAAAAGAGGTCGAACTAGGTGACTCTCGCCCCTTCTGTAAGACATATGGCCAGATTGCTTAAAAATGTCGGTGTTTTCACGATCTTTAAATTATTTCAGCTCCTAAATTGCTATCAGCTAGATGGAGGGGACAGAAAATAAAACTCAGACACAGTTATACCATGAAGACCAGCTCTTTCAAGGTGCTTGAGAATGGACAGCTGCTCTTTCATTCTGCAGGGCAGGAGAAGCCTAAAGGCTGCAAAGGGTGGGGGTGGGGTACAAGCCAGAACACCCCACAACTGCTTCCACCCCAGGGGAGATGCTGGCAGGAAGCTATCTTCGCACCATCACTCAGAGCTACCAGGCAACACGCACCAGGGTTTTCTGGAGACGTGTTGTGCTAGCCCCTCCAACAGGGTGCCAAGTCAGGTAGGTAAAGGGGAAATGAAAGATGTAATCTGATACACTTCCGTTAGTGTCCTGATTCTGTCCCCTGTGACAAGCTCATCCATGGGCACGAAGATGTGAGCAGACACGCTCTACCCAACAGGCAGCAATAGCAGGTGCGCCGTCGACCTGGGGATGTGGAACAAATGATGTTCTGCAGGTGCCCACCTACCCACCAGGTTTATTTAATATCTCTATCAGTGAGGATCGACAGTGCTTCCTGTGAAATCCCAGGGTCTCCCTATCTATCGCCAGCCTCCATCACTCCTCTCTTATTACCCAAGACACAGCTCCGCGGCTCCCCTCTGCAGGGGGAAGACACAGATCTGTAAAGATAGCTGCACACGGAGAGATGGAAGCTCACTCTGCTGGAGCACTGTCCACGCAGAATCCTCCAGGGCTTACAGCTACCCAGAGTGGTTTGTTTTTCATGTAATAGCACATTATGGTGCCCACAGAGCTCCAAGGGAGACGACATGGGACAGTCCCAGGAAGCCCCACTCACAGCTGGCTACAGAAATTCAGCCTGGCATCAGCTCTCTGGCCTCCAAGCACAAAGATACAAAGTCCATTTCCCTAAAATGGGCTTTGAGAGATCCCGTCCTGTGTGCCATCTCGCAGACTGCAATTTCTTTTTTTTTTTTTTTTTTTTTTGACAGGCAGAGTAGACAGTGAGAGAGAGACAGAGAGAAAGGTCTTCCTTTTGCCGTTGGCTCACCCTCCAATGGCCGCTGCGGTAGGCGCGCTGCGGCCGGCGCACCGCGCGAT
Organism: Lepus europaeus; assembly: GCF_033115175.1. Lineage (NCBI taxonomy): Eukaryota > Metazoa > Chordata > Mammalia > Lagomorpha > Leporidae > Lepus > Lepus europaeus. The sequence goes on from NC_084835.1 coordinate 45,681,230, forward strand.
CCGATGGCAGGAGCCAGGTGCTTCTCCTGGTCTCCCATGGGGTGCAGGGCCCAAGCACTTGGGCCATCCTCCACTGCACTCCCTGGCCACAGCAGAGAGCTGGCCTGGAAGAGGGGCAACCGGGATAGAATCCGGTGCCCTGACCGGGACTAGAACCCGGAGTGCCGGCGCCGCAAGGCGGAGGATTAGCCTAGTGAGCCGAGGCGCCGGCCGCAGACTGCAATTTCTGACAAAGCAGCTAACCCTGATCAACAAGGGCCAGCAATGGGGCACTGCGACACGGTGTCCTGCACCCAGCTTCCTGCTAACCCACCTGGGAAAGCAGTGGAAGACGGCCCGAGGCCTGGGGTCCCTGGCAACCCAAAGGGAGACCTGCATGGAGTTCTAGGTTCCTGTCTTTGACCTGGCCCAGCTCTGGCTGTTGTGACCTTTTGGAGAGAGAACCAGTAGACAGAAGATCTCTCTCTCTCTACCTTTCTCCTGCTGTTGCTCTCTGCCTTTCAAATAAATAAATTAAATGCATCTTAAAAAAAAAAAAGTGCCCCCAAACACACAAATTATTACTCAAAGCCAAGGAAAGTAATGATGGAAAAATAAATACTGCAAAACTAAACGTGTGTTTTCATCTAGAGCTGATTCAATAATAAAATCCAACTGTAAAAAGGATTTTTCAAATTATTAGGGCCAAGAACATAGCTACGCTGTTCCACCCTGAGGAACCCAGTTGATTCAGGTTTATTACTGGACTCCCCCCTCTTCTGAGTCCGTCCCTCAGTATAAACATTTACAAATTTCATCTCAGCATTAGCACTAAACAATATTCATTAAGAATCCCGCCAAAGTGCAACATGTAAGTAAATCAAACCCTTGATGCTCTATTTTGCAAATTTCATGGGCCACTAGGGATAATTAAAAGGGCAATTATATAAAGTTGGTGCAGTTTTGAGAAACAAATGACATTTTCTGCTTTAAAGCACTTGATAATTTGATATTTTGCTATTAGGGCCATCATGTGTACTTTTATAGACAGGCAGCCAAATAAACAATAAATGTTCCTTAACAGCCTCTAATGATTGTTTTTGCCCACTAATATCACTCACCATTCCAGTCCATAAATCATAGGCTAAGAGATTAAGGTAAAGATAATGAAAAAGTATTAGAGGCCATTAAGCTAGAGGAGAAAAAAAAAAATAAGGCTAAAAGCGTTGATTTCTTCTGTGCTTTTTGCAAAGCACCTAGCAAAGACTGAGCCTGAGTGTTGGAGTGGGCTCGGTTTGTCGCTGTGTTTAACCACTGCTCTGAAGCCAGCAAAGTACATTACAGCTCATGAAAAATACAGCGAAGAAACTGCTAGTGGCAGAAGCATTTAACTTCCTTGTTAGCAGCCTCCCCCAAGTGGCACTTTTTCACCAGCAAGTTGTTTATTATGTTCGGTGCCAGGCAAAACTGATTAAATGGGGCTCTTAAGAATCAAAGCGTTATAAATTCATGGAAATACGGCAAGCAATAAATTCCATGGAATTAAAAGCTTACTCGTGCTATTAGCATTTCAGGGTGTTTGAATTGTTAATACTGATGTGCAAAAATGATGTGCCGCTAAGACAAGGCAGACCAAGGCAACGAGCAGCCCTAAAAATTGTTTTTTATGGAAAGGGTTGGTGGGACCGGGCAGCTGGGAGAGCCCTGAACTAGAGGAGGGGAGTAACGACCTCCACATTTCTCGTCTGTCCCGAAGTCAATCCCACTGCAGAAAAGAAGGCACCAAAAAGAGGTCTGCACAGAAGAGCAAAGGAAAAAAGTAAAAATATTATGCAAAGGATTTATGCTTTGGATGAATGGAAATTCTCTCTTAACTAAGGGGGAATGAGGGCTTTATCCTGTAATCCAGCGTGTGGTGACTGGTTGATCTTGGTTTTCCTACAGGACAGGTGACCCAAGATCCAGCTCCCAGAAAGCTGGTAAGTGAGGGGTGGGTGTGTCAGTGCAGCGGCTGATAAAGTACCCTGGTTTGTCACCTTTGATAATTTTTTTTTTTTTTTTAAGATTCATTGCTTTATTTGAAAGGCAGAGTTAGAGAGGTATCTTCCATCCACTGGTTCATTCCTTAAATGGCCACAACAGTTGGAGCTGGGCCAGGCCAAAGCAAGGAGCAAAGGAACTCCATCTGGGTCTCCTACGTGCGTGCAGGGGCCCAAGTATTTGGGCCATCTTCCATTGCTTTCCCAGGTGCATTAGCAGGGAGCTGGATTGGAAATGGAGCAGCCAGGATTCTATCCAGTGCTTATATGGGACTGCCAGCATCATAGGCAGTGGTTTAACCTGCTCTACCACAACACCAGTCTCACACTTGGTCTTTAACTCTTGCTAGGGGTAGAGAAGATGTTATTCTAAAATAACAAAAACAAAATCAATGATTATGCTATTAAATAAATGATACACTCCCTCCCTAGGGCAAGATATGACGTAGTTAATTCCACCACACCTCTTTATTTAAAGGAATAATACAAGGGGCCTGTGCTGTGGCGTAGTGGGTAAAGCCGCCGCCTGCAGTGCTGGCATCCCACATGGGCACTGGTTCATGTCCCGGCTGCTCCACTTCCTATCCAGCTCTCTGCTGTGGCCTGGGAAAGCAGTAGAAGATGGCCCAAGCCCTTGGGCCCCTGCACCCGCGTGGGAGACCTGGAAGAAGCTCCTGGCTCCTGACTTCTGATGGGTGCAGCTCCGGCCATTGTGGCCTACTGGGAAGTGAACCAGTGGATGGAAGACCTTTCTCTCTCTCTGCCTCTCCTTCTCTCTCTGTGTAACTCTGGCTTTCAGGTAAAATAATCTAAAAAAAAAGGAAAGAATACAAGTAGTGTTCAAAAAGCTTTTGGAGGGGCTGCTGTCATGGCGCAGCCACTGTGACGTCACCATCTTATATCAGAATGCTGGTTAGAGTCCCAGCTGCTCACTGGGCTTCTGATCCAGCTCCTCCAAAGCCCCTGGAGAGGCAGCAGATGACGGTCCAGGTGCTTAGGCCCCTGCCACCCACATGGGAGACCTGACGGAGTCCTGACTCATGGTGGTGACCTGGCACGGCTCTGGCAGCTGTGGTTATTTAGGGAGTGAGCAAGTAGATGGAAGATCTCTGTCAGTCACTCTGCCTTTCAGAGAAAGAAACAGATCTTTAAAAAGCAAAAAATTCATGGAAAATATGTATTAGGAAAAAAAAACTGCATGGATTTCTAAGGTTTTTTGCACTGAAATTAGCTTATTTTTTAATTTCTTTTTTCCATGAGCTTTTTGGAGTCCCCTCATATCTGAACATCTTTGCTAGGTAAACACAACTATAGGGAAGAAAGAGAAGGAAAAATACTAAGTACTTCTTAAAGACTTAGGTTTGTTGAGGGGAAAAACAAAGATAATTTTCTTTTTTTTCTATAAAAGAAAAGAATTACTATCCACAAATTCAGTGCAATCACTTGAAAACACAAGCTAAGAGAAAATACACTCTACAGCTGGAATTACCAACATTCAGGGAAGAAAGCAGTTCTAAACTGTCATTCCAGAGTTGGCCAAAAACATATTTTGTAATGTATCAAGAAAACGTAATTCCTTTGATAAAAGAGCCACACGTGTAGTAAAATCGACTGACGGATCACTGTACATGTGATTATCTCTGGGGTTATGCTCCACATGTGGATTTAACATTTGTACTCACTGAAGCTGTCTGCTGCTTCCCCACAGAGACACAGAGCCTGCTCATGTACCAAAAAATAGAAAGGAGACAAAAGGAAAAACCGTACAGAGAGAAACTCATATCCATTAATGTGCTTTCACCAGGCTTAACTCCAAGGCCACGCATTGTTGCAGGAGTGACATTTTGCAGGGCGTCTCAATTGTTAAAACTATTGTCCAGAGCAGTTCTGCCTCTGAGATAAGACCTACTACGTGTACAGTGTTGGCAGGGGAGATGAATATATATAAGACATTGTTCTTGTACTCAAGAAAGCCTAAGAGGCTCACTGGGGAAATAATCAATTATAAAGCACCCATTAGACATTCCACATCATGAATCAAAAGATTCTTAAAAGACTGGTGTTCTACCCACTGGGATTTTAGAGTGACTTTAAGATAAGGAATACGCCCCAAAACACAACACTGAACAAAGCAGTATTGTATCTATCAACATCCGACGCACACAGAATAACGGGAGAGGATTTCTGTGCAACAGAATCCCCAATGATAGGGGAGTGAGGAGTAAAATTTTGATAAATCAATGGAAAAAAAAATTTTAACAACGAACAGGAGAACTAGTACACATCGTTTTCACTGGACAGTGTCAAATTCAATGTGCACACGAGGCTCTCCACGTCCCTTATGTCCAACGGCAGTGAGTAAAACCGAAGTGGTCCTTGCCATGCTGGGCGATACACGGCGGCCACAGGGGCCCAAGGAGCAGAAGGTAGCCTTGGGAACAGGAGAGAAGTCCTGGAAGTTTCTGTGCCTGTACTGTACATTCACTCATCCCCTTCTCTAGCCTTCTCACACGGCCGCTAGTCCCTGTTTCTCTTCAAAACCAGAAATTCCTCTCTCAGTCCTTTGTCCTCACTCACTGGCAATCCTTCCATGTCCATGGGCTCCAGTCCAGTGACCCACCAGGCAAGTGGTGATAATGATAATGAATAAGGGCCCCACCCTTAAAAGCTCTCCTGATTTTTATTTATTTATGTATTTATGTATTTCTTTTCTACCAGAGTTGCAGTCAACAGTGTTCACACAAGTTCCAATGTTCCTGCTGACGCCTTTCCAGGTCTAATGTATACAACTGCCAGAACCGCTGGAGAAAAGTTCAGTTCCAGCTTCAGCCTGGGTCTCTATCACGTCCATGGCCTCAGTGTAGTAGACACAGCACCTGGAGAAGGGAAGGTGCCCCGAGCCTCTGCCCAGTCGAGCCTCCGCATTCCTCCCTGAGGACAAATCAGGGTGGACGAGAGGTCTCAGGTCCCCGCGTCGGCATCCACCTCCACTCTGCTGTGCAATGAGCAGAAGCAGCCTGCTGCACAACCTGCTGGTCTCAGGTGTCCCACCTACGAGTGGGAGATTCAGGACTGTGTGGGCAATTCAGGTGCTCGGGCCCCAAGACTGGCCGGTGGGCTGGAGCTCATTTACAAGAAACACCTGCAAGGAGGTGCTGGGAGGAGACAAGGCCAGCCAGAGGATAACGTGCTCTCCGTTCGCCACTGCGCTCTTTCATCACGGCTGGCTTACGTGGAGCATCCCGATCTGACCCTCACCGCACCCTGACAAAACCTGACTGCACCCTCTAATACAGCCCATGCCTTCACCCTTCCTCCTGACCCTGGGCATATTCAAACTACGTTTCTGCCCTCCTCTAATCCTTTCAGGTTCAAGACTCTTGTATTGTGTTTCCCAGCACAAAAGGTGGCTAATAGTATCATACTGTTCCCCCACCCCCACCAACACCCCTCAACTTCCCTTGAACACAGCCCTAGGCCTCCTCCATTATTTCCTGGGAACAAAGTTGCTGATAACAAAGTCTGTCCTTGGAACACAGATTCCTTTGCTAATGGGGGAATTACTGTTGGATAATAGTGCACTAACTGTACGGCCCAGACAATGAGCAAAGAAAGGAATTGGCAGAGGGGACTAAATAACAATCCAGAGTAAGAGGTGAGAAAGGGCTGAGTGGTGATGGAGGAAAATGCTCCAGTGCTCTGGGATTGGGTGGTTCCCTTGGAAGGTCTGGAGCAAGTTGGTGACACCAAGACGAGAGGGGGATGGCACAAGGACCAGGGGAAGCTGGCTGAACAGAGATGGACGACTCCACCGTCTGTTCCTGCTCTTCTCATAGGCATAGCTTTGCCCGACTCCTCTACCCTCCTGCAGGTTCCTGCTCCCCAGCGAACCCCTATCTCCACAGTCATCTCCTTCCTGAGTCTTCCACTAATGCTCCCAAGTGGCCTTTGTGTCTCAAATTTCACATCAAAAGGGATTTTCAGGGCTGAGCCTTTGACCTAGCAGTTAAGACATGGGTTAAGCTGCCTTCATTCCATATTGATGTGCCTGGGTCCAACTCCTGGCTCCATTCTTGACTCCAGCTTCCTGCTAATGCAGACCCTGGGAGGCAGCAGCGATGGCTCAAATAAGTTGGGTCCCTGGTGCTCACGTGGGAGACCTACTCTGAATTTCTAGCTCCTGGGTTCGAGCTGGCCCAGTCCTGGCAGTTGAGGATCTTTGGAGAGTGAACCAGCAGACTAAAGCTATCTGTCTATGTATCGTGCTCCACCTCTCAAATACTACTATAGTAACAGTGGATTTCTACAGCATCATCTGTGCTTTTCCCCTGAGATCTGTATTCGTACTCTATTCCCAGGCCTATAGAGAGCCTGGTGTTTAGTAGGTGTTCAAGGTTTAACTACATTGTAAACAGGAAACAGAAGAGACAAATGCACGCTAACCTGCCAAGTCTGCCACCTTAACAAGGATTTAGTTAAGGTCCTCAGAGGGTATGAGGTTCTTAGAAGCACAAGACCCAAGGCCGCGTCTGGAGGGCTAGAACAAGGGAGCAAGTCCTTCCTTCCTTGGAGTCCTTGGAACTGCGAGGTTATGGGATGGAGAGGCAGCAGGAGGGGACCCCCATCAGAAACACAGGGTCAACAGAGAAGGCAGCAGAGAGGAGAAATGAAAAGATGGGGTTCAGACTGAGGCCCCCACCGGAGCTGCCTGCAAGCCACTCAATGACATGATCAGAGAAATTCTGTTTTTGCTTAAGCCAGTGTGGGCTGAGCCTTAGCCAATGTGCAACTTAAATATTCTAGATGAGACGCTGATCCTGGAGGGCAAGAAAATAAACCAGCAGCACTTGCAAAATGCCAAATGGAGTTGGAAATAAAGACCAGGTACATGTGGGCTGAATCAACAGCTTCTTATCGCTGGGTTTTGAAATCAATCTGCAATCTTATCTGATTTTCACTTTCACTAAAAGCTAGGATGTAAAAGACAGATCATCAGAATCCAGTATCTGATCAATTTCAGCAGGGCCTGGTGCTCTTTTAGGTAGTAACACTTCATTCTTCGACATTCTGGAACTGTATTCAAGGGAACCATATTCAATCTGCAGATACACTAACACTGTGGAACTATGTTCAATCTGGATATATATGTGCCTGTTCCCCATTGCTATTAAAATAGTTGTGATTCACCCTCCTGGCCACTTAGCAATATATAATGGTGACATTTCCACAGCAGTACATACGGGGTCTATGTTATTTATTTTAAAATTTTACTTATGTTCATCTATCTGAAAGGCAGAGCAACATACAAAGAGAGGGCGAGGGAGAAAGACACTGAGAAAGAGGGGTGTCTTCTATCTACTGGTTCGCTCCCCACTGCCTGCAATAGCCAAGGCTGGGCCAGGTTGAGTCCAGGAGCCCAGAACTCAATCTAGGTCTCCAATGTGGACGGCAGGGACCTCAGGTATGTGAACCATCACCTGCTATCTCCCAGGGTGCACATGAGTGGGAAACTAGATCTGGAACAGAGGCAGAACCCAAACCGAGGGGACTCCAATATGGGAAGTGGTGGGCTGCCAAGTCTGCCCCTATGTTCTATTAACAGCTGCACAGTGAAAGCCCTGAGTGTCTAACATCCCCACCCTAGGGACGGACGTGACATAATCTCAGTTCCCTCCTGACTGATGTTTAGGGAATTTTTTACTTTAGCTCCTAAAGACAACATTGCAAATTATATCCCTATACACAGGCCTTTTATCAGTTGGGTGTGTCTAAATCCTTAGTAGAAGGAAACATCAATTTTTTTCTGCAGCATTTATGAACTAATGCTGTCAACAAGGCTGCAGGTGAGAAAAACATATTCCCCATTACCTTCTCACATACCCTACACTGGGGAGTCCCTTACAATGGCATTTTTCTGATAGGGTCAGATGAACCGGTATCCTATGGACACTGAAAACAAAATACCACATGGCCCAGTTCTGGAATTCAGCTGACATCCACTAGTGCAGAACTGAAGCAACCCGGAAAATACAGCCCCACTACCCTTTCTACACAATTGTACGTTCTACAGAGCGTGTAGAAAATTATCTGAAGCTCTGCACTGCTGGCATTGCGTGTGTGCTGCAGCAGTCACACGTCCGAGTGCCTGGAGTCCGAGGGGCGGCTCCCTATCCTCTCATACTCTTCCTTCCTCATTTGTTTCCTGTCCTTCGCCACCTTTTAACATATCCTGGAGCATTCCTTCAGCTTGTTTCATCCCAGCCTAATTATTCTTTAATTTTAAATAATATAATAACTTTGACATTTTCATTTATAGTTAAACCATGCTAATTTGCACAAATGACGGGTAGACCCCAGCACAAATTAACAAGCCTGAAAAATCAGCAAACACCCTAAAAGCCAATGATTAAAAAGAAATCCAATTGCTGCATTACCAAATACACATTCATTTCTATAAGTACATTGTGCAGACTCGCGAGGAGGTGTGGAGCAGTGACACCTGGCTGCTTTGTAACACTCTCTGTTCTTACCGGTAGGATTATTTTTGTTTTCAGTCTCCAGCCATGATGTTTTCCGAACAAAATTTCAGGATGCATGTTAAGAGCATGACTTTGTGAATATTCATAAGGTTTAGAAGGCAGTCTGTGGGCTCACCTTTACCATTATAATATAGAAACTTCTGGGATGTTAGTTAGAGGGGAGAAAAAAAATCTATGAAAGTGGTTCTGCCTTGAAAAATCTGAGTGTGTCCAACCCGACCCCATTATCTTCTTTCTTCACATCAGAGCTCCCCCAGCACTCCCTCCGCCAGCTAAGCCAATGGCACCTCCACCCAGAGCTGACCCCTCAGAGATTCTCGTGCCATCTTTCTTAAAGAAAAGGAAAAAAATGGGGGGGTGGGGTGGCGCGCAGCCAGCGCTGTGCCGACAATCCTTCTGGGCGCTGGTCTGTGTTCTGGCTGTTCCTCTTCTGATGCAGCTCTCTGCTATGGCCTGGGAAAGCAGTAGAAGATGGCCCAAGTGCTTGGGCCCCTGCACATGCGTGGGAGACCTGGAAGTAGCTCCTGGCTCCTGGCTTCAGACTGACCCAGCTTTAGCCGTTTCAGCCATTTGAGGAGTGAACCAGTGGATGAAGACCTCTCTCTCTCTCTCTGTCTCTCCCTCTCTGTCTGTAATCCTAACTCTCAAATAAATAAATAAAATCTTTCAAAAAATGAGAAAAAAATTGAAAACTTATTTCAGAGACAGAGAGAAAGATACACAGCCAGGCAGTGCTCCCATTTGCTGGTTCACTACCCAAATGCCTACAGCAGTCAGGTCTGGGCTGGGCCATACCACAGCTGCGAGCCAGGAACTCAATACAGGTCTCTCAAGTATGTGGCAGGCACCCAGGTACCATAGCCATCACCACTGCCTCTGCAGGGTTTGCAATAGCAGGAACAGGATCCGGGAACTGAAACCAAGTACTCTGATGCAGGATTCAGGTGTCTTAACCCGTGTCTACTCCAACAGGCTCTGTGCCCGCCCAGCAAGAATCATGGGAATAACTCCTTCACTCTTATGTGCCATACTCAATCCATCAATGACTGCTGCCTAAGAATCACTTAAAGACTTTCCCTTCCTTGCCTGTCTACCATGTACATCATCATCTCCAGCTTGGTCCTCTGTTAGCAGCCTCTCGCTACCATGCACTCAGCACCCAGAGGTGCATCTGTGTCTTCCTCATATGCTGTGCTTCAGCCGTGCTGGCCTTCTCTCTCTTCTTCACCATGCCAAGTTCATTCCCACCTTGCAGACTGTGCCCTGGCTGCTAAATCTGCATGGGAGTCCCTGTCCTTATTTCTGGCATGTGTGGCCTCGTCTTTGCATCTCAACTTAAATAGTACCTCCTCAGGAGCACTTCCCCTGAAAATCCAACAGTCTAAGTGGCTGTTCACTTGCTAAGCCACTTCCTGTGATTGCACTGCTATAGTCTAATGCCTAGCAAATTATATCTGACACTGCTCTTATTTATTTGCTTATTGTTTCCCTATGTAAAAACGCTAGAGAGAATTTATTTTGTCTTTTACGGTATTCTGTTCTCGGGGCTTTGAACTGCATCTGACGCATAGTAACAATGAGGTAGGTAGCCAGGAAAGCTGGGTACCCATAATCCTTCCTCTCCTGGTGCACACATGGAAGCAGAATCAAGAGGTACAATCTGTTCATCCTCCTCGGGTGAACATCCTGAAACAGGTCCAGAGGAGTGGAAGTGGTGCAGTAACAGTTCTCAGCCTTGACCTCACAAGTCTGGAAGTTTACCTTTTGGTCCCAAGTCTACCATGCTGGAAAGGCCAAGTCTCCAAGACACCTGTAGAGAACCAGGTCATAGCCATGTCCCAGTCACAGCCACCACAAGTGCCAGCTGCGGGTGTGAAGCCCTCGGGGCGGTCTCAGTCTCGCTGCATGAACACTGGACTTCTCTCTGTGCCTACGTCTTTCCTCCCCCAGGGAAAACACCAGCACCAACCATCCCCGAGAAACCCAAAGATAGTATATACAAGAGAACTTACCAGGGCTGGACACTTGGAAGCATTCAGCAATCAGCTGGGACCAACATTGTTTACAACTATTCCTGTTTCTCTCTCACAGTAAGAACCATAAACTGTAAAGTAATGGTAGGTTTTCTCTTGGATGTTCTTCCATCTTTCCCACCTTTCTGAGCCCAGCAGCCCAGCAGATGCTACAGAGATGGTACATGAGGACACCTCACTGCCAAGTTGACTTCCCCGACCACAGCCTGCCAAAGACCCATGGAAAGAGAGCAGCAAGCTCACTGGACAAATTCCTAACAAGTACAAGAACAATTAAGTAACCAGGAGGTGTCTAATGAGGATATTTGATGTATCCTAACAGACATGAATCAGTACCACTCTTCCACAGAGTCGTTGGTATATAAATATTATGTTTGTTGGGAGCTGGCGCCATGGCTCACTCGGTTAATCCTCTGCCTGTGGCGCCAGCATCCCATATGGGCTCCAGGTTCTAGTCCTGGTTGCTCCTCTTCCAGTCCAGCTCTCTGCTGTGGCCCGGGAAGGCAGTGGAGGATGGTCCAAGTGCTTAGGCCCTGCACCCGTGTGGGAGACCAGGAAGAAGCACCTGGCTTCGGATCGGCGCAGCGCCGGCTGTAGCAGCCATTTGGGGAGTGAACCAACGGAAGGAAGACATCTCTCTCTCTCTGTCTCTCTCTCTTTCATTGTCTTTAACTCTACCTGTCAAATAAATAAATAAAATCTTTTAAAAAAATTATTATTATGTTTGTTAAACTCAGATACACGGGGTTTTCCAAAAGTTCATAAAATGAACATGAACATTTTTGCATGCAAATGAACTTATTTTTTAATTATTTTTTCACCAACTTTCTCAAGTGCCCTCATACTTTTCGCCCAGCATTCCTAATCTGGTAATCTGCTCTCTGTCAATGCTTCTCAACTGTTTATTACGTATCAGACCAGGGGTGGGGTGGGGGTGACAGCATGTGTAGCACACAGAATCCAGGGATGTTGCTGAACATCCTACAATGCACAGCACAGCCTCCCACAGAATTAGCCAGCCCAAAGCATCAATAGTTCTAAGGCTGAGAAATCCTCTTCTGAACAGATAATCAGGAGGTGGGCCTCGTGGTACAGTGGGTTAAGGCACTGCCCAGAAATCCTGGCTACTCCCTGCTTCTGATCCAGCTCCCTGCTAATGAGCCTGGAAGGCAACAGATGATGGCCCACAAGTACCTGGGCCCCTGCCACCCACAGGGGAGATCCAGATGGAGTTCCTGGATTCCAGCCCTGGATACTGTGGGCATTTAGGGAGTAAATCAGTGGGTGGAAGATCTCTTTCTCTGTCACTGTCTCTCTTTCTCTCACTGTTAACTCTGCCATTCAAATAAATAAATAAATAAATCCTGAGAGAGAGAGAGAGAGAGAGAGATTACATAGGCTTGGTAAGACAAATCCATAAACTTGTTGACAAGCTTTGCTGTGTACTACCTAGCACATTCAACAAAAGAGAACTGGTTTTAACAATGTAATATAGCTACACTTAGCTGTAAAGAAAAATAATGTAATAGATCCATTGTTATACAAAGAGAACAGCAGCAGATTTTAAGATTTTAAGCTTCTAAAAGTGGGAAGAGTGAAGCATAATCCCATGAAAACCAAAGTGATGTGTACGGACCCAACAGCCCCACATAAAGTATAAAGTAAGCCACAAGAGTGAATTTAAAATTTTCTAGTAGATATATGTATGTGTGTGTGTGTGTGTGTTTGGACAAGCAGAGTTAGACAGTGAGAGAGAGAGAGAGAGAGAGAAAGGTCTTCCTTTTTCCATTGTTTCACCCCCCAAATGGCCACTATGGCCGGAGAGCTGCGGCCAGCGCGCTGCACCAATCCAAAGCCAGGAGCCAGGTGCTTCTTCCTGGTCTCCTATGCAGGTACAGGGCCTAAGCACTTGGGCCATCCTCCACTGCCTTCCCGGGCCACAGCAGAGAGCTAGACTGGAAGAGGAGCAACCGGGACAGAACCAGAGCCCCAACCAGGACTAGAACCTGGGGTGCTGGTGCCGCAGGCAGAGGATTAGCCAACTGAGCCGTGGTGCCAGCCTAGTAGATATATTTTAATAAGTAAAATGAAATTAACTCAATGGTATATTTTATTTAATCCCATATATCTAAAACACTAAAATTCCAACCTGTACTCGATGTATGAAATTAGTATTTTATAATCTTCTTTCTAAATCTTGGTGTGGCTGTCACACCTTCAGCACATGTCAAGTTAAGCTTGCCACATTTCAACTGCCCAAGAGACATCTGTGGTAACTGCGTACTGTTTGGATACCCCAAGTTTATGCCATAATAGGAGGGCAGTGGGGTCACCAGGAGAGGGGACTGATTTCCAAGGACTATCTCCAAAGTGGCTCAGCTTGTGATCCTGGAGGATGAAGTTATAATATCACTGCCTCCCGGGGTGCACAGTAGCAGGAAGCCGGAACAGGGAACGGAGCTAGGACTGAAACCCAGGTCCTCTGATTTGGGATGTGGGTGTCCCAAGAAAACCCTCAGGGCCACACCAAATGTCCACCCCTGCTTGTTTGTGGTTTAGGATGAAAACTACACGTAGGCAAAGGACAATCTAACTGTCTGCATTTTGAGGGAACAAAGAGAAAATGGCTTGTCAGGCTTTCTAGATATGTATGTGCAGCCCTCTTGGATCATCTGTTGGAAATGACAGATTCTGAAAGTTTAAAAAAAGGGGGTGGTGGCTGTCACCACATGCACATATAGCCACGCCTACACACTTATGCACACATGCGTGTACACACATGCATTTTTTTAAGAATTGTTTTATTTGTTTGAAAGAGTTGGGGGGGGGGGTCTTCCATTCCACTGGTTCACTCCCCAAATGACTGTAACAGCCAGAGCTGAGCTTATCAGAAGCCAGGAGCCAGGAGCTTCCTCTGGGTCTCCCAAGTGGGTGAAGGGGCCCACGTACTTGGGCCATCCTCCACTGCCTTCCCAGGCCATAGCAGAGATTGGAAGAGGGGCAGCCAGGACTTGGCACTGCAGGCTGGGGCTTTAACCCTGTGCATCACTGTGCTGGCTCCCACACATGTACTTTTGCAAAACAGCAGGATCAAGGTCATTCTCATCAATTGTCCCCCAACCAGTCAATCCCTTGCTACCTCAAAATACATCTGTATACTGGGAAAGACCATTCTTCACATGCTCCCAGACTGAGACACAGTCATGCCCCCTGCCCTGCAGAGCATACATGCGGCCTTGGACACAGTGAGTGCCCGATGACTTCCTACTCACGTTGCCCATGTCGAGTCACAAGCCCAGCGATCTTTCATCTCAGTGTGTAAGTTACACAACAAGATCATGTCAGGGACCAGGACCACCACACAACAGCCCTGGAAAACCTGGTCACACTTTTTCTGGCACACAGTTCAGGTTTTGAAAAGTTCACGAGCCCCAGATCTCTGCATCTGAACTCAGGAGCATCTGGGGCCAATGGCCTGGCCTTTTAGGATTTGATCCCTCAAATCTAAGCTGCGACAGAGCCAGGAGGCGAATCAACTTGGTGAAGAGCCAGTCGGCTCCCTCACCCTCTGATGGCTGGAGAGAGGTCTTCAGACACAGCATGCCGCCTTCCACAGTCAGAAACTGCTTCCTAGGAGCTCAGTGCTTTTTCAAATTATTTTTCTACGTAGGCTTTCAAATAAAAAAAAAAAAGTATTTGGGGCTGGGGGAAGGTAGCCAGATATCTGCCTCATTTCTATTTCAATGAGGTTCTCCCTAATAAAAAAAAGGACATTTAAAATACATTTCATTTTATTTTTAATTAATACTTAAAATTATTAACCTCCTTGAGAACTTACGATGTTCCACACACTGTGCTAATCATAAAAATAACTGACATTCCTGAGCTGGTGTTTACTGAGCTTTTGTTGTGCGTGAAGCAGGACTCTGAGCACGACGGACTTGGAAAACCTGGTTCATCCCGTGCTCCTTCAGGTGCCAGCTGAGTCCTGAATGTTTCAGATAACGGGGAAGAAAGCATTTTGGAGAATCCGGTTACTTCCTGGAGATCGCAGAGCTAAAATGCAGCAGGGCCAGGCCCCCCGAACCCAAAACACGTGAGCTCCTAACCGATACTGTCTTTTAGATGGGAGATCCGTACAGAGTTCACGGAAAAGGCATCCCATGAAAAAGCTATGCATAGATTTCAAGATCTTTCTACACCAAAATAAACCTTCTTTCTGCAATCATGCTGAAGTCCCCTCGGATAAGCTTCCCAGCGTATCCATCAGACAGGTCCTTTCAACCTCCCCATTTCATAGATGGGGACAACTGAACTGTGCCAGAGAACAGGCATCCAAACTCAGCCGAGGCCTCCCCCACACCCAGGCTGCTCCACGGTGCCAGAGAACCAGAGCCCACAGTTCCATCAGGTTGGCGTCTAGAATATGTGGAATATTTACTTTTCAATTACAACTTGGCCCTGTGTTGAAAAGGTGGTTACGGGAAGCAGACAAGCAGACAGACAGAAGTATGGTTTCCTAGCAGTACGTCCAGTAATGGGCAGAACCAGAAACAAAGCAGAGCTTGGTCCTGGCAAGGGGGGACCGTGGCCCTGACCCCTAATCCCTACCCCTGTATCCCAACTCTAACTCTTGGCCCGCCGGTGCTCAGGACAGGAAACCTCAGCAGGGCTGAGAAACGGAGAGGAAGTACATTTTCCTTTTACCCTGTCCTTCCTTTGAAACCCCTTCAGAGATGGGTGGGCATGAGCCACCAAGACAGAGGGACTCTGGTCCCGGGGCGCTCCCTGCTCTCTACAGCACACCCTCCTCCAAGAGGCCCCTAGACCACAGGTCTGTGCCCAGGGTCTCCAGGCTGCCTCTGCCAGAATCCTCTGCAGGTGTGTGGGACCACAGGGCCGGAGGCTGCCAGCCAGCTTGGTGAGGGGCAAATAGAGAAAGGGGGAGAAAATTCTCGGGCTGGGGACCTACAGATAAGGATTTTGATGGAAACAGCAGAACAGGAACAGAACTAATAGGAAGGGCAGCCATGGTCTCGCTGTGCTAAGCTCTTTCTTCAGATTGGCCAGTGTGGCCTCCCTCTCAAGCCCTGAGCTTCAGCCACTCTATTAGCCCATATTTTCCGTTCGATGTATCCTCCGAGCCTGAGAGTCCAGAACAAAGCAGTACTGAATAATTTGGGGAAATAAAAGAACTTTTTCTTTTTTTTTAGCAAGGTTTATTTATTTATTTGAAAGGCAGAAATACAGAGAGAAGGGGAGAGAGAGAGAGGGAGGTAAGGGGAGATCTCCCATCCGCTGGAGGTAACAGTTTTAAAGCCTCAAAGTCTACGAATCCTTGTCTCCCAATGGCAGGACCCTTGCCTATTCTCTCAGCTGCCTTCCCCCAAATCCCCACCCCTTGAAACCTCGAGCTGCTCTAAAAATGATGAACGAATGAAAGAAGAGATACAAATGGCCAAAAGAAACAAACAAAATGTCTAGACCTCATTTGCAAGCAAAGAATTAAAACAAGAAAGCATGTACATACAGTTTTTTCTTCTGTTATTTAAATGAGAACAAAAAAATGTTAAAACTCATTGTTGGCAAAGTGGCAATGAAATAAACCCTCTCCTCCAGTACCTGGTAGAGGTGTAACTGGTACATTTTGAAAAGATGACAACACATATGGAGAATACGTAAGAATTCTGCAACTTTCCCCCACAGACTAAAGAGAAAGAAATTAATAGAAAAACACTTTTGCACAGATATGCCCACTGCAACATAACCGAGAAAAACCAGACACAATAGGAAGGAAAGTTCATTATATATTATTACATTCAAAGGGATGATGTAGAATGCAGCCCTTCAAAATTTTTTTAAAGATTTATTTATTTATTTGAAAGGTAGAGTTACAGAGAGAGGGAGACATAGAGAGAAAGGTCTTCCATCCACTGGTTACTCCCTAGATGGCTGCAAGGGTTGGAGCTGGGCCAATCTAAAGCTAGGAACCAGGAGCCTCTTCCAGGTCTTCCATGTGGGTGCAGTGGCCCAAGCACCCGGGCCATACCTTCTACTGCTTTCCCAGGCCACAGAAGAGAGTTGGATTGGAAGAGGAGCAGCCGGGACACAAACTGGCATCCTTATGGGATGCTGGAGCCACAAGCTGAGGTTTAGCCCACTATACCACAGCGATGGCCCCTTAAAATTTTTTGAGAATGCTCCATGACACAGGACAATGCTCAGTGCAAATATGACATGTTTAAAAACTGATACACAAGTCTGTACAACATATGACTGTAGTTTTGTTACTGTATGTCCACTCCACGAAAAGAAGCACAGAAGGAGATATGCATATTATTCTTGAGGTCAGGATTCTAGATCATTGTTACTCTTGCATTTGGCCTCTTTTTCTAATTTCAAATTCCCTGGTGCCAGCCGGCCTGTGGCACTGTGGATAAAGCAGCTGCCTGTAGTGCCAGCATCCCATATGTGTGCCCGTTTCAGTCCCATCTACTCCACTTCCAATCCAGCTCTCTGCTATGGCCTGGGAAAGCAAAAGATGGCCTAAGTCCTTGGTCCCCTGCACCTGCGGGGAGACCTGGAAGAAGCTCCTGGCTCCTGGCTCCTGATCAGTCCAGCTCCAGCCACTGCAGCCATTTGGGGAGTGGACCAGAGAATGGAAGACCTCTCTCTCCCCTCTCTGCCTCTGCCTCTCTGTAACTCTGCCTTTCAAATAAATATTTTTAAAAAATCCCAATAATAACCTGAACTTAAAATAAGAAAAAAATGAGGTTCATGAAAACGTCCTTTTCTTTCTATATAAAATACATAGAATATTATGAGAACTTAGCTGATGAAATAATATATAATTATGACCCTTTTGGATAATTCTATACCTGTATCTTATAAAGAATGAATGTCAACCCCATTCCAGAACCAGAAGGCAGAAGATTCTGAAGCGTAAGCAGCTGAATCGACTAATGTGCACCTCAAAAACAACAAGCCACACATGTTCTGACCCCTTTACATTTCCCCGGCCCTTGGCCAAACACATGTCACTTAAGAGATCACATGTGGATGAGGTAGACAGCTACATTCTCATACCGCACAAAACTCAACTTTTCCAAAGATGGTCAGTGCTTGTTAACCCAGCAGGAGAATTCTAATTCTGTGTACATTGTCATCAAACTGCCTTGTTTAACAAAAAAATCAGACCTTAGCGGGAGGAGAGTCCGAGAGGGAAAGGGGAGTAGAGGGGAGAAGGAAGAAGAGTAGAACTGGGCACTTTCTGAGATGAATATTTTTGGGTGATTCTTCTCAGACTTAATATTGTGAAACACCTCCCTATCCCTCAACATGGCTTGGAGTCAGAGAGAATGTTGGAAATGGAATCCCAAGAAAAGAGCTATCCACATTTTTAAAAAGGCACTTTGGTTTCTTTTAGGCCTAGAATTCGAACCATCAAAATTAGTATTTCCACTTATTTTTGGCATTACATCATCAAAGGAAGGAAAGGGTGTAGCAGAACAAACCAGGAACTGACTCCCAAAATAATGACACGGTGCCCAAGAGGATGTCACTTCCCTGTCTGCATCTTAGAGTTCCCTCCAGCAAATGACAAGGAATGGACTGGAGACGCCCTATGTTCCGAGTGCTCACTGACATTATAAACCTAAGGAAATTCCACTGCATGGCCACGAGAAGATGTCAGAACCAGATGGGGTAACCACCTCCAAGGAAAGGGTGGTTTTCTCCCAGGTACACGATTCAATTTTAAACACGATGAACATCACAGGAACTCAATAAATACTGGTGCTTCATCAATTAATGACCATTCAGGAGGTATGGCAAACAAGAGAACTTAAATTTTATAATTCAGAAGTTTTAAGTACTTTTGAATGTTTCAGGGTACATTCAATGAAACTCAACCAAAGAAAATTTTGGAGGTACAATGACAAACGAACTAAATTAATGGATGTCCCTGAGGCAACAGAAGGATGAAAATTTGGGACAACAAAATAGTGACAGCACGAATGGCTCCCTCTTGACAGGATGTAAAATTCCTACCTCGTATGCTGCAAATCAAGTTGGTAAAGTGGGAAAATATCAAGAGAGAATTCAGGTAAGAAACTTTAGCATCCAGAAATGTTGCACTCAGTGTTGATGCAATTGTCTCTCTTGTTATCCCAGAAACATAGGATGCCAAGGAATAATTTTATGTGCCTCCAATTAATAATACCACTTAAAAGTAGAAGAAACTAGGCAGAAATATAAAAATCACAACATTGCTCTAAAACTATTGTAAGAGATGGTGTTATCTCAAGACACCCAATGGAAATATACTGGCCATCTAGAGCAACTGGACGAAACCTTACAGGCCTCACAGTGAGAGCAGACAACACAACAATGTCAGTCACCATGGTAGCCTACAGACGCGATTTAGATATAAGTAACTTGGGAAAATACTTAGACGTTAAGGATAAAAGAAATGATTCCACACATTTTTTAAATAAAACTTATTTTCAGTGAACTTTTGAAAGACCCCTTAGCATACACAGATTTAAAAAGTTTTGCAGCAAACTTTTAATTCTATTTTCCATGACCTTTTTGAAGTGTCCTTGAATAAACAATTCTCTATTTAAAAATGGTTAAGATACAGATAAAATATCTAACTGTTTGGGTGAAGCTGTGATAAAATTTTCCTTCCTACAATTTCTGCCTATATTTTTGTTTCCTGAATTTCTTTTAATGACATTACATAATAAAAAATAAGTAGCACCATTTATTATCATTCACAATGAGGGAATGCTCTTGCCTCACCCAACAGCATCTTAACAGTATTTAGCAGGCAAACAGAGACAATGCACGCTTTTTTTTTTGTCATTTACCTACTATTTCCTAGACGCCTGAAGAGTTGAGACCAGTCTACAAACCTTGAAAATAATTCAACTGTGTTTCAGAATACTTGAATTAGCTAGAATCTTTGATGCTCTTAGTTAACTTGAAAGACAGAGGAACCCATCAAAGACTACCTATATTAGTACAAGGTAAAGGTGAGAGACCAGCATGTGGCTCAGACTCAAACTAGTACTTTACTGATCTAGAGACTCTGTTAACCACACCAAGCTGTGAGGTGCCTTAGATGATTAAAATCACCATAGTCTTAGTTAAAAATGGAATATATCTCCCCGTCCCCTCTACCTTCGAAACTCCGAATCTCCAAACCAGCAGGTTAGAGAATGGGTCAAGAGGGACCAAAGGCACAGGATTCCTATGTTTTGCCCTGATCACAGGCTGAGTATGCCCCAGATGTCACAGAAGCGAGGGAGCCAGGGACAGGACCAACTGTGGTGATCTCAACAAACAAGAATGCCGAACAGGTCCTGCTCCTGGGCAGACAAGGTGAGCCAACCCATTCCAGCAAGCAGAGAGCGAGTTGAATGAAGTCTGTATATATTTTTTTTAAGTGAGAGTCCAGCATTTTTTATTCTTGTTAAGGTCAACTCCAACTTCCACGTTGAAAACCCAACAGTCAGCTCTCATAACATCATTTTTTGGAACTCGTAGCAGCGTCTGACACAGCTGACAACTCTCTTGCTGTACAGCCTTTTAATGGTATTGGCTTCAGAATCCAGACCCTAGGGCCCATCTCATCTTGACTGTCCCATTCCTCCTTTGGGGACCTCAACCAGTTTCATGCCTTTACGTTTTCTTTAGATGCTTACAAATCCTCCATTTAAAGCCCAAGCTAGTGTACTTCCAGAACACCAAGTGCTCATTTGACAACTCAATCTGGGTGAATAACAAACAGCTCACACCTCCCAAGTTTACAGCCATGTTCTTGGTCTCCCCATTGCCTCTCCCATTCCCAAACTGCTCCAGCCATGGGCTTCCCCATTCAGTCACTGGTAACCCCATCCTTCTAGCAGCTCATTGGACCAAAAGACCTTAGCTTTGAACCCCATCTTTCTGTCTACAACAACCATCAGTGAACCCTGTCGATAATACCCTGTCATTCAGGGCAAAACTCTGGGTGTCAACCTTGATGTACACTCTTTCACACTGCTCATCTACTCCACCAGGAAATCCTTCCTGGCCTCGATGGCCACCTTGATCCTGGTCATCACGACCTCTCACTGGGATTATCCCAGGGGGCCTCCTAACTGGCCTCCCTGTCTATGTCCTCAATCATCTACATCCTATTTTCACAAAAAGTTGCTTCCAGAGTGATCCATTTAAAGCATGAGTCAGATTTTTCCCTCTATCAAATGAGCCCTCTACCTTCTCACTAAGACTACAATGAAACTTGGCGTCGTGCTCAGACTGGTCCTGTCTCCCACTTCTCTGTCCCCTGGTAACTAACTCTGCTTTGGCCATCCTGGCTGACCTGCTCTTTCCAGAACAAGACAAGCCTCCGTTCAAACATCTGCTCCACAGGCAGATTCATGCAGATCACCCTACCTACAGCTGCAACCTCTTTCCTGCTCATCCTGACCTCCCCAGCCCTCCTGCATTTTCTTCCACAGTACCTGAAACCACGTATATTTCTGGTACATTTCCCGCCTGTCCCTGTCCTCAAAGCCAAGTAGGTTACTAGTGTCTGTGTAGCAGGGTAGGTTACCAGTATCTAGAAATACAATGCCTGGGGTGCGGGTGGGGAGGTTATAACATAGCAGGTCAAGCTGCAGTGTGGGAAGCCCACATCCCTTACTATAGTGTGGGTGCAAGTCCCAGCTACTCTGCTTCTGACCCAGCTTCCTGCTAATGCATCCTGGGAGGCAGCAGATGATGGCCCAGTGCTTGGGTCCCTGCCACGCACTTGAGAGACTTGGATGGAGCTCTGAGCTCCTGGCTTTAGCCTAGCTCAGTCCTGGCCATTGCAGGCATCTGAGGAGTGATCCAGCACGGAAAATCAATCAATCAATCAATCAATCAATCAGTCTCTCTGCCTTTCACGGATGATGGAAATGAACATTTTAAAATAGGAAATATAATGCCTGGCCGGCACCGTGGCTCAACAGGCTAATCCTCCGCCTTGCAGTGCCGGCACACCAGGTTCTAGTCCCGGTCGGGGCGCCGGATTCTGTCCCGGTTGCCCCTCTTCCAGGCCAGCTCTCTGCTATGGCCCGGGAGTGCAGTGGAGGATGGCCCAAGTGTTAGGCCCTGCACCCCATGGGAGACCAGGAGAATCACCTGGCTCCTGCCTTCGGATCAGCGCAGTGCGCCGGCCACAGCATGCCGGTCACGGCGGCCACTGGAGGGTGAACCAACGGCAAAAAGGAAGAACTTTCTGTCTCTCTCTCTCACTGTCCACTCTGCCTGTCAAAAAAAAAAAAAAAGAAGAAAGAAATATAATGCCTGTCACATATGTAACTGTGACAATGTTTAGAAAAGTAAAAATCAAAAGTCGAAAAAAAAGTTATGCTTCTTTATTTGAGAGGAAGAGAGTCAGAGCTCACATGTTCGGGTTCACTCCCCAAATGCCCACGACGGCTAGGGTTGGGCTGGCCTGCAGCTAGAAGCTGGAAACTCAATTGAGGTCTCCCACATGGGTGGCAGGGTCCCAGATACTTGAGCCCTTACCGCCGTCTCCCAGGCTCTATGTTGGCAGGAAGCTGTAACTGCCAGGAATAGAACCCAGGCAGTCCACGAAAGGATGCGGGCATCTTACCAGTCTGACTAAATGCCTGCCCCTGGAAATAATTTTAATAATTTATTTTATTTAACCAATGTGTCCAAAATGATCATTTCAGCCTTTAATTAATGAAGAAAATTATTCAAATATGTCACATTCTTTTTCTAGACAAAGGCTTCAAAATACTTTGTGGATTTTATACTTACAGCTCATTTAAGTTTGGGCTAACTGTATTTCAAGTGCTCAACAGCCACATGTGGCTAGTGGCCTGCATACTGGCCTACCACAATGCCTGGCACACAGCACACTTCTAATAAAGTTGCCATAAGTGAACAAATGAATGAATAAGTCTACCTGGCAGCAAGAATTATTTACATGGTAAAGACAGTATCTGTACATTAAAGTTTCAATATCTATAAATAAAATCCTTATTACATGTGATAGACTGATTTTTTTTTTTTAGACTTTACTCTATTGTATACTTATTTCATTTAAAAATATTCTTAGGCACAACCCACAAAATGGATTCCCAAACTCACTAATGGGTCTCAACGCTCACTTTGAAAATCACTGATTTAAATATACTCTTAAGGGATGCCATTTGTAATGAATGGATTTCAGGATACTTCCCCAGCCTTCTGCAGACAGCTCCAAGACTCTTTCAAAGACAGGACTGACCTCTAGAGAAAAGAAGGCTAGAGGAGGGGTGAGCACCCAGAGTACTATCCAATCATGGAACGCAGCCATCACAGCCCGTCCAATAACCCGTCAGATTTCTTTTTTTTTTTATAAAACAAGGTAATTTTAAGTAACTTATCACACTGTTAGGTAATTAACAAAACATGTAATTACCTTCAATTATATATTACACACAAGTTAATATACAAAAGTCAAGGAGAAATAGGTATGATTTTCAAACTTCAAAAAGAATAGATTTGAAGGGAACAGAAATAATTCAGATTTTTCATTTGATCCCCATTCTCCTTTATGCAAAGGCCACAGAAGTTACAGTAGACAAGGTCAATGACAGAGAAAAAAGTTAACTGAAGTATCTGACCTTCATTTGATACAAGGGTACTTCAAAAAGTTTGTGGAAGATAAAATTAAAAGGTAAGTTTACTTTGATGCAAAAATTTTTGAAATCAATGCAGTATTTTTATAATATGAATTTCCAAGACATTGTTGAGACCCCTTATATGCAGAGATTTTGAAATTGTTTTGCACCCAAACTTATCTTTTAACTCCATTTCCCACTCATTTTTTGCAATACTCTTATACTTACAAAGTCTCACTTACCAGTATTTTTTTAAATGCCACCACAAACTTCACATCAAACCTAGCCCTGGGCAAAAGTTGCCACTACAAGCATCAACTTTTAAAATAAATTTGTAAAACAAGGATTCTATCAACAATAGACTTTTTGCTCCTTGAAGGTCCTGGGCGTCACCAGAACTGAAGAATTATGTTGACAAGGTTAACACGGATGTGCTACCCTTTATGGGGTTTTGTTTTTGTACAGTTAAGCTTCAAATTTCTTCCTGAGGCTTTTGAATTGCCAAAGAAAAGCAATACTTCCTATTCCTCACTTCTCCATGAAGTTGCTAAGTTGCCACCTAACGTGAGGACCTCTTCCAAGACACACCAGGTCAGCAGCTGGGATACGTGCACCCTCGGCAGAGAGAACAGCAGAAACATCGTTTTCAAAAGAGCAGAATAAAACCATTTGTTATTTGGCTTTGTGGTTTTGATTGTTCCCTGTGCAAAATATGGCTACTTGATACGTGCTGCACACGCTGTCTTCCCTCCTAAGTATGCCTTCATGTACATTTCAACAAGTGACTTCTGCTTGAAAACGAACTCTATTGAGCATATTTCTCTGCAAATCAATATTTAAAACAATTTTTTCTTTGAAACTAACATTCAAGAGAGACAGCTCTTGTTTACAGAATAACTTAGTTTAGCATTATGGCTAACAATGTTTAAAAACAGTAATCTTAAAATGCAAACATCTAAATTCTAAAGGTTAACTGTTGAGAGGCCACACCAGTTATGTGGAAATACATAGTTGCTCTGCATTCTATCCCTTGAAAGAATATTACTGCCCACCATTCTCTTGGACTTATATGAATAAAAATGTGGGGTCAATGGTGTGGCATAGCAGGTTAAGCCATTGCTTGCAGCACCAGCAATCCCATATTAAGAGTACAAGTTCAAGTTTTGGCTGCTCCACCTCTGGTCCAGCTCCCTACTAGCGGACTTGCAAAAGCAGCAGATCTCCATGTGGGAGATCTGGATGGAGTTCTGGACTCTTGGCTTTGGCCTGGCCCATTCCCCACAGTTATGGCAATTTGGAGAGTGTACAATGGATGGAAGATATGTGTGTGTGTGTTTCTCTCACTCTGTGTCATTCTGCTTTTCAAATAAATAATTTTTTAAAGAACTTAAACAAACGGAGTTTTTAGAGTTTAAGATTTTAAATGCAGGCCGGCACCGCGGCTCACTAGGCTAATCCTCCGCCTTGTGGCACCGGCACACTGGGTTCTAGTCCCAATCGGGGCACTGGATTCTGTCCCGGTTGCCCCTCTTCCAGGCCAGCTCTCTGCTGTGGCCAGGGAGTGCAGTGGAGGATGGCCCAAGTGCTTGGGTCCCGCACCCCATGGGAGACCAGGAGAAGCACCTGGCTCCTGCCATCGGATCAGCGCGGTGCGCCGGCCACAGCGCGCCGGCCGCGGCGGCCATTGGAGGGTGAACCAATGGCAAAAGGAAGACCTTTCTCTCTGTCTCTCTCTCTCACTATCCACTCTACCTGTCAAAAAAAAAAAAATTAAAAAAAAGTAAAGATTTTAAATGCCTTGGATTAACTTTGATGTGCTAGGAGCCAGTCGCAGAGATCACACACTGTAGGATTCCACTGATATGCAATGTCTAGAGTCAGTAAATCTATATGGACAAAAACTAGAAGTGGCTGTTGTCAGGGACAGGGCGGTGGGAGAATGCAGGCTGACTGCTAGTAGACACTGTGTGTCTTTCTTGGGTAATGCCTTAAAACTAGGCTAGAAGGTTGCAAAATCTGTTAACATGCTAAAACCTAGACTAAGTACACTTTAAATGAGTGAATTGTACTATGTGTCAATTATAATTTGTTTTTAAAGATTTATTTATTTTCAAAATGAGAATAACAGTGAGAGAGGGAGAGAGAGAGAGAAAAAGATCTTTCATTCGCTGGTTCACTCCCCAGATGGCTACAATGGCTAGCACTGGGCCAGGCCAAACAGGAGTTTCATCAGGATCCCACACATGGGTGGCCGAGGCTCACAATTGGGCCATCTTTTGCTGCTTTTCCAGGCCATCAGCAGGGAGCTGGATTGGAAGTGGAGCAGCCAGTTCATGAGCCAGCACAAACATGGGATGCCAGTGTCACAGACGGCACCCACTACGCCACAACTGCAGGACCCATGAATTATGATTGCAATAAAGCTGTTCACACAAAATCAGCACGCACTCGACTGGCATGAATGTTACATGAAGATGAAGACATTCTCACAGAGCTTCCACACGATGCTAACATACATATTCCCTGACACCTGAGTCTCCCTGTTACAGCATACCTTTCTTTTTCTTTTCTTTTCTTTTCTTGACAGGCAGAGTTAGAGTATGAGAGAGAGAAAGAGAAAGAGAGAGAGAGAGAGAGAGAGAGAGAGAGAGAGAGAGAGAGGTCTTCCTTCCGATGGTTCACCCCTAAATGGCTGCTATGGCTGGCGCACTGCGCTGATCCGAAGCCAGGAGCCAGGAGCTTCTTCCTGGTCTCGCATGCGGGTGCAGGGGCCAAGCACTTGGGCAATCCTCCACTGTCCTCCCGGGCCACAGCAGAAAGCTGGACTGGAAGAAAAGCAACTGGGACAGAACCCGGCGCCCCAACCGGGACTAGAACCCAGGGTGCCGGCGCCACAGGCAGAGGATTAGCCAAGTGAGCCGTGGCACCGGCCTCTTTTTTTTTTTTTTTTTTTTTTTTTTAAGATTTATTTATTTGAAAGACAGAGTTACAGAGAAGGAGAGGCAGAAGCAGCGAGATAGAGAGATCTTCCATCTGCTGGCTCTCTTTAAATGTCCACAATGGTCAGGGCTGGGCCAGGCCCAAGCCAAGAGTCAGGAGCTTCTTCCAGGTCTCCCATGCGGGTGCAGGGGCCCAAGCACTTGGGCCATCTTCTGCTGTTTTCCCAGGCACATTAGCAGGGAGTTAGATCAGAGGTGGAACAGCTGGGACTGGTGCCCATACTTTTTCATAGCAGTCAATACACAAGTTCACAGAGATGTATATTAATGAAAAAATTTTGCATGAGTTTCAAAAACTTTTTGGACCAAAATATTCCATCATTCCACTTTTCCACAAATTCTTTGAAGTATCCTCATAGTTGCCCTTCCTAACTCTCATCATCATCATCATTCATATCTGTCTTCTCCAGAATATAGATGTATGAGGATAGAAATCCTGTACTCATAGTCTAGCTCTAGGAGAGACTCAGTACTACCCCTGTTTTTCCTGTTTTATTTTGGGCCTCCCAGAGATCAGTATCTGTTCTAGTGTTTTTTTTTTTTTTTAAAGATTTATTTATTTATTGGAAGATCAGAGGAAGAGACAGATCTTCAATCTGCTGGTTCACTCTTCCAGATGGCCGCAGTGGCCAGTGCTGGGCCAGGCTGAAGCCAGGAGCTTCACCCAGGTCTCCCACGGAGTTGGGCCATCTTCCACTGCTTTGCCAGGCCATTAGCAGGGAGCTGGATCCATCAGAAGTGGATCTGCTGGGACACAGCTGGCACCCATATGGGATGCTGGCGCTGCGGGTGGGGTATCACTACACTGCATTGCCGGTCACTGTTCCTGTATGCTAACAGGAGGTGTTCAGCAGAACAGATTCCGTGAGGGGGCTTCAGAAAGCTCACGGAAAATGGAGTTAAAAGAAATCCTGTACTTACGTGATACTATGATATTAGCCCTTGGGCGAGAACCACCAATTACACCCTGCAATAAGAATTAGTGTAAATGTGTAGCTATGTGCATTTGTATGTCTGCATGTGTGTAGGAATGAGGTTATCAGAGCAATTCAGCAAAACAACAGATAAAATGTGAAGCTCAAAGACCCCGTAACATTTAGACAGCCATTTAACTAATCCACGTGGGCTCGAGTGATGATCTTCAACTCTCCATACCATTCAGAATTACACACAAAAAGATGAATTTTACAAGTTGGTTTTGGATTTTAAGTAAAATGCATGTGGATGAATTGTCAATGGTGAGAGGACAGGGAGAAAATGCTGCATAAACCTTTATTAAGTCACTGAACCAAGGCAGCCACAATAGAGTGACATCAGTGTAATTGTGACCAGAGCAAGATCTCTTTTCAGTGTCTGTCTTGACCTTGTAGACGACCTTGGGTAAGTTGCTTACCATTTACAGGTCCACTTTCCCAGTCTGTAAAGCCGGGATTGTAATAATTGCCAGCTACCTCGCAGGAATGCCAGCAACCAGACCCATTTTGTAAAGCACTCAGATCTACTTGGAAGAAAATTGTGGTATCACTACCAAGGATGATGACTGTTATTTATGATTCTTCAGACCTTTGGATCTAAATTTAAAAAATGGCTTCATCTGGTTTTCTGAATTTGCCTGGCCACGTTTATGCACATAACCAGTTGTTCCCAGAGTGCCTATGTAGGCATATTTATTTGTATCAACACTGACTGCTAATGATTCCCAGATTTCAAATTTCAGGCATGCCGTTTACTGAGAAGCTCCTAGAATCTGAAATCCACATCCTACGTAGACGGTGAGAGACGGTGCTGGGTTTTAGTCTATCACTAGGTAGCAAGATCTTCTGTTTAGGAAACACTAACCACCACACTCATTTTAGACATTCAGACATTATTTTATATTTCTTGCAAACTAGTTTTCTTTATATCTAACATTTATGTAATAAATAGTTTTTGCAAGGCCTCTGAGCTTCTTTGAAGGTGAAATATATGGGAGAACATTTGGCCTAGGGGAGGAGATGCTGGTTAAGACTCTTGCATCCCACATGAGAATGCCTGGGTTTGGTGCTCAGCTATGCTCCTAATTCTAGTGTCCTGTTAATGTTCCCCTGGGAGGCGGTGATGGCTCAAGTAATTTGGTCCCTGCCACTTACATAGAAGACTGGACTATATTCCTAGATCTGAGCTTTTCTTTGGCCCTGCGCTGGCCATCATGGGCATTTAAGGAGTATACCAGCAGATGGGGGCTCTGTCTGTCTCTCTTTGTCTGCCTACCTCTCAAGTAAATAAATTAATATAAAATCATATATAATTTATTACTCTTTTGAGCCCATAAGCCCTAATTTATTTCTAAAGATTGAAATTAGAGTCAGATCATGGATGGGACAGATATTACAGAAGAAAAACATGTTAATAAAATGTTCATTGGGGATAGAAAAAAATGAAGCTTACCTATCAAGAACAAAAACAAAGACGATAAAGAAGGCTGAAATTGAGAAAAACTAAAGATTGAGCAAAAACTCTTACTCTGAGCTACCTAGCTGGCAAGACAAAGAAAAAACTATATGGATTCATTAGTCAGTTTTCTTTGTGTCAAGAATGGAGGCATCAGGAGAACATCTTTATGATCCAGCAATTTTATAAGGGGGAGGTCCTATAGACAGGATATTGAACAATATAATTGACTACGCAGTTGATTAGTGATTATAAAATACTTTTTAACATGGACTCTCTCTCCCAGTTAATGCTAGCAACTTCCTGGGAGCTGTTCTCCTCCCCCCAACTACCCCTCCCCACCGCCAAATTTCTCCTTAACCCATGATATTTTTAACTTTGAACAATGTCATAGAAATTAGGTGGAAAAACCACATCTCTATTTTTAGATCATTGGATATAAGCATGGACGTTATAAAGATATCAGATCAGAATAAAAATAACATACATACAGGTGATTCCAAAGAAAACAATGAAATCTTATCAATGAAGCTATAATTTGGAGGCATAGCAACAGGGAAACTCTCAAGGTGATTTTATTTTATCATCTTTTCATCTACTTTTCCAGCTAGGTTTAATCCCAAGCTTTAGCTTCACTGGAAACCTTTGCTAACAGCAGGAGATGAATTAAACACCTGGCACAACTTTGCAGGAGGAGCCTCCTGCACTGAGATCACTCTGAGATCACAGAGGCCGGGAGACTGCCAAGTACACCCCAACAAGCAGCTGTGACACAGAGGCAACAGTCCACAAAGCAGAGATCAGTCGGCAGAGCCTTGGTATAGACTGATCCTTTCATTTTTAAGATTGGGAAACTGAGTCTCAGCACACCCAAGTGTTTTGCTGAGTCTTGCTGTGGCTTAATTGCAATGGCTACTGGGGCACATCCCCTCCCATGCCAGATATTTAAAGGGGACTTCGGTCCTATTTTGAGGACAGTTAGGTGTTGCACTGCAAAGGTTTAATTTAAACAACATAGGTGGTGAAATGATTTTTTTTTGGTCCAAATCAAATGTGCCAGAATACAAGTATAAAATCAAATCTAGACCCCTTTCTGGTACAACCTAGAACCCTAAAGGCTTGGAAGAAATTAAAAACAAATGTGATCAAACAATCTGCATGTTACGAAAGTTTCATAAAAACTCTTGTTTAACTAATGAGTATAAGCGGTCTGTATCTTATAAATTCATAAACTTTAATTTGGTAAGTCCAGAGCAACAGCTTTATTCAACTATGACAAAAAATAACCTGTTTTTAAACAGGTTCACATCTACTAAATCAAATACAACTATTAAAGGCCCAAATCCAAAAATGAAATGAAGACGCCACTAGTTGAGAAATATCAGACGTTCAAATCATTTGCAAGATTATCTTGCATAAGATGATCTTTGCCCTGATCAGGAAGATACTTTTGAAATCAAGTAAATACATCTCTCATCTTTAACCATTTCAACCAAACGGCTTTGCAACCCCCTCCCCAAAAAGTGATTTTGAGAAAATTAAATTTGGCTTTCATTCATCAAGCTGCACTAGTCTCTCTGAAAAGTTCTAATTTTAAAATCAAGTACTCATTTGATTTTCAAGCAAGGTCAAGAGAACAAGGCAGCCTAGCGCTGACATTACAGGGCTATGCCCCACGCCGCTCAGCAGTGACATCAATGTGGCGTGTTGCTATGGTGTCTGACTATTAATTTCTGAAAGAAGGTGATTACAAAGCCGCCAGATGAACATCAACTGGATGACACCACTTCAGCACAGAACACTGACATGCGCTACTCTTGTTTGCAGCAAGTTAATTTTTATGAATCGCCACTTCTCTGATGTGAATATTCCTGTCTAATAGCAAACCCACCATGTCAACCAGCCAAAGATATGTTCAGCTTCCACAATCAATAAAGTAATATTGGGGGGGGGGGGCGGCGTGGGGGAGATGTGAACCTGTGGACCACTTCCTTCCTGGTAATCTTTCCTTTGAAGACTGCCCCAAATGGGCTCCGGGTGGTATTTACACAAATAGGTACATGTATTATTTGACAAATACAGATGAGAAAACAAGGGAGTTAAAATGCCTAGGAGGTGAGAGATAGGGCCCTAGATATAAATCTACTAATCATATTTACATTTACCTTTATTCTGGCTTCGGTAGAGCAATCTTCAGTTATAGTCACCTCAGAAGGTCACTTCTTACCCTGCAAACAAAAGAGAACATCAAAATCTGGGCATCAAGAGAGGCAGCATCCTCCTCTACCTGGGACAGACACAAGCAAAACAAGGGGGGCGCTCAATTCTGTTTCACGCGCACTCACTTCCAGAGCGAATGCGAACAAGCCCCAAGATCTCCGCTTCTCTGGACCACACACCTTTGAGGTCTTCAAGACAACAACCTCAACTTGGGAGGGAAAAAGTCAAGGTGAAACGCTTCACACTGTGCGTATGAACTGTTTCTCATCTTCTTGCCCGTCGATTTATTTTCATGTGGAATAAAATATGACTCACAGGCCTTTGTTTCTGGAAACCAGACCGCTACTTGGATGTGTCTCTGTTTGGTGAACATCCACAACATCTTTAATTTCATTAAAGCAGAGGCTCATCCGTTCTACAGAGGGGAGCGAGTCCTCGCAGGCAAGATGCATTATACCACTTTGGACTTCTCCAAACGAATAAAAGCATCACTGTGCGCCGCTTGGGGAGGGCTGGGGGCTTAATTGCCGATGAAAGCTGTTCACAGAATGTTTTCCACTTAGCATAGATCTACCAGATCTACGAAGTTAAATAAAAATGGTTCACGTCAGATGAAATAAACAATTGAAATCAAGCTTCCTAAAACACAAAGAAAGCAGGGAACACGTTTTAGCCCACATCCACTCCTGCATCTGTACACTCCCTCCTCGAAGAAACATTACAAGCTGCCTCTTGCTGCCCATGAAACTGGGATCAACATATGGCACAAGTGACAAGAAAAACATTTGTTTATTAATTTAGATCAAGTTTCTAACGGGTACAGGATTCATTCCACATCCATTGACCAAATGCTCATGTAATTTTTTTTTTTTTAAAGATGGCAAAATCAAATCAACATTGTACTCAAATGTTCATCTCCTTTGCTCATTCTGGAAGACAATATGCAACGCAGTGGTTTTAATTTTACAGGACTATGTCCCTGCATGTCCCTCAGCCGTTGGCCCTGAATGGGGAAAGGCAAACATCCCCGAGAGGAGGAAAAATCTTATTTCACCAGGGCGAAAAAATTTGAAAGTGGCACTTTGCTGTGTACTCTTTGAGGAATTGATCTGAGGCCAATTTATGACATTTCCACAAGCAAGTGTATGCAGATTCTTGCCATTAAGATTGGAAAAAGATGCAGGCTCTGAGTGAAATCGTAATTTTCATGTTTACTGTAAGAGGAAATTGGAGGTTTTCACCATAAATGTTCACCATTTGGGTGGGGGAAAACCCTAGCTCTGAGACTTTAGGTTACTATTTTGCAACCTGCCCAAAGCCTTTGTGTTTTTACACAAAACAATTCAAATTGAAAATGAAAATCGTGTGCTTTACTGCTGATGTGTGTCCCCAGGATTGGTTTCTCCAATGGTGAGAACTCGCGCTCAGGGATAAGGAAGGAGAACAGAACAGAGGGCTCTGCAAAACAGCCCCCTCCCTCGGGAGACACAAGGCCCAGCAGCTTCTCCCACCCACCCCCAGAAAAGTCCACCTCTACCACTCACCGAATCTGAAATGTAAAGCCAGTGAACTCTGGCAGACCCTACTCAATTCGAAGTAAGAACACCCCTTGCGCCCTCCTTCCGACTTGAGACGTTCTCCAGTGCGTGCACTCTATACTCACTTATGTTTATCTATTGAGCTGTGTCTATTTCTGCGTGTTTGGCAGTCAGACCTATAGTATCAGACTTTGCAATGCAGATGAGATTTGCTATCATATAGGCCTGGCAAACAACTGGACCTCATTAAAATTTAATTTTTTTAAACTGCTGAAAATGCCTACTTTGAATAAAGTTATCGCTAGTGCTGCACTAGAACCTGCAGATCATTTTCAGGTAAGCACTAGACCTGTTTCTCTTCTTAGCTACCCACCCACCCGGTGTATTCTGTAAGTGAACGCTGGGCGAAAATGGAAGCCAGCTCTTACATCGATTTTACAAGGGTAAATTTTTCCCTGGGCAGCAGGGGGCACGGGGGAGATTAATAACAACAAAATTATACAATTGACTTTCCAACATATAAATGCTAAAGCAATACAAAATTGGCTACATTTAATTTTCACGTTTACATAAAAAAGATTGCCAGTGGGATATAAACTCTATCTTTCTCCATTTTGAAGTTCTATAAATGTTAATGCACATGCACATTTGACCACTTGTTCATTTATTTCTCTTGATTTTAGTTTTTAGAAAAAGGATACATTAGCAAAGCAATCGAAAAGATCTTTTTTTCCTAGTTTTGCTGAGAAAAAGATTAATAGTTCAACAGCTGTTTGCCATCATGCTAAATTAAATGAAATGTGTCAATAGAACAGACAAGAAAATTAGGGGGTAGTACTGGGGCCTAAGTCTGCATCATTACAAGCTTAGAAGAATCGGAAATCAACAACTAGGAGAAAAATCTGTGTTTAATTTTTTTTCCCCAAAGCATAAAACTTCCGTTTCCAAAACTCTTATCTGCTATTTCTTTTTAAAACAATCACTTCTCCCTAGCAAATATTATCAACTATTTACCTGTATGCTTACTGGCAGTATGAATGTCAGAACTAAAATTAGATGATTATGTAAAGCTTTTAAGTTAACAAAAAAAGGTAAAAGAAATATATTCCCCTCCAGCCCACTTGTCTTCTTTTAAAAAATGCTGTCATCACACAAAGTGCATTTTCCCCCCTTTTTCTCTCTCTTTTTAGAAAGTTTCCTATCGGTTTTAGGTTTTAAAAATGAGCCAAGGATACAGTAAACAGAAATTAATTCTTTCCCTTGATGTCATTCTCTGCAACAGTTAAGACCCTGTGAACACCACGGCTCTTCCTGGGCCTCTTAGTTACTGAGGGCAACAGTGCCGCTCACCTGAGATCAGGTGATAACCACACAAACCAGGGTCTATAAGATACCACACTTCCCCTGTGACCTCAAGGGTCAGAAACTTCACAGTACCTTCCTCTCCCTCTGCCTTCCCCACTCACCCCAGATTAGAAATGCCACTCTGTGAAACCTGTATGTTATTATAACGCCTCGTTACACTTTCTACAGGCGTGTTGTACCCCGCCTTTATGCTGTGCGATATGGAAGACATAGTGCCAACTGGTGCTTGCAGTGAAGGGTGCAGGTGGGATCTCATTTCACAAGGCTACAAATGAACAATACAGTCTCCTCTTCCCATGCATTTCCCCTTTTTCCTTTCCAGACAGCTAAAAGGAATGACCCGTATCAGGATTTCTGTATTATCTGTCATTTTGCACAATTATGCAAAAGTGACTCTCCGGGATGGACGATGTATTTGATCTCAAGCTTTGGCCCAACAAATGCTGGCTGAGAACACCCTGTGTGCAGACTCAACAGGGACAGAAAGACGAGCGAAGCCAGGCTCTGGCCCGTGACGAAGAGGGCAGTTTAGGAGGTTCCTGGCATGAGGACCCCTTCCTTCTCCTAAGTCCAGGAACTCATTTGAACTTCCCAGACCTCCAAATCCTCAAACCCAAGAGAACAAACTTCATTGCACAAGCAGGTTCAAATGGGTCCATTTCCAAGAGATTCCTGCCACTTAGGTGAGTGAATCTTAACTCACGCAGGCTCTTGGGTCTCATTTTCCCATGATTTTTCAGAAAATGAAAGGATGACCAATGCATAGCATACAAGGCTTAGCTGCAAAAGGTTAATAACAAGGTCACTTTTTTTTTTCTTCACTAAAGACAAGAAAGGCCACTTACAAAGGCAACCCCAAAGTTTTCCCTATGCCCAGATGACTTCAAATATGAAATCAGGTTTACAAAAAGAAAAAGGAGAGAGGGAAGAAAAGAAAGGAAAAAAGGAAAGGATAAAGAGAGAGAGAGCGCGCTCACATACAAGTGAGCAATGCAGAGGGAGGAGAAGAAAGAGAAAGGAGGGAAAGAGGAAAAGAAAATCAAGCCACAATTGTTGAGTCCAGGTTTCCTGTGACCACAGGTGACCTTGGACGCCACCCATGCCTGCTGGCTTACACACATGACATTTTTTTCACTTGTCGACCAAACGAATGCACTACCTAGGGTCCATCACGCCTTAACTCCCCTTCTCAGTGCCACGAACACGTGCCCCACCCCACCCCAATTTCCCGTCTGGGACCCGCACCAAGTATTCGTGCCTAACTTTGGGGTCCACTCTGGTAGGCAAAACTCCGAAACGCTATAAATACGGTGAGGCATGTGGTGCAGGCAACCCCAGGTGACGCTGGCCACGGGGAAATTGCTTCAGGCTGGCGGCCCCCCAGCAGCTCCGCCTCGGCCCCTCTGGCTTGGGGAAACAGCTCTCTCCTACCTCACCGAGAAGTAAGACCCTGGTCACGGTCATGTGAACATATTTTATAGGTATCCTTTAACAGCCTTTAAATGTTGAAACCTAAAAACAATATTTGCTGTTTTCCCTTTGAAGCTCCAACAAAGCCTTTGTTTTAGATTTACCTTTAGTGTGCAATAAGAGTTAATAATCAAATCCATCCCAACCCCCACAAATGTTAAACAAAAAGATAAAAGAAATGCAAATAGCTATTGTCATGGAAAGTTAAAGTACCTGTCTGTATTTTTAAGTGAAAACTATTATCTCTATCAATCAAAATTTAAGAATACAATAGCGCTAATCACAGAAGGTGCTCTGACGGAGTTACTTTTCCTCGGGTAAAAAAAAGTATTTTTCCCCTTAAAAACCAAGTATAAAAGTCATATACTTACAATTAGACAGAGTGTTTGTAATTTTATTATTAAAAACCTTCAGCAGCCTCACTGTTAATAAATGCTTCGAAGTCTCTAGACTGATTTGTACCCAAGACGACCCGGGTCCCTACATATTTTAATAAGGTTGATGAAATTTTATTTAAATTCTCACAGTTTCCAACCTGCGGGGGAATAGCACACTCTTCTGTTGGAAAGAGTTACTCAAACACAGGCAACCGTGAACTGGTCGCGAAAGCTTCTTCGTAGAGACCCTGACCGCGATCCCTGCGCCCTCCAACCTCTGTGCAGGCCTCCTGGGGCACTGTGCCCTTGCTCACCGTGGCAACTCCTTTGGCAAGGGTCATGCTTCGCTCTCGGAAAGCAAGCCAAACGCCACCGTTACCCAGGAGGACCCCAGTGCCCCGTGCATCCATTCCTCTCAGTCTTGTTTTGTTTTGGTTTGATTTACTTTTTTTAAAACACAGGGATTAGCCCCTGAATATGGTGCTTTCTAAAGACAGTACAGGAACAAAAAAAAAATAGCCAGAGTCCGGAGAGTCAAACAAACAGCTCAAGATTACAATTCCTAGAGCAAACAGTTAAGGCAGGATGCCATTATGCAGACTGTGCCTGGATGGAGGGCTCCTCCACCGTGGGGCCAAGAGGCTGTCACTCCCCCTCCCCAGCAAGATCAGATTTCCTTCCCTCCCGACCGCCTCTCTCAGCATCATGGCCAACATCTCCAGTGTGCTATTAATATCAATGAAGAGACGATTCGATTTCCACAGAAGAAAACCCTTCCTATTCCGGCACAGACCTTCGGGGAGGACCCTGGCCCGGGAGAGACAATACCGCGGCAGAGTTGTGCTGCCTCCTTACAGTTCGGTCTTGCCCACTGTTTGAAGGCTTTTAGCAAACAATGGCAGCATTATCTGCAGGATAGTTACAAAACAGGATTTGTGAGGACAAAGAATAATAAAGCTGCTCTCTCTCTCCCCGTCTCTTTTCTTTTTCATTCCCTCCAGTCCCCCAGAGCCTCTCTGCCCAGTCCAAAGCCCAGCCACGTTTCCTGAGAGGCACCTGTACTTGTCTATTTCAACGCAGGCCAGCAACTGACAACCGCCCCCGATCCTGGAACCAGGATGGCTCTCAATAGGCGCCCACGAGGGCGGCAAAGTACTCCCCCCCCCCCCCCACATTTGTAAAATGAAACAAAAGTAGCGGCCTTGGCTTCACACACACACTTACCAGTTCATGGTGAGGAGGCAGAGCTTTAGGGCGGGAGAGGCAATTTTCACACAACAGAAGAAAAGTTGGGAGTTTGGAAGGGAGAAACTATCGGCGCTGGGAAGCGTGCGGGCTCTGGCTCTCGGGGCTCCCAGGCTGGCGGCGGAGTGAGGAAGGACTGAAGGTATGTGGGCTAAACACAACAAAAGCCACTGCCTTACTCTAGATTAAATATGCAGGAAGAGGCCCCTTTGCATAAACACAAACACTCAGCAAATGAATAACTGGCTCAATCAGACGCCTGCTGTGCCTTCTACCTGTCCTGGCTGTGCTGGAGACACTGCCTGTTCCCGGGGACAGGACTAAACAGGAGACAGTTAAACGTTATGTTGCTATAATAACAATTAAAATGAATTGCATTCATTAGTAATTAAGAACTCACTGGAGAAGAGGAGGCTGAGGAGGTGTGTGTAGTGCTATTGTTGTGTCTCCAGCTACTCCAAAAAGATCTTGGAGTGTGACACTTTGGTGGAGTTCTGGGGTGCAGTGCAGTTCAATCTCTAACACCCAGTGGGAGTTTTAAAAAATCTCATCTGTGTAGTCACAATTTAAGGCCACTGGTACACTTGTGGTTTCTCTGCCTTCTCCCACTATTAACTCATCCTTACAAGTCTGAATCCAGAGAAAGATACATTTTATGTCCAAACATAAAATACACACACACACACGCACATACATATATGTAGCATACACACATGCATACGTACATGTATTATATATACATGCATGCGTACATATGTAGTATACTTGTGCGAGTCAAATGAAAAAGACAAAAGTCACTTAACTTACACTCCTCAGTTCCTAATCATTGAAAGAAAATATTTCGAGCTCCCCAAATATATATCTCGAAAGCCTGCCTTTCAAATGTCACCAATCCATGACCACTCATTTAAAAACATTACCCATATATTAGAAAAGATGCTTTCAACTGAGTGGCCCTCACCACTTATAATTTCGATTAAATGACATAATTACAGTCAACAATTTTCTCCATTTCGGCAGAAAATATGCCATACCTCAACATAATTCATCCTTAGAACCCAGGGATTTAAGCGGGGGTGGGGGGGGGTGGGGAGGGAAGCCTGCTGGCACTCAGAGCCCACTGCTGCCTTTGCTCAGCATATGGGCTGGACTCACACTGACCTCGGCTCTATGTGCCAGCTCCATGTTGGTTGTAGGGACTTCATTATTTCCAAATACACTCTGCAGTACTAAAACCGACTTCGAGCAAAACAGAGAGAAGATTATGTTCATCTAGTGCTTTCCGGAGTCACACAGCATTACAGGAGCCAATCCAATGCTGTGTGCTGTAGGAGTGTGCACTGTTGCTTGGGCCAAAAGGGCAGGACA
This sequence comes from Lepus europaeus, assembly GCF_033115175.1. Taxonomy (NCBI): domain Eukaryota; kingdom Metazoa; phylum Chordata; class Mammalia; order Lagomorpha; family Leporidae; genus Lepus; species Lepus europaeus. The sequence goes on from NC_084835.1 coordinate 45,719,503, forward strand.
CCAGTCCTTCCCAGGCTCAGAGACCTTGGCAGGAAGATCCCAGCCCAGCAAACTAAGGAGGCTTTCCATTTCAAAAGCCAGTTTAAATTTCATTAGCACAACACTGTCCCTAAGAGGTGTCATTCCACTGCAAACTTAGAGACCCTTACGGAGAAGTTTTTAAAAATACTGTAACAAACAAATAAACACAACCCCTTTTCCAACATACATCATGGCAGCTATTGGAGACAAGAGGCAGCAAATAAAAAGACCGCGGAAGCCCCCCCCAAAGAGAAAAACATAGGTTCCCTAAGAGGGGTTCCCACAGAAATGCAAGACTGGGATTGTGTTCGCTGTTTTGCCTTGAAATGACCTTGCAAATAAGGTGTTAGATAACTGGCTTCCACAGACGATAGGGATCTAACCTTGATGCAAATAAACCATAGAACAAAATGTAATCAGTGTATCACTGTGAGAAAGCCTCTGTCCATCCCAATGGAGCTTCTAATGACTGTTTTGGCAGTTCTGGCTGGTAGTTATGCGGCCCAGCTCATCTATATCTCATCCTGGTTGAGCAAGCTAATGGAAGTGCTGTTAGTGGAATCCAATATTAATGCTCTGTATCACGCAAACCTGGATGCCACTGAATGTATTATACAATTATAGGTGGTATCTAATTCCATAGGTATTAGATACTGGACGCTGAATTAATATTTTAATGAGGACGGTGAAATAAAGACGACGATCCAGGTAAGGGATCCATGCATTGTGGCCCAGCGAAGTCCTTGCTGAAAGAGCGCTGGAGCCGGGAGCAAACGGCACAGCCACAGGGATTGTGACAAAAATCCGTATGCAAGCTTTAGATGCTGAGTGACACATACTGGTGCAGAGAGTCAAAGATGTCATCTTCACACCAGCGCCACTCGCTGCAAGCTTGGGAGAAAATGAAGGGGGGACGCTGGGCGGGGGGTGGGGGGAGCAGAGTTGCAGTGAGACCTCCAGAAAATAAACAGGGTGTACAGTTTCAAAGGCTGCAGACACAGACATTTCATTGTTCAAGCCAATTATCAGTGGAAAATAATAACAACAGATGGATTCAGAGTCAGTGACTTTTCATATGCACTTCATCTCGGCGGAACAGATGATGAAACGCGAGAGCTATCTCAAAAAGGCAAAACATCTTTCAGTAAAAGAACTCTACAGTCCAGATGGGGACCTTCTAAGGCTGCTGATTATCTTCTTATAATGTTGTAAGATAGACTTACAAAACATTTCAAGAACTGATCAGATACGATGCGGACAATGGCTTCATTATTGGAGGGAGTCGCCTCAGACTTGTGACTGGACCCCGGGCAGAGATTTCAATAAGGTTAGGGCTACAGGCTTCCTGCTTTCTCATCAGGGACTGCAGGTTCCAAGGAAAACTAGAAATCTGTGCACGACAGGAGAGCAAACCGGAGCCCAAGGAGCCTGCGTTTGTGTTCTCTCTCATTGAGCTAAGGCCACAAGATAAACTGGGGCTGTGAAAAGGACACTAGATTATTCCGCAGCACTCTACCACGATGGGGGGGGGGGGGAGGGGAGGGGAGGCCCAGCTCCAAAGCAGCTCCTTATTAAAAGCAGTCGCTGATAAAACACCATTCCTCACATGCAGTTGGGGCGTCTTAAGAGGCCTTTGTCGCTGGGGATAATTTACCTTTAGGAGGAAATAAGTGCACGTACGGGAAAACTTCCGTGGTGGTGTGACAAACAGTTGTAAGACGCGCCAACCAAACACTAAGGTAAAACTCACCAACCTACACGGACCCAGCCTCGCTCTACTACCACCAAGTCAGGCTTGCTGCCAAAACACAACGCGCAAACCACAGCCTGAGAGTCCCCTACAACAACTAATGCTGAGAGCTAAGCCTCGCTACTCCTGGAATAATGACGTACCTGTTTTATCTAGCTCCCTGTCTACTTATCCATCCATCTCCATCCATCATCAACTGCACATTCATAATTTTGCAGAACTCTTTCTCCGACTTGACATAAAATATGGTTGCAATCCTGTGCTAAGAAAAAGCAAAGCTGATCCTCCTACTATTTACTAACATACTTAACATTTAAAAAATATTTTTATGAACACACTGTTGACTTCACAAGTTTATAACATAAGTAAAAAAATAAGTAAATTTTTTTTACAGCAAGGCTTTTCTTTCAAAGTACTCTGACAAAAGTAAATTCACAGCAGAACACACAGGCACGAAGAAAATATCGCCAAGGGCAAAATTCTGCAACTGCTTTAAGAAGCAAACAAGAACACAAAAGATGTGTAATGCAACCATCTGGCTCTCCTCATACTATATCAATGCCTCAACTTTATCCCCACCCCCTAGCCAGCCCACACCAATGCCACAAAACCAAATGGCTTCACTTATGCTTCCTGCGCAGCAAATTGACACAATCCAGTTAGAACACAAAAGTTGGTTTTTACCCATAAACTAGTCTCTCTCAAACTGTCCCCCACTTCAATGATTCTGGTGTTGGCGTTACTTCTGCAGAGTGGGACTTCTTTGAAAAACCACTAAGAACCTCGCTGTGATGAAGATATTCTCAGTGGGACGTATGGTCCCCAAAGAAGCCCCCTTAAAATCTTCATCCCTGCCATCCTGTGTTTCCTGTTAGAATAGGACGGAGAGGGGGAAAAAATGTTCCAGCTACAATGTATATTTTTTTTTTCATGAAATTGTGAGTTGTTTCCCCTACTTGCCATTCGAATAACTGCACTGAGCTTTAATCACTGCTTTTAAAGGCAGCATGTTCACTGGCATTTTCCCTCCTGTGGCCTTGTCTACAAACATTCACTGAGCAGCTACTAGGGCAAAAGGGGCTTGCTGGACAGTGGACACTCAACACCCAGTGTTTTCCTGTTTCTTAGCAGGACCCACTCGGCACATTAAGTCAGACACTCTATGCTTTATCACAAAGCTTCCATGCACAGGTAGGCTGATGCATTTTGTTTATTTATATGCTTTTTTTTTGCAGGCAGAGATATCAGGTATTTAAGGGTCAGGACAGGTCTTACAGATCCAATTGCTTCCGAAAGGTGGAAATTAAGACTCTACATTAAAACCTCTGTTTAGGTGTCATCAATAAAGCATCCTAAATGCTTCTCACCAAGAGGCAACAATTTAAAAAGTAATTACTGAGGGAAAAAAAGATAAGCTCATACGCAACTCTACGCCTTGCTTTTCTGCAGGGGCATACAAAGGCTGGGACTCCATATCGGGCAAGAGATCTCCATCAGCATCAAGATGTAGGAGGCAGGAGCTGGCCTTGTGGCGTAGCAGGTGAAGTCTCCACCTGTGAAATGGCATCTCCTATGGCCACCAGTTTGTGTCCCAGCTGCTCCACTTCCCATACAGCTCCCTGCTAATGGCCTGGGAAAAGCAGCAGAAGATGGCCCAAGTGCTTGGGCCCCTGCACCCATGTGGGAGACCCAGATGAAGTTCCTGGCCCAAGTGCTCAATGTTGTGGCCATCTGGGGAGTGAATCAGTGGATGGAAGATCTCTGTCTCTTCCTCTCTCTCTGTAATTCTGCCCTTCGAACACATAAATAAATCTCATTTTTTAAAAATAAGATGTAGGAGGCAGAGACCACGCCTGGTTTCTTCTGTGCTCTCGATGACATTGGTTTTCCATAGTTCCTGCATCCCGTCCAGTTCTGAGACAAGGAGGCTTTGCCTGGCTTTTCTAGGGGCTGACGCTCAGTTCCCTGCTGGGCGTTTCTGCCCACAGAGGTCTCTGGCCTGGACAGTGGCGGTCATCTGTGGGACACACACAGCGAATCCAGCCACCGGATGAGGGATTCTGCTGATTGTTTAAGCCTGCAGTAGCGTCTGGCCACCAGTTGGCAGACACAACTCATGGCTGCCTACCAGGCCTAGGTTAGCACAGCTGGAGCCAGATGACAAACTCTCACAGATATTCTTCCCAGGGCCACATCTGGCTGCTGGCGGCTCCAATCGGCAGCCACACTGATTCTGTTTGGTTTTTTTGAGGAAACGTGGGTATCAGATTAGGCAACTTACATTCATCTTGACTGAGCCCATTTCAATCTGGGACAGAAATATCAGAATACAAACTCCATGAAGGCAGCGGCTTGATTGGACTTGCTTACCCTGCCCCAGTACAGAAGAGCGGCTCCATGGGGAATGAATAATACAGAATTGAGTGAATACTGCTAAGCAGCCTTGCACACAAACACTCTTGTATCTTGTTCCAGCGCCACCGCTTCCCCTTGGGGTCTGTACCATGGCTGTCACTGCGCTCACACACAGCAGCCTCCAAACGGCTCTAAGCTAAATGTTACTGTGGGCATGCCGACACTCAAGAATGAAGCCATGCACCTGGCCAGTACAACCGGAAAGGCCTACAACAATCCTTCCCGAAAACAATGGTCCCCCCAGTGTGACCCGCATCTTTACTTCATTAAGTCCTCGAGCTGAGAAAGTTGGTAGCTCAGCGCCCAAAGTGCCTGCAAGTGACCTGGACGTAGAAAACGTACCTTCTGGCTACCCGAGAAACGAAACACGATGAGGCAACTTTTCCTGGCACCTCTTCATCCTATTTCCTTTCCCATGCCTCTCTTCCTGATTTCTCTGATGTTTGCAGATCTCAGCTCCCTCCACACTCAACTTTGACCCAAGCCAGGACTTCCCCAAAGCTCGCCGCCTCCCTAGTTCACACTAGAAACACATTCAGGACCAGGCTGGAGGCTGCCTCCTGATTTCTTGGCTAGGGGAGAGCCAACACTTACAGGATGCTATGCTAATCATGACGTCACAGAACTTTTCATCTTTCTGGCCCCAAAGCTCTCAGAGATATTATTAGTCCCCCGTGAACTTGACAGAGGAGACGGGACCTGTGACAGAAGCCCAGCACAGCTGTTGCATCTGATGCTGTTCCCCGTTACAGAAAAGTCAATGTTCCTACAACAAGAAGGGCTGAAAGGGGAAGACGACTTTGACAAGCTCAGCATACGGTTTTCTGGGAAACAAAGCTACTCAAAAATGTGCCAGATGAAGCTGTTGCAGAACCCGCCCCCTTTCCATCATGGAAGGCAGCAGGGCTGGGGGTAGAAGCAAGCCTTGTAAGCTACATGTGCTTATCTGGAAAGCGTACAGTGGCCACCTAGAGAGGTCCGTCAGTGACCTCCCCTTGGAAAGAACTGCTTCCTGAATTAATGGGGGCCAGGAAGACCCCAGAAATGCCTTTCCTCTCTTGCTCCAGCTCACTTGAAATTACTATAAAAGCGGGAGGATGCCTTTCCACAGTCCCACAATCACAATGAAAGTTTAAGATAAAGGGAAAGCAGTACACTCGGCTGCAATGATTGGATCCAACACTTGGCTGAAAACAGGTCACCAAATAAAAACAACAAAACACAGAACAATCATCAAAAGTTAAAGAAGAATTTTTAAAAAAATGTACAGGCCGGCACTGTGGCGTAGCGGGCTAAGCCTCAGTCTGCGGCACCAGCATCCCACTTGGGCAGCCTGCTCGTGTCCCAGCTGCTCCACTTCCAATCCAGCTCTCTGCTGTGGCCTGGGAAAGCAGTAGAAGATGGCCCGAGTACTTGGGCCCCTGCACCTGCATGGAAGAACCGGAGGAAGCTCCTGCCTTTGGATCGGCCCAGCTCTGGCTATTGTGGCTATTTGGGGAACAAGCCAGCAGATGGAAGACTTCTCTCTCTTGTCTCTCCCTCTCTCTATCTGGAACTCTACTTCTCAAATAAATAAATAAAATCTTTAAAAATTGTATACAGGAGGAATATTTGTATTTCTTAATGTGTCTTTGGGATGCCTCACTTAAACTGAAGTATTATGAAATATACATAGTACTGCACAAGTATGGCTTATATGAGGCTAACAGAACTAACAAGCATAAATTCAAGGACCCAAGTTCAAGACTCAGCTCTGCTACTTACGGGTCCTGGGAACTCAGGCAGGTTACTTAAGTTCTCTGTCCCACAGTGTGCTTATCCATTAAATGGGCTTAATTATGGAAGTAATTTTGAGGAATACAGGTATTAACAAGAAAAATACTCAGCAGAGTGCCTGGCATGTGGTGAAAGCTAAAAGAAATGACAGCCCCTATTGCTATGACCAGGGATAATACGACTTACTTAGGTCTAAAACTTCCTACGCCTCATTTCTGCCGTCTACAAATTGGTAATAATACAGGATCTGGTTTTCTGCCATGCTATGGGCCAGGGAGGGGGGAAAAGGGGGTAGAAAGTCTATCAGATTTTAAACTTCTTAAGAACATACTGCTCAAACAGAATCAAAGTACTGATTTTTCCCCCCGCTCTGTATCAGCTGGAGAATCACAGATTTCAGATCAAGGAGGGTGGTGTCCTCACCCCCCTCGGGGGAGCCAGGTCAGCAGGCACAAAGAGCTACGATCCAAGAAGAGTGTCAGCTGCCTGTGCCTTCAGCAAATGAAAAGGACTTCAGGAAGACCTTCAAAGAAGGCAAGCGGAGAATCCGGTCTGCAACCCGAAAGTCCTGGAACACATTTTTCTTGCACTTTTCAAGTCTGTGCGTATAGATTCTGTTACTGATTTAGGATCTTAAACAGTTTGTTTATTCTGTAAATGCCTTTCAGCTCACCTTTAATAACATGCTTCTTTGCCTTGGCTGAACTATGCTCAGAAGAATTACAAGCGCGAAAACGGCTGGGTAAAAGGTTCAGGAACTAATCCACACCTGGGCCGTGTAAGAAAAAAAGTGCTTCATATTTTCCATATAGAAACAAGTCTCTTTATATGAACCAGTCTTTTCTTTCATTGCTAAGGCTCTTTCCACACCACACAACCTTTCATGTGCTTCTGCTCTTGGGTGGGAAAAGGCCACAAAACCACCTCTGAGTCACACCAAGGAGCTTTATCATTGACAGAAATAATAATGAGTGAAAAGCACAAACCTCATTCAAAATGGGAAGTAGTGGACTCATTTTACCAGACACGCGCTGGCCACATGCGGCCGGGGACACAAGACCGGCATGTTCCCTAAGAGGAGAGTGGGGACCAGCTCTGGGGGGGGTCTTGTATCTTCCAAGACCAGAGCTCAGATTCCTTCCGCCTTGGCTGTGTGGCCCATTCAATAGGAAGGAGTCAGACTTACGTGGAGACAATCTCAGATGAGAGAGGAGAATGGAAAACAGGTTACAGCTGAGCTGTACCGGTGAGAGGACTCATTCAGCCACTCTCTCGCTGAAGTGGACCCTGTGTGTAACTAGGCTACACAGGAGAGGGGGGTGACATTGAGGACACATGTCTGACTCCCAGAAAAGCAGGAGTGGGCATGTACCTTCGTGGTTATGACACCCACACCCTCACATTAGAGTACCTGGGGCTGGCATCCAGCTCTGGATCCGGACTCCAGCTTCCTGCCAGTGCAGACCCTGGGAGACAGCAGTGATGGCTCAAGGAACTGGGTTCCTGCCACCCACATGGGAGACCTGGACTGAGTTCCCAGCTCCCAGCTTTGGCCCCAGCCTGGTCCAGGCCACTGTGGGCATCTGAGGAGTTCACTGTGGACAGGAATGTCTGTCTCCCTCTCGCTCTCTCCCAACCTCACAAATAAATAAATAAAAATTTTTACAAGCCCTGGAAGAGAAATAGCTAGAAAATGTAGCTGTTGGGGCTAGTGTTGTGGCAGAGCAGGTAAAGCTGCTACCTGTGATGCTGGCATCCCATATGGGCACTGGTTCACGTCCTGGTTGCTCCACTTCCAATCCAGCTCCCTCCCTGCTAATGGCTTGGGAAAGCAGTGGCTGCACCCATGTGGGAGACCCGGATGAAGCTCCTGGCTCCTGGTTTTGGCCAAGCCCAGTCTGGACTGTTGTAGCCATCTGGGGAGTAAAACAGTGGATGGAAGATTCTCTCTCCTTCTTTCTCCCTACCTCCTCTATTTTGACTTTCAAATAAATAAATAAATCTTTGAAAGAAAATAAGAAAATAAAATGCAGCTGTTGGCAACTTCAAAGCAGAAACAGATTTTGGATCCAGGACCTTTGAACAAAGATGTCAGAGCGCGGAAGAGCGAGCCACAGGTGGGGCCGGCCCGGTGCACCTGAAGCGAGAACTGAAACAGGCTTAACCTCTGTGAGACCTGGTACTTCTGCGCTCCAGGCAACTTAGGTTCCCAGAGAAACTCCTTCAATCCACTCCAGGCTGAAATAAGTGGAAATGGAGATATTTCCACACCTTTGTTAGGAGGCTGCAAAATGCCAGGGGAAGAACAGTCCACCGGGGCAAGAGGTTCCTCAATGCCCTCGTGCCAGCTGGAATCCCTTCCCTCGGCAGAACCACGCTGCTCACTGCAGGGAGCATTGCTAGGGACCGTGTCCCACGGGTACACACTGGTCACCTGGACGTGATATTCAAGCACTGAGCTGTGTGCTGGGTGGGAAGCAGCCATTGCCCCCAGGCCTTCTGAGTACCCTTGAGCATGACCCTGAACTTGCCAGGATCCCCCAAAGCACACCAGGGCCCCTTCAGAGCCCTCACCCCCACCCCGTGAGACAGCTGGTGGCCACTGTGCCCTGTACCTGTGGTACTCGGACCAACACCCCAGATACTCTGACAGCTCGTTTTCCAAGGCCACGTAACCAGGACAAGGAGAGCCAGCTCACGCTTGCGGCCCACTCAGGGCCCTGTGACACCCAGCAGAGAGCGGCCTTCCTCCCCCAGCCACTTCCCTCGCTCGGGGTGTGCGGATGTGGGCCCCGCAGTAATGAAGCAGATCAGTGGGACGGTCTCAGGGCAATTTCTTAAGGCTAAGCTTGTTTCCAAAAGCTGGAAAGAAAACCCCGAGAAACGACTCTCCCAGCGAGAGCCTGCGTGCAGAGGGAAGTGACGGACACGTGTAATCAAATTATATTTACCACGGCAGGCCTAACAGCTCGTGCTTTCTGCTCCACTTTTACAACCCTTTAGGAAAAGGAATTCCTTCTCAAGCCTCGGTCCAAGTTTCCGAAGCGGAGCGGAGGCATTCTAGGCGCTGCAGTGGACAGGAACGAGAAAACCAATGCCCGCTCCTCTGGTTTCCTCCGGCTCTCTGGACCTTCCATGCCACCATCAGTCTAGAGTCACTCAAACGTCCAGCTGGCTGCCACGACGCCGGGCTGTCACTCGATCAGGTGTGGGGGACCACATGGTATGAATAAATACTTACCCACAACCGCATATTAAATGGGAATTCGCAAGGGCAGGCTCTACAGACAAAGACGTTTCTATACCGAAATATTAACTAAGATTTTAAGTAAATGGCCCCACTGGAAAAAAAGAGAAAGTTCTGAAGTAGCAATATAAACTATATTTAATAGCAACAAAAAATATTTTCCTTTTGGGAAAGCAATTTGGGCTTCGAAAAGTTACTGCCTCTCACGTGACTCCGGGTAGTCAGCTTGAATTCCTTCATTCCCTCCAACACAGATGCTGGGCCCCGAAGTTCTACCTGGTGAGAGCTGATTTTGAATTTTTGGTAATTACTTTCCCGGATACAATACCCAAATAAGAAACTATGTTGGTACCTTTCTTCCCCCCTGCCCTGCCCAACAATTGTTATTTTCTTCAGCACTTGAGTATAACACGTCCCCCAAAGAACATATGTTCCTAAGGAAGAAAAAAAAAAAAGGCTCTAGAACTAATACACAATGAAAAATAAATTTAAAGCAGCCTTCTGGTCTGACATAAGAATATAAAAATGATATGAGCAAGAACAGCTTAGTTTACATACTTTTCAGTCACAGCTGCTGCTCCCAAACCACAATACCTTTAAAATGACATTTTAAGGAAACAGATACGGTGTGGCTTTAGCCAGAGCTGGATGCAGCTAACACTGCATTCAAGTGACTTTTCCTTCCATACACGTACTTTACATACTGCCCTATGCTGGCACCATTAAGAAGAAAAGAGGGATTCGTTTTAAAACATTATAGTGATAAACAGAGTGAATTACCAAAAAAAAAAAAAAAAAAATTCTACCCAGCGCAATTTTGTTATGTTTTATAAATCACCACACTCTGACATCACAACAGAGTTTCGGGACAGAAGGAATAAGTCCCCTCTTCTTGGTTAATATTTAACTGGGTGCTCAAAGCTTTCTTGGAGAAGACCCTACACCTCCAAGTGACAGGCACACAAGAGGCTCCCCTCTCTGCAACAGACGCACACACTTCCCTGAATCAACGAAAATAACATACAATTAAATCAGACTATTCAATTAATAAATTACTTCGGTGGACCTTGCAGGCCAAGTCCTATTTAATTACATAATTTAAAAAATATTTGCACATTGCAATCACCGAAATTGGCTTGGAGGTTTCAGAATACACACTTAACACTTGAGTTAGAGAACAAATTTATTTAATAAATGCAAGCTTAAGTGCTAGAAGGCCGCAGCACTCAGACTGCAAAATCACTTAGCACATCCTCAGAAAAGGCAAATAAACTTTCCCCGATCTAGATGGTGGCCGCTGGCGAGCGTCAGGAGAAGCGGGCGGGTTTTCTGTGTTTTCTCTGTCCTGCGTTGCTGGGAAGCCTGACCCTTCTGAGAGGTGATTAGAATAGGGCTAATGGACAGAATGTTTCCAGGGAAGATAACCGAAAGATAAACAGAGGTGGAAGATGTCAAGGATGCAGCAGTAAAAACCTCTTCGGGGTAAAACAAAGAGAAGTCGGATCGGCGCGCCATTTTTCACTTCTGGGAATCCCAAAATACACCATAAATTCAGATGGTTACTGAGTGTAAAGATGTGTTCCATTAGGGAGGCCGTATGAATGTGAGGGTGAAGAGGACACTCATAAAAGGGATAGGATTACACAGTACCCAACAAGAGGGCACCTTCCAAACTGACCTCATTCCCTGGGGTTGCATTGGGGCCATAATATCACCATCAGGAGAATTTTCCAGAAAGCCACTCCGGCCACTCTAATGTGCATGGGCATCACAACTGGTCTTGCCTTCACGTTTTCACAGAAATCTTTGTTAAACACATACACCTGTAAACAGCCACTGCCTGCTTCACACCCACAGTGCCCTCAGTTTCCTGAGCTACTGGGGGTGGACATCAAAAGCCCCTGAACACCACAACCAGGGTTATTTTGCTGTTGTTATTTGTGGGTCTAAAAGATTTCTGTCATGAACAATCTAGCTTGCTATGCTTCCACTTGCCTGCTTCTAGAAGTCTCTAAGCTCACCTCCCAAAGGCCTTTAACCTGGGACTAACTGCTAAGGTAGAAAGGCATCTGGGGGAAGGTATTTGGTGCCCTGGCTTTAGGTTACCACTTGGGTCATCCACCCCTCATATCAGAATACCAGGTTCGAGTCCTGGCTCTTCTGTTTCCAGTTCCAGCTTCCTGCTAATGTCATCCTGGGAAGCAACAGATGGTGGCTGAGTACGAGGGTGCCTGCCATCCACTTTGGGAGACCCAGACTGAGTCTCAGCTCCCACCCTCAGCCTGGCCCAGCCCTGGCTCTTGCAGGCATTTGGGGAGTGAGCCAGCAGATAGAAGATCTCTGTCTCCCTTCCTCTCAAATAAAATAAAATATAAGCAAATAACTAAATAAAATGAAAAGAAAGGCATTTAAAGTTCTAAAACTGAAGAATTTTAACAGGCTTAAGTAAGATTCTGGTGCAACTTTGGCTACCTCTGCTTAGTTTTAAAATAAAGTTTAGAGAGGGCCGGCGCCGCAGCTCACTAGGCTAATCCTCCTCCTTGCGGTGCCGGCACACCGGGTTCTAGTCCCGGTCGGGGCGCCGATCCTGTCCCGGTTGCCCCTCTTCCAGGCCAGCTCTCTGCTGTGGCCAGGGAGTGCAGTGGAGGATGGCACTAGTACTTGGGCCCTGCACCCCATGGGAGACCAGGATAGGCACCTGGCTCCTGCCATCGGATCAGCGCGGTGCACCGGCCGCAGTGCGCCAGCCGCGGCGGCCATTGGAGGGTGAACCAACAGCAAAAGGAAGACCTTTCTGTCTCTCTCTCACTGTCCACTCTGCCTGTCAAAAAAAAAAAAAAAAAGTTTAGAGAGGCTGGTGCAGTGACACAGTGGGTTAAAGCCCCAGCCTGCAGTGCCAGCATCCCATATGTGCACTGGTTCGAGTCCTGGTTGCTCCACTTCTGATCCAGCTCCCTGCTAATGTACCTGGGAAAGCAGCAGAGAGTGGCCTTAGCCCTTCGGCCCCCATGTGGGAGACCTGGAGAAATCCTGGTCCCTGGCTCCTTGCTTTGGATTGGCTCAGTTCTGGCCATTGAGGCCATTTGGGGAGAGAATGAGCGGATGGAAGACCTCTCTCCCTCCCTCCCTCTCTCTCTCTGTCTCTACCTTTTTCTGTAACTCTTTCAAATAAATAAAATAAATCTTAAAAAAAAAAGTATACAAATTCTCTCATTCCCATGATCCCTTCCCTCTTTTCCCTTTCAGAAACTTCTGGATAGAGTTGTCTACACAGAATTGTCTCCGCTATGCCAGCCCTTACCAGGCCACCGAAACCTCTGTTGCCAGGCTCACTGGGTTTTCAGTGCCTTTTGATCTGGTCCAGGGGCCTCATCTGGCCAGGCCGACCCTCCTGTCTTCTCAAATAGTTCTTGTGTCCAAGGACTCAGGCTGCCTGTGACTTCGCTTCTGCGTCATCTGCCACCTTCTTCACCATCCTCTTCTTGTCTAACATCATTCTCCTTCCAAAGGCCTTCCCTCAGAGCCACCATCATCCACCCGGCTTAGGAGGCCAAACACATGGAGGCGCCACCACAGCCAGCGTCACCGTCTGTTCCACCTAAGGCAGCCTCACATGGACCATTCATTACCGTCTGCCAGTTCTCTGCAGGAGAACTGCGGTTTAAGGAATCATATAAAATGCATTATAGGCCAGCACCGTGGCTCAACAGGCCAATCTTCCACCTAGCGGCGCTGGCCCACCGGGTTCTGGTCCCGGTCGGGGCGCTGGATTCTGTCCCGGTTGCCCCTCTTCCAGGCCAGCTCTCTGCTGTGGCCAGGGAGTGCAGTGGAGGATGGCCCAAGTGCTTGGGCCCTGCACCCCATGGGAGCACCTGGCTCCTGCCTTCGGATCAGCGCGGTGCGCCGGCCGCGGCGGCCATTGGAGGGTGAACCGATGGCAAAAGGAAGACCTTTCTCTCTGTCTCTCTCTCACTATCCACTCTGCCTGTCCAAAAAAAAAAAAAAAAAAAAAAAAAAAGCATCATATAAAATGCAAATCGACACAATTCCACCAAGGCACAGAGAGCCGTCCTCGGCACACCTGAGTATTTCTGACCCTAGGATGCCTCTCAAATGCACGTGATGCTTACTGCAGCGTGCTTCCCAGCGGCACGTCACACCCTGGCTGCGTCGTTTCTTGGCTTCCCAAGCCCTAGATGTCGGGTGGAGATTTCCAGAGGTACTCACAACGTACTTCTTGCCATCAACTGCTGCCCGGTCTTCTGGTTGCCCCTGTCGTGGCTCCTCGGCGTTCACTCCGTGGTCCACAGACACTTAGCTACACCCTGCTCACTCTCATCTCCTAGCCTTGGCACAGATCCAGCCCACTTCATTTCCCCTAGAGAAGCCTTGCCCGTCCCATGCAGCTTGGGCATAAACGCCACTTCCTCCAAGAAGCCTTCCCTAACTTCTACTGGGATTTATTTGTTCATTTGCCACAGTCTTGTCCTAATATAGGAGTGATTCCATTTTATTTTCATGGTTTATTTAACCAATACCTTCTCCTGCTAACCTGCATGCCCAATTTATAAAGAGCACTTAACAAATCCTGAAGGAATAAAATGGATGAAATTTGGTAAACAAGATTCACAACAATTTTCTCTTCTTTGGTTCCCTCACAAAAATCAACTCTTCTTAGTCTGATTCCTCTTCCCAACCACACGCGCTCAGCAAAGCACCGTCAGGCAGACCGCGTCTGCATAGTATTTGTTCACACCTCTCAAGACAGAAGAAATGTATCACGGCTGATATTTATGTGAATGACTGAGAGATAATTTGAGCAGAAAAACTCTTACATTTCCTTGAAGCAAAATCACCTTATTGTTCATAACACACAGCAAAGGAAAGAGAATGAGCGAGGAGGCTATAAGAATTTAATCTAATCAACTTTTTATAAATAAGAATTGAGATTCACTGTGCACCCAAAATGTAATTACCCTCCCCCTACGAACGGTGCCCTAATTTAGTCTCTGCACACACACAAAAGCTTTCAGGTTTAAGACAACTTTGCATTAAGGTCTTAGATGAGCCTTAATACCATTCCCTCTCTGGGACCGTGGTCTGCTTTACTTCAGCCTTAATAATATCATCAGGCACCCACCTCGAGCAGCTCACACGTTACAGGCACTGTGCACAATGGTGTAGGAAAAAGAGCTGCCGTGGGTCAAACCAGTAACCTCTAGTCTCTGGCAGATTTGGGAATGGTATGAAAGTGAGAACCCTGGGGTCAGCCAGCAGGAACTCCAGCCTCAAGAAGTGGCATCACTGAAGCCACCAAGAGGCGACAACGCATGATCCATACACCTCACACGAGACCACAGAATATTCTTCGGAGGCGGGGGGAGAGGCGGATTTTTCAGAGACCCAGAACCCAAAATGACAGAAGTTTGCTGTTTACCGTGGAATTCAAAGTAACTAGCAGACATAATCCAGACTTACTTTTCTTTGACTATGACTTGGCTGAGCCACTAAATTCTCTGATCCTTTATCGCTGTATTGGTGCAATGGGGTACTAACTATCCACGAGAGTCAACTGTGATCTATACCTAGCACACACAGGTAGGTCTCTCATTTGTGTTTGTGGAGGTGTGTAAACTAGAGGTGGTACTGATTTCTAAAACGATCCCTACATCATTCATCATTTGGTGAGTAACACTCTGTGCCACATGGAATATAAATATGAATTAAACTTGACCCTTGCCCTCAAGGAGCTTAGAGACAAGATCTGGAGTGCCAAATAGCAGTCAGTAACCCCATGTAGCTATTGATATTCAAACTAAAACAACTGAAGGGGCAGGTGTTTGGCCTAGGGGAGAAGATGTGGGTTAAGATGCCCACATTCCACATCAGAGCACCTGGGTTCCATTTCTGGCTGTGGGTCCTGACTCCAGCTTCCTGTTGGTGCAGACTCCGGGAGGCAATGGTGATGGCTCAAGTTGTTGAGTTCCTGCAACCCAGGTGGGAGACCTGGATTGAGATGCAGGCATCTAGGAAGAGAACCAGCTCTTTCTGTCTCCCTCTCTCTCTTTCTGCCAAATAAATAAATAAATAAATAAATAAAAAAAACAAAGTACATAAAACTAAAAATTCAGCTTATTGGCTGTAGCAGTCACATTGCCAGCACCCAGGAGTCACATGTGCCAAGTGTGCTGTCACATTCAATCGGACAGACCTAGAACATCTTGATCCCTACAGGAAGTTTCCAGAGCAGCTCTGGCCCAGAAGAGCCAGGAAGCGAATCAGCAGGTAGGTCTGTCTCACCATGCTACCGCGGTGTGATAAACGGCCTGCAGGAGAGCCTTCTAACCAAGTGACAGCCTTGAAGGACCCTTTGACAACACAAAGGTGAAGGGAACCACACAAACAAAGGCACAGAATCATCAAGGGGTATTCTGTGCTGCCTAAGGGGTCAACTGCTCTTGGTGACTGACACTCAAGTGTATGGGGGAAGCAGTGGCCAAGACAAGCCTGGGGGTGGGGGGCGGTGGTCAGAGTCCCACCAGGAAGGCCTCACAAGCCAAGGCAGTGGTGCGGACGCAAGTCAGAAAGCAGACACTGAAGCAGGAGGGTGACCGTCATTTATGCGTGACCGGAATTGGACCATGCTGACCAAGTAGTGCAGGGCTGTCAACTCTGGAGATACACATAAGAACTCCTCGCAAAGCCTTTTAGAAACGCTGATGCCGAGCCCTTACCCCAACGGAATTAAATCCATTTCTGGGCATGAGGCCCAGACTTCAGTAAGTTTTAAAATCCCAAAGTGACTAATGCACGTTCAGGGTTGAAAACCAGCAGAGATGACAAAGAACTGGGATTGAAGTCAAGCTAGAATGAAGAAGTACAAAGAAGAGCCTATTGTACCAGTCCTACCACAAGATAACGAGGCCCTCCCTTAACACAGAAACGGGCAGGGTGGAGATGGAAGGCTGACCTGGGTGGGTGTTCCCAAGACAGAATCAGCATGATCTAGAAGCCAACGGTACAAGGAAATGAGACCAGCCAAAAACTGAACACGATCCGACATCTTCCATTCTAGAGCGAGAGTGAGTAGTACTGGATCCAAAGGGAGAACGGACAACCAGCTCAGCTGTAGATGCACTGCCTGTTGCACTCCTCAGAGCATCTGTGGAGAGGTCCAGGAGGCTGGAGGGAAACTGGTTGAGATCTGCATCTGAAATGCTTATGTTGAGTTTCAAACTTATTCAGATTTTCCAATACATGTATATACATGGGTATCTTGGAAAGGGATCCACGTCTAAACACAAAATTCATCTATGTTCCCTATACACCATATTACACATAGCCTGAAGGGTACTTTTATACGGTATTTTTAGTGGGCCTGCATTTTGACTGCAACTTGTCACACTAGGTCAGTTCTGGAACTTTCTGCGTGTGGCACCAAGACGGAGCTCAAAAACTTTTGGCTTTTTGGACTAGAGTTGCTCACCCTGTTCTGGGCTGGATTCTGTTAGTGAACTCAGGGCCCAAAGGGGGACAAAGCAGTTTTCAGGAGTGCTTGAAGAACCCTTAAAATTAAGATAGTGTCCTTAAAATTGCAACCTCTGGGAACAACAGCAAAGGCACGCACTTTCAAGGTCGGCTCTCCTTCCTTCTATTGCACACCACGCATTCATGGCCCTGTCTGTCTGGGATCACCAACAGGACACAGGCATCCTGTCCCACACTACTGCTTACTGGCTGCGTGGCCCTGAGTCAACCACTGGACTCTATGGGCTTCAATGTCTTCACAGTGGCAGGAGAGGACTGAAGAGAATCGGTCACTACCCAGAGGTGGCTCTGGTATAAGACTTGATGACACATTCTGAAGAGGAGACATTATGCATCTATTTTATAATCATTTCTACCACTTAAACATACATTGTATTATACAAAACTATATTTAATTATATCAGAAGCATATATATACATTTTAGAAATTATAAATAAATTTCAAAAACTATACATATATTTCCTGTTTTAAAGGTAGCCATCACACTTAACATATTTTTTAAAGGCTTATTTATTTATTTGAAAGGCAGAGTATAGAGAGAGAAAGAGAGGTTTTCTATCCACTGGTTCACTTCCCAATTGGCTGCAAAGAGCTGGAGCTGCACTGATCAGAAACCAGGAGCTTCTTCCAGGTCTCCCATGCAGGTGCAAGGGCCATTTTTTTACTGCTTTCCCAGGCCATAGCAGAGAACTGGATTAGAAGAGGAGCAGCCGAGACTCGAACCAGCGCCTATATGGGATACAAGCACTATAGGTGGCAGCTTTACCTGCTATGCCACAGTACTGGCCTCCACACTTAACATATTAATGCTGAGCAACAATTTTGCTTTGTTTTTCCTTTGCAACGCTAAAATAAGAGGCTGTAATCTATAATGCCTATAGGGAGAGGAGGTCACATTAATGAGTAAAGCAATACAGAGGGGAATGGCAAACACTAGGCCATGCCACAGCCAACAGGGCAGCTGTGACCCAGCCCAGGCCACCACTCTGGGAGAGTGGGCCCAGGGTCACTCTACTTCTCTTGCCAAAGCTGGAAATCCAGATTTGTTTTAGGTATAACTCTTGATGTTGACATGCATGGTATCCAACTCAAATTATTCTGAAATGCTACTCAGACCAAACATAACAGGTCTGAAGCTGGCAGTCTGTACAGTGCCCTAAAACACGCCATCCTTCTGTGGCTTTTAAACCGTAATTACGACAGGGGCACCCACTGTGGCACAGTGAGTTCAGCCCCAGCTTCCTGTGTCGGCATCCCGTACGGAAGCTCTGCAGTCAAGTTCCAGCTGCTCAGTTTCCAAATCCTGCTTCCAGCTAATGCACCTGGGAGAGCGAAGGAGGATCCCCAGTGCTTGGGCCCTTGTCGTCCGTGTGGAGAACAGGATGGAGTTTAACGCTCCTGGCTTTGGCCTGACCCAGCTCTGGCTGTGGTGGCCATTTCGAGTGTGAAGCAGCGGATGGAAGATGTATGTCTCCGTCTCTGGCTTTGTCTCTTTCTCTCCCCTACTTCCCTCCCTCCCTTCTTCTCTGTCACTCTGCCTTTCAAGTAAATAAATAAATCTTTTAAAAACATCCTAAAAACTAAGACATGCATGGAGTGAGAACCCAAGGCCTCTTCTGTTCCTTTGGCTGTTCTGACCACTGTTTTTTTTTTTTTTTTTTTTTTCTTGTGAAGGCGTCTGACCAGCAACACCAGTGCATTGTGGCTCACTTGCCGTGGAGCGCCTACAAGGAAACATCTGACAAATGGCCTCACTGGAGAACACCTGATCCATGGCGCCTTCGTGTACGAAAGCTCAGTGGATGCTAACACTCCCTATCACAGACAGGTGATGCTCTACATCCTGCTGAACAGAGCGTGCTTCTTAATGTATGCAAAGCAGCATTTGTACGTATTTATTTAGCACTGGTATCACTCTATTTCATGCCTTTAAAGATGAAACAGAAGTCTTCACCAGCACCGCGACTCAACAGGCTAATCCTCCGCCTAGCGGTGCCGGCACACCGGGTTCTAGTCCCGGTCGGGGCGCCGGATTCTGTCCCGGTTGCCCCTCTTCCAGGCCAGCTCTCTGCTGTGGCCCGGGAGTGCAGTGGAGGATGGCCCAAGTGCTTGGGCCCTGCACCCCATGGGAGACCAGGAGAAGCACCTGGCTCCTGGCTTCGGATCAGCGTGGTGCGCCTGCCGCAGTGCGCTACCGCGGCGGCCATTGGAGGGTGAACCAACGGCAAAGGAAGACCTTTCTCTCTGTCTCTCTCTCTCTCACTGTCCCCCCCCCCCAAAAAAAAAAAAAAAAAAGATGAAACAGAAGTCCAAAGCTTGTCTCATTATGCCACTTTGTTTTTACGTGAAGTACTGGGCAACATGGCACACACCAGCAGGAAGAGGCCACACACACGTGCACTGGGCCGTAAGCCTCTTCTTCAAGGCGTAATGAAATGCCATCTCCCACAACCACGGCACCCCAAGAGCAGCGCCATAGAGCAAAGCATAGGCACTGCGCAGGCCAAGGAGTCCGCATTCACAAGCGAGCTCCTGCACAGACCCAAAGGGACTCGCCCAGTGAGAAATCCAACAGGAAAAAAAAAAAACCACAAAAAGCAGCCCAGGTGAAAAACAACAGCTCATACTGACGACAATGAAGCTCTTGGTGATGCCAAAAGCATTCCTGGTGGCACTGTGGACTTGGCGCTCTTCCTGGGACGCCGGTGATGGCGGCGCTGGCGGCGTCCTGGCTCTCGACCCACAACCGCCAATGGGTTCTTGGAGAGGGGAGAGTGGGTTTGTACAGAACGGAAGGACGGACGGCGGGGAGAGGCTGCAGCCAGGTGCTTTTGCACAGGAGAATGGTTTGTCCAAGGTGAATGCAAAACCAGCATCCTCACCTAAACGATTGGCCTGGAGAAAGGCTTTCTTGTCATGCTCACAGGTTGGAGGTCTTCATTGGATAAATATGTCTCCAGGCAAACCCCTAAGCCCCACCAGGAGCTGTGGGAAGGCAAGGAAATGAAGGCCGAAGGAGCTGGGAGCCACAGGCTGTGGCAGACTGCTTGGTATGAGGGTCAAGGTGAACTCAGAACTACAGCACCCACAGGAGGAGGCAGGAGACCGTGAGCCAGATTACAGCAGAAGCAACAGGAGAAGAGGAGGCCCCTGGACAGCAAACCCGAATGTGCACCACGTTACACTGTTCTTATCCCCATTTAACAGATGAGGAAACTAAGGTTCAGCAAGGCAGTTAGTTCCAAGTCACACAGCTAACAAATGCCAAAGCTTCCTATCCCAGAACCCAATGTCTCCAGCACTATGTTAGAGAGCACGGGCCAATATTAAAGTGAGTAAAGACACAAGCATAGGCCGGCGCCGTGGCTCAATAGGCTAATCCTCCACCTGCGGCGCCAGCACACCGGGTTCTAGTCCCAGTCAGGGCGTGGGATTCTGTCCCGGTTGCCACTCTTCCAGTCCAGCTCTCTGCTGTGGCCCGGGAAGGCAGTGGAGGATGGCTCAAGTGCTTGGGTCCTGCACCCGCATGGGAGACCAGGAGAAGCACCTGGCTCCTGGCTTCAGATTGGCGCGGTGGGCCGGCCACAGTGCGCCGCCACAGCGGCCACTGGAGGGTGAACCAACGGTAAAGGAAGACCTTTCTCTCTCTCTCTCTCTCACTGTCCACTCTGCCTGTCAAAAAAAAAAAAAAAAAGGCACAAGCAGAGGTGAGAAAGGAAAGGCTGGTTTGATAAAGGCTGGTGAGGGTGATCCCGTGAGGCTAACCTGAATGGACCAAGAGGAGAATGGCGGAGAGGGACGAGGTGCCCTCTGTGGAGTGACGCTGACCCGCGGTCCTGGAACAGGCTTCCCCACTCCAGCAGAAACATCACTTGCTTGTCTTCTCAGCTAGCCACTGCAACGGAACTGAACTGTGTTTAAATATGCACCCGCAAATCACAAACATCTAGAGCACCAGTCTGTCTCTCAGAGCAAGTTACAAACACAGCAACTGGCCTGTTGAAGAAGGCATTTCAGTTCTATCACATGTGACTGTGTATCTGTGCACGTGTGTGCTAGCAATAAATTACAGCTCAATCTCCAAGTATCTCTCATCTAATTACCCTCACCCTTTGGCTAATTATAATTTGCTCCTTCAAAGTCACGTGCACATATACGTCTATATTTGTATTATCAAGACACAGGAACACTTTTCCAAATCAGAAATACCCTTCCCTGGGACAGGCATTTATGAACTGCTGGCTAAGCTGCTGGCTAGGATGCCCATGTCCCACATCACAGCACCTGGGTTTGATTACCGGCTCCAGCTCCTCACTCCAGCTTCCTGCTAATGTAGACCCTGGGAAGCAGTCGTGGTGGCTCGAGTGGTTGGATCTCTGTCCACCATGTGGGCGACCTGGAAGTGCCCCCTGGTTCCTGCCTTTGGCTCCCAGACCACTTATAGGCCTTTGGGGGAGTGAATCAGTGCACAAGAGCTCTTTCTCCCTCTGAATGTGTCTGCCTCTTTATTTATGTATTTGTGGGACATACATACAGAAAGAAATAATAAAATAAATACCCACCCAGGAGAGTCCTCCTGCCTCTCCATTCACGACAGCAGGCCACAGAAAAGAACCTCAAATATCGTCACTGGTAGGTTCACCATTCACTAGCATTCGAGATGTCTGAAATTATTTTCCACTGGTGAGCTAAGCAGTGTGGCTGAACAAACTATGAGGCCTCGCACCGTTGCTTCTAGCAAACCCAACAGCCTCCTATCCATAGACTGAAGACATCTCGGGCTTCGAGATATCATTTGACGCCACGAGAGAATGCTGTCTCCTTCCTCAAGGATCCTGCCGCCCAAAAAATCGCTGCCTGCTCCTCCCAGGCATCTTTCATGTGAGACACCTGTCGCAGCACTGGGGGGCAGCACAGAGGGGCTTCAAGCCTCAGAGGAAGGCATCAGATGACTTTTGGGGGCTTGCTTCCCATCACATGTCTGCCTATCAGGCAGAATCCTGGCTGAGACATGCCTTCAGTGCCACCCGGCACACGGTGTGAGAGTGTCTAGCCTGCTGCTAAACATGGCGGCGCCAACACTGGCTACAACAATCTGACAGTTCTGGAATGGACGTGCTGGCTTCAACGCCACCGGAGGATGCCATGGGCTTCTCAGACCTGAGTCCCAGCCTGGTGATGCCTGTAAGGTTGCACGTGACCTGACCGATTGGCTATGAGTGGCTGGAACACATGATCCTGCTGCACGCCAGGATCACCTGTCACAAAGGCTACACCTCCTGAACTGCACAGTACAGGGTTGCTCCAGGGTATCTGTCAGACAGCAGAGGGAGGGACCAAAAAAAAAAAAAGGACATTCCCCCAAGCACTGAATAAAAAACACATCTGCAGGTGGTGAGATGAGCCTAACAATTATGAGAATCGGATCGTGGTGTGAGGCCGAATACTTCCATTCATATATCACAGCACTGAGACGAGGCAGAGGGAATTGTGACGGCATTATTTTAATAACATGGACCACTAGACCAAGAGCCAGCATGCGTGCTCCAGAAGAGTACAGATGCAAATGAAGGCTTTAATATTTGACACTGGAATAAGGTGGTTTCTTAAAATTAACATGTAAGTATCCTTTGACAAGACACAGTCCTTTCAAAGTTACACCTACTCTCCTAACAGGAAGAAAGATAGAACTTCCCTTCCTCCTAGGCATCCAAACCGACACACAGAGTGTCGCTTCTCAGGCCGAGGTGAGCCCACCTCCACGGCTGTGTGACCTGCGTGTAAACACCTTCCTTGACTTCCTGTGCTCTCTTCCTCGGACACAGGTTTTGCAGGCTCTAAGGACATGAAAATATCACAGGGTTTTTTTTCTGAGGCATTTTCACTTTCCCGCAGTTTTCAACTTATCAATACAAACAAGCACTAAACCAGCCCTATGGTCAAGTAAATCACTTTTGTGTTTTTATAGAAATTTTCATATGAAGTCTCAAGATGGGGAAAAATCCTGTGAGGTGAGGGTCTACACATGTTTAGCTTTAGTTTAAAAAGCACGGCTACTGACCGCGTCAAAGCACAGAAGAAAGAAGCGAACATTACAGGTGCAACCGAAGTCCCTGATTTTACTGTTGACTTGAATCCACAAAACCTAAGAAAGGAGGGGAAAATAGCAAAGGATCTGTGGTGCAGTGGGTAAAGCTGCTGTCTACGACAATAGCATCCCATGTGAGTGCCAGCTGAAGTCTCAGCTGTTCGGCTCCTGATCCAGCTCCCTGCTAATGCGCCTGGGAAAGCAGCAGAGGATGGCCCAAGTGCCTGGGCCCCAGCTACCTGAGTGGGAGACCCGGATGGAATTCCGGGCTCCACTGCAGCCATCTGTGGAGTAGAGAAGCAGATGCAGGACCTCTGTCTCTCCCTCTCTCTCTGTAACTCTGCCTTTCAGGTACATAAATCCATCTGAAAAACAACAGAGAACTAGAGAGAAAATCCAGAAACTCAAGGGATGAATTGACAACAAAATCAGGTGATCTGGTATCACATGCAACATGATGGCACAGATGGATGTGGGAAGGCTCATGCCAGCTGCGAATTCCTATGGAGGAGCCATATAAGTGGGAAGAAGTAAACAGAAACAACAGGCAGAGGAAGGGTCCGAGGAAGAGAAGCCCCCAAACTGCCAGTAAGTACACAGTGCAAGGTATGGTGAGCAAATGGGGTGCCGGACACCCCACTCCTTGACAGGGTCACTGCTAAAGGCTTGTATTATGAAGAGCCTGGGGGGGGGGGCATGAATCATCTTTGCATGTTCATGATTCATAATTCATAAGCCAATCTGCTGGGTCTACACTGGAGCTAGAAATAGAGCCAAAATCGAACAGGACAGACAAATAGAGCATAGCCAAGATACTTCAGCAGGAGGTCAGTCACAGAGGAACATAAAGCAGTCCAGGGGAGTGCCAGGAGATTAGAAATGCTGTCTCAATCGAAACTTCATTCTAAAAATACAGAAGAATTACTTTCACACAAAAATAGGCAAGAGAGAAAAACTTTGTGTGCTACACAAAGTTGTAAGAAAAAATATAACAGAGGGGCTGGTGCTGTGGCATAGCAGGTAAAACTGCCACCTGCAGTGCCGGCATCCCATGTGGGCGCCAGTTCCAGCCCCAGCTCCTCCACTTCCAATCCTGCTCTCTGCTATGGCCTGAGAAATCAGTAGAAGACGGCCTAAGTCCTTGGGCCCCTGCACCTGCATGGGAGACCCGGAAGAAGCTCCTGGCTCCAGCTGTTGAGGCCAACTGGGGAGTGAACCAGCGGACAGAAGATCTCTCTCTCTCTCTGCCTCTCCTTGATCTGTGTAGCTCTTTCAAGTAAATAAATAAATCTTTAAAAAAAAAAAAACAGAATAACATCCTACATGTCTGTAACCTATTATATCAAAATGAATTATATTTAGAAATGAGTTATATGAAGAAAATGAAATAAGGCCTGAGAGAATAGCACAGAATTAGATTAACTGATCAATGAGGGGAGATTGAATCTGAAAACAGAAAAATTCATTTTAAAAGTGAGGAAGACACAAGAACACACAGAAAAGAGGTGATAAATATGCCTTAAAAGAATTAGAAAGTTAAAATGAGAAAAAAAATTCAAAAGTCAAAAAGAAATGAAGACAAAGATAAAAAGAATTTAAGGGTGACCATCAACTATTGGAGACAGGTAAAGAAGATCCAACACATAGAAAATAGGAATCCCTACGGAGGAAGGAAACTGTCTGAATAAAAACTTAATAACAAAAAAACATAATTCAGAAAAACTTTTCTGAAATTAAAAATAAAAATCCTCGAAGCTGCATATTCAAAGAAGACAAGTGACTGCCTAAAACAAACAATATGAAAATGAAGCCACATTTCAGTGAAATTATTAGAGCTGGCTGAAATTTATGCCAGAAGAAAATCAAGCAACATAGTTTTAAGATTTTCAATAAAAAAATGTGAACCACCAATTATCATCCAGCAAAAAGGGTGGCTTACATTCAAAAGGCACAGCAAACTTGTTGACACACAAGAACTTGGGGAAAACGGGATTTATGATCCCTTCCTGAAAATCTAATAGAAAATAAGCTTCAGAAAAAAATAGAGGCATCAACATAAGGCCTGGTGTTAAGCAGTGGATATGTTTATCTATACTATTAAAATTAAAAGAATGAGGTTAAAAGGGGAGAACATAATAGAAACAGCTATGTGCCCTGAAAGAGCAGATATAATGCAACCACTAAAAACTGGAGAAACTGGGGACGGTATCTAGAAGAGTTACTTCTTATTGCAATCCTAACTGGTGTCACTAGAGCCAGCATTGTTATTATGCAATGTTGCATGTGTAAGGTGGATAGGTAAGCAGAGGGTAATTATGAGATATTCCAACTCTATCGCCCCTTGTGCTTCTGGAGAACCAGACTTGTCATCACAGAAGAAAGAAGATAAAGCTGCAACAGACAAGAGGTTAAACACAAGCCCTGTAATCCTGCATATGAAACAGAAATATCAGGATGAACTCCTAGACACGAGGACCATGCCAGCAACAATGAGAATTATTAGCACAAAGATAATCAGCTTAAAACACAAATTTCCAGTAAACGAAAGCAGAGCTTCTAAGATAAATGGCTGATTCCAGCTCTCAGGTAAAAAAAGCATGAGTGAGGCCGAATCATCCTGTCCCAGCTGTTAGCACAGAAGCTGTCAAAGAGCAGCGGGGTCACTTCGGAAGCTCAGAGGAGCCCACAGGAGCCCGTTCCACTCATCACAGCTGGACCAGCTGATCTTCAACAAGAGACACGAAAAGCAGATCAAAACATACCAACGTGTGGAAGCTCATGGTTCACTAAGACATTTAAATCGAGGGGTTCCTTTCGGAGGATGACAACGAACCAATTTATTATTTTCACAACTGGTAAACAGAGAAAGAATTCCCTGTATGTCCTAGAACAGGGGTGGGGAACGTTCTCTGCCAGGAGCCATGTGGATATTTACCACGTCAATCATTCACCATGCAAAATTAACAGCTGAAAAATCAGCCTGCTACAGAATTTCGAATCCTGCCTGCGGCTGCCTTGGCAGACCAACCAAACCAGATGATTCTGTGGGCTTTATACAGCCTGCGGGCAGGACGTTTCCCACCCTTGGTAGATGATCGGCATGGCTGGGTAACCAAGGATCAACTGGGAACCAAATGATAAAAGCACTACTGCTGGCCGGCGCCACGGCTCAATAGGCTAATCCTCCGCCTGAGGCGCCGGCACATCGGGTTCTAGTCCCAGTCGGAGCGCCGGATTCTGTGCGGTACGCCGGCCACAGCAGCCATTGGGGGGTGAACCAACAGCAACGAAAGACCTTTCTCTCTGTCTCTTTCTCTCACTGTCCACTCTGCTGTCAAAAAAAAAAAAAAAAAAAAAAGGAAAGCACTACTGCTCCTAAACAGAATTAGAACATCACCCTTCTGCATCTCCCAATGATGGATGCAGGCAGTGAGCATTAGTGGCTGTTAACATCATAAAAGGAAAGACAATAAGGTAAAATACTACCATTTCCATCCCCAGGGAAAGAATACACCATCACCTCCCCTCGGGTCTGGATAAAACACAAGCCTCCAGGTCCAGCTAAAGCACAAGCCTCCAGGTCCAGCTGAAGCAGAGAGGGCAGGGGAACAGGCAGAATGGGAGGTACAATCAGCAAGACCTAGGACCTAGGACAAGGGGGTAATTTCCACAGCTCAAATGGCCAGAGGGCCACAGAAGGTTAAGAGCAGAGAGAAGAAAGGCATCCCTACGCAACCTGTAGGTTAAGGAACTTAAAAGCCGTATCAAGCATTCAAAAGGCAGACAATACTAAACCATGTTGTGTGAGGATGCACATGTGAGTGACAGGATAATAACCAAGAGAAAGTGATGCCTTCCCCCCAGAAGCACTGGTTACCTTTAGAAGGGGCTGTAAGAGAAACAGGGCAACTGACAGGTGTCTGCGTGGCTGGCAGAGTTCAAATTCTTGAACTGAATGGGAGTGGGGTTGGGACAAGGGTTTCTGCCTTAACAGTTTACACAACAATGTACGCACATATACGTGAATGCTGTTCCATGCCGGTACCACCTGTGTCTAGAAGGATGCCAATTTAAAATTAAATAAAATGTACAACTCAGTACTTCAGTGGTGGCAGCCACATTGAAGTGCTCATTAGATAACAATGACTTTGGAGCTGCGTGTGTAGTGGCGAAATGGGCGGGCAGCTTTCTCAAAGAGTGTTCAGAAAAATTAATGTGCATGCTCACAAAATATACTATGTAGCTATACTTATTTTAATTTACCTCAAATACATGAATATTGGCTTTTCTTTGATGTGATGGCAAAGGGCATAGACCTCCCAGAAGATGCAGAACTGTTTTGTCATCACATAGCAAGAAAGCCCAACAAGTGCGAAGGATGTGGTGTCAAGTTTGCTGGTACATGGTACCAGAAGCTTTCATCTCAAGGACAAATGTAGCTATGCTCAGACAAGGTTAATAAGCCCTTCTCCATTATGGACTGATAACTGATCATTTCAATTATCATTAAACGTTTATTGGACATTGGCAGCACACAAGGCTATGGCAAAATAGAGTAGCAGAGTCCCAGCCAACTGGACATTCCAAACAAGATATTTGAGATACTCAGCCCAGTTACACCCAAAGAAGACCCCCTCCCCTGCGTCGGGCAGCTGTAGGTCAGACTCATCATACCTCTGTTCTCTTGCTGAGTTCGTGGTCAGTATTAAGGAGGAATTTCCTCTGAAGAGGTTAGGAGGAGCTGTGTGAAAAGGAAAGATGAACGCTTGGCCATTGGGGTCACAAGGCGTCTCTAAGCAGGGTCAATGACATCAGAGAAATGGGAGGTGTGACATCCACAGGGATCAAAGTGAGATCTACAAAAATATGTGTCGCACGAGGAGCAGAGGTCCCACACAGAACTACTGTGAGGGTAAAGCAGAGAATATGAGAGAAGGAACAAATACAAAGGCAGAGATGTCTACTCCTCAGCTGTCAGCAGGACAAGGGTCAGTGCTATGGAAGTGGATCATTACAAAAGGGACACTTGAAAGGCGTGGAGGAAAGAAACGTCTTCACTATGAAATATCCTTCCAACTGAGTTCTTCATCATGCAGCGAGAAAGTCAATATTTTCTTTAAAATAATGTAATGGGTACTAAAACACAATGGGCAAGAAAAAAAAAAAAGAAAAACAGACTACATACAGACACCATGATCCAGAGCAATAGAGGGAGCTAACGAACATGCATTACAAGTTTTAAAAAGCAAGGAAAATCAATAAATCTCAATCACACTTTGGTTATCATGCATGGTCCCACACACCAAAGACTACACCAGCACTGAGTCAGGATAAAAGACTCCTATCTAGAAAAGGAGGCTAGAATGGGTTAAGGGCATAAGAATGAAAAAATGAAAAAAAAAAAAAATGAACAACAGGGTCCAATTCCCCCCTCCTCCACTCCAACCCAAGCCTTTCCATCTTAGAAAGTCCATCGTGTGTTTACTTGTGTCTGGACATGATCCAAATATTCTGTTCAGCTCTTTTACATTTTATTCCATCGAGAAAGATTTGGCAACTGAAATCTATTATGATGTCAAAAGGTAGCTGACAACATAAAATGTATCCCGCTGAGTTGATGCCGCACACGGCTAAATTTACAACAACACAAGTATCATAAAAATTATAAGAACTGCAAATTAACCACTGATTTCTAGCTCGCTGACATAAATAATGGTAAGGACCTGGATAACTTCCAAACAGCTTTACCACTGTTTAATTTGTCAAAATCTATCAAGAGCATTTCAACCGCAAACCTGTCCGCTAAGGTGCATTATCATTCGCAAGCTCAGATTAGCATCGGTGGCAACCCAAGGAAGACTGCATAATTACCAAGACTCCTTGAGGATTCTTCTCTCCCTGGTCTAATTCCTCAACGTGTCAGTATCTCACTCTTCCTTAAGTACCGTTCTTACACTCAATTGGTTATTTAAGATCATTTAAAAATCCGGCTCTAATTTTGTGAGAGATGTCTCTCGGCTTTCAAAATTAGTCCTTCATTACAGTGTTAAGGTTCCTACTGGGCTCAAATTAGCAAGATTTTCTGTTTACTTCCTATTTGTGAGCCAGGAATGCTGGGAGCAGTATGGTGCTAGAGTAGTTAGCTGATGGTTGATGGGAAACTCAGCAAGTAGGGAGGTCACACATTAAAACAAAATGACAAAGACGGCTAATTCCTTTCTTGAAGAAAGCTCACAGACAGGACCACATGGCTTCCTCTACCGACAATCAACTCCACGGGCCACTCACACTGATGACAAAGAAAGACGATGGCTTTAACATATATGCGAAAATCTCTTCTGGAAAAAATCATGCTCTGTTCACAGAGAATTTAAAATCACGGCTGAGTCTCCTATCACTCACTGATAAACACTGACATACGGTTAAGGATAATAACATGGCTAAAGAAATATTTTGTATCAAAGCTAAATGACTTTATAAAAATCCTCCACCAAGAAATCATCTTTTCGTGTAGAGGTACATTATATACACACAGGCACGCAATGCATTCAAGTGTGCATAACCTCTGCCCCCCATCTGCCCACTGACATATGTCTAAAACAAATTTATTGCTAGCAAAAATAATCAGTGAGTGGCATCATTATCTGCGTTGAAGATAGCCGTGCATTTTTGTGGAAACCGGGCTGTTCAAACTCTTCGATTAGTCCTGAAGCAAGGAGTGTAAGGAGATCTCCGACAGATACTAAGTAAATCTAGCACACACTACTTGTGCCCAAATTGGTTTATTTCACATTTCTGTATTTTTGGGGAAAAGCAATTTCTCTATGACAGATGCACCTGGAGTTTGCCACGTGGCCTACATGCAGGGCTGTGGAGTCACAGATTTAGCAACGAGGAAATTGCATTTTATTCTTATTTGCTACGAAAAATAAAAAGCATATTTTTCCCATGGAACATGCTTGTATTGAGTTAGTCCATGCCTACAAAGAGTAAGTGAATAGTGGAGATGATACACTGATCTGAGTAAATCAAAGCCCCCAGTCGTCTGCTACTGAAGATAATACGGGTTTGGCCTCAATTGGACCCTACCAGCTGCCCACAATAAAAATAATAATACACTGGCTAAATAATCCATCAATCTTTCATTTTCCTTTACCTGTGTAAATACGGCCGGAGTGCCTTCGCCAGTGTCACAGAGCTGTCTCATCATGAACCTAAGTCTTTTCACCAGTATGATTTAATTTTTAAATCGTAAAAATTGAGTGAAGTCCTGAGAGCGGGCGATGTGGCAAGAGTACTTTCTTTTGGGCTCCTTGAAGAGGTCTTCACTTCAAAACAGGCTTGCCAAAATACGGGAAGCCAAAACTCACAGACTCAGGACATCGGCAATTCGACAATAGCAGCTGGAGACGTCAATATCTCACTACCACTAGGCAGAAGATCAATACAGAAACAGAAGACATGAACCTTCTAGACGCAACAGATCCACAGAAAACTCCACCTGCTCACAATGGGATCTGCACTCTTCTCAAGGACATTCCCCAGCACAAACCGTGAGCTGAGCCATAAAGCTGCCTCCATAAAATCAGAAGCACATTCTTCAAAGAACAACAGGATGAAATACCGGTCTTAAATAACGAAAGGGTCCAAGAAGAAATCAAGGAGGAAAAGGGAACATATTTTTAGATGAATGAGAATGAATACCAAAACGTCTGAGACACAGGTAAAGCAGTGCTCAGAGGGAAACTGATAGCTGTACACACCAATATTAAAAAAGGAGAAAGCTCTCAACTGAAGTCTTATGTGCCATCAATCAACAAATCCACCAGCGTATCCCAGGCCTTCATTCTCCAGTCAGAGGACTGAGTAATTTCCGCAGCAATCATTTTTAGCCACTAAAGATGCAGCTTGGAAGCTGTGTTATCTAGAAAATCCCAAAATTATTCATGGCATCTTTCAGAACATGATTCTCTTCCCAGTGACTTCCCAAGTGAGGGCACTGAGACCATGTAGCAAGCTAGTAGAAGACATAGTCCGAAAACACTGTGGTTCTCAATTTAAATCTAGCGGATAACTACACAGATAACTAGTTTTGTGATGGTCAGGTTTTCGTAGTTTATGATACACATATTTACATGATGCAGGCAACAAATCTTTGACTTACTATTGTCGCTCTCCTTTCTAGATGTCCACACGCCATTTCCACGTACATAGCAAAACCACAAATCCATTCAGAAAGTCATTCATAGTGTCAGAGCCTCTCTCTTCTCGATAAAGCATGTATTAAGGACTCCAATGAGAAGACAAATGATCACCATTGCCTTTCAACCTAGATCAGAGTGGGGTGGGGCGCAAAGAAGCGAAAAGCAGCAAGGATAATTCTGGTTCCTAAAACCTCAGGGAGTATGGAAAACCACGGGCTATCGTCTGAGAGACCTGAAACTCTGACCTTGGAAAGACAGGGGGAACAAAGCCCATTTCCTGGCTGGTCAAGTGATGTAAGAAGTCAAAGCGGTGAAAAATGTAGGCTTGCAAAGGAAGGAGGGACAGGTGTTTAGCACAGCAGTTACGACACTGGTTGAGAAGCCCATATCCCATTTCAGAGCGCCTGGGTTCAGCTCCCAGCTCTGGTTCCCACTTCCAGCCTCCTGCCAAGGAGACCCTTGGAGACAAGCAGATGACGGCTGCAGTTGCTGGGCCCGGCCATTCATGTGGGAGACCTGGATCGAGTCACTGGCTCCCAGTTTCTCATCAGTCCGGTCCTGGCCACTGCAGACATTTGGGGTGTGAATCAAGGGGTGGGAGCTCTTGCTCTCTCTCTACCTCTCAAACTAAAAAATAAATAAATAAAAAATAAAAAACAGATTTTGATCCAAATATAAAAACCCATTCTTATAGAGTGGATTGAAATTATGTCTTCACAAAATCTAAAGAAAAAAAAAATAGGGGGAAGGATGAAGGAGGGTGGGGAGGGAAGTATGGTTGTTGTCTTAGAACTGTACCTATGAAACACATGAAATGTATTCCCTTTATATTAATACAAATTTTAAATATCTGCCTTTAAATTATTTTAAATTTGAAATAATTAAGACTAAAAGACATTGCAAAAATAGTACAAAGACCCATATACCCATCACACAGCTTCCTCTGCTGGTGCTTTCTTAGACAGAGCTATACAGAACACACAAGTCAGGAAATGGATATTGATGCTTACTGTTAACTACATGACAGCCCTTACTCAGTTTCATTGCCTTTTTCTGTGCCCTGGGCAATTTAATGTAGCTAACCTCTCTGAACCTCAGTTTACTCATCTGTAGTAACAAGGTATTAAGGGTCACCAGTTCAGTTCACAGAATGTACAATGATTCAATAAGATAGCACAAGTGTACTGCTTACAACAATAGCCGTCAAACAGTAAGAACTTAATATGTGCTCATTATGATCATAGAAAACTTTTGGGATTTCCAGTTGTACTCTCATACTTTCCCTGTGGTCCTTCCTACTTCTCACTAACAGAGATGGCATCTACCACCATGAAGAGTTTGCCTACCCACAAAGGGCAAGAACACTACAAAAATAACAGAATGTAGCCTACTCTGAGCACTGGAAGCAAATATAACCCAAAAGTCCTTTTCTTGTGCACACACAGTGATTTTGTTTTAAAAAACTTAGCATTTCCAACAGTAAAATGACTGGGGTGCCACTGACAATGCCTTGTGAAGCCTTTGGGGCAAAAGGAAGTGGATCATTAACTAAAATAGATGAACCTGAAATCAATACCTAAGAACCATCTTATACCATAAATGGATTCGCTTCTCTTTTTTGGGGTGAAGATGGGGGGAGGGGATTTAGGTGTTTTTTTGTTTTTGTTTTGCAGTGAGTTTTTTTTTTTTTAAAGATTTATTCATTTATTTATTTATTTGAGAGGCTAAGTAGAGAGACAGAAGGAGAGCATGAGAGAGCGAGAGAGTGTGCGAGAGAGAGGTCTTCCACCCGCGGATTCACTCTCCAAATGGCCGCAATGGCCAGAGCTGGGCTGATCTGAAGCCAAGAGTTTCTTTGGGGTCCCCCACACGGTTGGGCCATCTTCCCCTGCTTTTGCAGGCCATCAGAAGGGAGCTGGATCAGAAGCAGAGCAGCCTGAACTTGAACCGGTACCCACGTAGGATGCAAGCGCCACAGGTGGAGGCATAACCTATCATGTCACAGCGCTGGCCCCGAGTTTTAAAATCATACTTAGAAGTTTTTAAGTTGAGCAGACTGAATGCAAGCCTGGATAGAGACTGGGGAAGTTTTCAAACCTATTTGTGCCAAAACTCAAGGAAAGCAGGGCTCTTTAAGAGCAGAGCTATTTTTAATAGGTTCTTAAATAGGTCTCTGTAGATGTACTTTCCTACACGTGAGAAAGAACTGCACTTCCACGTAGCCAGTTCCTGGCATATGGTCCCCACTGGGGGACCGTCTCACTGCGGTGGCCTTTGTACCCATCGTTTGAGTTCAGGCAAGATTTCTCTGGCTTTGGCCCTGACACTGGGACATATACCAGGACCCAGCATGCTCTTGGGCCTTACCTCCTTCACAGCCGCATTTTAAGGATATGAATGTCTAATTTATAATAAAGAGAGAAGAATTTCGCTGGGTTTCCCCTTGCTCTGAAATATTCACACCTTGAGAATGGGTGAATGAGAAACCATACTTTAAGAGATTTCCTTTCTTTCTTTTTTGCAAATTAGCTGCATTTTCAAAACCTGCCACCCACAAACTGTCTGAAACACTTAAGTGTCTGCTCTGTTTCCATCAACAGCCATTATTTGGAATCGGCTAAAAGGACGAATAATATAACCACTAATCAGGCAAACAGAGGGGACATCTTTGGTTCATTAGAACACGCAGCTCTCTCTCCTATTCTCTGACAGACCAACCAGGAGTTCCATTTGGATAGCTTCAATTTTGATTTCAGATTCTGGCAGGCATCTCCAATCAGGTGATCTACAAGAACACAACTTGGTGCTAAGGATCATCAGAAAATAATTTCACAAACAGAAGACCTGATCCATTCCACGCCACATGTATCAGTTAAGCAACCTATAACTAACTCGATCCAAGAAAGGACTTGGGGATATGGAAAAATCTTTTTTAATTTATAAAATACACCCAAATGGGGCAGGCGTGTTGGGCCCGGTGTTTAAGACTCTCCTAGGCCACTCTGGAGTTTACGTGCCTGGTTCAAATTCCAGCTCGGCTCCTGACAGCAGCATCCTGCTGATGTGCACACCTGGAAGACAAGCAGGTGAGGCCTCCAGTGCTTGGGTCCCTGCCAGCCCCGTGGGAGATCTGGATTGACTCCTGGCTTCCAGCTTCATCCCAGCCCAGCCTTGGCTGTTTCGGGCATGTAAGGAATACACCAGTGGGTAGATCTTTCTGTCTGTCTCTCTTCCCGTCAAATAAATTAATGAACAATAAATAAAAATTAAACTATGCCAAACAGATCAAACCTTGATTTCCTACTTGGAATACCAGGAAGATGCTTTGAGCTTTGTGGGCACAATCCTTGTCCGGTTCTCCCCTTTTCTCAACATGAACATATGCTTCCCTTAAAATGACTTCTTTTTTCCTACCCCGGGTGTTATGCAAGATCCCTGCTTATTTTGGCGATGGAAACAAAATAAGAAGAGCCACCCAGAGTTCTCCATTCCAAAGGGAGGAGCTTCCCAAGAAAAGCAAAGTTTTGCTGTTGTATTTCTTTTCAGCACTGCCAAGGAGCAGGCGGCGCCCTTCGGTGCGGAAATCCAGTACCGTGCAGATGAGGGAGCTGGTGCTGAAATACCCACTGGAACCGTGAATGGCAGGTGTGGGCAGGCACTGTCTATCGGTTCATGATCACTTAGTGCCTGTAAAAAACAGGAACTGGCAAAAAAAAAAACAAAACAAAACAAAAAAAAAAACCAAGAGGAGTGAGGCAGTTAGGGAGGCCCACTATGCCAGAAAAAAAAAAAAGTGTTTTTCAAAAACAAACCATGAGGAAAGGAGGAGCTCTTTAATTCCAAGAGCGCCCAGGAAGAGCCAAACTCAGACTGGGAAGGCAAACCTTGACGTTCTGATCAAAATCCACACTCACAGGGCCACGGGCCTGGGGGAGACCTTGAAAAACTAAGGAGGGGCCGTGCAAGAAAAACAGAAAGGCTTGCACATAGGATATTGGTTTCAATGAGGAAAGGTGAATGCCAAAAGCAGTATAAGAATGAAGCCCTCACATAATAGATCTCTGTGAACGGAGCTGTCTGCAGATGCTGGAGGTGGTGATCTAAGCCTCACACTTGGACGGGCTGTGTGACGGCAGCCATGATATATAAAGTAAGACCCAAGTGCCAAGGTTTTGATTTAGCCAAGCAACCGGGGCTGTTTTTGTTGGGTGGAGGAGGCGGGTTTTTTTTTTTTTTTTTTTTTTTTTTTTTTCACCGAGCGAAGAATTACGGTAAACATCTGCTCACCATGACCACAGAAGAGGTGGTTGTTTTCATGCAAGGTCATCTTAAAGGAATACATTTAATTAATAAAAACCACACAGCCATGGGAGCCAACCTTCCAATGAGAGTGCTTCTATCCACAGACCTATTCAATAAGGAAGCACTTAATTGAGAAAGCCTCCCAACATTGCCATTAAGATTTCTTGGGGACCTCAGATGTGGGGTAACTCTTTCCCAGGGAGGGATGCCTGAAAATCCAAGCAGATAACACTTCTTATCTCGTTCTGTAGGCGGCTGTTTCCCACAGGGCCTCTTGCTCTATTAGTAAGACTTTATTATAATTCATATATTATTTATGTAATGAAAGCCCCATTTAAAAAAAGATAGAAATTAATGTTCGAATGGGTTGAAATCTTGACCTCACATATAAACGTCCCAGAGTACATCTCTGTGTCAAACAGCCTCTTTGAAAATGGCTATAAAAACTAATACGATCCAGAACAGTTTGGATTTTTAACAATTCCTTATTTGGTTCTTCTTTTATGAAGGTATGGGATAGTAGGGAAGTGAGCAGGAAACCAAATTATTCATGCTGACTGTCACTCAGATCCATTCAATGAGAGCCCAGAATGTTCCTTTACCTTTCAACAACTGGCCATAAAGCCCTCCAAAACAGGAGTCACCTGCAATTATTACATACTGCTTCCAGTTAATTAAAAAAGAATGTGATTCATAAAGTCCCAACTTCCATTCTGAGTTAAACAAACCTCTGCATCTGCCTACAATATTAGAAGAGTCTTCTTGGGGCCAGCGCTGTGGCTCACTTTGTTAATCCTCGGCCTGCAGCACTGGCATCCCATATGGGCGCCGGGTTCTAGTCCCGGTTGCTCCTCTTCTAGTCCAGCTCTCTGCTGTGGCCCGGGAGGGCAGTGGAGGATGGCCCAAGTACATGGGAGACCAGGAAGAAGCACCTGGCTCCTGGCTTCAGATTGGCCCAGGGCCGGCCGTTGCGGCCATTTGGGGAATGAACCAATAGAAGGAAGACCTTTCTCTCTGTCTCTCTCTCTCACTGTCTATAACTCTACCTGTCAAATAAATAAATAAAAATCTAAAAAAAAAAAAAAAAAGACGACGACTCTTCTAGATTCAGAAAAACCAGTGTTAAATAAACTAGGTGCTACTGATGAATACAAGTAAACAACTAGGTCTCCTATCTCTAGCCTCTGGACATGCCAATATGATCCATCGACAAGATCCAAGGATCACTAAAAGTTACGGACTTTTCTCTGTTTGGTTTCTCTAATTCCCATGGTACTAGCACATGAAATTCCTGATGGCCAGACTTCAACACGTGTATTCAAAGAATAAACATTAAATTTACCAACTACAGATATTCCAATGGTTGCAAGATTAGACAGGATCTTAGTTGTTGGAACAGTTCTAAGAGCAACCTAGGAGCCTGGGAGTAGGCCTCTGTGGGTGCTTAAACTTCTCTACCCAACAGTCTTTAACAAAAATCTATTAATCACCTCCTAAAAATGTGGTCCAATGAGGCCCTGGGTTGGATCTAGTTCCCCTCCTTATCTGCAGTTTCACTTTCCTTGATTCTGGTAATCTGTGGTCAACTGTGAGACAAAAGTCTTAAGCTCAGAAATAAACAATTCATAAACTTCGAGTTAACTTTTATTACTTAAAGTTGTAAAAAGTTATATTGTTATGTTTGTACTATTTTATTATTGTTGTTCATCTCTTATTGTGCTGATTTATAAAGCAAGCTATCACAGGTATAGATGTGTAGGAACAAAGCAGAGGATACACCAGTACTATCCACAAAGGGGAGATGCTGTGGTAGTAGTCACAGTTTTGGGTGTCCACTGGGGGTACTGGAATGTATCCTCCTCAGATAATAGAGTATTGCTGTATCTAGTAATTATTTAAAAGTAAATTATCTACTTGTTACATAGCCATTTACGTACACTTACTTGTGTCAAAGCACTTCAAAAAGTTTGTGGAAAATGGAGTTAAAAGAGAAGTTAAATTCGGGCTCAAAGGAGCTTTGAAATCAATGCGTATCAGGAGTCTTCAAAAAGCTCATGGAAAAAGTACATTATGAAAAATTATGCATAGATTTGAAAAAATTTGCATCAAAATAAACTTACCTCTCACTTCCACTTTCCATGAATTTTTGAAAGCACCCCTGTATTAAAGGTGACACCAGCATTAAGGGATATGGTAAGTGGCTAGTTGAGTGTGTGTGTGCCCACACATAGCTAAGCATGTGCACCAGAGCAAGGGAGTGAGGGATGAGGTGGCATCTTACGAATGTTACCGATCCCTGACAGAATCTTGAGGGGTCACTCACACAGATCCCAGGGCACACTGGGTCTGGTGGATGTTGCTTGTGTTGACTTGTCTGTTCACTTTCCACAAGGCTATGTGTTAGTGCTGGGAAAGGAGACAAGGGAGGCAGCTTTGCAGCTGCAGCCAGCAGACAAGTTCTTAATACCTCAACTGCCCTTAGCATAGGAGGAGCCATTAGGGAAGAAAGAGTTGGGGCCACAGAGGCCCAGCGGTATTTAATAACCATCAATGTCTTCAGCTGTCAAAGCCAGCCAGCCTGAATATAACCTACTAATTCTCCCCACCACAATCAACAGTCATTTCGACAAGTGACTTCGGTATCAGAGGCCACTGTGGTAAGAACTAGAACACAACCACGTGCCACTACACTAAATTACGCCTAAGTACAAATGTGAGACCTCCATCATATATGTATAACAGACGGATTAAACCAGCTATAATTTTCAAGCCTCAAAAGAAAATTCCAAGCTTTTCGGTCTATTCCCAGTGAAAGATAGTGTGATGAATGTCATAATAAAAAATAACTTAGGAGGAAGAAATAATTCTTTATGCTTTTTAAATTTTCCTTATGAAACGCATCATTTTAACGTAATCCATTTCAATATACTTATCCATAAATGTAAATTTGTTTTGATAAAATGAAGAGCCTTTTAATCCAAATTGCACAGTGATGCTTCCACACTGATCTGTTATAACTTAGTAATCAGAGTTAACAGACTGCCTAATTAACCAAGTCATCATGTGCCAAGATCCAAATATGGGATGAATTGTGGGCCAAGGAGAAAATATGATGGACATGAAAATTATTAATTCAAGGAAGCATCAAAAGCATGTGTAGCTAAAGTTCCTTACTAAATCTCACCATCTTTAGTGTCTTCCACTTTTATAATATAACTAATATGTGAAAATGAACAAAACAAATTACATTCTACCCAGGGCACACAGAAAAATATGTCTTACATCAACTAGTTAAACTGACATAACTAAATTCATTTTTAAGCTTGTGACAACCGAAGAGGTAAAAACCATAGCTGCTTCCCGACAGCTACAAGTAACATCTGCGAAGGGCTGTAGGGCCAGGACCATCGTCCCCACTGCACACGGCCAGAGATGTTTGCTCACCGCCTCAGTGCTAACCTAAATAAATAACCTAAAAATAAGGTACCGTTTTTATCCTCCAGAACCAGATAACAAAATCAAGGCTCAAAATATTTCTTTGCCCCTAAGAATCTATGAATAAACAACCTTCCAAATATTGGGGGAAGTGATTTTAGCAATTCCACTATTTAACTCGTCCAGATTTCTCTACCAATTTATTATCAACTGATTAGGAGGCAGAAGACAAGGGCTAACTGAAAAATGCCAAGGGCTCACCTGGACAGACACCTTCCACCAGCAGCTCATCACGCCCATCACTTACACTGCTGATAGGACCTGAAAGACATGTCGCTTTCACTGGGCTGACATACTTTACAAGCCAATTTCCCTAGGTAATTCAAAGTCTGGATGTAACAGAGAATTTATCGGTAGACTAACGATATTTAAGTCCAGCAATCCCACCTTTCTCCCCTTGGCTGCCTGACCGCATTCCTGTTTATGTGTGGACACTACACCTGTTGTCTCATTCCTGTGAAGTCTTCCAATGCCCCTCCAGCGACCCCTCCCCAACCCCAGCAGCGTTCTTGTAGCTTCTCTGTCACCTAATTATAACTGACCTTTCTGTCTACCTAGAGATAGAAGGATGCTGAAACCAAATACCTTGCCTTAGGATGCCAGTGACAGACGGCAGGTGGATGGGTGGATAGGAGGATAAAGAAGAGGAAAGCAGGTAGTGAATGAACTCCAGGCTCCTCTAGTAGAAGGTATGGCAGTATTTCTCAATCAGAGCCTACATTCAAGGTAGCGAATGCCACTGGAGATGTCCCAGTGTTAGGAAGACAACATTGTGAGAAAAACCCTCATAGATGGCTTTTAGTTGTAGGCTAGCTGGAGTAGGTTCTGTACATCTTGCAAGTTCCATGTATTTGCCACGCATCAAGGACGTTGTCTTACACAGTAGACACACACAGTCCCATTCCCAGAATTCTGCCCCTTTCCTCTGAAACCAGCACCCCTCTCACCTACTTTTTACTGTCCTGTGTAGGCCACACACCACCCACTGGCTAGGGAGACAGGCCAAGTGTGCCATCACACCTCCTGCCACACAGTCCTGCCCCAGCCCCAGAGAAAAGTTTCAGTGACAGGCACAGGGCACACAGCAGACCAATCACTGAGGAAGTTGCTAGAACTCCTAAGGAAAGAGTTCGCTGCTGGAGATGCGATGAAAACAGATTTACGAATGCTTATCTGGGGCTACACTTTCATGAAAGAATTCGACATGGAGCACAGCACAGCCGAGAGATGGAGACTGAAGCTCCACGGAGAGAGGTGGACCTTCTGCTCCGGATGTCCCAAAGCTGGTCCTACCATCTGACTTTTCAGTATCCCTTAGAACCAAAGAGATCTACAAGTTTTGTAGGCAGTGTTCAAAGTAGCCTATTCTCTGCACTAACATACAGATTTTGATACTTCAAACCCCTTACGTAAAAATCACTCATCTGTGGTCCCTTGGAACTGGCTTTCCTGTATTTTTTCAAGCTGAATATTTTAGTAACGCCTGTAGTTCGAAATCGTTGGCCTACTGCATGACAATCTGTAATTCTACTGACCGAGAAACTAAAGGTCTCTGACTGTTAGCCAGGGCTGTCACTCAGTACCTCAGATCCTTCACCCAGGTAGGTAAATCAAAAGGCTCCCAGGTGAGTGCTCCCAAAATCTAAAGGGGCATTCCGCACCTTCTGGCTGGGAAAAGCCCCAGGTAGAGAACGGATGCTTTGGGAAGGAGACCCTCTCGCCAGCCACACTTTTTCACACAGGTGATTGAGTGGAACAAATCAATTGTTGGGTGGTCAGAGCCTAATCTGAGATCAAATGCGGGCTACAGAGATGAGGTTAATTAGAATAATGGACCAGAGAAAAATGGCTCAAAGACCTAGAGGAAATGTCTTAACAGGCACATCCAACTGGAGATGGAAGGGTGCCAGTGCAGCGGTTGTCCTTGTTCCTCCTCACTCTGGGGCAGTCTTGGCGGTTCCCAGAGCTCTTGCATTAGCAGGAAGAACTAAAGCATTTGCAACACCCGAGTAGGATCACCGAGGTCCCACGGCTCAACATGCAGCAGACGGGCAGGCCCAGGGTGGAGACCCTATGTCGCAGCAAGACAATGCCTACCTGTCCACACCCCGAGAAAACATTCGCGTGGGGAAGACCCAGTGGCACAGTGGTACAGCCAGGTCACCAGAGCAAGGAAGTTTCCGGTTCAAATCACAGCTCTGGGCCTTCCACACACAGGAATCTTTGTGAGTCATTTAACTCCTCACCTCGGTTTCCTCATCTGTAAAATAGGCCTTTAGGATATAATTACCTCAGAGAGTTATTTTGAGTTAATAAACATCCAGTGCTTAGAATCACGTCTGGCGGATACCTAATTCTCAGTAAATACAGATATGAGACAGCAGCTGTTTCAGAAGCCAGAGTGTTTCTCTGAATGACTGCTCTCGGCTGGAATTCTCAGGTTTAGCTTTTGCATGAGCTTTAGACAACTCCCTTTCTTCTCACTCAATTTTAAGGGAGAAAGAGGAAATCATATATGCGGGGTATTAGTAATAGTATGAAATGCAAATTATTCTAGGTACACATATCTAGATAAACCCAAGAAGGCCTGAGCGCCACTTATTCTAGGAGTAAATGCAGAGACTGCGTGGCTAGGGAGGGGATTTGAAGTTGGGAGAATGAAATGACTTGGGACAATAGGGATGAAGATGAGGCGCAGGCTCTCAGCTCAGCACACCAGGGGTACAGGCCACTGGCACTGAGAAACTCAACCCAGCACACCTGGACCAGTGTCACCGGCCCCAGGAGGCCACGGCCCCAAACCGGACCATGAGGATGCAACAAAAGATCAATACACTGCAGGGGAGGTGTCCCAGCAAGCTCCCAGTGCTTCCTGCAGATCCTCAGGCACCAGGGCACCGGGGAGACAGCAGGGTGAGGTCCAGGAGCCTGCCAGTGTCCTGTGCAAGCCTTCCGAAGTCTCCGATCGCATGGATGTTTCCCTTTTCGGGGATTATTATTTCAATGTCTGAAATAATACTGGAGACAGGTGTTACGTATTTTTGGAGATGCAGAAAACTTGGATGTTAGCTACCCAGAAGCTTCCTTGGAGTCTAGCAAAAGCTCTTCTTCATTTGGTCACTCACCTTGCCTGACATATGTTGGATTTTATCTTTTTCTTTACTAAAAATGACACAGGGAACCAAAGTTGATGGCTTCAACCCTATTTTAAGCATGTATTGTTATTTTTTTTTTATTTGACAGAGAGGAAGGTCTTCCTTGCATTGGTTCACCCCCCAAATGGCCACTA
The DNA here is from genome assembly GCF_033115175.1 of Lepus europaeus. NCBI lineage: Eukaryota > Metazoa > Chordata > Mammalia > Lagomorpha > Leporidae > Lepus > Lepus europaeus. The sequence goes on from NC_084835.1 coordinate 45,761,639, forward strand.
CGGCTGGAGCTACGCCAATCTGAAGCCAGGAGCCAGGTGTTTCCTCCTGGTCTCCCATGCGGGGGTGCAGGGCCCCAAGCACTTGGGCCATCCTCCACTGCCCTTCAGGGCCACAGCAGAGAGCTGGACTGGAAGAGGAGCAACCGGGACTAGAATCCGGCGCCCATATGGGATGCTGGCGCCACAGGTGGAGGATTAACCAAGTGAGCCACAGCACCGGCCCCATTATTTTTATAAGTTGAAAGGGTATAAACTAATAACATAAATGATCACTTTAATATCTTAGGTAACACCTTTTTTTCAACAAGCCATTTAATAAGAATATGTGGCTTGATATATTTCAACCTTTTCCACCGAAAATAAAAAGTTATGTGATACAAAGAGAGTTGGGCCCTTATCTGTGCTTTAGCCTTTTCCTTTTTCTTTCTGTTGAAAGGCATAGAGACAGAGCTCCAACTACTGTTTCACTCCCCCAGAGGCCTGCAACAGCTGGCTGCCAGAGCTGGGAGCTGGGAATGGTCACCAGGTTTCCCACCGGGGTGTCAGGGACGCAATTACTTCAGTCATCACTAGTGCATCTCAGACTCGCATTGGCAGGAAGCTGGAGTCTTGAGTAGAGACGGGACTTGGACCTAAGTACTCCAGTGTGGAGTAAGGGATGTGGGACATGGGCACCTTACCTGCCAGGCTAAATGCCTGCTTCTTCCCGTGCTTTAACTTTTACATCACAAAATCACAATGAATAACACATGTCAAGCACTGACATGCTGGAACAATACAGCACAAATAATAGACCATCGTCTTTAAGCAGGTGAAAGAAATTGGTGTTCACAATGAAAGATATTTATATCTCACTCCTTTCCATCTATATAGCCTTGGATTTTCAATCAAAAGAGGAGTGTGTGAATTTTCAGGGCAGATATATCTAGTGTACTTTAAAAAAATAATGGAGAGAACTTATAGAAATTTAAAATGCTTTCCACTGCAAGGCAGGTATCAAATCAGCTCTGATTAACTTAAAGGTGAACCAAATCCCCAACAAGATGGCTTAATCACAGGGCAGGACCTTAAACTCCACATTTCCAAGGTTTTGCGGATGTGGGTCAGGCTTCACACACTAAGGCATCCCAGTGGGTGAGGTATACTGCTTGTATTATCTGAGATGGGGCATTAAGTACCCAACAGCTAACAAGACAACAATCAGAAAACAAACCATCCCAGTGTTGGCTCAGTTTTTACTTTCTAGTTTTCAGGTCAATGCAGCACCTGACACATGAGCACCTATAGTGAGCAATCAACATTCTTTGCTATCTCTGCCACCTCTAATGTGGAGGTGGCAAGAAAACTCAAGAGGAATTTCATTGGCTGTCATGGTTTGAATATGATTTGGGCGCCTGAACTCATGCAGGAATTTGGTTCTCAAAATCTTACGTTAACAATCCTAAGAGGGTAGAAATTTAATGCCATTATGGTGTTTAGAGGTAAGACTCTTGAGAAGTGATCAGATTGCAATAGATCATTAGGATGGAGCCCCCAAAACTGAATCCCGGTGGCTTTGCAACGAGGAAGCAGCCACACGGAGACAGGTGTAGACAGAAACACACTGTCTCTTTCCTGGGAACATCCTGTGCTACCTCAGGACTCTGGCAGCAAGCACGTCATCATCAGAGGCTGAACCAACAGAGCCACCTGACCTTAGATGGTGAAAATCCAGAATCATGAACTAAAATAAGCTCCTTTTCTTTATAAAGTGAGCCTGCCTCGCGTATTATAATGTAGGCAGGCCGACAGATACACCAGCACAGTTCTCGATAGTGTTTGCTGATTTTTCTAAACCAACAGTACAGTTATTCTGTTCAGGGTCCTAGGCAAAGCATTTTACAGGTATCATTTAACCCTTGTAAGAACACTCTGAGATGGGTAATACTGCTATGAAACTGAGACCCAGAGAAACAAAATAATCCAACCAAGGACAACCAGCTAGTGAATGAAAGCACTAGGATCTGAGCTTGGAAGCCAACGTTGTTAATCAACCTCCACCTCCAGCCCCAATATGATTTAGGACCAAATGGCAAATGATTCTATCTTCATGGGGAAGATGATGCACAGCCCCTTCCAAGCAGAAGGAGCAGAATACTCCTAGAGAAAACCCAAGGGTGGTCTCCCATTCCTACAGTAGAGGTGATGACTCCTCACCCAGGTGCAGCCCTGAAAACAGAGAAATTCACAGGGACATCCCCAACTGTACGCGGACTGATTCAACAAAGCCTGACTGTGTGCATGCCTGTCGCATCCCAGGCACTGTGAGCGCCAGGAAAGCCACAAAGGATGAAACAGACCTGCTACTTGCTACTTATCAGGTCGAGAGGTGTGTTCACCAAGTGACAGAAGCGGTAATCAATAAAACAAACAAGAGCAAGAATACTGACAAAGGGGTAGGGCCGGTCCTTTAACACCAGTGGTCAGCAAAAAGCTCCCCAAGGAGATGAGGTTGGGACTGGGCACTGATGGGTTGTGAACAGGAGTGCTGGAACACACTGAGCTTGGTCCATGCCGACTCCTCGATGGTCCAGGGGCAAGGACAGGGTGTGGCACAGCGAGGGTGTTTATGGAAAATATTGCAAACTAAGTGGCAGAAGCACAATTTCCAAGAGTCTTTTGAACAGGCAGGTCCTCCCGGCCACTATCGCTACAGAGCGCATCCGGTCAAAGCAGTGTCAGTGGGAGGCAGACCCAGGGCCCGGCCCAAGGAAGGCTCGACGCAGCCTCCCTGAGGCGGAGTCGCCGTTCAGGAAGTGATCGCTGTCGGATCCTCATTACAGGTGGGGAAAGACTCCCAGACTCCCACTCGTGTCACCCAACCGTGCTGGAGAACTCAAGAGACAGGCACGGTTCCAAAGCCACCACTGTGACCCAATCTTTGGGACATGCAGTCAAGCACCCCATCCACGATCTTTGCCACAACGATGCAGCAGCTTCTGTACGTGGGGGACACTGTCCTTTGAGGGCCAATGCTAAGAAGATGTGTGGGCACCCAGGGCCTGCTGTGCACAGTCAGCACAGAAGCAGAGAAAGGGCAAGAGGCAGAAGACTGACATCACGAGGCAACAGCCTGCACACGCGAAACCCTACAGTGTCAGATTACCATCAGCGGTGCCAACTTGAAAGCAGTGAGTGGATTCTGCTTGCGAGGCAGGCCCACGGTCTGCATAAGTCAAAAACGGAACAGACAAAGAACTGCACATCTCTGGGAGAAGGCATCAACACGGGGCCCAGAGATCTGAGCTCCGGCAGCAGAGGTGGCCACTCGTCCACAGGGCTGCGGGCATCTTGGAACATGGGCAGGAGGGCCACCTCCCCCAGCCTCGGCTAGAGTTCATAAGGGAACACCAGGGGAGATGCCACGGGCTGGGAAACAGACATCGTCCCCCAGAGAGACATCCACCAACGCCTCAGCCAGAGGATGCTAAAGGGGCCCGGACGACAGGGACCTCAACCACCTCACCTGGGGTGCCCAGGGCAACGCTGGCATCCACTGCACACCAGGGCCTTTGGGAAGTTCTGGCAACGTCTCACTCACTCCTCACAGTCAGCCTGCTCCTATTATTGTCCCTATGTTCCATCTGAGGAGGCTGCAGGCCAGCAAGGTTAAGCAACCTGCCCAGGGTGGCTCAGGCAGCAGGTGCAAGAGGTGGGACTTGAATCTAAGGCCTCCAGAACAGAGCAGAGCAGGCACCCACAGCAGGCAAGCTGATTCACGGCACCCACAGCAGGCACGCACTCTGCGCTTGAGAACGTGTTCACACATTTCATGGACACCATCACGGGCCAGCAGAGGCAGAGAACAGAATCTAAAGCACAGGGGAATAGTTTTGCCCAGGTCTTGGAGTTGTCCTAAGAACAGAGGGGCAGTGAGAAGCCATCAGCGATGTGCTGTGCACTTACTGGGGCTAACAGCAGCGGGTACAAGCCTGCACATAGCCAGGAACCTCACACTGGTCCTCAGGCCTGACAAGAGCATGTATCCATGGGAAGAAAACACTCTGGTGTATGTGCAACTCTGAAATTTAATTTAATGTATAGTACTCTGGGGGGGGGGGGGGAACGTATTGCTCAGGTTTGCCACGGCACATTTAGTAAGGATTCTGTGGTCCTACGGTATTTACTGAGATGTGTATCTGCCGAGAATCAAACAGGCTGAAGCTCTAACATGTGTAAAACAAACAACATGTGCGTCAACAGAACACACTAGGGAGTCACTGAAAATTTAAAAACACGTAAGAAAGAATCACCGTCATGATTTTGTGTAAGTAACCACAACTGGCACTCAGTAACCAGCCCCCTCTTCCTCCTTAATAGTATTAGCATCCAGCATGTACCTGGGACACCCACCTGCTCTAGTTAAAGGCTTCGTTTTCTAAGACGCCCTTACAGTGAGGGGTCGCTAACAGGACGACAGTAGAAGACACGGGGGAAAGTTACCGGGAGAGCTCTTTCAAGAGGTCTGCCTCAATGGGTAGGACTACCTCTTGTGTTGCTGGAATGTCAGCCTGTTTCCTTCAGGATGCAGAGGTGATGGCCAGAGAGCCGGCAGCCACGCCGTGACCTTGAGAATGCAGCAACACCACTGAACAGGTGAAAGAGAAGGAAGGCATGCCGCTCTCGCCAGATGTCTTTTTGAGAGAGACATTCAAGTAACTCTTTTGGGCAGTCGTTATCTGTTACTAGAAAATTGCTCTTATCTGATAGAAGGATAGGAAAACACGTTTACACGATGAATTTCAGGAAGAAAAATAAAAAACCTAGAAAATTCGTGGATCGGGATTTGATTCCTCCTCTATTCCCAAAGCTGTTTGTTTGGGTCTGACTTTTTCCCTTAATGAGCACTGCTGGTCTGGGGCAGCGTGTTTGCCTAACCTGTCTCTATGTTTTGACATGCACGACTTGTGAAATTCAAACATACTTGTAGACATCCAAAGCATTATTATTTATTAAGGCCTGTATTAAAGGTGGAAGATCTTAAAGCACGCTCAGATTCTGATGATTAAAGGAAATTTAATCGCTCTTCATTGGCATTTGATCTTTAGCCTGCCATAATCTACCCCGTATATCCCTTCATCCATATTTGATACTAAAAAGACATTTCAACAGCTTGTCCATCAACTGTAAAAGAGAAGGAACCGGCAGACAAACCACATTACTCAGAAAATAAACGCGCTTTTCCCCACACTCATTTAGCTCATGAAAGCCCAATGTGATTAAAAGGGTGAAGAAGGCACACTCCTCGAAGTGAGCCAGAATGACTATACGGAGCCGTGCGTGTGCGTGTGCAAACGTTCAAAGCGTTTTCAAGTACATTTTATCTTGTTTCAACCTCACAGCTATGCCCTGCAAGGTATGCAAGGCAGGAGTGTATTTTATGGCTGCTTCTTCCAGAGAGACGGACTGCTCGGAGACAGAGCCACTGGCAACCCAGAGAGGTGTCCGGGTTACAGGTTCCTCCCCCTGCTTTGATGCAACAAGGTTACAGGCGGCCTTCACGTTGAATATGGCTCATGGCCCTTGTCCGTGAACAAGGGCTCCCAGGGGCACAGTCACACCTGTTGGTGTGTGCACTGGACATGGCTACTTCTGTGCTACGAGAGCAGAGCTGGCTGGTTGCAAGAGAGACCGCACAGCCAAGAAGGTGAGCATACCGAGAGTCTACCAACCCTGCCTAGGTCACCTCCCTGCCAACAAGATCAAGTTATGGACTCTTCTTAAAATGCAAAGCCAGTGACGGGGGGCGCAGGGAGCAACATATACACGAGATGCCCAAGAGCTTCCAGAAGTGCTGCCTGTTAATGAGATCAGCCACTGTTTGCCATGGGATCACCAACTACTGCATCACCTGCCCAGGTGGAGGGCAATTTTTGGGCCGTATACGGTGTTGGTGGTGGTTGCCACTTACCCTGAACTTGTAATGTGTCTCAGAGCCATAAAAAACCTGGAGTCACAGGTAGGGGGCATGCATAATGCCACAGGACCGCAACACACCGAGAGACACTGAAAGCAAAAAGAAAAGGCGAGGTTAAGACAATCTGCAGGCTGCGATGCTACACAGAAGATACAGAGGCACGAGCCTTGGCCTTCCCGGCTGCACGCCACACTGAACCTCAGCACAGAGTCATGTGTCCAAGTGCAATCTTGTCCCTTCCCTTCTAGACCCAGCACTCGGCCTAGTGCGTTATAACCCGAGTTCAGTACAGAATTACAGTAGAAGGATAAAAACTCCCAGTCTTGACGGCACTACCACTCACTTAGTGTCCTTGAACTTGGCATAATGCCCTATTTCTTAGGCTGAGTTCTCATAATTTGAACACACTGTGAGAAATAAGGGTGTGAAGCCCCAGGAGGCCCGATGATGACGTTACGTTTTGGTCTTTTAGCCTCTCCCAGTGCATCCCATAGAAGCAGCAGGGGACACACACATGTACACACGCCTGCACGCACACATGCCTCTCCCCACCCCCAAATCAATAAATGGACAAGCTCTCTCCTGTCAGCCCCGCCCCCTGCAGCTGCCTGTGAGATGCAGATTTACCCTGGCCTCCTCATGGTCACAGCACTGCACGTGCTAGGGCTGCACGCCTTCCTGCCCGAGTCAGGTTATTAGTAGACCATTTACCAAACCTAATTCCGAGTAAGTTCAAGTTGCTGGTGAACAAGTCAACTCATCCCCCAAGCACTTTCAGAAAGGTTTTGCGCGACGCTGTTGGCAGCAAGGTTTCCCAGGCCCGCTCTTTTCTGTACAGATCCTTGAGAAGATAATGCCACCGAGAAGGCCCTTGGGATTACAGAAGGGACTCTCTCACATCAGACAACGCAACCACAGACAGAGGTGACAGCATGCACTGCAGGATGTGTGTGGTTCTCTTTCAACAGCCAGTCACTACGCTGTGAGCGTGCAAGCCTCCAAACCCAATCACACGGAGCAGCTGAAGCTGAGGAGGCGCTCTGTGACGTTTTCTGATTTGAATAGTCACATCTCTCCAGAAACTCCGTGCGCTGTCCGTCTGTCTACCAGAGCTCAGGAGAGAGTTAAGAGATGGTACTTCCAGAGGGTGTCTCTCGTAGATCCGAGATACATTGAGGCCATAGTTGTCCACGGTGTGCTTTCTAGGTGTTGGTTGTCTCGTGTCCCTACCCTGTTTGCTTATGTACCATGGCTTCAAAATCTTCATTCACATACGATGTGCTGTGTTGGCATTATTCCTCTGAAACAAGGCAGCTTAGGACTCTGATAAGAATGCATCAAATATACTTTTTTAGGATAATTTCAGGCAGCAAAGGCTGTAATTGTTCAAAGTTAATTGGTGAACTCATTAATGAACAACTGCCACCCCGGGAGAGGGGACCACTGTCAGCGGCTCATCAGAGTAATGAGATAACAAAGTTAATGACATTGTCTACAGTGGACTTCCACTTCCTCCCGCTCAGAGTCTGCATTTGTGAACACTGCTTCCGACACCCCGGTCTGTGTGTGCTGCTCTTCACAAAAACTGCTCGCGGTGGACTCCTCGCATGGAAGTCAGCACATCCCAGCCTTCACATCAGGGCAGAGCGAATGGAAAACTTTTCGGCCCTTTATTATCTACTTGTAAAATGTTATAAGCCTGTAAACTAGTTAATTTATGAGCCGTGCTAATAATCTGCTCACACTTGATCGCAGGTTTCACAAATACAGTTTGTGGGAGGATAATTTGTAGGTCTGGCTTCTCGGCTAAGGGGACACTAATGTGACACAGTAATGTGACATTGACGGCGGGCCACACTAATGACCGCGCTCCAAGACAGGGCTGTCAGCCTGTCGTTCCAGGGAGAAGCCAACCTGCTCTCACTGCGGCTCAGGACTCGATGCTCAACTAATTATTCAGACAGCGACATTAATGAGAACCCTCATGTTTATTTTCAACATACTAACCAGTGCTTAGCTTCCATTTGTCTGATATGGTCACTGATTAAAATGTGTTTCATGAATAGCAAATGTGAACTCGCACATAACAAAGAAGCACCACAGAAAAATAAGGGACGGCTGCTTGGGAAAACCAACCTGGTCAACTCGCTTTCTGACTCCAACGCGGTCAAGGACGAAGTGACAGGCAGCAGGAAATGCCACGAGTACCAGGCAAGGAATATTTTTAATCACACATGTCCAGGGACGGGCTTGACTTCTGAACTGAGAGCCCTGGATCTACACGGTCAAGAGCAACTTCTATTTCAAATAAACTTCATTAACTTTGCGAGAGCAAGGGAAGACTTTAAGTGAATTTTTCCATGGAAGAACCAAACAGTCTGCTTTCATGTGCTCTTTCAGCCTTAGAAAAGATTGATCTTTGATTAAACTGTCTCAAATATGATCCTCATAAACATTAATAAGTGCAGGTGTATCCTTTCAAACTGAATGTAAAACTGTACTGTTGTTTCTTTAAAGGGTTCTTTAGCATGCTCTTATACATTTTGTTTGGAGTCTTACTAAACCTTGTAATCAAGTTCTTTCTACTTTAAATTAATTTCCTATTTTGGTATGATAAATTTTGTCCTTCATCTAATGGTGATTATAATCCTAAAATATTCATATAATCATAATTTGAACTAAATAACTTTTTTTAAAAAAAAAAGTGTGCTCAGATCTATTAGAGGTGTTAGAAAAATACTCCCAGGGTGGTTCATTATAAGAGGTTCAATTTGAATTAAATAACAGTGCTACTATTTCAACAAACGCTCGATCTGCCATCCGGATGAAGAATTCTCCTCAATACTGTGTGTGAGTTCTGATTTTATAAAGAAAGCAAAATAAATACGAGTCCATGTAGATCACTTTGGGAACGAAAATGTCATTGCATGCCGCATGCAATGTTTCTTAAGTATGTATTTCTAAACTTACTCGCTAGAGATAGATCTGTAATTTTAGAATGCCAAAATGCCTAAATGGCACACAACATGTGGGAGGCAGATTCAGACTGCAGGCTAATTTTTAAAATATACTTCACCAAGTACCAGATAAATGGTTCCCAACCATCATGAGCACCTCTGAGCACTGCTACTTCATGGGCACCTGTTGGAGACAGGTTCTTAGATAATCGGCACCTTGGGCAGCTGGTGTGTGCTAAGCACCTGCCCCCACAATCTCTCTACAAAGTACGTTCTGTCTGTGGCAGAGGCTGGGTACATGCCCACCACGTGCATTTCTTCTTCCTAGGCACCTGGTTAGACTGCATCTCCTAGCATCCTGTGTGGCTGGGTGGGGCCTTGTGTGGCCAAGTTCTGGTCAAATAGTCGGAAGTGGGTATCTGCTTCTTCTACTGGGATCCTGAGGCCTCAGGCACCACCCTAACACCCTCTCTTCCTCTTTGATTGTACACCGAGAGGACAATTCCTGCTTTCTGAGATAGAGGACCCACTGGACCAGCGAACTCCAGTTCTGGGAAGAGCACATATAGCACGGAACCACTACCATTCCTGTCCCCATAAACCACTGCCAGCTTTGAACTGCCTAAGAGATACACCTACAGTGGGTACACCTGCACTGGGCTAAGCCTCTGTGGTTTTGTTGTTGTTGTTGTTGTTACAGCTTCTAATACTCTCACTCAAACGTGTGGGACTTTCTGATAGTCTCTGGGCAAACCTGGGTCAGTAAAATGCTGTGGAATTGGAAATATTCCAGAAGGTATTTCTGCCTGGTGTCCATCCATTCCTTTAAGTACGCTCAGGGTGGAAAAGGGGAAAGAAACAGCTGAAGATTTTCCTGAGTGTGTCAGGCAAGTCTTCCCTTATTTCATCTTCATGTAGCCCAGTGAGTAAGTTTGACTCCCATTTTACAGATGATACTACTGACCCTCTAAGAAGTAAAGTACAAGCAAGTACCAAAGCACATTGATCCAGTTGACATTTCCCTTGCTAACTGCCTAACTGGTTTTTAAAGAATTATTTATTTTACTTGAAAGGTGGGTGAAGTTACAGAGAAGGAGAGGCAGAGGCAGAGAGAAATGTCTTCCATCTGCTGGTTCACTCTCCAAATGGCCTCAATGGTCAGAGCTGCGCTGATCCAAAGCCAGGTGCCAGGAGCTTCTTCCAGGTCTCCCACACGGGTGCAGAGGCTCAAGGACTTGGGTCATCTTCTACTGCCTTCCCACCTCATAGCAGAGAGCTGGATCAGAAGAGGAGCAGCTGGGACTCGAACTGGTGCCCATAAGGGATGCTGGCACTGCAGGCCGAGGCTTAGCCCACTATGCCACAGCACCAGCCCCTAATTGGTTTTTAATATCCAAAATTTATGGAAAATAGATATTTCTAAGTTAAAACATTTTTGGATGCTACTTAAAAGTGACAAATCTAACATCCTCCAAATTTAACACAACATTTACAACAAAAAAACGTGTGAGGGCAAAGTGTCAAATTGCAATACAATGGGTAGAATGTCGGGAACTTCCACAGAGGTTTTGAAAAGCCAGCAAGGACCAAAGGGAATGTGTTTCAGATGTTCTTGGTGGCGAAAACAAAAAGGTCACATTTCAAAGAAAACAAAATGTATGCTAAACCTATATTAACTGTTGGGTAATCAATGTTGTACACATTTTTATAGAATGGGATAGTGGCGAACACACATGAGGCATTTTACTATATTTTAGTTATAATTTAGAACAGAGATTGATCAACTGTTCCTATAAAGGAAAACCAAGGGAACATTTCAGGCTTTGCAGCCATAAGCTTTCTATTTAACTACTCAACTCTGCCATTGTAGTAGGAAAAAACAGCCACACACAATGCATAAACAAATGCATGTGGTTGTGTTGCAATAAAACTTTATTTACAAAGACAGGCACTGGGCCACATGTGGCCTGAGGGCCATTGTTTGCCAGTGTGGGCTTTGGAAAATTGGAAGGGTTTGCAGAGTCTTAGCACATTAAGAGTTTTCCTGCATGAAATGGGCCCTGGGGAGGATTTGCACTCGGAAGGTCGGACCGCCACGAATGGGTAACTGATATGAAGGGGGAGGAGCTTCCATTTGCCAAAGATTCAAATGACAACAGCTGGCAGCACCCAGCTTCCACCACGGTCACTTCTTCCCCTAAGTCCTGCCACCTTCCCACGGGCCCATGCCCCCACAGAAACAGCTTCCAGGCTTCCAGTGCATTTCTGGGCAAAATCCCAGTCATATTTGCAACAGAAGAAAAACTGGAAGCTTTTCCTCAGTCAGTAGAGCAGGCCCCTGTGTTAAGGTTAACATAGGTAACGGTTACCTTAAGGACTTAAAGTGACCTTCCATTATGGACTTTTTTTTTTTTTTTTTGGAAAGCAATATAAATAACATAGAGATATGTTAAATGCCATAGGAAGAGTGAATGCCAGGAAGTCAGAAATGACATCCATCATTAGTTTTACAATCAGGCATGAAGTCTCCCTAAGTTAGAGTTAAACAGCTCTCTTAGATTTGGAGGATGTTCTTTGTTAACCAGTTTCAGGGTAGGAGCTATGTGTCCAGTGACTGAATATGTCAGAAGTAAAGTATCAAATCCATTCCCCACTATTCCTCAAGACTGTTAAGTTATTGTAAGAAAAATCTGGTTTTCTTCTTTTGGGGCGGGGGTGGTGGCAAAGCTCTGAGACATATACACATGGATTTTTTTTTTTAAAGTCTCAGTTCCCCAGTAATGTTTTATTTTAACAGCTGATGTACAAGATGATTTCAGACTTACAACGGTTAAATTTTCGGAATCTTGTTTTACCTAAAATGTCAATCAAAACAGAACAAATGCAAGAAAATTTGAGTCCTGTCTGACACAGGAAAATGCAGTCACTAAAACTGAAACCGGGGATGGGGAAATACATGCAAATGCTTGTTGTGATGTGCCCTGAAATAAATAACACAGACAACTGTATCTTTAGTAATTCTAAACTATATAAAAATATGTGCAGAGTGGGTGTTCAGTCTAGTCATATGTCCCCATCAGAGTACCTAAGCGCCAATCCAGGCCCTGAAACCCAACTCCAAGTTTCCTGCAAATGCAGACCCTTAGGGCCAGTGGTGAAGGCTCAAGTAGTTGAGCTCCTGCCACCCAGGTGGAAGACATGGACTGCCCGACTTTGGCTTGGCTCAGTCCTGTCTGTTGTAGGCATTTGGGGGGAATGAACCAGCAGATGGGAGATCAAGCTCTCTCTCCCTCTCTTTCTCTTCCTCCCTCTCTCTCTCTCTATTTCTCTCCCTCCCTCTGCTTATCCAATAAATGTATTTTAAAAATAAATAAAACGATGCACCAGGCAATAACAGAAAACATGAAATTTAGTGTTTGCCCTAGAGGGATGAGATTTACAATTTTTGCACTTTCTAGATTTTCTAAAACAAAGTAACTTCTAAAGTATTAGGTATACAATCTAGAAGTGACTTGTTGCTCACTTACACTCACGTATTAATGGTTTCTGACTGCCCATAGTGTTTATGGTATCCTGTGCTCTCAATTAACATTCCTTGAAGCAACTGAGGCGACCACCTTACTTTTTAGAAGTCCTCTTAATGAGATTCCATAAATAAATTAAATTTTTATACTTCCAGCCTTTAAAAGGAATTAAATAATTTTGTTTAAAGAGGTTGATTGCTTGCGGATTATAGCTGTAAATAAATTGCTGGATGCAAAATTACACTTTCTTCTCTTTCCTTTTTCCATGATGGCACACAATAATTTATCTTTTAATAACTTCAAACAATTCTGAGTCATTTGCTCATTAAAAACAAAATACATCTTGATCACGAAGCTTGGCATTTCATAAATATTTACCCCAAATGCACTGCCTGCTTTGAAGCTGGGCTGGTAAGCTCCTGATTGACAGGCAGCTTCTGTGCAGGAGGGAGGAGCCCTCACTGTCAGCTGGGAGAAGGGCGCCATGCTGCCTTCGCACTCACGCTCTCCCTGGCGGCTCTTCCCCAACAGCCAAAAAACACATGATACACGCGATCATCGTTCATCACTGATCCTCCCTCTCATCCTGAATTCACCCCCTGCCTGCATTCTCTCAATGGCTCCCCAGCACTCTAGAAACCAAAAGCTGTCCCGTGACCTACAGGCCCCTGCGTGGTCTGGCCCCCACAGCCTTCCTGGCCTCAGGCTTAACAGCAGAACTCCACCGGCCCCACCAAGCTTTCCACGGCGCCTTCTTTGTGCAGGGCCCTAACATTGGTGGGGAGCAAGACTCAAGACAGGTGAAGGTTTCAGCTCCTCTCCTGGGGGCCACCACGCTCAAGGATTCAGCGGGAAAACCAGGGTATTTTTCCTTCTTTTCCTTTTGTTGTTTTAGAAGTGCATTATAAGGTAAACATACTTCATGTGTTCCGAACAATTCCTCATATCATTTTTCTGCATGAAAATAAACTGAGATTAGTAAACCAAAAATTTAAGTCCGCAAAGCAACTTCATCCCTCTCCTGAAGACATCCAAATTGGCCCACAGTCCTCACCGAGCCCAGAGCAGTGAGAAGCAAGAAAGCTCCAGTTCGTCCTCAGCATCACCCTGGACCTCTTTCCCCCAGAGCGGTCAACTCCAGGAGCAGACGAGCACAATGGTGCCAACTGCAGAACACACACAGATCCTGCGAGACGCGAGCCACAATGCATGGACCAGAAGAATGCATGGACTTGGAGTCACCACCCGGGGGGAGCACGTGATCTGATGTGGACGCACTGCAAGCTACAGCTGCTCCTCCTCAATCCAGCCCGCTGAATCCCGCAGAGGAAGAAGAAGACGAGCTCTTTGTTGGGATTTAAACGAAAGACACTCTCCTCCTGGCATGCAAACATTAAGTGTTCTTGCGGGCGAGCGTTCTTGCAGGACTCTAGCGGAAAGAGGGTGCTTATTGGGGAGCAGGCTATAGACACGGCAGGTGCTGTGCTTCGTTCCGATCACACCTCAGCAGCTAAGTCTAAACACAAGGGAACTGACCCCATCTCATGGTCTTCTTCCTGGGTACACTGGAAGGCTATACTGCTCCATTTCCCTGACAGCTATGACCGTGTGACTGACGTCAGGACAATGGGATGTGGCCAGAAGCAACAGGCACCACTTCCAAGCCTGATGCAAAGACGACAGTGCTCCCTGTGCCTCTTCCCAGTGATCCCGGAGGCCCCAGTACAGGATCCATGAGTGAACAGCTGTGCTCCGACATGAAGGGAACACAGCGTATGCCTCTGATGTGTGAAGCTACTGAAAGGTGTGGGCTGTCACAGCAGCAAGTGCAGCACATGCTGACTACGATGGTTTATACTTCATCAGGACCCACCTTAATCAATACTATTCCTGGCTTTGCCTCCCCTTCTCCCACCTTCACTCTTTAGGACCATGCCTTAGTCTCTTGTCTTCCACGAACCACTTGTTATTAAACAGAGCGGCAGGAAATCAATTCTTCAGGAACACATTCATGGAACAGTGACTTTCTCTGTCCTTACCACGTGCCAGCCACCATGGTTGTGGCAGAGGAGAGCCTGAAGTTGAAGCAAGCGAGGTCTCTGGCCTCATGAAGCCGCAGCCTACCAGGGAACACCAACTAAAGCACCTGGGAATGATCAACACAGAGATTTGACCTAAGCACAGAGGTCAAGGAAGAAATGACATTGAAGCCATTAAACCAAAGGTGAAAAGGAGTCCACCAGGTAGATGGGGCTGGCAGGAGAAGGGAACAGTCTTGGGCTTTCCCAATGGCGCTGTTGGTCCAAACAGACACGAGCCAGCACAAATACCAAGTCTTGACAGAATCAATCTTCTGCCTTCTAGGATAACTTGAAAAACAGAGCTTGGGAGTGTAAGGACTTCCAAGTGGAAAAGGCGGCCAAATATATTGAGTAATACAAAAATAAAAGAATGCTATTACACTCCATAAAGCGTCTCAATGGTGTAACTTAAAACAAAACACTTGTTTTTCTACCACTGACAGGGAGAAAGCGGGGAGTTATTCATACCAAAAATCACTTTTCCAAATTATCTGGGAAAATAGTAGCAAGAGACACAAGGCACTAGCCCTTCTCACATACACCCAGCCCCCTCTGCCTTCATAAACACGGTGGTAATCCTGCAAAAGAAAAAAAAAAAAACAGTCATTCTTGTCTATTCTGTCTCACTTATAAACCCATAAGGAAACCAGCACCAGTGCTGCATCAGGCATGGCCCTAACCTTTCATTGCCTGCAACACCAGTGAACTTGGAGAACTCAACTCCTGCATCCTTGCTGGTGCTGGGAGCCGACAGCAGGGTTCCCCAACTCCCATCTCATCACAACCACCTAGTGGGCACCTTCTAACACGCAGCAGGCCCCAACTTAAAATAGCTCTTCTGATTCCCCAAGGGTATGGAGAGACCAGAAGATGCGAATTCCTAACGAGCTGCCAGGCGATGCTGCTGCTGCCCCGATCCTCAGTCTGCTGCTGATGCTGCTGCTGCCCCGATCCTCAGCCTGCTGCTTCCAGCCCAGGGCCCCTGAGCCCAGCAGCTCAGCCCCTACCCCAGCAGAGGGTCTTCTCTATGCAGGCTGGGTGGAGCCGGTCCCAGGGGTGGCATCGTCCAGGCTTCTTCGCCCAACCTCAGGGGACCAGGACCTTGACCTCTCTCCCAGGGAGGCCCTGCTATCAGGACAACAACAGAAGTCCTGGACAGGCCCCGCCTCGGCTGCTTTACACCAATCTCAGAAGAAAACCCAGCCCGTTCCATGGGACACAGGGCCCTGCTGACAACCCAGCTGCCCCCAGCCCCACCCCAGTCACACCTGGAGCCCTGGGGTCTTTCTGTTGCTCATACACACTCACACGTGCCCACCTCTGAGGTTTGGGCCTCGTCAGTCCCCCTGCCTACAAGGCTCTTCCTCTGACCGCCTTCATAGGTGGGGCTCCGTCTTAACCTTTAGATCTTAAATCAAAAGGCTTCTCTCCCAAGAGGCTTTCCCGGGTACATCCTGTACACTGCTTATGTTCTTCTTTGTTGGACTTTTGCTCACTCTCTCTGCTTCCCTCCACCAAGAGGCCAGCTCCACCAGAGCAGGGCCTGCTTCTGCACTCTCTCCAATCGTCCACAGCATGATGACTGTCACACAGGAGGCTCCAACAGCTACTTGCTGAGTGGCTGCACTAGTTCCTGAACTATCCCTATATTTTCTTTCAAGTGAAAAAACAAAAAAAGCTAGGAGAAATCTCAGTTGCTCAAAACTATAATCTAACAGGTTAAAAAAAAAAAAAAAACCGGAATGATTTCCAGCTAACGTAACAGCAATTATGCATCTCTGCTGGGGTGAGAGGCATCGGAGATACCAGCGCGCTGAGGGCTGGAACAGACTCGTCCTGGTCCATCAGCCTGGCAGAGGCCGCCCTGTGCTGCACAAGCCAGCTCACATAACATCTGCAAGGTGCTATCCTCAACCCCTGACTTCTGGAACTTCCTTCTAGTGCCACCCACCCCTGCTGCCAGGTGCAAGAAGAAAAGTGGGTGCCTCACCTCTTTGCAAGCTCAGCTCCTCCACGTGAAGGGCTCTGCAAAACCACTTGTAAGTGTTCTACGCTAACCACAGTTTGTAATTTTGTCACAGGTGTTTGACTAAAAAGCGGACGGAGCCTTTTAAGATAGCACACCCATATTATGTCATTGTGTCTATTCCACGCCACACCTCGGAGCTGACAAAATCCTTTCTTTCTGTGCCATGGCAACCAGGAGAGTTAATGCTGCGAGATTTTGCTGAGGGCAAACCTATACGCTCCAGAATGTTCACGCCTTTACAAACACATGTTAAAGTAGAATTTTAACACAACTTGTCATAAAAGCTGACACTAGTACACTGGAGAGGAAATCCAATGACACGAGTTGTACCTGGCAGTTCAACAGAATATAGGATAAATACTCTCTGTAAGGCAGCCAAAGCCTTGGTTAGAAGTTCAAATGAGGAAGATGACATGAATGAATATTCAAAGTGTACTACACTAAATGATTTTTCTATAATTATAAAAAAATCATTAAAATGCACTCAGCCTCACCCAAAAATCAGTACGGTGGGGTGAAAGTGGTGCCAAGTCTTGGGTGGCCTTGGAAAAGTCAAGAATCCTCCTGGAAACACATGGTACAGAGATGGTTTGACGGATTCAATGATCTCAAAGGTGCCTTCCAGTCCACACTCTCCTGGGGTCTATGAAAGCTTCTGCAGATGCATCCGAGGTGGACAGACACAGAGGAAGGGTGAGCTCACCTCCAGCCTGCTCATTAGAAAGGAAACACGGGAAGAACAGGCATCCCTTTGCAAAGACCAAGGTGTCGGTGGCTATCCTCCGGTTTGTTGTATCTGTGCAAATAAAGTTGTATTTCCCTATACTGCAGGAGGGTGAGTTGATGTAGTAATTACCTGTTACTCTTGACAAGTAAGGTAATTAATGTAGCAAAATACCACTGCAATGTGTGTAAATTTAGACCACCATAATTAAAGCACCCGTCTGTTCAACAAACTGTTCAATTAAGAAAAAATATTGACGGTGTACATTTTTTGAAATTAGAAAACGTATGGAATGAATGACTCTCCCTTGGTTGACATCCATTTCCAGAACGCTTTCACAGCAGGAAGCCCACATAAAGGATATATAATGGAGTGACTCCCACTAAAACACAGGAGTATTTTTTGTGAATGCAACATTAAGGCAAGAGTCTCTTGTACAAGTATTTTATTTAGAATTCTCACTCTACAAAACACTCAAGGAGTATCTGAACCTCAGAACTATTACAGGTAGTGAAGAGCTGAAATGTTATTGTGCAGGATCCAAGCCACAGGGCTGACCCTGAAAGGACATCACCTGAATGTCCCATCACTACTCAGCAATCTGGAAGAGCGGGAGACACTCAACAAACCATGAGCCAATAAAACAGCTACAATGTCCCTGGTCCTCTGGGAGCATCAGAGAGTCAGTGTGGGCATTTCACTACTCCAGTTTCTCCTCGTGTCTCCTGGCCATTTTCAGACCCAAAGGCTGACATCTTGAACAAGAAGGCTACCTGGCCCTTTCCTGTCTAGCAAAAATCATCCCCTGCCTAAACTGCAGTAGAAAATGCCTAGCCATGCAACGAGCTAACTGCTCCAAGACATTAGACCAGAGCTGCAGGAAGAGAAAAGGAGTCTGTGGCCAGATCAGCAGAACAGCAGTTACCTTGAAGGAGGAGGCAGACAGGGAGGCAGGCACAGAGCTTTTGAGTTCTGGTACCTACACGGTGTGGGAGGAACTGGTCAGGGCGTCTCGCATCTCACACTGAGAAGGAAGTTCTTCCAGTCTTATTCTCTGAATTGTTCTATGCAGATAAATTCAGAGGAAGACCAAAGTTGCCCTGAGTAAAGAAACAGCTGGAATTCCGACAGACTACACAGCATGATAGGAGAAAGAAACAGTATAGGATTTTGGTGACATTTAATGATGTCCATACTTGTGTTTTGCTTTTGTTCTTTTCATTCTGTTCAGCATCTCTTACCTTGGGAGATGTAGAAACCTAGGGAAAACGAATGGCAAGGTACCTTCACCGAAATCCAGTCCTAAATGCTCCGTATCTGAGAAGTTGGATGTATCCCCAAGTAAAGAATAAGGAGTACAAGGAGAAATTCTAGACGGAAACACGTTAAGGAAACGAAATGGTTTTTCCAAGGAAAATACTCCAATTTCACACTTGGAAATAATAACAACCTCATTAGGAGAGCAGGATGAAGAAATCACTTTTCTAGCTGTTGAAATAAATAAAGAAAGCCACAGATCCAAACTGAGAAGATAATTTTGTACAAGCAGCCTTATTTCATTCCATGACAGCCCTGGAGTGCTACCTTTTAAAATGAAAATTTTTAAAAATCATATTTCAAAGGAGGCTAATCGAATTATAATAGAAACACCATTAGAATAACAAGATACAATTGGGGGACAGGTTCTGCTGCAAGATTCATGGACCAAAAATAAAAGTTTCTGATGCTCTAATGCTGAAGCACTCGCCACGATCAGAGGAAAATCAATACTGTTTTTTGGGTGAATTTATTAGAGCTGAAATGCCCACAGCATGTATCTCACAAACCACACTGGACCACATCTAATGGGTTATGGTGATATTTCATACTGAGTCTATCATGTGGTCCTCACAAGCCATTAAGTTAAAATTAATCCCATCTTATGGACATGTAAACTAAGACCCAGCAGCTGCTGAGTTCCCCACAAGCTACTGTTCTGAAACAATCTGTTAAAGGGAGTGGTGTGTAGCACCGGCTGGTGCTGGTTCGAGTCCCGGCTGCTCCACTTCCAATCCAGCGCCCTGCTAAGGGCCTGGGAAAGCAGTGGAGGATGGTCTGGATCCTTGGGTCCCTGCACCCACGGTGAGAGACCCAGATGAAGCTCCTGGCTTCAGCCTGGCCAGGCCCTAGCTGCTATGATCATTTGGGGAGTTAACCAGCAGATGGAAGACCTCTCTATCTTCCCTCCCCCCACCCCCACCCCGCCGTAACTCTACCTCTTAAATAAATAAAATAAATCTTTTAAAAAAGTTCTACTCTCCTTGCCATGGGATAAAATGTCCCACTGAGCACATTTAGAAATTACTTCAATGATGTTTGCCTTAGTACTCACAGCTCTGACTGTGCCTCAGAGTTACCAGGCATACTGATTCGTATGTTCAAAAGCAACGGCAGTGGAAGTTGTGAAGTAACACCCAAGTCGGGAAAACAGAGCTGGTTTCAAATTCTGCTACTGCCATTAGGCAGAATGAACACCAAATAGGAGCCTGAGGACTATGGGTCCAATACAGCTAAGTCTCCAGTTATGCCCGCAGTGAGCCCAGAAGAGGGCTCAAGTGAAACACCACCACCACCCCTGGTTTCCAGCTTTAGAGAACTCGGCGCGTGGTTCCACTTTCTCTCCACCTACCCCCTGACCTTCCCCTGGCATCGCAGCGTGGCCCTCTTTCATCGTGTAGACAGAATCTGAGAACCACGGAGTCAGAGGCTGACTTCTGCAGGTCACGTACGTTCTCCAGATGTAGAAACTGGAACAAGGTGAAGGGGAGGGGAGGAAGGGACGACGCCCGTGACCAGGATGCTACCTGTCAGGCTGACTCATCTGTCACCTACAGAAACTTGAAAGTGAGCAAAATGCAGAATAGATTCTTCATCCTTTTTCAGTCTCAAAATTAATACAAACCAGAGAAAAAACTGAACGGGGGCAGGGTGAGCAAGTGCAACTGATTCGACATTAAGGTGTTAAAACGTGAGTCAATGTTTCCTGGGGTTAAGCAACTCTAAGAGAATTCAAGGGCAACAGTCACTTATGCGAAGCTGTCCAAATTCTTATCTTACCTTCATGCCCAATGCCTGTTTACATAAGGAAAGAGTATTTTAAACCTGACATCAAAAATACAGAAAGGTGAATTGGATACTGAAAGCTCTATTGACTCCTGGAGTTAAATGGCCTCTAACATTTAACTCCAGCTTAAATATCTGGCAAAATAATGATAATTAAAATATTATTACTGATTTAGGCATAGAAGTATCACACAAAGGAATTATTTTATAGGAATCATTTATTTATTTTTAAAAGTTTATTTATTCATTTGAAAGTCAGCGTTATGCAGAAGGAGAGGCAAAGAGAGAGAGGGAGGGAGGAAGGGGGGGAAGAGAGAGAGCGAGAGCGAGAGCGAGAGAATGAATGAATCTTCCAGCCACTGGTTTACTCCCCAAATGGCCAAAACAGTCAGCATTGGGCCAGGTCAAAGCAAGGAGCCAGGAGCTTGATCCGAGTCTCCCACATAGATGCAGGGGCACAAGGACTTGGGCCATCTTCCATGGCTTTCCCAGGCATGGATGGGAGCAGCTGGGACTTGAATCGGTGCCCACAGGGAATACCGGAGCTGCAGGCAGTAGCTTTACTCACTACGCCACAGCAATGACCCCAAGAACTATGTATTTTTAGGAACTATGAGCTGGTTTTCATAATCTCATTGAACCCAAAGATACCTGAGAAATTGTAATATTTTCAGATGCTATAATGATGTAGGCACTTTTTCACTCTCATCTTTAGATGAGAAAGCTAAGACTTAAAATATTAAATAATGTTTTTCAAGTTCACAAAGTCAATATGTAGCTGAGTCAGGATCTGAAACCAGCACCTTTTCCCCAACTTGGGTAATTATTTAATAACTAACACACCATACTTTAGAACCTGTCCACTAATATGCCTGGGATAAGGTTTCTTGGTTCATGTTGATGCTGGAAAGTAATGCAACTTGAAAAAACAACTTTGTTTTAAGAAGCTGTTTTGAAATAAGAAACATTTTCTAAGCTGGTAACATGAGGACAGATTATTTTTCAGGTTATAGTAATAATTGTTACTCTATGAATGCTTTGTACAAATGCTTCCCTGCTACTGAGGATCACCTTTTCCTCTGAATTTGGTGGTTTCGTCAGTCAGAGGACAAAGCAAATCGGGAACATCTAAATTCTTGCACCCCCCTCCCCAATATCTTTCTCAAGCCCCGAGAGGAAGCCACAGTGGCTCTGGTATTGCTATACAGCATTTTGAAATAACTCAAGGATCCCTGTCCCAAAGACAAGCAAAAAGGGATCGATACAGGCCAAGGGGATGGGGAGACACCTGTATTTGAGATTCAGTATTAGATTATCCTCCTCAAAGCAGGACAAAAGTCACTGGCCAGGAAGATATTATTCTAGATCATTTAATTTCCTTATATCTCCTGCCAAGGGAAAAGAGATGCCTATCATCAGAAACTTCCGGAGTCGAATGATATGACCCACAAATGCAAAGATGTTTACCTCTGGGGAGAAGGACTGGTAACACATGGTGTCATGTACCATGACACTGTACGATGCTATCAGAGAGGGACTGGGACTTGTTGACAAAACACACAAGTTTCTACCGACGTCCAGTCTCCGAATTTCTTTTTTCTCTTTCAGATCTTTGCAGTTGTTCCTTCATTTCTCCTCTCCCTCCATCACTGATCTTGGTGGTTTCTAGGAAACTCTTCCTTTCTCAGCTGCTCATTTTACTGATGTGCTACTGTACCTGCATCTTCACATTCTCGACTGATGGTCAGCAGAAATGATGGAGGTGACTCTCCTCAAGTTCGAGACTCGAACCTTCCCAGTGACTCTGGGCGTATAGACAAAGCAACTGATTTCATGGAATCTCATATTTAGGAAGTGCTCTTCTCTCCAATTCCATTTCAATCCTTCAAATTAGGTCAAGAACAAAGACTCATCTGGGTGCTCGTCTGACACCTTAATACATACTGATGCCTATTTTTAACAGAGAGCCTCTCCAAATGGACACTTTAGGTAGAAGTACGTAGGCAACGATACACAGGGAGCAGTTAACTCAAGGGGCCAGCAAATCACAGCCAGTGGGGCAAAAGCTAGCTGCCAGTTTTTACAGGGCTCATGAGAGCTAAGAAGGGATGTATTTAAACAGCTGGAGGAAGAAAGCAAAAGAAGAATAGTATTCCTATGACATGAAAAAAAAATACATGGAAATCAAGTTTCTGTGTCCATACATAGAGTTTTCATGAGACACGGCCATCCCTATTCGTTTATATATGAGAGGTCTTCATGAAGTTCAGGGAGGGGGCAGGTGTCGAGCTCTGGTGGAATAGGCTGCTGTTTGGCATGCCCGTAAGCCTTACTGGAGCACTGGTTTCAGTTTTATCTTCTCTGCTTCTGATCTAGCTTCCTGCTAATGTGCCTGGGAAAGTAGCAAAAGATGGCCCAAGTACTTGGGCCCCTGCCACCCACGTGGGACACCAAGATGGACTTCCAGACTCTTGACTTTGGCCTGGCCCAGACCTGCCTATTGCAGCCATCTGAGGAATGAACCATTAGATAAATGATTTTTCTCTTTCTCTCCCTCTCTGTCATTCTGCTTTTCAAATAAATCACTAATCTTCTTAAAAAGTTGATGGAAATGTGTATTGTGAAAAAAAACGCATGCCTGTATTTCAAAACTTTTTGTACCAAAATTAACTTAGCTTTTAATTGCATTGTCTAAAAACTATCTGAAGCCTTCTCATATTGTCTCTTACCTACTTGGGGGCACAATGGTGAAACTCAGTAGCTACATTGCAGAGTTCATGGCCTGTGAAGACAAAAATCACTTACCACTTGCCCTCCACAAAAATCATTTACCATTTGCTGTTTATGTCACTGTTCTGCCTTCACAGTATTTATTTTAGGTTACTATCTAGTTGTGGCCATGGAGGATACTTCTGCTGTTAAGACACGCTATAAAATCTCTTTTCTAAATAGACTGATTTGTGCTGTAACAAGTGACTTAAGGAGATACTGAAATAAATAAAGCATGGGAAGTATATAGTATATAGAAAAATATAAGTAAAATATAAGTAAAAAAATCAAGAGTAACCCAAGCATGGTGAACATAGAAAACTAATAAGCCAAGAATAAGTGGGCAGGCAAGGAGGAGTTGGAAGAGAAAACTGAAGACTATGTAAATAAGACATCCAGATGTAGCAATCTGTCTCCTAAGGTCACAATGGAGTCTGAAATGTGGACCCCTAGTGGACAGAAGTCAGGGAGGCTACCCAAGAACATCAAGCTGGCCAGCCCCGTCACAGGGAGCGGCAGGTTCTGCTCTTACATCCACAAGAGCCTGACACACTGGCCAAGAATTCCTATTCCGGCAACTGGGAAGGCCTTCAGTCCAAAACAACCACCATTGTGCAAGGCAGGTAAAACAATAGCAAAAGGCCAAGCTGCTCAGCGTGAGTCCAGGCTGGACTCACTTCCCAGCCCATGCTGCTTTGCACTGGTATGATCTCCAGTGGGACTCAAGGAAGGTTCCAGGTGCCTGCTTTCACTCTGATGGAAATGTTGTTTCCAAAATGCACTGAGCAGGCAACACGTTCCGCAGCTTCGAGTGAGTTCACATTAGCATTGACAACACTTTACACTCTGCACGGTTTGAGCTGCACAATGTTTATTCTCTAACAATGAAGTTTCCTCAACAGTTTGACTGTACTCGTTTTAGAAATTTCTTTTTGTGAAACAATCTCATATGATTGTGTTTGCCTCTCTGTAACTGAATATGCATCTCTTCTGCGGCCTTTCAACCAAACATTTTCTCCCCGAGACAGAATTGTTGTTTTTGATGGTTCCAACAACACCACTTTCTGTTGTTGAGTCATAGACGCTATCGCAGTAGTGCTAAAATTCATCATCTTTTTCTTTCCATATGATTAATGTTTTTAAAACATGCTAGTAAGACTTAAAAACTTAACCATAGCTGAAGAAAAGGACTTAAAATGCTGAATTCTAGACTTTGGAAATAAGACTACTACGACTCAATGTCAGTTTTTCCACCTGCGCACCCTATTTCAACTGGTCGTCACTTCTTGGGTGAATTACAGTTAGCTTCATCCACTATTTTTTTTTTATTTGACAGGTAGAGTTATAGACAGTGAGAGAGAGAGAGAGAGAGAGAGAAAGAAAGAGAGAAAGGTCTTCCTTCCATTGGTTCACCAACTCCCCCCCCCCCCCCCAAATGGCCACTATGGCCGATGCTGCGCCGATCCGAAGGCAGGAGCCAGGTGCTTCTTCCTGGTCTTCCATGCGGGAGCAGGTCCCAAGCACTTGGGCCTTCCCAGGCCACAGCAGAGAGCTGGACTGGAAGAGGAGCAGCCGGGACTAGAACCAGTGCCCATATGGGATGCCGGTGCCGCAGGCGGAGGATTAACCAAGTGAGCCACAGCAACAGCTCCTTCATCCACTATTAACACAAAAGCTTGAGACAAAAGCTTTCCAATTTTTTTAAACCACAAAGAACTCTTTCTTTATATCCTAAACATTCCCATCCATACAGCCTCTAAGTTTCCGAAGGGTCTACCTAATAATTACTTAGTTAAGTATCCATAATCAATACGAAATATCCACTAACTGGCCAATCACAACACATAGATTCAAATATTTATGGCCAAAAACCAATGAACTTGTCATCTGGTTAACTACAAAAGTCATGCTAAAGGCTGAAATACCTGTAGGCCTTTTGAAATAATACAAAGAGCTCAACGAAATGCATATTCGAGGTTGTGTCTCCAACATGGTTTCTTCGAAGCCTCTTCCAAATAGGACCCTTAACAGTGGGGGAGTGATGGGATTACGGAAAGTTGATTTCACCCTAGCTCCATGATAGCAGCACATTTTTTAGGATATACCAAGTAAAAAATTCCACCTCCTCAGCTATAGGAAGATGGTATGTGCTGGAAACCAGTCCTCTTGGAATTCCAAGAATCCTTCTTCCCCACTCCTGCTTGACACAGTCAAGGCTGTCCTCAGTCCAGCGTCCACCACGAGTCTAAAGCTAACCCAGCTCCAGGGAAGAAAGCAGAGAAGAGAGAGCTGGATCCAGTCTCCCCTGGAGCATGCTTACTCAGAACTTGCCAGTTGGACAATTTAAACCTGGGACTTTCTGTTGCATACAACCAAAATCATTGTAACCTAAATACTGGAAAACTCCACATTCATCTGCTGGGATTTGGAGACTCCCCCACCCCCCAGGCATTGGGAGCACTTGCCACAGTGAAAATTTAAGATTTTATACAATAAGTAACAGGTGGACATTTCAAGCTTGGTGGATGTTTCCCAGTTTCTGTAATCCCAGGTCAGGCACATTGCTGTGAAAGCCATCAAAGATGACAATGTCAAGAAATTGACGTCCCTCATCTAACTGTGAGACAGTTGTGCTGGCTGGAGATGACCAGCATTATGGTAAAGCAATATGAGGAGGTGGCTCTGCTCCAGGTGGCTATCACAGCAAATCCTTGCAGCCAGCTCTGCATGGAAGGCACCATTTAACCAATTCATCAATATCCTTAATTTCCAAGGGAAGGGAAAAAAATTCATATTAGTCTTGATTAAAGAATGATTATATAGAAGTGTCAAACTTCACAAGGAACACCAGGTGAGCAAAGGGACAAGTAAAATGCTATGAGGCTGAGATTTTCGTTTCTTTTTCCCAACATTTAGGAGATTGTTAGCCTGGTAAAAGAAAATGAGTATCCATAAGAAAAGACTAGGATTTGAATCAACCTAATGGATTAAAGGGAAGTAGCAGAAAAGAGTGTGGTAGGTGCAGCCCTAGTGTATGTACCCATGCAGAGCAGCCTCTCAGGTTCTGCTACACTTAGCGGAGAGAGAGGGAAGGGAGAAGGGAATGGTGTCTTGCAGGTGTACTCAGGTAAAAAGATGTACACCTGACCAGTCGGCTGCAGCTCGACATGCGGAAGAGAAGGTCCTCTCGGCTCTGGCAAGCAAGGGGCTGGTGAGACAGAAAAAGAAAGCCAAGTTGCTGTTTTTAAGAAACATGAGTCAACAGCAGAAAGCAAACAAGAAGAAATGAGAAGAGAGATGTGATTAGAGAGGATAAGTCCGGCGATTTGAGGTCACAATCCACAGAAAAAGCTCTCAAGGACCATTCTCAGTGGGTGAATACGTATTATAAGGGCAAGATGGTTGAATGCTTGATTCTGAATTCCTTTGGTGGAAACGTCCCCCAGATCCCGAAACTTCAAATGCCCTGTTTGAGATATGTGGGAGAGAGCCATGGAAAGCAGCTAACTGCCAACACTGAGAGAACAGACAACAGCAATGGGAGGAAGGAATACCAAGGGTTCTTTAGCTGAAATTAACCATGGAAATGTGGAATTCCCATTGGAATTCCCACAGGATATAGGATAATGGTTCAAGCCAATTTTGCTAGAATCTCAAAAGTCAAGGTGACCTCAATTGACAAATGACTTTGCAGATCATTATGACAAAGCAATCAGTACTAAGGCCAATTGGGGATTCCCAGGAGAAACATGAGCTAGAGCTTGGGTTGACGTTGGTGAGAAGACTTGCAGAATCTGGTTATATGAGTATCACCAACTGCCAAAGGTCCACCTGCACTCCACATTACTGGCGTGCATGGTGGGTGGCACTGAGGCTTTTAATTTCAAGTGTCCAAACACCACCACCTGCTTAAGGGAAAGGCCACATAAAGAACCAAGCAGTGGAAACAGAGCATTTTCTATGACCCTAATAGGAAATCTCTTAGCGGTCTCTTGAAATCAAAAAGAAAAGGGCGCTAGCTCATGTCTTCAATCGATACTACAAAACAGACTTGAGCAATAATACAGCATTCCTCTGGCTGAAGGAGAACCAGAACAAAACATTAAAGATCCTGATATTTTCATCGTTAACCTTATTAGCAATTAAGTAGGTGCACAAGGGAGGAAAGTTAAAAAAAAAAGTCTGCCGCAGTTCTTCATTGGCAAAAACCACGAACGCCGTGAGCTCTGTGTGCGCATTTCAGTAGTTGACTGAATGTTCAAGGGAGAAAACCCCACCCCGAGTGAAAAGTGAACACGTTTATCAACCACACTCCAGCCCTCCTTTCACCACATAATGGTAATCTTGCTGAATTCTGTAAAATCCTCTTATAAATCATTGAACATTTCCGAGAGCATTTAAAGCTGCCAGGCTTATGTTTTGGAACGCATGGGGGGGGGGGGGGTTTGCATAAAATTCTATGTGTTGGCCTGAACCTCACATACACTACATGTAAACCCCGTCTCCCCTCTGCTGCTTTCGAGAGCTGCAGCAATGCAGGGCTCTTGAATCCTCCCCGGTTGGGCTGCCTGCAGGAGATACTGACGCCCACCCTACCCTGCTCTCCCCATTCGTTCCCCGAGGTGGGAAAGGCTCCCAAGAATACATATGTGAGCTTAAGAGGACAGCGCATGCTCATGAATAAGATCCATATACAAATACACACAGTTATACATATGAATGTATATAGGGAAACATATATAAATATGTACATGAATATGTATACAAATATGAATATGTATAGGTATGTGTCTGAAGCATGGCCTACAAATCTGTCTTCAGTGTGCACAAAGATTTTTCTGGATCTGGAAGGCTGATTTATATCCTGGTCTCCTTCTCCAGCCATTCTGTCTTCTCCCCTTCCTCACTAACTGTTCTGGTCTCATCCCACTCTACTGGTTTCTGTGCTGTCACCTTGACATCTCCAGTCCTGATGACCATCCTCACCCCCCTCAAGTCTAATGTGCATTTCCTCGCTTTCCAGAAAGACTGCTTGAAATGAATGCTTGCACCGCATCGTCTCCCAGCCTGCCCTCTTTCCTCTTCAGGCGGGAAATGCTAAGAGCACTGATCCAATCTTCCCAATTGTCTGTCTTCACACCAAGTCTGGCCTGAAACCTTAAGGATTTTTAGACCCCTCCATCATTACCTCTCTTGGAACACCCATTTACAGAAGTTTGCGGCCCTTAGAACCAGCCTAACTTCCTCTGATGTGTGCTTCCCACTGTATTTCTGGAGGAAGATGAGTGATGGAACTCACACAGGGCAGCTCTGACCAGGGGACTCCTGTGCTCAAAGAACACTGGAGGTGGTGTCCTCCGGCAGTGACGGGCTGGCTCTTGAGTCTCAGCGTCTGATCAGAAATCTTGGCTCCATCTCACCATGGGATGCCCATGGTAAGCCCAGAGAACCTTCCAAAAGTCTCACTTACCTCATCTGTATTATTGTCTCTGGCTAAAAATAGTACCCAGTTGCATGCTAGTAGGAGTGAAAATACAGATGACGAATGTTCAGCCACTAAGTTTGATGCCTTGTCCACAGCAAGTGCTGTCTGCTGTTATTATCAATAATTCACATTGCTGGATAAATCCCGTACGTCCTAACCTGACCTCGAGGTCCTCCATGGCCGGGTGTCAGCTCCTTTTCAGGAATTCTGTGTACCAGCCAGAGGGAACTATTCATTGTTCCCCTCAACAACCAAGCTTCGTGGTCTTTGTTGCTTATGCACTGTGTTGCCATGAGCCAGAAAACCGTCTCCCCTCCCCTAACTCAAATATCTAACATTTACATTTCTGCAAACTCCCGCTTAAATTCTCCATGGAAGTGAAGAAGTATCTCACTTCTCCCCACATTGTATTCCTAAGGACAGGATTTGAGCACAAATTTTTATTTTCTCCGAGCTGTGTACAGAAAGAACAGCTGTGTAAGTGCTGAGTGGGGTCGGATGGATGGTGTTCCACAGCCAGGGGGTGCAAGGCCTCTGTCAGGACACCCAAGTCTACAATTTGGGGCACAACTTCGCCTCCTTTATCCCTGCCACTTGTTAGGAAACATACCGCCTTTCTTTGTTATCGTTGACAATATCAAATCAAATTAGCGATTTTCCACCTAAGACATCAAAAATTATATTTTCCTTTTCTTTTCCCATTCTAAGTAAGGATTCCAGACGCATTAATGAGCCAACCTAAGGACAAGTTTTAGCTCTCAGTGAAATCACCTTGCACCTCAGTGACTTCATGGTGCCTATTAACCATCTCAGTGGGTTCATACTGTTTATTCTACAAAAGCCAAGAAACTTCTTAAGGGCATGGTGTGAACAAACGCGTAACAGTTCTTCAAAGGGATGTACACATCTGTGAATATGACACATGTCAGGCTCAATAACCACACCCTTGTGGCATCCTCAACTGGTATTGATCAGGGACCCGTGTGTTCATGCTGGACGACAACAGAGCCGGTGTTCCATCCGGCTTCTATTTATTTCCATGTCTAATGCTCCGGAGAGAATGGGTGGTTCTCGGTTACTGAAAAAGTTTGTCACTGTCAAAACAAGAAACTGCCTTGGGTAGAGCCAGAGGCTGTGGTGCCAAGGCCAAGCCAACGCCAGAACATACAATAAAAAGCAAAGCTCTGTCGGTTTTCCCGGCAAGGCTGTGTCTATGCATCACCCTATATCCAGCCAATTCAGGAGGGCTGGGAAGTCAAAATTCTTGGCTGTAATGGAGCCAGTGCAGTCACTGGGTTTCCTTTTCTAACTTTATTTTTTTTTTTAATGTCCTACAGACTCATCGTAAATCATTTCCAATCTAATTCTCCGGCTTCCCAATTTTAACTGTCGGCCTTATTTAAAGAATGGCCTCTATATTTAACAGATTTCATATCCATTTTGAGAACTAGTAAGCTAAAAAAGAAGATGTTGTTCTAAAAGGCATCATTCCACTGTGTGACTTTTTAAGCAGCTTAAATGTTAAACGGTCCAATTGTCTTACCTAGCAGTGATTCAGAAACTCCATAAATGACTTTCCACTAATGAAGAAAATTATAGTTTAGTGCGCGCTCAGCAGCTCACCCTTCGAGGTTTCAGGTGAAGTGTTTTTATAAATGTGTATCCTGTAAGTCCACCCAAATACACACCACTTCATCAAGGCCAGAAAACATAAGAATTCGAAAGAACACAACCACAAGCTCTCTTGGCACGTGACGTTAAGATTCACTTGGTTAACACTAGTGTTTCAACCTGTGCACTATGCTCGTTGTGATTAAAATTAAAAATTAAATGAAGTTTCCTAAAGCAAAAAGTCACAGTTGAGGCTTAGTTGCTTTCAAGGGTCCTCATGGGAGAAAAAAGGAAGACGAAAAAAATGTGGTGGCAGTTACAGCAAATTAACAACATATAATAAAAATGCCATAAACATGCAGCATACATAATAAATCTCATCAAGTCTACAAGGCGGGCAGATAAAAATGATTAACTGCCACCATCCTTGAAAAGAAAAGGAAAATCCTGTCCTCTGCTAATCACCAAGCCGATGTTCTGACCCTGGAGCTCACAGGCAGAGCGAACGATCTTCACAGTCACGCACTCTGCCAAGCACACGGGCCTTCTCACTTCCCATTTTATTTTCTGAGAAATCAGGAAAACAACTGCACGAGAGCTACTTTTTTCTTTTCTTTTTTTTTTTTATGAAAAGTGTGGCTTGTGGTGTGTGTGTGCGTGCATGTGTGTGTACGTGTGTGTCTCTGTGTGTGTGCATGTGTGTAAGTGCGCATGTGCTATAATGGTACTCAGAATCTCTACCTCTGTCCATAGACACTTCCCAAGTAACAGCAACAAAAATCCTGTCCTGTGTGTTGACAGGACAAAAACACTCCCTGTCCAATATGCAGCTGCTTTGTATTGGCTGACCACATTCCTCCTCCGGATGCCGGTGTGGTGTAAACTCTAGCCGGTAAGGGACATATAACCCACTCTGCAGGGTGTGGGACATAAGTTTCACCTAAGGGAAAGGGATGGAAGCAGAGGTCAGCCTGGGAGGCAAGTTCAGGGGCTGACAAAGGCCTGGAATACTTCCAGAAAAGGCAGAGGGGTCCCCTTGAAAGGCCATCACCTCCACGGCAGGTGTAAGACTGCTTCGCTCCCTGAAAGGCTGTGACAGGAAAGGTTATCTCCACTGACAATGAACATGCTGATTTAAACACACACACACACACACAAACATACACACACACAAACACAAAAAACCCTAAAATAAAAACCTAAAATTCAATTTTTTTAAAAAAACTGTGGAGGTTCAAATGAACAAACTCCTGCTTGTTCCTCAAAAGAAAAACCATGGGCTTTCAGAAACATCTCCGCAAAGAGATAGAATGCATGTGAGTAAATTCTAACAATTAAAAACCATTAAGGATACAATAATTGAGAATACCTGTTTGGGTAACAATGGCATTCTTGAATTCCTCATAACAGAGGGTCTATTTTTAATCCTCTTTTTTTTTGGTAACAACTTGCATAATTAAACAATAATTACGGATTTTTAATTTTTATACATCCACAAGAACATAAAGTGAAAACCATAAATTATATACTAACTCCAGCTGTTCAACGTTGGCATTTTCAAAAATCTGTTTCCTTAAACCAAGGAAATGTGGGAAAGGCCCATCCTGCCAGGGGCAGCCTCCTGCCGCACAGTGCTCCTGCTGTGGTTTCTTGCCGAGGCAGCAAACTCCACACTGAACGAGAAGTCACTGCCAACTCAAATACTGTTTGCTTTCACACCCAAGAACAAACTGTGTGCATGGCGAAGGCATGGAAGGGCTCGGAGCAGCTGGAGAGGGCTGCAGAAAGGTAACAGTCGTGTCAGAGCTACTGTAAACTGCCTCTCGCTCTTCCATCGGCAAGTTAGCATCCGCGAAAACAATCCAATGCCTTCACCTTGCGTCCCCAGCGGGCCTGACCAGCACCTGCTCTAAGTCAAGACTGCCTTTTTCGTAGTCAATGAAGTAGACCAGTGACATGCACACTCCCTTCGCTCTGAGTCTCAGGTCCAGTGAGGGTCAGGTTTAAATGGAGTCACGAGCAATTTCTGTATCTCGATACCACATGCAAGGCTTCTTCCCTGCAAGCAGCAAATGCAAAGGAAGCGTAGCCTGCAACTCGCCCAGAGGCAGAACGCTCCGGCCAAAGCAAATACCAGGGCTGCAAGGGTTCTGCTCGAGAGACCTTCCAAGTTCCCCTTGCGCCTTGGGGATGGGCATCTGTGCGGATGTGCCAGGGTGGGGTCAAGAATTCGAAAGCAGAAGAAAACAGCCCAGGTCTCCCAAAGCAAGAGGTGGACTCCCTGATGATGTCCTAGTCTGGCTTCGAGGAAGCAGAGGCTGACTTCGTGCTGGGATGCCACCACGTTAGCCACCAGCCAAAAATGGTCAAGTGAGAACGATTTTTTAAATTTCCTTTGCCCAGGCGACACGGAGATAAACAGTGAGAATCAGCATGCAGTGCCATCTAGGTGGGAAGAGCGCTCGGTCAGAGACAAGCCTCACGCGCAGCAAACCCTGCCTCCCCATGCCTCGCCTGCTGCACATCTCAAACCCAGCACCATCAGTTATTTCAAGGAGGAATCTTTGTGTCAAAGTAGAAAATCGCACTGTTTATTTATAAAAAAATAAAAAATAAAAAAAATCCCTGCTCCATGTTCCGCCCTACCCCTGAACACTTACTCACAGAAAACAGCTCACAAAAATGTCATAGACTCAAGACACACAAATACACGAAGGAAATTTATATGAATGGAAGATCTACATTTTCTCCTCCTATAGTAATACAGTTTCCTTAAAGCAAAAATATCACCTATTTCCAATTGTAGGTTGGACCCAGTAGACTTTCAATATTAAAAGTCAGCTTTATTGATTTCCTCTATTATAAAATTAGAAACCTTTTCCTTATGGTCTTAACCACGCATGCCTATTGCCCCCACCACAAAAAGTTTTATGGTTTAGGCACAGGTTGAAAAGTCTGTCCAACTAAACAAAGACCGCCTTTCTTCCCAAATAAAAAGGAGTATAAGAAATTTGCCTACTGGTCCCCCAAGACACAATCAGATAGTAAATTCTCCCGGCTTCCAAAATGATTGATGTGATGTCGCTGCTTTCTTTCATCACTCCCTACCTTGTCTGGTCGCTGGTGAAAACCAGGAAGCCACAGACACACACTTCGGTCTTTTCGCTTGTGCAGGCCTCAATTCTCCAATGCCAGGTTGTTGCCAATGTCCTTGCAGCCAATGGTAAACAGGCCACAAGGTTCAAGTTAACTGTGGAGCGTTACTACACTGAACATCTGGTCATGAATGAACGGATTGCCCACTCTCAGCATTGGGCAGCTGATGAAAAATTCAACGTTTTCCTTGTTGGCACAGTTGTTTTGGAGAATTCTCTAGAGCTTCCTGAATTATATTAAGAAAATTTCACTGCAGCAATCTATATCTGTGAGAACAGCTGGTGCTGAAAGGGATCTGCTGCTCTCTCTCTGTGCTAGGGGACCTCATGTTGGATCAGGACACTTCTACTCCATTTGTCCTTGAAAACTTAGCCTTCGCTCGAAGGTGCTGGCTCAAGCAAATGGCAGGAGAGGCAGCCCGTGGCTGCTGGATTTCACACGGAAGAGCATCTTAATTCAGGGTGACAAATCCACTACCTAGCTACGAGCCCACTTAAGACCAAAACAGTTTATTAGGAAGACCTGTCTCAGGATTTCCTTTAGAAAATACATCCGAATGGTAATCTGAACTATTGCTGCGTTCTGAAATCAGGTTGGTCCTTTTGGCACTAGGCATTTTCTGTAGATCCACAGTCCCTTTTAAAATCCCACCCAATGCATTGTGTGCAAACATTACCTTTTTTTTTTTTTTTAAAAAACAACATAACTAATACTAAACTCAGCAAAGTCTTTGGTGAGACCTAAAGTAACACAGGGGAAATCAGATGCAATATGTGATACTGCGTTCACCACTGGGAGAGGGCACACGGACAGAGGTGTCTGGCGATGCTTAAGGAAAGAAATTCTCTAAAAATACAACAGTACTGTTTAAAGAAATTAACTTGTTAATGCATATATGTGATATATTATTATTCTTTTTTGTTAAAAAAAAGGAAGTGGTAAACTTAAGTCAAGCTAAATTTAGGCTATTATCTATGCAGCATAAATTTCACTTCTGTGTATAAATGCTAACTTGCATATTTCTCCATGGTAACTAAACTATGATTAAAACAACAGTGAAACCAGCCTTTAAAGCCACCTGTTTAACTAGGAACAACCTAATTTACAAAAATACTTAAACTTTGGAAATTTCACGGGCATCCATATCTTGCTTTTCCCAGTAGAAAGCTCACTTTTCTGTGAACATTTAATTGCAACGTTCTTGGCCTAGGTCGTAATCTTTTTTTTTTTTTTTTTTAACCAGTGTAATTTTTTCATGTATTGTTCACTCTAACATAAGTGGTATTTAAGATTATAAAGAATAAGACCCTAATAACTCTTTCCAAAAAGGAAGTTATTTTACCGCTTGGAAGGGATTAATTTACCTAGAAAGTATCTTCACCTTTTACAAAAGAACTAATGAAAGAAGTGAGGAAATTTCAAACTGAAATGACTGAGATGCCAAGCCACATTCAAACTAATTTTTTTTATTGAGATAGCCTTGTAATTTACTAATGAAGAAATGGGGTATTTTATTGGTGAAATTAAAGAAATAATTATAATATCTCCAAGAATAGTAAAAATGTAGGTATAAGCAATATTTTCTTATTTAATTATACAACATAAAAGTAGATTTGAATATGAATCATTTTGAAACCTTAGAATTAGGTCTAGAATTTAAATACTGAAAACCCCTTGAAGTTGAAACACAATCATAATAGGTCAAGTTTGGTGTGAAAATCATGACTCACAGTCACGAAACGTATGCAGAAATGCCTCACACTAAAACTTTATGATAATCAAAAATTGATCCTCAGACTTTTTTTTATTTTTAGTCTCCTGGTCTTTATATGATGTAACGTCTAAGGCCACATTTCCCATTGTTAAGTCATAATGACTGTATAAAACTCATGACAAAAAATAACTCATAAAGTGTCACAATTTATAATTTTAAGTATACTCACCTTGCTAGTATCATGTACATTTACACAGTAGATGCTAATTAGATAACAATAGTATGACTGTAATATCCATAAAACCTGCCTTTAAAACCAAATTCTGTTAAAAATAGTCTTTTCAAGCTGACATAGCCCATTTTCAGGGTCATATTTAAAATAATTAGTGCCACTGCTAGTAAATGTTCTAATAAAACTAAAAATTGATTCCTAAGCAGAATTATCTAAAACTTAACAATAAAGTCTTCCAGTATCCTTAGATAATCTTTCCAAAGGCTGTCTATGAAATCAAAGAAGTACTAAGATTTAGAAATTCAGATTCCCTGGAGCCATTTACACAGCTCCAAAAACTCTGCCTCTGGTACCCTCTCCGATTCGTTGACACCCATAAATGTCCTGTTGAGCTCAGCAGTAGATTCTGAAACAAGCAGAGAGGCAAAAAGCTGACTCCCGCATCAGACGTGCCAACCCCAAGGCCCAAGCTCCCGCAAGTCACCAGCTCCCCAGGAACAGCATGTACATTACTCACACCCACCAGCCCGACTCCAAGGCAGTCTGCAGTGACGTTTGGCGGCATGGGATTTTTGTTTCCTAAGAATTTTAAGTCCTCTTTAGAGACAGATTTTTAAAACTAACAGTCAACCCTCCTTTTGGTGCCTCCTCCTATTTAAAATCCAGTGCAGCTGAGACACAAGAAACCTAGAAGGGAGAATTCTATAAGAAGTGCTCATTGGTCCTAACACCCCAGACCTCAGAAAAGATGGTTAGAGGCTGGCACTGTGGCGCAGTGAATTCACAGCTACCTCTTGAGATCCCAGCATCCCACATCAGAACCCCGATTCAAGTCTGGATGCTCTGCCTCTGATACAGCTCTCTGTTGTTGTACCTGGGAAGGCAGTGGATGATGGCCCAAGGGCTTGGGCCCTGCACCCATGTAGGGGACATGGACAGAGTTCCTGGCTCCGCCTTCGGCCCAGCCCTGGCCATCGCTGTCAATTGGGGAGTGAACCAGCAGATGGAAGCTCTTTCTCTCTGTTTCTCCCTCCCTCTCTGTCACTTTGTCTTTCAAATAAATAAAATAAACCTTATGACACAATGTGTTAGGCTGCTCTCTGTGGTGCCAGAATCCCACACGGGCACTGGTTCGTGTCCACCTGTGACCCAGCTCCCTGCTAATGCACCTGTGCAAGCAGTGGAAGCTGGCCCAAGTGCTTGGGTCCCTGTCACCCACATGGGAGACCAGAGAATCTCCTGGCTTCAGCCTGGCCCAGCCATTTGGGGAGTGAAGCAGCAGATGGAAGATCTCTCTCTCTCCTTCTCTTTACTTTTTCTCTAATGCTGCCTTTCAAATAAATAACTAAATCTTGGAAAGACAATAAAAGGTCAAGCAGGTCATCCATTAGAATGAACCAGTGACTATATCCATCCTGAATCTGTCTACTCAATTACTCCAAAAGTGATCAAAAAACTTTAATGGAGCCAGCGCCGTGGCTCACTTGATTAATCCTCTGCCTGCGGCGCCAGCATCCCATATGGGCTCCAGTTCTAGTCTTGGTTGCTCCTCTTCTAGTCTGGCTCTCTGCTGTGGCCCGGGAGAGCAGTGGAGGATGGCCCAAGTGCTTGGGCACCTGCACCCACATGGGAGACCAGGAAGAAGCTTCAGATTGGCATAGCTCCAGCCATAACAGCCATTTGAGGGGTGAACCAATGGAAGGAAGACCTTTCTCTTTGTCTTTCTCTAACTATCTGTCAAATAAATTTTTAAAAAATTAAAAAAAACTTCAATGGAGAAAAACTTTCATGGTGGTAGAGGTGGGGGGGTAACAATGGGCATTTGGTGCAATGGTTGACACAGCTTGCATCCTGTATTACAGTACCTCAGACCCACTCCTGATTCCAGTTTCTTGCTAGATATGCACCTTGGGAGGCAGCAGGTGATGGTTCAAGTGTTGGGGTCCATGTCAACCACATGAGAGACCCAGATTGAGTTCTTTGCTTCAGTCTTGTCTGACCCTTTGGCCACTGCAAGCCTTTGGGGAGTGAACCAGTAGATGGGAGATCTTTCTCTTTCAAATAAATTATTTTTTAAAAGATGCATTTTTATAATTTATATTTTAATAAGATGAATGACTGAAGGATTATTAACCATAATAACTACCTCATATTTGTATATGATTTTGCATTTGTTAAAGAGTTATCACTTGTCCTAAGTCATTACCACACTAACTTGTGTCAAAGGCATTATTAGATAAAATGAGTTGGTGGAGAAACTATGTGGACCAGAGTGTTGGGATTTGTTGTAGGACTCGAACTTCAGGGCTCCTTGCAGTAGTATTACCTCCTGATTAGGGAAGTGAACTGGGTAACAGAGGCAAAAGCATTCTATTCCCTCTTCATTGATAGCAGGAGACTACTGTACTGGTTGAAGTTTTTGGCTTATGGAGGAACAGGTTCTTAATTCTTTTTCAGATTGAAAATAGTTGGTAGAGGGGCCCGCATTATAATACAGGCTATGCCGCCACCTGTGATACCAGCATCCCATATGAACAGTGGTTCCTCTCCTGGCTGCTCTGCTTCTGATCTAGCTCCCGCTAGTTTGCCTGGGAGAGCAACAGCAGATGGCCTGAGTACTTGGGGCCCTCCCGACCATGTGGGAGACCCAGATGAAGTTGCTGACTCCTGGTTTTGGCCTGTCCCAGCCTGGACTATTGTAGCCATTTGAGGAGTGAACCAGCAGATAGAAGATCTCTCTCTCTCTCGAGCTTCCTCTCTGTCTCTCCTCCTCTCTCTGTAACTCTGCCTTTCAAATACATAAATCAATCTTTAAAAACAAAGAAAAAGGAAATAATAGCTAGAACAGTCCATCTGATGGACTGCATGGCCCTGGCCCACACAGTGCCCAAGATCAGGCCCTGGCGAATTCTCCTGCATTTGCCCTTCCTGCTCCGTGCCTTGTGAACACCTTCTAGCCACACTGGTCTTCCTTCTGCGCCTCAAAACCAGCACGCTCATGACAGCTGGGGTTTTGAACACTAGCTGTTCCCTAAGAGTCTGGAAAGCTACTCTCCAAACTCCTCCTGCCGTTGACTTTAGCTTGCTATTTAAATGCCTCCTCCTCCATGAGGCTTTCCATGATTACCTCATCTAAAGTGACCCAGAGCCCTCCTGTTCCATTGCATTCTTTTATTTTCCCACACAGCATGTTTCTCTGATATTGTATGTCATGTCTAAGTATCTGTGCCCGGCCAGCCTTGCCAGTGACACACAGCAAGGCTCTCTGGCAATCTTGTTAACAATTATACTCCCTGTACTTACAACACTGCCTGGCACACAGAAGTCTAATAAATAATTGGTAGATGAATAAATGAATCATATCCCCCATTCTATCAAGTGTCTAATAATGTATCCTTCCTCCCCAAGAACGTGGAGTCCTTTCAAACGGTCAATGTTCCATGAATTTCCTGTGAGAATGGGGTGGGGGTAGGGCTCGTTATGAATGATTTGGCTGAGTTAAAACGTGTTGTCAATCTTCTGCCCAAAGGAGGTTGGGTCGCCTGGCGATACGTTGAGTAAGAGGCATCTCTGAGCCGCTGGGAAGTAGAAATGGGTTATAACACGCAGAGTTTAGCACACAAATCCTTTCTGTGTTAATTAATCATCCAACACCAAGGAGGAAGTGTAGAGGGCCGGGAACAGCTAGCGTTTCCGTTAGGGGCAGGAGAGAGCAGAGCTGACTCAGGTCTTAAAGTTCTGTCTCCCTTGCACTCTGGCTCCAGGCTCCCTGGAAGTGTGCGCGCTGGCATGTGAGAGCATCGAATCACAGCCAAATTCCTACACCTCCAGTGGAGCAACCATCACAAAGTGCAGGAGGCTCTGAGAGGGTCAGGTGGGAGCAAACTCAGGCAGCCACCAGCTGTGGCTATAGCTTCCCAGGGACTGGGCAGCCACGCCTGAGCAGGCCTGTGCTACCCGGTGTCCCTGCGTCAGCCTCACCTCAGGCGCAGGAGGTAGACGCACTCTCAGCATCTCTATTTTGTAAAGGAGGAAAGTGGCAGTGAGTGAGCTGCCCCGCTAAAGAGCTGCAATTTGACCCAGGAAGCCAGAGCCCAAGCCAGAGCCCTTCTGCACATGCAGGCTGGTGTCCCTTCCTACAAAGCACCGAGTAAAGCCTTCAGGAGCCATGGCCGGGTAAGATCAGGCCCAAAGGCACCTGCCTTCAGGTGACACATACTCCAGCTGGGTCCAAAGATAGTAAGAACACACATAACTGACGGGCAGGCCCAGCTACCCAACTTGTGAGGCCCCCATACATGCTGCAATCTGGACCCCTTGTTCAACAGTGTGAGAGTTTCAAGACGGCAGGAGCAGAGCACTAAACCAAGTGTGGTTCCCTTCTGAGTACAGGGTCTTGTGAGCCTGAGCAGGTCTCACACCCACGAACCCAGCCTTATTCTAAGGGTTTTATTTCTTTGAAAGTTTACTCCCTCTTTTCCTCATGTCTTTATAAGGTTTGCTGCATGAGTCATAAAGAATATATGCATTTTTAAATGGAAGAGACCAAGTTGCAGAGGGCTGAGCCACCTGACTGTACTTTCAGCTACGGGGCGGGTACAAGCCATCAAGTGGCAGCTCCCGGAACTGCAAGATGAATGCCTGGGAGGCAAAACCCATGTGGAGGGGATGGGAGTGAACTGGATTCTATGGCTCCAAACTTTGAAAAAACTTTGGTATTTATTATGTACTCGAGAGCAGAGAGCAACAGAAACAGAAATAGACAGACAAACGGACAAAGTGAGAGATCGCATCCACTGGTTCACTCCGCAAACAATCACTAAGGTGGGGGGGTGGGGTTTCTGAAGCTTAGAGCCAGGAACTTAAGGCAGCACATGGGCGGTAGGAATCCACTGCTGCCTCCCAGAACTGCAGGAGCAGAGCAGAGAATCAAACCCGGGTACTCCGATGCGGGAGGTGGGCGGCTTACCACGCTGAACTCCCACCCCCAGGGCTCTCAGAAGAGCCTTCTGAATTGCCCCACTGATCGTGTGGACAAGCTTTTAATTTCAGAAAGTTTCTGGAGTACCTGGGTCCAGGTCCCAGAACCGTTTCTGATTCCAGCTCCCTGCTACTGTGTGCCTCTGGAGACAGCAGGCGAGGGCTCCTGCTCTTGAGTGCCTGCCCCCCATGTGGGAGACGCCGATGGGGTTCTAACTCCTGGATTTGGCCTGGGCCAGCCAAATGCTGTTGTAAGCATTTGGGAAGTGAACCAACAGATGGAAGATCTCCCTTTCTTTCTCTGTGTCTGCAGAACTTGCAGATTGGAGACAGGGAGGTCAACAACAAACAAGGAACATCACAAAGACACAATCAGAAAGTATGGTAAATCAAACAGAAGCTACCAAGCCGGCATGAGCAAACAGGAGGGCCTTGCGCTTTCTGCTAAGAGGACAGGAACGGGTCAGTGTGGTGGCCCTGCCAGAGCTTTCACTGGCTCCCAGAGGAAATCTAAAGAATTCCATGTCTTTGACTTTGACTATGTAAAATCATTTTCTATTCACACTGGAAGAGACGGGAAAGTCCCTATGTCCAGTCCAGTATCAGGTCCCGTACTATACAGATTTGGTCCTTCGGTGGAACTCTCCTCCACGTAAAACTGTATGGGGGCAGGGAGCTAGAAAATGGGGGAAGGGGGAGGGAGAGGGCGAGAACGAGACAGAAAGGAAGGAGAAGGGAAGCAGAAAGCTCACTACCTTCAGAGCACAGAGGATGCTTAACATAGAACTCTTATTTTTTTTCCTCCTTCTCCAAAAGCTCAAAACACTCTTCGAACCACTCAAATCTTCCCTCCACTCCAGGATCTTCATATTATTTTAACAGCGCTTTGTGTGCACAAATAATACTAAAACCAGAAACTGCGCCTCTTTCCTTAGAAGCATCTCTCTAATCTGATTGTATATATGTCAAGCCTGTATGTGCAGTGTGAGTGTCAACAGCACTTAAGTGATATCTGTCTCCACTGGCTTCTGATTTCTTCGAATTCTCATATTAACCTCTCTCACTTTTTGAAAAAAATCATGCTGGGATTTTCCCTCTTTGAAACTAGACAGAAACATAAGATATTTCAGTTCTTGCTATGAAGCACGAAGCAAATTGAAAATACTGCCAGCACTTTAGTCTCATTAGTTTCCTTTAAACACCTACTTTGCTGGTATAAGCTAATGTGAACCCTTCTCACCCTGTTTAAATTCCAACATAAAATTTGTACACAACAATAAAACATGTGGCTCATTTGTCATGCTTCCACGAGCAGCTATGTCACTCACACCAAGAACCCCGGGCTGGGTGTGCGGAGCGATTTCGCTCCCATTTCACATCACTCAATTGAGCCTTCTGTAGGGAAGCTTTTAACAACCACATCTGGCCTCTGATAAATCACCGCACTTTGTCTTCCTGCCAAAACTCCTCCTTTATCTAACTTACATCTTCATGATGAGATAGGAAATCACGCATTATGGTGGTGACAAACAATTGTAATTATGTCATTAGTAGCCATTTAGTCTACAAAGGTGCTCAGAAAGGAAACAGAATGCACAATAAGAAATATAGGATAATACATTGATCACAGCTCTAATCCGCTTTTACTTCATGAGTATAAAAAGCTGGCATAATTCGCAGGCCCAGCAGGCAGTAATGGCACACCACTTTATGAACTATACAGCTATTTTATTCCCCTATCTACTTAAAAATAAAAAAGCATTTAATAGCTTGATTTAGACATAAAAGTTATTTGTGATGCCTCGCTGATTACAACATTTATTTTTCAACTGGTCGGAGAAGTGAGTTTCTGTGTAAGGCAAGAAACTTGAGTTATTTGGGTATGTGTGTGTGAGTGCACACACACAAATGCACACGTGACACATGTGGGTGCACGTGGGCATATGTAACTGCACACATACACACACACACACACACATATCCCAAGAGGATTCAAGCA
Organism: Lepus europaeus; assembly: GCF_033115175.1. Classification (NCBI taxonomy): domain Eukaryota; kingdom Metazoa; phylum Chordata; class Mammalia; order Lagomorpha; family Leporidae; genus Lepus; species Lepus europaeus. The sequence goes on from NC_084835.1 coordinate 45,803,958, forward strand.
ACTTCACAATATGATATTTTCCTCTATGGATCCCAAGTGAGGCAGAAAAAAACACTACAAAACAAGAGATCTAAGAAACACGAGGGTGTATAAGGAAAGGGTAAAATATGCTTGACCCCCTCCCTTCCTAACAGGCAGTTTCGAAATCAGAATCACAAGCAGGGCGGCTTAAAATAAGAAACTGCGTGTTGCTGAAGTTCTAACAAGCCTATACGTTTCTCCAAAGTCAACACACGTCAAATGCCTCGCTCCATGCAGACCACGGCAACCAGGAGGAAGGAACGGGGACTGAAACGGTCTGAGAGCCCACGACCTTCTGAGATGCACGGGCTGACATTTCTGCTGACCACATCTTTGCCTTTGAAATGCACACTCCTAACTAGAGCAGAGTGACTCAGAGGGCAACGTGGGCCACCTCGGGCGAGGGCAGCGTCATTCTCTGCGTGGCTCCAGTGGGCCAGGTCAGCTTCGGCACTTGCCACAAACCTTCGCTTCCCTGTGAAATCTCCACAGGAGATGCCACCCATGCCTCTCCAAGTCATTTCAAACGTTTTCCATTTGTGAATCTGACAATGTCTAGCAAATGCCAGTTACGTCCCATACGGATGTGTTTGCCTGGAGATAATTAAGATGCAAACGCAGTGACCACGAGTTGAAACTGGGAACACTGATGCCAAGTCTAATCAATGCAAGGCTAACCGTAAGGTTGTTATTTTCAGACATATAAGCTTTTTCTCTATGTGATGAACTTCCATTTTTCACCTGGCACATGACAATGGATGTTTTCCTGAAAAATTCTGGAGCTGAATTTTTTAAAAAATTATTTGCAAGTAATAAGTGAAGTATCATGCTTATGTCACTAATATTGAGGCAAATCTTGATTGACATCATTATGTGTTCCATTCAATCTGGGGCTGCCATGAAGACAATGAGGCCCTTTACTCCAAATTTTTCATGAACTTCATTTAAAAAACCAAGTAGTTAACTGGATCTGGAGTTTACAAAATCTCACATCTCTGTTTTATTATTTAATGGATAATTATTGCTTCATGTTTATTTTTAATCTGAATATAAAACCTCAGATTCTCAAAAGAGGCTTGGGAAGTAAAAGAGGCTAAATCTTTTCCCCCTGAAGTTTTGTTTCAAACGAAAACGAGAGCCAGCAAAGTGGCACAGTAGGTTAAGCCTCCACTTGTGATGCTGGCATCCCATATGGGCACTGCTTCGAGAACTGGCTGCTCCACTTCCTATCCAGCTCCCTGCTTCTAGCCTGGGAAAGCAGTGGAAGATGGCCCAAGTCTTTGGGCCCCTGCACCCACAAGGGATACCTGGAAGAAGCTCCTGGGCTCCTGGCTTCGACCTGGCCCAGCCCTGGCCATTGCAGCCATTTGGGGAGTAAAACCAGCAGATGGAAGATCAGTCTCTCAATTTCTATCTGTTTCTAAATAATAAAAAGAGAACAAACTCTCCCATATCAGTGATACACATTGTGTTCGACATAGACACACAAACACTCCTGTTTTCCAATACATTTGCGAAGGAATCAGACTATGGTTATTACAGACAAAACCAGAAAGTCACAATAATGACCAGAGGCTACAGGAGCAAAAAGAAGGCGACGAGAGAAGTGTAAATGGCATAAACACAGAAGGGTCTGTAGCAATTTTACCTACAGGCCATCAGCTGGGGTCTCTGCCCGTCTCAGGTGTAAGGATGTGCCCTTTGGTCCTGGAGTCTCCCTTACTCAAAAAATTCTTGACATTTAGAATTTTACTTTTTCTTAGAAAAGCTTATCTAGACCTCACATGCTTCTCTGGTTACATATGAAAGAAGCTCCACTCACATCCACATTATCTTTATTTATCAACTCCCCTGCTGCACACTGCCCCTTGGGTACTTGCAGTTCAAAAGTTCAAAAAGGTTTTTGAAAATAAACCAAGAAAGAAAACAGGCACCGATTCCTGTTTGGAACTTACTCTCTCGTGCCTCCCAGCATTCTCCAGACGACGGATCAAGAGGAATGATAAAAGGTGGGGTGCGCAGCAGCAGCAGCAGGGGGAGAGGACCAGTCAGTGGGGACGGCCTTTCTCCCACTGCCTGAGAAATCCTGGTGTCCCCGGCAGCTGTCAGGTCTACGCCTGGGAGACGCACATGTCACACCTCGGGAGGAAGAGGTGCAGAAGCTCAGAGGCTCGTTCACCCAGAAGCCCTTCCTCCTGTTTCTTCTCAAATTTTTCTCGTCTCTTATTCTATTTATATTTGCTGTTGCTCTGAACGCTCCTCTCCGAGTTTCACTTAGCTTCTTGAAAGTGGGCAGTGAGAGCACAAAAACAAGCCTGCGTGCGGGACACCCTTGGCTGAGCCTCTGGGGTGTCTAATCGCACGCAGCCTAACGGGTTGAAGCCTTCCCTCTCTTAATCTCTTGCCAGGTGCAAAGGAACACAAGGCTCTTGCCACTCCACACGGAGGGACACCTCGAATCAGATGCATGACCGAGTGGACAGGACACAAACGTGAACCTGTCCGTTGGATGAACCCAGGACCTAACAGACCATTACTTCCCCCCGGCCGGCATGCTGCAGGCCAGGTGGCACAGGCAGCTCCCTCACTCCCACCTCCTCAGCAGCTGTAAACTCCTTAAGGGAAGGAAGGACACGGCCACACCTTTCTCACCTGGCGTGGCAGCAGCCCCTGAACTGGAGCTCAGGGAACCTCCGCAAGGGCGGCTCTGTCCTAACAACTCATTTTCGTGGTGTTTATTCTGAAGAAATTCTTTTGCATGCCAAAGATGTTTACTGTGGTTAAAAAAATAAAATTAAAAATGTCCATCAACAGGGGAATGAATAAGCACAAATCACTGTCGGATGACAGACTTGCGCTGTGCAGACTTGTAGGAGGGTGAGCCAGATCTGTGCGTGTCAACACGACGCCCTTTTCAAAGTGACGGCTGAACAAAGGAGAGCATGAAGGAGTTAGGAAACAATCCACGTTCATCCTAAACTTGTAAACTGACTTGCAAAGAATGCTGTCCACATAAAGGGATGTGTAAAAGTGCGATGCAATGAGGCACCCCGGACTCCTAATGGACCACGCTTCTGAGAAATCGGAAGATGAAAACGTAAGGGAGATCTTAGCAGTAGTGGCCACATTTGACTTCTCCTAAGTACACCGGGAAACAAAACAGGACAACATGTTCACCCTGCTCATTGGGGGTGCAGGGAATACATGTGATGACAGCTCATCCTTGTACCCTCCTTTAGCTTACACACGCCTTGGGCTCTCCACCCACCCTCTTCCCTGCCGATTTTCCTCCTGAAGATGGCTTGAAAACCACTCAAAGGCAGGCACTTAGCCCTGTGGTTAAGATGTCAGTTAAGACGCCCACGCCCCACATCAGAGCACTAGGGGTAGAGGCCTGGCTCCAGCTCCTGAATCTAGCTCCCTTGCTAATGCAGATCCTGAAGGTGGAGGCAACGGCCCAAGTAGTGTGGTCCCCAGCACCCATGTGGGAGACCGGGACTAAGTTCTGGCCTCCCAGTTTTGGCCCAGCCTAGTCCCAGCCATTGCAGGCATTTAGGGAGCAAAGCAGAAGATGGGCGCGCTCACCCTCTCTCTACCTCTGAAATAAATAAATGAATATAAACTTCAATTGGGTTGCCTTTTTTTTTTTTTTAAATTAGGTTGTCTTTAACATACACTTAGCCATGCATCCTCTTCATTAGATAAGAGATGCTATCAACAAAGCCAAATTAGTTTCTCCAAAGAGGAAGTTTAGTTTTTGTTTTTGTTTCTGGTTGAAATAGCCCAAGTTGGAACCCTTCCAATTCACAAAACCCCAGCATGTTCACGTGTGGCCCAGTGCACGTCTCCCTGCCTGACAAAATGACCATAAGCTGTTCTCAGTACCAGCTGGGGCAAGGAAGACCAGCCCCTGATGCACAACCAGACACTGGACAGGCCCTGCGAGCTGGAGACGGCGCTCTCCACCACGGTGGCTCCTCCTTGAAAACCCTTGGCTTGCTGACTGCTAAACTGCTACGGAAATCAGGGCCACAGAATAGGAGACTGGGTCTGGTGTCACCGAAGGCTCCTATCGAGGTCACTGGTGAGTGGCCTTCAACAAGTACATGCAAAGCAGAATAAGATATGTTTATCTTGGTGCAAACATTTTCAGGATGCATGCAGGTTTTTTTTTTTTTTTGTAGTATGCATTTGCCATGAACTTTATTAGACTCTTCCTTATATATGCCCCATCTTCGTGGCATGAGTTTATTCTTATTTTGATAAAGGGATAGAGCCCACAAAAGGTATAATTCCAAAGATGATAGATGCTGTGTGAAGAGTATTTCCTAATCCTCTAATTTAATTATATTATTTGCTTTCAATAATAGTAACACCCGTGATGACCAAAAAAAAAAAAAGTATTTCTAAAACTAAGGAGCCTTAAAGCAATGGTCTACAGACAAGTATCTTAAAGGAGGGGCGGGGGAAGGGAGGACCCCCAGGTCCCAGGTTCTTTCTGCTGGAAACAAGACTTGGTGGTGGCTTCCGACACGGTTAACTTGTTTCCCAAGAGTGGCAGGACCAAGGCGCAGGTTTTCTTAGTGACACTTGACCAGGCTTCTAAAAATGTTGTACAAAGGCCATTAAGTATAAAAAAGAAACATAATTGTTGACTTTAAATATGCAGGCAAAAGTCACAGTAAATAACAATAATTTGCTTGGAATATTGTTCCATACAGCATTTCACAGAAATCCAGCATACAATTTGTGCGAAAGTGCAGGCAAATTAATTGTATACTTTCACCTTCTCTTCTCAACTCATGTATGAGAAGAATAACATTTTGCCCCACGCGGGGACGCCCCATAGACTGCATAGGGTTTTGAAAAGAAGCTAATCAATAGTATCAACTGAACCTGAGATTAGATTAAATGGCAGACAGAGGCCCACAGCCTATAACTGTTAAGAACCATCATTCCTATGGCTTTCAACCTCCTTTTCCCTGACGGCAGGCAACAGGGCAATATGGCTTATCGTGCAGAGACTGAATCCGGGAGGAAATGCCACCCCCAGGCCCGGGACTGACGCAGGGAACAGTCGGTGAAATACCTCCAAAGGCTGCATTCCCACACATCTGCTTTGCCAGCCCCAGGGGGAGGCTGCCCTCCCCACCACACACACAGCCCAGCACAGCGGGCAAGCAGCTGTGGTCCCAACCTCAGAGTGAGATGCAGGTTTAAGTCCAGGCTCTGGTGCCGACTGCCTGGGCAACAACGGTGGATGACTGACTGAACGTGGCTGATGCGTGTGTGCCACCTTCCGCCATGGAACACTTACGATGAGAGAAGCCTGCTCAGGGCATATACAAAGTCTATACACCAGTGAGGCTCTCTGCTTCTCATCTCGTCCTGCGATCTAAGTGCTGTGTATCCGATCATCTTTGGAAGAAGAGTAAAAGCAGTAACTGCCACTTACTGAGCAATTACCGTGTGAAACACACACATGCCCTTTCATGATCTGGGGTGCTAAAGCCTTATGTAGATGTTCACAGCATCCCCATTTTACAGACAGGAAAACTGAAGCTAAAAGAACACCTTGCCTACTATCAGGAGCTGACATGAGGCAGAAGATGGATAGGAGGCCGGGTTTATCTGATGTCAAAGTTTAGACTCTAAGCCACTGTCCCACATCCCCAGCAGCTACCACAGTCACATGGGGGACTATCCTAGTCCAGGGTATATTCCAGGACAATTAAACTGTCATTTCTGGGGGCTGGGAGTTCCGCACGTCATTTTTAACAATCATTCATTCATGTACTTATTCATGCATTCATGTGACTGACAGAGAAGCAGAGCGAGCTGCCATCTGCTGGTGCACTCTCCAAATGCCCACAGTGGCTGGGACTGGGCCAGGGCTGAAACCAGGAGCCCAGCCACTTCAGCCATCAGCGCTGCCTCCCGGGGTGTGCACGGGCGGGAAGCCGGAGTCAGCAGCGCAGCAGAGACTGAACCCCAGGCACCCCGAGGCAGCACGCAGGCGTCCTAGCTGATGTCTGCATTGACAGGCCAACCGCACATCCTTTTTAAAGCATTCCAGGTGGTTCCGACCCGCAGCTGCCCCAGTCACCATCCATACACCACCAGGCAGGCAGCCCTTCCCTGATGTATTGTGTTTTGTGTCTCGTTGTTGTAACAAATTACCTAACAGTTTCAAAACACACAGGTGCGTTACTGTACCAGTCCGGGGCTCCTAAGTCTGCAGTGGGTGCGAGGGGATGGACACCCTCGTGTCCCCACGCCTTTATTCCTTCCAGGGCAGGACCTGCTTCCCGCCCCTTCCCAGCTCCTAGAGGCCACGTGTGTTTTCGACCCATAGCACTTCCTCCACTCCCAGCGCCTGCAGCGTTGAGCTCAGTCCTTCTCCGGGCTCTCCTCCTTCAATCCCTTACGGTCCCATTGGCTCCCTCTCTCCCCACCCCACAGTCCAGGCCAATCCCCTCATCGCAAGCCTTCTCCTGTGCTGTGTCAGCTTTCAGACTCCCAGCTTCCAGGACTCAGAGAGCGACTTTGTCGAGGGGCACTGTTCTGTCTCCCACACCTGACTATCCGGCCTTCAGCTCCGGATCAAGCCTGAGGTGACACGTTCCGGGGGTGACCCGAAAGTGTGTGTCTCAGCGTACGAGCCTCCTGCTTGCTTCAAAGTCTTACAGGGAATATTTCATTCAACCCTGTATTTAGGTACCAAGTGCAGTACTTGAAACCCGGAAGGTGCCCCATAGGTGTTCAGGGAAGGACAGAAGGGGGGCAGGGAGGCAGGGAGGGAGAGGGAGAAGGAGGGAGAGAAGGAAAGAGAGAGAGAGGGAGAGAGGAGAGATTGAGGGAGGGAGGGAAAGAATCTTGCCCTTGTCCCTGCACAACATTTCACACTGGAAATGCTATCATGTTCAATAAGGAAAGACATAGCCAGTGTTGCTTCTAATTGGATTGTCACATGAGAGGACTCACTCTGCTCTCACATTGGGAGCGACAAGGCACCCCGCTTCCCCAGCACACAGAGTCTGCCTCTAATTCCAAAGGACTGGAAGGAGCATGTCCTCTAGCTTCCATTGTCATTGCCAGTGGCCACTGCACAAGCAAACTGCTTTCAAAGCAGGCTGTGCTTCACTGGGTTCGTGCACTGGGTTGTTCTTTGGGAGGGGGCACTTATTTAAAAAAAAATCAAGCTTCTAATCCTCAAAAAGACTAAAATAGTTTCATCCTTTCATAACCTGTCATCACGCATGTTTCTCTAAAATTAAACACATATGGCTCCAGCCAGAGTTACATTATGCACCATATTATGTAATTATCTTTTCAATTTATTACTCCTCAAAATAGAAAAAGATTAGCCCATGTTTCTTAAGTCTGAGTAAACATATGGCCTGAGGATTGTAAATGACACCCTATCTTTAAAAGAAGTTCCAAGACTAAACAACACACAATACTCCCTTTGGAAAGGCCATATGTGGTATCAGGGTTGTGAGATACAGGAGGTGCGTGTGTGTGTGTGTGTGTGTGTACATCTTTTTGCTTTCTGGCCATATCTCCGATGCCATGAAATATTCCTGTTGGCAGATGATAAACAGCACAAAAATAGGGATCCAAAAAAAATTTCTCCATTTCCTAATAGCTTAGTGCACTTGGGTCCTGTTAATCCCGATGGAGAAGTTCGCAGCCACGCGGGTGTTCCCACAAGGACTGTCACTCAGGAGCGCTGTGCCGGCTGCCCGGACAGCTGTGGACATGCCACTCACTCTTGGTGGGGCCCAGTGGGTAGCACCTCCTTTGAGATGCTCCTGCCAGTCCCTGGCCTCCTCTTCCCACTCAGGAAGAGAGCGGTCAGGCAGCCACTGTGGTGCCAGGTACTCTGCAAGTTCCCAGCAGTGAAGGGGCTGACAGCGTCCCTGTCATCGACACCTTTCTTCAAGGAGTGTTTGCAACTTGCAGACTTTTAATCCACCACAGGCGGAAATGTGCGCACGGCGCTGCCAAGCATAAAGGAACTATTTCAGAGACAATTCAAACTCAAATCGGTCTAATTGTTTATTCCCCATTCAGGGGTATCAGAAATGGAGCGTTTGAGTGTGTGCTGATGCCTTCATGCTCCCCTTAGCTAGAAGGGGTGCATTTAAAAAGTCATTTTTAAGAAGAGCGAGCAGGTTGAAAACCAGCTAATCAGGCTTGCACAGGGCCGTCACCATGAGCACAAGGTCAGAGGCTTCTTAAATACACACAGTGCTATGGCTGTCCAGCGGGAAATCATGCACTACAGATGATTTTTCACAAGACAATAGAGCTTCCCGTGGGTCAGTACCAACAATTTGCCAGGGTGCTGCAAAGCAAATTTTAAGAACAGAGCATTTGGGTTTCCCATGAGGGCCTGGTTCCTGGCTTCAGATTGGCCCAGCTCCAGCCATTGCGACTATCTGAGGAGTGAACCAGCAGATGCAAGATTTCTCTCTCCCTCTCTCCCTTCCTCCCTCTTTTCTGTCTCTGCCTCTCTGTAACCCAGCCTTTCAAATAAATGAATAAATCTTTAAATAAAAAAAGCATCTGATACCACTTTATTGACCAAAGTGGGAGCTTTTAGATGAGATAGTAAAGCAGTTCAAGGATGTTTTGGGGTGGCATGAGACCAGAGTCACTCATCTTCAGATCCTAAAGGTAACTCTTCTCATTGCTGTAGATGGGTAACTAGAGGTGGGCGGAAGGGGGCTGGGCGCAGGTGCAGAGAGTCAGAGTCTCAGTCTACCCTACCCATTCCCTGGGCTTAGACTGTAGTCCCCATCCTACCCATTCCCGGGACTGAGACTGTGTGGTCCATTAAAAATAAATCACCGAGTTGGCTAGAAAAAGATTCAACATAGAGGCAGAATTGCAGAATAACTGGGTGGGTAAGGGGAGAGGCACTGTGTTTACTACATCTTTGGAGCCAGAAATGCCATCACTGGGTTATCTGGCACTCACTCTTAACACAGGTCAGCAGTGACATTCCCCAGAGAAACCTGTGATGGGCCAATCCGGAGGGGACCTGTTGCTGCACAGTAATACGGGCAGTGGGGCCTCTAGGCGATGCGTAGACTCTCAAGGCAGGGCCTCTGCACCTGCTGTGCCCCCGCCCCTCCCAGAACTCCCTCTTTCTCTCAGGAACCCACATGGCCCCTGGGGACACACTCTCCTCTTCTTCCTTAGCTTTTATAGTTAGAGGCAGCCCATTTCTCACTTGTACTCTGATCTCTTTTCTCCATACCATTTGCCACCCTGAGACACATCATATGTATGCTGATTTCCTAGCTCCTTCTAAGAGATGAGCGCAGTAAGATCGGGAAGTGACTGTGTCCCCGTGCTGGGTGCCCAATGTAAGAAATGGTGTCTGGGAAGTAACCAGCACTGAGATACTTGGTGAGTGAGCAAGCGAGTAAATACTTTCCTATCACAGCTTTGGGTCCTCCTCGGCAAGCAGTAGGCCAGAAGTTAATCTGCTCACAGCTGTACAACTACACTGAGCCTCACCAAATCTTTTCAATGAAGACAGAAGTCTTAGTCTAAACTACCAAGATACTTTTTTTCCCCCATGGAAAATGGACTTAAAAGTTAAGTTTACTTTGGTGCAAAGAATTTTGAAGTCCATGCATATGAGGGGTTGCCAAAAAGTTCACCAAAGATGCCTATTATCACAGAACCATGCATGAAAATAAAGAGGCCTCAGGCTATTTTGAGGCTAACAATGAGAAGTTCAAACAAAAGCTTTTGAAGGAAAAGCAATATGGCCCAGTAGTTATATATTAACTTTGGGGTCAGACCACCTGGTTGAGTCTCACTTCCTCTCCTGAAAAGCCACGTGGCCTGGCAGGTTACTTCATCTCTCAGCCCAGTGCCCTTGCTTTTAAAACCCAGCACACAACACAACATACTCCTCCGAGTCATGGGGAGGATACACGGAGGCCCTTAAAATAAGCGCAGTGCCTGGCATAAAACAATGCTCACTAAATTGTGTTTGGAAGTTATTTTCCATTACAGAAAAGCAAACAGCTAAGAGCCTGAAAGAGGATTTTAAGTCACTGTTGATCCTTAGATATTTTTACTGAATCAGTTGTGCACATTTTTTTAAATGAGAAAATTTGTTTCAACATCTCAGCTATTTACAATATTTGTAAATTGCCAGTGGATTATTCTTTAAATTTCGATTTTGTTCAACTCCAAGAAATTATGGTGTACTTCAAGTGTTGCTTATCTTCATTTCTCTCTAAGATTTATGTATTTGAAAGGCAGAATGAAAAGAGGCAAAGGGCAGTCTTCCGTCTACTGAGTCACTCCCCAATGGACTCGAGTAGCCAGGTCTCCCGCATGGGTGGCAGGGGCTCGAGTACTTGGACCATCTCATGCTGCTTCCCAGGCATGGTGGGACCAGCTAGCTGGGAAGCCCAGAGAAGCTCTGGCTGGAATAGGCGCTTTCTGATGCAATTGTATTCACTTCCCTCACCAAGTGGTGCGTCCTTGTGCCTGTGTAGTCAAAGAGGCAGCCACGGGTTCTTAAAATGGCCTGCCCCCATCTAACCACTGTCTTGTGTGTCCTACCCAAGAAATACTGAACCAAACGCCACTGCTCAAACACATAGCTGCGACGGTCCTCAGAGATCTCTGTGTGTCTGACGGCGCCCTGAGGTAGGGTCTCCGGTGGGAGTATCAGAAATGCAACTGGAACACGCTTCGCGCAGTGACCCTTTCACTTGTCAAAGTGGAAAGAACCGTCCCATTTTTGTCCTTTGCGTGAAGAAAGCAACAAATGTCTTCTTCCCCAGAATAAACATTTTTATAGGGCTTTTCTTAAGAAAGGCTGGTGTTTGTCTATTTTCTCACCTACCACTCAGCGCCGAATGCCTCATCACATGCGGCTTCACACGCACGCGGCACACAAACAGGCCAGCCATTTATTGCAAGGACGCAGCTGATCGGCGCTTACAGTAGACTGTGTTCAAAGACAAGACAATTAACCCACTCTGAGGGGTTCAACAAGATACACACAAAGCATCCGTGATTATACTTTGTACATGAGACGTCTACAAATTTGGAGCCATGAGACATCTACAAACTTGTAGCCCCTTGCTCCACCCATTTCTTTTTCATGCTTCTGTTCCAGCTGCCCCTCCAGAAGCGACCAAGCTGTTGAGGATCTGCAGCACAGGCCTGATCTCTGCCCTATTTTCCCAGGCCCACGAGATGCTGTCAGGCGGCAGGCAGAGCCTGTGACAGGGACCGGCCCCCCCAGAAGCAGCAGCAATGAAGTCCTCCTCCACTGGGGCAGACAGAACCAACTTTTGAATGAGGGGACCCTCAGTGCCAATTCTGCCTCTGTCACTTTGAGCTGTGATCCTAGCAAAGTTACTGAATCTCTAACAGCCTTAATTTCTTCGTCAAAAACCTGAGGTTCTGGCAGCAGGAAATAGCGCTTTCCATCCCACCAATTTACGGACAGAGTAAGTGAGAAAACAAACACTAAAGTGCCCAACACTGTGCCTGATACACAGGGTCTGCATGGAAAATGGGCACTATGAAGAAGCTACAGATGGATTTCAAAGTGGGCTTTTCTGCATGAAAATAAACTTCTCTTTTAATTCCATTTTTCCATGAACTTTCTGAAGTGCCCCTGTATGTAAATGCCCCAATGTCTCACAAAATGAAGGGTTCATTTTCTCACTATCGCCAAGTAGAGCAGTTACTGCCTTGCTCTGTGGCACCTGTCTCCCTCCTACAGCCTTCATAACGACCTGTCTTCTGGACAAATCATTCCTGCTTCTGTCTGACTATTCAAACTCCATGGGATCTTCATTCCCAAGGGGCAGGCTGCACTAAGCAGGGGACCTGGAGCACCTAGACCTGGCCTTGCACCTGCAGCAAGTAAGTCACTGTCTCTTGTGTCTCTGCAGCCTTGCTGGGAACGCCACCAGGGCTCTGGAGAACTCTCTCTCAAACTGCCTTCTGCCCTAGGGTGGGGCTAAGGCAGGTTTATGGGACTGAAGAGCCTGTTGTATTCAGGGGCACTTCCTGATCAAAGTGGGCCCCCAGGCCTTTTCTGCCTTGATCTTGATGCTATGAGTCTGTTAAGGAGGTAAAAACAACACAGTATTCTGGCCAAGGTGGGCTGGACCAAGGACTGGAACATAAAGCCAAAGACAACCACAAACAGGGCACAAGCAAGCCCAGCTCCCCTTTGAAGTGAATGTTGACCAAGAGGGCTGCACCATGCTGAACACTTCAAAATGATGCAACTGCATGCTCTCTTTGCACAAGCAGAAACAAAAGGCACCAGGAAAAAGAAGGGTCCTTCACACCCCAAGCAAGACGGGGCCTATCCTTTACCTCCAGTGAACTCCATGGGACCAACCCCCACCTCTGCTTCCCCACCCACTGGGTGCCCAGGCACCACAACTCAAAAGTCTGCATAAATTTTAAAAAAAGGACAAGGGAGAATAAACATACTTGAGGTTGATTATGTTTATCTAATTAAGAATATTGTCCTGCTTCATATAGGATACCCGGCTAGAGAATTAATGCACCACCTGAGCACACACTCAGTAAGGGTAGGAAATGAAGGTAGGATCTTCAGCAGGTGCTTTGTCTGTCTGTCCAAATTCATACACAGGGCTCCATTTCTTTGAAAACACGTGGAGACAGAGGGAAGAGTCAATCAAACAAACAAACCAATTAGCTACTTCGAACACAAACAACACTCAACCAACAATGACCTGACAGTACACCCATATGACACATGCTGTGCTGCTGTTAGTGTATGTACATATACAACCATACAGCAAGATAAGGCCCTGCATTGTGGTGCAGTGGGTTACACCTCCACCTGCAATGCCAGCATCCCATATGAGCACCAGTTCCAGCCCTGGCTCTTCCAATTCTGATCCATCTTCCTGCTCATGCACCTAGGAAAGCAACAGAAGATGGTTCAAGTGTTTGGGTCCCTGCCACCCACATGGGAGACCCAAACGGAGTTCCAGGTTCCTGGTTTCAGCCTGGCCCAGACCTGGCCACTGTGGCCTTCTGGGGAGTGAACCAGATGATGGAAGATCTCTTTCTTTGTCACTCTGCTTTTCAAATATCAATGTTTTAAAGGAAACAATATAGCAAGGTGTCGTTAAGTATGTGTGCATGCACACATAGATAGATACAAACTCCCAGGTACCGCACACACACACACACACACACACACTGGACTTTCACTGCTTGTTTGATTTCCATCTTTGTGTCCTCCTATGGGTCCTCCCCACCCCAACACTTTACAACAAAAATATCAAGACACTGAGACAAACTGAAAGGACTACAGGGGGAATGCTCACGCAGCAAACTCTCAAGAGTCCTAGCATTCACCATTCCGATTCCCGTGCCTTACCTCTCTGCATCTATTTTGGTTTTTGACAAATATCAGAGGAAGTTCCACAGTATATTGTAAGGGAAAAAGACCAGCTACCAAACAGCATGTACAGTATGACCTCACTTATAAAAATATAGAAGGGTGGGTACGCTCACATGCCTAGACCAAACAATGGAAGGAAATACCACAAAATGTTACTAGAAACCACTTTTACATCTTTTTTCCTCATTCAATATACATATGATACATATATGTATATTTCTTTTCTCTGTCATCTTTTTGGGCAATCAGCATCTATTCCTTGTGAAATCAACAGAAATGTAATTAAGGAAGCAGACAAGGGTACCAGGAGTGATGCCAGGTCGGGGCTGGGGGTGGGGGATGGGTACAGGACACAAAAGGAAATAGCCACAGCCATTGAAACGATGGGACTTTTAAAAAGTGCGCAAAAATGGAATTAAAGGACAAGTTTATTTTGGTGCCAAACATTTTGAAACCCATGCATTGTTTTTCCATGAACTTCCCGAAGGCCCCCAGGCCACCCCTGGCCTAGGCTGTGCGAACTCAGCTGCAGGTTAAATGCACCTACAGGACGGCTGTCGGCTTGTCCTGCAGCCATCCAAGTCATTTAGCGTCAGATTAACTACTTTTCAGATGGAGTTGGAAAACAATTTCCAATCGCCTCCCAGAGACTGTCGGCCAAACGTGCCGGGGGTTTCCTGTTTCCAGACGCTCTATTTTGGCCAGCTGTCATAAACAATCCACCACATCAGGTTTCCAATGCACAAGTTCGACAGGGCCACAGTCCTTTGCCTCCACACCCAGCTCAGCGCCTTCCTTATCACAATGCACTTGGTCAGCGTCCACCTGGGCCCCAGCCTCCGGCGTGGGAATGCAAGGAAACCCTAGCCATGGATGGGCTGCCCAGGTGGGGAGCACTTTCCGCAGCCCACACTTTGTTGATGTGGTCCCTAGTCTTCTCCCTTCCCATCAGCACACTTGTCTGCCCAATTGAGGACTAACTGGGTAAGATTTAGAGTAAAAAATGGGGAATCGATGTGGGAAACTGCCTCTGAATAGTCTGACAGCAGTCTTCAGAACCCTGTGGACAAGCCCCAGCCCTTGTTGGAGGGCAGGAAGCTGACAGAGCAAGCCAGAGGAGCTGCAGCCCAGAGACTCTTAGGCACCTGTTTCAAGCTTTGCCTAGAAAGACTGGGTGCATTGGTAATGCCGGGGGGAACAGAGCAAGCTAAATAAAAATGCTAACTTTGGTCAGGCCCCAAAGTTTTAAAATAGCATTTAAATACATCAGTGGAATCTCATAGCTCCAAAGGTCGGTTTTCAAATCTTGGCTTCCCATTAATAATCCACGGCCATGTTCTCACTCGAAACACTATGTTTTTCAGGCAGTTTGTTACTGTTGTTTGTTTAAAGTATCAATCAAAAGATACACTCAAAGTAGACTATAGTCACACTCCATGAGAAATGCAGATACCTTAGAAGTTACCTCTTTCAGAGCTGCCCCTCCTACCCCCACACAGGGGTACAAAGAAAGGAAAGGGGTCAACATTTGCCTAAATACATGTACCATAGCCCACCTCTTGGAAATTCACCAGCCATGTGTCTGTATCAGAGGCTGTGAGATGGTCTCAATAATAATTAAAAAAAAAAAAAAAAAAAAAAACCCAGCCCAAACAGGTTTGCCCAGAGAATCTTTGATTTTTTTTTTTCACAAGATTGATTATCTCTTTAAAGTTCCATGGGGGGGGGGGGAACCTGGGAAATTATGATCTCAGTGATCTAAAAGAATAAAGCATG
Organism: Lepus europaeus; assembly: GCF_033115175.1. Classification (NCBI taxonomy): domain Eukaryota; kingdom Metazoa; phylum Chordata; class Mammalia; order Lagomorpha; family Leporidae; genus Lepus; species Lepus europaeus. The sequence goes on from NC_084835.1 coordinate 45,819,199, forward strand.
CTCAATATCTTTCAATACAAAATAATTTATAAATTAGAACTTTTACTCCTATTGATAACAAAAGATGTTTCAAGTACCCATAAAGCCATGTAAGCTTTATAAGATGCAGACATATAAACATGTTTTTGAACTCAGGTCTTTGATGTGAGAGCCAATATTTATATGAATAAAACTAGAAAGTCAGACCCAGAATGAACTTAGATATCGAGAAATCCAGCTCTCTTGTTTCACAGAGGTCACTGAAGCTGAGAGATTTAAGTACCTCTTACACAATCACAGAGCCAGGAATGGCCCTGTGGCACCACGCAAACAGAACAGAGAAACACAGACAGATGGACTGACAGACATATTATTAGGAAGTCTATGTGTAAGCAGAACAGAACTGAAAAACTGAGTTTTTTTTTTTTTTTCCCCATATTACAGCCTTTAGGATCTGGTGTTTGGGTCTTTGGCTATAAAACAGACATGACCACAAACTGCCCTTAACACCACAAAACACATCATCATCCCCTCAAAAAGAGCCTCAGTACTGTAGCATAAAGAGGACTTCAGAAAACTGATAAAGCAAACCACTTAAAGAGTAACCACTTGGTTGGTAACTAAACCATTTGCTTTGGTTTTAAAATAGGACTTCAAAGGCTCTCAATAATAGAAAGGGAAGACTTCAGCATCTTTCATCACAGGAGCTAGAGAGTAACTACCATGGCCACTTGCTGAAGAAGTATTTACAAAGTGTCTACTTTGTGCTTGGAAACCAGAAAACACCTGCACTGAGAGAGTTACATTCTTGCCTTTCAGAGCCTGGAAGCAGACAGGCATTAATTAAAATAGAAACAAAGATACCACTAAAACAGGGATGTCAAAAAAGCGAATTCTAAGGCACCAGGAGGAAAATGTAAGAGGGATGCTGACACAGGCAGGCGGGCCAGGGAAGACTTCCCTAAGGATGGAATGGTTGAGTTACAAACGGAAGGACAGGAAAAAAGTAACCAAGTACAGAGGAAAGGCAGAAGGAACAGCATGTGCCAAGACCCCGTGGCACCACCAGAAAGCAGAGTAAGATATAACGGGGTGGCTACAGCAGAGATATGGGTGGCATAGAAGGAGAGGGTGGCAAAGAAGAAGAGATAGAATTCACACCATGAAGGATGTGCCAATCCCGTCACAGAACTCTCACTATCATAAGGGTAGTGGGAGGCCAGTGAAGGGACTTCCACCTGTGAACAAATAAGTAGGACACGATCTCATTTACATATTGAAAACATCACTCAGGCTGATGAATGGAGAGCAGATATGAGTAAGATCAGTCAGTCCAACCATATTCACTGGATCCCTGGTACATGCACAAAACGAAAGGAGGCCCTGGCAGACTGCTTGGAGCAGCTCTGCAAACCCACGTCAGACAACAGGTGGAGCCGAGGCGGGGGAGAGCGTGCTCGCGAGTCAAGTGGCACAGACTGCAGCAGCCTTGGGGCTCGGCTCTGTGGTCCACAGGATGCAAATCAACAGTGGGAGCCCCAACCTCACCCACCATGGAATTTACAGATGGTTTATTCCGGCATCTGTTTCTTGTTGGCACTGTGCCATCGTTATTGATTTCAGACTCCCAATTATCTCTGTATTTGAGCTTGTGGGCTAAGACGTGTAAGACCCGGCACCAAAACCCAAACCGGAAACCATTCCAAGTTGTCCTCCTAAAAATGAGCACAGTGCTTCTGGACTATCTTCTTCAACAGATGCTAAGGATGGCAGAGAGAAATAATAGACCATCCACACAAGATTTTAATACCACTACGGAGCTTTCTAAAGACCACATGGAGCTCCTGTGATTTTTCTTTTTTTTTTTTTCACATCTGAGACAATCTTGAAGTATTACGTTCCCAGCTTTCAGGAGACAAAAAATTGACTGCATTTCTCATGGAGCTCAATTCTTTTCCATCAAAGGGACAGGAAATGGTTAAGGCATCATTTCATTTCTCTCTGCAGATCTACAAATGGGGCCGGGCATCTCGGCTGGCCCTGGACTAGCGCAAGTTTGGACAGAGCTGAGGCTGTTGGGTTTAATTTGGCCAAATAAAGGAACTCTCAACCCAGTGAGCATTTGGTCGGCAGAGCCGATTCTCTTCCTCTTGCAGATTGAGGACACCAGCAGTACTGTTTAGAAAAACTGGCAATGCTGTTTAGACAAACAGCCCCGAGAAGGCAGACTGTGGATAGGAAATGTGGTCTGTTGCACTGTTATCCTCATTTTTTTCCCCCTTCTTCCTTCCCTCATGAGTGCTTTTCATGTAATTTTTACTCACGAAGTTGCCAGTGTTAATTTCTACAGGCCAAATTTGGCTCACTTATTCCTTGCCAATTCCACAGTCAAATTCTGTGTGCTGGTGGTGTGTGTGTGTGTGTACGGGCGTGCATGCATGTATGTGTGGATGCATTTCTACTGAATTGCACCTGCAGCCAGAGAGATTTCTATGACCACAGACACGAGAAGAATGCGGGCAGTATCACACTTGGGCATCTCCAATGACTTGGGTATCTCTAATGACAAAATCTGTCTCTATTAGCAAAAATAATCAAACCTTCTGAGCTGGCACAAGGTCCCACTCAGCAAGGCGTGCGTGCGGGTGCCCACAGCAGCTTTGTGAGCATGTGTCAGTGCAGCCACAGAAAGGCCATTTGTACACTGTCCTGCACAGGAAAACAGGACAAGAGGTCCAGCAGAATTTTCTGGAATTCTCCCTCATGGGCTCTATAACATAAATACACCTTCATTTATGAGAGCTGGGGTCAGAAAGCAAGGGCAAAGAAAAAATGACAACCGGTTTTCTTTTTGAACTTTCTAGAATATACTAATTCAAGGCTGGTTCTTTTTCCATTATTGTTTAGAAGTGGATTTTACCATCCATTCAAAAGTGCTAAGAGAGAAAGACGTTAGAATATTTTCTTATGGCCACCTCAGATCCAAACACTACTGTTCACTACTAAAAACCCCAGGGTAGGATATATAAACTCTGAAGCAAGAGGTTCGCTTGTATCAAGTGTCAGTTCCTTGGGAAGAGTTAAGAAAGTGCCTACCCGGGGAGCAGTGATGAGGATACCTGCAGCCCATCCTGGAGCGCCTAGTTCAAGTCCTGCCTCAGCTTCAGACCCCGACTTCCTGCTAACGTGCTCCTGAGACGCAACACATGATCTCCAAGTACTCGGGTCTCTGAAACCCACGTGAGATACACAGAAAGAGTCCCAGGCTCCCGGCATCAGCCTGGCACAGCCCCAGCGTTGTGGGCATTGGGTGTGTGTGTGTGTGTGTGTGTGTGAATAAAATGGATGAAAGTTATCTAAGTTATCTCTCTTTCTCTCTCTCCCTGCCCTCCTTCCCTCCCTCCCTCCCTCTTGCATGAATAAAAATAAAATTTAAATAAAGCATCTACTCAATAACTTATATATTTTCCAAAACATTATGTAGCTTAAGAATTTTAAAATCCATTCAAAGGGAAGGGACGATGAAGGAACCAGCATCAACGTTACAGCTTCTGGCCTCGGAGGCAGAAGCATCAAGAAAATAACCCAGAGATATTCACAGAGGTTGCAGGCCCTGTGAAACCGGGCCGATCTTCCTTAAGGTGATCTAACACCTGCCCTTGACAGGTAGGACAGAAACTGGTTCTCCAAGAACATTTTTAGTCTCAACCAGCAGTGAGATAAGGGCAATGACCTTTAGAGACCGGTCTCTTAATTTGCCACATCATTTGCAAACTGACTCAGAGGTTTTTGGTCTAAGTCAGCATTTACCAAAGTGCACTGCAAATACTCTGGATGGTGTGTGTGATGGCTTTAGCTGGCAAATGGATGAGAACATGAACACACATACACACACATGCACACGCACACATTGTCAGTAACTAGGCATTTATTTTTACAATGTTCATTCCATTGATACTAGTGTACTATTTAATGGCCAAAATTTTAAAGTTTATTTTTATGAAGAATGATGCTAAATAAAAACAAACAGAAACTCAAAAAGAAATTCAAAGAATAAACATTAAGCATCCCAACTCTTTTATCAAGATGTGGCAAAAATGAAGGTGTGGAGTCTGACAAGCAATTGCTTAGGTGTTTAAAGAGGTGATGTGGAGACGAGGAAGCTACTGACAGAGCAAATCCTGGCACTAATTCCTGCAGGAATTAGGCTGCACTGAGCTGCACAGCGCTCCACGCTCCACTTTGGGAGTGGCTGCATGATGTCTACCATGGAACTCCTTAAAATGATAAATATATATACATACGCATACGTGTGAACACCGTCATAACATACATACACACATGCAGGCACATGTGCAGATGTTTACATATATGTAGTGGGCAGAACCAGAATGCACCCAGGATGGTGGTGGGTGAAAAGGAAAATGAGCAAGAGCTACCGGGAATAAAGCAGCTCCCCCCAGACCCCTGAGCCTCCACCTGCCATCCTGACCAGCATCAGCAGGTGAACTCACAGGTCCTTGAGTTCCTTTATTTCCCCCTGGAGTACAACGATGTTACTTTCCCACGAAGCCTCCTCCAGAGGAGACTGGAGACGCCTATGACTCAAAGGATGCTATCGGTGTGCAAAGGTCAGATACACCAGAGGAAAACTTGTCCCCATCACTCTCAATGTTAGCAGAGACCTGAGCAATGCAACCTTTGGGAAAAACCCACTGAGAACAAGCAAAGGGAGAACGGAGCAGCAGCAGAAAGAATCTCCTCCCTGAATTCTGACATCAGGATAAAAAAAAAAATTAAACAAACTCAAGGTGAATTTAGCTAGGCGAGACCATCCTCTACCCTCAGGTACATTTATGTCCTGCTCATAATTTCAGGAAACAGAACAAAGCTCCGCATAGTTTCAATATTTTTTCTGGGCTAGGGCAATGTAGTTATCTTTTTATTCAATAAGGCAACCAAAATTGCATGTGTTTCCCAACGACTCTGGAATTTATACAATCTGACAGTTTTTCAAAGAAGCATAAGTAGTGAGAGGGCCATCTCTCCAAGGCAGGACAATAAACTGCAGTCTGTCCTATTTTAAGAGAACCGCAATATGCAAACGGCGGTCGCCAGCCAACTCAGGACAGAGACACCTGCACAATGAAGGGTTCGCACTAGAAATAGAGGCTGCTGGTCTCAGGACCTCCTGCCCTTAGAGAGGCGAGCTCCACTCATCCTGCGTCCGTGGTATGATGTCACCTAGCCACTGCCCAGAGCCGGCTCTCAGAAAGGCAGACTTAGTCTTCGAACCATCACCACCTGCGGTGCTTCTCTGAAGCAGAGCCAGTGCCCGGCTCATCCTGCTAGGAGCCCCGGAGTCGGAGAAGTCTTCACTGGGCCCCCCTGGTTTCCTATGTCATCACCACATGCAATGCTCCCTTCTGAAATGTGCAAGTAACTCAGGCCCATTTTGAAGGCAGCCTGCCAGCCTCTGAGCCATGACCCGGGCCCCGAGTGACTTTTGCGCTCACATGTTTCCACATCCCTGGGGTGCCATGTGGGCACCGGAAACCTGCTCGTTTCGGTCACGCTCCACAACTCTCTAATACAAGTCAAAGACGATGCAAAAAGGAAATCAGAGCAGTCGAGGTGTCGGGGAGAGGGGAAGATGTCAGGGCCCTGGTACAGAGAAGCACGGAGTAGCATTGGCCTAAAGCTGAACTTCTCGACCAGCGGCCACTCTACCCCACCTCCCTTTTTGCTTCTAGCAAAACACAGACCATCTAAAATGTTCTCGTGCTCCTCAAACCTTCACGTATGGGAAGCACCTGGTGGCTGCAGGCCAGATGGACCCGATTCAGTGGCTCCGGTGAGGGCCCAGGAGTCTGCATTTCAACAAGCGCCTGCGGGATGCGGCTCTGCTGGTGGGGGTGGCAGGGAGGGGCCGCCATGCTTTGGGTAGAGCACAGGTTGGGGTCCCTCCCCCACGGGCCCACTCACTGCCCTTCTCACCCCACAGTTGCCAACAGGTTTCCATGTGAGCAAGGCTCATGACCTGTTTCACATGAATCCGAAGCGTGGAAAATAATGGAAAAGAAAGCCAAGAAGAACCATCATCCAAGTTGCAACAAGTCCTTCCAATTAAACATGGAAGTCACTAATTGATATTGCTGTTGAGCTCCCACGCCTCTGGGACGGATCTACTGGCCAAACAAAACCATTAGAAGAACAGGCGACTGCCCTCTCCCTGGGCCATGCAACTCTTGGAAATGCTTTCATGCCTCTTGGAGTAGGAGTCACTTACAAATTAGGGCCGGTTCACACACACACATACATACACACACACACACACTCCTTTCAGAAGAGAGGAAAAAGTAAACCAGAAACCCAGTAAAATCACAGCGTCTAGGTTAAGTCACACGCTCATAATTTCCTCGGAGAAAATGAAAACTTGTTCAGGATTGAGAAAAGAGCCACCCCAGGCCCAGGAGCCAGCCCCGGAAGCTGAGGCGGCTGCCTCCCCCGAGGCTGCAGGTGAGCCAGCCAGCCAGGTCAGATGTCAGCGCCTCTGATCCGGTGTTTGCAACACTTCCAAGCCGGGAGAGACACTGTCACATCTTCAAAGCTCTTTCCCAGGGTGAACTTCTGAATCCACACAACACCTGTGAGCGCTTCCTTCCCCAGGTGTTATTAAGCCCATTTTACAGATGAGGAAGCAAAGAGATTTGGCAGCTTTGCCAAACTCGTCATGGTGCAAGTTCAGGCGCGCACCCAACAGTGAGGAGGAGTCTGCAGGCCCCCACTCCCGGGACGGATGCGGCCCCTGGGATCCTCCGCCTGGACGCCTGCCAAGCACAAACACATCAGCTCTAAAGCTGTGCCCTGTGTCTCCCCTCACGAACAGCTCCATGCTACACACATCCGGGACTCAGCCAGCATCGGTGAACGCCAACAGCAGCCTCCTTCTAGGTGCCTGCTACCGCACGCTTCTAGAACAGGCACAAAGCAGGCCTGAGGAAGAGCCCAAAGCCAAGGCGGCAGCCGCAACAGATTCCGGCCAATGCGGGGCGTCCCCGGCTGGCCTGTGTGGAGTCCACAGGTGCTAGTGCCCTGTCTCTTACCTCATGGAGCCCTGTTGCAACCCTGGCAAGGAAGAGCTACCCTGCCCCCTTCTACCCGCCACTGAATGAGCCCCAGACATCTTCAGTCCTGCTGAACTGCGAAATCTGCCATTCCACTCTGCAGCCCAAATGATGTCCACCCGTCTCTGTAGTTGCAAAGCAGAGACGGATTTCTGTTGCTATCATTTCGGCCAGGACCCGGCCTTTTTTTCCAGCGGTAGCAGTGTTCAGGGCTGAGGACACCGGTCTTGGAAGCTAGCGGCCAGAAGCACGGCCACCACCTCAGCAGTGGGAACCCAAGTCCCACCTGGCTCTCCAGTTCTAAGTAGGGGTATGGCCAGCTTTTGCATGCTCCGGGTATGTGGCAGGTGCCGGGTGGTACAGTACTCATCACAACCCAGCAGTGTTCACAGTATAGACAGGCCCAGAGCACACACACACACACACCCCAGCAGAAGAGGATTCGTGTCTGGTTCCCTTGACCCCAAATCCAAGATATTTCCACCACACCACACCGCACACGGGTAGCGAGTGCTTCTACAACAGCAGCGAAGGCCATTATGCCTACGCACCATAAACGGCGGCTACATTCCAAGGGCTGACAGAGGCAGCTGGTGTCACCACGGTGCTGGAGAACTGGTCCCGGGGGTGCTTCCAGCACCCCACCTTCACAGAGCTGGCTACGGGCAGACAGAGGCAGAGGACACAGCCCTTGCCTTCAACTCACCAATGGGAGAAACCAAACACTCCCAGCACACAACCCCCACCTGGTGTGGGAAGAGGTTGCAAGCCAAGCCTAAGAGGTGAGGGGTGGCTGAGAAGAAAGGGAAAAGTTTTTCTAGGCAGAGGGAAATGCATATGGCAGCTGCTAGGCTCCAAGTGTTTACGGAGCAAAAGATAAAAAGCACTATTCTGAATTTTTATTAATACACTAGGAATATCCTAACTTGCAAATGTCAGATAATGACTTACAAGGTGTCCTCATTTTACCGTGCTGAGCACAGACTGTGGTTTTCAAACTTCATTCCAAGGGGCCACTGCGGTGTGGGAGGTGGGGAGGAGAGGCCAACCGTGCTGAGCTGGAAGTCACCTGACAGCAAGCCGCGTCCTGGGCTCCGAGCAGGGGCTCTGGCAACATAAGTGCTTAATAAGTATCTGCTGAATGAGAAAACAGGGAGCAGCAGCCTTCGACTCACGTCCTTAGGCAACCACAAGAACTCAGCTGTTGTTTATTTTAAACGTGGGGGGGCTCTAAGTAAGGTTTCATTTGGGCAAGGCAGCGAAACCACTTAAGAAAAAAAGAACCAAAAAAAGAACATCAGATTTATGAATATCTCTACATTTTTCCCTCATTTCTTGCTCTACCGTGACATCCATCCAACATGAGAGGCATTAAACCGGTCCTGCTCAAACCCTAGCCAAGTTCCAGGATCCCAACCACATACAACCATCCACGTAGTGTTGGGCCACATCAGTCAGTAGTGTGGCCCGCTCACAACCATAGCCAGAGGCCAGCCGGGTCTGACCCACACCTGGCTTGTCCAGGTCTCTGCCCAGGGCTCGGATCCTGCCAGCTCTCTGATCCCATGGGAGACTAAAAGAGGAGGGAAACTAACATCAGTGCCTCTTGACCCCAGAGCCAGGAAACGGGGAAGGTAGGTCTGAAGACTGAAAAGCTTCTACAAACACTGGGGACTCCTAGGAGGGGTCGTGGGAGGGAGTTCCCAACGCAAGTTCAACTCTGGGCTGGAGGTAAGCTGTTTTCCTACTTAGGTTTGCAGCATCAACACGTAACTCACTAACTAACCTCCACGGCTTCGACAGACGGCAGCCTCTCTCCCGTGGGAGACGTCAGGAAGGAAAGTGGAAATGGCGAGGCGTATGGTCAGTATCCTCCAAGAATTCAGAGGAGATGCATTTGATAAATTCTGTATGAGGCAAAGTGGGAAAACGTTATCTGGGAGGACCAAAGTAAAATCCATCCACAGGGTAAATGCAGACCGGCTGAGCCAACTAAGGACGGTTCTGCTAAGAAGAGAAATTGTGTGTATATAGGAAAGAAAAGGGAACACTTCGGGTAGAGTGTCGGAATCTTTCCGTTCCTCCAAGACACGCTCGTCCCACTGCAGGCCCTTTGCACATGCTACCTCTTTGCTCTAAAACGCTCTTTCACAGTTCTATGCATGTTCTCCTCCTCCTCCACCAAGGCCTCCCTTGCAAGGCCTGAGAAGTCCTTCCCTGACTACACATACTAAAATAGCCTGCCTTCTTTCTGTGTCTGCTAAAACATCAGATGCATTTTTATGTAATCACCCCCATTTCTGCTTATGTGTTTCTTGGCTTACTTATTATGACTCTTCCCTTAATCGTCATAAAGGCAGAAACCACAGCTGTTTGGGTCACCGCCATATATCTCCTGTGGAATCCATGGATGTGGGATACATGAATTCATAAATGGGAACAACACAGAGCAGGAGGAGGAAGCATCGCACAGACAGACACGTGGCCAGGGAAGTGCTGGTGATGGTGGAAGGAGGTGACAGAGAGGATCTGGTGGGAGCAAAGGGAACAACAGGCGTACGATCAGCGAGAACCAGAAACCACGCTACAGAGGAAGCAGGCGGGAGCTCACAGAAGGCCCGGAATGAACGCCAGCCAAGCGAAGGAGCCTGGACTCTCTGTTAAACAAAAGGAGCTCTTGAAGGTTCTGAGCAAACATGTGTAATGTGATTTGGGTTGCTCCAGCAGGAGCACGTAAGAGCAGAGTTGTCAGCCACAGGCTACCACTGTAATAGAGACAAAGCACAACAACGGCCTGGATGCGAGGAGCCCAGCAAGGAGAAGGCAAGCACAGGAGAGACAGATGTCACAGATTTAGCAACTGCAGGTGCATGAGGAGCGAGGGGTGGAAGGGTAAGAAAGAAGACCTCTAGGTTCCAGGAATGAATGAGGAGACAGTGGTGATGGGATGAACAGAAGCAGGCAATACGGAAGACGAGCAGATACAGGAGAAGGGATGGTAGCTTCTACCCCAGAGATGCCTATGCAGACATCCGAGGGCAAGGGGGATTCTTTGTGAAGATACCTTCCAGGAGCCCGAACGCAAGCCCGGAAGCACGAGAGAAAGCCCGGTGCGAAGCAGGGACGTCTCAGAGTCCTGGAGATGAGCTTTACAGGAGGAGGAGAAGGAGGAGGAGGAGGAGAGTACAGAAAGGGCAAGTCAAGGCCGGCGCCGTGGCTCAATAGGCTAATCCTCCGCCTTGCGGCGCCGGCACACCGGGTTCTAGTCCCGGTCGGGGCACCGATCCTGTCCCAGTTGCCCCTCTTCCAGGCCAGCTCTCTGCTGTGGCCAGGGAGTGCAGTGGAGGATGGCCCAAGTCCTTGGGCCCTGCACCCCATGGGAGACCAGGATAGGCACCTGGCTCCTGCCATCGGAGCAGCGCGGTGCGCCGGCCGCAGCGCGCCTACCGCGGCGGCCATTGGAGGGTGAACCAACGGCAAAAGGAAGACCTTTCTCTCTGTCTCTCTCTCACTGTCCACTCTGCCTGTCAAAAAAATAAAATAAAATAAAAATAAAAAATAAAGAAAGGGCAAGTCAAGTCAGAAGAACGCCCACTTTCAGGCATCAGAATCACAGCTTTTGATCAAACTGGCAGAGACCGTGATGGGGATACAGCCGCTCTCCTGCTTTTGGTGAACAGACTGGCTGGCCCCATTCCACCCAATAGGACTGTGGCTCTCAGGGACAGCTTACAAGCAATTCTGCAAGTTGCCAGGTGCCTCCTGCCGGCCTACTCTCCGACTGGGACACTCCGTCAGGTCCTCTGGGTGTCAGTTTTAAAAATGTCCATGTCCCAACCATTTCCTGCTCTAACCAAATCCATCGAACAGTACAGATACGCATGCCAGTGCAAAATATGGCAGCAGTAAAAGTTGACAGAGCTAATTTTCAATTGTTTTGGCAAAACAGCTTGGTCCACCCCTTCGGGTTTGGAAAGCAGTCAGCTTATTAGTAGAGAATGGGCTGCTGTCTCTGCACGCGTCTTGCTCCAGGCCTGCTTCCCCGATCCTCGTGTCACGAGAAGCTCCTACTGGGAGCCCCGCTCTGAAGAGGCTCCCGGCCGAAACGTCTTTCATGCCCCGGCTTTGAAGCAGAGCCCCCCTCAAAAGGCAGAGTCACAAAACCAGAAGAGTTACGGTGGGGTACGTCGTGAGATCCAAAGGCAACGACCCATCCGAGACCTCCCCGGCGTGAGGTGGCCCAGCCCCACAGACTCAGGCCAGGAACTCCAAGGGGCACCTTTGGAGGAGGAGTGAAACGCACGCATCACCTGGGGCTGCAGCTGCTCCACGGGCTCTGGGCGGCCCCTTGGCTCCTGCGGGAGCCGCAGCTGGAGTAGGGGCTTTCCTGGCCCTGAGGTTGCTCTCTGCCTGTCCCTTCCACCGTGCAATTACAGAATCAATAAAACATCCCTTTGAAACTCCCTGGACTAGTGCCGGCACGCACACAGTAGTCGGCTCACATTCTGGACTGTTTCCGTTAGGACAGCCGGCAAAAGGGGGAGAAGACAGCGCACACTAGGAAGAAACTAGCCGAGGTCTGGCTTCCCACGGGCAGCCCTGGGCTTTCTACCACCCACCCAGGGGCTGCCAACCACGCCCAAGGGTGGCGGCCACAAAACCAAGGTGTCATCATTTCTTAGGGGACCTCCAGGACAAACCTGGGGGAGTCTGAATTGTATCTGCTTTGGGCCCCCGTTTGCAGTGGGGGAGGGGGGAAGAGGAACAGGAGGAAACTACTTTTTAAGGAGAAAAAAAAAATCTTGGACAGGCCTACCTGAGAAAGACTTTTTTTTTCTGGTCTGCTCTGAGCATTTCAGGAATCAAAGGCCTGTGCCAAGAAGCAGGCAGCGAGGCGGAACTCGACACTTGTGTGCGTTGCTCGTGAGAACTTGGGGGTGGGGGGGGGCGGGAGGAGGAAGGGGGGTACCGAAACGTCCCTGTCCATCTGTTGGTGTCTGGGCGGCAGAAAATATTGAAATAGAAATAGAAAGTTAGAAAAATGCTTAGGAGCAAAAACCTGAAAGAGTATTGTATTTGAAAAGGAAATGTTAGACTGACTGTATAAAAATGGAAAAACAGAATTAACATGTTCCATAATGATTCGTCTGTGTTCACTAAATATTGAGCTGAAATTTGGTGAAACCCTCAAAATACGACTTCCCAAGGAAGGCGTCGTCTTCAAGAAATCATCACCGGGGAGAGAGGGCTCCAATGCCCCAGGTGTCTCCGCTCCCTCACCTGGCTGATGGCCTTTCCTTTCGCTTTATTAAATAGTCAGAAATCCGTGCACTGAATGTCTCACTCCAAAACCCCAAGAGGAGCCCACTACCAGCATTCCTCAAACATATTTGCATATCCAGTGAAAAACAAAATTCACAATCTTTCCAAGCTACTTCTGCTCTACTGGGAAGCTATAAAAACTGGCAAGTCAGGGAAACCAAGATTCCTCTTTCTCCTCCCTCCACGCTCACACAGGAAGTGACACGAAAGGTTTGCTCAGATTGCCCGGCGACACTGACCACAATCGGGCAGTGAAAGACCACCCTGGGAATAAGGCAACTCAGGTCTCCTGCCTGCTCCCTCTGACCATACCCCAGAATAGCCAGCCCACACTGTGGAAAGCCTGACTCCAGGACTTTGCAACGTGAGCGGTTTTGGCATTGCTAACTCAACCCGACAGTCCTTACTCGTAAAATACAGACCACAGCCATGCACACGTAGTAAAATGAGCAGGCGCAAATCTGGTGCAGTATTGCAAGCCGAGTGAATAATAGTACAAAAATATCAGAAAAGGAAAGGTTATGAAATTTCATAACAGATGACAAATTGGTAGCTTTTCCCCGCTTTTCTGGAATGGATTCAGTAACAGATTTGAATCTTGGGCTTTGATGCTTGTCTGAGATATGCAGGGATCCCAAGTTCAAGGAGAAAAAAAAAAAAAAAAACACCACACACACAGAAGTCATCTGCATGCTACTTCACTTACAGCAGGGTCTATCCTATGCCATTTATCCCAGAAATTGTCCCGTTCCTTTTTTGATCCACCTTTATTCAAAACAACATTAAAGTTTAAAATTCCACCCTTGGGATGCTTCAAGCCCCCAGCCTTCTCTCCCAATGATGAACCTACCTGCTCAGATTCTGGGGAAGTAAACAGAAAGCCCTGCATTCTGTCACCTTGGAAGAGAGGCTCAGAGCTGTGCCGTATGGTGTCTGTCTGTCACCACGCTCTGGGGCTGCGGGGGAGGGAGCCACACGTTCCCAGGGCAAGAGTAGCCATGCTGGGGAATGCCTTACAGGTCACTGGCTCAGCTGCCTTTGGAGCCACGGAGTGGCCACAACTGCCTGGCATAGGTGCTTGTGCCAATGGGTCCCTCCTGCCATCTGAAGCCCTTTCCTAGACATTCTCCTTGGAACGTTCATCTGAGCTTCGACACAACCTCTGAGAAGTGCCTGGGAGAGAACCGTGCAGGGAAAAGAGACCCAGTGCTAGAGGCGACTCCAGTGGACACAGCCCTGGCCTGCAAGGGGCTCAGGTTAACCAGGGAGGAAGGCAGACGTGCAAGTGAGCCACACAAAGGCAATAGCAGGCAGATGGAAACCAGCTCTCGAGTAACGTAACAAACCTCCTGGCTGGCGGGTAGGAAATCGAGGGCTTCACGAAAAAGGATGCTGTGAAGAGGAGGAACTAAAGTGCTAGGAGAGGCCCGCCCAGGAAGTACCTGTGTGGTTAATGTTCTCAGGGACTCACATTTACACCAGTGGGCACTCTTCGCTGATGATATGTGTGACTGCTCACACCATGTTAGCCGCCAGGCTAAGCTACGGGCTTCCTATACTCAAACGCTGCCACGACTCCTGCCCATTTTACAGAAAGAAAAACTGAACTTGTGAGAGATTAGACAATTTGCTGGGGTCACCACGCTAAGCTAGGTGAGTTGAGAGGTAGGGATTTGAAGTCTGGTGCAACTGAGCCCACATTTTTGGAGTGGCTATGTCAACAAAGCACATTTCTCAGAGTTCTTTGCTAAAGTGAATAGAAATTTGGGAGATCCTAATTGCAAACTCCTAATTTTCAAGGTTACAATCACATCCAAAGAGGAATGGAGATCAACTTTCCCACCAAGCTAGCCTAGCACCATGGGTCAAATTCAGAACCCAAACTTTCTGGACTTTCCCTGTGTTTTTCGTTCTAGGTATTTACCCTGACTTCCTTGTGTATGTTATATGGGAAACCAAAGCTATTCAGTGAAAAATAAAGACTACACATAAACCCCACCACATAGGCAACGCTCTCTTTAAGAAAAAAAAGGGGGGAGGGGCAGTGCTGTGGCATACATAGCGGATGGTGCTGCCGCCTGCAGTGCCTTTGTCCCATATGGGCACTGGTTAGAGTCCTGGCTGCTCCATTTCCAATCCGGCTCTCTGCTGTAGCCTGGAAGGATGGTGGAGGATGGCCCAAGTCCCTGGGCCCCTGCACCCATGTTAGAGACCTGGAGGAGCCTCCTGACTCCTAGCTTTGGATCAGCATGGCTCCAGCCTTTGCAGCCAATTGGGGAGTGAGCCAGTGGATGGAAGACCTCTCTCTCCCTCTCTCTCTCTCTCTCTCTCTCTCTCTCTCTCTCTCTTTCTTTCTCTGTGTAGCTTGACTTTTGGATGGATAAATCTTTAAACAACAACAAAAAGATTAAGTTAAAGACAGAAAGGAACAATCTTCTATCTGCTGGTTCACTCCCCAAATGGCCACAATGGCCGAGGCTAGGCCAGGCAGAAGCCAGGAGCTTCATCTGGGTGCCAGGGTCCCAAGCACTTGGGCCATCTTCTGCTCCTTTTCTAGGCCATTACCAGGGAGCTGGGTGGAAAGTGGATCAGCCAGGACTTGAACCAGTGCCTATATAGGGTACTGGTGTCACATGGCAGGCAGATTAACCCACCATGCCACAATGCCTGCCCTAGCAACTCTTTTTTTTTTTATCATTTTTTTTCCTATTTTTGATATAACATATTTTTCATTTACATTATAGTCAAAGGCTGAATGCCCCACTAAATAAATAGACCAACAAGCGAAAAGGCTGTAGTTCAGCACTGGAGAAGCAATTCTTGCTCTCTGTCCGTACCTTGAGCCCACCGAGAAGTGCAGAGAGCCCGGGACACACTCACAGGACCTCTGACCGCTGTGGGCCTCAGAAAAACCTGGAGACCCACAGCGGGTATCTCCTAAGGTCCAGCCCGTGTGCCAGGGGACACCCCAGGAAGAGTGGCGCTGACACCGCTGTCCACAGGGACCTCTGATTACCACCGAGCACTAAGCAAAACAGGACCAACTGGGGTCTGCAGGAGATCCACCTCCGCCAACCCGTGTGCACGGACCTCCGGGTGGGCGCAGGCCTTGGCGTGGCCCAGTTCAGATCCAGAATTTTCCCTTTTGCCACCTCCCTGCATCTCTCCCGTAGATTTTTCCATCTCCTCCCAAGCCCAGCACAGAGCCTTTTCCCTTCCTTTGCCCTGCCCGGCCACCCCTGAACCAGCCGTTGACCTTGGACCCCTCCCTGCATTCAAAGCACAATCAACGCGCCCCTCCCGGGCAGGGGCCCAATGACCCCCATTCTTCTCTCCCTTCGGAAGCTTCCTTTTCCTGTCCCTCCCAGTCTAATAATCTGCTCTGCGGATTCCATGGGGTCCCCTGGGCTGACTCCCCACCTTACAGGGCAGGGCATGCTGGCATCTCAGCTGTAGTTCCCGGTGGTTTGGGCCTGGTGCACACAGGCCGTGCCACATCAGAAACCTGCACCCAGCAGCACAGAATCTAGCATGGCAGCCGCACCCAGCCTCAAGCACCCCTCCCTAAATCGGAGTTCTCAACATTGATGTGTGCAGTGCTCCTAACTCTACCCCTCAAAGCAGTGTGACAATTTACTCTGACAGGAAATGTGAACATGTAAAAAAAAAAAAAAAAAAAAAAAAACACCACACACACACGCACGCACACCAACATGATTTGGCTGAGGAGCCATTCTGTGCAATGTTTCCAAGGACGACCACAGTGTGAGCTTTAAGATGGGTAAAATCACCATGAGACAAGGATTTTAAGGGTAGACAGGCCCCGATCACCTTCTACCTGCTGGACTCTTCTGGGATCTCCAGGTCTTTAAAGAAAACTCAGGTGACATCGATGAGTTGCTGTGTCCTTCTCCCCTCTTCCTCCCTCTATGAAAACACAGCCAATCAGCGCTGACAGCAGGTTTATGTCTAAGATGTCAGCCGTCAAAGGGTGCAAGTGAAGTCCTAAACTGGTGACACGCAAGGACCCTGAAGAAAATATAGCAAGTCAACCTAAATTAGCCCAGCCACTTTAGGCATTGTTTGTAAAACTATAAAATCAAATAGTTGGTGCCAGACTTTTGATAGATCCTTTTTTTCTCCAGCTATACAAACACTCCATGCATCCATCAGGATGGAGCAAGGGCTTGTGTTTGTTCCTTAATACACACACAGTCAATCAAG
Organism: Lepus europaeus; assembly: GCF_033115175.1. Taxonomy (NCBI): domain Eukaryota; kingdom Metazoa; phylum Chordata; class Mammalia; order Lagomorpha; family Leporidae; genus Lepus; species Lepus europaeus. Next base: position 45,835,851 of record NC_084835.1, read on the forward strand.
GAAACAATTTTATGGGCTCAACCACGAGAAATACAAACATTCGAAGCCTTCCAACACATTTGGTATCCGACACCCCACATCACAGAGGGGCCAAGCAGGGGAGACTCTGAATAATCTCTGATCGTGCAAGGGAAAGGTCTGTCAACTAAAATAAAAGCACACATTAAAAGCATGCATGCTGTACAAATAGAATATAAAACAGGTTAACAGGGGTTCTGTTTTTCTCCTGGGTGAGATAAGTTCTCCCAAGCTCACTGTGTGTTTTGAACTCCGCTAGCCTTTTTCTGCGTGGGAAGAACAGAGCCAAGCCCATCCAAGCCTCTCTGAGTTTGCTCTTCCCTGACTGGCTGGCTGGATGTGCGTGGCTGCGTGGGCCACGCAGGTAAGCCAAGGTGCGTGAGCACTCACCTGTACTGTCTGCTCTCCCTGACGTCACACGGAAGCTTGGCTACCATCAATGGCAAGACCCAAGCCAAATGAAAACCCAAGCACATGTTACGGCTTCCTGGCTGGCTTACACTGCCCTGGTTTATCTTCATATGCCTTAAACTTTGAGGACTATTTAAAGACCAAGCACCGTGAATGCTTCTACTATACAGTACTAAAAAAAAAAAAAAAAATCACAAAATATTTTTAGGTAAGGTACCACCAAGAGATGGCAAAGAAAACCAGCATCAGTCAGGACTTGTAAGGAGTTTCCAGTCCCAGCTTTTTTATTTTTTTAAAGATATGTATTTATTTATTTGAAAGGCAGAGATACAGAGAGAGAAGGAGAGAGATCTTCCATCCACTGGTTCACTCCCCAAATGGTAGCAATAGCTGGGACTGGGCCACGCTGAAGTCAGGAGCCAGGAGCCAGGAGCTTCTTCCATGTCTCCAACACGGATGCAGGGCCCAAGGACTTAGATCATCTGCTGCTGCTTTCCAGGCCCATCCCACAGGGAGCTGGATCAGAAGTGGAACAGCCAGGACTTGAACACATGGGATGCAGGCACTGTAAGCAGAGGCTTAACCTTCTATGCCACAGTGCAGCTCCCCTACAGTCCAGTTGAAGACCCAGGACAGCGGCCTCTGCACAGGCAAGTGGCTCTGAAGTGCCTGCTACCTGCCGAATGGAGCACAGACATCCGTGATGCCGGGAAGCAGACGCCAGAGAACTCTGTGCACCAGCAGGAAAACACCTTCAGAGGACCCCTCTGCGTTCCTGGGGTGCCACCTGCATGCCACACTGCTCAATGTGCCTTTCTAGAACCTTCCTGGCTCAAGTCCCAACTTCCCCAAACCAGGAATCTAGAAGTGGGCTGCAGGGTCCAGGAAGTGCCAGAGGCCCTATCTTTTACATTTTCTGTGCACATGCACAGATGACAGCATTTATGCAAATTAAAGAAGTATACACAAAAGCACTCTGTTCTGTTGGTGGACATTCATGTATATAAATCAAATAGGAAAACCAGAACTAGCATATGGATGAACCATGTGAGAGAGATGCTTTGTGTCTGGGGTAGGGGGCTTGGAAAAGGTTAGACTTGGATGGACCTCTGAACCCTATGCAGAGCTTTCCAGATAAAACTTTCTTCACTGGGAGTGGGGTTGTTGGGAGAGAGACAACGCCTTTTGACTTATGAGGAACCCATACCAGGACTGCCATCCAGGAATGGTTTCTTTGAATAAAATGAAGCTTTTTATGGCATGAACCCATATCCCTAGGATGAAGATACAGAGATGGTTTCTAAATTGTAGAATAAAGGAAAATAAATAAATATGAAAAGTTTCCTTCTTTTTGGCAGGGTGGGGGGTAGGATTCGCAGTGACTGTAAAGTCAATTACTTTAAGCTCTCAAGGAAAGTGACATACCCAAAAGGTCTGTCTGTGCACACACTCAGGAAACTCTTATACACACACTCTCAGGGTGACTTTTACACACACACACTTGGAATACCTCCTGCACACACACTCAGGGTGATTTGTGCACACACTCAAGGTGACTTGTGCACACACACTTGGGGTACCTCCTGCACACACACACACTCAGGGTGACTGGTGCACACACACTTGGAATACCTCCTGCACATATACACTCAGGGTGACTTGCACACACACACACTTGGAGTAACTTGTATGCACACACACTTGGGTGCCTTCTACACACGCACACTCATGGTGACTTTCACACACACACCTGGTGTATCTCTTACACATGCACACTCAGGGTGACTTGCACACACACACACTTGGAGTAACTTGTATGCACACACACTTGGGTGCCTTCTACACCCACACACTCATGGTGACTTTCACACACACACCTGGTGTATCTCTTGCACATGCACACTCGGGGTGACTTCCACACATGCACACTGGGGGTAACCCTTGCTGGGGAAGAGAGTGGCTACTGCTTTCAACAGGAACTCTTTCCCAGGATGAAAACCAGCCAGGCCAATCTCCATGCTGCATTTTAGCTGATATTTTTCTTTTTTTTTCTTTTATTAATTTATTTGAGCAGCAGAGTTATAGACAGAGAAAGGGGTCTTCCATCCGGTGGTTCACTCCCCAAAAGGCCAGATGGCCAGAGTTGGGCCTATCTGAAGCCAGGAGCCAGGAGCTTCTTCTGGGTTCCCCATGTAGGTGCAGGGGCCCAGGCACTTGGGCCATCTTCTACTGCTTTCCCAGACTATAGCAGAGAGCTGGATCAGAAGAGGAGCAGCCAGGACTCAAACTGGCACCCATATGTATGGATGCTGGTGCCATGGATGGAGGCTTAGTCTACTGCACCACAGCGCCAGACCCATTTTCTTAGTCTTCCTTACAGCTTAATGGCACTGGTTTGTTGACAGTTTTGGGGAATTGAGGAAGGATAAATAGAAGTTAGGTTTCCTGGGTTCAAAAAAATGTATCCTTGAGTTGGTGAGGAGAAAGGAAAAATAGTGAAAAATAAACATAAAATTGATTGGTTGAATTACCAATTGAAAGAATGTCATAAAGGTGGGCAGGACAGCCTGTGCACTGGTCACCTAACATCTAGGTCAAGAAACAGAGAAGAAAGGATGTGTACATTAAGGGTTTTGTACTGTTTGGAGGTCATGGGCATCCTGGCAAATCCGAAAAATCTTAGTCCTTCTCTGTGCGTGTACATGGGCACTGGTGTGTACAAAACAATGGTCCATTTTCCTGATTCCAGGAAGAAACACTGGTGACATCTGGTTGTACTCGCGTCTACTGCACTGCCTTTCAGAAATTCCTTCTTTCAATAAAGAAGTTTCCTCTAAGAGCGAAAATGTACACTGTAATAGTAAAGTCTTGGAATCCCCACAGTTAAAATGAAAACAAAACCAAGATATGGCTTTGTAGAAGCCAATATCTCCAAAGTCATTTTACCCCTAGAACAGTTTCGGGGTGGAGCAAATTAATATGTTGAGGAACTTGTGGTCTGAGGAACACAGTGTGAGACACGCCGGCCTTTGTGAGGGTAATACCTCTGCATTTCACACTACAGTCCACATTCCAACAGTCCTCTCCCATTGTCCCCATAAACATGACTCATCCTCGTAAAATCAGAAATCCTAGTTTTAGATTCATAAAATATGGTCTCTATTATAATGTCATGTATTTCCACAAACCCCTTATGAACTGACTCACACAACCCCTTCCAATGCTAAGAAGAGAAAATTTTCAAGCACTCCCTTCATCAACCCAGTAGGGTTGAGCCAAGTGAATTTGTAAACCAAGTCTAGAACGAATTCTCAAATGGCGATGGCAAGACTACACCAAAACACCCAGGAAATCAAATTCTGCTTCAGAGGCATGAACAGTCCAAGGGGAAATCTGCAAAATGTCTCTTCTAATAACCTCATTTTACAGAACTTGGACATCTACCCGAAACACAGGAAACAAAAATGTAAGCCCCACTGCCAACCAAAGCAATGCAAATTAAGGCAATACCATTTTCCCACCTATCAAATTAGGGACTGTCTTCACCCATAATACCCTAGGTCACTGGAGTTTAGGGAAATGACTCATGTACAAAGCTGATAGAGAACACACGCAGTATCACCATTTTGAAGAACAAAATGCTGGCATTAAAATTTCTCAGTGTCTGTGACCGAACAATCCCACTTCTGATGTATGAAAAGGAACACAGGCTGTGAACACGCACAGAGTTTGGGGGTAGTGGAAGCCAAGAGCAATTCTCCTCTGGGCTTGCCCAACTCACAGGCAAGCAGAGTCATGGGGTCAGGGTGGAGTCGGGGAGCCAGGACCCTTGGAGGGCTCTCCAAAGGACCCTCAACAATGGTTCCCCCACCTTTTCCTAAACACACACACACACAGAGAGAGAGAAAGAGAGAGAGAGAGAGAGAGAGAGCTCAAGCCCCAAGGGTGGAGGAGCAGGAACCTCCATCTGGGATCATCATCCACTTACAGCAGCATCTCTGGGACGCCACTGGGAAGAAGAAATGCTACTGGAATCAGAGCCTGTTCCTCTGCCTGGGGCGCTGGAGATCCAAACCAAAGAAGTAACCAAGTTCAAGAGGGAAGGACGTCCCTGCAGACAACAAGCTTGGGGGCAGGAGTCTGGCCCAGCAGTTAAGGTGGTGGTTAGGGCACCTGCATCCCTCACTGAAACACCTGGCTTGGACACCTCCTCCAGTTCCTGACTCCAGCTTCCTACTAATGCACACCCCAGAGGATGGCAGGTCAACGGCTCCAGTACTTGGGTTCCCATCACTCACATGGCAGATGTGACGGCTCTGGGCTTCGGCCTGGCCCCAGCTGTCATGGGCATTTGGGGAGTAGATCAGTGGATGGGGGCTCTCGTCTCTGTCTCCGCCACTCTCTCTCAAACAAACACACACACAAAATTTTTAAGAAGAGAAAGATGCTTGGTCCCAAGAGGTGAAAGGCCACCCAGAGGCGACTGAGTGAAGGAGAATACGAGGAAAAGCCCTGTGATCCTTTGATGGAAGGAACAGAAAACGAAGATGAATGAAAACAATGGCAGGGCCTTCTTTTCAGACAAGATGTGATTCTGTGTGAACCCAACTCAGGGAATCTATGAAAACGGTGGGATAAAGGCAATCGAAACAATAGAACCGTGTACTACCTCCAGGAAAATGTAGGAACAGGTAGACACCTCAAGGATAGTCTGCCTGGTGTTGCTAAGCACTGTATTCTCAGGTCTCAAGAAAAAAAAAAAATCTAAGTGTGAATGAATGAATGAATGAATGGTTGTCCCATCTTCATTTTCCAACAAGCTCGTTTAATATGAGCTGCACTGGCTGAACAAACTGGTGTCTTTGGATTACTTTTAAAATGTGAAACAGCAAGACCAGTCCTATTTCCACTTATTTCTCCACCTTTGCGAGTGACCTGCTGTGGCATCAGTCCCTGTGCATTCCATTATCTCAGCCGACGCTCCATGGTCCAGGCCGACAGCCGAGGAGCCTCCAGCTCAAAAAAGGATTAAGCCTCCGAGCACAGTAGGGACTTGGACACCACGTTCCCCTCCACTCCCACAATGCTCAGCTCCGAATATTGAGACACTCGCTTCCCTGGGTCTCGTGCACCTCACTTGCACACCCTGGATGTCTGTGGTCAAGATCTAGTCCTCATCACAAGGCTTGGGAGGCCCACGATGCAAACAGAACTACATGGATTTCAGGTTTCAGTCTAATTTGGAAAAGGGAAAAAAAGCAGTCTCCATAGATACAAGCTTGACAACATATTGCTTTTCTGCTCGCCTGTTTTCTTACACTGAGAATGTCAATGCAGAACTGGAAAATTTCTAAGTAAATTACACAGACTGGACGACCAAGCGCCCCACCTACCCCTTCCACACCCCCACTGTTCAAGTCCCTGGGGCAGGAGGGTGGAGCAGAAATACTGGGGCCCTCTGAGGTGTGCGATGGAGCCCGGAGGCTGAGGCTACCACTGGCTACCCAGAGCGCCGGTGGAAGGAAGGCACCAGCTCACTTCTCACAAAACGTCACGCGCACAGCAGCCTCACGACATTGTGTAAGGAGGGACTGACTGTGTGTGCGGGTGGCACAGAAGCCAAGAGGGGGCCAGGCCTCTCGTTTCTACAGACGCAGAGCTTGGGCAAACTTCTCCAGGCCACAGCAAAATGGGTCCTAGTGACAATGAGGGCAAGTGTGGTTATGGCTGCCTGAGCACTGCTCAGAACTCCTGGGACCACAGACGCCAATAACCACCTGCTGACGCCACTGTCTTGTGTCACAAAGAAGGGGAGGGAAACAGGGACTCTGGGGCATCAACTGTGTCCTAGAAACCTTCAAGAAAGGGTACAGAGGGGTCTGAGGGGCCGCCAAATCTGTTTCCCTCAGTTAAGAAAGGGAGAGAGGATTTGATTTGATTTTTAGAGATTTATTTACTTATCTATTTATTCGAAAGGTATAGTTCTATAGAGACAGAGAGACAGAGAGCAAGATCTTCCAACTGCTGGTTCACTCCCCAGATAGCCACAACAGCTGGGCCTGCACCATGCAGAAGCCAGGATCTAGGAGTTTCTTCTAGGTCTCTCACATTGGTCAGGGGCCCATGCATTTGGGCCATCATCTACTTTCCAAGGCACATTAGCAGGAAGCTGGATCAGAAGTGGAGCAGCCAGGACTGGAACTGTTGCCCATATGAGATGCCACCATTGCAGGCAGCAACTTTACCCACTACACCACAGCACTGGGTCCCAGGGAGAAGATTTTAAAAGATGAAGAGAACAGAAATAGAATTCCTCTTCTATCTCATAGCCCAAAGAACTGAAAGCAAGGACCTTAGGAGGTATTGTTACACCCATGTACATAGCAACATTGTTCACAAGAGTCAAAAGGTGGCAGTAACTCAAGTGTCCACTGATGAATGGACAGGCAAAACACACACACACACACCCCAAAGTATTTATTAGTCAGCCTCAGAAAAGAACAAAATTATACATCATGCAATGCCATGGATGAATCTCCAGGACATCATGTTACGTGAAATAATTCAGGGGCCAGCGCCGTTGCATAGCGGGTAAAGCCGCCGCCTGCAGTGCCAGCATCCCATATGGGCACCAGTTCGAGACCCAGCTGCTCCACTTCCGGTCCAGCTCTCTGCTATGGCCTGGGAAAGCAGTAGAAGATGGCCCAAGTGCTTGGGCCCCTGCACCCATATGGGAAGACTCTGAAGAAGCTCCTGGCTCCTGGCTTCAGATTGGCGCAACTCCAGCCGTTGCGGCTAATGAGGGAGTGAACCAGCAGATGGAAGACCTCTCTCTCTCTCTCTCTCTCTCTCTCTTTCTCTCTCTGCCTCTCCTTCACTCTCTGTGTAACTCAGACTTTCAAATAAGTAAAATCTTTTTTTTAAAAAAAAAAGAAAGAATCTAGTCACAAAAAGACAAACACAGCGAGGGACTACAGGAGCCAAGCTCATGGGACAGAAAGTAGAATGGTGAGGGCCAGGGACTCTGGAGAGCTGTGACAGGACAGGTGCATAGTTTCAGTTATGCCAAACGGAAACGCTACGGAGACTGGTTCTACAGCAGTGTGAATGCACCTAAAACCATTGAACTGAATGCATTTTTACAATGAAAATATACTTAAAAGAAGAAAAAAATGGAAAAAGACGCAGAGTAAAGACCGTGGTCCTCCCATGTGAAAGTGAAACTTATTAACTGAAAAGCATATCCCAGGAGATGTAACAGGACACAGTAACTGCCTTCCTGCTGTCAACAGCACAAAACTGTCCAGATGCCTGTCGTGTGCTTCTTGTTCCATGTTCCAAACCAGAGACCGTGGCTGGCTGTGCCTTAGCCAGGGTACGTCACTTGGCCAGTCATGGCACAACTCCCTGTGGACTGAGATCCAGCTCAGTCACTCCCACCAAGGTGGCTTTCCCTGCCCGGGGACAGGTGGAACTGTGTAGAGACAATTTTGGTTGTCAACTGCGAGAAAAGGAGAGGGCATGGTGCACACAGCATCTAGGGTCTAGAGGCCAGGAAAGCTGCACCACATCGCATGAGGCACAGAGCACGAGACCCTACAACCAAGAACTTCCTGGCCTCACTGTAAAGAGTACCTAGGTTAACACACTTTGTCCTAGATTGGCCTAGGAGTTCAGAGACCAAGGTTCTGCTTTGTTCTTTTCATGTACGCCTTTGAGCAAAACCAGGAGAGTGAGCAATCACTAATAGACCCTGTGCTGTTTAAACACTCTGTGTGTATTTCATCACTCACTTCTCTTACTATGACCCTGGGGTAACTGTTAGGGAACCACATCTGGAGAAGTTAAGAAATGTGTCCAAAGTGTCACTGGTTGGGGTGAGCATCTGGCCAATAGTTCAGACACTGCTGTCCCCCTGGGTTCAAGACCCAGTTGCAGATCCTGACTCAAGCTTACTGCTAATCCAGATCCTGGCAGGCAGTGGTGATGGGGCCTGCCACCCGCCACATGGAAGAACTGGATGGAGCTCCTAATTCCCAGGTTTGGTCTCAGCCCTGCCATGGCCATTATGGGCATGCAGGGAGTGAACTGCTGGATGGGAGCTCATTCTCTGGGTCTTTCAAATGAATAATTTCTATAAAAATTAAAATCAACTCTGCAGAACTGCAGGGCAGCGTTCCCACCTCAACATCTTCCACCTCAACATCTTAAACCCACGCCTTGTGCATGGCTGGTGAGAAACGAGCCACTGGGCTAGTGCTCCCCAAGGCACGGCAAGCAGACCAGGGGCACCACGACCCATCAGCCAACCCCTTACCACATGAGTCCATGAAGTCCCTTGGCAGCCCATCAATTCCACTCGGATTAAGGAGGAATTTCTGGGTTCAGGGAGCAAACTGGGGGGGACAGATCATTTTCTGAATTTTATAAAGGCTCAGTCTCCCGTAATTATGAAACTCTCCTATTCTGACCCATGTTATTTGCATGAAGGAGACCTCAACAACTAAGTTCCTACTGATCTCGTCACCAGAAGCTTCCAGTGCATAAGGGCTGCCTGGGGCAGGTGTTTGGCCACGCAGCTAAGAGGCCAGTTAGGGCTCAGAGTAGCTGGGTTTGATCCTTGCTCCAGCTCCGACTCCAGACTTCAGCTCCCTGCTAGTGGGCATCCCTAGGAGGCCACAGTGATGGCTCAAGTACTTGGGTCCCAGTCATTCACAAAGGAGACATGAATTGAGGTCCTGGCTCCTGGTCTTGGTCTCCCAGACATTACGAGCATTTGGGAAGTGAACTAGCAGGTGGGGGTGTGTCCTCCTCTCTCTCTCTCTCTCTAATAAATATTTTATTTATTTGAGAGGCACAGTTACAGAGAGAGAGAGGAAGGTCTTCCATCTGCTGTTCACTCACCAAATGGCTGCAATGGCCAGAGCTGGGCCGATCTGAAACGAGGAGCCAGGAGCTTCTTGGAGATTCTTCCGGGTATCCCACATGGGTGCAGGGACTCAAGCACTTGGGCCATTTTCTACTGCATTCCCAGGCCATAGCAGAGAGCTGGATCATAAGAGGAGCAGCCAGGACATGAACCAGCATCTATATGGGATGCCAGCATCACAGGTGGAGGTCTCTCTCCTGCTGCTCCTCAAATACACTATAATTTAAACTAAAAAATTTTTTAAAATCTCATTTTGTTCAAGAAAAAAAAAATGTATGCCTAAGCTACCCGAAATAAGTCCCAAGAATCAAGGAATCTGGGAAGCTGGGGAAATCTCTAGCTGCTCACTGTGCCTATAATTCTACTGCTCCCCTTGAACAATCCGGAGAACTCATACTCATGCTTCAGAACCCTACTCGGGCTTGGTGCCCCACTTCTGTGAAGCCTTCCCATAGATGGCACATGTCCCCCAGTTTGTCATTCCTTCTGCACCAGTTCCACACTGTAATATTCTTCTATTCTACACATGAGTGGACTTCACAAAGTTCACGGAAAAGGGGATTAAGATATGGTTATTTTGGTACAAAAAAAATTTTGAACTCCATGCCAATGAGGGATCTTCAAAAAGTGTATCGAAATGTACTTTATGAAAAAACTGTGCATGATTTTCAAAATTTTAAGTGCCAAAATAAACTTATCTTCTTTTTAAAAAATGATTTATTTGAAAAGCAGAGTGACAGGGACAAAGAAAGTGAGACAGAGAGAGAGATCTTCCATCCACTGGCTCATTCTCTAAATGCGTGCAACAGCCAGGGCTGCAACAGACTGAAGTCAGGGAATAGGAAATAGATCTGCATCTCCTACATGGAGGGCAGGGACCCAACTACCTGCACCATCTTTCCCTTCCTTCCCAGGCTCAGTAGCAGGAAGCTGGATGGGAAGTGGAGCACCCAGGACTAGAACCAGCAGTGCAAGATGGGATGCCAGAGTCCCGAGCAGTGGCTTAAACCACTGTTCCACAATACTCCGCATACTTTTAATTCCATTTTCTATGACCTTTTTGAGGTATCCCGATACTTCTCCATATTAACATACCCAGCAGCCTGAGAGCTGTTCAACACAGGAACAGTATACACGTTACACATCTCTATACACTTTGCATGTTATAACAGATAGCAAAGGGACGTGAAGTGAAGCCTGTCACCTTTGTGCACCATAGTCTGCAAATGAAATCCACCAGCTGAGAACCATTCCCAGCCGTTAGCACCTTTCACAAGTGGCTCACGGCCTTTAGAAGCCCAAAACAGGAACAAACAAAACAAAAAAGACCAAGCCAAACACTGGAGGAGATGTGCTAAGAAGGCATTGGCAGGTGCCAGCGCTGTGGCGCAGTAGGTTAATCCTCAGCCTGCAGTGCCGGCATCCCATATGGGTGCCGGTTCTAGTCCCGCCTGCTCCTCTTCTGATCCAGCTCTCTGCTGATGGCCTGGGAAAGCAGTGGAAGATGGCCCAAGTGCTTGGGCACCTGCACCCGCGTGGGAGAACCAGAAGAGGAGTGAACCAGTGGATCGAAAACCTTTCTCTCTGTCTCTCCCTCTCACTGTCTGTAACTCTACCTGTCAAATAAATAAATAAAATCCTTTAAAGAAAATAAAGAAGGCATTGGCAGTTCCCTCTGTACTTGGGTTCTTGTAGTTAATGTGGGAGACAGGGATTGAGTTCCTGGCTCCCGGCTTCTCCCAGGTCTGGCAATTGCAGGGACATCTGGGGAGTGAACCAGTGGTTGGAAGATCTCTCCTTCTCTCTCTCAAACAAAAAAGACGAAAAAATAAACTGAAAACAGAGAGACTGTCCACGTGTTTCTGGCACACTTACAGAACTCTGCAAAAGTGGGACGAATTCCGCAGGGGCAGGCGTGACCCACATGGCCCCTTGCAGTACGCTGGGCACGGGGCATCTGGAGAGGACCCCACAGCAATCAAGTTCCTTTTTTATCAACACCATCATCACACACCAAATTAGCTGTGGCCTCAAGAAACTACACAACACAGATGCTTCCCCCACTGCATGGTTTGGGTTTTTTGTTTCGCTTTTGCTTAAAAAAAAAATTAAAAAACAAGCAGAGCTGCTCCTGAAGCCTGGACTGATCATGGATCCAAGGTCACTGCTTCCAAATCATTGCAAGGAGGGGGTTGGAGATGCTTGGCTAAAAAAATGAAACAATGTAATCGTGGGGCTCCACTTCTGACCTGGCGAATCAGAATCTCTGAAAGCGGGGTTCCTACAACTGTGGCTATCTTTCCAGTTTTATTAGAGAGGTGGCAGTGGGGAGCGGAGAGGGACAACCTTCTATTTACCAGTTCACTCCACAAACGCTCAGGTGCCAGAAGCTCACCTCAACCCCAGTTTCCCCCGTGGGAAGCAGGGACCTAAATGCTCGAGCCACCACTGCTGCTTCCCAGGCTGTGTGCATCAGTAAGAAGCTAGAATCGGGAGCAGGCAGCCTCGAACCCAGGCACTCCAGTATGGGACACAAACCCCAGTCCCCCCATAGATTTAACCAGCCCTCCTGGGGCCCTGATGCACACTCGGACATTCTCTGCCTCAAGTCTGCATTTCCCAAATAGCAGTGGATCAACAGAACCACCTGGACGGGGCAGGTGTTTGCCTGGCGGTGAGGATACCAGTTAGGATACCCACATTCCACATCAGTGTCTGAGCTGAGCCCCAACTCTACTCCCGGTTCCAGCTTCGTCATAATGCAGACCCCGGGAGACTGTGGCAAAGGCTCAAGGAACTGGGTACCTGCCATCCATGTGGGAGGCCAGGACTGAGTTCCCAGCACCTAGATGCAAAGCAGCCCAGCCCCAGCTATTGTGGGCATTTGAGAAGGGAGCCAGGAGATGGGAGCTAACTCTCTTTCTGTCTCTTGTCTTAATGATGGATTTTTTCAATCCATCAATCTATCGCCTGTAAGACCTGTACACAGACTGCCAGGACCCCTCCACCAGCTTTTGTGATTCAGTCAGACCCTGAGCCGAGGGGTCAGGGTTGGGGGGTACGGTGGCCTCAATGCGCATCTCTAACAAGGTGCCAGGTGAGGCTGATGGTGCTGGCCTGGGGATTTGAGAGACTGGAGAAGACAGCTGAGAACCTGTGGGTAGAAGATTTTAGGTTTCATTTTATATACTTTTGTGGGTTTTTTTTTTTTTAACCTTCTGTGTATATTTTTAAATAAAGAATGGCAACTGTCTCGCAATGAATGAGACAATGCTCTGGCACTGCATGGTCTTAGGATGACTCCAGAAAGCACCAACACGACTTCTCCAGTGGGACACTGGCTTCCTTTGGCCCTCCTACTCTCCCATCCCGCAGGGCTCCCGAAGGCTAGAGGTCTTTCCCAATTTTGGACCACGTCCCGGCTCTCCACCTGCTTCAGAGAGGGCCTTCCCAGGCCGGTGCCAGGCCAACTGGCTTCTAACTAAATCCTGGCCACCTAAGCACCGCTGTTCCCGACTCGGCCTCAAAGTGGTTGCTCTCGCAAACACCCAGTACAACAACTTCAATTGGCACTGGTTTCTGTTAACGAACAGAATGGCCCGCGCCAACCACAGCTTACAGCACGTGTCCTCGGCCTACCTACTTCCCTCTTTTAAGTGCCTAATGATTATTGCTGCGCCCGAACACATCTGGAAGGAGCTGGGCCCGCCGCTCGCCCCCCTGCAGGCCCTCCTCCAAGGGCGCACTCAGCACTCCCTCCAAGTACAGACAGGTTACTCAGTGTTGCTCCAAGCCAGAGCGCAGGCCTCAAACAATCAAGGCTTTTTTTTTTTTTTTTTTTTTGGAGAAATGATCAAACCCGGGGGTGGGGACAGAACTTCCTGCAAGAAACCGCATCCTGAACAAGCATCGCCACGACTCACTGTAAATAAATACTCTCTCCTTGCAGCACTTCCGTCAACTGTCAGGGCCCTGGCTCCAATCGCCTTTCAAGTCCAAACAGGAAAGGGGAGAAAAGAGAGTGAGATGGCAGATAGGAGGTTTAATTTGCTGCTTGCTGCAGTTTTCATTGGTGGGGCGCTTCCAATTCAACAGGCCTGCCAGCTGCCTGGAACGGCGGCGGGACCCCACTTTTTCCTGTTAACCTTCATAATTGTATTATTACAGGCTGACCTGCAACGGGCCTGCCCAGGGCTCAGAGGAGTGTGGCTTCTTCCCGGATCAGATAAGCAGCCCAGAGCAAACAGGCCCCTCGCAGGCAGAGAACGGGCAAGGGCGTCAGCAGAGAGAGGGGTGACCGAGCCCGGGGGACGGGGGGCTGGCTGGAGGCACTGCAGGGTGGAGGGCTCCAGAAGGAAATAAGCCGGTGACCTCAATTTTCTGGAAAACGACTGTGAAGGATATCCTTTTCAGAGTGCACAATGCGGCTGGGTGGGGAAAGAGAAGCAAGGCAGGGCTTTCGTCTCCGCGGCGGCCATGGCGGTAATTCCTCCAGCGCAGGCCAGGCCCCTGCAGCAGGCGGGACACAAAGAACCTGAACATGCCTCGTGCCTCCTCCCCTCTCTCCCCACCTCGGGGACCTGGAGTCCCACCTGACAGATGAGGAAACCAAGTCTAGGACAGCGCTGGTTCACAAAAAGGAAGTGGCAGACATTCAAAGCTTTACCTGCACCGGGGCTGCTGCGAACAAACAGCTGGGAAGGCTGAGCACTGCACAATTCCAGGAGGTGCCGCGCAATCACATACATGGGCAGTGGCAGCCCCTGGTATCCTGCTTGGAGCCGGAACAGGGCTGATGCAGAAGCCCATGTCTAAACTACGGAGCGCGCTGCCTCCAAAGTTTCCAAAAAGTAAAAATAGGCACCATCCAGACAGCTTCTCAAGAATTCCTAAGGCTCCAAGATACTTCTGTTAGGGCCTTCCTGGCTTCCCTGTAGCTCTTATTTCCCATTTTTCTCTGCATTATGAAGTTAAGACCGACATGGTCTTTTGAAAGCCTAGTGCCTGACACAACTTGAGCGCGTGACAAATATCTATTGCAAAGAGGTGGTGAATGAATGAATGAATGAATGACTCGGGTATTCCAGGTGCAATACCTGCAACAGGGAGCAGAGTAGAAGGTAGCTCCTCCCGTCTCTGAGAAGCCTGGGCCTGGTAGGGAAACGGGGACGCTCCCACTCCTGCCCACCCTGGCTTCCATAAGAGCCGCTGTCACTGGGAACACCCTTGATTTCATTTTTCTCTTTTGAGAATCACTGTGGAAATCGGGGGCTCCGGCAAAGCAGTGGTAGCAGCTCCAGTTGCAGACGCAGGTAACAGAATGTGTTGTGGGCAGCCCAGGAGGAAGCAGGAAGAGTAATGAGCAGGGGAAACGCATGTTGGAGGACGAAGGAGTGGGTGAAGCCTCGTAACCTCCGTGCGGACAGGATGTGCCCCTGAGCCTCTGCCCAGAGCAGAGAGGGAGCCAGGCAGCTTCCCTCAGGGAGAGGAGAGCCAGGCTGGAGACAGGGCTGAGGTGCCCAGGGCAGCCGCTGCCACATACAGGGGAAAAAAATTAAATTAATAAAAGTAAAAATGAAGCATTACATGTAGCAGCAAAGTGTTATTAAAACGCTGTAATGTCTCAGAGGTTCCTATGAAGTCATGTTCTTACAATTCACTCGTAAGAATTTAAAGACAAAATTACATGCCTTGTAATTCTCCAGGGAGTCTATTTTTTCTGCAGGTCCCATTGTTTAGATGGGATGCCCAGCTCCCAGAAGGTTTAAATCATTGAAGGGATTAAGAGGCTGACACTTTCCAGAAACCCGGTTGCACATTCCTGCACAGGAGCGACTGTCGATACTGATTACGTCCTACTGGACACACTTTCCATCACGGCAGCAAATTCGAATGCCCACGGGTGCCAGGCAGTCGCTTATACACACGAGGCTAACACACATGCCCAGCAGGACAGCTGTGACAAGCGCCATCCAAATGGGCACCTTGGCCCCAGCTTGGCGGAAGAGCTGGTGCCAACCACATCTTCGGATTTGGGACAAGAAGCCAGAAATCTCGTTTGTGCATAGCAGATCTCAGTAAATATTAGTGATATTCAAATATTTTTACTTAGAACACCACGAGTCAAAATCGATCTGTGGCCTGAATGGCTCCATCTACGCTGACACCAACAACGAGAGTTTCTGTTGAGCCGCTATCTGACCGGGCCCTCTCCAAGTTAGTACGTGAGGTACCCCTCGCCTACAAACACAGCAATACCCATTCAACAGATGAGCAACCTGAGTGAGCGAGCCACCCGCTTACCGGGGTGGTGACTGTCAAGCAGATGGCCACATTGGGTATACTTGGATCCGTGTGGGAATCACTGTGGCTGATAAAAGACAGGTGCATGATGGCCCAGGTCCTCCATGTCCTGAGGCCAACCTGCCCTGTTCCACCATCCATGGTCACTTCCGGGGCTCAGCAAGGCCTGAATCCAGCTGCCACACAGGACTGGGAGAACCGACTCCAGGAGAGTGAAGACAAGGCCCCGTGCTGACAGCAACAGCATTCAAAGAAAGCTTGCCCATGCTCAACGTGCTTTGCCTGTTAAGACAAAGATTCTAACAGATAGAAGCAGAGCCCTTCTTAAAAAAAGAAAAATCCAGTCTTTCTAATATCTTTTTATTAAACTTGCATACTCACCCAAGGGGGAAGGACCCGGATACCATTTCGCTCCCCTTTCGTCCCACTCAAGATCACAGAGAGATTTCAACACTTTGGAGTGCGCCAGAGACAAGTGCAGACACGCTCTGAGAGAAGAACCTCCCACGACTCATTCTTCCAGTTTTCCCAAAGTGATCTCAGCTTTTAGGAAAGAGGCTCCATTCATACGCACCGCACATCAGACAGTGCCAGACCTCATGGAACCTTCATGGGTGGATGGCTCCAAACAACGCTTCCCCACTGAGGAGTGGGAATTGTGCCAGCCCTGAGGAGGGAACCCCAGGCACAGAAACAGGCTCCTTCTAAGACGTCAATCTTAGTGATGAACAGGTGCTCTCGGTCTAGCAAGAGATTTTTACCTCCTGATCAGAGTTAGTGATTCCCGCTGCCTCCCTTCTGCTTTCACACTCCTCTTGCAAGACCCCCACCAAAAAACATACAGAATGCTGCCTAAGCAGGTCGGCAAAAGCGTATTAGGGGCATGCCATGCTTCAGTGACTCTGCAAAGAAAGGTTACTGGCTTGTAAGGTCTAAGCGATGCTTACGCAGAAAATTCCTGTCCCTCTCCCAAAAAGCACACTGTACCTAGGTGATCCCTGCACAACGGATGGAACCCAGCCAGGGGTAGGCAGTGTTAGGAGTTCTGCTATGAAGACCATTGGTTCAAGGGTTAGGTTTGCTTGCTTTTGACCTGTGAACTTGGGCAAATGATTTCATTTCTCCAAGCAGTGGTTCCTTCATATTAAAGCCAGTGGGTAATATAAGGGTACCTGATAAAGTCGGTTTTCCTGTGGATGAGACAGGAGGAACTTAAGGCGAGCACCCCACAAGGCACCTCAAACAAACTAGCGGATGACGTCTGTGCTGTCAGCCACTGAGATGGTCCTTATCAACTGCTTCTCCATCCGGAGCTGGGATGCCTTTTACAAACCTCCCTGCTTTGAACACCAAATTACCATCGCCATAATTTCAGGGCCGAATCATTGCCAAGTATTAATCCTTCGAAACCTGCTTAGCCAACTGCAGCCTGCGATGCCGGCACATGTCCTTCTCACAGAGGGCGCTTTGCATCTTACAACTTAATAAGGTATGTGGCACGCAAAGTTTGTTAGCTAATATCGAGCCCTAGCTCCAGTGGGATCAAAGAACACAGTGCATGTTGTGACCAGACAGAACCCAAAATGGTTTTCCAGTGCAGAACGAGAATGCAAATGCCTGCCAATTCAGGGGAGCTGCACGGAGACAGACAGCCAACAACACTGTACGATCACATCCAGTGACATCTTTAAATCTTGGTAAGAAAAACAGGGCACACAGAAGAGCAGAATGGCAAAGGTGCTGCACATCGGCCCACAGTAAGTATGTAGCAAGGCCCAAACTGGGGGTGGGTGCAAAATTTAAGGAGGTACTCACTCGCATGGGGCATCCAGATTCAAAAGTCAGCACCTCAGAGCCAAGACCTCCTTAAATTTTCCATCCTAGGTATCTTGCACACTCTATCTTAATCCAGTGTTACAGGGAGATAGGGAAATGCAATTATCACACATTTGGGTGCTGAGGCAGTAACTTGCAAAGATCCTGCGAGATGTATACTGATAGGTAACACAGGACAAGCCTCTCCCTTGAAGAGGGGCATTCCTCCCCAGGGGAGGCAGGACATCCCAGGCAGCACTTGGTGACTCTGCCAGCCTTTTCTTTCTTCAGTTCTCAACAACCACCCCACCCCCCACCCCGTCCTCTCCCACACAAATTAGGATTAATTCCACAAGCAGCAGAAAATTCCATTCTCAGATATCATTTTTGTGGCCTAAATCCTACAAGAGAGTGGGACACAATGAGACAGTAAAGAGGGGTCACTTCTGTCACACTTTTCCAAGGGCTGTTTGGAAAGGAATCATTGTTTGACCAGTAAATATTCATAGAGGTTTTATTTTTAGAAAAAGAAAATGACACCATAATAAAGCTGACCTCAATACACTCTAACGGAGATCTACAAAATATGATGGGAATGAGAGTTCAACAAATCTCGCATCACTTCCACCGTGGAGCATGGCACATCTCTCCCAACACGTCTACAAGTTGAGCATTAAAAGGAAAGGAGGTGGGGCCGGCACCTCCTGCAGTGCCAGCATCCCATATGGACTCCAGTTCGAGCCTGGCTTCTGATCAGTGCAGTTCTGGCTATGTGGCCATCTGGGGAGTGAAGCAGTGGATGGAAGACCTCTCTCTCTCTGCCTCTCCGTAACTCTGCTTTTCAAATAAATAAATAAGTTTAAAAAA
The DNA here is from genome assembly GCF_033115175.1 of Lepus europaeus. Classification (NCBI taxonomy): domain Eukaryota; kingdom Metazoa; phylum Chordata; class Mammalia; order Lagomorpha; family Leporidae; genus Lepus; species Lepus europaeus. The sequence continues at coordinate 45,854,194 of NC_084835.1, forward strand.
AAAAAAAAAGGAAAGGGGGTTTTCAGACCTGAGCCCTGCCATGTTTGGGAAGTCCTTTGTGAAGGGTTCTGCTTTAACATCACAAAGCACCATTTACAAATAAACAAGTTACTAAATGCATAATACATTAGAACAAGAGGTAGGTGGTGGATAAAGAAAAACCACACCTGCACTTTGCAGTCAGTGTGTACTGGTTCCTAATTTTGATTATTTAACCGAAACCACTCTGGTTAGACATGCTAAACAAATAGACCCAAAACTGCAAAATTACAGGTGTTTCTTGGCCTCCACGCGGGCTGTTGTGTTTAGTTGGGCCTCGCTGACGACCCAAGCAGAAACACTTGCGGGTGGATTAAGAGCCAGGGCAGACAACGTAAGAAACACAGTTGCCCTCCTGGCTCGGCCTTCTGCTTGGACTGTACTATGGAACTACTAACTCACAACCACGGGAATTCTGCTATCGGCCGTCTAATGCAAATTCGCCAGACTCCTGTCTGCATTAGTGAGTCTGAAACAAGGCAGGGTGTTGGGCCGCGTGAACACGCAGCTCGCTCTCCTCTCTGAACGTAACGGTGCTTAGTGTCTTACGTGCTCTGACACTCCTGCTCCAGCCTCCCCCCTCTCTGGAGAAAAGCCTATCGCCCCACGTTAATTTCCAATACAACCGAAGAATGGCTTAAGAGAAGCCCCTGTCTAAATACTGCGAAATTCAATTTCTCCTGAAGGAAGACAGTGAGTGATATGATGAGTTGGTCATCTTTTTTTTTTTTTCTTTAAAGAGAGAGAAGAATAAACAATTTTATGGAATATTATTTTTTTGAAGACCTAATTATATACTAAGCAAGAAGTAATTTTTCCCTCCTGCCTACATTTTATGTTTTGGGCACTTCCATTTCATGTCCCTTGACACCTTTTCCAATAATCCATCTACTTGATATTGGAAAGCCTCACATGAATAAAACTTTACGGCACTACAGGCGTTTAGCCTTCCACTGACATTCCTGGCCTGTTCAATTCTGCAATTCAATCAAAATCAAATCTCAAAATCCTCTTGTCAGCCAGCACTGCTTTCATATGCCTGAGCCTTGTGTAAGGATAACTGCATCCAATCTTCCCCCCAAGCAGTGCTTATATTGTTTTATTACAGTTCAATGAGTGGAGTTCAAAATTACATGCAGCTGCCTACTACTGTGGTCGGGCTGTGTTACGCATGGACACAAGTATTGCCCACCAGGCCTGAAATCATTCACTTACTGGCTGGCCAGAAAGACCGTGAGCGCTTCTTTGTATGGAAGAACATCCTGTCTGCTGGATCTAAAGAGGGTGATGTTAACAGATCAGTCCCTTTATAAAAGGATTGTGAAAGCCCAATGAAATGCAACTCAAATGTGCTCCAAGTTAAGCATTGGCTAGAGCACATGAAAGCAAAGATAAACCTCAACATGCACGACTTATTCTCAGAAAGCTTGTGAAGGAAGATAAAGGGATCTGGAATAAAAGCCATCTTAAAGAATTTTTATATGTGTTTTAGATGATGAAGCTTCCTTTAAATGGCTTTTTTTTTTTAAATACCCCCAATAATCTTTTCATGGAAACAAAAAGATAAAACACAAAGCCAATTAAATACAATTTAACCTGATGAACAATGCAGTAATTAACACACCAGTAGTTTCGAAATGCTCCTGATAAGCTGGGGTTGCAGGTGGGGTGGTGATGAAACGCACTGGGAGCTCAGCGCATTTTTTCCACGCTAGGGCCAACACATCGAGTGCTAGTCCACTATTTTTTAAAAATGAGAAGAGCATGCTAGAACCACAAAGACAGGCAAAGTAGGCTTTAGCTGTGCAGCTGTTGAAATTACCCGATCGCTGTAAAACAAGGCGACAAAAGATCTCACTACAGAAGAATTGTCAAAACCCCAAATAAAAATGTGTGTGCTAACTCCAGGCCACCTTTGGCTTGGCAATTCTACAGGTAAAACAATGGCCTCCTAGGGCCCTGTGTTCCAACGAAAATGAAGGAAGGCGTGCATTTATGAAGGCGTGCATCCCCTGTGCGGGTGGCCGCGCGCCTCTCTGTGGCAAAAGTCACTGCCTAGAGGGTAAGACGTGCGTGCTTTTGCAAAAGGTTTACCTGTGAAGCCCCTCAAATTAGACGCCCCTGGAGCCCCTGAGAAGTGAATTGATATCCATTTCTAATACCTAGGATCTGCCACCCTGCATCTTTTGAAACAATGTCATCAAAAGGAACTCTCCAGGGAACATGAAAAGCTCTCCTGTGGGACAGATACCCCTTATGCACCACAGAGTCTCAAGACTAAAAGTGGGAAGGCCTAAGTGCTGAGCTAACTCATAAGCTGAGGGAGCAGATGTCAAGGGATTTATTCCAGTGCAGCTACATGTACAGGTAACCGCTCAGAAAGCCAGGGGAGTACCCTGCAAGGACACGTTGGCTTTGAATGCCATGGTGGATCCAAAGAACCCAGTGAGGCAAGAGAGGAACAGTGCGGAGTCGGCCCAGTAGTCTCTGAATTTCCAGATCAGCTGAAATTCTCTGGACGAAATTACGAGGTTCAGGTTGACTGATCCCCAGGAAGCTCCCGTTCCATTTTAATATCGGTGAGGGCTGACCTCAGAGGGACAAGGCACACAGTTCGGCAGGTGGACACTGCTTTGGTCAAGAGCTGTCATTCCTCGACAGTCACAGAGCAGGAGAGCCTGCCTGCCTCCCTCCCAAGTCAACTGCAGTGCAATGTGATTGTTTGTTAGCTTTCCAATGGCTGAGAAAATCAGCAGGAAATGAAGATGAATTCCACGTACCGGCCTCCCTCCCTCCCTTCCCTTTCCACTCACTGGAGTCCCAATGGATAGTGATCAAACCTCCGAGCCCACTCTGCTTTTCAGCCCCTCTGGAAAAACGAGAAAATTTGACAATCTGGCCCAAAGTCCTGACAACCACCATCTAGCGGAGAACAGTAGAAGCTCCCTGTAGCTGTCTGCTGTCTAATTCTTTCTCCTCCCCACCCAACCAGCATATTCCTTTAAAAAAAAAAAAAAGATTTAATTAATTTATTTGAAATGCAGAGAGAGAGAGAGAGAGGAGAAGGAAAAACTGGTTCACTCCCCAAATGGTTGCAACATCTGGGGCAAGGCCAGGTCAAAGTCAGGAGCAAGAACCTCCATCCTTGTCTCCTACACAGGTAGCAGGAGCCCAAGCACTTGGGCCATCTTCCACTGCTGTCCCATGCATCATTAGCAGGAAGCTAGATCAGAGGCAGAGCAGCCAGGACTCGAACCAGCACTCCAAAGAGGGATTTCAGCATTGCAGGCAGCGGCTTAACCTGCTGTGCCACAACGGCAGGCCCTGTGCCAATTCCTTTTAAATAACAATTTGAGTTTCAGCCCACCTCAACTTACCTCTATGGCTGAAATTCCACAATCCTATTGCACTCAGGGGTGCTTGGTCTAGCATCAGCGAATGTTCCCACACTGCCTACTTCCTAAGAAAGGGGGCAGAGGGGTAAAGAGCCTTCATAACAAACACCCAGCCTAGTGAACAAAACAGACACCCAGAATAAGACAGGGCCCCTTCCCCAAATACTATTCCTAGCAAACCCATCTCCCAACAGCCACCAGGCGAAGGAGTGAGTGGTCCACAACAGGGCTCATAAGCTTCACTCTCTCAGCTGAATCGCACACGCATGTGGAGATTCTGAAACCTGGTTACCTTGGTTATCCTCGCAGCCAGAGCAGATTCACAGTGTGAGTTAGACAGCCCGACTGGCTGAATCAAAGGCTAGCCTGTAACAGGATTTCAACACGGGAGCAAAGAAGGTCTGGCGCTGACGGACAGGCTCGCCAAGCTCATCTGAGTTTAATTCCTGATTCTTAATGAATGAAGCCAACCTGCACCCTGCACCCAAAGTTTGGTCCAAAAATCACTGAGACGACCAGTGTCATCTTCAGGACCTCAAATCCTATTCTTGTTGAAGAAAGAAACATCCTCCCCTAAATGCGGAACGCCCTTGACGGTGGCGTGCACTGGTCACAGTGTGCTTCCAAAGAGCCCAAAATAGAGGGAGTTCACAAATGCTGGGGTACTTCCAAAAGTTCATGGGAAAGTGGAATTGAAAGATAAGGTGCATTTTCCAGCGCCGCTTTGAAGCACCCTTTTATGTATCACGTTCAGAAACCAAAATCCTAATAGCCTCTGTCTTCTGCGGAAGCAAACGTGAAGTCTTCAAAGAAAGCTTCTCCTTACTCCTTTTTTATGCAAGGAGATAACGTGCTAAAAACTCACTATGACCCAGGCAGCTGCTTAAGACAATGAACAGAGCAGGCTCCCGGGGGCTGCGGCTGCTCCGAGCCACAGCTGCCTAACTGCAGGGATTCCTACCAAACCACCTGCTGCTATTGGGTGCTGTGCAAAGCAACCATGTGCTTTTTCAGCTACACTGTCACTGCTCTCACCCTCTCCCAGTGTCCTGGGACCTTACGAGTACATGTGCTCTCGCTGGGGGCAGAACAGCAGCAATCAAAGAGGAGACAGCTGGTGTGTAAAGACGGAAAGGTGAGACAGCTATACTCTCATAGGGTTGGGCGCCGGGGCAACTGCGACTACCACACGAGGGGCGTGGGGTGCCAGGTGCAGGCTCACCTTCTGTGATGACACAGGCTCACGTTCACAGGTGTGGGTCTATGCTGAAGCAGGGGCTAAGGCAGAGAGTCAGAAAAAGCTCTCCAAGAACCGCTTTACATTTTTCCTTTATTTTCAAAAATCCCTGCCACATAAATGATTGAACCTTGATTTTTTTTTAAAAAAATTTATTTATTTATTTGAAAGGCAGAGTTACAAAGAGGCAGAGGCAGAGGCGAGGCGGGGTAGGGCGGAGGGGGGTCTTCCATCTGCTGGTTCTGAAACCAGAAGCCAGGAGCTTCTTCTGGGTCTCTCATGGGTGGAGGTGTCCAAGCATTTGGGCCATCCTGTACTGCTTCCCGAGGCCATACAGAGAGCTGGATTGGAAGTGGAGCAGCCGGGACTGCAGCCAGTGCCCATATGGGATGCCAGCACTGCAGGTGGCAGCTTTACCCACTATGCCACAGTGTCAGCCCCGAACTTTGATGTTGAGAGCGTGGCCTCAGTCAGCGGCATGGACATTATGGGGAGTTTGTTAAAGCCACCACCGAGGGCCCCCCTGGATGAGAATCTATATATTTTTTATTTTTATTTCTTTTTAATTTTTGACAGGCAGAGTGGACAGTGAGAGAGACAGAGAGAAAGGTCTTCCTTTTGCCGTTGGTTCACCCTCCAATGGCTGCCGCGGTAGGCGCGCTGCAGCTGGCGCATCGCGCTGATCCGATGGCAGGAGCCAGGTGCTTCTCCTGGTCTCCCTTGGGGTGCAGGGCCCAAGCACTTGGGCCATCCTCCACTGCCCTCCTGGGCCATAGCAGAGAGCTGGCCTGGAAGAGGGGCAACCGGGACAGGATCGGTGCCCCGACCAGGACTAGAACCCGGTGTGCCAGCGCCGCAAGGCGGAGGATTAGCCTAGTGAGCCGCGGCGCTGGCCACACGAGAATCTATATTTTAACAAGATCCACAGTGGCACCCTGTGCACACTGTTTGAGGAGTTCTGCTCTTCGACAGTTTTGATGCCCTGCTTCTCACAGTGGATGACAAGGACCATTCCCTAATATCTAGTGCATATGGGAAAGTTCATGGAACCTGGGTCGAATCACCAGAAGAGGTTTAAGAACCACTGACAGCTTCAAATATTCATGTCCTCCATGTTGTGTTTGGGGGCTGGAATCAGCACACCGCTAACCTGAGCAACACACTAGGACTCCATCATTCGCAGTCTTCAAAAAGCAGGACCTGGCTTTGTATATGTCCCAAGGAGCATGGGGCAGGGGTGCTTCTGCAATTCTTACGAAGGGATACACACCTCTTCATAGACAGTCATCATGTCTGGAGGAACTGTGCATGTTTTCCATGACTTAGGCACACGTGTGTGTCTCAGTGCTAAGTGCTCGGTAGAAAATGACAGGGAGACATGGAAAAGTGCACGGACACACCTCGCTCCCGCTCCCTCATGTGAGACATGCAGGCACACACCCCAGAGTGTGTCCCCCATGCAAGGACCCCAGCACACAAAAGTAGGAAAACACTCTCCTCAGCTCCAACACTCCCTTTGTCTAGGACCAAATCAAGGACTTCAACAGACAGCCATAAACAACCTGTCACAGGTTAGCTTTCAATCCTTAAACACCTCTCCCTGTTAATCAAAGACAAGTTGAAAACCAGCTCTCGGGGCCGGCCTGTAGCTCAATGGGTTAACGCCCTGGCCTGAAGTGCCGGCATCCCATATGGGCGCCAGTTCAAGACCCGGCTGCTCCACTTCTGATCTAGCTCTCTGCTATGGCCTGGGAAAGCAGTGAAAGATGGCCCAAGTCTTTGGGCCCCTGCACCCATGTGGGAGACCTGGAAGAAGCTCCTGGCTTCGGATTGGCGCAGCTCTGGCCATTGCGGCCAAGTAGGGAGTGAACCATAGGATGGAATCTCTCTCTCTGTTTCTCTCTCTGTGTAACTCTGACTTTCAAATAAAATAAATAAATCTTTAAAAAAAGAAAAAAGAAAGGAGCCCTCAAAAGTGCAGTATTGCCCATGTGTTCTCCTGAAAGAAAGAAAGAAAGAAAGAAAGAAAGAAAGAAAGAAAGAAAGAAAGAAAGAAAGAAGGAAGGAAGGAAGGAAGGAAGCCAGGAAGGAAGGAAGGAAGGAAGCCAGCTCTCAAAGGGTCCCAAGTAAAATCTCACTTAAATTATGTTCAAGAAAACTCTGTGTTTGATGCAATCTGGATAAAACGAATGATGAAAATGCTTAAATGCTGGACAGGGCGGTGCTTCAAAGAATTAACCAACTGCAAGGTGAGACAAAAACAAGACACATGTGCTCCTGGGTGCCTCTGGCTTGACGAAAAGTCTGCAGTAAGGACCCACGTGCTTTCCCACATACAAAGGGTCAAAATACTGCGGAGGACAACACTTCCAACATTTCCCATATTCCCTGACGCAGGTTCCCTACAAAGGGCGACGTAAGGGTCGCACGTGGGGACGTTCTTTATCTGCGTCTACAGATCTGCAGGGCTATGCAAGAACCGTTAATATAATAAACACCATCATTTCAGTTTCCAGTTCAAAGTGTTCTTTTCCATTCAATTAAGTTATTAAAACATGACTATAATTTGACAACATTAATAACACAATGAAGTAAGCCTTTGGGTAAAGTAACTCAAGGCGGACAAAAGGGTTTCCCAAAAGCATGGCCAAAAAGTCCTGCCAAGCAGAGGGAAAGGAGTTAACGTCTGTGGGAAGTGCAACAGTCGCCCTGGCTTTGATGATGGGGGTGTTGGGGGAGGGGGCAGCAATGGTCCTCCCCCAGCAGAAGCATGAGGCCTGCCCCTTGCCACCAACCCCCGTGGGAGTCCGCCCTGTTCCAGGAGCTCAGGCCCTGTGGGCAACAGGCACCAGACAGACGGGGCAGGGCGGGGAGACGAACACACCAAAGTCTGGTGAAACAGGAAATTTAAGGAAACTATTTTTGAAATGTAAATATGGTTTTGCTGTTACTTTCATTATTGCCAAGGCAAAGAAGCTGCAGTCCCTTCGAGGTGAGAGGTGTTCCTTGTAGACAACTCTCTGCTCTCAGCACCTGCAAGTCGCGCCAAGTCGGCTAGCAACGCCCAGGTAGGAATTGTACATCCAGGCTGCTCACATCAATAGCCTGACCCACACTTTCTTGGATGGGTTACCCCTTGACCCTCAGCAGCACCCCCCCCACTGTGTCTTTCACCAGGGGACTCAGAAGGAGGCAGCTGGAGTCCTCCACGTGCACCTCCTGAGACTCAGCACTTTCTTCCCAGAAACGTGGGACTGGGGACCTTCTCCTTCTTCACGGAGATGCTGGGGTGTCGGAATCACACAGTGACTTCTGTGCAGTCGGGGCTGAATAGGCTAGGGAGTTCTATTAATGCTGACAGGGTCATCGTCGTCCTCTCCAAATCAACCCACGGAATAAGAAAGAGGCCGTTCTTGGCGTTTTTCTTTCCTGGGATAAATCCGTGTCAGCTAGCACCAGTGGCTTTATCTTTAAAGAGAGAGTGTTTGCAGGTTATTGAAAAGAAAATGCCCCAAATAAATGGGATTTGCCCTGGCAATTTATCTCAGAGCTGTGCCAATTACCCTCAAGGAAGGCACAACACATGCACGTGGGTTCCCGCTCTAGGACAGAAAGATGGGTACTTGCACGCACTGACAGGACACGGGGCTGCTGGAGGCGCAGCGGACTCATTCGCACATCTCTCCTGTGTTCTGAAATGCCTTCGCTCATCCTCCCCACAAAACTTCAGAACAAGGAAACAAAGGAAAAGGAAAAAAAAATCCAGAAATCCACAGAAATCAGAGCGAATGTGTTAACAACCACTATATTGAGCATTAACATATATTTGTATATTGACTCAATTTTAATATCTGAAAGTCCAATAAAGGCCAAAAAAGCCAAGCTACTATTTTTTATACACATTGGGTTCAGGCAAATCCACATGAACACTACACACAATCGATCCCAGAACTCCATGAAAATTATGATTATTGTGCCACAATGCAACTGTATTATCCAACAGTATGGCCCATTCTTCACCCAAAGTCACACCTGCCCTCCCCTTCTGCCAAGTACGTGCATCAAATATCCTCTGGGATCACAGAAGAGACCCAAGTCCTGAGCGGGGAGGGACCCACACCTCCACTTCCACACCCGGGGAATCAAAGCAACCTGACCCAGGGAGACCAAGTGGAGTGCCACGAGTTCAATCCCAAGAGAACGTGCCTTCAGGGTTACAGTGCTTCTGCACACCCCTTTAAAGCATATTTTTGTGTACTCTGCCTCATATTTCAGCAATTGAGAGCTCCCGTGCACACAAATAGTAGGGGAAATGGCTCAACCACTGGGTAAAAACACATGCAGTCTGTCTGACATGCACAGTCGAGGAAAGCCAAAGATATGCCTGTGAAATATGTCTCTGTTGGGATTTACTGGTAGGTCTGTTTGCCACAGTCTTATCCGTTCCTTCTCCCTAAACACACCCTGCTTCCCGGCTCCAGCCATGGGCACACAGGACCGGGATTCGTGCGCTGCAGGCTTCCTCACAGTACAGCCTGACCAGTACTGGCTAGGACTCCGGCACTGTGCGCCAATTTCAGGAAAATGAGAGTTCAGCCCTTTTTTTCCTCCCCATTTTTTGTAATCACGTGGAAGCACAAGTGTTCTAGAAACCAGCTCCCCTACCAGTCAGATATTTCCACTAAATCTTTACTAAAGGGCTTGCTATTACCATGCTGTCTCATCGGTACAGGATGGCTGCGCACCTGACCCACACCAAGCTATATAATACTCCAACACTCAAAAGCGTCGCCTCTCGACGTGCTGATCGAAGCAGAGCACCAACATTTTTGTTTAACGCAAGGCAAATCTCACAGAGAGAGCTGAACCATGAAGGCAGCAGGCAGGCAGATGCATGTCCACCGTGGATGTGTCCACAAACGCGGCAACCTCATGAGTTCTAAACGAACCAGCCTGGATCAGAACTTTTATTTCGATCTCTCAAGGTGTAAACCCCATTTTCAAAAGCCTGAACAAACATTATATCAAATGAAGGTATTTTTCAAAAATCTTTGGGAAAATGTAATATCCCAGTTCATGCCAAGGTGAAATAGTCTGCCTTTTTAACTCTGATTTGCAAAATAGGTTATGTGGAGAAAGTAACAGAATATAGCATTTACCTAGCCATTTAGCAAATAATATGGAAGACCTGCTCTACATCTTTATTCAAATGAAAATACTTTCCCCCAGCATTTATTTCTTTAGCTGGTAGGAACCCCACCCTGCAAGGAACACAAGCGGAAAGCAATCTCTTGCAATGGACCATTTTACTTATTCTGCAATTTCTTACCCAAATTACACAGGTATAATTATTTTGACACTATAATGAAAAGAAAATGGGATTTGGGCACCGTAGGTTTATCTAATAACACTATTTCTTGCCAGACTTCACAGCACTGACAGTCACAAAGAACCTTGTCCATTCCAATAGGAAATATTTGATTTTACTGTAGGAACATTATTTATTTTCACCAAGTTGCTATTATCAGAAAGGATATGATAGCTGAATAATAAAAATGAAATCAAGAAATTCTGGTGTTTCAAGGCTTTATTTTTTTTCTGCTCTCACTTTTGACATTTTCTTCCCCTGGAGAGACAAGATAAAGTGCTGTCATAAATGGGTGACTTTTCTTGTCAAATGACAGATTTGATTCTCCATGGCAACCACAAATCAAGGTGCTAGTAGGAATTAAAGCTTCTCTTAAAAGGCGTCTTTATGTTTATAAAATGAATTTAAATTAAATGGGTATTAGGTACAGTCTTTACCTCAATTTATTTATTGACTGAAGAGCTCTGTATTGCAAGGAGCACATTTGCATTTTTAAGGGAAGATAACATACTGTCCTGACAGATGTATAAACAAAGAAGTTACAAGGTCATGCTTCACCCACTAGTTTAGAGACCCGAGGCGGGGTATGCAGATGGACATCTAGCAGTTACAAAGTATTTAAATACTGCACAAGGAAGGTGTGACAATTACCTATTACAGCAACAGACTGAAGGGCTCCCACTAGTTCTTCCCCTTCACACAGCTTTCTCTTAGTCCCAGCTAATAAAGAATTGTGTACTTGTCGCAAACCGAATGTCAAACGGCAACATACCTCTTCATCCTGTGTCCCTCATATATATTTGCAAATAAATACTCCATTCAAAATGGAATTTAAAATGTGAGCCCCCCAAATGCAGGCACTGCTGAAAAGAAACAGTTGCTTTCCAATGTTTTTAAGAAAAGCAACACACACACACACGTACACACACACAAAGACCACAGATTCATATGATTTCTGAGGAATAAGATAATTAATCTCTATGTTAAAACTGATTTTAATTTTCCTAAGCAATGAAAGCTGATTTGCTTTGCTTTGCTTTTTTTTTTAAACAGGCCATTAGAACTTAAGAAGCAAGGTAATGTGCTACTGGATCCTACATTAATTAATAAATCAGGCCCAATCTGCTTAATGGTAGCAAACCATCTAGCTAGTCTAGAGGAGTAAAGGCTTGGAGGTCATAAATAATATCTTGAAAGTTGAAGTACAGCTTCTTTTTGGAAGCTTCTATCACAGCGGAGGGAACGCTAGCCTGCATTGAAACACACACAGGCAACAGCATGGTCATTCCGGTAGACATGTGTCACCTGGAATACGGAAAAGGAAACCACAAGTTCTCCACTGCTCGCCGGCATGTGGGAGAATCCATCATTCTAAATGGCACCCAAGTATGCTTCGCCAAATTCGATTTGATACCGTCTCTCATTAAAAGACGCTATGGAGAATTAAATCAGATTCTCGCCCAGCAATAGTTTCATGCCGGCACCTGGAACGGTGGGGGAGCCCCTCTAACAAGCTGAGTTGGGGTGGGCAGCAACAGCTGGCACGTCCACCAGGAAGAGATGGACAAAACAGCTTCATCTAAGAACTTGGGACTTTAAACGCTTGGACGTGGTTTGTACGGGGGGGGGGGGGTCACTGCCACTTTTATCTGGTGAAGGCTACAATGACTTTGTCCACTCTTGAGTTGAATCAGTACCAGCTATAATAAGATGGTGCCGCAAAGTTATAAATCTCTTTGGAACTCTGTGTACAAAGCATAGTTTATGGTGGTGTGAGTCACACAGAACTCTCTATTTCAGTCACAATGGCTTTTGTTTCATATTAGAATAAAGTGGGTTGATGATCTTATTTTCATTCCGTGTAAAAAGTCAAACTAACAGCACATCTGAAAACATTAAGTCAACGAATCACACAGCACCAAGGGCTTGCGGACAGCACACGCAACGCAGTGCACACATGGTAGATTCTGCGGGGCTAGGACACTGAACTTGAAAACAGGTCCACAGGGCTCTGGCACCACAATGTCAAAGCCGTCCCATCCAGGGGAGCGTGCCAGGGCGTGCCGTTCTCACGGACAGCGGCTACAGCTCAGCTCATCCAGCTCCTTAAAGTGACTGACCTCCACTTCAGGCAGAGGGGGTCAGCAAGCCTGCCTGAATGCCACCGAGGCCATCCCAGCAAACTGGACCGTGTCCACCTGCAGCTCACAATGTCTGCCTTCCATGGTCCACTGGGAGAGGGCAGACAGCCACGGTGGAGGCCCTGCAGGACGGAAGGTAACACTGCGGAAAATCAGCCAACACTTCGTAGACTGCTCATTAAAAGGCATCATGGGGGTGAAAAATGGGGATGCTATTGGCCTGGCAATGAAATGATGTACTCTTTGTTTGAAAGGAGAAGAATGCATAAACCTCCTTCAGGCACAGAGTTGGGATCTGGTTACTCTGTGTAGAGGTTCATGTCATGGAGTCAGCTCAAGAATTTCTTGAGAGAAATAAAATACGGTTCACTTCAAACAACACCTTCCACCTGCCTGCCAGGGTGCGCAGCTTCTCAGAGGGGCACCGGCCTCCTGGAGTTGTGTCGTCACCACAGAGGCCCACCGCAAGGCTCCGGTTCTCTGCCCGCTAAGCACCTGTCACCACTTCACACTCTGAAACGCAGTATCGGAGACGAGAACCAGTGCACACACAGCTTCGGGGTCTTGGGCCAAGTCCTCCAAAGGATTTAAGCATCAGTTAGGGTGGGACATCACTTCACCTGTGTTGGGATCCACACTGCACTCAGGATAGGTCCCGTATTCGAGTCCAGGGTATCCCACAGGCATCCACCAAAGGCAGACAAGGCAGCCACCACCTGCCATGCATTTGCCACGTGCCTGTGACACCGCTGCACCTGCCCCCAGGGAGGGAGATTCAGATGTGTACTAGCTGGCTCCTCCGGCCATCACTGATGGTCTCCTCCTCTCCAACTGCAGGGCTCTGTTTCTAGCTCTGTTTCCATCTCCCAAATAAAGTGGCTCATTGTGCATTTTCCTTCGAAACATGCCTACCTTTGAACGCCAGCACCTGACTTAACCCCCAGTGTGTCCTCTCTCTGCGCCTTGGCCACTTTCAGATCTCAGAATCCACCATGGGTGGTGGTGGTGGGGAGCTATCAACAGTTCTCCTTTTAATCAAAGAACCAGGGGCCAGCATTGCAGTACAGCGAGTTAAGCTGCCCCCTGCAATATCAGCATCTCATATCAGAGCAATGGTTCAAGTCCTTGCTGCTCTGATTCCACTCCAGCTCACTGCTAATACACCTGGAGAAAGCAGGGTGCTTAGGACCCTGGCACCCATGTGGGAGATCTGGATGGAGTTCCAGACTCCTGACTTCAGCCTGGCCCAGCCCCAGCTGTTGTGGACATTTAGGGAGTGAACCAGTGGATAAAAGGACTCTCTCTCTCTCTCTGTCTCTCCTTCTCCCTGTGTGTCATTCTGCCTTTCAAATAAATGAAATAAATCTTTAGAAAAGAGAGCAAGAAGAGCCAGCTCACACCTAACACCTGCTGCAGGTTTAGAACCTTGCAGGGCTCTGCTCAGCCAGGCTGGGGCCAGGAACATATGCCACCCCCAGGAGCCTCTTTCCAATGGCAAGACACCAGCAGTGACATGGAGCTTCTCTGGGCTGGGCTCTCTCCCCATGAGAAACGAGGATAATAACCTATACCTCACAGGGGTGTTGTACTTTCAATTAATGCCTGTAAAATGCTTTGTGATCCCTGGATTAAAGGCACTGCTGGATGAAAGCTCGGAGGCAGTCACGAGGGTGACTGTTATTACTGTATTTACTGTGTCTCGACCCCTGAACACAACTCTGCTCAATTAATCATCTTCTTGAGGCTCTGTCTGGCTGTGCCTGAGAGGGGTGGGGAAAAGTCTAGAACCACAGCCAGGACCAACAGAGGCACAGATTTTGAAACACCGAAGGCACTGGCAACAGGGGAACTAGCCTGGGCGGTATTTAGAGGTGGCATCATGCGCACGTTTCTCCAAAGACAGAGATGCCCAATAACCAATCCACAAAGGGGATGCGTTATTCAAGAAAGCAAGAGGACTGCCCACAGCTCTAAGAGCTGGAGCAGGTGGTCAGTATCTCTGCTCACCCCAGCAAGGGGCGCGTAGCTGACTGCCAAAGTCAGCCCCCTCCACAGAGTGGGCTGTTGCGATGCCTCCCGAAAGACCCCTCGCAAGGCAGGTGTTCTGGGCTGGGAAAGATGGATGGGAGGCCAACGTACAACCACTCTGTGCCTGCCCTCTTCAGGGAACTGAATGGAACCAGGGTGCCTTTGGCTCCCAAGAGCTGGGCAAACGAGACGCCAGACAATGCTACACACACCCTCCCCGCCGCCGCCAGCAGCCGCCACCTAAAACGCCCTTCTCCGAGGGCAGGGCCAGAGATCACGCGTGCTTCTGCTCCAGCCTTTCCACCCAGGTCGGGGATGAATAAGGCTGACCTCTGCTCAGCACTCACTTTGCAAGAAGCCTGCCCACTGCCTGCACTTACAGAGGGCTGACCGCCAGCCAGGCAGGGGCTGCGAGAGCCAGACAGCCTCGGGCCCCATCTCCACCCTCCCACCTCTCCACCCTTCCTCACCAAACCCTGTAGGTAGGGCTAACTCCACCTCTAAACCTTAGCTTCCTCCTCTGCAAAGCGGGGAGAACAGTGCCGACCTCACAGGCGTTCGTGCTCTTGCAGGATCTGATGAATGGGAAAGAAGGCCTGGCTAGAATTATCTTCCTCCTGACAGTGCTGTGACAGGCAGGCCAGCATCACATCCACTTGGCAGATGAGAAAACTGAGGCCTAGCGTGATTAAGGAATTTGTGCAACATAGGATAGCTGGTAAGTGGTCCAACTGCTCAGCCTGCTCCCTGCAACTAAGCCACACTCCGCCACGCGGCTCCCACAAACCCATGTGATGCCACCTCAGAAGGCATGGGACTCCTGTGTTCATTTACGTAGCATGGCAGGAGGGCAGGGACTGTACCTGGCTTCACCTGGTTTTTCAACCACTATGGTGCTCAAGGCGTGAATGAACAAACACCCCAAGCCCGCCCTTCAGCCATCTGGGCAGCATGCTGAGCAGGTAAAGCTACACATTTAGGAAGCTGACAGCTGTGGACAAGTTTGCACAGTCACCTGTCGAAAGAGGCCAGCTCATCCTAAACCTGCCCCAGACCTTTGATGAGCGGTGAGGCTGCGTTCTCTCCACCTCGACTCCCACTCCACAGCCCCCGCGCTCTCCTGCTTTGCTGGCCTCTCTGTTTTTGTCTTGGGGTTGGGAAAATGTGAACTGAGGCGAGCTGCTAACTTTTCTCTAGCAAACAACTTTCCCCAGCTATTTGTCAACTTCTGTCATTCAAAGGATACAACACAAATGTATATCTTTAATGAAATTCACAGTCAGGAAAAGTTGTCATCATCTAGTTATATCTGTTATGACATACATTTCATTTTGTTCAATACATAACAGAGAAGCTATTTAATCAAACAGAAGATTTTTGCTAAAATGACAGTCCAAGCAATGTCCAAACAAGCATTTATTATGCAATGCGAATCTGATCAGGATTGGATTGTTTTCAGTGAAAAATTTTCCCCCTTCCTCTTCCATTGAGAAAATAGCTTGGGGAGGGGGGGGATGTGCAGGCAGAAAGCAACAAGAGACAATGGAGGTGGAGCCCGCTGCTGAGTCAGCGCTGAGTGTGGTGCCTGAGCCCCACCCTCCCGCGTCTACTGGGAGAAAGCAAAAGGATACAGCCGACCATCTGGAGAGTCTAAGGGGCACTGCTGGGCTCAGGCTGTGTCTTCCCCTTCCTTGCCATGTGACAGCACACGCCACACGCCACAGGAGAGACAGGTAGCAACTCACATGCAAGGAACAAAGACATCTGTGTTTCCCAAGTGATACTTCTCCTTAGATACATTTTTGTTTATCTTCACAATTTAATGAACAATTACCTACAATAAGAAAACCGTGTTACTGCAGGAGAGTTTAATGGGTTGGAGAGATAGGAGGCCCAAGGCCAAAAACATCAAAAGGAAAAAAGGGTAAGGAGGAGTGTGGGTAACCTGGGCACCTCAGATGGTGTGAGTTTGAGGAAAAGGGGGGAAGAGCATGTTCATAGAGGGTGATGACCATGCTCCTCTTTCCTCTACTTCACTACGCAAACCCTAGAACACAGTGGGACATCAACAAAGAACTGCTGGCTGGCTGGTTGGATGGATGGATGGATAGATAGATAGACCAACGGATGGACAGACAGATGGAGAGTGGGATGAGTGGGTAGATGGACAGATGGATGGATGGGGTGGGAGGGTAGATGGATGAACAGGTGAAGAGGATATTTGAGTATATGGAAACACCCCCCCCACAAAAAAAAAAAAAAAGGAATGACTGATAAAAGTGATTTTAATGTATTATCCTGAGAAACGGTTGCCTATTTTCACAGAGACCTTTCTCACTCTTGGTCAAGGTTTCTTATGAGCCTTGGGGGCAGACTGTTTTTCCTGTACCAGGTTGACTGGTCAGCATGGCAATGGTGACACAGACTGCCAACGTCCTCAAACTTCCCATCACCATGCTCTAGTTCATGTAACCGAGGGACGGTAAAGACCAGTGATCCCCACACTGAGAAAACTGTTCAAATAGGACTGCTGGACCTCAAAGTTTCTGATTCAGTAGGTCTGGGGCAGGAGCCAAGAATTCACTTTTCTACCAATTTCAAGGTGATGCGGGAAACATGGACCATGCTTTGAGAACCACAGTCCTGATCATCTCTAGGTTTCCTTGGACTCTAACATGCTGTAAGTCTATTCCTGAGCTACCCAAACTCCTCTAAAGTCCCAACACTACTCGAGGCCCCATAACGGGGGACTGCATTGCAAGGGGCCCTGTGGCAAGGCTGGAACACGCCAAGTCCTCATGAGGTCAGATTTTTGAGCCCCTAGGAACAATTATTTAAATTCTTATGTTCATTTTCAAAAAGGATGTGCACACTGGCCACTAGATGCGTGAGTTACAGAAGCCTAACTGACGTGACCCAGGTGAGGGTCCCACCTGTCTCGGGTGGGACCATCCTCTTCCAGAGGCCGGCCACCGTGACAGACTCTTGTCCTCACATCATACATGGGCCTCACCTGCTCTTCCACAGTTGATGCCTTCCTAGTGATGGGTCGTTATAGAGCACTGAAGGTGAGAACAGCCTCTTTAAAATCACAAAAACTTATCAACTCTCCCTAAACACACACACACACACACACACACGCCCTGGACTTCTCTGAGTGTTAAGTAGTTCTGATCCCTGGGCCCTTCCTACAAAGATGGCTCTCTCTCTCCTTGTTTCCAGGGATCACCTCCGGTGCCTTTCCAGACCCCGACCTTGTCCTTGTCCCCCTCCACCTGGGGCCCGGAAGTCAGGGGTCCTTCATCTTCCACCCTGGATGTGAGGTTTAAACGCCAGCACTTTGCTGCTGACACAAGCGTAACAGTGGAAAGGGAGGTGCCAGATCATCCCACATCACCAGAGAGCTGAGGGCCAGTGGGCAGCAGGACCAAGCCAGCAGGCAAGTACTTGAACAGGAAGCAGAAAGATCTCCCAGGAATCACTCTCCCCAGAATGACAGTTTGGTCACAGGGCTATCTGAGGCCCGTGCAATGCTTGTAATTCCACCAGTGCTGGGTGTTGGCTTTTAAATGGCAATATCCAAATCAGAGAGGAAATGACAGTGCATTCCAAGCAAAACTGCACACATTTAGACAGACTAAGAAAATAACAATAAAAGTGCAAATTTATTCTGCATGCGTGATCATGATTATCATTACATCAAGTTCCATATATGCCCAGCCAGAATAAATATTAACCCATTTTTATAAATGACTTTATACTGCATTTGTGGATCCAGCTCCACCCAAACCCAAAACAACACTGTTTCCATAGTAACCAACAGATTTCAAAGAAGGAAAAAGGAAGGGAAGACTTCAGAACGGATAGCAATCAAATAAAACAGCCAGCATCAACAAAACATGTCAGCATTCCTTAAAACACGCAGTCAGGACCATCCTATAGTCTAATCTCCTTCCCAGAAAACGACTCATTCTACATCACCTTCTAGGAAAGCAGGCCCTCAAGAAACAACTGCAAAATTGCTTCCCTTTTAATTGAGGAACCGGGCAAATTTCTTGAGTCATTCCTGGGATTCAAATGGGAGTAGGATGAAGAAAATAATCATCTACTACACGATTTAGCACACACTGAAAGTCAGATTAATTATCAGCTGGTAATTATGAACTCTTAACTCGGCGCTGCGTATCATGTCAGAGTAGCTATTCTCTGGCTGACTGTAATGAGGAGGGAAGAGAAGCGAAAGCCAAACCTGAGAGCCAGAGAGCCAACAACCATAAAAGCCGCCCAGCAGCGTCTACTCAGAGCCAGGCTTTTCACTGGAACTTGCTCCCATCTCCGTTCCCCCAAGCGCATCTTGCATGTGGCCCGGGTGTGGCAGTTTTCTCCACATCCCTGCAAGTTCTGGGGTCTTCTGCCTGCAGACAAAATCCTAAAGCAACACCTTGGGGCAGGGTCGTGTGCAGGCCAAAAGTGGGTCGGGCAGCACGAGGGGAGCTCTGTGAACTCACGGGCCTGGCAAGTAGCCTCGCTCTCTCTTTCCTGCTGTCCCCCCCCCCACCACCACCAATTTCACAATGTGAGAGGTCAAGAACAAGAAATATTCCTACCAGGCAAAGGAGGTTATTTTGAGTCCTTGGCTCCCACTCCCCCTTAGAAAGAAGTTCCAAAGTTATCTAGTAATCCGCCCTCTCTCCCATATTCTAGTCCTGGGACCTTGGGTGGGTTACCTAACTGCCCTCTAACCTTCTGCTGTGTCAGTTTCCTCAACTGTAAGGCAGAAATAATAATAGTATCTATGGAGTTCATACAAAGATCAAACTGCACACAAAGGGCTTAACAGAACACAACAAAAAGAATGGATGGTACTACTCCTACTATTATTATTTATAATTCTTTCTTAGAGCATATACTCAAATTCTGATGGGGTTTCCTAAGGAAGCAACTCACAATATTGCAGAGAGAGATACTGAAGAAATATTTCAGGACAATTCCATTGTCAAACCCACCACTGCTCAGCACACCAGCCGGTCCTGAGTGGCATAAGCTTCAGGGGCTCTGTTTCTGGGTTTGAAAGGTACGTACCACCAGGTGAGCCTGAACCTGGCACACGGCGGAACGTTTCTTCTAACTTCTGCAAGGGGAGCAGTTCAGAGTGACCAACTGAAGTATGGTCTCCAGGACCAAGAGGAAAAAATTCATCTCATAAAGAATCTGGTACATTTAAATATTAAAAATGTCAGCCATTATTTTAATTAGATTTATTTGTTCAGATAAAACAGAATCCACAGCAACTAAACTGCATACAACTGGGCACCAGGTGACATGTGGTTTAAAGAAATTGACATGTTTGTGCTCTGATGGAGTTTACAGCCCAAAGGGGAGTGCTTCCATTGAATGAACACACACGAAAATATATATATAGTTACAAACCTTGACAAGCATTCTGAAGGAAGAGACAGGAGGGAATGCTTGAGGTTTATCAAAGACAATATTAACTCACATCTTTAAGGTTTTTCTCCTGTACCCAATATAACACAGAAACGTCATATCCCGCCAATAAACAGAGCAGATTTATGGAAGTTTTGAGGTTACAACTTCTAGCCTTTTCCATGTGGGGTTCAACACTACTGCAAGGCACTGCATTTAGCAAGAGCTACAGAAATACGATTCCTTCTTTTAAACCCAGATGAAAAGCAGGCTAAGTGTATGGTTACAGCAGACATACAAGTTGAAATATTCCAGTGATAAGAGAAGAAAAAAGGTAGAAATGAGAACGTCTACACTGGCAGCCATGCCTTCAAAGACCCCAACACGCTTTGCTCCTGGGCCACTTTATGAATCATCAACATCACAAGAATCCTAAAAGCACAGCCCACAGCTGCAGCTCCACAAAACTGCCGGGTGAACAAAATAAAAGGAACCACACTCAGATGACTCAAAGTGGTTCCATCTGACCAGGCCAAGAGCGGCACCTCAGCACAACCCCGGGGCGACTCCCAAGTGTAAAGATTTATCTGAATCTGATTTGCAACCCTATTAAGAGAGTTTCCCTTTACTTCTTCCTACAGCTTGCCTAATGGTAGAAGATGCACAAATGTAATTACATTTACATTTTATTATGAAGTCAGTGAGTCACTGGAAGTCCATGCTAGTGAGTACATTTTATTGTTTTTCATTATGTATTATGTGCTTCGTTGCCTTTAGGGCTGTATTTTTGCTGGGGGAGGAGGTACAAGTATGGAATACTTATTTCGGTGGACAACATACTTTTTGGACAGGGTTTTCATGTTTATCGCGACACGATAACTCTCACACTGGATTATCTGAACCCCATCACGTAAGAGGGGTGCCTTATTCTTGATACGGAGTAAAGATTTGGACTTCTGAGAGAGTAGGTGCAGAACTATTCATCATCAACTGATACCTGATACAAACCACACAAAGGTGACTGAGGAAATAAATGAAAAATCCAGCTTGTCTAAGAGGACTTAGGAGAGTTTGAAAAACATCTGAAGTTAAGTGTTTTCCCATGTATATATGCCTCGTTTATTATGTTTTAAAATTAATTTGAGAAAGAGAGGAACAGAAGAAAAACAAAACAACTCACATCCACTGGTTCACTCCCCCAAATGCCCCAAAGAGCCAGGGGCAGAATCAGGATACTGAATCCATGCACCCCAAGTACCAGCAGGAAACAGAAGTTAGGGGCTGCAGCCAGGAGTGGAGCTCAGGAACTCTCATGCGGGATGCAGGCGTGTTAACCACTAGGCTCAACACCTGCTCCCTGCCTCATTTTAAGTCATATTCTTCAGTGGGAGCTGGGATGTTGGCTCCACCTGCTTTAATATACACTATTTCTATCTTTGGAAGTAAAAGATGCCAAACTTGGACCCAAACATCTTCCTGTTGTCTGCAGCACTTGGAAGGAGCCTAGAACTTCAGTAAGAAGCCCGAGTCTAAAGGACAAACAAGAAAGGCACAAGGGTTCACTCTTCCACTCACCATAAGATATGGTATTAATTATTTTAGTAGATAACATGTTAGAAAGCTCTGTAGGCAGAAATTCTACTTATTTTCTTTACCCTGAAAGTGAGAAGAGAGAAGAGAGGTTTACATAATCCCATTTAATCTAACTCTCCATGCCAGGCCCATCTCCACAGAGGCCATTTAGGGAGTACTCCCCTCATAGGCAGGCATCGTACTGCAGGGCACCTTCAACTAGTCCCCCTAATGACAGTCAGGAAGATTCCTTAAAAGCCTGTCGGGGTGGGATTTGGCCTAGCAGTTAAGAATGCCAGTTGGCACACTTGCATGCCGTGTTGGAGTGTCTCAGGTCAAGTCCCAGCTCTGGCTCCAGTTTCCTGCTCACACCATGGGCGGCAGTGACGATGGCTCACGCCATTGGACTCATGTCACCCACATAGGAGACCCAGGCTCCTGGCTCTGGCCTGGCCCAGCCCTGCTTGTGTATGCATGTAACCATATACTCACTTGGTGAGTGAACCAGTGGATGAGAGCATTCTCACTCACTCACTCACTCACTCACTCTCTGTGTCTCCTATCTCTTTGCTATGCAAATAAATAAATAAATAGACTTTCCTTTTTATTCTACTTCTCAGATGGGGAAATCTAGGTTCAGGGTAGCAAAATAACTTACAAAAAGGTTGAGCAAGGGCCAGCATTGTGGCATAGTGGGTAAAAGCTGTCGCCTGCAGTGCCAGCATTCCATATGGGTGCCGGTTGGAGTCCCGGCTGCTCCTCTTCCCATCCAGCTCTCTGCTGTGGCCTGGGAAAGCAGTGGAGGATGGCTCAAGTGCTTGGGGCCCCTGCACCCACATGGGAAACTCGGAGGAGGCTCCTGGCTCCTGGCTTCGGATCGGTGCAGCTCTGGCTGCTGCGGCCATCTGGGGAGTAAGCCACTGGGTGGAAGACTCTCTCTACCTCTTGTAAATAAATCTTTTTTTTTAAAGGGGGTTGGGCAGCTAATAAATGAGTCCAGATATGAACATGGAGCCTGGTATAGCATCACACAAATGTTGGTCTCCATATGAGGGAACAAAGCAACTTTATATGCACAGCTCATTCAATCTCACAAGATCTTTCTGAGCTATGTAATAGAAGAAGAAGAAGAAATGCAACTGAATGAAACAACTGTCAAATACTGTCCCCAGGGCCAGTGCTGTGGTGCAGTGGGTTAACGCCCTGGCCTGAAGTGCCAGCATCCCATGTGGGCACCGGTTCTAGTCCCAGCTGCTCCTCTTCCCATCCAGCTCTCTGCTATGGCCTGGGAAAGCAGTGGAAGATGGCCCAAGTCCTTGGGTCCCTGCACCCACATGGGAGACCCAGAGGAAGCTCCTGGCTCATTGCTTCAGATTGGCACAGCTCTGGCCATTGCAGCCATCTGGGGAGTGAACCAGCAGATGGAAGACCTCTCTTTCTGTCTCTACCTCTCTGTAACTCTGTTTTTCAAATAAATAAAAAGTAAATCTTTAAAAAAAAATACTGTCCCCACACCATGAGTACGAATCTCTCAAAGTAACACAGCAGCATGGAGTGTCACTAAAAACCCAAAGACTCATCCTATGATTAAACGGCAGTCGCCAATACAACTGACGTATAATTGCACCACCACCCCCCACGTCTCCCTTACCTCCAAATGAATGAACGAGAAGGAACAATGCTAAACAACCTCACTACCCAGCAGAAGGGAAGCAGTTAACCACATTATGGTTTAAACCAGTGATCATCACTGGGGAGCTGCTTGATACTGGGACCTGGGGTAGGGGAGGAGTGCGCTTCTGCTCGTCACCAGGACTGGGTACAACCAAGAATGCCATTACCCTAGGAGAGGAATGTGGCGTATACAAAAAGAACTGTTACGTCTCCAGCAGTACTGATGACCTCATTGAAAAAAACACTAACTAATCAGTAAGCCCTACAACAGCAGGAAATGTCACCTCAAAGTCACCGAACAGGTCGTGCACACAGTAGGCACCTAATCAATACCTGTACGAACACTGGATGCTCTATTACACAGGCAATGTGATAGCCTTAACACAGCTACGTTAGGGAAAGAAACTGGGATACAAAGCTGTGAGCCCAAGATTATTTCAACTATATATTCTGAATTCAGAAATGGCTAACAGGAAATACACTAAAATTTCACTTTCATTGCTTCACAACAGTGAGCAAGGTTGCAATTTTTCTATTTCTAAATTATGATAGCATTTACTGTGCAACCAAAAAAAAAAAAAAAGCAAGATACACAAAAATGATGACTGTTATCTGGATATCTGTAAACAGATCTCTCACTGTCACCTTTAATTTCAGAGCACTCCAAACAAAGGTCAACAGTGTACAGCCCCTGCCTTCCACAGTCTTCCGCACCGAGGCTCCCATCTCTGGTAAGCACTCAGCAGCCGGCCCTGGGAGTCATACAAGCTCAGTTTGTGAAGCCAGTCTTTTCCCTTCTCCACCCCATACCTCCCACCTGCAGACACTGCCCACACTCTCCCAAGCCTTTGCTGCAACCTGCCCCTCCCCCACCCCCTTCCCAGCACCATCACCTGTGCTGACCTGCCCCTCTCCTGAAGCTGCCTTCCGCCTTCCTACCGCGCAGCTGCCCACCAGGGTAAGGAACACCCAGCATTCTTGTGAAACTGGCTGTGATGATCGACTGCACGATTACAATTCCCAACAGAAGGAACAGCTATGATCTCCCTAAAGGTGACAACTAGTATGAATATTAACTTTTGTCTTAAACACGTCTACCAATATATACCTTAACGGCAATGGGAGGAAGGAAAGCGCAGTCCGAGCCAACGCACAGGGAAGGAAGAGGCTGGAAGCACAAATCAAAGAGGAGCTAAGGAAGCCAGAAGCACAGCACAAACACTCAAGCCTGTGCATTTTGTTGCAGCCTATGTTTGGCCATTTGTACATAAAAATGATGTCTAGGTGCTGAGGCTATGGCGTAGCAGGTAAAGTCATCGCCTGCAGTGTCGGCATCCCACATGGGAGCCGGTTCAAGTCCCGGTTGCTCCATCCCATCCAGCTCTCTGCTATGGCCTGCGAAAGCACCCTGCACCCGTGTGGGAGACCTGGAAGAAGCTCCTGGCTTCTGGCTTCGGATCAGTGCAGCTCTAGCCATTGCGGCCAACTGAGGAGTGAACCATCGGATGGAAGACCTCTCTGCCTCTTTTCCTCTCTCTGTGTAACTCTGACTTTCAAATAAATAAATAAATAAATCTTTTTTTAAAAAAAATGATGTCTTTTCCTTGCAAAATCTTCCAGGAAGAAACTGCTCTTTCATGGAGATACCGAAGTGAAATTCTTTATGGAGGTACCCCGAGGAAGACCTAATGGAGTGGCATCCCAGGTCAGGAGTCACAGGGTGACAAGACAAAACAGAAGACAATGTCTGCAAAAAGCAGATAAGCGGTAGCAGTGGACGCCCAGGATCACTAGGGTATAAGTGCTTGATTTAGGTGTCGGGTGAAGTACTGAGACAACTCGATGGGATCTTCTCACAATCGGACCATAATCCGTGATGGAGTGTTCATTGGTGCACTGCACACACAGCACGTGAAATGAATTAATTCAGAAAATGTTCTGTCTTTGGTTTTAAATAAATTCATCAAGTGGTTGCTCAGTGCGAGCAACATGTGAACGCTTGTTTGAAGGAAGAGAATTCCTGATTTTAGAAACCCAGGAGATAAATGTTCTATTAACAGGTCCACCAACAATAATGGAAAGTGAACCACATAGGTGATTTTAAAATTTCTAGTCATCAAATGAAAAAGAAATAAAACTAAACTGAAGGATATGTTTCATTTAACCCAAGATATCAGGACTCTTATCACTTCAGCATGTACTCCCAAGTCTTCGAGATGTAGCGTGTGTTTTACACGCAGCCCTGCTCACCCCGACTGGCCACAGGCACGCTCCCTCGCCGTGACAGCACACACGGAAGGCAGTGGGCCCTGGAAGTCCAGTTCTGGAAGATCACACAGCCATGCCCTGCAGAAAATTCCTGAAGAGACTCTCCTGTGATACTGCTTTAGAAACCTAGCAGAACTCTCTGGACTGGCTCTATTTCCACCAGCAAGATCTCCACCGGATCTACGGGGAGCCTCTAAGGAATGCCTGGGTAACTTCATGCCTTGCACCTCCAGAACTGCAATGACCTCCTTAAAGCGCAGGGGGAAAAAATGAGCTCTCATTAATTAGGTTATTTTATGTATTTGTTTTTAAATTAAGGTTCCTATCTATTTAAATTGAGGTTTGGTCTTCTTCACCTTTTGTAATAAATGATTAGGTCTCTGACATGCCCCAGGAATCCTGAGCCTTGAGAATCTGTTTCATTAAGAAATTGCTCTGTCTGAAAGAAATTTACTGACACTTATCTCATTTTCCCTCCTGCTCTCGGCGAGAGACACCTACGGTTTTCAAAGACGAATGTCTAAAGATGAGGCGTCCCTGCATCGCCAGAGCCTTGAGCACGTGCTGCAGAAACTGCTTCCTCATCTGGCAGCAGTGGGTGCGCTGTGGGGGTGTGGCGCAGCGCCCTCCAGAGGGCCCAATGGAAACAGCGCAGATCGTTGCACTCCTCCCAACACCGCCATCCCAGCAAGTATTAAATACTTTTAAATACTTTTTTAAAAAGTGCCACTCAAGGCAGATCCTCAAATTCCACACACTGTGCCCCCTTCTCATTTCCACAGAATTCTTTCATTTTCACGTACGGTTCTAATGAGCTCCCAGAAAACACAGAAGTCTCCTATCAAATGCAATGGAAGCAGCACCAACTGAAGTCTGAGAGTTGTGTGGAGGCTGCCATGACTTGGCTCGGTGTTCTCATTTCCTTAATAAAACATATTTTACAATAACTCTCCATTCATGTAGTTAAAGGAAAAACAGAACATTTTCTTTCAAATCAATAAATAGGTAGCCTCAACAAAAGCAACTCTGAACTGCACAAAATCATACGAAACACAAAGTTAAGGAAACATTTCTAACTCCCTAATAACTATTCCTCTTGTGTATTTAGCTTTGCATTCATAATGCTGGAGAGATTATTTAGTGCTACATCCAACTGAGGTAAACGTGACACCTCTAGAATAGGCACCAGCAACGCACAATGCGTCAAACTGTTCAAGTGACACTGGAAAAGAATATTACCGGGTAATTCCTAATATTGAGAATTTGTCTCCATACATAAAGTACCAACTGAAAATAGATCTCCAGAATGAAATTTCCTACGATGATTAAAGTAAAAATGTGAAACCTCACAGTTTATACAAGACAAGAAACATTTGGCTGCAAATGGTTTTATAATTTTGCTAATTAAAAATTATCCCATTTTCACTTTGGATTCATCATGTAACAGAAACAGGAGTAACCTCACCATGCCAGAAACACAAGCAAATGATTAAAGTTCTACTCTCAAAAAAATCTTTAAAAGTTGGCAAAACATTTCATTAGGCTACAAATCAAAATCCTTCTGTCCTTGACATCTCTTTAATGCCTTCCAGATTCCACATCTACTTTTTTTAATTACTCACTGAATCACTCAGAAATTAAAATATGTTAAAAATACTACCCATCTTGGACTTCTGGAAAAGTCGTCTGATAAAATACAACCTTCAGGCCCCTAAATGAGCAACGGGCCCATAGTACCGCCTTCTGATTTATAGAAAGTACTCACTGCATTTCACAATGAGATAAAAAATAATATTCCCAGAACCATGCCTTCATCAGGAAATCTGCTACTTGTAAAGAATATAAACAAATACTAAAAAGGGGCCACCGTGAACTCTCTCTCGAGCGGTTTGCCAAGTGGAAATGGGTACAACGATGATTAAAAATAAAAATCACTTTCAAGCTTCCAAGGTGTTACCAACAAAATATGCTTTAAAAAAAAAAAAAAGAATGCAAGTGGCAAGGAGGTTGACTGATGAACAAATATTTCTGTGCAAAGCTAATGAAGGCAATGTTTATGGTGCACACTTATTTATTTACGCTTCCCTTCCCTGAGCCCTCCATGCGCCATGGGCGTCAGCATGTATTAATGGCACTGAAAACCAGAAAACCTTCCAACTGCAAGTTACAGTAGTCACGGTGTCAGTGGAAACAATGAGTCACAGACGTTCAACCTGGGATGAGTTGTGGCAGCACCTTGCATGTGTCACCAGTGTGTCATGTGGCATGGCTGTTGCCATGGTGAGGCTCCATGTTCAGGAAATGTGTTAAGTCTCATAGAAGGCACCCAGCCATCCCTCAAGATCCCCATGCCCATGAACGTATCTTGAAATCTTCCTACTGCCGATAACATTGTGATTGGCTTCATCTCTGAGAAGCTTGTTAAGGAGAACGGCGGGGGTGGGGAAGAAAGTCACTTGGCGAAAGCCTAGAGAAAAATGAAGTCTACCAGCCCCAGTGTCTAGGCACGCAGGCTCCAGCACTCAGAGCGGATGGCAATCGCTTCCGATTCGTTCCAATGGAACAAAAAAGTAGACTACGCGAAAAGTAGAGGGAGTGATGTTTACGTGACTTGTAGGATTCCTGTGCGGTTAAACAAAGAGGAAAGCAAACGAGACCATCAGCTACACATTTTCTTAGGCAGAACAGGAAACTGATATGGATTAAGGACATATGGATAAATCATCTTGGTCAAGCTGACCAAAAAAAAAAAAAAAAAAAAAGAAAAAAAAAAAGAAAAATCATCTTCTTAAGCTTTCTAACCTGAAGCCTCACCTTTCCCCCTGCACTGCTCTCAGGATCTGAAAAGCGGAATGAAAACAATAGCAGACTCACAGTGGTGAGGACTGGACGATGAGCAGAGGCCCGGGTACACAGTGCACTGCTGCTGGACCCGCGGGGAGAACACTGCTCCTACGGTTGCCTGGCTGGGGAGAAGGAGAAGCCCATTCCAGCACCCCGAGTTTCACGGCACGGTGAACCATCTCTTCCCCGACAGCTGCCTTAAGTGCCAGCTTCCCAAATTTGCAATTTAGGAAGTAGGTTAAGAAAAGTCAAAACATTTTCACTTCCGAATGATAAGGAGGATTTTGTGGAAAAGAGAACTCTATGTTAATGCAGACACCTACACAAAGGATGCCTCGTGGCTCCTGGTGCTGGGCAAAACCACCACGCAGGCCACAAGTCACTCAGAACTAAGAGAGGAGGATGAGAGCTGGAGAAGCAAGGCTTCTGGAGCCTGGAGAAGACTCAGGAAGGATCTGGAACTGTCCTCAAATCTTTACCAGGTTGTCTTGTAGAAGAGATGGGCTTGCAGAATCCCAAGGGGTCAAACCCAGTAATTAGGTGGAAAGCCCAGGAGCAGCAAATCTGAGTCCAACTTAAGAAGGAGCTTCCTAGCCCTCGGGGTTGGTCAAATAGATAATCAGCTTCCTCAAGGGCAAGACTATGGCCATCCCCAGAGTTATTCAAATACAGTCTGGATGCTCACAGAGAAGCAATTCACTCTCCTCCTTTGAGGTGCAGGGTTCATGGAGGGCCAAGCATAAGCTCCTGGTTCACATCTAGGATCCTTTGAATGTCCATGATGCACAGGACCATGAGACACAGATACACAGCCACCTGTCCACACCACATTCACATCCCACACGCCTGAGAGAGGCACACTCACCCTAATGATCACAAACCACACTTCTTTATTGACAGCGAGCTTCAGGGCTAACAACTAGCTATTATTTACTGAAATCTGACTACACGCCGTCTCTTTGCTAATGCTCTATGTGTATTAATTCATGACATCCCACAGTCACCTGTGAGTTAGGCGTTGTTATTCTTTCCATTTTAAATGGGAGGAAACTAAGAAACGAGGAGGTGTGGCTTGCCCAGGACTGTCTGCTGGCAGGTGGCAGAGCCAGGATGCACACCCAAGGTGTCTGGCCAGCATCCTGCCCTTCACTGCCATCCCTAGGCTGTCAATTGCATGCTAAAGGGTCTGTTTCTTAGCCCCAGATCCTGCAATGCATTTATTTTTCACTTAGCAACTTAAAAAGGAATTTGCAAAGCTTTCACCCTAACTGTACCTTTGTCATATTCTTCCACCTGTTTCATCACAATGGACTTGTGTTGTGAGGGGCTCACCTTTCATGGATGTTCATGCCCTGGGTCATCCAAGTCCCTTTCATCAGTACGCCAGATAAAGACACGTCCCTCTAGGTCATTTTCCCAGGAGATTTCTTGGAAAGCCTCCCTTTCATGTCTCTTCCTTGGCCAGCCTCCCCCCATCCCTAACTACAGAGAACTGTGAACCATACCTCCTCCATACACTTTCTCACTCCGTGCTCTTTCCTACCTTGGTCTCTGCTTTATGAAAATGCTTCTCTTCTCTGTTTCCTTAAACTTCTCAAGCAGTTATTAATACTGCCTTCGTGTGCTCATTAGATTTTTGCACTATTTCATAAACAACATATATTCTTGGGGCCAGCACCATGGCTCACTTGGCTAAACCTCTGCCTGTGGTGCTGGCACCCCGGGTTCTAGTCCTGGTTGGGGTGCCGGGTTCTAGTCCCGGTTGCTCCTCTTCCAGTCCAGCTCTCTGCTGTGACCCGGGAGGGCAATGGAGGATGGCCCAAGTGCTTGGGTCCCTGCACCCTCATGGGAGACCAGGAGGAAGCACCCGGCTCCTGGATTCATATTGGCGCAGCACCAGCCGTGGTGGCCATTTGGGGAGTGAACCAACGGAAGGAAGACCTTTCTCTCTCTCTCACTGTCTAACTCTGCCTGTCAAAAAAAAAATATATATATATATATTCTTAAAAGCAGTCTTAAATTTAAAAATAAATGTTGATTTGTGTCTTCTAGAAAATTCACCTTGATTTCAACTGGTAAAACGTAAGAGCGCAACACATTTTAGGAAACACTGGGTGTGCAGCAAAATCCTGAGTCTCTTTCTGAAGCCCACTCTGACTCGGGGACCCATCCTGCCTTTCACTTCATCTCTCACTAGCCTCACTTTTACTTCTAGTTCTGTATTTTTCTTATACTAAATAGAGGGCTGCGGAACAGGCATCTGGCCTTGTGATTAAGATGCCCACATCGGAGAACCTGGATTGGAGCTCCACCTCTGGCTCCTGACTCGAGTCTCCTGCAAACGCAGACCCCAGGAGGCAGCAGGCGATGGCTCAGTTAATTGGGTTCCTGCCACCCCCAGAGGCCAGATACCAAACTGAATCCCCAGCTCCGGGCTTCCGGCTTCCGCCCCAGCCTGGCCCCAGCTGTTGCCAGGAACTGCGGAGTGATCCAACAAACAGGACAAATGGGACAGCCCATCTCGAGATGAGAATTAAGGAAGAGCTGATGACGTTCTTATTTCATCCGAAACGGAAGACAAAGACTGACGCTGGATGCCCGTGACTGAGCACAGAGAGCTGAGCCCTCTCCATCGCTTCAGGCTCTGACGGCTTCGAGACTACAGTCTGGCAAACTGCGGGCCCGTGGGCCACATCCAATTTGCTACCATTGAGCTAAGAATAGTCTTCACTCCTAAAGGATTGGGTGGAAATGAAAATAATACTACTACTTAGTGACAAGTGAAAAGTATGTGAAATTCAAATTTCAGTGTCTGTAAATAAATTTTACTGGAACATAGCCATGCCCATTCATTTACATATCGCCAATGGCTGCCATGCGTTCTGCACGGAGCATTAAGACGACGCAGGGGACCAGGCAGCTCACAAAGCCTGAAATATTTGCTATTAGCTTCTTTACAGCAAAGCTTTGCTGGGCTCAGATACAGACAGAGAAGTTATAATACTCAGACATACACATACTTTTAAAAAATTATTTATTTATTTATTTTGAAAGGTAGAAAGAGATAGGGATTGACAGAGACAGAGAAATTTCCCATGTGCTGGTTCACTCTCCAAACACCCGCAACAATGGCTGGGACTGGGTCAGGCTGAAGCTGGGAGCCAGGAACCCAGTCCACAGGTGTTAGAAACCCAACTACTCAGGGCCAGCACCGTGGTATAGTGGGCTAAGCCTCCGCCTATGACGCCGGCATCCCATATGGGCGCTGGTGCATGTCCTGGCTGTTCTACTTCTGATCCAGCTCTCTGCTGATGGCCTGGGAAAGCAGTAGAGGATGACCCAGGTGCTTGGGCCCGGGTACCCACATAGGGGACCGGAAAGAAGCTCCTGGCTTCTGGCTTCAGATCAGCTCAGCTCTGGCTGTTGCGGTCATTTAGGGTAGAACCAGTGGGTGGAAGAACTTTCTCTGTCTCTCCCTCTCTCTGTAACTACCTCTCAAATAAATAAATAAATCTTAATAAAAAGAAACTCAATGACTTGAGCCATCCCCACTGCCTCCCAGGACGTGTAGCAGCAGGAAGCTGGAGTCAGGAGCCCAGTCTAGCACCGGATATGAGCCTAGAAGCAGCATCTTTACCACTTTGTCAAATGCCTGCCTCTCTTTTTTTAAATTGCAAAAGTTTTCCCAAAAACTCAGTGGTAGAAAAAAAAAGGGTATCGGTAGCCCCCAGGTACTCGGCACCAGAGCCAGGTAAAAAGCTCTATTTTGGGAACTGGGCACCGACTGGAAGCACCGACACCCAGCGACCGGTGCCAGCCAGGCCTCTGCTCCTGCCAGCTCAGGTTGTGGCTCCCTGATTTCTCATGCAGTGCTGCAGACTGTTCACCATCTAAGGGGAAACTATCCTGATACCTTTTTAAAGCAGCAACATTATTAACAATTAAAAAGCAGTTGCCATTCCACATGCACAATAACTTTCTTATATTTTAATATGCATATCCATAGTCTGATTATAACAGCGTGGCGAGATTGACAGGAAATGACTGAGTGTAATGGCTCCAAAGGAGACACTACATTGATCAGTAAATAATACACGTTTCTTGAAACTGTCTAACTGCATATTTACACTTGTCAACCCTCGTACACGCTGAAGACAGAATTCCTTTTCAAACATCCATGGATAAAACCTAATACTGATTTTTAAAATGTTTTTATGACAAAAGACATGCTTCTCCGCTATCCAAGGATAAGGTTTGAGCCTGATCCACCACACAGTGCCACCTGCAGCATTCGCCGGTGCAGCCTGAGTCTTCTCGGTCACGTGGAGGTGTGTGCAGACGTCTGCACAAGGCAGAGAGGCAGCTGCGCGGAGCATGTGTCTGGTCTGGTGCCTTGCAAGGTGCCACGTGCCGCCTGCAGGACTTTTCACAGCCAGCCCCACTCTCCATGCCCCCACTCGGCAGAGGAGGAGAGGGAGACTCGGAGAGAGATGATGCGCAGCCGAGGTTTCACCGTGAATGGACCTGGGGCCAGGAGATGAAGTGATCCACTCAAGGGTCAGAGCTCACGCTCTCCCTACGCAGGCCGGGGGCCTGGGAATCTGGATTTCACACGCTTGCCCAGGCAGTCCTGGGGTCAGAGCCTTGGCAGGAGAGGAGAAGAAAATCACACTGGCTTGGGTTCAAGTCTTCTCTGCTCCCTGGCAAACACCACTCAGGGGAGGAGCCCTGCGCAAAGCCATGGCCCCTGCACGACAGCCCCTGCCACATCACACAGGCTCGCCTGCGACAAGCTCCCAAACTCCCATCACCCTAGAGTTAGTCAGGGAGTGCTCTGCTGCCAGGTGAAGCTATCTGCAGATGTCCTCAGCCTTCCTTCCACTCCTGGCCTAAGGAGGTTAGCTTCTCCCCACGCTCAGTACCGCTAATTACACTGCCCCAGCAGCTCAGGGCTGGCTGGTCTGGGGACAAGGACAGGGGTACAGAGACCAGTCCTACCTTGTGGCTGAGGTGTCAAGCAAGAGACTGGACAGAGAACTAGACGGGGCCCTTATCTCACCCCCCACATACACATACCCGCAGCACCTTTTTTTGATACAAGAGGTCAAAAATATTAAAAGGTAGCAGAGTACAAGGAGCACACTTAAACCCACTGCACAGATTCTCCACGCATCAAGGCTCTGCCCCACTTTTTCTTTCCTTCTGACTATTTGCAAAGGAAATATCAAATGACGTGTCGCTTCCTCCTAAAGTAATTTAATATGCGACTTTTAAAAACTGGGAGAGAGAAGTTCTGGGATCAAGTCACCTGCGCAGGGGTGAGGGACTCCGGGAGCTGCCAGCGGCCGGAGCGGCTGCGCTTCAGAAGGGAACTGAAGAAAGCACGCATTGCCGAGCCCGACGTCACAACTCTGGGGAGGCGCTCAGACGGGAGGAAGAGGCCAGCAGGTGAGGAAGATCTGGGGGGGGGGGGGGGGGATGCTGACTGTACCGCTGACCCTGTAAACGTCTTGTCTCTAGATAGAGCTGCAGTTTTCAGAGAGCTGGATTCCATCTCTTTCGACAAGATGAGTAGAAACTACAACACCGGCCCTGCTGGCATCACGTGACGAGCCCTTAAAGGACCATGTACTCTGCAGCCAGGGCTATAGTGAAGCCGCCTGTTGCAACACCAGCATTCCCATAGTGGAGTGCCGGTTCCAGTTCTGGCTCCACTTACCACCAAGCTCCCTGCTAATGAGCCTAGGAAGCAGCAGGTGATGGTCCCTACTACCCAGGTGGGAGACCTGGATGGAGTTCTTGGCTCCTGGCTCCTGCTCCAGGCTTTGGCCTGGCTGATCCCCAGCTGTTGTGGCCATTTGGGGAGGGAAACACTGGATAGAAGATCTCTTTCTCTTTCTCTCTCCCTCTCTATCACTCTGCCTTTCAAATAAATACAATAAATCTTTAGGGAAAAAAACAAAACAGAACAAAACTAAACATGGCATCAACTCAAAAGACAACGACGAGGAGGTAGGATGCCCTTGTGGTTAAGTCGAAGACTTTGAAGCTGGCCCAACTTGGGGTACATTCTGCTTCTGCTTCTTGCTCTGTGGTCCTGAGCATGTGACTTAAGCACTGAGTTTCTGTCTTTTCAACAAGGAACCCAGAACAGTAACCCCCAGAACACAGAGTCGCTGTCAGAATTTAACAAGACAGCTCTGTGATCGCCAAACCAGGGACTGGCCCAGTGAATGCCCCGTGAAGGGCTGCCCATGACCGTTTGTTACAAATTTTATTAAAAGGACTTAAGAAGATTAAAAAAAAAAAAAAGATTCCATCTCCTCTCTCATGAGCCTGTATCAATCAACTGTTTTCAGCCACACAGAAGGCCATGCTGAGGCAAACCTGAGAGCCACCATCTAAACAGGCCACGACCAGGGCCGACCCATCTGGTCATCCTTGAACAAGGTCAATCGCAGCATCCTAGGGATAGGGACTAAGAGGCCAACAACCCACACGTTCACCTCCAATTGCTTTCCAAAACTCAGGTTGCCAGGACCAGGACAAATAATAAACACCATGGGGAAATGAAATTAAAATGTACATTAATTAAATGTGCTAATCACTCGTTCTGCTTCAAGACGGAATTTAAATGATGGCATTCTCAACAGCTTACACATACACTGACTGGAAATCTCCATTTCTTGGCCTCTGTCTTTACTCGAACCAAGTTAGGAGAAGACCGAATATCTTCAACAACTTCTTGCAATCTAGTCTAAGTTCCTAGAATTTTACATCACGGAAGATATCCTGTGAAACAGAATAGCTAAGTGCCTTCCTTCCCTGGTACATCTTGCTTCGGCGTATTGATAAACACCAAGATTAATATGCAAAAAGGGATTGCAAGGAACTTGCCCTGCCCACATCAGCACCTGGCACACGTCTGTGCCCCTCCCTCTGAGAAAAAAAAAAAAACCTGCACTCAGAGAGTGAAAGTCGGGGTCTGTTTCTCACACCACACTTCCTTGCTATGCGAGGAAGCCTCACTTGATGCACATGTGTGAAGAGGACAAGCACAGTCCCTTTTTTGTCCCTTCCAAAGTTACAGAACTTAAAAAATAAAAAGAAACTGTAAAACCATAATGTTTCACACACACCATACCAAAACCAGATGAAGGGCAGAAAATAAACTATGTAGTGAATCAGACAAATTCGGCACATGCATGTGTCAAAAATGTAATCACTACACAAGCCCATCGCTGCCAAAACTGTTTGTGGGTAAGAGTCTTGCACGCACATAGCAAACAGGCTACCTGTCCACTGTGCGCTGCGTTAGCACTGGGCACAGAGGACACAGACTGCTCAGCAGCCATCTGCCTCATCTGTGACGTTACTTCTACTTTTACAAATCGTGAATCTGTAGGCTTTCCTGAAAGAACTT
Source organism: Lepus europaeus (assembly GCF_033115175.1). Classification (NCBI taxonomy): domain Eukaryota; kingdom Metazoa; phylum Chordata; class Mammalia; order Lagomorpha; family Leporidae; genus Lepus; species Lepus europaeus. The sequence continues at coordinate 45,889,610 of NC_084835.1, forward strand.
AGGTGAAAGAATTCTAAGGCTACATCCACATTCCAAGAGGATATGATCAATTAATGATGTCTGCCTGAGGCACAGTAATGGACAAAGGTAGTGTGTCAAGAGTGTTGGCCTCCCTTGGTTTAGGCAAAAGGTTCAATGTTTTGTGTACTTGTTATATGAACAAAAGCCTGTCCGATACATTAAGCATTTACTCTACAGTGAATCCGTATGTCCAGAAAAATGTGTATATAATCCCATAAGGGGTTTAGAGAGGAATGGAAAATATCTGTAATATAAATGCAGATTACCTTTATTACAAACTTGGATCATATTCTCAATCCTAAACTAATTTCCTATATCATAAAACCTATATTCAATTTTATAAATAGCATACACCAGGAATCATAAATTCAGCTAATGCAGAAATTTAACAGATTTTTTAAAATAAAAGTGAGAAAAGGCTGTTTTAGAGCAAGTATGTGACAGGACAGAAAGGGTTCTTTCTTTGAAGATATGTTTTTCCCTCTGACTCTCCCTCCTTGGGGATATAACTAGAGAAGAAATAAATTTCTCAGCTAATATATATGAAGTAACATGTTTAACATTATCCAATGAATTTATATCTACCTGCACCATATAAATTTATCTCACATAAACTGCCACCTCCAACAGAATTCATTAAAACAATGTTATAGCTTCTGAATTAAATGCAATCTTCTAATTGGAATTTAATCTTACAATAGTAGTTGGTGGATTTTCTTTTTTAATTGACAAACGGAATAATTCATTAGTTTGTCTTACAGTCCTGTCTGAAGAATTTAAAAGTGCATTTGACATGGGGGGCGGGGGAGGGCAGTGACGGGCTGGCCATGCTCAGAGGAAGCAGGGGGCTCGTGAGGAAGGTGGCAGCTCTTCCACCTCCTTCCAGAACCAGCCCGGCTGCTGATGGGCAAGAAAGGATGGACTTCCTCTCACCACCCTGAATTACTACCTTCCCAACCGATTCCATTACCTCCATGTGACTGTCACGTTAATTTCTGATCTTCATCAAGCCAGACAATGGTTTCCACCACTGGCCCCGAGCCAATTAGCCTTGTGGAAAATATTCAGCCAATTACATTACTTGTATTAGGTTAGGGACTGGGGAGAAAGGCCAAATAAACGCCTCGAAAATACTTCAGAGATAAAATGTAAGTTGACACTGTCTCCACACGCTGGGGCCCACGTTATACAATCTGATAGGCAGCTGCCAGCACTCATAACAGCTTATTAAATCTAGCCTCTCTTTATGGCACGAGCGAAGATCTGTATTTTTTACCAATATTAGGTTCATTGTGTTATGAAAGAGACCAAAATACTTAAGATCATTCGCTCCGGCTTATAAAACCTATTATATAGTTTATTAAATTGTTAAAATTACTTTTCAGAGTCAAAATTTCAGGGACTGGAAATTTAAGCACAACAAAGTAGCTTCGCCACCGACGGGCTGCAGCGCAGAGGAGCCCGCCAGCCGGCTTTCCTGTCCCAAAACACCTGCCAGCTGCACCCACCTTCTCCCGGAAGCTACAAAGCCACCACCCCACCCCAAAACCAATGATAAAAAAAAAAATCCATGTCTTCCAGTTTTATGTAGAAGTGCAAGGCACTCCTGGTCACACAGCAGCCCCTCACCAAGTGGAGGAGTGAGAAGGATGTAATTTTCCATGTTTTTACCTCCTCTTGGGAAGTCGAACACTAGGAACTTGATCATGAGAGACATCAAAATAGGAATTACAGGCGAATAAGGGAAAACAACAGTGGGCAAATAAGATACAAGCACATCACGTGACGCTCACACTCTCACACCCCATCCATGAGCACGGAGAACGTCTTGGAAGGGACAGTGCGATGCCACAGCAGAGGCTGACAAACCAGCCGGCATTTTCACTCTGTCTCCTCAACTCTTCTAAACTCGGTGCAAATGCAGACTGCTATCATCCCATTTATTAATAACCCCGCGGCCAGCTGCCTGTTAAACCTGCAACAGGCTCCGCCACTGCTCACTCCTGGGGTCCGGGCTGTGCATGACATAGCTACTGGGGTACGGCTTCAGTCTCGTGAAACGGGAGTCCATTGCGATGGCCTCTTGGTGCTCAGCGGCATTAAAGAACCCCACACGAAGGGCCCCAAAGTGTGCAGGCCTCCTTTCTGTTCCTGCCTCCTAAATTAATGTATGATACCAGCAAGCTGTCACCAATAATCAAGGACTATACCCACAACCTGACCTTAAACACTCTGCCACCATGATCTATGTGTATGTGCCATGTCTCTGGTAGTTTCATTTTCTTGCATTTGAGTGAGGGAATCTGTTGTCCTTGCTGCCTAAACCTGTGGCTCTCACCTCGTCCACCGCGAGAACACTTAACCATGAAATAAATGTTTCACTCAGAACCAAGAGTTTATTTTGAGCCCAAATGCATCAGATTATCAGCTGTCATGATTAACTGGTGTTTCTTCTGGTCACTCAATAAACTCTAAAGTTCTCAGAGGCATAGGACTGTGAATACATTTTTGACGATGGAGGCACTAACTATCAGATGCGCAATGCATGGAAGAACAGGCTAGGGCATCATGGAGGGTGAGAAGCAGTCCTAGGGCACACCTTGAGGGGAACTGGGAGGAGGGTAAAAGGCAGAACACATGCTCCAGGTACGGGGGCTGGCATAGCTCCACTTCCTACCGAGAATACAACGAACGGAAGTTTATTACCATCTAATAAGTTACAAACCACTTCCACATTTAGAAAGAAAAAGTATTCAACTGAATCTAACAATACAGTTTTTTTCCAACAAGAGATCATTTTCATTACAGTTCTTCAGATTGATTTTTCAGAGAGTGGGACTTACCCAATTGAAATTAATGAATAAAATGAGCCTCATCCTCAATAATTCCATTCATGTGGTTTTGTTAAATTTCATACATCAATGTTATGCTAGTGAGGTTGAGTCAGACTCTCTCAATGCTGAAGACAGAGATGACAGGTAACCTAAAACCTGAACCTGCTGCTCTCCAGTACCTTCAGAATTCCAACCCCTGTATGCATTCTCACGTGTATCTCAGACCTCAGACTTTGCTCTTACCTCTAACTGGATCCTCCAAAGCTTTTCTAAACATATGCCACCGGCTCACTACCGTACAGACACTCACGAAAGTCTATCAGAGCTGCAGGGCAGTGGGGAACCAGAGGGCTTGCCTAAGACCACCCACTAAATGAACCAAGATCGCTAGTGCCCCGAATTCCACAACTTCCTTAGCCATTGCTTTACCATCTAACCTAATGTACTGACAGTGTAACAAGGGTGAAGGAGATAGAAGACTTAATTTTTTTTTCCTCTCTCTAGCTTCAGGAAAATAGAAAGCAAAGCACCAGTAGTCAGGGAAGAAACAAGCCAACAGGCTGTCTGAGAATAATCTGGTCTCTAATATTTGGGCTAGTTGCTTCAATAAAGCCTTTAAAAAAAATCTATAAAATCAGAGGAATTTTTTTCAAAATGACCTCTGGCTACAAAATCCTTGAAAATCTGGCCCAAATAGCTAAATGTATAACAACGTGTTCAACAGACACATACCAGACGAGGTTTACTGAGCTCAACGGGCTGTGCTAACCTCTCTATGTAACTGAGATAAGGGCAAAGGAGCCTTGACTGGGGAACAAATAACTAGCATCCATTCCTGACCAAACTCAGGGACTCAAGACACCCCGGTGATACTACATGGACTTCAGCTGTCCCACGTGTAGATGGAAGAGATTTAACTGACAATTTCCAGGGCTCTTCTAACCTGCTTGCTTTGTTGTAAACATAGGAAATCGTAGAAGAGACAGAGTGATCTCTCACAGATCAGGCAACTATTAGGTTTCTCAAATTCTAAAATAGTGGGTTTTCCCCTACACTTCTCTCCGTTAAATAAAATCTGTTTCAAACACAACTCTACCAAGACAAACAAGGTGAGTTTCTAACAATGCCTTCGACCACTAAATGCCAGTCAATACAAAACCTGAAACCAAGTAATTCCTCCTAAAACTGACCTCATCCTATGACAGAGCTACCACTGAACGCTGTCAGTGATCACCCAAAACATGTGGCCTCCACCAATTATCCTCTCTGATAACGGCAAATCGCAACGGTGCTTTACCACAAGGAAACCATCAACTTCTGAGGAAAATGATGGCAGCTAGCCAACGTGGAAAACTCACGGAACAGAAAAATATCAAGTTCCCGCTAGCCCACCCCTACAAATTCAATGAATAAACTATGATTTTAAAAAACGCCCAGAAGTTTTTTGAGAATCCCAAGTATCCCATGCTTTCTCAAGAGCACTATCATGTGGAAAGCTCAGGATGGGACTCACTCACTGAACAAATCAGATTCAAATTTCCCCAAAGATGGACTAATTATGGTCTTCCAGCAGGTCATGTGATCACTAAGTTGAAATGGGACCAAAAATTGGGACTCATCCAGTTGTGCATGTGGTGCTAATTTCAATAGCCCACGCCTCGGACTCCATTCAAAACAGATAAGCAAATCACAAAAGCCCTCCTGAGCCCACTCTGCCACTGGTACATCCTTAGCTTGTTGCAGGAAGTACCTAGGTAGATCTCCCTGGAAAACAATGGCAGAATTTATCTCTTCTTCCAAAACGAGAACCTCTCATTCTCAGTGGGCAGCTGCCCTGCGGGTCTTTTTGTCTTGTGAGTAATAAGGTGAACAGTCACAAACATGCACTCACCCTTCCGGCTAGCAGGCATCACAACCGTCCACTCATGGTTGACAGCAGATGAGGGAAGGGACCGAAGCCCTCACCATTGCCGGAACGCGGCGCTGGGAAACTGGAATTGGCAGCCAAAGCTCCTGGGACACTACAACACAAAAATATTTTTTACACATAACTAAGACGTAACTTCTAAAACCACCACTTCCTTACACTTGAAAACAGCAAGGCACACACACACGCTGGAGGTGGGGGAAATCACCGCTCTGCCGAGGGTATACCGATGCCTCGAGCCCAAGGCTGTCGGATACAAACCGGAAACGGTGTTTTGAAAGATGCACTTGTCAACTGCTTCACCCTCTACGCTGGAAAGGCTCCGTATTTCTTATGGACTTTGCAGCAAGTATTTTAAATACTTCAGCATGACAAAAACACTATGCCCTGTTAGAAAGCGTTCAGGTTAACATCAAGCTGTTTTAACTCAAACTCTTTTTTTATTTGTTTGTTTGAAAGGCAGAGTTATAGAGAGACAGTGAAAGACAGAAAGGTCTTCTATCTGCTGGTTCACTCCTCAAATGGCTACAGAGACTGGGGCTGGGCTGAGCCAGGAGCCAGGAGCCAGGAACTTCTTCCTAGTTTCAAACAGCACTTGGGTCATCTGCTGCTGCTTTCCCGGGTGCATTAGTAGGGAGCTGGATCAGAAGTGGAGCCACCAGGACATGAACTGGAGCCCATATGGGATGCCAGCATCGCAGGTGGCAGCTTTACCAGCTACGCCACAACACTGGTCCCTTAACTCAAATCTTACTTAGACATATGCACACTCCTAGGAAGTAATGATCTTCTGCAGCAGATGAAAATATTAAATAATGATATTAAACTATTTTAAAATATTGATGATGATGATGATGAACACAACTAATAAAAGAGGCAACCATCATTATTTATTTTTTTCTCCAAAATAATTCTGTTACTCTACAAATCGTTGTGAATGACACAAGGAGAAACACTCACAGAGATACTTGCATCAACGTTGAATATCCGGTGGAGTCACCAGGGTTCAAGACTGAGAGGCCTGAACCCTGGACTCCACATCGTGGTCAATCAGCCATGCAATGAACATCTCGGGATCCCAGGCTCTTCATGTACAAGGCCAAGTCCCTTCTGCCTTGAAGTACCTCTGTCTTTTCATAAACCATATGTCTTCTAAATAGCCTAGACTACTGAATTTTCTTTCAAGCTTCTTGTGTAAGAAGAGATTTTTATCACAAATCACTCTCATGCCAACTACCATCCGAGATGTGTTGTGAGGGTAGGTGTTGGTTCTAGTAGTTACGACACCTGTGTTTCAAATGCCTGGATTCAAGTCCCAGCTCTGCTCTCAATTTCAGCTCCTACTGACCTAGACCCTGGGGGACCTGGATTAGGTTCCTAACTCCAGGTTTCAGTCTGGCCCAGCCCTGGCTTCTGTGGGCATTTGGGGAATGAACCAGTGAGTGGGAGATCTGTCTGTCTCTCTCTTTCTCTGCCTCTCAAGTAAATAAATAAACATGTGTTTGAAAAAGATGTGTTGTGGCACAGACCTGTCCAAGTGCCTGGAGGAAGTCTCACCTGGGTACCAGTACCCAACTCTGGTGAGCTGGCACCCCCAGCGGCTGATGGCACCCCTTGGCGCCCCACAGCCAGCTTCCGTTCCTCTGCAGGGGCCACAGTTCTAAGTCGTGAGGATAACCTGCCCAAATGCACCCAACAACGCTGCTTCTCAAACTGTAATGTGCCTGGGCACCACGTGCAGAGCTTTTCCAAACAGATTCCTGGGCCTACCGCAGAGACGCTGACGCAGTAGGGCAGAAAGGGGCCTGAGATTCCATATGTGTGACAAGCCGCCAGGGGATGGTGACACTGTCCATCACGGACTGCACTTCGAGCACAAATGACAAAGCCCCATTCTCCAGGTCCACAAACAGCATTCCCAAGGCTCCCAGAGGCTCCCAAAGCTGTGGAGTCGATGTTTGAGGGCAAACAGGAAGAGGCGTACGTAATTCCGTCACTCTGACGTGAACCTCCAACCACCAACCCACTCAGTTACTCCAGGCAAGGCAGATGCAGTGCCCTCCCTTCTGTTTCAAGTAAGCCCCTGCTTGTCCAGGCTCAAGGTTAGCCCCTTTGCTATTCCAGCTACCGAGAACCTATGAGCCTACTCCTTAGTGGCTTCTTATCCTTGGGTCTTAGAGACATAAGCCCCTTTAAGAACTTGCCCATCTACTTAAGCTAGGGCTCCACTTACCCTGAACTGTATCATTCTATGTGCTTATTCCATTTTATTATAATCTGTGTTTTGTTTAAGTTATAATCTGTACCTTTCTTTCATCTATTCACCTGTCTTCCCCTCAAGGTTATAAGCTCTATGAGAGAAAGGAACTGTTTTGTCCATCATTGTATTCTAAAGTACTTCAGAAATATGCCTGGCACATACCAGGCAGCTCATACAAATTCTTTTGAGTCAACAAATGGAATCAATAATCGAAAGAATTCTTCAGCATCTTGTAAAAATGTGATTGCCATTTATTAAAATCTCACTATTTTGTGCTAGATATTGTTTTAGGTACTTTACAAGTTATTGCATTTAATTATATTCTTACAACAAAGCTGCCGGTGGATACTACTATTATAAGCTCAATATGCAGATAAAAAGCTAACACACACAGAGTTTTAGTAGCCTGATTCTACAAAGCTTACACCCGTGAGAATCCTACATTTTTTTTCCAGCCAGTGCAATAATTCAAAAACGTTGAGTGCCTATCTTGTGACAGAACCTTTGTGACTCAGCCTTGCTGGGAAGTGAGTTTTGGCTGTGAGGTCCCACAGAAGATACTAGGTAGCGGTGATGGCTCAAGTAGTTGGGTCCCTGCCACCTCCGTGGGAGAGCTGGATACAGTTCCAGGCTCCCAGCTTTGGTCTCAGCCCAGCCCCCAGCCACTGAAGAAGGCATCTGGGGAGTGAACCAGAGGCTTGGAGGAGTGCACTCTCTCTCCTGCATGCTCTCTCCCTGCCTCTCAAATAAATTTAAAAAAAAAGCCAGTGAGGATAGAGAGCTGGGAGATGTCATGCAGGAACTCAATTTCCATTCTGTTTGGGAGTCTGGCTAAGACATCAGCTGGCCAAACAATGCCCTGACAGCAGGATCATTAGTGCTGCCTTGCTTGGCTTCCAATACATTCGAGTAACCGGGTGCATCCAAAAACCAGGGAAGAACCAACACTGTGGTTTGTGGAGTATTTTGGTTTTGTCTCTATGTGTGTTTTGTTAAGAACTCAACAGATGCAAGACCCAATTCCACCTTCATGGAGCTCTGTAACTAACGGAAATATTTAACTGCTCTGAGCCTTAGAAATGAAAAATCCAGCAACTGAAGTAAAGAAACATACGAGAAGACTGATATCCAAATAAATTATCCAGAATACAGCCCAGAGGCAGAAACTGTCTACCTAGAATAGTATACCCAGGAACACTATCTTACAAATCTGAGGGTGAAATAAGAGCTTTCCAGACCCAAAAAAACAAAAAAGTTTATCACCCCTCTATAAGGGTGTTCCTAAAGATTTATTTCAGACCCAAAGAAAATGATTTCAGAGAGATAGTTCTCTGATTTAAGAGAGTTGGGGAGGCAGGGCCAAAATAACAGAGAATTTGTGAATAAATGGAAAACAAATGCATAAACAAAACAAAAAAGTACAGGTCCCAAAATATTAAAAGCACCATCCCCGGCTTCCTCCCCCAGCTCACTTGCTCGCTCTGTAGCAGCGTCACTCATCCAGGCCGGGGACTGCACGCTTGAGGGTGCCAGCCGGGCACCAGCTCCTCATGCAGAATCCTGCCCTCCGTAGCCGGGAGGTCTTCCGAGCCCTCGCACGTGCATTTCCTCCCAGGATCCCAGGTCACTCAGGCGAGGACCTGAGGAGGAGACCCCTTCAGGACCAGGAATTCCGTGAGGCCCCTGGGGGCCTGGCGCCGATAAGATGTGGCAGAGAACCCGGGCAAACCTTTGTTCTTTTCTACTACACTATAGCCCCAAGAACCCCTTGGCCCAGAAGGCCAGCAGTAGCCCTGCCTCAAGCCTGCTAATCAGGAACTGCAATAAATTAAAAGCCCATTAAAATATCTGAGAGAAAAGCCTAGAAGTGCTCAAACATTAATTGTGCCATATTCAATCTGTTTTCCTAGAGATCTGAAAAGCCAGATTACCATCTTGGGGGTCATTAGAAAGAATTAGCCTTTCTCCTTTTTTCAATTTACATATTTAAAAATGCATACATTCTGGCAGTGGCTACTAAGTCCTTTCCAAGGCCTTCCAAGGCCTGTAGCCGCTCCAAATGCCACAGTCTGGCCACGGGAGAAAGAAGTCTGGGTGCCACAGGGGCCTGCTTTGTTTTGTAAGCAACGGAACCAAAAGCCCAGGGCCTGTGGTTGCAAAACAGCTCTGGGAAAACAGGTAGAGGCAGCAATAACACAACAGCGATGTTTTCTTGTTTTGTTCTCCCCTGTTTATTTTTCCCTGAAGCAATGCCTGCTTGGTACAAAAGTCTGCAGGGAGCTGGAAAGAGCAGCTGTGGTTCCCTGAGGCCAGGACCTAGCAATCAAGTTGTTTACCAAACACTGCCAGGCACCGGGAAAACAACCACAGCACAGGCAGCATTTGCATCTATTTTTCAAAAGCAGCCTCCAAAAGTGTTGCCTGCCCTGGAACTGCCCTGTGCGGCTGAGAAGAACTCGAAAATGAAAGGAATGAACTGCACAGGGGATGGGCCCCCTCCGCCTCAACGTGAGCCATTTTTCCATTTCTGCGGCAGAATGCCTGGCCCGGGAAGGCAGGCTCAGGGTCTGCGGACTGTCAGGCGGCGGGCTGCTGCAGAGGGGCCCTTCGGAGCATGCTCACCAGGGCCATCTGAGCAAATGACATCATCTGCTTGGTCCCCAGCAGACACTCAGCAGCGGCCCTCAATCTTGAGCGGGCACCAGTGTCTCCAAGGGGCTTCATACAAAACAGACTGCTGGCTCCCTCCTTCCAGTTTCAGGAGGCCCAAGGGCAAAGGACCTGGGGGAGCTGAGAACTTCCAGCAAGTACCGAGTGGATGCAGGCGCTACTGGTCCAGGTACCACACTGCGGGTACCAAAGCTGCCTGCCTGGGGCCTGCACTGTGGCACAGTGGGTTAATGCGCTGGCCTGAAGCGCCGGCATCCAATATGGTCGCTGGTTCAAGACCTGGCTGCTCCACTTCCAATCCAGCTCTCTGCTATGGCCTGGGAAAGCAGCAGAAGATGGCCCAAGTCTTTGGGCTCTTGCACCTGCATGGGAGACCGGAAGAAGCTCCTGGCTCCTGGCTTCGGATCGGAACAGCTCCAGCCGTTGCGGCCAACTGGGGAGTGAACCATTGGATGGAAGACCTCTCTATCTCTCTGCCTCTCCTCTCTCTGTGTAACCCTGACTTTCAAATAAATAAATAAACCTTAAAAAAACACACACACACACACACACACACAAGCTGCCTGCCTGCTCGCCACCTCGCAGATCCCAGCTGAGCTCTACCAGGGTTCACCAGGCTGAGGATGTCTGTATATTGTGCAGAGCCTTCCCAGAACAAAATGCAGGGTTCCACCTGCTGCTCCCTCCATCCCCTATCCTGCTCTGGGTCCAGGAAGGCTGCCCTCTGGCTTCTGGTTAGGATCAGCCAACGGAGGGTGCCATGTGTCAGAGGCCTGAGAATCGGGGGCATCTGTTCCCCTGGCTCCCCTCTCCAAGGAGCACTGCAGGTTAACCGAGTCCCTCTTTGCCAGGAGCAGGGCGGCCATCTCCATCCAGCCCTTCTCTCCCCAGGTTCCTTCCGGTCACCACTACCCACTGGGGATCAGGGAGGTAAAGCTCCCCGTTACTTTCCCTCAGGGACCCCGACACGGAAGTCAGATTCAGTGTGGATCTGTCTTGGATTGAGGACGATGCAGCTGCAATTCTAAATCCACACATAATATCAACACACCATACATGCACATGTATGTGTCCATATGGACATGCAGACAGATACACAGAAGTCTGCATACAAGTGTCCAGCTAAATTAGATTGCTTACAAGTCCTGGGAGCTTCAGGGCCAAGGTCACAGATCACACAGGGTGCACAGACTTTCACAGAAGAGTGGGCCCCCTTTGTCTCAGCGGTTACACAAGCTAATAGGAAGGAGTGCATTGGTGAGAGCTTCAATCCTTCTCTCATTTACCAACTTAGTTTCTTTTGTTGCAAATGGCACCAAAATAGACAGGGAACAGAAGTGGGCGGAGCAGGCTCCATCACCACCTCCTGTGAATAACTTTCTGACAACGCTGAACCTGGCTGGAAAAGCACCTCAGCTGTTAAAAAAAAAAAAAAAAAAAAAAAAAAAGTGTGTGTTGTCAGCTGCCTCGATTAATAAGAGAAAAACAAATAATATCTCTGTTTTAAAAATAATCATAATAACCCAAATGCACCCTAAAGAGGCATCTGTCTAAACAGTCAAGTTCTAAAGTTCTGGAAAAACTATTGCCAGATTTATCCCAATGGGTCTCCCCACTGGAGTCCGTGGCTGTGGCAAACTCGCTGGGCTGGGTTTCAGCTGAGTCCCCTGGAACTGATCACCACTACGTTTACTGAGCTTACATCAGAAACATACCGTTAAACCCAACAGGGGACTTCCTGGTAGGGAAGGTCAAAACCAAGTATTGTAAAGGGAATATGGCTCCCATGTAACCACTGTTCTAGTTCACTAACGCTCAACCAGAACCCTCACTGCTTGTTTGTTTATTATTCTCTCTTTCACGAAAAATCTTCAGGAACCGGCACTGTGGCTAGTACATTAAGCCTCTGCCTACAGTGCCGGCAACCCATACAGGTACCGGTTAGAGACCTCGCTGCTCCACTTCCAATGCAGCTCTCTGCTATGGCCTGGGAAAGCAGTAGAAGATGGCCCAAGTCCTTGGGCCCCTGCCCCCACGTGGGTGACCCGAAAGAAGCTCCTGGCTCCTGGCTTTGATAGGCCCAGCTCTGGCTGTTGTGGCCATTTGGGAAGAGAACCAGAAGATGGAAGACCTCTCTTTCTGTCCCTCCCCTTCTCTGTTTCTAACTCTACCTCTCTCAAGTAAATAAATAAATCTTAAAAAAAAAGAAAAAGTCTTCAGAACATTTCACTTGAAACATGAGGGCTGGAGAGCCTTCTCTGGCGTCTGTCTGCCCACCCATGTTCAAACTCTGTTATGAGCAACGATGGGCTGTGCCTTCCACCTTCCGGCCCCTTCTGGACATCACAGAATCCCTCTTCTGTGTTGAGGAAATGCCACTGCTCCTTCCCCTTGCCACCAACACCACTTCTCCCTGGCGCCCTCTGTCCATCACCAACTTCTTGACCAATCAGATGACCTCCTCCGTCCTCAGAGATACCCAGGCCCCTCTCCCAGAAACCACCTGCAACTTCAGAGGAGTCACCAGGGAAGCACTGACCTCCCGTTACTGCCCTACCTGGGGCCCTCCCCCCACCCCCGGCTGTCACCTGCCCTCACGGGAATCACCATGGCGCTCAGTCACTGCCATCCCCAGACCCTTCACAACCCCACTTCTCGGGGCCAGCTGCATGGCACAGTGGGTTAATCCTCCACCTGAGGCACCAGCATCCCATATGGGTGCTGGTTCTAGTCCCGGCTGCTCCATTTCCCATCCAGCTCTCTGCTATGGCCTGGGAAAGCAGTAGAAGCTGGCCCAAGCCCTTGGGCCCCTGCACCCGTGCGGGAGACGTGGAAGAAGCTCCTGGCTCCTGGCTTAAGATCGGCTCAGCTCTGGCCATTGCGGCCAACTGGGGAGTGAACCAGCAGATGGAAGACCTTTCTCTCTGTCTCTCCCTCTCACTGTCTGTGACTCTACATCTTAAATAAATAAATACAAAATTTTGAAAGAAAAAAAAAAAAACACTTCTCACGAGCACCCAGGAGGGAACCAGTGTTCCAAACCCAGCCTCCCAGCCTTCTAACCACAGGAGGCTCCTTGACATTTTCCCAGGCGTTGTGGTAACTGGTTCAGTTTCTGTCCAGATTCCTTCAGTGTGGCCACTTCTACCAACCTCAGTAGCCACCAACAAGGTCCTTCCAACAGCCTGGCCAAGGTTTATGGCAGGGCAGGGCCTGGCAGGGATAAGGCACTCAATGAAATCTATCTGTTGAAAGACTGAATACCTGCCTGGTTACCTTAACTCCTTAATCTTAAAAAGCTCCTCTATTCAAGTAACAACACAGCCTCGTCACTGAGAGCGTGGCCTTAGCTGTGACCTTGACCAAGTGTCTGTGTACCTGAGAAGTGGGAACATATTTGCTATTTTTATAGCTAAGGGCCTATTACCTGCTAATTTATCACTACTACTACTGCCTCCACACCTGTGGGCGCGGCCAAAACATGGGCTCCCTTTCTCTGAGAACTGCCCCAGGTGTAAGACCTGGAATTTCAGAATGGTCCTCACGCAGCCATCTCTCGCTGGGTCTTCCCACGAATTTGGCCCTGGACTGCACCAACACAGAGCCCCTCGCCACCACCCGGAGTTCGTGATTCATGAACTCCTTCTCCTTGAGTCACCTGAGACTCGCTTCAGGGGACCCAGTTCTCCGAGAACCCCCACTTCACCCAGGACGCCCCTGCCTTCCCTTCTGATGGCTCCTTTAAGGCATCCAGTTCCTTCCGGAGAGTTGGGACTGGGCAGGCGGGGGCTGGGTGAGACTTGGATTTCATCTCCTAGACACAGACACTACAGCGCCTGGGACACAGGAGATCATTATGCGTGACGCTAAGCCGGGGCCCTTCTGGGACCAGGAATGGTTCCCATAAGCCTACTTGACACCCAGGCTCCGACAAGCTGCTATTCAAGCATCATGGGGACTCGGGGCTCTGTTTCACATATACCTTCCGCTCATGGTGTGGTTCAATGGCACAAGAAGCGAACCGGCCATTCCCCCTGGAGAACTGGCTGAGCTAATCACACAGGGCTTGAGCAAGGCTGGCCTCCCGCTGGCAGGGAAGGTGGTGGCCGTGTCCCCAAGGCCCAGGGGAGCCCCCACAGCTCCCTGAAAGGACAGGCAAGTGCACAGATAGCTGGCTGCCATCTGGGTTCTCTACAAGGCTTTCGTGGTAAACATGTTTACTTTCTTTGGATTGGCCAGGTTTATCAGGATCAAGTATTTTGTTTTGAGTGTTGCTCTGTAAACATGTTTACTTTGAGGGGAGAGCTTTTTTGATAGCTAGCACACTTGTTTTTCACACTTCTAAATTCAAAACATATTTTTCACTGCCTGTGGTAAACAACTCAAGGTGATAAACAAATTATATTGTCTCATCTTCACACAGGAGAGTTGATCCCTGTGTAACCTGCTCTGAGCTGGGCTGCGGGAAGTGAGGTGCACTCCTGGATGAGACCAAGAACCACACTCAGTGACAATGATACTAAGAGGTTGACATGGCAATGGCAGGTCCTGCAGGAAGTGACATCACACCTACACCCCAGGCTCCCCGGCAGGAGCATCCTGTGAGAAGCCAGACCCAAAGACACCAGAGGTACACCTGTTAGCTGATGGGGTCTACCTTTTCTGTGAAAACGTAGGGTTACATTACCAGCACACACAGGAGCTGACATGGTGAGGGGGGGAATAAAGCAAGGTTTCAAAGACTACAGAAACCAGGTAGGACATGGCATTAATGGCAATTCCTTTGAGGCCTGTTTTCTGTGAAGATTTTTGCCGGCTTTTCAATTAGAAAAAAGGTAGCCGTTCCAAACATAAAACCAAAGAGCCCTCCCCTCCATCACTGGAAAATGAGAGCAATTAGAAATTAAGAGAAGGAATGGGAAAAAGGAAAATACCTGTTATGGTTTGAATACAATTTTGCTCCCCAAGTTTGTATACACGTTGAACTCCAAAGTCTCATGTTAGCAGTTAATGGATTAACGCTAATGGCTGGTGGATTAAGGGTGGAGACTTGCTCTAATTATGGCATCTAATTATGGAAGGTGGGCCCAGTGAGAGGTCTTTAGGTCACTGGGTGTTTGCCCTCTTCAGACAGTTGGTTACATAAGAAGAGCGTGCTCCTGTCACCCTGCTGCCTGGCTGGCCATGTGACCATCCGTCCACACCTGTTCACTGCCCGCCACCCTCATCAAATGCCACGCTAACAGGACCACTGATCTTGGACTGTGAACCTCCAAACCATAAGCTTAAAAAAACTAAGGAGCTCCTCTCAAGTATTTTACTTAAGTAAAAGCTGACTGTTTCATTATCTTTTGAGGCAATCCGTGGTCCTTGAAGTAGGATTTAAATGTGCTATTTATAGAAAGCCATCAGAACAGTTACTTGTGGAGTAAGATGTCCCATTGGAGCTGGACCAAATCTCTCTTCTAGAAAGTTCTCTGCGTCCCAATACTCTAACTAGAAACAAAAGCTACCTTACCACCTTGGCCTCTGAAGTTAACTACAAGTGACTTAAAGGAACAAAAAAAAAAAAAAAAAAAAAAAAAACAAAACAAAACAAAACACCATTGCTTCATTGCTTCTCGACTTATGACTGGACTATATCCTGATAAACCTATCATAAGTTGAAACTATTGCAAATAAAACGTGCATTCACTCTACCTCACCTAACACACACCGTAACGTAAGACACACAGGGCACTGTAAGACGTCAGCTGCTTCCCTGAATGCCTGCAGCACTGAGTGGGAGCTGTGGCTACAGCTGTTGCCCAGCCCAGAGGAAAGGGAGATCTGTTCCAACATGGCCAGCCTGGCAAAGGCCAACCTGAAGGCATTTGTCCTACGCACCATTATAAAGGCAAAAAGTTCTATGTCCAACTACCCTAAGTCAAGCGTATCTGCACAGACCAAAATCTGTGTCAAAACACATTAATACTTCAAAAATTCCATTGAAAATGGGATCCAAAGATAATTTGGGTAGAAAACATATTGAGATTCACGTCAAAATTTTTCTAAATCATATGCATTTTCCATGAACTTTTTGAAGAGCCCCAATACCCCTGAACACCAAATGGTCTTCTGAGCTCACGCCCCCAAAATAAAACAAAAACAAAACCACACACATGAAAAATAAAACTAAGGCTGTGGTACCACTGTGTGACAAACATCACCAGTTACCAAACACGATTACCGGATGTGGTATGGTGCTGGCAGGAGATGACATTCCAAGGCGCAGTGACCCTGTCAGGTGTCCTACCCATTATTCAAATTGGAAAGATTATAGACCACACAGATATCAGAGTACAAACAAACCAAACAGACTCGTTCTCCAAGGTTATAACATGCTTCAGGGACACACTGGACAGTGGGATCAGGAGAAAGAGCCAAGGGCACTTGGAAGCAGCCACCATCCAATCAAGAAGGGAAAGCAAAATAAACAGTATCCGTCTATACATACTTATTTACTTGAAAAGCAGAGTGACAGAGAGAGAGAGATATGTTCCATCTATGACTTCACTCCCCAAATGCTTAGAACACTTGGGCTAGGCCAGGCGGAAGCCACAAGCCAGGAACTCCAACCAGGACATGTACATGAGTGAAAGGAACGCAAGTACTCGGGCCACCATCTGCTACTCCCCAGGCACATTAACAGGAAGCTGGATTGGAAGCAGAGGCAGGACTCAATCCGAGGCACTGGGACATGAGATGTGGGCATCGCAGGCTGCAGCTTAAGTAGCTGGACCGTCATACCTGCCTCTCCGGAGCAGTCTCAGCAACAAGGCCCAGGGAGGTGGCCACGCACGACAAATCGGCAGGAAGATCAGCTTTGTCCCATCTGTTCCAACAACATTTTGAGACATTCCGCAAATCAGTGACCTTCTCGGAGCCTGGGTTTCCTCTGCTATGAAGTGACAGCACCAAATGCCATCGCTTCAAGCACTATGATGCTACAATTTCATGCCTTATAGCAAAAGCACTTCACGGGGGAGCTGAGAATTCCAGCCTCCATCGATACGACGCTCAGAGTGCTGCTGAGTGGCCCATGAAGGAATCCAAGTTCCCACAACTTAGAAGGGGCAGAGACAAGATCTCAGGGCTGTGTGACGTTGGCCAGTGTCTAGTCACAAAGCATACTTTGCAGCCGGTAGCTGTCTGAGCAGACAGGTGACTCAGCAGGCAAAGGGTTACCCACCAGCTACGCTTATCTGATCCAGGGCCTCAAAGTCATGTTTCTTCAATCCATAAAACCCAAGAAGGACATGACTAATGAAATGACTGAAGAAGAACTTTCAGGCAATTCTAAAAAACAACAAAAGTAGCACAGGAGTCAGTAGATAGGAAAACAACCAGGCTAGTGTTGCCCAACGTCTCGGAGTCACATTTCCTTCCGAGAAAGGAAGAATGCACACGGCAGGGTGTGGAATGACAGCGGCCGGGTTCAGAAACGTCTCGGGAGGCAGAGACAGGAGTGAGGATGGCGACACCATCATGAGTGCAAAGTGTCGGAGAGTCAAGGGTCAGATGGCTGCTGGGAGTAGGAGAAACGGAAGATGACCCTGGCCTTGCTCTCTGGTGCACACTGCCCCAAGGGCAGCTCATTCTGCAACTCCCAACGTGGGAGAGCCCTGCCTGCCCGGCTCCAGCTTGCCGGGCGCTCTGCACACAGCACGTGCATCCCGCCTCCTGCTCAGCTGTTCAGCCGTGGCTCGAGTCTTGCAGGCCGGAGGAAGGCAGGCCCTCAGGCAAGGCCACGGGTAGCAGTGGGCGACAGAAGCCACAGCGCTCTGCAGCCCCCTCTCACCCGGTACTCCACAGGAGTACTACATGAGCGCTTTCCCAGCACTCACACAGGAAATGCGAGGACGTCTGGAAAGACTCCCAGGAGAAAACCAAACTGGGAACCCAAGGATTATAATTCTATTTGGAGCTCCACGCTGCCTCCCACAGTCTAAATCCCTTGGCTCCTTGCATGAAGTCAGGCAGATCCTAGGAAGCAGGAAAGGAGGGAGCCAAGGCAGCGCCGGCAGTGCCATGGGACGGACGCGGGGCTCACCGCGGCAGAGGGGGTGCCCTGTCTTCCCATCAGCTTCTCCAAGTAGGACGCGTCGCAGCCTCTCAGCCCCCTCCTTTCCAAGGGCGCTGCCCCCCTCCCCTCCACAGGCGCCACCTGTCCAAAGTCTGCAGTGCAAGATTGCTGCTTCCACCTGGAAGCTTCTCAGATGAAATCAAACACGTAGGGCAGCGGTGGGGGACCTTGCTTCTGCCAAGGCCCGTTTAGGTATTTATAGCATCATTCACGGGTCATTTAGAAGTATCACAACAGGGCCAGCACTGTGGCGTAGTGGGTAAAGCTGCCGCCTGCAACACCGGAATACCATATGAGCGCCGGTTCGATTCCTAGCTGCTCCACTTCCAAGCCAGCTCCCACTAAGGCACCTGGGAAAGCAGGCCCAGTCCTTGGGCCCCTGCCACACATATGGGAGAACCGGAAGAAGCTCCTGGCCACTGGCTTCAAATTTGCCCAGCTCTGGTCTGTTGCGGCCATTTGGGGAGTCACCTGGTGGATAGAAGATCTCTCTCTCTCTCTCTTTCTCTATAATTCTGTCTTTCTAATAAATAAATAAATCTTAAAAAAAAAATAGCCTGCTATTGAATTTATTGAATCCCACCTATGGTTGCCTTGGCAGGACCAGACCTGATGATTTCGCTGTTCTTACATGGTCCACAGGCCAGGCGTTCCCCATCCAATGTGGGAAGTCCCCCTCTGATCCACTGTGGCACACAGAGAGGGTAGGGTGGGGCCCATCTTGGCACAGCCAGCTTTGCAGTTCCAGAAGTTTAACGACGATGCTCCACACAAGCGCTTGAAGACAATAAGGAGGGCCATGTCACACATCTCGGGGAGCTGGTGATCAGCTGCCAGGTGAGTTCTACAGACGACATTGGAGGGGGCCATCACCTCTCACACGTGTATCCCACATTGTCAGCTCTCCTCTGAGTCTACTTCTTGGCTGTTTCTGCACAGGGCATTGGAGTTTGGCTGCCTGGGGTGCAATCCTGGCTATGCTACTCCTGGGACAAGAAGATGTTAAGGGTCTCTTGGCCGCAGTTCTCTCAGCTGCAAAATGGGGGCAATAACACTTCCTGCATGATGAGTGATAGGAAGATGACGCGGGTAACAGGTATCATAAGTGGTGTTATTGCCTTCCCAGTGTCCGTGGGCCGGTCCACCACCCTAGTCCTCTACTCTCCCTTCACCAGCTCCTCCTCCTCCCCCTCCTGTATCTGCCAAAGCCCCCAGGACTTCTTTCCCAAGAAGCTGGGAGCAAAAACGAAATTGTCAGGGGTTCCACCCTGCCCTTCCTCCAATCCCAGCCAGCCACCATGTGCACCTGCGACTTTTGCTCCCAGCTGCTCCTATACCCAGGTCTCCATTTCCAACACTGGCACAAGGACAGAATGCCTGGCTGCAGCTCCCAACTCTGCCAGGCTGCAGTCTGAGATCCTGGACAGGTAACATGGCATCTCTGCACCTCCATTCCCGCATCCGTGAGATGGGGCTAGTGAGGGCCGCCACCTGCAGCGTCTGGAGCAGGTGAAACTGCACCCGTACAGAGCCTGACCCACAGCAAGGGTTCCACATGTGACGGTGCTGCTCTCCTCTTTGCTCCACACAGCCAGTGGAGCCTCAGAGTCCCTGCCTGCTCTCTCCTCTCCCAAATCTCAGACTGTTTGTCGGCCCTGGCATCAGATTTGAGTTCACAACCCCTAAGCACCCAGTGAATCATGCCTCCATTTTGCTTTTCTGCCCGCTGATCTAATGTTACATCGAAGTTGCACAAATAGGCACGGGCACTCTCCTACGTGGCCCGGATACACCAACGTGGCCTTTCTGGGGGATGATCTGGCACTTCCTCATCAGACTTACAACCTCATAATCCTGTTGATCCCTCACTCTTTGGAATGGATCCTAATCAGTCACTGGGGAAAATTTGGCTACAAGGTTGCAAAGAAATACACCACTGCATTAGCTGTAGTCTACAAAAACTAAGAAAACTAAATGTCCATTAACAACTATATACATGATTCATACTGATCGTGAAATACTACGCGGCCATTAACAAGTGCTTCAAGAGAAAAGGGGACCTAGAAGGAAACATGACCCCCAAATCAGAACGGTTCACCAAATGTTTGTTCAGTGGTATGTTGCTAAGTAACAGGAATGTGTGACAAAAACTGATTCTTTCTAAAGTCATGATCTGAGTATTCACTGTATGCCAGCTGCTACAAATGAGCACATTCTATACACTGGCCGATTGCGAAACCCAATGAAGTAAGTTTTATTATCCCCATTTTAAAGGCAGAAAATGGCAACAGTGAGAAATGAAGTAACGTGTCCAAAGTCACAGAGCTAGTAAAGGGAGAACTGGGGTTTAAATCCAAGCCTTGTTCCAAGACTCTGCACTTTTTCCAACCAAAGCTGCTGCTCATAAACATATTAGTATATTTATAGCTACAGAAAGTATATTTCTATAGAGAAAAAAAAAAAAAGACTAGAAAAGCAGACAGAAAAAAACCCTGGCAGTAAATTTTTCCTAAGGGGTGGAACTTCACACAATTTTTACTTTGGTTTTTTAAATTCTTTACATTTATAAGAAATTACTTTTGTTACGCAGGGGAGGAAAAGACAAAGTTCTGTCTCGTTTTAAAAACTCAAACATCACAGGGCAATCATGTGGCACACGGGTTACGCTGCTGTCTCAGATGTCTGCCTCCCATTCCCATGCCTAGGATGAAGACCCGCCTCTGCCCCTGCTTCCCAGCCAGCTTCCTGTGGATGTGCCTAGGAGGTAGGAGATGATGGCTCAAGTACCTGAGTCCCTGCTACCCACATGAGAGCCCTGGATGGGAGCTCCTGACTCTTGGTTTTGGCCTGCCCTACCCTCAGCTGCTGCTGGAGGCATCTGGGGAGTGAATCTAAAAATGGAAGCTCTCTCTCTCAATCCTCTCTCCTCTCCTCCCCTTCTCCCTCTCTCTTTCTCTCTCTCCCTGTTACTCTTTCACATAAATAAAAATGAATACATAAGCACTTAAAACAAACACCCAAACACACCACGCACCTTTCTCTGCCCATACCGCCCTGTGAGAGTGCTGGGTGTGCTGCCCAGCGGTGAGGGGTCCCGGTGCTGGAGCCAGAGCTCCGAGGAGGCTGCACAGGGCTGCTATAGAGATAACTGGGCAGGTATATGCTTCAACCAGGGCACACACATCCCAGATTCTCTGTGGTAGGAGAGGACTTCCATTAGTTCATCAAAAAATGAATTAAAGATATTTGGTGTCAAACATTCTGAGCACATGTGTAGATCCTTTGTTATGCACATTGTCATAAACTTTTTTAAGACACCTCATGTTGGTGATTATTACTAGTGCCGTCTTTACCATACTGAGTACCCTTTCTAGTCTCTCTCTGGAAATACATCAAAGTGTGGTGCTCAGAGGACATGACCTGATACCTGTAACCAATGATCATGACAGGCCTGGCCACCCTCCACTCCCTCCCTGGCTCCTGAGCTCCGGGGGCTGGCAACACAGAGCTGGTGCTGACACCTGTTACCCTAGTCAACCCTGAAGTCACACGGTGTCACTCAACCTCCTTGCCTCAGTCTCCTCACTTATAAGATGGAGATGCCAAGAGCTCCAACCTCAAGAACTGTGGTGAGGAGCAAGAGAAGACATGAGCTCCAGCGCCTGGGCACTGCCACCAGCCCACCACAAGTTCTCAACAAATGTGGCTGTGATGACTTTCTCGGCACCTGCTCACGCAGCTGGGCTCTCCACGCGGGTCCTGCCGTCTTCGTAGGCTGCCTTCCCCATCTAGGTTTTCTGGCCCTCATCCTCTCCCCTACGTAAGCATCATATGATAATACGGAACAGACTTTTCCAAACCAGACATGCCCTTGTATTGATTCTGATTTACTCCTATGGGAGGGTGTTTGGACTGCCCCAACTAACTACTGCCAACTGGATGGCTTAAACAACCGAAACACACTTTTTCTCAAGATTCTAGATGCCCCAAGCCCAAGATCAAGGTGTCAACAGCCTGAGGACGCTCCCTGAGGCTTGCAACGGCCCTCTGTCTTCACAGGGTCTCCTTTATGTGTCCTCATCTCCTCTTACAAGGGCACTCACCAATGCTGGCTTGGAGCCCTCTCCACAGATCTCATTTTATTATAAACCATGGCCCTTTCTGCAAACACAGCCACAATGTCACATTTCACCCCGTAACAGCTCTTCACTTCTTGGAAGAACAGAAGTAGATACCAAATTAAGAATCTTAGAGGGGCAGGCATTTGGCCTACCAGTTAAGACTCCTATATCTCACATGGGAGTGCCAGGGTTCAAGCCCTGGCCCTGGCTCCCGACTCTAGCCTCCTGCTAGTAGTCACCCCGAAATGACGGCAGTGACGGCTCAAGCAGTTGGGTTCCTGCCACGCAGCTGAGTTCCTAGCTCCCAGAGTTAGCCAGCCTCAGCCATTACAGGCATTTGGAGAGGGAACCAGCGGATGGGAGGTCTCTTGCTCACTCAAGTGCATGCACTCTCTCTGCCTCTCAACAAAGAAGAGTCAGGAGATGCTGGCCTTTGGTGATCTGAGCCTGTCCAGTTCCTGTGGAAGATGGAGGCCCGTGGGAGCATCAGGACAGAGGGGCCTCCTCCTGGACACCACATGCTGTTCGACCCCAGAGCTGCAGGCGGCCCGCCTAGTCCTCCCAGCCCCCAGACCCACAGAGCGTCAGGGGCCAAGGTCTGCCAAGTGAGGAGTCTGAGGAAGCTTGAACCAACCAGGCCAGCAGCCCCAGCTAGTGTTCACGTTTATGTCTTCCAGAGCCAGGATGGAAAGGGTTCGTTCCTGGCATGGACTCCCCAGTCTGCACTCTTGAGATCAACATAAATCAAAGTTGAAGGTCATTTTTAAAAATCAGTACATACTTCATTAAAACAAATTTCTTAAAAATGGAGTTTCTTGAACCACAGCGTATAATTTACAAAGTGCAAATGTCTGAGATGCATGTGCTAAATTTAAAGAAACAAGTATTATTAAACACCCCATTATGTAAGGCAGTGAAATGGATTTGCACTCCGCACATCCGTTACCGAAGTTCAGCTGAGCTTCACAATGTTTGGCAGTTCTTTCCTTCGGTGATAATAAAAGGCTTTTCTTTCCATTAAATATCTAAATTAAGTCAAATAGTGTATGTTAAATAAGCCCATAAGTCTTTTTGTATGATGCAACGAAGTCTTGAAATGCTTATCTGCTGAGCACTCCAACGTAAAGGCAGGCGGTTTATGTCCCCTGCAGAGCCCCGAGCCCCTGCTGGCTTGGCCAGACTGTGAAAATAAGCTTCAAATGACCAAATGCAACTGCAACTTTAAAAGTAGGAACCAGACCAGACACAACAAACCACAGTGTAGTCAGCCTCACTTGTCATAATTCATGTGTGTGGAATTCAACTGTAAAAGCACTCTCTGAGCGCTCGGCTTCCTCCACTGGGGCGTTCTGCGTGCAATGTCAGATTGTGCTGATAAGCACCCCTGGGTACAAGTACACACGTTGTAGCATTAACCAAAAATACATTCCTCCCAACTCCCAAACAGTTAGGTCAGCGCCATCCAACCCCAAACAATGTGCCAATATGTTGGAATACTCAGGCTAAAGAAATAGGAACTCTATCGGTGGCCTTGTATTGACATTGGGTTTTTTTTTTTTTTTCCCTTTAACTTTCATCTCTACATTATTCTCCATTTTTCGTGTCCTACATAATGATCACTTATAGCAAATCTTTTTTTGAAAAACAATCTCATCGTGGTTTCAATGACTCAAAAATATAATTCTTACAGATTTTTTAAGAGGAACTTAAATGGATAAATATATACATGTGTAGATTTCAAAGCCATGCATGTATATATAGATGTAAACACATGAAAATGTAATGATCCAATTAGCACATCTTTTTTGGAAACTAAATTAATCCTAACAAAACTGGCCCAAGCCTCAGGTATGAGTTAGAGGAACTGCCAGCGACAATGATGATAGTAATAGCGGCCATTTTTTCAACATTTACTATGTGCCAAGTGCAGGGCTCAGCCCTTGACATGCAATTTCTCATTTGGCTCCTCACACCAAGTTTTGATAGAGGAGCAAATCTCATTCAAACGAGGGAACTGACTCAGAAATGTGAGTTCACCTGTTCAAGGTCATGTAGCCAGTGAGCGGAGGAACCACAAGTTGCATCT
Organism: Lepus europaeus; assembly: GCF_033115175.1. Lineage (NCBI taxonomy): Eukaryota > Metazoa > Chordata > Mammalia > Lagomorpha > Leporidae > Lepus > Lepus europaeus. The sequence continues at coordinate 45,913,654 of NC_084835.1, forward strand.
AATTCACACTGTGCTATATTGCCTCCCAGTGGCGTCTTAGAAGTGAAATATAGGGCCTAGTTCAGGGTCGGGTCACTTGCTCAGTCCCTACACGGCCCCATCTTTTGGCTTAGGGAAGAGACGGGACAGCCTAGGTCCCAGGTCAGGAGAAGGCCCAAGAGCAGACACACCCTGGAAGCAGGGTGGCTGCCAAAGAGGGGAAGAAATCCCCGCCCAAGCTTCCCCAACTATTTACCTTATGGCTTTCCTACCAAAAGCATCCCAAGAACAAATGTTCCTGAAGTGTCATTTGCCTCTGCTGACACAGCTCAAGGAGCACATGGTTAAGACAGAAAAGCCAAGGTAGTCGCTCCTTTCTGGAAGACACTCCAACCTTTCCTGGGCAACAGAAAGATGGGTGAAGGGATAAAAGAGAGCACAGGCCTTGCATGACCCACTTCAAAGGCCTCTGCGAATAGCAGCTGGTTCCTACCCAGCAGGGGCAGAAAGGACCAAGAGGGCCACACTGACTCGGATCCCAGTGCTCAGTCTTCTGCCCCCATCCGGAGGGGCCAGTCTCCACACCTGCGTTGACATAACACCATGCATAACGGACAGCTTCCTTGGAGTGCACAGAAGCAGCCCCACAGCCCTGCAAAGCTCAAGAGCTAAGGCCTCACCCCAGGCAGGCCTCACCTGTGAGCGCTACCCTCGGCATTTCCTTGGCAGAGCACATTGCGGGTGAGTAGCACAGGGGCATCCTGGAGTAACCAGGAGGTCAGTTCTAGGGCAACGTGCAACCAATCGGGCCTGGCAACAGTTACCAGGCAATCTCAACTCCTCAGGCCCCCAGACTGGTCCACGCCTTTTTCTTCAACTCCAGACAGGGGACTCAATCTTCCCCTAAGTCAGGCTCCCCCAGAGCCTTCCCTCTCCCAGTCCAGGTCAGTTACATCCTTCTGGTCACGCCCAGGTCAGCAATCTTTGAGGATACTGACTAGCGTCTCTCTCAAATTGTATTTCCATTCCATTAGGAAATCCCACAGAATCTGGCCCCAAAACAGATCTCAAACATAACCAGTAGTCCTCACCATCATTACCAATGCCACTGTCTCCTCCCTCGGGGACTATGTGTGCTTTCTGCAGGTTTGAATGTGTCCTCCAGAAGTTCATGTGTTGGAAACATAATCTCCAAATTCGTATGTTAGTAGTATTTGGAGGAGGGGATTTGGGAGATAATCAGGCTTAGATGAGGTCATGGGGGTGTCACTCCCCAATGGCACTGGTTGGCTTTATAGCAAAGGGACATGAGACCCAAGCTAACGCCTTATTGCCTTCTGCATGATACCCTCCCCCAAGTTATGACGCAGCAAGCCCTCCACCACACCCAGAGCCGTCAGCCAAATGAACTCCACAAATCACCCAGCCTCTGGCCTTCTATTTCGGCCACAGAGAAATGGGCTAGGACACTTCCAAACAGGTCTCCCTGCTGCTCCTCTTACTCCGGTCTGTTCCCAAAGTAGCCGGAAGAAGAAGCCTGACACAATGCCAATCAGACCGATGCCTTCAGCAGCAGCAGGACACACAAGCCCGAGCAAGGCGGGCCTTTGAACAGCACAGCCCCGGTGAGCCCCGATCCCTCTCCCACCGCACTCCTCCGCTTGACTGCCCGCAGCCACAGTGGCTTCCTGATGACCCTCACATCGCGCAGGCCACGTTGTCCCCCAAAGGGCTGTGAATCAGCCGTTCCCGATGCCTGGGATACACAGGACGCATGCCCTTCACGGCTTTGCTCCAACAGCAGCTTGAAGAAGACTTGCTGGCCCCACGGGCCGCTCTGATGCCACAGCACTGCCAGCCTCATTCCCCAGCTTCTGCTTCTCCTGCACACATCTTGTCTACACCAACTACGAACACCTACAAAACAACCTGCTTATATGTCTCTCTGTCCGCTCTCTCTCTCCACGCAGGAGCGCGTGGAAGGCCCCATCTCTGTTTTGTTCACTGCATTACCCCACAGTGCCTTGCAGAGAGTAGACATGGGGCAGGTGGCTGCCGAGTGAGCAACAGAACAGATGAATGCGTCCAGACATGTGCGCCTTCTGAGAGGGCCCTCTGTGTTATCTGAGCTTCCCTGGATGCAAAGAGGAAAAGAAGAGTCTACACCTTCCAAATACCCAGCACAGACACCACAGCTCCAACACTCTTGCCCGCTGGGCCCAGTCACAGCCTCGCAACTGCACGAAAGGAACTGAAACAACCCGTGCCACCTTCTGGTGCAACTCCATTGTGTCCCCTCTAAAACTCAGGTATAATGGGGCCACCACTGTGGCGTAGTGGGTGAAGCTGCTGCCTGCAGTGCTGGCATCCCATATGGGCGCTGGTTCAAGACCCGGCTGCTCCACTTCCAATCCAGCTCTCTGCTATGGCCTGGGAAAGCAGTAGAAGGCTCAAGTCCTTGGGCTCCTGCACCTGCACAGGAGACCTAAAAGAAGCTCCTGGCTCCTGACTTCAGATCGGCACAGCTCCAGCCATTGCAGCCAATTGAGGAGTGAACCAGCAGATGGAAGACACCTCTCTCTCTCTCTCTCTTTCTCTCTCTGCCTCTCCTTCTCTCTCTGTGTAACTCTTTCAAATAAATAAATCTTTTTTAAAAACATAATAAAATAAAACTCATGTATTGCCCATGTGACAGTTAAGAGGTGGGGTGTTGAAGAAGGGGTTGGGCCCCGAGGGCTCCCCCGGTATGAATGGGATCTGGTGCCCTTACGAAGGGGTCCTCCACCTTGTGCCATGGGAGGACCCCACATGCCTCTCCTCTGAGCAACGCAATGCTCACAGCACCATCTCAACAGCAGGGACCAGACAACCAACCTGCCAGCACCTTGATCTTGGAGTTCCTAGCTTCCAGAACAGTGAGGAACACATTTCTACTGTTCACACGTTGCCCAGTGTGTGGCACTTGTTACAGCAGCAGAAACGGGTCTGAGACATCCTCATTCAACATTCCTTTCCACCTGCCAGAAAGATAACCAGGCCAAAGACGAGAAAAACACAGTTCAAATGTGGAAAACCGCTCGCGAATTAAAATTAATTAGACTCACAGCAGGCAGGCATCTTCAAAAGAAAATTTTCAGATTACTCTATTTTTTAAAAGTCAAAATTTTAATTCAACAGCATGGAGATAATCACGCTATCTGCTTTCAAGTTTTATTTTAACTCTGAAAGTTTAGTTTGTGAATTTTGGGACCCAGTACCATTCTGGCATCTCAAGACCCTCTGGTAATCCTATCAGCCTGTGAGTCCCGCCTTTGTGGTTAGCGTGCCTGCCATCGACCACACACCTCCTGCATCCCACCAACACGCTCTCAGAAACGTCTACGGGAAGTGTCCACGGGGACCTGCACCCCTCTGTTCTTTCTGAATCGTAAGCTCGCATTTCCAATGCCATGTTATTTCTGCTTGTTGTTTTACACTCAGACGTGATTAAATTTAAAAGAAATGTCCAACTAAATGGTACGCATTTCCCTTTGATCAAAATTTACACAGAAATAAAAAAAAAACCTGCCTATTTATACAGCTGAGCTCGCCGCGAGTCACTGGAATCATGCTTGCAGGGTAACAGTCATTTTCAAGCTTTTATTAGTTACTATAATGATCGAAGACAGGGGTCATCAAAATGCCTTTGCCAGAGCCAATCTAACATTTCTGCAAAGTCCCATTGTGAAATTAAAGAGGTCCAGGGAGGGAAGAGGAGGAGGAGAGCAGGAGAGAGGCAGACTGTTGTGCTGTGTGGCTACAGAGAGAAAAAAAGTCGCCCAAATATGTACCCCTGCGCAGGGAGCAGCACTTAGCGTAGGTTTCATCGAGCTCACCTTCCTGGGTTCCACAGGAAGAAAAACACTTCTGCTGCTAGGGCAGCGAGTCCCAGGGACAGATAAATAGGGAAAATTGCAAAAGTAAAGTGAAACCAAAATCTCTCACCTTTTAAAAGAAGTGACAAGGGGGTTGACCATACCCGCTGTCTCTAATATGCAGAGACTATTTTGTCTGGAGAATGGATTACAATGGCTGGTGTCGTTCCTCTGAGCTTCCACAGAAGATTTTGTTGAATCAAATGTTCATTAAATAAAAATTTATAAAACGGATATGGTAACTGAAAGCAATGCCTCAATTCTGGAATGGGCAAAGTAACAGCTATAAAAGACTTCACCCGGCCATTAGGAAAATTAGAGGACAGTCTTGTATAGGCACTTTAAATCCCACCTCCACCCCCAATATGATCACCATAACCCCGCCCCCATTACCCCTACCCCACCCCTCACCCCCAAGGTGATCACCATAACCCCGTCCCCATTACCCCCACCCCACCCTTCACCCCCAATGTGATCACCATAACCCCGCCCCCATTACCCCACCCCACCCTTCACCCCCAATGTGATCACCATAACCCCGCCCCCATTACCCCACCCCACCCTTCACCCCCAATGTGATCACCATAACCCCGCCCCCATTACCCCCACCCCACCCTTCACCCCCAATGTGATCACCATAACCCCGCCCCCATTACCCCCACCCCACCCTTCACCCCCAATGTGATCACCATAACCCCGCCCCCATTACCCCCACCCCACCCCTCACCCCCAATGTGATCACCATATGCATTCATGCAGCAAAATGGCCCTGTTAGGGAACGCTGAAATGTCTCACGGAAAGGGTGTCTGAGATTTCAGACTTATTCTCCAAGGATTCATGAAAATGATATGCAAACATACAGGAAGGTGGGCACGTCTGTGTGTACACATCTGAGAATACCTCTCAGAGAGCTAGGAAGAATGATCAACAAGTGAGGTCAAGTCTAAACAACCGGAGAGTCTGGAGAAAAGGTACAGGGAATTCCTTGCAACATTCTTGCAACTTGTGTGCGAATTTGAAAAACGGCCTGCTAATCCCACTCCTAAACTGTATTATGGTCTTGGTCACTTTCTAACAAATGAAATAAACCAACCCGAAATAGATGCATTCTTCTGGTCATGCAGTCATGCAGTCACCCAACAAAGCTGTCTGCAGCACCTATCCAGTACCAAGCCCATTCTGCCTGCCAGAGCTGACTGTGTGTGCTTCTGTCTCGCTCCCCTGTGAATGCTAAAGAGCCACAGGATTGGTACAAGAAAAACATGACTTCCCAATTTGGAAATGAAGTCAGCCAGGCTAGCTGGCCCAGAGAAAACAACCCATTCTTTAATATACAGTGTTTGGTAATCAGGAAGGAAGATCCAAATATTATGTCTTACTTTGGCTAAAAATATTAAGCTCCAGGGAAGGTGATTTGCTCCCTCCAACCACGCCCCACCCAAAGGAGACACAGGTCTGCAAAACAGCTAACAATCATAAGAAAAGCTTCAAGTCCAAGTCCATATATGTTCACAGCATCCATGGTAGGCTATAACCAAATGCTTTCAAATGATGGAAATGCTGTCTAGTCATGTGTGACATGAGTTAAATAAGTAACAATGCAAGAATGTATTTGTCTGCCATTGCCCAGGGGTTTCTTGGGTTGAGCAGCCAAACTGGCACCAGGGATTACATTATCAAGTAGCATAGTACACCACTTTATTAACTGTCAGGGAAACACCTAGTATAATAATTGTCAGGGGGAAAGGATGGTAATGCTACTACCACCACAGCACTGTGGTCAATCAAATCGAGACGTTTCGTCCAATCGTTACCGGAGAATGGCTGGCACTTCATGAACACCGAGCCGACATTATCAAGTCTCCTCTTCCTTAAGTTTAATATTCACAACAGAGAGAAGAACAGGCAGCTCTCTGATGGAGCACAGGCTCAGCAGGCTGCCTGGTTCAACCTGCAGCTCCCCCACTGACCAAGCCACTTAGCTTCTCAAGGCCTCAGCTTCCTCAACTGTAAGATGGGAAAACAAATGCATTGGGTTATTGCCAAGAAAAAAACAATTAGGTAATGTGTCCAGACTGCCGACGCGGCATGTGTATTGCACCTTACCTAAATCTCACTCCTCTCACATATACCTGTCAGCATTAGCTCTCCCCCAGACAGCCATCAGGTATGCTGCATAGAGCCTCAAATTCTCAAGTCCACTCTGTAAGTAGCAATGAAGCTGTCATGGTACCGCAGAGTACTAAGCCCTCCCCAGGGAAAAACTCTTAGCTTATCCTCTCAATGGACACCCATTTGGAGAAATCTGCTGGGTCTCTGATAGTGGGGTTTTGTTTGGTTTGGTTTTTGTATTTTATCTGAGCACACACACCTTGCTAAGAATGCTAAGGAATGCAGTTAACATACACAGCTAGCCGGACCAGATGATCTCATCAGATTGTAAGCAGCAATAAGAGCCCCCAGTTCTAAATGTCTACCCTTCTTAGGCAAACAGGGTTCTCCTACAGTTGGGAAAATTCAAGCTCAGGGTCAACTAGAAACCTCTCTGCTCTTGTTATTTGCGTAAAAAGGTGAGAAATGGGGGGCCAGCATTTTGGCCTAGCAGATTGGGCCACTGCCTGCTGCTACGATGCCGCCAACCCCTAGGGGTACTGAATGGTGTCCTAGCTGCTCCAATTCTGAGCCAGCTCCTTGTTAATGTGCCTAGGAAAGTAGTGGAAGACAAACCAAGTACTTGGGGCCCTGCCACCCACATGGGAGACTCAGATGATGCTCCTGGATCCTGGCTCCAAATGGGCCCAGCTCCAGTGGTTGCAGCAATCTGGGGAGTGAGCCAGCTGAGGGAAGATCTCTCTCTCTCTCTCTCTCTCTCTCTCTCTCTCTCTCTCTGCCCTTCAGATAAATAAATAAACCTATCAAAAAAGTAAGAAATGCCATGAAAGCTTGCAAAAAAAAAAAAAAAGAAAGCACTGTATCTGCCTTCTCAGAAACTCTAATTTAGTTTCTTAAGAACACATAAATCCGAAAAATGACTCTGGGGCCCTTTGCTTCCTGTTTTATAGACTTTCAATGGAATATTTGTGGAAGTACAACACACCACTCCTGGGAATGGTCCACACCACTTCATTTATGTGATCCTCCTTGCTCTTTTTGCAAGCTGGTGGACTTGGGAGCCACCTGGAGAGGATGGAAGGAGAAAGTGCCTGAATCAAGGCTTGCAAGAGAGACCCCATCAGTTAGGAGAGCAACATCCATCGAGTGCGAGCCTTTAAACATTTATGGGTTCATCTGTTACTGCAGCTAGCGTTACCTTAGCTCTACTTTTCTGTGGCTTTATCATCAATTCTATAAACATTTAATGAACTTCTACCCAGTGCCAAACTCTCATAATGCATCAAAGGACACAAAGAGGAGCAAGAACTGGCGGGTTTTCCGCCAGTGTGAAGGTGAAGTTGTTTGTGGATGTGGGATGACAGGATCAACAGATGCATGCACTGCCTAGAAGCCCCAGGACGCCGCGTGATGTAAAACGCGCTCCTCGAAGGGACTTCCCATAGCACAACATCACAAGCGTCTTGCAGCTTGGAGGTTATGTTTGAGGCCTTATTCTCTGCCATGCAGATCAGCTACATCCAATCTTTTTAAATCTCCTGTGCTGGACACCAAAGCACAGGGCCACCCAAGTGTGTGCCAGCTGTCTACAATCGGAATTCTTCGGGAAGTTATGGACCTCCTCAGAAGGTTCCATCTCTACTCATCTTCCCTCCTGCCCTCACTTTCCCATGGTTTCTCTGTTTCCATGCAACAAACCTCTCTACTATATATTCGTCTAAGCTGGAGAAACTTTAATTCTACCTTTGGCTTAAAAAAAAAAATCGAAGACCCAAGTCTTAGGATGCCTCAAACCAACGAACCCACCCAAAGTTCAATTCCTCCCCAGCTTATGAAGTCAAAAATGAAGCTGTGGAGTAAGTGCTACAAATTAAAAAGTGCTTATTTACTGCCCCATCTCTCAAAAGGCCCACACCAGCTCTGCGGGGAGGCAGGCAAACACTTTGTTCTCTCCAGAGTGCAAAATGGGCCGTCCTCAGTATGGCATCCAGACCCTGGTGACTGCCACGCCCTCGGTCAAGGGCTGTGGTTAAGGAGACAGACACCACGTGTCAGCACACTCTTGAGAGAGTTCTCTGAGAAAGAAACAGCGAAGTGACTGGACAGCCTTTTGATTTCACATTAAAGTCTGATGAACTTCTATCATCAAGTACAGAAAACCAGCAGGAGGAGGCAGACGGGTGAACAGAGGGGAGGGGAGAAAGGGCACAGCACACACGCCCCATTGCTTATTAACTCCATACATCTCCCCCAATTACCTTGGGACATTTCTTCATCTTATTACAAGTGTCTGAAACATAGAACATGTTCTCTGCTAACCGGCAAATGAACCACTCGTAGCCTTCTGTTTGCCTCATCAATTTCTACACCTTTTTGAAAAATAGATCATTTTACATTCCTTTCCAATGATGGAAAAGAGTGGAGATTTTTAAAAAACATATATCCATTTCTCAGCATATGTGCAGAACGACTTCCCAGCATGAAACTGGCTGACCCCTTTCAATGTTCTCATTCCAGCTAAGCGGGGAAGCCCGTGGCGTGTAACACCACAGGAATCCTCGCAGCACTGGATCGGATGAGAGGCACTTGGCGGCTCGGAACGAGTCCCCGTCTGTCACTGGGGCTGCATCTGAGGTCATCTTCACAAGGGCAGAAGGGGGCCTTTCCCCCACATTTCCCAGAACAGCAGCCTACGGCTATTCCAGTAACCCTAAAAGTGTCAGCGTGAAAGCGCCCTGGAGAAAATGGCCTCTGACCCGCAATGTTCTCGAGAGGCCGCGAGGAAGGCAGCACCCCTCCATGCTGACACGGTGTGCAGAAGCCTGGAGCTCCCGTCTCCACACTCGGCCTCCCGGGCCAGAACACCTCGGCACTCACAGCTCAATTGAAATCTCTATGCCATTTTTTTTCTCTAAAGCAACTCAGGTAAAGTCGCAAGTCATAATCTACAGTGACAGTTGCCATCTGAGAACAAAGGGATGACCTGACTCTCCGGCATCCATGCCAAGCAGCACATGCGCAGTAAGAAAGCAAAACACGCCAGCGGGAAATGAGGACCATTCCCTGCCCCGACCCCCACTGAATGCCCGCCCACTCAGCAATCGCTCGGTGCCAGGGTGGGGCCGCAGAGGGTACGGGGGCCGTGTGGAGTGGACAGAGGCGTACGGAATCGAAACACAGGAAAGCATGCTAGGACAGTACGGGCAGGGACGTGCCAGCAGCGGAGGAAGGTTCTGGAAGGGGGCCTCTGGATACGTGATACTTACAGTCATCTGACAGAAAGAAGGTAGGAGAGGGCGGGGCAACCCGAGGGCCTAGCATGTGCTTTGCTTGGGCCAGACTGGATAGCACTGTGTTTCTTCAGTTTCCGACACTTGAGAATGAAGCCTGAACACTTTGTTCATTTCAGTTTTCTGATTTCTTTGGAAGATAAAAGGAAAGGCGAACTGGCCATATCAAACTAACCTTTCGCCCACGACAATCATTGGACCAGGCTGTCGGGCTGCCCCTGCTGGCTTCCGAGTGTGTATCTCCCTCTCTAGGAAGGAGGAGCTGCACGTGCAAAGGTCCCGGGTGCTTTAACCCATCACTCATGGCCCAGAGCAGCTCAGCCCTGGCTCCAACACTCCAAACTCTATAAAGCCCTCTGACTTGGTACATTTTCAAATCTCTTTGCTTGAAAGCCTCAGAACATATGAGAGGCAAGAAATGACGCCAGAGTGACTGCTAGAGAGGGTAGGCAACAAGAGCAAAATAAAAAGAGCCCACAAACATCCCAAACACGATGCACCAGCAGCTGTGAGCAAACCCCCGGACCTGGCAAGCGTGCCCACCGAGACGCTGGCACCAGACTGCTGAGCTCGCAGGGGGCACTGCCCAACAAGGGTCTCCGGGATCGTCTGTCCGTGCCGGCACACCCGATCCAGGGAAGCTTATTTTTTCATACTGTTCATATTTCTCAGGGTAAGCTCAGCTCTGCCCAAAAAAAAAAAGAGACAGACTGATCCAAAGACAGGAAATACCACCAGACTCCTTTTCCGGTGACGGTGTTTTCTACTGGAAGCGAGGAAATAAGGGTACTTAGCAAGTCAGAGACAGAGAGAGAAAGAAAACAGGTTCTGGATTCCGGCGGGCTTGAGTTTCCAGCCTCCATTATCTATGTGACCCTCAGCAAGGGAGGGGACTTTCCTGATTCTCTAAGGTGAGAGAAGCACCCACCAGCTCCTGCCCTGCTTGCAAGGGTTAAACAACTTTGACATAAAAGGACTCAAACAGGACAGGCGGCACTAGACATCTTTAAGACTGTAACCCCATGATGTAGCTTAGCGGGTGAAGCTGCCGCCTGCAGTGCTGGCATCCCCTATGGGTGCCAGTTCGAGTCCCAGCTGCTCCACTTCTGATCCAGCTCTCTGCTATGGCCTGGGAAAGCAGCAGAAGATGGCTCAAGTCCTTGGGCCCCTGCACCCACATAGGAGACCCAGAAGCTCCTGACTCCTGGCTTCAGATCAGTGCAGCTCCAGCTCTCGGGAGTGAACCATTGGATGGAAGACCTCCCTCTCTCTCTACATCTACCTCTCTGTAACTCTGCCTTTCAAACAAATAAGCCTTAAAAAAAAAAAAAAAAGACTATAACCCCAACCCAGAATCTCTATGGGCCAATGGTAGCCTCTGCCAATCACACATACAGAAAGGAAGAAAGGAGACCGTGACCCTGACACTGTGCCTGGTGCTTGCTGCGGGGGGACTCGTGGGGGAACGGGCCGACCCCACAGTGCACAGCCTCTCTGGCAGGTCTTGGACCTCTGCTTTTCCTCCCGAGCCCCACGGACTCTGCATTGTGCTCCGCAGAATTCTGAGCGCTCACAGAGATCATGTTCTTGACGCGAGCACAAAGACAAGGTGGGTCCAGACGTCACCGTACTCAGCCTACGACCACTGAGATGGACTCAGTTAAGATGAGGCCATCAAGAAGTCGGGCAGGGCCTTCCTCCACGGTGGCTGGTGTCCCCATAAAGAGAGCTGCATGGGCACACGCACACAAACAGAGCACCACATCCAGAGACTGGATGGCACTTGCACAAGCCAAGGAACACCAGAGATGGGCAGTAAACCTCCAAAAGCCAGAAAGACAGGAGACAGATCCTTCCTCACAGCCCTGCAAAGGACCAGCCCCTGCCACGACCTTGACCTTCGACTTCTACCTTTCAGTAAACATCTGGGTTTAAGCCAGATATGAGGGGAGGCTAATCACTTAAACAATCCGTCTGGTGAGCAATGCTTTCTCCCCTACGGGATGAGTCCATCACTGACCACGCACGTCCCTCTCCCAGCCACCGCCAGGGAGAAGAGAGGCCTGTCAAGACATCAGTGAGCATCCTCCGTCCTCTGTCTCCGCTCCAGGGCACAAGACCGGAGCCAGCTGCCCTTGGGTGGGCAGGGCATGGGGATCACAGGTGTTCCTGCTAAGGCATCACACAGCCTGAACAGCATGGGGAATGGGGAAGCCAGACCAAGAGAAGCCTAGGCCGGGTCCTGCAATTGAGATGCCAGAGAGGAGCTCAGGGTAAGGTCGCAAGCTCAGTTCTGCTTTCCACCCAACACGTGTGTCACTCAGAACGAACGACGACTACTGCGGCAAGCATTTCGTCTGCCCCTTGGGATGTTCTGGCCCACACAGCAGAGCCTGGGCTTTGGTCCCAACTCTGGCTTCCTGCTAACACAGGACCTGGGAGGCAGCAGGTGAAGGCTCAAGTGACTGGGTCCCTGCCACACACATGGAAGCCCCAAACTGAGTTCCTAGCTCCCAGTTTCAACCCGCCCAGCCCAGCCCCAGCCATGGCGAGCCCTTGGCGAGTGAACAAGCAGATAGGGGGATAGGAGTGTTCTCTCTCTCTCTCTCTCTCTAACTCAAATAAATAAATAAAAATTAACTGACTTCCGCAGGAAGGAAGAGGAACTGTAGTGAGCAAGGTATTCTAGACCTGGGCTCTCATCCCATTCTGTAGTTGGGTGCCAAGAGACACCCTTTATTCTTCAAATAAATGCTCTCTTTTTTCTTAAATTGGCTTGCAAAAAATTACTTGCAAACAGATATATGCATACATACAGGTATACACATATAAAATATTTTATAAAATAGAATGTATGTTGTATGAATACACACACAGACAACACCAAAATACGAACATAGCTCCAGGACAGTTTTCACTTTTTCCATTTGACTTATTTACATTTTCTAAATTGCCTATGATGCCTAGATCTTATTTTATTTTTTAAAGATTTATTATTTATTTATCTGAGAGGCAGAGTTACAGAGAGAAGGAGAGACAGAGAGGTCTTCCATCCGCTGGTTCGCTCCTCAAATGGCCGCAACAGCCTGAGCTGAGCTGATTCACTGATCAGAAGTCAGGAGCCAGGAGCTTCTTCCATGTCTCCCAAGTGGGCGAGTCATCTTTCACTGCTTTCCCAGGCCATTAGCAGGGAGCTGGATAGGAAGTGGGGCAGCCAGGACTTGAACCAGCACCCATATGGGACGCTGGCACCACAGACAGAGGCTGTGGTGTTGGTCCCAACTCTGGCTTCCTGCTAACACAGGACCTGGGAGGCAGCAGGTGAAGGCTCAAGTGACTGGGTCCCTGCCACACACATGGAAGCCCCAAACTGAGTTCCTAGCTCCCAGTTTCAACCTGCCCAGCCCAGCCCCAGCCATGGCGAGCCCTTGGCGAGTGAACAAGCAGATAGGGGGCTTAACCTACTACACCACAGTGCCAGCCCCCGGTTTTTTAACACAGATATATTTCTTGAATCTACACCAGAAGTTCCCAAACCCTCTCAATTTATACCACTCCTACTGTTTTTGCAATTTTTTCACACATTCCTCCCCCTACTCCTGCCAAAGAAATGTCTAGTAATCGTGTTTATTATGTCTAAGCAAGTTAATAAGGATTTAGTCCTAACAATTTGTAGCTATCTGTGGGGAGGAGGAAATGGAAAGAAAAAATTACTTTTATTCATTGTTAAACAACAACACAATACTCACTGATGGGACAATGGTACCTGCTGTGTACTGCACAACTTCTCAAACTCTGAATCAGACTGGACAATGCCATCCTTGTTTTCTATTCCATGATCATTCTTCAAAAATCCCAGCTTAGCAAAATTGTCAAACTATCAATAGGAAGATAACACAATCTAGCAATAACTCTGTGAATAATCTAGTAGCCTGCAGTGTCCAACAGACTGGACGCTGCAGTACTTGTTGCCTTCAACAAGCCTCGTGAGGCTGCAGACCCTGTGCATCTCACCTCAGAGTCTGCACACTTCGATGGCTGTGTACCTACCACTAGGTTCTCACTGCTCTCTGGACACTTCGGTGGCTGTGTACCTATCGCTAGGTTCTCACTGCTCTCTGCACACTTCGGTGGCTGTGTACCTATCGCTAGGTTCTCACTGCTCTCTGCACACTTCGGTGGCTGTGTACCTATCGCTAGGTTCTCACTGCTCTCTGCACACTTCGGTGGCTGTGTACCTATCGCTAGGTGCTCACTAGGCCTTTCCACATCAGCAAAATGAACGCTTTCACCTCAAGCCAAGGAAGGCACATTTTTTTTGAACATACTACCCACCCTATCCGCCTAGAGTCTGATGACATGATCCTTACTTTAGGAAAGAACAGGCCTACAAAGAAAGTTTAAACACAAAAGGAAAGATGACTACAAACCAGGGACAAGCAGCTGACGTACCTTTAAGACAAGTAACAACTTTAAAAGTGTTTAGTCTATTAAATCTTTATGTCTTGAGACAAATTGTGCATAAATGCTTGACCCTTAGATTAAGAAAGAGCAATCAAGAGGCTGGTGCAGTGGCGCGGTGGGTTAACACCCTGGCCTGAAGCGCTGGCATTCCATATGGGCGCCAGTTCAAGACCCGGCTGCTCCACTTCCCATTCAAATCTCTGCTGTGGCCCGGGAAAGCAGTAGAAGATGGCCCAAGTCTTTGGGCCCCTGCACCTGCGTGGGAGACATGGACGAAGCTCCTGGCTCGTAGTTCAGATCAGTGCAGCTCCTGCCACTGCAACCAATTGAGGAGTAAAACAATGGATGGAAGACTTCTCTCTCTCTGCCTCTCCTCTCTCTGTGTAACTCTTTCAAATAAATAAATAAAATCTTAAAAAAAAAAAAAAGAGCAATCAAGATGCCAAAAATTGCTGTGAGGATTGTAGTCAAAGCAGTGGGAAGAGCCACTTAGCTTTTTTTCATGTATTACACTGGGGGGTTGATATCCCGAGCCACTCCAGACATCATACTGAATTCACTATTGGCCAGCGCTCCCCTCCCGCATATTTTCCTATGCTTTGTTTTGGTTTGTTCTAGCTGTATTTTTCCACACAGCATTTGCAGCAAATTCATCGCATGAATGGCTCAAGAGCGAGATGAAGGGATAAGGCATGGATATGGGGACGGCAGGCCCTGAGATGACTCACATGTGACTGACTCCGAGTCCAGGCTGCGCAAGACCACCTCTCAGCTTTAACACCCCCTCAGGATTCTGCTACATCCACGGAAGGGCATGGGAGCAGGGGCGGCCCACAAAGCAGAGAGGGAGATGTAGCTGACTTGGAACGTTTAACTCCTCTCCGATAAGGGCTAACGGGCGATGTGTCCACGTTGCCTTTGGAAAAAGATGGACTGTTACCAATCAAGGCAGCACACAACTTGCAGTAACGAGACAGTGCAAAACGCCCAGAACAGAAAATAATTGCACCTCCCTGAGTGACTGCATAGAAGCTACAGCAGACCCAGGGTCCCACTCTCCAACTGCAGGCAAACATTTCAAAGAAAGACTGAACGCACCTCCCAAAATCTCAATCGAATTCTAGGTCTCAACAGAACCGGAGACGCCTGTCCCAACTTTGCCAAGCTTCTATGGGACTTAATTTTAACTTGTGAGCAAATGTAAATACATTAAAAACAAAAAAAGGAAAAAAAAAAAAAGCAAGCCAATTAAGATACAAGTGTTTAAAGACACAGGAGTAATTACAAATGTATTATTCATACCTAATTTACAAGATGAACTTCTTCTGCAAAATATTAAACTGTTTACATGCAGGCTAGGAAGGCAATTTCCAAACCGCTTCGTGTCCCACTACGCCACAAAGCAATGACTATTTAACAACACAACGGCTCCTGGTCGCCTTACAGTGTGGACCAGGCAGTAATCAGAAAATGTTTGACCTCAAGATATCTACTTGACCCCACAGAAATGCAGACTCGCTTGCTATAAAATCCTAAACAACGGGGCAGACAAGGTCACAGGGTCAGAAGGAGTATGAACAGGTCACCGTGCGGCCCACTTGGGAGCAATTACTTCCAGTCATGGCTAAGTGGACACTTGATTGAATACCACTAAGACAGCTCACATCCCACAGATAACAATCCTCACAGCGATTAAGAATGAAAGCCCCCATGATTCAGCCTTTATTACTCAAATGAACCTAACTCTTCCATAAAAAACTCTGGGTATATGCCTGATGCAAGGTCTAAATTGAAATGCCACCTCATTAAACAATAATATCTAATTTTATCTAAATGAATTTTCATGAAAGTGCACCACACAGCTCAGGAATTTTTAAAATGAATTATCGCAAGTGATACATAATTTCGCCAAAACTGGGGTGGAAAAAAAAATTAGCTTTAGGAATAAAAGGAAAACATCGGTGTCGAAGGAGACACCAACTCCTCCAGGACCAGACACCGCAACACACTATGGGATGCTACAAAACAATGTTGGCCTATTTTTCTTTTTAATTCCCTAATTTTCAATAATGTCAGATAAAAACAAAAAAGGCAGCGGCTCTACCACCTATCCAGTCACTGAGGGAACTTCAAAATGTACAGATAGGTTTCAGATCCTCCTTGAACATCAGCTGAACTTGAGGCCTAGGAAGCCCAGTTGTTTTAAAAGCCCCAAGTTGAGTGTCAAATGGCCTCACCTTCGAGAGCTCCAGGGCACCCCTGGACCAAGGCCCCACACAGCACGAAAGGGCAGGGGAGCGAGGAAGACCTCATCGTCTCCTTTCTTCTTGGTCCCTCCCATTTCGTGATCTCGCTGAGGCCCTTGTGTTTATTTCTATCATCACCATCTACTTCCGGTAAGTGATTCATTTTCTAATTACAATAACCAATGCAAAGTTTCTTTTTGATGCAACGTGATTCAGACTTTTGAAAAGCAGGTAATATAAAGAAACCATTCATTAACAACGCAGTCAGTACTCACTTACCTACTTGGGGTAGGACAGCAAGATGACCAGAACTGTGGCAACGCTGATGAGGGATGACCTAGGAACTCCAGGGCCAGCCTCTCCCTTCCGGGTCACACAGAAGTCCCAAGAGGACCCACGTGAAAGAAGAAAGAGAGAGCTGGGGCCCACGTGGGACCCTCAGCTGACACGGTGGACGGACATTCCCTGCCGGGATAATCCTGAAGCTACTTCAACATAGAGAAGCCACCCCGCTGGAGGCAGCAGTGACACGAAATACAAACGACCCATCTCATAGAAACTGTAAGGAAGAGAAACCGTCGCATGGTACACGGATTCTCTCCAACGCACAGACGGAAACAAGGGCCTTATGTTGTCATCGGTATGTATCCAGATCTTCTTTCGATCGGGCACTGTGGCAGTGTCCTGCGTCTCCTGTGAAGCCTCAGCCATCCCGCCCAAGCACGACGGGACTTCAGAAAGTTCATGGAAAATAGAATTAAAGGTAAGTTTATTGTGGTGCAAAAAAAAAAAAAAAGTTTGAACTCCACATCTATGTTTCTCATAATTCACATAGTCCATGAACTTTTTGAAGACCCTGGCATGCACAAATTTCAAAAACTTTTTGCAGCACAGTAAATTTATCATGTATCTTAAAAAAAAGAAAAAAATTCAATCGTTGCGTCACAGGGACGAAGACGGACTTCCCTTCCTGTGGTTTACCCCCAAATGCTCAAAGTGGCCGAGGGACAGCAGCTAAAGCCATGAGCTGGGAACTCAAACCAGGTCTTCCACAGGGTGGGAGGGACCCGACTACCTGAGCATCACTCCCGCCTCCCAGAGTCTGCATTAGCTGGACTCCAGGAGCCAGAGTGAAGCATCAAACCCAGGTACGCTCATGTAGGACACGGGCACCTCAAAGGCTAGGCCTAACATCCACCCCCAACTTGCCTTTCAATTCCATTTCCCGAACATTCTGAACTTCTCTCATATTTGTGTCGAGTACTAAAAAGCTCCCGTCTGGCGAGAGCTGACCAGAAACACTCGGTGAGCAGAAGGCACTATTGGCGCCATTTTCCCAAAGGCTCCTCTTCCTCCAGACATGTGCAGGCAGCGCCCAGGCCCTCAGCTCCTCCCTCACCCTTGGGCAGTGATCCATTCCACTTTCACACCAGAGCCGCCGGTAAGAAACAGCAACAGGTGATTAACAAGCACTGGGCAGCTCTAAGGCAGGAAGCAGCAGAGTTATTCAGTTCACCATGGCAGATGATTCTCTCCAGCATCACCAGCAACTCCAACCAGGCTGGAGTTAAGGAAGATGCAGCCCTGACTTCCAAGAGTTCACTGTCACCCAACAGGCTGCAGGGAGCCCTGGGCGAAGCCCCGCCCCCACACTGCGTGACTGCCATCCAGTCCTTACACCCAGAAAACTCCAGCGTCTACATCCAGGCTGGAGGTTGGACTAGATGATCTCGCTCTGAGATGCCCAGGTCAGGCGAAAGTTACAAAGCACAAGAGCTCAAGTTACCCAGCACCAGAGCTGGGTTCCTGTCCAACCCCATCAACTGCCATTTGTGACTAAAGGGAAAGTGGCACAGGGTAACCAGAATCAGGTCACTCACCTTCATCCACTTTGTGGATGAGAGAAAAAAAGTCCTTCAATAAAATTAAATATAAAGACTTTGTTTTCACGGAGAAGACAATGTCTGCAACAACAAACAAAATATAAACACTTGTGTTGGGTGAGGTCATTCCTTAAATACATTTTTTAAAAAGACTTATTTATTTATATGAAAGTCTGAATTACAGAGAGAGAGAGAGAGAGATCTTCCATCTGCTGGTTCACTCCCTAGATGGCCACAACAGTCAGAGCTGGGCCAGGCCAAAGACAGGAGCTTCTTCCCCATATCCCCCATGCGTGCAGGGGCCTAAGTACTTGGGCCACCTCCCACTGCATTCCCAAGCACATAAGCAGGGAGCTGGATCAGAAGGGGAGCAGCCCTGACACAAATCGGTGCCCACGCGGGATGCTGGTGCTGCATGGAGGAGGCTTTACCTACTACACCACAATGCCAGCCCCAGAGAGGGTATTCTTTAACAAAGGGTACTTGAAGATTTACTTACTTGAAAGTCAGAATTACAGAGAGGGAGGAAAGGAGGGAGAGAGTTGGGGGGGGGGGGGAGGAAGTGAGGGGAGGGGAAGAGAGAGAAAGAGAATCTTCCATTTGTTGGTTCACTTCCCAGATGGTTGCGACAGCCAGGGCTGGGCCAGGCCAAAGCCAGGATCCAGGAGCTTCCTCCAGGTCTCCTACATGGGTGCAGGGGTTGAAGAACTCAGGCCATCCTCCACTGCTTTCCCAGGGACATTAGCTGGGAGCTAGATCGGAAGTAGGGGAGCCAGGACTCAAACTGGCACCCATATATGGGATTCCGGCACCCCTGAGGGCAGCTTAACCACTGCGCCACAACGCCAGCCCCAACAAAGGCTACTAAATGGAATGCCACAAGGAAGCCTGCTCAAGACTCAGCAACCGGGGCCGGCACTGTGGTGTAGTGGGTAAAGCTGCCACCTGCGAGTCCTTGGGCCCCTGCACCCGTGTGGGAGACCCAAAAGAAGCTCCTGGATCCTGGCTTCGGATCAGCCCATCTCAGGCTGTGGCTGCCATTTGGGGAGTGAACCAGCCGATGGAAGACTTTCACTTTCTCTTTCTACCTCTGCCTTTCTGTAGTTCTGCCTTTCAAATGAACAAATAAATCTTTTCAAAAAAAAATTTAAAAAGACAGAAACCACCTTGACTTTTAAACAATTCATCAGTCTACACTTTGATGTCAAATAAATGAATTCCTTTGGGGATCACCACGCACCGTATGTACGTGCTGAGTATCCCATGGTTCGACTGGCAGGACAATTTGGCAATAAGGATACAAACTCCGGGTGTCTCCCATGGTGTCTTCAGGATGTGGAGAAACTAGGCAGCCAAGGGAGTCCGTGTGCAGAGTTTGCTATGGTCATTGTTATTTGTAAAACACTCACACGCCAAAACCTGCCGGTCCCCAACGATACCATGGCTTCCCTTTTGTTCTTTTTACGAAAACATGTTTGTGCTAACACCTGCCGGCACTGGTTCAGTGTTAAATAAAAACAACTCCGGTAAATTGCTGACAAACAGGTAATACAGGTAGAAAGAATTCCCTGACTTTCAAACTCTCAGCTCAGGGGAAAAGAAAAAACCAAGGCATGAGATGTCCCCAGAGTCACCTGGTAAACACGCCTTCCCGATGAGAATGCAAAACGCATAGCAAACCAGGCACTTCACTAATTTTAAACACCTAATTATATCCTGCCTAAACAGAATTATTAAGAGGCTTCTGATTGACTTCTTCAGTGCTGTGATCACCACCAAGCAAGCTTGGAGAAATACTGTGTGACCTTCCAATGTCCTCAAAAATTATTCACGAGCTCCAAGCATGCCGACCTCTGGCATGTCACTCCAATACTGCCAGGGAACCCAAGAGCCACAGATCAATTCAAAGTTAGTGATTCTGGTGTATATGCCCTGATTTTTACATAGGATACAATTTGGGGAAACAATGAAGTTGGACAAACAGTTAGTAACGGGGTTTGAGGACCTGATTCACGGGGAAAAGAAAGAAAGAAAAAAAAACAGCAACACGGCAAGCAGCAAAACAGGACAGGTATAGTATTCGCAGGGATTACCCAAAAGAAATAGGAGTGGCAAATTTACAGAACTTACAAAGTCACAACTATAGGGGCCGGCAGTGTGGCGTAGCAGGCAAAGCCACCACCTGAAGTGCCGGCATCCCATCTGGGCGCCGGTTCAAGTCTTGGCTGCTCCACTTCTGATCCAGCTCCCTGCTGATGGCCTGGGAGAGCAGGAGATGGCCCATGTGCTTGGGGCCCTGCACCTGTGTGGGAGACCTGGAAGAAGCTCCTGGTTCCTGGCAGTGGATCTCCCAGCTGTTGTGGCAATTTGGGGAGTGAACCAGGGGATGGAAGACGCCTCTCTCTCTCTCTCTCTCTGTCTTTCAAATAATTAAATAAATCTTTAAAAAAATTAAAAAGAAAGTCATAACTTTAGCTGGAAAGTGGGGATAAGGTGTGGAAATGGGAAGAAAGTGCTGTTCTTTGTTATTTTCAAAGTCTTAACTACCTTCAATGAATAGAGGCTGTGAAACGCTTACCTACAAGTAATGGTAAGCAGTGTTTCTGGATGTGAAAAGGAGTGCCCTACACTGTGAAACTCCACCCCAAGTGGCAAACCGTGTCTGGAAGATGTAATTTGGATTTCAACACAGGAGGTCTACCTGTGATAGATAGAAAGAAAACCAGAAACGAAACCTGCCAACCTCCGATCCTGCAACTCAGGCAGGGTGAAGACTCACCCACTCACACACACACACACACACACACACACCCCCGCCCGTCGACCCAATGATTTGGGCTGTGTGCTGACCTGACTTTCCAAAAAGTCCAGTCTGAGAATCAAAGGGTGGCTCTCATCTTGAACCCCCCGCAGTCTGTTAGCACGCGCCATGCATTCCACCTTAGCTGAGAGAATATTCACATTCATATTAAAGGAGTCAAAGTCTGGGGAAAAGTCCACGTTGAGCATCCCTGATCCAAAAATCTGAAATCAAAATGTTATGAAAGCCGAAATCTCTTGAGTACGAACATGGCTATCGAAGGTTTCAGATCCTGGACCGTGCTGGGTTTGGGATTTCTGGATTAAGGACGCAGCACCACTTCCGATGCCGATTCTGACTCGGGAATCTTCAACCTGTACTAAGGCAGCTGCTGTCCTACCCAACACTCCCTTCCCCTCTTTTGAAAAACTGCATCGGGGCTGGTGCTGTGGCACAGCAGGTTAATCCTCCACCTGCAGCGCTGACATCCCATATGGATGCCATTTCTAGTCCTGGCTGCTCCTCTTCCAATCCAGCTCTCTGCTTTCTGGGAAAGCAGCAGAGGATGGCCCAGGTGCTTGGGCCCCTGCACCCACGTGGGAGACCCGAAGGAAGGTCCTGGCTCCTGGCTCTGGATCAGCCCAGCTTTGGCCGTGGTGGCCATCTGGGGAGTGAACTAACGGAAAGAAGACCTTTCTCTCTGTCTCTTCCTCTCAGTGTCTGTAACTCTGCCTCTCAAATGAATAAATAAAATATTAAAAAAAAAGAAAAAGAAAAAAGAAAAACCGCACCAAAGTTTTTGTGACTTGGGGAGCAATGTCTTGGTTTCTTTTTTTTTTTTTAACCTCTTTCCAATTTTTACTTTACTTGAATGATAAAAAGATACACACAGAGAAAAACAGAGATCTCCCATCAGCTGATTCACTCCCTAAACGCCTGCAGAAGCTAGGGCTGGGCCCGTTTTCTACTAGCACACAGCCCTAGGGATGCTCCGAAGTGCTAAGCGTCTTTCCTTGTGCTAGTACCCCAAGGCTGCTGCACTGCCTCATCACTGGGGAAACCACCCATCATTAGAACTTTCAGCTCATATCCTAACCCCTGGCTCCCAGGGAAGGGGGAGGGGCTGAGGGCTGAATCCATCAATGACGTCCAATGCTTTAACCAATTGCACCTGTGTAATGAAGGCTCCATAAAACCCAAAGGACAGCATCCGGGCAGCTGCAGGGCGCTGAACACGTGCAGGCACCCAGAGGACAGTGGGCCCAGAGAGCAAATGGAAGCTCCACGCCCCTTCCCCATTCCTGGCTCTCTGTACCTCTTCATCCAGCTGCTCAGATGTGTCCTTGTTAATATCTACTATAGCAAACCAGGAAGCAGCATCAGCCAGCGTTTCCCTGAGTTCTGTGAGCCATCCCAGTTAACGGTCAAACCCGAGCAGGGGTCGTGGGAATCACCAGCACAGACTGGTGTCTGGTAGGACTGAGCCGTGAACCTCTGAGGTCTGACGCCCGACTCCAGGCAGAGTTACCTGCATGGGACGCTCAGTGGTGCTGGGTGCTGTTGTGGGAAACGCCCCCACATGTCCTGGCAAGCTGGGTGTTGGAGAGGGTAGGAGAAACCAGTTTTCCTGTGATGCGGCCCTGTCTGAAGGGAACAGTCACTCCAGCGGCACTGCTTGGAGGGCAGTTTCTCACACCATCAGTACTCCGTGCTAAGCCCTTTGTAGGCACTATCTCATTTAACATCCTGACAACCTGACAAGGCGTTCAGTTAATCCAATATTACATAGTTCAGCTCATTAGGATGCAACTGAGCAGAGCTAGCATTCGGCCCCAGGCCCTGCTGTACACAAGGGTGGGTGAAGCCCCCAACAAAGCCCCACCAGCCAGGATGGGGGGAGAGGACAAGGGCTGAGCACACACGTGCACAACGTTTCCTAGTCTGCTCCCCAATCGGCCTCCGCTGTAGAAATGAAAAGAAATCACCACTTTGTCACCAGGGGTTTTCCTAGGGCACCATCCGAACAGCACAGCTAAATGTATTCCCCACCTCCGGAGGTTTAAATCCGGGTTTAGATGTGAATGAAGTCTTTGTTGCTTATTTCCACTCTGCACCTCTGAGGAGGAGACACGTAAATAAACCTCAGTGCAGTGCTCAGGCAAAGTAGGAGAGATCAGTGCCAATCGCGGCTCAGGACTCAGTTCCTGAGCCCTGATGCGATGGGCTTTACAGAGGTATCGCAGCCCAAGGTCACCTAGGAAGGCACCGCCACTTCCAGAGCCCAGGCTGGGCCTGGAGAGCAGCTCTCAGAAGTCGCTCAGCTAGCGGCTTGGCCATGGTCTTGGATACAAACTACTGAAACCCCCAACAGGACAAAAACCTCAGAGCAATACAAAGGGACTTCAAAGTGTTCATGGAAAAACGGAAGCTGAAGAAACACCTGGGGCTTAACATTAGGCAAAGTGGTTAAGATGTTGTGTGGGACGCCCGCATCCCCTAATGGAGTGCCTGGGTTCAAGTACCCACTCCACTTCTGATACAGCTTCCTGCTAACACACATCCTGGGAGGCAGGAGATGATGGCTCCAGTACTTAGCTACCTACCAGCTATGTGGGAGACCAGCAGATTGAGTTCCTGGCCCTTGGCTTGAAGCAGGCCTAGTTCCAGCTGTTGCAATACTTGGGGGAAAGAACCAGTAGACTGGAAGACCTCTGTCTGTTTCTCTCTTAGCCTTTCCAATAAAAATAAGTACATTTTTGGAGATCAATTTATTTTGGTGCAAAACTTGCTGAAATCCATGCATGCTTTTTTTTTTTTTTTCATAAATGCACTTGGCATGAACTTTCTGAAGACCTTATGGACATTTCTAGTCCAGCCTGATTTTTTTGTTTGTTTTTATTGGAGAGGCAGAATTACAGACAGAAAGAAGAAGAAACAGGAACAGAGGTCTTCCATCTGCTGGTTCACTCCCCAAATGGCTGCAACATCTGGAGCTGGGGTGATCCGGAGCCAGGAGCCAGGAGCTTCTTCCAGGTCTCCCACGTGGGTGCAGCAGAGCAGCCCAAGGACTTGGGCCATCTTCTACTGCTTCCCAGGCCATCCACAGAGAGCTAGATTGGAAGTGGAGCAGTTGGGACATGAACCCACACCCATTTGAGATGCCGGCACTGCAGGTAGCGGCTTAGCCTACTACACCACAGCGCTGGCTCCTCAGCTTGGTTTAAACAGAGGTGGCCTGCTTGGGAACACCTAGGCCAAAAGGAGAAAAAAAAAAGATAGAGCGAGACACACACACACACACACAAAGAAAGAAATACAAAGTTCTTCCTTGTAAGGACAGACAGGAGAACAGGACCATCATTTAGCTTTCACTGGCCCCTTTCTGCCTGCCGGATTGCCTCCGGTGTGACCACCTAGGATGGCAATTACCAATCACCCATGAGTGGGGAATGGTAACAATCTTCAAGGGCCAGCAAGTTGAAAACCGCATGGGAAGGGCCTGACCAGGAACGTCGATGTGGCTCAGCATCCCCCAGACCCACTGTTTTATACAGCTGACATTGACAGCCCAACTGCATGCTTTGTAGGCTCTAGTGTTTCATAATACCATAAAGAAATTCTACTTTCCGGGGCCGGCGCTGTGGAACAGTGGGTAAAGCTACCACCTGCAGTGCCAGCATCCCATATGGATGCCAGTTCAAGTCCCGGCTGCTCGGCTTCTGACCCAGCTCTCTGCTATAGCCTGGGAAAGCAATGGAAGATGGCCCAAGTCCATGGGCCCGTGCACTCGCATGGGAGACCTGGAAGAGGCTCCCGGCTCCTGGCTTCAGATTGGTGCAGCTCCGGCCACTGCAGCCAACTGAGGAGTGAACCAGTGGATAGAAGATCTCTCTCTCTCTCTCTCTCTCCGTCTCTCCCTCTCTGTGTGTGTGTGTGTGTGTAACTCTGACTTTCAAATAAATAAATAACTAAAAAAAAAAAAAAAAAAGAAATCCTA
Source organism: Lepus europaeus (assembly GCF_033115175.1). NCBI lineage: Eukaryota > Metazoa > Chordata > Mammalia > Lagomorpha > Leporidae > Lepus > Lepus europaeus. The sequence goes on from NC_084835.1 coordinate 45,938,340, forward strand.
CTTTCCCTTCCATTTTTCTTTATTAAGTCTCAAGTTCTACAGGATTCCATAGGGCCTGCTGGCAGCTTTTTTACCCTCCCCTCTTGCAAAAGTTCTTCCTCCACCCAGCACAGTACAGAAACCATGCATCCAATGCCAAAAAGTAGATGGTCTCACTTAACCAAATCTACCCACTGCATGGCTGGCTTCTTCCCTTCACCCTGTTCACCCAAAACTGTTGGCAAGACAGGGCCTCGCTGAACGATTTTATTAAAAAAAATTAATTTGGTGTCAGTCTGAGTTTCCTTAAAGTAGGAAATTTTTAAAATAACTTGCTTATGAAAATGCTCAGTGTTGCCAAAGTCCCCTCCCAACTCAAGCCTTCCCGTGCAGGGAGGAGAGAGGAGAAGGCGGGTACTTTTTTTTTTTTTTTCTTTTTCCTGAATTTGGCAGAAAAAGCAAAGGGAAGCAGCTCTCCTACTCGCCCCACCCTGCCCTTCTCTTGCACACAGAGAACAGAAAGTGCCTTAAGCAACAGTGAGGTTTACACTGGCCACTCCAATTGTACATGTCTGGCAATAACTTCTCGACGGGCTGCGAGGGGTGGGTGGGGCAGGTGCTACTGTGGTGTACACACTCCATCCCTGAAGGACGCAAACGTGAGGCACAGTGAAACAATTCAAACCAAAGCCTGAGACCCTGCCTGGCTGTCTCCTCCTATAACCTGAGAGAGAGAGAGAGGCAGGGAGTAGACTGCAAGTTACAATTACCACACCAGTTTTAACAAACATGTTAGCAGCAACCAGTGAGAACTCGATTGCTATTAAAAAAAAAAAAAAAAAAAAAAAACAGCACCTTTTGGAGCCGGGCTGTGATATAGCAGGCTATACCTCCGCCTGCAGCACCGGCATCCCATATGGGCGCCAGTTCGGGTCCCGGCTGCTCCACTTCCCATCCAGCTCTCTATTATGACCTGGGATAGCAGTGGAAGGTGGCCCAAATGCTTGGGTTCTAGCACCCATGTAGGAGACCCAGAAGAAGCTCCTGGCTCCTGGCTTTGGATCAGCCCAGCTCTGGCTGTTGTGGCTATTTGGGGAGTGAACCAACAGATGAAGACCTTTCAGAATCTCTGTTTTTCCCTCTGTTTATAATTCTACCTCTTAAGTAAATAAAATCTCTTTTTTTAAAAAAAAAGTTCCTTTTATAAAATGACATTAAAAATAACATAGCTTCATTATTTCACAACTGATAATTAGACAACAGATACGTACAACTGACAAGCAAATTCAAACCCTCTCCTCAACTCTTTCACTCTGCAGAATGGTTTTTTTTGGGGGGGGGGGCTATTTTTTCAGGGGCAAAAGGCACAGATTGAGAAAATACACAAAACTCCTTGCTGATGAACTCCAGGCTTTGTTTCACTCTCTCTTTACGAAGGTCTCCAGCTGATAAGGGATACTCTGGGGAGTTTCTTTTGGTTTAAACCCAGCTTTCTCAGCAATGGGCTGAGGGTGATGATCACACAAAAGGAACACAGAAAAAGTTGTAACCCTCGATATCACGGGAAGCCCAACAGCTCAAAAGAGACTCCCAAAAGATCATGGAAAATGAAGCTAAGTTTCTTTTGGTGCAAAAAAAATTCCAAAACCCATGCAGTCTTTCATCATATTCATTTCCATGAACTTTTTTGAATACACTCTCCTATACATGGATTGCAAGATTTTTTGCACCAAAACAAACCTTTTAAATTCCATTTTCCGTGAATTTTTTTGAAATATCCTATTTATCTCCTGGATTAGAAAAGCTTATTTTTTTTAAAGAGTTAGAGAGAGAGAGAGAGATTGATCTTCCATGTGCTGGTTCACTCCCCAGATGCCTGCAGTGGCCAGGAGGAAGCCAGGAGCCAGAGCTTCATCGGCTTCTCCCACACTTGGGCCTTCAGCTGCTGCTTCTCCCAGGCCATTAGCAGGGAGCTGGATGGGAATGGGATGCTGATGTTGCAGAGGGTGGCTCTGCCCACAACCCCACAACGCCGGCCCAGAAAGGCTTACTGTAAAGGTAGTTAAAGCAGCCCAATATCTTTCCCTTAGAAGAAATGATTCTCAAAAACTTAATGTGGACAGATTAAAAAACCAGGTCCTTGCTGTAGCGCTCGAGAACAAGAGCAGGTGCTGGGGTCAGAGACCCTGCATGTTAATAACCTGACACAAGCGATTCTCACGCAGACCCTGGAAGACATTGTATTTCGGTCCCACCAGAGCCAAGGGTCTTATCCCAGCTGTAACTTTTCTACTATGTGGTTTTATTTGTCTCATTCACAGTATGTATTCCAAGTTGTCTGTCTGTCTGTCTCTACCTCACTCCTCATCCCAATTCTAAATTAAAAGCCTGGACAGTTCCTGAACGTAGCTGACAACTTGAGAGCCAAAATTGACTGGACTAAGGACACACCCTCATGGCCCAAGCTGGGCCAACCATAGCCTTTAAACTCTTCCATGAACTTGGAAGTGGGAATAAGATCTGATGCAATCGCAGACTGTTCTTCAGGCTTAACTAATACAAGGGCACCTACCTGCGCTTGGGGCAGGAGCAAAGGCAGGCGTATTTATTAATAGTACAAATTATAAGCAAATGTCTTGGAGCAAAAAGAGCTGCAAATGTGATGTTCCCTTGGTGGGGGTTGGGCCTCTGTTCCCACGTGCCCCCCTGACCGTGAGGGCCTCCTTTCATTTACTGGTGATTTCCATGGTGTTCAAAGGACACTGTAACAATAAACAATTTTCACCTGACATGCGGCCTCCAGAACCTCACCTCCAGGTACAAAGCAATTTCACTGGAGACGTTAAGAGGTCCCTTGGGAATTCAAAGCCAGCAGGTTGTGGCCTGCAATGCAGAAGAGCAAGTCTGCATCGAGCAGTGCATGGGGGAAGGCACAGCGAAACCACACTGAGGAATGAAGAGGACTCTGCCCAGTTCCTGGTCTTTCCACTTCCTGCTTCCATTCCAACTCCCGTCTGGGACTGCTCAGGCCAGGGCACTGAAGACAGCCCAGCAGCTTTCAAACAACCACCAGGCTTACTTGCCCAGCCCCCTCCTTGGCATGGCTGTGAACCACCTACAATACCTGGACTCCCAGCAAGAACTCGAAGCACACACAGTCATACTGATCCAAGACAGAATTCTCATCCTCAAAGTCCCAAGGACCAAGGGCAACCTTTGGGGGCAGTCATGAGGAACCATGGGCAGACTCATCGTCAAGGCCGTCTGCAGGGACGCAGGAAAAATAAAACCCAACGAAGACACAACGAGATGCAAGAAGAGTGATGCAGGCAGAGGAGGTGTCCTGTTTCCTCTAGAATTCCAGTTCCCAATTTCCCATATATTCCAGGACACAACTCTACATCATTCCAACAAATTCCCTCTGTCCCTTATAACCAAGTAATCCCTCCACGGATTATTTTAAAAACTATTTTAAGGTCTAAGAAGGAAAGTTTCCGGACTCTCAGTAATCCATGTGTGACCCAGGAACTGCAGAAGAGAGCAACTCACCGACCCCGCCCAGCCGTCCCTACCTGCAGAGGTGGGCAGTGTCCCCAGCCCTGCGCCAGTCAATCATGCTAGGTGGCTACTGGCGGGGCCATCTCGGAAGAACTCCGCACTTCAGTCCTTAACACAATCCGAACGACGTGGAATGAAAACAGTACTCAAAGTCAGAAGGATTCTTTTCTCGACCACACTATGAGTCATAAATAAAGAGCTTACATTAATCACTTAAGCACTTCTAAAGTTCTTTTTTTTTTTTTTTTTTGGGTGGGGGAGTAGTTGTTGCTTTGTCATAGAAGAACACATAAAACCCAGCTTCCAGACGAAGGGCCTCACATGCGAACGGTGCTAACCATTTATATTCTTCATGGGGGGGGGGGGGAAGAACACTGCTTTTCAGTGATGAATGAATATTATATGAAATTGAAATTCCACTGCCTGCGGAGAATCGAACTGCACTCCAGCAGACGCCTCACGAAGCCTCCAGCCACTCCCCGGGAAAGGTTCAACGGTGCCAGTGAACCCATTCTTGATGCAGGCCATGATGCAAGGCCTCGGTGACACGGGACAGCATAGGGTGGGAGGAAGCACCCTCCACACCCTGCCCCTCTGTCCCCAGCAGCAGCCCCTGTCCTGACTAGTAGCCCTACTGGCCGTGCAGAGATACAAAACAGACTTACCCCTCCTGCTGCCTTGGCCTCCTGCCCCCCTGAGCCATGGAGAGAGGCCAGGCAGGCATCCAAGGATATGAAATGGAGCAGCACAGAGGCAGAGGCTAAGCGGGCAAGAGATCTCTCAGTAGAAGGCGCTAATGGTGTTTGAACTTCCCCGAAGGCCCTACCCAAGTTCTGAGCACTGAATGAAACAAAGAGGTTCTAACAACCACTCCCTGCAGAGGGCTGAATGGTGCACAGCCAACCCGCCAGCCCCAAGATGGATAGCGGAGAGCAGGAGAGTCCCACGGCCAGCAAGGCGGCCCGGGTTCCAGCTGGATTTAGGGTCAAAAGGTGGCTGAGGCATCGCCTTCCCAGCAGGAGTGAGTCACGAGGAAAGTCGGAAAAGGGAGGCAAGGTGGTAGATTTGTTTCTCCCAGGCTCCATGGCTTCATGTTGGCTTAGCAATATGGAGCGAGCGCAAGAGGGTAAAGGAAGCTGTTCCAGAGCGACTGGAGGAGACAAGACAGCTGTGACAGCTCCAGGTGAGGACAGAGGTCTAAGGCAGAGAAGAAGGAGGTCACCAACACAGCTACCGGGGTCCAGGCTGCCTGGCCTGACCCCGATGGAATGAGAGGAAGACGGCTGGGTCAGATGCATGGGTTCTGGAACCAGAGTCAGCACCCAGTGCTGGCCACTACTATCGGGGTGATCAGCTCAGCCTCTGGAATTCTCAACAGCCTCATCTATGAAACAGGGAAAAGAACAATCCCTCCCTCCTGCGGCTCTAAAATGTATCTAAGCCTTCAGTGTCTGGGGGCAGGTGGTTGTGATGCCCACATCCCACTTCACATTTCCTGGGTCTGATGTCCACCCTTGGCTCCGGATTTCAGTTTCCTGCTAAAGCAAACACTGGAAGGCAGTGATGCTGGCTTGAGTAGCTGGGTCCCTGCCACTGATATGGGAGACATGGACTGAGCTCCTGGCTCCTCCTGGCTCTAGCCCCAATCTAGTCCTGGCCACCCTAGGCACTTCTGCTCCAATGGGTGAGAGCTCTCTGTCTCTCTCTTTCCATCTCTCATTATCTGTCAATCAAGCACATTTTTTAAAAAGCTTTCGATAACACAGGGGTTGGCAAACTGATTTTAATATTCTTCCATGGGGGGGGGGAGGAAGGAAAATAACACTGCTTTTCAGTGATGTATGAATATTATATGAAACTGAAATTCCACTGCCTGTAAATAAGGTGCTGTAGGAATGCAGCCACACAGATTCATTTACAGATCATCTACAGCTGCCTGCAAACCACAGCAGCAAAATCGAGAGAGCAGAGAGACGGTAGAGCCTGAAATGCCTAAAATACTTCCTGTCTGGCCCTTGACAGAAACATCTGCTGCACCCTGCCTAAGCTGACAACAAGCGTAATTAGCTGTGCCTCACTTTATAAGAAATTCAGATACCAAAATCTTTTTTTATTGATATATAATTCACACACTGCAAAATCCAACTGTTGAAACTGCATTGTTGAATGGTTTTTAGCATATTCAAGAACTGTGAAACCATGACCACAATCCAAGTACCAGGACATTTTCGCCATGCCCAAAAGGAACCCTGTACCTCACAGCAGTCAGCCAACTCACCGTTGGTCCTTGTGCCCTCCTGTCCACAGTTCCAAGCAACCACTGATCTACTTTGTCTCAACAGACTTATGAATTCTGGATAATCCATACTCATGGAACTTTATCTATTATGTGGCCTTTTGTGTCAGGCTTCTTTCTGTGAGCACAGCATTTGAAGATCCCTCCATGCAGCACCATGAATCCATACTTCTGTCTTTTGTAGGAAGTCACCTTTTTGCTTATTCATTAGCGGATGGACATGTGAGCTGTCACTACTTTTTTGGCTATTATGAATAATTCTGAACATTCATGTGAAAGTTTTTATGTAAATGTGTAATTTTATTTCTCTTGGGGACATATCTGGGAGGGGAATTGCTGGGTCACGTGGTTACTTTTTAACCATTGGAGAAGCTGCAAAGCAGGTGAACCATTTTACACTGCCACCAGCAATGTAAAACAGTCCCAAGATTTCACCGACACTTGCTGTTGTCGTTTTGAATACAGCTGTCCAAGTGGGAGAAAAGTGGCATCTCATGGTGGATTTGGTCTGTATTTGCCTAATGACTGATGAGCAACTTTTCATGTGCTTATTTGCCATTTATATATATTCTTTGGAACAGATCTCTAGAGATCTTTTGCCCATCTTTTAACTGGATTGCCTTTTCACTGCTGACCTATAAGAGTGCTTTATATAAGCTGGATACTACACCTTGACCACATTTATGATTTGCAAATATAGTCTCCTTTTCTGCAGATTGTCTTTTCATTTTCCTGATAGTATCCCTTGAAGCGTAAAAGCTTTTAATTTTAATAAAGTCCCATTTTTTTCTTCATCACTTTTGCTTTTGGAATCATATCTAAGACATCCCTGCCCAGTCCAAGGTCACGAACGCCTATTCCTATGATTTCCTCTGGGAGTGTACGTGTTTAGCTCTTATATCAAGTTCTTCAATACACTTGTCTACGTGGTGAGGTAGAGGTCCCACTTTGTTCTTAACACACAGACAGCCTATTTTCTCGGCATCTGGTGTTGAAAAGCTGATTCTCGCCCCATGGACTTCACTTGGCACTCTTATTTAAAAATCAGTTGATCATAAATGTATGGGTTTATTCTTGGACTCCCACTTCTAGCCAATTGATGTGTATTTTTATCCTTCTTACAGTACCACAACTTTCTTTCCAGTAGCTTTTTGAATTGGGAGGTATGGGGCCGGCACTGTGGCCAAATTCTTAAGACTCTGCCCGCAGTGCCAGCATCCCATATGGGCATCGGTTCTAGTCCCAGCTGCTCCACTTCTGATCCAGCTCCCTCCTAATGCACTTGGGAAAGAAGAGGGCCCAAGTCCTTGAGTACCTGCACCTATGTGGGGGCCCTGGAAGAAGCTCCTGGCTCCTGGCTTCAGCCTGGCCCAGCCCAGGCAGCTGCAGCCACTTGGGGAGTGAACCAGTGGATGTAAGATTTCTTTTTCTCCCTCCTTCTTTCTCCGTATTTCTGCCATAAATAAATAAAGACAACTGAGTCTTTCTACTTTGTTCTTTTTCAAAGTATTTTGGGTATTCTGGACTTCTTGCATCATTTCCATATGACTTTAGGAATGACCTGTCAATCTCTGCAAAAAAAAAAAAAAAAAAAGATACCTGGAGTTCTGATAGAGACTGTACTAAATCTGTAGGTCAGTTTAGGAAGAACTCTGTAGTAACAACAGCATTTCTTCCACTCCTTGAACTAAAGGTATCTTCCCATGTACTGGGTTTTCTTTAACTTTCTCCAGTTATGATTTGTAGTTTTCAGTACAGATGTTTTATACTTTTTATTATATGGATCCCCACATAGGTTTGATCCTAGTGTAAATGAAATTGCTTCAAATTTTCTTCATTAGTATACATTTTAACGTGCAATTGTCAAAAGTCAATAGGTAGGTTTGCAAGAAACAAGAACTGAAGTCTAATAGAGACTAAAGGTTTAACTGAGCCTGAATTTCAAGGAGATACAATGTCAGACTTTAAGCTTCCTGAGGGCAGGTATAGTGTCGGTCCTGCTCAACCCAATACCTAGCATGCAGCTGTTGCTCAGGAAACACCTCTTAAATGAAATGTCTAGCAGAAAATGTTTCATCTGCATTTCTCTGTTTTAGGCACTAAAACAAATATTGAAGTATGCCCCCTAAATACTGATTCCTGTAAGCCAGAGGGAGGTTCACATGGTGTGGACTGCAGATAGTCTTGACTATCATGAGACAGAATACTGTCATGCAGGAAAATACGAGTGAAGAGAATCCCACCACTAGGTGATAAGCTGGATTTTCCAGCTAAAAACTTCAAGAAAATGTCACGAGGAGAATCAGGACAAGCAGGAGAGGAAGGAATTTAGGGCATTTTGCAAACAGCATGGTCCTCTTGACAACGGTGAAAACAATGCAGATATACACCCAAAGGTAAAGCAAGAAATGCTGCAAAAGGTGCTGGACAAGTACAGCGGGGCAAGGGGAGGAGGGCTGGAAGTTAAACCCACCCACTCTGCAGAAGGATAGAGCAGAAACTCAGGTGAAACATGGCCTTTGTCACTGCTATCGCTTTCCTTTGTTGTCAAGGATAATCAGCAATCAATTAAAATGACTTTCACACTAAGTGTGTCAGGTACACTAACTCAACAACGCTAAAGCAAGAATTCCTGTGACTGTCCCGGTTCTGGAGCAGACAGCAGAGACCTCTCCCCGTTGCCACCACTATCTTTAAACCCAGGTCACTGACTCCAAGCGTACACCATGCTAGAGAGAAACACAAATACCAGCTCACTTGCTCCCAAGCATAGCAAATACCCAATACTAGTGAACATGCTACTTAGTTACTAACGTGATCCTAAACAAATCAAAGTTTGGGAGGAAGAAACTGTCCTCACCCTCTTTTAGAACAACTTAAAGGGGATATAAATTTCACAACAACAAAACACTTGCAAATATGTTGCCACCAAAATCCCACAAAGCAGGAAGTTGGGGGCTGCGCTGGCATCCAGGCTCACCTCTGCCTGCCTCACACCTGATGTGTAGCTTCTGGCAAGGTCCTTGTTGTAGCCAACTGCACTGCTCTAACGTGTGAGGTTGTAAGGCCTTTGCCAGGGCTGTGGTTCTACCAAATCGCTCTTCTTCTAAGCTTCCGATTGATAGGCAATCAACTTTCCCAGGGTGCAGATTAACACCTTTATCCATCCTACTGGACAACTACACGGCTCACCTCATGTTAAAAGAGAAGAGTATCTGGGTGTATTTGGAAACGCCCTTGATCACCAAACCATTTCTTACAAAGACAAAAAAAAAAGAAAAGAGGAGAAAAAAAGAGGTGGGGGCATGGGAACTGGTGGAAATATCTGTGCTGATAAAGTACATCTTGAGCCCTCTCGGCCCTGGCAGGTCCCTATTCTAAATCATTTCCTTGCGTTCACATAGTAAATTTTCTGCTAGATGTCTAGATATGCCGGAGATCAGGTTACCGTGTGAAGGACAAAAGATAAAAACAATCCGCAAGCTTCCATCTGGCTCCTCCGAACAAAGTCTAGAGACTTGAAATGTGAGCAGAAGCATGCTACCCAGGCTGCACGGCAGCAGAAACAACCCTCTCGGGAGGAGCCGCGAGGCAGCAATGTGTAAGTGACCAGAGCGGGCCCTGCGAGCCCTCAGAACAACACGAGTCCAGACCCAGACGTGGAACACAGTGTCGCTTCTGCCACAAGTGAGTGACGAGCTCAGAACAGAGCAACGGACTAGAAACTCCATGCGGGAGAAACGGGCCTGTGATCACCGTCCAGTGGCTCCGGTGTGAAAACCCAAGGAACGGTAATAATAATCCTGTAGCTGTTTATTAACACAACTTTGCCTGGCCTTTTGAGGACTCCAAAGTCAATGCTGCAGGCTGGCCTCTGGTCAGACTGCTCCTAGGCCGCGTGGCACTGGGCCACACAAGACAGATTTTCAATCTGAAAGAACCCAGCAGATCTGATACAGAACATGAGCTTTCCAACATGTAAGATTTAAGAAAGCCAGGCTCTGTGCAGAAGACATTAAACTGGTTTATACAGCAAAATCATGAGGTTCAAGCAGAAACGCAGCATTAAAATAATTGACAAAATGGCTCAACAATGAACATTTTCCTCCATGAAAAAACAACACCCCTAATGATTTTCACATGGCACATAAATTTTACAATACCTGCAGGAATATTTTCATTGGTCAAAGCAACACCATAGGTCTTTTTAGCTCTTAAGCATATTACGAGTCTTGCCTTTTTATGGCGCTTTTGTTGTTGTTTGCACCCGGTGTAATAAGCTTTTGAGAACAAGAAACAAACCACAATAAAAAAAAGGGGGAAAAAAAAAAGACTACCCTTTGTGACTGCAACTTTCCCAAGAGGGGTGGGGGCCAGGGCCACTCGAATCCTGTTTTTATGGCTGCTATCTTGATGCAATTAGTGTAACATAATTGTCCGCGCAGGCCAAAGTCGAGGCGAAGTTGAGGTACTTGAACGCGTTCCCGAAAATCACTTCCCTGCCTCTCCCTTCAGCTTGCTGCAGCAGATGTTGGCTGTTAGGGCGCGCAGACGACACAGTTCACGACTTCTCCAAGACGGCTGCGTGCCACATCTGCAGTTGATGAAATGGAGAGCAGAAGTGTGGCAGACACACAGAGGAGCGCGAGCGAGGCAGGCAGGCGCGGGCTGGGCCAAAGGAACTGTCTTGAAGGCTGGCCTAAAAATAGACACCCACTCGCAACTCCTCCTCCCGCCCTCCGCAGCCAGCTCATAAAAGCGGGCCTGCCTGTCCTAGTATGGAGGCAGCCTATGGCAGCCGCGTCCTGCGTCCGAGCCGGGCTGCCGGGGAGCGCGCTGGAGCACGGAGGCAGGAGTGGAGGGAAGCAGGCGGTGCAGCATCCTCAAACTACAGCTTCGCTCTCCGAGCCTCGGCATAACTGGGATGTGGTCCAAGTTCAGCTGGGCCCCCAGAGAAAGGCAATGCTTGTGTTTAGCCCGCACAATACTGACATAACATTAACAGATTTACATATGCAAAACTGTGAAGCAACAGGCATTCCCCCTCAATTGACCCACAGCTTGTAGTGTCTGCCGAGTTACTCCCCGCTTCGGCTCTGTAACCAAGTGGGCGGCTGCGAATACCATCTGGGTACCACTTATTGAAAACTGGCAGTCGCTCTGTAATAGGCAAGCTGGCAATAAGAGGGAAGGGAATAAATTGCATCATTTAGTTAACATCCACTTGCTTTGCGGCTGTTAAAAACCCATGACTGAATAATAATTTGGTTATTTCTTTTGCCAGAAACTGCTGTCAGCCAAATTGTACTACGCATGCTGCAGAAGTCGACTTGCAAAATTTCCACTTGAAAAGGGACCGAGGAAGATCGGGCGACACGGGCACCCCACTCTCTGGCTGGGAACAGCGGAGACTCCAGCGGTGCGGTGGCTCTGAATCCTCCACACGTCCCCTTCTACCCTAGCGTGGTCGCCACCAGGCCCTGTGGTTTGCTGTCTGACCACGAGAAGCCATAGCACCAAGCCGTGCTGGGTTATAGTGCCCCCACTACAGCTGGGCTCTTAAAGGTGCGCAGTGACAAGTGATATCAATGCGGCTCTCAGCTGGTCAGACAGGCAGCTGTGCCCAAGCAAGGCTTGTCCTGAGGTTGACATGGCCCAGCTTCCACTTCAGCACCCAGTGCTGGGTAAGCACCAAGAAATCTGACCACCCCCTGCCTGGGCTCCCCAAAGTAACAAAGGCAGTGACAGAACGCTCAGACCCCCACATGAAGGCTGAAGTGATCGTCAACAAACCCCTGTGTGTGAAACAGTTCTCTTTGGGGCATATTTGTGAAGATACCAAGTTCTCTTATTTATTATATACCGCTGTGTATATGTGGCTACATATGCACATACATACATATGCACATACATTACTTTCCTTTTCTGTATCTCTTAGAAAAATCAGGGCTGAGATATGTAGAAGTGATCAATGTTATAGCAGTTTTAAAAAGCTGTAAGTAATTAAAAGATATATATAAACACATAAAATCTTTTTATGTAAATCTTTTCATATAAGATATAAACATTATTTTATATGATATAGATCTTCTTACATAATACAATGTCCTTTATATATCTCTTAATAATCACCTTTTTAAAAATGCTATAGCTGTAGTCGGTTACACATATTGCAGTCTTACCAAAGGAATGTGAATAGAAACAAAAGGAAAAATTCAAAACAAAAGAGGAAAAAAGCAAAGAAAGACACTGCATTCATTGATCAGGAAAGTACTACAAGAGAACAAACTTTGATCACATTTTTAACAGGGGAAGGCGAGAGCGTGTGCAGTGATGGTAACGGCATCAAACTATGTCCAAACCCGGAGCTCTTCTTACTTCTGCATTTGGGGAGCAAAGGCTGAGCGACCTTTCCACACCCCAAACAGACCCCATCTGATAAGTGCAGACACCTCGGTCAGCCGTTCACACATTAAAACAGTCAGAAGAGGGAAGGGAGGAAAAGGCGGCAGGGCCGTGGTCTGAGACTCAGCCGGGAGTCATTTTCAAGGCCAAAGTCAGTGCTCAAGAAAGATAACGGGGTTCTTTTTTTCAGATTCAGCTTACGATTGTAATCTTACCTTGCTCTAAACAGCTTACAAGGCAAAGAGAAGGAAAAGTCAATTCTCTATCTAGAGATATCAAAAGATACTAGGACGAGAAAGTCATGGGCTGAGTTTGCTCCTTGCAAGGATAAAAAAGAATAGTATCTCCTAATTGCCAAGCTTATAATCAGTTGGTTAAAAGGAAGTAAAATTGGTGTTTTGTTCACACACCACACAGGCGCACACACACCAGCATGCACACACATGCACACACGCACACACGTTGCATGTGTCAGGGAAGAATCATCGGACCAATGGGCAGAACTGGTTTTCACCAAAACCCTGCCACGAAAGCCAAGTGATCTTGAGTAAGTCACAATTTCTCTAGCTCTCATCTTTCTCTCTCTGGAAAACAGCAATGTGTATAACAAAGTAGTACTAGAATTTCCCAAATGTGAGCGAAATAACGATTTTCCTGGTAACTACTGCACACTTATCATTACAAAATGTGAACACATACTGTGAAAATAAATGAATCAGAATTAACTCAGGATTTCAAAATTATTCTCATTTTACTTTTTAAAAGATTCATTTATTTTATTTGAAAGGCAGAGTTAGAGAGAGTCAGAAAGAGGTTGATCTTCCATCTGCTGGTTCACTCCCCAAATGGCTACAAAGGCCAGGCTGGGCCAGGCTTAAGCCAGGAGCCAGGAGCTTTATCCAGGAATCCCATATGGGTGCAGGGGCCCAAGTATTTGGGCCATCCCCCACTGCCTTCCCAGGTACATCAGCATGGAACAGCAGGGATTCTAACTGGCACCCATACCGGATGCCTGTGTTGTAGGCAGTGGCTTAACCCACTACGCCACAATGCTAGCCCCATTTATCAGACTTCTTATTAATTGACTATAACACAAAATTAAAGTATATGAGTATAGCCCATTTTGTCAATAAGTAGGAACTAAAAATTAAAAGGTTAAAGAACCTACAATCCAATTATGGCTTAGTTCACCCTCAGACTTTGGACAAACACTGCATTCCTAGAAAACACTGTGAAGCTGTTGCCACATCTCTTCTCACTGCTGCCTATTTAAAAGAAATCACATTTCTCCTTACTGGTTTTCATTGTCTCAGTCACCCTCAGCTCTTCTACCAGTGAACCATGGCTTGGTTTTCCCTAAATTGCTTTAAATATTAAATATGTCCTGGCAAAAGTCCAAACGTGGAGCTACCATCAGTGATTCCCAGTTAACCTTACCCCATTGTCTTTAAGTAGGGACAATGCACTTGACCTTTGGCCAGTGGAGTATGAGCCTGAGGGTTTTCCCCAGAAGGGGCTCACAGACTTGTTATAATCTACACAGGCACCTTGCATAACACCTCCCCCCACTCCAACATCCCACTGCAGACATTCCCAAGCCAGCTGGCAAGAGCTGGTGGTCGACGGCCAGGAAAGAGAGTGAAGGCAACTGGTCCACTACAGGCAGGAATTCCCACGCTGGCCTCATTAGCAGCAGGGTAAGCAGCCAAGACTAAGGTTAACATTAGCCAAACACACCTGGCTAACCTTGTAAAGAATACAGATTTGCTCATTAACTGAGCTTAGAAAGGTGTGACCCACAAATTTGAAGAGCTGTTTTCAGGTCCTTAATGGTACGAATGTTGTGATCAAGTTACGAATTTCCACGTGGTTCATCATCAGGTCTCTAGCACTTTCCAATGCTGGACAGTTGGGCCTCTGGCCATAGCACTTACACTTACACACACATACACACACACACACCCCACTTCCATGATGTGCTAAATGAAGCCTAACGGAAGTGAACCTTCTAGTCTCGATGCCAGGTTCCTGACCGCTCACCGGTTGATCAGGTGAGGTGCATCTCCAAGGCTGCATGGAATGGCCCTGGCACCAACGACTCTCCCTGCTCATTTCCAGGGAGCCAGGGAGCTGCCAAGCCTCTACAGCCCACTCTGTAAAGGGCTGTGGCTCTGACACCCAACTCCAGCTCCTGACTCCAGCTTCCGGCTCACGGCAGACCCCAAGGGGCAGAGGCAGTGATGACTCAAGTCCTTGGGTTTACTGCCATCAATGTGGGAGATGTGGACTGGGTTACGGGCTCCTGGCTTAGGCCTGGCCCTGTCTCTTGCGGCCACTGAAGGCATCTGGGGTGAGAACCAACATGTACCAGTGTGCGCTCTCTCCTCACTTACTAAATAAATTGAAACCGAGCCCCTGAACTATGCCTTGAATGCAGACACTAGATGCCATCAGGCCCGTCTCCTCCCCTCCCCTCCCTTAGCTCCCGGTGTCCTCACCCTGCGTTTTGACAGCACCGACATGAACTCAGCGACTTGAGGGAGTGGCACAGCCAGCCCCACAAGATTTCTCATTACGAGACACATGAAGTCATTTGCTTCTCCAATAGATGATACCTTCATGGCCTGTATTATCTCAAGGGGTTTTGTTTAGGGGAATTCCAGGTCTGGGCAGGGGGGAAAGCCCACAAGGCCATCAAAAAAAAATTCCCTGAGGAGCACAGCACCATTGACCAATCACAGGAAGATCACGAGCGCCACTGACCAACCAGGAACCTGGACAGGAGATGAACAGGCATCTCTCAACCCCAACTTCAATCTATAGAACTTTTACGCCTAACCCCTCAGGGAGCCTGGGAATTAAGCAACTGCTGTGGGCTCCTTGCTTGATGCTTTGCAAATAAATACCTACTTTTTCTCCTACCACCACATCAGGGATTGGCTTTCCCACCCAGGTTTGGGGGCTCCACAGCAACTCTCCCCACTAGGTTGGGATGGGAGATGCTACATCTAACTCAATAAATAGTTTTCTTTTTTTTTTTTTTAAGGCAATGATTCAATGGTGAGATGGGAATTTATTCTGCAAGGAACACCCAGTTACTGATGGCACCAAGCATGGGTTTGTTCCTTTAGTTTCTGGCTGAAAATAAAATGTAAGGGCCCATTTTCATTAGGAGCTCAAGAAAAGGAGGAATGGAAGGGGAGGGGAGAAGAGGGGAGGGGAGGAGAGGAGAGGGAAAGAGAGGAGAGGGGAGGGGAGGGGAGGGAAGAGGAGGGGAGGGGGAAGGACAGGAAGAAAAGGAAGGGAAGGGAAGGGAAAGGAAGGAAAGGGGAGGGGAGGGAAAGGAAGAGAAAGGAAGGGGCGGGAAGGGGATGGGAGGGAAGGGAAGGGAAGGGAATGGGAGGGGAGAGGAAGGAAGAGGGAATAGAAGGGAAGAGGAGGAGAGGGGAGGAGACAGGAAGAAAGGGAAGGGAAGGGAAGGGAAGGAAAGGGGAGGGGAGGGGAGAGGAGGAGAGGGAAGAGGGAGGGGAGAGGACAGAAAGAAAAGGAAGGGAAGGGGAGGGGAGCAGAGGGGAGGGGAAGGAAAGGGAGGGAAGAGAAAGAGAAAGGAAGGAAACTGCTTGCTGCGAAGACAAAACAAATTGCGAAATCTAGAAATAAATACTCAGGGCTGAATTCCAACAACTGTCACTGCTTTCAGTTTTAGGAAATAAAATTCTGACGAAACACAAAAAGGGTTCAAGGGGAATTCAATCTATCTGAGCTTTACATAAAGTAAAGATTACAGGTTTCTAAAACAGTGAGGATTAGGCCACATTCTCTCAGGCTGTGGGCGGGTGACCCCTCCCCACCTCGGGCTGACACTGGGAGGAGTCCCTCTGGAGCAGCCCCTGATCACCAGACAGCAGGGGGAGGCAGCAGGTTTGTGGATGCTCTTCATGGAGGGAGCAGAGCTTGGCAGGCAGATAGTCTTTCCCAGCCTCCTCCAGGGCACGGCTGCGGTAGGGCCCAGCTGTCCTCTTTGGGCTACTGTGCTCCTTGGGTCCCAAGTCACATCTTTTCACATGGCTCTGAGTGCCACCCAGGAACTCACGCTACCAACTAGGGACCCTCTGCGCCATGCTTCAGGGACGGCTCGTGGGTTTCCTTTCTTCTGTGGCATCTGCTTCTGGGGCTCAGAGCACACAGGTGACTACGGACTGAAGACCCAGCAGGGGAGGAGCACCTGGCCTAGCAGTCAGGATACCCACTCCCCACACCCCAGCACTGGGGTCTGACATTCAGCCCCAGCTCCCGGCTCCAGCTTTTCCCACTGCAGACCCTGGGAGGCAGCGGTGATGGCTCAAGTGGCTTGGTTTCCATCACTCACACCTGGATTGAATTCCCTCGCTCCTGGGTCTGGCCCGTCCCGGTTGTTATGAGCACTTAGGGTGTGAACCAGTAGACAGGAAAGCATGCTGGCTCTCTGCCCCTCAGATAAAAATGAATAATTTAAAGATACAAGAAGTCATTGTGAGAATCTCCTTCCAACACAATGACCTGACACCCTTTTCAACCAAATACCTGGTTGGCTTATCAGCAGCAACGCTTCTGGTCTTCCAGAACATTCCAGCTAGGTCTGGAGAGGATACCTGTGGGCTTCTCTGCAGCTCTGGGGAGCATCACCCCCCGCACACTGGAGTGGCCCCTGGCAGCACAGGTTGGGGAGCACCACCACCCCCCACTGGAGTGGCCCCTGGCAGCACAGGTGAGAATCCTGGTTGTGTACATCCATACTGATTAGACGGAAAGATCTAAGGTATCTTCCTCAAATTGGAAGAGGATCCTTAAACCAAACTGACTTACCCTGTCCCAGGGGAGGGGCTGGGACAAACAGTCAATTTCAGTTTCGTAAGAGGCCAAAGGGCAGCGTGGAAAAGAAGAGAGCATGGAGACAGGATGAGGCAATCTGCAGTTCCCCTTCGCTGGGGCCTCTGCAAGCGCCCTGTTCTTTCTTTGGAAGGGAGAAACCCCAGCAAGGAAGGCACGCCCATGTGTAAGCCCCCGACTGAAAACGTGGGGGACGTGCCGGCTGTTCAATCCACAGATGGCCATTGGTGCGGACGTTCTCAAAAGTTGTTCTGATGAATGGAAGTTGAGAAAGTCACGAGAACAAGATGCCACCCCTAGTTTAAATCTAAATGCACACACACACAGTCACGTGAGGGTGCAAGGAAAATGAAATTAAAAGATAAGCTTATTTGGGAGAGAGCATTTAGCATAGTAGTTAAAATGCTGGCTAAGACACCTGCGCCTCACATCAAGCCCCTGCCCACCCCTGGCTCCTGACTACACCTTTGTGCTAATGTAGACCCTGGGAGACAGCACTGATCGTTCAAGAAACTGGGTTCTTCCACTGACACAGGAGACCGAGCCTGAGCTCTGGGCTCCCTGTTTCAGCCTGGCCCAGATCTGGCCCAGCCTTCGCTGTGGTGCTGCACATGCGGGGAGTGAACCAGCAGCCAGGAGCTTTCCCTCTGTCTCTCTCATGTAGATGGATAAATGAAGAAAGAAGATAAGCTTATTTGGGTGCAAGAAAAAAAGATTAAAAGCCATGTCCATGAGAGAGCTTCAAAAAGTTCATGAAAAAGCTCCCTATTTTTTAAGAAAAAAAAAAAAAACTATGTATGAATTTCAAATTTCTTTTAATTATATTTCTCCATAAACTCTAGGAAATACTTCTTAATAGCGTAAATTTCCATTGTGAAAACAAAATCATTGCTCTTCCAACAGCATCACAAAATACCAGGCTGGGATCGATCATCCAGCATGCTTCTTCCTTCCTTCCCAATCGTTTACTTCTGCCTCCATGTTTCCCCACCTCAAACTCTACTGGGCCTTTACTGCCCACAGGAAACGAGACGAGGTCAAAATAAAAAGAAGCAAGTACTAACGATGGTACTATTAGGGAGCACTAGCTATGTACGAAGTCCTAAGCATTTTGGTTTTGTTGTATTTACTCCTCGAATCAAAGCGAGAACACAGTGAGGCAGATACTGCGATGTTACCTACTGAAGAGCTGCGGCAGACTGTCTAAGTCATGTATCCCAGGTCACACAGCGAGTAACGCCCTCTGCAATCCACCCACCCCACCACACGGCAGGCCTCTGGATTGACCGGTTCCACATCCACAGACTCGACCAACTTCAGACAGAAAAACGGCATCAGTACCGAACATGGACAGGCTTTTTTTCTTATTATTACTCTCAAGCAGGGGTAGGGAATGTGCCAAAACAACCACAGGTGGGACCTGAAGTTCAATACATCTCTAGCAGGCTGACTTGTAAGCTGATGTGGCTGTGAATGATGTCGTAAGTATCCAAATGGCCCTCGGCAGAAATAAGGTTCCCTACCCCAATACTGTAAAACATCGATTATGTAACGTTTCTATTGTATTCAGCATTGTAAGTCGTCTAGACATGATTTAAAGTCTGGGAAGACTGCATAGGGTCTACGCCAATACCATGCCGTGTTATAGAAGGCACCTGACCTCCTAAGGATCTGGGTATCCACGAGCGCCCTGCAACCAAAGCCTGCTCAGATCCTAAGTTGGCCGCACCAACTCAAAGATATTAACCAAAGAAGTTAATTTTTGACTTCTGAGCTGCTAAGGGTCCACAGGTTGGTGATATATTGGATTTTCGAGGTTAATTTTAACTTCATGAGATTCATGCACTGATTTCATATACGATGCAACTCAACTCTTAGCAACACACTACGCTTAGAGCACTTACAAGTCATACCTGAAGTGGTCACATATTCAATGTCCTTCTCTCCAACCTATTGTTTCTTCCATGGCGACAATTCAGTCACTGGAGTTTTCCCCCTCCCAAACCACATACCTCTAAAAATCCTTCTTATTTTTTTCTTTCGATAGGTTACAAAACAAGTGCATTTTAATAATGCATACCTTCAATATCTTATTTCAGAGATAAGATATAATAACTGGGAATAGTGATTGCTCAGTTTGGACTGTAACTTGTGATCTTCATCTGAGGTAAGCCTGGTTGAAAATCCTTGAAGAGAGAAGAAATGGTAAGCTTTATTAAAGAATACGCCAATTCTAGAAGCTGCTCCTAGAAAAAAAAATGCTCTCTGGTAAATTTGTCATTTTTTTTTAGATTTCTTTATATTTAGAGAAATGTCTTTCTAAAATTTGAAGCTAAACATATGTCAAAAACATTTTTCTGACAATTTTTATTTTTAAAACTGTGACTATAAATGTAATACATCTTCATTGTATGGAAGTTTTATAAAGAGTATAGCACAAATAAATCAAAAGCAAGAGCACACCCACCAGCCCCAGCCCTAACACAGCTTACTGAGACGTGGCCACATCAGGTGCAGGTGTTTGCAGTAGTGGTTGAGATGCCCCTTGAATCACCTGCACCCCACAATCGGGGGCCTGGGTTTCAGTCCAGGCTCCACTCCTGAGTGCAGATTCCTGTTAATAGGCGCCCTCAGAGGCAGCAGGTGTTGGCCTGTCACCCCTCTGGGAGCCCTGAATGGAGCTCCTGGCTCCTGGCTTTGGCCTGACTCAGCCCCAGCTACTGTGAGCATTTGGGGAGTGAACCAGTGGATGGGAGATTTCGTTCTCTGTATGTGTCTCTCTCTGTGTCCTTCAAGTGATGATGATGATGATGGTGATAATAATAATAATAATAAGTAAGCAGCCGTATCACTGGAGGCAATGATGGTGCAAAGGTAGAAGGGGCTGCGGCCCCTCAGCTCCCCGTAGACTTCAACATCCCCCTCCCCCTCCACGCACACAGATCACGCAGCAAAGGTAGTTAAGGGCACAAACCCCTGACAGGGGCTGAATCCTGTCTACTCAGGAGTACTAGCTCGCCGACCCTGAGCCAGTCAGTTACTTCACCTCTCGGTGCCTCAGTTTCTACATCTGTAAAAGCAACAGCAGTAGCAACGCAGTCACACTGAGGGTCGGCCAAGGTCTACAAGGTGATATTCAGAAACTCATTAGAATTCCAGCAACTGAAGTTCTATTTAGGCGTCTGTTACATAGTTCACATCCAATGGAAATACAGCAAAACCATGAAAGCATGTGCTTGAATCTGCATGGAGAGTTCCGTTTGTGGAAAAAAGGAAGCTAGGAGGAGAAGAAAATAGATTCCATCTCTATAAACGTATGCATATTCCACTGTGTGAACAAAGACTCATTTTTATTTGTTTAAGCTTTCAAAGATTTATTTATGTATTTATTTATTTGAAAGGCAGAATGACAGAGAGAGAGAGAGGCAAAGAGAGAAAAGACAGATCCTCCATCTGCTGGTTCACCCCCAGATGCCCACAACAGCCAGGACTGGGCCAGGCCAAGGCCAGGAGACAGAAACTCCATCTGGGTCTCAGACCACATAGATGGCAGGAACCCAGGCATTGCACCATCACCCACTGCTTCCCAGGCATACTACCAGGAAGCTGCACCCAAAGCAGGACAGCTGGGACCAGTCCATGCACCTGCTAATGTGTCACGTGAAGAAGTGAATTCTTCTAACCGTCTGGGTTTGTCTACTTGGTCTCTCCCTGCAGCACCTAATGGAGGTCAAAGGCAGCCAATGTGCTCGGCTTTCATGGTAGCAAGACCCAGCACACAGGAGGAGGCTCCTGCCAGGCCACAGTGAAGCCACCCCCAGACCCCAGGGAGCCAGGTTATACAGCTAAGAGACACAGAAACTCGTGTTCTTGAGTGTTTACACTCTTCAGAAGGAGGTTCTGGGGAGAAGCATGTCGGACACGGACAGCCTGAGCCCTGCGTGGGGTGTGCACGCTCTTCTTTCAACTCCCAGAGGAGTAAACATAAATTTTTCTACAGGAAACAATTCCTACAGCATAAAACTATCAAGGCTCCACAAAAGCGTTCTATAAAATGTCAAGACATTTATAAGAGTAAAGTGCGCTATAAAACACAATGACATAAATTACAGGACGCTTCTATTTGTTGATTCTGAACACAACAACATGGAACTGTCTTTCCCCCACTATACTCTGGGGATCCCTCGAATACAACGGCAAGCCACGGAGAACCGTTTTGCTCTTTCGTGAGTGGTGTTTCCTTGGTCAAATGGAAACCCTGGAAGCCTAGCAAAATCCAGTGCAACGGAGCAGGCACGGTGGCGCAGCAGTCTGGGCTGTCACCTGGGATGCCCACTTCCCATATAGGAGTGCCAGTTCAAGTCCCGGTTGCTCCACTTCTGATCCAGCTCCCTGCTGATGCATCCTGGGAGGAAGCAAATGACCACTCAAGCGCTTGGGTCCCTGGTCAGCCCTGTGAGATAGAGGGAGTTCTGGGCTCCAGGCTTGGACCTGCCACCCCCCCACCCCGCTGTTGCAGGCATTTGGGGAGCAAGTCAGCAAATGGAAGATCAATCTCTCTCTCTCTCTTTATCTCTCCGTGACACTCACTCTGCCTTTCAAGTAAAGGAACATAAATCAACATTACAAACAACAACAACTGTTCTCTTCCCAGCAGAGCAGTTTGGAAAAAAAAAAAAAAGTAATCAACACAGTAATGGCCTGGACAGAAGACAATCTTTTGCCACAATTCACATGCATTGAGTTTCCAGGTCCCTCAAATTACACTTCAGTTAAATTTCTAGCATACAAAAGAAACATTCAGTCTTTAGTTAGATGGTTAAAGGGCATTTTCTATTTTCATTCAAAAGCTGATTTTAATTGTTCTGGGAGGCAAATATGCCAAAGTAGAGAAGGAACCACTGCTGTGTATGTGGGGCTGATTAGACTCCTATACTGTGATGGCCTGAAACTGCTTGAAACTTTTGATCCCCACCCACCGTGAGTGGGCTTCCAGGGCAACTCAGAGGAGGAGCATTCCAAGGGAGGATGCACTATGAAAGCAAAACCCCTAAGGTTTTCCCATTTAATTTCATCCAATAAATCAACCATCCCCAAACCACTCCCTTCAAGAAGTGCTTAAATATTCATTAATTATTACCTTAATTTTAGCAGAACTTTCTGCACCAATATTGTAACATGCATGTAATTCAACATTTAGTAATCACCTATCTTTGTGTATTTATGGAGAAACTGAGACAAGGAAGACAAAATCTTCCCCAAATTAAGTCTGCCTGAAAGATAATAATATAAAGAATCAATGATGGAGACGGTGCTGTGGCGCAGCAGGTAAAGCCACCGTCTGCAGTGCTGGCATCCCCCCACAGGGATGCCAGCTCAAGTCCCAGCTGCTGCACTTCCATCCAATCCAGCTCTCTGCTATGGCCTGGGAGAGCAGCAGAAGATGGTCCAAGTCCTTGGGCCCCTGCACCCACGTGGGAAACCTGGAGGAAGCCCCTGGCTCCTGGCTTCCAATAAGCCTGGCTCTAGCCATCGCAGCCATTTGGGGAGTGAACCAGCGGATGGAAGATCTGTCTCTCTCTCTCTGCTTCTGCCTCTCTGTGGCTTTGCCTTTCAAATAAATAAATGGATTAAAAAAAAAAAAAAACTAATGACAGTCACTACTGTTGACAACTAACTGCTCTGTTAGGCAGAACCAATGCAATAAAGCAGGAAAACAAATGTGAAAGAAGAGGAGACAAAACTGCTGTCTATGTGATGTCAAATTTCCTGGTTTCTTTGAAATGTAATAAAAATAAAAACATAAGCTATCATGAGAATTCAACAAGATGATGGAATATAAAATACAAGAGACACAGAGTTGTATAGATACCAAAAATATCAATGAGCTACCCTTTTCTAGGTACAAAATTACCAGGAGAAACAGAGACATATCTGAATCAAAAGATAATTAAACTATATTCCTAGATCAGAAGACAGAGTACAGAAGAATATCGAATTTTTCTGAGGTTAACTCACTATTTCAAGTGTTAATCAAAGTGAAAAAGCAAATTATTTTCACAAAAAAAAAATCAGAAGGTGGTTTAGAAAAACTAAAAAGCAATAAAAGCATAAAAATGTTTAAAGTAGAAGAAGCATTAATGAAAGATCTTCTCTTAAACATATTATAAACACATTAATTCAAATAGGATGGAACTGACAAAGAACTAGGTAAACAAATCAGTGAAAATGCAAAAAATAATATTGACAGCTTCCACAATGATGGCATATATCTGAGCGCTTACTATATGACAGGTGCTCTGTATTTAGCTACCAAATAATTTATGACCGTAACTCAAATTCCTTTGAAGTTGGTTATTTTGACTTAAATAACAATAACATAAGCAGAGTAATTTTCTGAGTATATAGTGCTACACTTTCATTACTTGTTTTGGCTGTACCTGCCTCTTTTACCCTTTTACCAATAACATTTGTGAAAAATCTTGGGTAAAGCATTGCTTTTATTATTTTCATTATTCAATAAAACTGCCTTCCAAGTTGTATGTGATGGTTAATAAATATGAATTTCTGACACCTTCAAATGTCAGCCTCCCTGAACCATAACATTAGCCCTCAGGTGCTAAATATCTGAGAGCAATCACAAATTTCCCCATGTTGGCAATATTCTCAATTTTACTATTTTGTGTTGAAATACATAAATATTTTTGCTTAAATATTTTTACAGGTCATATTCTGAACTCCACTTTCAGTTCTTTAAGTTGACGAATCTTTTTACAAGACGGAACTCATTAAGCAAATGAACTTGCTCTATGAACCTTTCGGATGTTTGCCCACACCTGGACACGCAGCACCGCAGGCCTTCCTCCCTTCACTTCATTTCTGCACAGAATTCACATCATGATTGAAGGCAGGAGCTCCATCAGAAGATTCCTCCCGCTGGTGAGAGCCTTCCAAGCACTTACAGAACGTCACAATTCACTTCACTGTTAAAACTTGTACAGCTCTTTCCTTGTCTTCCCAAGGACAACACCTACAATACTGTTCTCTTGGTGACCGTTTTTTCTAATAGGTGTAATCTGCTGACAGTTTCAGAAGGCACAGTGTGCATGCATCCCCAACGCTGTTTAAACTGCCAAGAATTTTGTACAAAAATACAACCGAAATTTACAGTACTCACAAGAGTTTAATACCATCAGGGAACACCTACTTTGATTATCAAAACAGTCTCTAGAACTCTCAAACACTTCTACAGTCCAACTGGTAGTCAAATAGGAGGATTTACTGGATTCAACCTTGGTGTCAGCTGGGAAATCTGCTAGTTTGGTTACATGTATGTTGCTAGTCAACGATAGCTCCTATTCGAGTGAAACACAGGGCAACTTCAATGCACTTGTGAAATATATGGTCACTATAATCACTTCCAAATGCATAGTTACTGCACAGGTTTCTTAATCTAATAAAAATGGTTTTTACCAAGATATGATCCCCAAAATAATTCAAAACCAACAAATTTCTTTGCAGTGCTAAGCCTATTAATAGAATTTATAATCAGTCACAGTAACCTCAGGTATTTCATTTTCAACAGACTGGAATGCCAAGAGCTTTCTGACCCCCTGTCTCGGGTGGGGAAAAAAATCAAACTTGTTTTGGGACTGAGTTTCTGTTTGAAGTGTCCTGTGACATCATTGTGGCACTGGCGTCACTGTTTATAAGGAAGTGCCATAGGTAGTGCAGCACAGTAACTGTTTTCAATTCACTTTTGGAATGTGTTTCAGAGATCCTAGAGTCTGGGGCCAACATCATGGCGCAGCAGGTGAGGTCACCACCTGTGACCCCAGCATCCATAGGAGTGCTGGTTGCAGTCCTGGCTGCTCCACCTCCTACCAGCTCCTTGCTGAAGTGCCTGGGAAAGAAGCAGAGATGGCCCAAGTGCTTGGGCCCCTGCACTCACGTGGAAGACCTGGATGGAGTTAGGCCCGGCTATTGCAGCCATTTGGGGAGGGAATCAGTGGATGGAAGACCTCACACTTGCTCGCTCGCTCTCTACTTACCAAGTAACTAAAATAAATCTTTAAAAAAAAAAAAAAAAAAAGAAATCTTGGAGTCCAACATGAGTGAAATTTACAAAAACAATTATATGATCTAAATAAAAAGTCACGCTCCATAGAGTGAAATATAAATACACTTCCTGCCACTGCCTATGGGTCTCATCTTCCTAAAGTGAGTATTAATTTGCAAAAGACATGGTGCAGGCCTCCTGACCTGTATATGTTCTGTGCTTTCACTATGCCCCCAAATTAGTGAAAAAATGTGGAAAATGTCCTATAGCAATCAGTATCTCCATGCCCTGGAGAAAATCAGGTAATAGTTCATCAAATAAGCTCTGGCTTCTAAAAGCCTCGTGTTGTTTGCCAAAAGGATTCATCACAAAATACACTTTCAAAAAGTTTCACAAATGATGAAATAAACATTTATAAGTTTACAGCATTCAAAAACGAGCAAAGCATCTTGACAGCAGTGGGTACACTGAGACTGCACGGCTCCTCGGGCCCTTTCCCCACCCGTTTCACAGGAACCCAGCCCAGGGCCCCACCCACCAGAGAGCACAGGAAGTAACAAGTGCTACCAATGCATCCCAGGCTGGGCACAGAGACAAAGGGTTCACTGCTGTTCATCTCTCAGAGCTCTCTGAATAAGCACCTCACACGCCACAGGCCAGACGTGGAAATAACACAGAAAGTAACAGATCTCTTATAATAATATAAAATTATAGTATAAAAAGAAGTAAGTGAGACAAGTGTTAAACCAGACAGGATTCTTGGGCAACATCTATAAAACTAGGATTTCCCGGGCAAACTGAAATACAGAGTCACTCCTCACACTCCTGCTTCATTCCTGTGAGGCGGACCCTTACCATCCCCGTTTTCTTTTTTATATATAATTTTATTTTACTATTATTTTCTATTTGAAAGGCAGAGTTACAGAGAGAGAAGGAGACAGAGAGACCTGCCATCTGCTGGTTCATTTCCTAAATGGCTGCAATGACTAGGGTTGAGCCAGGCCAAAGCCGAGAGCCAGGAGCTTCTTCCTGGTCTCCCATGTGGGTGCAGGGGTCCAGGGACTTGGGCCATCCTCCACTGCCTTCCCAGGCGCATTAGTTGAGTGTTGGATACAAAGTGGAACAGCCAGGATATGAACCAATGCCCATGGGGGACGCCAGCACTGTAAATGGTGCCTTAACTCACTGCACATCGGCCCCATATCATCCCCATTTCCATATAAAAATTGTTAGCTCAGGGCTGTATGGTAACTTGTTGAGGGCCACAAAGCCTATCTGAGTGGAACCTAACTCTAGAGTGTATGCATGTAGCCCACCGTGTGATATTGCTTTTTCTGAGAAACCTGACGGACAGCACAGACATGAACCCATTTTATGTTAAAATTTTGTGCATATTCTAAATCAATAATGAAAAAGTATTATTCACTGAATAACCAAAGAACTAGAAATTGTTTCAAAAACAGGTCAAATCCTTGCCTCACAACATACACAAAATAAAATTGAGATGGCACAGCAGGTTAAACCGCTGCTTCCAATGCCAGAATCACATGTTGGAGTGCTGGTTCAAGTCCCGACTGCCCCACTTCTGATGGAGCTTCCTGTTAATGCACCTGGGAAGGCAGTGGAAGATGCCCCTGCCTCCCATGTGGAAGACCTGCATGGGGTTCCAGGCTGCTGGTTTCAGCCTGGTCCGGACCCACCTGCTGAGGTCATTTGGGGCATGAAGCAGCAGATGGAAACTGTCTCTCCCTCTCTCTTAGTAGCTGTGCCTTTGAAATTTAAAAAAAAAAAAAAAAAAAAAAAAGATGTTTTAAAAAATTAAGATAGATTGAGAGTTAAATACTTAAAAAAGTAAGATATGAAAAAGGAGGAATGGAAGAAGACGGAAAAGACAGAAGAAAGAAAAGCACCATAATGCAATTTTAAGAAAACAAATGTGCTCATTAAAAGTCTGTCTTAAGGGCTGATGTTTTGGCCCAGGTTAAGCTGCTGCCTATAATGCCGGCATCCATACGGGCACTGGTTCAAATCCCAGCCGTTCCACTTCCAATCCAGTTCCCTGCTAACGTATCTGGGAAAGCAGCAGAGGATGGCCCAAGTCCTTGGGCCCCTGCCACCAACCAAGATGGAATTCCTGGCTCCTGGCTCCACCTGGCCCAGCCCAGCCACCACAGTCAACTGGGGAGTAAAGCAACAGCAAAGATCTATCTCTCTCTTTCTCTCTTTCTCTCTCTCTATTTCTCTCTCTGTCACTCTGCCTTTCCAATGCATAATTTTTTTTTATAAAGAAATAAATCATCCTAAGGAGGTAACTGGAGATACACAGAAAAATATGTATCAGAATGTTCATCACAGCATTACTTATATCAGCAAAAGATTGGAAACAATGCAAACATCCAACAAAAAGAGATGGGTTAAGTTATGGGATATAGTAAACAGATTATAGCAATCTTTAAAAATCATGCTTACAGAGCATAATACAAAAAAGGTCATACTATAATGCTATTTGAAAATGAACAGAAAAACAAAAATTGTTGAACCTTATTTATATGTGTTTGTTCATAATAGGTTTTTTTCAAAATTAGATTTAAATATACAAAAACATTCATACAGCCAGCTATTTTATTTCAACTAGGAAACAGCATCACAATTCTAAAAGTCAGGCTGACAGCAAAGAAATCTTTCTCATCAAATAACTGGGAAGTTATCAGCTTACTAAATGGATGAGACAGGGAAAATATTAAAATTAGTAAAATGTATTTTTTAAAAAAAGATTTATTTATTTTATTTGAAAGTCAGAGTTACACAGAGAGAGGAGAGGCAGAGAGACAGAGAGGTCTTCCATCTGCTGGTTCATTCCCCAAATGGCTGCAACAGTCGGAGCTGCGCCGATCGGAAGCCAGGAGCCAGGAGCCCCCTCAGGGTCTCCCACATGGGTGCAGGGGCCCAAGGACTTGGGCCATCTTCTGCTTTCCCAGGCCATAGCAGTGCCGGATCAGCCCATATGGGATGCCAGCACTGTAGGCAGCGGCTTTATCCACTGTGCCACAGAGCTGGTGGCCTCAGAGTAAAATGTACTTTTGGAGGAAAGTAAGTTTGCATATCATCAGGTTATCTTCTACATCTCAAATGGTCAATTAATAATTTTCCATGAAAAAAAAAATGGCTTGTTTTAAAAAGAAGCCCACTGTGTCCCTAAATTGTGACATGCAGCAAAAAAATACTGACCACCTGAGAAAAGTGTCCTTAAAAACTCACTGCCCTGGGGCCGGCGCTGTGGCATAGCGAGTAAAGCTGCCACGTGCACCACCAGCATCCCATATGGGTGCTGGTTCGAGTCCTGGCAGCTCTCTGCTATGCCCCGGGAAAGCAGTGGAAGATGGTCCAAGTGCTTGTGTCCCTGCACCCACGGGGAAGACCTGGGTGAACATCCTGGCTCCTGGCTTCAGCCTGGCCCAGCCCTGGCTGTTGCAGCTATTTGGGAAGGGAACCAGCAGATGAAAGACCCCCCCACACACACACACACACCCTCCCCTGCTTAACTCTGCCTTTCAGATAAATAAAATAAATCTTAAAAAAAGAAAAAAGAAAAAAAAAAAAACCACTCAGCCTGAGCCAAGCACAGTGAGACACAGCAGGGAGGCAGCTTTCACCCCTAGCAGCCCTGTGCCACCGTCTCCCCATCTGCCCCGGCTTGAGCCGTGTGCTTCCGCAGCCCCCATGTCTCCTTGGAAATCTGTGTTTCCTCAGGGCCATGCAAGCGCGGCCACCTCAGAGACCGTCCTGTGTCCTCACCACTGGCCCTGGCCCGCCCTCGGCCTCCTCCTCCTCCATCTTCCACTGCAGCCTGCCTCCTGCTAACTCAGAGCCGCCCCTTCCTCTGACAACCTGACCCACCCCACCCCAGAAGCGGGCCAGGCTGCCATTGGCTACTAAACACAGGCGTAGCCAATCAGAGAACAGCACCTACCCAGTCATGGAGGCTAAGCCAATCAGAGAACAGCACCTACCTAGTGAGGGGGCGGAGCAATTCCAGCTGAAAAGACATAACATTTACTGGAAGTTTCTCGCTCTGAAAACAAAGCAACTGGACTGGGCGGCCCCTTCCTCTGGATCCTGTGGCGGTGGGAGAACTGAGTGCACGGACTCTGGGGTGCCGGAAGGCCTTCGCACCTCCAACTCCAGCAAAATGAGCTATGCTCTCGGCAAGTTTCAGTAGTCATTTCTGTAACGTGACCATCAAAGTCTTCTCGCTAGAAGAATGAACTGACTGTTTTTACCAGCAAACACCATCCTATTCCTCTTAGGACAGACTGTGGTCTCTGGTATCAGCCTTCAGGCATTCTCGGCTGCCCTAGGTAAGGTGTAAGTGACACCACAGTCTAGGCTTCAGACCAGCCAGAGAAGCAAGAACGGCCAGCTGGGACCCCAGCTCGAACTGCTTTAATGCCTGCAACCTTAACCTACTGAGCCAATGAGGCCCCATGTAAGCCTCCTACTAGAGCTCTGGGGAAAGAAGGAAAAACCCCTCTTTTGCTAAAAACGTTTCTGTAGGAAAATACAAACAAACCTGCTGGTAACCATGTCCTACAAAAAGAAATGGGAATTTAAGAATGAGGGAAACAGGGGCCAGCATGGTAGTGCAGCAGGTAAAGCCACCACCTGCCAACTCCAGCATCCCACGTGGGCGCTGGTTCTAGTCCTGGCTGCTCCTCTTCTGATCCAGCTCTCTTCTATGGCCTGGGAAAGCAATGGAAGATGGCCCAAGTGTGTGAGCCACTGCCACCGATGTGGGAGACCCAGAAGAAGCTCCTAGCTCCTGGCTCCTGGCTGAGACCTGGCCCAGCACCGGCCATTGCAACCATTAGGGGAGTGAAGCAGCAGATGGTAGATCTCTGTCCCTTTCCCTCCCTCCCTCCCTCCCTCCCTCCCTCCTCCTCTCCCTCTCTCTCTCTCCCTCTTCCATTTCTCCCCTCTCTGTAAATCTTTCAAATTAATAAATCTTTCTTTTAAAAATGGAGGAAACAATAAGAAGGCAGGTCAAGATAGAAAGAGAAAGCCACCTCCTGACAAAACTGCTTTGGTAGCTGGATCCAACTGTACCTGAAAATAACCATCACCATACTTTTCAGTGACGTGAGCCAGTAGATAATTTTCTGTGTCCTAAGGTGTGAGATGGGTTTCAGCCACCAGGGTTCCCATTGCACCTTGTCCACATTATAGCCACAACCACCTAAACATAGGGTGTGTCTGACTCCTCCATGGACAGCGAGCTCCTACAACAAAGACTCATGTTTTTCATCTTCTATCTACCTTGCCTAGAAAAGAATCCTGGCTCCTTGGGCCAGCTGTGGTCATTGAAGCAAATTGCTGAACCTCTCTCAGGCTCAGCTTCCTAATTTTAAAAACAAGATGGTTAATCACAAAGATAGATAATAACAAGAGGATGTGGAGAAATTGGAACCCTCATGTATCACTGGTGGGGATGTAAAATAGTTCAGCCGCTTTGGAAAACAGTTTGGCAGTTCCTCAAAAGGTTAAACATAGAAGGTACCATATGGCCCAGCAACTCCACTTCTAGGTATATATCCAAGAGAACTGAAAACATATGTCAACACAAAACCTTGCATATGAATGTTCATAGTAGCCTTAGTCACAAAAGCCAAAAGTGGAAATCAGCCAAGTGTCCGTCAACAGGTGAATGGCTGAGCAAAATGAGGTGTATCTACACAATGGAATACTATTCAGTCATTAAAAAAAAGAATGAATTACCGATTCACGCTACAATACAGACAAACCTTGAAAACATTATGCTGAGTGAAAGAAGCCAGACACAAAAAGCCACATATTATATAACTCTATTCATATGAAATGTCCAGAACAGGCAAATCTATAGAAACACAACATAGATCGCTGGTTGCCAAGAGCTGAGCGATTTGGGAGGGAATGGGGGTGGGTTGGGGGGAAGTAACTGCTAAGGTATGGGGTTTCTTTTGCAGGACATGAAAATCGTCCAAAACCAATTGTGGTGATAGCTATACAACTGTGCAAGCAGAATAAAAACGAGTATTGAACTGTACACATTAAATGGGGTCAATTTACATATAGGAACTGTATCTCAATAAAGCTGGTACAAGATGCATGTGCCAGTGAAACAGATGGTAGCTGCGGTCCCTTGCCACCAGGTCCTGCTATGACCCTCTATGATATTTTAGATGAAACTGGCAACATGTAGCCAGTGTCGCTGGGCAAGCTCTTTAACTTTCTAAAAATGAAGACGAAAGCATCTTCCTCCTAAGGTGGTTGTGAAGACAGAATGAATTCTACGTAGACAACGACAACCACGCCTGCACACACTCAGCGTTCTGAAAGCTGCGGCTGTTGAGCTGCAGTCCACTGCCTCGACCCTGCTGTGTGGCCCAGGACACGCTCACTGCCAATCAAATTCTCTTCCATGCAAATCTTCAGCCGCCAGCACCAGTCTGTCCCCTCCTGCAGTCCTTTCTTTCACTAACCCGCTAGCTCAGGACAACACAAAGATGCATTTCCACTTTGGTTTCTTGTTTTCCTTTCTTCTGGGAGATGGGGGAAGAAAGAAAGAAAATGCAAATAAGTTATGACAACTAGCAAGTAAACGTTTTTCATCTTCTGCTTGCAAAGCCAAGGCCTGATACCCGACTGCTACAAACTACTTCCATGTGTCTCCATCCTAGGCGGAGAGGGAAAGGGGCCAAGTGTTCAGGCCTGATGATAGGAGTTTGGGTTGGAAACCAAGACTCTCCAACCAACTCTCAGTCTTGGGCTTCTGCCCCCCAAGCTGTCAAGAAATGGAAGGATTTGAAAGTGTTCTACAGAATTCCTCTCAAGGGTTGTTTCTGCCTGGATAGGGAGAGGGTAACGGTAATCACTATGGGCATGACCAGGGCAACCACAGGCACTCCTGGGATTTATGGAGGGCTCACTGTGTTCTAGGCCTTCTGCCCTGCTCGAAGATAATTACATGCATGAACTTCCCCAGGCCTCGCCACTGGCCTTACGCAGTGGGTGCTCTCAGGGTGTTCTGTAGATGAGAAAACAGACACAGGGCAATGTATGGTAACGTGTCCAAGGTCATGAGGCTTGCAAGCGGCCAAGGCTGGGGTTCTGAACCAGACCCTGTACGATTTGCACTGGGCTGGTTTCTTTCAATTTTTACTTAAATATTTTTTCATTTACTTTGAAGGGTAAAGCGAGAGAGAGAGAGAGAGAGTCTTCCATCTTCTGGCTCACTCCCTAGATTCCTGCAATAGCCGGGGCTGGGCCAGGCCAGACCCAAGAACCTGGAATTCAATGTAGGTCTCCCATGTGGGTGGCAGGGACCCAACTACTTGGTGATCACCACTACCTCCCAGGGTATGCATTAACAGACAGCTAGATCAGAGAGGCATGTGAGCACACAATGCAACTACCACCTCTAGGTGTTAGACTCATAGGGGCCAACATTATCTTGCTTTTATGGGAGGCTTAGGATGTGCCAGATTCTGAGCATTTTGTGAATTATCCTTACAACATCCCTAATAGGTTCATATTATTATTACCAAACCATTTTACAGATGAACAGACTGAGGCTAAAGAAATCTACCCAAGGTTACACAAATACTAGGTTCTGTTCTGTTGGGTTCAGAGATCACATATATCAGCAACAGATAATTCAGGTTTTCTGTTGGTGGAATTGGATCTTTCTTGGGTCTTCCTCAAACAGGAAACTGAGCAATGACTTATGGGCCCCATAGGTCAGTGATTTAGTATTCCCGGGTCCACTCCATTGTCTTGATTTCATTTGCTGTTTCCTCCTGCTCAGACAACCCTGCCCCCCCTCCATCCCTTCCTTTAGGAGCAATGAGAAGAGAACTGTGCACGTGGCAATGTGAGCTCCTAAGGTGAGGGGATGAACGAAGGGGCCAGGCTGGCCATGTGAGGCAAGGTGGGAACAAACCCTGGCAGGGCCATGTGCACAAGACTGGCCAGAGAGTGGCCGGCAAGCAGCAGGCGAAAGTAGAGAGAGGCAGCCGAGGCCAAGTGGCGAGCTGGGGGAGAGACGGAGAGGATCTGGCTCGGGACAGAGCCAGTGAGGGGTCTGTGATGCTTTCTTCCCAAAAGCAGGAAACTGAGGGGCATCTTACAGCTGTGTGTTCACAGCCCACCTGTGGGTGCCACAGAGACGTACGGAGGAAAAGGCCCCTCCCAGAAGGTAGGCCAAGCTGAGCATGTGTGAGAGTTCTTTATGTGCAAAAATCAGCACGTGGTCAAACACCGACTGAGACAGGCCTTACCAGGCACACAGGCAAAGCAACCATGGCCAGTGCCCTAAACTTATAGGCCAAAGGCACTCTTAAATATACTGCTTTATTTGGACACAGTCATTACCCTATGCAAATATCTGAACACTTGAAAATCTTGATATTCTAGCCATGGGTCTTCAATGTTCAATTTTTTTTTTTTTTTTTTTTGACAGGCAGAGTGGACAGTGAGAGAGAGACAGAGAGAAAGGTCTTCCTTTTTGCCGTTGGTTCACCCTCCAATGGCCGCCGCGGCCGGCACGCCGCAGTCGGTGCACTGCGCTGATCCGATGGCAGGAGCCAGGTGCTTCTCCTGGTCTCCCATGGGGTGCAGGGCCCAAGCACTTGGGCCATCCTCCACTGCACTCCCGGGCCACAGCAGAGAGCTGGCCTGGAAGAGGGGCAGCCAGGACAGAACCGGCGCCCCGACCGGGACTAGAACCCGGTGTGCCGGCGCCGCAAGGCGGACGATTAGCTTAGTGAGCCGCGGCGCCGGCCTCAACGTTCAAATTTTTCTACAGTTCAGGGTATGGGGGAAACACTCCAACTCAGAGTGGCCTTCTTCCTCCCAGACACACAACGGGAACTCCTAGTGAAAGCCGCCTTCCTTGCACCAAGAGAGAGAGGCTCGGAGGCAACGTTGAGAGACACCAACAGACCCAGCGGCAGCTGCCGTCCTGGGCCTCGTGACAGGTGGAGGTGCCTGCGCTTTGACACCGGCTGGAAGAACCCAGGCTTCCCTCTCTCACACCCTTCCTAAGAAGCAGGGTGAGTCGCTGCCAAGCGGCCGTATGACTTCACCCTGTGTAATCCGCACGGCACGTGTGAATACCCACGGTGTGCCAGATTATCAGTACGGTGATAACGCCTGTGTGTGATACCTGCTTGGCACCATGTGAATGAGGTTCCCGTGGGCCACCTAAGGTTTCGTTTCGCTTCCTGTTATCTGCACCTGCACCAATTTCTGAAGCAAATAAAAACACCCAACAAGACCATATTTTCAGAGCTTATTCAAAAGCGAAGAGGTGAAACCAAAGCCAAGCAACATAGACCCCCAAACACAACAACAACAACACACGGCCACAAGCTTGGGGTTCCAGTTCTTGCACGAGGGCTCTGCAGTATGCCTCCTTCCCTTTCTCAGTGCTTTCTACAAAGCTCCTCATCCTTTATCAGGCCTGGCTATCCAACATGACTTTTAGCCAATAAAGACAGAAAGAGTATAAAGGATACAGGTCCTACGTACGCCAGGGAGCATGCGTCATTTTCCACACGGATTAGCTCATTTAATCCACAGAACAAACTGATGAGGTAAGGGCTATTCTTCCCATGCTCTTAAACACACACACACACACATACACACACGTACACTTACGGAAGATGAAGGTAAATGAGAACGGTTAATAGGCTTTAAGTCACTCAACAAGTGCTAAGAGCCTCTTTAGATCAATGTTCGTTGAACTTGAGTCCTGGCCACTGACTACTACTCTGCAGCATGAATGACACCTCCCACTCTGCTGTCAGGATCCGGTTACACCCAGAAGCAATGTCACTGGCTCACAAGGTGTCCCCTGTCTCCCTTTGCAGACTTTTGTTTTTCTGGAAGTTACGTATTAGGGGGAGTTCCTATGTCAATGATTGGAACTGGTGCAAGGTTATTTCTTGCCATCTTTGGAGGGTGATCATTGAACAGGGGAACAGAAAAAAACCAAATCACCCACCAAGGAGTTAGAAGCTACAGCCACCAATGTCCTCTGTCACTCTATCTATGATGGAGGGCGACAGGTCAAAAGAGACGGGAAAGGACAGCTCCATGGAGTGCCCAGCACCAGCCAGCGTTACTCAGTGGGCAGCCAGGAACAAGGGAGGCATGACAGCAATTTCTTATCAGTGCCTTTTAAGCGGCAACGAAGCGTTAGGACATTGCATTTTGGTGTTCATCCATTTGCTGTGCAAAATTCACTGTGTCAGAGAGTCTTTGCTAAATACACTTATTTGGTGGCAGGCAGGGGGAGGGGGAGGGCTGAAACAGACTGTTAATAAGAAATTCAAATCAAGAATTACTCAAGACGACACCTGCCTTCTGGCCTAATGAAAAAACCAATCTGTCAGGTCTTAATTAAGTGCTCAGGCTAGAAAGGAAAAGCAGCAGCTGATACTTGATACAGGACCTTGTATGTTTCCCATAGTCAAAATGCAACTGCAAGTTGAGGTGGGCGTTCTGGCAGGGCAGGTTAGGCCGCTGCTTGGGATGCCTGCACCCCATACCGGAGCGAGTCCCAGCTGCTCCACTTCTGATGCAGCGTCCTGTTAATGCACGTGGGGAGGCAGCAGATGATGGCTCAAACACCTGGGTCTCTGCCAGCCATGTGGGAGACTGGGATGGAGTTCCAGGCTCCCGGCTTCAGCCTGGCCCAATCCCAGCTGTTGCAGTCATTCAGGGACTGAACCCGTAGATGGAAGTGGGCTCTCGCTCTGTCACTCTGAAAGTCGTATCTGTTACATAAACGGTAACTATGCATCAAGATGACTCATCTGCTTCTGGGCAATCATATACTCAGCAAATAAGCATTGAGGGAGCTCAACCTCATCAGCCTGCTGACAAAGATGCCTACAAAGAACAATATTGGAGTTGGATGTCTAAATGATGTCTATATCAGAATGCCTAACTGAGAATGTCCAAAAATAAGCTGGGGCTGGGCAGGCGGAATGTCAGGTGATTAGGAACTAACACTTCCTGGCCCGAGAGCAATGTAAGGCCAATAAATAAGCAGACGAGTGAAGAGATGAACAATGAACAGATGGAACGTGTGAAGAACAAATCAATGCACATTCGTTTGTTACTTTCGCAGCCAATGGAATAACCTAACTCTTACTTCATGTGATCAGGAAGAAATGCACCGATCTGTAAACTCCACCAACTCTCACTGACCACGAGGAGAACAGCGAAAAGTTCTGACCACAGAGCTCAGCAGATGTGGCTACCTGCTCACCTACGGTGGGGAGCAGCCCAGTGAGCCCATCCCCCAACTGCCCAGAGGTGGGAAAACTGTGCGCAGACTACAAGTTAAGAACTGGTTTGCAGGCCAGCGCCGTGGCTTAACAGGCTAATCCTCCACCTTGCGGCGCTGGCACACCAGGTTCTAGTCCCAGTTGGGGCTCCGGATTCTATCCCGGTTGCCCCTCTTCCAGGCCAGCTCTCTGCTATGGCCCGGGAAGGCAGTGGAGGATGGCCCAAGTGCTTGGGCCCTGCACCCACATGGGAGACCAGAAGCACCTGGCTCCTGGCTTCGGATCAGCGAGATGCGCCGGCCGCAGTGGCCATTGGAGGGTGAACCAACGGCAAAAAGGAAGACCTTTCTCTCTGTCTCTCTCTCTCTCTCACTATCCACTCTGTCAAAAAAAAAAAAAAAAAAAAGAACTGGTTTGCAAACGACAAGCTGTCCTGAGCAAGTCTCCCTTCTTCCCCTAGGAACTGAACAGCAGACATCTTGCCAGGGAAGAATACAGACAGACTATGCAAACTTATTCAAATCCCAAACCTGACTATAAAACCCCTGTTCAGTCTAACGGCTGACCCAGCATCACTCCCAGTGCCTGTAGTGAGAAAATGAAGGCTATTGTGAAAAAGGCAACTCAACGGGCAATCTTGTGCACAGCTGTGATGGCCAAGTCCACGGCCGGCTGAGGGCAGACGGCTCGCTGAGCTCCCTTGCCCTTCTTCTGCTCTTCACCAAGTGGGTCCAGGGCAGGGAAGTCGGTGCTGAGTTCTGCCAAGAAAGCTCCACACCCTCGGCTGACTCAGAAAAAGATTCCTCTTCAAGGTGGGGGGAGCAGGCAGGGACACCAACCTGCAGGGCAGTCCTTACTGTCCCCAAGAGGCCACAGAACGGGTCACGGCTCAGGATGCCCACGTCCCACGTCAGTGTGCCCCCGTTCCAGTCCTGCCTCCCTGGGAGACAATGGTGATGGCTAGGGAAGCAGGGTCCCCTCCACCCATGTGGGAGACACGGGCAGAGTTCCAGGATCCCAGCTCTGGCCTGGCCCAGCCCTAACCATTGCAAACATCTGGGGCAGTGAACCAACAGATGGGACCTCTGTCTTTCTGTCTCAGCTTCTCAAGTAAGTAAAAGAAACAAATAAAAATTATTTTTAGGCAAAGACTACATAGGACCAATGCTGTGGCACAGCAGGTTACACCTCTGCCTATGGTGCCGGCATCCTATATGAGTGCTGGTTCAAATCCTGGCTGCTCCTCTTCCGATTCCAGCTCTCTGCTATGGTTTGGGAAAGCAGAAGAAGATGGCCCAAGTCCTTGAGTCCCTGCACCCGCGTTGGAGACCTGGAAGAAGCTCCTGGCTCCTGGCTTCGGATCGGCCTGGAAATGGCCACTACAGCCATTTGGGGAATAAAACAGTAGATGGAAAACCTCTCTCTCTCTGTCTCTCTCCCCTTCTCTTTCCCCCTTTCTGTCTGTAATTCTGCCTCTCAAATAAATAATCTTTTTCTAAAAAATGACTATTAAAGGAAGAATAAAACAAAAGCCATGGATACCCAAAAAGTGTCTCCTCCAGCGTGGTTACTGGGTGCTCCTCAAATACTCATCATACCCCTTCCCCAGGAAAACCCACACATGCCCTCTCTCCCTGGGCTCTCAGAGGCGGCCCCTCCCTCCCCTCAGAAAGCACCCCAGGTCCTCTCAATGCCATCACACACCGTGGAGCAGAGCCGTGTGGCCAAGGGGAAGGAGAGGAAAAGCAGCTGCAAACCTGGAAGGAAGCAAGGAGGCAGGAGAGAGAAGTGATTTCACCCTCCCACCCTCCCTGGTGCTCAAGAAGACAAAGCGGAGGGTGGCTGGCCAATACCTTGTTCTCCGAAAACACACACTCCAGTGTCAGGAGTCATCCTTCTTGTCAATAAACAGCCACCAAAATGCAAGCGTTTGCCAGGGGCCGATGCTCTGTTAACGCCTTTCCATGCATCCTCCCGTGAGCCCTAACGCCAGGCACTGCAATAACGAGGAACTCAAAGACTCAGGCACTTGGCTCAGAATGCCAAAGCCACGAAGCGGCATTCCTAAGAGCACCTCAAACAGGCAAGGACAAAGACTACCTGGCCCAAGGGGAGACGTTCCAGAATTTGAAAATTCAACACTCCAAAAAATAAAAAAAGATTTTAAAAATCCATTCCTGACTTCAAACGCACCTGGACTTGAACCATCTTAGGGAGGCTCGCTGTCTGTCAATGAAGGTGCCCCCCCGCCACCCCGATCCAACGCAGCAGTCCAACAAGGCCATAGCATGACTCCTGTGTTTTGTATGGCTTGGGTCAACCACATCTCCATGACAGGAGGCCTGGCTGGCTGGCAGCCCCTGCAGGCCGTGAAACAAGCGGTGTCCTCGCAGAAGGAAGGGGAAGGTCGAATACTCAGCACTTTGGGATAACAGAAAGAAGAGAGCGGTGTTCTTTTCTAGGTGTGTTCTTTTCTAGGGGTGTTCTTGGGTTTTAGGTCCCAGGCCTTCTCAAGAATGAAGCCAAGGGCAGGTGACAGTGAAAGGCAATACAGGTAACAGGGGCAGAAGGTACAGGGCGGTGAGATCTGGCAGCCGGATTAGCCTCCCTCACAAGACCCTGCCAAAGGCCTGCAGATAATACCGGGTCCAGGGGAGGGCCAAGACACTGCACTCAACGCACAGCTTGCAATTCAGGAGGAGGTATGAGCTTTACAGGCAATCTGGATTCAGTAAGAGAGACGGAGCTGCGATCCACAACGAGAATGACATAGGAACTCAACTTGGTCTGCCTGTCCCAACCAGGTCCTCCCGTTCTACAGAGGAAGAAACCCTGGGGCAGAAAAGCAAAGCCCTTCAAGACAGTTTAAGAACCCAAGCAAGGAACAGGCATTTGGCCTAGCACTTGGGATGACTGCATTCCATACCAGAGTGCCTGGGTTCGAATCTCAGCTCTGCTCCTGACTGAACCACAGAGGGGACCTCTGTCTCTCCACCACACTGGAGAAAGAACTCCAGACAAGGCCAACTTCATGGGCATGTGACCTGAGCAGTCACTCAGAGCCTCCTGCTCAGAAAACCTCCACACTGAGGAGGGCCTGGGCCTTGTTCACCATCTTGAAATTCTAGGAATTTTTAACAGGCTTGCATTTGGATTCTGCATGGGGTCAGCAGATAACACAGCTGGTCCTCTCTGCTTTCTGTTTGTTCCTTGAGTTTTCAAAAGCCTCGTAAGACCTGGATTGTTCTTCTACATTTTAACAGACAACTTGTTTCATGGGCTATTTACACTCTATGAAACCTGGCTTGCTTGTCCTAGAGTCTCAAAAACTGATATTTAGTGCAGGAAGCAAGCAGTTTGTTCACCTCACCCTTCACACATGCTCCAACCTGCCAAGCTAAATGTGCTTGGTATGACTGTCAGAGCCCCAGGAAGAGCAAGCCTCAGACGTCGCTAATGGGCTGCAAGGGGGCTGGTGGGGCAGGATGCATTTTTCACCTCAAGGAGCTACGAGAATCTGAACTACTCGTTAAAAATCAGCTTTACAGTTTCAAACTCATCCTATTTTGTCTTTTCAATTTTATTTATCTGTATTCATTTATTCCAAAGCCAAGGAAATAAAGACACATACTCAGAGATTGGGCGACAGAGAAAGATCTTTCATCCACTGGTTGACTCCCCAAACAGTCAGGGCTGGGTCAGCCCAAAGCCAGGACCCTGGAGCTCGAGCCAGGTCTCCCACAGGGTGGCCAGGACCCAACAACCTGAGCCTGCTGCTTGTCCACAGACAGGCAAACTCCTCCCACATGTGCACGTGTGCCGAAAGGCCCAAGCACACACACCTGGATCCAACAAACAAACCGACAGGAGACACGCACAGCTCCAAAGCTGTCAAGTTCTCAGTCCCTGGGGCCAGCACTGTGACGCAGTAGGTTAACACCCTGGCCTGAAGCACCGGCATCCTATATGGGCGCCAGTTCGAGCCCCGGCTGCTCCCTTTCTGATCTAGTTCTCTGCTATGGCCCGGGAAAGCAGTAGAAGATGGCCCAAGTCCTTGGGCCCCTGCACCCATGTGGGAGACCCGGAAGAAGCTCCTGGCTCCTGGCTTTGGATTGGTACAGCTCCAGCTGTTGCAGCCAACTGGGGAGTGAACCAGCAGATGGAAGACCTCTCTCTCTTTCTGCCTCTCCTCTCTCTGTGTAACTCTCACTTTCAAATAAATAAATATTTAAAAATAAATAAATAAATGAATAGATTCTCAGTCCCCAAAACAGTATACATGTCAGCGGTTATTTTGTTCCTTCTGCTGCTGGCCTCAGAAAAGGAAGAAAATCAAATACACATATATATAATGGAAAAACGAGTAGTTGTTAACAGTTATATAGGAGACTGCTTCATAATACAGGACTCTACATTAACAGCATAAAGAAAAAAACATCTGACAGCAAG
Organism: Lepus europaeus; assembly: GCF_033115175.1. Lineage (NCBI taxonomy): Eukaryota > Metazoa > Chordata > Mammalia > Lagomorpha > Leporidae > Lepus > Lepus europaeus. The sequence goes on from NC_084835.1 coordinate 45,979,285, forward strand.
GTATACGTAGTGGGGAGGGAGGGCGGTGTGTAGCCTGGTGGTTCAGACACAGCGTCTCACAAAGGAGTGCCTGGGTTCACATCCCAGCTCCAGGTCCTGACTCCAGTTTCCTGCTACTGCACATCCTGGGAGGCAGCAGCAGGTGGTGATTCAAGTACTCGGGTCCCAGCCACCCATGTGGGAGGCCTGGGTTGAGTTCCTAACTCCTGGCTTCAGGCCCTGCTCATGCTCACCACTGTGGCCATTTAGGGAGTGGACCAGCAGGTAGGAACACTCTCTCTTAAATAAATAAGGAAATGAAAGAGGGAAAAAAAGAAATTTAAAACACATGGAACATGATCTGTGTTGTTTTTTTTAAATAGTACACCCATCCATACATGTACAGCGTACATACGAGTGTATCCCACACAGACTTAATAAGCACAGACTCATATTTGCCAATGTAAATACCGACATCCACACACGTACCTAACCACAGACGTAGGTGTACCTATCGCTGGGATCCCAATGGCTACAGGACACAGCGAAAACCACATCCCTGCTGCAGACCAGAGTCTCCTTTCTAGCGAAGGCGTGGCTTGCATCAGACCATCGCTGGGGTCCTCTGGAGCTCTGCCAGCTCCCCACTGTTGGGGGTCAGTACAGCCCAAGAAGCTCCTCCATCAATACTCCAAATCCCAAAAGCAAATTGGCCTCCACTTGCCTCTCCCTTCCGACAGCAAGCCTAATGCTCAGTTGGCAGGGATAAAGTGGAATCAACTATCTTAAACATATGTATATAGATATAGCACAACCTAGTAATATTTTTTAAAAACATGATTTCTGAATTATTCATTGCAGAGGCTCTCCCCAACCCAAGGGCTAAGGATACAGGGACAATGGACATTCAAGTTCGAGGGAAACATTCCATCCTCTCTCAGCCTCCACGCAGCCTGCCTCCTGCGGGGTATGGTGGGGCCGCTTGGGATCTTCCCACTCTGAAAGAGAAGCCGTTGGGCGAGCCAGGCTTTGTGACCACCCAGGATCTGAATTACGCACAGGTGTTCGAAAACACAGAGGGATCCAGCAGCATTACGAGCATTGAGCAATCATCCCAGCGCAAGGAGGCAGTTGCAGAAAAGAAGAACAGAGTTTGGGCAATGCTTTGGGAAATAAATTCCATAGCCTTTCACCAAGTCGAAACCTTGGCTTTGGACACACATAGGAATGAGCCTGGCCTGATCTTAGCTCCCCGTGGACATCTGCCAGATCACAAAATTTGACCCAATTGGCCGGCCTCACCGCAGAGAAGGGCACTGCTGACCAGCGGATGGTCCCGCCGGCCTGGCCAACGTGGATGGACAGAAGCAGCAGGATGGCAGAACACTGGCCCAGGCCAAGGAGGGAGTCTTTGCTTTGAAGACAGTCATTTTTATCATGTATTTTTTCTAAATAAATACCCCAGCAACCTTCGATCTGATTCTCTTCTTTATAGACTTCAATCACTCTTTATATCCTATAAAACATGGCTAATTATTCTTTTCTTCTTTCTCTTGTCACTTAGGGCTGCCGTGTAACAGTAAAAACTGCCAAGCTCTGTCCACAGAGAAATGCGTGCTACGGGGAATTGCATTAGAAAGGGCTCACAACAAACAAGATAGGGCCAGAGTTGTCCCATAAGGTTTCACCGATCTAGAAAAAGACACTAAGTTACAAGTATTATTTCTCTTTAAATAAACCATTACCAAAAAGGACCATATTTCATACAAGAAACCCGACTTTTTTTTTAAAGTTAAAACCGTTGTTTAATGGGTAACACGATTCTAATGGGTCCTGTTGAACCCACACAAGTCATTTAAAAAGAGCATTGTCCAAACACTCCTTCCTTTGTTATATTTTTCTCCATTCTTCAGGGAAATACTATCTACCTTTAGACTCATTTTGTTTAACATCCCTGGTCATTTATGTTGTTTACCGAGTATCTGATATTCCTAATAAAATGTCAGTACAAATAACCGAGTTGTCCAGAAGAAAAAAAAAATCCTAAAGAATTTTCCCAACCTTCCCCAGCTAGTCAAGGTAAACACATCTAGACGGCTGGAGTCAGCCACTCTGACACAAATGCCTTTTCTCTTCCCTCTTAAATTACAAAAGATTATCATTTTACTCAGCAATGAGCCTGGCTAAATTGAAACTCTGTACATCAGAATTAAATATGTTCCATCTACTCAAAATGAACAGTGTATTATTTATCACTAATACTTAATGACAAAAAAAAAACTGATAACTTTCTCTGATTATACTACTGATTTCATCCAGTCTCGCATCATCGATTCTCCTGGTCATTAGCATAATCACAGTGCAGCCACTCCGGCTTAGGCAGCAAGTTTGATAACACAGACGAAAGTAGATACACACTATTTTAAAAACATGTTCTGATTTTCATCTAAGTATATCTTTATTTATATGGCTTTCTTACCATAAAGATGCCAGCCCTTTAAGATATGCAGAAATCACTTTCCACACTGAAGAACAAGGTGCTATATCATAACAAGGATACAGAAGTACAAAGCGCCTGTTAATTAAACATCGCTCTTTAACTCGCTACCCTGCATATGTAACGGTTAAGTTCTAAGCCAAGTCTTTAAATAAGAATGAGAAAATGGCTAGGCTCCTTCAAATGAATGCTTTGCATGTTTTTTTTTTTTCCTTCAATGTTAAGAGATCAGCCATTTGATGATTTTTTTTTAATCACTCCCTGATAAATTTTTTTTTTAATTTTTCCCTACAAACAAATAAAAACATCACGAGGTGCAAGTCAGGACTGTTGGTTTCATGTGAGTCCTGTGGTATGCAGAATGTTGCTGGGGTTTAAGCTCAAATGTAACGAGTTTGAATTAATAGAGTTTGAAAAGGTTCACGTGTAAACTCAGTAAGCTGCAGCTACATGTAGCCAGAGGGATGAATTTTACAAAGTATACTGAACAACAACAACAACAAAAAAGCAAGCTATAAAAAAGAATACATACAGTCGGATACTATGAATACAAATCTTGTGCATGTACAACAAATCCTGCATTTGGGAGAATACATACATCCGTATCAGAAGCACAAAGAATTCAGGGGACAAAATCCAGCCAGTGAGAAGAGGTTAGGTCACCTGCAGGGGGACAGATGGGGTCAGAGGAGGAAGGGACACCCAGGCCTCTTCAACCAGGGCCAGCAACGTGTTCCTTCTTCAGAGCTCCGCAGCAGGCACACGGGTGCTCACGGAATTACTCTGTGTCCCTTTTTAATGTCTTAAATATTTCACAATGAAAACTGAAACGGACAGCACACAGTTTTAGGGTCAGTAGCTTCGTAAATCTCTACCTGATTTCTTTCCTCAAAAGTTCTTCTCGGCTGTAACAGATCAAAGTGATGGAGGCCAAGGCACCGCATTTTGTTCTACAACTGGGCCACTGGCTACAGATACTGGAGCCCTGCATCCCAACACAAAATCCATTTCCGCTGTCTTCAAAACTGCTGTATTATTACCTCATACTTAAAGAATTCTTTAGCCTCAGTACTCTGCTATGGGAAAATCGTCTCTAACACAGGGATACTCTCTATATTTAGTAAAAAGTGACTGTCCTGCTTCCTAAGTGAAACAAAACAAAAACAAACACAGAAATGAGAACTGCCTTTAAGCATCTTTTCAATTTTGAGCAGATCTGAACGCGCGCTCAAGGGAGAGCAGGCTGGACGCATATCTTGTGTGTGACTTCAGGACGAAGGGGTGTCAGAGAAAGGTGACCCTTTGCCCGGTGGGGAGCCCACCCCCAACACACACATACACCCCACCCCCATTCAGCAGACTGCAAACCGTGTGCTGCTGTGGGGAGATGAGGAGCGAGGCGCCCCCAGTGCTGGCCAGGACGATGACTTGCTTCCACAAGTGTAAGACTTTGTTGTGCGCTTACCGCAGCCATGGCTGTGCGTTTACTGTCAACAAGCATCATTATTTAGAAAAAGAGGAGAACACGTTGAAGCGGCTGGACCTGCCTTAAGCCCAGGGGCGGCATGCCCAAAAACACCAGGTCTGCAAGGACACGCCTGACAGAAGCCCACAGAAGCAGACCCAGGACTGACCAGTGTCTCTTCTGACAGGCAGGTTCTCTCCAACATCACCTGCCCCAGCGGGGGACATGGATGCTCTCCAGTGTCCCCTCTCAGGGTCTGACGCACCTCTCCCCAAATAACCAAATGTGGCGGCAAACTTGCTAGTGGAAAATGTCTGTAGGACATCACCAAAAACAGTCCGTCACTGATTCCCTAATGAAGTATCAGTTAGTTACTTAACCTCTCTTAATGAAATCATTAACATCCTTTAACAAACAAGGTGGAATGACTTAGCATCCACCTGCAGGTGCCATGAAACGGAGACAGCAGTCACACTGCATGTTTCTACCATTGCACCTTCTACTTCTTCAATAACTTCCACCTTTCACAGAAACCTTTTATGCAGTGGGAGACATTCTAGTTTGAAAATGTGGCCCATCAGAGATTCTGATTGTTTTTTACAAAGAGCTTCAGGGTCTGAACAGAATTAAAAGAACTTTGTATTACAGGAATATTCCAAACCCACCTGAACTTACAGCCAAAGCACCTGTGAACTTCTAACCCTAAAACTAAGTGCCGCCTTTGGGGCAGCTATTAAAGCAAAGCCACACCTAAATTCAAAAGGAGAATTAAAAATAAAACGTTATGGGCAGGTGTTGCAGCACTGGGGATTAAACTCTTGCCACTCAGGACAACCACAACCCGTACAGGAGAGCTGGTTCAAGGCCCAGGTACTCCACTTCCAACCCTGCTTCCTGCTGATGCATCCTGAGAGGACTGGGCCTGTCGCCCATGTGGGAAACCCAGATAGAGTTCTGGGCTCCTGGTTTTGGCCTGGCCCAGTCCTGGTTGTTGCAGGCTTTTGGGGAGTGAACCAGCAGATGGAAGACGGATCAATCTTTCTCTCTCTCTCTCTCTCTCACGTAGGTAAAAATAAATAAACAAATGTTTTGTTTTGTTTTGTTTAATTCAGGTGAGAGCATTTTAGACAAACAGTTTACTGCAGGGTAACTTCAAAAGACAAGTTACTAACGCAAGCTGAAAATGTCTGTACAACTTTTATTTAAATAACTCTTTTGATCTTAGTGGTTAGATCTTAGCTGAAGCCCTGAATATTTAAACATGCCTCCTTAGCATTTTATCTTCCTTTATCTCAGAATCTTGCAGGATGCCTTCTTTTCAGGATTCTGCTGTACTTACTGGTGTGGCTTGCTGGGCAATTTCCATCGAGAATTTCCCAAGATGCTTAGGGAAAGTGAAAAATTTAAGCCAGCAGGGTTAATCCAGTGAGCAAACAGTTCAGATTTTACATTGAAGATGGAAATCTCAGAGAAAAATATTCCAGAAAGCCACAGCAACATGACAATACCCCTCGGCAAACATGGATGCAAACCACTGTTGTTCCAGGTAGCTCTGACCACTCCTGTGAACGGCGCAGCTCTGGTCTCGCCTCTTTCTCTTAAGTATCTGATGTTTTTCTGTGCTTCACTCTGAAGAGGAACCCAAATTCCCGTCTCGAGCTTCAATACGGCAGTACAACGAAACACTGAAGACTCTCAGCTTTTCTACAACCATGGTAACTGGGGAGCCCAGCTTTGCCACTTTGGTGGGCATCAGCATCTGTGGAGCATTTTTTTTAAATGCTGGGGGTGGGGGGTAGGGAGGGCAGTTGGCTTAGACAATAAGACTTTCGCATCCCGCACTGGAGTACTTGTGCTCAGGACTGGGCTCCTAACAGCCTCCTGCTAATGCACACCCTGGGAGGCAGTGGGGATGGCTCAAGTAATCTGGTGCCTGCAGCCCATGGGGGAAACCTAGATTGAGTTCCTGGCTTCCAACTTTGGCCCAGCCCGGCCCCAGCTGTTGAGGGCATTCAGGGAGTAAAGCAGTAGGTGGAAGCATTCTCATAAGCTCGCTCACTCTCTCTCTCTAATTTAAAAACAAAAAAACAATGCGGGACCATGTTATGGCTCAGTCACACTGGCATCTCAGACTGGGCCCCTCTTCAAGTCCCAGGCTGCTCCACTTCCAATCCAGCTCCCTGCTAAGACGCCTGGGAAAAGCAATGGGAGATGGCCACGTGCTTGGCTCCCTGCACCCATGTGGGAGACCCAGATGGACTTCCAGGCTCGAAGGTCCCAACCTCTGTCTCTCCTTCTCTCTGTGAACTCTGCCGTTCAAATAAAATCAATAAATCTTAAAAAACCAAAACAGCACAAATGCTGGCCCCACCCCAGATGCGGCATAGCTGGGAGCAGAGCAAGTGCACAAACAGTGGACAAACAGCTCCACTGTGATTCTTACACTCACATGCATCCAGCTTTTATTCTTAAAAGAAATTCAGATATATGAAAAATAACAGGACAGCCCTCAAAGTGAAACAAAATAAAGCAAAACTAAAAACAGCAAAATCTGAATGGAGACAGAAGTTTCATTCCTAGACTCCCCAGCGGCATAAATCATTTGGTCCACGGGTCTCTACTTGGTGTGCATCATAAATGCAATTTCAACATTGGCAGAAGCTCGGATTCGAGAGCCTGTATCTTCATCTCAGCCCCTACCACACCCACACTCACTCCCTGGTCTGCATGCAGATAAGCAAGGGGCCCTGATTTGAAACACATTGAATTTGGGCTCCTTCTGCCACAGGCATGAGCCGCCCACGTCCATCTCTGTGCTCGCCGCCCCCAGGAGCGGCAGTCACGGGCACGTGCGGTCAGGTACCACTGACTCAGGGAGCAGGCACTGGGCTTGGAGAAACTCCAGCAGAACTCACATCACAGACTCTCTGCCCCGGGAGCAGCAGCAGCGCCATACACACATGAGTAACAGCAGGACAGCCCTGGATCGTCCCATCACTAAGCTTAAAGAACTTGCCTTCAAATGTTAGCCCCAGTTCCCAGGCAGGGACGCCGCGGCAGAGAACGCCACATTATGCCTCCACCACACAGCTGGGAAGCAGACAAAGACACCTGGGAAACCCGGCTTTTGAATTGGATGTTAGAAATATTCATCATTGTCCCAGTAAATAAAGCAGACCACAAAATTAGCTAAAAGCAGAGATTCTGGCAAAAGGTGCCTGACTAACTAGTAATACATAGGTAACCAATTGTATCCATTCCGGACAGACTTTCCCCTACCCCAACAGAACCTATCCCGTAAGCATAAACAGGGACCCAACAAGGCCACTCTTAGATATGCGAGCCTCCCTATCTCCAAACTGTCAAATCAAACAGAGTGACGGGAATGCGACTTCAGCTCCGTGACATCCCCGCTTTCGGCTGTTTGAGGGAATAAACCTATCACAGAACGACCCTGGGTCTAAGGAACGACGCGGTCAACAGGACCCTGGGACACGACCCTGTGTGTATTCATATCCTTTCTGTGCGTGTGCAAAAACAACACTCTTATTAATAATGTGATTTGGGAAGAAAGAGCAATTAGCCCTGCACAGCACTGGCGAGATGCTCCCCAGCACACGAGACATATGTAAATATTTCGTGATATCAGTTCCATTTGAGTAGACCTGTCAAGATATTTACAGGGCTCCCCGGCACGTCTGTCTTTAATTAAATTTTTGCCCAGATACTTTAATGTAATTTAAATAGATTATTAGTTGTCAGGATCTAATATAAATTTTGTTTACGATTTAGTTACTTTAACTGAAGAAACTAGGTTAACCCCACTGCTGACCAGCTTCAAACACCAAGACCCAGCCTCTAAAAAGCCCCCACTACCCTTTGCATTTTCCCAATAATCTTAAATGATTACAGCCTAACTGTAAACTTCAAGGCACTAAATTGAGCTCCGCTTTTTCCTTGCGGGAGGTGGGGGCAGCTTGGAGAGGGTCATGAGAAAAAAAAAATTACACCTGTTCAGGTACTAGATTCTTCCTTCCAAGGCAGCTCGCTCTCCCAGTGGCTGGCAAGGTCGGAAACATTTGTCTCGCTTTAAGTCCCATAAAATAACTGCCAAACAAACACCTGTTGTGCACAGGGCAGGGCACACATTACAAACTGGCGTCAGGGGATTGCAGAAAGAAAAACAAGCCTTGCAGAGACATCCACGAGCCAGTCTGGCCCAGAGATTTCAGGGCTGGGGAGAACACCAGTGCACAGACAAGCACCCAGCCTCTGGCAGCACCTTCTCCTGAATGGGAGCTGACTTCTAAACAAGGCTTAAAAAATGCCTTCACACAAACGGACTGGAATTAATAAGAATAATTTATTAAAGAAACAAAGAAAGCTGTCTAACTGTCTTTCCCGACCGCCACGCACTTGACCCCTGCTTACTTCCTCTTTGCAGAATACCAGCCTTGTAGCTCTAATTGCAAAGGCATTATCTATGGGATGCAAAAACCAAAGCACTTCTTCAAATCCAACGTTCCTTACAGCATTTATTTTGAGGTTGGGGACACAAGCCAAATCTGCTTAATTTCCATTAACCACATGGTCACATGCACATGAAATAAACTAAACATGTCCCAGAGATATAAAACACACACACACACATACACACAACTATTATACATAAGACACCCCAAATTTGGCCAGGTTCGCCCCTGTTTCAGGAACTCACCTCCTCTATGGCCTGCTGCCGTTCCTGCTCTTAGCACCTCTTACTTAATTCATCCAAGTCCCACAGGAAAGAATTGCTTTTAAAAATCAGTTTAAGATGGCTCTTTGGATAACACACATGTATAGCAAAGTGGCCTTGGTCTAGGGTTAACAAGTCACAAGAAAGATCACTTGGAGAACACACGGGCCCACCACGTGCACACTTAGCTGCCTTGCTGGCCTCTCTCAAAAACTCAGTGTTTGATCACCTGCGGGGACTTACCAGCATCAACTTAAAAGAAGAAGGAAAAAAAAAAAGACCCTGTAAACAGTAAACCTGTATGTTGGCTCTTACATAAAGTCCACCTGTCTATTCAACAAATGCTTTTCTTGAGGTTATTTTCTTTAGCAAACAAACCCCTACCTGCTTGACGACTTTATCTACTGTAGGCTCAAAAAACGCACTTTAAATAAAAATGGCCAATACTGCTGGCTTAGCAAAAATGACATTTACTATCACTGAGATCTATAAAAGAGGTATGACATCTAATAGGATAAGAAAGGAAAAAGCCCATAGCAAAATTAAAAAAAAAAAAAAAAAAAGGACCAGAAATACCACCTGTGCAAACCTGGCTATGTTCTGGAAAGCTTTTCTCGGTGGTACAGGAACTGCTCGCACCCAGTGTCTTGAAGTTGCAATTAAATTGTAGTAATTTAAGATGATCGCGAGAGCAAAGGGCAGCGGGAGCTCTCGGGAGGGCCTCCCTCCCCACTTAGCGCCCTTCAGTCAGGGGTTAAATGAGTTGCTTTAATGTAAGTACCTTAAAGTAACTGAATCATAAACAAGATTTATACTATTTTCTGACAGCCTGCAATCTATTTAAATTTTATTAACGTGTGCCTAAAATTATTTTTAAAAGACAAAACTCCTTGTATGCCCTGCAAATATTCTTGGCTTAGCCACTGAAATGTGATCGGTACTGTAACACCTAACCTTGTCTGAACACACGTGCGTTTTTTTGTGATGCAGAATCTTACAAGATAACGTCTCCAGACTGAGTTGGAGCCTTAAGACAAAACATGAAAACCAAATAAATTTGCCCAGTAAGATTGGCTGCAAAGAGGAAGCTGAGTTCAAAAGAAGTTGTCACATCTGCTATATTCTCCTTTCCCTTTCTGAATTTTGGCTCTGGCCATGCTGTGGTATACATATATTTGTTGGGGAAATATCACAATTCTTCTGTTAATTTAAACTACTGCTGAAAACGAAATACCCTTTGGTAGCGCCTAGGCAGGCAATTCACAAGGCCGAAGCTATATTCTTAAGAGAACCAAGGAAAAACTTAGTAACAAGGGGAAGAAAAAAAAAAAAAAAAAAAACATGGCTGGGCTCAATATTAACTCAGTTAACTTTTGCTATTGTTGGTTCAAATGATTTAACTAGAAAATATTTATAGCTTTTTAAAAACATTACAGATTGCAGAAAATTGCCCAACAGCATCCTTGTGTATGTTTAACTCACATTGCATAATTATACAATAAAGGTATATTCAATAAAACCTACAGACTCTGAAACACGTCGTGCACTGTGGTTATGAAACTGGCTTATAAAAAAACATGAAGTGCTTACTATGTGATCAACACTTGCTAATTAAAAATACAATTTTCGAACGACAGTTCTGCTGTACGTATTTACTTGTCCTGGTCCTACTTTGTTTTACTTAATTAAAAATAACATTTAATTTGGGGGATAGCTTTAGAGCAAAAAAAAAGTGCTACACAATTTATACTCGAGGATTTAAATATAAACATAAAATCTTACAGACATCTACAGCAATATACACCCCTTAATTTGAGAGTTAATTTGAATAGCTGATGTTTCTTTCATTATACTTTGATAAACCTGTGAAAACAAAATGCTAAAGTAATTACTGTTACTACTGCCTTTAAAAATGTAAAGCAGTTAAATTTTCCTAGACAACAAGCAAGGACAAGTTACAAAGAACTTGAATAAAAGTAAGCAACCTGGTCATGTTGAATGTCAATCTGAAAAAAGGGGTTATGTCTAATCTGGAGAATTTCTCTCTCTCTCTCTCTCATTTTTAAATTCCAAGAGTGGGCTGACACAAAACTTCATCACCAGGGACTTTTTTTTTTTTTTTTTTTTTTGAGCTTCACATCAGATTTAAAACCCGCACATACAAAACCTTGGCTTCTCTGACAAGGCAGATCTTCTAAACTGGATGTGAGAAAACGTTATCTAACTCTAGTGTAGGAGTCTAATGTTGGTAAAAAGAATTCCACTGCACCGTTCCGGGTAGCAAGACTGCCTCCGGATGGCTTAATATTCTTTTAATGCCTTTTTGGGTGCATTCCCCTTGTGAAGAACGATGCATTTAAAAAATAATAATAACTTGTTTAGCAACTCAGCATCCATCAGGAACTCAAATGCTGCCCGGAGAGGGGCTGAGTATTTCCTTCCAAGTGAGCCTTCCCTTGCACAACAAAGATCAGCATTTGCAATGGTCCATTTCTGCATAAGTGAACATATAGCCTTGCTGCGTGATCGAATAGTCCAGGGTTCTCTGTGCGGCAGCTCCTGACAACCACCCAGCAGCAGTTCTGTTTGATCTCTCCTGCTTCCTTAATTTGGGTTGTCAAGGTTCAGCAGTTGGAGGCTGTTTACTTTACTTTTCCCCCCTCCCCAAAAAAAGTGATTTTTTTTTCTCTCTCTCTTTCTCATACAATGACTAATCCAGAGGCTAAGGGGGGTGGGAGAGGGGTGCAGCCAGTGGCAAGAAGTTAGACTTTTTTTTTTCCCCTTTGCAGGGAGATTCTAGCTGACACCTTTTGAATGGTAACTAGTGGAGTTCTTTTCTATATTTTGAATGCTTTTTAATTATGAGACCTCTCCCAAATAGAGACACGAAGAAGAAGAAAAAAACAATCCATCTCCCCAATGTTTAAAGCCTGAGCCCAGTCTTCTTTTTCTGGACTCAAAGAGATGAGTATTTCCATTATGAGAGTCAAAACTCTAGTGGAATTCTAAAGAAGACTGGCCACATTTCTCTCTGGGTCAGAAAATAGCAGGAACTCCACAGTTAGGCAGGCTACCCCTGGGGGGAAAACACCTGAGGTCCCTACTATTCCGCTTGAAATCCTGGCTAAGACATCCCACCTCCCCCCACAACGGATTCTCATTGTGGAAAAAACGGGACTGGGGTGGGTGGGTAGGGGGAGGGAAGGAGGTGCAAGGCACAAATTGTGCAAAGATTCTCCAATGTTTGCAGTAGTAGGAAAATTCCTTAAACATCCTTGAGGTTTTCTGAGCCCAGCTATTGTGCCGGTCCTAAGCCCCTCTGGTGCCGGTCTCCGAGAGCCAGAGGGGGAAGGTGGATGGGGTGAACGCACTGCTTCCACTGGGAATCCAGAGGGCTGCTCCGGCGTTCTTGCCAAAAAGGCGATCCCAACTTCGAGAATACCTGCGCCTGGCCAGGAGGGCTACCCCAGGCCCTGAGCCCTGCCCTGGAGAAGCTCAAAAGCAACCAAACGCAAGGTCCACATTAATTTCATAATTCTGCCCAAGCCTCGCCGAGGAGGGCTGGGGGGGGGGGGGCGGCTGGGGACGGAGGGAAGAGGAAGAAGCAAGTTTCATTTTGGGTCTTCTGGTAGAGCAAAAAGAAAATGAATTAAGACGAGAACGTGGGATGAGCCCAGAGTAAAATCAATACCCTTTCTAATCAGCCCAGCTAGGGTATTTGGACACAATGACTTGGAAATAATTAATAGATCCAAGGGGGAGTGGGGTGAGAAGGCGAGCGAGGGATGTCACCATATTTTATCCAAACACTTTCCACTCCACGCTAAACTTTGATCTCCACATTTTCGGATTTGCGGAAGAAAAACGGGGGGAAAGGGGGAGTAAGCCCAGCCTTTCGAAGCACCTACCAGCTTGAGGATGGCCATGGTCCTCGCTCCGCGCGTCTTTCCGCTGCGCTCCCGCCGCCCAGGCTGGCTCTCTGGGGGCGCGGAGAAGCCCCCGGCGCCGCCCGGGGCCCGCGGCTGTCCCTTGCCCACGCGCCCCGGCGCCCGCAGCCGCCTCGACTTACCCGCCGAGTCCGGGGAGGCAGAGGGGGCGCCGCCTTCACGCCCGCGGAGGAGGCGCCGGCAGCACCATGGTCCCCGGTGCCGCTGCCGCCGCTGCCCCGTGCCCGCTCGCTCGCCGCGCGCTCGCTTCCTCTTGCAAACTTTCGGGTTCTGCGGTCGACAAGAAACCGGGGCGACCCTCAGCAAGTCTTCCCCGCGCAGGTTGGGGGGCGGGGGGCGGGGGAGGGGAACTGAAGGGGACGGGACGGGAGGAGTAGCCTCAGGGGCCGAGGCCGGGAGGGCGGCGGGCTCCCGGGACCCGCCAGTGCGCGTGGAGGGAAGGGAATCCCGGCACAGAGCCCGAGGCCGGGAAATCGGCCCGCACCTTCCCCGGGATCTTACAAAGTTGCAACAACAAAAAAGGAGGGGGAGGAACGGGGGAAGGGGGTGGGATAGGGACACGATCGCAGGCGCGAGGTTTGGAGTTACAACTGTTTATTTAGTCTTTATTCTCACGGGGGGGCGGGAGCTGCCCGGGAACGGGGGGTGGGGGGTGCCGCCGGCAGCGACTCCGAAGCAAACACTCGGGAGGGGGCATGCGACTTTGTTTCTGGGCGCGGAGCTCCCCGGCGCCCGTGCGGAGTGTGTGTGTGTGTGTGTGTGTGTGTGTCACCGCCAGTCTCCGGGGACCAGGGCGGAGCTCACAACAGGTGGGGAGGGGGGCTCTCCGAGGGCCAAAAAGGAGAAAGAATCAAAGTTTCCGAGCGCGGCGGTGTCTGGGGAGGAGGGGGGCGGGAGGCGGGGGCGAGGGGAGGCGGAGGCAGCGAATGACCGCGACCCCGCGGCAGCTGGCAGACTCCTCGGCTCCCGCCGCCGCCGCCGCCGGCACCGCCGCGGTCCCCACCCGAGCGCACGCCGGCTCCAGAGAGTCGTCTCTGCGGGACCGGGATGCGGAGCTGGGAGCCCGGGAGGAAGGCTGCGCGCAGGCAAGGGACCGAGAGCCATCGGCCGCCGGGACGCGGCGACACGCGCGCGTCGCTGAGCAGCAGGAGGACTTAGGAAATCCCCCCCTTCCCGGTCCCCCCGAGCTGAAGAGGGGGGTACAACCAGAAAGTGTGTGCGTGCTGGGGGTGGGGGGCGCGGAGACCGCCCGCAGCGCGCCCGGTTCCCGCGCCCACCCGCCGAACTGGCCACGGCGGTCGCGGGCGCGTCGCTCGGGGAAGCCGAGGCCGCGGGGGGCAAGTGCGCGGCGGGGTGCGCGTGTGGCTGGGGGTACGCGCGCGCGCGTGTGCGTGTGGTTGAGGGTTGGGGTACCGGGTGCGAGAAATGCCCCCGCCGCGGGGTACGCAGCAAGTCGCGCGTGGCACCGGGGACGTCCCTAGGCGCGCGGGGCCCACGGCGCAAGCGTGCCCACTCCGTCCGCCGGGACCCGCGGGGCAAACCAAGGGGCACACACCCGCGGAGACGCAAGGGCAAAAGTTTACTCCAAGTTCCAACTTGAGGCTCCGGAGGCACCCGGCGCGCGCCCCCTCCCGCCGCGACCCCCGGCTCCCGCATCCGCCCCGCGCCCGGGCCGCCACCGCACCCCCGAAGCTGGGTACTGAAAGTTGCGACAGGCGGCCCGATTCCTGCCTCCCCGGGCGCTCGTGGGGGGAGCGCAGGGAGACCGGCGTGGAGGGGCCGAGGGCGCAGCGATGTCGCCTCCCCGCAGCCGCCGCCGCCCCCCCGGTTGACTTATGCAAATAGGCCCAGGGTGCGGGCGCCGCCGGGGCTCCCTCCACCCTGCGGCCGGCCCAGGCCCCCACCCACTGCAGAGCCAGGGCCCGGACCCGGGGGAGGCGGGCAGAGAGGGGAGGACTGGGGGGAAACACACGTGGAGCCTGGAGGTGGAAAGTAGTTTTTTCCTTTTTTTTTTTTTTTTTTTTCATTTTCCTTTTTTTTTTTTTTTTTTTTTTGTGCTGGTGGTGGTTGTTGTTTAAAGTGCCGGAAACAAGGCGGAAGGCGGCTTGGGAAAAAAGTGGAGCAGAAATGGAAAAATACAAACTCACCCGCTGCAAACGGTCTCTCGGTGCAAACTAAGGTGTTTTCGGGCCTTTTCCCCGCGCGCGCCCACTCCCGCCCGCGCGCGCGCCCCGCGCACACCCGCGCGCGCACACACACACACACACACGCACGCACTCCCGGGCGAGGGCCGAGTACAGCGTGCGGCCGCCACACAATAAATAACAATAGATTCCTCCGCTCCGGACTAGCTTCCCGGAGCCCGGCCGGCGCCGGCGCCGGGCCTGGGGCGCCCCCCGCCAGCCCGCCGCCGGCTGCCGCGACCCCGCTCCGCCCCGCGCCCCGCGCGCGAGCCCGCACCCCGGGGCGCCGGCGGCCGCCCCCCGCCCCCGGCATCCCGGAACAAACAAACAAATAAGGCGCGCGCGAGAGGCCACCCCGTCGCGGAGGGACATGTTGTTATTTTTTGCTGTTGTGCGTCCCTGACGTCACATCCACCTGCTGGGTAAACAACAGGGCTCGCAGCAAAAAAAAAAAAAAAAAAAGCAACTGCCAAAGCTGGGGGGTGGGGAGTGGGGGCGGGGGTCCGAGCTGGGTGGGGAGCAGGGGGCGCCCCGGGCCCCGAGCGCAGAGGGACCGCCGGGGCAGCCCGGCAGGAAAGACCTGGCAAAAGAGGGGGTCCGGGGGCGGGGGGGATTCCCGCGAAGACGGGGCTCGGGGGGCGCACGCGGCTGCCCCCACCCCCGGGCACGCGCGGCGGGGCCGCAGCCGCGGGAGCTGCGGGCCGCGCTCGGCGCTCCGCACGCCGGCGGCCGCGGCGCGGAGGCGCGGCCCCTCGGGTTAAAAGTGAAAGTGCTGGCCGCGGCGACCGTGGCGGGGGCGGCCCGGGCGCCCGCGGCCCCCTCCCCCGCCGCCCGGCGCTCGCTCTCCGCGCTCCGTCCAATGGAAGGAGGCGAGTTCGCGAGGTGAAAGTTCAGCCGAAGGACAAACCCCAGCTTCCCGAGCGCGCTCGCAGCCCGCGGGCGCGGGGCTTCCTGGCCCGCGGCGTCGGGCCGGGCCGGGCCGGGCGCGCGGTCGGCGCGGCGGCCCCCGGGTGCGGGCCGGAGTCGTTGCCGGAACGCGCGGCGGGACCCGCTGCCGGGGAAGCGTGTGGCGCCGCTTAGGAAAGCGCCCGGGGCTGGCGTGTCAGTCGGTTGTTTAACACACATTACCTGCTCGCCCGGAGACCGGTCACGTGCAGAAAGCTTTGTCCGAGTCTTTGAAAAGGTGAGTTTTTTTTTTTTTTCCATCCCCCCACCCCCTCCTTTTTGCTGTGTGGAAGTTGGGTTGAATTTGGAATGTTACAGAACTCCAGCGGGAGCCCCACTGAAATGTTTGGAAATCCAGACGGGCGTTCGAGAAGCAGGAGACACTCCAATTTCTCCCACTTTTATCGAAGCCTACTTGGTGTTATTCAAAACCTGACTTAGGGGATCTCTGCAGCGTGTTGTTGTTGTTGTTAACACAAAGTATTATTATTTTTTTTCCCAGACACATCATCTCAGATGCTACCAAACTCCGGAATCAGCGATCCCAGCCACCGACTGGCCGGTACAGCAGGCCAGTTATTTATCAAAGTACATTAAAAGCCACCCTCCTGGATTCCCGCACAGCGCTGCCTGCCCCTGAGTGGGCAGAGGGGAGGCTTACTGTCCCGTTGGTTTGGAGACCAGCACGGTGGTAGATAATAAATTTCCTGGAAAGGGGAGTATACGATTCTTGTGTATAATGGCTTTTTACAAACATCGTTAAACATTAACAGACGACCTTAAATCTCAATTTCAGTGATAGTACAAAATTGCCACCTGAACATTGCACCTGCGTTGCAAGTCAAAGATAAATAAATAAACAACACAGCCATTCACGGTTGCTGCAGAAGATAAAGCCCGAGAAAGAGACGCTGGGCTAAGGTAATTGCAGCCTAGTTGGCTTCAAGTAAGAATGCGCCTCCTGTGCAGGGTTCCAGCTCTCCACGCCAGACCAACCCTCAGATCTTTTCAGCTAGACCCTACGTAAATACAGTGCATTTTAGTTAATGTCGTCATTAAGAGTCTAAGATACTAAAATGACACCACTTGGGGGGCGGGCACCGAGCAATGCAAAACTAAAATCCGTCTCTACAGCTGATATTTATCCAATGCTTACCTAGGCACCCACCTAAAATCTTTATGTCTGCTCAGCTAATGCTCCCAACAAGCCTTTGACATCACCGAAAGTTCCATATGCCAAATTCACATGGAATTCCGTGGAAATCTATAAAGTAGCCAGTTTATGGGGGGGGGGGGGGTTGTTTTTAATTTCTAAAATGTTTATGCCAAATATGTTTATGGTATGTGCCCGGTTGTAGAATTATAACACAGAGGAATAGCAATTTATTTAAATGTGACAAATGTATTCACAGTCTCTAAAGAATATTTCATGCTCTGATCTTGTTTTTCAGATTGAGCAGTGTGCTTTTTAAAAATTATTCTTGCGGCCATACTAAAACGGTCTTTACGTGGCTGCTGACCTTACTCTGCATGTTAACAACTGCCTGAAATTCTACATCCACTTGCAAGTGGGGACTAAAGGCAGGTTGGCAACAAGTTTTGCAGACAAAAGGGAATCCTGGTTGTGGATCCCACGATACAGCGTACTCAATTTCGTACACATTTTTGTGTCTGATGTACTGCCTTATTAAGGAACTTCATGTCCATTTGGTTTACATTACAGGGAAACTTAACTGTGGCTTAACATATTGCTCATTTTCAACACTGTCACGTCGCATTCGTAGGGAGCAGATTTTAATTTCTTTATCAGTAATCAACTGGAAGTTTCTTTTTGTTAAATTAAAGCAAGAAGGGTTTTGAAATATAAAGGGCATGGGGGTAGGACGCCACCTTTTGGTGACAAAACCAAATAGAAATCTTTTTTTTTTTTTTTAAGCAGATGTTCCCAACATAATCTTATTTTTAATTACACCAAGGCAAAGGTGCTTGTCCCCATTTCCTTATATTTTAAGAAACAGGTTGTAGGGGAGCAGGGGAACCAGCATAAATCATGGTTAGAAAACTGTAGTTAGCTGCAGCCACAGTTCGGCCTGAGCAGTGAGAATGGGCTGGTGCCCTGTGCCGTACTGTGAACTATGTCACGCGTGGACTCCGTCCTCCAGGTGCTGTGTCAGTGACTCTATGGGGGACAGGAAGCCAGAGTGGACGGGTGCCGCTCAGCCAGATACCTGAGTGCCCTTGAGAGCTGATAGCTGCACAGACACGGTCAGCTCCAAATCGGTGTTTCCTGAACCACAGTCCTCACCATCCAGGTTCAGTCCTCACCATCCAGGTTCTTGCTGCTCTTTGTAGCACAGTAATTCCCAAAGAATTAATATACTGTGTTCATTAGGTTGTCCTAAATGTTTTCGTTTAAATGAACCTACTTACTTCTTTTTCTATTTTTACTTCAAATGCAAGACCAGTGTCACCCTCCCTAAATTAGAAACAAGCACAGTGAGAATAGACAGTGGCAAAACTGACATCAGAAATGACTTTTTGCAGAGGGGGAGGGGTACGTGTTGAGAAGAGTTACTGGGGCTGGTGCTGTGGCACAGTGGGTTAACACCCTGGCCTGAAGCATCGGCATCCCATATAGACCCGGCTGCTCCACTTCTGATCCAGCTCTCTGCTATGGCCTGGGAAAGCAGTAGAAGATGGCCCAAGTCCTTGGGGCCCTGCACCCACATGGGAGACCCGGAAGAAGCTCCTGGCTCCTGCCATCGGATCAGCGCAGTGCGCCGGCCGCAGTGTACCGGCCGTGGTGGCCATTGGAGGGTGAACCAACGGCAAAGGGAGACCTTTCTCTCTGTCTCTCTCTCTCTGACTATCCACTCTGCCTATCAAAAAAAAAAGAAAAAAGAAAATGTGAATCAGTGTTATCTAGCACAGTCTCCATGTCTTAGGGAACATGAGCATAACTGGGTAGATCAAATTACCCACCAGGAAGTTGAGGCCCCATATTTCAGTTGCCCCCCACCAAGGCCACATAATTGGCTGATGGTGGGGCAAGGTTGGAAATCCAGGTGCCCTCTCTGTCAAAGGTGACCATGCAGCTTGCCTGGCTTCTCAGAAACAGCCAGCCTACGTATGACTTGAGGCCACAGGGTCAAAGTCGAGTTCAACTCCTCCCTTACCGGCTTCTCTTGCCCAGGTGTAGCAAATATCCTGGCTAGGATGACCACAGTAGAGGGGCTTGGTTGTGGAGAGGAGGGCAGTGGAGTCCGAGGAGGGGCGGCCCACAGGGGAAAGCTTGCACTGCTGAGTTTCCTTCTGAGAAGATGAAAATGGCTCATGAGGGTCATAGGCATCAGAACACCAGGCAAGAGCCCATCCGCCTGTGTTCTCAGGTCCCTGTGTGTTCCCTCGGACACCAGCAGGGGATCTGTTGTTTTACAGGGTACCCTAGTAACAGGCACGCAGAGACCAACCACGTATGGTAACTGAGAGTTAAGGAACAACAGAAGAAAACATGAAGAGGCTCAACCTTAAATCTAGAGATAGCAGATTTTCCGATGTTCTGATCAGAGAGTAGGGGGCCACCACCTGCAATGCTGGAATCCCACATGGGTGCCGTTTCACATCCTGGCTGCTCCACTGCTAATGGCCTGGGAAAGCAGCAGCAGATGGCCCAAGTTCTTGGGCCCCCACACCCATGTGGGAGACTTTAAAAGTTCCTGGCTCCTGGCTTCAGCCTGGCCCAGTGCTGGCGGTTGCAGCTATCTGGGGAGTGAACCAGTGGGTGGAAGATTTCTCTCTGTGTCTGCCCCTCTCTGTGTGTAACTCTTTCAAAATAAATAAATAAATCTTTTAAAAAATGTTTGAGTGGGGACTTAGCTACCAAGATTGCATTTCCTGTATTTTGTTTTTTCTTTTAAGGACACAGTTCTGTAAACATAACTGATGTTGTGGTGTAGCTGGTAAAGCCACCACCTGCAATACCAGCAAGGCTGTTCCACTTCCCATCAAGCTCCCTGCTAATGGCCTGGGAAAAGCAGTGGACCCCTGCACCCTTGAGGGAGACCCAGAAGCAGCTCCTGGCTCCTGGCTTTGGCCTGACCCAGCCCTGGCTGTTGTAGCCATTTGAGGAGTGAACCAGCAAATGGGAGATTTCCGTCTCTCTCTCTATCTCTATCTCTGCCTTTCAAATAAATAAATCTTTTAAAAATAAATAAATAAACTGGACATGGTCTGCCAATATTTCTGTGTTTTTCTAAACTGGTCCTTGTGAAAACAGGTTGCTGGTAACCGCAGGATACAATGCTTCTGAGTCCCAATGGGTGACGATCCTTGTGAGCTGCACCCACAACCAACTGGTTGCTCAAATACCTTCACTCTTAACCCCTACACCCTAAGCAATCACAGTGCAACACGTTGGTACCTTGGAGTCACGAAGAGTATAGGTGACTCCACCCCACCCACGGCAGGTGCTGGAATAATCTCCATGAGATGTAACATGAGATACGCTTGGCCTTCAGCTGGGCACCATCTGACAGTGTGTTAAAAATGCAGAATCTCAGGCCTACCCTAGACCTGCAGAGTCAAAACCTGCATTTGAAAACCTGCCCAGCCATGTGTCACACATTCAAATTTCAGAAGCGTTGCCTGTAGCCCCTTAGCAGGCGGCAGCATCATCGGCTGCCTGTCAGGTAGCCCTGCAAGTCCTCAGCTGTACCTGTTTCTCCAAACTGGCATCTTTTGTAAACTTTGTTGGTTCCTTGTTTTTCAGCCACTTGCAAAGTTAAGCCACTCAATCACCTATGTAAACCGTGATTAATTCCTTTGACATTAATAACAGGGTGACTTCTCTCTGCTGTTACCCCAAAGAGACTGCTAATTGCCCTCCAATTGTTTACCTTTGTATTGTTTTATGAGAGCTCAGAGAAAGATGGAAGATATTCTCCCCCCACCCCCCCAACTGGGCCAGGAACAAATGCCAGACAGGTTTTGGGAAAGCTGAACGCATGCTATGACTACACCTTGTTAGTAGAAGGGCTTTGCTTTCTTTGTTTTGTTTTCTTTTTTATGGAAGGGATGACGCCTCTATAATTATAGGTGTTGCTGTTTAAAACCCAGAGTGTTTTCCAAACCACGGAGGGGCCACACCTCCAGCAGCCCAGGAGCCATCCTGGTTAGATTCTCTTTGCAGTTCTCGAAACAGTTTGCAAAGTCACAATCAAGCACTACTAGATTTACATTAAGGATAATGGGGGGGGGGACCCCATCCACTACCAAGTATGGTTCCTTCCAGAACAAATACAAAGGAACCCCAAGGAAGCCTCACAACTGATGGTTAATGTGTATTCCTAAAGTTCCCCCAAGAGACTATAGGTTTCCCTTCACCTTCCTGAAAAAGACAACAGGTTACTTTCATAAACCACCCCCCAAAATAATTAAAACCATTGTTTTAACGCTATCCTAAGGCAGTGCAATTAAGTCTATGAGTGAGTAATTGTGTACCTGAATTCAAAATAAGATTTCACATGTAAAGCAAAGTTCTGATTGCAATCTCTGAGAAGTGCCTTGGCTTATATTTAGAAGGCACAAGTGCCAGCTCAGCATTACAATAGGCATTGTTCTGCAGGGCCTGAGACAAGTTGTGTTTGTGTGAGAAGGGAGACACAGCAGGTGTGCCCACCTTCAGGAACAGTGGGGCTGTGTGCTCCAAACTGAGAAGCCTGGAGGAGGCACTGAAGGAGACTGAGCATGGTGGTACACCAACAGTCTTGTCAATGGGGACACAGCATAAGGTTGAGATTTGTTGTTTTGCCCGGCATCAAAGTGCAGCGAGTTAAGCCACCACCTGTGACACGGGCATCCCTTAGCAGCACTGGTTTGAGATTTGTTGTCTGATGGTTTTTCTTTGTTTTTTGTTTTTAGTAATAACTATAAAATAGACATCCAAGTGTTCTTGAGCTACCGTTAACAATTATGTTAAACTATACAAAGATTGAAACTCTGGTATGATTCTGTGGTGGTAGAATGAAGTTGAAGTTTTCCATATGGACAGTTTTCATGATATATGTATGTATCTATCTATCTATACATTTACAAGATAGAGAAATGCATCTATATGTGTATGTATGCATAGCTAGCATGCAAACATATATTTCCTAGCTGTGTCCACTGAGAGAGGCTACAAGCAGTAGCACCCCAATAGCAATGAACACACTGAGCTCCCAGATTTTGGTTTCTAAAGACCTTTCTCCAACAAGAGAAGTAAGAGCTGCTTGGAGAACTAATTCATTCAGGCATGGAGTAGGGAAATATGTTTGCAGCATCTTACGGTAGCAGAAAGTGCTTAAAGAAAGCAGTAGAAACAAAGGAGGAGTGAGGGTCTGAAAGGGCACAGGAGCCGGCCTGAAATAACCCAAAGTCGAGACATTTTGAGTGAGAGAAGAAATAACAAGAGCATATAGTATATAAAAATGTACTTAAAACAGCTAGTGGAAAATGGAGTTAAAAGATAAGCTTGTCTTGGTACAAAAAAATGGAAATCCTTGAATATGAAGGATCTTCAGCATGTTCATGGAAAATGTTCATAAAAAAAAGCTATGCATGGACTTCAATTTTTTTTTTTGCCCTACAATAAACCTCTCTCTTTGAATTCCACTTCCCACTAAGTTTTTGAAGTACCCTTATATATACACATATACAGAAATAAATGGAGAAGTGACACCTCCTCCTTACAGAAAGCCAGTGGGCCCAGCACTCTGTGTTTTCCTAGTTGGAACAGATGATCCTGATGCCATGGCTACAGAACTGAATCAGGTGATGGGAACTGTTGAAGGGCTTGCATGTGAGTAGTAGGGAAGAGTAGAGGCAGTGGAAATCTGAGCACATTTCCTCAACCAAAGGGAACAGATGCTGATTGCTGTCACCAAGAAAGCAAGCAAGCCCTGGGCAAGAAGAGCTTTTGAATTTTCAAGGGAGGGGAAAAAAATCCTACAGATTTTTATCCAAATATTCCTCATTTTAAAAATTCTACAGAGGCATTGCCGGCACTGTGGCATAGTGGGCTAAGCCTCTGCCTGTAGTGCCAGCATCCCATATGAGCACTGGTTCGAGTCCCAGCTGCTCCTCTTCCGATCCAGCTCTCTGCTATGGCCTGAGATAGCAGTAGAAGATGGTCCAAGTGCTTGGGCCCCTGCACTCATGTGATAGACCAGGAAGAAACTCCTGGCTCCTGGCTTGGGATCGGCCCAGCTATGGCCAATGCAGCCCTTGAGGAGTGAACCAGCAGATGGAAGACCTTTCTCCCTGTCTCTCCCTCTCTCTGTCTGTAACTCTACCTTTCAACTAAATGAATAAAATCTTTAAAAAAAAAATTCTACAGGGACTGGCATTGTGGTACAGCAGGTTAAGTTGCTCCTTGTGACACCAGCATCCCATATGAGCAGGAGTTCAAGTCCCAGCTGCTCCACTTTCAATCCAGCTCCCTGCTAATGTGCCTGGGAAAAACAATGGAAGATGGCCCAAGTGTTTGGGTTTGCAGGGACCCACATGGGAGACCTGGATGGAGTTCCAAGCTCCAGGGTTCCACTTGGCCCAGCCCTGGTTGTTGCAGCCATCAGGGAAATGAGCAAGCAGATGGAAGATTAATCTCTCTCTCTAACTCTGCTTTTCAAATAAATAATATAAATCTTTAAAATAAAATAAAATTCTAGAAAAAATAAAAAAAAAAAACAAATTCTTAATGGGTCAAACAGAACTGCAGGGTGTATCAAAGCCACAAGCTGTCCATCTGCTAACTTTGGGGAAACAAAGTCACGGTATTAGTTGGGCCTGATAGGATTTGTTTCTTAAGTGAGCAAGGTGAAAATAACCAGAAGAAGAGAAGCATGGAGGGTACGTGCACACTCGTAATTCCTTCCCAAGTATGAAGAAGTCGCCCCAGACACGCTGGTGAGGAAGACTGGTCTGCACTCTGAGTCATGTCAGCAAAGAGTTGCTTTCTCAAAAAGCACAAGTGGTCCAAATAGCATCATCTAGGAGATGCCGATATTGAGGAGGTGCTGATATTTAGAATAACTTTTTGTTCTTCCCCAGAAGAGTGAATTCAAGTGTTCTACTGGGATAGTTCATTCGAGGAGCCTAGTGCCGGGGCCAACCTCTGTAACCATGGCTGTCATTCTGCAACTAGAGAGAGCCATGGAGGAGTCCAGTTCATCCTGGGCTTATCTCTTCTGTGTCTCCCCACCCACCCCATTGCCTGCTGTTGCTGCTCAAATCGGTACAGGGCCATATATGTTCAAGTCCCTGCTCTGGAGAGAAGCTTGCTGTCTAGCTTGTGGGAGGTGGGCTGTGAGCACAGCAAGGACATGCAGTGAACACTTTAAAGGATGAGCAGCCACATAGGAGAGGGGGCCATCTGACAAGACGGTGGAGCCGAGAGTCCTTGTGGATGCGTCCTGGCACGCAGAGCTAGGACAACGCAGAGCCTCACACGTGAAAACAGCCGCAGCAACCACGTGGAATCTGCCACTCCCTTTATTCCCACTGACGGGGTGAGCCTGGTGAAGGTGTTTACCAGGCTCAGCTCCCAGGCCCAGCCACGCGGAGTTCACCGACCTAGAACATGACCACAGCATCAGGACCTCACAGAGCTTCCTGGTTGACAGAACTATGCACAAAGTTAGGGAACTGCTGCCATGGGTGAGTCTGGAGACAGCAGGGAACAGTCCCCTGGGCCAAGGGGAGGCCCCTGGGGGCCCCCACTTACCCCAAACCCTCTGTCCCTCCACGGTGGGCACCATACTTCCCTCGAAAGGACCAACCAGTGAAATGGATTCCCCAGAAGGAGCTGGAGACGTATTCTTCAGTGTGGCCTTAAGATCCTGCAGGTTAGAACCCCCTGGATGGAAGAGGCCTGTTTCAAATCTACTCCACCAGAGTGCTAGGGAGGGGTCATGGAGATAGGCATTTTTACAAAGCTCACCAGCAGGCCATAATAGGCAACGAGGTTTGCAATCCTTCCAATTGCTACCCACCATGGGACTGAATCCACTTTACAAGGGAAGCTTATAAAAATCAAGAAATAGGAGCAGGCATTTGGCTCAGCAGTTAAGATGCCACTTGGAACAGGCACCTGCATCCCATAACAGAGTACCTAGGTTCCAGTCCTGCCTCTGCTTCCCATCTAGCGTCCTGCTAGTGTGGACTCTGGGAGGTGATGGCTCCAGTAGCTCAGCTTCAGCCATTCACTTGGGAGACCCGGATGGAGTTCTGGGGTCCATGGCTTTGGCGTGGCCCAGCCCCGGCTGTTGCAGGCATCTAAGGAGTAAAGCCAGCAGGTGGCAGATTCTCTCTCTCTCTCTCTCTCTCTCTCTCTCTCTCCCTCTTCTCTTTGGCACTCTGCCTTTAAAATAATAAAATAAATCTTATTAAAAAGCACACACACAGGAATCCTGACTCACAGTTAAGAGCTTCTCAGGTTTCAGCTGAAGGGATCCTAGGCCTGGGAGTTCAGATGCAGAGGGAAGGCTTTTACATCTGATCCTCTCAGTGCCATTCAAATAATTCCATTTAGGCTGCCAGCTCCACCAGCTTCTGAATTAGGGCTGCCTCCCATCTGCTAATTCATTTCCCTCACCAAGGGCAAGAAGGTTGGGGTTAAATTTTCTTTCTAATTGACAAATAATAGTTATGGGTTATAGCATGATGTTTGGATACATGTCTACTTTGCAGAATAGTTAGGTCAGCATAATTAGCATATCCAGCACCTCAACTATTCATCATTTCTTTGTAATGAGAACATACAAAGATCTCTCTTTTGGCTATTTTTGAAATATGATAAATTATGAGTGCTCTGAACAAGTTCATGGAGGGACAGGCATTTGGTGCAGCAGTAAAAGCACGGCTTAAGACACCTACCTCCTATATCAGAGTGCTTGGTTCAAGTCCAGGCTACTCCACTTCCCTGCTAATGTACACCCTGGGAGGCAGCAAATAACAGCTCACGTACCACTCCTGCCACCTGCATGGGAAGACCAGGGTGGAGTTTCTGAGTTCTTGGCTTCAGTCTAGCCCAGTTCCAGCTGTTGCAAGCATTTAGGGAGTAAACCAGTGGATGAAAGATCTCTCTATCTCTCTCTCTCACTCAATTTCATGGTCTCTGCCTCTTAAATAATCCTAATACTTTTTAAAAAGATAATATGAATTTTCCGTGAACTTTTTGAGGCCCCCTTACATTATGAGCTATAGTTATGTAGTCAACCTGCTGTGCAGTAAACTACCAGAATCTATTCCTCTATCAGATGATAACTTTTAGTTTTTAAAAGATTTATTTGTTTATTAGAGAGAGAGAGAGAGAGAGAGAGATCTTCCATCTGCTGGTTCACTCCCCAAATGGCTACAACCACCAGGGCTGGGCCAAGCTGAAGCCAGGAGCTTCTTCTGGATCTTCCATGTGAGTGCAGTGGCCCAAGCACTTGGTCCATCCTCTGCTGCCTTCCCAGGCACATTAGCAGGTAGCTGAATCAGAAGTGGAGCAGCCAGGACTCAAACCGGCGTCCATATGGGATGCCGGCACTGCAGGTGGAGGCTTAACCTTCTATGCCACAGCGCTGGCCCCAAATGATACCTTGTTGACCAACATCTCTCTCTCTGGAGGGCCCCCGCCACACACACACACACACAAAGCTCCTAGCAATCACCATTTTTCTTTCCACCTTAATGAGTTCAACATTTTTTAGATTCCACATGTAAGTCAAACCATGGTATGGCGGTTCCTCACGAAACTAGAACCATCACGTGACACAGCAATCTTCTGATTAGGCACACATCCAAAGGGACACAAATCAGTATGCTGAGATGTCAACACTCCTATTTTCATTTCAGCATGGATATGGAACAAAGCCTGTGTCCATCAGCAGATGAACAGATTGAAAATGAGGCACACACAATGTAATATTATTCAGCCTTAACATCTCAGGAAATTCTGTTGTTTGCAATGACCTGGATGAACCTAAAGGGCATTATATGAATTGAAAGTAGCCAGGCACAGAGAGACACTGTACTGTTCAACTGTTGATGCAAGAATAGATGAGATACAATTGTCCTCCAGCATCCTCAGGGGACCGCTTCCAGGGCCCCTGAGGGTACAAACAATCCTCAGATGCTCAAGCCCCTCCTACAAAATGGCTTAGCATTTGCATATAACCTCTGTATATCTCCTGTGTGCTCTAAATCATCTCGCAATTACTTAGCACACCTAACACAAACACTGCGCAAGTAGCTGTTACGTTGCATTGTACAGGGAGCAATGACAAGCAGAACAGGTCTCTACGTTTTCCCCCCCAGGTATTTTCTACCTACGGTGGTCTGACTCTCTGAATGTAGAAGCCGTGGATTCCAAGGGCCAACTGTAAAGTCAGAAGTGGAAAACAGAGGAGGCAGAATCACCTTCCGAGGCAGGGCCTTCTGTGCAGCCAAGCAGGCTCCTCCAGATGAGACTTTCAGCTGTGGCATTATTTCATCTGCTGGGCTAGGTAAGCGTTTCGGGGGTTGTCCCATGCATTGCTGGGCATTAGGCATTAGAGTTGTGACAACTGTCCCAAGACATGACAACCAAAACCATCTCCAGATCTTACGAAATGTCCCCTGGGTGAGCCAAACCTGATCTCAGGCAAGAACTACTGCCCTAGAAGTCCCCGGAGGTCCCCAACACTCCTCTCCCTGCCACCAGTCAGATCAGAAACCAGACTCATTTCTCTCTGCAACTGAGAAACCAAACTATTTCCTTTCCAAAACAGAGTGGCCTAAGACGAGACTCTTTGTGACTTGAAGATGGCCTCAAGCCGGGTCCCAGAGCTCGGTCTGTGGCCACCAGCCCGTTCTCAGTCTGACATAGCTTGTTCCGTCATGATTAAGCAGACTCTATTAGAAGCCCGGGACTCCATACACAAGGTCAGATGTGTCATCGGCCTCAAAACAAAGCACAATGAAGAGGGTGGCAAAGAATGGAACCATCCCACAGGGATGCGTGGGATTTCAATTGGGCAGAAATTGCATCTCGGTGTTCTCAGTAAAATTCCCTTTCTTCTGGAAGGTCCAGGGCCTTTGCATGCCCAGCACAGGAAGCACCAGAGCTGACAGAGACAGTTCATCCCACACAGGAGTCAGCTTCTCTCACTAAGACCCCCTTCTCAATACTAACTTACCCATTCTCTCTAAGACTTCTGAGCAACGTGCACAGCCCGGCCTGCTGTTGCAGTTTTAAAGACCAATTAGGGAAAGGTGTGAATGATTGCCAGGTCAATAGACTATGGAAATAAATAAGTATGGCTAACCTTGACATTCTGATGGCTTTTATATCCAACATGATTCTAAGAATTCGGTTTGACTTTGGAGAAATCTCATAAGAAGCAGAAGTAGTCATCTTCCAAGGCCCCTTACCCAAGCACAACTGGTGTTGAGCAATCAATCATTCATTCAACGAATATCCATCAAATGCCACCGGGTACCCAACACTGTTCCTGGACATTAGAGAACAGCAGTCAAAAATGAGACAAACCCTTGCCCACACACAGCTTACGTTCAAGTGAATTTCTTGGTGAATTCTGTACAATTTTTCAACAAAGCATGTTTGTTTAAAGAAGGAACTAGAGGGCAGGTACTGTGGCACAGAAGGCTAAGCCTCTGCCTGTAGTGCCAGCATCTCATATGGGTGCCAGTTCAAGTCCTGGCTGCTGGACTTCCAATCTAGCTCTCTGCTAATGGCCTGGGAAAACAGTGGAAGATGGCCCAAGTGCTTGGGCCCCTGCATCCACGTAGGAGAAATGGAAGAAGCTCCTGGCTCCTGGCTTCTGATCAGCTCAGCTCCAGCTATTATGGCCATTTGGGGAATCAGTGGATGGAAGATCTCTTTCTTTCTCTGTCTCTCTTTTCTCTGTCTGTAACTCTACTTCCCAAATAAATAATTTTAAAAAGAAGAAGAAGAAACTAGAAGTGAGAACATGAATTAACCAGCTCAGAAGCTTTTGTTAAGTTATCACTTCAGCGGTAAAAAGCCAAACAGAACTTCTGTAGATTTGAGGCAGTAGATAAAAATGGAGAAAGAAATGAATAGTATTGGTAAGCAAGATGTAGTGCGAACTTATCACAAAGAGGCTTGAAGGTGAATTTACCAATAGCGGTAAAATTAGGCTATTTTAACCTATGGCACCAGGGCATCTAGAAGGGCATAGGTCCTAGAACGATTCAGAAAGCAAAATGAAGCCAAAATTTGTAGGAGAGGAGAGGGGAGAAGGGAGGGAGGGAGGGAAGACGAGAGAGACAAGCAGCGTACATCTCTAGATGGTGAGTTAGCTGTGGCGTTCCACTGAAAAGAGTTCTGTGCCCAGGGAGGCACGGGGGAATGGAGATTATGATGCTGGCATACCTACAAGATCCAACTGGCACAGCAAAACCGGCCTCTCCTCCACACAGCAGCAGGCAGCCTCTTCCTGTGCCTCTTCGGACAGAGAACCGCAGAAGGCAGAAGAAGCCATTCAGGTCACTCCAGCAGGTGCTGGGGCAGCAGGAGTCCTATGCTCCAGGGAGAATCAATGCTGTGGGAATCTGGGAGTGAATCTGGAAGTTGGCATTCTGGAGAAGTGAGGATAACGGCCTGTCTCATTGAGAGCATCAGCCCCCGGGAAGCAGCAGCAGCCGCACTCCGCGAGCCCAGCCCGGCTGGCCTGCTGTCCGCCTGGCTGAGCTCCGTGCCACTGCAAGGTCACGTGTGTCTGGGTGTTTGTGAGCGTATTACCCGGTTGTTTGTTTGTTTCCATCTTCCCTATAAACAGTTTGGTCTCCTTCCGGGGAAAAGAAATGATGTGAGCAGAGCACAGCACACACACACGCTCTCAAAAATACTCTGTGTGGGTAACCAGGAAACCCACGCTTGTTCTAGGGTGAGGGGAACCTTTAAGTGGAAGACCCTGGCTTTTCTCGCGGTTGCATCTCATGCTGAGTACCGGTTAATACGGTTGAAGTCATGGGTTTTTGCCTTCATCGTTTTCATTTATTTGTGAGGCAGACAGACAGATGGAAAGAGATGGCACTCTCATCTGATGGTGCCTTGCCCAGATGCCCACAAACCCTCTCAAACATTCCCCCACACGCCTTCCCCTTGTTCCACTAGGGCTCATGTCAGCAGTCTGCAACTCCGTCCAGGTCTCCCACATGGGTGGCAGGAACCCAATGACTTCAGCCATCACCATTAACCTCCTAGGGTCTGCGTTAGTAAGAAACTGGAGTTAGGAGCCAGGAGTTGAATTTCGGTACTCTGACATGGGACATGGCATCTTAACTGCCTGGCCACACATCTGCCCCACGAATGATATATTTCCTTAAAAATTACAGGAGGAGCTCTTCGGTTATGTAGCAATGCTGTGGTTAGCTCTCTAGGTTCATGAGCGAAGAAAACACGTGTGTAGATTAGAATCCTGGTTTGTCCAGCATGGTTGCAAATTCTTCTACAATTCGCCTCCATTGCCTGGCTTAGGAGGATGTTATTTTATGCCTCTGTTATGTATTTAGAAGGCAATGGTTCTGTGCTTTCTATGCTGTGAGGGAGCATCACGGGAGCCTGTGCTTTGCTGCTGCCTCTGCCTGCCACCTCTCCTGCCTCCATCTTGCTTGTGTGGCTCCATCATCCCCGTCAGGTTCTAACTTAAATGTCACAGCCTCCAGGAAACCTTCCCAACTCTCTCTACCCCGCCCCCCAGACCCCCCACACCCTCCTTCAGAGCTGATATCTAAAAGTCTGCCTTGTTTCTTGACGTACTGATCATTTATCATCTGTCTATTTCACTAGAAATAAGGCCCATGAGGCCAGAGATCGGTCTGTTTGCTCACTACAAATTCCTTCATGACACATAATTGGATTGAATGAATGACCGAATGAATAAATGATTGAGGGACAAGATCACTTTGCCATCATAGGATCCTTTCTCTCTTTTTAAAGAATATTTATTTATTTGAAAGGCAGGGCAACAGAGAGATGGGCAGAAAGAGACAGAGACAGAGAATCTCTTGCATCCACTGGCTCATTCCCCAAATGCCTGTAACAGCTAGGACTGGGCCAGGGCAAAATCAGGAACCAAGATCTCCATCGAGGTCTCCCATGTGGGGTGCAGGGACCCAAGTGCTGAGGCCATTATTTGCTGCCTTTCCATGCGCTTTAGCAGGAAGCTGGATAGGAAGCAGAGGAGCCGGGACTTGAACTGGTGCTCCCATGTGGGATGCTGGCTTCACAAGCAACCTCATCTGTTTTGGCCTTTCCTTCCTCCATGTAAAATACTGTTAACAACACCCAACTCAGAAATGAGAAATTCAAATGGAAAGGAAGTTCTTTTTGCAGGAACCCTGATGACGACAGTGTGGCCACGCTATGTAGGAGTTCACGGAGGCCACCAAGAGACGTGGGAGGAGCCCTGAGGGAGCCACACAGGATCTCCACCCACCTGATGGCACATGGCAGGTCCAAAGGCAAACTTGAAGAATGGACAAAGAAATGTCTCCTGGCTCAACATATGTATTCACACATGCTAGTTTCGACTTAAAGGTTCACCCAGACCCCCAAACACCACGACCTTTTAATTATGTGAGCAGATACACAGGAGATCTCTCAGAGTTATTCAAAATTGGAAACATATGCCATAGGGAATAAAGCCATGCAAACATCATACTCAGAATTGAAATACATGATGCGTAACTATTCAATAATGCAAATGAATACACACACACACACACCTGAATTTATGGCTCCAAATGAGTGTAGTGCCTTGGAAAGTGGTCACGGGGAGGGTCTCTGCACTTATCCCAACAATGATTCCATTCATCAAACCACAGCTGGATTCCCCCCTTTGAAATTTCCATGAGAAAATTAAGACAGTGGTTAAAACACTGCCTCTCATGTGGAATTGTGTCCATGTGGCTCTGTTTGATTTTTGAAAATTACCAAATAGAAATTCAGAGCATATCCTGGGGGGCGTCCAGGCAGGTAATTCCCAATATTCTCCTGCAATAAGGAAGCTTGGTTTTCTTGTCTGTTCAGAAAGTAGCTTTCAAGGCAATAGGCAAAGGTGAAATTCACAAGATGCTTCACTGGTAGCATCACTGACATAAGCATATAATTTCTTCAAGTAGGGAAGCTTGAAAGACAACATTCTGGGTGATCTGTAACATGTAATATATTTATTTAAAAATTCTATATGATTACTTACAGAACATCCTTCTATGAAATAAGGTAGCTTGCAAATGTGCACAACTCCCACTACTAACTCCCTATGTGTTACCGTAAGGAGCTGTATGTCTCCATTCTGCTATCTAATGTGAGAAATTAAAATATAACTCCTGTTGCTTTTCAATCAGTCATGGGCAAAATCGGGAGGTGGACTGCTATAAACACAATTAATCATTTGTTTTATAAAAGTCACAGGACTGCATAATTATAACTTTGCTTTTTTAATACTCAAAAAATAATGAATGCTCAAAACAGAAAAATTGGAAAACAGTAAGTTTAAGCAATAAGTAACAAACAACCACAATCCCAAAGACCTATAAATAATCAAGGTAGACATCTGGGCATATATATCCTTCTAGAACTTTCCCTAGCATGTGAGTGTGTGTGCACTGTAGATGACACACTTGGGATAGACAGTCTATTCTGTTACTTACTGGCTGTGGGACTTTCAGCAAAAA
The DNA here is from genome assembly GCF_033115175.1 of Lepus europaeus. Taxonomy (NCBI): domain Eukaryota; kingdom Metazoa; phylum Chordata; class Mammalia; order Lagomorpha; family Leporidae; genus Lepus; species Lepus europaeus. Next base: position 46,011,764 of record NC_084835.1, read on the forward strand.
ACTCTGTGCCTCCTTTCCACCATCTGTAAAATGGGAATATTGCTTTCCTCGTGCATTGTTGGAACAATTAAATAACATAGGAGAACCTACAGCTCATAGACTACTGTCTGTCACATAGTAGGTACTCAAATTAACTTTCTCAAAAGTATCATTATTATATAATTTGGAAGGCATCTGTTTTTACTGAAGCATTTTCCTCGACACTTTTAAATTTTATTACAAGAGCTATCAATCTGTCACCCAGAACTGTCCACAGACAAAAAGTTATAGCCTGGGATGAAGGCAGTGACAGCAAAACTAGCTGTCAGAATTAAAAATAAAACAAAAGTCCTATAATTCACTACTGAACCAACAGAATTAGCATCCCCTGACAGTGGGTTCAGGTAAAAATTTGTTAACATTCTTTTAGATAAACATGATCAATTTCACCCCCCCCCCTTTCCAGGGGATTTCTGTCCATATCTGGAGACAACTTTCACAACTTGGGCAGGAGGCAAGGGGGTTACTGGCATCTGGTGGGTAGGCACCAGGGAAGCTGTGAAGCACCCTACAGGACACAGGAGAGCCATTTGAAATGTCATTAGTGCAGGAGCTAAGAAACCCTGTCTGACCCCAACTAGCATCACAACCAAGTCACTTTCCCACCAATAACGGGGATCCTCACCACAGCTCACACTTACTGAGCATGAATGCCAAACGCTGTGTTAACTGTGGCCTCTGTTATCATACGCACTTTACTGACGAGGAAATAGACTATGAGGATGAATAACTTCACCTCGAATCACCAGCTAACAAGTGACTTAACTCTAACTTGACCTCACTTCCTTTCATTCTTGAGTCTATGTTCTCAACACTAATACTCTTCTGCCTTTCCGTGTGCTTCTCTTTGTCTCTAGGTCTTTAAGGAGATGCTTCATTGACATTGACAGTGGTAGAGATTCCATCTCGTATGCAAACTCCTTTGACATTCTAGCAGAAGCCTGGGATACCATGTTGAGAAAGATCCTGAGGTCCTGACCTGGATGGTTCAACAGAAAGAAAGCCATGATCGATTACTGATGTCTGCTATGGGGATGGTAGGAAGAGTAGCGGTGTCTGTGCCACATCTCTGTCGTCCTTGGACTAGTTGATCTTTATTTGAGGTCTTTTTAAGAGCCAACCACCTACGTTCTTAGTTGTACCCCTCCCCCCATGAACAGCTTCAATTCTTGGCCAAGAGCCACTTGCAGACCTGTGCACATCAAAGAGAATGAAGGACTAAGCAATCTACTGCAAGGGTTTCATTCAACACACAGTTTTCCCTGGTTACAGAGAAACTGCTTCGCCTACAGAAGACAGCAAACATCAAAGTTGGTGAAAATCACAGCACACCTCCACCCAGAGTCAAAGCCAAGAACAAACAACTTTTGGGGCTGGACTGATTTCATAAGATAATCTGAGTGACTGAAGTGGAAAACAGCAATGACTACAAACTTGAGGGAGGCCAAAAAATAATCTATTACATTTTTTAAAAATTATGCAATGTTTACCAAACTGAAATCACTGGGAGAAAAAAAAAAGAATCACACAAACTTTACTAAACAAAGTCACATAGAGACAAACATTTAAACCACTATAACCAAGACAAGGAACTGCAGCTTGTTTTTAGTTACAAAGATCTGAAGGATGGGAGTGGGAAATAAACAAAAGTCCAAAGGGAAAATCATTAATAAGATACTCTGAACTATTTTCCCACAAGTAATTTCTTTGAAGAGAAAAAAAAAAGCCAAGCTATACTCCTCTATGTTAAAAAAAAAAAAAAAAAAAAGCCAATCTCCTGCATTCCTGTCCAACTAAAACCTCTTTGCAAGCAGTCAACCAAAGAGCTGAAATTCCGTTGTCATAGCATTATGTCTGTGGGGTACCACTTCAGAAAACCTTACCAACAAAAAAAGAGCTGAGTAATTAATATGAGCCTCTTGTAAGCAAGGAAGAAAGAAAATTAACAAAATGAAACCCACCCAAAAAGAAACTACCAGAAACCTGGATTTACATCCCTGCAGTGTATAATTGTAAGAGCTTCCTGTTTAGTAACAACAACAAACAAATACACACACACATACACACACACAAAACCACCCACATCAAGTTTCCCAGGAAGTTTGATATTTAAGTAAAACATGTGGTCTTCTTTAGTGAGACAGACGTAAGCCAGCTCTACCACTGATGGATGAACTGCTGTAGCTTTTATCAAAGGAGTGGAAAACAGATTCCAAGCGTTCTCTTTCTATCTGCCTGAAAGATTCCTGAGAGACATATGGACATGCAACAACATAGAATTTTTTCTTACGAAATAAGCTTTGCTCAAACCAAATCATCAAGGTAAAGCAATTTACAACACAAAGCAAATCAGTATTGAAAACTCTGTTTAAGTAAGATGGATTTTGCGAATGTCAAGCTTGAGGCAACTCAGCAAGAAATAACAACGGTGCTAGATTTTTTTTTTTTTACAGCCCGGACATCTTAGTTTGTCCACAAGGGACCCAAATGCTGTGATGAAGAGTGGAAGTCAGTGACTGCCCAGATGTTATGTCACCGTGGGCTGGGATTCCCTGTGTTACTCTGTCTCTAAGCATTACTGGGAGTTTGCTAAGAGGGCTTTGCCCACATCTTCTCTGTCACTTCACACTCACAACTACATTTAGTAACTTACTCCAGTGGGACTGCCCTTGGCCTTACATGTTCACTGTGACAGGTGTACTTGAAAGAATCAAATTCTCATCTTTGGGAATTTTCTCAGTTAATAAATACTTTTTCTACCACATCAAAGCCTATAGTATCCTCACCGATTTCCAACACCACCACCACCCCCTTCTGCAATTCCTACCTCTATATTGGATGCAACAGTAATATCTCTGCCTCCTAAGAGTTATGGGAGAATTATGCTAGTTCAATTTCTCTGAGAAGCAGTCAGCCAGAGTGGATTACATGTGCAGGAGCTTTGTGGAGAGCTGGTAGAGACTAAGAGAGCATGTGCCCAGGAAGCTGGTTTGACTGCGTGGAATAGATAGGCAAGAAGGGAGTTGGAGTAGGGAAAGTCTTGGGCTGTGATGTAGTCCTAGGGAAGTTTCAGAGTCCCAGAGCCAAATCACTTGTGTCTCCTGGTAACAGGCTTCCACCACTGTCCCTGCCACACTCGGTCATCAGTGGGGAGAAGGCTGTGGGAGGTGTGGCCTTGAGGTGAACACAATGGTGAGTTCAGGGTGCAGAATGTGGGAACCATTAGTCAATGATGCCTCCCTCTGCGGGGAATCTGGAAGAAGCTTCTTCATGGCCATCCCAGGATTCAATGGGCTAGCACACATGAAGCTCCTATCCTCGCCTCAGAGTAAGAGCTCCAGTGGTGACGAGGAGGATGCTGGCTATGATTGAGATGTGGCTTGTCTCCCAGAGGTACATGTGTTGGAAGCTTGGCGGCCAGGGTGTCAGTGTCAAGATGGCAGGAACTTTAAGTGGTAGGACATTAGTCATGGGGACACCATCTCAAGAATGGATTAGTCTTGCCTTGTGGGAATGGGTCAGGTCTGGCAGGAGTGTATTCACTCCCAAGAGAGTGGGGGAGTTCTGGCCCCTCTCTAGTCTCCAGCTGCTTTGCTTGAACAGGTACCCTTTCCATGCAGCCAGCTCCCTTTCTGTCTCTCCTCCATGCAGTGATAGCTGGAGACCCCAGCAGGAAGTCGATCATGCTGATTGGACTCCCCAGTCACAAGAACCTTCAGCCAAGTGCACCCCTCTGTAAAGCACCCGGCCTCAGAGATTATGTTGTACCAACACAAAATGGACCAGGACGATCTCAGATGTGAGGACACCACACTTCTTCCTCTATGAAAGTCTTGGAATTTGACTCACAGTTTTCCTCCACACATCCTGACAGCATGCTGTGACACTGCAAACATCCTTGTGTGTGAGATAATCCAATACACCTTGCATTCCTGCGCTCAGAGGCCCCTCCCCTTCCAAACACATCAGTGAACAACTACTGGACAGTAGGCTGTATCTTATCACCACCCAAACAATCCAGATAAGCTTTATGTCATCCCAGCTGGAGAAACATGAATATTCCTGGCAATTAAAGCCTTAAAAAATATAAATATAAGAAGAGGAGACTGAAACAGAGCCTGGCAGGCTTCATAAAGTGAGGGCACAGAGGTGGGCGTCAGCAAGGTGGGAGTCCAGGGAGGTCCACGTGGCTCAGGTCTGCAGGGCAGAGCTCCAGATAAGGGGGACCCCTTGATTACCCAGATGGGAACTGATCATGCATTTAAGGACACTACCCAGAGCTTTGGGGCAAACACCCACAAAGATGAAAAGGTACAACCCTTGCAGCTCACATACAGCTGGAAGCAGTGGATGATCCCTGCGGCTGGAGTGGAAGGCCTCATGATTCACAGGGCATCAGGTAGGAATGAGGAATGATTAGCCCTGGAGAAGATGTTGATCTGGTCTCCCCAAGCAAAGATTAAATGCCAGATCTACAGGGAACAAACCATTTTCAAATACCATAACCTTGTCCCAGAACGGAGCTTGGAAATGCTTACAGGAATATAAAAATAGCCAGAATACACCTAGGTAAAATTCACAATGTCTGGCATCCTATCAACACTCACCAGTTATTTAAAGAAGCAGGAAAATAGGATCTATAATACCTAGAAAAGTCAATAAAAACCAACCCAGAGCTGACCCAGATGATCAGACAAAAACATTAAAAGTTATTATAACTGTGTCCTGGGGGAAATTAGAAAATATCTTTAATTGCATAAAAATAACATGCAACACATTAAAATGTGCTGCATACAGCTTCAACGGTCTTAGATGGAAATTTACAGCATTCACTGTGATTAGAAACAAAAGTTCGGGGCCAGCGCTGTGGCGTATCAGGTAAAGCTGCCGCCTGCAGTGCCAGCATCCCAAGTGGGTTCCGGTTCGAGTCCCAGCTGCTCCTCTTCCCACCCAGCTCTCTGTTATGGCCTGAGAAGGCAGCGGAAGGTGGCCCAAGTCCTTGGGCCCCTGCACCCATGTGGGAAGACCCGGAGGAGGCTCTTGGCTCCTGGCTTCCGATTAGCACGGCTCCAGTTGTGGTGGCCAACTGGGGAGTGAACCAGCAGATGGAAGACCTCTCTTTCTCTGCCTCTCCTTCTCTCTGTGTCTAACTCTGACTTTCAAATAAATAAATAAATCTTTAAAAAAAGAGAAAAGAAACAAAAGTTCAACTAAACACGTTAGCATCCAACCTAAGAAACATAAAAAAGAGGAACTAATCCCAAAGGAAGCAGAAGAAAGAACTGATAGATGCAATAATCAATAAAATTGAGAAAGTCAAAATAACAACTGGTTCTTTAAAAAGATCAATAAAATAGATAAGCCATTAGGTAGATGCACATAAAAAAATAGAAAGAACATAAATGGCCAACATCAGGAAATGAAGGCTTCTTTGTTTTCTTTTGTTTTTAAGGTTTATTTCCATGTATTTGAAAGAATGAATTGGAAGTGGAGCATCTGGAACTGGAACAGTTACACACAGTGTCACAGGTGGTGGCTTGGCTCAACCTACTGTATGTACCACAATGCCAGCCCCCCAGCATCAGGAATGAAAGAGGGAAAATAACTACAAACTCCACAGATATTGAAATGATAGCAAGGAATACGTGTAGTCATTCTATGCACATAATGAAAAAACTTAGTAATAATGCATCAATTTCTCATAAGCCGAAATCTAGCTAAATTCACCCACGAAAAAAGAACTAACCTGAATAATCTTATTTTTCGAAATCAAATTCGTTATCAAAAATCTTTCCTACAAAAAAAATGAAAAAAGCCCAACTACACAGTCTCTTCCAGTCTCAGATGATTTCACTGGCAAATTCTAACAAAACCAATTCTAAACAGCCTTTTCCAGAAAGTAGAAGAGGCAGGAACACTTTCCCACTCCTCTCATGAGGTTAGCATTAACCTGATGCCAAAACCAGACAAATACAATACAAAAAACCTACAGACCAATATCCCTGATGAGTAGAGCTGCAAAAACGCTCAACAAAATAATAGAAATTCAAATCCAAAATGGATAAAAGGCAAACCTAGCCGGCACCGAGTCTCACTAGGCTAATCCTCCATCTGCGGCGCCAGCACACTGGGTTCTTGTCCTGGTTGGGGCGCTGGATTCTGTCCCAGTTGTTCCTCTTCCAGTCCAGCTCTCTGCTATGGCCCAGGAGGGCAGTGGAGGATGGCCCAAGTGCTTGGGCCCTGCACCCCATGGGAGACCAGGAGAAGCACCTGGCTCTCAGCTTCGGATCAGGGCGGTGCGCCGGCCGCAGTGGCCATCAGAGGGTGAACCAACGGTAAAGGAAGACCTTTCTTTCTATCTCTCTCTCTCACTATCCACTCTGCCTGTTTGGAAAAAAAAAAAAAAAAGGCAAACCTTCTACAACTAAGTAGGGTTTATTCCAGTAATGCAAGGCTATTTAATCAACAATTAATCAATGTTATCACTATGCCAAAGGTCAACAGAAGTACCGCATGATCATATAATTGATGCAAAAAATATACGCGATAAGCATCCATAGCCATTGATGATAAGAAAAGCTTCAGCAAACTGGGAACAGCAAGAATGAAGATCAGCATGTTCAAAAGTAAAAGACTGAATGTTTCCCCAAGATTGGGAAGAATGATGCCTTTGTGAACGTCATCCTGGAAGTCCCACACTGGGTAATTAACCAACAGCAGAAATAAAAGCCATTTAGATCAGAAAGGAAGACCTACTCACAGACAACATGACAATCCAGGAAGAAAATCCCAAGAAATTTAAAAAACAAAACCTCTTAGAACTAATAAATAAATTTAGTGTGATCCTAAGATCAAGTTCAGCAAACAAAAATATATTTGTGGGGCCAGCGCTGAGGCATAGTAGCTTACACCTCCCCTGTGTGCTGGCATTCCATATGGGTGCCGGTTTGAATCCCAGATATTCTGCTTATGAACCAGCTCCCTGCTAATGTGTCTGGGAAAGTAGTAGAAGATGGTCCAAGTGCTTGGGACCTGCACCCACGAGGGAGATCTGGAAGAAGCTCCTGGCTCCTGGCTTCAGATTGGCCCAGCTCCGGCTGTTGTGGCCATTTGGGGAGTGAACCAGTGGAAGGAAGACCTCTCACTTTCTCAATCTCTACCTCTCCCCACCCATGTAACTCTGCTTCTCAAATAAGTCTTAAAATAACAACAATAATAAATCTATTGCATTTCTAGTAACTACTAATGCACAGTTGGAACTTCAATTTCTAAAGAATCTCATTTATAACAGCTCCAAAAAATAGAGAAGAAGCAATACTTTGGTACAAAATCTAGCAAAATATCTACAGACTATATATGAGAAAGTCTTTTAAAAATTCATGGAAGTGTATATTAGAAAAAAAACTGCATTAATCTCAAAACTTTTTTGCACCACCATAATCCTTAAATTTCTCCATAAACTTACTGTAGTACCTTCAAAATACTACATAAAATACCACAAAATAAGTAAATGAAAAGACATACCATGTTTATGGACTGAAACACTCAATATCATGAAGATGTAAATTCTCCACAAGTTGATCTATAAATTTAGTAGGATTCTAGTCAAAATCCCAGCAATACCTTTTTTTTTTTTGCAGATAAAGACAAGGAGATTCCAAAATTTATGTTGAAAAGCAAACAACTATATAAAAAAAAGCAATTTTGAAAAAGAAGAGGAAAGTAGGAGGACTTATGCAACTTATATTTTCAAAGTTTTATTCATTTGAGGGAGACAGAGACAAAGAGCTCCCTCAGCTGGTTTGCTCTCCAAATGTCGGCTGCCACTAGGGTTGGGCTGAGGATCATGGCAGAAGCTGGAACTCCACCCAGGCCTCCCCTGTGGGTGTCAGGAACCCAATTACTGAGCCATCACTGTTTCTTTCCAGGGTCTGCATCGCGGGAAGCTGGTTATGAGGAGCTGGAGATGGGAATCAAATCCAGTAATTCAAAGTGGGACATGGGTAACTGAATCCCCAAGTAAAATACCCACCCTGGAATTACAAAACTCTTTGAAAAACAGAGATGAGACAACTTGAGACCTTGTGTTAAACAGAGTTCTTAACTAACGTCTATAACCCAATTCATATAAGAAAAATTGATATACTGGACTTCATCAAAACTTAAAACTTTTGTTATGCAAAAGACATAACAAGACAGATAAACTAATAACTGGGAAAAAATATTTAGAAGTCTTCCGATGAACTTGGATCCAAAATATATAAACAACTCTGAAAACTCAACAGAAACAGATTTCAAAATGAGAAAATTGTTTGAACACACATTTCACGAGGAAAGTATATGGGTGACGATGCTCAATGTCATTGTCCATTAGAGAAATGAGAATTAGGTTCCATGACCCATCGATTAGAATGTCCAAAGAAACTGTCAAGACAAAGGCACCGCCAAGAATACGGAGCCACAGAGATTCTCATTCTTTGACAGTGGGACATAAATTGATACAATCAGTCTGGAAAGCTGAGTTGAAGACATGCTCACTCACATGACTCAGCAATCTCACTCCTATGTATTGACTCCAGATAAAGGAAAATGAAGCTCACACAAATATCTGCATGTAGGGGCTGTTGTTGTGACGAAGCAGGTTAGGTTGCCACCTGCAACACCTGCATCCCCTATGAGTGCTGGTTAGAGTTCCAGCTGCTCCGCTTCCGATCCAGCTCCCTGCTGGCATGCCTGGGAAGGCAGCTGAAGATAGCCCCAGTGCTCGGGCCTCTGCACCCACATGGGACACCTGGATGGACTTCAGGCTCCTGGCTTTGGCTTGGCCTAGCCTGGCCCTGGCTGTGGCAACCATTTGGGGAGTGAACCAGTGGATGGAAGATTTTGCTGTCTCTCCCTCTCTATAACTCTGCCTTGCAAATAAATAAATAAATATTTTCCTTAAAAATCTGCACAAAAATGCTTGTAACTTAACATGACTAAGCTTTTCTTTTTTTCTTTTTTCTTTTATTTAAATATTTATTTATTTATTTGAAAGAGAGGGTTACAGAGAGGCAGAGGCAGAAAGAGAAAGAGAGAGAGGTCTTCCACCTGCTGGTTCACTCTTCAAATAGCTGTAAAGCCTGGAGCTGGGCCTATCCTAAGCCAGGAGCCAGGAGTTTCCTCTGGGTCTCCCACATGGATACAGGGGCCCAAGGACTTGGGCCATCTTCTGCTGCTTTCCCAGGCCACAGTAGAGATCTGGATGGGAAGTGGAGCAGCTGGGACTCAAACCGGCACCCATATAGGACACTGTTGCTGCAGGCAGCAGCTTTACCAGCTATGCCACAGCGCTGGTCCTAAGGTTTTCTTTTAAAAATGGTTCAATTACATGTTATGGACATTTGACTGTGACAAAAGAAAGAAAAGAACACACCTTTCCTTTCTGAGAGAAAAAAAATTGCAACAGCTTATTCATAATTGCCCAAACAGGCAACAGCTCAAATGTCCTTCAACAGTGAGTGGATTAATTACTTATGATACATCCATAGCACGGAACACTACCCAGCAGTGACAAAGAACTCCTCATAGACACAACAATTGGGATGACTTTTAAGGGCATTAAGCAGAGCGAAGAAAGCCAGTCTCAAAGGGTTACATAATGTATGATTTTATCTATGTGTCATATTGGAAAAGGTAGAATTATAGGGATGAAGAATAGCTCATTAGCTTCCAGCAGTTAGGAGGGAGGGGCAGACTGTGTTTTGGGTAATGGATCTGTCGTGGATCCTGATCGTGGTGTTGGTTACACGAATCTATGTATGGCAAACTCATAGAACTCTACACCAAGCAAGTCAATTTATGCTGTACAAACTTGAAGAACAAAGGAATAAACCAAGTCCATCATCTTTTAAAATTTTTATTTGAAAGGCAGAGTGACAAAGAGGGAGGAGAGACAAAAAAATGAGTGAGAGAGATAGAGAGATCTTCCACCTGCTGGTTCACTCCTCAACTGCCTGCAGCAGCTGTGGCTGGGCCAGGCCTTTTTTTTTTTTTTTTTTTTTAAACAGGCGGAGTGGATAGTGAGAAAGAGAGAGAGAGAGAAAGGTCTGCCTTTTTGCCGTTGGTTCACCCTCCAATGGCCGCTGCGGCTGGCGCACCGCGCTGATCCAAAGCCAGGAGCCAGGTGCTTCTCCTGATCTCCCATGTGGGTGCAGGACCCAAACACTTGGGCCATCCTCCACTGCCTTCCCGGGCCATAGCAGAGAGCTGGCCTGGAAGAGGGGCAACCGGGATAGAATCCGGCGCCCCAACCGGGACTAGAACCTGGTGTGCCGGCGCCGCAAGGCGGAGGATTAGCCTGTTAAGCCACGGCGCCGGCCTAGGGCAAGGCCTTTTTAACAATAGCAACCCCTACCACCAAACAAACAGAAACCACAGACAGCCAAGTCTTCTCACTGCATTCTGGAAGGGTGAACGCAGCCCAACTGACAGGTACTCTGAGCCCTTCTTCCCTACTATTTGGCAGAAAGACATCAGGTCCTGTCGACTGCAGAATCTGAACTGTCTCCGGAACTGGTTCTCTCCTTGCTAACCCCAATAGGATTTCTTTAGTTCTACACTTTATACATTCCAGTCTGGATTTGTACTGCCTCCTATATAGTTTTCCTGGTTCCAGTTTCAATTTGTCTTTTCAATATTCTCCTCCCCTCTTTTCTTTTAAAACATTGATTTATTTATTTTCAAGTCAGAGTTACACAGAGAGAGGAGAGACAGAGAGAGAGAGAGAGAGAGAAAGAGAGAGAAAGAGAGAGAGAGGGAGGTCTTCCATCTGCTGGTCCACTCCCCAGTTGGCCGCAATGGCCGGAGCTGTGCCAATCCAAATCCAAGAGCCAGGAGCTTCTTCCCGGTCTCCCACGCTGGTGCAGGGGCCCAAGGACTTGGGCCATCTTCCACTGCTTCCCCAGGCCATAGCAGAGAGCTGGATGGGAAGTGGAGCAGCCAGGACTGGAACCGGCACCCATATGGGATGCAGGTGCTTCAGGCCAGGGCATTAACCCACTGTGCCACAGTGCCAGCCAAGAAAGGTCTTCCATCTCTTGGTTCACTCACCAAATGACTGCCACAGCTAAACTGGGCCTGGCAGAAGGCAAGAACCTGGAACTCCATCCAGGTCTCCCACATGGCTGGCAGGGGCCCAAGTATTTGGACCATCATTACTGCTTTCCCGGGTCATTAGCAGGAACTGGATGAGAAGTGGAGCAGCTGGGATTTAAACCAGAGCTCATATGGGATGCTGGCATTGCAAGTGGAAGCTTAACCAGATGCTCCACAATGCTGGCTCCTGTCCTTTGAATTTCCACAGACAGCCTTTTGCTTAAAACAAACAAATCCTCCAATGATCTGCCATCACCTTCCAAGGTAAAAGTCCAAACTCTGACTCCCTTCTCCTACACTCACCCCTTCACACCTGCTTCTCCCTCTTATCTTTGCTATCTTCATTTGAAAACTTCCTGTATGTCCTCTAAGGCTTCATTCCAACATCCCCAGGGGGAATGTTACTCTCCCCAGACACCTATAAATCCTAGAGAGTGTGCTTGGGCACCTTTCCACACGAGCACAGGCATGGAGTCTCCTCCAGGTCCAATGGCAAACACAGGGCCTGGCAGTGAGTGGTGTTCCAATACCACTTTGTCTAAATGGAATTAGAGGGCCTTTGCTGTGGTGTAGCAGGTTAAGCCTCTGCCTGAGGCGCCAGCATCCCATATGGGCACCGGTTCTAGTCCTGGCTGCTTCTCCTCTGATCCAGCTCCCTGCTAATGCACCTGGGAAAGCAGTGGAAGATGGTCCAAGTGCTTGGGCCCCTGCACCCACGTGGGGGAGACCCAGAAGAAGCTCTTGGCTCCTGCCTTCGGAGCGGCCCAGCTCCAGCCATTGTGACCATTTGGGGAATAAACCAGAAGATGAAAGATCTCTCTCTCTCTCTCTCTCTCTCTCTGTAACTCTGCCTCTCAAGTAAATAAATAAATAAATAAATAAAAAAGAAATGGAATTAAAATAACTGATAGCAACTTAAGAAAACATCAGAGTACCGTCCCAGTGTCCTGGAGCGACAGCTTCAGTCCCTAGCATATTTTTACCAGTTTGTTATGAAGTCCTTACCAGGGGCTTAGCTGTGCAGTGGTATATCAGAGTTGATGGGAAAAGGACAGAAACACACAGACTGGGGAAGCTAATAATATTCCGGCAAGATTAATGCCCCAGATCCTGACTCCTTTTAATATTTATTCTAATACCATTTTTCCTCTTTAATAGAATATGAGAGTCATTCCGACTTCAATAATTTAGAATATATTCCTGACTTGAATATGGGTTAGTCCTCTAACCACATGTGCTGTCCTCCCAGAATAATTTCTTGCTTTCTGCTCTAGGCCTTCATTAGCTGTCTTTTTTTTTTTTCTTCTTTTTCTTTTTTTAAATCAGTTATTCTCCTTGCCCACAATTTTTCTTTTACTTCATTATTATATCTGTCTTCTTTCAAAATGTTTTTCGGTTTCAAGTAGGAGAGACACAGCTTAAACTGGAAAGCCTTTGTTTTTAAAGTTGTCATTCAAACTCTCAGAAAAATCAAAAAAGAAAGAGTGTCATCCAGGAAGCTTAAATGGTAAAATCCAGCTGCTTCCCCACAGGCATTGTCAGGGGCTGTGACTACACAGTATGGGCAACCATCAAAATATCCTTGGAGATATAATCATTGGTCTTTTTAAAACAGAGAGATGGAAGTTTTTGTTTATAAAAACAGTAATAAGTTGCCATTTTTTCAGAATGATATTATGGGAGCTGGTGTTGTGGCACAAAGTTAAGCTGCAGCCTGTGACACCAGCATCCCATATCAAGATGTTGGTTCAAGTCCCAGCTGCTTCACTTCAGATCCAGCTTCCTGCTAATACACCCAAGAAGACAGTAGATGACGGACCAAGTTCTTGGGCCCCTGACACCCACATGGAGACACAGAAGGAGTGCTTGGCTCCTGGCTTCAGCCTGGCTCACCCCTGGCTGTTGTGGCTAGTTGAGGAATAAATCAATGGATGAAAGATTTACGCCTCTCCCTCTCTCTGTTGTTCTGCATTTTAAATAAATCTTTTTTTTTTTTTTTAAGAAAGAAGATATACAGTCATGGGCCCTCTTTAAGTTTAGTGGCCTAAGCTTTTGTGATCATGGAAAACTGACTCTGAAGTATTCTGAACCTGCATAAATATGTGTATTTTTGCTCATTTATAGGTTATACATATATACGAACAACTAAAGTAGGAACATGTACACTCATTTAATTATGTTAATGTGAGCATTAGAAACCAAGCACTTAAAATACAATTTCAAAGCATGAGATGGAATATAAAGCACAGAAGTATTTCTTCTACACTGCAATGGACTCTAGCATTTGGGCCATGGATGTGTCCACCACTTTGGAGATCACACATACAGAGTGTGCTATGCTGGGTTGTCTTAGGAGGGAGGTAGGCAAGTTATAACAGAAGTGAAGGAAGTGATTATGGTGGACACAAATGGGAGGGGTGCCCTGTTCATGATTCCCCAGTGACCACATCTGTGCACCACCTTTCTTGCATTCTCCTGTTAACCACCTAAGCTCCAGGATGGGTTCATTTCCAGGCTTCGTTTGTCACTGGCCATAGGCACCAGTTTGAAGGATCCAGACTGCAGAAGCCCTATTACCACTGATTTTTTAAAAAGATTTATTTATTTGAAAGGCAGAGAGACACAGAAAAAGGGAGGGACAGAGAGAGAGGGATACAGGGAGAGAGAGAGAGAGAATCTTTCATCCACTGGTTCAGTCCCTAAATGGCTGCAACAGCCAGGGGTGGGCCAGATAGAAGTCAGGAGCCAGGAACTCCAGCTGGGTCTCCCACATGGATAGTAGGAACTCAAACACTTGGGTCACCACCTATTGCCTCCCAGGTGCATTAACAGGAAACTGGATCAGAAGCAGAGGTAGGACTTGACCCTAGACACTCTGATAAGGGAAGCCATATTATAAACTGCAGCTTAACCTGCTGTGCCACAATGCTGACCCCTACCACTGAATTTTAAGTGTGGAGCTGAGCTCTTTGTTGCCTCTGAATAAAAACCATAAGGGCAGAAGTTCAGAGTTGCAGGAAGACACGCTCCAAACGCCATGGAGAATGCCTAGCCACAGTAGGAGAGAAATCAAGGACAATGTGCCCTCATCTTGGCTTGGCTATAGAAGTCTGTGAATCCTTGCTTAAAACTAGAGTGGATTTGGTTTTTATGGTTTGCAACTTTAAAAAAGTTTATAAAAAGCAGTGAGAAAAATCCTGAGGGATTAGATATCATTCACTCATTCTGAAAACATGTATTTACCTCCAATTATGTGTCAGGCCCTACGAGGATTCCACCTGCTAGAAATATGAGGGAAAACATTCGTGGAAATGTGCATTATCTTTTGATTCTACTTCCCCACAAGCTTTCTGAAATATCTTCATAGAGCAATGAACCACCAAAAAGAATTTGCACTTACAGAAATTATACAGTAGCAGGAATTCCAAGGAATGGATAAGACTAAAAAAAAATTTAAGTTATGATTCAATACAATAAAGAGAAAAACACAGGTAGGAGGGAATAGAATGTATCTGGCTGGGATGGCCAGGGAAGGCCTCATAGGAGATGTCAAGGAAATAAGCCAGGATAAAACCTGGGGGAAGAATGTGCTATGCAGAGAGAACAGCAGTACCGAGGCCCTGGGGCAGACCTCTGTGGCAGAAGTGCAGCTAAGAGGGTGGTGTGGCTGGAGCAGAAGAGAGAGGAGAGAAGGCAGCAAGAGGGGAGGCCAAGGCAGCAGGGTGAGGTGTTGCAATGCCTTGTGGGCCACTGGAGGTCTTAGGCTTTTCTCTGCATAAGATGGGACTTCTGCAGGGTTTCCACCAGCACAGGGACAGAGTCTAACCATTTTTGCAATTGCATGGCATGAAAAATCTTGACAGAGCTGGAAAGGTCTCTTTTAAAATGCTCTCAGGGGGACCCAGCACTGCATCAATCATCTGAAAAAGCTGTCAGCCATTCATGACTCTGAGGAGAAAGATCTGGACCTGCAGGAGGTCCAAATAGGGGCTGCAGGGTGTCAAGGTTTCAGCTTAGTTGGGACTCAGCAGCTCCTGCTCTACCTCAGACTCCGCCTGGTCCCCACTGCTCACCCCACAGTCTGCAGGTAGCAAAGATGCTGCGACAGAACTCTAGGCATTAAACCTCCACCAGTCACAGCTAAAGATGTGACCCTTTTGGGGTGGGCATATGGCACGGCCAGTTAAGCCATTACTAGGAATGCTGCATCCAAGATCAGAGTGCTGGCTTGAGTCCCAGCTCCTTGCTAATGCACACCCTGGGAAGACAGGACATGATGGCCCAAATACTTCGGTCTCTGTTACTCACTTGGGACACCTGGATGGAGTTCTAGGCTCCTGGTTTTGGCCTGACCCAGATGTGGCTGTTGAGGCCATTTGGGGAGTGAACCAGCAGTAGGAAGATCTCTCTCTCTCTCTCTCTCTCTCTCTCTCTCTTTCTCTCTCTCTCCCTTTCTCTCTCTCCCTCATCTCTCTTTTTCTCTGTCACTCTTTCAAGTGAACAAATACATAAATCTTTCTTTTTAAAGAGATGTGGCTGTTGTGTGTCCCTTGAGCTCATGACTATTCCAAGCAATTCATATTAGCTCTAAAAAGAATCTCAAATATTTGGAATTGTTTTTGCAATTCCAATTTGCTTTTGCAAACCTCAGTTTGGAATTGCTTTTGCTCAATTTTCAAGATTGGGTTGTGGTATCAGGAGTTTATACCAGGGCTAGCTGTGGCACAGCAGGTTAAGCTGCTGTCTACAGTGTCCACAACCCATATGGGTGCTGGTTCGAGTCCTGGCTGCTCCACTTCCAATCCAACTCCCTGCCAATACACCTGGGAAAGCAGTTGCAGATGGCCCAAGTGCTTGGTCCCCTGCACCCTTGTGGGAGACCTGGAAGAAGCTCCTGGCTTCTGGCTTCAGGACTGGCCCAGCCCCGGCTGCTATGATCATTTGGGGAGTAAACCAGCAGATGGAAGATCTCTCTGTGTCTCTCCTCTCTCTGTAACTCTGACTTTCAAATAAATAAATAAATAAATCTTAAAAAGAAAAGAGTTTACACCCTGGGAGCACAACCCCTTCCAAATGACAGGATGACTTCACTCTGGCATGAGCCCACCTGAGACAAGAATTCCTTATTTTGTGTTTAGAGAAAAGTGCTGCTCAGATGTCTCCAGTCTTCAAATAGAGTTCCAGGTCCAGTGATTTTTTTTTTCCTACTGGGTAGACATGATTCCCATGCCCTTGAGCTCAGGGGATGGAAGAGCAGCCAGGCAGCTCTGTATTGGTCTCATGGGAATCTCATACTGACTTTGCCACAACTGGCGCCTCTGATGGATTGGCGCTGTCTGCTTGCAGATCTGAGAACCTAAAGCTGGTGGGATTTGCAGGGAAACCTGGTAGAGCAGGTGATCATGGCCAAGCAGCACAGTTACCTTGAGTCTATCCTGTTGCATGTCGCCCAGCCCCTCTCCTTTGCAGACCAGCACACCAGGGCCATTACCCCTTTGGCCAAGGGACATCTTGACGAAGACCCCAGTTCAGCAGTGTAATCCGTCCATGCTCATCAAATGTGACTCCAGGTTTGGGTGAAGACGACCACTCAGAGCTGGTGTAGGGCTACTGGGTGATCTCACACACTGTGAAAGGCCCCAGTGCCCCCTGCCAGGGGTCCCTAACCTTTCTCCAGAGGCTCATACTCCACAATTACACGTCTAATAAACTTCAAGTTTTCCCTTTTAATTAAAATGTTAATATCCCTGGATAGAGGCAACAGGAAATGATTTAAGCCTTGTCTCTCTTAATATGAATGATATTATTAGATACCTTCCAGTAAAAAATCTTTCTTTAATGATGTCATTTAAATTTAGAGAAAGATCATAAAAAACAGTTAGACTCAAGGTGGATGGACAAAGATTAAGCAATAAGGAGACTGAGCTATTAAGGTGGGAAGAAGGAATACTGAGCAGAAGGGTAGCTGGAGCCCACACACAGCCCCCTGGACACCCCACACTTGGGTCCACAGCCAGTCTTGTTCACACACCTTCATTGTCGAATGCTGAAATGCTTGCACCAGGTCTCCAAGTTTTCCAACAGGCTGAGTTGGAACCAACAAGCCGCGTGAGTGAAGTAGCCTGATTTTAAGATGTGAATATTTAATTATGTACGAACATTAGACAAGGTGATCACATCCATCTTTAGCCTGGCCACTCCACCTTCTCTGCTTCAGGGTAGGGATTTGCAAGCCACAGCCCCCAACCCATTGTCCATTTCTATAAATGAAGTTTCACTGGAACACAGCTATTCTGATCCATTTCTGCACTATTTTCTGCTATATTCCCACTACAACAGCAGACTTGAGTAGCTGTGGCAGAGACCATATGACCCCCCAAAAAAGCCTAAAATATTTGCTCTGATCCTTTACAGAAGAAATGTATGAATCCCTTCATTTAAGGTTTTTCAGCTGATAGACTCTGTTTTGTTTTTTGTTTGTTTGTTTGTTTTTTTGACAGGCAGAGTGGACAGTGAGAGAGAGAGACAGAGAGAAAGGTCTTCCTTTGCCGTTGGTTCACCCTCCAATGGCCGCCGCGGCTGGCGCGCTGCAGCCGGCGCACCATGCTGATCTGATGGCAGGAGCCAGGTGCAACCGGGACAGAATGCGGTGCCCTGACCGGGACTAGAACCCGGTGTGCCGGCGCTGCAGGCAGAGGATTAGCCTAGTGAGCCGCGGCGCCGGCCAACTCTGTTCTTTTCCAACTGATTGGTACGGTGTCTAAATGAGTGAAGAAGAAACAATCTGGGCCAGCGACGCGGCATCCCAGGTTCTAGTCCTGGTTGGGCCTGTCCCCGTTGCTCCTCTTCCAGTCCAGCTCTCTTCTGTGGCCCAGTAAGGCAGTGGAGGATGGCCCAGGTCCTTAGGCCCTGCACCCGCATGGGAGACCAGGAAGAAGCACCTGGCTCCTGGCTTTGAATTGGCGCAGTGCCGGCCGTAGCAGCCATTTAGGGGGTGAACCAACGGAAGGAAGACCTTTCTCTCTGTCTCTTTCTCTCTCTCACTAACTCTGCCTGTCCAAAAAAAAAAAGAAGAAGAAGAAGAAGAAGAAACAATCTGAAAAAAAAAATTCATTGGCCTGTTTATGCTCATTTGGTACCCTACAGAAACAAGGAAAAACAATCAAAACTGGCCACTTGATATCACAAAACCAAATAATCAATTTGAGTACTGAGCAAGTCATGAAATAAGACAATAGTAGTCTTGCAAAAAGACTCTGAGAATCAGAAGCAAATCCCAGCTGTTGGAATCCCACCTCTGTCACCACTGACTGTGAGACCTTAGGCTTAAGCTGCAGTTGCAACATCCATAAAATGCTAACATCAGGAAGTGAGTACTACAGCTACCTGGAAGGTTTGATAGTGAAGTTCGGATGCAATGTGATGTGTGTTAAGCACTTGGAACTTACTAGAAGCTCAATGAAGATGCAACCAGTGGTCTTACCAGTACTTGTAACAGCATCATGGAAGTTCAAACTTGGCCGCCCAATGCAATTTCCTTTCTTAGACTTCCTTAATAAGGAAAATTATTTTAGAGCTCTTAATGTTTGAAAGGAATTCTTAGGAGAAGCATAGAAAAGCCCCTTCTATCAGACACACTTATCACAGGGTCTGGGCCCTTCAGTGCATACTACTGATTTAGCATGCTACTTCTTGTTACAAAAGCTTAAACAGGAAATGTGCAGAGCGAGTGTTCGGTAACTGTTGGTTGATTTGTTTTGATGAATGGGTGCATGAATGAAAGGATTAAAAATGGTATTGAGTCAGGAAAAAAAAATCCCAAGTTAGAGCATAATTTCCAAGAAATTGTCACTGAGCAGACTTAGAGAAATCCTGACTGTGAGACCATCTACAGGAAGAAAGATGCACTCTCATTAACAGTCAGTGCCTTGAAATGAAGGAGCAGGGCGGGGTGTGGCGAGGGTAGCGTGTTCTTGATTAAAAGAGCCTCAGGAGACATAATGATCTAATGCAACGCACAGCCCTTGACTGGATTCTGGTTTGAACAAATCATCCAGGAAAGAACTTTTGGGGACATCTGAGGAATTTAAATATAAATTGAGTATTAGATAATATTGGGGAATTAATATTAATTCTGTTAGCTTTCATTATACTATGGTTATGTCATTTTAGGACTACATAATGGAGTACCTAGGGTTAGGATATAGTAATGACCTTCCTCTATGTCAAGATAATTTAACCAAAAAGAAACAAAGAGAAAGAAAAATACAAATATGGGAAAAAGTTATCCACTGTGAAATCTAAGTGATGGGGATACTAGTCTCTACATTTCTGATGTTTGTAATTTTATAAATTTACATGATAAAGGTGAAACAGAAATTGTCTTTTTTTGAGTTCTTTAAAAATTTTTAGTTTATTTATTTTATTTATGTGGAAGGCAGACAGCACAAACACACACACACACACACAGATGCAGTGAGTTCCTGTCTGCTGGTTCACTCTCCAAATGCTTGCAACAGTCTGGGATGGCCAATCTGAACCTAGGGGTTAGGAACTCAGTCTGGGTCTCCCATGTGAACAGCAGGGACCCAAGCACTTGAACCATCATCCGCTGCCCCCCTGGATCTGCATTAGCAGGGAGCTAGAAGCAGGAGCAGAGCCCAGACTCAAACCTAATTCCCATAAGGGATGCAGGTGTCCCAAGAGGCATCTTAACTGTGATGCTAAAAGCCCACTACTCTTTTCTGAGTTCCTCAGGATGCTAAATTACATTTAGAATTGTTTCTGGGGCTGAGTTACCCTTTCGTCTCTCAAGTATATAAAAGTCACCAGTCCTGGGGGCTGGCATTGTGGCACAGCAGGTTAAGGTACCAGTTGGGACACTGACATCCCATATCCTAGGAGTCAGAGTGCTGATTCGAGTCCCCGCTGCTCCACTTCCCATCTGGCTTCCTGCTAATGCACCTGGGAAGCAGCAGTTGATGCTTCAAGTACTAGAGATTCTGTCACCCAAACAGGAGACCCAGATAGAGTTCCTAGCTCTTGGCTTTAGTCTGGTCCAGCTGTTATGACCATTTGGGGTGTGAACGAGCAGATGGAAAGTCTCTCTCTCTCTCCCCACCTCTCTGTCATTCTGCCTTTGGAATAAATAAATAAATCTTTTAAAAAATTTTTAATCAAGGGGTAGAGACAGAGAAACAAAGAGACAGAGAGACTTCCCACCCTCTGGTTCATTCCACAAAGGCCCACACATCCAGGACTAGACAAGGTCAAAGTCAGGATCTAGGAACTCAATCCAAGTCTCCCCATGGGTGGCAGAGACCCAATGACTTGAGCTCTCTCTTGCTGCCTCCTATGATCTATATTAGCAGGAAGCAGGAATCAAGAGCTAGAGACTAGCGTTGAACCCAGGCACTCGATATGGAACGTGGGCATCTCATCCGGAGTGTCACCCACTAGATCACACACTCACCTCTACTTCCGTTTTTCCATGGACTTTCTGAAGTCCCTCTTAGTAGTACTCTATGTGAAAAAGAACTTTGGCAGCAGCAATAGCTCCCACTCCTTAGGCAGCTACAATAGTCCAAGCACATGCTAGAGATTTCACATGCATTTTTCCATTTGATCCACAGAGCACTACGAGGCTGGCACTCTGATTCCTGTTCTGCAGGTAAAAAAACCACAGTTCTGAGACTGTGCCGTTTGCCAAAGTGGGGACTTGAATCAAGGCCAGTCTGATCCTGAGGGTCACGAGATGACTTCGACACCCCCCCCCCCATTATTTTCCTACACCTCCAACCTGCTTAGGGCCTTAGTTGACATAGGCTGCTCACCCGTCAAGTGGCTGAACTTCACTTATTCCTCTCACCTCATCTCTTCCAATCCTTTTATTTTTAGACATTCCTTTTCTAAAGAAAAGTTCCTACTTTTTATTAGATGCCTTGTGGGGAAAGTCCTCCCAAATACTTCACACTGTCACCAGTTGGGACAAGTCGTGCGCGTGTGTAAACAGTACAGCTATCATTTAAGACATATTTGACTTGGAAAGCATGTGGGTTTGGCCTGGACACCTTCAAAATTGGAGTTTTATCAGTAATTGTTGCTTAAGAGAACTCAAAGAAAGAAACCATTAATTAAGAGCCAGTGCCCTTGACACTGGCTGGCTGGACTTGATGCCTCTGGTTTGCTGGGGAGGAGAGTACGAGAGTCGTACAGGTTGGCTGTTCCGTGTAAATGGATAAAGTTACAATCACCACCCACTCCTCTTGACCAGCATCTGGGGGCTTTGGCATTTCTGGCCAAACTCCCCCTTTTCCCTCCTCCATGAGAGCAAAGGAAAGCCACACTGCTATCTTCTGACATTTCTATCAAAATTGTAGTCTACCCAGAAATCCGAAAAACTAATTCTCACTCATATGTTCTGCTTTCAGAATGGTTCATGTCAGGTGTATCCTTCCAGGGTTCTTCAAATTTTTACAATTATTTTTATTCAACAAGCTCTCCATAGACAGATTGATTTACTGTACTACTTCTTATTAGAAAAGCTTAAAAATATTTTTTGAATAGTCACAGAGTTTGAAATTTCAATATGTTTATATTGGTCCCTTAGACAACATCTCTCTCTTTTTTAAGTCATTTGAGAGGGAGAGAGAGAGAGAGAGAGAGGGAGGGAGGGAGGGAGGGAGATCGAGCTCCCACCTACAGATGCACTCCCCAGTTGTCTGCAATGGCTGGGCTGGGCCAGGACAAAGCCATGGGCCCAGGAAGGCAATCTATGTCCCCTGCATGGATAGCAGGAGCCCAACTACTCAAGACATCAGGGTGCACATTAGCAGGAACTAGGAATTAGGAGCCACAGCCCGGAATTGAACCCAGGTACTCCAACATGGGATACAGTGTCTTAACCAGTATCTTAACTGCTATGGCAAATTCCTGCCCCTAGAACATTTATTTATTTCATATGCTCTCTGCAAACCTGTGTAAGCCAAAGTTGTGGTGTCGCTGCCTTTTACAGTTGTAATCCACTAAGATTGTGGGCCAGCAAATGGGGACATTTATAATCCCAACCCTCTGTCTCATCCATGATTCGTTTTCTTGTTTTGGTTTTCCTTTCCTGGTCCAGCAACACACAGACCTTGTCAAACCAAACTCAAGATAAGTAAGGCATGAACAATTCATCGTCAAGGGGAAAACACCAACCAACCAACCAATTTAGTGATTCCAACACCCTCAGCCCACAGGTCCCTTGTGTTCCCCTCACAAAGGGCACAGCCCCTCCTGTTGGCCAATTGGCTGTAAACTCTGCAAATCAACCTCCAACTCCTCAACACTGCTGAGCACTGCCTGGTTTCATTTTTCTCCCTTACTGTAGCAGGAGTAAACATGCAACGGGACAATCAGATGCCTCTTTGAGCACCATCACTCCATCTTTCGGGAGCTGAGAGGACTTCCCAGGGCCTTCACACCAAAGCCGCCTCTTTGGTCTCCAACTCAGCGCCTCCTGAGACATTTTTAGGACCTCCTCCAGAGGCTCAGGCCCAAACAGATGTCCCTCTCGCGCCCACTTCAAAATGGTGCAGCGTGAGGGAATACAAGAGAGAAGAAAGAAAAAAAAAAACAGCTTTGGAAGCCATGTGTCACAGTATAGAAAGTGTTTCATACATTAAGAGAAATCAAATGAAAACCAAAAAATATGCAGAGTTCATGGGCATGGTTGAAAACAACTTCTAGCAGCCTCCTGGCTGAGCCAAGCTCACATGAACCAGAAATGATTTGATGGAAGTACATGTCAAGCTGGATGGGGTTTTGATAGGCAAGGTCAAGCTTGATCTTGACCTTGTCAATCTTGGCACTAACAACATTTGGAGCTGGATAAATCTTTGTTGGAGGCAAGGGGGCGCTGTCCCATGCAACTGTTGGCAGCTGCTAAGCATCCCTGGTGTAACCTACTAGACACCCACAGCAGAGCATCTGTGGTCATCAAAAATGTCTCCAGACATTGTCAACAGTCCCCTGCAGGCAAACTCACCCCCAGGTGAGGACTATGGACCTGAAACATGAGTTTGGATTAGATAAAGGTTATTCAAAAAGTTTGTGGCAAAATGGAATTACAGGACAAAATATTTTTAAGTCCATGCATAATTTTTTCCTAATACACATTTTTGTGACTTTTAAAAATATTATTTATTTGCAAGGTAGAGTTACAGAGAGACAGAGGGAGAGACAGAGAGAGATTTCATCTGCTGGTTCACTTCCAAAATGGCCACAATGGCCACGGCTGGGCCAGGCCAAAGCCAGGAGCCAGGAGCTTCATCCAGGCCTCCCACATGGGTGCAGGGGCCCAAACACTTGGACCATCTTCCACTGCTTTCCCAAGTGCATTAGCAGGGAGCTGGACTGGAAGTGGAGCAGCTAGGACTCAAACCAATACCCATATGGGATGCTGGCATTGCAGCCAGCGGTTTAACCCAAGTATGCCACAACACCAGCCCATGCATGAACTTTTTCAAGACCTTTCATATGCATGGATTAAAAACATTTTGCACCAATATCAACTTAATTCCATTTCCCATCAACTTTTTGAAGTCACCTTGTATATCATGCTCAGGAGATGGTTCCATTAGTTCAACCAAGCAGGTTCCTTGGACTCCTGTGGATGGGTTTGTTGCAGTTTTGAAATTCAGCTCTCCAAAAACTCACCTAGAGAGGACTGAGAGGAACTGTGGAGCCCCAGCTCATCCAGTTCATAGATTAAGAAACTGGGGCCCAAGCTGCTGGGACTGCCTAACTAAAGATCTTAATATAGTGGCAGCCAAAGAAAGGGCAACGTATCAGAGAAGGGAATAAAAAAGGCAGAGCAACAAGGAAAGAAGGAGTGGGGAATTGCATGAATGCACACTTGTGTTGAGGTGTGAGGGGGCTTCAGAAAGTTCATGGAAAATGCAAAGACTAATCCACACGGGAGTCTCTGCCTGTATGACCTCAGCTGTAGGTGCTCAGGGATTCTCAAGGCAGCACACTCCACCCTCAAATTAGGAAGCCTAGGGCCAGTGTTGTGGCATAGTAAGCTATACCTCCACCTGTGGCACCGGCATCCCACGCAGGCACTGGTTCAAGCCCCGGCTGCTCCACTTCTGATTCAGCTGGGAAAGCAGTGGAGGATGGCCCAAGTGCTTGGGTCGCTACACCTGTGTAGGAGACCCGGAAGAATCCTGGCTTCAGAACGGCTCAGCCCTGGCTGTTGTGGCCATTTGGGGAGTGAACCAACAGACAGGAGAGCTCGCTTGCTCTCTCTCTTTCTCTCTCTCTCTCTCTCCCCCCCCTACCTCTCTCTGTCTGCGACTCTACCTCTCACATAAATACATATTTTAAAAATTTTAGGAAGCCTTATTTTTATGCACCATAATAACCTTATCTCTTTTCTTGAGATGTAGGGGGACTGAGAGAAAGAGACAGACAGACAGAGCTCCCAGACACAAGTTCACTCCTCAACTGTCCCCAGTGTCCAGGAGGCCAAAGAGAAGCCGAGAACATGATCCTGATCTTCCTCTTGGGTGGCAGGAACCCAACCACTTGAGCCCTCACCACTGCCTCCCAGAGCCAACATTAGCAGGAAGCTGAAGTCAGGATCCAAAGCTGGGAATCAAACCCAGGCACACTGATGTAGATTGCAGACAATTTCACCACTAGGCTAACCATTAGCTCCTAAATTTATCTTTTAAATCTATTTTTCACAAACTTTTTTGAAGTACCTTCATATGGGTCAGGAGAGCAAACATGCAGGCTCCAACTTCTGGTTGAGAATGGTAACAGTTCTCAAGCCTACCCACTTTTTATTCCTTTTTCTCTTTCTTTTTTCTTTATTTCTTTTTTTTTTTTTTTTTTTTTTTTTTTGACAGGCAGAGTGGATAGTGAGAGAGAGACAGAGAGAAAGGTCTTCCTTTTTGCCATTGGTTCACCCTCCAAAGGCCGCTGCGGCCGGCGCATCTCGCTGATCCGAAGCCAGGAGCCAGGTGCTTCTCCTGGTCTCCCATGCGGGTGCAGGGCCCAAGGACTTGGGCCATCCTCCACTGCCCTCCCGGGCCATAGCAGAGAGCTGGCCTGGAAGAGGGGCAACCAGGATAGAATCTGGTGCCCCAACCGGGACTAGAACCCAGTGTGCCAGCTCCGCAAGGCAGAGGATTAGCCTGTTAAGCCACGGCGCCGGCCTCAGTATTTTTTTAAAACCCACTCTCCAGATGCATCCAGAAGCAGCCGAGTGAACAGAGGATGGATCTAGAGGAGACAGGGTCCAGACCACAGCCATCTGCAGACCTGCTGGTGGCTCCAAGCCTGCAGCGGAGCCTTCTAGATGTCCATCTTCAGGCATTGCCACTCCCTGTGATCCATGCGTGACCCAGGAGGGACACTTCCTTTCCCTCCGAGGTGAAGGAGGAGACCGTGAGCACAAAGCAAGTCCCTGATTCTCAAAGATACTCTGGATCAAGCAAAGAACCAAAGACTTCCCTGGTCAGCACACCCTTTAGAACAAGAACTGGGTATTCCCAGGTGCCCATGGGCGACAGACAGGCGGTTCTGCAGGATTTACTCACAAGCTGGGCAGATGCACGTCTGCAGCAACCGTATTTGCATGAGAACAATATTCTGCATGGAAAACTGGGCATGCAAATTTAACCCTCATTTGGCAACGGCAGGCCGAACACTGCAGAAATGAATCCATCACCCCCTTCCTCTGGCTTCCAGCTCCTCAAACCCGAGAGAAACCAGAGCTTCTACTTCCTGCCATCGGCTTCACGCCTCCCCAGCCCACCCGGCAGCCTGCACGCCCTCCTTCTGAGAACTCCTCTCAGCTAGGGGGCCCCCTGCCATGGGCTCTGCCACCAGACAGCAGATGTGAGGGACCACAGAGGCTGCCTGCGAGAACTCACCGCCGTCAGCACGCATTCCCAGCTGTCCTCCTGCTGGCTTCTGTTGGTGTATTCTTCAGCCCATGTTCCTCCTCCCTCCTCACTGCTCCCCACTTGCAGCCCTCAAGTCCAGGTGGGGCTCCACCTGCACCCCCAGATATGAAATTCGAGCTTAGGCCTGGCTGAGCAGAGCCTGGCAGCCTGCTTGCCACAGGAACTGGTCCAACGCTGGACATATGGGCTAATCAGAGCCAAAGGCACTGGATTCTCAGTGGATTGGCATTTTTGTCAAAAGAGATTGGCTCACAAAGCCAAGGTCTCGGCTCTCAAAGATATGTTGGGTCAAGCAAAGAACCCCGATCCTCCCTTCATCAGCGCATCCTTAAAAGAGGGTCTGGGTGTTCCTAAGGGCGTGGTGGCAAGCAGACTGGCTGAGCTATAGGATGTGTTCCCAAGTGGAATGATACCAAGTTACTTTGGATGTGTCTGAGTGGGCAGGGCTCAGACAGAGGCTGGAGGCCACCTGAAAATGAAGCCTGCAGTGGGAAGGAGAATGACCTGGAGACCACAACCTGGTTTCAGCCTCAAGATGTAGCCCTTTCGTGTAACCAGCTAATCCCCTTGTGTGTACACCAATCTGGAGTAAATTCCTGCCGCGCACTATTGAAACATTCCCAACAAGCATGGAAGATACAGGACTCCCTCTGATAATCAACCATCAAAAAAAAGAAAAAGAGAAAAAGAGGGAGGGAGGGGGAGAGAGAGAGAGAGAGAGAGAGAGAGAGAGAGAGAGAGAGAGAGAGAGAGAGAGAAATGAAGGGAAAAGAAAAGACAAGAGAGAAGAAAAAGGAGCAGCACCTTGGTTGTGAGATGAAGCGAGATGAAGTGGGATGGAAACATAGTGTGGAGATTAGGGGCACAGGCTTTTAAAATGATCTAGTTAGGGTTCAGATCCTGGCTTTGCCACTGTCGTGTTGACCTTTAGCCTCTCCAATTTCGGTTCCTCATCAGTAAAGTGGTTTATAGAACACATCTCATGGGGAGCATGGGAGGCATGTGTATTCTAACATCCAGCCAAGCAATTCCTGCACTCCCTGACTGGCAGCATGGGTCAGGGAGCAGAAGCCAGAGGGAAATTTGCAGCCCCTAGACCTGTGCAGGATGTGTCTTCCTTGCCCTGTGCACCTGCTCAGTACCCCTGGTCTTGGGGTTATAGTACTGGAGCTTATTTATTTTTCATCTCTTTCTAGACCTGGAGAATTAACATGGAAGAATTTCTCTACCAGCCTTCACTTCCTTTATCCCAGAAGGCTCACCCTGCGATGCTGCCCTGGGGTACCCGATTCTCCCCCTTGCCAATCTTGCACATCTAAAAAGGTATCCAACTCAGTTTGTGAACTCAAGAGGCTTCCATAGCCTTGGCAGCCCATGACAAGAGCCTTGGGTCATTACTGACACCATACATAAGAGTGTCAATTGTTAAATCAATAACAGGAGTCACTGTGCACTTACTCCCCATGTAGGACTTCTCTGTCCTTAATGTGCTGTACTATGAGAATTAATGGTAAGGCCGGCACTGTGGCTCAGTAGGCAAATCCTCCACCTGCGGCGCCGGCACACCCAGTTCTAGTCCCGGTCAGGGCACCGGATTCTGTCCTGGTTGCCCCTCTTCCAGTCCAGCTCTCTGCTGTGGCCCGGGAAGGCAGTGGAGGATGGCCCAAGTGCTTGGGCCCTGCACCCGCATGGGAGACCAGGAGAAGCACCTGGCTCCTGGCTTCGGATCAGCGCGGTGCGCCGGCCACAGTGCGCAGACCGCGGTGGCCATTGGAGGGTGAACCAACGGTAAAGGAAGACCTTTCTCTCTGTCTCTCTCTCTCTCACTGTCCACTCTGCCTGTCAAAAAATAAATAAATAAAAAAAGAATTAATGGTAAAACCAATCTTCAAACTTTATACTTGTGTGTCTGTGTGGGTGCAAACTGTTGAAATCTTTACTCAGTATAGAGTTGATCTTCTGTATATAAAGCTAATTAAAAATGAATCTTAATGAAGAATTGAAGGACCCTTATGGGGGAGAGGGACAAGAAACTAGGCCTGGGCAAATATCAGGGGCTTCTTAAGAGGTTAGATGTTCCCCAGAGTCTAGCGGGCAGGACGTTCTCTGGGAAGGAAAAGTCAATCCTCTTCAGAGAACCTCTAGGCACGCCCAGAGCAGAGCTGCCCCTCCCCTTCGGAGAGTCTCTAGGCGCGCACTTATGATGTCACTGCGACCGGCCAATCCTGTAACACCTCAGCACTCTCCCTCAGCACTCTCCCTCAGCATTCTCCGGTATGCTAATTGTCCCTCCGAACCAGCCAATCCCGTGCCACCTCTGCATTTTACACCAGCACTCTCCACCAGCATTCTTCGCCAGCATTCTCCCATATGCTAATGGTCCCTCTGAACTGACCAATCCTACGCATGCGCATTAGGAATATGCTAATTCGTTGCCTATATAACCTGTGTGAAACTGCCGCTCAGGGCTCCTCACTGCCTGAGGTGGGGGCCCGTTTGCGCAAACGTTCAATAAAAACCTCGTGCTTTTTGCATCAACTGGTCTGGAGTCTGGATCTTTGGGCGTCCTCCCGAGCAAGTGGGCATCTCTTGCAGTCTCCCTGTTGAGACTGTTTTTTATTTTCTTATGAAACAATAAGGTCCAACAGAATGGGATGGGAGAGGGAGTAGGAGATGGGATTGTTTGTGGGTGGGAGGGTGGTTATGTGGGGAAGAACCACTATAATCCAAAAGTTGTACTTTTGAAATTTATATTTATTAAATAAAAGCTTTCTATTAAAAATAAAAAATAAAAATAAAAAGTATCCAACTCTACAGGATTTTGGGGGAAGTTCTTGGATATATTTGTGACAAGCTCTTCCATGGTACCTGGGGCCAACCTGATAATGCAAGAAGTACCAGGTGCCCCGAACTGGGCCTGCAGCTACTTGGTAAAGCCAGGAGACCATATCCACAGAAATGAAGACTGAGACATAGCCTTGCCCAGCTCAGCCCTCTTTTATTAACGTTGCAACACAAAGAAAGGCAGGAGCCAGACATTTAGCCTAGGGGCTAAGATGCTGGTGTCCCACATTGGAATGTCTGAGAATTCGATTCCTGTCTCTGGCTCCAGACTCTGGCTTCCTACTAACGCAGCTCCTGGGAGGCAGCGGTGATGGCCTGAGTGATTAGGTTCCTACCACCCACCTGGGAGACTTGGATTGGCTCCTCAACTCCACATTCTGCCTAGCCCAGTCCTGGCCATTGTGAGCATCTGGGGAGTGAACCAGTGGATGGGAGTGTCCTTTCTCTCTCTCTCTCCCTCTCGAATAAATAAATACTTTTTTTAAGAGAAAAAAAGAAAAACAACTCTCTCTCTGCGAAGGAACTCTTAATTACCAGCCCCATTCTCAGGGAGGTGAATATGTTTGCTGTGTTTTAATTATCTTGGCCTTATTGTTTCATAAGAAAATAAAAAACAGTCTCAACAGGGAGACTGCAAGGAGCGGAGGAAGCCAAACATAACTTCTGCACCTTATTAAAAACAATTAGGGATTGTTTGATGAGGCAGATTCGCTCCAGATGGCCAGCCTCCACATAACCATGGTTCACATTTCTTCTCACCTTCCCCCAGCCTCTTCCCAAGTTTTGCATCATCAGTTTTCTTAAAATACAAGGAAGGGATTGTAAGGGATACTGTTCCCACGTTGGCGACTTTTCTTGGTGGCAACCAAGTCATTTCTGCACTAACATTTATTGGTGCTGGGTCCTTGGGGCTTCTTCTCTGGTCACATCTGGGTCCCAGCTCTTGAGTGGCCAGGGCTGAGACTGGAAGACTCACTTTCAGCCTCCTCAGATCTCTAGGTTTGCTCTGCAGGGTGAGCCAATGTGCCTGAGCAGACCTGGGGGGGAGGGGGGCGGCAAGCATTTATCACCTAGCAAAGGAATTTTAGCTATCAGATGAGCAGAAGGGAGGGATGCAAAAGGCCACTGTTAGGTCACATTGGCCACTCGCCCACCTCTGTCAGTGTGTTGCAGACAAGAGCCCAGACTGGGGCTTCCTGCGTCACACATGGCTCTCTGCGTTTTCCATCGCTCTGTGCCTTCTCCTACAGTAGAGCAAGCTCAGCTAACTGCTGCCTTCTCACTCTCAAGCAAAGCCTTATCTTCTTCTCTTGCCTCCCATCCAATGTCTGCACCCCAGCTGGGTTGACGGCACCTCCTGTTTGTTGATTTATATTGCAATAGTCTGTTCTAGGGCCTGCTCTAGGCTCCTGGAGGGCAAGGACTGAACCATATTTATCTCCATCTTCCCAATACTCGGCACAATACAAGGTACAAAGTCTGGAAGCCCTCAACCCTACTTACCTAAGAGCGTCATTGGGAACTTTCTTAAAAATACACCTCCCAGGGTCCTACTGACTTGAGACATGGTTTGGGGTAGGGATCCTCGATCTGTGTATTTAAGCAGCTCCCCAAGTGATACAGACATATGTATGGCAAGGATTCAGACCTGCTACAGTTCTCTCTAGACAGATGTGGACCAACACCCAAGATTCACTTAAGGGTGAAAACAGGAAGATACAAAGCAATGCTTGGTGGCTGTCATGGTTTCAATTGTGAGAACCTTAGCCCCAGTACCCCTGAAAATCATACTATTTGGAAACATGACATCAAGAGGAGTCCTACAGAAGTGGGGGGGGGGGGGCTCCACCCCAGGGACTGGCATTTTCCAAAAATGAGGGAAAGCTGGACACAGACACAGAGAGGGAAGGCCAGGTGAAAACGGAGACAGAGATGGAGTGACGCGCCTCCCAGCCAAGGAGCCCCACGGACTGCCAGCCTCCACCAGATGCTAGGACAGAGGCACAGACTGGGTTCCCCCAAGGAACTCCCAGAAGGAACCAACCCTGCTGTTGATGGGTTTTAGACTTCTGGTCTCCCACACCAGAAGAGGATACATTTCTGTTGGTTGAAGCCACCAGTGCTGGGGGGATAGGTGGGGGGCAGGGAGAGAGGTGCTTTATTATGACAGCCTTAGGAAACTAACAGAGTGGCATTTGTCAGAAGTATCTGTCTACTTCTATCATTTTTCTAAGTTTTTTTTTTTTTTGGACAGGCAGAGTGGATAGTGAGAGAGAGAGAGAGACAGAGAGAAAGGTCTTCCTTTTTGCCATTGGTTCACCCTCCAATGGCCGCTGCGGCTGGCGCATCTCGCTGATCCGAAGCCAGGAGCCAGGTGCTTCTCCTGGTCTCCCATGCGGGTGCAGGGCCCAAGCACTTGGGCCATCCTCCACTGCCTTCCCGGGCCATAGCAGAGAGCTGGCCTGGAAGAGGGGCAACCGGGATAGAATCTGGTGCCCCAACCGGGACTAGAATCCAGTGTGCCGGCTCCGCAAGGCAGAGGATTAGCCTGTTAAGCCACGGCGCCGGCCCTCTAAGTTTTTATTTATTTAAAAAATTATTTTTCCTGAAAGGCAGACAGAGATAGACAAATGCCTGCAACAGCCCAGGCTGGGCCAGGCTGAAACCAAGAGCCTGGAACTCAATCTGGGTCTCCCACATAGGTGGCAGGAACCCCAGCACTTAGGCCATCATCTTCTCCCTTAGCAATAAACTGGACCAGGTGCAGGGTCGGAAGAGCTGGAACAAAGAAGGAATGGGGGTGTCCCCAGCAGCAACTATGCCAAACACCCGTCCCTCTACCTTTTTAATACAGACCTTGCTGAATGAATGCCCAAGGGATTGTGAACACCATGGCCTCTGGCACAAAGGACAGGTTGGCTGGAAATGGCAGGAGGAACAGACTTATTTTCCACCATATATACCCTTTTGTACTTCGGAATACATTAACATGCTATCAGAAAATCCACAATTGTACAATTACGGTGAATTTTTTTTTTTACAGATTCAGAAATGATCTGAGAGCTGCTTCACCTCTAAGAGCCCCAGGCTTCACATCTGGAAACAGAGGGACAGCAGTCGCCACCCCTGCCCGTGGGCCTCCCACGCACCAGCAGCGCCTGGCACAGGCTTCGTGGCTAGCATGTGCTTCCACAACTGTCCGAATACAGACAAGGAATCTTGCATGGAACCCTGGGCACACTGGAAAAGAGAGTGGTGACAGTCAATAAAGCACGTGCCCGATCATGCCACACCCGCGGTGTGTGCTGCACAAGGGAGAAGCTTCCATGGTGCTTTGCGGCAGCAGCAGTCATGCTGACACTGGGGGTTGGACAACTAACTCTATGCTGTGTATGTGGGCCCGGGGACACTGTCCTGAGCACAGGAGGAAGCTGATCAGTAACCTTAGGCTCTACCCACCGGACGGATGCCAGGAGCACCTCTTCCCCCCATGTCCCCATCATCAAACATGTCCCCGGACTTTGCCAAGAGTCCCTGGAAGAACACAACTGACTGCAGTCGCCAACCAGAGGGCTGCAGATCAGTGGTTCCCTCTGTGTCTTCTGCAAACCAGAAGCAGCTGCTCTCTCCCAAGGGGCTTGTTAGAGACAGAGGGCGGGACCCTGCCTCCTGCCGACTGAACCACGCCTACTTTCAGTCCGGGGAGATCTCCAAGGGATTCGCGTGAACACTAAAAGTTGAGACATGGATCTGCATCGCTAGCTGCCCCCTCCTCTCCTAAACACCGGGATGCCTGGCAATTTGGCTAAAAGCACAATAGCTGAGAGCGCCAGCATTGTGTTCCAGTGGGTTAAGCCACAGCTTCTGACACTGGGATCCCACATCGGAGTGCCAGGTGGAGTCCACCTGCTTTGCTTCAATCCAGCTCTCTGCTAATGAGCCCGAGACAGCAGTGGAAGACGGCACAAGTACTTGGGCCCCTGCCTCCCATGTGGGAGACCCAGATGGGGTTCCAGGCTCGTGGCTTCAGCCTGGTGCAGACTTGGCTGTTGTAGCCATTTGGGGAGTGAACCGGCAGATGAAAGA
Source organism: Lepus europaeus (assembly GCF_033115175.1). NCBI lineage: Eukaryota > Metazoa > Chordata > Mammalia > Lagomorpha > Leporidae > Lepus > Lepus europaeus. The sequence continues at coordinate 46,044,829 of NC_084835.1, forward strand.
TCTTTCTCTGTCTCTCTCTCAACCTCTCTCTCCCTCTCTCTCTCTTTCTACTTCTCTGCCTTTCAAATAAATATTAAAAAAAAAAAAAAACACAATTTCTGGGTTCCACCAAGCCAGCTGCATCCCCTGGGGAAAAGGGCTGGAATTGATTTTTTTTTTAAAGTTTATTTATTTACTGAAAAGCCAAAGCAACAGAGAGAGAGAGACAAAGACACAGTTCTCCTCCATCCGCTGGTTCACTCCCCAGATGCCCACAACAGCCAGGGCTGGCACGTCTGAAGCCAGGAGCCAGGTCTCCCAAGTGCTGAGCTATCACCTGCTGCCTCCCAGGGTGCACACTGGCAGGAAGCTGGACCAGAAGCAGAGGCAGGACTCTATCCCAGGCACTCTGCCGTGGGATGCAGGCATCCCAAGCAGAAGCTTAACCCCTCTGTACTATAACACCCACACTGGGAACTGGCATTTCAATACGATTGCTATGATCAGGAAGTATGGGGAATCTGTGTTTCTTCAGGGTCACAAAATTTCACAGTTAACTTTCTAGTACTGCCTTGGGAAAGAGTGTCTTGGCTCAGTGGTTTGTCTTCTGCATATTCAACAAATGCCCGCTGAGCACTGGCTTAGGGACGGGGCCTACAAGAGACACTCTCCTCGGTTGTAAGCAAAATCTAGGTGACATTGTTGCAGCTGCTGGATCAAACTGTGCCTGAACCCTTTTAATTCCCAGTCTCAGGAGCAAGGAAATTCTTTTCTTATGCCAATTTAAGTCTGATTTCTAATCATTTAAGTTTGACAGAGTCACAATGAACACACTGCTTATTAAGGTCACCAGACCAATTCAACTCCTAGAAGCAGGGGTATGAAGCAACCTTGAATCATAAAGCAGCAGCCCATGAAGCTCCGTCCATAATACAGAGCTCAGTGAGTATGCGCCATGGTGCTTTCTGTAGATACTGATAGCAGTATAAACTGAATGCCCTTCTGGCGTTACATGTCAGTGTCTTTTGAGTTTGGGTCCCATGAACCAGTGCTCAGGTTTCGATACTTTTGGTTACACTTAACAGGTTGGATCTGCAGCCTAGCCCCGAGAAGGCAGGGATGCCACACCCCACCCCTGGTTTTCAGGCACGGCTTCTTTAAATACTAAAGTTGCAAAAAGCAGCTGGTCTGCGGATCTTCTTCCAACATGGGCAACAAAGCTGGGTCTTCTCTCCCTTCTCTTCCTTCTCACTTCATTTGTTTACACCAAGCTTATCACTTTTTGCTGAATTTCCCATGACCTGTAAAGTATCTACAGTCAGTGTTCCTTTATCATTGCCCCTTCCCCAGTTGCGTATTGCTTTGTAAGAGTTTGCTTCAGGTTTCTCCTTGGTCCCTAGTGCTCACACAGCATGGTGCCCTGAGCCCCTTCATTGGTTGCTCCGTTGTATCTCTCTTCACATACAACTTGCTGAACTGACTCCGGTTCTTTTCAAAATAGGTCTGTTTTTCCTACAGTAATGGCTGCCATTGATAACCCCAGGCCTGAGCAACACTGACCCAAGTGCTTACTCCTGAACCCATACACCCAAAGCTAGCCTACTTCCTTTGTGGAGAGCAAACACAATGTGCATAAAGAGGCTTAACCCAACATTGGTACACCAGGAGATTTATCCTTAAAAAACAAACAAACAAACAAAAAACAAAAAAAAAAAACAGAAAGATAAGGATGCAAAGCTGCAAAGCTAGCTAGTCAAAAATGCTTGCAGTGTTTACAATGTTGGTAAATTGTGAATAACCTCAAAATCCAACAACAGATAACCAACTTTAAAATTACACTTTAGTAAATATATATACTAATGCAGACTTCCATATAAAGCAATTGGTGATTGAGCACAAGCTGACTGATAGTTAAAAGTGAGCTCAGCCGGCGCCGTGGCTCAACAGGCTAATCCTCCGTCTAGTGGCGCCGGTACACCGGGTTCTAGTCCCGGTCGGGGAGCCGGATTCTGTCCTGGCTGCCCCTCTTCCAGGCCAGCTCTCTGCTATGGCCCGGGAGTGCAGTGGAGGATGGCCCAAGTGCTTGGGCCCTGCACCCCATGGGAGACCAGGAGAAGCACCTGGCTCCTGCCTTCAGAACAGCGCGGTACCGGCCACAGTATGCCAGCTGCGGCGGCAATTGGAGGGTGAACCAACAGCAAAGGAAGACCTTTATCTCTCTCTCTCTCTCTCTCTCACTGTCCACTCCGCCTGTCAAAAAGTAAAAAAAAAAAAAGTGAGCTTAAATTCTCCAGGTATATGAAGGCAAGAGTGGAGGAATCTGGAAGGCCAAGGTCAGCTGGCAAAACCCCCAAGAATCCTGGGTGGGGAAGGAGGGAGAGGGGTGGCAGGTGCCCACGGCATCTGAACTTTCCTAGCTTAACCCTCCTTGGATGGTCTAAAGGCATGGAAGCCAACTAACTGGAAGATGGATGAAATTGTCGCCCTTTGTCGCCTGGCAAGACACAGGACGTGGAATCAGCACCACGCATTAATATTTAAGCTGGAGGGACAGGTGTTTGGCCTAGTAGCTAAGATACTCCTTGGATGCCCACGTACCCTGTTGGGGTACCTGGCTTCAAGTCCTGGCTCTGCTCACAATTCCAGCTCCTTGCTAACGTGCACTCTGGGAGGCAGCGGGTGATAGCCCAAGTACTTAGGTCCCTGCCACTGATATGGGAGACCCGGATTTAGTTCCTGGCTCCCAGCTTCATCCTGGCCCAGCCACAGCCGTTGCAGGCATTGGAGAGTGAACCAGTCCATGGGAGCTCTCTCTCTCTCTCTGTCTCAAATAAATAAAATTAATACATAAAAGGTTCTTTAAAAAATATTTAAGGCATAGTAGCTAATTATCATCAAACAGTGGACAAACAGCAACCAGAACTAATGAGGAGTCAGGTGTCTCTGCTGAACCCTCAGAAACCCTGTCCTACAAACTTGCTAAGTTCAGCTAGTATGACCTGTGCTAGTTTTGTTGTTGTTGTTGTTGTTGTTTTTAAGATTTTGGGCCACTTTCCACTGCTTTCCCAGGCCATTAGCAGAGAGCTGGATTGGAAGTGGAGCAGCCGGGACTGGAACTGGTGCCCACAGGGGATGCCGGCACTGCAGGAGAAGGCTTAGCTTACTACACTACAGCGCTGGCCCCATGTGCTAGATTCCTTAACCCCCTTGTGTAAAGCAGAGGCATCAACAGGACTGATCGCAGAGAGTTGACATGAATGAAGTCCTTGGAAGAGCAATCGGCTGTGGCTCACATCTGTATGCATTTGCTCATGGTGTTATTGGCACCGAACGCTGTCTCTAAGCTCTTCTCTGCCCACAAGGCAGAGTTGGGATTCGGAAGTGAACAGCTGCACGGCGCTATCATCTTCCGCACATTCACACTTAGCCGTCTTAATGACACATCACAGGGAATCGCTGGATGTTATTTAACTCTCCTCACCCGCAGCCATGGACTGCATCACACCCAACCCCGACAGCCATCTTGCTCTGCAGATTTCGGCGGCAAAGTCATTCATAAATTACAAAAACGGTGGCTTCTTGTTTTGTATGAATCAACTCACAAGATAAATATTTAAATCCAATGTGGCTTCAATTGTGCTCTCAATTGCTGGCTCCCACTCTCCTTCTATATCAATGGGTGCTCTTTTTTTTTTCCCCCCAAGCTGACTAATGAACAGAACTGTCAGAAACCCATTGCTCATGATCTAGGGAGCAACACATTAGCAGTTTCACATAAATATGAAAACCGTATTCACTGCAGCTAGGGAAATGAACGTGTGGCACATGAAAACTTCAGAAAGCTCCACTGCTATCAGCAGATAAAGAATTGAGGGTGATAAACACAATTAGCTGAGTGACTGCCGCTCTCTCAACATAGGAGTCGGCCCTGTATCACCCCAGCTGTCGATAAATAAACGCTAATCTGAAGAACAAACCTCTGTGTGCACAGAGCAACCTCTATTTTGAAGAGCTCATAAAAGTCTATATCTGAGGTTATAAGGGGGGAAGCATATTTATGTAATTTGGGGATATTTACCATCCCTATGTTGCACAAAATCACATACTCTTGCATGTATGCTCCATTCAAAGTGGGGGAGAAGCCAGAATTTTCTACCTTGAACATGCAAGATTTTCTTAAATGTCATTTCATTCCAATCCTCCACCTCTCCATGGGCTGCTCTGTTCCAATTTTACAGTTTATTCATTTCATGAAAATATAGCGAGTCATTCCCATGCGCCTGGTGAGGCTGGGATGATGGGATCCAGGGAGAGGGGCCCCAGCCTCCAGCAGCCAGCCCAAGAGCCAGAAAGGAGAGGTCATTCATTGGCTTCCAAACCGCTGCGCTCGCTAGAAGCACTGTAAACTCTCAAACCGCAGTCCTCTAAGATAAATATTTAAATAAAATGTGTTTGCAATTGTACTCTTCGATGATAATTACCGGCTCATCCTCTGTAATGGTAGCAATGTGTGTTTTATCTCCTTGGCTCGCATGGATTTGTAAGCTAAAGATTTGAAAGATACTAAATCGCAAACCTTCGTGATCAAAGAGAAGATATGCCTGTTCAAAGTCATTGATTCTCTCCAGCTTCCCATTTCTTGTCTCTCAACCCTTCGACCATGCTGAGGGTGGGGTAACAGGTACAATGTGCACCTGTCTCTCTGCGGTGATGAGGCTCAGGGCTCTGGAGAAGGTCCTCTGAGCAGCGAGTCCCTCGACAATGCTGAAGAAGATGCACCCAGGCCCTCTGACCAGTTCTGTCCAAGCCACTCACACCAGCAACCCCAACTGAGTCAACAGTACCCAGACCAGGGCTCTGACAATTCAACAACAGAAAGCAATGATAATGTAGCACAACCCAGGAAAGAAGTCAGACAGGGACTCCTCCATTTCTTTTCTCTCTTTCTTTCTCCAATGCAGTAGATCAGGCTACTACTCAAAAACAGTTCCTTCCCATACCAATGATGTGGTGCAGTGGGTTGAGCTGCCGCCTTTAATGCCAGCATCCAAAAGAGTGCTGGTTGAAATCACAGCTGCTCCACTTCTGATCCAGCTTCCTAATGCTCCTGGGAAAGCAGTGGAAGATGGTCCAAGTGCTTAGGTCCCTGCCACCCACGTGGGAGAACAAGATAAAGTTCTACACTCCTGGTTTCAGTCTGACCCAGTCCCAGCCATTGCAGCCATTTGGGGAGTGAACCATTTGATGGAAAATCTCGCTCTGTTTCTCTCTTTGTCTCTCTGTATCTCTATCACTCTGCCTTTCAAATAAATGCAGCAATAAATAATTTTTAAAATTCATGGAAAATGGAATTAAAAGGTAAATTTACTTTGGTGCAAAAATGTTAAAATTCATGTATAGTTTTTCATAGTACATTTTTCTTTTTTAAAATATTTATTTATTTATTTGCAAGTCAGAGTTAAATGGAAAGAGGAGAGGCAGAGAGAGAGAGAGAGAGAGGTCTTCCATCCGATGATTCACTCCCCAGATGGCCACAATGGCCAGAGCTGTGCCAATCTGAAGCCAGTAGCCAGGAGCTTCTTCCTGGTCCCCCAGGCGGGTCCAAGGATTTGGGCCATCTTCTACTGCTTTCCAAGGCCATAGCAGAAACCTAGATCAGAAGTAGAGCAGCCAGGTCTTGAACTGGCGCCCCTATGGGATGCTGGCACTTCAGGCCAGGGCATTAACCCACTGTGCCACAGCGCCAGCCTCCATAGTACATTTTTCATGAGTCTACTGAAGACCCCTTTTATACATAGATTTCAACATTTTTTTTTTTTGACAGGCAGAGTGGACAGTGAGAGAGAGAGAGAGAGAAAGGTCTTCCTTTGCCGTTGGTTCACCCTCCAATGGCCGCCGCGGTAGCACGCTGCGGCCTGCGCACCACGCTGATCCGATGGCAGGAGCCAGGTGCTTCTCCTGGTCTCCCATGGGGTGCAGGGCCCAAGGACTTGGGCCATCCTCCACTGCATTCCCGGGCCACAGCAGAGAGCTGGCCTGGAAGAAGGGCAACCGGGACAGGATCGGTGCCCCGACCAGGACTAGAACCCGGTGTGCTGGCGCCGCAAGGCGGAGGATTATCCTAGTGAGCCGCGGCGCCGGCCTGATTTCAACATTTTTTGCACTAAAATAAACTTCTTTACTAATTCCATTTTCCACAAACTTTTTGAGCTGCCTTCATTTTTACAACTGTCTGCTAGACATCTTCACCTGGATGAAGATTCACTGCAGGTGAGTCTTACCCAAATTCCCTAAGCCGGATTTGGTATCTACCCTCTGGATGTTCCCTTCCTGTGGGCCTTCTTTTGGCCACCAACTTGGGCAGTGGATGCTGGTGTTCTGGCCGCATTTCCTTGGGCTTTACTCTTGTAGCGCTCTGCAGTCTCCCAGCTGCCCCCAGGCTTGACATGGGAGCTGAAGCCCACTGGACCTTGCAGGCCAGATGTGCAAGAGAATTGACTTACAGAAGACTCCTGGGTACCAATCCCAGCTCCCCCACCCCTCCCAGGGCAGGGGGAATGGGAGGCGTCGCTCTGACACACGTGTTCTACTCAGCTTCCCAGAGCTCCCCAGGTGTCTCTAGGTATCCACAAGGTAGGGAGCTTGAGAACTGGCCTTGCTCACCTCTCCTCTCCCAGCCCATTCCCCTCTCAAACTACCTGTTCAGGATGCTTGTTTCTGGGCCTTCTTAGGTAAGAACCCAAACAAAGACAAAGTGGCTCTGAGTCCTAAGCCAGAAATCCCTGACTCCATCCCTTTTACCACTCATGGCTAATTGACCACACACACACACACACACACACACTCCGGTCCCTCACTCATATGAAAATATAACTAAGAACCTACAAATGCTTGCTGTTAGGGAGGCAGCTAGGATACCCAGGACCCAACCCTCAGTTCACAATTTAAAGGAGGAGAGAGGCAAAAGGAAAAAAAAAAGAAAAGAAACACATAAATAATATCATGACTCATAGACATGAACTTTATAAGGCAAATACAACAGAGTGATGATAGAGAGAGAAGTCAGAAAAGGTCATTTTAGGTCAAGTAGTCAGGGAAGGCCTCTCTGAGGAGGTGACTTTTGAGTTAGGATGAAGAATGAGCTGAGCATATGAAAATCTGGGGGTGGAGGAAGAGTATTCCAAGGAGACGGAACAGCACAGGCAAAGGCCTGGAGATGGGAGAGAGCTCGGTTGTCCAAGGACAGGAGACAGTGCAGACCAGGTGTCAGTATGGAGGATGATTGAAAAAGCTGGTGTGAGGGAAAGAGAGAGGTGGGCAAGGGCCAGACCATGGCAGCCCTTCTGGGGTATGACTAGGGGTTTGCATTGAATTCTAGGAACCACAAGAAGCTACTGAGAGCATTTAGTAAGGGCATGACGTGATGTGATTTGGATTTTAAAAAACTTACTCAGACTCTGGCATGAAAGCTACTTTGGAGGCTGCAAGACAAGGAAGCCCAGAGGGTCTTGCAATCCGACCCACTGCTCACTCAGTGCTGGTGCTGAACTCTCATCGGGTCTTGCCCATGCTATTAGGAGAGTCTCGAGCTGCAGCCTTGAAGGTGTGCGAGCTGCAGGCAAAACACAAGGACTAGGATCGGTGCCTTTACAGAGCTTTTAAATTCCTGCCGCACACAGTAGAGGAAGACACAGTGATAGGACAGTGCGCTGATGTGAGGCTGAGGGGGAGAGGTCCTGCTCAGACCTCATCTCTAATGAAGAAATGGCTGAACACAGGCCTGAGGGAGGAGCAGGGACGAGCCAGGTGCCTAAGTTCTCGTGCAAGGCCAAAGAGGAAGAGCTCGATGCGCTTGGGGAGACCAGAGCATCACACCTGGCCGAGGCACAGAGGATGAGAAGGGAGGTGACGAGCTACGTGCTCACGTGGCCAATGACTGCTTAGTGAATGAATGAGTGGATCAGTGAGTGGTGAGACTAGCAGGCTAAAAGGCAGAGAATTCTATTCAAACTTTTCTAGCCCTGTCATATTGCCATTCAAGAACTTAAACTACACTGCAAATGTAGTCACAGACTGACAAATGAGTCACGGTCGGCTCAGGAAATACTGATTACACCTGCTCCCAGCCAAGCCTGTGTCCATGCGGCACCACAGCTGTAGAGCTCTGGAGGCTTGGCTCTTCCCCTGGAGAAATTCCTACAGGTGAGCGACAGCTGTCTGACCATCAGAGTGTGCTTTGACACTTGCACGACCTTCGCTTGGAACAGGTGTTTGGGAGAACACTTGAGACGCTGCCTGGAATGCCCGCATCCCCCATCGGAGTCCCTGTGTTCAAGTCCTGGATCTGCTCCCCATTTCATCTTTCTGCTAATGTGCATGGTGGGGAGCAGCAGTGATGGCTGTAGTACTTGGGTCCCTGCCACCCATGTGGGAGATGCCAACTGAGTTCCAAGTTTCCGGCTTTAGCCTGGTCCAGTCTCAGCTGTTGTGGGTATTTGGGGAGTGAATCAGGAGATGAGAGATGTCCATCCGTCTGTCTGTCTGCCTTTTTTTTTTAAGATTTATTTATTTGAAAGTCAGAGTTATAGAGAAGGAGAGGCAGAGAGAGAGAGAGAGAGAGAGAGAATCTTCTATTGGTTTGTTTACTCCCCAAATGGCCACAATGGTCAGGGCTGAGCCAGGCTGAAGCCAGGGCAGGAGTTTCATTCGGGTCTCCCATGTGTGGTGCAGGGGTCCAAGCACTTGAGCCATCCTCCACTGCTTTCCCAGGCACATTAGCAGGGAGACTGAATGGAAGTGGAGCAGCAAGGACTGGAACCGGTGCCCATATGGGATGCCAGCACTGCAGGCAGTGGCTTTATGCACCATGCCACAGCGCTGGCCCCTCTCTCTGCCTTTCAAATGAATAAATAAATAAAAATTTAAATGATGATAATTAAAAATGAGGTATAAATGAAGTAGACTTGTAATGTCAATTAAGCATAGGAATCCCTCTTTTGTTTTACAGATTTATTTATTTATTTGCAAGACTGAGAGATAGAGAGAGAGGAAGACATGAAGAGAGAGAGAGAGAGAGAGAGAGAGAGAGAGAGATCTTCCATCTGGTGGTTCATTCCCCAAATGCCTGCAAAAGCAGGTCTAGGCCAAGCTCAATCCAGGTCTCCCAGATGGATGACTTGGGCCCAAATACTTGGACACATTAGCAGGAAGCTGGATTGGAAGCGTGGAGTAGACAGAACTTGAACCAGGCACTCCAACATGGGATGCAGGCATCCCAAGTGGAGGTCTAACCCACTAATTGCCACACTCACCCCAGAACTTGCTTTCTGAAACAGAAATCTCTCTTTTTCATAAGTACATAAAGTATGGAGTATGGGCTTAATCCCTGTCTTTGGTCAGCAGGAAGAGGGAGCTCCTACACCCTCTGCTCCACTTTCCACTGCAGCTTTGTCCAGCTCTGTAACCTCACGGTCCAGTATTCTTCCTCCCTACACCTTTGCTGTCCAGTGTAGTGGCTGTGAGCTGTGCATGATTCCAGAGACCTTGAAATGAGAAATTGCAACACACACACAATTTCAAAGACTTAGTACAAAAAAACTAACGGATCTCCTTAATCATTTTTATACGGGCTCCATGTTGAAATTGTTCTAAGTCAATTGATATATTGAGGAACGGTTTGAATATAGTAAAAATAATGTGTTTGCTCAGATCTGCAAGAAACTCTAGGTGAACACAGAAAATGCACCCAGCTGGGCAGAACTGTGTAGCCACACGGTAAGTTCACACCTCAAACACCTACTGGCTGCCTCGGTTTACAATGCACGTGATGGCACCACACTTCCCACCACGGTCACTACCACTTTCAGTCTGGGTTCAGATAATCCCCTTCTACCGCTCTACAACTGCTCATGAGCTGTGAGCTTTCCAAGGCTACAAGCAAACGCTGGGTCTTTTCTCAGTCCACGGCCATATTGATTCTGGTATGCATGTGTGTTTTAACCACACAAAAATGAGCTACTGCTTTGACTAGGTCCCTGGCTTTTTGCTTTATGTGTCACTGACAAGGTTTCTAGATGCTGTGATCCTAACGCACTTTTTCTGTCACCATGGTGGTTTCTATTGTTAGATTGTATGCATGGTAGTATTTTTGAGAAACAATATGGCTGCTTTTCTGCTGGACAGTGTTATGCTATAAAGCCCCGATTCTCAAAGCAAGTGCAGCAGGTTAAGTTGCCACTTGCAGCACTGGAGTCCTGGCTGCTCTACTTCCCATCCAGCTTCCCGCTAATGCACCTGGGAAAGCAGCGGATGATTGCTCAGGTACATGTGGGAGACCCAGATGGAATTCCCGAGTCCTGGCTTCAGCCTGGCCCAGCCGTGGCCATTGTGATCATTTCCAGAGTGAACCAGTGGATGGAAGATATATATATCTCTCTCTCCCTCCCTCCCTCCCCACCTTCTCTTTCTCTCTCTCTCTATTCTGCCTTTCAAAGAAAAAAATTTTTTTTTAAAAAACTGTGGCATCTCAACCCTACTCTCAAGTATCTGCTTTGCAGAATGCAAAAGCTTTAAAGAAAAATATTTATTTATTTATTTATTTAAAAGCAGGGGGTGTGGTCTTTCATTTGCTGGTTCACTCCCCAGATGGCCATAACAGCTGGAGCTGTGTGATCTGAAGCCAGGGACCAGGAGTTTCTTCGGGGTCTCCCACGTGGGTGTAGGTGCCCAAGGACTTGGGCCATTTTCCACCGCTTTCCCAGACCAGAGCAGAGAGCTAGATTGGAAGTAAAGCAGCTGGGTCTCAAACCAGCACCAATATGGGATGCTGGCACTGCAGGCTGCAACTTTACCTGCTATATGCTACAGCGCCGGCCCCACAAGAGCTTCTTTTTTTTTTTTTCTTTTTTTTTTTTTTTACAGGCAGAGTGGACAGTGAGAGAGAGAGAGAGAGAGAGAGAGAGAGAGAGAGAAAGGTCTTCCTTTTGCCGTTGGTTCACCCTCCAATGGCCACTGCGGCCGGCACACTGCGCTGATCTGAAGCCAGGAGCCAGGTGCTTCTCCTGGTTTCCCATGCAGGTACAGGGCCCAAGCACTTGGGCCATCCTCCAGTGCCTACCCGGGCTACAGCAGAGAGCTGGACTGGAAGAGGAGTAACCGGGACAGAATCCGGCGCCCCAACCGGAACTAGAACCCGGGGTGCTGGCGCCGCAGGCAGAGGATTAGCCTATTGAGCCACGGCGCAGGCCAAGAGCTTCTTTTAAATTTATTTTTTATTATTTTTAAAGCTGTATTTCTAAGGCACACCATATAATCTATAGGTATATGGCTAATGATGATTTTGATTTAACCACATTACTGCTAACATCACTGTAAACCTGAAAACAACTGTTAGGCATTTATGAGAAATGCCAAGGGGAGTGAAATAAATATGAAGTCTTGCTGCTTGGAGAAAAATAGCTTTGGTTTATGGCTAAGAAGGACTGCACGGCCGTGCCGGATGGCTCTTCCTCCAAATCCCAGGTGCACAGTTCCTGTGACATCACTGGGGAGGCGCCAGGGCCCGGGATTCCCACTTCTGAGCTGATGACGCCTGTTTCTGAAGCCAGGCTGCATCCCAGTGCTGTCAGGATGTGCCCTGGGGGCCTGATGGGAAAACCGGCTTAGAATATGGACTCACTTAAACATAGACACTTCCTTAAAAGCTTTTGGTTCGATGTGAATGTAAGTCATTTTGATTACTCAATTTCTATATTTATTAGGAATGATAAACCAAAGTACTTGAAAATAATTTCAGTGGCGATGAACTGTGGCACCCGATCGATGCAGGACACGGCAGTCAATTAGCCTTTCACTTTATTTTGGTCCTCAGCAATCGACTGCAATCAATACTTTCAATCTCCATTGATAGCAGAGCGCAAATCACAATGAAGTTTCCTGAGTGGGTGTCACGGGGCGTGCAGGCAGCTCGGGCAGCTGGTCCCAAGCTGTCCCCCGCACCAGGAACCAGGTTTGTGCTGCCGTGGGGACAGTGCCAGTCATTTCCGCATGAGTAGCTAGCTTGCAAATGGCCACTCCGACCTGAGTGGAGGCTTGGCATCGAAACAGCCTCTCACCATAGCCAGGTCTGTCTTCTTCAAAATGGGGCCTTCTGCAATCATCTCAGGTTGGAAGTTTGGGGAAATCCACTAATTGAGCACCAGGAAGGAACTTGACAGTAAATCATGCAAAACTCAACCAGGACAGAGCAGGGAGGAATTATAACCTGGGGAGGTGGGCTGGCGGTGTGGTGCAGCGGGTTAAACTGCTGCTTGCAAAGCCGGCTGGCGATTCCGTACTGCAGTCCGCTCAAGTGCTTGGGCCCCTGCACCTGATGCAGTTCTGGGTTCTCGGCTTTGGCCTGGCCCAGCTCTGGGTGTTGAAGTCATTTGGGGAATGAACCAGCAGATGCAAGGTGCCTCTTTCTCTGCCTCTCTGTGTGTAACTCTGCTTTTCAAATAAATAAATCTTTTTTTAAAATTACAACCCACACCTTCTAAAAGTACTTTTAAAAATGGGGAGGGGGAAGCAGGCATTGTGGCATAACAGATAAAGCTGCTGCCTGCCTGCCAGCATCTCATATGGACACCGGTTCAAGTCCCGGCTGCTCCCATTTCTGATCCAGCTCCCTGCTAATGTGTCTAGGAAAGCAGCAGAAGTTGGCCCAAGTGCTTGGGTCCCTGCACCCATTTGGGAGACCTGGAAGAAGCTCTTGGTTTCGGTCTGGCCTGGCATTGGCTATTTGGGGAGTGAACCAGCTGATGGAAGATCTCTCCATCTCTCCCTCTTTCGGTGTCAATCCGCCTTTCATATAAATATTTAAAAAAAAAAAAAAAAAGAAAAGAAAAGATCAATGTGATGGGAGTGCTTTTCCTGAAGGGGCAGGCCCTGGAGCAAGGCTTCCTTACTCACTCTCCCCATGTCTTCTTCAGCATAGATGGCCCCTGAGTTGCCGTTGAGAGCCCGCCGCCCAGCTCTGATAAGACGCATCGCCACTCCACGTCTGTGAGGAGTCAGCGCTCGTGAGACGAGCAGACCGGGTCAGGCTGGTGGTTTGCAAACGGAGTTCCCTGGAGTCCTTCACGCTTCACAGAGAGGGAGAAGAGTCTTGAGCCAAACGCGCCTCGCTGCCAATGCGCAAGAGCTGCTCCGCTTGTTTATTTTGCCTGGTTCATGTGACCTTGTGTGAGATTTTGTTTGAAGACAAAGGCTAATTAAGGCCTAATGGTCCAAATGCTGGAGCCAGACTTCCTGGGCGTGTATACTCGGCTTCCACTTCTTGCACAGCTATCTACCCTCTCTGCACCCCAGTTGCCAAATTAAGACACCAGCAGAACTTTAAGGGCAGGCGGGCGCTGTGGTGTAGAGGGTTAAGTGGCTGCCTGCAACACTTGGCATCCCACATGGGTGCTGGTTCGAGTCCCGACTGTTCCACTTCTGATCCAGCTCTCTGCTATGGCCTGGGAAGGCAGCAGATCATGGCTTAAGTGCTTGGGCCCCTGCACCCATGTGAGAGACCTGGATTGGTCCTGTTCCAGCTATTGCAGCCATTTGGGGAATGAACCAATGGATGGAAGACCCCATCCCCTGCCCCTGCCTCTCTGTAACTCTGTCTCTAAATTAATTAATTAATTTTTTTTTAAAAAAAAAGTGAGGTTGATGGCCCTAAAGAGCAGCTGAGAGGTGCTGTGAGTGACAAATGCTAAAGGCCTGGCCACAAGGATCCGTTTACGGACCCTCGGAGCGGGCATTCTCAAGTGTAAGCGGCACAGGGAAGGAGGAGACGCCCCTGGAGATGGGAATGGTCTCTTAAGTCGGCACTGTCAGGTTCAAAGCAGTCTGCAGGAGCCCCAGGCTGGGAGACCAAGGGCAGCCCCAGTAAGACCACAGTCAGTCATAGCCACATAGCCTAGGATGGGCGGGGGGAGTCGCATACTTGACCTTGGCAGGTTCACCAATCCACCCCGTGAGCAGCCCCGGGGAGCAGGAACTCTTCAGATTAACACGAGGTCGCAAACATCCTAATAGAAGCCTGCCACATGCCAAGGAGAGAATCCAGCAATTACTGAGCAAGCATCACATAGACACGAAACGTTTCATTTACATCATGAAAAAGACCCATGCCGCTCTGCTCTACAGATGTGCTTAAGAGTTAACGTTTCTCTGCGGAAGTAGCCTCCAGAGCGGAGTACATTTATATGATTGTAGCAGGAATGTTCTGGGCCATCTGCTCAGCTCACACCAACCTCCTGCCCACCCGCCTCACACACAGAGAGCCAGTTACTTCTGTTGCTAACACATTCACAGAGACAACTGGGGATCGCAAGAAGTGATACTCCTACCAGGCTTGCAGGTGTGGCCCCGGCTGCAGGTCCAGGGACAAGTTTGAGCGACAAGGTTGTACATAGCTCCACATCCCCCTTCCTCACCCCAAGCTCACGGAACTTGGAGGGAACACCTGACAATGGAGACAATCAGCCTCTCTCCCAGAGTTCAGAATTGGGTGGAAGAGGCTCTCTTCCTTCTGAGACGATCTCTCAGATGTAGAGAAGATCCGGGAATTCAGGCACCGTAGAGCAGCCATGCAGACCGAGGGGGACCATGGGGAAATCAGAAGGTACATTGGAAGACTGGCAGATACGTAAGATGCGTGACACAAAGGGACTCCTGGGTCCTGCAGCTTTTACTTCCTGGGTCCCACTCTTAGCTTCCCATCACTTGGCTCTCACAAGCCACCACCTCACCAATAGAACAGCTTTTCCTCTTTTTAACGTAAGCCACTTTCTGTTACCTGTAACTCAAGTGTTTGGACTGCACAGCGTTGCCCACTGTAAACAGTACCCGAGGGTGAGCACGGGTCCTTCCCGAACTTCAGCGAGAGCCTGTTAGCTAGCTGCTGACCACATGAATGAACACGATACCCCAGGAGTGGTGTTCTCTACAAGTTCTCTGCACCCAGATTTAGAGAAGCGCTTTCGCCGCCTGCCTTGCCATCAGTCCTCAAAATCCAATCGCGAAGACAACACACTGACCGGCAATTCTCCCACTTACGCCATCTATTCCCTCGGCGCTCTGATTTCATTCTTTGTATCTGGCAAGGGAGAAAGGGACTTGGGGAAGGTGTATTTCCCCTTTAAATACCCTGAAAGTTATGCATCTATCTTTCCCAAACTGCCAAAATAATTGTTTCATTTACAGAACTGAAATTCTCCAGGGAGCGTCCCAGGGATGTTCTAAATTGCTAACATCAGATATGCAGAAAACAAATATGGAGCAATCCATATGCTCCCAATCCTGAATTTAGCATCTCAGCTCAACAAAAACTTACATTTCAATCACTCGCCATCAGTCGAGCGTTATGAGTATGTGCAGGGTTAAGGCTGGATCGAAGCCATCGGCCTGGAACCTTCTGCAGAGCAGGGCTCTGTCTGCACAGCCCGAGGCTCCGGCACAAGTTGCCATTTAGAGTTCACTTTAAATTAACACGTACAGGCTGCAGAGCCTCTGTGGATGCGGAAACCTGAGAAGGCACCGGCTATGTGATTGCAGAACGGGAGGTTGCCAACTTTCTCTCTCTTGTTTTTTATTACTCCCCCCAAAAGTTCAGTGGCTCAGGGGGTTATGGCATGGCCAAGAGTACCAATTTTCAGGGTTCCATTATGAAAACAAGATGTAAGGAGGAGCAGGAAGATCTGGAGCCTGCATGAAGATGCCGACGACAGCTAACAGGTGCACAGCACACTCTCTCTTCTAGGTACTATTCACAGAACCTCACACAGGCTAAATCACTTGATCTTCAAAATATCCCATTTGACAGATGAAGAAACCAAAGCTCAGAAAGATGGACTAACAGCCGTTGCTTCTCTCCTGCCTGCAGCCATTTCCCCCTTCTACTGAGGTGGCTGGGCTCCCCTTGAATAGCTACGACTCCACTCCTGCACACTCTTTTAGTGGGAAAAAGGCCCTAACATACACTCTAGGGCAAAAAGGTCCCACTGAACTCAGTTGCTATTGGACCGTGAGCTGCACAAGAGCAGACACTGGTCTTTTCTCCACCCAAGAGCCTAGCCAGGGGCACAATGTAGGTGCTTAATAAATTCCTGAATGACAATCAGATCCCCAAGGGGGATCTAGACAGACCCTGACTGATGCTTCAGCTTAGCAGGTTTTCTTGGCCTTACAAATGGTGCAAAGGTGACACACATGTAGTAGAAACTGTACTTCAAAGCGTGCACTGGATCTTTTCCTAGGCTCATGCCACGTACAATCACTTGCTTTCATGATGCTGGGCAGGGGTACAAGCTACAGCTCCCAGTCCCCCCATGCAATCATGAAGACAACAACTAGTACTCCACAGCGCATTGTGCAACTAAGCTAAGATGTTCAGTAGGTTGGGTGTATCACATACACTTTTTACTTCCAATATTTTCAACTTAGAATAGGCTTATCAGGATATTGCCCCATCCTAAGTAGAGGAGTGTCTGTTACTATGAAGTGTGATTTTGCTACAATGGCTGTGTGCTTAAGAGATGTCTTGATTGGTCAAGCCTTGGGCATGTATTTCCCCTAGACCAATCAGGAGCTGTCCTAGGAATGTGAAGGGAATGAATGGGTAGACGCTCTGGAGCTGATTCATCCTGCCCATGAAGCCCTAGAGGGTCTGCAACCTCTATCCAAGCCTGAGCCAGGTTCCTGTACTTTTCAGACCCAGATGTGCAGATCTTCTTATGTTCTCTGAGATGCCCTTTATCCTGCATATAAATTCCCCGGCTGCTTAACTGAGCCAGAGTTGGTCTCTGCTGCCTACAACCACATTCACCTTGCATTCTGACTGGAATATTTGCTTCATTCACACGACATAGCTAGACCTGGGAAATTTAACTAACAGGGACACAGGGCAGTGCTGAGGGCTCAGGACCTAAACACTAAGGGCATAGCAACCCAACGTTATTCACCATGTGCCTCCATGAGCCTGGGCCTGTGCTAGGTCTTCCTAGATTTCTTCTTCCAGTCATCACAACACAATGATGTACCTATTATCACACCCACTTTGCATATGAGGAAACCAAGGGCCAAGGAGGTTAAGTGCTTTGTTCAAGAATGCAATGCAGGGGGCCGGTGCGTGGCTCACTTGGTTAATCTTCCACCTGTAGCGCCAGCATCCCATATGGGCGCTAGAAAGTCCTGGTTGCTCCTCTTCTGGTCCAGCTCTCTGCTGTGGCCCGGGAAGACAGTGGAGCATGGCCCAGGTGCTTGGGTGCCTGCACCTGCATGGGAGATCAGGAAGAAGCACCTGGCTCCTGGCTTCGGATCGGTGCAGTGCCGGCCGTGGCAGCCATTTGAGGGGTGAACCAACGGAAGGAAGACCTTTATCTCTCTCTCTCTCTCTCTCTCTCACTGTCTAACTCTATCTGTCAAATTTAAAAAAAAAATGAATGCAATGCAGCGAGTGGCATAGTCAAGACTGAAAATCAATGTCTTCCTGAGGCCAAAGCGAATGCTTTTACCCCTGCACAGCAACTTCAGGAAGGGGAGGTGTGGCTCACCGGCAGGGCTGAGAAGTCCAGTTGCTAGGCCTTGAGCTAAAGGACAGAGAAGCACTGCATAGAGGCTGAGCTCAGGGAGCTCAACTGGGTGGAGGGATGGGGTCGGAAGACGCCGAAGTGTTCCCTGCTTATTTTTCAATTAAACAGAATATGCCCTCATTTAAGGAGGAATTTTGTCGGAGCCCATAAAGGCTGTAGGGATTGGCTGAACTTCCCAAATCTCCCTCACTCCCATGCTCCGAGCACCCCCAATCTTTCCCCATCACGGTCTAACATAAGCAGGCAATCTCTTCCGTCCTAAGTCAGCTCTCTCCCATTGGACATGAGGATCCGTCACAACCAACTTGAAACACCTCCACTCATCGAGACCATTACACAGACAAACGTAATCTGTTTTCTTCCCTTGATAGAGGGAGGAGTGGGTAGTTTGGCCCTCACAGCATCCATTTCGCTGTCTCTGATTTCTCTTTGAATGGACCTCTCACGTGGCTGAGCGGAAATCACTTTAACTCCTGTTCTCTCTTTAAGCGTAGGGTGGGCACGTGATTCAGGCCTGCGAAACAGATGCCTTCTCCCCACCTCCACCCTTCCTATCTAGCTCCCAAATGGTCTCATGGAACTCAGTCCTGGGAATTTTGCTGGACCAACGATAGAAACTCCCATCCTTGGAAGGACCAACTGAAAGGACCAATACCAGCCCAGAGCTGCCTGGGAATAAAACCAGCACTAGGGCGTGGCAGAGCTGCTGATGGGGAGTAGAGAAAGGAAGGGCAGCAGCACAAGCAGAGAGGCCAGTTAGGGGACGCTCTGGTCCAGGCAAGAGATAACTGGACCCAAG
Source organism: Lepus europaeus (assembly GCF_033115175.1). Classification (NCBI taxonomy): domain Eukaryota; kingdom Metazoa; phylum Chordata; class Mammalia; order Lagomorpha; family Leporidae; genus Lepus; species Lepus europaeus. The sequence continues at coordinate 46,063,228 of NC_084835.1, forward strand.
AGGTGAGGAGCAATAGTCAGGTTCTGGGTGAATTCTGGAGAAAGAGCCGCCTGGTGTAGGGACAGATGTCAGATACAAGAAAAGGAAGAGAATGAATGGTGACGACGCCAAGGTTCTGACATGGCCCAAGAGGCAAACAGAGGTGCCATTTAGTGAGAAGAGGTAGGTTGCGGGTGAACATCACCAGCACCAGCGCTCTGGCCAGCTTCCCTCTGGCTGCACCACACACAGCAGAGCAGCAGGAGGGAAGGGCCTATGTGCAGAAGGAACGCACGTGCCAGCAAGGGAGCACTCCAGGCAGGTGCAGGGTTCTCTTCTGACAGCCCGTGCCTGTGAGAGCGAGAAAGTACTGCCTTCAGACAAGCATGGGTGTGTCCTCACGACCTGACCCCTCCCACCAGGCCCCAGCTCTGGAAGGTCTCACCACCTGCCAACACCACCACACTGGGGCCAGGCTTACCACACAGGATCCTGTGTGCACCCAGACCACCATGCTTCATACATCCCTGTCTGAGAATGAATGGTGTCTTTCCCTGTCTTGTTAAGACATTTAACTCTTCGGTAACATGTGTTTTTTCAACATTGTAGTAAAATGTACATAACACTTATCATTTTAACCAATTTGAAGTGTACAGTTCAGTGGGACTAAGTGAATTCACAATGCTGTGACCGTCACCACCATCCACTCCCAGAACTTTTTCAGGATCCCAAACAGAAACCCGTGAAACACTAGCTCCCCATCCCTGCCTCCCTCCAATCCTTGGTAACCCCTGTTTTACCATCTGTCTCTGTTGGACATGTAAACTTAAGATCCCACTGGACATCCAAGTGAAGACACTGACAGGCTGTGAGATGCTGACTCTGGGGTGGGTTGAAGGCTAAGACATGAACCTCAAGTCAAGTACCTGGTGCAGCACAAGTGTAGTAATTCCCACTAATGGAGTGAACTGGGTGATTTAGGTTCTCTCTCTCCTGTGGAGCCCAGGAAATGAATGTGGGGCCAGATTCAGAACCTAGCAATTTGAGGGAGAGGGTATATCTTCAAAAAGTTCGTGGAAAGTGTGTATTCTGAAAAATGAGGGGTGGGCATTGTGGTGCGGCCGGTTAAGAAGCTATTTGGGATGCAAAATCTCATATTGGCAGAGCTCCAGTTCAAGACCCAGCTATTCCATTCCCAATTCAGCTCTCTGCTAATGAATCCTGGAGCCAGCAGATGGCCGCTCTGTGCAGGGCCCTGCCACCCACGTGGGGATGCGAATTGAGTCTGGATTCCTGGCTTTGGCCCCGCCCAGCCTTGGCCATGTGGACGTTTAGGGAGTGACCCAGCAGATTAAGATCTGTGTGTGTGTGTGTGTGTGTTTCAGCTTCTTTCTCTCTCTGTCGCTCTGCCTTTCAAGTAGATGAAAATAAATAAATAAATAAAACATTTTTAAAAGAATGAAAAACTATGCTTGGATGACAGAAGTTTTTTTCGCCAAAATAAACTTCTCTACCCATTCCATTTTCCGTGAATTTTCAAATACCCTCATAGCAATGCCTTAGTAAATATTTGTTCAATTGAGTAATGCAACTCTTTGCTCTCCAGTTTGTGGGAACAACCATTCACTGAATTAAGAATTTTAAAAAGCAAAGCTTCTAAAATAAATAGTTCTCCTTTTTGCAAAAAAAACAAAACTCGGAACAAATTTTAAAACACACTGGCACTTTTTTTTTTTTTTTTTTTTTGCAATTTTCAGAAATAATGTTTGACTTGTGATCTCTTGGCTGATGACTGTGCCAAAATCCAGTACCACTTGACACCACACGATGTTACATAAACAGACCAGGAGTGACACGACCAGATGTGGCATGTCACAGGTGGGGATCAATCAAGCTTGAAAAGCAAGAGAAGAGGTTCTGTCTAAAACCAGGCGTTCAAAGTGTTTCATAATTGCCAACCCCTATTCAAATTACTCTGGCGGCCTTTGAAGAAAAATGTGGTCGTGCAAGGAGGGAAAAATGTATGGCAACCGAGATGAGATGTAGACAGCGATTTACCTTCAGTCGACAAATGTTTTCTGCACAGCACAATCTTCAAGTGCCAGATCTTGATAATCTCAGTTCCATGCAGGTATTTAGGAGCTGTTGCTTCTCAGTGGGGAGCAACCTGCTCCATCTACGTGTGTGATTCATAATCAGGGCTTGGGGAATATTGGAATTACCATTAGGTGATATCAGTGGAACCAGTGTCTCCAGCCTCGCAGGCACAAGTACAAAAATTTGGGGCTACGAACTTGGGATGGGAGGCCTTCAAGACTGCATTCTCTTGACATCTGCCTCCCATCACCTCTGTAGCCATAGATCATGATCCCCCAGAGCAATGGCGACAGCCTTGAAGTTGAATTGAAAGGACCTTTTCAACATAAGTAGAGGAGCAAAACTCTTCAGTAGAGGTGCAAGATGGACAAGTCTTCTTAGACCCCAGATTCAGTACTTCATTCAATGAAACTTGTTCACATGAACATCATTAGTGTATTTTCTCTAACTCGTCATAACCTCTCAATTTGCTTGGGCTGTATTTGTAGATGTGCAAATATCTGAATTAGGTATTTATAATATAAGAAACCAAATAGTTTCTAGAAGGCACATGAGAACCTCCAGTTAGTTGAGCTGGAAATTGAACTTGAAAGCTAGGATGTATTTGTCTATTTGGGGGAAAAAGAAAAACTCTTCTATTTAGCAGGCTGCTAATCCAACTCATATGTATGGGGAAGATTAATTTATGCCAACACCCAATTTTATCACGGGGATGCCGAACTTTCTTACAAAGTAAAAGGAGAAAGGGATCAATATTTCCCCATATTCTTTATTTATTTTTGGTAATAGTGGAAAAGTATATTTAGGAGGGATTCCACAAAATATTTTCTTAGCCTGATTCTATGTTAAGTCACTACCCACCTCCAGGTTTCTGGGCTTCCACCTGTCTCCATTGATGACCAAAGGCCATTTTCATTGTCATTATATCATGAGAAGATTTGTGGACCAAAGTAAGTGCTTTATTTCCTGCGTCTGAGTGCTGGCAAAACACACAGGACTTTTATTCCTAATGACAGTCAGTGAAGAAAACCAACATGTTCCTGATGATGTACCAAGAGTTTTCCAACAAATTCCACCGCAAAACTGAAAGGCAGAGATCTATTCTAATGGACAAAATAACTTCTCTGTCCCGGGGCTTCTGAATGAACCATATATTCTAGGTAAAACCACACTTTAGTCATGTATCCAATTTATCAAAACTATTTTTAAGTAGTCATGGCCCTATTAGACAATACCAATGACCACTGCTAGCAGAAAACCTAATCCTGACTTTTCCTACTACCATGGTTGGTCTATGCTACATTCCATTATCAACTGGCAACACTAATCCACACAAGTTATTTTTATTTAGCCAAATCACACAGCTTTTAAGCATTTGCTCAGGAAATAATTAATTCAACAAAAAGCTTTTAAATATATTTAAAGACCATGAACTCCTCTTCTTCCATTTAATCATTGGGAGTACATTTAAGACACAATATGTTCTAGAAGTTCCAAATGGAGATGATTTTTAAATATCTCCACTGCATATCATGCTATCCATGGATTGGAAAAACCATAGCAATTGCATCTTAGCCCCTGGACATTCAAGCATGCCTTCAATTTACATAAGAGCATATTTCCTTCCAGAAAGTAGGAGATAGTTTCAAAAAGTTATGCAGTTTGTCAAACCTATGGTGTATATGCATGGGAATTAAGGTCAACAACATTGAAAATATAGTGAATTAGGGTGACTGATGACCTGAAAACCTTGGTAGGGAGGCAATGAGGAGCGCTTAGACAACTAAGTAAACAGCAGAGTTGTTGGTGGGCTTCAGGAACTACAGGTTTCTGTTGCAAGGGAGAGACTGGAGCCTGAGGGTGAAGATAGTAAGTTAAGAGAGAGAGAGAGGAAGTGTCACTGGGACATAGAATCACTAGGGACACAAACCTGACCTGTTTTCATGACAGCTGCAATGGGAACTGTTGGATCACAAAGGACTGGCAGGAAAAATGAGACCAGGAAGGTGCGCTGGGGCTCATCAGGGATTCCAGGAGCCTGTGGACCACTTCAGCTGGATGCTCAGGTCTCCCCTGTGAGCACAGAGGGCCTCCTGATGGTCTCCATGGTGGAATGGCTGTGATGCAGGTCCTGTGCTAGTTCTGGGAGAGAACCAAGGAGCGGTACAGAGAGAAGCAGCAAGCTGAGGCCAGAGCCTGGCAGGAGGGCAATGCAGTGGGGATGGTTAAGGGAAAGATGGAGATAAAAGAAGGACCCAGGGCATGGAGTGCTATGGATAGCCAAGGCCGGAGGAAAGTTCAGAAAGTGCAAATTATGCAAGTGAGTTCAAGAAGAACCACCCAGGAAATGCTCACAGGATTTGTCAATGAGGGGCTTGGCTTATTTCAGCTGTGTCCCATGAAAAGTGAATAAGAAGAGCTGTGGCTCTTCAGAGAGATGTGCAGGGTCAAGGAAGGAAGACAGGCGGGCAGCAGGCAGCCTCAACAGTGTGGGAGCAGAGCAATGGAAAAGCAGCGTCCCAGGTGGAATGGGGTGATTTCATTGCATGCAGTGCACAACTGAAACTCCTGGCCATGGGTGTCAGGGTTGAGCGGGAAGGCAATCAAAACTACAGGGGAAGTGACAGAAACCATGGGGAACCTGCAGGAAGCTGCTTGGAGGTTGGTAAGATAAGGCATGGATATAGGTTTTTGATAGAAACTCCTTTGTTTTCTAGTAAAAGGGTTACAAGTGGTATGTTTTGCTTGGAGTTTTTTTTAAACATCAGATAGTTTGCTAATATTTAAACATTGGAAATATTTCATGGCACATGTCTTTCTGAATTATCTTGACATGTGGGATGACGTGGGCACTTTCCCACGTGGCAGCCATAGGCAGGTGGGGCCTAAAGGCGGCCATCCCCTTTGGATGGTCCAGGTGCTCTTTGGTCCCTGGTCCTCACTATTCTCTGTTGCTTTTCCCAACCCATCCCATTCCTAGTATCTCCCTGACCCTTTGAATTTCTTTATTTTTTATTTGTTTGAAAAGCAGAGAGATGGAGATCTCTCATCTGCTACTTCCCACCCCCAGTCGTCTCCAACAGCTCGGGCTGGGCCAAGCCGAAGCTGGAAGCTAGGAACCCCATCCAGGTCTCCTACATCGGAGGCAGGAACCCAACTACTTGAGCCATCACCTGCTGCTTCCCAGGGTGCACATTAGCAGGAGGCTGAAATGGGAACAGCGCTGAGGCTCAAACCCAGGCACTCCTCTATGGATATGGGTGTCCCAAGGGTGTCCTGACGCCTGCTCCAAATGCTGGCCCCTGCCTGGTCATTTTAAACACATGCATTTGCAACCTCTGAACTGGAGGCTCTCATTAGTACTAAGGGCAAAGTAGAAAGCAATGAACATTTAAAGAGACTGTAATTAGAAGCAATTTCAAGGTCAGATCTCAAATACTCCCCTCACCAATAATCCAGAGATTCTGGATGTAACTTCTACATCATATTTATTCTTAAATACAAATGCACATGCCCTTAGTCACAGTTCTGAAATTCACAGGCTCTAAGGGGAAAAGCTGCATTTAAAAAAATTAGCTTGGGGGCCAGTGCTGTGGCGCAATAGGTTAACCCTCCGCCTGCGGTGCCCGCATCCTATATGAGCAATGGTTCGAGTCCCAGCTACTCCTCTTCCTATTCAGCTCTCTGCTGTGGCCTGGGAAAGCAGCAAAAGATGGCCCAAGTCCTTGGGCCCCTGCACCCACGTGGGAGACCCGGGAGAAGCACCTGGCTTCTGGCTTCAGATCGGCACAACTCCAGACATTGCAGCCATCTGGGGAGTGAACCAGCGGATAGGCCTTTCTCTCTGTCTCTCCTCACTGTCTGTAACTCTACCTCTCAAATAAATTTTTAAAAAATTAGCTTGATGTGGGCAAGATCTGGGCTGCTTTGGACCACTTTTTAGTACTTTTTTTTTTTGGACAGGCAGAGTGAACAGAGAGAGAGAGAGAGAGAGAGAGAGAGAGAGAGAGAAAGGTCTTCCGTTTCTGCTGGTTCACCCCCAATAGCCGCTGCGGCTGGCTCACCACACTGATCCAAAGCCAGGAGCCAGGTGCTTCTGCTGGTCTCCCACGCGGATGCAGGGCCAAATCACTTGGGCCATCCTCCACTGCCTTCCCAGGCCACAGCAGAGAGCTGGACTGGAAGAGGAGCAACCGGGACAGAATCTGGCGCCCCGACCGGGACTAGAACCCAGTGTGCCGGCGCCACAGGCAGAGGATTAGCCTAGTGAGCCACAGCGCCGGCCTCTAGTACTACTTTATCCTGCTTCATGCACCCATTCACAGGCTTCCCTGCAGAAACATCCATGCATCAGTGCTCTGCTTTGAGTATGCCCTCCCCAAGCTCACGTGTTGGAGCCTTGATCCTCAAATCCACCTGTTAATGCTATCTGGGGGCACGGTCTGTGGGAAGTGATGCATATTAGATAAGAACATGAGGTTAGGGCCCTCAGGATGGCATTTGGGGCTTTCTGAGAGAAGGAAGAGAGACTGTGCAGGCACACTTCTCTGTCTCACCACATGATGTCCTCAGCCATGGTGTGACGCGGCCAGATGTTGTCACCAAACATAAGTGTGGTGCTTTGTTGTTTGTTTTTTTTTTTTATAAAGACTTATTTATTTATCTAAAAGTCAGAATTACAGAGAGAGTAGGGGAACACACACACACACACAGAGAGAGAGAGAGGAAGAGAGAGAGAGAGAGAGAGAGAGAGAGAATCTTTCATCCACTGGTTCACTCCCCAAATGGCTGCAACGGCCAGGGCTGGGCCAGGCCAAAGCTAGGAGGCAGCAGCTTCATCCAGGTCTCCTACACGTGGGTACAGGGGCCCAAGCACTTGGGCCAACCTCCAGTGCCTTCCCAAGCTCATTATCAGCGACCTGGATCAGAAGTGGAGCAGCCAGGATTCGAACCTGCATCCATGTGGGATGTCAGCACTGCCGACAGTGGCTTAACCTGCTATGTGCCACAGCACCACCCCCTGTGCCATGCTCTTGGACTTCCAGCCTCCTGAACTGTGAGCTAAACCAATGTTTATTTTTTATAAGTTGCTGCATCCCAAGAATTTTTTCACAGCAACAGAAAGCAGGTTAAGACACTCAGCTACCAGGAACCTAAGGCACAGCCTGCACAATTGGGGCTAGCGTTATGGCATAGCAGGCTAAACCTCTGCCTGCGATGCCAGCAGCCCATATGGGTGCTGGCTGGAGACCCCACCATGTGTGTATGGGGGGGGGGTGGATGGTGGGGAGAGGAGAAGAGAGGGGGTAGGGGCAAGAGGTAAGCGTCTTCTCCCCCCCGCGAGCCACTGCAGGACAAAACCCACAGGTGATTTCACGGCGGATTTTTACCAACAAAAAGCAGAGGACACAGTTGACAAGGAGCAAGTCACTGCATTTCACTGTCCCCAGAATAGCCCCCTCCTGAGGCTGTGTGCACACTGAGAAACAGACGAGGTGGGTCTGCAAGGGGAGGGGAGCAGCTGCACTCACCCCCACTTGTGCCCTCTGGAGCAAGTCTGGTCATCACCCCCACTTCTCTCTGTTCTGCAGACTCTCCGGCCCACACTGGAAATCAGGCTGTGGGGCATCCAGAGTCACGTGGCCAGGCCACGGCTTTCCAGGCTACCACATCCAGTGGTTTGTTGTCTTATCTATTTTCTCCTCCAGGGAGGCGGGGAGAAAAATGATGCTAGCCCACGAAGCCAGGCTCCCCAGTGACCTGCTCTTAGCCCTGTGCAGTCCTGCTGTGTGCAGGCAGGCTACGGATGTTGGGAAACCATCTCGTGGAAGTTCCTGCGGCATCCTGAGCCTATGCTATCAGATGGGGCCTGGATACCTGACTGCTAAGCCGAGAAAAAGCACACACCTGGTTCTGTGCCAAGCCAAAGAGAGGACCCACTTGGTAGCACAATAGCCTAAGATCTCCAAGAAACTCTGACATTTGTGTATGCTTTGTAAAGCTTTTCTGTAAAGCCAGTGAACTCCCTGGCAAGGTTGCCATTTTCAGATGCACCTGAAAGCTACGGGGCCCCTACAAAGGAATCTAGATGAGGTTTTAATCTCAAAGGAACTGCCACTAAGCCAGGGCGACACTGGCAGAAGCAGCAGCGACCCAACCCTTCTCACACCAAGCATGGAATAAAAGGAAAGAATGCCTGGCTACATCAGCGCCCGTGGATACCTGGCGTCCCCCAGTGCCCGTCTGTAAAAGGCAATGCTTGCTTTGTAACAAACAAGGTGATGAGTGTGCTGGCACTGGCACTGGGACTCCACAGCCAAGACCTTGGGGTTGGCCGCCCTGCTGAGAATGTCCACACCCCCACCCCTGCCCCTGCCAATGATAGGAAAGCAGGGAGCAATGGGAAAACGGTTACACAGGGTTTCCTTTTTTGTTCCTATTGTGTGCCCGCGACAGGACCAGGTGAGAAGAGAATCTTCGCGTTCTTGCACTTTGTGGTCTGATTTCTCTTTTTCTTATTATGTAAAAAGATTGGCTCTTTCTGGTTCTGTTGAACCTGACTGCACTGAATTCCTGGGTGGCTTTTTGCCGACCTGAAGACCAGGGGGACTACAACATGCTCTTACCATGTTCCCTGGGCCGGTCAATGCCCAGCCCAGGGACCGGATCCCGTAGGCTCCCTGCCACCCTGGCCATTTACCGTTCATTCTCCCCGTTCTGCCACAGAGCTGCCTCTTTCTATAATTTATGTTACAGTGCCATCTTATGGAAGTTTATGACCACCGTTGATGGATACAGAGACTCTAGGCTGTCTCTTCTGTATTTTCCAGAAATATATGGGTTTAAAAATCATCTTTAATTAATCACACCAGATAAATGTGTCAGGAATGGTGATCTGTATATAAGAAAGCAGGTTTGATGTGATCTGCGGGGGGGCCAAGCACTACAGAGAGCATCTGAGCAGCCACACAAACCTTCAAGATAACTGATGCATGTTTTGAAGGCGTTTATGTTCTTGTTCAATGACTATTACTGCATATACCAACATCTCAGAGGCGGCGTTCTCTGCAAACGCCATGACGTTTTTGGAAGGAGGCTCGGAGGGGGCAGGGTCTATTCTAAGTCGATGATTTGTGGCCCAGAGTTTTCAGATCTGCCCTCTCATTGTAGATCTTTCTTGCAAGAAAAAAGAAAAAATCCACAAAACTCTCTGGACCCATATCAGCATGACACGAGAACACCCAACCCCGATCATTTGCAAATGTATTCCAGTCCCAGGTTTAATTCCAGGAGAAGGTTCCTTGGAGAAGCCTCCTTCCGGAAGTCTGCCTGCCAAATCCGGGAGGCTCTCAGGCTTGTTTCCTCTCTCTCCTCCAGGTTTCTTTCCACCCACAAAGTCAACGTGCATCGTGAATGGGCCTGAATTTAATTCCTTCATCCAGAACTTGCCAGTTCTCTGCGGCTGCACTGCCAGTCACTCTCCCTGCAAGGCACGGGGCAGGGGAGGGGGAGGGATGATTGCAATTCCCGTTTTGTTTGCAGGGGGAGGTAGGGTGGTTCTGGGTCAATGAAATGCGTGCTTGAGATGAGTCTGAGGGGACTGGAGCTTTGCAGAAACAAATGCCCAGTTCTCTGTAACGACGAAACACCACTATCCAGCAGAGCCCTCGCTTCTGACTCCAGCGACCCCCGCACTGGAGAAGTCTTTTGTTCACACTCCGTGCCTCTTCCAGACTGCCCATTTCAGCTTTCCCATCACTCCCACAGGATCGGAACACAAGGTCTGGGCTGATGGTGCCAGGCAGGGAAGGCATCCCTGAGTCTCCAATCTATGGAGACCCCCTTTCCTCTTCGTAAAGATACTGAGCTCATAGTGTTTCGTGATGAAAGGAGAAAAACTTAATATGCATTTAGCCAGACGCAAAGTAAGAACTTTGGAACAAAGGCAGTTTATAAAAAAAAAAAAAAAAAAAAAGGTATTTGAATGTCAAATATTTCTTGGGTTTTTCCTGCCCTGTCACAATGAAATTCGCTTTCCTTCTTAGCTCTGCCATCTGCAATCATAGTAGGCACCACCATTTCACATTAAATGCTCCTAATAAATCATGCTGGGCTTGGCTTGCTTGATTCCTGCTTCTCTTAGTCTCCCATCCAGCTCCCTTTGCGTACCCCCACCCTGCACCCCGAATCTGTTTTGCTCGTGAACTTACCTTTGCTGACCTTTCTTCCCTCTCCTGTTTGGGGGGCTTTTCTTGCTTCAGTCCCTGCCCTTACAATGTTCTTCTCTCTTCAACTGTCATCGCCACATCGGCAGGGGCGCGCCTGGTCCCCACGTCTCCCCCATCTTTCGCTGAGTGTGTGTTTGCTACTGCTCCCCGCCATCCCCCACCCCAGCCCCCTGCGCGTCCTTAATCAGAACATTATCAGAGACTCCAACACACTCAGCTCAGAGTCTGAACTGACTGTACCCATCAGGAACTCTTACAGTGACTCCTTACAGATGCAAACGTGACTTCAAGGGCTGCCTTCACCCCGACCCCACCTCCCGATACGGATGGCATTTCATGGCTTGTTCCAATTTCAATGCTCAGTTTACCAGTTGAACGAAGATGATTTTTCTAATATCCATCCTGCAAACTCCATCTGGGATCTGCCAAACAAGCTGTGTTCTTCTGCCTCTCTCACAGGCAGGAATGACAAAAAGTCTGCAGGAGGAGCAGGAACGAGGTCAGGACTTTTAGATCCCGAACCGCGACAAGCCCAAGCACCCGAGAACACGGAGAGGAACCGAAAAGGACAGGGGAAATGAGTGTCCACCTGCAAGGGAAGTGTTTTCCGCCCTTGCCAGCCCCCTGGTGCCAATCACCTTGGGAGAGCCCAAGTCACCATTCTCCAAACACCAGAAGCCATGGGCAGCTACTATCATCACAAATATCCTGCGATGTTAGTGCATTGCAGAATTACTATCCTTCCAAGCTTTCGGCCTCGTGTCTTGTGTGAACAGAGAACCATATGGGAGTTCTGGGGGGCTAAAATGGATACACCAATTATTTATAGATTCGGACTAAAAATCCTGTGAACCGCCTTCTGTGGAGTTCCATCTTCTGAGAACAGACTTGAAATAGACATGGTTGTGGAACGTCTCGGAATCATTTAGAATAATCCTGAACATGATATTGCAAGTAGAGAACGGTGGAGTTAAGCCTAAAGAATTTTAGAAGCCCCTGCAAAAAAGAAGGGCAGAGATTTAAAGCTATCTTTTGGAAAGCTCTAGAAGGAGACCAGGTGGCTCAATTTTTTTTATCCCGTTGGTTTCAGAAACTTTGCCCCTCGGCGTGCTTTTCTGCTGCAAAATTGTGAAATTTGACAGGGCTGCTTACATAGCTAAGTGTCCCCCTGTTGGAGTAGGTTGCTTTGAGGGCCTTACGTATGCCAGACACTCAGTCAACGCTTACGAAGAGGATGCAAGAAGAAAACACAATCTTCTGTTATCGGTGCTAAGAACACTACAGGACCACATATGGTTTGGAGATTTGTCTATTGATTGATTGTCTCTTTTTGTGGGCCTTCCCAAGCCTACTGTCGTGATCTGACTCCCCGCCTTCTGGGCCCCAGAGTCATTGTCTCTCCCCAGCCACATGGACGTTTGCTTTTTAAAAAAATACTATTTATTTATTTATATTTATTTTTATTCATTTGTTATTTATTATTTATTTTATTATTTATTTATTTGAAAGGCAGAGTGGCAGAGAGAGAGAGAATCTTCTACGCACTGGTTCACTCCTCAAATGCCCGCAGTAGCCCCCGTTGGGTGAGTCCAAAGCTAGGAGCCAGGAACTCCATCTCCCAGGTGGGTGGTAGGGAACCAAGCACCTGGGCCACCTTCCATGCTCACCAGGGGCACCAGCAGGAAGCTGGGTCAGAATCGCAGAGCAGCCGGGGCTCAAATGGGATGAGAGCATCCCAAGGGTCAGCTCAACCCACTGTGCCTCAACACCCACTCCTGGGGACGTAGATTTGACATCTGCGGGTTTTCCCGGGGGGCGAAGGGAGCATTTCTGGTGAGATTTGTTTATGCTCGCCATGGTAGTAAATACCCATGTGGCCTCACGTCAGCCTCACAACAACCAACATTCGCTTATATTTTTCTGTGGACTAATAACCCGGATGAGAGAGGTTACTGGCTTGCCCGGAGTCTTCCAGCCAACCGATGCCAGACCTGACCCCAGCTGCCGCCAAACACTGCCCTGCCTGTTACTCATCACTCTGAACACCAAGAAGTCCTGTATGAAGAACAGCTGAGGCCAGTTAAAATTTCTCCTGGCCAAAACGCTATTTAAAAGCATCAGAAAAAGATTGTGCCTTTAATTTATTTTTAAATGTCTTTTAATAAACAGCACCCCAGGACACACAGACAGGGTTCAGAGGCCCCACCTGCAACACTGAAAAGGGAGAGAAACAGAAACGTATATTTACGTTTCGTGACATCACCACCTTGGGCATGAAGTTCAAGATCCGTGCTTAGTTCGGTATGGTACGCAGCGGCCATGACCTGCTTGAAGACCCCACACACACACTGATTGCAAATTATTTCTGTGCCAAACTAGACTCATCTTTTAATTCCATTTTTCCACAAACTTTTCCAAGTACCCATTCTGTACTTGGAAAAAAGTTCTCATTACTCAAAAAGTACATTTTGCCACTCTATCAAACTTGCTTGGAACCAAAACAAACTTTTACATTTTTCTGGTTAATTGTAATTCCCAGGGGGTAAAAAAAAAGACCTAGACAGTTTCCCAGGGCAAGGGAGCACTGGCATTTCAGGTAGCCCTCTCTTCATCCCAGACACATGCAGGTGTTAACTGGGCCAGTACAAAGATCTCAACAGGGCCCCAGAGTTGTGGCATAGTGGGTAAAGCCACAGCCTGCAGTGCTGGCATTCCCACATAGGTGCTGGTTCGAGACCCAGCTGCTCCACTTCTGATCCAGCTCCCTGTTAATGTGCCTGGGAAAGCAGAGGAAGATGGTTCAAGTGCTTGGGCCCCTGCTCTCACATGGGAGACCTGGAAGAAGCTCCTGACTCCTGGCTTCAGCCTAGCCCAGACCCAGTCATTGCAGCCTTTGGGGACTGAACCAGCAGATGGAAGATCTATGCCTCTTCTTCTCTCTGTGTAACTCTTTCAAATAAATAAATAAACCTTAAAAAATCTTGACAGCTCTGGGTGCTAGGTGCAGCAGTTAGAGCTGACAGCTGGGGCACCCACATGCCACATGAGGGTGCCTGATTCTGTTCCCAATTCCAGCAGGTGTTGTCCCTGCCACCCACGTGGGAGCCCTGGATTGAATTTGTAATTCCTGACTTCACCCTGGCCATTGTGGGAATTTGGGGAGTGAACCAGTGCATAGGAGCTTCTGTCTGCCAAGTAAAAAAAATTAACTGAACACAAAAACCAAACCATGGAGCACACATCGTGGTACAGTGGTTTAAGCATATTCTTGGGACACCTGAATCCCCATACTGGAGTGTCTGCTCCATTTCTCATCCAGCTTCCTACAAATGTACACCCTGGGAGGCAGCAGATGACAGCTCAAGTACTTGGGACCCTGCCGTTCATGTTGGAGACTCAGATGGAGTTCTTGGCTCCTGCCTTTGTGGGCATTTGGGGAGTGAACCGGTCCATGGAAGATCTCTGTGAGTCTCTGTCTTTGTCTCCCTGCTACTCTGCCTTTCAAATCAATAAAAATAAATAGCATAGAAATAAAAACCAAAGATCCTGAGAAGTGACACAATGCTAGGCTCTCTGCTCCATCTGGTTTGAATAACGTCAGATGGAAGAAATAACTTTTCTAAACCTTGCAATGCAGCATTCATTGAGTTATCACCAGGGGTCACTTTCTGTGGGGGTCATTTCCAAGTCAAGCACCTACAGCGAAAGTAGTGCCTATTTGTGCAATGCTGGAAGGATTGCGAATGGGGACGCACACCCACATACCTTGCCTCTTAGTTTCAAACCTCTGTGTGCCACAATTTCTGTTCCTGCGGTTGTGGCAAGGAGTGGGGTGGGGCTCTGTGTGTGTATATGTATTTGTGTGTGTGTATGTGTGTGTGTGTGTTCCTTGCCTAGTCTTTGTGCTTCGGCTGAACACCGCCTTAGATCATCCTTGACAACAGAGCAAAGGTTATCATCGGCATGGTGAATAATGGATGGGGGCCATTGTATTTTCTTGTTTAGGAAAATAAATCATCCTGAAAACTTGTATTATGCTCCATGTAAAAGGGAGGCACATCAGCACTTGCTCCACTTCCTCCCCGGCGTGGGTTTGGCAGGGCGCCTTGGGCTGGGAAGAACAGCCAGGGGTTGCCAAGCGAGGGCTGCTTGATTCCGTGCCCATTCCTCTAGGGGATGTAAACATCCTGCCCTGGAATACTTCACCAACCTGTAGCTAGAACACCGCCGGGGACGACGGCGCAGCTGGGAGAGCTGGGAACCGTGAGTCACGGCACCCACCGGGGCCTGCTGCGGGACCAGGAGGGCAAACGTGCAAGCTGCATCCAGCCCAGCCCAGCCCAGCTCAGCCCAGCCCAGCCCCGACGGGAAGACAGCGCTGAACTCAGTGGACAAGCAGACAAGGGCTCGAGAGCAGAGGAAGGCAAAGAGGCAAAGCTTTCCTGAGGCCCGGATGACCACACCCTGGATACTGTTGTCCCATGTCCTGTTGAGTTAGTCAAAGCCACGGACTCCAGAGGGAGACGCACCTGGATCCCGTCACTCACTAGTTGAGTAGTCTTGGGCAATTTGCTCACTCGCTCCAATCCTCAGTACTTTCATCAGCTAAATGGGGAGAGGCCAGTGACAATACTGAGATCCTTTCACAGCACAGAGGCAGAAGCAGCTGCCCTGGGTCCCAAGGGACACCCCCACCCCACTGTCCTGGCAGAAGCAGCCCCTCCTTGGGAACCTCGCCGCCCTGATGCGGGCCACCCCCTAATCTAGGAACATCAGGGCCACTCAGGCACTCACACAGAAGCCACAAGGATCTGTCAGGGCAAGGGCTGGCTTGTTCTCATTGACAGGTACCCCATTGTTCCAGGTGCTGGCTACCTCTGTAGGGCTGTCCTGGAGAGAAGGATACTACAAAGCTTAGCACAGGATAGATCCTAAGTAAATCAGTGTAGTTATGCCCTGTGGGCAGTAGGGGGAGCAAGACTAAATAAGGTTAAGCAACATGGTGGAAGCAAGGTAGGGGACCAAGGGCATGATTCCAGGTGTGCAGGTCTGGCGAACTCATGACTGCTAACCCGGGTGTATCAATGTGAGAATCTCAAGTGCCCAGTTCAGGATGGTGTAAGAGAGCTTCCTTCCCAGAGAGAGTTATTCGTTGCATCAGGCAGATCTCAGAAGTCTATGTTTGCCCTGAGGATCCGCTGAAAGGCAACCATGACCCCTTTGCTGATGGGATTGTTTCGATGATGTCATCAGACTTATCACGACAAAGCTTATCAGACAAAGCACTTTCTGGAGTCTGAATGCAACAAATTGGTCTCAGCTGGGGAACAGAATTTGGGGCACAACTAGTTTTGTGTGTGTGTGTGTGTTTTAATTTTATTTGAGAGGGCCGGTGCTGTGGTGTAGCAGGTAAAGCCGCTGCCTATAGTGCCGGCATCCCATATGGGGGCACTGGTTTGAGGCCCGGCTGCTCCACTTCCAACCCAGTTCTCTGCTATGGCTTGGGAAAGCTGTGGCAGATGGCCCAAGTCCTTGGGCCTCTGCACCTGTGTGGGAGACCCAGAGGAAGCTCCCGGCTCCTGGCTTCAGATCAGCACAGCTCTGGCCACTGTGGCCATTTGGGGAGTGAACCAGCGGATGGAAGACTTTCTCTTTCTCTCTCTCTCTGCCTTTCGAATAAATAAATAAATAAATATTTTAAAAATTTTTATTTGAGAGAAAGGGGAGGGAAGAGAGAGAAAGAGCTTCCATTCACTGGTTCACTCCCCAAATACCTGCAACGGCAGGGGCTGGACTGAGGTGACAGATAGGAGCCAGGAACTCAATCCAGGTCTCTCACGCAGGTGGCAGGGACTGGGTGACTTGTGCCATTACCACTGCCTTTCGGAGTCTGCAATAGCAGGAAGTTGGAATCAGGAGCCAGAACCAGGAATCAAACCCAGGTACTCTGAGGTGGCACGAGAGCAGCCTCACCAGTGTGTTCAGTGCTCCGCCAAATGCCGGCCCCAGTCCTAGTCCGGCTAAGTGTTAAGTGCATTTGATGCCATTCTTCTGCTTGGGTACTCTGAGCGGGCAGAGGCTCCCCATGAATGCCGAGGGTGGGGCCAGGGGAGGAAACAGGTGAACAGATTCATATTGTCAATAGCACTCGTTGAGAATTTTCATCAAGGTAGCATACTGCTGGGACGCATTTACAACAACGATGGCTCAACAATCTGAAATGTGATTCCCATGTTGTGGTCACAGGATGGGTCTTCTACCTGTCTCTTTAAGACATAGCCTTCAGTTCCCATAGCTTGCTTCTCTGTCAGCTGTTGACACTTGAGTATGAAATAGTCATTGGGAGGAGGGACGGTGAATTGGTGGGAACAGAACGTAGGCAGGTAAGTTTGGTAGAGGGAAATGGGAAGGTAGGAACATTACTGGGGTCAAGGAGGAGAGGCTAAAGCTCCAAAAGCCACCCAGGATTTTGCTATGTACTGTATGGCCCCCCGGGTTGGCAGTCCCAGCATCGCTGGGAGGCTGGCTCCGTCTTAAGGATCAGAATTTGTATTTTAATCCGATGCCCGGGCAATGTGTTCACACGCAGCCATCTGAGAAGCATTGCTCCAGGAGGCCAGGTCTCCAGTTGCACTTGGCTGGGGGGTTGGGGGGGGGGGGCTGGTCAGGGGTGGTGAGAGCAGAAAATGAAGTTGTAAGAGATGAGAAGGTACCCGAGTGTTTGCCTAAGAGGTTATCCTGTCTGAATCGGCTGGAGGGGAAAAAAAAAATCTGTTATTGGATGATGAGCAGGCTGTGGCTGCAGTTGCACACAGCATGACGGCCATCTGTGTATAAAAAGCCAGGAAAGCAAAGCAAAGGAGCGTCATGCGGGAGCACGGGGCTGCCTTGGCGGCGGAGCGTGGCCAGGTGTGGGAGCGGGAAAGCTGGACTTGAAGATCAAAGGCAAGTGCATTGTAAAAGAGAACATCTTGCCCACCAAACTCTGGCCCTCTGAATGCAGAGGGGGCGCCGACTGAACAGACCAGATGTTAGCCACGGAGGGACTCCAGGAACCTGGAATAAACTCACCGCCATGGCTCCGTAGCATGGAGACCTCAGGACCCGCCTGCCCACCATCACATAGAAGCAATGGAGGACTGGCAGAGCCATCCTCAGAGGCACCCAGCCAAGGAGGAGGTGGCAGCTGTGCAAATGGGCAGTGTTTAATGATGAGGCACATTGGCTTTTGCAGGTGATGAGACAACCCAGTTTTTGCAAAGAGCTATGTGGGCACTTGGCAGTCCCCGGTCTGGGGTGTGACAGGTGCCACCTTCCAAAGGCCTGAGCCTGGGCATGCAGGTTATTTTCAGACAGAAGAAGGGGTGATGGATCCCTGCTCGGAAGCTGTGGTCCCCGCACCCTCAACACTGTTCCTACACAAGCAGCACTGCGGGACCGCAGGGGACCGGCAAGGATTCTCCAGTCTCATCAACTTGCTAATTTTGCACAAGTACAAGCTGGTCTCCTCCTAATTGCCCCCACGGAGATTTTCATAAATACATTTAAATGTAATAATTATTATTGTTATTTTACTTTGTTCTTCTAGATGGCACTTTTCCTCCAAGCGCCTCAAAAGAACCATTCTGAAATTATCCAATTAATCTTTGCAAAATTCCGGTGAAGAAGCTGGGTGGCAGTTGCTCCAAGTTTCTTGGGGGAGGGAGGAGAAACAGAGAGCTTAAAGGCCTGTAGTGCAACAGGGAGGGCCCGTTCCCCTTACCAGTGTGCATCACCCACAGTGTCACTGCCGGTGCCACCTCATGGTAAGATACACAACTCTGGGGCCAGCACTGTGGCATAGTGGGTCATATGGGCACCAGTTCGAGTCCCGGCTGCCTACTTCCAATCCAGCTCTCTGTTATGGCCTGGGAAAGCAGTAGAAGGTGGCCCAAGTCCTTGGGCCCCTGAACCCACGTGGGAGACCCAGAGGAAGCTCCTGGCTTCTGGCTTCGGATCGGCGCAGCTCCGGCCATTGTGGCCAATTAGGGAGTGAGACAGTAGATGGAAGACCTCTCTTTCTGCCTCTCCTTCTCTCTCTGTGCAACTTTTTCAAATAAATAAATAAATTTTAAAAAGAAAAAAAGATACATGACTCTGCAAGTCTCGTCCCCGCCCTGGGCCTCAGTTTCCCCATCTGTCACGTGCAGAAGAGACCACAGTGCTACCACTTGGCAGCTCAGGGTAGGGCTCTTCATAGATTTCTGAACCCTCTCTCTGCAGCCCCATCTGCTGGGTAGCACAGGCTCGGGACTCCCACCCCGAGGGGTTCTTTTGCAGTTCTGCGCTTGCGATGGTTTTACGCACTGCAGTGTAAATGGTACCCTTTAGGATGGGACAGGGCTAGAAGGTCCTCTGGGCCCAGGAGACAGATGGTTGGGGTCAGATCCTGGCTCCAATTCTTGCCAAGGTCTATGACGCGGGTAGGACGCTCGGCCACTCTCAGCCCACTTCCACATCTGCGGCGATGACTCGCAGAAACACACAGCTAGGGAGCAACGAGTGAGCTCGGTGAGCACGCACAGAGCTGCGAGGAGAAGCCTGGGTCACAGGGTCTGTGACTGAACCCCGGCTCACCACTTCCTAGCTCAGTCGCCTTGGACAAGTCACTCCACCTCGCTGGATCAGAGGAGGCTCCCTCTGGGGATTAGGCAAGCTGATGCACGTAACTTATAACCGAACCTGGCTCGGAGTCCATGCTTGATAAATGTCATTATTCATCTCATAATTGTTGCTTAATTTCTTGTTTCTGTTTTATCCTGTGGAACCACAAACACGGGCTTCCGCCACCAAGGAAGGGGATTACTCCCCAAAGCAAGGGCAGTGTGGCGAGGGACACAAAAGGGCCACTCTCCCCTGGGAAATCAGAAGTGTGTGCGAGCCCGAGAGAGCATTCCTTCTGGGATCAGGGAGCCTGGGGCCTGCCCTGCCAGGCTGAGTGGCATTGGCCAATGCCTTCACCCTTCCTTCCAGCTACATAGCTGCAGAATACGGGTTGCTCACTGCCTTGATTTGTTAGGAAGACTACCTGCGCTGATGCACACTGACGCATTTCGTAGATTTTCGGTGCCTCAGATATTGAACGTATTACAAACCCAGGGACGTACCCTGATATCCTGACAACTCAGGGCGATTTGAATTTTCACCAGAACAAGGGAAAACCCCATGTTTTTTCTAGGTGTGCTTCTATTTCCCGTCCCTTTGAATTACTGGGGGTGGGAGGTGAGGAAGGCCTTTTAAAAGCGCTTGTCTCAAGCAGGGGGAGAAGGGAAGGCACTTTAATTTCCGGTGGTGCCAGCACATGGGGTTCCAGCTTCAGCACATGCTGCTGCAAAACCAAACCAAACAAACAATAGACCCGCCCACCCACCCAAAGTCGCTCAAACCCTGGGTTTCTCTTTGCTCCGTTGCCTGTGGATACTTCAAAGCCTGGAGACTTTGCACATGTCTTGGTGGTGATTTCCCTTTAGCAAACACGTGGGAAGTGCTCCAATAATGGAGAAATCAGCTCCCGGGAAAGGAGCTCGGGGGCAGAAGTGCGGTAGGGCTGGGGGCCGATTCCGCAGCTCACCTCCGGCACTTGCAGCGGGGAGCCAGTTGCTGGGTTTGAGCCCACGAACAGCCCAGACTGAACTGGACTGCAAGGAATCATGGTAAACACTTGATGGCTGCCAAGCCCCTGGCTGGAAGCTGCCACCCACATCAGAAGATGAGAACGGGAGGGGTGGGGGCTGTGGTGCACTGGGTTAAACCCCACCCCCATCCTGACGCAACACTGATATGGGCATCCCGTAGCAGAGCGCTGGATCCAGTCCCGGCTGCTCCACTTCTAATCCAGCTCCCTGCTAATGTATCTTAGACACAGTGCAAGATGGCCCAGGTACTCCCACTCGCATGGGAGACTGGGATGGAGTTCCTGATTCCTGGTTTTAGCTTGACCCAGACCTGTCTGTGGTGGCCATCTGGGGAGTAAATCAGCACATGGAAGATTCTCTCTCTCTTAAAATAAATAAATAAATCTTTTTTTTAAAAAAGGCAGCTAAGAACAAGAACCCACTGGGGTGGGTCCAATCACCCCGGGGTTATTTCCAAATCTGTCTTTCTGTTACATTTTTCATTCTCCTCCCAAAGCAAATAGCCCTGACGGTGAACGAGGGCAATTCTTAGCTCCAGCATGTCTAAGGCTCTGACAGGGAAAGTGAGTCGCGATGGCAGGAACGCTCACTGGCGGACTGCAAGCTGCCTCGCTGAATTAAGAGCCAATCCGGCCTCCCTGCAGAAGACGCTGTCACAGTACAGCCACAGTGCCGACACACCTACAGACGGGGAGGTTAACAGTGCCGACACACCTACAGACGGGGAGGTTGAGTCCCTGCCATTGGCACCGTGAGGCTGGGACTTGAGGTTCTCCAACGGAGAGGATGGTGCCTGGGGGGCGTCACTCTGCCTGTGCCTGCACCCTCTCTCTGGGCATCGGTGTGTTGCTTAGATCCGGGTGGTGGTGATCCCAGCTACGGGACACATCCACTGATGTCAGCAAATGCTCAGGGCCACCCTGGCCTGTGCCTGGGAGACGCCCTGCCTGCCTGCACTTCCGCCTTCATGGTTTTATGGAACAAAGACCCTAGAACACTACGATGGAGGCAGGGCAGCCTCTGGAGTGAGTATCAGGGGCTCTGCCTTCCCCAAGTCAAACGGGAGGGACAGATAGACAGATTGCTACACTTGCAGGGCTCAGAGCCAAGGCAGGAAGCGCACCTGCTGAGGTGGGGCGGGGCTTCCTGAGGAAGGCAGACCAGATAAGTGGGTGGGGAGAGGTAGGAGAAGGGAGCGCTGCAGGAGGCAGAGCATCTGTGCAGTGGCACCCCAGGGTCGGGGGAGGGGGGTGGGGCCCTCAACTGCAGAGTCCAGAAAGAGCTGCCGACTTAGCTCCTTATGGGCCCCTGGAGGCCTTCATCCCCAGGGCAACTGGGAGTGGCGCATCACCCAGTCCCAGCCCCCGGCTTCTTGGCTTATGCTAATTGGTAAACCCAGTTGGGCCTCACCACATACAAAGCTCTGGATACCACACTGAAGGAGGACAGAAAAATTATCCTCTGTGTTGTGCGGCGGAGCACCTGACGCTCTGGAGACTGCGCCGCTACGAGGACCTGATGGTGGATACCCCGTGAGTCGGGTCGGGTTTTCTCACCCAGGATCAACGTTCCCCTCTTTTCTGAGCAACCATATTCATGATTCAACCCCAGCTGCAGGGATGAGTGTGTGACCCAAGCTGGGCCTGGCCCAGCGTCTCCATCCTGTGGCCACAGGGACTGGCTCAGGGCTGTGGATGGGAGCCAGTTAGAGCCAGTGGTCCTCAACCTTGGGACTTGCTGCGACTGCTGAGAGGCCTGTTCTGATTCTTTTGGACCTGAAACTGGAAGGTGCCTTTCTAGAAGTGGAGCCAAGACAACAGAAAGAGAAGAAACAAGAGATCCGGGCTCCTGGATCAAACTGTGCCTGAAGCCACTTCTCCCCAACTTTTCAGTTGTTATATATATATATATATATATATATATATATATATATATATATATAGCATTTTTCCTCCTAAGAGTCTTGGTTGGCTATTCTGTCACCTGCAATGAAGTAGTCTTAATGCAACAGTGCTCAGGGTGAAACTCTTCCTTCATCCCTAATGTCAGAAGCTACTAAAATCCATCAGGTGCTTTGTTAAATTCTTAACAATAAAAACAATTTTATGCCCAGCTGGTGTTGTGGCCCAACGAGTTAAGCTGCTGCCTGTGATAGCGGCACCCCATATCAGAGTTCTGATCCAAGCCCTGGCTGTTCCGCTTGTGATCCAGCTCCCTGCTAACGGACCTGGGAAGGCAGCAGAAGATGGTCCACGTATCTGGGCCCCTGCCACCCATGTGGGAGATCAGGATGGAGCTCCAGGCTCCTGGCTTCAGCCTGGTCTAGCCCTGGCTGTTGTGGCCACATGGGAAGTGAACCAACAGGTGGAAGCTAGCTCTCACTCTGTCTCTCCCTCTCTGTCACTCTGCCTGTCAAGCAAATAAATACATCTTAGAAACATTTTGAAAATTTATCCCAGTGAAAACGTCAAGCATCAGATACAGTGAGCTCTGAAAGAGTACGGAATGCAGAGATGCATTGCTTAACCAATGGTAGAATTATGGGAAATTCCCTACAAATAGGGAAGAGGAAACTGGATGTGGAATTAGGAGATGGAGATGCAGCTCCGTGATCTCAGACAAGGGACCTTTCCTCTGGGCCTCAGAATTCTCAGCTCCACTCACTCAGGGGACATGGCCTTTGCTAGGCTTTGGAGTCTCCCAGTGTCGGCCAACACAGATGTAGAAAGCCCTTTTGTACCCAGGGGAAATGGAAGTTTCTCTTCTAGCTACAAAAGTCCACACCTGCTTCTGTCTGGGGTAAGAAAGGCTCATCACTGGCTTGTTCCCAGGGAAGGGACAGACCCCAAAGGGTCCAGTCATGGAGATCTCAAAAGGCAGCCCTGGGAGAGGGTGGCAGAGAGGGGCTGTGGGGTTCCAGCATGGTGTGGGCCCTATAGTATGCTCCACCCTCTGACTGGCAGAGAGAGAGAGAGAGAGAGAGAGAGAGAGAGAGAGAGAGAGAGAGAGGACACTGGCCAGTCTTGGTTTTCTCTCACTCCAGCCAGGGAACAGGAAGGAGTTCACAATGATCACATGACAGCCACACTGATTAATTTCTAAACGTTGACACTGACAGGTTGTGCATGGTTGGCAACTTTAAAGGCATCTGATGGGCAAGTGTTTTGTTTACTTAAATTTACCTAAATACTAATGTTTAGTATTCAACTAGGAATCAACCTAAAAGTTTGTACAACTTTTCAAAAACACTTTTTCACCTAGTATGAACTTCTTACAGTGAAGAAATATCTGTAAGAATCAGAGAGAGGAAATCAGTCACTGGAATAGGGCTTTCACGGGCTTTGCTTTATTTATGTATTTATTTTTTTTTTATTTGACAGGCAGTTAGTGAGAGAGAGAGAGAGACAGAGAAAAAGGTCTTCCTTCTGTTGGTTCACCCCCAAAATGACTGCACCGATCCAAAGCCAGGAACCAGGTGCTTCCTCCCGGTCTCCCATGCGGGTGCAGGGGCCCAAGAGCTTGGGTCTTCCTCCACTGCCTTCCTGGGCCACAGCAGAGAGCTGGACTGGAAGAGGAGCAACCGGGACTAGAACCTGGTACCCATATGGGACGTCAGCATCACAGGGGGAGGATTAACCAAGTGAGCCACGGCACCAGCCCCACACAGGCTTTGCTTTTAACATCTGTCCTGTCAGGTGTGAGCTCCGTGGTACAGCAAGTTACACCACTGCTTGGGATGCCCAAATCCCCTATCAGAGGCCAGTTTGAATCCTGCTTTCTTCACTCTGCTGATCCAGCTTCCTGCTAATGCATGCTGGGAGCAGTGATAACAGCCCAAGTACTTAGGCTCCTGCCACCCACTTGGGAAACCCAGATGAAGCTCCTGGCTTCAGCTTGGTCCACCCTTAGCTGTTGCGGGCATTAGAGGAGTGAATCAGCAGGTGGAAGATCTCCCCCCCCCCCCCCTTACCTTTCAAACAAATAAATAAATCTTTTAAAAAAATCTACAGTCACAGAGAAATCCATTTTGTTCTTTAACAGTTCAATCTTTGAACCAATTAGATGTTTGTTTCTGTCTGTCGCAGATTTTAGAATTGTGTTTAAAATGCAATCTACAAACAGGCACCTGAAGTGGCCGTTGAGATTTGTCAGTGGTGCCTTCCTACGGCAGATGTCCCCTAAAAGCAGCCCTGGGGACTCTCACTCACCCTGAGTCCCGGTGGAGCCCCGACACCACTCTCGCCTCCGCTGTCTCATTCGGAATAGCAATCTGGGCTGCTCTTCCAGGGCTCCCCATGGGCCAAGACTCCAAACTTAGCTGAACAGCAAAGCAAAGATCAGAGTAACTAACTCCCTTTTTAAACTCGTAAAATCTGACAGCCTCGACTCTCAGCAAGATGTCCACGAGACACGGCACACCACTCTCATTCTGCCGCGTGATCGCAGGAGGCAAAGACCATCTCTGTGGACAGGAGGTGACCCTGCCAAGAAGAACTGGATTTACAAGCACAGCCTGCGCTGCAGTTCCTCAGGGGCCAATGCACTGCCTGTGGGCGTGAAACAGGAGCACCTGTTGCGGAAGGTGAGTGGTGACCTACTTCATTACCAGTGCGGGGCTTTCTAAATTCTAGAATCCGGGGCTCCTGCAGACTTGACCCATCCTCACACCTCCCTTCCAGGTGTGGCTTGAGAAAGCCCTAACGATGTGGAGTGATGCACAGAACGGAACACAGTGGTTGCTTTCCCCTAACCCCAGGGGGGATATCAACCCGCACTAGAGAACCCCTGGTGATAATGTGGTGCCTCAGCCCAAGGCCCACCCTGCTCTCCCACGTCTGCTCTTCCTACCCTGCGTTCCTCCCTTGCTTCATCTCCTTTGCCACAGCCTGACCCAGACCCCAAAGCAGCCCAACTGTCTTCCTTGTCTTCAGATAGCCACAAACGCTGTTCTTGCCTGTGGTATCGCTCACAATCACCCAAAAGGCTGTCTGGGAGTGAGGGGACTTGCTATTGTTACCCTTGGCATCTGTTAAAATGAGGATGTATTGGGGCTGGTGTTCTGGTGTAGTGGGTAAAGCCGCCACCTGTGACGCCAGCATCCTATATGGGTGCTCCACTTCTGGCCCAGCTCCTTGCTAATGTGCCTGGGAAAGCGGCAGAGGATGGCCCAAGTGCTTGGGCCCCTGCACCCACAAGGGAGACCAGGAAGAAGCTCCTGCCTCCTGGCTTTGGCCTGGCCCAGCTCTGGTCGTTGTGGCCATCTAGGGAAAGAAGCAGTGTCTATGTCTTTCCTTCACTCTCTGTAACTGACTTTCAAATAAATAAATAAAATTTAAAAAAATGAGTATGTATTGCTTTTGTTCTACAAACAAGGATTGCCGTGAAAACAGGAAGGTGTCTGCCTTAGGCTGTGACTTTAAAATAGCCGGCCGAGTAGCTGAAAGACAGGACCGCAGTAGTCCCCTGAATCATGACCATCAAGGCCTCCCCATGAACAGCACGTCACAGTTTGCATTTTCTCATTTAATCTTCACACTCAATGGTGGAGATATTTTTTATGTCCATTACCCAGATGAGCAAACTGAGGCTCAGAAAAGCCAGGAGCCCACAGCATGAGCAAGCTGGTCTTCCCACTCAGGACAAGGTGCTCTTTCCCATAGCACCTCCAGGGAGTGAGCAGACTGGAATCCAGGCAGAGGGCTACACAGAGACAGGGGCTGGGTGGGCCACAGCTTTGGGCTCCCGTGTCAGAGAACAGAGCAAAACAGGGCTGGGGCCAGCTCACTGGGGTGGCGGGGGCCAGGGTTGTATGTCTCAGATATGTCTGCGCATTGCTGCAATCTAAAATCCAGCTTTAAATTATTACGCGTCCTGGAATGCCACAAACAATTTTGAAAACTGCCCGTCAGGATCAGAAAGACACTTGGGGGACGGATCTTCAAAACAACCGCCAGGAATGAGAGATGGGCCCCTGGGACCCAGCAGCACTCTGCCCATTTATCAACCATCGTGGCCTTGGCCCTGCGTGCCCCTGGGGGCAGGCACGCAGCCGGGCTACAGGCAAGGCGAGCCAATACCCTTCCAGAAGCAGCACCCACAGGACAAAAGATTTGTGCCTTCTGCTCCGCGCATTAAAAGAAAAACCAAACCAAGCCACCAGCGCCTTCTCTTCCAAACCGAGAAGCCAAGCTAGGAACCGCTTTCTATCTTTCTTTTCTTTTTTCTTTTTGCTTGCAATCTTTCTGGGCAGCGCAGGAAGCACCCCCACAACAGTCAGGAGACCATATTTTGTGCAATAGCAATTCTTCTAAATATAGACCATCACGCAATCACAAGAAGGATACAGGCACTGTCCTCCCATGCTCCACGGAACAGGGCGGCTGGCAGGGCGGCAGGCGCGGTTCCGCGCTGACATCCTGTGCTCCCCGAGTTAGCAGGAGGCTGGCTGCACTGTCTCCCCGGAGCACGCTCCCTACCACCGCATCCCCTCCGCCCAGGCCTGCCTTCACAGGTCCATCCATTCCCGGGAAGCCAGCAATGCCTCGTTCCTTAACCCGGAAGTAGCCGTAGGGATCCCAAACTAGGGCTATGCTAACACTGGCCAGTGCCAAAGGCTGATCTCTGCCGTAACCTCATCTTCCCTGCAGACACATAAAAGGGGAGACCTATAAACATTTCAGATTCATAATATACTACTTCCTCCTGGCTCTTCCAAGCGGAAACTTTGCTCGCGAGCAAAGGTGCGCTTCGCCT
This sequence comes from Lepus europaeus, assembly GCF_033115175.1. Taxonomy (NCBI): domain Eukaryota; kingdom Metazoa; phylum Chordata; class Mammalia; order Lagomorpha; family Leporidae; genus Lepus; species Lepus europaeus. The sequence goes on from NC_084835.1 coordinate 46,089,959, forward strand.
AAAAAAGTCATTTTCTCTGTCAGGAGGGCTCGCGGTGCACTTAGTCGCAGCTGAAAAGTGTTTTAATCAGGCCCGTTCTCCTTTACAAGCCTGGCTGGCTCTGGGCTCCATCCCACAGCCGCGGGCAGGGAGGAAGATGGCTCTCAGATATCCTTTTGTTACCCTAATCAGAGCCAGAAGGAGTGTATTGACTTTGGGGCCTGGGGGAGTTGTCGTTCTTTTGTATCCCTCTCCTCCAAGAAATCAAGTTTGATTAATTTGTCATCAAGGAAAAATGTGTGATCTGCTGGGAGCCAGGCCTTTGAAGCGGGAGGCTGGGCTTGGATGGCGGAGCCCGGGTCAGCAGGTAGAACAGCAGTGGTGCCCAATCGAACACGTATCCCCTCCGCAGAGCTGCCAATAGCATTTGAAACACCCCCTCTCCGCCCTTGCCTTTTTTTTTTTTTAACCTTTTCCACCCAAGTGTGCAGAATTGGATTGCTCCCGGTCTAAGGCCTCTTTTGTTTACTTTAATTTTTAACATAGAGTGATCAGGTCCTCAGAGCGCGGAAGACCCAGAAAACACGTAGCCCACTCCACAAAGCACGGGGGAGGGGGGGGGAGGTGGGGGCGGGGAGGACCTGACCTCCCGCCGCTCTTAAAAGACCGCTGTGAGTGGGAGAGCCCAGAGGGCAGAGCCCGGTGTCAGCACGTGCTTCTGGAATGAATAATCGGCAGGGGTCTCCAGCTGGGTCAGGGGACAGATGCTCATTTACGACGCTCCGCCCTTGTTAACCTGCACTTAGTGGAGTTCCCAAACTGCTGAAAATGCATAAGGCGGTGGCCCCAAGATATTATTTAATCCTAGACTTAGCGTCGTATTTCTTCCTTGGATGCGATATGTGCTTTACAGGGAGTTACAGGGCTTTTAAAAATTACAGAGCAAGCAGTCTGCGCATTCCGCAGTGTCAGAAGCCCCACATTTAACATGCTGGTGCACAGGCCGCTGGCCATCGTCACCCCTCAGGTATCTGCAAGACTACGCGATGCGGTGAATTACCCAGCAGAAGTCAGGGGCCAGCTTGGCTTTGAAAGATGTTTGCAAAGCATCAACAAATTATAAACAGCCTCCGTGGTTACTGAATTCAGAGTCTAAACTGTTATTAGAGAATTTTAAAACAATAGCGAGATGAGCGGAAACACCTGGCTTTGGAAATCTAAGGATATTTTCACTTTAAAACAAAACAAAACAAAACAAAATGACTCTGCTTATGACCACATTCAAACACTCCTTCAAACATGCATTGAATTTGTACTGTGACAGGTAGGTGGGCCACCAAGATGGCTCAGATGCACCACCTGCCTTTCTTATGGTCTGATAGCATGGTTTTAGTGACGTTTGTCAATTTACTAAATTGTAAGCTCCGTGAAGCAGGCACGATGTTTTATTTTTGTGTCCTCGGTGCCCTAGCATGTGAGAGCTGTTTGATACGACCCTGCCAAGTGAATGAGTTGGGATCACACATGGTCCGTATCTCAGCTCTACTAATGCCAATCAACTTTTCTTTAAGATATCCGGGATGAAAATAATATGCATGCAATGTAACACAGGGAACTCCTTGGAACTTCCCACAATTGTCTCCAATGACAAGTCTGACTGTCTACAATCCAGAGTGGACAACAGGAGCTTTATGCCTCAACAAGAATTTGTGCAGCCTGGAAAATACTTTTTTATCAACTGAACTTGCATCTTATATTCTGGAGTAATGATGGAATAATTTCCTTAGAAAATAACTGATTAGCAATGTCACCCAGGCTACGTTCAAGGCAAATCAGTTCAGAAGTCGGGTACACAGAACTCAAGCAAAGGGGGCCAATTTGTTTCTCCGAGTATGGTCCTGGTAACTTGGGGAGATCAGTGAACAAACAGTTGGGAGATCAGTGGTTTTGGCTAGAACATTACCAGTGAAGACTTCCAGGACCTCAGACAAGCTGAGCTGAACCAGTCTCAAGAGCAAAAGAGGCCGGCGCCACGGCTCAATAGGCTAATCCTCCTGCCTGCGGCGCCGGCACACCGGGTTCTAGTCCCGGTTGCTCCTCTTTCAGTCCAGCTCTCTGCCGTGGCCCGGGAGGGCAGTGGAGGATGGCCCAAGTCCTTGGGCCCTGCACCCGCATGGGAGACAAGGAGAAGCACCTGGCTCCTGGCTTCGGATCAGCGCGGTGCGCTGGCCATAGCGGCCACTGGGGGGTGAACCAAGGGAAAAAGGAAGACCTTTCTCTCTGTCTCTCTCTCACTATCCACTCTGCCTGTCAAAAAAAAAAAAAAAAAAAGCAAAAGAGTTTCCTTGGAGCAGTTAACCGTCTTTACTGCTTGGATGAAAGCGTACAGCCAACCAATGGAAGTGCTGTTCAGTAGCCCTCTGCTAAGTGCAAAGGAGTGAGTTGGGCGCTTCATGTCGTGTTACCTGCTTTCAAAAAGCTCTACCCGTCCCTTCTAAAGATGAAGAATGCAGAACTCAGGAAAAGTTGAGTAAGTCGGTCAAAGCACAAGACAATAGGATTTCAACCCAGTACAGCAAATTCCTAACTAAGCTTATTCCGTTATGCCAGCTTGCCTGCTGACTGTACACAATTCAAGGCTAAGTTGGGCACCCCAAATGGCTTCAGTCCAAAGAGAATCCAACAGGTCTCCCTACAGCCTTCAGTGGCAAAACCACCAAACCTTTTACCAGGACACCTGACGTTCTGGTCAAGAAACCAAATCCCATCTCCTCTGCTCTTCCTCTTTGCAATCTCCGGTAGCAGCATTTGCAAACACCAATAGTTAAAGGTCACCAATAAGAAGCAAGGAGGGATTTTTGCATGATCCATCTGTGCTGGGATAATCCAGAGTTGGCCGTGAATACATTTAAGGGCCTACACACTAATTCTTTTTCACCTGCCATCCACACCAGTCAAATGTGTTATTCTTGTACATTCTTCGGAGAAGTGTGTTAGGCATGTGTGTCTACAGATTGGGCACTCAATAAGTGAGACAGAAAAGCAAGCTTCAAATATAAATTTTTTAATTCCTAAAGCTTTGAGAAAAATAAGCAAGTGGATGGTGGGTCAAAACTGGTTCAAGACAAATTCGCCCACGTAGGACTGAAGCAAAAAAGCAGGTTAGAAAGTGTGTCTTCCCCACCTAAGCTAGGGCATAAAGGAAAGAACACTGATTTCATCAGCCAGGAGGTTTGAGGATCTGGATGAAACTTCACCACAAAATACTTGTGTGACCTTAAGCAAATTCTTTATTTTTTTTCTGTGTCATTTCTTCTTCTGTAAAATGGAAAGTTTGAGCTAGGCCAGCAAATTTTCCACCTTTCGCTTAAAGCTAGAGAGCCCTTCCTTTACAAAGTCTCATATGGAATCTCCATATTCTTGTGCACTGGAATCTCCGGTTCCTATCACGGCAGCCTGGCATTAGTATAGGCTGGGGTCACAGTACCTTCCATGTGTGTTGGCTTTGCAGCTGACTGTGTGACCTGGGGTAGGGTATTTCACCCTTGAACTTTGTATCCACACACTGCAAATGCGGACAACAACAATAGTGTCTACTTCGTAGGGTTCTGGGGAGAAGTAAATTAATTCATCTGTGTGCTTGGATGGCATGGAACTCCATGCCTGTTACCAGTTATTATTGATACTATAGCTATGAACAGAGCCACAACATAGTGCCTTTGTCATCTGGCATTTACCAATGTAAAGGACTTACAAATGGACCCAACATTCAAAGGCAGAAGAGCTCCTTATAGGTACAATGAGGTTTTCTACCTCCTGTGATAAAACCAGAGAGAAATGTAAGGAAGTGCTTCCTGGAGGTGAGGCTAGCAGTAACTTCAGTGGGGAGCAAGGGGGTGCTTGAAGGGGACTCCTGGAGTGTCCTCCTTACAACAATTTACTGAGTTATGCACCTGTGTGGTTTTCTCTACCTTTTATTTTACAATAAAAACTAAAGTGGTATTTCATAAAACAAAAACAACTAGTACACAAATGGTACTTACTAGCTTCCAAAATTTAAAGTTTTGCCATGCATACTGATAATGCATTCCCTGGTGGAAAATAAAAAACGTGATTCACATAAAAAAAGGTTTTGTCATGCAATGCACGGTGGTGTTATTGTTTCATTAGACTTTCCAAAATACTTTTTAAAAATAAAATGTACAGTAAGAACTCTGCAGTATCTAAAATTATTTCTGTAGAACCAACCTCCTGGGGCCTGCTTTTTGAAAGCCAATGGACTTCTGTGAAAATTCTATGTGATTCTGTGATGTTCGTTTTTACAAAAGACACATTCTGGAAAACCGGAATCTTGTCCTTTTATAATTTGACTATCCTCATGAAACACCAATTATTTTTGCTTTAATAAGGGTAGACTGTGTTCATGTTTCACCTTCATCATTTCTCTCCACGAAGAGTGAATCACAAAACCCAAATGTTTCCTAAGACCTAAAACCTTCCTCCAGGCCCCTACTTTAAAGAATCCTGTATGTGCAAAACGCAAATGATTTAAGTTTCCTGAGTTCAAGAGGAAATTGGGGAGTAAGAGCTTGTCTGCATCTTTAATGCAGGGAGGAGCACACACACTGAGCCCTACCATCTGTACAAACGGTACCAGGGTTCAACATGCTTGTGATTAGAAGGGCTTAGGATTTATGCTTGCTAGTTAAATATGCTTATGATTTAAACTTATTTTCTCTGGCAAGAAATAAGCTAGTCAGCACCACAGCCTAGCCAGATGATGGGAAATAGAAATATATTTCAGTGATATATATTTTAACTTGCTGAACTTTGTAAACGCTACTGTTTTCTTTTCTTCCTATAACAAAAGACCTACCATCCTGTAAGATGCCAGGGATTTTTTTAAACACATTTGTTAGTGAAAAAGCAGTTAAGTATTAAGTTACTTAAGAGAAATTTTTACATGAAAAGGAATCACCAGGAAAGAAAAGACATGCATGGTCTTCACCCCCCAAAACACGGATGTCGGGTGGGGAAGGCAGAGCGTTTGCTAACAAAGTAACCAAGAACACGTTCCAAAAGGGGCACTGATAATCTCTAGATGACAAAGCACATGCAGGACGCATGGCGACAGGAGTCAGACTCAGCTATGAGAAGCAGATAGTAGGAGATTCCAAAGCTATCACAGTGTCATGCGCTGCCCCTCAAAGACTGCACTAAACTTGCTGTGTTAAAATGACTGGGGCATCACACACGCAATCTTGAGCTGCTTGCTCCTGTGCCGACAGAGGCAACAGTCTGCAGAGGGAGGCAAGAAATAAGAGTTTGCTGGCATTCTTCTGTTTTCTTTCAAATGATACATGAGGGGTCCTCAAAACATTCATGGAAAATGGAATCAAATGGGCCAGCGCTGTGGTGCAGCGGGTTAAAGCCCTGGTCTGCAGGGCCAGCATCCCGTATAGGTGCGGGTTCGAGTACCAGCGCTTCACTTCTGATCCAGCTCGCTGCTAATGCGCCTGGGAAAGCAGCAGAGGATGGTCCAAGTCCTTGGGCCCCTGCACCAACATGGGAGACCTGGAACAAGCTCTTGGCTCGTGGCTTCGGTTCAGCTCCAACTGCCATTTGGGGAGTCAATCATCAGAGGGAAGACCTCTCTGTCTCTATCTCACTCTATAACCCTTTCAAATAAATAAAATAAATCTTAAAATAAAAAAGGAAAATGGAATTGAACAATACATTTATTTTGGTGCAAAGAATTTTCAGATCCTTGCACACAAGAGGCCTTCGAAACATTCATGGAAAATGTGTCTTATAAAAAATTATGCATGGATTTCAAAACTTTTTGTACCAAAATAAACTCATTTTTAATTCCACTTTCCAAGAAGTCTTGTAAGTACAGCATAGTAGACAGCCAGAGAGGAAGAGTAAATTTCACTCTACTTGGCTACATGGGAACAACTGAATCTCATGGTTATTCTGTAGCACAAAAAAAGAACCCAGAACAATCGATTTAGTCTAAAAGGAAACAATTATTAGTAAAGAGTTAAACAAAAAATGAAAAGAAGCGAACTATTTTGTAAAAGACCAGGTTGAGCTCTATGTGAAGATGTGTTCAACAAGGGAGTGTAAAAGTCGAAATAGAGGCTTCCCAAAAGACCACCAGCGCACCTCAGACAACCCAGTAAGTGTCACTAGGAGCTTCACACATTACAGCTGCTGGACAGAACGTGCAGAATCAATGGGGTTATGGTCATCAGCACACACAGACTTGTAACCCAATTAAGAGTGAGCAACGGAGTTCATAAACCTGCATGCAATTTGAAACCTGGGGGATGAAAATGACATTTCTATATACTAAGAATCCAAATAGAGTGTGAGCATGAGTGGCAACAGATTAGAACAGAACTCCAAATTCTGCAACCTAATAACACTTAAACCCCGTGAAATTATACCTCGAAAACGGAGAAGCACAAATTCCCAGCAATGTAGTCCCAAATTAAAAGACTGCAAGAACATTTGCATGAATACTCTCGACATTTGCACCAAACACATCACTGCATTTCTCAAGTAAGAAAAATACAATCCAGTCTTACCTTATTGCTGCAAAAGGCTGGAATAAAAATTACCGACTTAGAGAAGCAACTTTCACATGTATCTGAACATCAAACACAACACACAATATAAAATCAAAAATAACTGGAACAGAAAAGTTTTCAGTCTGACCTTAAAAATACTGAGGAAATCACTAGATGAAGCCAGATCAAAAGCGAGGGCATTACACCAGCTTGTAGCCAGATGTGAGAGGCTCCCCGATTGCACAGGGCACAGATGGTATAAAACGGGGAGGCGGCGGGGGCGGGGTGGGGGGGTGGACAAGCAGATCCAAAACATAAGGCAAATAAACCTGGTTCAACTTAGACAGGTAAGGCTGTCCTACAGAATGAGTAACATTTGAGGCAACTGATAAGATTTTAAATTTGCAATAAATGGTGCTAGATGTCTCAAGGTAAAATGTGCTCACCCATTTATGTTTTGGAATTCTTTTGTGTAAAGAATTAAATGAAATGAAAATTCTCCCTGAGGACACACACCAAGTCTCGGTGACTTGTCACGAAACAAATGCTGAGAAGAGGGAAGATAGTGCCTGATTTTTTTTTTTTTTTAAGAATAAAATACAATGATTGTAAGCCACATTACCTAATAAAGATCTAGGACATTTGGGGAGAACTGAATATATAGGGTCATGAAATTCATAGCTCTATTTGTAAACAGAAACTTGGTAACTGCGCTAAAATGTACAACGTTCTTGAATATTTGTCATTCATCATATGAAGCGAAACAGCTAAAATTTCCACCTCCTTGATCCTGCATTAAAAGTTGTTTCTTTGTATGTGGAAGGGTGCCAGGTACCAATAATTTTTACAAAGAAAACTCAGGAACACACCTATCAATGCTGTGCTCATTTCTAAAATGCAAAGTTGCCAGTTTAACAAGTCCCAGATAAATAAACACTTGTTCTAACATAAAAGTTCAAAAAAAAAAAATCCTCTGACTTCAATATTAGAAGTTGAAACTTTCATTAAGAAAAGTCTTGCATTTCATTAAACGAGTTGACAGCTTTTCGCAGGCAGCAACCCAAATGAAAACATTTAACACAGATTCCTCCGACTTCATGATTTCTGAAGGACACGAGCGCACAGAATATCCAAAGGCTATTTCATCAGATACTCTGACGAGGTACACTCAACACACACATATATAATGGGACTCTGAACTTCAGTAGCAACGATGAACAGAAAAATATTGACTTCACAATGACTTTCGCTTACCATTCACACAGTTTAGGGAATACTTTTTTTTTTTTTTTTTGACACCTCTATGGATTAAAGAATCCCTCTAGTTTAGTAACAGCTTTGCTAAGCTACGTTTAGAAAGTGACAATTAATTTTAGTGGAAATTCATTCCTAGGCTACTTTGATAGTCATTTGAACAGTTTTGCGTTATTTTACATGCAATTTTATAGCTCTATAACGTTCACTTAATCTTGTTCAATGGTGCTGAACCCCAGATGCCGCAAGATATTATAGAAAAGTAGTTACCGCACATACGGAGTAACTACTTTTTCTGAACATTAATTTCTTTTCTCCTAACAGGCTGAAATGGTATTTATTAAAGAGAAAAGCCACCACTCTGGATTGCAGGTTTTATATCAGGGACTTCCAGAGATGGGCTACTTAGGATTGCTGTGGTACTAGCCATAAAAATCTTTATTTATGAGCATCATCTACTCCAGTCTTAGAAGAATGGCTTCCCGGGCCGGCACGTGGTGTGGTGTTAAAGCTGCTGCCAGCAGTGCCAGCATCCCATATGGCCACTGGTTTGAGACCCGGCTGCTCCACTTCCCACTCAGCTCTCTGCTTTGGCCTGGGAATGCAGTAGAAGATGGCTCAAGTCCTTGGGCTCCTGCACCCACGTGGGAGACCCGGAAGAAATTCCTGGCTCCTGGCTCGGATCTGCCCAGCTCTGCCCGTTGCAGCCATCTGGGGAATGAACCAGTGGATGGAAGACCTCTCTCTCTCTCTCTGCTTCTGTCTCTCTGTAACTCCGCCTTTCAAATAAATAAATAAACAAATAAATCTTAAAAAAAAAAAAAGAATGGCTTCCTTCAGTCTTCACAGGATTTCTGGCTTCATCCATTTGGGTCAAGGGAGGAGGGTTTTCCTCATTTGTCACATGCAGGGGTCTCCAGTGAGGTCAGAGCACCACATTACAGTCACTGCGGCCGTTGCTAAAAGTGCCCGTGTCCAGGCCTCCCAGACCGCCAGGGCTGCGGGGGAGAAATGCAGCAGGCAGGCAGGCAGCCTAGTTGTTTCTGCCTGCCAAGGGGCGAGAGGCACGGGTAGATGATCTCGAAGGTCCCTTCCACCCTCAAATTCTAAGAGTCTCTGAGTTATCTTTGCACGATGGAGTCGTGTCAGCACGCAGAAGACTCTCCACACACAATAGAGTGACTTTAGGTCTCCATGAGTTAAGCTACATAAGAAGTGTCCTTAGAGTTTGATGCATATATAAAAATAATGGAAAGCAAAACCAGAACAGTCAAATCAGATGTATAAGAAATCTCTGCGGGCTCCCCCCACCCCCATACACAATTGAAAGAAGTAGACAGGAACCCACTGTAGCTGCCTACAGGAACACGAGTTCACAGGGACTGGCACTGCCTCGTGGTTCCTATCTGTTTCCTCTTCACCTGACCCCACCTGGCTGTTCAAACTACCCAGGCTTTTTACATGTTGAGTCCCCAAGCTGTTCAGAAACTTTAATTGATCTCAACATACTTATTTAAGAAATAAATAACACACAGGTGGTCCTCTACTTTGTAATGTGTGGACTCCTACAGAAACCATACAACACAAGAAAGTGAAAAGTAGACTTCTCTTTTCAAAGGGGAGTTAAATATTCAGACATCCCTCCCCCCTTCAAAAACATTCAAATCCTAATTATTTTCTCTTTGGGAGTGACAGTTGATGATATATGAGGTCCTCCAAAAAGTTCATGCGAAAATGGACTTAAAAGATGTTTATTTTCATGCAACACGTTTTTGAAACCCATGCATGGTTTTTCATAACACACATCTTCCATGAACTATTTGAAGATTCCCACACGTCCCATATTTCTTACATGTGAGCTTACTTTATCTTTCTCTTTGTAGCTTCTTACAGCCCGATGAGAGGCTAGGATGTGAGATGTGAAGCACATGTGGAGGTTTTGTGTTTGACACATTCTTATTAGCCATGAGGGAGTTAAAAAACTTTTATTGCTAAGTATGATTTTTAAAGGATTTTAAAAAACATTTTCCTAATCGAAGTTTTAAAAGAAGCGTTAAGAACAAAATGCAGGAGGATCTTAAGATAATTTCACAAGTATAGCTGGATGCATCTGTTGTTGAGCCAGAACCGTTGTTCTGGCTGGCTGCCATGTCATCATCGGGATGTCGCCGGGTAGGCGTGAGAACAAAAGGAGGGCGCCTCCAAAACCTCTAAGGTTTAAGGCAACACCCTCATGGTAAGGTCACCTTCAAACGGCAAACTCTCATGCCACTTTCACCACCGAGAGTGAAAGGGAGAGAATGTGGAACTGTCACAAGGGGAACACCTGTCAGTGGCCAGACTGGACCAGGTCAGTGTACGTGTTTCATCAGGGTGACTTGTCCGGGAAGTGAAGTTGACAAACTGGGAGTGTTTTCCATTTACCTGTGGCTGAACAGGGGATGTGGTTTGCAGATTCCAGCACCCAGCTCTGTCGCTTGCCTGCCTCGTGTCCTTTAACAAGGCACAAATTTGGTCAAGGCGCAGTCGGCAGACTGTGCAGTGCACTGTCTCCTGGACCCAATTATATCTGTAGTCTCTTTCAACTAGCAAGTCTTGTGTGCATGGTGTAAATGTGAGCTACAAGCCAGGGGAGGGGGAGAAGGCTGCAGTCAACTTACCCCTACAGTTGGCTACTGTTCGGCACAGCAACTTTATAGTGAATGTACGTGTTTGCTGTAAATGCCACATTTGTTTCAGAAATGTGAAAAAGTTGATGGGCAAGAGGAAATCTTCAAATAGAACAAGCCAACCTCGGAAGGTGCCTACGAAAGTTGACATGTGCACAGGTTACTTGAAATGGGCGCTAACCCTCCTCGTTTAATGGGTGTGACTTTCGCAGCCTAAGCAAGTGCCTACAGTAGGCCGTCTGGGCAAGAACGGGAGCAAAGGACACGTATTTGTTTCAGTGAGATGTCCTGGCTCTGCCTTGCAGACCCTGCGAGTTCCAGGAAAGGGAGCCCCGGGCTTCTGAAGGCTGTTTGCAGAGAGCACAGAGCTGCACCTGCAACCGCTCGGCTGCCCAAGATTCTACTGCAAGTTCCCGCTTTGCCCAGCATTGGCCACGATGGGTAAACCGCCCCAACACACAAGTCACATGCCCTGCCAGCTATTTCCTTCTATCTCAGGAGAGTATTAGCTGCTTTAATCTAAGAAGGTAATGAGAGGTTTTTAAACTGATTAAATCAGCTTAGTTCATACCAAGTCTATTATGACTAAATATTCAATTAAAACAATTTCCAAAGCAAAATCTGACAAAATCCTTTCTTAAAGCAATTTAGATGATAGGTTCTTAACATCAGGCAAACTCAATCCTTCTCACAGTTGGTATTTTCCAAAGGGTCAGAAAAAGTTGCAAAAGTTCACTGGGACAAAAATCCACTTTGTGTGCGAGCCATGTCCCATGAGCGTACACGAGAGAAACTAGGAAGCATGGATGTGAGCCTAGCATTCCTATTTATTTCACTTTATTTTTACTTCAAAGGCTACATACATGCAAAAGTTCAACATGTCATCACAAATCTTTTAATAAAGTTCAAAAAAATAAAAATGCTTCAAAATCCATTCACTTGTGGAAATATATATGACAAATATAATGAAGTCAATTATATCTTTTTTTCTCATCTATCAGAAAAATACTTATATTATTTTAAAAAAAAGTTTTAATTCATGTCCAGAATAATTTTTTTTTAAAAAAGCCTTTAGGAACAGTCATAAAACAAGGTGAATGTTAGTAAAGTGTTTAGAGAATCGAGTCCCAGGGTTTTGCTACATGGGTCTGATAGCCTCACACTTCAGTTTTGAAACTCATGTTTAGAAAAGAGCATCGTATAAAAGGGATTTTGATGATGCTGGCTGAGGCGTCAGTAACACAACTAAAGAGCACAGCGTTCATAAGCAGACGTTGTGGAAGTCCTTTAACATGTTCGAGCAGAGAATTTTATTTCACAAACACATGTTGGCAGCATAGAGTAGCCTGTCTCTGCTGGTCAGCACTGCAAGAGGCATTGGAGGGACAATGACATCCTGAGTGCACGCCTTTGGAGAAACGTGCAGGGGATGCCTGAGCTCTAGACACTGACAAAGCAAACTCACAGGAGGGAGCCTCTCTAGCTGGCCCTGGCACTGTTCAGCTAAAGGCAGCCAGAGGCTCGGCCAGGTCAAGAGAGGGAAACGGGCTCATTCCCAGTGAGCCTCCGTGTTCCCTGGGGTGACCGGTTCCTTCCATGAAAACCGGTATGCTGTTGGTAAATGGGATCAACTAGAGTGACGATTCCAACAGCTCCCGGGGAGAGAATGCACCCCGAAGCCCACCTTTGTGAATGTTCATATTCACCTGCGCCATGAGACTTGGCTTCCTGCTCCTCGTGAAGAAGAGCGGGGAGAACGGGCCACCGATGGCTAGAAGGGATGCTCCAGGTGAGCAGGAAAAGAGGGCACAAAACCGGGTGGGACTGACGTGCAAAGCCCTCAGTGGGCAGACACAGCCACCCTTTGGCAGAATCTTGGTTCAAGCAATTAAAATGTCACCTTCTCTTGAAATCAGAAATACCAGGTTTCCCAGCAGGAAAAACCCCTTGCTCCCACTCTAAGTCTTTCATTGAAAAGGCCGAATTGAAATTCTGCTTGGAAACATTTCCACGAAGGGTCCAAAGACCTCAGGCTTTGGTTTATATCCTGATCTGAACTGTGATGACCGTTTTCGTGTCAGGTAAACCCAACTCTTATTTTCCTTTGATCGCTAACAAGAACAAAACAACAACAAAAATATTTTAAAAATGAAAAATAAGAGATGTGTGTGCTGTTAGTGCCAAATCAAATGAAATATGGTTTTTTTTTTTCCCCTGGGTGAGAAAAGAACAATACCCAGCTCAGAGTGTGCAGGAATGTGTCACAACAGACAGACAGGAGACAGGTTTCACCAAGCTCGTATTCCTCCGTGTACAGCGTGGTTTTCAAAAACAGTATTGTCATGGCTGTGCACTTTCTCATTAACTAGGTACAGCAGAGCTACTTAAAGGCAAACTGATGCCTTGTGCCTCAATGAAAGAGGAGTGTAGAAAACAATAATTAGACTGAATAAGGAATTTTAAAGGGACCCCCAAAAAATTCAGAGTAAAAAGAAAACAATTTAAAAAGCAAAAATAATAATAATGTTTCTTCCCCAAGGAAACAAGTAATGTGACGGTAGGAACCCACTCCCTCTCCCCCCACCCCACCTGCCACTTTGAGTCCTAATTGCCCACTCTGTAATCACAGAAACCCACTCTAAGTGCACCAGCTCCGGGCTGCGGCAAGTCTTCTCTTCACTCTCCCTCCTGTTAAGACCGTTTCCAAAACCAATCAGCAAAGGACAAAGAATTCTTTACAGAGTGCAATTAGTGTTTTCCACGTCCACCTTCAAAAGCATGATGCTCTTCATGGGCTAAAGGACAGAAAAAAACAAAAAAGAAAAAAAGGAAAGAAAACTTTAAGCAAAGGATGGGCCAACCCTTCTCTCGCCATCTCATTCAGCTTCCCCAAATGTTGGCAAGAACTCAAAACACCTTTTCTGCCAGTAACTCTTAGCTAAGGCGTGCATTTCCTGAGAAGCGTAATAATGAAAATTAAATCAAGGGCTACACAAGCCATGGGCCGCACTGCCTGCTTCTGCTGTTCCCGAGAGGAGGAGGCAGCTGGCAAGCTCCGGAGGTGAATACACCCGAGCTCCAGGCAGAGGGTGCAGGGATGGGGGTTTGCACCCCACAAATGCAAGGGGAGGTCCTCCCATTACCCACAACAGAGCCATTCACAGGCCTACCTTTAAAAATAAAATAGAACAAAAACAAAATAAAACAGAAAACCACACAAGGGTGACAGCCATGGTACTCGACCCCTTCCCCCCAAGCACTCTGCTGGGGAAAATGAAGTCTCAAGATACTGAGAGGTCTTTTCTCATTCCCACTCCCCATTCGTTGGTTTGTTCTCCCCAGTGGATTTCCCGCCCCCTTGATGGCTTTCAGAATGACTAATTATAATTAGGAACTTGAGAGTTAAAAAAAAAATTATGCTACTGAACATACTTTCAAAGCATTTCTTAGAGTAGGAGGTGGGAAACAGGAGATCTGTGAAATGCATAATAAAGGCCAGTGGCCAAGTGTGAAAACCCCCATGCTGGCCTTGGTTAACCATCAGCAAGGTCTGACTCAGCAGGGGGGCGCTGAGCCAGAGCCTGTGCACTTTGCATCCTGGGCCCTTGCAGCCCCAGAATGGAAGGCACAGAGAAGGCAGACCCTGAAGCCCCTCCCACTTCGCTGTTGTCCACATGGACTGGCAATCCCTCAAGGATGGCTGCGTCGGGAGGGAAGACAGGACTATTTTCCCTTTAAGGCCATCTTTGATGTTTGCTCCAACCTGCTCTTTCCTTGCACGAAACACTGGGAAAGGCACACCTTGGAGATCCTGGGGATAGCTCAGGCTGTCCCGAAATCTGAACTAACTTCATTGAACACTTATGACAGCTGTTAACTATATAAACATTGCGTTTTGTGTATGTGCTCAGGGCAGTCACCGCCGCTCTGCCATAAAATAGATGGTGCTTTATGGCCGGGCAGAGGAGCGGCAGACCTATAGTGATCCTGGTCTTCAAATGATAACTCTGGAGGTGTGGACCAGCCAGGCTTCTGTGACTTATAGGTGTGAGAGACAGTCTGAGCTGGGGTGCCACCACCCTGACGTGTAAAGGAGACAGCAGAACAGAACCTTCAGCCCCTCCGAGCATCTGAGGGACCACAGGGGCTGCAGCTGCCCCTACATGAGCCTCGGCACAGAGGGACTTTATAACCGCTCCCAGCCACGGGCCGGAAACTTCCTGGAAAGGGGAAAGGAATGAATATTTCAGTCTTCATGGGCCCTACGGTCTCTGTCCCAACCATGAGCTTTGGCACCTTGGCAAAGCAGCTATGGACAATATGGACACAAGTGTGTGCTGCCGTATGCCAATAAAACTTTATGGAAGGACACTGAAATTTGATATCCATGTTGTGCTCAGGTGCCACAAAATATAGTTCTTTTGATTTTTTTTCGGCCATTTAAAAATGCAAAAGTACCATTCTCAGCTGCACCCCTATGCAAACGGGCAGGAAGAAGGGGAGGGGAGGGGAAAAGGCTGATTTGGCCAAGGTTCCCAGTTTGCCAATCCCTGCTCCACACAACTCGCCTACCAGAAAAGACCTCTGCTATCCAGCCACTCTGCAGAACTTAACAAAACGGGGAGGGAAGGGAAGGGTGTTTGCACACAGTGAGGTTCTCGGTGAAATAATCATATGCAAGTTATCAAAGGCCCGATCCTCGTCTCCCTGCTGTTGGCCGAGGGTGAACACGCTTGGGTTCTTTCTACGCACAAAGTCTGCGGTCCGCCTGCTTCTGTGCACCTGAGAATGCTCACGCCAGGATGCCATTGACAAGGCAGAGCAAAAGCGGGCTCTGGCCATTTCCAGCTGAGCACCCCCTGCCCCTGGGCTGCACCGTGCTGCGAATGGCGCTTCGGCCCAAACCTCAGCTTTCCAGACCACTTCTGCAGCACGTGGCGTGTAACCCTGCTCAGGAAAAGCCGCCTGCTTCATGTCAAGTAAAGTAGATCACTTGTTGTTTTTCCAATTTTTTATTTCAATAAGCCTTGCATTTTGAAATGTCCAATGATGAGATTCAAACCGTGGATGTCTGCGGAGACCCCGCAGCCAGTTCTGCAGCCCTCGTAACCTGCCATGGCATCCGCCTTTAGGGTGTGGTTCACCTTCATTCAACCGGCTGGGTACAACTTTCTTCCCCTCTGTTTGGCTTTCTTCTTCCCCCACCCATCACAAGAACTAAGCCATCAATCATCCTGCTCCGGGTCAGTCTTACCTGAGTGTGTGGCCATGGCTCTAGAAACTAGCCTAACACTCTGTGGCCTATTTATCCAACAAACCAGTATCTGTTGAGCCTGCTGTCAATCATCATGTGCCCTGGGAATTTAGTCAGAGAACTCTGAAGTGGAAGGAACCTTGGAGATCATCTAAGACCAACCTCCTCGATACTCCACAGTGGCACTGAAATCCAGAGTGCCCGGCTCAGCGACTCCTCCCTTGGGTCAAGGCTAGGGCAGAGTGAGTGATAAAGAACGTCTTAGCCCCATGCGTAAATGGCAGCGGAACACACTTCCGTCTGTGGACCTTCTGCCAGTTAGGTTTGCAGCGACCTTTCAAGTAGTATCTGGAGTGAAAATGCAATTACCGCAGCCCTGGAGAGTAAAAATGGCACCAACGAACGTGCCATGTCCATGCTGCGAGCCAATGAGCGCCTTCGGCGCTGCCACCCTTCTGGCTCTCATGGGGAAACCTTCATTTAGATTCCGGAGATGGGCACCTCCAGACCAGACTCACTGGGCACAGCCTGAATCGTTGGCCCGCATCACGCTACTCCTGACATCAAGCCTGAGCTGTAACAGCCTCTATCGCACTAGGACAATCGCAAAACAAAAATGTGATTGAAAAAAATCCTTGTTGGGAAACATGAAACAACCAGGCAGTGTATTTCAGCGATTCTAAGATGCACTGGGCCCCCACTGCCACACACACACACATATTTGAAGACCTCTGGAATCAATAACTGGTTGGGAGCTTTTTATTTTTCTTTCTTCATAAGACTTCAGTAACAGGGCATCTTGTCATCAAAAGGCACCTTAAGATTCAGTGAAATGTAATAGTTGAAAACAGTGGGTTCTTGATTCTAGCTTGGGATGTAGGATATTTATCACCTGATTCTAGCTTGGGGTGTAGGACATTTATCACTTGTGTGTGTAGGACTGTCCATCCTACCCTCTCACTCTCAGTTAAAAGTGCAATCTGGGGCTGGCGCCGTGGCTCACTTGGTTAATCTTCCACCTGCAGCACCGCTATCCTATATGGGCGCCAGGTTCTAGTCCCGGTAGCTCCTCTTCCAGTCCAGCTCTCTGCTGTGGTTCGGGAAGGCAGTGGAGGATGGCCCAAGTGCTTGGGCCCTGCACCCGCATAAGAGACCAGGAGGAAGTACCTGGCTCCTGGCTTCGGTTCGGCACAGCGGCTGCCGTAGCAGCCATTTTGGGGGTGAACCAATGGAAGGAAGACCTTTCTCTCTGTCTCTCTCTCTCACTGTCTATAACTCTACCTGTCCAAAAAAAAAAAAAAAAAAAAAAAAAGTGCAATCTGCAGTCTGATCTACCACACATTGGCTTTCATGGCGCTAAGATGTTTTCATTATGGAAAAGACGACTTTCTCCAAAGAGCACACAAAAGCAATGGACGTGAGTCACGATGGAAAAATGGGTCCACACACCTGTTCATCCTGGTAACCTCTCACCCAGCACGCGGGTGTTCTCTCGGTTCTGTGGCACAGTCACCCGCAATGAGGAAGTACTAGCACTTCAGCAGACCAGTCATGCCCAGGCTCAGAGCGAGCTGCCTCCACACATACAGATGCTACATATTACACACTGCTGTTGAGGAAGGCATGGCTGAATAGCCACCTGGCAGTTCACGTAATGGCATTTTTGTGATTGCTGTTTCCAATAGAATATCATTTTATTTTCTGAGCATAACAAAATTCAAACTCAGGTTTAAATTTCTGAGACTTAACAAAGACAGTACGTACTTCCTTTTCTGATCCAACCCGTGAGGCAAGAATCAAAGCTCGTGTTAATTTCTGAGACTAAACTTATCCAAAGGTATTTTAGTGAATTCTCTGCATTGTAGAATCTCAAATGATGCTGCCTTCGCCTCATTTGCAACACAGATTCTGACTCTGAGAGAACGACAGACTAGGTTAGAAAGTAGGAACCGGAAATGAAGCACTTACGTTTATAAAATACTGCTTTAAAAGAGAGGTGGGGCAGAAGTTCATGGATCTTCTCTAAGACGGTGGCTTCGCCTGCTAACGAGGCGTTGGCGTTCCACACCTGGACCACATCCTCGCGGTCCCGCACACTGACGCTCACTCCTATAACTTCGTCATCTGCGGGGAGGGCAGAGGAGGGGAAACCAAAGGGCCATGAGTGACCACGGCAAGGCAGCCCGATGGTCTTCAAGCACGGAGACGCTTTATCTGTAAGCGCGGGACAAGACAGGAAGAAGAAGGTGGCGCAAGAGCACCTGCAATCAGCCCGCATCTCTGTGAGGACGTGCGGGGAACGAGAGTTCATACACCAGAGCTGCTGCACTCCCATCTAGACACACAGATAAACAAAGCGCCTCTGGCCAAACGCGCCTTCCAGATAAGTCCATTTGCCCTTTTAAACAAGTTACCAAAACTTCTCGATTTGTTTCGATGAGGCTTTTTCTAAAATGGGTTGCGTAATTCCCCACCCTCCAAAAGCCAAGTGACCTCAAAGGAACTTTTCCTCCCTGCCCTGCAGTTTTTGTTAAGGACAGCAAGAATGTCTCCAGACTTCCTGCAGCGCTGCGGGGGACCCTGGGGTGCTCCTGCTGTTTGCCCCTGTGCTAAGGGGACCCAGCCTGTCCCTTCCCAGTTTTTCCTGGCTTTCTGTGCTTCGCTTGTCTGCCTGCTTCTCTCCCGTTACCTCTCCCTGCTCTCTGGTGCTTTCCTCTGCAGTAATCCCCCAAGGTTGTGGGCACTGAACTGGGGGCTAGCGACCCGACTGCCACCTGTTAGCACTGCGTGCAGAGTTATAGTAACTCTGTGCTATTTGAGTCCTTCAGTGAACGAACATTAAAATAATGACCCACGGTAATGAGTGCAGGCATTCTGGGTTTGGGGCTGCCTGGTGGACCCTTGAGAAGGCTGACCAGATAAGGAGGTTTCACTATACTGTGCTACCCTCCCTCGCAGTCACTTTGTTTACAGCAAAACAGTCAGAGCCCAGACTTCCGACTCCCACTTGGACATGTTGATGACACAGTGATGACGCTGGGTCAGTGCTCTGCCCTCGCAGGCTCCGCATTGATAACTTGCATGCAAAAGATGTCTGTCTGAAGTAGGGGATTTCGCTCTGGTTACTGCGCTTTGCCTGATTGGCTAGCCTCTGTAAATCTAAATATTCACGCCAATGGTTTTTCCAGCCGTCTTCTGGAAACACCTCAGTTTTAGGATATAATTTAAATAAAGACGCATCCAAGTCACTGAAAGAAATCACCTTCTTCTTCCCGTCTCTTCCTCCCTGCCTGCTTTCTCTCCTTTTCCAGTGAACTTGATCCTGGCCCAATGGAGAGGATTTGACATTGAGTCCATTTAGGTAAATGCTCAAGAACAGGTGATAGTAGCGCATGGTGTTAGAAGTTAGACCAGTGGCTGCCCTCAAGGGGAAGGGTTTTTGGGGGGATTCTGGGGAGCCGGTAGCGCCTTCCTCTCTGATCTGAGTGCCAGTGTCAGGGATAGCTTTGTCAGCGAGCACTGACGAGGCTCTATACACACAGTGTATGTAGTTTGCTGTAGGCAAGTCAAACTTAAACAGAAAGTTCTAAACAGATGAGTCTGGCCATCGCCATCTACGGACATTTATTACCCTGTCAAGAAAAGACCATTTTTAGGTATAGGTGTGTTTTTAATTTATACTTTAAAAACACTTTGAGCTGGGGCCGGTGCTGTGACGTAGTGGGTAAAGCCCCCGCTTGCAGTGCTGCCATCCCATAGGGGCGCTGGTTTGAGTCCCGGGTGGTCCATTTCTGGTCCAGCTCTCTGCTAGGGCCTGAGAAAGCATTAGAGAATGGCCCAAGTCCTTGGGCCTCTGCACCCATGTGGGAGACCCGGACGTTCCTGGCTCCTGGCTTCAGATCAGCACAGCTCTGGCTATTTCAGTCACCTGGGGGTTGAATTAGCGGATGGAAGACCTCCCTCTCTCTCTGCCTCTGCCTCTCTGTAACTCTGCCTTTCAAATAAACAAATAAATCTTAAAAAAAAAAAACAAAACATTTTGAGCTAGAGCACAACGTTAAATTTTATGTGAAAATAAAACCAAGACAAGAGGGAGGCTTTGCAGTGTGCTATTCTCAAGGATGGAGCCACCTTTCGGAGGGAGGTGTGAGTTTCTCCGACTGTCGGTCTCATTCATTCCCCACGCTCCTGGTCCGAGGCTACACTGAGCTGTCACCATCTTGGTTTGGCTTGACTTTTGGTCACTCGGCATAGCCCCGAGCACAGCCCTGTCACAGGGGCAGATCCATCAGCAAATGTGTCATATTCCTAAGTTGGATCCCACAGCAACATATAAACTGGCAGCATAAGACACTACAGTGAGGGGGTGCCGCTGTTTGAAGATGACAGCGTGAGGTCCACAGAGACTGGCTGACTTGCTCCAAGAGGCAGGGCTGGTTAATGGAAGAGCTAATGGTTAATAGTTAATTAGTAGGTAACCATTAATAGTTAATGGTGCTCTCCCCTTCCTAAGTCAATTGCAGAACAATTGCAAGTGTTTACTCAATACTGGCTATTTATTATTACTTAGGCTATTTTCTCTGGTCCTGGAAACAAGGAGAATTCATTCTGAAAACCTCCTCTCCCAGGGATTTAGGTGTTTCTAATCACGCACAGGATGCATTTAGCCTAAGGACTCCCTATCGGAATGGAGGGACTCTTAGGTCAATTTTGTCTTAAACCGGGATTTATCTGGAGTGAATAAAAAGTGGTGGAAGAAGTAAGCAAAACAAAAGAGGAATTATTGGAACTGTTAGCGAGATGGATTTGAAACTTGCCATGGGAATGGAGGGACATCCGGGGCTGGCTCTCAGAGCTCCACCTGAGGAGTCGCAGGGCCAGCAGATCAATACCAATTAGCTAAAAAAAAAAAAAAAAAGACAGGGAAAAAACAGCACTGAAAGCTGAACGGGAAAAACAGGCCTCTTAGTGTTACCTCCAAAGCACTCAGAAGACACGAGAAGAAAGTGCAACTTCAAAAACAAACAAACAAACAAAAAAAAAAACAAACACCAAGCAGGTGAATTCTCTTCTTTGAGTGGCTTCATGGTCAACACGGAGCAAAGCGAAATGTGCCGACGGAGGCTCTTGGACATTCACTCTGTGTTCGCAAATGGTCTCCAAAGACAAGTCCTGAAGGCCTGAGCTTTGCATTTCATCTTTACCATCAGGGTGAGAATGGCGGCAGCTGCTTGCCCCCGCTGTGCAAACCTCTCTAAGCAGGGGAAGAAGTGCAAAGGTGGACCGAGACGTGCACAGGGACTGTGCCTGCCTCCTTAGAGACACCTCACTGGGCACCAAGGGCACTTTGCTCTTCTGGAAGAACAGGGACAGAGAAAGGAACTCCACCACAAGTGGTGTCATGCCCAACTGACGCCGTCTTTTTTTTTTCCTGCTTCCTTATTTTGGACAGATGGTTATGGATACAGGGAAGCTGAGCTTTGGGGGGAAAATATGCATACAATTCACGCTGAGTATGCTGTATCTGAAATGCTGGTGACTAAAAGTGTTTTAGATTTGAGATTTTTTTCTGGATTTTGGAATACTTATAGATATAAATGAGGTATCGTTGGGGATGGACCCATGTCAAAACAGGCAACTCATCTATGTTTCCTTCTTTTTTTTTTTTTTCAAAGATTTATTTATTCAAAAGGCAGAGTTACAGAAAGGCAGAGGCAAAGAGAGAGAGAGAGAGAGAGAGAGAGAGAGAGGTCTTTCATCAATTGGTTCACACCCCAGATGGCCGGAACGGCCAGAGATGAGGAGCCAGGAGCCAGGAGCTTCTTCCAGGTCTCCCACATGGGTGCAGGGGCCCAAGGACTTGGGCCATCTTCCACTGCTTTCCCAGGCCATAGCAGAGAGCTGCATTGGAAGTAGAGCAGCCAGGACTTGAACTGGCGTTCATATGGGATGTTGGCACTGCAGGTGGTGGCTTTACCTGCTACACCACAGTGCCGGCCCTTTGCCTATGTTTCATAAACACCTTATACACAGAGCCTGAAGCTAACGTCATACAATGCTTTCAGTGACGTTGTGCATGAGACAAATTTTTGTGCATAAGAGGTCAGGCGTGGAAACTTCTACTTGCGGCTCAGATTTCAGAGCATTTTGGATTTTGAGATTAGGGATGCTCAACCTGTATCCGCACATGAAAATAAATGTACATATTCACACACATCTAACATGTAAACCTCACAATCACATGGGGAAAAAAAGTCTCAACAACCTCACAATTACAAATAAACAACTCTAGGACACACGAACGGCCAAAGACACACTTGACACACTTGTGCGAGTAACAGGCTGACCCGAGCACACAATGCGCGAGGCAGGGGTGGTGGCTGGAGTGCGGGTCCCTTACCTGCTGCTGCACAGTCTGTGAACTGTTCTCCGATAGTTGCTAACAACAATTCTTTCCAAACTGTGGACTAGTGTGGGAGAGGCGCAAAACAGAAAAACAAAACACATACATATTTTTGAGAACATCTTCAGGAGCCAGACAAGTTACATTTTCCTCAACTGTACCTGCACTTCCCATGCCAAACCTCTGGGGTCAGCAGATGGCTGCAAACCCCAGGTGTAAACAGGTCCCGCAGTGGCATATGCTGTTCTGGTAACTTCTCCAAGGGAGCTACAACCTCATGGAAAGTCCTCTCTGTGAGACCCCGAAGATGCCCAGAGACTGGGGGGCCAGAAAGGAAATCAAATGACTTACTTAGAATGTTCTCATTTCTTTACCTCTTGCTGATACAAAATGCATCAGCTGATAGTACCTGGATGCCCTTAGTAAAACCCTCTTTAACACTCTTTCCTCTGTTTTTCTCATTGCGTATAAGGTTCTTCATAGGCTTAGGGCAATTCCTGGTTTGTTGAATGCTAGAGACTTCTGCAGAATTCCATTACTTGAAGCTGTGCTAAGTGACAGCATGGTAAGGATGAATGGATGCAAGTTCCCTGAAAGAATTAGTCAGGCTCTGGTCAATCTCCGACCTCTTATTACGAAGTCCTTCTCCTAAGGGTCTACTAACGGCACCCAGGGAACAGTGAGCAGGCAGAACCCCCTCCCTCCCAGCCCAGTGGGAGCCCGGAAGCTCTCCCAGTCAGTGTTCTTGCCAAGCCCCAGGCTCCGAGGTCTCCCAGGACCGGGCTGCTGACTCTCGGGGACCTGGGAGTTTACAACCTGAGAATCAGCTTCGGTAGGTGAGTAAAGCCGTCCCCACAGGCCTGACCTCCTAGGGGTGCCGTGAGTGTGAGATGAGTCAACAGATGCCTTTACAGGATTTAGCTCAGGGACTGCAACAAAAGGGCTCCACTTTGAGATCCAACTCCTCAACCACGACATGTTTGCTTTAAGCCAAGTACTGACACATATTAACTACAGTGACAGTGTTTAGTATTATGTTCTAATGAGCTTAATGCCGCCTCGGGCATTTTTTAACCAGGGCAGGGCAGTTAACCAGGGAGCAGAGCCCTGACCCCTCGGCCTGCAAGTGGCTTTTCCTTTCTCTTTGCTGGATCCTCCCTTCGGGTCTGCTCCTCTCCCAACTGGCAGCCACCGCTTTCCTTGTTTGTCTGTCCAGTTGCAGCCTTTTCCACCACGAGGGGTGAAGGTGAGCGTGGGGAGAGGAAGCCAGGAGAAGGGAGACTTCATGCTCCCGGCTGGACTTCTGGCATAGCCGGCTCACCAGACTCCCTCCCAGAGGCCGCAACGGAAGCAGGCTGAACTGCCTGGGAGAAGGGCACCTGCCCGGCCACAGGCGCCTTATTATTTGTTAGACAAAGAGCTTTACAGCCACTTTTCAATTAACACTGACATCGGGAGTGCTTCTACTACAGCTCAAAGTCTGCAGTGAACATATAAAGAAGATGAAAAGGCGCGAGAACACACACTTGGGGGAATTTTGTAAAATCTCAGATTCTTCCGTTCTCTTACAGATTCTCTGTTCTCTCTTTTTTACAGGGTGAGGCAGTGGGGCTTCTTACTCTCACCTGATCTGTTACCTGTCCCTCTGATACTTTTTATTACATGTGCTAAGTAACAGTTGGACCTATACAACTTGACATGGAGTTTGTGCCTTTAGCCAATGAAGCTGGTGCTAACTTCAGGTGTGCGCTTATGGGGCAGGGACCCCAGCTCAAACCAGGGGGCTCCCGGAGACACGTCCATCCTGGGAGCTTCTCCACATGAAAGAAACCATGAGAAGGTGACACTGGGGAGCATGTGCCCTTCCGTCCACTTTCAAAGAAGCCTGGGGGTTTTCTAGGGTTTCGATGACAGATTTCATGGTCACGCTCATCATTTGCAGCCAATACGATGAGTGAGAGCCTAGTCCTGAGAAACCAGGGTTCTGATGCATGACCACTGCACACCTGCAGCCCAGCAGGCCTTCCTGAGAGGCTGTACATAGCTGGGCACAGCTAAACAGTGGGCAGGTTCCACACCTCCCCATTCTGCATGCCAGGGGCACTCAGAACTGCTCCTGCCCCACAGCACAAGAGGGAAGAGCCTCCCCTCCCACTCTTTAGAACCAGTTCCCTCATGTGAGTTACAGTGGGGCAGGAACGACCCCCAGAGAAGATAGTCAAAGCTGGAGGGGGACGCGAGCTTGCAGGCTCCGGGGTATAGCGACACTCCAATACGGTGTCTGTATGGTGACAATCCCTGTTTGGTTGAGGTGACCGTTTGAGGCAGAAATCCACCCAGGTCAGACCTGAACTTCTCACCCCTGGGCCTGGGAGGAGACCCGCAGGTGGGCTCTCTGAAAAAGCACAAAGTGCTCCTCGCATGCAGTCAGCGACCAGCGTGGCCCAGCCTGCCCTGGAAAAGGATCAGAAACAAACCTACCGTGCTGTCCTTGGGAACTTTCATCTTCCAGACGCCGCCCTTTGCATTACTCTCCTCTTCCCTGGACCAAAGAGCAAGGGGGAGAGTTACGTGCGAGGGAGGACTGCTCACGCGAGACTTAGCGGCTCTGCGTTCACCTAGTGTGACGACGCAGAACCTCAGCAGCCAGGGCAATCGGGCATCTTTTGATAAACTGCCCCCAGTCCTTTCACGGAAGGAAACAAGAGGGAAAACACAGGAGCAGGGAGGGAGAAGGGGAATTCAGGGGCCCCCAGGGCAGGGAGGGTGAGGGGGTCAGGAGGTCTTCCTCCAGGAAGGGCCCCCAGACTCTCTAGGGTGGGCAGTTCATATGACTGCTGCCCATGGGTGGAGGCCTTGGCATTCCAGCAGCGTGTTCCGGATACTTTCTCATTTGATTCTCCAGTCACCCCCGGGGCCACAGGTGTCCCAAGGTGGGCACTCTGCTGTTTAGCACCTGCACCCTGCTCTGGCAAGAGCACCCCATTTTCCTTAAAAGGAGCCGCTGCCCCTGCTCTTCTGCTAGGTTAATTCCACAACCCGGCTTCCAAGGCAGGCCCACGGCCCGCATCTGCCCGAGAATCCTGCCTCTTCGGGACTCCGGGATTGGCCAGGGCTGGTGGGGTACGCCACCGTGAGAGGAGGGATTCTGCCGGGCTGCTTATTGCTGACTTTGACCTTTGCAGGCTGCAGGGGGGAGTTTCTGAAAGCCATCTTGCCTCTGCAAAGGAGGAAGCCCGCCTGAAAAAATTAAAGCAACGCAGAGCAGAGCAAAGGGAAAGTGATGGAGACTAGCGGATTGCTGCCGGAAAGCAGCCAGACTTCCCAGTCCGTCATTCGCTCCTGAATGAGCTTAGCTCCATCTACGCTGTGTGAATGACGAGATAGCGCAGGAAGGCTGCAGGGTGTCATAGGAGGCCTCATCACTAACAGGGACTCCAGCCTGCCCAGGCCGACTGCCCCACAGCCCCAACACGACACCGCCCCCGAGACGACACGGCCAGCTCTCCACCGGGTCCGCGTGTGAGAGGCACGTCTCAGGTGCCAGATTCTGCCATGCGTTCACAACCACTTCCCCCCTTGCCTTGACCTCAAGTGGCACCTTAGACACTCACCAGAGTGGCCGCCTCTCTCCTCTCATTAAATGGTAGCTACATCTCAAAGGCAGGCTGGTCACGGGAGGTATGTTATTGTACACGCTCCAGAATATCTTGAAAAGAAGAACACTTTGCTTAACAGCCCGGTATTGACTGCACCACTAGATCATAAGATGAATGCATTATAGAAAAAAAAACACCAGTGGTTCTTACTTAGTACTACACATTCAAAATAGGCTTTTCTCAGTATCCCTTCTAATTTTCTATTAGAAAATGTAATGGCACATGAAATAAAGTTCCTTGACATGGTAGGGCCAGCCAGGTTCTGTGTTTTAGGAAGCTACGGTGACTAAGGAAGCATTCCCGGGTAACCCAACACATGAAACTGGGAAGGCAATACACAACAGCAGGACTGAAGTTAACAAACTGTACTGTATTACAGAGTTTTTGCTATACAGACTCTAGCTCTTCCTGTCACAAAATTTAACTATACGAGGTGACAGACACGTTAATCTGCTTCACTATAGTAACCATTATCTATATGCATCCCATAACATCATGTTGCAAATCCCAAATATATGTGATAAAATTTGCTTTTAAAAAAGAAATTATCAATTGACACAGGAGGAAAATGTGCATTTTTCCTACTGTATAAATAAATGTTTATTTAAAAATATTAGATTAACTTTAATTTGTAAGGAATGTAAACCTTTTTTTATTTTTTATTTTTTAAGAGTTACACAGAGAGGAGGAGAAGCAGAGAGAGACAGACAGACAGACAGACAGAGACAGAGAGACAGAGAGAGAGAGAGGTCTTCCATCTGCTGGTTCACTCCCCAAACGGCCACAACAGCCAAAACTGGGCCCATCTGAAGCCAGGAGCTAGGAGCTTCTTCCAGGTCTCCCATGCAGGTACAGGGGCCCAAGGACCTGGGCCATCCTCTACTGCTTTCCCAGGTCATAGCAGGGAGCTGGATCGGAATGGAGCAGACGGTCTTGAACTGGCGCCCATATGGGATGCCAGTGTCGCAGGCGGTGGCTTTACCCGCTACGCCACAAAGTCAGCCCCCTCGCTATTCTATTTGAGAGAGACAGACTGATACAGACAGCATTCTCATCTGCAGGGTCACCTCTCCAAACTGGCAACAGCTTAGGGCCAGAGCTAGGAGGTGGCAATGCAATCCAAGGCTCCCCCAGGAGTGGCAGGAACCTAATTACTTGTACCATCAATGCTACTCCCCCTCCCCACCCAGGGTCTCCATTAGTGGGTAGCTGGAGTCAGGAGCTGGAAATGGGAACTGAATCCAGGCACTCTGATGTGGGACGTGAGCATTTTAACCACTAGACTAAATGCCGGACCAGTCTTTGTATATAACCTAGGGTTTGAAGCACCTTGAACAATAATGCTTCTCCTGCCCCAAAGATAAGGAAAACACTCTGAGGATCACTCGAAGCGCTGTAGCTTTAGAAGCGTCTCTTGAAAACCGAAACAAAATCAGATCACGGGTTTTGTTTGTCCTGATAAAACCGACAGGAGGAGATGACAACCCAACAAGACACAGCGAGGGCCTCAACTCTGATTTCAGTACTTATGCAAGCATATCTTGGCATGCTGGTGCATGAACACAAAACAGGAGCAAAACATCCTGTGATACCACTGAAAAGCGTCCCCTTTAAAATGTCTTGGCATGGAGCAGGCCTGTTTCCTTGTTGCAAGCCTCACTGCATAGGGAGAACACCTGTTACCTGGGCTATAGAGTGAGGTCGCTGACAGACAGGCTCTGCAAAGCCTCCACTCCTAAGACCCTCTTCCTCCCCTAGAGGTGAAAGGGCTCAATAATTTGGGATTTGACCCTAATTTTTCTTAATGGAAACCACCTAAATTTCACCATAGATAAAACCTTAGAAATAGATTGCAAAAGCCATTGGCTTATAATTAATTCTACTTTGCTTGCAAGTAGAAGTTGGAAGGAAAAGTAAACTGGGAACAATGTTTATTGACGATGGTTGAATGCTTTAAGAAAAAAAGCACACCCAGAGACTGAAAGTAGTATTAAAGTTGGGTGTCAGTGAGCAGGCAGTCATGGCAGGGTGCTATGCTGAGTACCCGGGGCACTGACTGTGCGGGAGGGGCAGCCTCTGGCCGTGGGAGTCCACTCCTCCAGCTGTGGGTTCCCCAGCATCACCTGGCATCTCGCCTTGAGGAGCCAAGGCCCGGCCACGCCTGTCCAGTGGATACTTGGGATAACTTTTACAGGCCATACTGCTTCTGAACGCCAGGGGCCCCTTCTGTAGAGTGAGTATGGCACAGCAATCTCATTGGCTGATTTTCAGCTAAATACAAAGTGAAAATCCTGGGGAGGATTACATCAAGGGAGCAAGGTGGGGTTAGCACATGAAATATAGGGGCCACTTGATAAATCCCCAATGTACTAGCTTTTGATAAAATGATAACATCGGTAGCACTTTTTATTTTCATTTATTTGAAAGGCAGAGTGATCTTCTACCTGCTGGTTCACTCTCTAAATGCCTACAACAGCTGGGGCTGGGCCAGGCTGAAGCCAGGACCCTGGAGTTCCACTCCATCTCCCAGGCAGGTGGCAGAAACACAAGCACTTCAGCCACCATGTACTGCCTCCCAGGATACGCACCAGCAGGAAGCTGGACTGGAAGTGGAGGAGGGACTGATCCTAGGCACCTCCATGTTTCGGGATATCCCAGGCAGTACTTAACTCCCTGCGCCACAAAGCCCACTCCCCAGTCTCTGAGTTCTGACCGGAGCAGTTACGCCCCACCTGACAGTCTTCTACCAAACAGGTCATCGTTTATTGCTAGGAAAGCAGGGCTATTTCCTCCTCAACTTCCTACTGGAATGTTCTAAAGAAAAAGAATACACTTGAAAATTCTGGAGAAGAAAGGATGCCCTGTGTGCACTGACAACAAAGTGGTACATTTGTTTTGTCAAACAAAACAGAAACAAATCCACCCAGCACATACACTTCAAAAAGCAAGAAAGACATCCCAGACTGCTTTTGAGGGTCTTATAGTTGGGGTAGCAGGAGCCTAGCAGTTCTTTGAAATAATAAACACCGATTTCTGCTCCTTAGGTGGTTCCAGTTGCCCGGGGGCTCCCCATCAATAGAATCAATGGTCTTTTCGGGGAGGTGGATAAACTCACAGCAGACTCAAAGCTCAGAGTTTCTCATCTGCAAGAGCTGGTACTTGACAGAGAAATGGGTTTTGCTTTGAATTCCAAAAGGGCTTGACTTTACTCTGAGTCGGGAAGTTACAAGCTTGGAGTGAGAGGAGGGGGGCATGGTGGCCAAACCTTGGGAAGACTGGGAGAAAGCCCCTGGGGAGTCTGGGAAATCCAGAGCAGAATAGAGTGTACCCTGCTCTCTGCGTACGGCCCACGAGGCCCCAAGCCCACCACAGAAGACCCTCTTCCTGTGGCACAGTAGCTAGGTCAGAGGACAGTGGGAAGGTGGCAGGGGTGACGCTCCTGCAGCCTGACAGAGCTCCTCTCATTCTGTCGGGGAGTGGGGCAGTGGCCAGTGACTCTAGGAAGCCGAGCTGGGAGCACAGGCCATGGAAGGGCTGAGGATGGTCAGTGAATACCCCAAGGACAGGAAGGAGCAGGTGCATCTCTGCGAATGCCACTTCCGGGGAGGAAGGAAGAGAGTGAACCTTTCCCCCTAGAATGATTTAAACTGGAAGAGACCACGTGCTCCATCCAAAGTGACCGATGTAAGATTCCGATTCACTCACCATTCCACGGTGTCCACTGCCATGAGCAAACATGGTGGGTCACGGGCAGTGTGACTTCTGATACATGTCCACATAACTGAGTTTTGACGACAGAATGGTGATCCCATTTTATATATCATGAACAAATGAAATCATGGACAAAGACTCCTGCTACAGGAGATATTAGGTCTGTGCTAGACATAACTACAAAGCAGATCCGGCTTCAGCTCCTTCTCTCTCATTACAGTGTTGAGCTTCTCCCTCTCTCCCCTCGGCCCCTCCCCTTTACCCAAGTGGTTCATTCCAGGCTGTGCAACTGCACCACCCCGCTGTGGGCTGCCTTGGGTCCAGGGCAGTGAGCACTCGGAATCAATCTGTCCACCATCTTCCATTACCCACACTGACCTGAGAAACCTCTCCTTCTGAAAGAAGAACTTCACTTCCCCCAGGCTTGGGCACTCAATCAGTTACCCTGACTCAGCACCCTGCAGCGACAAGTCTCCTCCAGTCCAGAGGCCAGACTTTCAGAGTGGACGTCCTAGGTAGCACACGAGACGATTTTAGCAGACACGGGCGGGACATTCCGTCAATTTTAATAGACAGCACAGGTTGTTCATTTTCCGTTTTTGATCAATGTGGCTGAATTTCCATTTGCAGAAGAAATATGACAATTCTGTTTCACATAAATTTCAGTAAGAACTCAACTTATGGGAAATACTGAGCGGAACATAGCCCAGGAGGGCTGAATGTGTGGAGATCTGGAAGATGATAACACAGATCGCTGGGGTTGGGGACAGAAAGCTGCAGAGTTCTCAGAGGTGGGATTGCTGTCTGTGGCAGACACGGCTGAAGAATACTGGGGCAGGGATATGCTGTGGCGTAGCGGGCAAAGCCGCTGCCTGCAGTACTGGCACCCACCATGGGCGCCGGTTCGAGTCCCGGTTGTTCCTCTTCTGATCCAGCTCTCTGCTATGGCTTGGGAAAGCAGTGGAGGGTGGCCCATGTCCTTGGGCACCTGCACCCACATGGGAGACCTGGAAGAAGCTCCTGGCTTCAGAATGGGCCAGCTCTGGCCTTTGTGGCCATTTGGGGAGTGAACCAGTGGATGGAAGTTCTCTCTCTCTCTCTCTCTCTCTCTCTGCCTCTGCCTCTGCCTCTGCCTCTCTCTAACTCTGCCCTCCTAATAAATAAATGAATCTTAAAAAAAAATACTGAGGCCCAGGGAGCCTCTCCTGGCCAATCACATGTGGCAGGTAGCTCTTTCCTCTCCCACGGGGGAGACTGGCCTTGCTCAGCAGCCAGGTTCTGTTCTGTACTGCATCTTCTGAAGATGCAAAAACGTGGGGAAAACGTGGAAAATCTGCACACATTCGGGAAAGAGTAAAAGGAACCAGTAAGCCTCTGGAGACACACCTAACTGCAAAGTGGAATTTTCCAAGAAAGACAGGAAAGTAGGAAATAAATTTAATGCCCGACAGGCAGAATTATTGTTGGCCTGGATGAGAGCGTCCTCAGCAGGGGCTGCTGGGTCCTGGGGAGGCCACACCTCTTCCACTGTGCAGTCAGCGAGGAGTGGACCGAACAGAAGTGGAGTTCCAGTACCAGGGACACCGCAGGGCTGGCTCTTTGCATTGGCTGTGGGGCCACTCACCTCCCAGCCTCAGTCTCCCCAGCTAATAAATTCTTCCCCCACCCCAGCACTTTAAGGCTAAAGGGCCTTAAAGTGTAAAAAGACACAAATGTCTTGGTGTAAAGCAATCACTAATAATGCATGATTCTTACATTTCATCCAAGCACAAATGTGGCAGGGAGTGTGGCAATCAGCAGAGAGAGAGAAGAACAAAGAAGGGCATATCCTGGGGCCAGTGCTGTGCTATAGTAGGCTAAGCCTCTGCCTGCAGCGCCGGCATCCCCTATGGGCGCTGGTTCATGTCGCGTCTGCCCCTCTTCCGATGTAGCTCTCTGTTAATGGCCTGGGAAAGCAGCAGAAAATGGCCCTAGTTCTTGGACCCCTGCACCTGTGTGGGAGACCCGGAAGAAACTCCTGCTCCTGGCTCCGGATCGGCCATTTGGGGAGTGAACTAGCAGATGGAAGACCTTCCTGTCTCTCTGTCTCTGTTTTTCTCTCTCTGCCTGTAGCTCTACCTCTCAAATAAATAAAATCTTAAAAGAAAAGGGCATGTCCTCAAGTGACTTTAAAATCAGCACCCAGGCTATTTCTTTAGTACTAAGTACTATTCAAGAGATGCCAGGGCCACTCACGGGCAGAAGTCCCAAAAGTCAGTGGTAAGTTAAATTCGCTTTCACAAGCAGACAGTTGGCATTCCTGTAATCTGGGTGTGACTACTTGAGACCAACAGCCTAGAAGCAGTGGTATGTGGTTTTCTGATAGAAAACATGAAAGGGAATTAGACGAATTTCCAGAGAGCAGCATTTGACCTGCTGGTTAAAGTGCTGGTTGGGACGCCTGTATCCCACACTGCCCTGGGTTTGAGCCCCAGCTCTGCTCTCACCTCCAGCTTTCTGCTAATGCAGACCCTGGGGGTCAGCGGTGACAACTCAAGTCACTGGGTTCTTGCCCCCCGACGTGGGAGACCTGGACTGAGTTCTAAGCTCCCGGCTTCAGCCTGGCACAGCCCTAGTCATTGGGGGCATGTCGGGAGTGAACTAGTAAATGATTGGGAACTCTCTCCATCTACACCCCCCTCAAATAAATGAAAAATTTTTTAAATTCAAAAATATATCTCCCACTAGAAGCAGGCAACTGGTGGCAGATGAGTTTACCATTACTGCTAGATACTTACTATGCACTTTTTACTTCATTGTACCATTTCATTCCCACACAACGGCATCATGTAATTGCTAGCATGATTCTTCCCATTTTACAGACGAGCAAACTGAGATACAGAGAGGCTGAGGAACTTGTCCAAGCTAGCAAAGGGCCAGCTGTGGGCCAGGAAGCCAGGCAGTGTCACTGCCCCACACTCTAGCCCATGCCATAGCTGAGAGTTGGGATCCAGTCACACTTTAGTAAAAGCCAGCCACATCTGAGGGCTTACTAACTAAGTGCCAGGCACTACAAAGAACCCTTGTCAGCTCTAGGGAGCAAGCTCTATTGTTAGCTCAGGGGAAAAGGTGGGCAGAGACACCCGAGGTGGAAGCCACATCCTGACCCCTCAGCGCAGTTTTCTCAACCGATCTTTCACCGTTGTCCTTCCTCACCCCATCTCTGCCCCCTGGCTGAAGGGACCCCTTCTCCCAGTCATCCTGGAAGAAACGTTCTCTAGGATTTATTTAATTATTTGAAAGTAGAGTGACAGAGAGAGAGAGAGAGAGAGAGAGAGAGAGAGAAAGAGAGAGAAGAGGGGAGAGACAGAGATCTTCCATCTTCTGGTTCACTACCCAAATGGTGGTGACGGCTGAGGCTGGGCCAGGTGGAAGTCAGGAGCCTGGAACTGCACCCAGCTCTCCAGTGTAGGTGGCAGGGGCCCAAGCACTTGGGCCATCATCCACTGCCTTCCCAGGTGCATTAGCACGGAGCTGGATCAGAAGCGGAACAGCCAAGACTGGAACCAGGGTGCATATGGAATGCCAACATCACAGGCACTGCCTTAACCAGCTGTGCCCCAACGCCAGCCCTACCCTGGATGAAGTTCTAACAGCACAAACTATACTTGTTTATGGACTGTGTGTCCATGTTCTATACATAACAAGAGGAAGAGGAGCTCACCTATCCCCCAAGAACCAATTTTTGCCCCCACTGAGAATGTGTGGTTACTGCTGAGTGTGCTACAACACAGCAAAGTGGCTCATTGGCAAATTTCTCATTCATTCCTTCAATATTTACTGCTTGAAAGGGTAGGGATGCAACAGACTGCAGACCCATGATTCCATTTATACGAAGCTCAGTAACAGGAAAAATCAATGGAAGGTGTCGGCAACGAGAGCAGGGGCTGCCTCTCGAGGAGGGGTCTG
This sequence comes from Lepus europaeus, assembly GCF_033115175.1. Taxonomy (NCBI): domain Eukaryota; kingdom Metazoa; phylum Chordata; class Mammalia; order Lagomorpha; family Leporidae; genus Lepus; species Lepus europaeus. The sequence continues at coordinate 46,123,411 of NC_084835.1, forward strand.
TGGGGAAGGGGGCCTGAAGAACTTCTCTGGTGCAGAATGATGGACATTTTTTGACCTCCCATCTGTGTGATGGTCACAGGTATGCATACCTTTGTCAAAACTTACACATAAGAAACCTGCATTTCTTGGATATAAACTATACTGCAATAAAATACAGGTTTAAGAAAAGCATGTCCTGGAGTGTGCCAGCCCAGGCATTTTTTTTTAAAGATTTATTTGAGAGGTAGAGTTACACAGAGAGAGAGAGATCTTCCATCCACTGGTTCATTCCCTAAGTGGCTGCAACAGCCAGAGCTGGGCCAGACTGAAGCCAGGAGGTAGGAGCTTCCTCTGGGTCTCCTGGATGGCTGGCAGGGGCCCAAGCACTTGGGCCATCTTCTGCTGCTTTCCCAGGCCACAGCAGAGAGCTGGATCAGAAGTGGAGCAGCCAGATCTTGAACTGGTGCCCACACGGGATGCTGGCACTGCAGGTGGCGGCTTGCCCTGCTACACCACAGCACTGGCTCTGGCCTGGGCACTTTACTAAAGATGCCAACACATTGCTGGGCCCTGACGCCTACCCCAGGACTGTGTGTTATCCAGTTGAGGTGGGGAGAACAAGCCAGTCCCCACTTCTGACTTCACGGCTGTCAGCCCCAGGACCCCACACGTGGCTCTGAGGATCCTGTGTCATCACAGCAGAGTGGGAAAAACCCCAGTGCATCTTTCAAAAGAGCAGAAGGCTCTGAGGGCTTCACTCAAGGACAGGCCTTATGGTCGAGTGCTCTGAGGGTCACCCAATGGGTGCTGGGAGGCGGGAGCTCAGGTCCAGAACCTCACACACCAGGGGACTCCAGGGGAAGCCTCTCCCTGACTCGGTGCAGCAGCCCGCGAATCCCCCAGCTTTGGGCCCGATTCTGGGATGAGGGGCTGGAAGGGGATCTCAGCGTGACTTCTGCCTGTGAGAGGCTGCGGACAGAATGACCTACATGCCAATCTGCCGGGCCTTCTGCCATGTGAAGTGACTTAGGGACACACGGGAAAACTACCTGAAATCTGACCCTTCCAGAAAATTGATGGACATGTGGTCAGTCCAAGTCTGAAGCAGCCCTTTTCAAAAAAGAGGCAGAGGGGCTGGTGCTGTGGCTCACTAGGTTAATCCTCCACCTGCAGTGCTAGCATCCCATATGGGTGCCGGTTTAAGTCCCGTCTGCTCCACTTCCAATCCAGCTCTCTGCTACGGCCTGGGAAAGCAGTAGAAGATGGCCCAAGTCCTTGGGCCCCTGCACTCACGTGGGAGACCCGGAAGAAGCTCCTGGCTTTGGATCTGCTCTTCTCTGGCTGCTGCTCTCTCTCTAGCTCTACCTCTTTCTGTAACTGTCTTTCAAATAAATAAAATAAATCTTTTTTTAAAAAAAAGAAAGAAAACGGTCACACTCCGAGTTGGTGACATCTGCTGAGAACCTGCCACGCGCCAGCTACCCCACTAAGCAAGCGCAAACACGATTGTACTGAACCCTCCCAGGAAGCCGCGCAGGGAGCTGCTCTTTTTCTAGCAATTGTACAGAAACGACAGGGCTGCTTGATCCATGCCGAATTTAGGGTGATGGAGTCGGAAGGCGAGGCGGCAGACTGGGCCGAGACCCCCGATCTCCATGCTCCACGCTGTCCTGCTCTCCCCTTGTGACCTCTGTACTGTCCATGGCCCTGTACCCGCGGGGAAGTCGCACAGACAACGTGTGGCAGAGATGGAGTCTCAACAGGGACACAGCAAACTGGCCTCAAAACCTTCATCCCGTGCCACCATGGTCGGCTTCTGGCGCAGGCCCGTGCAAGGTGCAGGTGGCGGAGACTGTACTAAAGTGCACCACAGAGCCCTGACCAGAGCAGCCTCCCCCGGGAAGGGGCTGCAGGCACACTAGTGGTTTCCAAGGTGGGGGGTGGGGTGGGGGAATGCCCAGTGCACCCCTCTCCCGCTCTTACCTGTACTGTCTCCACTGTGTAGATTTTCTTCAGGTTCGACGCACACTCGGCCGCCGTGGCACCAGGGAGGGACCTGAGAAAACCAAGCCCAAGGACAAAGACACAAACAGAACGAGTGGTCACTGGAAGGTTCCACCACCCCCACCGTGAGGACTTAATGCAACTCAGGTCTAGAACGACAGGTGGGGCAGCTCCAAGAAGCCAGGCCGAATTTAGAATGTGAAATCTCAACTCTGGGAAGTCATGCCCTTGCTTTTCCCGGAAGCTGACAGGTGCATTCTGCAACACTTGACCAGGAAATGAGGAAACCTATGTCGGAAAGGTGTCAGAAACTTCCAGAATCACATTTTAAAAAAAATAACGTAAATCACCCAGTAAACACTCTGGCTTTTTGCCTAGGACTTTAGACGAGAAACTGCTTCTGGTATGGACGGCAATGAGACGCAATGTCTTGACCTGGTGATCTGAGTGGCACTCTGCTGGTAAACACGCACCCACTCTTGAGAAACAGCGTGGCCCCTCACCTACTTTCAGAAACCCTGACTTGGCAAAGTCAGCTTTGGCTTCGTCCGAATCTGCACGCGTTTCCCAACCGCTGGCCTTTGCAAACTACTTGCTGTTGTTTCACGAGCTCTGCTGAACTTGCTGGTCACAAGGCATTCGGCTTTAGTTTGCTACACATTCCACTAGATGGCAACATACTACAGGCTTAGTCACCAAAAAAGCCATGCAACCAAACCCGCTTTATAATGAGTGCCATTATTTCCTGAGATCGGAGGGAAATGACCACGTCTTGTGATCTTTAGATGTGTAGACCCGGTTGCTGCTGCCTTTTCTTTCTCCCTGTACCACCCAGCAGTCTGTACTCAAGAACATTAGGATCCAGGGTAGCAAGCCTAAGAGACGTTTCACCACACGGATCCGGCTTAAAAGCCCCTGGGGAGACGTAACCCTGGGAAGTGAAATCCTAAAAGAGACAGTGTGTACTGGTCATGGGCGCCCAGGGACACAGCCTGCAGAGACCCGCAACACAGTGGACTTTTTGCAAGGCTACAGGCAATCATGAATTGCCCACTGGCTCAGAGGCAGGGGCAATGGGTGGCAAAGCACCATGCTCCTTGAACTATGGGCTGAGGAATGCACCCCAGGTGTTGCACCGGAGCACAGATCCCTTGTCTAGAGGTCATAATAATGGATTACTTTGGGGGCAGAAAAGGGGCCCTCGTTGGGCAGGTGAAGTCCACTAAGTAAATGGACCCCAAAGCACTGTGGTTCCAGCTCTTCCGTGGTTGTCTGTACACTTGCTGGACATCACTTTTAAAAAGCAAATTGGCAGTCACCACCAGGACTGCATTTTGCTGCCAGATCTGAGGCCTAAAATAACTGCTGCACAGTGTGGTGAAGAGCAGGTGCTCCATAAACACCCTGCTAAGAACACTGATAGGCGCTGGTACTGTGGCCTAGCAGGTAAAGCTATAAGGACTCCGGTTCGAGTCCCGGCTACTCCACTTCTGATCCAGCTCTCTGCTATGGCCTGGGGAAGCAGTAGAAGATGGCCCAAGTCCTTGGGCTCCTGCACCCACGTGGGAGGCCTGGAAGAATCTCCTGGCTCCTGGCTTTGGATCGGAACAGTTCCGGCCGTTCCAGCCAATTGAGGAGTGAACCAGTGGACTGAAGACCTCTCTCTCTGCCTCTGCCTCTCTGTAACTCTGCCTTTCAAATAATAAATAAATAAATCTTAAAAAAAAAAAAAGAACACTAGTAGAATCCACCATCTGCAGGGATCCAAGGGTATCGGCACCACTGAAGAACCAATCTGGATAAATGCAGAGGTTTATGCCCTTTTTTGGGCTTAATTCATAAAAAGATTAGGGAGGAAACTAAAAAAATACCTAAACTTTCTCTGACTAGATTATTATATGAAAAACCCATTGTTTTTAGATGGAAAATCTACCGGCATTTATTCCAATACTAATTTTTCTTCCTTTGAAAGGTTGAGCTGACTGCTCCCCAAACATGCCCAGCAAATCAATTCATGGACTCTCACATAGGAGTATACAGATGGCTCCTTCCCTAACTCTGGGGGGTGTGTGTGTGTGTGTGTATGGGAAGGGAGGAGGTACTTCCATTTTTTTTTTTTTTTTTGACAGGCAGAGTGGACAGTGAGAGAGAAAGACAGAGAGAAAGGTCTTCCTTTTTGCCGTTGGTTCACCCTCCAATGGCCGCTGCGGCCGGCGCACCACGCTGATCCGATGGCAGGAGCCAGGTGCTTCTCCTGGTCTCCCATGGGGTGCAGGGGCCAAGCACTTGGGCCATCCTCCACTGCACTCCGGGCCATAGCAGAGAGCTGGCCTGGAAGAGGGGCAACCGGGACAGAATCCAGCGCCCTGACCGGGACTAGAACCTGGTGTGCCGGCGCCACTAGGCGGAGGATTAGCCTGTTGAGCCACGGCACCGGCCCATTTTTTTTTTCTTAAGATTTATTTATTTAATGGGAAGAGTGTCAGAGAGAGGGAGACAGAGAGACAGATCTTCCATCTGCTAACTTCAGTACCCAAATGGCCACAATAGCCACGTCTGGACCACAGTGAAGCCAGCAGGCAGGAACTCCATCCAGGTCTCCCATGTGAGTGGCAGGGGCCCAACCACTTGGGCCGTCTTTTGCTGCTTTCTCAGGTGCATTAGCAGGGAGCTGGATCAGAAGTGAAACAGCCAGGACTCAAAACAAGTGCCCCAATATGAGATGCCAGTTTTGTAAGCAGCAGCTTAAGCCACTGTGCCACGATGCCAGCACCCTTTACTAATTTTTTTAAAAGATTTATTTATTTACTTGAAAGCCAGAGTTATATAGAAGAGAGGAGAGGCACAGAGAAATAGAGAGAGGTTTTCTATCTACTGGTTCACTCCCCAATTGGCTGTAATGGTCAGAGCTGTGCCAATCTGAAGCCAGGAGCCAGGAGCTTCTTCCAGGTCTCCCACGTGGGTGCAGGGGCTCAAGGACTTGGGCCATCATCCACTGCTTTCCCAGGCCAAAACAGAGAGCTGGATTGGAAGTGGAGCAGCCAGGTCTCAAACTGGCACCCATGTGGGATGCTGGTGCTTCAGGCCAGGGCATTAACCCGCTGTGCCACAGCGCCGGCCCCACCCTTTACTAACTTTTAAGTTGTGCTTCAATTAAGGATGGTTAAGAATGAGGCAATTTCATCTTAAGTGTTAAAGTGATCATATGGATAGGATTAAGTATCTGGTAATAATAATAGATACAATTAAAAAGGAGTGAATATCCAACATGGGAAGAAATCCACACATGCGACTCCTAGAATGACAACTGCTTTAAATAGCACTCTGACCTCAGAATCAGCCCTTAAGGCATTCCGGTCTGGCTGAAAAGCCCATGAGAGCATTTCAGGCAAGGAAAGCCAAGATACTGAGGCAAAAAAATGTCCTACATGAAGGACTTCTGTGAGTGAGACCCCAGTGGAAAGAAGTGGTCATCAAAGAATGTACTTTTATCTGAAGGGAGGAGAGAACTTCCACTTTGCTTATGGCTTGTCTAAATACTGAAGGAGTTTCTGGATTCAAAAGGCTTCCATAGCCTAGGCAGCTCATATCAAGAGCCTTGGGTGATCACTGACGTCATACATAAGAGCGTTAACTATTAAACTAACAATAAAAGTCATGTGCACTAACTTCCCATGCAGGATCTCTGTCCTCAAAGAGTTGTATTATAATTATGTCTAAGTAATCCCAAAAGATATATCATTCTTGGGTGCTTCACTAAAGTTTATTAAGTTTCTAAAAAACAAACAAAAAAAGGAAGTGAAATTAACTTCAAGATGCAATGAGTTTGAACAGCCCTTGTCTCAACTGTTGAGGAACAGGTTCTTTTTTGTTTTATTTTAATTTTTTTTTTACTGTGCAAATTGTTAAATTGTTTACTTAGTAGAGAGTTGGTCTTATGTGTATAAAATTAATTGAAAATGGATCTTAGTGGAGAATGGGACTGGGAATGGGAGAGGGAGGAGGAGGAGTAGTGGGAGAGTGGGTGGCAGGGCAGGTATGGTAGGAAGAATCACTATATTCCTAAAGTTGTACTTATGAAATGCAGGAAGTCTGTATTCCTTAAATAAAAGGTTTCTTGGGGGGGGGGTGTAAAAATAAATAAATAAATAAAAAGCAAAAAATAATGAGGTAACTTAAATTCTCACTCATATAGCATCATGCCAATTTAAGCAACCACAATGTGAAGATAATACCATTAAACCCAGAAAAAAGTCACTGAAGAACAGTGCTTGACATGCCTCTCTTAAAAGTTTCTGCCCCCACTTTTGGTCTTTTGCTTGCATTCCTGAAGAGGAGACAATCACGTATGTCATTCAGGTTCCCTTCCCTTCACTGTTCAAGGTTTTCCAAGAAGCTGAGTGTCCAGAGGCCAAGAAAGAAATCTCTAGAATGAAACAACGAGGGGCCGGCACTGTGGTGTAGCGAGTTAACGCCCTGGCCTGAAGAGCCGGTATCCCATATGGGCACCAGTTTAAGATCTGGCTGTTCCACTTCCGATCCAGCTCTCTGCTATGGCTTGGGAAAGCAGTAGAAGATGGCCCAAGTTGTTGGGCCCCTGCCCCCGCATGGGAGACCCAGAAGCTCCTGGCTCCTGGCTTCGGATCAGCACAGCTCCGGCCGTTGCAGCCAATGGGGGAGTGAACCATCGGATGGAAGACCTCTCTCTCTCTCTCTTTCTGCCTCTCCTCTCTCTGTGTAACTCTGACTTTCAAATAAATAAATCTTAAAAAAAAAAAAAGATGAAACAATGAGGCAGTGATTCCTAGTGTAAGACAACAATGCCAGCAGCAGAGGTGTACAAGGGTGTTACAAAATGTTCATGGGAAACTGCATTAAAATATGTCTATGTTGGTGCAAACAAATACTTGAAACCCACACACATGTTGTGTGGACCTCCTGAGACACCACAGATGCACTAAGCTCTTGCTACTGTGATGAGCACTTGGCCTCCATTGCATTCCTGCACCGTTACTATGCAACTGTCTATTACCTACACTGCTTTGCTGAGGAATTTGGGCTCACCAAGGTTCAGAAATGCACCCACAGCCCCTGAATGTGTTCCAGCAACACGTGACCCATCTGCCATCTCCTGCTCTTACACGCTTACAGTTAAATGGGCTTTCCCAGCTGACTCCTGGCGTATCCTCATGCTGAGTCTCATTTAAAAACTGTTTTCTTTAAAAAAAAAAATGTACTAGAGGGGCTGGCACCATGGCATAGTATGCTAAGCCTCCACTTGTGGCACCAGCATCCCATATGGGTGCCGGTTCTAGTCTCGGCTGCTCCACTTCTGATCCAGCTCTCTGCTATGGCCTGGGAAAGCAGCAGAAGATGGCCCAAGAGCTTGGGCCCCTGTACCCACATGGAAGACCTGGAAGAAGCTCCTGACTCCTGACTTCAGATTGGGCCAGCTCTGGCTGTTGTGGCCAACTGGGGAGTGAACCAGTGGATGGAAGACCTTTCTCTGTCTCTTCCTCTGTCTGTAACCTCTCAAGTAAACAAAATATTTTTTGAAAGTTTTAAAAAATGTATTAGAAAGGCAAAAAAAAAAAAAAAGAGACAAAAACAAGGAGCCCCCATCCACTGGTCGACTCCCCCAACCTGGGCAGGGGCTGAAAACCCAAGCCAGGCCTCCCCCAGGGGTGGCAGGAACCTAATTTCTTGGACCAGTATTGCTGCTTCCCAGAGTCTATGCCAGCAGGAAGCTGCAGTCCGGAGCTGGAGCTGGGAACCAAAGGCAGGTTCTCCAACATGGGACATGGGCACCGACCGCTGTCCCTGCTGCCCCAACTGCCAGATCAAATGCTCACCCCTGAATCTCATCTGTATTTGTAACATTATAACCCTATGATTTGCTTAGAGAAAACAATACAAGGAGCCTCTGAAAAGCTTATGGTAAACGTGATTTATGAAAAAACTATGCAGACATCTCAAGACATCTCTGCACCCCAAATAAACTTATCCTTTAATTCCATTGTCCCACAACCTCTTTGAAGAGGCTCATACGGAGAGAGTCTTTCCATTGGAGCAGGGTAGGGAGTGTCCTCAGAGAAGCAAGGGTCATGCGCAAAGACACCTCTCCTTGATGGATCAAGACCTCAGGGCGCTGAGGACAGCAAAGACACCTCTCCTTGATGGATCAAGACCTCAGGGCGCTGAGGACCGCAAAGACACCTCTCCTTGATGGATCAAGACCTCAGGGCGCTGAGGACAGCAAAGACACCTCTCCTTGATGGATCAAGACCTCAGGGCGCTGAGGACAGCAAAGACACCTCTCCTTGATGGATCAAGACCTCAGGGCGCTGAGGACCGCAAAGACACCTCTCCTTGATGGATCAAGACCTCAGGGCGCTGAGGACTGAGGCTTGGGAGGAGGCGCAAGTTTCCTAGAAGCTCAGTTTGCTAAGTTCTTCCTGCAGGAGGCGAGACTCCCTGCTCGGAAGGTTCCTTCCTGCTTCCGGAAGTTCCATTAACTGCTGGCCAGTTTCATGGACACTCAGGTTTCAAAGCAAACAAAACAACGTTGTCAGAGCGACCACAATAGCTAATGGTTGGCCGGCTGGCGGGAAGACAAGGCGCTCTTCAGGGAGCCAGATCTGATTCTGACAGTCACTGGAATGCACTGCTTCACCAAAATCCCAGGACTGAACCTCAGACTTCTTTCACAAGCAAAAGTGGGCCATGTGCATAGAATCAAGGTCAGCAGGGCGAGCGAGCTGAGATCGTTCTCTGGTCTGCCTGTGATCGGCTCAGGCTGTACTGGACTCACTGATGACAGGTGCAGCCAGAAGCAGTCCTCTACTGTTTGTTGCGTTTCTTATAGTGCTGCAAGCTGTGCCTGGGCAGACTGCGCCCTCGGCAGCTGGCGGCCTCCCCTCTGCTCCCTGTCACTCCAACAGTCAGCTGCCGCAGCTGGCAGGTAACGGCTTGTGAGGCAGCTCAGTGAAAGAGACACTTGTACCGGTGGCATGCAGTCTGCATCTTATCTTGAAGATAAGTGTATATAGGAAGTCTCTTATCTTTAAACGAAGTCGTTCTAGTTCATTCATGCTGCAAACTTTAATTTCCCAACAGAATCCTACCTTAGCTGGCTCTTTCTGCAGACCAAAGGCGCTCATCTGGAAGTGATGTGTCACCCTCCTCCCCCATAGAACACCTGGCCACATCTGGAGACCCTGTTGGTTGTCCTAGTGCAGGGGCTTCTACTGGCATATAGAGGCTGAGGGGGCTGCTGGACGACCCCCAGTACCCAAGACAGCCCCGCCACAGAGGATGACCTAGGACAAAATGCCAGGAGCATGCTGGCCCGGAAACCCTGCAGTGGACACTGACAGCGGTCTCCAAGATCGGAGACACACAGCAGATGCTAGCTGCTGGGGATCGCTCCAGACAGGGTCTTGGTCCCCATGGCACTCCTGCTCCGGAACCAACATCCCTGCTCTAGGAACTCTCAGGCTCCTGAAGGCGGTGAAACAATGCTCAGATCCTTCTTACTAGTGTGGGAGGGACGAGACGGAAAAGAAAAGCCAAGAGGGGAATACACAGCCCGCCTCCCACTCCTTGGGTTTCACACCTGTGAACTCAGACGACTCAAGTGACTTGGATGGGAAATATTTGGGAGAAAAAATGGCATCTATACCAATTCTTAGTTTATTTCCTCTTGTTACTATCCCTGACAAATACAGTTTAATGATCACTTAAATAGTATTAGGCATTATAAGAGGTGACTTAACGTATGCTGGAGGTTGTATGTAAACAGTACACTGTTATATATGGGACTTGAACGCCTAGGGGGTTTGGTATGGGGTTGGTCCAGACTCAGTCCCACCTAGATACCAATGGTCGCTTATTCCGACCATTCCTATGGGAAGACACGGCCGGAGCTGTGCAACTCCAGAGAACCAAGGAATGAGGACCCACTTTCAACTACTCTGAAGGCAGAGCACTCTCTCACAGTACACAGCTAGAGCTGAGATACGACGATGGAATAATAAATGCCCTCGTGATGGATGCATCGGTTAAGGAAACTGAACCGTCCTTCTAGGAGTCTCCCTCTATCTGATGCTTGTGATGTCACAATGTTACTGAGCTTCTATTACAGGACTGCAGCTGCATTTGCTGAAATCATTACACCAGTCCTGCAAGACAGCTGTCATGATCCCTACTTTATCCTGGGGAACCGAGGCTCAGAAGGCTCATTTCTAAGTAGCAGGTCCGGTTCTGCTCCTGGTTTGTCTGGCTCTGATGCCCACAACTTTCCCCTTGGACTGCGCTGCCTCCCAATGGGACTGGAGGCGTCACTGACAGCGGTGGGTGAACACATGTAGCTCATCCTACAGTGAATCCCCTTCTCAATCCTTCCTAGCCCACCGGCTCCCTCCTGGGGTCTACCCACTGCTCCTGCACTGATGCACATCTGGCCACACTGTTGGAGGCCGCAGAAACAAGAGATGCAGGAAAGGGTTAGGTGCCACTGGACTCCCTGGCAATAATGATACTTCAGATGTGCATAGCACATGCCCAGGTCATCACTTTGGAGCACTGGTCAAGGGAGAAAGCTAAGGAATCGACAAAGACTGGGATGGGCGGGGCAGGATGGCAGAGGAGGACAGCAATAGACCTCGGCTCAGGTCCCAGCTCTGCCACCTCCTAGTTGTGTGACAAGCCCTCACCGTCCTCTCTGGAGACATGGTCTCTACTCATCGCTTTGCTGCTTAGCCTACATGCTGCCAGTGCTACATAAAGTGTGTCTACAGTACATCCAACAGCATCTAATAAGCAATTGCAGCTGATACCATCCTCGTTGAGAAAGAGAGAACAACAGGATACAGACGGGGAAGCCATTAGGACTAAGAGACACCAAGATTATTTCCTAATCTGTGGAATGGGCAGTAAGAAGGTTTCCCACAGAGCTGAGCACCTCCTGCACCCACCTGCAGGGGGAAGAAAGCCGACTGACAACACCTCTCGACCTGAGGCCGTTTCGACTAGGACGTGGCAAAATCCACAAGCGGTGATGGTCAGGACAGAAGTGGGAGTGGGAGGAGACTCTTCAAAGCCTGCCACGTGTATGATTAATGTAAAGACACGAGGGGAGTGGCTTATGTTACCTAAGAGCAGAACTCCCAACTCCAGCTTTATGTCACTCCTGTGCATCTCCAACTTCAGAACAAACTAGGACTGGGGAAAACTCCTTTTCTTTGGAGAGTTAGGAAAGGGCAGGACGTCGGATAAGCGTGGACCAACTGCTCTATGAAAATGGTTTTCAGGCACCTAAGCACCATTTACGTGCAAAAATCTAAAATGATATTTATTTAATCACTCAAGAGGTCCCCGGGAATCTTCACAAAGCCTTTAATTTAAGTCTGAAATGTTTGAAAGCGTTGAAGCTTGAGCCGCCCACAACTGAGAAGACTGCCCATCATGCAGGACCTATTTGCATGATCTCATTCTCTCCTCATTCAAACACCTTGTGGGAGATCAGAGCGCAGCCCCACCTGGCACAGAAGCAAACTACTTCTGAGAGTAAGTACTAGGGCAACTTGTTTAAAGAAACAATGTGTGAGCAGCTCAATTCACAATAGCGAAGACATGGAATCAACCCAAATGTGCGTCAACTGAAGACTAGATAAATAAATTATGGGATATGTACACCATGAAATACTACACAGCAGTGAAAAAATTAAATCCTGTTGTTTGCAACAAAATAGATGAAACTGGAAAACATCACAGTTAGCAAAATAACCCAGTCTCAAAAGGGCAAATACCATATGTTCGCCTTGATCTTTGATAACTAATAGAGCACCTAAAAGGTAATCTATAGAAGTGAAATTGACACTCTGAGATGTGATGACTTTGAACAGCCCTTGTCCTGAGTAACAGTTTTTTTTTCACACTAACTGTTGATCTCTCAGTCTAGATTAATCATATGTGTATGAAGTTAAATGAAAATAGATCTGAGTAAAAAACAGGAATGGGAATAGGAGAGGGAAGAGGAAGAGGCGGGGGAGGGCGGGTATGGTGGGAAGAATCACTATGTTCCTAAAGTTGTGCTTAGGAAATGCATAAATATTAGATTCCTTAAATAAAAGGGTTCTGGGAGGAAAAAACAATGGTGGTCAGAAGCCAAGCTGGACTTGAACTGAGGGCTGCTAGCCAACCTTGCTCCTGGTCTCTAGCCTAAACCAAACACAGCCACGTGCATGAACACCACTCTGTGTGGCACTGGGACAGGCTCTGCACCCAGCACGGCCTGAACTCTCCTGCAGTTCGCAATTCTCGATTGGGACTTTCCCAGTGATGCACCTGCTGTGGTCTTCAATCACTGACAATGTTCTCGGGGACATGGCCTTCGTAAATACCCAGAGAAATGATCTTAACCATTTCCTGAGTAGCCCTTAGGGGGCCATTACTCCACTCATGAGCTGTCTGGGTATCTGGAGATGCTTCTTACAAAGCAAAGATGCTGAAGAGATTCCCCCAAACTCTGCTGTATCCTTGTCACTGAAAGTGTGATCCATGGATGGGCAGCCCTGCCTGGGAGCCTGTTAGAGGTGCAGACTCCAGGCCCCACCAGACACCTGCTACATCCCACGTGATTCAGATACACAAGACAGTTTGAGAGATGCTGGCCTATGTTACGGAAGTCAGGTCACCAGGAAAGGGTGCTTGGCTAGAGGGTAAGATGTCATCTGGGATGCTCACAGCCCACACCAGCGCTCTGGGGTTCAGTCCTGGCTCTGCTCCCAATTCCAGCTGTCTGCTCATGTGGACTCTGGGAGGCAGTGGGTGATGGCTCAAGTACTTGGGTCCCTGCCACTCATGTTGGGGATCTGGATGAAGTTCATGGCTCCTGGCTTTGGCCTGGCCCAGCCCTAGCCATTTCAGGCATTTGGGGAGTGAATCAGCAGATGGGAACTCTGTCTTTCCCATAAATAAACAGATAAGGATACTAAATTAAGTTATCATAAGAAGCCAACAGGTCTGAGAGTAAAATCTAATGGGCAACAGCATCCCAAGAAAAATGTAAAAGTCATTATTCTCACAGATGCATTTGTCATCATGTGACCAAGACGGGGTTATGGTTCAATGTGAAGGATGAGTCTGTATGGGGGCTTAAATGGGGCTTTGCAGGCAAAAGCTTTCTTTTTCTCTGTTTTTTTTTTTTTTTAAGGAACTAAACACTTTTTAAAAAAGATTTACTTATTTGAAAGGCAGAGTTAGAGAGGCAGAAGCAGAGAGAAAGAGGGGTTTTCCATCCGCTGGTTCACTACCCAGCTGGTCACAATGGCCACAGCTGGGCCAACTGAAGCCAGGAGCCAGGAGTTTCTCTGGGTCTCCCATGTGGGTGCAGGGACCCAAGCACTTGGGCCATCTTCTGCTGCCTTTCCCTGGTGCATTAGCAGGGATCTGGATTGGAAGTGGAGCAGCTGGGACTTGAACCGGCACTCATATGGGATGCCAGCACTGCAGGTGGTGGTTTTACCCACTATGCCATAGTGCCGGCCCCTTTGTAAGTTTTAAAGGAGGAGGTCTTAGGCTTACTCTTCTTCCATGAAACCAGCCTCTAGTTTCTAGGTGACCAGACCCTGGCCCTCTTGAGCCCTGTTCAGCTCCCACATTTTTGCTTATGCCCCACCTGGTGTTCTCATTCAGAGTGAAGCAGCATCCAGCTGGATTGGAATTGCCAGTGCCTGGGGGCACGCAGCCCCTGATTCAAATCCTGCTTGCGTTCTGCATCATCGTGGGACTTCCAGCAAGTCACTTCTCCAGGACTCTGTTTTTTCATCTGCAAAAGTTGCTGATACATCCCATGTAGACAGCATGAGGACTCTGGTGGATAACTCTGGCTGGCACTCAGTTCAGGGCCCAACACACAGGACTACACTGCAGTTCATGTGAACAGGTTGCAGCAGAAAAATACACCTGGCACTTGATATGGTCCAGCTGCTGGTCCCATGTGCCCAGTACCCAAGCACGTTCCACACATATGACTGGAAAAATGAATGCTGATTCCACCATCTATGGGAGAGGACTTCGGTTCAGCCAGGAGAGGCCAAGCTTAAGGGGAAAGTCTCTGAAGCCAGGATGAGGTCTCTTAAAAGCCAGTGTTCCTGTGGCATCTCCACCAGCATCAGGCTCAGCTCTCCCAGAGACGATCTGCACAGGCCTGGTTACATGATTAAATACGCTCCTCACATATCACTCACTCCATTAAAGATAATTTCATTTTAATCACTCTTGGATAGATCTGTGGCTTGCGGCTACATCAGCTTCCTGTCTGAGAAAGAGTCATACAAAAATGATCCTAGTCCTATTACGGTTAATAATGCATCTGCTGAAACTGTCTGCATGATACAAATGTCTTAGTTCTGCATCTTTGTTTATACGATTTTGATTTCTCCCTGCTTCCCTCTGTTATCACCGCTAAGCTACCCATATGGCTCCTTTACGGTAGTAACTGGGGCTGTTTGCATCTCCATGTAGAACGGACCCTTCAGTGTGTGGCTGGTGGGGGGAAGAGAAGTGTCACAGTGGCAGAGTTCACGACAGACCTAAACAAGGCCTGCGTCTGAACTGTCACGGCGCCACCCTGCACATCTTGCCAGCTGCCTTCTGTCTCGAAATAAGGAAATGGCAACCGTAATATTAAAAGCAGGGGAGAAATTTTTTTGAGCAGTTAGTACCAGCTAAGGATTAGCAACTTTTTGGAGTGAGGATGTTTACGGCCCTGGGATCATTCTGCAAGAAGCGATCCCTGAGCCCCCAGCCAGAAAAGCCGTGAGTCCCCCAGGCCAGGGTCGTTCCCTGCCACATCTACCCACAGGTCTCTTGTCCCTCACAAAAAGTAAACCCTGGGCAATTTGGGGGTCTGTGGGTTTGGAAGGGCAAGTGTGAGGGAAACACAGGGAAAGTGGCGATGCCAGCACTGTCCCCTCCTGCCGTGGCTCTTCTGCCCACATTGTCCTATGGACAGGGATGATGGTGGGGTCTCCTTCGTTGAGCCTGGGCCCTCCTTTAGCAGCTCTGTCACTAGGCAGCACACCACTGGGATGCGTTTGGGAGCTCTGCCCTTTGGAAGGTGGGTCCCTGCAGAACTCAACACGTAGATTGAAGCAGGTGGCACATGAGCTGTCCCTCCCAGACAGCAAGGCCCAGGCTGCGGTCTCCTCTGCTTCCTCATGACCTACAGCTCCGCAAGTAAAAGATCAATAAACAGGGAGACAGGGCCAGCACTGTGGTGTAGCCAGTAAAGCCGCCACCTGCAGCACCGGCATCCCATATGGGTGCTGGTTCAAGTCCTGGCTGCTCTGCTTCTGATCCAGTTCTCTGCTATGGCCTGAGAAAGCAGCAGAGGATGGCCCAAGTCCTTGGGACCCTGCACCCACGTGGGAGACCCAGAAGAAACTTCAGATTGGTACAGCTCTGGCCATTGCGGCCATCTGGGGAGTGAACCAGCAGATAGAAGACCTCCCTTCCTCCCTCCCTCCCTCCCTCTCTCTCTCTTTGCCACTACCTCTCTGTAACTCCACCTTTCAAATAAAATAATTGAAAAATAAATAAATAAAAAATAAACAGGGAGGCAGTGACCTGCATGTTCTGTTGCCTGGGGCTTTTTTTTTTTTTTTTTGATCTGCCTTCACCACCAGAGGTCTGGGGTGGGGCCGGGAGCCCTGTGGTTCAAACGAGCACAGCTGGGATGTGGGACTGTGCTGTGAGAAGCAGAGGCAGTGAGACGCTATGCTAGGGGAGTGGGAGGGTAGGGTTGGGGGATGTGTACGCGATGCTTCACGTTTGTGATGACAGGTTCACAGATACTCATGAAGTACCTCCTGGGTGCCAGGCACTGCCACAGGCACTTCCTGAGGATGGGAGGCAGTCGAGAGTCTCACAGAGAGAGGCAGGGCCAGGCAAGGAATCGATGGTCTGAACATAAACACCGGCCTCGGTGCAGACACAGAGGGGGCAGGCCGGCTCGCACTGGCAGCAGAGGCTGCTGGGGGACAGGCACGGAGCACGGGGCATTTTAGGAGGGCCTTGAAGGATGCGGGGCAGGTTTTCTGCAGACAGAGGGGAGGAGGCAACCCAAGCAGAGGGAACATCAGGAGACAAATCTCACAAGCTGGCAAGTCCACGGTCGAGCCAAGAAAAGGGCCAGCAGTCAGATGCTACTAGAAAGAACGAACAGATTGAGTGGTATCTTGGCATTGAGGAGGGGGACACACAAAGGAAGTGGGTTTCCTGTTAAAAACAGCAATACAGCTACAGCCATTTGTATCATAACCTGTAAGCCTATGGGTTTCCTTGAAAGCAGTAAAAGTTATTATTTACTTATTTTTTTTTTTACTAATTTAAATAATATTTTAAAAGATATTTATTTACTTGGGAGACAGGGAGAGTGCTGCCCATAACAGCCAAGGAAAGGGCCAGCCCAAAGCAGGGAGCCAGGAACTCAATCCAGGTCTCCCTCGTGGGTGGCAGGGATGCAAGTACTTGAGCCATCACCTGCTGCTTCCCAGGGTCTGCACTGGCAGCAAGCTGGACAGGAGTTGGAGCCGGGAATCAAATCCAGGTACTCCAACATGAAGCAGTTGTCTTACCTGCTAGCCCCAAGTACCCATCCCAGAATCCCTTCTTTAAATGCAAACAGCCCCATTTCAAAAAGCCAAGTGAGCCACCACTACCATTCAGAGTTGCTTTGGTGAAAGATCCAGACCTCCTTGCCTGGACCACACAAACCCATAGCACAGAAACCCCTGGGTGGTAAGAAACAAAGTGAAAACCCACTGTGGAGGCAGAGGAGCTGGACTAGGGAGTTGGGCATGACAAGATCAGGGCAGTATAGGAGGCTAAGTATGCCAGCGCAAGTCGGGGTGCTTGCGGAAGGGAAGTCTGCTGAGCAGGTGCACAGTTAGGCAGGGAGAGTGTAACCAGGACCTGCAGGGGGTCGGGGTGCAGAAAGTGGGGAAGAGGGAGAAGTATAGATTCAGACCCTGTTTTCCAAGAGTTATCAAAGTATGAAGTACAGAATGGGATGGAGCAGGGTGCTTGGGAGACAAAGAGATCCAAGGACAGAATAGAAATTCCAGTTTTGAGAAACTGGTAGTAAAGTGGGATTGTTAACCGACATATGATAAGCAGAAAATGAAGAGTGGAGAGAAACCAGCTCAGCCCCTGAATAACCAGGGCTGCCTGTGGCCACACCGGCTCTAGCAGTGCATCCAGAACTTGGGGGGAAGTCAAGGGCTTGGCACTGAGATTTCCAAGTGAGCAGAGGACTGTGAGCCCAGAAGTGAGATGGACCACTCTGGCTAGAATTCAACACCACCGTCGGCATCTGGGGCTGACCAACCTGGGCCAGGCTGAGCCCTAGGAGCCCACAGAACCCACAAAGCTTACCTTCTGGTGAGAGATGACAGCAAACGGTGACGATTGAAGGGGAGAGTAAAACAGGGTTGGGGCCCAGGCAGTGTGTGCCAGTTAACACTGGTGGACAGGGACCATCTGCCGAGAACTTGACACACAAGCAAGGACTTGAAGGACAGGAAAGAGTGACCATGCAGGTAACTGAGGGACGGGCACGCCAGGCAGGTGGGAGCAAAGGTCTGGGCATGGGCTGATGGAGAAGGAGCAAGGGACCAATGAGCTGGAGGGCGTGGGCAGAAGAGTGGCAGAGAGAGAAGGGAGGCCTGGGCAACGGCAAAGAAACCTGCAGCCTGGGGCTGCTCCAGCCCTCCGGCTTCCGCTCTGGGCAGGCTGGGGGTGCTTATAGATGGATCTGCGGCATCTGCACTGAGCAACTGGAAGGATTAGTCTGTTGTCAACTGCTCTTATCTGAGATTAGACAGAAGGCGGCATGTGTGGGATGGCAGCTGAGCAGGTGGCTTGGCACACGTTGAGTCTGGATGTACATGACCAGGGTACTGCAAAAAGGTCATGGGAAAGGTATATTATGGTGTATAAGGATTCTGAAATTTTTCTGCATCACAAGGAACTTATCTTTAAATTCCATTTTCCCACAAATTTCCCAAAGTACCCTCATGCAGACGGGACGGGGAGCTGGCTCTGCGAGTGGAAGTTTCAGGTGTCCGCTGCCCTTGGATGGCATAAGCCTGGTGCCCGGATGAACTCCCTCGTGTAGGCAGATGAGGGAGGCAGCCTGGGACAAAGCTTAGAGAGAAGGAGCCGTGCCACAAGAAGCAAACGAAGCAGAGACACACAGCTGAGGGCGCCTCCCAAGCATCAAGACAGCACAGGAGGGGCTGGTGCTCTGCAGATCCACAGCCTGGTTGCTCCACTTCCCATCCAGCTCCCCGCAAATGTGCCTGGGAAAGCAGCAGAAGACGGCCCACATGCTTGGGCCCCTGCCACCCATGTGGGAGGCCCGGATGAAGGTCCAGGCTCCTGGTTTCAGCTTGGCCCAGCCCCGGCTGGTGTAGGCCATTTGAGGAATAAAACAGCGGATGGAAGATTTCTCTCTTTCTCTGTCTCTATCTCTCTCCATTGATCTGCCTTTCAAATAAATAAATAAACGGGGCCAGTGCTGTGGTGCAGTGGGTTAATCCTCCGCCTGAGAAGCCAGCATCCCATGTGGGTGCCAGTTCTAGTCCCGGCTGCTCCTCTTCCAATCCAGCTCTCTGCTGTGGCCTGGGAAAGCAGAAGATGGTCCAAGACCTTGGGCCCCTGCACCCATGTAGGAGACCTGGAGGAAGCTCCTGGCTCCTGGCTTCAGATCGGCATAGCTCCAACCATTGCGGCCATTGGGGAGTGAACCAATAGACGGAAGACCTTTGTCTCTGTCTCTTCCTCTAACTGTCTGTAAATCTACCTCTCAAATAAAAAATAAAATATTAAATAAACAAATCTTGAAAAAAAAAAAAAAAGCCAACAGGGCAGGACTTCAGAAGTCCAGAAAACAGGAGGAAAACTATTCATTCCATATTCCCAACCCCAAACTACTCATCCCAGCTGCTTAAATTCTTAGCTGCAGAGCCTAATTTCTTTTCACCACACAGGATTTACTGGAGTTGACTGTGTGCGTGTGCGTGTGCGTGTGTGTGTGACTTCCTAACACTGAAGTCAGACAGCTTCCCCCAGAGCCTGCTGTGGAGGTACGTGGGTGCTGTGCGAGGCCAGTCACTGGGGAGCAGGCTAACAGCAGTGCTAACAGCTGGCCTTTATTAAGTCCTCCAAATTTTGCGCACCTGCCGGGTGTTTTGCCTCCATGGCTCTCACGGAATGGCCAGAACAGCCCAGGGAAACACAGCTGGCTATGACTACCTTCAGTTTACAAACAATGAAAGTGAGGTTGGGAGGGCCAAGGTCATGTGCCCATCACCATCCTGGAGGCTGAAGGTGGGCTGGAGAGCAGGGAGATGCTAAGGGCAGCTTTAATTAGCAGAAGACTTTGCACGCTGGGGCACACATGTATGTCATTTGTGACACATACGGGCCAAGCTGCAGCCACAGCTGCCTTGCAGGGCTCTTTTGAGAACCTTGTTCCTCTTTAGAAGGTTACCACATGAAGTTCTAGAACATGCGTACCCCAAGGAAGAGGGGGGCAACATACATACATGTGATGGATTCCAAAGTTCAATAAAAACTATGGGGGCAACTGATCAAAATGAATGCATATGGGAAATGTTGAAACTCATTATTTCTAAATTCTTACTGCCATTTCTGTCAAAGACGTGGACACTGTGGCAACAACACTGTGGCAATAACAGTTTATCTGATTACTGACTTTCAAAGAAAACTGCAGACCAATAGTACAAAAGATACAATTTGTATCTTCACTGACGTTACACAGTCCTGAAAGGTACAAGGCAATCTTGAGAAGCTGGTGTTACCCAGCACCGACATCTTGGGCCCTTCCTAAAATGGGCTGTAGCTGTAGACCCAACTGTTTGAAGAGAAACTGCCAAGGGTTTCCATCAGTCAGCAGTCTCCACAGCTGTGACCACAGGGCCAAGCGAACACCTTGAAAACAGGTACCAGGTAACAACAGCAGAGCTACCGCACACCTTTGAAAACAAACACCCACGATTCCATTCTGCTGAAGTTTGCCAAAACCACGGTGGTTACGAAACTTAAAGGCGCTCTCAGCATCCCGTACCGAAAGTGAAAATGCTGAGAAGCCAGGCTCCCTCCTTCTCCACCCCCAACTTCTTGGGCTCCCCAGCAGAGTCAATGGCTCCAAGTGTCCTCATTTATGGGTGAGCGCTAATCCCAACAAGGGAAAAAGGGAGGAGTTTGTCTCCCTTGAAGCAGATGATTAGGACTTTCTAGAAATCTTGCACGCAGTGTAGGCAATGCGTTTTAAAAACCAGGCTTTGTGTCTGCTCAGTGAGTCTCAGATAACTATTGCGTGCATTTCCTCCTAGCCAGTTTCATCACAATTTCTGCAAGTTCTGGAAACAGCTTGGAAGCGTCAGCAACAGGCACCCACGGCAGCACAAATACTTAGAGGGAAGCTTGCATTCACCCCGTCAGAAATCTGCGCGTTCCTATTACCCGTTGGGCTCAATTCTAGGCACCGGCACTGAGCAAGTGTTCAAGACAAGGGAAAAAAAAAAAAAAGGCCCTTTGATCTTTAACGGAAGGCAGCGGCCGAGGCGCCGTGCAGACAGATTGAAGATAAACTCATATATAACAGACTGCGGTTAAACGAAGCGCTAAGGCGAGAAGGGACTGTGGGCAGAAGCAATCAGAATGAGGGGGGGTGGGGGTGGGGGAGTTTCTGTTTCAGCACCTTAGACAAGGAGGCCTCTGCGGAGCTGTCACTGTCCCCTTGACTGACAGGGCGAGCTGTCACCGTCGGGTTCCCAGTGCACGGCAGGTGTGCACTCCCGAACACCTGCCCGGCGGACGAGCGAGAAGCGGTGCCGTGCACCGCTCACGCCACCACCGCACGTCCCCAGGAGCTGCCAACTTCTCCGGGGGCTGCCATGGCCAAGGTCGTGTCCTGGGCTCCCCAAGAGTCCCGAGGATAACCCGGACAGCCGCTGCCCATGACGGGGACCCGACGACCCCGGCCGCCCCTTCTCGCACGGCTCAGCCCGGGCGCACGCGCGCCGGCTCCGTGGTGCCGAGCGAGCCCCAGGGAAAGTGCGGCCGAAACTTTCGGGGCAGCTGCGCTCTGCTCTCCCGGCCCCGCGGCGAGGCGCGCGGCGCGGCCCAAGCCGTGGCTCCCGACCCCGCTCCGCGCCGGCCCCCGAGGGCGCGCGGCCGGATGCGGACGCGCGCGGGGCCGGGGTCTGCGCCATTGCCAAGCGGGGTCGCCGTGGCTCGCGGCGCGCGGGGCGCGGGGCGCGAGGCCGGGTGGGGCCGAGCGCACTGGGCCCCGGGCCGCACCGGGGACAAAGCGGCGGCGCAGGCCGGGCGGACGCGCGCCGGGGCCGCAGCCAGGACGGAAGCGGCGGGTCCCGCGACCCCTCACCTGTCGAGCCAGAAAGTCCAGGGCGAGTGCAGCGGGACCCCGCCCGGCTCGGGCCGCAGCGCCGACAGCTCCTGCAGGCCCAGCGGCGGCTCGGCGGCGGCGGCGACGCGGGGCCCCGGCGGCTCCCGGGTCCCGGTGGGGGGCGCGGCGGCTGGGGGCAGCGCCATTTTCTCCGCCCCGCCTGCGAGGCCGGCGGACGCACGGACCGCGGGGCCGGCGGCGGCTGAGTCACCCCGGCCCCGCCCGCCCCGCCCCGCGCGCGCCCCGCCCCGGGCCTGGGAGCCGCTCGGCGGGGCTGCCCGGGGCACGGCCCTGCTGGCCGCGGCCACCGCACACAGGCAGGCCGGCGGTGGGGAGGGGGCTGGTGAGACGGCGCGGGCCGTGGCGTGAGAGGGCCGGAGGACCGGCCAGGGGCTGGCCGAGCAGCCAGGCGGGAGACGAAGCGGTGGCAGGCGGGCTGCGCACAGATGGAGCGGCGCGGGGCCCAGAGGATGGCGTCCCGGGCTCCCGCGGTGCGAGGGAAGGCGCGATGGAGAGGCTGAGGACGGATGGGAGAGCTGGCAGATGGCTGGAGGCGGGAAGCAGGGCCGCAGGGATGGCAGGGCAGATGGAGGCACAGTTGGATGCGACAGAGATGGATCAAGAGACTCCGGGGCCCGAGAGTGCAGGACCGAGGGCCCGGACCGAACAAGACCAGGGGAAGGGCAGCTTTGCCTTCGTTACGACGGCGGCATGCTTCCAGCTGGGCGGAGGCAGACGACCCCACAGCACCCTCGGCGGCGTCACCGCGTGCCCGCAGAGAGGGGCTCCAGCCCGGCGCAAAGCACGGTTCCCAAGGCCCGCAGGGGTTCTCTGGGCCTGCCCCAAGCAAGGCCAGGAGCCGGAGGAAGGAGGGCCCTGTGTTTCCCGCAGCTCTGCACACCAGGGAAGTCCTCATGCCTGTGAGATTGCTGAGCCAGGGGTGACTGGCACCTCCCAGCACAGCCGGTCTTCAGGTCTCTGACACTCTCCTACAATAGAAAAGTAAAGCCTGCGGCTTATGCACATCTTTGGCACGAACCCGGCGTCCTCTCTGGCCTTGCTCAGCGAAGGATGTGGAGTTGCATCTCCACATGTTCTGCCTGGCCTAGCACAGGTTCTGCTGTGGCATGGACTGGAAGAGGTGCTACAAAGCCAGCGGGGTCAACGACTTCCCCGGCTTCCTAATAGGCTACCAGGAATCCCAGGGCCAGCATGCTCCCTCCAAGGTCAAGGTCAAGGGCAGGTAAACCAACCTTGAGAACCAGCCCTGCTTCAGACAAAGCTCTACCCATTTGATGTTGGAAGCCACGACCCATTTTGTTAAGTGCCTCCCCACACTGAGAAACTGGGGGTCCTCTTAGAGGCATCTGTTATTGTTCAATCTCTTCTTTTCAAGAAGATATATAGGGGCTGGCGCTGTGGTGGAGGGGGCCTGCAATGCAAGCATCCCATATGGACACTGGTTCGAGTCCCTGCTGCTCCACTTCCAATCCAGCTCCCTGCTAATGTGCCTGGGAAAGCAGTGGAAGATGGCCCAAGTGTTCAGGCCCCTGCACCTGCGTGGGAGACCCAGTGCTGCGGATCAGTGGATCAGCTCAGCTCCGGCTGTTGTGGCCATTTGAGGAGTGAACCAGTGGATGGAAGACCTCTGTCTCTACCTCTCTGTAACTCTGTTTCAAATAAATAAAACACATCTTTAAAAAATAGAAAAATAAAAAGTAAATCACATTATACAGTTTTAAAAAAAAAGATGACCTATATATGGTGTTGTTTGGGCTGTCGTGAGCACCTTTTTTTTCCTTACTGACATGTTTAACCCCACAATAATCCAGTGAGGAAGGTACTATGGGAGTCTTCAAAGAGTTCAAGGAAAATGTGTTTTATGAAAAAAGTAGGCATGGATTTCAAATACTTTTTTGCAACAAACTAAGCATCTTTTAATTCCATTTTCCACAAATTTTTTCAAGTACTATTGTGTGAGCCCATACTTTTAAAAAATATTTATTTATTTATTTGAAGCACAAAGTTACAGAGAGAGAGAGAGAGAGAGAGAGAGAGACCTTCCATCTTTTGGTTCACTCCTCAAATGGCTGCAATGGTTGGGATTGGACCAGGCTGAGGCCAGAAGCCATACAGGTCTCCTTTGTGGGTGGTAGGGCCCAAAGCACTTGGGCCAACCTATGCTGCCTTCCCAGGCACATTAGCAGGGAGCTGGATCAGAAGCAGCTGAGACATGAGCCCTGCACTCATATGGGATACTGGCATCCCAGTAATGGCTTAACTTGCTGCACTACCACACAGGCTCCTATATGAGCCCACACTTACTGTTCAGTAACAGAGAAGCTAAATGAACTGCAAGGAATACAGCTCATAAATGGTACAGCTTGGGCCGGCGCCGTGGCTCACTAGGCTAATCCTCTGCCTTGCGGCGCCGGCACACCGGGTTCTAGTCCCGATAGGGGCACTGATCCTGTCCCGGTTGCCCCTCTTCCAGGCCAGCTCTCTGCTGTGGCCAGGGAGTGCAGTGGAGGATGGCCCAAGCGCTTGGGCCCTGCACCCGCGTGGGAGACCAGGAGAAGCACCTGGCTCCTGCCATCGGATCAGCGTGGTGCGCCGGCCGCAGTGCGCCTACCGCGGCGGCCATTGGAGGGTGAACCAATGGCAAAAGGAAGACCTTTCTCTCTGTCTCTCTCTCACTGTTCACTCTGCCTGTCAAAATAATAATAATAATAATAATAAATGGTACAGCTTGGATTTAAATATATATTTATTCAAACTGGAGTCCAGGCTTTCCATCGCCTGGTTCTCTAAATAGAAAACTAACAGGTCCACCTAAGAGAAATAAGCCACAAATAGTAGCTCTCCTTCCTTCCCAAGACCATGAAGGTTCCTGCCCAGAGGAAACCATGGCTAACAGTTTCTTGCCAGAAAAATGCAAGCACTCACACACAAGCGTGCATCTGGATTTATAAGCTGTGTGTCTGCTTTTTAAAAAAACAAAACAGAAGCAATTACTAGAAGCTCTCGACCTTATTCCTGTACTCAACATTGCACAGTTGAAGATTTTTCCCTATTAAAATGTATAGATCGTTGGCGCCACGGCTCACTAGGCTAATCCTCTGCCTGCGGCACTGGCACCCTAGGTTCTAGTCCTAGTTGGGGACTGGATTCTGTCCCGGTTGCCCCTCTTCCAGTCCAGCTCTCTGCTGTGGCCCGGGAAGGCAGTGGAGGATGGCCCAAGTGCTTGGGCCCTGCATCCACAAGGGAGACCAGGAGGAAGCACCTGGCTCCTGGCTTCGGATTGGCACAGCAAGCCAAAACGGCCACTTGGGGGGTGAACCAACAGAAAAAGGAAGACCTTTCTCTCTCTCTCTCTCTCTCTCTCTCTCTCTCTCTCACTAACTTTGCCTGTCAAAAAAAAAAAAAAAAAGTATAGATCTACTTCCTCTTCAGGGCTACAAATCAATTCATTGCCAAGAAGTAATATAATTTAATTCACTAGCCCTCAACCCTGATGTGGTTGCTCACTATTTTCTGTTACAGATCCTGCTACCGTAAGCACTTGCACATCTTTCCTCACCTCTGCGAGTGTATTGCAGAATAAATGTGGCAAAGCAGAATTGTTGATGCCATTTAAAAACTTGGTACACAATGCCCAGTAGCTGTGCAGTGTGGGTCTGTGAATTTACAAGGAACTGATATGTAAGGAACCAGTTCTATATAAATCAGACTGATTCTAAACATTTATGTTTTCTAAATGGCATTCATCTGAACAAAATCTGAAGGCATTGGCAGGGAGGAAGTTTCACGTCCTGATGACTGGAACTAGTCAAACTGTCCAGCTGAGGGTCTTACGCCCCTCAGTAATATCCTTGACAAGTGCCAGGCTTTAGGCTAGCTGTTAGGATTGCGCACATTTCTGAGTGCTTAGATTAATCCCAAGCTCTGCCCCCTCACTCTAGTTTCTCGCTAGTGCTCTCATGAAGCTTCGGTGATAGCTCAAGGAAATGAGCTCCTACCACCTGCAGGGAAGACCTAAACTGCATATCTGGCCCCCAGCTTCTGCCCCGGCCCAGCCCCGGCTGTTGCAGGCATCCACAGAGTGAACCAGTAGATGGGAGCTCTCTCTCTCTGGCAGTCTTCCTGTCTCCGTGTCTTTCTGCCTCTCAAATGGAATAAAACAAAAACTAATACTCCCAGGAAGAAAACTCTGCCTGATAAATTTTATCTTCAGTATCTACAAAAGGCATTGTACAATGTAGGATACATTGCTTTCAGAATTTAGAACTGGAAACAGTCTGGCAGTTTTTCTTCATTAAATAGAAATCATATACTTCCCACTTTTTTTGCCTTGGCTCCCAGGACGCTCAAAATTACAATCACAACATTGATAGTGACCATGAGGAAACATCACAATTTTTATATTTATCCCCGTTTCTACTTAAATTAGGAGTAACCTAATTGCATACGTGTGTCTTATACTGTGAATTTCTAGTATATCAACACATAAAAGTTGTAATGGCTAATACAAGAGGCCAGGCCACATGGCTGAGAGGCACGGAGGTGACAATGGATTGGAGACATCTAAACACTCTGGCGCCCTCCAGAACCATTCCCAGAGAGCACAGATGGGGCCAGTTCCCCACCTTTGCCCCTCTTTGCAGCTGCTGGGCGGGAGTCAGAAGCTGAGGCAGGGAAGCAGATGTGGGGATCACCCAAGCCAAGCCATCACTTGCAGACCAGGAAACTGAGGCCCAGAGAAGTGAGAGGACTTACCCGAGGCCACAGCTCTAGGCAGTGGGAGGCAGGACTACAACGTGGGCAGAGTGAGGTCCAGGCCAAGGCGCTCCCCCACCGTGTAACACGCAGCCCAGACGGCTTGAGGTGGCGTGACAGAGGGCGAGAAGGTGACCCCACAGCCCCTAGCAACGGAAACAACAAAAAGGACTTGAGGCACTCATAAATAATTAAGCAATTAGCCGCAGCAGCTACCCCTCCCTTCCACCATCCAGTCACCAAGGCAACTTGGGCAGGGTGCCTGCTGGTTGCCTAGTAACAGTGTGGTCTGCTCCCCTGACATGCTCCCCAGGCATCAAAGGAGTTGCTAGCCAGGAAGAACCTTAGGCAGGGCTCACTGGTCCAATGCCTTTGCTTTCCAAATGGCGAAATGGAGGCTCAGAGAAGCTGGGTAACCTGCCCTAGGTCACACAGCTCCCAGCCAGCCTCCAACTGCAGTTGCCTTCTACTGTACCCAGGCCACCTCTGGGAGGCTGAGGATGGAGGAGAGGAGGAATGGAGGAGAGCTCTCCAGAGTTCTGAGAAGAATAAGAAAGAGCGAGTGAGCAAGCAAGCAAGAGACAGAGACCTTGAGCTCTCACACGCAATTAGCAGGAGCTGGTAATCCCATCAGCCCAACTTTCACCGTCACCATGGCAACATGGGTGAGGCGGGTGCTGGTTGCCTAGTAACAAGTGGTCCTCTCTCTTCCATTCATATCCGCTCCCTGGGAGTCACAGGAACAGTGGAAGGCAGGACAGGGATCTTAGTCTTCTCCTTTCACCCATGAGGGAACTGTGGTTCAGGAACACTGTGCCAGTCACACAGCCACAGAGCTGGCTGGTGCCGTTCCCTCCACTGATGGCCTCTGCTGGCCTCTGCCGCAGCCCTGCAGAGAAGGGACTTTCCACTCAGTAAAGTCAGATCACAGGTGAAAAGGGGCTGGTGGTCCCAGGACAGGAGCTACTTTTTTTTTTGACAGGCAGAGTGGACAGTGAGAGAGAGAGACAGAGAGAAAGGTCTTCCTTTTGCCGTTGGTTCACCCTCCAATGGCCGCCGCGGCAGGAGCCAGGTGCTTCTCCTGGTCTCCCATGGGGTGCAGGGCCCAAGGACTTGGGCCATCCTCCACTGCACTCCCTAGCCACAGCAGAGAGCTGGCCTGGAAGAGGGGCAACCGGGACAGGATCGGTGCCCCGACCGGGACTAGAACCCGGTGTGCCGGCGCCGCAAGGCGGAGGATTAGCCTAGTGAGCTGCGGCGCCGGCCGACAGGCGCTACTTCTAACACTTGTCTAAACAGTGACCATGCCACACACACCACGTGGCACCTGGTGTGTGGACACGGGAGGCACAGTGCACAGAAGCCTAGTCCTGGGTCTCCGCAGGCAGAAAACCTATAGACAGAAGCCGGTTCTCCCTAAATCCGGTGGGCTTCTCATCCTCTCTGGGACTCATCCGAGGAATGAGCACCCTGACAGTCTCTACCTCCCAAGCCATCATTAGAGTTAGATGAAAAAAAAAAAAAAAAAAGTATGCTGGGGCTGGCGCTGTGGCACATGGGCTAAGCCTCCACCTGCAGCGCCAGCATCCCATGTGGGTACTGGTTTGAGTCCTGGCTGCTCCACTTCTGATCCAGCTCTCAGCTATGGCCTGGGAAAGCAGTAGAAGATGGCCCAAGTGCTTGGGCCCCTCCACCTGCATGGGAGACCCAGAAGAAGCTCCTGGTTCCTGGCTTCAGATTGGCCCAGCTCTGGCCACTGGAGCCATCTGGGGAGTGAACCAGTGGATGGCAGACCTTTCTCTCTGTAACTCTACCTCTCAAATGAATAAATAAATTGTTTAAAAAAAAAGTGTGCATGTTGAGTAGAATGATGTAGCTGATGTTGACATTCATTTATGGCACATTCAGTAGATAGGTGTTGCATGTCTGCTGTGCACGTGCCGCTGTTCTAGGCTCTGGAGAGGCACTGGTGAGAAGTATAGACAACACATACAAAACAAATTCCAGTCTCAGGGACCTGATATTCTAGTGTGCATGTGTGTGTGATTATATATATATATGTAATATATATATATATATATACATATAATATCTATGTGTTTAAAAAATAGCGTGTGTTGAACGGGTGGAAGAACTCATTGGCAATATGCTTGTTTATGTTGCTGGGCTGCTTCTCTAAGACTGAGAAGTTTCCTGTTTACAGGGTGTGATGCTATAAATATGCAGGCCTGATTTCTACGTGGGAACTCTGTTTTCCTTTCTTTTAAGCGTAGGAGAGAAACGCAGGCAGTGGCCACTAGAGGGCAGTGCTCTGTCCCCCATGATCCAGGGCACAAGAAGGCACCGACCTGGGATAAGGACCTTGACAGAAGTGTCCAGGAATCGCAAGCCTTGCAGTTGGTCAATCCTGGTGCAGTGGCTTGGCAGGGGAGGGAGAGACTTGGAACTTCTCTGGGAAGCTGGGAGTCTGGGGAGGCTCTCATGGTGTTTGCTTTCAGCGAGACTGATCCTGCTTTGACCAAGATCCTGCCCTGGGTACACTGTAGGACCCCGGGCAGATAGTAGCCTTGCTGAGCTGATTGCTCATCCGGGGCATGGAGATGATAACAGGGGGTTCCTTTTCGCAAGCTGTACATAGAAAAAGCTCAACCTGGGGCTGGTGTGCTGCAGCGGGTTAAGACACTGGCATCCCATATCGGAGCACCAGTTCAAGTCCTGGGTGCCCTACTTCTGATCCAGCTCCCTGCTAATGTTCTGGGAAGGCAGCAGAAGATGGCCCAAGTCCTTGGGTCCCACGTGGGAGACCCAGATGGAGCTCCTGACTCAGCCTTGGCGAGGCCATTTTGGCCATTTGGAGAGTAAGCCAGCAGATGAAAGATCTCTCCTCTCTGTTTTTGTCTCTCCCTCTCTCTCTCTCTCTCTCTCTCTGCCACTCTGCCTTTCAATAAATAAATAATAAATAAATAAGTAAATAAAGGAGCTGGATTGGAAGTGGAGCATCTGCAATCAAACTGGTGCCCATATGGGATGCGGGAGTTGCAGGCATAGCTTTACCTGCTACACCACAACTCCAGCCCCTAAATAAATAAATCTATTAAAAAAAAAAAAAAAAAAAAAAAAAAAAAGAAAGAAAGAAAGAAAGAAGAAGCTCCATCAGTGTTACTTTCTAAAAGTTCAAAAGACCCCCAGAGGTCTGGTTCAGAGTTGCAAGGGGAAGGGGAAAGGAAACTGCATTTGTTAAGCATCTGCAATTAAGGGCCACGGTCGTGGCCAGCGCTGTAACATAGTGGGTAAAGCGCTGGCATCCCATATGGGCGCTGGTTCGAGTCCCAGCTGCTCCACTTCCGATCCAGCTCTCTGCTACAGCCTGGGAAAGCAGGAAAAGATGGCCCAAGGCCCTGGGCTCCTGCACCCCAGTGAGAGAGGAAGAAGCTCCTGATTCCCTGCTTCAGATCAGCCTAGCTCTGGCGTTGCAGTCATTTGGGAAGTGAACCAGAAGATGGAAGACCTCTCTCCCTCTCTCTTTCTCTAAATCTGCCTTTCAAATAAATAAATAAAATCTTAAGAAAAAAAAAAAAAAGAGCCAGGGTCACATGGTCACGGAGCCTTCAGAATGTGGCGTTGGGGGTTGGCCGCCCCACCCTCCACACCCATCCACCTGTCAGCGAGAGTTCTCGTCCCCTTCTGCCTGTACCCTGTGTTGATCTTTTTTTTCTTCCCCACCCACTCCAGGTCTCCTCATGTCCTGAGTGCCAGCCACATGTAGCAGGCGGGACTACAACGGCTGCTAATGAGTTTCCCAGCTTCCGGCCCCTGCCCTCCAAGCCCCCACGAGAGAGCAGCCAGCCTGAGCAACAGTGGCCGACACCACTGTGATCACGCGCCTCGTGCTTCCCAGCTCCCCACTGCTCCCAGGCTGAAGCCCAAACCCCTCCTGGTGGCCAACGGGACTCAGCATCTCCAGGATCCTTCCTAGCCATAGGGCGGAGCTGTCCCCCTTCCTCAGAGCACCTCTGTGGCCACAGGACACCTGCACATGCTGTTCCCTTCCCTGAGTCGCCAGTCTCTGCTCTGCACGGCCAGCTCCTTCTCCTGCCTCCAGCCCCCACGCTGAAGCATCCCGGGCTGGGCACATGTCACAAGCGGCAGCGCACACCGCACATTCCCCCACCAGCATATGTGGCCTCTCTCGTTTGCCCCTGCCTAGCATGAGGCCTGCTGTTGGACGGCTCGCTATGAGCATTTGTTAGGGAGATGAGGGATGCTCATGGGAAGGCCCAGTCATCTCCCTGTGTCTAGTCTTTCTCCTTTGCCAGCTCCTCTTTTCCGTGGCTGGCACATCCGTTTTCTGCAAAGCCCTTTTGTTCTCTTATTCCTTTGCTCAAAAGCCCTAAATGGCTCTGTGCCTCTCAGAGGCCACCTGAGATCTCCAGCCTAGCACTGTGCATCTCCACACTTCAAGCCATCTTTCCTAATGCAGTTGCAAGTGTATTTCCAAATATATTTGGTTATATATAGACCTATATTTATATATACTTGGATATAAAACATATGTGTTTGGAAGAGTGTGTGTGTGTGTGTGTGTATTCCAAACAGACCTGCCCCTCTTCCCTTGCTGCATGCATCTTTAGCTCTGTCTTGACATGGGCTCCCTCAAGACAAGCTGGGACCCCCTCCTCCACCCCTGCCCCCCAGGGCCTGGTGCAGTGCCTGGCTCCCGGCAGATTCCACTTCACCGCTTCAGTGATGGGTGCACTCCTGCTTGGTAAACATACTCTGTGTCAAAGAGAGGCCTCCCTGTTTGTCCTGGGACTCTGTGTCTCTTCTCTACACATCCATATTGTCTACCCAGTACAGGAGATCATTGCCAAACACCCCCCAGAAAGAGGTAAGACACCCAGAGTGTCCCCAAGCCATGGCGGGACTGATGACCTCTTTCCCCAGTGGTCTCTGTAGCATGGCAAAGGGAATTCAAGAAGGGGAAACATCCCTTCCCTGGCTAAAAAAAAAAAAAAAAAAAAGGCCTAATGATTTTTGGAGACTCTGGGTTTGAGGGCAGCCCAAGAATTCTGAGGAAGGGAGCTTTGTTGTGGCTCCCTGGTATTCCGCCGACCCGAGGAGAACTGGCTGGCAGAACCTTATCCTACTGCCAGGCACGTGGACTGTTGCCAAGGCTTGTGTCTGTCACGTGCAACCCTGCAGGAAACACATCTTGCCACCACCGGCTTCTTACCCAACAGCAGTTACTGAAGCCCCAGGGCCAGCCCATCCACTAGGGATGTGGGGATGGCTTGGATGGGAAGCTGGCCCGGAAAGCAAGGCTGGTCCACCATCACTTGGTCCTTGGTCATTTTGAAAAGAGGAGAAATGGGCCGGCGCCGCGGCTCACTAGGCTAATCCTCCGCCTTGCGGCGCCGGCACACCGGGTTCTAGTCCCGGTCGGGGCACCGATCCTGTCCCGGTTGCCCCTCTTCCAGGCCAGCTCTCTGCTGTGGCCAGGGAGTGCAGTGGAGGATGGCCCAAGTCCTTGGGCCCTGCACCCCATGGGAGACCAGGAGAAGCACCTGGCTCCTGCCATCAGATCAGCGCGGTGCGCCGGCCGCAGCGCGCTACCGCGGCGGCCATTGGAGGGTGAACCAACGGCAAAAGGAAGACCTTTCTCTCTGTCTCTCGCTCTCACTGTCCACTCTGCCTGTCAAAAAAAAAAAAAAAAAAAAAAAAAAGAGGAGAAATGATGGACAGTAATGAAGCAATGGGCTAACAGGGAAATCTAAAGGCGTGTGCTTGAGCCCGAGCTTCAGAGGTGTGTAATTTGGACCAAATCCATCAGCCTCCTCCAGTCTCCTTTTTCCCAACTGAACAAGTGTGCTCACATGACTCGCTCGGCAGTGCTGTCTGGGGAGTCGGATCCGGGCACTGGTGAGGCCCCACACAAGCCATCAGCTGCCACAACACTAGCGGTGGTGGTTAGGAGGGGACAAGCCACATCTCCTTCGCTCATGCAATGTGGGTTTCTCCGATGCGCTCTTCAGGAGCGCAGAGAAGAGTTATGTAGGGGGAACCACCATCCCAGTTGCCTGGGACCATCCTGACTTGTTCACCGAAAGTCCCGTGTCCCAGAAAACCCTTCAGTCCTGCGCAAACTGGAAAGGTGGGCCGGCTGGGAGCAGGTGCGTGGGGCCCTGCCTGCCGCGTCTGGGGTTCAGCACCCATGGTAGCGGCCGCTAGTCCCCAGTGTGGGTTGAAAACTGCTCATACAGCAGGCGTTCTTTTACCACAGAGAATCTGCTCCAGGGCTAAAATTAGGTTTGGGGCTTTTGGCTGTAGCTCACAACTCATTCAGAAGACCACCGGGCACATCAGTACTCTGTGCTCTCCAAAGCTTTATTTTTAAGCTGAAATAATCCTATTATTATGCAAGAAATGCTGATAGAGGAAATAAAACTTACTCTGCAAAACATAAGGTTATGCAACACAATGACCCCCTGTGCCATATGTCCCTGTACTTTGAGGCCCACGCTGCTTTTTCTGAAATGTATTTATTTTATTTGAAAGGCAGAGCAACAGAGACAAAGGGGGTGACAGAGAGAGAGAGAGAGAGAGAGGGAGTGGGGGGAGAAATAGAGAGAGAGGGAGAGATTATATCCACTTGCTCACTTCCCAAATGGTTGTAACAGCCAGGGCTGGACCAGGCTCCAGCCAGGAGCCTGGAACTCCATCCTGGTCTCCCACATGGGTGGCAGGGGCCCAAGCACTTGGGCCTCTTCTCTTCTTCCCAGCTGCATTAGCTAGAAGCCGTATCGGAAGTGGAGCAACCAGACTTGAACATGTGCTCTGATATTGGATGCTGGCGGCTTAACCTGTAGCACCACAATGCCGGCCCTGGCCTGCGCATCTTGAGGGTGAAGAGCACGCCTGCACAGTCCTCAGGGGATAGCACAAAGTACTGTTTGTGTAGTGGGTCCTTGATGAACACATGAATGAATCCTTTCATGGCTGAAATGTTTTACCAGTCATTGACTTATTAAGAGCTAAACACACTAACATCTGAAAAGCCATTTTCAATGGATGAGCAATCAGAACAGGCAAATAAAGTCATTTTTGAAATGACGTCACAGTATTTCTTTTCCAAAAAACATTTATCTAATTGCACAACATTTTCTGAACTACGGTGCGAAGTGCTGCAGCGGCAGAGCTTCTCTCCAACCTGCAGTGGACACCAGACCCTGCACACCCCCGCTGTGGCTGCTCTGTCTTGCTCCTGTCCCGTTACATATTACCCACATTGTGTTAAGTTGCACTTTTTGTTATTTCTTTATAAGTTTCCTCAGAGTTTATGGTGAGAAAATATCTTCTTCCCAGAGGCTAAAAATATGCAAGTACCCAGTAGTTCAGGTCCTTTATGGAGGTCATGGTGAACATGGGAACCCTAAGATGACTTTCTATGGAGGGTTTTAGGTCCCAAATATTCACTATCATTGACAGGGTTCTTGAAGATAAAGGAGAATGACAGTGTGTGGGGGTGTGTGGTGTTTAGGATTTAGTCGAAAGGCAGAAAGACAAAGAGAGAGGGAGAGAGAGCGAGAGATGGGGGAGAAAAGGGACAGCGAGAATGCGAGAGCAGGAGAGTGCCTGATCAATCTTCCATTTGCTGATTCACTCCCCACATGGGGGAACTAGGCAGGCCTGGACCAGGCTGAAGCCGGGAGACAGGAGCTCCTCTCCAACATGGGTGGCAGGGCCCCAAGCACTTGGGCCACCATCCGCTGCCTTCCCAGGCACAGGTACAGGAAGCCTGGTCAGACTTGAACTGGGGCACTGATAAGGGATGCCAGCATGGTGAGCAGCCGCCACCAGGGTGCCACAGTGCCAGCCCCTACTCTTGTGCTTTTAATACCTATTAGATCCTTCAGAACTACCTTCTGGATAATCCTAAATTTGCGTTGATCTCCTCTCATTCTTAATGTGCCAAAAGGTCATGTTTTCTTACCTTATCGGACTCAAGTTATTTTGTGTTACATTAAACATGATCTTGTCGATAAAATGCAGGACCATTATTTTTCATATTTTGCAAAAGCACAGTTAATGATGCAAATAATTCCCTATTTTTCATTCTGAGGGAAAATCACTAATACAACCATACTCCTGGCAGGAATCGAAATTGAGCAGGAAGAAGACACAAACCACCCATAAAGGCAGGACGTAAATTAGCAGCGAAGACACAAGCCTACGGATCACAACGGCCAGATGGCAATGAGCAACTGACTCACTCTGTGTCCAATCAAATAGCATCTTAATAAGTTGCTGCACCATTGCTGCCGACTTAATTTCATTAGAAGATATCGGAAAATGAGTATGACCTGCAAGAGCATCTTCATTTCCTTCGCTCAATAGCATTTGGCCCGGGAGCCCTCTCCTGTTAGATCCAGAAGTCAATTTACCTCAAACGTGGGCTTTTAGGCTTCTAACTCTCAAAAGCAGCCCATGTGAAAAAATACTTTAGCATCAAACTGGAATTACATTGTTGGAACTATGGTCCAATCTTTCATCGAAGAAAGAATTCAAACACTTCTTTTACCAGGCAAGCTGGTAAGCACACGTTGTCATGGAAACAGGACATGTTCAGCCCCTACGAGGGATGACATCCTTCATCTAACTAGGTGTTCACTTCCTCTAAACGGGGAGGAATTGTTGTAGCTGAAATCCATTACAGTTCTTTCAGATCTGCATCAAAAACAATCATTTCCTTTATTTTATATCGTAATACTCAGACACGGGGCCTCATTCTCATAAAACAGAGAATTAACATTACTTGCAAAAGAAGAGGAGCATAAACAAAAAGATATAAAAAAAAAAAAAGAAAACGAATCCTCTGCTATACATCTGTTCACGCACAGGGCAGGGATGGGAGGATGGGGGTCAGATAATAGCGTAGCTCCCTTCCCCAGAGTGGGGCATCCTTTTGCTCAATAGCATCAGCCACTGTTTTGCACAGAATGATGGAGACATCCATCAATTCTCGGAAGTAGAGGTGACTCACAAACAGGTGTTAACGTCCCCGTTCCCGTCACTGTCACCGGGAACAGCAGAGGCCCTGTTGACCCGCAGACGCCTAATGAACCTGCAAAGGACCCTGCTATGTTGAACGGATGCTTTCCACTCCCGGACAGGCACCTGCTGAGAAGCACCGGGCACCAGCTAACGTCCTGGGGAGGGCGACATTTACAACAAGAGGGGCCCCATTCTCTGCTTAAGAGGTGGCCTCAAGTTCTTCGTGGGTCAAGGTATCTGAGGAGAACACCTTTTCCTTTGCTTTTTCCAGCAAAGATCGTTCCTCCACCTCCCTCCAAAGAGAGAGTCCGTTTCCCATATTTTGCGTCTGACAATGCTAAGGTGTCAGTGAAGCCCTTGTCCGTGCACCTAACGGTGCAAAGAAAAGCACAAATGCTTGCTTGGGGGCAGGTGCTGCGGTGCAGTGAGGTTGTACCACCCCTGGGGATGCCTGCCTCCCACACAGGAGGGCCTGGCTTCAGTCCCTGCTACCCTACACTTCTGATCCAGCTTCCACCCCTGTGGGAGACCTCGATGGAGTTTCTGGCTCTAGTTTTGGCTTGGCCCAGCTCTGGCTGTTGCAGGCATTTGGAAAGTGAGCCAGGGGGTAGAAGATCTCTCTGTGTGTCTCTCCCTTTCTCACTCTCTTTTGAATAAATAAATTAACCTTAAAAACAATAAGAAAATGAGTCACCTGTCTTAAGGATGGGCCAAGGCAGAGCAGGTGTTGTGGTGCATTGGGTAGAGCTGCTGCCTGCTATGCCGGCATCCCATATGGGCGCTGGTTCAAATCACACCTGCTCCACTTCTGATCCAGCTCCCTGATAATGTGCCTGGGAAAAGTGGTGGAGGATGCTCCTGGCCCTTGGGCCCCTAACACCCACGTGGGAGATCTGGATGAAACTGGCTTTGGCCTGGCTCAGTTCCAGCCCTGGCCATTGTGGCCATCTGGATAGTAAACCAGCAGATGGAAGATTCTCTCTCTCTCACCCTATTTCTGTATCTCCCTCTCTCTAACTCTAACTTTCAACCAAGTAAAGAAATCTTTTTTAAAAAACAGACAAAAGACCTGTACAGACATCCCAGTAAGGATAGATACATGGCAAAGAAGCCTATGAGAAGACATCCAACAGGAGGGAATTGCAAATTAGAATGACTGGGGACCCGCACTGTGGCATAGTGGGTAATGCAGCCTCCTACAGTGCCATCATCCCATATGGGCACCAGTTTGAGTCTCGGCTGCTCCACTTCCAATCCAGCTCTCTACTGTGACCTGGGAAACCCAGATCCTTGGGTCCCTACACCCGCATGGGAGACCCAGAAGAAGCTCCTGGCTCCTGGCTTTGGATCAGCCCAGCTATGGCCATTGCGGCCATTTGGGGAGTGAACCAGCAGATGGAAGACCTCTCTCTCTCTCTCCCTCTCTCTCCCTCTCTCTCTCTCTCCCTCTCTCTCTCTCTCTGTAACTCTGCCTTTCAAATAAACAGTCTTTTAAAAAGAATTAGAATGACTGAACCCCACAGCACTGACAACACCAAATGCTGGTAAGAACGTGGAGCAACAGGAACTCTGACTCACTGCTGGTGGGACTACAAAATGGTGCAGCCACTTTGTAAGTTTATTACAAAAGTAAACATACTTTACTCGTGCATTCCAGCAATCACATTCTTTGGTGTCTACTCAAATGTACACAACACACACACACGCACACACACAGACGCCTACGGCAGCTGTCTTCATAACCACAACTGGCAAGGAGCCAATGGCCCTAAGCAAATGAGTTCTATGTCCAGACAACGGACTATTGTCTACTGCCGAGGATAAGCAAGGGATCACGCCAGGAGAAGGCGGGGAGGAA
The DNA here is from genome assembly GCF_033115175.1 of Lepus europaeus. Taxonomy (NCBI): domain Eukaryota; kingdom Metazoa; phylum Chordata; class Mammalia; order Lagomorpha; family Leporidae; genus Lepus; species Lepus europaeus. The sequence continues at coordinate 46,160,580 of NC_084835.1, forward strand.
ACTTAAATGCGTATCCCCATGTAAACAAAGCTGATCTGGAAAGACTGCCTATTGTATGACTGTAACCGTAAGACATTCTGGAAAAGGCTTAGGACCCACGGCTGTATGGCACCCGGGGAAAGAGGCAGGGGCGAACAGGCGGAACACAGAACACTGTGAGACAGGGCAGTTATCCTTTCCGATCCATGTTGTTTTATTCTCGTCAAAACCCACAGTAAGTCCAAAACCAGGTTTGCTGATTATAAAAATGTACCACCCTGGCAGGCGGTGCTGAGAATGGGGGTAGGGGGATGGCGGGAGTGGGGGGTAGGAAATTCCTTACCTTTCACTCAATTTTGCTGTGCATCTGAAACTGCTCTAAAAAATACAGTCTATTAAAGAAAAAGACCAGCAGCGACAACAGTTTCCCCTTTGTGAGTGCTTGACTATGTTCACTCTTTCTAATTGCAACTGCTCCACCAACAGGGACAATCGTCATCCCCATTTCACACACCAGCAGTTAACGGACATCCCCACCGTCCCACACAAGAGGTACAGAGTGCAAGTCCAAGGCTGCCTGCTCCCACACCTGTGCCCCTAAGAGGTGCAAGCTCCTGCAGAGGACCGGTTCCACCTTCCTGAAAAACGAAGTGTGTCTTTGATTTAGGATGCATTCAAATGATGTCTCTGAATGTTCGAAAGCCAGCTCCATCAGGGAAGGTGCTTGCTTGCCTATCTGGTGTACAAAGCACGAGGACACCTGTTAACTAAGCAGTATTGAACCTGGCAAATATCAGAGTTCAGCTACTTATTAATAGCAGTCTAGTATTTGCCATAAATCTGGTTGACTCATCCGCTTTTGGAAAGGGGCTGTTTAAATATCATAAACCCATATGGGTGAGAATCTCAATAAACTCTAAGCATAAAAAATATGAAGAAAATCACAGCAAGGCACAGCACAATTAAACTGCTCAGAAGCAGGACAAAAAGACCTATGACATACAGGACTATAGATTTTTTCATGGAAACCAATACAAGCAAGAAGGTAAGGGACCAATCTTTTAAAGTATTGAAAGAAAAAACAAACCCTCAACGTAGAATTCAAAACCTTGTGAAATATCTTTCAAAAACACAACAGAGAAGAAGTCTCTGCCCAAAGCATGCAATACCCATGCTCTCCCAGTTCCTCCCACTGAATGCAGTGTCCACCCTGACCATCACACACAAAGCAAACGCAAGATGGCTCTGCAAGGTGGCAAGCAGGTGATGCGACACCTAGGGGCCTCGGCGCCCAAGGAATGACACAGTGGTAAGTTCCTTGGGTTTTCTTTTTGCTTTACATCTCTCAGACCTGGAGCTGGAGAAGCTCATAAGACATTCCAGTGAGCTCAGATTTTTAAAAATAGGCTTCTTCTAGTCAAAGGCCCATCCCAGGAAGACAGGAAAATTTTATCCAACAGAAAAAAAAAAAAAAACAAACCAAAACAAGAAAACGACTGTGACGCTACCTTTACCGAAGCCAGCATGGCAAGTGGGGAGCTTAGATGTCTACCTCCAACATGTAGGGAAAATTAAATAAACAGCAAGAAAAATCCCGATCCCTCCAAAATGTTATCTCAAAACAAAACAAACATCTCATGTAAAATACAACGAGGTAGGAAAGCGGAAAGAAAAAGGGTGGGAAAAGATGTAACATGTAAACTCTAACCTCCTAGAAAAGGTAAAAGTAGCTACATATTGACATCAGATAAAGGAGATTTCAGGCATTTTACTAGAGACAACGAAGGACATTTCATGGTTATGAAAAGTTCACTCTACCAGGAAAGCACAATAATCCTACACACATGTGCACCAAGCAGCGGAGCCTTGGAATACACAAAGCAAAACCTGACAGAGGAAAGAGAGAGGCACGCTACAATTCCAGCTCGGAAGCTCAACATCCCCCTCTCGGCAATGGACAGAATGCACGACCAGACGGAAAATCAGCAAGGGTACAGAAGAGGCAAACGTCAAGGTCAGCCCACAGGATGTAACTGACATATACAGCACCTTAGCAGAACTTTCAGTTTTTTTTTTTTTTTCAAGAGTTCATGGGATACTCACCAACATGGATTATATTCTTGATCACAGAATGAACTTTAATAAATTTAAAAGAAGTCAATATAAAAAAAGACAATAGGGACATTTTCACTGCAAATTAACCAGTATATATAATAGCCATAAATGAGGTTATTGAGGGTGAGGGCATTTGGTACAGCAGTTACGACACGGCATAGGATACCCACATCCCATACTGGAGTGCCTGAGTTTATTCCTAAGCTCTGCTCAAAGTTGCAGCTTCCTGCTAATGCACACCCAGGGAGGCAGCAAGTGATGGGTCAAATAGTTGGGTCCCTGCCGCTATGGAGAAGACCTGGATGGGGTTACTGGCTTCTGGCTTTGGCCTGGCCCAGCCCTGGCTGTTGCAGGTATGGAATCTGGGGACTCAACCAGCAAATGTTCCCCCACCCCTCCAGTGCCTGTCTTTCAAATAAATAAAACTTCTAAAAGGAAGCCTCAAGGACAAGGTAAGTATACATAGACTTGAAAGAAAATGAAAATACAATGTATTAAAATATATCAGATGCAGCTAAAGCCCTGCTAAGAGGGCAATTCATAGCACTAAATGCTTACATCAAAAGAAAGAGAAAAGGCCTTACATGTCACAACCTAAATTCTTATATTAACAAACAAGGAAAGAAGATCCAAGTAACCTAAATTACACAGAAAGAAGGGAAAAAGAAAGAGCAAATATCAATGAGATGGAAAACAGAAAAATAACAGAATCAACGAAACAAGAGGAGGAGAGATAAAGACGGTTTAGGACATGCAAAAACTGGAAATATCTATGAGAGCAGATCCACACTGATAAGAAATAAGAAGAAATGAATGAAATAAGAAAGAGGAAAATGGTAGCAGAAAGTTAAGTAGATATACAGAATTGAATGAACACTGGATCTTGTCATCACATGGGAAAACATAAGAAAATTCTATTATTTAAAAAACTCTCTAAAAGGTAAGGAATGGCTTACACAAAAATAATAACAATACAGTTATTTTTATAACATGAATAACAGAACAATATATGACAACAACTGTACAAAGGTTGGGAGAAATGAGAATATGCTATAAAAATTCTTGCACACCATGTAAACAAGCACCATATCATTTGAAGGCAGACTGTGATAAAGTTATACACGACAAACCTAACTAAAGAGGTAAAATAACAAAGCAAAACGCATTACAGGAGATACAGGTGGGCGCTGTGGCCCAACAGCTGAGCTGCCTCTTGGGATATGCTCATCTCATCTTGGGAGTGCCTGGTTCCATTCCCATTTTCTCTGCTTCCAACCCAGCTGCCTGCTAACACACATCCTGGGAGCCACTGGTGACGGCTAAATTACTTGGGTCCTTGCCACCTACATGGGAGACCTGAATGGATTTCCGCCTCCTGGCTTTGATCTGGCCTAGCTTTGGCTGTGCAGGCATCTGGAGTGTTAACCAGGTAAAAGCTTGCTCGCTCGCTCTCTTGTTCTCTCCTCTCACCTTTTAAATAAATAAAAATAAAAATGTAAAAAACAGAATTATAGGAGATAAAAAGAAATCATAGATAATATTTAATTAATGTAAAAGAAAGCACAAAAATAGAGAAATGGAAACAAAGAGAAGGTAAGACAAGAGAACAAGGTGACAGATACAAATCATACCATATTAATATTGCATTAGGGCCAGCGCTGTGGCGTAGTGGGTAAAGCTGCCACCTGTGGTGCCAGCATCCCTTATGGGTGCCTGTTCAAGTCCTGACTTCTCCACTGCTGATCCAACTCTCCGCTATGGCCTGGGAAAGCAGCAGAAGATGGCCCCAAGTGCTTGGGCCCCTGAACCCACATGGGAGACTCAGAAGAAGCTCCTGGCTCCTGGCTTCAGATCGGCACTGCTCTGGCCATTGCAGCCAACTGGGGAGTGAACCATTGGATAGAAGACCTCTCTCTCTCCCCCTCCCTCCCTCCCTCCCTCTCTCCATTCTCTCTCTCTGCCTCTCTGTAATTCTGCCTTTCAAATAAATAAATAAATAAATACTTATTTAAAAAATATATTGCAGTATATGTAAACACTCTACCCACTCCACTTGAATATTAGGGTTTATTAGATTGGATAAAAAAGCAAGACCGAATGATAATGCTGCCTACAATGAATGCACTTAATTTTTATTTATTTATTTATTTGAGAGACAGAAAGAGAAGGAGCTTCCTTCCATCTGTGTTTCACTCTCCCAAATGCCTGCAACAGCTGGCGTGATGGGTGCCAGCAAAGGGAGCTGGGAACTCAATGTAGGCCTCCCAGGTGGGCGGCAGGAAGCCAGTTACCCCAGCCCTCACTGCTGCCTCCCAGGCTCTGTGTCAGCAGCCAGCTGGAGGCAGGCATCACACCCAGGTCCTGTGACATGGGACAGGGGTGTGTTAATCGCTTTAAATAAACACATACAAATGGCTAAAAATAAAGACAAAGTGTCTATTTTTTTTTCCTGCATGTAAAATACAAAGTCTCTCAATTTAACAATTATTTACAGAGCACCTACTATGAGCTGGGGGAAACGGAGAAGAACAAAAGGATTGTGAGAATCTATTTATAACCCCACAGCTGTGCACGTGCACAAACACAGACACATTCTCCCTCCCTTTCTTTCTCTCTCTCTAATCCTTACATTGTAAGCAAAATTAGATGTACGTGGGGGCGGGTATTTGCTACAGCAGTTAAGTAGCCACTTAGGATGCCCACTTTCCATTTCGGAATGCCTGGTTTGAGTCCAGAGTCCTCTGCTTCGGACCCAGCTTCCTGCTAATGTATACCCTGGGTTGCAGCAGGAGATGGCCCAAATACTCAGTCACCTGCCACTTATGCAGGAGACCCCGATTGAGTTCCAGGCTCCCGGCTTTGATTGAGTTCCAGGCTCCCGGCTTTGACCTGGCCCAACCCTGGTATTGTGGGGATTTGCAGAATGAACCAGATGGAAGATCTCTCCATCTATTTCTCTGTCTCTCTGCCTTTCAAATAAAAGGAAAAATAAGCAATAAAAAATAAAATGTTGATCCTCAACTTGATTTTATGAGCATATCCTAAAATAAAATACTTTTAAAAATGAGTGTAAAAGGCTCGCTCTCTGCTATGGCCCAGGAGTGCAGTGGAGGATGGCCCAAGTGCTTGGGCCCTGCACCCCATGGGAGACCAGGAGAAGCACCTGGCTCCTGCCATCGGATCAGCGCGGTGCGCTGGCCATGGCGGCCATTGGAGGGTGAACCAATGGCAAAGGAAGACCTTTCTCTCTGTCTCTCTCTCTCACTGTCCACTCTGCCTGTTAAAAAAAAAATGAGTGGAAAATAACATACTGTGATATTTCTAATCAAAAGAAGGCTGCACAAGCTGTATTACTATCACACTAAGTAAATTTCAGGGTGAAGCATATTATGAAGACTAAATAAGGTTAATAACATAAAAGAGTCAGTTCACCAAGAGAACATAATAATTCCAAAAACTTTTCCTTCTAATACCAGAGCTCCAAAACACATGAAGCAAAAGCTGCCAGAAATACAAGAAGAAATAATGCAAATCTGGAATTATCTCAGAGATTTCAACATTCCTTTCTCAACTGAGAGCAAGTGGACAGGAAATCTGTCAAAATGTAAACAATTTTGACATCATCATCAACCAATGTGACTGGATTCACACTTTATTCCAATACAGACAACTCTATACCAGTGGGCTGATTACACGGACAAAATGGACACATTCCTTAAAAAGACACAATCTACCAAAGTTTACCCAAGAAGAAATGAATTTGAATAGCCAAGTATCTTTAAAAGAAAATCTTCTCCCAAAGGAAACTCATGGCTCAAATTGCTTCACTGATGAGTTCTACCAAACATTTAAGGGAAAAAAATACCAATTCTAAATGAATTCTTTAAAAAGCAGAAAAGGAAGAGAGTAGTTCCCAAGTCATTCTACTAGGCCAGCCTCATCCTGCAACAAAACCAGATAAATTACAAGAGAAGAAAATTGGATATCGATAAGCTTCATGAATATAGATGCAAAAATTCTAAACAAAATGTAAGCAGAAAGAATACAAGAGCACATAAAGGGGATAAAACTTCATGTCCAAGTTGTGTTTATCTAAGGAATTCAAAGTTCAACACGTGGAAGTCAATCAGTACAACTCACCATTCAAGCACCTGGCTCCTGCCATCAGATCAGTGCCGTGCGCCGGCCGCAGCGCGCTACCGCAGCGGCCATTGGAGGGTGAACCAACGGCAAAAGGAAGACCTTTCTCTCTGTCTCTCTCTCTCTCACTGTCCACTCTGCCTGTCAAAAAAAAAAAAAAAAAAAAAAAAAAAAAATCCCTGGCTGAGAGCATCTCATGGTGAAAGGCCGGATGCTTCTCCTCTAACGTGAAGGAGGAGTTCTATTTTACATCGTATCAGAGGTTCCAGCCAGTTCCATGAGGTAAGCAACAGAGAAGAGCATCCGGGTTGGAAAAGAAGACACCGTGATCATCCAGGTAGGAAACCTGATGGAAATGACCCAAACCTCCTGGAGTAAGAACTTCAACATACAAGCTCAACATACAAAAAAATCAATTACATTTTATATACTGCAATAAATAATCAAAAATTGAATTTTAAAAAAATACTGTTTATCAAAAATATGAAATACTTATAGACAAATCTGCTAAAAGATGTACAAGAATTGTAACACTGATAGTTGGTATAAAACATTACTGAGGGGCCGGCACTGTGGCACAGCAGGTAAAGCCGCTGCCTGCAGTGCAGCATCCCATATGGGTGCCAGTTCAAGTCCCGGCTGCTCCACTCCTGATCCAGCTCTCTGCTATTGCCTGGGAAAGCAGTAGAAGATGGCCCAAGTCCTTGGGTCCCTATACCCGTGTGGGAGACCTGGAAGAAGCTTCTGGCTCCTGGCTTCAGATCGGCACAGCTCTCACCATTGTGGTCATCTGGGGAGTGAACCAGCGGATGGAAGACCTCTCTCTCTCTCTCTGCCTCTCCTCTCTCTCTATGTAACTCTGATTCTCAAATTAATAAATAAATCCTTAAAAAAAACACTTCTGAGAAATTGAAGACCTAAATAAATGGAGAAATATGCCTTGTTCATGCACATTTTGGAGTCTCAAAAAGTTCCTGGGAAAAGGGGTTAAAAGATGATTAATATTTTTGAAGTATGGGAAGATGCAGTATTGTTAAGGTGCCACCCCCCCCCCCCCACATTGATCTACGCACAACCCCAAGTTAAATCCCAACAGGCCTTGAAAATAATTTTGGTAACTTTATTTTAAAACACTTATATAAATGCTAATGACTTAGAACTGCTGAAATAAATGGAAAAAGAACAAATTTGTAGGAAAAACACTATCTACTTTGAAGGCTTATTATAAAGGCACAACAATCAACACAATATGGCACCAAGATACATAAACACATAAATTCACAGAATAGAGTCCAGGCATAGGCCCACACATCCAAAGAAAATGACTCAATGAAAACGGTGCAAGTAGAAATTGAGTGAATGATAAATTTTTCAACAAAGGATGTACAAATGAAAACCCATATGCAAAAAAGCACCCCAAAATAAAAACTTTTCAATTTAGACCTCAAGCCACTTATAGGAATTTACTTATATAGTATATAAAAGTACATTATATATACTTATAAGTATACAATATACTTATATATAAAAGTATAACATATATAATTATATATACTTAATATATATTAAGTACATATATTATATAATATGTATTTTATAAAATAATATATTACATATAATATAATTATTCTATATAATTATGATATTATAATATAATATCATAATATATCATTATATTATTATATATAATATAATATATATTATACTAATATAATACTATATTATATATACTAATATAATATAGTATATATAGTATATAGTACATAATATACTATACTATAGTATATATTAGTGTATATATATCATATTAATATTTAATATAATATATTATATATTAAGTATATAGCATATACTAATCAATATATAGCATATACTAATCAATATATAGCATATACTAATTAATATATAGCATATACTAATATATTAGTATATATTATATTAACTAATAATTAATAATTAATATATTAGTATATATTATATTAATAGTATATATTATATATTAGTATATATAATATAGTATATATAGTATATAATATAATATTATTTATTATAGTATATAATATATATAAAATATAGTATATAATATAGTATATACTATATAATACTATATTATATTATATCTATACAATCTATAATAATATATTATTATATAATATATAATATAACATATTATATAGAATACATTTAATATTATATATTATATAATAACACATTATATATTACATATCAATTAATATTATATAATATACATAATACATAATATATGATATATGATATATATCATATATGATATATTATATACAATATTATATATAATATGATTATATAATACACTATATATAAAATATAGTATATAATACAGTATATAATATATAATACTATATTATATTACATCTATATAATACATATATACATATACATCTATATAATACATATTACATATTACATCTATATAATAAATAATATGATATATATTACATGATAATATACTATTATATCATAATATATTATTGTATACTATATAAAATGCATATTATATAATATATTATATAGTATAATTATATAATATTATAATGTATAATACATACTAATATAATATGTAATATGTAATATACTATCATATAATATATAGTATATAATATATATAATTATATATTATGTGATTATACTATATAAATTATAATATAATAATCTATTATATATCATACATTATATAATTATATATACTATATCATATATTATGTATGATGTATATAATATGCATTATATAATAATGTATATATAACATTATATAATAGAGTTTAATATAATACATAATATATACAGTATAATATACAATATATATTATATGTTATAAATTATATAGCTATATTGTACGATTTGTAGTATGCTGTATATATCATATATGCAATATATTATATATTATATAGTGTATATATTATATTGCATATATAATATACAATATAATATGAATATATAATATGTTATAATATATAAATATATTAATATAATATAGTAATATATGATGATATAATATAAGATATAATAAGTATAATTAATATAATAATACTGATAGTAATGTAATATTAATATATTATATAATATATTATATATAATGTAATAATATATAGTTATATATTATCTATATTACTTAAATATAGAACATAAAATTTAAATGTACAACCTAAAATAATAAAACTTCTAGAAGAAGACACAGGAGTAAATCTTTGTGACCCTGGTTTAGGCAAGGATTCCCTAGATATGGTACCAAAAGTATGTTTCATAAAATAATACAAATTGATAAACTGTACTTCATTAAAATTGAAATGTTCTACTCTTCCAAAGACACCAATAAGATAATAGAAAGACATGCTACATTCCAGGAGAATTTGAAAATCACATATCTGAAAAAGGACTCATTTCCAGAATATATAAGGAACTCTCAAAAGTCAATAATAAGAAGTCAAATACCTGTTGACAAAGTATGGGTAAAAGCTGAAGAGATTCTTCAGCGACGAAGACTTATGATGACAAACAAGCACATGACAAAACACTTCAGTTCTTTAGTCCTTATTTCCAACCTTGTAGAATTCTATTCCCAGCCAAACTATCAACCCAATTGGAAGATAAAGCGAGGGCATTTTCAGAGAAGCAGAATGTTGAGACGTTTACCTCCAAAGCACCTTTCTCAGGAAGTTACGGATGTATGGACAGCACTGGGAAGTGGAAGGAAAGAATATAACAGAAAAGAGAAAGACGTGGACAAGTGTGACAGGGAACGGGGCTCTGATGGGGAGTGGAGAGCACGCTTTGTTAGAAAAGAAGCGATGGGGCAACAGCCGTGCAGGGAGCAGCAACCACATCTGAAAGGTAAAGGAGCAATCTTCATTTATGAGACTCCTCTCACCACACAAAAGCTACAGGCATTTTTACCTCTGCAAATGCCACCTCCACAACTGTAGTCATTCTGGCCAATTAAAGAATCTCTAACTCATCTAAATCAAAATCCAATGCAAAGCTTGGTGGCAGGGGATAGGACGAATTTATGTGTGTGAGAAGTGTACAGAGTAGGCATTTCAAAAAGATAAACTTTCATTTTTTTTAATTGCAAGAAAGACGTCAACTAGAAAATTGAGAAATAGTAGTAGGTACGTCCTCAAAGATAGTCTTGAGAACCTCCATTCCCCAGCTTAGAACATTTTATACTGATGCACCCCAAAAACCTTACAAAGTCTATTATCTGAAATTCTGTAGAATAGAAAGGAATCACAAAAATACTCTTTGATTTTTGGTAAGAGGACGAATGGATGCGAGCAGTTAGCAGCTTTGGTCTGTGACACTCACACCGTTGTTACTCACACAGGAAGAGGATGAGCATGGCACGCGTTAGATCCCATCAACCTCCTGCTCTCACCTTAGCGACCCTGCCCTGGTAGTGCATTCCATCTTTCATAAGCACCATTTAGGGTTACAACATGACTTAACCACTAGAGGGAGTTAAATCAGCTGTTACATGTAATGGAAAAGAGAGAAGTCAAATACAGACACTCCTTTCTTTCCCTCCCCCCTTGGAGCCATGGCCATAAAAAATTATAGAAATGTCAATAATTTCATTTCAAATGGTTATAGCATGTTGGTGTAGATTCCCTGTTTCATTTCAATATTGGAAGTGCTTTTTTTTTTTTTTTTTTTTTTTTTTGGTGATTAAAATACTGCCAGTAGCATAATAGGTTTCTCAATTACGTACTATCAGATACAATTCTCGTTTAATATTGATATCCCATCAGCATGTTTTCCTTCAATTACATATTTGCCGACAAAGTCTCTGTGTGTACTTCAGGCTTCCAGGCCAGAGGATGGTTTTTACCTTGCTCTGCCAGTTGGTGTTGTAGGATCTGTTGTAGACAGTGTAATCAACTGCCCTAAAGCTCCAGGGTTCCACATCGGAAAATGGGGGTATGTGGTTTTCTAGGGAATGCAAAGCACTTCTATGCAACTGGACCTAAAAAAAATCCCTATTCTAATGGATACACTGTAATTCAAAGCTATTGACTGGTAAGAATCCTTCATCCCTCCTCCCAAGTCCACCACAGCATCAAGGCCCTAAAGCACTGAAGCCCAGAGTGATCTCTCTTTACTATGAATTCTTCTTCGCAATTCTGTATTTTGTTTACCTAATTTTTGAACATTTGGTATCTTTCCAAAGCAAGCCCCTTACCCATTAGCACTTCCCTTAACCCCCAGGGAATGGGTCATCTACTTTCTGTTTTTATAGATCTGTCTGTTCTGGAGGCTTCCCATCAATGGATTTATAGAGTGTGTGGCATTTCTTGTTTGGCTTCTCTCACTTAGCACCATGTTTTCAAAGTTCATCCATATTGGAGCTTTGTGTACCAGTGCCCCATCCTTTTTATGACTGAGTAATATTTCGTAGGGCGGACAGGTGACAGTGGGTTTATCTGTGCACTTGCATGTGGACATCTGCATTGTTTCCTCCCTTTGGCAAATGTGAGACCTGACGCTGTGAGTATCTGTGTACAGGTTTCTGTGGGGAGACATTTCCATTCCTCTCGGGTACAAACCTGGGAGCAGAACCGCTGAATTAGAAGACAGCTCCATGCTCAACTTACTGAGGAGCAACCAGAATGTTCTGGCACACAGCTGTATTCACTTTACATTCCCACCAGCACTGTATGAGGTCCCAGTTTCTCCATACCATCTCCAACGCTTGCTGTCTGCTTTGTAAGTAATAGCTGCTCTAGTATCTCAGATGGTTTTGATTTGTATTTTCTTACTGACTGATGATGCGAAGTATCCTTCCGTGTGTGTGCTGGCCATTGTGTATCTGTTAGGAGACATGCCTAATTAAATCCTTATCCTATTAAAAAATGGGGCTGTCTCCTTCTTATTGAGTTACGGAAGTTCTTTATATATGCTGGATACACATCCCTCATCAGATAGATGATTTGAAAACATTTATTCCCATTCTGTAGATTGTCTTACTTTTCTGGATGGTGTTCACTGAAGCACAAACTTTAAAAAGAGTCTTTGTTAAACCATATTTTGGGGCCGGCGCTGCCATCTACAGTGCCAGCATCCCATATAGGCGCTGGTTCGAGTCCCGGCTGCTCCACTTAGGATACAGCCCTCTGCTATGGCCTGGGAAAGCAGTGGAAGATGGTCCAACACCTTGGGTCCCTGCACCCACAAGGGAAGATCCTGACTCCTGGCTTCGGATTGGCACAGCTCTGGCCATTGCAGCCAATTGGGGAGTGACCCAGCGGATGGAAGACCTCTCTCTTTCTCTCTCTCTCTCCCTGCCTCTCCTTCTCTCTATGTGTAATTCTTTTTTTTGGAAAGATTTTATTTATTTGAAAGAGTTAAAGAGAGAGGTAGAAAGAGAGAGGTCTTCCATCCGCTGGTTCACTCCCCTGATGGCCGCAATAGCCGGAGCTACGCTGATCCGAAGCCAGGAGCCAGGAGCTTCTTCTGGGTCTCCCACGTGGGTGCAGGGGCCAGCTTCTACTGCTTTCCCAGGCCATAGCAGAGAGCTGGATCAGAAAAGGAGCAGTCGGGACTAGAACCGGCACCCATATGGGATGCCAGCATTTCAAGCCAGGGCTTTAACTGGCTATGCCACAGTGCTGGCCCCATAACTCTGACTTTCAAATAAATAAATAAATCTTAAAAAAACATATTTCACTGATGTGAAATTTGGCAATATGCCACGAATATACACATCCAGGTGATGAATCATTCATTCAACAAATACAGGCATTGAGAAAGATATTTTGAGATAAGAAGCGATCATTTTTCTTCCTTTGTTTATCCCTTTATTTCCCCACACTCAGGCAGATAGCAGGCTCTGGGTTTCTGGGTCCAGAAGAGGCTTATGGCAGGCAGCTTCTTGGCTTTTGCTACCTAAAGTTTGGAACCACAGATATCCAAGGGAACTAACTATGTCACTCAAAGAATAAGAACGAGCTGGCTTTTCACCCTCTTCCAGAGTTCACAGGCACTCCCTGGAGGTAATGGGAGAAGCAGAATGAGAAGAGAAGAGTACCAACCCAGGGCGTGTAACCCGGTCTGGCAGACGTACTGCAGAGACGAATGGCTGTGGGTGCATTTAATACCAGAAGCATCTCCAGCCCAGATCTCACAACTCAAGTCTGGCAAACCACGATGGTTTGTCAGGACAGGAGCAACGTAGCAACAAGCGACCAAACAGCAGACGTGATACTCCATGTGCCCCTCCCTGACACCGTCCTGAATGACAATTTGCTGTGCGATGAGGGTACTTGCCCAGAATTGTAACATGCCCCAAAGCAGCAAGGAGCAACAACAAAACCTAAGGCTGCAAAAATGGCAACTCGGAGTCAGAAATTGGATTTCTAGGATGCAGTTGTATTTCCTGTACCCTTGATTTCATAGACTCCCATTCAAACTTGCCAAGTGAATACTGTTCTGTGCAATGCACAAAGCATCTGGCTAGCCTAAGTCAGTGAGGGGAATATCAAAGCCAGTCTAGCCATAGACAGCCAAGGCATTTATAGTCTCGGAAGAGCAAATCGGAATAATGTCAGTTGCTATCTATTCCACGCCACCTGCGTGCACACCTAGTGCTACATTCTCTGCAGATGGATCTCACCTAATTGAGGCTTCCTCACAACAGGCATCTGAGACTCAGAGGTTCAGGGTGGGTACAGCACCTGCTCGAGGATAACTGGCTAGTATTCAGTGGGACACGGCCATGACCAAGGGTACACCTAGCCCCAAAGCTGACTTTAAGTCTTGAGGTTATGAGTCCCTCCCATCAACATGCCACCTGAGTGCTGTCCTTTGGTAACTAGATATCCACCAGACTTGGATTTTGGCTTATTTTTTTTTCCTAAGAGCTGGATGGAGTCTAGTCTAATCAACCTTCTATAACTTGGGGTTCAAGGTACCCACTACAGAAGCCTGAGGCTTGACAGCAGATATCAGCCAAAATGCTCCACTGACCAGGGGACCCACAACCTTGACTGTATCTGTCAAAGTGTGCCCACCAGGTCCTCCGAACAGGCAGGATACTGGTTACCATTCACGCCATCTGTGCGTGCATCCAAGAAGTAACATAATTGATAAAAAAAAAAAAAGACACAACTTTTCTACCCATGTGCAAACATGAAGAATGTGGTTATGACCAAAATGGAAATTTTTCTTATAGGAGAATATCTCAGCTTTGTGATGCAGGCACTCAACTTGGCGCCTAGGAAAGTACTCAAAAGTCTTGCCTGAAGCATCTTAGAAACAATAAAAAGAAAATAAGTTGATTCTGGCCAATGAAATGCTAATGGGTTTTCCTTAAGCATTAATCTACTGAACAAATGTTGAGAATGAAGAAATAGACACATAAATGCTTCAAGAAAGCCATGAGTTACAATATTTTTTCTGCTACTGCTTCAGCTATCTCAACCTGGGCAAATGACTAAACCAAATCTCAAATCCTAAAAAAGAGAAATATATGGAGTCCTAGAAAACACAGAGAAGCTTGAACTACAAGAGAATAGCATCTCTTCTTTTGTGCTCCCTTAGGAAGAATAAATCTCTCCTGCTTGGGTCATACAATCATTTCACTTCCATTTTCTCACATACAGGCTCAACTTCAGAGCCCAGCACCCTGAGACATCATTTTGTCCAATATCCAAGCTTGTAAATGGGAACTTTGGAGATTCCAAGAAGTTAAGCGACTTGTTGAAGATCATGTACTCACTGGAACAAATAATACTAAGACTTCAGCTAGGTGGGAAAGGTAGCAGCCCGGGGCGGGGTGGGGGACCTGGAATCTCCTTCTCACTCAGCCACTAAGGAGCCTCTGTGTTTGTAACAAGTCAGTATTGGATCGGATGGTTTCTGAGCAGGTGCTCTCCTTCCGTCTCTCGAGTTCATAAATTCAGGGGCTGTCTCTGCAGTTGTGATGCTGTGGCGAGTTATCTGCAGTGTTTTAGGGGTGGGCTGCACAGGTAAGACTCTGCCTTGTGATCCCAGATCTCACACTTGCTGTGTGTGCCCACCAAGGCATGAATGAACTGACCCCTCCAAGCCTCAACTGCAAAACAGAGACTGAACAGTAGGAAGTGCAGAGCATAGCATCCCAAGGGTGACACTGAGTAACATACGTCAAGGAGGTTGCTCCGTGCCTGGCACACAGCAGGTGCTTTGTCAACTCTTCCCACAGAACCACCAACCAGAGTTGGTGTCTTGGGTGTGATAAGCAGCAGTCTCTCCTCTGGACTAAGGCTCCCATCAAAGAATGATCTCATTCTCTACAGCTCTGTGTCTGGCTTTAAACAAAGAAACAAAGTAACCACTTTCCATCCTCTCTTGCTGACACTGACAGCAGGAGCTCTGTAGCTCAGGGAGGGGGTAGGGGCTACTTAGAGGGCAGGAACACTTTTGTGCTTTCTCTCTTCCTTTTCTTTCTGCCTGGAATGCAGAAGCAGTGTCTGGGGTGCTAGCAGCCTCTCATGATCATGAGGGAAGATGCAAAAAACTTTCAGAGTCTCAGTCCTGGAGCCAACAGATCAGTGCCAGCAACCACCAACACAAGAAAAATAAATTTCTACTTTTTTTTGTTATCACTATCAAAACACAATTCCTAATCGAGACTTTTTCTAAAATCTATCCCTCCTTCCCATCAATGAACATTTGCAGGTCTGCTTCGTCAGCCTTTTGCCCCTGGCCACTTAGGGGTCCTAAGACACGTGTTCATTAGCTGCCACTTCACTTTCCACCAACAATGTCCAGAACTGTTCTAAAGTGCCTTGCTACTCAGTGGGGTCGGCAGACCAGCAAAGAGAGTGTCACCCAGGAGAAGTGCCGAAGCTCAAGTTCATCCCCAGCCTACTGAATTGGACTCTACATTTTGACAGGATCCCCCAGTGACTTCTGTGCGCACCACCTGAGGCTCTGGACAAGACTTCCAGACCCGGCTCCGTCATCCCCCTTAAACACGCCTGCCCAGTCTTCCAGGAAGCTTGGTTCCAATCATCACCACCTTCCCTCTCCAGAGTCTTCAAGGGCTCCTGATAGCCTACAGACTGCAGTTGAGACTTCTTAGGCTGACAATGGAGAGGTCTCCATGATCTTGCATTGCCCTAGAGACGCCCATCCAGGCGCCTGCCAGCAATGACTACTTCTCTGCAGAAAAGGCAGGTGTGCCTGCGAAACGACACATTCCTTGGTTCTGGCTTTACCATGCTCCGCATCAGGGACACAGGGGCACAGATAAACCAGACCTGGTGTTTCGCCTTTTAAGGAACTTAGAGACTAGTTAGAAGGACTGGGGTGGGGGGAAGAGGGGGTGATGGGGGTGGGGTGAGTGGGTGTTAAACGAACTTAAATGAATAACAAGTAACACCTGCTAAGAGGGACAGGCACAGAGGGCAGTGGTACTACAAGAGACTGGACAGATGGCTGGCGCCAAGGACAGGGAGTTTGTCGTGTAAGGGGACCAGGCACAGTCGAAAGAACTGGGTGCGTCGGAGGATGTGCACAGGGACGGGTCCCGGGCTCACCCAGAATACGGAAAACCCCAGGAGGAAGGGGGCACAGGGATCACCTTCCAAGTCCCTCTAGAGAAAATGCTTAAGAGACCCTCTGGCACATGTCTTCACAGGGTCACTGGGGCACGCGGCGCAGTAGCGCCCTGAGTGGAGCCCTTGGAAAAGCAGGCCAAGTGGAACGCAATCCCAGCCCCGCCACTTCCCGGCTCTCAACTCCTTTGACACCCCCAAACCCGTGCTTCCTCAGGCGCGGAGCGGGGCGAGAACAGAATCAACTTTGCAGCTGCTGTTGAGGGTGCTGCTGGCTGGGCTCGCCGCACGCTGCCACCCTCAGCGGCGCCCCCCAGGAGCGGAGGGCTTTTGTGATCAGGGTGATGGTGCCCACGGCTAATAAGGATCAGTTTTCGGCAGAAGCCTCGGCCCCGCAAATCACTGTCCCCCCGCCCCAAGAGGCCTCCCGACCCTGCCATCCCAGGCGACCTCCCCCGCACGTTGCCACCGTGACCCCAGCGCGGGCGCCGGACGCCGCCGCCGGACCCCGGTTACCTGGGGCCAAACGCGACTGGTCGCCGCCACCTGCGTCCTGGGCCCTGCCTCCCTCCCGGCCGGCCGCCTCCGGCCCCGCAGCTGCCGCGGCGGCGCCCCCAGCCCAGCCGGGCCCAGGCGGCGCGGGATGCCTCGGCGGGGCTGGCGGCGGCGGCCACGCTGCGCGCTCTGGCGGAGGGGAGGGGGCTCCGCGGCGGCGGCGGCGGCGGCGGCGGCGGCGGCGGCGGCGGCGGGCCCGGCGGGGGGCAGAGCCAAGAGGCGCGGCGGCGGCGGCGGCGGCGTTGGAGGAGGAGAAGGAGGAGGAGGATGCGCGGGGCTGCGGGCGACAGCGCGGCCCTGTCCGCAGTGAAGCCCGTGGTGCCCGGGGCGCAGGGAGTGGCCGTCGCCTCCTGCGCGCACCATTCCTGATATGGCGGCGGTGGCGCGGTCGCGGCTGCGGGAGCCGGGGAGGGGCCGGCCGGGCGCGGGCTGAGCCCCGCCGGCCGGGGAGCTCGCCCAGGGCCCGCGCGGCGCCGGAGCGCGAGGCCGGGCGGCCTGCGGGAGCGACGAGGCCGGGAGGCGGCCCCAGGGTGGAGCGCACGGCACGGGGAGGCCGCGATGGCGAACGCCACGGATCCGGGCGGCGGCGGCGGCGGCGAGGCGGCCGCGCTGGGCCTCAAGCTGGCCACGCTCAGCCTGCTGCTGTGCGTGAGCCTGGCGGGCAACGTGCTGTTCGCGCTGCTGATCGTGCGGGAGCGCAGCCTGCACCGCGCCCCGTACTACCTGCTGCTCGACCTGTGCCTGGCCGACGGGCTGCGCGCGCTCGCCTGCCTCCCGGCCGTCATGCTGGCGGCGCGCCGGGCCGCGGCCGCCGCGGGGGCGCCGCCGGGCGCGCTGGGCTGCAAGCTGCTCGCCTTCCTGGCCGCGCTCTTCTGCTTCCACGCCGCCTTCCTGCTGCTCGGCGTGGGCGTCACCCGCTACCTGGCCATCGCGCACCACCGCTTCTACGCTGAGCGCCTGGCCGGCTGGCCGTGCGCCGCCATGCTGGTGTGCGCCGCCTGGGCGCTGGCGCTGGCCGCGGCCTTCCCGCCCGTGCTGGACGGCGGCGGCGGCGGCGACGACGAGGACGCGCCGTGCGCCCTGGAGCAGCGGCCCGACGGCGCCCCCGGCGCGCTCGGCTTCTTGCTGCTGCTGGCCGTGGTGGTGGGCGCCACGCACCTCGTCTACCTCCGCCTGCTCTTCTTCATCCACGACCGCCGCAAGATGCGGCCCGCGCGCCTCGTGCCCGCCGTCAGCCACGACTGGACCTTCCACGGGCCCGGGGCTACCGGCCAGGCGGCCGCCAACTGGACGGCGGGCTTCGGCCGCGGGCCCACGCCGCCCGCGCTCGTGGGCATCCGGGCGGCGGGGCCGGCCCGCGGCGCGCGCCGCCTCCTGGTGCTGGAGGAGTTCAAGACGGAGAAGAGGCTGTGCCGGATGTTCTACGCCGTCACGCTGCTCTTCCTGCTGCTCTGGGGGCCCTACGTGGTGGCCAGTTACCTGCGGGTGCTGGTGCGGCCGGGCGCCGTGCCACAGGCCTACCTGACGGCCTCAGTGTGGCTGACGTTCGCGCAGGCCGGCATCAACCCCGTCGTGTGCTTCCTGTTCAACAGGGAGCTCAGGGACTGCTTCCGGGCCCAGTTCCCCTGCTGCCAGAGCCCCCAGGCCGCACAGGCCGCGCTCCCCTGCGACTTGAAGGGCGTGGGACTGTGAGCTCCCCTGGCGCTGCCTTCCCTTTCGCCTTGGCCCGCGCATCTGTCCCCTCGGGCGGTGTCCGAGCTGCCTTCTGGATAACTCTGAAGTGGACCAACACCGGAACTGTGTAGAGCTGCGGTTCTTCTGCGGGTGGGGGTGGTGATGGCCGGGCGGGGTATAGGGGCGAATGGAAGGAGGGTTCTGTGTTCCAGTCCCACCCCAGCAGACCTTCTCCCGCCCCGGAAAGGCCCTGCGGTGACTTCGTCCTGGCCCTGGGGTCACTTGCTCCATGCCTGGTTACTTTCTCCTTTCTTCTAAATGGAGGCCAAAGTGATCGTCTTCCTGCGACATTTCCTCCAAGGAGCTGCCTTGGACGCCCTCAGGTGGCACTGCGTTTTGCCATGGACACGAGGAACCTGGGTGGGTGGGTGGGGGGCGGGGGTTGCACGGTTACATCTCTTGGGAATCTGCCGTTGGAAAGCAGGGGACCGCGGGAAGCTGTCTCACCCGCCTCCTGTGTGGCCCGCGACAGCGTGTGGCACGGGGTTGGGCAATCGCGTTCGGTGTTTGCTGTTGAATTTGAGGGGCAGACGTGGGAGTCGGTGGGGGAGGCAGTCGTTTTGCACGCAGTAACCAAGTCACGAGTCACATTTGGTTCCTAGTTGTCGCTACTGCAAACCGTGGGGCAGCTGCTCTCTGTATTATATCCGTCTCGAACGGAAGCATCTCTGTGCAATTGTGACTTCTGAAGGAGTGGAAAGTGTCTCGGTCAGTGGTGGTGTGGAGAAAGTACAGTACTGCATGCGTCCTGTGTGTTCCTGGTGGCTGGGCTCGGCCTGGGACAGGGAGGGCTCTGGGAACACAGTGCCAAACCGAGGTTGTTTAGGTACCTTTTTTTTTTTTTTTTGCCAATAAAAAAGTTAGTCATTCTATGGAAACGGCTTGTGGTTTGAGAAGCCCGGTTTTATTCTGTCTTATGAAATGCATTCCCACTTTGAAAAGTGTTCTTCTGTGGTTCATGGTATAAATGAATGGAATGGAAGGGTACCCTCCTGCTAGGAGACCAAGCATTTCCTTCAAGTGTTTGCTAGGTTAGGCTGTTTGTTCTACTGATGGTTGTTTTACAATTAATCATGGGAGCTGTCATTTTTAAATAATGTCTCTTTGCTAGACACCGTAATCTTAAACTGGAAGACTGCAAGTACTATACGATATTTTTTGCTTATAATGCTACATTTTTATTAATGTACCTTCCGTTTTGAGGATTTATATCTGTATTTCTCTTTGCATTATACAAATATACCAGTATTTTCACTCTGGAGTGGCTGTTGTGTTGTTATTGTTGTGTGAGCCGGGGCAGGGTACTCAGTGTGTAAAAGACGTGGTATTTTGCCCATGTGCTGTTAGCCTATTAGTGCACGATGCTTAGTTTAAAGTTTCGGAGTCTGAACACCAGCATCTCCAAGACATCTGGAGGCTTTCAAGGTCCAAGACAAAAATCTGAAAATAATCCCTCTAGAGGGAAAACAACTACAACTTTGAAACTTAGATAAACATAGAAAACATGAGTACCAGCAAAGTAATCATTTTGGTAAGCAGAATCTAAAGCGGTACAATAAATACACTGAACTTTATTTTTTGTTGGGAATAATGGAAAAGGGTGGCAAAAAAGTTTATGGAAATGTGTATTATGGACAAACTATGCATGGATCTCAGCATTTGTTGTGCCAAAAATAAACTTGCCTTTTCATGCCATTTTTCCATGAACTTTTTGAAGTAGTTTCATGAACTATTAAGTGTTCCGTCCGAGAGGTATTAAGTACTCAGTGTGGCCAGTGTATCCCTGGTACACAGGGAGCAGCGTTTTGTTTTGTTTTATGAAAGTTAAGCAGTCTTTGAAGACAGCTTCACGTTTGGGAAAGGTGAGTGACAGTTGCACTCGTTTTTCCTATGACTTAGATGCAGGTAGATGTCAATCATGCAGATGCCACTCAGTGGAAATCTCAGCCAGTCCTAAAACAGAGCACCCCAGGAAGGAAGTCTGTGCTCATCTAACCCTCCACTCCCCTGAGTGATCCACATTGCAGAAACAGCAGTTCCCAAGTCCATGTGATACTGGCAACAGGTGGCACTTGCCACGGCACAGAAACAACCCACCTTGGCAGACTCCTGAGTCGCTCCAGCCTCGGGCACACAACCTGTGGACCCCACATGGCCTTGAGTTCACATGACATTTTTTCCATAGGCAAATCTATAAACCAGAGGTTTGCAAATTTTTAAATTCATAAGAATTACTTTTAAGTGCCTGCATGGTCCAGAGACTCTTATTAGGATATATTGAGTTGGGAGCCAGAAGAAAACTCTTTTTTTTTTTGGGTGGGGGGTTGTTTATTTGAAAGGCAGAGTACAGAGAGAGAGGGAGAGAGAATATTCCATTTGCAATGGCTAGGGTTGGGCCAGATCAAAACCAGAAGCCAGGAACTCCATCTGGGTCTCCCACATGGGTACATGGGCCCAAGCACTTGGGCCATCTGCTGCTGCTTTCCCAGGCTCATTAGCAGGGAGCTGAATTGGAAGTGGAGCAGCCAGGATTTGAACTGGCAACCACATGGGATGCTGGCATTGCAAGTGGCAGCTTAACCTGCCACACCACAATACCGGCCCCAGAAGAAAGCATTTTTATCAAGTTCTTCGGTTGCTTGGAGATATCCAAATCTGTGTCCAGACGTAATTGACTTTAGACTTGATGTGTAAAAACTTGGCTACTGTGTTGGGTTTTTTGTTTTTGTTTTTTTTTTAAATTCTGATTGGATGAGAGGAGGCAAGATACCCAGTAGAGTTCAGGTGATAGTAACAAGAAATTAACAGCCAACTACAAAGGAAAAAGAACCCAGCTGTTGAAGAGAAAGTAGTGTATAAGGCAAAAAGTCCCTGGAACTTTGTGGGCTTTGGGGATCAGTGTGTGATTAGCATGTGCTTTGGTGGTTAATTATGCCGATTAAAATGTCATCAAGGGAGGGTTGGCTGTGTCCAGAACCCTCTGCTCTTGTATTGGGACAGGGACAGTGTATATGGGGAAGATCACCATTCAAACAGCTCATTTTGTTTATTTGGGAAGTTAACTTGGCATGTCTTCCCCAGAGTGAGATAAACGAGCTATCCCATACTTGAAGCAATGGAAGATAGATTGCTTGTACATAAATCTTCATCTGCATCTCCGTGGCATGGAATTATGGGATTTAAAATGAGCATTTTTAGGTCTTTTGATAGCTTATGTCAGATAGCTTTGCAGAAACTCTAAATTTACACCAGACATAGTCACTTTTTAAAAAAGTGTTCCAATCAAAATGAGGAAACACATGTTAATAACATGATTCAGTTCTCTTTTTCCACTCTTCAGCTTTGATAATCTTGGAAGTTCTGCCCTATTGGTTTCTACTTTTTCTTTTCCCCTCACTTTTTTCTTTCTTTGCACTCTTTTCCTCTCTCCGTCTCCCCCCCCCCCCTTTTTTTATCATGTCTTCCAGTTTTTAAAAAGAAAGTACAAGACAATTATTTCAGCCAAGTCTTTGGTCTCATCACCAGTCCCCTACATTCTCAAGTGCCCTGTCCCTTAAGAGGCAGCAGAATCCTAAGAGAAAGGGCCGACTTGGGATTTAATTTTGCATGTAGTGGCATTGGGTGGTGGCATCAGGTCTACCCACAACCCTCAGGGCCTGCAGGCCCAAGTAGAAAAGAAACCTCTTAGTCTACCGCAGAGGCCTTTTGTGGTCTGGCCTCTCCACCACCCAGACGTCCTCCCCCGCCTTGTACTCCCATCTTCCCTTTCTTGGGCTCCCTTTGCACAAGCACTCCACTCCTCCTGCCCCAACCCAGGAGTTCCTCACCAACCCTTGAGTGCACCTGTATCTCTGTGAGCCCAGGTCCTAGACAGGCTCCGGGTCTGAGACTTTTGGGAGCTTTTCGGGTCCCAGCTGTGCCCCCTGGGCTCCCACAGTGCCATATGTTTACCTCCATGAAGTCTACACTATACCCGTGCACACCTCTGGCTCCAGGCTCCCTCCAGCCTCACCTCCTCCACGGCCTTCTCAGGCCTTGAACTCAAGTCACTCCAAGTTGCAAGCGGTGCCCTGAGCAGAACATCCTACACCACCCCTCACGCCTTTGCATGTATTGTTCCTTATGCCCGAAGTCCTCGCCACCCCGTGCAGACAGAAAGGGTGAACTCCCAGCCTCAACAGGGAGGAGGAGATGGTGCCAGTACACACACTACAGTGTTTGCAAGGCACCAAGCTCAGGCATTAGGTCCAGCACCATGGCAGGCTGAGCAGCAGACTCACTGGCCCACGGGCATTTGACGTGGTCTGTGTGCCCTGAAGCAGCCAGTGTTACATTATAAATTGCAGTGGATCCAAAATGCGGCTGGCTGTCCCTTCACCTGGCAGACAGGTCACTGTGTGGACTGCAGGGCTCCTGAGCCATCTCCACTCATTCACAATCTGCACCCCGGCTGTTTCCAGAGTTAAAAAGCACAACAGGCTGGCGCCGTGGCTTAACAGGCTAATCCTCCGCCGTGCGGCGCCGGCACACCGGGTTCTAGTCCCAGTTGGGGTGCCGGATTCTATCCCGGTTGCCCCTCTTCCAGGCCAGCTCTCTGCTATGGCCCGGGAGTGCAGTGGAGGATGGCCCAGGTCCTTGGGCCCTGCACCCGCATGGGAGACCTGGAGAAGCACCTGGCTCCTGGCTTCGGATCAGCGCGAAGCGCCGGCTGCAGCGGCCATTGGAGGGTGAACCAGCGGCAAAAAGGAAGACCTTTCTCTCTGTCTCTCTCTCTCTCTCACTATCCACTCTGCCTGTCAACAACAACAACAACAACAACAAAGCACAACAAAAAGAAATGTGGTCTGAGTTCAGGGGGTTCTTCATGAGTTTTCTCTAACTTGAACAAAACGTCTGGGATTTCCCTCAGCCCATAAAGAGAGCCCTGTTGGTTGCTGGGTGAACATGGGACCCTGGGAACCACAGCAGTCAACTTGTAACCAGGAAAAGAGCAACTCAACCCAGTGAAGGTAGCAGAAGAGAGAAATTTAAAGTGCAGGCACTCGATTAAACCTTAGTCAGCTGCTTAACCAAAGAGGCAGCCTTTTGATAAGTATTTATGGCCCGCACTGTGTTCACACCTTTTTAAAGTATTAGGCTTAACTGATTTCTTCTAATTATCAGACTATCTTGCTGTGCTTCTATGAGACCAACCTGGCCATGGAGAAAGCATGAAACAGATTGGACACGTTTTCTTAGATTGAGGTAAGTTCAGAAGATTAACAAGTACCGATTACTAGAGGAGTTGTGTTTCATTGCACTTTGTAAGACCTGTTTGATCATCAGAGGCATAAAAACCTTTTTTGAAGTCATAAATCCAGTTCCTGGAACCTGGAAAACCAGCTGAATGAAACCTCCAAGAAGCCAAGGAGAAGGCAGTTTTTGTGTTGGACCGTGCAGGAGGACACGGGGTTAGGAAGGCACACTTTTCCTAATGAAGAGTTAGCCAGCTAATTGGGGAAACTTGGCAAGGGACCCCAGACTATAAAGCAAGGGAGGTGCCAGCGAGGGAATCTGGCTAGAGCGCCTGGGGCTAAGGCGGAGATCAGAAAGCACAGTGGAGTGTCTGCTTACCCGACTGCCTGGAGAAGAGGAAACCAGGAGTGGAACGAAAACTGTCCAGGTCCCATCTTCCCTGCCTCCTGGGTTTTAACATTTTGTTCGGACTCCTTCTGCCCTCTTCTTGCTCTTATTATCCGTTTTAAAAAGACGGGTCTCTAAGCTAAGAGAAAACCCGTGGAATTCTCCCTTCGAAGAAGAAGATTCTATCGCAATGTTCACAGTGCCAGTGAGGAATGCGGGCATTTTAATGCAGGAAGTTTGTGATAGACAATCTTGTGGCTGGAAGAGCCAGCAAAGAGGCCGCTGATGAGTAAAGTCAGAACTGAACAGGAATCAGACAGGGAGCCCCCCGAAGGGCTCCCCAGCCCTGGCGAAAGCACGGGCAAAGTTTACACGACAGAGGAAGACGTTCCATGCTTTATTTTAAGGGGACGGCGAGCAGGGAGAAAGGCGTAGTAGGTGCCCAACCGACCAGTATCCTGATTTCAGACATTAAAGATAAATAAACAGCTTGAAGCTGACATCTCAAAGGCTGAAGCCTTTAATTCACTTGGGGTTACACGGAGAAATCATACAAAAAAATGTTTGATGTTGCAACGTCAAGGCACAAATGCGATACTCTTGCTTCTCAGTGGCATTCAGGAGACAGAGAGATGAAAGCTCCTGCTACCCGGCTTCTAGGAGAAACCATCCAGTCATTTACCCGTGAGGCTGTAAGGGGCCTGCCCGCTCTAGGTGGGGAACACGCACACTGCTGAAAAGGCGTGAATCTTAACGTTTCCTCAATACATTCGTATTCGTGGAAATCTTATTTTCTCCTGGGAAATGCTATCTGAGAGGCACACGCTCTTTTCTGGTGGGAACCTGCGCTGGAGCCTGGAGAGCCCACGAAATGGTCTCATGCTCCCTAGGACACAGACACACAGCAATTCTGAAGGGCTCCGAAAGGTCAGTTACGTTCCGCGCCGACCTAACGCATCCCATATTGAAAGAATTCTCTAGGAACCATGGCATTTAAAATGCACGAGGAGATGAAGCGTTTCCTTGTCTTTCTCATCTGACACGTTCCTCTTCCCCCGCTACTTCCCACATAGTCTCCGACTGCTGACCTCCATGCCTGACACAGCGCTGGGCTGTCACAGGTGCTCATTCTGCAAATTGATGTACAGAGTGGAACTGTACAGTGTGGAGTTCTTTTAACCCACACTCACCATCAGCCTGATTTGCATATCTATCTCAAGGAATTATGGGATACCCGAAGCTATTTCTAGAATTTGATTTGCATAATGGCTCTCATCCTTTATGAGTATGATGACATGTGGTCTGACAAAGGGTTTTTAAAAAATTTGTAAGTTACCTTATACGTTTTATAGATCTGAGAATTAAATATAACCTGTCTATTGAAAGGAACACAATTATACACAGACGTGATTAATCTTCTGCTAATGGCATATTACTTTTGCTGGTCTGAAAAACAGCTTTGTGAACTGAAAGTTTGTCATTTAAAATTGATGCTTTTTTTCCCCCTGAACACCTTTCAGCAAGATGAAAATTCACTTAAGCATTATAAGAAAATTTATAGTGGCAATGAGCCTCAGTGACCGTCCCTGTTGCCAAAATTTTGTTTTTTAAAGCTTATTTTTATTTATTTAGAAGGCAGAGTAACAGAGAGACACCTACCAGTTCACTCCCCAAATACCTGCAACAGCTGGGGCTGGGCCAGGCTGAAGCCAGGAGCCAGAAACTCCAGCCAGATCTCTCACGTGCGTGCTAGGGACCCAAGAAGTGGAGCCATCACCTGCGGCCTCTCAGGGCACAGCTCAGCTGGAAACTGGATGGGAAGCAGGGGCGGGCTTGATCCCAGGCACCCCAACATGGAATGTGGGCATCCTAAATGGTGGCTTAACCCACTGTGCCCCAAGGCCCGCCTGGGTGCCACAGTGACTGCCTCCCAAAATTCCTTAATCCACGGGTAGGTGACACCTTTTAGAGTCTGGAACATTGGCTACAAGATGATGGAGTCACACATTTCTCAGTGTTTAGAAACAAATGCTCGTGACCGAAATATATACGTGAGAGTAATCATGACTAATTTGGAGATTCTTCCTTCATTTGGTTATCAGGTTCTCATTAAATATTAGCTCAGGTTGTAAGAACAGATTTTGTACTTGCCATTTGGACAATGACAGCTCTCGGGCATCCATCCCTTCGGCCCTGTACCTGACCAGGAACAACCCCAACAAGTAGCCTCAGCGTGGCTCTACCTCTTGCCTACAGTAAAAGCTAAAACCAACCTTGCCATCTTGCTATTGGTGCCTACTCTGACTCTGGCCTTCTCTGCTCTTGCCAGAAGATCCCAGTAAGCCCTGGTGTTTGACCTCTTGCAGTCCCAACCTTGACACCAATTTCACCTAGGTAGGGGTGTGGTTGGCTCCACCCTCTGCAGGGCAACCACTAAACAAGAGCAGAAAAGCGTTTCTTTGCAAGATAACAAGATGAAGTATGAAGCATAACAAAATGAGATGTTTCTGAATAGAATTATTCTATGTATTGTTTAGGGCCAAGTGGGAGTGCTTTAACAAAGAAACTTAAGGGTGGTTTATGTCTCCCTGGCTTGCAAGACCATCCGGAACTCAGCCCTTCCAGCTTCACCAAATGCCCTCACTCTCTGAGTCCTGTGTAGCCAGATTCCTTGTTGCATCTCCCAATGGAGAGGAATGGAGTGAGGCTTTTTTTTTTTTTTTTTTTTTTTAAGTAAATGAGGCAGCTGGCTTCTGCTCACATTGCACTCCTAAGAAGTTAAGTCACATAGCTGCACTTGGGCAGCTGGTAAATGCAATCTGTGGGTATCTAGACGCATGGCCAGGGACCGAGCTAAAATTACACCAGAGAGAGAGAGAGAGAGAGAGAGAGAAATGGGAGAGAAAGGAGAAAGAGCAATAGAGTAAGATAGAACACAGTGAAAATGAATAAATGAATGCATGCGGAAGACTACAGCCTACCAGGCTTATCTTCCAACCAGGGACTTCCCCTCCAACCTCCCACCCCACTCCCCGCTAAGTAAATCTATTTTTCTCTCTTTTCTCTTCTTCTTCTTCTTCTTTTTTAAACACAGGCTACTTTATTTATTTGAAAGGCATAGCTACAGAGAGGCAGAGGCAGGGAGAGAGAGAGAGAGAGGTGTCCTCCATTCCCTAGTTCACTCCCCAAATGGCCACATAGCTGGTGCTGGGCTGATCCGAAGCCAGGAGCCAGGAGTCTACTCCAGGTCTCCCACATGGGTGCAGGGGCCCAAGCGCTTGGGCCATCTTCTACTACTCTCTCAGGCCATAGCAGGGAGCTGGACTGGAAGTAGAGCAGCCAGGACTCAAACCGGTGCTCATGTGGGATGCCAGCACTGCAGGCAGCAGCTTTACTTGTTGTGCCATAGTGCTGGCCCCTGGCTAAATAAATCTTCAAAAAATTAATAGAGGATGTTTTTTCTTTATTGTCCAAAGGACTAACAGTTTCAGACAATATTTAACTCTAAAAACCAATCACAGCCTTAGGGTAGTATTCCTCTGCAAGTCTATTATATTTTGATTCAAAAATTTATTTATTTGAAAGAGCAAAAGAGAGAGAGAGAGAGAGAGATCTTCCACTTACTGGTTCACTCTCCAAATGCCAACAACAGCCTAGGCAGGATCAGGCTGAGCCAGGAACTGTTTCCAGGTCCCACAGGGGTGGCAGGGACCCAACCACTCGAGACATCAGCTGCTATCTCTCAGGGTGCACATGCGCAGGAGGCTGGAATGAGGAACAGTGCCAGAACTCAAACTCAAGCACTGCTATGGGATGTGCGTGTCCCAAGTGGTGTCTTAAACACTGTACAAACATCTACCCTAAGTCTCTTCAACTTCAAGCAAAAAAAAAAAAAAATCATCTTTTTATAGGAGCAAATATTCAGTCATGTGCATATTCTGGGACTCAAATATTTTGCTCCTCATTCTGAACTCCAACTTGGGATTTCAAAGAGTAAACATTTAGGATCTTTGCCATGCCTGGGGATGCAAGCCGGGAACCGCCATTAAAGCAAAAGGGAGCTGTGTTGTTGATAACACCCACGAATGTGGCTGTCTTTCACACAGGGAATGGTGACTAAGGGGCCCAGCAAGAAAAGATTGGCTTTAAGACAGTGCAGAAGGGCTGCAAGGAGCAGCAGAGCTGGGGCAGGGTTGGCACTGAGATGAGATGGTGTGACAACGTAGGAGGCTTCCTTACATAATCGGTTTCTGTTTACCTCTATGTTTAAAACAGCCACATAAAAGTTTGTGTTGATTTGCTTGTTTTTAAGAATCAACCAAATGCACAGATGCCAGCCTCAGTCTGGTCTGGAAGGAAACTCAGCTCACGAAACTTCAACAATCACTCGAATATAACTTAATAAAGCACAATTTCTCCCAATTTTGCTTGTAAAGCAAGTTTCTGCCACAAAAACATTTTTCATAAGTTACATCACGTTTTAATCAAGACGATGAAGATCTGTGTTTAAACAATGCGGAAATTTGATTAGAAGTGCCCTCTTAAGATGTGAAAACATTCATCTGTGATTGGATTTATTTTATCTGAGCCCTTGCCTTCAGGTTTAAGGAGTAACTTAGAAAAATTTCTCCCTTGAAACTCTAGACAACAAAGCTGACAGATAGCTGCTATTTCTTTGATCAAATATGTAAACCGTATCAAACGTTTCCCTTTCTACCACTTTACATGCAAAATGTTTTACTTTGACTTTTTAAGAAAAATAATTTACTTGAGAGGCAGAGAGAGAGAGCGCGAGCGAGCAAGCAAGCTGTCGTTAGTTCAATCGCAATTGTTTCCAACAGCCCATCGTGGGCCAGGCTAGGAGCTGGGAACTGAATCCATGTCTCTTGCAGGTGGTAGGAACCCAATTACCTGAGCCATCATCACTGCTTCCCAGGGTCTACATTAGTGAGAACTGGAATCAGCAGTTGGAGCCACGGCTCCAACTCAATTGCTTGGCCAAATGCCTGCCACAATCTTTGGTGGTATACGTACATTGTATTGGAATGCTTACTTACTCTGATGTATTCAGTCACAGCGTGGTCCAACATTGTACTTTACAGAGCATTTTGCTGATTTATGGGCCCAGTCAAGGAGAATAAAAATCCTGAGATGTGTGGGGAAGGGATGGGCAGAGGGGAGCCTCTGTTTGGAGTTCGGGAACTGGGTACTGTGGAAGGGGTCGCTCCACTCAAGCACCCAAGGGGGCTGTGTGCCAGTCATTAGGACCCAGGCCTGCCTCCCCGACCCCATTCTAGGGCCCTGTGCACTTACTCATGCCAGAAGCTGCGGAACTGCCCCTGAAATCCTCATGTGGGGGCCCTCTGGGCCTTCCTTCCGTCCAGGGCAGAAGAAACTGGAGTCACTGGTGCCAAGGACCGCAGGACCCTCCTATGGTGCCTCTCTGACTTGGCTACAACAGTGTGCCATCAGACAGTGTCGCCAGCTGAAATAGTCTTTTCTGCAGATGTGTGGTCTTTATTCTTGCCCAATGTTTCTCAACCTTGGGGTCCATCAAGGAGCTCTTAAAAAAGGCCAGCACCCAGGCCTACTCCAGAGGGACGGAATCAAAATCTCTGAGAGTGGTGGATGATGGGAAGATGGAAAAGATACTTCAAGAACAGAATTCACAGCCTCTCTACTTTTGGAGAAAAAATGCTCTCAAAGTACCTGAACCACACCAAATAGACATAGCAGCAGTTGGGGTGGGTTCATAATACTTAATTAACATGGCCGGCGCTGCGGCTCAGTAGGCTAATCCTCTGCCTGCAGCACCGGCACACCGGGTTCTAGTCCCGGTTGGGGTGCCGGATTCTGTCCTGATTGCTCCTCTTCCAGTCCAGCTCTCTGCTGTGGCCCGGGAGGGCAGTGGAGGATGGCCCAGGTCCTTGGGCCCTGCACCTGCATGGAAGACCAGGAGAAGCACCTGGCTCCTGGCTTCGGATCAGCGCGGTGTGCCAGCTGCAGCGCGCCGGCTGCAGTGGCCTTAGGGGGGTGAACCAACAGAAAAGGAAGACCTTTCTCTCTGTCTCTCTCACTATCCACTCTGCCTGTCAAACAAAAATAAAAACAAACAAACAAAAAAATAAACTTACTTAACAATCATCTTGTTAAAACCACCATGTTTAGGATACACTAAAAATGCTGCACCATAATTAAGATTATATGAAGGTAACTCAGAAAGTTCATGGGAAACGTGCATTACGAAAAAGCTATGAATAGCTTTCCAAATCATTTGCACCACAATAAGCTTATATATAATTTACAAATGTGGCAATTGCTCATTATTAGTAAATTTACTTTTTATTTACTTGAAAATCAGAGAGAGAGAGAGAGAGAGAGAGAGATCATCCATCCACTGATTTACTCCCCAAATGCCTGCAACAACCAGATCTGGGCCAGGCCAAAGCCAGGAGCCAGGAACTCCAATTGATTCTCCCACATGAGTGACAAGAACCCAACTACTGAAGTCACTGCCTGCTGCCTTCCAGGACGCACATTAGCACGAAGCTGGAATCACAAGCAGAGCTGGGATCCAAACCCACACATTCTGACACAGGAAGTGAACATCCCAAGTTGTGTTTTAACTGCTGCACCGAACACTGGTCCTTTATCTTTTAATTCCATTTCTTCTATGAACTTTTTGAAGTATCTTTATATACCTAAAAATCACTGAGCGGGGCTGGCACTGTGGCGTAGTGGGTTAAGCCACCACCTGCAACACCGGTATGCCATATGGGCGCCAGTTTGATTCCTGGCTGCTCCACTTCCAATCAAGCCCCCTGCTAATGTGCCTGAGAAAAGCAGCACAAGATGACCCAAATGTCTGAGCCCCTGCACCCATGTGGGAGACCTGGAAGAAGCTCCTGGCTCCTGGCTTTGATCTGGCCCAGCCATGGCTGCTGTGACCACCTGGCAAGTGAACTAGTGGATGGAAGATATTTTCTCTCTCTCTCTCTCTCTTTCTTCCCATCTCTCCATAATTCTTCCTTTCTAATAATTTATTTTTTTTGACAGGCCGAGTGGATAGTGAGAGAGAGACAGAGAGAAAGGTCTTCCTTTTTGCCG
Source organism: Lepus europaeus (assembly GCF_033115175.1). Classification (NCBI taxonomy): domain Eukaryota; kingdom Metazoa; phylum Chordata; class Mammalia; order Lagomorpha; family Leporidae; genus Lepus; species Lepus europaeus. The sequence goes on from NC_084835.1 coordinate 46,192,406, forward strand.
TTGGTTCACCCTCCAATGGCTGCTGCGGCCGGCGCATAATGCTGATCCGAAGCTAGGAGCCAGGTGCTTCTCCTGGTCTCCCATGCGAGTGCAGGGCCCAAGCACTTGGGCCATCCTCCACTGCCTTCCTGGACCATAGCAGAGAGCTGGCCTGGAAGAGGGGCAACCGGGATAGAATCCGGTGCCCCAACTGGGACTAGAACCTGGTGTGCCGGCGCCGCAAGGCGGAGATTAGCCTGTTGAGCCACGGCGCCGGCCTTCTAATAAATTTTTTTTAAAAAAATCACTGACAGCAGACTTTAAGTGTTCCTATCACAAAAAAAAAAAAAAAAAGTATGTGAGGCGATACATGTTAATTAGCTCAATTCAGCCATTACCCAGAGTATATATGCTTTAAAACATTCGGTTGTACATGATAAATATATACCTTTTTATTTATCAATTGAAACCTTTAAAAACACTGGGAGAGATACAACCCGGTCTCATGTACGAGGGAGCACTGGGTCTTAGCAAACTGGAGAAAAACAGCAGAGTGTAAGGGATGTTTTGCGGCTATCACCTGAAGCACTCGGCCACGTGGAAGCAGATCCTACAAGATCACCAGTGAACTCCGCAGAGACCCCTGCTGAATACCAAAGATGACCTCTTTAAAAAAACTTGGTCCCCAAGTTTAACCTTAAAAACAAAGCTAGGGAAGAAAGAGCCAAGATACCTGATGCTAAAGCAGATGAAGAAGAGAACTGGTTCAGGTGCTTGATCTAGCACCAGCCCGACCTGGTCACCAAAGGACCACGTCAAAACACTGGCAAGGATGGAGATGTTAGACAGGAGGGTTTGGAAGCAAATCGTCTTTGGCATAAACTCTTCCTGCCCCCCCCCCCCCAAAAAAAGTTGCTCTTAATAAAAGGTTGAAGTCGAAAGCGACAGGTTTCACGAAAGTCAACACTGGCAATGAAATCCAAAGGTCCACTGGGTTTGCTCATCAGCTTCTGGCACAAGCTCTGTCTGGACCTGAGAGAGTGATGGAATGCGTCCACCGCACTCTCACGGGAGCGGACTGCTGGCTTGGCTGCTCTTGTGTCAATCCCCACCTTGCCTTACCTCGGAGGAACTCTGGCCTCTGCAGTGCCGACACCCGGGGGACATCATCCTAGGAACTGCAAGGAGCAGCACTGGAACAGCCTTGGGAGTGCAAGCCTCGGCTGCTTTGCATAAAATTGCTTTAACAAGTCTCTGAGAAGCAGGAGTGTAAGCTTTGGGAAACCATCACTTGAAAGGTGTTAATTCCGGGAGCCAGTTAAAACATAATCGTGAATTAGAACTGTACACTAAAAGTAAGAACCATCACTTGGGGGAAAGATTGTGCGATGGTGTGGACTTGACTTCAGGGTCCCCACCAAGGGTTCATGCATTTAAATGTAATCCCTAGTGAGGGGTATTAGCAAGTAGGAGCAGGACCCACCACAGTGCTCAGCAGTGGGGGCCTCTGGAAGGTGATCAGGATTAGCTAAGATCCTCAGTGTGCAGCCACCATGACTCACCTTGGTGGCTTTGTGAGAAGAGGGAGAGACCAGGAGGGACACACACAGGTACACTCCCCGTCTCCTGCCACATGAGGCTCTGTGCTGTCCCCCGACTCTGCCAGCCATGGGCCCAGAACCTCCAAAGCTGTGCGCTGACACATCTCTCTCTGCTTCATAGCATCGCCCAGTCTTCAGTGTTTTGTCCTAAGGAAAGCCGCAGGGACGAACCCCAGCACAAGGAGGAACTGACGAAGCTCTGCTCTTCTGTAGATGGCTCCTAGTCGGTGGGTACAGTTCTCAATTTGCTACACAAACTTCACATCCCTTCTCTTCATCCTGTACTTGTAGCCTACCCCTTGAGGTAACAATTTTTTAAACATGGGGTTGACAAATGTCAGAGCAAAGCCTTCTGAGCTTGTTATGTTTTTAACATTTAAGGTAAAAATGGATGACTGAGGCAATTACATTTTCACTACTGATAAAAAAAAAAAAAAAGATGCCTTGCACATTATATGAAAACAAATTTCACAAAACTGCTGAAGTGCCTACTTCTACACCCCTAACTCCACTTGTTGAAGTCGACTTTTTCCCAAGAAACTCACTGAGGAATGTTTTTTCAACACAAGCTAAACTGAACCAAAAATAATACTTTCCTAACCAAGTATGCTCATTAAAAATGTACAGCAGAATTCCATGCATTTACAGGATGTATGTTAAGCCGACGGGTACAATTACACCCAGTGTGCCATTTTTAGCCCTGGCTAAGTAAACAACAAAAAGGACAGGGTTTTCTTTTCTTTTCTTTTTCTTTTTGGAAATGGTTGGTGGGTTGGCATGGGCAAGTTTATTCGGTTAGACACATTTCTTCAGTTGTTTATTTGCAACACTGACTAAATTGGCAATACTTGGTGGGTTTTTGCAAGGCCTGCCTCTGTTGGCATCACCGCACAGGTAGCACCCAGCACCCCGCCTTTCTGCCCAGGGTGCACACTCCCTCTCTTCGCGCTCCATCCACACGAGGAGACCCCACAAGACCGTTCCTGACTACAATTAGCTCTGCCTGTCATAATTGCCCTTCATGCTCCAAAACTTCACTGATTTGCACATTGTTTATTTTTTTGTAGGTGGGACCTTAAAAGGCATGCAAACAGAACTCTTCTGCGTGTCCAATGAGAATGCACATCCCCTCAGGGCCGTCTGACCAACGCTGGAGTTTTCACTTGGTTTTTCCAAGGTGTGCTATATAGAAATGTGCTTGTAATAAAAACTGACGAGACGCATGACAAAAATAAGGATTATAATATTAAAATAAATCAAATGATATACAGTACTGTCATAATTCTGATACAGAATTTTAACACAGCAGTTATTGATACAGGTACAAATGGCGGGATGTCAGGCAATCCATTACAATAAACCTTTGGGTTAGAAATAAAGTGTACAAGACAACTTAATATCAATGTAAAAAAAAATCGGGAACTAGTGTCATGCCAGATTAAAATCAATACTTCCTCTTCAGGTGACATTTTTTTTTATTTTTTTATTTTTTTTTATTTTTATTTTTTATTTTATTTTTTATTTTTGACAGGCAGAGTGGACAGTGAGAGAGAGAGAGACAGAGAGAAAGGTCCTCCTTTTGCCGTTGGTTCACCCTCCAATGGCCGCCGCGGTAGCGCGCTGTGGCCGGCGCACCGCGCTGATCCGATGGCAGGAGCCAGGTGCTTATCCTGGTCTCCCATGGGGTGCAGAGCCCAAGCACTTGGGCCATCCTCCACTGCACTCCCTAGCCACAGCAGAGAGCTGGCCTGGAAGAGGGGCAACCGGGACAGGACCGGTGCCCCGACCGGGACTAGAACCCGGTGTGCCGGCGCCGCAAGGCGGAGGATTAGCCTGTTGAGCCACGGCGCCGGCTCAGGTGACATTTTTTAGAACATTTTTAGCTAGGAGACCAAAAAAATAATAAACTTAAGGAAAAAAAATGTAATAGGCATTGAAAAAGAAGTCACCTATTTAAAAAAAAAAAACCCTCATCTAGAAATCTGGACTAAGTTAATTCGGTTTCCCATTCTTTCTGTCCTCACACCAAACAGCAGAGCTGAAGGCCATGTGGACAGACAGGTGAAGGAATGTTCCAGAGACACTCCCAAGGCCCACCACATAAGACGACTCTGGCCAGCCCCAGCTGACCACGCATGCGTCACTGCTCAGGGAACCAGACAAAAAGCTCACTTCTCTCCGCGATGCTGCCAGTGAGACAGGGCTACACTTCACAGGGCCAGAGGGGTGGGAAGGGAGACGGAGAGGGACAGTGAGGGCTCACAGCCCTCCGAGGAGAGGTCAGGAGACCCAGAGGGGGTGCTCAGTGCGCTGGGGCGGGGGTGAGGTGGAAGGGCTACGAAAGAACCCTGCTGTGACAAAACATCACAGTCTTCCTTGTCTCCTATTTGTGGAAATGGGTACACTACTGGCATCGAAAGCAGCCCGATCAAGCCAAAATACAAACCACTTGCATAATGCCTTGTACTTTCTGTTTCTATTCAGAATTAAAATTCCCTTCCAATGGAAAAAAAAAATCAGAAATCCAAGAAATCCAATGTGGCTTGGACAGAGGAGGAAGCAAGAGCATCTCTTTCTGGCACAGTGTCTGTTTTGGCACAATCACAAGAAACACTTGACACATACCATGTGGCTGTTCACATTCAAAGTTTCTACTCTAAAGTGATTACTTTCGGGCTAAGCAAATGTATCGGTTGAATGAAGTCCGTAAACAGGCCAAGCCCGGCAGACACGGGCAAGTGTGGTGCATCCGCCGCCCAAAAAACGGTACCTGAAAGACAAGAAGAAAACAGATGCTGAGTCGGGGCAGGAAACGTTCCCAAACCAAGCAGACCTTTCTTGAGATCTGTGAGGAGGGATGGCTGGTGCTCCCTGTTGTCCCTTCCCATTGCTACTCACCTTCTGGGTCGATACTGTAATCGCACCCATTCTACAGATGGGAGTCTGAGCAAACAGAGCAAGTCACACATGGAGAATCTGAAGCTTGGCTGGCAGTTTGAACCAGTGGGAGCACACTCCTTTGCTGCCTTTTTCTTCTTCTTGGATTTCTTTTTTGGGGCTGCCTTGTTACTGAAGAGCCCAGTATCATGGCCACAACCACAGCTATTCAATGAGCACATAGACATTCTGACTCGAGAAATACTTGCATAAATTCACACATGAGTGCACAGATGCCAGCAGTCAAAATGCTGGGGAAAAGCTTGAAGAGCCACAGAGGACAAACAGGGAAGGGGGCAAGCTCAACTTATACAAATGAGATAGGGGCCAGTGCTGTGGCGCAGTAGGTCAGGCATCCGCCTGGGGCGCCGTCATCCCGTATGGGAGCTGGTTGAGTCCTGGCTGCTCCAGTTCCATCCAGCTCAGTTGCTGTGGCCTGGGAAAGCAGTCAGTACAAGATGGCCCAAGTGCTTGAGCCCCTGCACCTGCGTGGGAAACCTGGAAGAAGCTCCTGGCTCCTGGCTTCGGACTGGCCCAGCTCTGGCCATCGCAACCATTTGGGGAATGAACCAACAGATAGAAGACCTCTCTTTGTCTGCCTCTCAAGTGAATAACTAAATCTTTTAAAAGACAATGAGATAAACCTGATCCCGCTGGCCTGGGGGTACCCAGCAGCGCAAAGCCAGCTTCCCTCTGAGCCACTCTAAGATCATAGCACGTGTGCCCAGGAAGCTGGGGTGAGGGGCATCAGCCAGGGACAGCGTGGTGATTCTCCGCACCAGTGGCAAGTAGAGGACACGCAAAACAAACGCGAGTCTCCCAGCACCTGGATGTTCCCTGGAGACAGCTGCACCCAGGCCTGGGGACATACTACAGCCAGTCGGACGGGATGGCTCCGAGTCAGGGCACTGTGAGAGAGGCAAGCTGGTACAGACTCGTGCCTCGCAGACCCTTCTACACGCATTCTTCCTGCTTCCCGGATCTGATGCCTCACTGTGCACCGCTCCAATGTGCTTCCTACCCTGGTCTGCCGAGAGAGGCCGCCCCACACCAGGGTTCTGGGGTGCGACGCCCCAATGCCTTCCACACAGGTGTCTCCAGGCAGTAAGGCAGGCCCTCTGCGGACAGCGGCAGAACCATTCTGGCCTTACTTTTGGGATGAACCCGATAGCATAGGTGCGGCTCTATGATGGCCCCACAACGTAAAGGCTGTGTTTGAGCCTTTTGGCGGGACTGTGTTCATAGTCTTCTTACCTCCTTTTCCTTTTTCTCCACTTCCTCTTTCTTCCCTCCTGCCTGCCATTTCCAAGATGGCTCTGGAAGGGCCAGGGAGATGATGGAGATCAATACAGGCAAAGGGAACGAAGAGAAGTGGCAGGGCAGGGTATGTGTGTGATGAACGGGCAGAGCAGGACATACCCAAGCCAGCCCAGTTTCCTCTGTCCTTCCAATACATCACTGGGGGCTCATTGCTTCCGAGGTTCCAACAACAGTCTACACAGAGGCTCGGTGGCCACTGGCCAAATGTAGACTGTGTTCAGAGTGGTTCTGTCGCTGTGTGAGTCCCAGGGTGCCATGCTGGCCGCCTCATTCATAGCCAACAAGATTCCACCAGAGGAGGTGGGTGCAGCCAGATCAGCTTAGATAATTACAAGCAGACAGGATGTGAAGCGATCATCAATGACCTTTATAATCCATTCTGACCTTGGGACTTGGAGAGTTCCTTGTTCCCCAAGCCTAAACATTTGTTTGCATGGGCCAGTGGGTTTCAGCAATGGGTGATTCTGTCCCCAGGGGACACAGGGCACTCTCCAGAGACATTTCTGTTTGCCATAACTGGGGGAGGGGGTTGTCATTAGCATCTCGTGGGTAGAGGCCAGGGATGCTGCTAGACATACAACCAAGAATGATCTGGCCCAAACTGCTGAGGCTGAGAAAACGGACTACAGGCACCAACATCCAAGGAACACGAGCCCGGAGGGACAGAAGCAGGCTGACAATGAGCATCATCTCAAACTGTCATAAACGGACACCTCTCATCCACCTGCTCGGCAGATACTCACCGAGCGCCACCAACGTATCGGCCCCTGCTCTGGGTTCTAAGCACACGGCAATGAGCCAGATGGGAAGGGCACCTCCCCAGCATGGAGCTTACATTTTAATGATGCAAGAACAAAGAGGAGGGCTGTCAGCCCTGTGAAAGCCACAGGAAAGAAAGACCCGCCCTGGGTCAGGTCTCAGAAGGCGGCACGCGTCTACAGCCCAGAGCCAGATTTCCGCTGTGTTGTGAGACCTGCTCAGTGGCTTCCTTCTGAAGCAAAGGGAGGTGACCCACTGGAGCCACCCAGCTAGAGACGGACAGTGCTCGGAGCCAGATAGTCAGGTGCAGCTCCGTCTTCCCCCAGAGCTGGGGGGAGGGGAACCAGTTCCAGCTGATGAGCTTGTAGCCCCTGGCCTGCTACAGAGAAGACAACAAGGAAATGCCTGTCAATATCTCCTCTACGCTTCCCCAACCCCTGCATGGACCAGGAATCCCCTTCCCTCACGGTCAGTGGGTAGCCATCCCAGACAGGTCCCGAGGCCTCCCCTCACCCCGCACAGGCCTGGCCCTGAGCAGACCCAATGTGATTCACGCCACCAAACTCAAGAGATGGATTTTTTTTTTTTTTTGACAGGCAGAGTTAGACAGTGAGAGAGAGCCAGAGAGAAAGGTCTTCCTTCTATTGGTTTATCCCCCAAATGGCTGCTATGGCCGGCGCGCTTCGCCGATCTGAAGCCAAGAGCCAGGTGCTTCCTCCTGGTCTCCTGTGCAGGGCCCAAGGACCTGAGCCATCCTCCACTGCCCTCCCGGGCCACAGCAGAGAGCTGGACTGGAAGAGGGGCAACCGGGACAGAACCGACACCCCAACCGGGACTAGAACCTGGGGTGCCAGCGCCGCAGGCAGAGGATTAGTCTAGTGAGTGGCTGCGCTGGCCAAAAAGATGGATTTGTTACAAAGCCCCTCATTTGCATGGATCCCTGGAGGGCCTAGGAGGGGTCCTGGTGGCGTGTTCACAAGGTCCCAAGTTTTTGCAAAACTTTCACCAAAAAAATTGCTTGTATTCTTTTTCATATCAAGGGCACCAAGACTATCTTAGCATCCATCTGGGTCTCCTGGGACTGGCTTTTAAGATTTTATTTGAGGGGCCAGTGCTGTGGTGTAAGTGGGTAAAGTCACTGCCTGCAGTGCGGACATTCTATATGGGCACTGGTTTGAGTCCCAGCTACTCAACTTCTAATCCAGCTCTCTGCTATGGCCTGGGAAGGCAGAGGATGGTCCAAGTCCTTGGGCTCCCTGTACCTGCATGGGAGACCAGGAAGAAGCTCCTGCTCCTGGCTTTGGATTGGCACAGCTCTGGCTGCTGCAGCCATCTGGAGAGTGAACCAGCAGAGGGACGACCTTTCTCTCTCTCTGCTTAATGCCTCTCTGTAATTCTGCCTTTCAAATAAAAATAAATCTTTTTTTAAAAAAATATTTTATTTATTTGAAAGGCAGAACAACAGAAAAGGAGGGAAAGACAGAAGAAGAGAGAGAAACCTTCCATCCACTGCTTTGTTCCCCAAATGGCCTCAATGGTTGTGGCTGGCCAAGCTGAAATCAGGAGCCTGGAATTCCTTCCAGGTCTCCCACATGCGTGGTAGGAGCCCAAGTCTTGGGGGCATCTTCTGCTGCCTTCCCAGGGGTGTTAGTAGGCAGCTGGATCAGAAGTGAAGCAGCTGGGACTTGAACCAGCACTCCAACAGGGGATGCGGGCATTGCAAGCAGTGGCTTAACCCGATGCACCATAACACCTGCCCCACGGGGACTGACCTTAACATAAGGACAGAGGGCACTGGGAGTCCCTCTGCACCCCATGGATGCCCCTTGCTCATTCAAACTTCCCTTTTGAAGATCCAGTGTGTGTTACTCCCTCCCTTCCCACGGCCTCTCTTAACTCCACCAGCTGGGGGCAGTCTGTCTCCTTGCCACATATCTGTGAGCGCCTGGTGACAAAGACCAGCTTCCCAAGTTACACAGGCCCAGCATGCTGGCCAGTTTCTTGCCTGACCACCACACTCATTTCAAGGTCAACACACATCACGTGACAAAGCTCACGGGTATGTCAGAGTCACAACTGCAGGAGAAAAACCTTTACAGAAGACGGATATTCAAACCATTCAGTCCAAACTCAATTTTTTTACTTTAGCATTGACTAAACACCCTGTCCAAAGTTTCTAATGGCCTGCAATTCCAACCAGCAAAGTCTAGAAGTTACCAGGGCAGAACACCAAGCACTTCTGAGAAAGCATGGTTCTTCCTCATTTGCAGTGGTTTTAAAAAAGAAAATAGCACTCATCAAAGACAAGGTGAGCAGGGATCTTTGGCATGGTGCAATTGTGCTGCACCGTGTGACTGTTTCAATGTCAGTATCCTGCCTGTGATACTGGATTATAGTTTTATAAAAAATTCCCGTTGGGAGAAACTGGGTAAGGTGCACATGTTGCCAAGGCTGGGAAAATCTGTATTAGACTAAAACATACTTATGTCTCTCTGCTGATCTGAACCTGTAACCACAGCTATGACACTACCTTGGGAGGTCACTGTTGTCAGTGGCTCCTGACATCTCAGATGGGAAAGATGAGGGAATTAGCATCTTACCCTTTTCTACCCAACTTGCACTGGATTTTTGAGTTACATTACTTCTTTTATTATTTTTTAAAGATTTATTGAAAGGCAAAGATACAGAGAAAGCGATCTTCCATCTGCTGGTTCACTCCCCAGATGGCTGTAACAGCCAGGCTAGACCAGGCTGAAGCCAGGATCCTGGAACTCCATCCAGGTCTCCCATGTGGCAGGAGCCCAAATACTTGGTCCATCTGCTGCTGCTTTCCCAGGTGCATTTTTTTTTTTTTTCAGTAGGAAGCTGGATCGGAAGTAAAATAGCTGGAACTTGAACTGGGCTCATACTGGATGCTGGTGTCGTGGGTGGCAGATTAACCTACTGTGCCAAAATTATTTCTATTTTAATTAATATGCATCAATTTTTAATTTAAAAAACTAATTTTCCAAAATTTTACTAATTTTACGTTCTGAAATTATACTTAAACAATGTTTTATCATAGGTTGGTTCTGAAATGTAAACAACTTAGTATTTTTTAAAATCTACTTTTTTTTTTTAAACAAATGAGACTCATGTTTTTACTTGAAACTTTTTCCTTTGCAAAAGGAAAACCTATTAGTCAATTTTTAAGATGAAGTTGAAAGGAAGAGAAGAGAAGACACCAGCACTGCGGTGCAGTGTAGGTTCAGCCACTCCCCGTGGCTTCAATGGCATCCATATTGGAATGCTGGCTACTCTGCTTCCAATCCAGCTCCCTGCACCTGTAGGAAGTGGGTGATGGTACAAGCACCTGGGCCCCTGCCATCCACATATAAAGTCTGGATGGAATTCCTGGCTCCTGGATTCATGCTTTAGCTGTTTGAGGGGTAAAGCAGCAGATAGAAGATCTCTCTCTCGCGCGCGCGTGCTCTCTTGCTCTCTTGCCTTTCTGCCTGTTGCTCTGCGTTTCAAATAAATAAATAAATACATCTTCATATTAAAAGACGAAAGAAAATGGATGCCACACATGTTTACAAAAAAATGGAGCAAAATTAAAAAACAAGATTGGCAGAAAAACAACTGTTTAAATTCATAAAATTCACAAAATAATAATCAACAAGTTAATAAAACAATGAATAATCATTTAATTAAGAACAAGACTAAAGTATTAACTTTTCATTAATATTAAAGTGTTAATCTCATAATTACACACTTCCAAAATAAACATTAATCAAAATTGAACTGAACTGACAATCTATATCGACTTTGAAAAGTATATTACTAATATTAATATTATTAATACAGTTATATTTTTTAAAGCAGGAAGAATTTCCTGTAGGCATGACTCAGTAAATCATCCTTAACTGTTGAAAGTGATCACCTGGGGGCTGGTGTTGTGGTGTAGTGGGTAAAGCCGCCACCTGCAGTGCTGGCATCCCATATGGGCGCCAGTTTAAGACCCGGCTGCTTCACTTCCAATCCAGTTCTCTGCTGTAGCCTGGGAAACCAGTAGAAGATGGCACAAGTCCTTGGGCCCTGCACCCATGTGGGAGACCCGGAGGAAGCTCCTGGCTCCTGGCTTTGGATCAGTGCAGTTCCAGCCACCTTGGCTAACTGGGGAGTGAGTGAACCAGTGTGAGTGAACCTCTCTTTGCCTCTCCTCTCTGTGTAACTCTGACTTTCAAGTAAATAAATAAATGTTTAAAAAGAAGTGATCACCTATTAAAATTACTATTGCTTTAAAATGTACTAAGAATGTAAGACAGTCTCCAGTGTGAATTATCAAGTATAAAAACTGTACAATCATAAAATGACAGCCCGCCGGTGACTGTAAACAGAAGAATGAGCTACACTCAGTTCTCATCCACCCACCAGATACTCTTCACTTTACCCACATGAGAGACCAATGACTCAGCCAAACAAAAACAGAAGAAGTCACTGTCCATTTAGTGTCTCCATTGATGCCATCTCCTAAAGAAACGCGAGGCTTCAGCACGGAATGAAATGCTGTACAAAATGTTCATGAGGATGTACTGATGAAAAACTTTTCAGTTGTTTTGAAGGCATAGTTGAGAGAGAGAGTCTGCAAGAAACTAGATTTTTTTTCCCCCAGAATAGGTAAATTTCATCCAGAACAAGCAACAGCTCTGGTATCTACTCTTGAAGTAGGTCATTGAAATGACCTTGGAACATATATTTTCAAGACAGAAAAATAACCAACATGAGAAGTTGTGAAACTGAGTTCTAGAAATACATTTCACAATTGGGCATCTGAATAGGAAGCTTAATGCAAAACCTTAGTTTTAGGACTTCCATTATTTTGTCAATTTTTCTATGAAAACTGTAACCTGATAAAGATTTCCTTATTAAGTCCATGACAAAAACAAATACTGATATTTGTATGCTCATAGAGATGAGAGAAGACCGATTAAGTTTACTTTCACAACTGACGTTGCACTAAACCTGAACTTGAAGTCGCCTGGGAACTGGGGAAACGACAGATTGTGGTTCTCTTTTCGTCATCTCAGCTTCGGAAAAACTCATCAAAAACGATCAGACGGTGCCCACTGCCACTCTAGGCTGCCATCGCTCACCCCAGCGAACATCCTGCCTCTGCTACCCAGACACACCAGCTTTGGTCCAACTGACCACGGCGACTATTTTCCTGTGGATAGAGTGCGCTCATGAAGACCACGCAGGTGATGGGTGTCAGAGAGAGAAGCTCCGCGTTCGCCCTCTCCACCTACAGCCTGTGTGACCTCAGCTGGTTACCCAACCCTTCCGTATGTGGGACGCGACACAGGCTTGTTGTCCTGAGAAGCAGGAAAACCACGTGTGGCTTAGTACAGGGGATTGGCGACAGGGGAGCGTGTAACAAGCGGCCACTGCTATCAAAGCAAAAACAGGTCTGCGGAATGTGTCCCTTTTCACGTGCTGTTTAGCAAACGGCCTCTGCGATTCTAGCATCTCAAGTGCATAAAGGCATGCCGACACTGTAAGACCGACAGCATATTTAAAGGAGAAGGCCAAGTGCAAACTTCTCTGAGACAATGACTTACATGCACAAAAGACGACCCACATCCAATAACGGTGAGGAGTGAAACAGGGATCCCTGCCAAAGGCGGCTGGGCCAGCTTCCCCTCCCTGCAGGCAGCTGGGCATTGCAGACAGGACACAAATGGTTTAGAGGTCCTTCTGTCTCAAGGTAGCCAAGAGTCGATGGTGCATACCACGTTCACAAAGGATGGTCTGGTCTTGTGTGGCCAGACCGCGGGGAGGGATGGTTGAAACAGGAAGCACTGCACAAGGTGGTCACAGGAAAACCAGAGGCAAACTTGGCCTCCAGACAAGGTCCAGACGACAGGAACCTGCAGCCCGGCTCATGGAGCTGACCCTCGGCCAGCGGCCCTGCGTGGCTCTCGTTTACGTTCACTCCACAAAATTCAAAATCATCAACGTCCTCAGGGACCGTGGACTCCAGGAAAAGTGCTTGGCTCTGTTACTGTCTTCAGCCCCAAATCGCATGTGATGAAATAAGCTGCAAGATGGAATTCTGCTGGCCTTGAAAATATTCCACCTCTTTCAAAGCAGGAATCCACGGCGTGCGGAGAGAACATCACGGAGAGACCGAGTTCTGCCTCTGACAGGCTACGTGGCCTTGGAGTCATCTCCGTGCCTCTGCACTGCACTGAGGAGGTGGTGCCAGGGGGAGGCACCGCAGCCCAGCCTCTCTGGGAATCGGTGGAGACCGTGGTGTGCTCAGAAGTCCGCAGTCTGAAGGGCTCTCTTGGCTCCCAGTGGCCTGCCAGCCACCCCTTCCTGCTGTGATGGGAACCTGCCTGACCCCTGCGGGCAGGCAAGCCTGCAACCCCTGGGGACACAACCTCCAGGGCCCCACCCAACCCTGCTGCCCCACTGCCAGTCACGTCTCTGACTGTCAATAACCTTTCCAGAGTATTGTTTGGGTCCTTGCGATATTGAGCTGCCAGATAAAAAAGTTAAGTTGGAAAAAACAGAGGATCATTTATGTCTGAAAGTGGGAACAATGTATCCTTGTAGCTACTGAGTCAAAACGGGAACCTTTAAGATTATAGGAGCAATTATATGAGCCATGATCTTCTGAAAACACACACACACACCAATACTTATTTAATTTTGCCTTACTGGCAGGTCTAATACTAAAAATCTTCTCAAGAATCATCGCCCTCTGACTTCTGCAAAGATGCCTAGTCTATTATACTCTATATATTGTGTGCTCTAGAATAATCTGTATTTTTGTCCTGAATGATTTAAAAAAAAATTTTTTTTTTTTTGGACAGACAGTGGACAGTGAGAGAGAGAGAGAGACAGAGAGAAAGGTCTTCCTTTACCATTGGTTCATCCTCCAATGGCTGATCCAAAGCTGGGAGCCAGGTGCTTCTCCTGGTCTCCCATGGGGTGCAAGGCCCAAGCACTTGGGCCATCCTCCACTGCCCTCCCGGGCCACAGCAGAGAGCTGGCCTGGAAGAGGGGCAAGCGGGACAGAATCCGGCGCCCTGACCGGGACTAGAACCTGGTATGCTGGAGCCGCTAGGCGGAGATTAGCCTATTGAGCCACGGCGCCGGCCTGAATGATTTTTTAAGCAAGGTCATGTGTTAGAAATTATTTTGGTAAAATGTTTCTGAGGCAGTGACAAGCAATGATGACTATCAAGGGTGGCAGAGGACACGATTACGGTTTCCATTGTTATCTTCTCCAACTTCCAACTCCAAACCCACCGCACCAGCCTTGGGATTAAGCTGCTGCAACATCAGAGAATCCCCGTGAACGCGCATGTGTATATGCTTACTTTACGAGTCAGTGGATGGCAGCTGTCTCCCACTTTGCCCATAGGTGTGCAGATCCTTATGCTCTTAACCCAGATGCTAACAGCACAGCACATGCCTCCACCACACTGGGGGTCCTTATCGCAGGCCTGAAATGTAATAAAAAGACAGCTGTGGTGAGAAAGATCCCAGCTAAGGAAATCTAAAATTAGCAGTGAAAATGCTCTTATAATATCTAAACACTATGGTTTTAATAATCACACATACATTGTTTTAAGTCCTGTAATCTTCACTTGTTCACACAGTTGTACAATAAAAGCTGATCAGAACAGACTTTTCCAGTTTTTCAAAATGGACTTAATAATAGCATCCCAACTATGAACATCTTAAATAAATGAGATTTCTTTTTAAAAGCTGTCTTTTTCTAGTGCTTTTTTTTTTTAATGGCTGAGTTGGCTTTGAACTTAAAGAGTGAGTCTCTATTATACACTATGAGTGATCATTAGAAACTATGTAAGTTGAATCCCAAGATTTTTATGACTATTAACTGCATCCATTGGGCCTAATCTGAGAGACTTAAATGGCCTCTACGTCTGAGCGCTCCAGGCCCACGAAGGCACCGCTGTGAACTGTAGAAGCGCTCGCTTTCTCTTTCCAATACTTGCATTTCAGTTCACGAGACTCGATGTTTCTCACACCACTGATTTGATTTTCATCATTTCCTCTTTGAAAAAAGAAGAAAATAGAAATCTCACAGCTTGAGAATGGACAGACCAAGACTTCTGCCTCCTGTGACGCTTCTTCCAGGTAAATACTTTGCAAAAATGATTGGCTAAGGCTCTGTGTCTGTGTCCATTACAACAGCAGCGGGACTGTGTCAGGAGATGCATCAGATTACGAAATACAGGCGACAGATGTGATGATCTACAGTAGTTACACAAGCACACAAGCACCTGCTCCCCATGTCAAAACTACAAATACATATCATCCAATAATCAGCTATGGGAGAATTCCTACATTCTACTGAGTAGAAATAAATAATGGAGTCCAAATTTATTTGCATGAAAATGGATCTAAAGAACTATTGTTCTTTCCTATGGACCTTTTGTTTGCACTGTGTTCAATAATTTGTTTGTGAAAAGGTAAAAACAACCAGTACTATATATCTAAGAGACTAAAATGTCTATAATTCAGGCACAAATTTAAATGTGCTCTTATTGAAAACAATTAAAACAGCAATTCAAAGTTATCCGCTTCAGAGACAGGCATATCTCAAAACCTACATAAATGGGCACATTCTTAGCATGATTTTTCATTAAAAGTGACCAAGTAATTATCCTGCTTTGCAGTTTATTTACCAACCTCATTAGGTTTTTTTTTTTTTTAGTCTATTTTTAAAGCAAACGTGTACATGGATAAAAACTATAATTTTCGGCTGGCGCCGCAGCTCACTAGGCTAATCCTCCATCTGTGGCGCCGGTACCCCAGGTTCCAGTCCCGGTTGGGGCACCGGATTCTGTCCCGGTTGCCCCTCTTCCAGTCCAACTCTCTGCTGTGGCCAGGGAGGGCAGTGGAGGATGGCCCAAGTGCTTGGGCCCTGCACCCGCATGGGAGACCTGGAGGAAGCACCTGGCTCCTGGCTTCGGATCAGCGCAGCACACCAGCTGCAGCGCACCAGCCATAGCGGCTGTTTGGAGGGTGAACCAACAGAAAAAAGGAAGACCTTTCTCTCTGTCTCTCTGTCTCTCTCTCACTGTCTAACTCTGCCTGTCAAAAAAAACCCAAAAAAAACAAAAAACAAAAAACCTATAATTTTCACCTTGGGTGTTTGGATTTTATAGTACGATATCTGAACATTTCCATTTTTCCAACTTTTATCTGTATGCCAGAAATTGTGTCCATGTGACCAGTGCATTCCAAAAATGGGGGGTCCAGCCAATGATCTTTTCCAATACGGTTTTTTTTTTTTTTTTTTTTTTTTGACAGGCAGAGTGGATAGTGAGAGAGAGAGACAGAGAGGAAGGTCTTCCATTTTGCCGTTGGTTCACCCTCCAATGGCCGCTGCGGCCGGCGCATCTCGCTGATCCGAAGCCAGGAGCCAGGTGCTTCTCCTGGTCTCCCTTGCAGGTGCAGGGCCCAAGCACTCGGGCCATCCTCCACTGCCTTCCGACTAGAACCTGGTGTGCTGGCGCCGCAAGGTGGAGGATTAGCCTGTTAAGCCACGGCGCCGGCCCCAATACGGTTTTAACAAATTTCAAAATACCTACATATATTACCAAAAAAGTCTCAGCCACTATTTTATTTCAACAGATGCTCAATACCCCAAATTCTGAAGCCTCACTGGCTCTTTTTGTAAGACAACCAAAAAGCTAGCCAAATCTCTTACAATTCAATCAGTCAGCTGGAGGTTTGACATCCTATATACCAGGGATCTACATAAGTCACTGAGGCTTTAATTTGGATCCAGATGGTTTTTGTCAGGGAAACATAACTACATTTTATTGTCATATTGGTTTAGCGAACGAGACTTTTTTTTTTTTGGTAACATTGAGTTACAGCAACAACAAAATAGCACACGTAACTACATAATAAGCACTGTCTAAACAGCTCTAAAAGTCAAACATGCTAAAAAAAATCTCATTTTTGTAACAAAAAGCTCCAGCTCTTGGAAAATTTACAAAGAATTGCACAGGTTTATATATTTTTAATTAGATAACTGTTTCCTAATGCCCTTCAACCTTAACCCCTTGTAGCTCTATTGAAATAGCTCCATCCTGGTCCTGTGAATGGAACAAAAAGATACTTTTATTGCAAAGGAATCTTGGGCTCCAAGGATTAGGAGAAATTGAAAATGAGCCAGCAGGGGAAGAGAGGAAAAAACTCAATCATGTTTCAATTCTCATGTATTAGAAAGACCCATAAAAACTTCAAAAAACAAAAAACCCATATGGACTATCTACTGACAAAGCTACCCACAAGTATATATATATATGCTTTTTTAAAAAATAAAATCCCTATCCTAGTAAATACTATTAAGCTTTTAATTATGTATTAGACAAGGGCTTTCAAAATGCTATCAACCAATTAACTGATAGACAGCAGTTTGATTTTCTCAAGATGATGAACACTTCCTTTAAAGTTAAAGGTTATTTCATTATCTACACATCACCGCTTCAAACACTGATATATTCCTTAAATGCTATAATGTGCATTTGTACCTTTTAAGTAATTTAATAAAGGTATAAAATAACTGCACTAAAACAGCAAGAAAAAAAGAAAAAAGAAAAAAGAGAGTAAGGCATTTGAACCAGGAAATGGCAGCGGTTTCGCACGATGGATGTACACGGACTAGACTTGCTCCGCTGTAAATTCATTCTTCCGACCCACACAAAGAGCGCGGACCTGGTTCCTCCTCGCCAGGAGGAGGAAGCCGCCTGCTCCTGGCGCGCGCCGCAGCGGCACGGCGGCCCACTCCGTCGTTACGCGGCAGCAGTGAGGTGCTTTATCAGGCATCAGAAATGGAAAACTTTCACACACGGGAACCGCCAGGCGCCGGCGAAGGCGAGCGAAGAACGCCCTGGGGCCCAGGAGGACGCTCCCACGACCGCTTCCCAAAGCGCGCACAGGGCCCTGGCCCAAGGGGTCTCCAAGGGCGCACCAGGGAGCAAAGGCCCTGGGTGCAGATTAACACCCCGGGGACTTGGAGTGCTCCCCCGTGGCATTTCCGGAATGGGTCGTCGCGAATGCAAGGTTCCGAAAAGTCCTTGAGGGGCCTGGAAGAAACTTCTTCCAGGTTCACAGGAAAAACAAACAAACAAACAAACAAACAAAAAAACGGCCTCGACCGAATGAGCCAGGCTAGGGGGGCGAGGAGGGGAGAGCACGGGACAAGGCGATGGGTGGCACTACAGTCACTTTTTCTTGCAGGGCGCACGCAGCGCCCCGGGCCGTCTGCGGACGCAAGTGCGCCGAAGGGCGGCTGAGGCAGGTGTCCCCGCGCCCCTCGCCTCCCTTCCAAGGGCACATCCCGGGTCCCCCCACTGGGCGCATCCCCGGCGCGCGTCGCCCGCAGACAGGTGTGCCGGGCCGCTTACCCCGGTGATCACCGCGGCGTCCCCGGCGGGGGGCGTGAGCAGCAGCAGCAGCAGGAGCGGGACGCAGCGCGGGCTCCTCATGGTACCCTGGGGACCAGGCGGCGGTGGAGGGCGGTTACGGGCGCGGGCCCCGGGCCGTGCTCGGTGGAGCGCGGAGCAGCGGGGCGGACAGTCGGGCGAGCGCGGCGGCTCCCGCGCGGTCGCGGCCGTTATAAAGCCGAGCCCCGCCGTGACTCACGCCCGGCAGCACGCGCAGGGGGCACTGCGCGGCGCCCCCGCGCCCCACGCGCACACGCGCCCTCGGCGGCCGCCGGCGCCCGGACGAGCACGTGTCGCGCCCCCGCCCCCGGGCGCCGCGCAGGCACTGCCCCCCGCGGGGCGCCCCGCTCCCCGCTGCCTTTCGCACGCGCCTGCGTCGCTTTTGTGGTCTCCTTCGCTGTCCTGGTTTCTCAAGCCCCACGTGCCCGGCGCCGAAAACTGGCGGGTCATTTGCTCCACAGATGTTTGGGGAGCGCCTGCTCCGTGCCGGGCGCGGGGAGCCGGTGGGGGCCGGGGCGCGGGGGCCGCAGTAGTTCCCCTGGTTTGTTCCTTTGCTCGGGAAGCCTACCCTGAACCCCCCAGGCACTGCCGCGGTGCGTGCGTCCCCAGGGAAAGGGCAGACCTCAAACCAGTAAAACGGGCGAGAGGAAGACAGGGGGGAGAACAAAGGGAGGGCACTCTCAACCCTAATCCCACGGTCCCCACGACGTGCAGGGAGTCGCCCTTCCAGCTGCGGGAGTCCTGTTCACGACCCTGTCTTGCATTGCAACGTCTGTTCCTGGCCCTAGACGCGGGGAGTTTTCCTCCCTCCCCAGCCTCAAGAGGGGCGGCTCGGGATGACGCCCGAGGTTAATGAGAGCCCTGGCCTCGGGTGCCCCCGCCCGAGGCCCCTTAAACCTGGGAGTAGTAGGCAGCGTTCCCGTCCTCACTCGGCAGGCCAGGAACATCGCCCTTCAGCGATGCCACAGCTCCACTCCACTTGTGTCAAACAAGGGCTCTAGGCCGCCCCGGCAAAGGAGAGGCGACGACTTTGTCCTCCCTCTGGGATCCCAGCCCAGCTCCGGGAACCTCGGTCTGTTTTCCGGAATCCAGCAGAGACCGAGGTGTGACCGCGCCAAATTCGCGTGAGCGAAGGTTTTGGGAAGCTGGACTTGCCCAGCCTCGGCCCCAGAACACCACAAACGGCACAGAAGCAGATGCGCCTTCCAGCGGCTTTAACGAGCGTAAGGAGAGTCGGGGCAGAGTTCCTTCCAGAGCGTGGGGCTCGCCCAGGCCACAGCAGTTAGAAGCAATGTGGAAGCAGGAGAGCAGGCAATTATCCCGATGTTAACCAGCTGAATGTGCAGCGGCCCAAATCTTTGAGTTTTGAAATCTTTCCTTTTTTTTTTTTCCCCCTTAAACACGTGTTTTCAGGTTTGAGAGACGTCCTAAAAGAGAAAGCACAAAAGGAATCAAACTCTTTTTTAACTTTGAAGAAACTGTTAAAATGGGATTCGCAGGAGAATAAGTGGAAACAGTAGCAAGTGACAGACGCATGGAAAGTCTCCTTTCCCAGTTGCCATGCCAACGCCAGCATGGGCGTGCTGCCGGTAAATGTAAAATCCAGTCCACGCGGATTTGAACATTCCTACAACTTTTTTTTTTTTAAATAGTCTATTTCATATTTGCTGGTCTTGAATGCCAGCTTGGGTATTCCTAGCGTCTCCAAGCATGGAAAACAGGATATGTCTCCGTAGGAAAAAAAAAAAAAAAATCAGGTTTCAGAAGTGGCTGGCTTCTTACAGGGCTCTTTGGAAAACAAGTCGCCTAAGGTTGTTTTGAAACAAGGTTGGAAATACTTAAAAATAGGGTGGCTTTGGTTTCATGCTGTTTCTTTTGGACTTTCAATGTTTTAAAGGAGAAGTGAAGGTTCTCGGCAGGACGGTTGTGTGTCGGTGGCCAAGTTAGGAAATTGAGTCTGACTTCAATCCTTATAAAAGGAAAGATGAGAGAATAAGTTTGGATTAGTCCAGAGAAATCAGCCAGGCGGGGAGGCCGAGCTACCCACAAGGAAACAGAAATGGAAGAGTCATTTACTCGATTCTGATCTATTACAGCAACTGGTTGACCACACCGCAAGATCCAGGCAGCCCAAGGATGAGGGGAGCTGAACCCAAATCCTGTCACCAGGTAGCCTCATACCCTGGGAGACCCTCGAGGCTCACCTGGATTGAAGGTGAAATGCAGATGGGTCCTTAGAACCCCACGTTAGTGAGTCAGATGGGCCAGGAGTGGAAATCCTGTGTGATCACTGGGGAAGTCACTTCGCCTTTCCATTCCTCTGTTTCTTCTATGAAATGGCTATAAAATGCCAAGGTGAGCAGAGAGAATTCAGACCTGCAAAGCACTGAGCCCAGTGCCTGGACCACACTGGAGCCTTGTTAGGGTAACCTGTGTACTGAACCTCATCATTTGCTCTCCCTTCACCAATTCCAACCAACACCAATATAGGTCTTTTCTGTCTTGCCCACCCAACTAGCTTATCTCCTTCTTCTGTTTAGGATGTTTGTGTCTAACTTCCCTGCACAGCCCTCTTGGCGCACAGCACAATGATAAACATATTGCAGGTACTCAATCCAGAACTAATGACCAGCAGCAGTGTTTACTGTGGGGGACACACCAGAAGCAGGTTACAAGCCTTGATATACAGTGTAGACACACTTAATTTATATGGATCAATTACATGTAGCTGGCAAACAGAGGGATGGACTTTACCCGGTGCAGGGGGGTCCCGCCTGCCACGGCACTCAGAGGACATGTGACTGAGATGAGGTGAGCTGCGAGACACAAGCCTGCCTTGTGGAAGTCACTCAGGATCCCACGTTGATGCAGGCTCCACTTTAGCTTGAGTTTCGTGGTGGCCAATGCCGGGTGGGAATGTGCCCTTGGATGGAACTAGAGTCTTTGCACAACTGGTCAATTCAAGAGGAGGTCGTACTGGATTAGGGTGGGGCCTAAATCCAATGACTGGTGTCTTCATAAGAGAGGGGAGGAGGGGTTCAGATACGAAGACACCGGGGGGAGGGGGGGACACACACAGAGAACATGTGAGCGTGGAGGCAGGGATTGAATGGATCCACCTGTCAGTCATGGAACACGAGGTTTGCTGGCAACCATCAGAACCTGGAAGGGGCAGGAAAGGATTCTTCCCTGTGGTCTTCACACCTGTTCTCCCCAGAACCATCAGAGAAGAAACTCCTGCTGTTTTGGAGCTGGCACTGTGGCACAGTGGGTTAAAGCCCTGGCCTGAAGCACCTGCATCCCATATGGGGGCTGGTTCTGGTCCCAGCTGCTCCTCTTCTGATCCAGCTCTCTGCTGTGGCCTGGGATAGCAGTGGCGGATGATCCAAGTGCTTGGACCCCTGCACCCACGTGGAAGACCTGGAAGAAGCTCCTGGCTCCTGGCTTCAGATGGGCACAGCTCTGGCCGTTGCGGCCATCTGGGGAGTGAACCAGCAGATAGAAGACCTCTCTCTGTCTCTGCCTCTCTCTGTAACTCTTTCAAATAAACAAAATAAATCTTAAAAAAGAAAAAACCTCCTGCTGTTTCAAGCCACCCAGCTGTGGTCATTTCCTATGGCAGCTGCTGGAAGCTACTACAGGTGGGGAGAGCTAGAAAACTGTATGCTGCTGGGTACTGTCTGTGCCTGGAGTTGATGCCTAGCTCTGTTGCTCGCGCGTTAGTGACCCGCACAAGTCACACGGTGATCTGTCTTCAAAGAGAGAGACGACGCAAGACCCAGCTCACTCTGGTTTCTGAAGAGAACCAGAAATCTGGTGAGCAACACAATAGCCTACAGGAAAGGGGACATTCATGGCTTGAGCTCCTTAATGCGCATAATGAATTCTGATGATATTGGTAATTATTCCTGTAAATGATGATGTTGCATTATTTCCTCGTATTTTTTTTTTCTAGTTCAGTACTCCTTGCATAGACTGGAATTATACAAAAGCTCAGAAAGTAAATTAGAAGCTGCTCTTTTCTGTTAGATGAGTGCTAACCCATCACAGATTCATCATCTGTTCAGCAGGTACTGACAGCATCTACCCCATGCCAGATTCTATGTGAAGCACTGGAGGTACAGTGATGGGCCAGACAGATAGGAACCGAGCGCTGAGGGAGCTTATGGTCCACAAATCAAATAATTGTGCGACTCCAGTTCTAGGAGACAAATTGAGAGTTCTTTGGGAGAGCGAATGAGGAAATCTTGTTATTCCTGGCAGAAGAAATCACCTGTGCTGGAGGCTGGAAACAGCCGATGGGACCCCAGACATGCGAGACAAGGGAGGTGGCCGGGGCCCACTGCGGGGCCTTATACAAGGCATGCCAATGATTTTGGTCTTTATCATGGTTGGGGAAGAGGAAGAATGGGGCAAGCATGCCACGAGTCGCTTTTACCAAGGAGACCCTCCCCGTAGCGTGATTGACCACATCCAGATCCACACCTCTTCTGCTGAAGCTCCTCCATCCTGCCAGGGATGACCTTGGAGTCATCCTTGACCCAGCCCTGTCTCCCACACCAGAGGCCCATCTGTCTGGAAAGCTTGTTCACTTTGCCCTCCAAATATATCTAGAAATATATTTTAATATGTTTGCTAAAATATGTTAATATGAGGGTACTCCACAAAGTTCATGGGAAAATGGAATGAAAAGATGAGCTTCTTCAGGCACAAAATTGTTTTGAAGTCCTTGCCTAGTTTTTAAAATGGAGTGTGTTGTAATCAAGCATCTCTGATCACCTCGGCCTCTGTTATGACCGCCTGTCTTGTCCTGAGCCCCTGTCATGTCCAGCCTGGACCACCACTACTGTCATTGCCTCCTGACTGGCCACCCAAGTTCACCCTTGCCCTCTTTGTCTTGTCATCAACCCAGCTGCCACGGCCTGAGCTTTCAAAATACCAATCAGAGCCTTTGCTCAAACCCCTGTGGTGGTTTCCCCTCCCCTCCCCTAACCTCCCTACCTGCTCTGCTCCAGCCACACTGGCCTCCTGGAAGTTTCTAGAACACCCAGACATGCTGCCACCTTGTGAAGTTGGGTCTGGAAGTTTTCCTTGTCAGGACTGCTCCTCCTCCTAATAGACTGCCCATGGCTGTTCCTTTCTGTGCTTTAAGTGTTTGCTCAAGTCCCACCTGCCCACGGATGCTCATCCTGACCACTCCAATTACACTGGCAGTGGCTGAGCACTGTTGCTTCTTCCTGTAGCACTAAGGCCTCCTAGCACATTCTATTACTCTAGTATGTTATATATTCTATTACTCTAGTATGTTATATATTCTATTACTCTAGTATGTTATATTTATTGTTTACTGCCTTGCTGTACCATCCCATGCATACCCCAGAAGATCAAGGATTTATAAAAAATTTGGTCTATTCACTGATGGATCTCCACTACCTAGAAGAGAACCTGGCACACAGCAGTCACGTGGGGAAGTGAAGTAAAAGCTAAGTTTATTTTGGTGTACAGTACTTTTGAAATCCATGCCCATGAGTGGTCTTCAAAAAGTTCATGGAAAAAACATATATTATGAAAAAGCTGCGTACAGATTTCAAAGTTTTTGCATCAAATACATTTAACTTTGATTTGCATTTTCCACGAACTTCTCAGAGTACTCTTGTGTTTGTTGGGCAACGAGCTACATACGTGGAGAACGCATTGGAGAGTGACCCAGCACAGGCCTAAGCTGCTACTGGCAGGTGGGAGCCACCGGCAGTAGAGAGGGGGTCTATTGGTGTCAGCCAATGTTGGCAGTAGAGAGGGGTGCAGTGGTTACCATGTCTGTATCCTGTATTGGGGTGCCTGGGTGCAATATCTGGCTCCACTCCTGACTCCAACATCCTGCTGGTGCACTCTTTGTGAGGCAGAAGTGATGGCCCACATGATAGGTTTCCACCTTCTAGGCGGGAGAACTAGATTGAATTTCCTGCTTTGGCCCTGGCCCCAGCCTACCTTGGCTCAACAGGTGCTATAGTGGCCATTTGGGGAGTGAACTGGCAGATGGGAGCTCGCTCTCTCTCTCTCTCTCTCTTTGTTTCTCCACCAATCAAAATCCACCAATAAAAAGAAGAAATAACAAATGAGAGTTTGCTATTGGTTAAGAAGAAGGAAGTGTCAGGATGTCCGAGCACACTGGAAATCAGCTGGGTGTGGGGAAAGGCTCAGGCAGACCTGGGGCGCAGAGAAGGGGCTGTGCTACAGCTGGATTCTGGCCAGCTAGTTTCCTCTTAAAGGTTTCCATTGGCCCGTCTCGTTCAGTGTAGCCAGGAGGGTAAAAACAGAGACCAGGGCTGGGCAGGCTGTGACCCAGCAGCTCTTTCTGTAGCTAAGTTCCGCTGGGATGCTGCTCCATGTGTTTTTAAGTATGGTCTGTGGCGGCTCTCACGTGACAGCGGCAGAGCTGTGTCTGCAAGACGGCAGGGCATGCAAAGCTGAAACGCTGCACACACCATCCGGCCCTCTGCAGAAGGTTTGCCGACTCCTGCTTTAGATACCAAAGAGCAGCCCGCAGTTCTCTCGTCACCCCCTCCCCTGCCTGGATCTGCTGTGGGCTGAACTCGTGGGGCTACCAGTGTCATGCCCTCGCTTCCTGAGCCTCGGGATTTTGCCCAGCAGATGTGTCCCTTGCATGTTCGCCTTGCTATGTGTCTTTCATTTCAAGAGCCTGGCACATAGTAGGTGCTTCATAAACACCTGTTGCTGGAGTTTGGGAAGGAAAAGCAATCACTGTGTATTCATTCTGGCACATGGAACCAGAAGCCTGAAACATTATCTCAAGCCTTTAGACAAAGAGACCGTGTATTACTTTTATGCGAAGCTCTAGTTTTAAAAGTGATTCCAGCCTGCTTGAGGACTGACTTTTTATATGTCTTTTTCTTATGACATCTAATTATGATAGTAATAATAGGTGGGCCTAGTAATTTCATAGCTGGGTCCCATTTATCTTTGTGTAAATGATTTTTTTTTCCATTTAGATGGGTTCAGAAAAAGTAAAATGGATATTCTCCTTGTTTTTTTCACCTTTTATACTTTATCACTGTACTATTACATGGTGGCTTTTCTTGTTCACAAACCCATAATATCAGTCTGAAATATCTTTTTAAAATAATAACCGTGCTTTACATGTGCCATAAGAAAAATGAATTCTTTTATAATTCTAAATAAGGCATCTATTTTAATCTTTTTCAGTGCTGATTTCTCTTTATTTTAAAAAATAAATCACCAAGATTCAGTCTGAAAGCCAATTGTCTATGAAGACACTAAAAAGTATTTGGTCTATTCAAGTGATAATGTACAATACTGTTTATCTATTTTTAAACAGTTGAAATATTAATCAGGAGAAAGAGTTGTTTTTGCTTAAAAAAACAATGAGTGTACAATGCATTTGAAATAACACGAAGGGTCAGGACGAACATTTGGTTCTGAGAGATTTAGGATTTATTCATTGTAATGCTGCATGTATTTCATATTCATTTTCAGCACTGAACAGTGGCCTTAAGGCGAAAGCTTATGTGTCATGTACTACGCTAAAAGGAAGAGATTGTTATGCAAATTCATAACAAATCTGTATTTGGTAACTTTCCAGCAAGTCTCAAATAGAAAGAATTTTCTTAAGGTTAAAAACCAGGGCCAGGTAATTACTTTTTATTATTTTAGGTCAATACTGATTAACTGTGTCACACAAAAAAATTTCATTGAACAGTTTGTTTTTCTCCCCTCAGTTTGAATTATGTTTATTTTTGTAGCCGGGGAAAGGATTCGGAAGATAACGCAAAATATCTGGCGAGTTTTTATAGGCACACACCAATAACCACACCTCCGTTTCTGTTGCTGCTGTCTCTATGCTTTCTGAGAGATTAGCACTCACTAAATCTCAGGGCGTCGTATGTAACACCCCCAGGCACTCTCTGAGTTAGCTGCTGTCACTACCCCATTTTACAGGTAAAGGAAGTGAGATGCGGCGGGATGCACTACGTTATACTGAACCGTGACTTCTACCTTGGTTTCTGCACAGCTTGGTCTGATGCTAAAACTTCCCAATGACCGTTTCTCCTCTAGTATGGATGCCTTGCTTAAATGCTGCCATAAGACATTTAGGCAGCTGCTAACCAGAAGCAGGAACTAATAACTGTGGTTTGAACTATACTCAAATGCATCTTAAAACCTCTGTCTTTCTCAACAACTCAGAGATCCACATGGAAAAGCAGAGTGGCAGAGAACAGGTACAGCTCTGTATGTGCAGGTGATGTCTGTGCAGGGGGTTCCCCCCACCGCAGACTTCCTGCGGGGCCCCTCTGCTTTTGCGTGTAAAGGAAGTAGGCGTCAGTGCTCCTGCTCAGAGTGCCAAGGAGGGACTTGCTGCCTTGGTTCTCTTCAGGGGAGTGGACTGCCCAGGGCCTCCTGCTTTCTTTCTCGGGCAGCGGGGTGAGCCTAACAATACAGGCCAAGGACCCCAGCACCACATCTGCCAGGGAATATTTCTTTTCAGGAAAATATTGGATTTTATGATCAAATGATTTTGGCAACTTCTTATGGAGTCACAACTCGTCCTGACACATCCCAGGCCCTGAGAAGTCCTGTAAGAAACCAGCCCAATGTGCTGCAACCCAACACCTCCAAGGTATCTGATTGCAGGGCACTTCTGTCCAGTGTCAGAAATGAAATACAGGCACATGTAAATCCTGTCTCCTAACTGCAGCCAAGACTTAAAAACAACAGCAGCAGCAAAACTCCACTAGACTCGGAGTGGCGCAGAGGGTTAACGCCCTGGCCTGAAGCGCTGGCATCCCATATGGGCCCCGGTTCTAGTCCCGGCTGCTCCACTTCTGATCCAGCTCAAGTCCTTGGGCCCCTGCACCCACGTGGGAGACCCGGAAGAAGCTCCTGGCTCCTGGCTTCGGATTGGCGCAGTTCCGGCCATTGTGGCTGTCTAGGGGGTGAACCAGTGGATGGAAGAACTCTCTCTCTCTCTCTCTCTGCCTCTCCTCTCTCTGTGTAACTCTGACTTTCAAATAAATACATAAATCTTAAAAAAAAACTCCACTAGATTCACAATAAATGTCTTAGATGAGCTCATCAACCAAAGATGAAGGGGCTTCATCCAGTTCATGGAAAATGCATATTATTAAAAAACTGTGTCTGGATCTCAATTTTTTTTTTTTTGTAGTGAACTAGACTTATCTTTAAATTCATTATTCCATGAGCATTTTGGAGATCTTTGTATAAAGATGTTCTAATCATCTAGTTCCTCTAACTTGTTTTTTGAATGAGGAAACTCAGAAGCTGAAAGGGTCAATCTCACAGGAACGAGGACTCAAAGCTGGGCCTGGTCCGTGGGTCTCTCATTTCCACATGCCAGTTTCTTCCACTATACAGGCACCTTATTGAGGTATGGGTACCCACCTGCAAAACAGGTCATGACCATCAAGTTGCAGTGTTTGAGCATCCTGGATTTCTCTCCACTGACTCTGCTTCCCACACTCTTCTGCAGGTTTCTCATGGCTAAGTGTATACCCAGCACTTAGGAACCTTTGGTCTGTGAATTTGCATAAAGGTTAAAGTAGGTTTGGGAAGGAGGGGGCTGGAAGCTTGTGGTGGGACAGACTCTCACTCTGGGAATCCTAGGAAGCAAATTAATTAAGTTGCTCCCCTAGTTTGTTGAGTTCCAGCTGATAGATGCAGTTCCTGGTATTGAAAGCACTGCCATGCTCCAGCCAATGGTCCGCAGTAATTGTGTTTTGTTACCTTATTCCAGCAGTCTCTTGTTTTCTTTCGTGTGTGTTTGTTTAATAGAGCCTCACTGTAACAGCTGGAGACAGAGGAGGACAGGTTGGGGTGAGTTCACCAGGATGCTTAGAGCGCAGCCAGGCTCCTGTGGAGTGGGTGGGGCTCCGGAACCCAGCCTTGACCTTGGAGCTCACAGTCTCCCTTAAGGGCGGAAGGAAGCCCCGCATCCTAAGGCAGCATGAACTGATTGCAGTTTGAGCCACTTGCAAGCCAAGTACTGCCCGTCTAATTGGTCAGTTGATCTCTTGCACATCCACTGTGTGGAACCCGGAAGGCTTCAGGCTTGTTTTATTTTCAGTGGAACATCCAAGTTTTGAAAAGAGTCATATCCAGTCAAACCTTTCCTGTTTCCCCCTCTTTTCTGGCTCTTTTCTGAAGGTGGGAGAGGAAGAACTGGAACAGGAGAGCACAGGCCATCAGATTCATCAGAGACCAACTGGGTCCCTGCGGTGTGCCTGCAGCAAGTGCTGTGGCAGTCACCACAGACGCGACCAGATGGTTCTCCTTACGGCAATGCTCTCCCAGTACTATGTTCAAAGTCCCAACCTGATTTGCTAAACCGATCGTTCAGCTCATTAAGTCTACACCTCTCGAAAAAGCAGCTGTGGTTCTTGGTGACTGTTGGTTATTGAAAGTTTGCCCCAATTATTATAAGCCATGATATCACATGAGTTCTGGAAGTATAAAATGCTACTGCATTCTTTATATTTTGAATGTTATTGCTTGTTTCCCTCAAATCTTATGATAAGTTTATTAAACATTTAAGCGTATTTTGGGCCCAGCAATGGGATGTCAGAAGTTGAGGCTGCCCTCAGCTTCTCCCCTTTTCTCCTACCAGGGACAGAGCAGATGTAATACGTACTAGGATGTACATTTAGGCAGAAGGGCATTTGGGTTTGGCTTTTGGGGTCCGCTTGTCAATACTTTTTTTTAAAAGATTTATTTATTTGTTTGAAAGGCAGAGTTACAAAGAGGCAGAGGCAGAAACAAAGAGAGAGAGGTCTTCCATCTGCTGGTTCACTCCCATGGCCTCAATGGCCAGAGCTGGGCTGATTCAAAGCCAGGAGCCAGGAGCTTCTTTCAGATCTCCTGTGCAGGTGCTGGGGCCCGAAGACTTGGGCCAACTTTTACTGCTTTCCCAGGCCATAGCAGAGATCTGGATTGGAAGTGGAGCAGCTGGGACTTGAACTGGTGCCCATATGGGATGCCAGCACTGTAGGTGGCGGCTTTACCTGCTATGCCCCAGCACCAGCCCCCTGAATATCTTCACATGGATTTATATTCATAGAGTGCTAAATACTCTGGAGTCTGACTTGGTGGAGTCCAGTCCCAGCTGTGCCTATCTAGCCTTGGGAAAGACATTTAATTTCTCAGAACCTCAGTTCTCTGAGCAATAAAATGCAGCTAGTGATAACACCTGCAGGGGTACAGCAGGTTGACCGACAGGATGCCAGCACCCTGTATCAGAGTGCTGGTTTGAGTCCCAGCTGCTCCACTGCTGAGCCAGCTTCCTGCTAATACACCCGGGAAGGTGGTGCATGATGGTGATGACTGCCCAAGTGCTCGGAACCCTGCCACTCATGTGGGAGCCCAGATAGAGTTCCTAGCTGCTGCTGCTGCTGTTGTGGCCATTAGGGGAGTGAATCAGTGGATGGAAGCTCACTCACTCTCCCCTCGCCTCTCTCTCTCTCTCTCTGTCACTGTGTCTTTCAAACAAATGAAACAAAATAAATATTAAAAACAGAACACCTGCAGTATGGGATAGTCACAAGGATTGACGCAGCAGTGGGACTTCGTAACAGGTTTGCTACCATCAAAAGAAAGTGGTATGGTGCCACTGTCATTGTCACGGCTGGCGGTGTACTCAGGCTGGGTAGGAGGCTATTGTGGGAGGAAGGTTGGGGAGAGGTTCCCGGGGACCCTTGGTATTATTTTTGCAATGTTGTGTGGATCTAAAATTATTTCAAAATAAAGAGTTAAGGGAAAAAATAAATAAAGGAAGTGAAAGGCACATCTGGGGGATACAACTCACTATCAGGCCTGGGGGTCCCAGCTGTAGGGATGGGTAGGGCCTGCCTTGGCGCCTGGTCTTGGGGAAAGGCAGACTCAGGTCCTAGGACCACTGCCATCCTTGTGCCTGTGCCCCCTGCGCCCTTTGATCCTGGACTTTGGAAGGCCTTGCCAGTGAGGTCCCAGCGCTGGTCCTGAGGGAGGGTTTTCCTTGTAAACCTGCAGGCTGACCTTCTGCCCTCCTCACCCCTACCGAGGAGCCGGGCCCCTGACAAGTGCTCTGCTCCCCTCTGGAAGTGCGGACAGCTCCAGCTCTGAGCAGGCTGGGCTGCCGGAGCCCCTGGACGACTGCTCCTGGATCCAGGGGGAGGCTGTCTGGTGGGGCTTCCCGGGAGACAGCCCGGAAGCCCTGTACAGAAGCACGCCCCACAGGGAGGGCGCAGCGCTCTGCTGGTGCTGGTTTTAGTTACTGTCCAGCGTGGCACAGAGCAGTCCAGTGGAACTTTCCACAGTGATGGAAATTCTTCATAGGCATGCAGTCCAAGACAGTGAGACCAGCCGCACGTAGCAGGGGAGCCTTGAAATGCAGCTAGTGCCAGTGAGGAAGGAAATTTTAAGTTTAATTTAATTTTAATTAAAATTCCCACATATGGCTAATGTTTACTGTATTGTACCATCCAGGTGTAAATGAAATTATTTCTACACTACTAACATAAGGCTGAAAAACAGCCTGAACAGCAGGAGAAAAAAAAAAAGAAAAGAAAAAAACATTCCACAATAGTGTGAATGGTCTGCTTTTTATGAACGATATTTTGGCCAGAAAAATGTATTAACCAGTCCCGATAAAAATGATAATAGAAAATATTAAAAGAAACACCAGCAGATGCCAACTATTGGGCTACTACATGTTTAATATGTATTATGTTTTTAAAAAGATTTATTTGAAAGGTAGAGTGACAGAGAGAGAGAGAGAGAAGAGAGAGGGAGAGATCTCCTGGTTCACTCCCCAGTTGCAGAACTGGGCCAGGCTGAAGCCAGGAGACAGAAACTCCATCCCGGTCTTCCATGTGGGTGGCAGGGACCCAAGTCCTTGAACTATCATCTGCTGCCCTCCTAGGCGCATTAGCAGGGAGCTGGATCAGATGTGAAATAGCTGGGATGCAAACCGGGACTCTAATAAGGGATCCAAGTGTCATAAGCAGTGACTTAACCTGCTGTGCCACAACACTCCCCCCCCCCCCCCCCGTGCCTTCTATAATCCTCCTGACATCCCTAAACAATGTTTGTTGCAGCAACATGGGGGAGTTACGGAGAACTTGCCATGTGTCAGGCTTGATGTGGAGTTTTCACATACTTTGCTAGCTTCTTTCTCAGAACCTCATGAGAGAAGCACTGATTGGAGGCAGAGAAAGACACCTTCCATCTGCTGGTTCACTCTCCAGATGGCCACAACGGCCCCGGGTTGGGCCAGGCTAAAGTCAGGAGCCAGAGCTTCTTCCAGGTCTCCCAAATGGGAGCAGGGGCCCAAGCACTTGGCCATCCTCCACTGCTTTCCCAGGCACATTAACAGGGAGCTGGATGGGAAGTAGAGCTGCCAGGACTCGAACCAGCACCCATAAGGGATGCTGGCACAGCAGGTGGCAGCTTTACCTGCTATGCCACAGTGCCAGCCCCTAGAAGATTTTTAACTGATCCTAAATAATGGTGCACATTTCTGGGGTGCAGTGTGATCCTCTGACATATGTTTACCTTGTATAATGATCAAATCAGGGTAAAGGATAATTAGCATTTTTCACCTCAAACATTTACCCTGTTTTTTATTCAGTATTGGGAACATTCAAAATCTTCTCATGTAGCCATGTTTGGCATAACTGTAAGTTATTGTAGACTATAGTCACCCCACTATGTATAGAACAGTAAACCACATTCCTTCTCCCCAGCCAAGCTGTGTTATCCGTGGCCCATCCTCTTCCTGTATCCCCTAGTGCCACCGTCTTAACCTCAGAACAAGTAGACTATAACCCGGGCAGGCCTGGTGGTGCAGGTCTTTAAGCTGCCACTTGGGAGGCTCGCATCCTTTTCAAAGTGCCGGTCTCAGTCCCAGCGACTCTGCTGCCAATCCAGCTTCCTGTTAATGCATCCTGGAGAACGGCAGGTGGTGGCCCAAGTGCTTGGGCCTGTGCATTTATATGGAAGAACCGGATGGAGTTTCTGGCTCGTGGCTTCCGTCTGGCCCAGCCCTGGCTGTTGTGGGCATTTAGGGGAGTGAATCAGAAATGGAAAATCTCTGTCTCTTTCTCTTTCAAGTAGATGAAAACAAATAAGTAAACATTAAAAAAGAGAGAGAAATATATAACCTATGCATAAAAGTGTAAGCTGTATATGTACATTGAAAGAAAAACAATAAAATAAGAGACCATGTGGCCAATCCCCAGCTTCAGCAGGTGAGCACTGCCCGGGTTTCAGAAGCCCAGATGCTCCACTCCCCATAGACACACCTCCCCCACCCAGACCTAAGGACTTTCTTGATTTCTTTTTTGTGTGTGCATTTATGTTAACTATTTCTGAACTTGTTTTCCATAGTGTTGCCAACTATGTATAGATCCCTAAAAATGCACGGACTCTTCTTTATTCCAATACACATATGTGCTCTAGAGGCCCGGAGGGCCTGGGGTAGGTGCAGGCTGGGCCTCCGGCGTGGGCTGTGTTGGGTTGGTCTTCTCTGTCGGGGCCTGCCCGAGAGGTAGACCTACCACTCCAGACTGACACCCTACCCCCCTCCTCACTGATCAGAAGGGTGTCTCTGACTCCTGCCACTCTTCCCCCGAAGAGTTGCAGCAGAAGTCCCAGGACTGAGGCTCCGTGGAGCTCTCTGGCTGGGGATTCATCTTTGGAAGCAGTCACCACGGCCACAGAGGTGGAGTAGGCTGATCAGGCGGGCTTCTGACACACAGCTGCCTGGTGCTGCCATACGAGGGTGCCCCACCCAGATCACCTGATCTCAGTTCTCCCAAGGAAAGTGAAGGTGCTGTTCACAAAGGGAGGGGGTGGAAGCTGTGCAAGCGCAGGCCGCAGCTGGGTGCCGGGTTAGTCTGCACACACCTGTCAGCCACCACGGAGCCCTATATATACTCCCGAGATTCTGGGAGCAACGTAACTGCCTGTGTTAGTGCGTGTTCAGTTATTACAACAGAATATCTGAGACTGGATAGCTTAGAAAGAGGTTCATTTCGGCTCAAGGGGCTGAGCAGTCCTGGAAGGTGGCATTGGCCCCTCCTGGCTTCTCCCGAGGACCTCATGCTGCTTGAACTCATGGCAAGCAGGAGCAAGGGGAAGAGACGGACACGAGGGGCAGCCTCGAGTGATCAGAAACCACTCTTGTGGTCACTAATCCATCCCACCAGAGGCCACCTATACTCACTTTTTAAAGGCCCCATCTCCCAGCCCCACCACGATGGCCAACCCAATTTCAACAGGAGGGAGTGGGCATTTAGCCCAGCAGATTAGAAGCTGGTTAAGAGGCCGGTGCCGCGGCTCACTAGGCTAATCCTCTGCCTGTGGTGCTGGTACCCCGGGTTCTAGTCCCGGTCGGGGCGCCGGATTCTGTCCCGGTTGCCCCTCTTCCAGGCCAGCTCTCTGCTATGGCCCGGGAAGGCAGTGGAGGATGGCCCAAGTGCTTGGGCCCTGCACCCGTATGGGACACCAGGCTCCTGGCTTTGGATCGTAGCTGCCATTTGTGGGGTGAACCAACGGAAGGAAGACCTTTCTGTCTCTCTCTGTCTCACTGTCTAACTCTGCCTGTCAAAAAAAAAAAAAAAAAAAAAAAAAAGAAGCAGTTGGTTAAGATACCCATGTCTCACTTGGGTTTGATGTCCAATTCTGGCTCCTGGCTCCAGCTTCCTGCCAATGTAAGAATTGGGTTCCTGCCACCCATGTGGTGAATCAAATTCCAAACTCTCAGCTTTGGACTAGCCCAGCCCTAGCTGTCATAGTCACAGGCATTTGGAAAGTGAACCAGGGCATGGGAATTTTTTCTGTCACTCTCTTCCTCTGCTTTACAAATAAACAAACAACAACATGCATTTCAGAGGAGACAAGCCACACTCAAACCATAGCACTGTCCACATGAGAGACTTCACAACCTTTCTGGAAAACAGTTGATGTCTTAACCACAGACTATCGTATTGCACAAGGAAATGTTACTGAGGGTTTTATCTTTGGGTTTTCATTCTTATACACCACACTCTCTGACTCTAAATATGTACTTTATATATTTAAATTGGATAGCTACATATCTAACTTCCTGCTTGATGACTGCATACACTCTCCAGAGACCAGAATTAGGTAAAAGAAAAAGAAATTAGTGGGTGCCATTCCAGAGCTGTGTGGTACAGGGATGAGCAGAAAAAAAGCCAGAAGCAAACAGAAAGCAACCCATGATTACTCATAATAGAGATAACCACAAACAATGAGACTTTATGGGGCTCAAATGATGAAATATTTATAGATCAGTTCATTTGGTTTGCCACTGCAAACTAGTTTTCGTTTCCTGTGGTTCTCTCTCTGCTTCTGTGAGAAGCCATGGAAACAACTCCCCCTCTTCCCTTTTCTGTGCAAAGGGGCTCACCTCTGCATTTGCCTGTGCCTGGCACATCGTTTGACAGTGGTCCAGGCAGCTGGAAATGAATGCAAAGGACCTGATAATGAATGCCTACAGGAGATAACAATATAAAAACCTGACCTTGAGGGGCCTGCGCTGTGGGGTCCTAGGCTAAGTTTTTGCCTGCAGCTGCAGGCACCCCATAGGTACACCAGTTCAAATCCTGGCTGCTCTACTACTTCTTCTTCTTTTTTTTAAAAAAAGATTTATTTATTTATTTGAAAGTCAGAGTTACACAGAGGGAAAAGGAGAGGGAGAGAGAGAGAGGTGTCTTCCACCTGCTGGTTCACTCCCTAAGTGGCCGCAACTGCCGGAGCTGCGCCAATCCAAAGCCAAGAGCCAGGAGCTTCTTCCGGGTCTCCCACGTGGGTACAGGTGCCCAAGTCTTTGGGCCATCTTCCACTGCTTTCCCAGGCCATAACAGAGAGCTGGATTGGAAGTGGAGCAGCCAGGACTTGAACCGTTGCCCATATGGAATGCCGGCACTGCAGGTGGTGGCTTTACCCACTATGCCACAATGCAGGCCCCTGCTCTACTTCTGATACAGCTTCCTGATGGTGGCCTTGGGACCCTGCACCCATGTGGGAGACCCTGAAGAAACTCCTGGCTCCCGGCTTCAGATGGGCCCAACTCCAAGCACTGAGGACATTTGGGGAGTGAACCAGTGGCTGAAAGATCTCTCTCTCTGTCTGTAACTCTGCCTCTCAAATAAACCCATAAATTTTTTTTGTTTTTTAAATCCTGATTTTTGAGTCAACAAGTACTTTGCAGAAGTTTAAAAATATATAAATTATATTTTTAAAATCATAAAATAGTTATATTCTTCAACAGGGAAAACATAGAATTCCCCTTGCTTTAGACCTATTTTCCCAAATGTGCATGTAAATCACATTTTTTAAAATGTAAAACATCATTTAAGGTCCAGGGTAATTAATTCAGATATTTTGCAGTGAGTCATGGAACAATTTAGATTAAATTTTAATTTAAATTAATTAAAAATGTGTTCTCTTGAGAGGGAGACAGAGAGTTCTTATCCACTGATTCACTACCCAAAACCTAAAACAGGTGGGCTGGGCCTGGCTGCACCCAGGAACTGGGAACTCGATCCAGCCCTCCTACATGGGCAGCAGGCCCTCAGTTACTTGAGCCATTACCCTGGGAAGCAGTGGTAAATAGGAGTCAAACCCAGGCACTCTGATATGGGATGCAAGCGCCTTAACCAGCATCTTAACCGTTTGGTCCAATGCCTGCCCCAAGAAGAATTTAACTTTGAAAAAACAAACTTCTAAGCTGTCTTGCATAAGTTCTCCATTTACAGATGTGGAAACTCCATGGCCATATGGTGAGAAATGACTTACTTATGGTGCACGTACACCGAGCTGGATCTGTGTTTTGTGTTAATATTGTTTTTTATAATTGCAGATTACATATTTTCAATGTTTACTTGATGGAAGGTAGACCTTTGGGACCAAAAGAAGATTTTTTTTTTTCAGATTTCTTGTAGTTTGGATGTTATTAGTCATTAATTATAAAGTTTGTGGATAATAGAGATAAAACTTGTTTGCCTTAGTTATTCAACACAAGATATCTTTAAAAAAAGAACTGAACTACAAATGCAGGAAGAATAAAGCTGGCTGTCAGTGTCATGTCAGTTTTTTAAAAGTTATTTTTTTATTTTGATTTATAAATAAAATTATGTATAATTATCAAGTACAACACATTGCTTTGAAATGTATCTGTATATATTACGGACTGGCCGAATTAAGCTAATAAACATGCGTTATCTCACATACTTTTTTTGTGGTGCAAACACTTAAAATCTACTCTGCAAAATATATTATGTATAGTTATTTACTATAGTCTCCACATTGTAAAACAGAGCTCTGAACTTATTCTTCCTAACTGAAATTCTATATTCTTTAAACATCTCCCCATTAAAAAAGTATTGGTTTAAATAGCTTTTTTTTAAAAAAATATGTAGTTATTTAACAGGCAGAGAGAAGGGGCAGAGAGAGAAAGAAAAGGGGACAGCCAGACAGAAGGGAGACAGATGGACGGAGCTCCCATCTGTGGCTCCTGCTCTGCATGCCAACAGTAGAAGCTGGGCCAGGCTGAAGCCAGGAGCTGGGAACTCAATCCAGGTCTCCCGTGTGAGTAGCAGGAACCCAGCTGCTTGCCAGAGTCAGAGGAGAGCTGGGACTTGAACCCAGGTGCTCCAATGAAGGCTGCAGGTGCCTTGATTGCTGGGTAAGTGCTTACCCCTTAAATAGCTTTTTCAAAGAAAAAAGTCACAGATTAAGCCAGTGGTTTGCAACTGGGGTGATATTGTTCCTTGGGGACATTTGGCAACGTCTAGGGACATTTTTGTTTGCCACACTTGGGGGGAGGTGTGATTAGCCTCTAATGGGAGGGGTCCGGGAAATTACTAAACTTCCTACGTTGCACAAGAGAGCACCACGGCAAAGGATTAACCAGTCTTAAATGTCAGTAGTGGCAAGGTTGGGAAAGCCTACTTTAAATAAACCCAACTTTCGGCAGGCGAAGACTCCCACAAAGATAATAAACCACGTCCTGTTGCTTACTCTGCTGAGCGCTCCAAGTCTCTTCAAAGAAGGTAGTTTGAGGAGCCACCCTGGGGGGGCCAAGGCTGTGGCATAGAAGGTTAAGCCTGTGCCTGCAGTGCCAGCATCCCTTATGGCACAGTTTTGAGTCCAGGCTGCTCCACGTCTGATCCAGCTCCCTGCTGGTGCCCCTGGAAAAGCAGTGGAGGATGAACCCCTGCATCCACATGGGGGCCAGGAGGAAGCTCCTGGTTCCTGGCCTCCCCCTGGCCCAGCCCCAGCTGTTGTGGCTGAGGCAATTTGGGGAGTGAACCAGCAGCTTGAAGATTCTCTCTGTATCTCTGCCTTTCAAATAAATAAATCTTAGGAGAGAGAGACAGACAGAGACAGAGACAGAGAGAGCGAGAGACTCCCACCTGCGTTTGCACACACCCTCTGCTTCTAATTCCTGGGAAATGGAAGGAGTGCTCTCCTCTCTAAAGCCACCCCTTCCTCCAAGGGAGCTGCTCAAGTTCAGCTCTAAGTGCAAGGACCATGGAGTCCATCAACCTCCAGGAGCTGTTTTGCTCACATGAGAGCAGCTGGAGGTAGCCGTCCAGAGCTGGCTGGCTCCACGCTGGCCTGGCGATGCCACCAGAGACAGCGGCTTCTTGTACATGCTTAGTACCTTGGTCCCCATGCATGCCCCTCATGGTGAGACGATGGCTGCTCCATCACAAGCACTGTGTCCGTGTCTAGTTCAGGGGTGAGGATGGGCCCAGGGTGCCTGCAGGTTGAAAACATCTGGCAACTACGCCGAGAAGGTTCTCACCTTCTCACTTCCGTCTGAAAGCTGCACTTTGCTCATTTCCTATGCGGCGTTCGTTGCACCGGGTAATGGCAAGTGTGCTGGTTAATTTTAGGTGTCAACTAGACTGGGCTGAAGGGTGCCCAGATAGCTGAGAAACGTTATTTCTGAGGGTGACTGAGGGTGTTTCCGGGAGAGAAAGAAGACACACCCTCACCCGAGTGGGGTGGGCATCCTACACAGGTAGAGGAAGGAAGAGTGTGCTCTCGGCTTGAGCTGGGACAGCAACTTCTCCTGCCCTTGGACGTCAGTGTCCTGGCCCTCAGAGCTTCAGGCTCGGACTGGGACTTACACCATTAGCTGCCCTGAGTCTCAGGGCATTGGATTCGGACTGGAGCTAACCACTGGCTTTCTGGGCTTCATGGTACTCAGCCTGTACGATTACCTGAGCCGATCTCTCATTCTACACAAGCATTCTGCAGAGAGCGCATGGAAAGTGAATTAAGAGGTTTATTTTGGTGCTAGCAATCTGAGGGACCAGCACTGTGGTTAAGCAAATTAAGCTGCTGCCTGCAATGCTGGCAACCCTTAGGGGTGCCAGTTTGTGTCCCCGTTGCTCCATTTCTGACCCAGCTCCCTGCTAATGGCCTAGGAAAGCAGTGGAAGATGGCCTAAGTGCTTGGGCCCCAGCCACCCATATGGGAGACCTGGGTGAAGTCCCTGGCTCCTGGTTTCAGCCTGGCCCAGCCCTGTCTATCGTGGCCATGTGGGGAATGAACCTGCAGATGGAAGATCTCTCTGTCTCTGTATCTATCTCTGTGTGTGTATCTGTGTGTGTGTGTCTCCCTCTTTCTCTGTAACTCTTTCAAATAATTTTTCTAAAAAGTGTGAAATCCATGACACACATTTCATGACCTTTTTGAAGACCTCCCCATTTGCATGGATTTATTTTCTTTGCTCCAAAATAAACGTATGTTTTAGCTTCACTCTCTCGTGGGCATTTGAAGTCCACTTGTCTCTCTCTGGTTCTCTCTGGAGAGCCCTGACCAGGGCACCACACTGCTGCACTTTCCTGCTTCTGACGTCTCCCCTCCCCATGATCATCATCTTTTTTTTTTTTTTTTTGACAGGCAGAGTGGACAGTGAGAGAGAGAGAGAGACAGAGAGAAAGGTCTTCCTTTGCCATTGGTTCACCCTCCAATGGCCACGGCCGGCGTGCTGCAGCCGGTGCACCGCGCTGATCCGAAGGCAGGAGCCAGGTGCTTCTCCTGGTCTCCCATGGGGTGCAGGGCCCAAGCACTTGGGCCATCCTCCACTGCACTCCCGGGCCATAGCAGAGAGCTGGCCTGGAAGAGGGACAACCGGGACAGAATCTGGCACCCCAACTGGGACTAGAACCCGGTGTGCCGGCGCTGCAAGGTGGAGGATTAGCCTATTGAGCTGTGGCGCTGGCTGATCATCATCTTTGCTTCTGCCCACCAGATGCCCTCATAGCCCCTTTAGCATTTCTGTGCTCCTTTAACTTGGCTGCCTGTACTTTTGCTGCCAGCAGCGGGACCTGGGCCAGGACGGCTCCCGGCCCCCTGGAGGGGCTTCAGTCTGACAGCCAGGGCTGCCTGTGCATTTTCATCCCCTTGGGGTAGCAGCCACTGCCCAGCCAACACAGAAGGGTGGAAGCATGGCTCCCTTACTGCAAGTCAGGAAGATTCTGAGATGCAGTTTCAACCCTTGGGCTCCCTACAGGGTCGGCTGAGCCTGATGCTATGCTGAGAGGACCACCTGGCTTCAGTCTCCCTCTTGCTTTGTTGCCTCCCCCGGAGCTTCACAAGCCTTCCTGGTGTCTCCTTGGAAGGCTGCCTTAATCAATCATTTTCCCAGGGGTCTTTGTCTCAGAGTTTGCTTCTGGAGAACTGACCATGCCTATTCACTCAGTGCATAGCATTCTGCCTGGCAAATAGTAGGCACCTGAAAATGTCTTCAAGATTGGTGAGGAGTATATAAAACCAATCTCAGCTAATTGAACAGTGGTACTACAAAGACACGTTTGACTCTGGTCAAGTTCATATGATTCTGTAGCTGTTAGTAACTCATTCCTCATGTAGGTTTGGTACTACAGAGTGGAACTCAAACTCAGAATAACCTGGGCAAGGTTGTATATAAATCTTTACTTAGATTTGAGGTCACAGATTATTATAATGGAATATGACATTTAACTTTTAAAAATTAATTTGTTATCATTTTATTTGGGAAGCAGAGACAAATGTAAAAATATGCATCATTTTTCAATTAATACAAGCTCCTATCAGAAGCCTGGACATCTCACCCTACTACATACCACAAAGCTTTCTCTTTGGAAAGTAGGCTAGACATACTGGCATCCTAGAAGCAAAGCAAGAGGTCGAGTTCACTTACGTTACTATGCATACTAGCTGGAGGGCTGGGAAGAAGGGTTAATGCACACAGGGAGCCTATGTCTCCCATGCAACTCTCTCCCAAGTCCCAGTGCTCAGGGAGCTGCCCCACCATGCACTGGCTGTGTGACTGTCCCCCAACTTGCTCTCTGTCCTTCCCCATCCTAGATGCTCTCAAGCAGTCATTATCACAGGTCCTGGTGCAATGCCTCCTCCAGGAGACCAAGAGCCCGCCCCCAAAGCAGGAACTTGAAAGAAAGGAGGCTGTGATTGGCTGAAGACTGTGACTGCGGTTTCAGATGAAATCTTCGGTCACATATCATCTTTTTGGAGCCAAGTGAGCCTTTTCCAATCATAACCCACTCTTGGCTTTATAGTTTGCCTCTTCAAGTTCAAATCTCAGCTCTGCCACATTCAAGATCTGTAACCTAGAATAGCCCCTCCCCCACCCCCAGACCCTTCAGCCTCAGTTCCTTGTGTATGGAATGTAGTTTCCCTGAGGACAAGGGGGTCTTGGTCTTTTCTGGGCATTGTTGTATCTGCAGCAATGAGACAGTGCCTGAAATGCGTGAGGTGCTTACCAAGTATTTTCTGATGCAGTGAATGAGGGTGTCTGGGAAGGGTGAGGAAAGGACTCAGCATAGTGTATAGCACAAGGCAATCACTCAGTAGATACTAGCTGTAAGTATATGAATATATAATGTTATTTTTTACATCTGGTAACATGGTTTCTAACCACAGCGCAATGTATTGAAATTCATCCTCTTGATTAACAGAGCCATCTCCATATTTTCCAACAGCAATTGGACATGTGGTGAGCACTTCTAGTTGTTCAACAGCCACCATTCACCCCCATTTTCTTCCTAATAGAACTCAGATTCTGATCAAGCATTCACTGTTCTGTGTATCCCATGACTTAGGAGAATGTGACTCAAGCTGGGCTCCAGGAGTGGATCCTGAACTGCCTAAACCAATCAGCTCAAGCCTTTCCCCCTACTCCCAAGATTCTGGTTGATCACGTAGCTAAGGGAGGTTCAATCAAAATGAAAGAAAGATTTACATTCCACACATGGGGGTATGGCTTTTCCCTTTTTCAGCAGGTGCTTGAGAACAGAGAAGCATGCAGGTCTAGTTGCAACCAGCAGTGATCATAGAATCACGAGAAACCCAGAAAGCCATCATGAGAAACACAGCAGAGACATGGACAGAGCCAAGTGTTCGAAGGCATCTTTTGAGCTACTGAATGTTCTACTCCTTCCATTTATGTAAGACAGTATTTTTCACTGTTGTTTATGGCATTGAGGACGGGCCTGTCTGTGCCTTGCAGCCAGAAACATCCTTCCGGGTGGACTAGGAAGTTGGTTAGGAGGCAATACTAGAAGTGCCCTCCTCCAGTGGTAACCATGATAGTGTTAATGCTGACTCTTGCCCACTTCTTGAACAGTGTGCCAAGCCCTTGACCGGATAGTGTTACTTCCTTACTCTTAATAATCCCATAAGGTGGAGACTATTATTTACTTCATTTTTCGAATGAGAAAACGTATGCTTAGGTATTTGTCAAGGACACACTCACAGACTCCAAAAATGCTCGGTGGAAGAGCTGGGATTTAAATATAGGGAGTCTAATTTTGGAGCCATCCTTATACCTAGCTATTAAACCTAATCGTTAGACTAGACTTAATACCATTTAATGCTATGAAGATTCATAATGAGAAAAAAGAAGAATGTAATATACTTCCTTTTTAAAAATGAGAGGATATTGTACAAAGTTTTATGAAAAAAACTATGCATGAATTTTTAAATTTTGGCGCCAAAATTAACTTCTCTTTCAATTCTATTTCCCATTAACTGCTTGAAGTACCCTTATAGATGGAAGCATTCATAGGAAACAACTGAATGCTAGCAAAATTTCTTGGATGGGGTGCCCTTTTTCATGGAATTTGTTCCCTTTTCAAAACATGTATTCGGGGGCTGGTGCTGTGGCCTGCAATGCCAGCATCCCATATGGGTGCCAGTTGAAGTCCCAGTTGCTCCACTTCTGATCCAGTTCTCTGCTATGGCCTCGCAAAGCAGTGGAGGATGGCCCAAGTCCTTGGGCCCTGCACTCACGTGGGAGACCCAGAAGAAGCTCCTGGCTCCTGGCTTCGGATTGGCACAGCTCTGGCAGTTGTGGCCAGTTGGGGAGTGAACCAACAGATGGAAGACCTCTTTCTCTGACTCTTTTTCTCTCTGTGTGTAACTCTGACTTTCAAATAAATTTTAAAAAAAAGAGAAAACATGTATTCACTCAATCCAATTATCCATCAAATAATATTTATTGGGCCCTTCAGTGCCAGCTGACCCAGGTACTAGAGGAACACCCCTGAGTAACCCCTGCCTGGGGATGGGAAACACCATGGCACCTGCCCTGGGATAAGTAAGCACTTCACAGAGCACAGCACAGTGTGTGCCCACGGAGCAACCAAACACAGCACCTGAGCCAGCTTGGTGCAACAGTCGGGTGAAAGGACCCTTCCCAGGTGAGCCCCAGGACGTTCCCACAACAGAGGTGAGACGTTTGTCCAAAGGCCTGAGAAGGACAGCGAACGTAGCATGTCTGTGGATCTAACGGTGGTCCCTAGGAAAGGGTTCAGCTGCATGGGGTTAGCGGGGCAGGCAGTGGGCAAGAAGTTCCAGCTTCTTCTAAACCATGGTCTCTGGAAACTGGTGCCCGAGACAAAAGAATCAAAGTGTGGGAGCTTAATTTGGGAGGAGTAGGTACAGGGATAAAAAGTTAAGTTCAAAAGGACGATGAAGCCGAGAAAGCAGCAAAACTTCCAAGGAAACTGGAAGACAGCGCTCTGGTGGCCACAGCGTTACAAAAGCTGAAGGGAGGCCTGGCAGTCACCCCCGCAGCAAACCTGCACGGGACGTGAGACCTTTCTGCAAAGCTGTTAGGGAAATCCGCTCTTGTAGGTGTCTGGGAAAGTCGAGAGAAGGGGCATCCATTTGTCCAGCTTCCTTCCAACTTCTGCAAACATCCATGCGTGGGGTCTTCACTTTTCCATACTTCCGGGCTGCACCATCAAGTCCCTCGGAGCTGCCCTGCAAGCCAGGTCGCACGCCCCAGGTCTCATGCCCATATCTCTGAGGGATGACTTAGAACAGAAACTGCTGTGTGAGCCTTGAAGG
Organism: Lepus europaeus; assembly: GCF_033115175.1. Lineage (NCBI taxonomy): Eukaryota > Metazoa > Chordata > Mammalia > Lagomorpha > Leporidae > Lepus > Lepus europaeus. The sequence goes on from NC_084835.1 coordinate 46,235,904, forward strand.
CCAACTTGGGCCTCAACCAGACTGGGATGCTCACCGAAGGCCAGGCTGAGGGTTTTTTTTTTGTTTGTTTGTTTGTTTAAAGATTTGTGTATTTGAAAGGCACAGTGGCAGAGAGAGAAAAAGAGAGAGAGTGTGTGTGAATGTCAATGTCAGTCTTCCATCCACTGGTTCACTCCCCCACATAGTTGCAACAGCCAGGGCTGGACCAGGCTGAAGCCAGGAGCCAGGAACTCCATCTGGGTCTCCCACATGGGTCCAGGGACTCAAATACTGAGCCATCATCCTCTGCTTCCTAGACCCACCAATAGGGACTGGATCAGATGCAAAGCAGCAGGGACGCAGTCAGCACTCCCATATGGGATGCACAATTCACAGCAGCTACACCACAATGTCAGCCCCACGCTGAGCTTCTAAAGAAAGAAAGAAGTTGATTGGGGCCGCCACTGTGGTGCAGCAGGTTAAGTCGCTGCTTGTAGTGCCCGCAGGTTCAAGTCTCAGCTGCTCCATTTCTGATCCAGCTCCCTGCTGATGTGCCTGGGAAAGCACCGGAAGATAATCCAAGTCCATGGGGCCCTGCTACCCATGTGGGAGACTCAGAAGAAGCTCTTGGCTTTGTCCTGGCCCAACCCTGGTCATTGTGGCCATTTGGGGAGTGAACCAGCTGATGGAAGACTTCTGTCTCTCCTTCTCTCTATAGAACTCTGTCTTTTTTTTTCTTCTTCAAGTTGATTTATTTATTTGAAAGGCAGATGTACAGAGGGAGAGAGAGAGAGAGAGAGAGAGAGAATCTTCCATCTGGTGGTTCACTCCCCAGATGGCCACAACATCTGGAGTGGGGCTTATCTGAAACCAGGAGCCAGGAGCTTTTTCCAGGTCTCCCACGTGGGGGCAGGGTCCCAAGTACTTGGACCATCCTCCACTGCTTTCCCAGGTACATCAGCAGAGAGCTGGATCCATATAGGATGCCGGCACTGCAGATAGTGGTTTAACCTACCATGCTACAGCACCAGCCCCCAAAAAGCCAATCTTAAGAGAAAAGAAAGGAGGAAGTTGAAAGAATCTGCAAAGGTGCTCAAGTTTGTGTCCAACACAGTCTTTTCCCTAGAGACGCTGTGAGGCGTTTCAGGCCTGGGACAGGAGCTGGGAAAGTCCTCCTGGCTGCAGTGTGGAGGGTGGCTGGGGCAAGCAAAGCAGAAAGCGTTGGTTCCACTGCAGCTTGGTATAAGGGCGTGGGAATGGGGATGAAGCCAGCCAGATGGATCCGAGCAGTGGAAAACATGTCGCTTTGATCATACTCTGCAGTGAATAGTGTGTGTTGGGGGGGGGGGGGTGAGGGACAGAGGATGCGTGCAGCTTTCTGGCTCTGGCAGCTGACAAGTTAGACAATGGTGCAGCTTTCCAAGGTGGGGAAGAGCTCGGTAGGAGCAGGTGGAGGTGGGAGGAAGCAGGATGGTGAAGTCAACCTTGAACGTGTCAGACTTTAGCAGCCCAAGGCATTCTAAGTGTCCTAGGGCCGTTGGTGACAGTAGTTGGAGTTGGGGAGCAATATCGCAGCAGGGGTCACTGGAGTCCTTGTGGGTACTAAAACAAGCATGGAGGTGGATACGGTGTCAGTGTGTGGGGCACGGAAGGCCTGAGGACCACGACCAAGAGATGTCCCCAGGGCAGGGGCACTTTGCAAGGAGACAGGAATGAAAGCCAGTCTCAGATGCCACAGAGGTGTGAAGCCAGGGAGGGGGCAAAAGTGGTCAGTGGATTTAGAGACCAGGGGTCTTTGGCTCTCTCATTGAAAAGCGTCAGCAACTGGACTGAATTCAGGTGGTTAGAAAGAAAATGTAGATAAACCATTGGTGATTCACTCCCCAAATGCCCCCAACAGTCAGACCAAAGCCAGGAGCCAGGAACTCCATCACATCTCCCATGTGGGTAGCAAGGAAGCTTCTTGAGCCATCATTCCCTGCCTTCCCAGGCATGCTAGCAGGAAGCTGGATTGGAAGCAGAGGAACCGTGTCTTGAACCAGGCACTCCAGTGTGGCAAGCAGGTGCCCCAAGCAGTTACTTAACCTGTTGCACCACAATGCCCTCCCCAGAACCTCGTGGTTTCAGTGATAAGAATGGAATATACAGACATCGAATGAAGAATGTCTTTTGAAGTTAAGGAACGTGGTTCTTCATACTGCAGTGGAAATTAAGAAGGAATGAGTACCACTTAAAGACTCATGCTAGTATAGTAGAACAGCAAAACTCACAGAATCACAACGATTTGAAGAAATTAATTTGTTCTGGAATAGGTTTTCAAATATAGGTGTGAAACAGTAATATTCCAATTGCCCCTTCTGGCAATTAATTAGTCATCTGAAGGTAAGTTAGGCAGCAGAAACAAGTATACCCCAAACCACAAAGTTGTTTTCTGGTTTTCCTTCAACGAAAACCTCAGAATTGGCTCAGCCCAGCAGGGGAGATTCCTAACTGCCTGTCTTGCAGTGAGAACTCTGAACTCTGAGCAAAATACTCTGGAGAATGAGAAAAAGCAGGCAGATTTGAGGAGAAAGTAAAAATTTGAAAGAGGGATCATCCGAGCAAGGGCTCCTCAATTTCAAGGCTTCAGTCCAAGGTCAAGTGCAGTGCAGCCTGTGTGGAATGAAACGAATCTGATAGAACCAAGAGTTTCCACAACACAACCACCAAGAAGTCAGCAAAGGAGAGACAGAGGCACAGGAGGTGGATGGTGGTGGGAGGCCAGAAACTTTACAAGTGACATAAAACGAAACCACATCAATAACTACATTAAATATTAACATAGCCTCTATGACATCAGAAGGAAAGGAGCAATGGGGGAAGTGCATGATGGATCTTAAAGCTTCTGTTCACAAGTGCCAACCCTCATTTTCAACAGCACAGGGCTAAGGCAAGTCACGTGGCCATGCCTGCCTTAAATGGGCCAGGAAATTGTAATTCGCTCACACAGAGTAAATATCCTTAAACGAATAATAAAATCTACCAAATGCAGGCCTGGTCACTATTATGGAAGAGTTAAGTGTAGAATCAATGATTCGTGCATAGTGTGGAAATTATTCAAAGCGCGAGCTCTTCGGACAAAACCTGGCTGTACATATGGAACCACGGCCAACTCCTTCCCAAGGGGTTCCAGTGCCTGTTCCCTGCTGGGTGGACTGCACAGACCCACTTCTGTGGGCACAGAGCATGGGGATGAGGAAGTGGACTCCGGGCCCATGTCGGGCCATGGAGAGTCTCACATCTGACCCATCCCGCGGGTGCCTGACCCGGCAGGCCGAGCAAAGCCAGGCTGAGGTGGAGCTGTGTGGTCTTTGCAAAGGCAGAGAGAGGACACCCTGCTGCAGGGGAAAACTCTGGTGCTCTTGAGATAGCTCTATGCAATTTTGTTCATTTCGGAGGGGATCTGCATCCGTGTGAGGCAGCCTATATAAACAACACCAGGATTCTCTCCACTACGCTGTGAATGTTGCCCTGGCATTGTGCAAATGTGGGGACGCTGGGTTTCTGCTCCCAGAACAGAACTTTCGCTTATGCTGCTGCAAATAAAGAGCTCACATGAGATACGGGGAGCATGGGAGAGAGAACAGAGCGACATCATTTTGGGGGTACTGGGTAGTGACAATGGTAATTGTGCTGAGTGCATTGATAAAGAACAAATCCCCAGGTTGGTGTTTGGCTCTGTACAACACCCAGTGTGGAACAGGAATAGCTGGAATTATGGAAATACAGTGAATGGGCAGGCACAAAACCAACTGTGAACTTTGACTAATTGTAGACAGATGTTTTATACCTGTTACCAAAAATGCTGACTAATTATAGACAGATAGCATTTTTTGGGGGAACAGGTATAACAATCATTGCTAAACGAATTGATTCTGGGGGCCCACCACTCTGGTGCAGTGGACTAAGCCTCCACCTGCAGCATCACTATCCCACACTGGCGCTGGTTTGAGCCCCGGCTGCTCCACTTCCAATCCAGCTCTCTGCTATGGCCTGGGAGAGCAGTGGAGGATGGCCCAAATGCTTGGGCTCCTGTGCCCACATGGAAGACCAGGAGGTAGCTCCTGGCTCCTGGCTTCAGATCGGCCTGGCTCTAGCTGTTGCGGCCATTTGGGGAGTGAACCAGCAGATGCAAGACCTTTCTCTCTCTCTCTCTCTCAGTCTCTCTCTCTCTCTCTCTCTCTCTGCCTCCGCCTCTCTCTGTCTGTAACTCTGCCTCTCAAATAAATAAATATTTTTTAAAAAAACCTTTAAAAATTGATTCTGGTGTAGAGACATACTGTTTATAGTCATTTTATAATGTTTTCTCTTTTAAATGTGAGAATATAATCCAGTACATATTCTATTCTCATGTACCTTTCATCAACTAATGTATCTTCATGTCTTATTCCTAAGATGGAAATTCCACATCAAAAAGCCCTCCTTCTTTGATTTACCTTCCAAAAGTGCACAAGCACAGCCCTTCTATTAATTTCATTTTGCAAACTTGTCTTCTTGTATAGTGAAATATCTAAATATAAGTTTAGAGCCTCATATATTTTAAGAGTTTTTGCCTTCCTTTGTCACAGAATGTTAAAATATGCCATATAATCTTATCTCATACAATTCAAAAGAGTAATACAAAATGTATAGACAAATGCTCTCCTGCTGTTTTAAACACCATTTAGCAAGTTTTATAGTTGAAGGGTTTGCCAACAGAACTATTACTCTCTTATTATGGGGAGTATATGAATATTTTTCATACATTGTTGAAAGATGCTTCTATAGCCAGACACAGCATGTTCCTTTCAAAAGCCAAATCCGAGTCCCTTTCCATGCTTTTAATCCCTTTCCAGTACTTTTTGGGATGCATTTCAGTACAGTAAACTGTTACCTAGGCTCACAGAGAGAGATTAACAACAAAATTCCTCAATCATTCCTAGTTGGTTTTGCGTTTCACTTTTATATTTAGAATGTTCATGTGAATTAAAAAATTTTTTACACTATTAAATGTTCTCTGTTCATCTGCCATCATGTAGAAGTTTTATGTCTCTGAAGACTAAATAAGTTATCTCAGATACCAGCATGTTCTTCAGATCATGTCATCATCACCTTAACTCTGCCTAGGAATAGAGAGATGGGGGCTGGCACTGTGGCGTGGCTGGTAAAGCTGCCATCTACACCACTGGTATCCTACATGGGCATCAGATCGAGTCCCGGCTGTTCCACTTCCGATCCAGCACCCTGCTAATGTGCCTGGGAAAGCAGTGGAAGATGCCCAGGTACTTGAGCCCCTGCACTCACGCAGGAGAGCTGGAGGAAGCTCCTGGCTTCTGTCTTCAGTCTGGCCTCGCTCTGGCCATTGTGGCCATTTGGAGAGTGAGCCAGCAGATGGAAGATCTGTCTCTCTCTCTCTCCCCAACTCTCCCTCTCTAACTCTGCCTTTCAAATAAATAAATAAATCTTTTAAAAAGAAGAAATAAAGAAACGTTGCAAATATGCGCCCTTCTTCTTAATGTGCAAGCCTGTGGTCCTGGACCATTAGTTGAAGATTATAGAACAATACAACAAAGCAGATCAGTTGATAAATGAACTTGACCATCCTTTGCAAAGTTAAAAGCACGATATCAATTTAAAGTGTTGTTGTTGCCGATAATTAAGAAGACAAATATCGCCAGCTGAGGCTAAATTCAATCTGTTACTGAGTGGAACAGATTGTAAAAATATTCCCACAACGCTCTTTTGAACTCTTAAGTTATTTTAGAGGCAGCTCTGCACATAAAAGGAAATCATGAATGCTAGCTAATTTGGGTCTGCCTGATAGCTCAAAGACTGGTTTACATGCTCTTGGTGAACTGTCAAATAAGCTTCATTCAATGATCAGAGTTATTTACTGGTTGCATTTCTCAGTTTTTTGTTGCTATAAAAAATATCAGAGGTACTCTTACTTTGTGAAGAAAAGAAGTGTATTTAGCTCCCTGTTCTGGAGGTTCAAGGGTATGGCGGCTGTTATCGGCTCAGCTCCCATGACAGTTCTCTTAGCTATGTCACGCCCATGTCCTGGCGGGTGGCAACTGGAATCACACGTGAGAGGCAGCAATCGCCTGGCCAGACAGAGCGCTGGGTGGGACCTGGCTCCTGCTTTTTTAACGGCACTCTCTTGAGATTTATCCAGGGGTCACACAAGAGCTGTCTTAATCCGGTTGAGGGCATGCTCCCAATGATCTAAGCACTTGCACTCAGGTTCCAGCTGGTAAACGTTCTGCCTCCCAACATCACCACCCGTGCTTCTTTGGGGGCACAAGTGATGCCCAGATCATAGCACTGGGAGCTGACTGACTAGATTCGCTGATTCCATAATATGCATACCAGTATGGAGGAAAGATCTTAAAAGTCCATCCTTACACACTTATTCCTTTCAGCCAGCTCACAAGAGATCAATTCCCTCCAAAACCCAAGCTAAAACCTGGGCTGATTTCACTCTGCAATGTTGAATTCTCTCCCACTGCCACATAGGCCGTCTACGAGGGGGAACTGGCGGCCTCCATGTCCCTCACCGCCTGGTTAGCTCTGGTCTAATACAGCATAAATAGCTTCCCTGAAGGAGCTCTACAGGTCAATCTATGCCAGAATCACTGTTCGAAGTAGGCAAATTCCTTTGCCATTTAACATCTCTCAACAGCTTGAAAGGAGTTTCAAAGCGGCCAAGTAAATATTTCTACATCATTTTAGCATTGTGGGCATGGTGAAGACAGATCTCCACACAGAACCGGCAGTCCTAGCCATTCAATCTAAATTAAACCGTGGCAGGGTTCCGCAGAAGAGCACAGTGGAGACTAAGTGAGATAATACGGGAAAGCACCCGAAACAGCTCACGGGGCTTGTGTTGATCACAAGAGATTCAGCATCGCGTAGTTGAGGGATGCACTTGAGACTCCAGATGCAGTTGTCTGGGTGCAAATCCCAGCTTCACCACGCATGAGCTATAGCCATTTATACGGAGTTGCTGTGTGGATTAAATGAGTTGAAAGCAACAACAAACAGTAATGCCATCAAAACACCCTGGCTTGTAGTAAAGCACCATATAAAAGTTATTGGGCACATCGCAAGTACCCCATAAATGTTAGCTGTGATAAATTGTAAACGCCAATGTAATGACATACTCCGAGGTTACACTGGCCTCAATCCTGTTACTTTGTTCACTCCAATGCCTTATACTTAAGAATGATGACTTCGAAGTACTGCCCCAAGAATTCACCCACTGGAGTACCAGTCATAAATTTTGTTGCACCTAAGTGCCACTCGTACTATTAACTAGCATTTGTCTCTAGATTGAATAGGGTCTAACACCAAGATCTAGCTCATTATGTTTTGTTTTTGTTTTTTTTTTTTTTTTTTTGACAGGCAGAGTGGACAGTGAGAGAGAGACAGAGAGAAAGGTCTTCCTTTGCCGTTGGTTCACCCTCCAATGGCTGCCGCGGCTGGCGCGCTGCGCTGATCCGAAGGCAGGAGCCAGGTGCTTCTCCTGGTCTCCTGTGGGGTGCAGGGCCCAAGCATTTGGGCCATCCTCCACTGCACTCCCGGGCCACAGCAGAGAGCTGGCCTGGAAGAGGGGCAACCGGGACAGAATCCAGCGCCCGGACCAGGACTAGAACCTGGTGTGCTGGTGCCGCTAGGCGGAGGATTAGCCTGTTGAGCCACAGCGCTGGCCTCTCATTATGTTTTAAATGTTTAATTAATTTATTAAAAGGGAGAGAGAGAGAGAGAGAGAGAGAGAGAGAGAGAAAGAAATATCTCCCACCTACCTGCTGGTTTACTCCCCAAATGTCCACAACAGCCGGGGCTGGGCCAGGCTAAAGTCAGGAGTCAGGAGCTCCATCCTGGTTTCCTATGTGGGTGGCAGAGACCCAAGTGCTGAGTCATCATCTGCTGTTTCCCGGGGGTGCGCAGTAACAGGAGGTTGGAGTGGACAGCCACGCTGGGACTCAAACCTCGGCACTCTGACACAGGATGTGGTGTCCCAAGAGTATTTCTTTTCCCTCTCAAGATTTATTTATAGATTCAAAAGCAGAGTTAGAGAGAGGGAGAAACAGAGAGGGATCCTGCATCCACTGGTTCACGTCCCAGATGGCCGAAATGGCCAGGGCTGAGCCAGGCTGAAACCAGGAGCCAGGAACCAGGAGCTTCATCCAGGTCTCCCATGTGGGGGGCAGGGGCTCAAACACTTGGGCCATCTTCTAGCTTTCCCACAGCATCAGTAAGGAGCTGGATCAGAAGCGAAGCAGCCAGGACCTGAACCAGCGACAATGTGGGATGCTGGCATCACAGGGGGCAGCTTTATCCCTTACACCACAGCACTGCCCTCCATCATCAAACGCTTTTCAACAGCAGCAATATTGGCTAAGTCATGGAGCTGATGTGCTAGTAACATTTATTTTCCTAAAAAGACGTGCTAATAATTATAAAATTATTAGACTATTTCCCACATTATACAAAATACCCCATTATACAATACTGAAGCCCTGAATGTTTTAATTAAGCCTACTTTATGAGACACAATATATGAACACATGATATATGTTTAGCAAGATTTACTTTGGAACACCTAGTTCCCAAGAAGTTTAATAAACTGGGATTCTAATCTTTTTGCTTTATGATACGTGATTTTTTTATTAGAAAAATTCAATTTCTTTCATTCTTCTTCACTGAACTATGTTATAATAATTGGATTTTCCAGAAATAAATTAGGTCTATGAAAAGTTTGATCACTGTTATCATAGGGTTCCTAAAAGTATCAAGTTAAATTATATCAAATCAGCCAGATTCCCAAATCCATATGAGGGACAGATTCAAACAAGAGCTAAACTAAGTTTGCAGCATTAAAAGAGAAATTTTGCAACATGAAATAAAAGTTTTTTTTTTTCAAAAGCATGGAATTTCTACCTCCAAGCAGACTGCTAATAATGTTCCAAATACAAGTTCAAGTGAACCAGACCCTTGATCTCTCCATTGTCGACCCTGGCCATGGATCTGGCTCAAGTGGTTTCCCCCAGCAGTTACAGTAATGACGACTTCAACATCATAGAACCTTCCGTGGCTGACTCCTCTCATCTACACCAGAATCCCAAACAGATTCCTTTCAAACACCTTGCGCCAATATGCTAACATCTTGAAATCCAGTAGATAATCAGATGCTTTTGGTTAAAATGGGAAAGATATCTCTTTGAAGAGAATATAAATGCTTGGACAAATTAAAGGCATTTCTATAATCTACATTTAAGGGATCCATTTTAGCACTCAACTCTATCATCTTTATTGCAGATGCTATAACTAGCAGGGGGAAAAACCATTTGTGCCAGATTCATGACAAGAAGGGAAGTGATCTCACTTTAGAAAATACTGACTTAAATGGAGCGTTCTTTCAGTGAAACACATTCCCACGGGTCAGGGTCCTTAATCTCAGCACCACTGATATTTTGGGCTGGGTAATCTTTTGTGGTGGGATGCAAGTAGCACCTAGCTGTGACAACTCAAAATTGCCAAATATCTCCTGGGACCAAATCCCTGCTTCCCTCCCAGCCCCAACAACCAATTTGCCATTGTCTTTCTGAATGTCATTGCTGTGTTTTGAAGGGGAGACGCTGATTTCTTTACATGGAATCTTTTTTGTATGTGTGGCTGTATTACAAAACCCAACACTGTTAATAACGGAAATGAGAAAAGACTGAACACTTATTACCCAAAGCCATATAAATTCAATAATAAATAATAGCTCCTTCTAAAAATATGAGAAGTCTTTTTCAAAATCATTAGTTCTAATCATAAGCGAATTTAGCAGCATTTCTTTAAATTTTGCACCTTTGTAATGAACTCTGATACATTCATGGAACTGGATGTTAAATAAAGAGATAGAAAGGTCTAATTTGCTGGTTCATTAAGCTAGCTTATTTCAAGACATTGGGCATATTGCTTTGAATTTCATATTTCTGAGCGGCGGAGACAATAGAAGTATCTGTCTCTAATGTAGTGTGGCAGACAATTAGGAGCTCAAATGGATTAAATCTCATCTCATCAGAGATATACACAGTGATTATTATTTTATTGCCAAATACTGTCAGCATTACATTTCTCCAACAGTTATTGTGATACCTGATTCGCATGCTTAAATTTGCATTAAACACTGCAGCAACAACAATCATTTGGGCTGTGTTTTCTTACATGACATTTTTCTGTTCTTCGCTGTGTGAATTCATCCAACAGGAGTCTTAAGGATACAAAGTTTCCCAGAGACTTGATACAGGAGAGACAGCTGCGGCTTTGAGAAAAGCACACAGCTTTGGTGTCAAAAACATGTGCCCTGCTCCTAATGCTGCCCCTTTCAACCGAGGTGACCCTGGGAGGGTCACTTAGAACCAAGTCAGAAGAAAGGGAATTTTCTCTTATTGATTTAAATGTTCTTTGTCAGATTTTGTTTTGAAAATTTTATTTACTTGAAAGGGAGGGAAGGAGAAAGGAAGGGAAGAAGGAAGGAAGGAAGGAAAGGAGGGAGGGAGGGAGGGAGGGAGGGAGGGAGGGAGAGAGAGAGAGAGAATTGCAATCTATCATCTGCTGATTCACTCCCCAAATACCCACAAGAGCTGAGGCCAGGCCAAGCTGAAGCCAGGAGCCAGGAACTCAGTCCAGGTCTCCCACGTGGGTGGTGCACAGGAGCAGGAAGCTGGGATGGAAATAGAGGTGGGCCTGGAATCCAGGCACTCTGATATGGGATGTGGGTGTCGCAAGTAGCATCTTAAACACTGCACCAAACACCTGCCCCTGTCAGATTTTTAAAATTGCAAAAACACGGGGCCAGTGTTGTCGTGCAGTAGGTTAAGCTGCCACCAATGCTGGCATTCCCTATGAGTCCTGGTTGGAGTCCTGGCTGCTCCACTTCTGATCCAGCTCCCTGCTAATGCACCTGGAAAAGCAACATAGGATGACCCAAGTGCTTGGGTTCCTGCCACCCACATAGGAGACCCAAATGAAGCTCCTGGTTCTTGGTTTTGGTCTGGCCCAGCCCCAGCTGTTATAGCAATTTGGGGAGTGAACCAGTGGATGGAAGATCTCTCTCTCTCTCTCTCTCTCTCTCTAACTCTGCCTTTCAAATAAATAAATAAATCTTTAAAAAATAAAATTTCAAACACTGTACCTTTGCAAACAAAATTATTTTAAGGAAAAAGCCAATTATTTAGCCCTCCCCTTCCCTTGACCATCCTTATAGCTCATCTCTTTTAAATAACCATTATTAATGATGTACTATTTGTCTGTCTATATCTTTTACCAATCTCCTATGAACACTTTGCAAGCATTTTCCTTTCTTCTTAAATGAAAAATTGGATTATACTATGCATATTTTTTTCTGAGTAACTTTAGATCTAAGTCATTTTGTAAAGATTTGATTTACTTTTTGACACATTTTACTTGATACAGCAGTGTAATTTCACATGGTCCAAGAACACTCAAATAATAAATAAGATACAATCAGACATTAAAGAGTGGTCTTTCAACATTACAGCCAATGATGCCACACAATGAAACCAGCTCCCCGTCTCAGAAGCGACCAAAACATTCCACACTGCTTCCTTAACTGAGCTGTTGCAAGCTGCCAGTTTGCACACTGTTGAGACTATTTTTCCTTTTAAGCCTCTGCATAGCTGTAGGGATGTTGGCAGGTGTTGGGGGAACCAACTAAACCCTGGTGTGGTGACAAAATGTGGCCAATCCACGCTTTGTGTGATTCATACTTGTGTTCACCAGGTCCAGGGCCTTCTCTGTGAGGTTACAGACAAATTGAGCCATGATTCTAGGATGGGAAGTCTGTTGTCCTGAATGTCACCTCCGTGAAAGCACCTGCTGCAGGATCCGGTCCCACTTCCCGGTTAGGCCTTGAGCTATTTTTTTTAAAGATTTATTTTATTTATTTGAAAGACAGATTTACAGAGAGAGGCAGAGACACAGAGAGAGGTCTTCCATCCACTGCTTGGATGGCCGCAATGGCCAGAGCTGCACTGATCCGAAGCCAGGAGATTATTTTATTCATAGAAATGCCTTTAATTTGTCCAGGAGCCAGGAACTCAGTCCAGGTCTCCCATGTGGGTGCAGGGGCCCAAGGACTTGGGCCATCCTCTACTGCTTTCCCGGGCCACAGCAGAGAGCTCGATCGGAAGAGGAGCAGCTGGGACTAGAACCAGCGCCCATATGGGATGCTGGAACTTCAGGCCAGGGCTTTAACCGGCTGCGCCCCAGCGCCGGCCCCTGACCTTGTGCTATTATTTTAACTAGCCACACAGGATTTTATAGTATGGGTATAAAGCTTTTGTTCAATCATTACCCTCCAGGCTGAGCTCCTGTTGTTTCTGGTTCTACAAACCACGAAGCAATCAACGTCACTGAACAGACAGCACTGGAGCTAGAATCTTTGCTGCAGTAGGAAATGGGAAGCAGGGACGTTTCACCTGGTTTCACAAACTCCTTTGAGACTCAGCTTCTACTCCTGCATGCTGAGATTTCCTTAGCAAGCGCGTGGAAGGACAGTCTGAGCCAGCACCTGAGAACGTCTGCCTGGTTCTGGAAGGGGGGGGGGGCTTCCCAGTACTCTCGAGTCCAGCCACCTGCTGATTTCTCTGCACAATCTGATAGGGTGCGTGTACCATATCCTTGTCAAATATTCTCCAGCTCTGGCACATTAATCCTGTAAGTGTAGTCACTTTTGCAGTAGCGAATTCACTCTCTCAGTGATTGACGTTTAGTTCACCAAGTGCTGTATCAAGCATTCTTCCAATGCAATGCCTGAATTCTGAGAGCTGGAGTAGACAAAACGTGTGTGTGTGTGTGTGTGTGTGAGCACGTGTAAGGGAGAAAGTGCGACAACTTAGCAAGTTCTCACAGTGTGAAGTCATGTGGTAGCATGTCTGTGTGTGCAGGCTCTGGAAACTGCTGCTATGGTGAAGGGACATAGTCACATACAATTGTCTCTTGGCATTTATCTGCAGGGTGGGCATCGGTTCCAGAACCCCCTCAGATACTCAAATCCATGGAGGCTCAAGACCCTTATATAAAATGCGGGTAGTATCTGTGTACAACTTACACAAATACTCCTACCTGTTTATTCATTCCCCAACACCCGCAACAGCTGGAGCTGGGACGGGCCAAATCCAGGAGCCAGGAATTCAGTGCAGGTCTCCCAATGGGTGGCAGAAACCCAGTTCCTTGAGCCATCACTGGTGCCTCTCTGGGTTTGCATTAGCACAAGGCAGGCTACACTTAGGTGCTGGAGCTGGGAACTGAACCCAGGCGCTTCAATGTGGATGCAAGTGTCTTAACCGTTAGGCTACATGGCCGCTCTCAAGGCTGACATGTTTTTCAATAAATAGAATAGAATGACAAGTGTGACACTTCAAATAGTGATAGCTGTTGTTTTATAGGTGTGCTGAATCTCAATGTTAAATATTTTTCTTACTGTGGGTATCCATTAAAGACTAGAAAGTTCCTCTTCAGTGATACTTGCCTCCTGAGATCTACAGGCAGCTGGCCACTGTGCTGTCTGGCACAGCTGCCTCTGTGCACTGTAAAGGTGTGGCCAGATGGGGCTTTCTTCCTTCTTCCACATCATTTCTTTACGAAAAGTGGTCTTTGATACAACAGAGAACAGAGACAGGAAGTTCATAGCATAACCACAGATGGATGTGAAACCTCGGGACGCACTTGATGTTGGCTAGCTAAAGCCTGCTGGCTTTGCGAAGGCTTTGATTTGAGAGTTGGGTAGGGCCTGAAAGACCTTGTCCCGTGCATCCAAGATGGAGCAGGGACTCTGGTGGCATTGGGGTGGGTAGAGAAAGGCGGGAGGGCAGATGGCAGGAGCAAGCAGAAAGGAGGCCAAGGAAGAGGAAGACTCCCAAATGCCCACCAAGAGGTAATTTTGCGGGCAAAACAGTATTTTTCTCCAACTTCTGGGACCACTCAAAACCCTTCAGGTGCTTCCCGGAGTCCATACACATTCGCTGAGCACTTTCTCCGCGCTGGCTCTGCTCACAGTGCGGCAGGGTCAGGGAGGAGACAGAGATCCAACCACGTCAGGTGGCAGGGAGGGGCGGGAGAGGGGAGAGGGTGCGTGTAGTCTGGAGGCTGGGGTTGGGAGCTGTGATTTCATGCAGACTAGGAAGAGAAAGTGACAGGGGAGCTGGGCTCAGACCTCAGGAGCACGCCTGATGTGCTTGAGATCCACAAGGAGACCTGAGTAGCCAATCAGAGTGCGAGGGGAGAGTTGAGGTCCGAGGTACATGGTGGGTGGGGACCATGCTGTACTGACCCTGGAAAGGTCACCACGGGGACCTCAGGTCTTGCCCCAGGTTAGATGAGCTGCCATGAGAGGATCTGAGTAGGGGCTGACATCATCCGACACACATTTTTAAAAATACAGATGTACTTTATTTACATGGAAGAGTTAGAGAGAGAGAAAGGGGGAGAAACAGAGAGAGAAAGATATCTTCCAACCACTGGTTCACTTCCCAAATGACTGCTATGGTCAGGGCGAGACCAGGCCAAAGCCAGGAGCCTGGAATTCCATCCCAGTCTCCCATGTGGGTGTCAGGAGCCCAAGAAGCTGCACCATCCCCACCGCGGCTTTCCCAGATGTATTAGCAGGGAGCTGTATCAGAAGTGGAGCAGCTAGGACTTGAACCAGTGCCCATGTGGGATGTCGGCATCGCAGGCGGCTGCTTAAAACCCTGTGCCACAATGTTGGCCCCCTGACATACAGTTTAAGAAGGTCACCATGGGTACTGTGCAGTGGGCAGTGCCTCCAGGATCTTCTTGCCATTACAGATGTGACCAGAGGGCAAGAGAGTGTGGCACCAATGTGTGTGCAGCAGGAATGGAAGCAGCGAGGGCAGTATCTTGGCAGACCACAAACCAAGGTCTACTGTGGCCACACTTCCATGAGCTCGGTGACGAACACAAGTTGGAGCTCCCTGGGGAGCAGCCGCAGTGGCCTCATCTACAACTGCAGATGGGGGTGGGGTGAGGGGTCGAGCCGCCTTCCCCTTCACACTGTGCCCTGAGGAAGCAGGGTTCCCAGCACCCTCTTCCCTCTGACCGGCATTGAATTGCCTTGAATTGCCTTCCTTCTGTGGTCTGTAGCCCAGGCCAGGCCTCAGGACATAAAACTCCTGGGGCTGGCCTATGGTCATGGTCCCCCAGCAGCCCACGCTGTGGTTGCTGCTGCCACCTCACCTGCCCCAACAAGGCTATGCTCTTCCATGGTTTCTGCTGCTGCTCCCTTCTGGGGGTGGTAAGAGCCCCTGGCTCTGCCTCAGCTCCTGGCACAAAGAGACAAAGTCTCCTGCACTCAGCTCCTCTCTGGGGAGCAATCTGTAGGCTGGGGCTGGGGCACCCTCTTCTCTTTTCTCCATCACAGGCTCTCTGCTCCTCATCCTGTGATGTGGGGGTACAGAGACAAGCACCCCAGATATAGTTCCCTTTCTGGACTTGCTTCATGGGGCAGGGCACTGTCTGCCCCACATGCTTCCAAGGCAACAGCTCTGCGACTCTGGACCGTGAGCCTGAGCTTCCCGCCGTCCTGACATTCTGACATTGTGGCAGCAGGTGCACTGTCTTCTCTCCATGCTGACTGTCCAGGTCTTGGCCTCAGCCTCCGGCAGCTGATGGGCCCTGGCAGACAGCACAATGTTGGTGGCTGCTGGCCCGGGAGCAGACCACTGGGCTATATAAGAAATTATCACCAAATAAAATCAGTTGCTCCCCAGAGGGATGTCTTTGGGACCTATGAATCGGAATCTCCTCCCCTCACACGGAAAGGCGTAAGTTGTATCCTGCTCTTTGAAAGGCCTTTGTTACGCCCCGTGAACCCGCTGCTCTCAGAGACTTAGGCCATTCAAGTCGGTGGATTAGGCGCCTCCCACGAGGCAGCTAGAACAGAATCCAGGTTCTATTGAATGGGATTTTGTGGGCATAGTGGTGACGGAAACAAAAATGAAATTCTCGGCTTTCATCAAATCTGCAGCGCAGAAGTTCCGGCACCCTTTTCCATTCTTTGAGATTGCTGCGGCTCCACTTCAGGCTGCCGTGTTATCAAAAGGGATTGGAGACTTTGTATCTTGGCCTCTCTTTCCCACAGAATGGTGCCTGCAGAAAGGAAAAATGGTAGCAAAACGGTTTTGGGGTGAACACGCGCTATTGACTGACTCATTGAGCAAGTAACTGTTGGTTTAAAACAATTTTCAAGAGTTTAATGTTTGATTCCCCCCTCTTCTTCATCCTTGTTAACATATCTTTTTCTCACATTCAGGAATGTACGTTAGGCCTCAGAACTTAATATTTCACTATATTTGCTTCAGATGACTTTTTCCCCCGAAGAACTAAAGCAAAGAGGCAGTGGGAGCTCCCCGTGTGTTTCTTTTTTTTTTCTTTCTTTTTTTTTCTTTTGATAGGCAGAGTTAGACAGTGAGAGAGACAGAGAGAAAGGTCTTCCTTCCATTGGTTCACCCCCCAAATGGCCGCATCGGCCAATCCGAAGCCAGGAGCCAGGTGCTTCCTCCTGGTCTCCCATGCAGGTGCAGGGCCCAAGCACTTGGACCATCCTCCACTGCCTCCCCGGGCCACAGCAGAGAGCTGGACTGGGAGAGGAGCAACCAGGACAGAACCAGCGCCCCGACCAGGACTAGAACCCGGGGTGCCGGTGCAGCAGGTGGAGGATTAGGCTAGTGAGCCGTGGCGCTGGCCCCACTCCATGTGTTTCTTTCCCTCCTTTCCCAGAGGTGCAGACCTGCGTCTCATCTCTGCATATCATTCACTACAGGTCTTTGTCAGGCCAAGCAGCACAAAGCATTGTTTTGAGAGTTCTTATGAGACATTATATGATCATAAGCAAAAAATGAGAGGGAAAGTCTACGACTTTCGTTGGGACGTCCCACATCTGGGTAGATGGTCTCGTATTCTGTGTATCTTCCTGCGATTTGATGTGACACCCACCACCATTCCTCAGGCCTTTTTTGTCTGGTCTAATTTCTCTGGAGTACTCCACTGTGGGAGTGGCTTCAACCAGGGTCCTCTCGACGGTGGAATTTCAGTTGGTTTCCCCTTCTTCCTACGAGGCTGTGGTGAGGATGCTCGCACACATTTCTTTGTTCATATGCATGGGGTTTCTTTAGACAGATTCTAGAATTGGATGCTGGGTGCGCTTTTAATTGGGTTTTGTGTGATTGTTTTCTAGTTGGTTACACTGAGTAGCCCTTACCCCAACCAGCCTATGAGTGTGTTTCCCCACATTTTCACCAGCACTTGCTAACATCTTGATGCCTGCAAAATGATATTTCTGACATGCCCACATACACCACCTAACAGAGGACAATAGGCGTCCAGAAGAGAGAGGTGCGGTAGCCAAGGGCCTGCTGATGGAAAATGAAAGGGACCCAACTCAAACAGGTTTATTCAGAAACGACCCTCATTGGCTAACGTCAACTGGCAGTGCAGTGTGGCTGGACCTGGGGCTTACCCACGGCCTTCTGGATTCTCTCTCCCAGCCACCTCGAACGTCTGCTGCTCTTTGTGGTTCAGTTGATTCTTGCTTTGTACACAATGCAAACAGGCCCTTTCTGAGTGGTAGTGTTGGGGGTTTGAGAGAGAGGGTGGGAAAAGGACAGCTAACTTTCCAAGGGCTAATTGCATACAATTACCCCAGCTCGGGCATCTTTAGAAGGAATACCAGTTGGAACCATCACAGGTGCTGAGTGGTTCAACCCGGTGATGGGCAGCCTTGAATCCGGGAGAGGAGCGTACGTGTGTACGTGCAGGGGCTGTGGGCCCTCAGGGTGACAGCCCCGCCAGAGCTATAGGGACCGGGGAGGAGGTTCTCAGCAGAGTAGGAGATAAAAGTGGGGCTTGTACACAACAGAGAGGCTGTATTTTTTGGCTCTGTTTAGAGCACCCAGAGGTCTCTGTGCAAGAGCCCTGGATGGGGACCCAGAAGCTCTTAGTGTCTGTGCCAATGCTGACCCAAGCTGTGTTCCCTAGGACAAGTTACCTAACCACGCGGAGCCTCTTTCTCCATCTGTAAAAAGAGGATGGATGTTCCAGCGTCCCAGGGCTGCGGCGACGATTCGATGGGACAGCCATCCGCAAGCTTCTGCGGACTTCAGATTCTGCTATTCGGATTGTTCCAAACAAATGGGCTCCGGCAGCCAGGTCCACTTCATTATATGAGATCTTTGTTGCACTGTGGTTGTAAAATTTCATTCTTCTACACTAAATATTTAATCATCGGTGCGAAGGGCGATATTGAACGAAAACACTATCAAAGCACAATGTATATTTAATTGTTATTTCATTTTTGATACATTTCTATTGATGTCTTTTTCTAGTGGTAGTCAATCTTTTTAATAAATATTCATCTTCATTTCAGAGCGAGAGGGGATTCATTGGTTTCCAATACTACATTTTTTAAAAGGGCGTATTTTAAAGCACCAGTGATTTTTAAAAGTCTCTTTTGAACTCTTAGAACATTGTTACTTTCGACTGGAATTAAAGAACGTTTACGACATATTTCAAACAACTGCATTGAACAAGGAGGCAAACAAATGTATTACATTAAGGAAAAATGTAAGCGGGAAAGCGCCGTTCTGAATAGCAGGTGAAGATATGTCAAGGACGATGTGGAACACTATTCATTTCTGATAGTCTCATTACCATTCCTAGCAACAGGTGTATACGGCTCTCAAATTCTGTGTGGTTCTGTTAATCTCACCACACAATATTCAATTTTCTTACAATGATCTAGCTGATTCATTATTTCTCCCATGCATGTTAACTGTTAAAGATGCAATGCAACCCATAAATTCGCTTCACTCTCTCAGCCTCTGGGCCCAAGGTCATTATTACCCCCAAAATATCCCTTGCTTACGTCACCCTTTTAAATGTGCTCTTTCTTGTCCAATGAATTGTTACATAATTACATAGTGCCAGTAACAATATCATCCTATTTTTATAGTTTTATGATTAAGGATATAAAAATGAACTGAATTGAAAATGTTCAAAGATAATTTGCAAAAATATAAGAGATTGCTATCATAGTTTATCACATGCAAATGACATGTATGTATGTATGTATTTAAAATCAAATTGGGGGTGGGCACTTCACTCTGCAGTTCAGATGCCACTCGGGACACCTGCATACCATATTAGAATGCCTGGTCCATGTCCTGCCTCCAGCTCTTGACTCCAGTCTCCTGCTAATGCAAACCCTGGGAAGCAGCAGGTAATGGTTTAAGTACTTGGGTCCCTGTCACCCAAACAGAAGACCCGGACTGATTTCCACTTTCCTGGCTTTAGCCTGGCCCAGTCCCTGCAGTGTGGGCATCTGGGAAGTGATCCAGCAGAAGGAATATTTCTGTCTCTCTCTCTTTCAAATAAAATAAAAATCAATTAAAAATCAAATTTCCTTAATATATGGTTTAAAAATCTGTCAGAGTAAAATGCATTCATGTGTGACTCAATGACTCTGTACACAGAATATTTCTACTATAGTGCAGGTTAAAATAATTACAAAAGGTTTACTTTGGCCATCCCTGTTTCATTATAATCAAAATTTTCTATTGAATATTTATATCTAAAATTATAGTGCTCAAGAAGGAAGAAAACATTTTTAAGTGTAATTTGCTCCCATATCACAAAATTCTCAACCACTTACAGCTTAGACAGTACTGGGCAATAGTTATGGCAACCAAGTGTCCTGATTTTTCCAAGGACAGAGGGTATGAGACTTACAGTTCTACAACCAGGAAACTCCTAACAAATTGGGATGAGCTGATCCTCGTGTTCTAGTTTGGCCTCAGTTCTTCATCCTCATTCCTTTATGTCGGCATCTTTGCAAAGGGTGCCTCTCTGTCTCTTGACTTTGGGTGTACAACTTGTCTTGGTAAAAATATACACAAGTAGAAGTGATAGTGTGCTCTTCCAAGTTTCAGAGGTCTTGTATATCTATGGTTTCTCTCTTATGTCTACCACAGAAATGCTCTGCCCAGGCCCTGCCCAGCTCACTGGCCCAAGGAGAAGAAAGAGAGACATTAAGAGTAGAGTTACCCTAGCCAACACATAGACCTGCAGTTAGAAGCAGAGTTGCCCAGATGAGCCCAGCCTAGATCAGCAGAACTCTAGACCTGCAGGTGTGTTAGTAGAAATGCTGACTGTTACAGTCATTGAGCATTACTGTTACAAAAGCTAACTGATATACACAGCGACAAATTCTTATTCAACTTGTGGAAGTCTTGCTGTGTGCTGGTACAGGGGATACAATGACAAGCAAGATGGACACAGTTATTATGCTCATGGAACACAGAGTGCTTTGCAGTGGTCTCTGAAGGTCGGCAAGATCAAAATTACTTTTAAAATAATACTAAAGGGGCAAGGCTGTGGCCCAGCGGGTTAACACCTTGGCCTGAAAGTGCCGGCATCCCATATGGGCGCCGGTTCGAGACCCGGCTGCTCCACTTCCAATCCAGCTCTCTGCTGTGGCCTGGGAAAGCAGTAGAGGATGGCCCAAGTCCTTGGGCCCATGTACCTGCGTGGGAGACTCAGAGGAAGCTCCCGGCTCCTGGCTTTGGATAGGCACAGCTCCAGCCATTGCGGCCAACTGGGGAGTGAACCAGAGGATGGAAGACTTCTCTCTCTCTCTCTGCCTCTCCTCTCTTCCTCTCTTTGTGTAACTCTGACTTTCAAATAAATAAATAAATCTTTAAAAAAAAAATACTACTAAAGGGGCCGGCACCATGGAGCATTTGGTTAATCCTCTGCCTGCAGCACCAGCATCCCATATCGGCGCCGGGTTCTAGTACCGGTTGCCCCTCTTCCAGGCCAGCTCTCTGCTGTGGCCCTGGAGTGCAGTGGAGGATGGCCCAAGTTCTTGGGCCCCTGCACCTGCGTGGGAGACCAGGAGGAAGCACCTGGCTCCTGGCTTCAGATCGGCGTAGCTCCGGCCGTAGCTGCCACTTGTGGGGTGAACCAATGGAAGGAAGACCTTTCTCTCTGTCTCTCTCTTTCACTCTCTGTCAAATAATAATAATAATAAATTTAAAAATACTACTAAAACATTCACCTTTTCCTCCTTCACTGTGTTGCTGTTTGCACCAATAACACAAAGACAATGGTGGGTGTGACTGCTGGTGTCTTCACACAAGTCAGAAGGGATACCAAGCTACAGGAGCAGGCATTGTATTTACTATGGTCATGCTGGCAAAGCTTAAAAAGTACCGATTCCGTGTGTGAATGTCTTTGAGAAAGCAGTGGAAAGTACTGATTTTATTAAAGCTGCATCCTGAGATGAATATCTTTTTAATAATCTGTATGGCACAATGGGGTATGCCCAGGACGCGCTTCTGCTGTACTCTGAAATATGATTGAAAACTGGTTACCAACTGATATGCAAAAAACAGATCCCTGTCTCACAATATATTCAAAACTACATTCCAATCCAGTTATAGATTTATATAGAAAAATAAACCAAAAAAACACTAGAAGAAAATTTAGGCGGGCATATTTTCATAATATTGACTGAGGACACTTCTTTTGTAACATTGTCCAAAAGCCAGAAAACACAGGAGGCTTCAGTTTTTCCTTTGTGTACTTCAGCCTTGTTTTAATTTCAATGAGGATTTTTTTTTTTTAATAATTGAAATAGTAAAGCTAACCCCATAGACAAAACAACTCTATGCTGGCATTCTTCTTGACAAATTGCAACACAGGAGTTTTTTGATGTCGTATGGACTACAGGCACATTGTGAGCACAGCACTGCACAACTGATCACAGTTTAATGATGAATCTTGCCAGAAAAGAAGTATGGCTAACCCAAAGCACTTCACATCATTTGCCATCCAAAGTCTGCATCTGATTCCCTTGCAAGCAATGGCCCATGATTGAAATTATAAAGTTCCCTATATATTCCAGAGGCCAGGATTTTAAAATGCCTATGATAGTTTATTAAAACCACAATCAGAGGGGTAAGTACAATCTTATGATGTTCTGGTTGCGGCAGCCAATTGTTAGCAGCTACTCTTAATATTTTTCAGGCCTAAAGCATCTTTTCCTTGAAAGATGGCGCCAAACCTTATGGTTTCAAATTAATTTTTATTAAAGAGCCATGCAAAGAGTGCTTTTAGAGTTGCAGCCCACAAAAATGAGTCAGGTTCCTAGGTTTCCATAGGGCTTCTACTAGTACATACCACGCCCTTATAGGAATTGAAAAAAGACAACCCCCGCCCCCAGGAGACAAATTAGAAAAAGACGCCTCCATTGGGGGAAGAATTAGAAAAAGGCACCCGTTCTTCTGGTTGAATGTGGTAGAGCCTCAGCTGGATTTTGTAGTTCCTTGAGCTCTCCTGGCCAGAAGTCTTCTAGGAAGGGCCAGCCCGGCCATCTGTGTGCTGCCACTCCACATTTTCCTGCCACCAAGCCTGCTTCTTGCTCTGATCACAGAAAGAGACATTAAAGAAGCAATTGTAGAGAATACATATTATTCCTTGAGTGACTCGTGACACAAGGCTCATGTGCATATCGAGTATTTGAGACAAGAGGAGAAAGGTATATATTCTTAAAGCTCGGTCTTTTGTTCTATCAGAGTGGAGATCAGCAAACAAGGGCCACGAGCTGGATCTGGCTCGCTGTCAGCTTTTGTAGATAACATTGTATCGGCACACAGCCACACTCATTCATTCATGTACAGTCTGGGGCTGCTTTTGTGCTACAGCAGCAGAGCTGAGGAGCTGCAGTAAAGGCCACCAGGTCACAAAGCTGGAAATACTTACCAACCAGCTCCTGAAAGGGAGAGTGGTTGGACCCCTGACTAAGACCAGCACTATCTCCATCACACTGTGTCAGCCTTTTGTTTAAATATCCTTAACGAATTGCAATTTATTGTTAATCATTCAGCACATGAAGATGATTTATATAACAAATATCCATGCACATCACATTTTAAGATATACCAAAATGCCTCTCTTTTTAAATAATGGTAATTTACAATCTTATAGGCAGTTTCAGCCTGAACTAGAGTTAGTTAATGTGAAGCTGTATTTCTATAAAATCAAAGAGAAAGCAAGCCAATATTTGTTAGATTATCCATCATTTCTTCTTCTTTTTCTAAAAGATTTATTTATTTGAAAGGCAGAGTCGGCCGGCGCCGTGGCTCAACAGGCTAATCCTCCGCCTTGCGGCGCTGGCACACCAGGTTCTAGTCCCGGTTGGGGCGCCGGATTCTATCCCGGTTGCCCCTCTTCCAGGCCAGCTCTCTGCTATGGCCCGGGAAGGCAGTGGAGGATGGCCCAAGTCCTTGGGCCCTGCACCCGCATGGGAGACCAGGAGAAGCACCTGGCTCCTGGCTTCGGATCAGTGAGATGCGCTGGCCGCAGCGGCCATTGGAGGGTGAACCAACGGCAAAAAGGAAGACCTTTCTCTCTGTCTCTCTCTCTCACTGTCCACTCTGCCTGTCAAAAAAAAAAAAAAAAAAAAAAAGAAAAGAAAAGAAAGGCAGAGTCACAGAGACTTAGAGAAACAGAGAGATCTTCCATCCACCAATCCCTCTCCAGATGGCCACAATGGCTAAGACTGGACCAGGCTGAAACCAGAAGCCAGGAGCCTAGAACTCCATCAGCATTTCAAAACGGCACTCATATGGGCCATTGGGACTGTGGGCAGCTGCTTAAACCACTGTACCACCAATGCCAGCTCCTAGCTAGCATTTCTTAAAAGGGAACTGAGGTCACAGATTCTTCCATCAGGTCATGGAAAGAAGATTGTCTTTGCAAAAGAGCTCATTTGTTGTCCTTTCAAAAAGACAAAAAGGAATACGTTAATTCAACTTTTTGTACTTGGCTGTTCAGTGTAGGACTCACCTAAAGTAATTTCTGACTCCAATGTAACATCATCTCCTCAACTATCTCTTGTTCTGTCATTACTAGGAAAAAAATTATTGGTGCACAGTAGGTTAAGCCCCAGTCTGCCACACCAACATCCCATATCAGAGCACCAGTTCAAGTCCTAGCTGTTCTGCTTCTGATCCAGCTCCCTACTAGTATGCCTGGGAAAGCAGCAAAAAGTGGCCCAAGCACTTGGGCCCCTGCTACCCATTTAGGGGACCCAGATGGAGTTCTAGGCTCCTGGCTTTGGGCTGACCCCACCCGGTCATTGTGGCCATTTAGGGAGTGAACCAGAAGATGGAAGATATCTCTGACACTCTGCATTTAAAAATTATGTATTTATTTAAGAGGGAGAGAGAGAGAGGCACTCCCATCTGCTGCTTTACTTCCCAAATCCACAGCAGTTGGGGCTGGGCCAGGCTGAAGCTGGGAACTTGGAATTCAACCCAGGTCTCCCATGTGGGTGGCAGGAGTACAATTACTTGTACAGTCACCTGCTGCCTCCAGTGGGCTGCATTAGCCGGAAGGCAAAATCAGGAGCTGGAGCTGGGTGCTGGACCCAGGCACTCTGATGTGGGTCATGTGTGTCCTAACAGGCAGCTTTACTGCTAGGCCAAATGCCAGCCCCTCCTTCATTTTTAATTGCCACCCCTTTAAAAAAAAAAAAAAAAAAAAAAAAAAAAAAAAAAAGATGTACTTATTCACTTGAAAGGCAGAGTGACAGAGATAGTGGGAGAGACAGAGAGAGATGGATAGAACGTCCCTCTGCTGGTTCATCCCCTAAATGCTCACACAGCCAGGGCTGGGCCAGAAGCCGGACACTCCATCTGGATCTCCCACATGGGTGGCAGAAGCCTAAGTGCTTGGGCCATCACCAGTCTCCCAGATGTATTAGCAGGAAGCTGGATTGGAATCAGAGTGGCCAGGACTTGAGCCAGGCACTCCAGTGTGGGATGTGGGTGTCTTAAGTGGAGGCTTACCTTACTGCACCACAATGCCCACTCCTAATTGTCTTGTTTGGCTATTGTTGTACTGCCTGAATCCTTTTGTGAAAGCACGAAGTTTATATGCTTTACACTATGTAATCATCTTGGTCCACTGCTCCGTCTGCTAACAACAATACAGTTGCATGGATCTGGTGCCAGCCAGACAAGGGTTCAAGTCTTAGCAGCACCATGGCCTTGCACAGTGTCTTCAACATCTCCCAGCCTAGTTTCCTTATCTATAAAATGAGACAATCATATTTACCTTGCAAGGTTGCCAGGAGAGCCAGAATGAATATATATAAAGTACCCTTTAGATATTATTATGCCATATGTTCTTACTCAATATGTTTATAATTATTAACAATTAATTTAGAACATTTAAATAGAGCTCGAGACAGCTTTGAAATGGAATCACAGAACCATTTGATTACTTTAACATAAAACTACAGAACTTTCACATAGCATCCTTGACAATAAAATGACCTCGTTTTGTCCTACCCAAATTTTATGAAAAACAAAATTGTTCCTGCTTAACAACAATATTATTTGCAATTTTCTTATGTGTTATGCTCTCATGGTGGCTTTATCTGTCAGATAATCAACATCACTGAGAGGAGTTCCTGAAATTCTTTCCTCAACATAATCATGTTTATGACCTTAAATTGATATTTGGCAAATGGAATAAACAGATAACTCACTCAAAACAGTTTTCCATATCACATTTAATAATTCATCTTCAAAATGGCATTTTTATAACATTACAGTCTCAATTTGCAAATGAATGTTCAAATTATGTGGAAACCAAATCAAAATGTACCAGTTATAAATCGTGACAAAAGTAACAACAATTATTTTGACAACAAAGATTTAGATAGGACCTACATGAAAAATAAACATGAAAATATATTCACTAGCTTCATGATGTTTGTTATTTCTTATACTAAAAATAATAGAGAATTAAAATCAAAGATTCCACACACACAGAAAAAAGAAAAATACATAAAAATACATACCATACAGAACATCTTAATCCAACTCAAACACCAGCTTTTTTTTTGGTTAAGAGTTTTGGAAGAAAACTAGCCAGTCTCAAAGTAGGTACATTTGAAAGGATCATGTTCTTCCCACAGGGGCATCTGGGATCCCACCAAAGAAGAGGTGGTGCTGGGCCTCTCTGTGGTGCTCATCATGGATTCAGCTTGCAGGGGAAAACATGAACACTTGGGTGGCCGGCTTCTCCCAGGCAGATCTGGGATCTGCACTCAAGCAGGTGAGTCCTCAGGTATGGAAAAGTCCTGTTCTGGTGGCAACCTGCAGAGGGAGTCACAAGTCAGGTTCTCACCTGCCCAGCTGGTTCTGCCCCACTCCAAGAATATCTTGGCCTCTCCCTTGCTCTTCCACTCTTCAGCTTGGACCTTTGGAGGAAATAAAACTCAGATCTTCTTCCCAAAGAAGCAGAAGAAACCTATAGGCCTGGCCCAGCACCTGGGGTAGGATTGCCTTATTATGTCTGGGTTATCAATTAAATGTGAATATAAGATCAACACTGAATAATGTTTTAATATGATAGTTCCTCACTGACAATGGCTTGACTTAATGATTCACTGACTTTATAATGGTGTCAAAGGGATACACGGCTGAACCAGGTTGAAACCAGGAGACCAGAACTTCATCCTGGTGTCCCCTGTGGGTGGCAGGGGCCCAAGTACTTGAGCCATCAGCTGCTGCCTCCCAGGATTAGTACAGGGAGCTGGATGGGAAGCAGAGGCCGGACTCGATCCCATGTGTTCCAATATGGAATGCGGACATCCCATGCAGCAACTCAACCTGCTGCACAATGCCCGCCCACCACTGTGCTTTGCCTTTTGGATTTGCATCTTTCCCCAGGCGGATGTAGTCTGAGCCTCAGTTGGTGGTAGGCAGTGGCAGTGAGCCATGCTCCCAGTCAGCCCCTACCCTTCAGTGTACCTGTGTGGCCAGGGGTTTTTTTTGGAGCTTGTGTTTTGAGTTTTTGCATCTCATAATCAAAATGCCCATCTGTCTGAGTACATAAGGTATTTAACACTTAATTTTAAAATAGATTTTGTATTAGAAGATTTTCTCCAACTCTAGGCTAATATTAGTGTTCTGAGTATGGTTAAGTTAGGCTAGGCTAAGCCATGATGCTCAGTAGGTTAAATTTACTAAATGAATTTTAAATTATTTATTTATTTGAGAGGCACAGAGACACAAAGAGAGACATACAGACAGAGATGTCTGCAGGTTTACTCCCCAAATGCCTGCAAACACCAGGACTCGGTCAGGGCCAGAGTTGTGATCCAGAAACCGAATTCAGGTCTCCTGCATGCATGGCAAGAACCCAATTACTTGAGCCATCGCTGCTGCCTTCCAGGCTCTGTTATCAGGAAGCTGGAGCCGGGAGCTGAGAATTGAACCTAGGCATTATGATATGGAACATGGGACATGGGTGTCTTAGCCAGCATCTTTACTGCTGGGCTAAATGCCTACCCCTTAGATGCATTTTTGGTTTACAACGTTTTCAATTTACAATGCATTCATCAGGATGTAACTCTCAAAATGTCGGGAGCATATGTAAATATGTTCTGTAAAGTAATTGGGACATACTTGGGTTGAAAAATACTTCATTGTGAACTGAAATTCAAACTTAGAGTGTCCTGTATTTTTGCTAAACCTGAATACCCTAGCTGGAGGGGACAGATTCAGGTGATGGTATTAGTATTTTGGCAGTTGTTGGGGAACCAAAAATTAGGCCTGAAGCAAACCCAATGACTGTAAACAACATAAACAGAACTCCCAGAGAAGTAAGACATTTCTAGGGCCAGCGCTGTGGAGTAGCTGGTAAAGCTGCCACCTGCAGTGCTAGCATTCTATATGGGCGCCAGTTCTATTCCTGGCTGCTCCACTTCCGATCCAGTTCTCTGCTATGGCCTGGGAAAGCAGTGGAAGATGGTCCTAGTCCTTAGGCTCCTGCACCCGTGTGGGAGACCCGGAAGAAGTTCCTGGCTTCAGATTCGTGCAGTTCCGGCCATTGAGGCCAATTGTGAGGTGAACCAGCGGATGGAAGACCTCTCTCTCTCTCTCTCTCTGCCTCTCCTCTCTCTGTGTAACTCTAACTTTCAAATAAATAAATAAATCTTTAAAAAAAAAAGAAAAAGAAGTAAGACATTTCCTTTGGTGTCAACGCAAACCTTAAGCAAGAGTTGGACAGAAGCCCTTTATAATATAAGTGCTAAAAACTGTGCAGTTGGGTGTTCGGTGGAGGAGGGGGTTAAGACAAATTCATGCTGATCTTTCCATTCAATTTTTGAAAACATAAAGCCATCTGTGATTCCTGCAACATGGTAAAGTTAGCCGGTTCGAATTTATCTTATTTACTTTGTCCTATTGCTTGTCACCTTCATACTATCCTCAGAGGATGGCCGAAGGGAGCCTGTTGTGTGTGTGAGTTGACACACTTCCCTTTGCCTCATTCTGGAAGGTGAGTCCCCTACAGGCTTTCTGTAGGTCGTGGCCAAGGTGACTTGATCAGAGGTCATATTCCAAGCACTGGGTTTTTAAGTACTTTCCATACACAGCTCTACGAGTTGAGTATTCATATTTCCATCTCATAAACAAGAAATCTGGGACTCCAAGAGGTGAGTGGCTTAGCAGGCGTGGGCGGTGCGCCTATGAGGGGCAGCTGGTCTTGGAATCTCAGAGAAGACTCTGAAGGTCCTTGATGCTACTCTTCCCTCTCAGGAGCCCTGCAGAGGGGCCTGCACCTGCTTACAGCCCTGAGTCCTGAATGAGACCCCCAGGGAGAAAGTGCAAGTTCAGGAACGTGGAGCGCTCAGTGTGTCCTGCTGTTTCTGCGCCCATTCTGAGTTTATTCACACCAGCAGTCATTGGTTACTGAGCGCTTTAACGCCACACACAATCAGATTTTGTTGTCTCTAGAGTTCTTTGTTCATTCATCCTTTGAAGGGTTTGGGGCTTGTTTATTTAAAGGGTGCTTCCTTACAAATGCAAAAATATTCTCAATGCTATTACCCATTGAAAAATTGCCCAGGACTGGAATGGAAGGCTTCTTTGGGCTTAGCACTTGATTCTGTTTAATCCCATATTCAAAAGCTATTTAGAAGTGGGTTTCCTCAACCTGATTTTAAACAGTTCATCTGGTCCCATTGTTTGGATACTGTTTTTGATTGGTTCACTTTGTTTTATTGTGTTGAATTCATTTAAGTGCTTCCGTTTTGCAATTGTGTGGGACTTGGGGTAATTCACCCTGAAGGCTATACCTAATAAATAAATTACTTTTCCTCTGCTGTTAATGTTTAACTGGTTCTATTGAAAGAAAAAAAAATGGCTAAAGAACGACGAAGATGCAGCTTTTGTTAAAGGGAGGAGAAAACGTGTGCCAATTCTGCTTAGAAAAGACCTTCAAACACCCATAGTGATGATGCAAAAGGGAGCAAGAGCATTTTAGGGAGAAATGAAATAAACAGTAAACAATCATACCCCCAACATAGAGAATGCGTCATTTCTTCATTTAAAAGAAGGTGCTAGAAGTCAGAAAGGCTGATGTTCTTCATAAAAAGAGAGTCAGAGTCGGGGCTGGGCTTTTTCCCTTGTGTTTGCAGCATTCACAGAGGCCACCCTGTTAATTAGCTATACTCTTAAAAATAACCCTATGAATCAGCTTTTCAAAGTCTGAAAACCAAGGCAAAAGAAAAAAGGCACAGGTCTGTGTAATTTGCACTTCAAGTAACTGGGTCTGAAACTCTGTGCATCCAGAAAATAGCTACAAACTTCCGGTACCTAAAAATAGGGGAAGATTTCATATCTCACCTGTGTGGGAAAAGGGTAGAATCAATCCCTTTCGTAAACCTCGTGTGTTGATGGGACATCCGTGTACGCTGTCATGGCAGGGTGCTGATAACGTTTCTGACGAAAGTACACCCAAACATCTCACAGTACCAAGTGTATGAGAATTAATACACAAGATAAATGCAAGTGGGAGTATTCGTGGCCTTCCTGGGGGAGCGTGCTTTTCTTAACAGAGGAGAAACAAAGAAAAAATTGTCATTGTTGCTGGTTCTTACCAATGAGTCTCTTTAGTTGACTCATCCAACACGAGGATGGACTGGAACATCATCTATTCTGTATTCAAGAAGATAATTAATGAGCCACTCATTACTAAATGAAGGCCCAAGGGAATAAAGCAACTGGCCTTGAATGTGAAAAGTGGTTACGTGTTTGAAAGAGGACTAAGTCAAAATCACACCATTAATGTTTGCATGCGGGCTCTTCTTTGGTTTTAAGTGAGCTGTAACTCAGGCTGAGTGTCTCTGTGGGTGCCGCACCAGCTGTAATCTGCAGGGAGGTGAGGAGAAACAGGGAGGAGACTTCAAGCTTCGGCTTCTTTAGCCATCAAATTCGGGCACTGGGTTGGATGATCTTTAACAACGATAATGGTTAACATTTGTTGGGTGCCAACTACCCGCCAAGTACTTTACTGGTGTTGTCTTCCTTAAAAAAAGTTTTTTATGTATTTATTTGAAAGAGTCACTCGTGCTCATGCACAAACTTAAATGGAGAGAGAGAGAGAGGGAGAGTCTCCTCCATCCACTAGCTCACTCTGCAACAGCCAGGCCAGGCCAGGCCAAGGTTCAGGAGCCTGGAACTTCTTCATGGTCTCCCAAGTACTCGGGCCATTACCTGTTGCCTCCCAGGATGTGTTATCAGCATTAAGCTGGGCTGGAAGTGGGGGTGGGGGAGGGGACTCCTTCCCAGGGACTCTGCTATGTGATTTGTGGACATCCCAAGTGACAGCCCAGCTTAGCTGTGCCACAGCGTCTGCCCCAGCACTGTCGTCTTTAATCCTTGTCCACAAACTTTGCCGTAAGGACTAAAGGGATCTTCAAAAAGTCCATGGAAAATGCTTAGTGTGAAAAGCTTCACGTGGATTTCAAAATTATTTGCACCAAAAGATATTCATCTTTTAACTCTGCTTGCCATAAAGTTGTTTTTTGTTTGTTTGTTTGTTTTTTGGTTTGCCTTTTTTTTTTTTTTTTTTTTTAAAACGAAAGTACCCTCATCCTATTACCCTCATTTTACAGATAGGGAAACAGGCTGAGAGAGTAAAAGAGTTTTTTGTCTGAGATCTTTATTAGCTGGTGTGGGCAGAATTCAAAATCACGTCTGATGATTGAGGAGCCCAAGTTCAAACTCTACTTCTGTCCAATTGCATGTGCCAATCAGGGCTCGGGGCATCCCACACCAGCACCAGCTAGATTCGGGAATGCCATGAACTGACATTCACTTCATTGTGAACAGCCGATGAGTGAAGGGTGGGGTCTGTACTCTCCATGATTCAGGAGAACTCTGACCAGACACTATCCAAGGACCAGAGAGGTCAATGCTGCTTTTTTAGAAAGACGGAAATGCTCTTCCTGGTTCTAAAGATCAACCTATGTGCACTCTTAGAGCTGCTCTGTTAGGGGCTCAACTGTGTTCCTTGTTAGAGGAAAGGGGAGATGGAGAGATGTCACAGCAGGGTAAAATACATTTTATTTAAAAAAATAAACTATGACAATAGGGAGAGAAGATATCCATAGAGAACTGGGCTCAATTCTGAACACGGTGTGGAGAACTGGGAATTTGTAGCCAAAGAGTGGGGTGACGGTCAGTGGGTGAGAAGTTACTAAGAGGAAACCTCAGGGGAGACCAGCTCTCCAGAACCCTTGCTGAAGGGGTGGGAGAAGACACATCTGATCAGACATGGACGGTGGTCACAGATCAAGGGTGAGGATTCTCTAAACTGACCTAGCAGGAGTCCTGCAAGAATAGGAGGCCCTGGGCTTAGGTCCACTCAAAGGCAGGGGTGGGAGGAGCCTGCCCTCAGCACGGCTGGAGTCAGGATTGCCTCCCCAGGAAATCTACCCATCAAAGCCCTACCTGGCAGCAATCAGAAAGCACAAGGAGGTGGAGACAAGGTCTTTACAGCTATGACTAAGCTTAGACGAGCCCGAGTGGGTGGGTGGACCCGAATCCCGGTGACTGCGGAGCGCAGAGCGATCCAGCCTTCTGAGCGGTGACTAGGTTAGAACGAGGCCCTTCAGGGGAGCCCTGATACAACCTCGCCGGCTTCCTTCTAAGGAAAGGAGCTGTGGACACCCAAAGAGACACCAGGGATTAATGACCTCAGAGAAAAACCACAGTGGAAGAGGAGTACACAGTGAGAAGATGGCCTCATATTGAGAAGTAACTAGCTGGCACCTTTTTTTTTTTTTTTAAATGTCTTTTCAGTTATTTATTTGAGAGGCAGAAGTGGGAGAGAGACACAGACAGACACATAGACAGTGCTCCTCCTATCTGCTGGTTCACTCCCCAAATGCCCAGAACAGAAGTAGGACAGCGCTGAAGCTGGGAGCCAGGAACTCAATCCGGGTCTTCCACGTGGGTGGCAGGAACCAATCTCCTGAGCCACCCCTGTTGCCTCCCAGGGCCTGCATTAGCAGGGAGCTGGAATCGGGAGTGGAGTCAAGTATTGGACTCAGGCTCTTGCATGTGGGGCACAGTCATTTTAACTGGCACCTTAACAACTAGGCCCAACACACACCCCTAGGATCTTTAAATAGAAGGGAGCAGTTACTGCTTAAGACGAAAGAGGAAAAACTTAGAAAATACTCCGGCTTTAGGTTTAATAAGACTTGCAAAAAACATGAAGCATGAACCCCATCAGAGCAAATTATTTTACAAGCCTGCTTCCCTCTGTGCCTCTTGATCCGTATCATTTGGGGCCGGGGGACCAGTCCCTCATCTTATGGAAGCTTTCCCTCGTCCTGAACCCCATGAGCCACAAGAAAAGACAAATCCTGATGGTAAACGGGCGAGTTCCGTGACCTAAACAGCTCCCAGGAAAAAGAACAAAACTTCGTAGGAAACATGACCTTTCATTTCAGAATGATTTCCTTCATAAACCATGAAATATCAAACTACAGAACAAACCTATTAAATTATATTCATTTCTAATTCAATTCAAAACAGAGAAATGCTAGAAGTGGAGGCATGGAGGCTTGGCTCAGATGGAAATCGCTAATAACTAGGTGTGTCACTTTTCTTCTAACATCCGCGTCCTGAAAATGAAAATGACAATGTGTTTCCCAACTAATATTTGGCAAGTGTTAAAGGGATGCAAGTAGTTGTAAAATATCCAATAATAGTGAATGAGAGAAATGTGAGGCAGCATACAAGTAGCACTTTTTCTTGTTGGCCTAGTGAGACACTATAAAAAACTTCGGAAATACACTTAGAAGTATCCTCAAAAGCACACCAAACAGAGTTTGTTTTTTTTTTTAAACTATTTTGTCGAGAAAATTGCTGAAACTTTTGCTGAAGTAACAGGATTACTACACAAAATGACAAAAAGTTACACAAACCCAGAAGTTTTTCATACATCACGTGTGCTCTTCTTCCACAACTTTCTCATAGACGTCAGCTACCCCCAAATTTCTGAGCAGCTCTTACGAAAGCTTTCCGTCATGCAGCTCCGAAGTCAAACCTCTTTAACGCTCCCGTTCAGAACAATGTCCCCTCTGCCACCTAAGCCTGTCTTCCTATGTCCCCTGACAAGGTCTGAGCTTCTCTCTTAGGTAGCTTTTAAAAAATGTATTTATTTGAAAGGCAGAGAGAGAGAGAGAGAGAGAGAGAGAGAGAGAGAGAGAATCATCCATCTGCTGGTTTATTCCCAAATGCAAGTTGAAGCCAAGAGCTGGGAATTCAATTCAGGTCTTCCAAGAGGGTGGCAGGAATTCAACTACAAGCCATCACCTGCTGCCTCCCACGTGAGCGTTAGCAGGAAGCTGGAACAGAGACCAGAGCCAGGACTCAAACCCAGGCACTCTACTGTGAGATGCAGATGTCTTAACCATGAGACCAAGCGCCTGCTCTCCTCTTCCCTTTTCAAGAAACTCAACCTCCTGCGGAATTCAGTTACCCTGGGCTTGGAAACAACACCTGAAGCTGAATCCCAAGTATTGTCTCTGCTGCAGCTTGAAACTTAGCATTGTGTGCAGCTTTGAAACTTAACATTGTGTGCAAGTGTGTGCATGTGTGTGTGTGTTCCATCTCCTCCCTTCCACTCAATCTCAGGTTTTTTTTTTTTTTCCTCAGAAGCAGACCCTGGGACAGGAATGTGAGGTCAAGTCGTGCCTCTGGGAGCTGGCTTCTGCAAGCAGGGGGAGCAGCACATGAACTGGAGAAGGGAAAGGAGAGAATAAAGGGTGTGGTGGTATCCGGCAGAATAGAAATGCAGGCAACAGCGGCCCAGGCCCACTGTGAACCTCCAGGAGACACTGCAGAACTTGCCTCATAGAGGAGAGCGAGCTGGAGCAAGTTTCCAGTAACTCCAATCAGGTACAGGTCAATCTGCGCCTTGAGCAGTAGGTTTGTGATTTTTTTTTTTTTTTTAGATTTATTTATTTAAAAGGCAAAGTTAGGGAGAGAGGTAGAGACAGAGAAAGAGCTGCATTCCATCCGCCACCTGCTGGGTTCATTCCCCTAAATGGTTGCAACAGCCAGGGCTGGGCCAGGCCAAAGCCAGAAGCCAGGAACTCCATCCAGGTCTCCCAGGTGGGTGGCAAGTACCCAATATTTCAGCCATCTTCTGCTGCTTTCCTAGGTGCAGGATTGGAAGTGGAGCAGCTGGGACTCAAACGGGTGCCTATTTATGGATGCCAGTGTTGCAGGAGGTGGCTTAACCCACTGTGCCTCGATGCTGGTCCCCAGGTTTACATTTTTAGTCTATTTTCATGCCTCCCTCTCCTTCTCTACTTTCATCTGCTCTTGCACAAAGCCAGTGGATCCCTCTCTTTCTAACGAGTCTGCTGCACTGTCCTTTTCCTGGGTCCACGCTTTAGCACCATGGGACGGAGTTCTGCTAGTGCCCTGGCCAGAAGGCCTGTCTCCAGTTCCACTCTGATCCCACACTGCTTAGGCACCACTGTTCCAACAGTCATTCGTTATTGAAGGAATGGTCCTTTTTCCTCCTCGACTGGGGCACTCCTATTTATTATGTTAAAGCCTAGCTATTTGATCCAGCCATTCCTCTCTACACAAACTTAACTCCAGCCTCTGAAATTTGACCCGTGTCAGTTCCTTGGCCTCTGCTCCTTTCTGATCCATTCTCCTCTTTGTTCTTCACACATCAGCTGTCTTTAGCTTCTTCCAATTCTTTTTTTTTTTTTTTAAACTTTTATTTAATGAATATAAATTTCCAAAGTATAGCTTATGGGTTACAATGGCTTCCCCCCTCGCACAACTTCCCTCCCGCCCGCAACCCTCCCCCCTCCCGCTCCCTCTCCCCCTCCATTCGTGTAAAGATTCATTTTCAATTCTCCCTACATACAGAAGATCAGTTTAGTATACATTAGGTAAAGACTTCAACATTTTGCCCACATAGCAACACCAAGTGAAAAAACTACCATTGGATTACTAATTATAGCATTAAATAGCAATGTACAGCACATTAAAGACAGAGATCCTACATAATTTTTTTCAAATTAATTAATTTTCTATGCCATTTCCATTTTAACACCAGGTTGTTTTTTTTTTTCTTTTTTTTTTTCGTTTCCAATTCTCTTTATATACAGAAGATCACTTCAGTCTATAATTAGCAAAGACCTCATCAGTCTGCGCCCACACAGAAACGCAAAGTATAAAAATATTGTTTCAGTACCAGTCATAGCATCCCTTGGCTTTAGACGACACATTAGGGACAGATCCCACATGGGGTGTAAGTACACAGTGACTCCTGTTGCTGACTTAACAATTTGACACTCCTGTTCATGGCGTCAGTAATCTCCCTAGGCTCTAGTCATGAGTTGCCAGGGCTATGGAAGCCTTTAGAGTTCGCTGACTTTGATCTTATTCCGATAGGGTCATAGTCAAAGTGGAAGCTCTCTCCTCCCTTCGGAGAAGGGCACCTCCTTCTTTGATGGCCCCGTTCTTTCCACTGGGATCTCACTCACAGAGATCTTTCATTCAGGTCTTTTTTTTTTTTTTTTTCCCCATGATATCTTGGCTTTCCATGCCTGCTATACTCTCATGGGCTCTTCGGCCAGATCTGAATGCCTTGAGGGCTGACTCTGAGGCCAGAGTGTTGTTTAGGACATCTTCCATTCTATGAGTCTGCTGTGTATCCCACTTCCCATGTTGGATCTTTCTCTCCCTTTTTGATTCTATCAGTTAGTATTAGCAGATACTTGTCTTGTTTGTGTGATCTCCTTGACTCTTAGAGCTATCAATTGTGAGCTGAAATTGATCACTTGGACCAGTGCGATGGCATTGGTACATGCCATCTTGATGGGATTGTGCTGGAATCCCCTGGCACTTTTCTAACTCCACCATTTGCGGCCAGTCCGATTGAGCATGTTCCAGATTGTTCATCTCCTCCCTCTCTTTTTCCACTCTTAGATTTAACAGGGATCTCTTTTCAGTTAAATTTAAACACCTAAGAATAATTGTGTGCCAATTACTGAGTTCAACCAATAGTACTAGAACAACAACAATAACAACAAATACTAAAAAGGATAAAATACTGCACTGTACATCTAAAGTCAGGACAGGAGCTGATCAGTTCATTGTTGCTTATTGTGTCCATTTCATTTAACAGGTTTCCCCTTTGGCGCTCAGTTGTCACCGATCAGGGAAAACAAATGATATTTTTCTCTTTGGGACTGGCTTAATTCACTCAGCATGATGTTTTCCAGATTGCTCCATCTTGTTGCAAATGACTGGGTTTCGTTGTTTCTGACTGCTGCATAGTATTCTATGGAGTACATGTCCCATAATTTCTTTATCCAGTCTACTGTTGATGGACATTTGGGTTG
This sequence comes from Lepus europaeus, assembly GCF_033115175.1. NCBI lineage: Eukaryota > Metazoa > Chordata > Mammalia > Lagomorpha > Leporidae > Lepus > Lepus europaeus. The sequence continues at coordinate 46,272,739 of NC_084835.1, forward strand.
GTTCCAGGTCTTAGCTATTGTGAATTGAGCTGCCATAAACATTAATGTGCAGATGGCTTTTTTATTTGCCAAATTAATTTCCTTTGGGTAAATTCCAAGGAGTGGGATGGCTGGGTTGTATGGTAGGGTTATGTTCAGGTTTCTGAGGAATCTCCAGACAGACTTCCATAGTGGCTTAACCAGTTTGCATTCCCACCAACAGTGGGTTAGTGTCCCTTTTTCCCCACATCCTCTCCAGCAGCTGTTGTTGGTAGATTTCTGAATGTGAGCCATTCTCACTGGGGTGAGATGGAACCTCATTGTGGTTTTGATTTGCATTTCTCTGATTGCTAGTGATCTTGAACATTTTTTCATGTGTCTGTTGGCCATTTGGATTTCCTCTTTCGAAAAATGTCTATTGAGGTCCTTGGCCCATCTCTTAAGAGGGTTGTTTCTTTTGTTTTTGTGGATTTTCTTGATTTCTTTGTAGATTCTGGTTATCAATCCTTTATCTGTAGTATAGTTTGCGAATATTTTTTCCCATTCTGTTGGTTGCCTCTTCACTTTCCTGACTGTTTCTTTTGAAGTACAGAAGCTTCTCAATTTGATGCAATCCCAAAAGTTAATTTTGGTTTTCACTGCCTGTGCTGTTGGAGTATTTTCCAGGAAGTCTTTGCCTGTGCCTATATCTTGCAGGGTTTCTCCAATGCTCTCTAATAATTTGATGGTTTCGGGTCGTAGATTTAAGTCTTTAATCCATGTTGAGTGAATTTTTGTGTAAGGTGATAGGTATGGGTCTTGCTTCAAGCTTCTGCATGTGGAAATCCAATTTTCCCAGCACCATTTATTGAATAGGCTGTCCTTATTCCAGGGATTAGATTTGGATCTTTGGTCAAATATAAGTTGGCTGTAGATGTTTGGATTGATTTCTGGTGTTTCTATTCTGTTCCATTGGTCTATCCATCTGTTTCTGTACCAGTACCATGCTGTTTTGATAACAACTGCCCTGTAGTATGTCCTAAAATCAGGTATTGTGATGCCTCCGGCTTTGTTTTTGTTGTACAGGATTGCTTTGGCTATTCGAGGTCTTCTGTGTCTCCATATGAATTTCAGCATCATTTTTTCCAGATCTGAGAAGAAGGTCTTTGGGATCTTGATGGGTATTGCATTGAATGTATAAATTGCTTTTGGGAGAATAGACATTTTGATGATATTGATTCTTCCGATCCATGAGCATGGAAGATTTCTCCATTTTTTGGTATCCTCTTCTATTTCTTTCTGTAAGGTTTTGTAGTTTTCATCGTAGAGATCTTTAACGTCTTTGGTTAAGTTTATTCCAAGGTATTTGATTGTTTTTGTAGCTATTGTGAATGGGATTGATTTTAGAAGTTCTTCCTCAGCTGTGGCATTGCCTGTGTATACAAAGGCTGTTGATTTTTGTGCATTGATTTTATATCCTGCTACTTTGCCAAACTCTTCGATGAGTTCCAGCAGTCTCTTAGTAGAGTTCTTTGGGTCCCCTAAATAAAGAATCATATCATCTGCAAAGAGGGATAGTTTGAGTTCTTCCTTCCCGATTTGTATCCCTTTAATTTCTTTTTCTTGCCTAATAGCTCTGGCCAAAACTTCCAGAACTATATTGAATAGCAGTGGTGAGAGAGGGCATCCCTGTCTGGTACCAGATTTCAGTGGAAATGCTTCCAACTTTTCCCCATTCAATAGGATGTTGGCCGTGGGTTTTTCATATATTGCTTTGATTGTATTAAGGAATGTTCCTTCCATACCCAGTTTGCTTAGAGTTTTCATCATGAAAGGGTGTTGTATTTTATCAAATGCTTTCTCTGCGTCTATTGAGAGAATCATATGGTTTTTCTTCTGCAGTCTGTTAATGTAGTGTATTACGTTGATTGTTTTGCGAATGTTGAACCATCCCTGCATACCGGGGATGAATCCCACTTGGTCTGGGTGGATGATCTTTCTGATGTGTTGTTGCATTCTATTGGCCAGAATTTTATTGAGGATTTTTGCATCTATGTTCATCAGGGATATTGGTCTGTAATTCTCTTTCAATGTTGCGTCTCTTTCTGGCTTAGGAATCAAGGTGATGGTGGCTTCATAGAAAGAATTTGGGAGGATTCCCTCTTTTTCGATTGCTCTGAATAGTTTGAGGAGAATTGGAGTTAGTTCTTCTCTAAATGTGTGGTAGAACTCAGCAGTGAATCCATCTGGTCCTGGGCTTTTCTTTGTTGGGAGGGCCTTTATTACTGCTTCAATTTCTGTGTCAGTTATTGGTCTGTTTAGGTTTTCTATGTCTTCCTGGCTCAATTTAGGGAGGTTGTATGTGTCCAAGAATCTTTCCATTTCTGATAGATTTCCCTGTTTGCTGGCATACAGGTCCTTGTAGTAATTTCTGATGATTCTTTTTATTTCTGTGGCGTCTGTTGTTATGTTTCCCATTTCATCTCTGATCCTATTGATTTGGGTCTTTTCTCTTCTTTTTTTAGTTAGTTGGGCCAATGGAGTGTCAATTTTGTTTATTTTTTCAAAAAACCAGCTCCTCGTTTGGCTGATTTTTTGTAATGTTTTTTTGGATTCAATCCTGTTGATTTCTTCTCTGATTTTAATTATTTCTCTTCTCCTACTGGGTTTGGGTTTGGTTTGCTGCAGATTTTCTAGATCCTTGAGATGACTTGAAAGCTCATCTATTTGGTGCCTTTCCAATTTCTTGATGTAGGCACCTATTGATATAAACTTCCCTCTTAACACTGCTTTTGTTGTATCCCATAGGTTTTGGTATGTTGTGCTGTTATCCTCATTTACTTCCAGAAAATTTTTGATTTCTCTTTTAATTTCTTCTATGACCCATTGTTCATTCAGGAGCATGTTGTTCAATCTCCATGTGTTTGCACGTGCTCTAGGGATTCCTGAGTTGCCAATTTCCAATTTCATTCCTTTGTGGTCTGAGAAGCTGCATGGTATGATTCTTATTCTTTTGAATTTGCTGAGACTTGCTTTATGGCCTAGTATGTGGTCAATCCTAGAGAGGGTTCCATGTACTGCTGAGAAGAATGTAAAGTCCTTAGATGTAGGATGAAATGTTCTGTAGATATCTGTTAGATCCATTTGGGCTATAGTGTCATTTAAATCTACTGTCTCCTTGATCCTCTGTCCTGTTGATCTGTCTATCTCTGAGAGTGGAGTATTGAAGTCCCCCAGTATTATTGTATTGGGGTCTAAGTCTCCCTTTAAGTCCCTTAACAAGTCTTTTAAATAAGCTGGTGCCCTGTAATTAGGTGCATATACGTTGATAATCGTTATATCTTCCTGTTGAATGGATCCCTTAATCATTATATAGTGCCCCTCTTTGTCTCTCCTAACAGTTTTTGTGGTAAAGTTTATGTTGTCTGATATTAAGATGGCTACGCCCGCTCTCTTTTCATTTCTATTGGCATGGTATATCTTTTTCCAGCCCTTCACTCTCAGGTTGTATGGATCATTGTTGGATAGATGGGTTTCTTGTAGGCAGCAAAAGGATGGGTTTTGTTCCTTGACCCAATCAGCCAATCGGTGTCTTTTAACTGGACAGTTCAAGCCATTAACATTCAATGTGACTATTGAGAAGGAGTAACTTTGCCCTGCCATTTGCCAAAGATATTTTCTAATATCTGGTTTCAGATTCCTGTGATCTTTTGCTGTGAGGTTTCCTTCCTTTACCTTCTTTCATATTGGTGACCGTGTTTCTGTGTTTCTGTATGTAACACATCTTTAAGCATCTTTTGCAGGGCTGGACGAGTGGCGACAAATTCTTTCAATTTCTGTTTGCTGTGAAAGGTCTTAATTTCACCTTCATTCACAAATGAGAGCTTTGCAGGATATAATATTCTGGGCTGGCAGTTTTTCTCTCTTAGTACCTGGGCTATATCTCGCCATTCTCTCCTGGCTTGTAGGGTTTCTGATGAGAAATCAGCTGTAAGTCTAATTGGAGATCCTCTGAGAGTAATCTGGCGTTTCTCTCTTGCACGTTTTAGGATCTTTTCTTTATGTTTCACTGTGGTGAGTTTGATTACGACGTGTCGTGGTGATGATCTCTTTTGATCATGTTTATTAGGGGTTCTCTGAGCTTCCTGTACTAGGATGTCTCTGTCCTTCTCCAAATCTGGGAAATTTTCTGCTAGTATCTCACTAAAAAGGCCTTCTAATCCTTTCTCCCTTTCCATGCCTTCAGGAACTCCTAGAACCCGAATGTTGGTTTTTTTAATAGTATCCTGTAGTTCTTCCAATTCTTAAATCTCTCATGTTCCTTCCCAGCTCAGGGCCTTTGCACGTGCTGTTCTCCCTTGTTTGTGTTACCCTCTGCCCTTCTCAGCTTACTGAAGCCTTTCCTAACTGGTTCCTCCCCCTAATTTCCATTCTGTCCTCTGATAGCTCAGGTTACATACTCTTTTCATACCAGGATTTCATATCATTTCTCATGGCTGCAGTTAATTAATTGACTAATTGCATGGTTATTTTAAGTATCTGCTGCTCTCAACAGTCTGTTAATTACACGAGTGCCTGTCTTGCTCACCAGTGTATCCCTAGCACCTGACAGGAGCCTTGACATGTTCCAAGCACTTGGGGTGTACAAAAGAGTGAACGTGTACAGCCTACACTGTCTACCTCTGAAAGCTTCCCATACCCTCTGCTCTCCTCACTTCAATTAAATACTCTGTAAACAGCTTCACTCAATAAGCACTGTGGGTAGATCCTTGACCAAGGAATTCCAGAGACCGCTTATAAATACAAAGGTGAAGAGCTAAATGCACAAAATCATTACTATTCTTTACTTATGAGCAAAACATCATACTGCACACCATTTGCAAATTAACTGCAGGAAACAGTCATGTTCTCAGGGACTCGATAACAACACTGGCAGTAGGAGATGCTTTAGAAAATGATTCTGTGAACTTGTTAAAGCTTGTGTTTACTCCCAAACTTTAGGGAAAATGAATATAGCACTAATAGAAGTTAGACAATAGATTGATGACTTGATACTCTGGAAATTTAGGGGAAAGGTGTGACAGCCTACTGTGTTTCAGAATAAGCAATTTCAACAAAGACATAAAGTTTACAAAGGGGAAGAGAATTTTATGTCGCTTAATTTTATCTGATAGAACTTAACACTTGAACAACTGCTGTTTGCTAGATGTTAAGAGTTTAAATTTCTCCTTTCTCCCTGATGGATCTCAAAGAGAAATGCATCCATTTGTTCCATTGCAAATGTTCAATTGCAGATGTGGGGGATCATAAAAATTCTCGCCTTACTATTTAATTATTCAGTTGACTGCTAGAAAGATTAAGGTACCCTAATGGGATTGTAACTCAGAAATAATACATGTTTATTTTAAAAGATGGCCACGTAATTCCAAGACAAACTAAATGGCATTCTAGATTTTTAATATGACAGTGGCAATTTGGCAATTACACAAAAAGTCATAAAAAATTGGCAGCCATAAGTTCTCTTTTTTGCTTGATAGTCTTGAATATGCTTTCTGACACAAACGTTATGTTCCTGAAACTTCTACATCCAGAGTGAATAACTGCTTAAAAGGTAACAATGAGATAGTCATAAATACAGTATTTTCCCATTCAGTGGTCATATGTTCTATAAAAAGTTTGTTGTATATTTAATATTGGATCTGCTTGAAAGTATGTATACATCACAAAAGGGAAAACACATGAAAGAGAGCACTGGATTATCCATTTCTGGTAAAATTTCCAAAGGTTGTCATCAATTATAGATGGAGCACTTTGCCTATGATGTATTCCTGTTTGTTTGACACCTGATAGGCCTGTACCAATTTATTTACTTTCTCTGTTACACAGCTTTCAGTCCCTAGTGCCATTAATTCTGAGGGAAACCAAGTAACATCACTAGAAGCTACTTGAATGATTTATACCAGAATATTCTAGAACATGCCGCCCATGGAATATGCTGATTGATGGATCCAAACGGACGGCCAGAACTTCTGCGCCACCACAGGAAGTGATCCGCTTACCAGATCTTCCAGATTAGCTAAGGCCTCTCAGCACCTGCTGAGCCTCACAGGTCTGCCCTTGACTGTGGGAAGTAACGCAACGGTATCATGATGAAACACTTCCTACACACACACACACACACACGCACGCACACACTGCAACGGTATCATGATGAAACATTCCCCCCCACACACACACACACATCATGGCGGAACAGCTGCTTATTGCTGGCACCTCTAGGACATTTAGTAGTGCTCTCCTTTATTTTTCAACAACGCTTTTATTATTATAAGTTGCACCTTCACATTTACAGAAAATTAAAAGATACAAACACAGATGTCATCTTCCCATCACCCAGAATCACTGTATTTTAGGGCCTCTGCGTTTGGATCATTATGTGTGTGTATCTGTATCTATATACACATATTTGTATGTATTTTGGTTTACTCATATCAGACATGCTATGTACTAGTCTAAAACTTACCTTCTCAGTCAATGGATCTCTAACTTCCCACTGCAGTACATTTTATTTCATTGACTATCCAGACCATATTCAACTTTCCCCAAATTAAATTAAAAGGATCATTATAGATTTTTTTGTTTGGTTGTTTTTTTTTTTTTTTTTTTCTGGTCCAAGAGCTCTATCAAGAGCTGGGGGTTGGCTCCGTGGTGCAGTAGGTTAATCCTCTGCCTGCAGTGCCGGCATCCCATAGGAGCGCTGGTTCTAGTCCTGTCTGCTCCTCTTCCAGTCGAGCTCTCTGCTATGGCCTGGAAGAACAGTAGAAGATGTCCTAAGGGCTTGGGCCCCTGCACCTGCAGGGGAGACTGAGAAGAAGCGTCTGGCTCCTGGCTTCGGATCGGCGCTCCGGCTGTTGCGGCCATTTGGTGTGAACCAACGGAAGGAAGACCTTTCTCTCTTTCTCTCCCTCTCACTGTCTGTAACTCTACCTCTCAAATAAATAAATAAAATCTTAAAAAAAGATAAAAGAAACATGTCTGGGTACTAGACCCCTCATTTCTCTGCAGCTCATCATGATTTCCCTTTCGATGACACTGACTTGGTGAGAACACTGGATGGTTTTCCCCTGGCATGTCTCAGCTTCCAGATGTGTCTGATTGCTTCCTTGTGCCGTCTGGTTGATCCCTACCTATACCCCTCTATCAGCGCCAAGCTGGATGTCACATCTAAAGCACTGATGGATGCATGAGGAAACACCTTTGGCTACCAGGGCCGGGCACTCTTCTTTCTGCCAAGGGCCATTTGGATATGTGGATTTCTTATATTTTAGCTCCATTTTCCATAAACTTTTTGAATTAAGTAACTTCAAACTTTATAAGTAGTACTATTCTCCTAACTTCCTTTTCAGATAGTTCATTGTTGGAGTATAAAAATGTAACTAATTTTTGTATGTTGATGTTTTAGCCTGCAATTTTACTGAACTATTAATCTTAACAGGTTTTTAAAAAAGATTTTATTTGAAATGCAAAGAGAGGGACAGAGCAAGAGTGAGAGCAACAGCAAGAGTGAGAGCGAGAGAGAGAAATCTTCCATATGCTGGTTCACTCCCCAAGTGTTGACAAAGCTGGAGCTGGGCTAGGCTGATGCTAGGAGCCAGGAACTCTATTGGAATCTTCCTTGTGAGCGGAAGGATCCAAGAACTTAGACCATCATCTGCTGCTTTCTCAGATGCACTAGCAGGAAGTTGAATTTGAAGTGGAGTAGCCAGAACTTGAACTAGCACTCAGGTATGGGCATATAGATGTTACCAGTGGCAGCTTAACCTGTTGTGCCACAATGCTGGTCTCTCTAAGGCTTTTAAATGGAGTTTTTAGAGATTTCTAAACTTGAGATCTTGTCATCAGCATGTAGAAACCATTTTACTTATTCTCTGATTTAGGTGCCTTTATTTTTCTTGCCTTCTTCATTATTCTCTTGGACGCCCAAATCACCCAAGTATGGCCAGGGGGTTCCCTTTTTCATGGGCCTCCTGTATTCTCTGCAGACAGCTCTATTAATGTTACAAAGCTTCCTTGCTTCCTTCCTTACACAATAAGCTTCTCAAATCTACCCCGTGTCTCCCTGGACCCAAACATGGAGTCAGTCTTTTCTCTGGGCAGTCCCAGGTCCTTTCAGCCGCGAATGTGCTAGACAGTGGCGCGGACCCTGGGCACGAACTGCTGCTGGGATGACATTGCTTGCAGGCTGTTCCGTTTCCAGAAATGTCATTTGTAACCACGAGGACTTCCTCTCTTGGCCTCCTGGTTTTACTCTTTGTTCGGAATTTGGCTCACGGCAGTTCTTGCTCCAGGTGCAGCCTCCTCAGGTGTTTGGCCATCTGGGGGACCCGCAGATTGTGGTGTTTCAGAATGCAGCCTTCCTTCCTGCTGCACCAGTGTGAATGTCACACCAGTTCCGCTCCCCCGGGGTCTGGGGTTTCCTTAGGGAGGTGTCTCTTCTGGTTTTGCTGATGGTGGTGATGCTGTCCACGAGTTTTGTCTTCCGCCATCTGTGATATTCTGCCTCATTCTTCGATGAAGTAGAAAGATTAAAAATGGGAATGCTATTGACTCCTCTATTCAATCCTCAATCCAAACAAAGGGTGAGCAAGGGACACAGGCCAGGTTAATCAGAGTAGCTCATCCACTTGGTACTGGATGTTGGTTGAGGAAGGCAGTGACACTAATGTATCCAATCAGAAGTCACACGGGCCTTTTGCTGGAACTATTGGGCTAGAGGAGTCAAAAAAGTGGAAATCTGGAATTGTTAAGGGTTATGGAGAGAAGCTGTTGGGGCAGGACACTGACATGGGGAAGAAGATTGAAGGTGGAGACATTCAGATATGAAGGACTTCTTTTGAATATCTAGGTCCACCATTACCTGCAGCCAGACCAAACCTTCTTTTCATTTATGCAATTATAATAATTCCTTTTGGTTAAATGAGGTAATTAAGATGAGTGTTAATGTCACTGGGTAGTACAATATATACTGCTATAATTATTTTTGAAAACCAATTTGAGTTAAGGTTCTATCATTTGCAAAAATAACAACAACAAAAAATACCAAAGATTTAAAGAGTTGTGATAGGCACTTTATGTATTATATCAGTAGATCCTTCCTTCAAACCACACTATATAGATTTTTACTCACACCTTACAGAGAAAAAAAGAACTCAGGCTTTAAACTGAAGTACGTCAGTCGCATGATAGGAAATAGTAGAGCCGAGATTCAACCTTAGCATCTTGAGCCTGGACTCCCAGCTCCAAATCATTTAAAAACTGTTTTTCATGGAGCCGGCGCTGTGGCTCACTTGGTTATTCCTCCGCCTGCAGTGCCGCCGTCCCATATGGGCACCGGGTTCTAGTCTCAATTGCTCCTCTTCCGGTCCAGCTCTCTGCTGTGGCCCAGGAGGGCAGTGGAGGATGGCCCAGGTGCTTGGGCCCCTGCACCAGCATGGGAGACCAGGAGGAAGCACCTGGCTCCTGGCTTCAGATTGGCGCAGTGCTGGCCGTAGCGGCCATTTGGGGAGTGAACCAACGGAAGGAAGACCTTTCACTCTGTCTTTCTCTCTCTCACTGTCTACATCTCAACCTGTCAAATAAATTAAAAAAACAAAACTGTTTTCCATGTAAAAAACATAATTGAAAGTACAGACAATCAAAAATAACAGGAATTCATCTATAACATTGTGCTTCATCAATAATCAATCTGTGTGTTTATAGGCTAAGCTATGTTACTGGCTCGTGAAGTTGGAAGCCATGCTGCTAGTCCTGCCCATAGACACTGTGATGCCTTCACACCAGATTTTATAAACAAATGCCCAGCTTCACTTTTCAGAGTTCTCCATGTTGATTCTTTGAAAGCTAACAATTGAAACCCTAAGAGTAGTGGAGTGGCTGGCACTGTGGTGCAGCTGGTTAAGCCATATCCTGCCATGTCAGTATCCCACATCAGAGCATTGGTTCAAGTCCTAGCTGCTCTGCTTCTGATTCTGCTCCCTGCTAATGTACCTGGGAAAGCAGTAGAAGATGGCCCTGGTACTTGGGCCCCTGCCACCCACATGGGAGACCCTGATGGCATTCCTGGCTCCTGGCCTGGCCCACCTTGGTTGTTGTGGCCACTTGTAGAGTGAACCTTTGCATAGATCTTTCTCTGCCTCCCTCCCTCTCTCTCTCTCTCTGCCTTTCAATTAAATACATAAATCTTTAAAAATTGAGAGTAGTTGAGCACCTGGAGCTGGTGAGATAAGGAAGCCTACATTTCCAGCACAGGGACTTGTTTGCTGAGGGAATTCTGTTCAGCACCCCTGGCTCCCAAGGCCGCAGACGTTCCTCTCCTAGACAAACAGGAACAGCTTGTTGTCAACTCTACACTATTTACTGCTTAATGAAAAGCATTTCTTTAAAGTAGTATAAATTGAATTAAATGACTCTCCATTTTTCTTTCTAAATGTGTTCAATAATAAATAAGTTTAACTAAATTGCAGATTCATTTTCACCTCATTTCTTTACAGCACTTTTGTATGGAGCTCCCCATGAACAAGCACTAAATGTCTTCCTACATCCTTGTCTGAAAAAATAGAACGAAAGACAAAGAATGAAAACACTCTGCCCAATTTGGAATTTCTTTGGGGAAAGCCATTTTGTAAGTATAATTGTGTTGCTTTTAACGTCCAATGATAATTTTCTTAGGCTTACAGCTAACATGCCTCTGGGAAATTAGCAATGATGATAATAGGATGAGCTGGTATCCCCATTTTACCAGTGAGGGATTGTGGGCTTAGAGAAGGAAGCTGACAAAAGCACAAGGCTAGCAAGGAAAATGATACCAACCTGGGTGAGGCCAACACTCATGCTTGCAATTTCGACTTTTTCTCTTCTAATGAGAGCTGACTGAAGACTTGGGAGTTAGAGAAAACTACTCACATCCGCTCCAGGAATTGTTGCTTCCAGAGCCTATAGTCCCCCTCCCCCTTAAAGATCTGTTAATGTGAAAGGCAGAGCAACAGAGAGAGATGGAGAGACAGAGAGGGAGGGAGAGAGAGGGAAGGAAGAGGGGAGAGAGGGAGAGAGAGAAGGAGAGAGGAAGGAAGGAGGAAGAATCATTCTATTCACTGGCTCGCTTCACAAAAGGCTGCAGCAGCCAGGCAGAAGCCAGGAACATCCATCCTGGTCTCCCACGTGGGTGGCAGGGGCCCAAGTACTTGGACCATCCTCAGCTGCCTTCCCGGGGGTGTAAGCCAGAAGCTGGATCAGAAGCAGAGCACCCTGGATTTGAACCATCGTTCTCATATGGGATGCGGCCTACTCCACTCTGCCACTCTGGCCTCAGGCAGTCCTGGGCTCATGCTCAAGAAACTTAACAACTTCCTACAAGACTTCTATAAGCCGGAGGTCAACTGAAGCCATCTGCCAAGGAATCAAGGTCTCCTGTAACCAGAGACAAGTTTTTGCTGGCCTAATTCCCAGGGTGCCTTTGAAATCCCTAGGATAACTGAGAGGGGTAGCCTCTATTTTCTTTAAGGTAAGTCCACCACCATGCTACCTTGTCCAATAGCTACTCCTGCCTGACCCACGTGTCCAGGACTGGACCATCCCAGCTGAACCAGTCCACAACTGACGCTGTCCATTCTGGGTGCACTGCTGTCCCTTGGTAGATAACTCTCCACCAAGCTAAGTCATGACTTTGTCCCACTCAAGCACAAACGAAACCTGCCTTGGCTGACAATGACACTCTGTATGAGACTAGTAGAAACAGCTCCCAGGAATAAGCCATACACACTCACACACACACACACCCCTCCACCCAAGATATAAGACACACTCCTTAACCTAGGTTTAGGGGAGAGTAAATTCTCTCACAGTTCTGGTGCACTCCCACATTTTAGAACTAAACAGAACAGATGGGTCATGTATCCAGGCTTTGCGTGACTTCCTGGAGTTAAATCCTGGCTCACAAGCCTTGCCTAGCCGTGCCCACCAGAGAAGATAAGGAAGGTGGCTGCTCCCAGTCTCCACCTTACATGGTAAACATTTGGCAGTGTTGAAAATCAGTTTCCCACAACAAAACAAGACAAAATGTAGTCCCTGCCTGTTCTCAGCACCCTGCTCCCCAGGAGCCGCAGCAGTACGGGGGCTGGGTGACAGGCCAGGCAGCATGGAAAACCCCCAAAGGCTGCATCTGCCAGGGTGGGCCACCTTATAGGAATGAGAAGTCAATTCCAAATACCGTTGACTTCATGTCAGGGACCTCTAGACCTGGAGACCATTGAACGTTTGGTTTTCATCCAGGCTGGGGATAGGTGTCAGTGAGTGAGACCCACGTGGGCGGCTTCCACCTTCCGGAAGTACCCAGCCGCCCCACGGCTGCACGTGGTCCCCCCTGACTGTCTGCGGTGCTTTGGTTGAACTTGAGGGCCACTGCCCACCTTCTGCTTCATCCTCAGCCGAAGGCATCACAGTTGGAGGAAACAACCAGGCTTTGGTGTCTCAGAGAATGGGGCTGGAATCCCTAGGCAACTTCTCCCCAACTGTGTGATCTTGAGCAGGTGGCTTTTGCATCCAGAGCCCCCACTGCCTCATCTATTCACCGTCTTTTGTGGCAACTGGGAAGAATAACTGAGACACTATACAGCAACCGGTTAGCACACACCTGCAGAGTGCGCACATTAGAAACCGTAGCCTTTATGTCTTCGACTCCACTCTTGGAGAGCAGGATTCATGTTTGATTTTTCCATCCTCTCTCACCTCCCACAGCCATAGCCTAGCATATGCCTTCTTGCACTTGACCTGAGTTCCGTAAATATTTGCTGAATCATGCATACGTGAGTAAATGAATGGGTATGAAAACTGCCGCCGGTGCCCGGGGGAACACGTTTGAGCCGATAATTACATATTGTGAGGAAGGGAGAGCAGTATCTGCTGTCCGGCAGGCAACATCATCAGAAATGACAGGGGGCGTGTGAAGCTTGTGAAATGTCAGAGCACTGGTCCCCGGAACAGTTGGCCCTTTCTCCAGAGCTGCACGGAGCAGACAGCCACTTGGCATTTAGCATCAGTCTTCTCCATCAAACTTCAGCCCAGGAGAGCTATAGAGGCACCAGGAGCAAACACTCTCTCAGTGACCAGCCAGCCGGTGTCCAGGAGGGGCCCACACAGTGCCAAGGTCAAGGGCTGGGAAACAGAACGGAAGGTAAAACTGCTCTTGGAAATTCACAACCTGCTGGAGAAGCAGCTACTGCAGAGAGAGTGCAGGGTGTGGGATGAGCGCCGCAGATCCAGGGTCTGATTCGGGAATGCGACCTGGCTCCTTAGCCTAATGGCCTCTCTTTGTCTGACCATGAGACCTGCGAGCCTCTCATTCCTGAGTCTTGGGCTGGATCAAGCTGTGTCTGATTCCTTCCCTGTATTAGTCTCTGGATCCTTACAGCCTAAACTCCTTGCTTCTTCTGTGTGCAAGGTCACTTCTCACACAACTTTCAGATTAAACCTGAACACAAGTCAGGATTCCTGCAAGCCAACACCTGCAGTTCAGCCTGCACTCTTCCTTGAGCTACTGAAATGGCCATTGAGGGTCTGTGGGACACTGGGTGCTGAGGACACTGGGGCAGACACAGGGCATATTTCACAGGATCCACACACTGAGGCCACAGCAGAGGGGGCTGACCGCTACAGGGAGGAGAGAACAGGGAGCTCAGGCAAGTACTGTAGGAGGACTGAAGCCAATTTAAACACAGATCCGAGCTAAGACCAAAAGGAAAATAAAGCTACTCAGGGAAAAGGGAGGTGAAAAAGAGGAAGGGTGAGGTCCAGGGTCTGAAGGCTGGGTTCAAATCCTGGAAAAGTCAACACACCCATCTCAGCCCCAATTTCCACATTTTAAAAATGGCAATAATAACAACTTTTACCTCATAGGTTATTGTCTTCACAAACCAATATTAACTTATATATACATATGTATATATCAATCTCATTAGCAAAGTATCTGCCACCTAAGAAGAATTCATAAGGAAAATGATTAAGGATGAGATAGGAAAAAGGTCTCAGTGTGGAGGGAATAGAAAGCATCCCTAGAGATACTGGAGAAGAACGATGTAGGAAGTCTATTACAGCTGGACCCTGCACGGGCAGTGGGGAGTGTCTAGAAGTCTTTGGGGATAAGCAGGCACCCGGGGATCACCAATGGCACTGCTTCAATCCTCTCTTTCCATATGTGGACATCTGTCTCAAACAAAGGTGGCCAACCCTACCGCTGGCTTCACAGACTTCCCCCTCAGGCACTGTTTTGATGCAGTCACCTCTTGGTACCCAAGTTCTGTCTGAGGTCCACTGTGTATTAGTTCAAAATCCACACAGTCATGGCTGCATCCAGGATTCACACAAGGCTGCTGCTAATCTTTTTTCCACTCTCATGTTTTGCTTTCTTTCATGCTGACTTCACTTTAAGCCAGTCTTTCCTGAGTGAGAGTAAGAAGGCCATTAGCGATGCTGGATTAACATGAGAAAGCCCAGTGATTCTAACAGAGAGATGCTACCTCCTCCTGCCATTCCCAATAGTTGTGACAGAAGTTCCAGGGTTCATGCTCACTGGTCCCCCTTGGATCACATTCTTAGTGCTGACACAGTCATTGTAGCTGGCAGAGTGGATTGCACTGATTGGCCAGCCAAGGTCACAAGCCAGAAGGCAAAGGTCAAGATCTCTTCCCCCAGAATCCCATGGATGGGGTTGGGGGGGGGGGTAGGGTGGAGGAGAGGTGGGCCAGTCAGTTGCCGAGTGGTTCTCAGATCTCTGCTCTGCACCACAGAGAATTGCATCTCCTTGATGTCTTTGCCATCTGGTCCCCAAGTAGGTAGCAGGTGGCCATGGTAGATAGAGAACAGAAAGACAAAAAGCCTATGTATTCTGTACATTCATTTCCTATCTCGGCTTCAGACAATGGCTCTGTTGCCTCTGGGCCCCTTCTCTTCATAGTCTTGGCCTCTGCTGTTCAGGTGCACCATGGTCCTGGCTTCCACTGATGGCCGTTGGTCCCAGCCCTAAGTGTGACAGCTACCATCTGCAGTATGAACCACTGGGCTTGCTTGCCGTCGATGGGATGACTCTCAACCTTTCTATGAGCTGCTAGTTCCCAACAGACATCTCACTCTATTTTAAACACCTAGAGTGGTTCTGTTGTGCCAACTAGCTGCGGAATCACGCAGTTCCCTAAAGGAAAATGCAGAAGAGGGAATGAAGGTCAGGTAGTCTCCTTCTACAATGAAGTCACGATTGGTTCTTGCAAGCTCCACTCCAGGGGACTGAAGATTTTCCTGTAACCCCAGGCTGTGCCAGCCTCACTGCTACTTTGAACATAATTCTAAGAGGCTGTTTTTCCAGGAGGCCTGTAACAACAGCAGCAACAGCAGCAACAAGCAGTTCAGTGCCATATGCTGGGCCAGGCATTGCTCCAAATGCCTTCCAGACGAGCATGTTAGCCCAGGACTCCCAGCTACCCTCCGAAGCACTGCTACCACATCTCTGCTGTTGCAGGCAAGCAGAGCGAGGCACAAAGAGGTAACGTTCCCAAAGTCCCAAAGTCGAAGAGCAGGGAAGAGGTGGAGCTGAGATGTGCCCCTGTGGTCCTGCTTCCTCTGACCCAGGGCACCTGCCTTTAGGTATGAGAGGCACCAGTGGAGGGCAGCAAACATTCCCTTTCCACAGCTTGATTCAAAAAAAGGTGCAAGTCCCCCCAGTCAGAGGTGTCAGACAACCCCCATCTGGAGTGGCAAATGTCCCGTCCCCAGGGGATGCGGGGGGGGGGGGGGGGGGCTGTGCTGCACAGCGAATGCCCTGGAATGCTTGGGGTTTTCCTCTCGGCAGCAGCTCCCAGCTGTGAAGCAGTGCCTAATAAACTCTGAGTTATAAAAGGGGATTAAAGCTCTATCTGCAAAAACCATTTGTGGCACAAAACAATCACCAGGCTCGTAAGAAATGTGGTGGAGAATTCTGTGACAATCGCACAGCCACGGTGCCAAACCCTCGCTCAGCATTCCAGCGAGTGGAATCCGAACTAAACGAGGAAATAATCACGGGGCTAAGATGAGGCCTAATTAGAGCTAAATTTAGCCAACCCTGGTTTTTCAGAGTTGTCATGAAATCCATTTCAGCTCAGACAATAATCACGGCAAGCCGAGATAATGAGGTGAGGGCTTTCATTTGAAAGGTGGAATTGTCATCGATACAATAATTACGACGAGCAAGAAACCACAACAACGCCAGGGCCAAATGAAACGGGCAGTTGTTTGATTGACACGTTCGAGATTTCGCGGTGGCCGGGCTTGCTAGCTTTCTGGCTTGATGGAAAGCAGGGAGACTGTCAGGCAATATGGAGATTTCCTTGCCACAGCCATGGCTGCCAGGGAAGCCGGTGGGTGGCTCAGGACAGCGTGGCCGGAGCTGGTTGGTGGACAAGGGCTCTGATCCGAGGGCAGGGCAGATTTCTGGCTCTGTCCTTCCTGACAACGCTGTCGCAAACCAGAGGAGTGACACCACAGGCCTTGCTCTGAATTATGTCCCAAGGAAAGGGGAGGGGAGGTTGCTGGGGAGCTGGCGGGGAGGAAGCCGTTCCAATCCGAGTTAGCCCTTTCGGCTCTCTCTTCCAAGAGCACAGCCACTGAGAAGTCCCCAGGGTTGGCTCCTGAAGCTGATGCACCAAGAGGTCTGAAGCGGAGAGAGGAGGAGGTGATTGGTAACAGAAGTATCCCTGGTAGTCATGCGTGGGTGCACGCATGGAGCACCCGGGCCCTGAGCACCGGCTCACTTTCCGCCTTTGTTCCACTCTTATGGGCAGAAAAGGGACACAGAATTCTCAACACTGGTTATCCAGACACCCAATCCTCCAGCAGTCCATCTGTCATTCTCAGGTGACACTCTCACTGTCTGATTTCATCTGCATTACAAAGCTAGAACGTAGGTATCATTACCCCCATTTTGTAGATTAAGAAATCAAAATTCTGGGAAACCTAGTCACTTGCCCCCAAATCACAGAAGTTGGATAGTTCAGTCAAAGATTGCTGGACTGCAGTCCAACACTGCCTCCTAGCTACTTCCTTCAGCTCAGTGTCAAAATGTCACTAACGCAGAGATCCATGTGCTCCATGTCTTTAACAGAGCTTATAATAAGGCGCAAACAACTAAGCTTTAGCTTAAAAATTCATCCAAGTAATTGGACGAAAGAGATATTCCCTGCAAGTCTTGAACTTCATCACAAAGGACTCAAAAAGGAAGACACACTGGGATGGTTTGGGGGGGGGGGCAATAACACTATACACCATACGATAATGCTATACACGCTAAAAAAATGCTACACTCTATATAATCATGCTATACACTATAGAATAATGCTATACACTATATTATAATGCACACTATATAATAAGGCTATGCACTCTACAATAATGCTATATATTCTACAATGGTGCTATACACTATAAAATAACACTATACATAACATGAATCCAAACCGTGTCACTGCTCTCCAGAAAGGCACTTCAATGAGAAAAGAACTTAGCATGTAGCTGCAGGTGTGTTTATAATCAAGTCTAATATTAACGCAAGAAGAGGCACAGTCTTTGTCCTTCTCTGACCTCCCCAAACGATCTGCTCTATTAACTCAGATGCTCCCCTCCCCTGCCTTGCCCAGCCTCTACGAGCTCAAAGTGTGGTCTGGAGAGAAAGGCCACGTGGGCAGATCAGGAGCGAAAAATAGAACAGTAAATCACTCTCGTCATGTCTTTGTGAGGACATCTAACTCAGATGAAGCAATTTAAAACAGTATCTATCAGAACATAGACCCAGGAAAGCTGTGACTACATACCAGATGCCCCACATCGTGGTAGCCTTGCGACACTGAAGATGGCATTTTCTAGAACTTGTGATGATGACTCCCTCCCCACACGCCCCTGCTGCGGTGAGAAGTGGCTCTGAGCTCCCCGCCTCTGAGTGTGGGCTGGTTTGTGGTCATGGTGGAAGGTACACTATGTGACTCCTGAGGCTTGGCCATAACAGACAACACAGCTTCTACCATGTTGTCTTGGGACACAAGATCTTGGAACCTGGCTATCAGGCTGGGAGGAAGCCCAAGTAGCTTCACCAAGAGGCCAAGTGTCCACCACCCGCCACCCCCGGCCCCCCATGGACAACTCCAGCTGAGGGCCTTGCAACACCAGCATCAACTGTCAGGTGAGCAAGTGAGAGGACTCCATCCCCAGGGCCCTACCTTTCTAGCAGTCCTCAGACACTATGCGGAAACATAGCTGACCCTGGGCCTCCTTTCAAGGCCTGCAGAATTAAGCGTTTCATCAAACAGTGGTTGTTTTGTGCCATAAACGTGGCGTGGTTTATCACGTGTGGTAACAAGAATGAGTGCCCTGGGGCTGGCACTGTGGTGCAGTAGATGTTGATGTCATTTGTATCACTGGCATTTCAAACTGGAGTATCAGCTCAAGTCCTGGCCACTCTGCCTCTGATCCAGCTCCTTGTTAATGCCCTGGGGATAACACCAGAAGATGGCCTAAGTACTTGGGTCCCTGCTACCCAAACGGGAGACCAGTTCCTAGATCCTGGCTTCAGCCTGGCCCAAGTCCCAGCCATTGTGACCATTCAGGGAGTGAACCAGGGGATGGAAGATTTTTCATTGTCTGTCTATTCCTCTGCCTTTCAAGGAAATAAGTAAATCTTTTTGATAAAAGGAGTAAGTGCCCTTTCTCCCTCCCTTCTTGTCTTCTAAGACACAGAAACTCTTTTCTTTGTGGTTCTGCCCTCTGTGTTCTAATGGGGGTTTACAGTTACCTTTATTAAAGCAAGTACCGATTTCATTCCAGCAGTAACTACATCTCTGTCCATCTGACATCAGCTTCTGTGCCTGCAGGGACAGGGACTTATACTTAGTGATTTCTGTTCCCCCAGAGCCTTTGTTGTATAATTGAATGAATGAATGAATTGGTGAGACAGGATAGAAAACATCACACTTAGGACCTCTAATCTCATCTTTGCAAACATAGAGAAAGCCTGATATATATGAGAGCCATTATTTGTGAATCAACATGTATCCAGTCAATACACCTTCTTGTCCACTTTGTGAGAGAAGCGTGGAGAGTCAAAGACCACACTCGGGTTCTGTAGCAGATGTTGGCCGTGCAGCTCCCATATCCCTTGAACTCCCAGGGTTCCCCAGGTCTATGCCTGCACGTCCTCTTGGAAGGACCTGCAATGCTTCAGCTAAAGACTTGCTCTGGGCTCCTGAGCAGGGCAGGCTGGAAGGGCTGGGTAGGTTAGAGCCCTGCGGTCAGCAGAGTCGTCATGAGCCAGTGATGGAAGTGAGTTAGGGCCAAAACAATCCTCACTGTCTCCTCCATGAGGGGTCATCACAAGGCTCATTCTCTACTGGCTCCCAGAATCTCCTCTTAGGAGTGAGTTCTGGGGCCTTCTATGATACCCTTCTCAGTAACGTGGCCTTGTGGTCTTGCTTTGACTCACCTGATTCCCTGCTGATGCTCTTGGGGTCACCTCTGAAATCAACCATGGACACTCAACTCTACTCAGGGTCTGCTTCTAGGGAAGATGGAAAGAAGATAGTGCAGAGCGTGTCCCACGGAGAAGCACAAGAGGGCTACACAGATGAGATTCATCCAGCACGTTACGATTCCTTCCAATGGAGTGGGTTTTTAAAACAATTTATTTACTTGCATTTTTAAAAAAAAGATTTATTATTTATTTGAAAGCCAGAATTACAGAGAGAGAGAGAGAGACAGATATCGATCTACCATATGCTGGTTCACTCCCCAGATGGCCGTAATGGCCAGGACTGGGCCAGGCCGAAGTCAGGAGCCAGGAGTTTCCCAGTGCAGGTGCAGGGGCCCAAGTACTTGGCCCATCCTCTGCTGCTTTCCTAGGCCATTAGCAGGGAGCTGGATCAGAAGTGGAACAACAGGGACTCGAACTGGCGCCCATTTGGGATGCTGGTGTCACAAGCAGCAGCTTTACCCACTATGCCATAATGCCAGCTCCCATCTTGTTTTTATTTATTTCAAAGGCTGGGAGAATGAGAGAGAGAGAGAGAGAGAGAGAGAGAGTGAGCTAGACAAAGAGAAGTCACAAAGATCAACCTTCTCTCTGCAGATTCACTCCCCACATGCCTGCAAAAGCCAAGGCTGGGCCAGGCCAAAGCTGGGAGCCAAGAATGCCGTCCAGGTCCCCCAGGTGGGTGGCAGGGACCCAGTCATGATCACCTGCAGCCGCCCAGGGTGTACATTAGCAGGAATCTGGAATCAGGAACAGAGCCAGGACTCGAACTCAGGCACTCTGATATGGGAAGCAGGCGTCCCAGGCAACAAATCCACCGCTCCACCAAAGGCCTGCCCCTCCGATAGATTTTGACAAGGCACTCCGACAGAAATCCCCATGTGCTGTGGTTCAAAAAGAATGGACTCACGATTCAGGCCACACTGAAGTGTAATAGAAAGGGCGTATTGGTGTATTAGTCAGGATATTTCGGGCTGCAAGTGACAGAAAATTCCTACAGACTGGCTCAGTGAAACAGCAATACTAGTTTGTGTTACTGACGTGTCAGAGAATGAAGAAAAGTCTGGAGGCACCGGTGGGCCCATAGCAATATTGTAAAAAGTCTGCTTCGCTTTTCTCACAGTTGTCCATGCCGTTGGATAAGCTCTTTGGAATGCCATGGGCAGAGGCAGTCCTGGATTTACATCCCATTCCCAAGTAACCCCCAGCATGAACAGAGGTGCTCGCTCCCAATAGCTGAAGGCTTGAGTGCGGTTCTCCTCCCTGAAGGCTGTAGCCACAGCATTGGGGTATGCTGAGCAGAGGGCCTGGCTGTGTGAGCCCTCGGGGGTGGGGGTGGTGGTGGGGCCCGAGGTGCCTCATGGCCAGCCCACACAGCTGGCCAGGGTCAGGATCAGCTCTTGGAAGGAAGGTCAGGGTGTCAGGAGGCAGGGATCCCCTAGAGAGAAGCATGGCAGGTGCCCACCGCAACACCACAGACTTTCATTTACAAAACACACAAGCCCAGATAATCAAAACCAAACCAATAAGCAAACAAAGGGAATTTCTCAGGTACCTAGGGCAGCCAAAATTCCTTCTTTTGGGTAAGTGTTTCAGTCCATTTGGATGGTAACCAAGTACAACAAACTTGGTAGTTTCTAAAGAACACAAAGGTAACTTCTCAGTGTTCTGGTGGCTGGCAAGGCCAAGATCAAGCTGCTGACCGATTTGGTATTGGAGGAGAACCTGCTGCCTGATTCCCACGGGGCACCCTCTTGCTGTGTCCTCACATGGTGGCAAGAGTGCGCCAGGGCTCTAGGCACTAATCTCAGTCATAGAAGCCCCATCCTCAGGACCTGCCCACCCCCTAAAAGTCCCCCTGTCTACCAGTGTCCCCTGAGGGGCTAGGATCTCAACATGACTTGTGGGGGGACACCAACACTCAGAGCAGCACAGCCCTAAGCCAGTTTTCTCTGACTGGTATTGGAAAACGTCCTAGCTGATAGACTCATGTTATCAAAAAAAGAAATAGAGGAAGTGAGACAAAGTTGGTATCCCCACTGAGAGGATCATGAGAAGTCGGATGTTCGGTTTTGTCTCTGTTTTAAAATGTGGGTTTCAGTATTACTCAGGCACCGTGAGGCCAACAGATGACAACATGACCTCCATTGAAACAACAGTTTGTTACTCACAGCTCCCAGAAGGAGGGGTACACAAGCCACAGAGGGCTGCATGGGGAGCCCCAGAGGCAACAGAAAGCAGAGGGGGAGAGGAGAAAGTGTGGTGAGAGCCTTTGTTGTGGCTTCTGTGGCAAGGTAGGCAGGCTTAGGACGGGCTGGTTTGAACACTCCCAGCAGGCTCTGGGGCTTGAGGCTGCGCTCAGTTGCCTAGAACCTGGCCTGGGGTGATTAGGGCAGGTGCGTAGAGGCCAGGCGTGCTAGAGCCCCATACAGCAGGTGGTTCTGGGGTATAGGTTTTGGAGTAGTTGGCTTGCATCGGGAAGGTACGTTTCCAAGTGAGCTGTTTGCTATCTCCAGGAATTAGCTAATTCAGGGAGGGGCAGTTCCTTCCCAGTCAAAAACACAGAGAGTAAGAAAGCACAGTGAATGCACTCTCCCACTGAATGCAGCTACCTGGCCCAGAGAAGCTGTGTGGATCAGCCCTTCGCGGACTCAGAAGAGGGAGGGGGTGGGAAGACCACTGGTGCTCTACCTTTTCTCCTCCTTCTGGTACCCACAGGCCTGAGTGCAACACAACCTGGGAATGAGCAAAGTGGACAGACAGTGCACACAGGGGGCCTCTGGTTCTGGCTTGAAGAGACAAAGGGGATAGGTAAATACTCGGTTTTCCTTTTGTCTTTTCTTTGCCTTTGTTCCATTCTCTCGCTCTCCAGCCCAAGTGGTCCTGAGGTGCACTTGGCAGAAGTGTCAGAGGTGACAATGGGGGGGTCACAGGGCTAAATCCTTGAGGAAGGCAACTTACCTCTCTGATGGGAGGAGCTGTGATCTCCAGAGGGGAAGGATATTCCTGTGGCTGTTTAACTCTGAGCACAGCTGTGGACGTGTGTGGAGCAGAATGGGGGAAAAGAAAGCCCTTGGGTTTGCCCAAATGAGCGAAAAGAAAAGAGCAACTCAGGAGCTGACAGGTGTTAAGGACATCCAGGAGAGAGAAGAGAATGTTTCTTACAAGCTCCTGGGCTCTCCCTTGAGCTGCTCATACATGGCTGTGAGCCTTCACAATACGCACAGACCTCAGAGTGAAATGATGGACTAGATTATCACCTGAGCAGGGCCCAGGTGCTGGGTGCTGGGGACAGACCTGAATGGCACTGTTGGAGAACTGAACTGATGCGCGACCACAGCCCACAGAAAGGAGGCTGGGAACAGGTGGAAACCCAGTGAGGTTGATCGCCTGCTGAAGCAAAAACATCAATGCATCCACAGGATTCAAGCAAGACCCAGAGTCTCCCAACGCAACGCTTAAAATGTCTAGGATACAATGGAAATGGCTCAGCATATGAATTACCCAGAAGCGTTCAAGGCACACAGGAAAAGACACCGATGTGATGAGCTCACACGGAAGATGAAATTATTTGACAAAGAGTTTAAAACAATTACTGAAGTACGCTCCACTAAGAAATCTTGAACACTTCTTAAAATAAATGGAACAAAAGAAATGGACAATATCAAAAATGAAAGAACTTTTAGAACTAAAAAATACAATAACTGAAATTTGAAAAAAAGACACTGACTGAATGGGCTCATCAGCCAAACCAAGACGACACAGGAAGGAGTCGGTGAACTTGAAGATCGATCGATAGAAACTACACAGTGAGAGCAACAGGGAGAAAAATCAGCAGAGCTCAGGGGATATGTAGGACAATACCAAATGCTTAACGTTCCTTTATATAAGTCTGGGAACAAAGCAAAACATACAACATACAAAACACAACTCATATTTTAAAAAATGATGGGAAAACTTCCAAAATTTGGTGACAGGAACACACCTGCAGGGTCAAGGAATTCAACAAACCCCAAATAATATGAACCTAAAGGAACCTGTGCCAGGCATACCACAATAAAAATGGGAATGTGGACAGGCTTAGTGGCTAAGATGGCCTGTATGGGTGCCTGTGCCCCACGTTGTAGCGCCTCGGTTTGATGCCTGACTCCAGCTCCTGACTCCAGCTTCCTGCTAATGCAGACTCTGGGAGGTAGCAGTGATGGATCCAGTAATTGTGCTCCTGTCACCCACATGGGAGACCCTGGACTGTGTTTCCAGCCTTTAATTTTGGCCCCCTGGCCACTGTGGGCATTGGGGGAGTGAACTATCAGATGAGCACTCCTTCTCTCCATCCGTCTGTCTGTCTGTCTCTCAAGTAAATAAATAAAAAAAAAATAACCTGGTGAGCAGCCAGAGGACAATGGCACATTGCTTATTGATGAACAACCATGGAAGTGACTGCAGATTACTCCAAGAAGCAGTGGAGTCCAGAATGGAGCACAACACGCTCAGTGCAAGAAGAGAGCGAATGTCAGGCCAGAATTCTATTCCCAGGAGAATCTCCTCCGGGAGTGAGGTGAAATGAGGACATTCTCGGATGGATGGAAACACAGAGAGCTCCTGCCAGCAGACCTACTCTGAAAGAATTTCCAAGGAAGTCCTTCAGGCTGAGGGAAATGATACCAGAAGGAAACTTGGAACACTGGGACGAGGCAAGAGAAACGGAAATGGTAAATTTCAGGGCAGACTGTTCTGTTAGTGAGCTTCCTGAAGTATAATTGATGGTTGAAAGCAAAAGCTATAAATTGTCTCATGGAATGTTCACTGGACACAGATGTAGTACATAAAACAACTACAGCAAAAAACCTAGGTATGGGTAAGTTTTATGTATTCAGTTTGAAATGTTAGAATATTGGAGAATGAAAAGTAAAATGTTATCTACATTATAATCCTACCACCAAACACCAAAATTACTATAGAGAGTGTCATGATAGTAGAATGCATACATACTAAGTATACTCTCAGACCACAATGAATTAAACTGGAAGTCAAAAACTGTATGATAAATACAAAATCCTGAAATGTTTGGAGAAAAACAGAAAAGGTAAAAGAAAGTGAAATGTTACAAATATGTTCAAATAACCCACCAGAAAGGCAAAGCAAGACAGAAAAATAGAAGAAACAAATAGAAAACAAGGAAAGGATTAATTTATATACAAATATATATATATATATTTAATGATTTATTTATTTGAAAGGCCAAATTACAGAGAGAGAGAGAGAGAGAGAGAGGCCATCCACTGGTTCACTCCCCAAATGGCTGTAATGGTCAGGGTTGGGTCAGGCTGAAGCCAAGAGCATGGAACTCCATCTGTGTCTCCCATGTGGCTGGCAGGGGCCCAAGCATTTGGGCCCTCTACTACTGCTTTCCCAGCCATACTGGCAGAGAGCTGGATTGGAAGTGGAGCAGCTGGGACTCAAATTGGCACTCATGGTAGTCTGGCATTGCAGGCAGCATCTTAATCCACTGTGCCACAGCACCAGCCCCTAAATTCAAACATATTACTAACTACATTGAAATGTAAATTAGCTAAACATATCAACTGAAAGATAAATATTACCAGGATGGATAATTCTATTTACAAATTCTATTTACATAATTCATCTCAAATATAATGACACAAATAAATGAAAAGCAAAAAGAATAAAAAATATACCATGCAAAAATGAATGAAACATAGGTAGAAGTGACTGCATTCATGCTAAAGTAAATGTTAGGGCAAAGAAAATTATATGATAAAAGGATTAATACAGCAAGAAAAAAAAATTCCTAAAAGGTTATATACCTAACAACAGAATGTTAAAGCAAAAACTGACAAAATTAAAAATAAAAAGAGATACGACCCACAATCATAATGAGAGGATCCAACATTCTTCTCTTACCATTTGATAGAACTGATAAATAGAAAATCAGTAAGGATATAAAGGGACATAACAACAGAATAAAACAAGTGACTCTAAGCAATATTATACAGCATTCCACCCAGCAAGAGCAAAATGCATGCTGTTTCCCAGTACATGTGAGTCTCCAAGACAGTGCATCCTGGGTAAGGAAACAAGCCTTAAAAATCTGAAAGCACTGAGATGATACAAAGTATGTTCTCTGGCCATAATGAATTAAATTAGAAGTCAAGGAGAAAAAGATAACAGAAAAATCTCCAGCCACTTGGAAATAAACAATGTACTGTTTATTCATCAATGTGTCAAAGAGGAAGTGTTGAGAGAAATTATGAAATACTATGAATGAAAATGAAAATACAGCATATCAAAACTGTCAGCTACAGGGAAAGCTATGTTTAGAGGGAGGCAAATTCTTGGCATTAAAATGCTTATATTAGAAAAGAAAAATCTTAGATAAGTAATTTAAGCTTCTACTTTAACAATTTAAAAAATAAGAACAAACAAAAGAAACTCAAATCAAGCAGTAGAAAGGATAAGTTGAAAATAGAAAGTCAATGAAACAAAAATAAACTTTAAAAAAATCAATAAGATTTATAAATGTATGAAAAGACTGATAAAGAAAAAAAGAGAGATAATACACACTACCAATCTCAGGAATGATATAGAAGATGTCACTTTCAGTGATAAAAATGAATACATATGAAATAGAAAGTGTGAACAGTATTGTAACTGTTAAAGAAATTGAATTCCTAACATACAATTTCCAAAAGAAGACACCTATAGTTCCAGATAGCTTCACTGAAAAAGTCTACCAATCATTTACTGATAAAATAAAGACAATTCAATGCAATCTTTTCCAGAAAACAGAAGAGACAACTATTTCTAACTCATTTACTTTGACGCCAAAACCAAAGACAGAACAAGAAAACTGCTGACCAATATTCCTCATGGGCATAGTTGCAAAAATCCTTACCAGAGTTTTAACAGCCTAAATCTAACAATGAGGCTGGCATTGTGGTGCAGCAGGTTAAGCTGCCGCCTGTGATGCTGACATCCATATGAGCTTGAGTTTGAGAACTGGCTGCTCCATTTCTGATCCAGTTCCCTGCTAATGTGCCTGGGAGTGCAGGAGAAGATGGCCCAAGTACTATTTGTGTCCCAGCCTCCCACAGAAGGACTCCATCCCACTGGATGGAGTCGTAGGCTCCTGGCTTTGGCCTGGAACTTATTAAAGAAATTAAATACACCCATTTCTTTAATAATTACACCACTATTCACATTTCCTACTTTATATTATTTTTTTCACTCCAAAGTGACAGCGCCTGATGCATTTCTGAAATGGTTATGGCCATTTGGGGAGTGAACCAGTGGATGGAAGATCTCTTTACCTCCCTCCCTCTCTCCCTCTCTTACTCTACCTTTCAAGTAAATAAAGCTTTAAAAAAGTCCAGCAATGTATAAAAAGATTAATAAATCACAACCAAGCAGGCTTTATAATGGGTTATGCCAGGTTAGTTCAATATTTACGA
Organism: Lepus europaeus; assembly: GCF_033115175.1. Classification (NCBI taxonomy): domain Eukaryota; kingdom Metazoa; phylum Chordata; class Mammalia; order Lagomorpha; family Leporidae; genus Lepus; species Lepus europaeus. The sequence continues at coordinate 46,299,766 of NC_084835.1, forward strand.
GTCAATCAATGTAATATTAGTAGTCAAAATGAAAAAGGTCATATGATCATGGCATTTAATACAATACAAAATTCATTTAATACAATACAAAATTCAATATTGGCTTATGATTTAAAAAACTTCTCAAGGGCCAGCGTTGTGGCATAGCAGGTAAAGCTGCTGCCTATGACGTCAGCATCCCATATGGGCACGAGTTCATGTCTCGGCTGTTCCACTTTTTTTAAAAAAAAATTTATTTATTTATTTGAAGTCAGAGTTACACAGAGAGAGGAGAGGTAGAGAGAGAGAGAGTCTTCCATCCGTTGGTTCACTCCCCAATTGGCCGCAACAGCTGGAGCTGCGCCAATCCGAAGCCAAGAGCCTGAAGCTTCTTCCGGGTCTCCCACGTGGGTGCAGGGGCCCAAGGACTTGGGCCATTTTCTACTGCTATCCCAGCCTATAACAGAGAGCTGGATTGGAAGTGGTGCAGCCGGGTCACGAACTGGCGCCCAAATGGGATGCCGGCGCTTTTGGCCAAGGCGTTAATCCGCTGAGCCACAGCGCCGGCCCCAATCCATTTTTTTTAAAAAAGATTTATTTATTTGTAAGATAGAGTTACACAAAGAAAGAAGGAGAGGCAGAGAGAGAGAGAAGGCTTCCATCGGCTGGTTCAGTCCTCAGTTGGCCACAACAGCTGGAGCTGTACGGATCCGAAGCAGGAGCTTCTTATGCATCTCCCACGCGGGTACAGGTCCCAGGCCATAGCAGAGAGCTGGATCGGAAGGGGAGCAGCTGAAACTTGAACCGGAGCCCACATGGGATGCTGGTACTGCAGGCCGTGGCTTTACCCACAGGGCCACAGCGCCAGCCCTGGCTGCTCCACTTCTGATCCACCTCCCTGCTAATGTGCCTGAGAAAGCAGCAGAAGACAGCCAAGTGCTTGGGCCCCTGTGCCCATGAGGGAGACTCAGAAGAAGCTCCTGGCTCCTGGCTTCAGTCTGGCCCAGCCCTTGCCATTACGGTCATTTGGGGAGTGAATCAGCCTATGGAAGATTCTCTTTCTCTCTAACTCTGCTTTTAAACATAAATAAAAAAAATTAAATAAAAAATTAAACAAATAAACCTATCAGCAAACTATGAAAAAGAACTTTTGTCAATCTGACAACGGGCATCTTTGACAAATCGACAGGAAACATCATACCTAATGATGAAAGACTTAAGGCTTCCCTCCTACGAATAGCAGCAAGGCCTCCTTCTTCTATCTCCATTCCTATTTGACACTGTACTAGAACTGCTTACAAATGTAATTCGGCAAGAAAAAGAAATATAATACATCTAGATTGCAAAAGAAATAGTAAAATTGTTCCTGTTCACAGATAAAATGATTGTCTATATGGAAAATTCCAGCAAACACACCCATGCGCCCTCCTAGAACTAATCAGTGAATTTGGCAAATGTTGCAGAATACAAGAACAAGCTGAATAGGTAAAGAGGCTGGGTGTTGAAAACTATAAAGTGCTGATGAACGAAATAAAATAAGACATAAGTAAATGAAAATACTATACTCATAAATAAATAAATGGCAAGAAATACTATACTCACAAATTGGGAGATAATACAGCAAAGATGTGAGTTCTACCCAAATTCATGTACAGATTTAACAAAAACCTAATCAAAATGTAAACAGGATTTTTTTTTTGTAGATAGAAATAAGTTTATTTTAAATATTTGTAGAAAAGGCAAGAAATACAAAAATAGGATGATTTTACAAAAGGAATAGGGTTGGAGGAATAAGATTTTTATTTATTTTATGTCTTCTATAAAGCTATGGTAATAAACATGGCATGCTATTGGCAACAAGATAAATCTACAGATCAATGGATAAACTAGATAGCAGAAATGGATCTACCAAATATGGAGAACTTATCTTATTTCAATTGAAGTATAATTCACATATAGCAAAGTATACAGACTTGAAGTGTGTAAATTGATGAGTTTGGACAAATGCACATACCCATGCCACCCACTGTAAACAATGTTCCCATTTTCATTATTCCAGAAATTTGCCTGCCAGTAAGTGCCTATATTTGTTATTTTACCAGCTGAATTTTTGATTAAAGGCCAGAGGCAATTAATAAAGAAATCCAGTCTTTGCTGTTAATCATGTTGAAGGGGCAGGCATTTTGCTGCTGCCGGGGTGCTCCCATGTGAGAGAGCCTGGGTGCCACTCCCAGTCTGTTCCTCATCCCAGCTTCCTGTGAGCGCAGACCCTGGGGGGCAGCAGTGATGGCTCAAGTGCCTGGATCCCTGCCACCCATACGTGAGACCTGGATGGAATTCCAGGTCCTGTTGTAGGTATCTGGGAATGAGCCAGCAGATGGAAGATCTCTGTCCTTCTCTTTGTCCCTCTGCCTTTCAAATAAAGTAATATTAAAAAATATAATGCGGCTGAAGCATTTGGAAATCCATATGCAAGAAAAAAACCACTGACCTAAATCTCATATCTTATATCAAAATTAGCTCAAACTAAATTATACATTTAAATGTAAAATATATATAAAATTTTTAGGATAAAACATAGGGGAAAATTGTCATGAACCATAACAGGAAAAAAATTGATAAATTAGACTTCATCAGAAAAAATATTTGCTCTGGGAAAGATATTGTTAAAAGAATGAAAAGAGAAGCTGCAGACCCAGAGAAAATATTTATAGACCACATGTCCAGTAGCAGACTTGTGTCCAGAATATACTAAGAGCTCTCAACACTCCCGAGCAAAAGGGCAAACAACCTACTTTTTAAAAAATGAGCAAAAGACTTGGACAGACACCTCTCCAGAGAGGGTGTATGGACAGCAAAGCAGTTCCCAGCCAGATGTCCACACTATTAGCCCCCAGGGAGAAGCAAACCAGAGCTGTGGTAAGATGCTCCACAGATCTACTGGAATGGCTGAAATAAGAAAACCACACTGGAAAACAGCAAGGGAAAAGGCACCTCTACCAGTTGGCTTAGCAATCCCACTCCTACGAATTAGCTAGATATTACACCATGAAAACGTATCCTTACCCCAAAAATCTGTCCAGGAATGACTGTAGAGTTTTATTCGTAATTGCCAAAAACTAAGGACAGCCAACTGCTCAACAACGGGTGAAAAACTCCCTAGATGGCATTCGGCTCAGCAGGACAGAGAACTGGACTGTGGACACACACGGCTCCTTGGTTACGCTGAGCGGAAGGAGCCAGTCTCATAAGGTTGCAGACCGTGTGACTCCACTTATAGGACCTCCTGGAAAAGACAAAGCTTTGGTGTGGGTAACAGAGCAGTGGCTGCCAGCATTGGGGCTGTGAGAGGTGTGACTACAAAAGGATAACGATGGTTTACATCCTGTCCTGACAGGATGGTGCTGGTTACAGGGATCTATACACACGTTGCAAGTCATGGAATGCACTCACACAAAATGCCAATTTTACTCTACTCATATATTCACTCTAGAAAGTAAATTTTAAGAAATTTAAAATAAAAGTTAATACCTGCGCTCCCTTCCCCCCCCCCCCCCCCCCCCCATAAAAAAGACAGCCTAGCAGTTAAGATGCACACGTCTTGTACTTGAGCACCTGGGCTCAGTGCCTGGCTCTGACTCCTGACTGCAGACCCTGGGGTTCCAAGACTGGATTTCTGCCACTCATGCGGGAGTCCTGGATTGAGTTTTCAGTGCCTGGCTTTGGCCTGCCCCAGCCCTGGCCTTTGTAGGTATTTGGGGATTGATGGGAGCACACTGTCTGTCTCTCTGTCTAATAATAATAAAAAAAAAAGTCTAAGAGTTAAAATGTTTTCAGTGAGACAAGTGAGCATAAAAGGAAGCATACATGTGTTCAGATGTGGTATTTCCTAGGTAAAGCTGTCAAGGAAAAGCTAAATGAAAAAGAGAAAACGTATGATTTCAGCAGTGAGTCCCCGACTTCCGCCTCTGTAACAGTCATCTGGAGGGACTGTTCACTGGTCACCGCTTTCTCCCGGCGCTCCCCACTGCCCCATCCGTGGGAACTGTGGCTGTCGTAGCAGAAGTAGCAGCGGGGAGGCCATCTCAGCCCATGGCGGCCGCGTGCTTCGTGATGTGCATGAAGACCTCCCTGGCCTGGTTCCAGTAAACCAAAGCAGAGGCTCCTGGATTCAGTTAAGTCCTTAGGGCAGAATGTTCCTTCCCATAGTTTACATGTGCAGTGCGCACGGGCTTGCAAAACCAGACACATAAATAAGCCCTCCCCCCACCAGGCACTACAGCTTGTTTGTTCTCGTCATAGCTTCAAACGGTTCTAGTGGCATTCTATGAGCTTCCCTAGGCGGGCCTGGAAAGCAGGAACCCTGCAAAGTAAGTCCGCAATGCAACACCGGCTCCAACTTAGTGATGAACGTTGAGCTTGCATAGAAACAACCACATGTGGGATTTTAGATTCTGGAAAATAACATCAAAGACTCAACTTAAAAAGTCCCTTCTCTCTTCCTATGGTTGTATTTTGATGTTAGCCTCACCTTATAATTTAATTATATATAATTAAAGTAACTTTGAAGGAGTAACTTTGAAGGGGCCATACTGTATTGTTCATATAATTTATTTATTTTAATTTGAAAGCAGACAGACAGACACACACACACACACACACACATACACGAGAGAGAGAGAGAGAGATCGATCTTCCATCTGATAATTCACTCCTCAAATGACAACAAAAGTTGGGGCTGGGCCAAGTCAAAGCCAGAAGCCAGGAACTTCATCCAGGTCTCCCAAGGGTGGCAGGGATCCAAGTATTTGCCATCACCTGCTGTCTCCCAGGGTGTGCATTAGCAGGAAGTGGGATCAGAATTGGGGTTGGGACTGGACCCCAGGCCCTCTGATACTGGCCCCGTGTATCCCATGTGGTGGCTTCCGCTGCTGTGCTACAATACTTACTCCATGGATTTTTGCAAAAAAGAGAAGGAAAATGAAACACACTCCTAGCTTGTTTATTGTTTCATTATCTCCAGAACATTCTAATTACCCTAAGTTTGAGGATGACGCAAATTAAGCTGCTAACTTGTCAACATTGTAGGAAGAGTGGAAAGTGAACCAGAGCTGGCGTTGACTCCAGTGGCCCCAGTCTCATGCATGTAGGACTCAGAAGTGCCACACAGCAAAACAGTAGCTGTTTTCTCCAGTACATAAGCTCCAGCTGAAGCTAACAATGCCGAACCAAAGGCACAGGCTGACCTTTTGACAACGATGGCCTCTTCCACCTTCTTCCACTTTGACCTGGGGATTACAAATGTCCAGGTTTTCCACAGCTTCAAGCTCATTTTCAGTGGGTTCTTCTGGGGGCCAGCAGCTGGGTGCAGCAGGTTGAGCCACCAGCAATCCATATTGGAACACGATTTTGAGTCCTGGCTGCTCCACTTCTGATCCAGCTCCCTGCTAATGCACCTGGGAAAGCAGCAGGCGATGGCCCAACTACCTAGGTGCCTGCCACCTACATGGGAGACCAGGATGGAGTTCCTGGCTTCAGCCTAGTCCAGATCTGGCTGTTGCTATCCTTTAGGAAGTGAACCAGCAGACGCACGCTTGCTCTCTCACTCGCTCGCTCTCTCTGTAGCTTCAACTTCCAAATAAATAAATCCTTTAACAAATAAGAATAAAAAGGGCCTCTCTTCATAGGAAGAAGAGAGAGTTTCCTTTGCGTTGACCTTTCAGCAGGGGAAGTGGGTTTGGCTCAGCAAGGGGCAGATGGGAAGGGTGGGGTCACAGTTTGTCCTCCCGTGGCCTTGCCAACCTAGAGAGCAGGGAAGCCCAAGCTAGCAGGTCTGTTACTAAGAACCATATTCAAAAGCACAAAACAAATATAGCCACTCTGGAAGAAGTTACTTTATGAAACTTTCCATACAACCCAGCAATTGCATTCCTCAGTAATTACCCAATGAGTGGAAAACTTACATCCTCAGACAAAAACATGCACACCAATGATTACAGCAGTTTTCATTAAAAATGGTTGAAATGTCCTTCGTTAAGTGCATGGATAAACAATCACAGCACATTCATTTAGTGGAATATTATTCAGTGATGAAAAGAAATGAGCTATCAGAGTCCCAGGAGACATGGAAGAAGCTTAAACACGTATACCACATTCAAGAAGCTGCAGACCAGATGATCCCAGTATATGACATTCTGGAAAAGGCAAAGCTACAGAGGCAGTAGAAAGATGAGTGGTGGCCAGGGGTTAGGGAAGTGGGAGGGATGAATAGGTGGAGCACGGTGGATTTTTAAGGCAGTGAAACTGTTCTGCATGATTCAATCATGGTGATTGTAGGACATTATGCATTTGTCAAAACCCACAGAATTCACACCACCAAGAGTGAACCCTAATATCAACTATGCACTTCAGTCCTTAATAATGTATCAATGACAGTCTCATCAGTATTAAGAAGTGCTCCACAAGATGCTACTGGGTGTGCGTATGCACGGGCATGAGATGACATATGGGAACTCTCTGTGTTTTCCACTTAATACTTCTGCAAACCTAAAACTGCTCAGCATAATATAAGCTTATTAATTTGAAACACACACACACATACGCACTAGCAATGTCAAGAGCCTCTTGCTCTGGCTAGGGTTGGTTGCTCATACTTCTTAAGGTTCCTGGGCCCCACTGCATCATTTTGTTGACTCGGCATAGTTTCCCTGGTGGCTTGCAGCCCTGAGTTTTCTGAACTCCAAAGGAGCCTGGTTTCCTAGGTTGCTTGTTCCCACCTGCTGCCTTCAAAACCAGCCATGGCAGCAGACCAACTCTGCCCTTGTCCAGCATGTTTCCAACTTCCTTTGTAGGTTTCCCCACAGTACCTTGAGCCTTGGTGTCTCTAAGTGCCAACCTCGCCACCCTAAAATGGGGGTAATGATACAACGTCTTTACGCCTGTTCTTAAGCATCCCATAGTTCCTGAGTTCCTACCCTGAGCTGGGCACTCTTCCAGGTGTTGAGGATAGAAGGAAGACAAAAATCCCTGCCTCTGTAGGCTTCCACAGAAGCCTTAAGATAGTGTTTGGCCCATAGTAGGTGCTTAATAAATACCAGCAACCACAGCAGTGAGCCCAATGCCTCCGCTGGGACAGAGCTATAATTCAAGGCTTGGCAGGAAACATCTGTGCAAACCACCAATGCCATGTCCAGGCAAGCTGCAGTGACTCCATAGCCCAGCAGATGGCAGTAGCTGCAGACACATCCCACCTTGGCCCTGCACGCCGGGAGGGGAGGAGGGCTGGGCTGATGAATGTGAGGCTCAGACTCTTATCCTCTGGATCACAACAAAAGCCTGTTCTTTGCAGGAGTGTCTGACGAAAACAGGGCTCCTTATCTTATCACGTCATCTCTCTCCCTTTGTCCTCTCAAAGGCAGCCACTTAACCCCCTGGAGCAGAGAGACAAATCCTTCTGCAGCCCTGGCAGCCACACCTGAGGTTTTTAAGAGTTGAATTTTGCAGCTGAGAACCTGAGAACTCACTGGGTCCAGAGGATTGCACAGCCAAAGTCCGCAGGGGCCAAGATCAACGTTCAAACAGGGGGAAGGAGGACCGCAGTCTGGAAGGCAGATCTGGGCCTGGATGCAACTCTCCCCACTTTCCAAGCACAATGGTGTCCCCCAGAACTTTCTGAAACTGAACCCTAACATGTAGAAGCAGGACTCAGCCTCTTAGCTATCTCCTTTAGCCTAAGGTGCCCTTGCCTGGCCTTTATCAAAGGCTTCACTGACTAGTGGGAGTGACACAGCTGGCCCTACAAGGTTCTAATCACCAGACTCAAGGAGTCATTTGCTTCTGCCCTAGATAAGAGCCTTGATGGCCAGTATTACCCTGGGGTGCTTTGTGTAGGGGGACTCCAGGTCCGGCAGAATGTAGCTGCCACCTTCATGTAACCCCCAGACCACCTGGAGCCCACCTGGCCACCATAAATTCCGTTCAGAGCACAGCATCACTGACCAATCACAGCAAGGTCCCGGGCACCACTGACCAACCAGAACCTTCACACCTAATTCCTCGGGGAGTCCAGGGATTAAGCAACAGCTGTCCAGCTCTGCACTTCCCAATAAATACCTACTTTCTTCCACCATCCACTGTCAGTGATTGGTGAACAGGCCCAGTTTGGGATTTCTACAACACCTCCAACTCGTTTGGGGTGTTGTTCGGCAACATTTCCAGCCTACTGGATTTGGTCCCAGCCCTCTAGGCTGTAAATTATAAGCCTTCTAGGAAGCCCAGAGAGGAGTGGTAACTTGCCCAAGGCCACACAGTGAGTTGGGTAGAGCCCAGGGCCAAAAGTTGCATCCCATAGCCATTAAGTTGTATGTGTGCATGTGTAAGAAAATCAAACTGCAACAAGTATGATCACTCCTTATCTAGAGCTACTAGCACCATCACCAGGAGCTGTAAACATGGAGCATTTACCAGGCGCTGGGCATGGGGCCGAACACTTCCTGTGGATTCACTCATTGACTCCTCCTAGCCTCAGCCCACGCAGGAGTGATCACGCCCCCAGCACGACACATGTGGAAGCGATTGCACTGTGCGGGTCGGCTCACTGAGTCACTTGGCTGCGTGTGGCGGGACTGCAATCCTTCCCCTTGCTTCAAGAAGGAAGTGATCAAAGGAGGGCTCTGAACACCAGCACCACCCAGAGAAAAGGGCCTTGGCCAGGACAACCGTGGGAGGCAGGGTCAGAAGCTGGCTCTAGTCTCCCAGCAGGACTGACCCCACAGAGTCCCTGGGGAGCCAGCTGCAGTGCCCAGTGGGAGAGTGGTGACACCTGCTGGTTCTGCCAGGTCACCAAGGGCACAGCGTGTGGACCCGGAGCAGGAGGAGATCCGTTCCTTTCTTGACTCTCTCTAAGCTGCTCCAAAGGTCCTCCTACCTCATATTCAAGACACACACTATCTCCTGCTTTTCTCACGTTTCCTAGCTTGCCAGAACCCTCAGCAAATGTGAAGAACAAGGACATAATGCTGTATCTGGGCTATCCTTTCCCAGGATTTGCAGGTTTAATGTTAAGGTCTCCTAACCTCAGAGCCTCATCTGCACAATGGGGATTACAGACCTGACTCTCCAGGCTGTGCTGCTTGTGAACTCGAGACAGCACACTGTGCGGTGCTCGTGTGGTGTTAATTGTGTCATTCACTGCAATGCTTCCGCAGGATGCAGTCACACACCTTGTCATTCCCAAAAGGACAACCACGCAGTGTTGCCAATGATTCAGAAGCCAGTGAAGAAAATGAGTTCATACACACACATGAAGTGTAAATGGAAATGAATGGCTTAAGTGTTTCCCCACCAGGGTCAGGTTTGTATTGGAACAAGATTTTTTTTTTAAAGATTTATTAATCCATTTGAAAGAGTTACACAGAGGGAAAAGGGGAGGCAGAAAGGGAGAGAGAGAGGTCTTCCATTCGTTGGTTCACTCCCCAACTGGTCGCAACAGCCGGAGCTGTGCCAATCTGGAGCCAGGAGCCAGGAGCCTCTTCTGGGTCTCCCACATGGGCACGGCAGAGATCTGGATCAGAAGTGGAGCAGCCAGGTCTCAAACCGGCGCCCACATGAGATGCTGGCACTGCAGATAGTGGCTTAACCCACTGCACCACAGCGCTGGCTCCTGGAGCAAGATTTTTTGTGGCCTTAGGTTAAAAGGTGAAGCAGCCTGTGGCTGCAAATGTGCATTAAGAAGTGGTATGATCCTGATGCTGGGACGAGAGGAGGAAGCAGAATGTGAGATGCTGTCCTTCGGTGTCACTTCCTTCTCTCCTCCACCTTTTATACCTGCCTCCAATGGTCAGACCTAGAAACACCTGGTGTCAGAGCAGTGCCTTTCATCTTTACTTATCCATTTCCTTACGTGTTAAATGATGACATCATCATCACCATCCCTCTGTCCTGGGGTTACTACTGGGAGGATTGATGCCTGACCCCTACGAAGCACTTCAAACCGGCCACTTGTACTAATCCTCTATTGGTCTTACTTCTCAGTTCCTACAACCGGGACTTGCGAAATAGTACTATTCCTTCCATTCAAACATGCCTTGGGAGGTGCACGTGCCACGTTTCCTGAAACCTGGCAGGCCTCTCAAATGTCATTCACATTTGGATTTGAGGGGAATTACACTTCATTTACATAGCAGTTCTCTTCCCCCTCAAACCACTTTGGGTGGTTCCAGTTACTTGCAGTCAATTGTGGTCTGAAGATATTAAAGGGAGAATCCAAGAAATAAGCAAGTCACCAAGTTTTCAGTTGTCCACCACGCTGAGCAGTGTGATGACATCAGCTGTCTCATGGTGCCCTGGCTGGGACATGGGTCATCCCCTTGTCCAGCGCATCCATGCGGTGTGTGCTACTGGTCCACAGGTCACTTAGTAGCCACCCTGGCTATCACATTTGCTGTAGTGCTACTGCGGAGCTTGTGTTCAAGTTGCCCTTAACGGTTAACCTCTTACTGTGCAAAATTTGTAAATTAACCTTTATCATAGGTAGTATGCATAGGAGAAGATACGGGATATAAAGGGCTTGGTACTGTTGGCAGTTTCAGGCTTCTGCTGGGGGTCTTGGAACAGACCCCATGCTTAATGGGGTCAGGGCAGGGCACTGCTATACTATGCAGTTAGCATAAAGCAGCTGGATGTGCTAGGAAGGGCACAGGGCGGGTGATGTAGAGCCTGCTGGCCCTGGACTGTGTGGACAAGGTCAGACCTCTCTGAGACAGGGACTATTCAGTTCCTTTAAGGATCAAATGGTATCATGGGTGTGAAAGGTTTTTAAGAAGAAAGCTATAGGGGCTGGCGCTGTGGCACAGTGGGTTAAAGCCCCTGTCTGCAGTGCCGGCTTCCCATATGGGTACCGGTTCAGTCCCAGCTGCTCCACTTCCAATCCAGCTCCCTGCTGATGCATCTGAGAAAGCAATGGAGGATGGCCCAAGTGCTTGGGCCCCTGCACCCAAGTGGGGGACCCAGAAGATGCTCCTGGCTTCAGCCTGGCCCAGCTCCAGTCATTGTGGCCATTTGGGGAGTGAACCAGAGGATGGAAGACCTCTGTCTCTGTCTCTGTCTCTACCTCTTTCTGTAATTGTGCCTTTCAAATAAATAAAATAACTCTTTAAAAATAAAAAAAAGAAGAAAGCTATGATTACTACCACTGCCAGGTAGACTCCTAAGAAGTGGCGCCATGGTTTCAATGACCACTGAACTAATTACCTCCCCCCACCCCACTGTTCTGCCTCCACACTCAACATCTTACACATCAGGAAACACTGGTGAGGTAGTTGGGCAGCTGGCACACAGGGCCCAGAGCTGGCCCGTGGAGATGTCTCAGTTCAAGGATCAGAGCATGGAAGAAACTCACACAGGCAGACATGTCTCTTGCTGAGAAGGGAAGGTGACAAGCGTCATTCTTTCTTGTTCTTCCATACTCAGCCACGGTGGGGAGCAGTGTAGCCCTGGGGTGTTTCAACAGAAGCAGGTCATTTCTTGGAAAACCATGTCTCTGCTTCATGTAGGGGAGTTGTCTAACATGTTGGGGAGTTGTCTAACATGTAGGGGAGCTAACATGTTGGGGAGCTGTCTAACATGTAGGGGAGTTGTCTAACATGTTGGGGAGCTGTCTAACATGTAGGGGAGTTGTCTAACACATAGAGGAGTTGTCTAACATGTTGGGGAGTTGTCTAACATGTTGGGGAGTTGTCTAACATGCACTGCGGTTTTCTCACTCGTAGAATGGGGGAGATGACATCCCACATCTGCCAGGGTGCAGGAAATGTGAAATGTGCTGACACCTGTAATTGTCCAGCCGAGTGCCTGACACAGCGCATGTTAAGTAAATGGCAGCTCTGAGTCTAGGGCAGTCGTGAAAGCAGGAGGGACAGGAACATTTTGTTATAGCACCAAGGCTCAGGAGAGCTATGTTAGGATCTGAGTTCTTGTGCAAGACATTTAGCCTCTCAGGGTCCCCATCCACACATAACCCGGCCAGGATCTCCTGATGTGTGTCTGCGAAATATTCATCCCCTTAGGGGTCCCATGAAGAGCGTACCTGGGCCATGAAGTCTGGGGAAAAGCTCCCTATCATTCATTTATGCATTCATTCCTATGCTCTCTCTCCTTCCAATGGAGGTGTGCTAGAGCTGGTTTGCACCAACTCAACAGAGCTGATGGTAACAACTTCAGAAATGTTATGAGCTGGCTTTCAAATACAGCCGTCGTTAACAAGTTCTATAAACTGACAAGTAATATTAAAAACAAATATAATGGGGGGGGTCAGTGCTGTGGGACAGTAGGTTAATCTTCCACCTGTGGTGCCAGCATCCCATATGGACTCTGGTTCTAATCCCAGCTGTTCCTGTTCCAATCCAGCTCTCTGCTATGGCCTAGGAAAGCAGTGGAAGATGGCCCAAGCACTTGGGCCCCTGTATCCACATGGGAGCCCCAGAGGAAGATCCTGGCTCCTGGCTTCAGATAGGCTCAGCTCCAGCCATTGCGGCCATTTGGGGAGCAAACCAGCAGATGGAAGACCTTTCTCTCTGTCTCTCCCTCTCACTGTCTGTAACTCTACCTCTCAAATAAATAAATAAAGTCTTTAAGAAAAAATATATAACAAAGACTGACAACGTGTCCTTTCCTAAGTGTGTTCCTCTTTTGTGATGATCTGTACTCCAGAGGTTCTCTGTGTCTGCCGTACCTGCAGGGTGGTCAGACTCCAAATTCGATAAATCTATATACAGCTGGCTAATTTTTAAGTTGATCATTTTGTAAGTAGCCACATGGCCCTTGGCAGACGAAAGGCTTCCCACCCTTGCTGGGTGATTCTATGGCCCTTCCCTTCTGCCATTTTCCCAAGAGGCTACAAGTGCCAAGACGCTGAGTTGGGAGGCAGTAGCGGAAGGCTCTGGTCGGTGCTCCCTTCACCCAGCTGAGAAAAATGTTCCCTTTTGCAACTCCATCCTACTTCCAGATTTCTGCCCTTGCCAAGGAATCTGCCTCATATTCCCATTTGGGAAACATGTCCGCTGTGCAGGTCTTCTCCCATGAGTTCCTGCTGCCTGAACCCTACCTGCCTCCTACCAATGTCTCTCTGCTCCTGAGAGGTTCCCTCAGACAGCACTGGTTCTGGAGATCTGAGTCCTGAAATTCCTTCCACTCCTGTAGAACCTTGCTCCTCGTCTCAAGGCATCTAGCTTAGTTGGTAATCGCATCTGTCTATTTGTACCTGGGGGGTGGTAGCTGAAGTATGCACATGCAATTGTAGCAACTCTTCCCATCAAATCTACTTCCCCAGACCTTGCATCTGGGTTGGTTGGCCTGGCACTATATTCCCTGAGCCATGGACGATGGGGGCCTAACCTCTCCCGGAAGGCTGCCTTGTGACTGCCCCACAGGGAGCAGTGGAGAGAGGGGAGTGGAGGAGGACTGCAAGAATGCAGGTGTCTGACATGGGAATCAGCTCACGAATGGAGAGAAGCAGCCTTAGACCCGGCTCCCCCTTGGGAGAGGGGGCTTCCCAGACTATGTTGTTCCCCTTCACTGCATCAGCACGTCATCCTAGATGGCATGGGTTTTGGATTTTTTTTTCGAGCCAGTGCTGTATGGAGAGATGGATGGGGAATTTAAGTAGTTCACACAGCGCAACATTCTGAGGGCTTCTGAGGTTCTAGCAGAGGGGCACAGTTCCTTGTATACCCTCCCCTTTCTTTTTTGAGAGAGAGAGACAGAGAGAGAGAGAGAGAGGCTGACTGACATAAGTCCTCACCTGCTCATTTACTCCCAAATGTGTGCCACAGACGGTCAGGGCCAGGGAGAAGCCAGGAGCCAGAAATCAGTCTACATTTTCCACGTGGATGGCAGAGATTCAACTCCTTGAGCCATCACGGCTGCCTCCCGGTGCATATGAATAGGAAGATGGAATCCAGAGTGGAGCTGGGACTTGAGCCCGGGTACATCGATACGGGTTGTGGGTGTCCCAAGCAGTGTCGTAGCCTCTGCAGCAAGCACCTGTCCCCACCATTGACTGAAGGCTGGTCCTGCTCTCCTGGGAAAGGTCATTCTTTTCCACTCAGCCTCCGGCTTCTGGGGGGACGCACGCAGGCCAGTCACACCCACCCTGGTGACCGGCAGGACGGCGATGTCACAGCCAGGTCTTCCTCACATCCCAGCATGGCATTTTGCATGTGTTAGCTTAAGCTGCGTGTTAAGGGCAGACTGCTGCATAAGTGAGCAGTTTATACTCCAAGGGCAATCCTTTTGCTTTTGCTTAGAATGGATTCAGAAGTGTGGATTCAAAAAGCACTGATAATCTTTGCGAGAAGTCCAGAGTCTTAGGTAATTAACAAAATGAACACGAGAGATGTGCTTTTACTAGTAAAACTAGGGTTTTTAATTAATGTATTAGTGCTTTAAATGTATTCTCATTGGGTAAATTATTGTCTTTAAGATATCTGATCCCAAAAGTACAGGAAACAAAAGCACAACAAGACAAATGGGATTTCATCAAACTAAAGAGCTTCTGCATAGCAGAAAGAAACAGTAAAGTGAAGAGAAATACTACAGAATGGGAGAGAATATTTGAAAGCTGTATATCTGATAAGAAATTAATATCCAGAATATATAAAGAACTCAAGAGCAAAAAGAACTCCCAAATAATCCAATTAAAAATGGGCAGTGGATCTAAATAGGCATTTCTCAAAGGAAGAGATACAAATGAACAACAGACACATGAAAAAAAAAATACTCACAGTCATTAATCACTAGGGAAATGCAAATCAAAACCACAGTGAGACATCACCTCACTCCAGTAAGACTGGCTATTACCAAAAAGACAACAGATAGCAGGTGTTGTCAAGAGTATAGAGCAAAGGGAACTCCTGCACGCTGTTGGTGGGAATGTGCATCAGTCCAGTCACTGTGGAAAACAGTGTGGAGGTTCCTCCAAACACTAGGAATGGAACAACCCTGTGACCCAGCAAGCCCACTCCTGGTGCGTATCTAAGAGAACTGAAATTCATCTGTTGTAGAGACATCTACACATCCATGTTCATTGCAGCACTGTTCACAAGAGCCAGGAAATACAAACAAACTAAGTGTCCACCTACCAATGAATGGGTAAGGAACGCTTGGCACATATATACAATGGAATATTATGCAGCCATAAAAAGGTGAAACCTTGTCATCTGCAGCAACATGGATGGAAGTAGAGGTCACCATGTCAAGTGAAATCAGCCAAGCACAGAAAGAGAAACAGGACATGATCCCGCTCCTACATGGAGTCTAAAAACCAGTGATCTCATAGAAGTCAAAAATATAATGTGGTTACCAGAGACTGCAGAGAGAAGTGGGGATGGACAGATGGGAAGGGTTGTTTTATGGGCACTAGGTTATAGCTAGCCAGGAGTAAGAACTTCCGCAGTTCTATTGCACAGTATGGTTGTTGTGGGGTGGCTCCTGGCTGGGCTTGGTCCAGGTCCTTGTCTCCATGTGAATTCAAGGAAGAGACACAGCTGAAGGTGAGCAGAGGAGCAAGGTTTATTTAAAGCAAAGGAAAAGCACACAAACAAGGAATGGATGTGGGCAAGCTCCAGAGACAATAAGCTTCAATCAACAAGAGTGGGACGTCCTTTTATACTTTCAAGAGGTATAGGGGGTGGTGCCTGGGGTGGGGCTTAATTGATTATTCAAAGAGGGTGGAATTTCTGGCAAGGCTTGAGTATCATCCATTTCTGTGCCTTTTTATAGACATCTTAGAAGTGATATGGTGCATGATGGGAGTGGGAGTGTTGGGTATGGTAATTTTATTGTAATGATCTAAAGGTCATTGTGAGGACACAGCCTGCAGCCACGCTAAGTAGTTCCTGTTGGCACTGGTTCTCAGTTTGCAACATAGAGGACTTACATTTTCTATTACACAGAGAGGGGGTATTTGATGGTGCACAGAGGGGGAGGTTTGGGTGGTGCACAGAAAGGGGGTTTGTATGGTGCAGAGCAGGCTGTGTTGAGGGCCAGTCCTGGTTGCCACACTGGCCAGTGGGAGCTGTAACTCCAGAGGCTATGCTGCCATCCTGCAGGCTGTGTAGGCTGTGCTGGGCCAGACAGGGCTCTGCAGGGCTCTGCAGGGCTGTGGCAGGCCAGGCAGGGCTGTGCAGGGCTCTGCAGGGATGTGATGGGCTAGGCAGGGCTGTGGAAGGCTCTGTAGGGCTGTGGCGGGCCAGGCAGGGCTGTGGCGGGCTAGGCAGGGCTGTGGAAGGCCAGGCAGGGCTGTGCAGGGCTCTGCAGGGCTGTAGCGGGCCAGGCGGGGCTGTGGCGGGCTAGGTAGGGCTGTGGCGGGCCAGGCAGGGCTGTGCAGGGCTGTGGCAGGCGAGGCAGGGCAGCAGAGCAGTGCTCTCAAAGCCTCAGCTCCTCCCTGCCTATATCAGGGTGACTATGGATAATGATAACATTGTATATTCCTCTATAAAAACAACCTAGAAGATAGGATTTTGGATGCTTTGTTAAGTTCTTGAAAGGATAAATATAGTTAACCTTATTGGATATTACACAACATACACATACAATGAAATATCACATAGGACCCCATAAAAATGCACAATTTTTATATGTGTGTTAAATTATTTCAAGAAGAAATAAAAATGTAAGGAAGACTTATGGCCTGGCCAGAACAGTGTGGCCAGTCCTCAGCCCCTGCATGGATCAAGTGTTGGTGCAGGGAGGCCTGCAGCAGGTCCTGTAAGGAGGACTCTCAGACTCCATCTCCTGGTCTCCCCACATTGCCTCTGGGTTATGCCACACCTGCCTCCTGTGAGCCTTCCCAGGAAAGGGGAGGGTCGAAGGGCACACTCTGTACTTCATCCAGCTTGAAATAATATTTTATATTAGCCATTTTATGCCTGCTTTTCAATAACTGTATTTAAATCCCAGGTCCAGTGTGGGCCACAACTTGGTTGGAGACTTGCTTACATCACCACCTGGCCTTCAGAGACACAAAGTGAAGCCCTTGATTGCTCTGGGTTTTTTTGAAATTCTTTCCAGATTAAGGGAGAGGGGAGGGAGGGAGGAGGGGAGAGGGAGAAGGAGTGGGAGAGGGAGAGAGAGAGAAAGAGAGGAAGAAGAAGGAGGAGGAGGGAAGAGGAGAGGAGAGGAAAAGAAGAAGAAAAGGAGGAGGAGAGGAGAGAAGAGAGAGAAAGGGAGAGAGGGCGTCACCCAGAGCAGATGGGATGAGCCTGGAGTTGGGTCTGATACCACAGCTGGAATGACAGGGCAGCATTCTAGGGAGGCAGGTGGTGTAGAGCAAAGGAGCTCCAGAAGTCTACATAAACTTCGGAAATCGTGGAATCTCTGATGAGTTCCAAGTGTGTGAAGACCAGACTCCAGGAGGTGCGGCAAAGCACAAATACTCGGGAGCGTTCAGCTGAACTGAGATTCTGGAGCTTGTGTAAAACAGAAAGATATTGTCCTAAGTGTTCAGTTCTTGTGCAGAACAGAGGTAGATTGTTGTAAGCGTACATGAAGAAGTCACTTTGAAAATTCTGGGCAATCATCCACAGTAAGGCCATGTATTCACAGACAGATCACTATTGTCCTGGAAATTGGGATATACTAAGTCCTTTCTATCCAGGTCTCCCACGTGGGTGGCAGGGGCCCAAGGGTGTGGGCCATCATCTGCTGCGATCCCAGGCACATTAGCAGGGAGCATGGAAATGGAGCAGCCAGGACTCCAACTGGTGCTCTGATATGGGATGTGAGCATCACAGGTGGCGGTTTAACCCGCCGTGCCACAATGCTGGCCTCAACGCTTTCTAACAAACTTTAAAAATAAGCTTCAGAGGATCAAGCTCATCTATAAGGAAAGTAACTGTCTGCCAGAAAAAACCCAACACAATTTAAAGGAGGACAACAAAACCTAGACAACCAACAATGCATTATCCATAATATCCAGCATGCAAAATATTACTAGACACATAGGGAAGTAGGAAAATGTGAAAGATGAAAAAAGCAGTTAATGTTGGAACAGACAAGACAAGACAAATACTATGGAATTAGGTTGAAGCTAGCACCCAAGGCCTCAATCTGGGTCGCCCACGTAAGTGGCTGGGACCCATGTACTCAGGTCGCCATCTGTTGCTTCCCAGGACTGGATTGGAAGTGGAGGAGCCGGGACTTGAACCAGGCACTCCAATATGGATGTAGGCATCTGAAGTGGACTTAACCGCCTCCCCAATGCTGGTTCCAAAGTGAAAAATGTAAGCTCACGTAGCCAAGAAGCTCAACAAATCTCAGGTGGGATAAACACAAAGAAGCCCACTGTAAAACAGATGATGAGAAAATTGCTGAGAACCAATCACAAAAATAAATTTAGAAGCGAAGGAATACGACATGTTACATTAGAAGAATAATCACACAAATGGCTGGCTTCTCATAGGAAACAGTGTGAGCCAAAAAATAGTGGGATGACCTATTTAAAGTACCCAAGAAAAACCAACTAAAATTCTATGTCCAATGAAAACATCATCCAAACATGGAAAAATAAACTTTTCAGGCTAAAAAAAAAAAAAGCTGGCAAAATCCATCACCAGCAGAACTGCACAAGAAATATTAATAGAAGTTCTGCAGGAGGAGGGAATGATGACATATGAACGTCTAAATCTACACAAAGAAATGATGAAAAATACTTTAAAAATGAAAAATACTTTAAATGATGCATGCCACTAAATATAAATGTTCCTTCTCTCATTTATATCTTCGTAAAAGGCAATTTACTGTTTAAAGCAAAAAATAACAATATATTTTGGATAGTGTTACAGGTGAGTCAGTAAAATATATAACAACGGCACAAAGAGCTGGAGAGGGAAAGCAGAAATGTCTTGTTGTAGGGGAAGGTGTGTGGTCTGGTGGCTAAGACACTTGCATCCCACACTGGGGTGACTTAGTCGGACTCCCGGCTCCTCCTGCGATTCTAGCTTCCTGTTAACACGCAACCTGGGAGAGAGCTGATGATGGCGCAGGTGGTTTTGGTCTCTGTCTTCTATGTGGGAGATCTGCAGTGAGGGGCACCTGGCTTTAGCCTAGCCTATTCCTGACTGTTGCGGGTATCTGAGGAGTAATCCCATAGATGGGAGCTCTCTGTGTGTCCATCTTTGTCTCTGTCTCTCAAATGGATAAATAAATGCAATTTCTGAAAAAAAGAGGTAAATTGTAAAGTTTTTATACATAAACAGTGGCGTAATATTATCTGAAGAGAGACTAGTTCATAACAAATATTTTAAATCCTTGAACTACCACTGAATATGACTATTTGTTGAATGAATGAAAGATTTATTCTATGTATTAAAAACCCACCATTTAGGGAACAGTTGATTAAATTAGATGTGACAGTCATCTCCTCCTGAACCCTTTTATTCAGTGGGATAAGACATTGGGCAATTTTCACAAGGGCAAAGAAAGGATGAATGGGGAGCAGGATAAGGTGAATTTTCTGCTTCACTGTGCCTAACACAATGCTCCAATTGTTAGGTTGTCAAATTAGATTCGACCAGACAGTACTGTAAATTCCAAGGGAAACAAAATCTTCCAGGAAAGTCTTCGAGCCAAGACCTTAGCTGGACTCCCGTGGCGACATTCCATTAAGAAATATTCCAGCTCGCATTTTCTTAAAGGATTAGAACTGACAAAGCTGCTCGTGTAACTACTCGACAGAAATTACAAATTTCTACAATATGACTTTTCCTTCACTTTCAAGGTCTGTTTGAGGGTCCCTCCCCCTTTATATTTTGTCTTCCGACTTAGGTCTCCATATTTACTGTGCACATTTTAAAAGTGCTGTGCCACAGCTGCAGAATTATAGGCACTGTGCGTGGATATTGCTGGGCCAATGGAAACCAAGCTTTCTTGGTGGTGGAGAGAATAAAGTGTGTTATTAGGAGGAGTTTCTATTCATGGTGTAGCTTGCAAAGGATATATAATCAAATAACTGATGCGCTTCCACAAAGGGTTTTCTGCTCCTCCCTTCCACTGGGGGCCAGATTAGCTGGGTCACAGACAGGGCTGGGAGCGGGCTGAGTCCCCGGAGAATGGCTGTGAAAGGCACGGGGCTGAGTAACACCTCCCTCTCCCTTCTTCCTTGCAGCTTCTCCGCCCTTTTCTCTTCTGAATAGAGCCCCATGGTGGGCTATTTGGAATCAGTAGAACAGACTGTGTAATTATAATAATCATTTTGCATGCATGTGGCTCTTTTCTTCCAAAAAACTCAAGGGTAATGTTAAATGAAAAAAACACAACTCTCAGAGCCTTGGTCAGCTTATAAGTCAGGATTCCCTAACAGGCATGTATTTCAGGGCAGTGCTGAACTGCTCGAAATGGTTTGGAAAACAAGTATTCATGCATTTTCCCCAGGAAGAGTGTCCTTAGATTTATTGTGTTGGGGGATAGAGTCCAAAAAAAGAGTAAAATATATTGTTGTGAAAGAGACTTTTGTCTTCTTAAAAATTAAGAAGCAGCCAAAAATATTTACTTGTTTAGCCACTGAAGCTAAAAGAGATCTAAATCACTGAATGGTCGCTGTCTTGATCTCATAATCTATGGGGTGAACATTATATACCTAAGAGGTCTTCAAGAAGTTCATGAAAAATGCATATTAGGAAAAACTACACACGGACTTTTTTTTTTGCTTGAGGATAAACTTATCTTTTTTTCCCCCTGAATCCATTTCTCTTGCTGGTTACTGTACCATTCTTGGATTCCTTTATGGCAAAACTAAAAGCTGCTAATATGTGCTCTCTCCAATTCCTTTTCTCCCTTCCTCTCCTCACTCTACTCCGAGGACACACTTTTCCTCACATTCTACCCAAACTGCCCTCATCAAGGTTACCAATGACTACAATGCTGCTAAACTTAATGGTCAAGACTCAGGCTGGTGCGGTGGGGCCCAGGGTTAAACTGCCACTTGTGCTTGTGACCCTCATCCCATATCGGAATGGGGGTTTGAGTTCCAGATGCTCAGCTTCCATTCCAGCTTCCTGCCAATGTGCCTGGGGAAGTAGTGAATGATGGCCCAAGTTCTTGGGATACCTGCCACCCATGTGGGAGGACCCAGAGTTCCAGGATCTTGGTGTTGGACTAGACCAGTCCCAGCCACTGTGGTCATTTGGGGAGTGAGCAAGTCAATGAAAGCTAGCTCACTCGTTCGCTCTCCCCCCACCTCTTTCTGTCACTTTGCCTTTCAAACAAACAAGTCTTTAAAAGATATCCAGCCTGGGACTTACTCTGATTGACCTACCATAAACCCCTACTGGACACACACTGACCCCCCCCCTGCAGCCATGACACTTTTCTCCTTTGACTTCCAGGAGAGTTTCCTCTTGCCTCACCAGCTGCTGTTTCTCTGCCTCTTTTGCTAGTTCCTTCTATCCTCTCTGACTTTGAAGCTCCTACTTTCTCTCTCCAAGATCCCTGTGCTAGAGACTTCCATCAGTCTCATGGCTTTAAGTTCCATCTATAGGTCACGAACTCCCAAATGGGTGTGTCCACTGCCCAGACTTCTCTAACTCCAGACTCACCTGTCCACTGTCTATATGAGACCCCCACTCGACACAGCAGAGCAGTATATCAGGTGCACCATGTCTGAGCTACCCATGTCAACATTAACTCAGCATCCCCATCCCTGTTGGTAGCAGCTGCTTCCTTGTGATTGCCCAGGCCACAAAATCTCAGAGCGATCCTTGACTTCTCTCTGACCCCCCACTCCATACGTCCAATACTCAAGGAGATCTTGTTGACTCTCATCTCTGGAACATATCAGAAACTGACACCCTCACTGCTACCACCCTGGTTCCTGCCACTGTCACATCTGGCCTGGGTTATTCCAATAACTCTTAGTGGGTTTCCTGATTCTACATTTTTCTCCTTTCTGTCTGTTCTCACTATTATACTATCCTTTTCAATAGAATGAGCTCATACAGCAGCACCGTACTTGATACCCTGCGATACCACCTGTTTTCCCAGCATAAAAGCCAAAGTACTGGGGACTGGCATGTGGTGCAGCAGGTAAAGTTGCCACCTGTGACACTGGCATCCCATATGGGCACAAGTTTGTGTTCCAACCTTTCCACTTCTGATCCAGCTCCCTGGTAATGTGCCTGGGAAAAGCAGTGGGAGATGGCCCAAGTGTTTGGGCCCCTGCACCCACAGGGGAGACCTTGTTGAAGCTCGTGGCTTTGGCCTGGCCTAGCCCTTGCTGTTACGGCCATCTGGGGAGTGAACCAAAGGTTGGAAGACCCCTATCTTTCTCTCTGTCTCTCCATAACTCTTTCAAAATAATTTTTAAAAAAATCTTTAAAAAAAGCCAAAGTTTTTTCAATAGCCACGTGGAAATCATACTTCTATCCATGCTACCTCTTCGACCACCTCTTCTAGTCTCCCTGCCCCACATATCAATTCCTTCAGTGTTGGCGTCTTTGCATTAGTTATTAGAGAAGAAAGACCCCTGCTCTGAGCCTCACACTTGACAGCAGTGCCTCTTAAGCCAACTGTGCTGATGGGCTGTTTGTGTGTGATTTCCAACCCATCGTGCACAGACCAGTCTGGTCCCATTCAGGGCGCCAGGCTGCAGGTGTGCTGTAGGAGATTCACCAGGCAAGCTCGCCGTGACCCATCGGCCTACAGCCCACGGGTCTACATGTGGTAAGCCCACTGGCCATAAGCTGGGATGCCCGGTGAGTCCAACTGTTGTGTGAAGTTCACAGTGTTTATTCTCAGTCCCTTTCGTCTCTCGCCACAGATGGGAAAGAGACCCTGGCCGTGAACAGACCCTGGAGGGGTTGCAATGGGAGCACTGCCATAGAAGAGCCTGCTCTGGCCTCCCCTGGCTGAGCCCTTAGCCCTTTACTATGGAGAGAGGATTCTGTAGTGCAAGTGATGGTGCCACCCGGAGAGTGTGACCCTGTGGAGCTCACTCACTGGGGACTCCATGACCTTGGAGTTTACCTGATAACCCCAAGTATGCATTTAGTGTATGCTCAGGCCTCTTCCCCAGGCTCACGCACTTCCCCACTGCTTGAGGTTTGGCCAGGGAGCATCTGTTTGTAGTGAGTGTGGATGCAGCCAGGCTGTCTGCCTGTGGAACTGTGAAGCCTCTGAGTGTGGCCACCAAGGATGGCTGGGAAGGGAGGAGGAGAAGGCTGGGGCCTGGGCCTGCTCTGGACACTATCATGTTCTGGTGCAGAGTTCTGAGCAGTTCACAGAGTCCTTTGGTCATGATCTAATTACACTTTAAGGTAAAGAGACTGAACCTTGTTTATTTATGGGTTATCGTTTAGATTTATAACTTTAAAATATTGAGATATCTGGTGTGGGGACCACTATTTGAATGCTCGCATGGTGTGCCCAAATGTTAGTGGCAAGAGTGTCCAAATGGGTCACTCCCTTAAGGCTCTACTTGGATCTCACTTTCTGTATTAGCTTCCCAGGGCTTCCACAGCAAAGCACAGGAACCAAGGCAACTCCGAGCAATAGAAACTTATTTTCTCACAGGTATGGAGGTCCGAAGTCCAAAATCAAGGTGTTGGCAGGGCCATGCTCCCTCTGGAGGAGCTGGGGAGAGTCTGTTCCAGGACCGTGCTCGGTTCTGGTAGCCTTAGACACATACTCCCTGGCTTGTAGAGGACCGTCTTCTCCTGTGTCTCTTCATAGCTCCTCTCTGGGTGTCTCTGTGTCTAAATGTCCTCTTTTTATAAGATCACCTTAATGATCTCATTTTTAACTTGCTTACCTCTGTACAGACCCAATATCCGCATCAGGTCATATTAGCAGTTACTGAGTGTTACCCTCTTTGATGTCTCTGTTTCTGTTCAGTACCATAACTTGTCCCCTAGATGCAACCAGCACACTACGAATGCCTCTTACTTTGGCTTACTCCCTTTCCATGGCCATGTCCACCTTCTAATGCACTTTATAGTTGACTTACACGTTGTATTATTTGTCAAATGCCCCTTTCCAATAGGAATGCTAGCATCCTGTGAGCAGGCATCTCTCTTCTTTATTCAGCAGTGAATAAGAACAGAATCCCAAGAATCTAGAACAGCTCCTGGCCCACAGCAGTTGCTCCACAGGTATGTGTGGCATGATGGACTTGAACCCCCTGTCTTCTAGGGGGAGAATGGTCACAGTAATGGCCACAAAAGGTTAAAGGGTTCTGGCTACCTGAGTCTGGCATCTCAGATACTGCGATGTCTTAAATCCTGTTTGAAGGCATTCCATTGCCCACCCCCCCAAACACTCCATGGACCTACATCTTCAAATTCTGCTGAGTTCATCCAGATGAATCTGTGTGTCTAAATGAAGACTTGCAATTAAAGAAAACGACAAAGAAAAAGAATGAAGCAGAAAGGAAAAGAACTGAGTTCCAACTGTTACCAATGAATGGCAGGGTTCTTGTCTTCGCGCCAAGAAAGAATTCAGGCGTGAGACAGAGTAGTGGAAAGGTAAAATAGCAAAGTTTATTAGGGAAGGGACGTCCGTATGAATGGATGGGCAGCTCTCCAGACAGGACCTGAGAGAGAGTGCGCAGCCACTTGGACTGGGCGGGGAGGAGCAAGATTCCATGGTTGAGTGGAGAGATTACACCTGCGCAGGCAGGCGGGCGACTCAGCAGAGAGGCAGAGGGCTGAGTGTGCCCTCCGGTTGAGGCCAGGGGTTTTTAAGGAGATGGGTCTTTGTCTTCACACATCTCCTCCTGAAACAAAGGATTTTATGGGTGTAAATATTAAGAAACTCCTATCTGAGTTTTCCCCTGAAGGTGTCAGACAGGAGGAAGCCTGTTGCCGTCCTAACCCAGGATCCAGAGCAGGGAATTTGAAGTGCAGATACTGGGCTGCACCTGGAAGGTTATCAGGGAGAAGGGACGGGGACCCCCATCTGGCAGGTTACCGGGTAGAAGGGGGCAGAGCAGGATGCAGATACTGGGCTGCCCCTGAAACGTTATCGGGATGGCTTTGAGATGCAGATGCATATGCTGGACATAGATGTCTTCTCTTTAGGCCTTTGTCACACACACATAAGCTCATAGCTGACTTCCTACCTAACATAACCTATAGACATCAAAAAGTCTGAGAAGCTGAAAGTCATCTATACCTTTTCATATCTTATAATAAAGCCTGAATCAATTCTTTACATAGGATTCCTACAGCAACCGTGAATTCAACCAGATAGTTCTAAAGATGTAGTGTAATGTAAATGATGAGCATTATTGGATTGGCCAAGGGTCACAAGATCGGCCAAAGTGCAACAATTTATAATGTTAAGCGCTGGTAAGGTTGTGGTGAACATGGAGTGGTCGATGGGAGTGGAACTTCCAAGGTCTCTGGCCGTGTCCATGAGACAAAGTACATATCCTGCTCCTTGCTAATTCCATTTGTTATACTGGTGCATGGACACGTGTAACAGGAATATCCCGAGCAGCTCGCTTATAACAGCAGAGAAAGAGGGAACAGCTTGAATGGCTATCAACATGGCTTTACAAAGTGGATGGATAAATCATAATACCAGTAGCTTTCTTTTTTAAAAAAAATGATGTATTTATTTATTTATTTGAAAGGCACAGTTACACAGAGAGAGAAGAGGCAGAGAGAGAGAGAGAGAGAGAGAGAGAGGTCTTCCATCCTCTGGTTCACTCCCCAAAGGCTGCAATGGCTGGAGCTGGACCAATCCAAAGCCAGGAGCCAGGACTTCTTCCAGGTCTCCCATGTGGTGCAGGGGCCCAAGGACTTGGACCATCTTCCACTGCTTTCCCAGGCCATAGCAGAGAGCTGGATTGGAAGTGGAGCAGCAGGGACTCCAACTGGCACCCATATGGGCTGCTGGCACTGCATGGGGTGGCTTCACCTGCTACACCACAGCGCCAGCCCCAGTTTTCAACCCCGACTGCACACTGGAAATACTTAGGGAGACTTTAAGAAGACCACTTCTGACCCTCCACACAGAAACAACTGCATCTCTATTGACAGATGGGAATCTGTATGGCATAAAAACAAAACAAAAAGGAAAAAGAACAAAGAGCCAGAGTTGAGAAACCCTGATCCATATCATGGTGCATTATGCTGTATTTAAATAGAATTGATGGGCCAGCACGATGGCGTAGCAGGTAAACCTGCCACCTGCAGTGTCGTCATCCCACATGGGTGCTGGTTCCAGTCCCAGCTGCTCCACTTCCAATCCAGCTCTCTGCTGTGGCCTGGGAAAGCAGTGGAAGATGGCCCAAGTGCTTGGGCCCCTGCACCCACGTGGGCAACCCGGAAGAAGCTCCTGGTTCCTGGATTTGGATTTGCCCAGCTCCAGCTTTTGTGGCCATCAGGGGAGTGAACCAGCGGATGGAAGACCTCACTCTCTCTCTCTCTCTGCCTCTGTCTCTGCCTCTCTGTAACTATACCTTTCAAATAAACAAATGAAATTAAAAAAAAAATTAAATAGAATTGAGATGGATGTGCTAACATGGATAGATCTTCAAGACATGGTTGACTGCAAAAGGCAAGTTGTTGAAAGTACAGTGTAACACCTTTCACATAAACTGATTGGGGGAGGCAGACTCTGAAATGCCCCCCCGTGATCCCACTTTCTGATCATCTCCTCCTCTTATGGAGAACCTGCTCTCCTTGGAAATATAAACTCTCTTAATCAATAGGATATTGGGAAAAACAATGAGATGTCATTTCTGAGATTAGGTTATAAAAGACAGGATTCCATCTTGGATGCTCGCTCTCTTGTTTGCTCTGATGTCTTCACCTGAGGGAATCTGGATCCCTTGTCAGGAGGCAACCCTGTTGAGAGCCTGTTGGCCAAGAAACGGGGCTTTCCAACAACGCGTGAGTGGGCTTGGATCAAGAACTGCCCTTCCCCCAAGTCCTGCCTTCAGGTGAAGAGCTTGCTTCTGATGGCAGGAGACAAGGAAACAATCTGAATAGCCATCAATAAATGGTTAGAAATGAATAAATAAATAATAGTTTGTCTGTCCCAGTAGTTTCCAACCCTGACTAAACATTGGCAATACTTGGGGACACTTTAAGACCAACTTGATGGCCACCTGATGAGAGACATTGAACCGGAGGTACCCAGCTAAGCAATTACCCCGAATCTGGCCCAGAATCTTCATGGCAATACATGTTTGTTGTCTTAACTCCTAAGTTTGAGGCTAATTTGTTGCATAGGAATAGAAAAACACAGAGACATACACACACAACAATCTACATAGTTTCAGTGGCTCCAGCTATACGTATACAAAGGCACAGGAAAGAGCCTGAAACATGCAGACAAATATGCTGGTCACCTGGCGGGGGGTGGGGGGGTAGAGGGGATGGGTGGTTTTTTTTAAAGATTTATTTATTTACTTGAAAATCAGAGTTACAGAGAGGCAGAGGCAGAGAGAGAGAGAGAGAGAGAGAGAGAGAGTCTTCCAACCACTGGTTCACTCCCCAGATGGTCACAATGGCCAGAGCTGGACCAAAGCCAGGAGCCAGGAATTTCTTCTGGGTCTCCCATGTGGGTG
Source organism: Lepus europaeus (assembly GCF_033115175.1). Taxonomy (NCBI): domain Eukaryota; kingdom Metazoa; phylum Chordata; class Mammalia; order Lagomorpha; family Leporidae; genus Lepus; species Lepus europaeus. Next base: position 46,327,313 of record NC_084835.1, read on the forward strand.
CAGGGGCCCAAGGACTTGGGCCATCCTCTGCTACTTTCCAGGTGCATTAGCAGGTATCTGGATCAGAAGTGGAGCAGCCAGTTATCGAACCAGCTCCCTTATGGGATGCCAGCACTGTAGGCAACAGCTTTACTAGCTATGTCAGAGCACCAGCCCCGGGATGGATGTTTTTCACAGGGAATTGCCAAAACGGTAATAATTTTTATCTGTTCAGTTTCACTGTTATTTACTGGGATGATATATTCATGGGTTGTTGGTCTAATTAAACATTAATAAGAAAAAATGTAATAAGTTGTGGTTTTCCTCAAGAAAAGCAGCCAACTTTCAGTTGCTTTGCATAGCAGCTAAGAATGAACATGGTCCCTACACGATGATCTGAGGAGCCTTCCACTTGCTCCCACTCCCCAGTGAAACATTTATGAGTGAGCTTTATTTCAAGTTTGTTCATCAGGCTCCACAACATAGTCCAGAACCATCTGGGAAAAGGGATTGAGGAACGAAGAAGCTGGCAAATGAATAGAGAGAGAGGCTGGCGTTTTGGCAAAGCAGGTTAAATCACCACTGAGATGCTGGCAATTCCTGTCCCAGCTGCTCCGCTTTCCATCCAGCTCCCTGCTAACACACATGGTAAAGCAGCGGAAGGTGGCCCAAGTGTGTGGGCCGCTGTACCCACATGGGAGACCTGAATGAAACTCCTGTCTCCTGGCGTTAGCCTGGCCCAGCCCTTGCTGTTGTGGCCATTTGGGGAGTGAACCAGCAAATGGAAGATCTCTCTGTCTCCCTCTCTTCCTCTCTATAGCTCTGCTTTTCAAATAAATAAATCCTAAAAAAAAAAAAAAATGGAGAGAATATATTTTCTTGGGGAGGAGGCAGGTGGGTGCAGAAGTGGCCCAGGGATATCAAGTGTCTGTGTGATTTGTCTCTGTAATATCAATAACTTAAGAACTATAGCAAGCAGCTGGACTTCTCAGAGTGCTGGAGTGCCAGCCAGGGAAGGGCGGCTACTTCCACTGAGATCCAAAGAGAGGGGTTCTTCGCGCAGGTGACTGGGGAAGGGACAGAAGTACACTAGAAGATCTCAGTTTCTGGTTAACAAAAACCACCTCAGAATATCAGCCAACGCGCCCTGAAGTCTGACTAGGGGTCGGGCATGTGGGCTCTGCTTAACTCTTACAGCTGCACATTAGGAACCTGATACTCTTATAGCCCCATTTTGTAGAATAGTTCACTGAGCAGCAGACAAGTTCGATAATTTGCCCAAAGTCACCCAGCCAGAAATAGGAGAAGCTAAGATCTACACCAGGAGCCTGAACTCAGTAATCAAGGCTATTAGCAACCATTAGTGCATGCCAATGCCCTATCTTCTATATACCTTGTGGCCTGCCTTCAGCAACTTTGTGGATGGATAAGGCAGTTTTAAAACTCTCTGATGAGAGGTGGTATTTACGATCCCTCCTTTGAATCTGGAAGGGCCTCTGACTATGATGAATGCAATGCTATTGTTACTTCTGAGACAAGCCACTAAAGGCAATGGAGATGCTACTTGGTTCTCTTGGTACACTTGTTTCTGGAATGCAGGCTCCATGTCAGGAGGAAGCTGAGGCCACATGGAGAAGGCATGTGTAGGAAATCTAGACAACAGCCCCCGCTGAGTTCTCAGCAGCCATCATCACCCACCAGACATCTGCCTGGGGAAGCCTTTGTGTTGATTCAAGGCCCAGTTATCTTCTGAATGCAAACACAGGACAGACCCTGAGCAAGAGCCCAGACGACCTGCAGAAACATGAGATGATAATAAGAGAACTGATGCTTAAAGCCAGTAAGCTTTAGGGTGATTAGTTACACAGCAACAGATTGGCCAGGCCTGTAGATTTAGCAGCGCTAGATTAGGCATTATCCATGCATGGCTAAAGATATTCAATAGAATCAAGAGATTAGTGAAAGTAAATCTCACCCATTGACCTTACCAAGCTTCTGGCCACTGCTCAGAGGTAAAACTGAAAAGCTGGCATAACCAAGTGTCTACAAGCATTGCAGGAACAACACCAGTGCCAGAGATGTCAAGAGAATGGCCACTTCACTCGAAGAGTCCAGAGTGCCAGGCTGTCTTTAAGTGCTTTGTAAATTCACTCTGACTTCATTTTTGCAGTATCATAAAGAAGACATAGTTTTCCCTATTCCTTGAGATATATGAAGCAGATAAGGGCTAACAAGTTGCCTTAAAAAATTACACAGCTAGTAACAGAGTATATTAGTTAGGATGGCTAACTAACAAAATGACCCCAATGTACTTTGTCATAAACAGGCTAAGCTCTTTTTCTCTCCTACAAACAGTCCAGAAGCAGGCAGTGCAAACTGCCTTGGTATTTCTGACTTAAAATGGCATCCACTTGATTCCAAGAAGGCCACTGAGTTCTTACCTTCTCCTGGGGAACAGTAAGAAGGACAAGGGGGTGTGCCTGCACTTTTCTCTTAAGGGCATGGTCCACAACTGGCATGTGGCACCTCCACTTCCACACCACTGGCCAGAACTTGTTCATCAGGAAACCACACTGGGACTAACAGTCAAGGAAGTAAACAGTCTCAGCTCATGATTTTGCCAAGTGTATAGTAAGCTTTAGCAACATGATAACCTGCCCCCAAAATTCGCATCTTGAAATGACAAATATTTGTTATCTCTCACAGTTCTGTGAGTAAGCTGGGCAGAATTAGAGGTTAGCAGATGACAGGTGGGCTGGAGTTGGATGTTAGAATTCTCCAGAGACAGAACCAATAGGATATATAAATAATGTATGTATATCCTGTATAGATATAAATATATAAAAAAATTATATTGGGCTTGGCCCATGTGATTCTGCAGGTTGAGAAAACCCACACAAATATGCGATTTGCAAGCTGGAGACCTAGGAGGGTTGGTGGTATAGTTTGAAGGCCTGAGAGCTAGAGAGTCAGTGGTGTAGGTCCCAGACCAAGGTCAAAGGGCTGAGAATCTGCAATGAAAAGGGCCTGAGAATATCAATGCCCTAGCTCCATAGGCAGAGAGCAAATTCTCCCCTCCTCCACCTGTCTGTTCTATTCAGAGCCTCAGTGGATTGAATCATGCCCACTCACATTGGGGAGGGACTCTGAATTACTCAAATGCTAATCTCGTTTGGAAACACTCTTACAGGTTCACCCAGAAATAATAGTTAACTAGGTATCTGGGTAACCTGTGACCCAGTCAGGTTGACACACAAAGTCAAGCATCACAGATGGAATGTGGCAACCTTACTCACAGGACGGGGATTGCCACTGCTTGGCATAGGAAACCTCACAGAGGGAGGAGAGGCCAGCATGGGGCCACTCTTCCTCTAGTGGATGGTCTTGGGCTTCTTCAGGTGGTGGTTTCAGGGTTTCAAAGGATGGAAGCAAGAGCTAGGCCAGCACACAGGCCCCATTTCATCTTTTTGACCTAAGCAAGCCAGAGGCCACACCCAGTGTCAGTGGGAGAGGAGTCTTTCATAGGGTCATATATACAGAAGGTCATTTGCTGTGGTTTGTACTTCCATGTCCCCTTTACAATTCACAATGAAACCCAGTCCCAGAGCACAGCATTAAGAGGTGGGGCATCTCGAAAGTGAATGAACATGGCTCACAGGTGGCATTCATATCTTACAAAAGGACTGGAGGGAACCAGGGAGACACATTTGCTGCTCCATATTCCGCCATGTGAGGGTAGCACTGGTCCCTTTTAGAGGAAGCAGCATTCAAGGTGGCATCTTCCAAGCAGTGACCAGGCTGTCACCAGACGGCCAATGCCTTGAACTTGGACTTCCCAGCCTCCAGAACTCTGAGAAACAATTTCTGTTTCTGAATTAGCCAGGCTCAGATATTTGGTGACAACAGCACAAATGGACTCAGACACAACTACTGCAACTGCCCACCACGTCTAGCCCGGTGCTGTGAGTGCTCATCCTATGTGGGGTACTGATGCACCTGACACAGCACAGCAGGCTGTTAGTATTTTGCAGATCTGGGCCCCATTTTCCAGCCTCTTTCCTCTTTGGACCCTTGGTTAACAAATATCACGAAGACACAGGCCTTGAAGGGAGACCAGCAGCGAGTATGTTCCGCGTTGACAAGACGCACTCACTCCTTACGTGCGCAGGACCTACAGTGTGGACCTATACGCTACTGCTGTTCTCTAGAGAAGTACAATGAATGTGGCTGAGGGGTACCTTGGGTGGAAAGCTTTAGTGTACACTCTCTCTTGGTCCCATCCGGGGAGTGACAGGGGAAGGTGGAGGGGGGAATTGCCAGAGAGCAGGTGTATAGAACCTGAACTTGGGGGCCTGAGGCCTCTGTGGGACCGCAGTTTAGGTCCTACTATCAAGCCTGGATGGCTACTAATTGGTTTCATAAGTTAGGGTTGCGATTCTAAATTGTCACCTGGAGAATGTGAAGATACAGTTACTTGGGACCCAGAGGGAGGGAATAGGAATCATTGGGGGGAGGGGCCCATGCATTTTCTTTCTAGAAGCTTCCCAAATGATTCTTAAGCGCTGCTATGGGGAGCACCGATTTGGGGTTCCTCCATCTCCCACAGTTCAGAGGTTGCCCTTACTCATTCACCTGGAACAACCGGCAGCTCAATAGGGGGTGAGAAGCAGAAATGGCAGACGTGGCTGTGGACAGCATCCTGCAATGGGCCAGTGGAGATTCTCTGGGGACCAAACAGAGGCAGCAGGGCCAGGCTGAATTAGAAAGAGTGCTTTCTGTCTACTCCACCAGAAATAAGCCAGTCTTGGGTCACTGCCCACACACGCAAGGCAGGAGCTCAGTGCTCTCAGCTGGCAGCGGGGTGGCCGCGTGCTCAGGACCTCTCTGTGATGAAGAGAAAAGCAAAAGCAAGTCTAGTGTGAGTGCCAGTGGCTGAAGGGTGACACAGTGGCGATCCGCTGCCCTCCTGCCACCCACAGCAGCACACGCTGCTGCCAGCGCTGCTGAGGCTCTGGATACAATGGCAGGGCTTTGGGCTTGGCCAGTCCACAGCGGGGTCTGTGGCCCAGGGCCAGGGTGACAGGCAGGGAAGCCTGGCTGGAAGCCCTGTGTCTGCCCCTGGCTCAATGCACACGCTCAGTCCTCAGGCCACCTGCCAGGCCTGCCCACCCAGCAGCACCCTTTCCTCTTACTCCTGCACACAAAACTTACCAGTTCTCTCTCTCTCTCTCTCTCTCTCTCTCTCTCTCTCTCTCTCTGTGTGTGTGTGTGTGTGTCTTCCGGTCTCTCTCAAGGACAAGCTGTCAATCTGGAAAGGGCTTTGGCACCAGGTGTTCCTGCACTCAGATCTCAGCGCGGCCACTTGCTAAGCTCTGAGGCTTGGGGCAAGTCACTTAGCCTCACTGAGCTCTTGCTTTCCCTCCTCTGCCACCTGGGGAACAGTGCTGAATAACATGATGCCCGAGTAACATCACGGACAGGGCTCAACACTTGGCAGCTCCTGGCGGTTTAGATTTAACCCAGGGATTTCGTGCCTAATGAAAATAAGCTTTGCATTTTAAAAGGAAACTAAGAATTCCAGGGAGATTTTCACAGGTTAGTAACCAGAGGTAGTTTAAGCGTCAGAAGGAAAGCTGGCAGGTAGAAGGGCGCCCTCTGGAGGCTTCAAATCACACCACATGGGCCATTGCAACCTCAGGCTGTCTACACAGGGGGAGTCAGGAAAGCTCCTGCTGGGATTCTGATATACAGCATGTCTGATAGGTCCCTACTGTTCCTAGACACAAGACAGGTCCTGCGAAGGGCGTTTCTATTCAGATGAATCCTCTTTAGCTTCATGAATCCACTTAGAGGAATCAAACCAAAAATGATTTCCTGGATGTTTTTCACACGTGGGAGACCTTTTTGATGCTGGCCCAGCCCTTGCTCAGCTGGATTCTCACACTGTGAGCATCCTTTCGGACAACACTACGTCGTTGTGAATAGAGGGGAGTCTGAATAGGTGCAGAGACTATTCCAGGGCCTTACGCCTTCAAAATTGCCCTTAATTTCCTTGTTATCCAGTGACAAAAGCCAGACAGGACAGGCTGAGGACAAAGAGCTGAGGAATGGTGCTTCCAGGCAGGCCCCAGATGAAGAACTGTCGGGTTTCTTCTCCTCCCTCTGTGTATTCCAAGGCAGTGCTCAGAGGTATGCTCACCTCTTCTGGGCCCAGCTGATTTTTTTTTAAGATTTATTTATTCATTTGAAAGGCAGTCACGGAGAGAAAGAGAAAGATCTTCCATCCCCTGGTTCACTCTCCAAATGGCTGCAATGGCCAGGTCTGGGCCAAGTTGAAGCCGGGAGCCTAGAACACTATTTAGGTCTCCCATGTGGGTAGCAGGGGCCCAAAGACTTGGGTTAACCTCTGCTGCCTCCCAGGTACATTAGCAGGGAGCTGGATCAGAAGCAGAGCATACAAGACTGGAACCAGTGCTCCGATATAGGGTTCCAGCATTGCAGACAGCAGCCTAACCCACTGTGCCACAATGCTGGCCCCCAGCTTATTTTCGCCTGTGCCATTTACCTTGCTTCTGGCAGAGGGATCCTGTCTCAGGGAGCCAGAGTTGACAGGGGAGGTTGATTTAGTGTGGGGAGAATTCTGGGCTTCTTGGGGTTCATCTTCCATAGGTCTTCCCTTTTCCTTTGGGGGAACCCCAGAAAGAGAAACTGGTGGCCATTGCCAAGTCCCTGGATGGCTGAGAGGTGTGTCAGTGTCATTAGGACTCTTTTCTTTAAAAAAAATTTACATAAGGGGACTAGTGCTGTGGTGCAGTGGGTCATGCTGCCTCCTAGGACGCCAGCATCCCACACGAGCACCAGCGTGGGTCACAGGGCACAAATTCTAGTCCCAGCTTCCGATCTGATTCCTTGCTAATGTGCCTGGAAAAGCAATAACAAATGGATCAAGTGCTTGGGGCTTGCCACCCACAAGGGAGACCCAGATGGAGTTCCAGGCCCCTGGCTTCAGCCTGACCTAACCCTGGCTGTTGGGGCCATTTGAAAAGTAAACCAATAGATCAAAGGTCTCTGTCTCTCCCTGTTACTCTTTCAAATAAGCTTTTCCTTAAAAACAAACAAACAAACAAACAAACAAACAAAAAAACCCAACGTTCAAAAATAAAGCCACCATGATTCCACCACAGAGTTTCTACTCCACAACTTAATCCGCTTTTATCATGTCCTGAAGGCCCCACTTCCAGACACCACAACTGGATTACGGCTCTACCCTTAATCCATTAACCACTGCAATTAATCTATTAACCACTAACAACACTTTCGGGACCATACCTCAAACACACGGGCCTTTAGGGGGTCCCACACTGTTATCGAGCTGTTACACCCATCTCTAGGCTCCTTCTCTCTGCTTACTGGCTGCCTTAGCTTTCTTCATTCCCCCAGGCCAACATTTCTGAAGACTTCCTCCATGCTGGGAGAAGACAGCTTTGCTGCTTCTGGCTGGCATAGCTACTGTTCTCACTTTTCATCTCACGGCAGCTGTATTTTCTTTCAGGGAAGGACTCTGATTGGTCCTTCCTATGTTTTGTCACTATTCAGTGCACTAATCACCACTACTAGTTAGATGGAGTACCAGTGAGGCCAAGAGTCTTACCCCTAATGCCTTTGAAGTTCACTTTCTCAGGCCACAATATCTCTTCCTTAGCTTGCATCTCCTTTGTAGATTAAATTAGTGGAATTGCATCTCCTTTGTAGATTAAATTAGTGGAATGGCATCCTGAGACTCAAACTGCCCCTACAGCTAACATCTCAACGCTAGCCTCTATTCTGAGACCTTGTATGGGAACTCACAGACCCTGAACAAAGACACAAATACTCAATCTACTCTTAGGCCCAGGCAGACTGGAGACTACCTTTGCCATTCCAAAGGAAACACACTGGCTCCCACTACTGACCAATCAATCAAAGCAAGGCCATACACACTGTGAACCAACCACACACAAGCTGATCATGCACTGCTCACCCCCAACCTTGGACTGTAAGATTCACTGCCTTTACTGCCTAAGGGAGTTGGAGATTGCCCATTAGCCACCGGACTCCTTGCCCTGTGCTTGGCAATAATCACCTGCTTTTCTCCACCACCACCACCCCTGTGTCAGTGACTGGTGTGCCACATGTCAGGTGAGGAGACCTGGTTTGGGGGTTCTACAGAAATTCCTCCAATGTTGGGGGTGTTCACGAATGGACTACAGCCCTGAGTGTATGTCTTGCCCATCATGCCCCAGCTGCTGACCAGCAGGCTCCCTGAGGAGCTACTCTGCAGCTGCCTGGGCACATTCAGACTTAGCAGCAACCTCCTAGTGACTGGCTACTGACCAGGCACCACTGGCCCAAGGCACTTTTTGGGTGGAAGAATTTAGACTTGATTTGGTTTGGAGTTTGTAGATGTCTCTGACCTTCCAGGAAAATCTGTGCATGACAAGGCAAGGTAATAGCTCTTGAGCTAATTTGGATTTTCCTCTTTGCAGCTAGAAAGAGATCCCTGCCTTTAGAGATTGCTGTGTAGCCAGTTTCATAACTTGGTCCTGGGAGAGTGACCTCAAGAGCAATATTGTCTCCCTCCTTGCCTCTCTGGTGGATAGGCTTTGGTTAGCTCCTCATGGGTTCTGGATTAGCCTTTTGTGTGTTTGGCCAGTTGGGCTTTTGGACCCTGGTAAGGGGAAATTTCCTTCAGATAGAGGCAGGACAGAGCTTTACTGGCAATTGGCTCCTGTGCAAGGCGAGGGTCTAGGTTGAGTGCCCTCTGGTATTTGTTTTTTTGTCTAGTCTCTTGTGATCTGTGTTGTCCATGTTGTGTTCATGGTACTCTTCATGGAGAACTGTTACATGTGTTATGCATTTGCACATGTCATTTGTTGTGCCTAAATGGTAAAACCTCCAAATAATTTTATTTTTGATTTGCATATGGTTAAATGAGCACTCACGCAAATTAAACTTAAATTAACCCAAATGCCTTTTGGCTCACATGACTTAAATACATCTTTGGTAGATAGATAGATAATTTTTAACTTGTTGGCAAAAACAAAGTGAAGATGTTTGCCAGAGTTGTTAATGCATATTTGTGCCTGGGCTTGCCGGCAAAGCAAAAGTTATACTTATTTTTGGTAAATACTTAAAGTCATAACAGTATAATTTTGATCGAAGAATAATGCAGGTGAAGTAGTGGCACAGTGTTGCTTCCTGTGTATAAAGTACAGTAATTTAACTGTTAGAGTTTATCTTTGACAAGAAAATATCTGAATCATGATTATCTAATATTTCAGTTTCTTAAGTAAACTAAGCATAATTGTTAAAAATAAATCGGGTAAAAGACAAATTTTTAAAATATAAATTGATGTACTTTTGGCTTCTTAAATTCCATCAAAAGCGTTAGGAATATTAGTAACTTTTTTTTTTAAAGATTTATTTATTTATTATTTATTTACAAGAGAGGCAGAGTTACAGACAGAGAGGGGAAAGACAGCTAGGCCTCCCATCCATTGGTTTACTCCCCAGATGGCCACAACACCCACAACTGGGCCAGCCAGGAGCTTCTTCCAGGTCACCCAAACGGGTATAAGGGACCAAGCACTTGGGCCACCTTCTATTGCTTTCCCAGGCCATCAGCAGGGAGCTGGATTGGAAGTGGAACAGCCAGGACTTGAACCAGAGCCTATTTGGGATACTGGCACTGCAGGCAGATGCTTAACCTACTATGCCATAGCACTGGCCCCTATTAGTAAATGTTTTAATAAATCGTTGGTATATGACAGTTCAAAGTTGCTTACTAGATTTTCACTAGAAATTAAGTTACTTACAATCAGAAATAATTTTATTTAATATATGGTAATCAAAATAAGAAAAAGGAATGAAAACAACTTTGTATATTAAAAAGACAGACATGTTTCTGGTAAGTCAGGCTATGAGGTATGAGAGATATGTCTTGGTGAAGGGAAAAAGAGAGTAATATCTATCCTGAAGCAAAATGACTGATTCTCCACTTGGAGAGAGAGGGACAGTATAGGAAAAATAACCGAGGGACTATAAGAAGGTTGCAGAAGGGCTGGCGCCACGGCTCACTAGGCTAATCCTCCACCTGTGGCACTGGTACCTCGGGTTCTAGTCCTGGTCGGGGCGCCAGATTCTGTCCCAGTTGCTCCTCTTCCAGTCCAGCTCTCTGCTGTGGCTGGGGAAGGCAGTGGAGGATGGCCCAAGTCCTTGCGCCCTGCACCTGCATGGGAGACCAGGAGGAAGCACCTGGCTCCTGGCTTCGGATTGGTGCAGTGCGCCGGCCATAGCAGCCATTAGGGAGGTGAACCAACAGAAGGAAGACCTTTCTCTCTGGCTCTCTCTCTCTAACACTGCCTGTCAAAAAAAAAAAAAAAAAAAAAAAAAAAAAAGAAGGTTGCAGAAGGCTTATGGAATATGAATGTTATTATATGAGGTTAGGCTGAGATTCAAAGGGAATTATTAATGTGGTTTTATAAAAATTGAGCAGTAATGTCAAAGATATAGTGATTAAAAAAACCCTAGGATTTGGTCCCCTGTGTTAAAGTACAATCTTAAAAAAAATAATTACTGGGGCCAGCGCTGTGGTGTGGTGGGTAAAGCCACCACCTGCAGTGCCAGTTATCCATATGGACGCTGGTTTGAGTCCCGGCTGCTCCACTTCTGATCCAGCTCCCTGCTAATATGCCTGGGAAAGCAGTAGAAGATGGCCCAAGTCCTTGGGCTCCTGCACCCACGTGAGAGACCCGGAAGAAGTTCCTGGCTCCTGGCTTTGGATGGGCTCAGCTCTGGCCGTTGCAACCAACTGGGGAGTGAACCAGTAGATGGCAGACCTCTCTCTCTGTGTCTCTATTTCTCTCTGTAATTCTTTCAAATAAATAAACTAAATGTTAAAAAAAAATTATTGAGAGGCTGATGCTGTGGCACAGCCATATGGGATGCAGTGCAGGCATCCCATAAGGGCATAGGTTTGAGTCCCAGCTGCTCCGCTTCAGATCCAGCTCCCTGCACAAGTGCTTGGGCCCTGGTAGACATGGAGGGAGTTCCTGGCCCTGGCCATTCTGGTCATGTGGAACCAATGGATGGAAGACTCTCTCTGCCTCTGCCTCTCCCTCTCTGTCATTCTGCCTTTCAAATAAATAAATCTTTTTTTAAAAAAATTATTGACGCTAGTCATAAACATTTGTTCAAAGTCTTGATGTTTAATTTTGAATTTTTTTTAAAATTTTCCTACCATCTTCTGAACTTTGGCTTCTCTTTTTGGTAGTTTCTATTTAATGAGTGACTCTTCCCAACTTTCTTGTCGGGTGCCATAAGCTTGTTCTCCCTGGCTCTGACTTTGTGATGACCTCACATGAAAAATGCTTATCTTAAAAGTCTAGGGTAACAGAATAATTTGATTCTTTACTTCAGCTCTTTCTTGATACATTTAAATTGTTTCAAGTAATGCAGTGATTTCATGTACTAATTATTCTATTTTCCTTTTGGTAATTGATGAAGGAAACAAAGATGTTGTTTTGTGGAGGTCTCTCTCCCTCTCTCCCTCTCTCTCTCTCTCCCTCTCACCCTCTCTCCCTCCCTCCCTCTCCCTCTCCCTCTCTGTCTCTTTAAGCTTTATTTATTTAGGGGCTGGTGCTGTGGCGGCATCCCATATGGGCTCCGGTTTGAGTCTCAGGTGCCCCACTTCTGATCCAGCTCTCTGCTGTGGCCTAGGAAAGCAGCAGAAGATGACCCAAGTCTTTGGGCTCCTGCATCCGCATCAGGTTCTAATTATTTAGGAGAAACTGATTCTTAAAAGAATTAAGAATACTTTTGGATATCTACTTATTTTACAATATTTGAAGAATCTCTTGACAGCTCTGTTTAAATCTGGTCTATATTTCTGGTTCAAGCACCATGATTGAATGGAGGATTGTTATTTTATAATGATCTAGGACCCAATTTTGAACAAATGTTTTAAACCTCTGACCTCTTTGACAGAAATTTCCAGATTCAAAGCCTAAATTCTTTTGATTTTGAGATTTCCAGTTGGGCCTGTGGAGATCCTCAGAGAATGCATCTCTCATCTTGTAGACATAATAACTAATTAGGGTTATGTGGATTACATAGAATGCATTGTTGGGTTGTGAAATGATGCTAAACTTTAAGTTGTGTTTAAATAGATCTATTTTTTATGTAATAAAATGCAGTTAGCAGGGGCTCAAGCACTTGGGTTATCCTGCTGATTCCGTAGGTGCATTAGCAGGGAGCTGGATTGGAAGTGGAGTAGCTGGGACTCTAACTGGCACCCATATGGGATGCCAGCTTCACCGGCAGCAGCTTTACCTGCTATGCCACAACACCAGCCCCGATAAAGTATGTTTTTGTAAACAAACATAAAAACCATCACTCCTACTGAATTCCTCCCAAGTTAAAAAGCTACTCATGAATTCTTTATGAAATATATCTGCATAAATTCATTAAGAATTTGAAACATTGGTGATTCTAAAAACATACACAGAACACTTGATTTCAAGGCTTCCCACACTTGCAATGAGTCAATAAAATTGTCACCTCATAGATCTCAGAATTTCAACAAAGCAGGTATTATAGTTTTAAAGAAAAATTCTAAATTCATCTTTGTTAAGCTTCCTAACTCTGGGAGTTTTCTAGATCTGAGATTACTATATGTTAATTAACTTTTTTTTTTTGCTGTACTTATGCATTCAACTATGTCTTTAATTAGATTGTAACTCTCTTCATTGTTTTTAAGATACAGCCTTGATTTGTTGTGCTCTTGTGAATTGTGGAGTTTGTGCTTATTGCCTGTCAGAATTCTACAGAAATAGTAGTACAACTCCTAGCAAAACAATGCTGGTCCAACACTTTGAGATGATGACTCTCATCCACAGAACTGACAAAGATAAATTTAACAAGGGACTCCATGTACTCTTAGCCTAAGAACTCCTCCTGGTAAAACTCTGTTGTTGCTCAGATGTGGCTAAAAGGGTTTTTGACTTGACTCTTGGTTGTCCATCATTTCCTCCCATTGTGAGACCAACTAACCTGGACAATTCCATCCTGGGAATAAGTGGCAAAGATAATCCAGCTACAGGGTGATTGATTGATATATTTTTAAGAAAGAATGACAAAGGGGAAATATAAAAGTTAAGATGGAGACACTGGTGTCAACCTTAGCTAAATTCAAATATAGAAAGGCAAGAACTTATGAAGAAAGGGTTCTTAAATGTGATTACCTGATAGTAACTATCTCAAAAGACTCTGCCAGAGCTCCAGTCTCTACAGAGGGCCACCATTTCTAAAGAGATATGCTAACTAGAATACGATGCTTGGAGTCCTCAAATCTTCTGCTAGAATCTATATATAGCATCCAGACTGCGGGTCCCAGACCTGGGAAAACACCTTGACTTCTTGGTACACAAGAGGCAAGGATTAGGACTGAGGGTATTGGCTCAAAATCGGGGAAACATGAAACACTCGGCGGTATATTTTTTCAAAAAATCTGGACATTGTCACCAAAGAGTGACTGACCTGCACGCCTGAGCTCAATAGCAGCCACCTGTGATGTGGTGCAGGAGGCAAAGCAATTCACTCGGGCAGCCCACCTCACTGTATGCTGCCACTCCTGTAACAACGCTTCAGGCCACTTGCAGAAATACCAAGCCACATTACTTGATAACCTAAATGTTACTTTAAAAACTAAGTCTTCCTTAAATCTAGCCTCCTTACTTCCAGACCACTCAGAGGAACCCATGGGTGAGTGCTTATTGGTTACTGAGCAGTATGTTCCAGAAGACCAGACCTAAATGAATATCCCCTTAGAGACTCCAGGTCAGGAATTGCTTGTAGGTAAAAGCAACTTCAAGGACTAGGGATATTGGAATGTTGAATAAACAAAGTAACCTGCAGGAAACTTTGAAAGGAAAATTATTACCACTGGGTTCCTCGGCCCAAAAGACCAACCACATAGCCCTCATTCATGTCTTAATGCCTTGGAAGAGGTAAGAGTGAACATTTATACTGACTCTAAGTATTCTTTTGCTGTATTACATGCCTAGGGGACTAGTTAGAAGGAAAGAGGATTTTCCTTGTTAAACATTGAAGTTTTTCTACTGAGGAAGGCAGTCCTGCAAAATCAGATGGCTTGGAACATCCCCGCAGTCACCCAAGGGAGAAAGTATGCCTTCATTAAAGCCGGATGTTGCTTGTACATCCCTAATAGCTCTGAGGACGTTTTCCTAGCTCTCTGAGATATGCATACCCAGATTATTGCTATGTCTGACCCCACACTGAGCCTAAATCAGTGGCTCTACTCTTGGTTTGGGACAGAATGTCAGTGGTAACAGCACTACTAAGCTTTCTAGCTTGCATTTTAGGTATAGGAATGTGTTGTTGCTGTGAAATGACGATACACCTGCAAGATAAATTATGCAGAAACCACCTGAGCCAAACCCCATCATGGTTCAGAGCATTTCCCTCGTTGAGCCTGGGATGATAACTATTTTGAAGAAGAAACCGCTACCCCTTCCTCTCCTCCAGTCTTGAAAATTCCTACACATGTTCCATTTCAGCAGGAAGTAGCTAGAATGATTCCTGTCTTTATAAACATCAGGAATGAGGAATTAAAAGAAAAATGAGGTGACTGAAGCGGAATTCCTTATCCTTTCCCTTAATGCCTTTGATATATACTTTATCGAGCACCAATATCTCTTCCTTGCCAGCAGTCCCTCTGTAAAGATTAAATTAAGGGAGTGACACAAAGGCAAGGAGCATCTCAATGCTAACCTCTACACTAAGAGCTTTTAGGGAACTCGCCGGTCCCAATCTACTTAGACCAGGACCTATGGAGCCTGCCTTTGCCACTGCAAAGGGAAAACACTGGCCGCATTACTACCAATCAATGTAAGGTCATTTACACTGTGGACGACCCAGAGGTCCACACATGAGCGGATTATGCATTGCTCAGCCCCAGCTTTGGACTATAAGATTCACTGTTTACTTCCTTGGGGAGTCCAGGAATTGAACATTAGCTATCTGACTCCTTGTCTGTGCTTTGTTTTCCTCCACCATTTAAGTGTCAGTGATTGAATGCTACTGTGTGTCAGGTGAGCAGATACAGTTTGGGGACTCAATAACAACTCTTCCATTTGTTAGGTAGAAAGCCTTTGTGTGTGTGTGTGTGTGTGTGAAAAAGGCTAAAGGGAAAAAACAAGAAGTTCATGTGGGAATGAACAAAACCCCTTAGAAGCGTGCCCTGGAAGCAGCCCGGCATTTGCACATCACAGTCCTGCTGCAACCTAATCACTTTGTAGGAGGTCCCTGGAGACATCCCTGGAGACTTCCTGGCCTGGTGCCTAGGGGACTATCTGGGGGCTATCCAGTCTGATGACACTGGGTAATAAAACCTTAGGAAGAACTGCACATCCAAAAGGCTCTTTGTCCAGCAATAGCCCCTAAGAAGAGGGAGGGGGGATGGAGAAATGGAGAAGTGGACCCCATACCCATAAAACCCAGTCTGAACGTAGACTGGGCACTCTCGGTTTCTTCTGATGAGCTGCCCATCCAGCCTGTTGGATGCACTACCTCACTAAACGTTGCTCCTTCGCTTACCACTACTCTCCGTCTCACGTCTGAAATTCTTCTGGGCAGACAGGACCTCTGTTGCAGCCATTTCTGCCAACACGTCCGTTTGGGGGATGTTCCACAGCAGTAGAATGGGCCAGCTGAGCCACAGATCCACTTGTGGCCTAGGGGATGGAGCAGACTCCGAGAAAGAGCATTGCCAACACTGGCTGGACAGGAAAGGAGGACGAGTATGAGTGTCCACTACTGCGGCATGAGCGCTTACCCAGAGAGAAGGGAACTGTCTCAAGGCACAAGGAAGAGGGGAATAGACACAGCAAACTTGCCTTCTACAACTGTACTGAGGTGTGGAAGAGTTCTCCCTAGAACTGCCCATGGTAGGGCCACCCAGAGGATCGGGGAGCTCCTAAGCAAAGGGAAAACCGGGAGATTTATGACTGAGACCCATGTATTTTTTTTTTACAACAAACGTTTTTCTTTAACATTTATTTTATTTATTTGAAAGACAGAGTTACAGAGAAAAGTTGAGCCAGAGAGAGAGAGAGAGAGGTCTTCCATCCATTGGTTCACTCTCCAAATAACCACAATGGCCAGAGCTCAGCTGATCTAAAGCCAGGAGCCAGGAGCTTCTTCCAGGTCTCCCACATGGGTGTAGGGGCTCAAGGACTTGGGCCACCTTCCACTGCTTTCCCAGGCCATAGCAGAGAGCTGGATGGGAAATACAGTACCCGGGACTTGAACCAACGCCCATATGGGATGCCAGCACCACAGGCTGGGGCTTTAGCAGGCTGGGGCTTTAACCCGCTGTACCACAGCACCAGCCCTGTGTATTATTTTTAAATAGTTAAAATAAGAAAATAACCTAAATATCCAACAGAGGAGGACTGATTGAGGATACCATAATTCATACATACTATAATTTATACATACTCACAATAGAGCATCATCAAGAGGTTTTGATGGCAGAGTAAAATGGTTACATGATAATGTTAAAAGTAAGAGGTAGGACATAAGAAGTTCACTTACCCAGTTCACTGTGGGCTTAACTAGGTCCCTCTCCTAACTAGGAAACCGAAAAATATGTCTACTAACCATGACTGCCTTAGGGTCACAGGGCTATGTCCCTTCTACCTCCTTGCCTTTTACTCCTTTTTAAACTTTTTCTACGTAGCATATCTTCCTCTGATAATCAGAAAGAAAAAAATACAAAATTGAAATGTAAAGATTTAAGAATCACCAAAAAATTCGCAAGAGAGCCAATGTTGTGGTGCAGCAGGTTAAGCCACCACCTGCAATGGTGGCATCCCTCATCAGAATGCTGGGGCAAGTCCCAGCTGCTCTGCTTTCCATCCAGTTCACTGCTAAGGTGCCTTGGAAGGCAGTGGAAGTTTGGGTCCCTGCCACCCAGGATGGTGTCCTGGCTCCTGGCTTTGGCCTAGCCCAGCCATGAATGTTGTGGCCATTTGGGGAGTGAACCAGTAGATGGAAGATCTCTCTCTCCCTTTCTGTCTCTGCCTCTGCCTCTCTCTTTCACTTTGCCTTTCAAGTACCCAAATATTTAAAATAAATGAATTAAAAATCTAAAAATTCCAAAAATTCTCAGCCAGCTCCTAAGAACTAAGATGCAGAGGCAGTGACAGGCAGAAGAGAGAAGAGAGCCCTGAGAAACTACTTCTAGTTAGGTTTTCCCTCTAAATAATTATGTATTTATTTGAAAAGGAGGGAGGGGGGAAAGAGAGCGAGAGGGAAGGAGGGAGGGATGGGGGTAGGGAAGGAGGGAGAGGGAGAAGGAAACCTTCCATCATTCCCCAGATGCCTACAATGATCAGGGCTGGGCTGGACTAAGGCCACAAGCCAGGAAGTCCATCTGGGTCTCCTTACATTGCCGCGAAGAGAGCTATTGGCAGAACTAGGCAGCGGATGAGTAATTAATTGTCTGTCATCTGTGAGGCTGGGAGAGAGAACTTCTCAGAGTGTCTTTGCCGGGTTTAGGCAAGATCTACCACTGCCCAGAGCAAAAAGAGGTGTAAGGGGGTTGGGGAGCTGGGCACCTGACCCGCCCACCCTCCACCAGTCAGAACCCAGAGCAGCCACTGCCATGGCCAGCCTATGGCTGCCACCACTTACCACTGCAGGGAACCCACAGGCCAACCACAGGAGCCTCTGTTGGTATTGTCTCACCTGGGAATTTTCTCCGGCAGCCAGAGGGCTCCTGCTTGCCTGTGGCAGACCAGAAGTGCCGAAATAAATAAGTGAAAATCAATCAGTCGATTGATCAATCAGTCCTGAGCACTTCCCTGAAACAATGGATGCAGGATGGAGGGCAAACTCAAGGCAAGTTCTTGTCTGCACCTCACAGCAAAGGGATTCAGTTCCACTTGCCCATAGTAGTTGCTGCTAATACTCTCTCTTTTTTTAAAATTTATTTATTTATTTGAAAGTCAGAGTTACACAGAGAGAGGAGAGGCAGAGAGAAAGAGAGTGAGAGAGAGAGAGAGAGAGAGAGAGAGAGAGAGAGGTCTTCCATCCGCTGGTTCACTCCCCAGTTGGCTGCAACAGCTGGAGCTGCGCCAATCCGAAGCCAGGAGCCAGAGCCTCTTCTGAGTCTCCCATGTGGGTGCAAGGGCCCATGGACTTGGGCCATCCTCTACTGCTTCCCCAGGCCATAGCAGAGAGCTGCATCAGAAGAGGAGCAGCCAGGTCTCGAATTGGCGCCCATATGGGATGCCGGCACTTTAAGCCAGGGTGTTAATCTGCTGTGCCACAGCGTCGGCCCCTGCTAATGCCCTCTTTAGTGCCTTCTTCCTGGCTTGCACCCTACTGGTGCTTCCTGGGATCACTGCCAAAACCAACTTCTTGCCTTAGGTCTGCCCCCAGAGCACCTAACGAAGATGGTGACTCATAAGGCAAGACCTGCGTGATTCTGCAGGAGGTGGGGAAGGCATACCATCCGCCATGCTGTCCCACTCTCATTTCTATAAAATGGCACTTTGCTGTGAATGGAATTTCCTAAACCCTCCCTCTCAATGTTGCCAAGTGTGTCATGGATCACGTTAGTCTAAGCCCAAATAGCTGAGCTTGCAATAATCTACACTCACATTACTGAAGGCGGACTTATCTCATAGCCTCATGGGAAACTGAAGTTTCCTCAGAGCTTGGCATGGATGAGAGCTTGAGTCAGTTCAAGGAAGTCTTGCCAACATTGTGTTGTCCACTAAATATCCTTTCTATTGGTTTGTCAATTGCTTAACAAGGTTTGTAGGTCCATTCCAAGAAAAGGTGGAAATAAAGAATGGAAGATAGTGCTCCCACTCTCTTACCGAAGTCATCTTAAAGAATGAATAGCATGAGGCTGGTGTTGTGGCATAGTGGGTAAGGCTGTCGCCTGCAGCACTGGCATCCCATATGGACACTGGTTCGAGTCCTGACTGATCCACTTCCAATCCAGTTCTCTGATAAGGTGCCTGGGAAACAGTGGAAGGTGGCCCAAGCTCTAGGGCCTCTGTACCCATGTGGAAGACCCAGAAGAAGCTCCTGGCTCCTGGCTCTGGTTTGGCCCAACCCTGGCTGTTGTGGCCATTTAAGGAATGAACCAGTGGATGGAAGACCTTTGTGTCTTTCTCTCCTTCTTTCTGTCTCTAACTCTCTCAGATAAATAAAATCTTAAAAAAAATTTTTTTTTAAAAGAGCAGATACTAGATTACCAGTTGAGGATGAGGAGGATTTGGGGGGCAATGCTGAATTCATGAGAGCTAGCCTCTCCCACAGTACTGTTCACGGGGATGAACTCTGACGAGAGGTGTCAGTTCAGCTCTCTGAAAATGATCATAACCACGAGGGATGTGAGCTGAAAATATGCTATGTGCATGTTGGTGGGTGGGATGAGAAATGTCACATTTTCTCTGGTCATGGGTAGGCTCCATCTGTGAACCCAGAGTAGTGATCCCCAGAGCTGGGACTGTGGGTTGTCATTTCAACATCATGGCTACCTGCACATGCCCAGCGTACGCCTCTGAGCAATGTCCTGCGTCCTCCACCCTTCTGGGGTTTTCATCTGAAAATGTCATCAGGACCACCTCTGCTGTCTGTCCCCTGAACCCAGAGAGCTGCTCAGACCTGGAGAGTGACCCTGGAGGGGACGTGCTCTTCAAGTGGTGGACCTCCATCTTCCTTGCTCCTTCTCTAACCTTCTCCTTTTTGGCCTCCTGCTGAATGAAGCCTGGAGGTGGGTGTAGCCCGCAGGGAGAAGAGAAAGTACGAGTCCCCTCTCCTGCCAGAAAAACCCATCATCTCTTTGTTTTCCAGATGCTAAACAGCTTGAGGGGTGGGAGGGTGCAGGAATGCTCTGCCATGCAGGAAAGCTAGGGACTGGGGATTAAGATATTCAAACCCAAGACCCTCTTTCTTAGGACAAATCAACAGATAGCAGGGAAAATCTAGAATGCGCTAGCCCAACTTCCACCTGGGTTTGATCCAGTTCTCCAGGCAGATGTCCAGAGGACATCCATCTTCCGCATGGACCTTTCCAGTACAGCTCCCTCGTGGTTGAGGACATGCCAGTCCCAGCAGACCTCTCAGGGGCATTAATTTAATTTAATGCATTAGATAGTCATCAGCACATTTCACGTGTCTCCCCAATGTTCCAGTGGAAAAGAGCTCCAGGACACAAGCACTCCCTACCTTTCCTTCACACAGAGGGACAGATCTGAAGCTTCCTGGAAGTGACCGGGTTTTCTGGAGATTTCCATGATCTATAGAAGCAGAAATCACCCTCTATTCCTCCTCAGTACACAAATTGTCCACTCCTCCCCTCCAGTCCCTCATTCCATTCTACCCTCTGAAGCACACTCCGTGTTAGAACTTAAATCTAAAACAGTTCTTTTCAAAACCAGTTAATGAATTAACAGTATGAAAATTTTCTTAATTGTGACAAGAAGCTGCCTGTTACAAACACTTAATAATACAGTGATGTTGGCCGGCGCCACGGCTCACTTGGCTAATCCTCTGCCTGCGGCGCCGGCACCCCAGTTCTAGTCCTGGTTGGGGCACCGGTTCTATCCTGGTTGCTCCTCTTCCAGGCCAGCTCTCTGCTGTGGCCCGGGAGTGCAGTGGAGGATGGCCCAAGTGCTTGGGCCCTGCACCCGCATGGGAGACCAGGAGGAAGCACCTGGCTCCTGGCTTCGGATCGCCGCAGCACACCGGCCATGGTGGCCATTTGGGGGGTGAACCAACAGAAAAAGGAAGACCTTTCTGTCTCTCTCTCTCTCTCACTGTCTAACTCTGCCTGTCAAAAAATAATAATAATAATACAGTGATGTTCCCACTGCACTCAGAGTATGCCAAGGTTCTTTGCCAGACTCTAAAAATGTCCCAGTCTTTCTGGGCTGTTAAAATGAAGACTTGTCACCTGGCGCACCCTCCCCAAAGCCCCTTACAGCACGAGTTGTCTCCTGTGCGCCCATGAGAACCGCACGGCAGCATTGTGCCTATTCCCCTGCCGACACCGCTGACTTCTGTGGGAGGAAGACAGAAGCAGTGCTCTCGGCTGGCTGCTCCATCTGTGTTAAATTACCAACACCGGGCAAGTGAAACAGAGCAAGAGTGAATTTACCATCAAATTTAACACAACTTCTGGGTGGATGGAAAAATGAGGGAAAAGCTTACAAGCACAGGCAGATAGACTTGAGTTCAGTTTCTAGTCCTACACTCACTGGTCAAGTTACAGCGTTGGATTCAATACACCGAAACTGGGCTCTACCTTCCTCCTAGGGTTATTGTGGGGATTCCATGGCTTCAGTGACCGATGGCCATTCATGGCCTGAAAATATTCAATGGAAAATTCTAGAAATAATTCATGTTGTATAAAACTTGTTTTCATCTAATGAAAGGTATAGTAACAGAGAGAGAGAGAGAGAGAGAGAGAGAGAGAGAGAGAGAGAGAGATTTAGAGGGAGATTTTCCATTGGTTGATTCACTTCCCAAATACCAACAACAGCCAGGACTGGGCTGGGCTGAAACCAGGAACCGGGAACTCAATCTGAGTATCCCAAGTGGGTGGCAGGGGCCCAAGCACTTGAGCCATCACCTGCTGCTACCTAGGGTACATATTAGCAGGAAGCTGGACTGGAAAGTGCCAGGACTCAAACAGGTTCTCCAATATGGGATGTGGGTGTCCCAAGTGGTGGCTTAATTATGCCACAATGCCTTCCCCAAATCACAGCATTTAAATAACTTTTTTTTTTGACAGGCAGAGTTAGACAGAGAGAGACAGAGAGAAAGGTCTTCCTTTCTGTTGGTTCACCCCCCAAGTGGCCGCCACAGCTGGCGCTGCGCCGATCCAAAGCCAGGAGCCAGGTGCTTCCTCCTGGTCTCCCACACGGGTGCAGGGCCCAAGGATTTGGGCCATCCTCCACTGCCTTCCCGGGCCACAGCTGGACTGGAAGAGGAGCAACTGGGACAGAATCTGGCACCCCGACCAGGACTAGAACCTGGGGTGCCAGCGCCGCAGGTGGAGGATTAGCCAAGTGAGCTGCAGCGCCAGCTTAAATAACTTTTTATTACATTATATTGTTATAGTTATTTTTATTGTTGTTGTTAATCTCTTACTGTGCCATAAACTGCACTTTATCATAGGTATGTATAAGTAGGAAAACCCACAATGTATAGGACTCAGTACTAGTCACATTTCCAGGCATCCACTGAGAAGTTTGGGATGTAACCCCTGTGGATAAAGGGGATCACTGAAACACAGAAAGAGTGCTGAGCACCATGCCTGGACATAGCAACTGCCCTTTGCATATTGATTATATATCATTTCATCTCCAAGGTAAGGCAGCACCGCTCAAAACAAGGAAGCAGGAGGAGTGCAGTAGATTTCTACTTTCACCTGCCCATATCTCTGTCCTCCTCCTCCTGGGAACCCCATTATTTTTTCTCTTAATGGATAAGTTTTCACTTGTGTTGGATGGGACCTGTTGCCTTTCTGTTTTCGGCCATGAAGGTAGAAATAAGTCTCGGGCTTCACCAAACCTCCCATCCTGTCCCAACCATGATGACAGGTACAGGAATGAATACGTGATTCAACCTGCCACCATTCTGAGCCCTCCCAGAGATGTTTTTTTTCTTTTGGTTGGATGTTTTGTAAAAGATTCTTTCAGCATGAAGCTTGTAGGGTGTGAATTTTATGTACATGGCAGGCAGCTGCTGTGATATTGGTCAGGGTTCACTCAGAAAAGCAGAAACTTTAGAGGACTCGTAATACCAGGGATTTATTACAAGAATTTGGTCTTTTGCAATTGTAAGAGCTGGTTCAACAGTCTGTGTGTGTCTGCTCATGCTGTGTCTAGTTGAGGAAAGTGACATCTGTAGGGCAGGCCACGGAAGGGAAGATGGACATGAAGCAGGGAAGCAAGGCTCTACTGAAATCGGCAAGAATGGGCTGGAAGGCGGAGGTGGGGATCCCCACCGGCCTCTCCACACCTCTGAGCCCCCCGCTTCAATGCTGGAAGGCAGTTTCAGGAGAAGCTGGCATCCTTCATCACAGGGCTTGGCTCAGGGGTCACAGCAGGTGGAGGAGGATCCGGTCAGAGGCAGAGACGCTCTGAGCCCAACGCCAGGCAGTGAGTAAACAGATGAGTGACAGCATGAGCCACCACCATAGCCACTCAGCTCCTGCGCAGTTCAGATTTACTTCCCCTGCTAAATCTCTTGTATAAATCGTCTCTGTGGCCCACCAACCCAGAGCCAGGCAGAGAAGTGAATTCTGGGAAATGCAGTTCTGGCTTAGCTATGTGGCCCTAACACACCTACCATGTCGGCTGTATGAAGAGAACTCAGTCAACAGATGGGCAGGCAGCAAGAGCCCCGACGACATCATTTGATGACACCCACAACTCCAAAGCTGTAACTATCCCTAGAATTCCTTGGTCATGGGAGCCATTTGGCTTGTCCTGGTTTGAAGCAGGTTTCCAACTCTCAAAATCAAAGTGTCTGAGGAACAGAAATTCAGGTAAGGAGATGGGAGCTAGTTCAACATCCAGTGGAAATTTAGGTAAAGAGTTGTGCTAGAATTCCAATAAAAAAAACCTAGTTTTGGCATGGCAATGAGGTGCCAACTACAAAGTCCTTGGATACCAGGAAATGAGTATAACACAGCATTTTCAGTTTTGATGGGTATAGAACTTGCTAAAAACTGGTGGGAAAGCAGTATATGTACAAAATCCTACTAACGCCTGCTAGGAACTCATCACCTAAGAAGCAGATGTAATCTTTGAAGTGACACACAGTAAGAAGTCAGAGGGATGTCCAGACAGGACTCACTGGTGGCTGGCCAGTGACTCGGGCCCCATGTCTCAAACTTTGCTGTGCTGCTCTGCAGGTCAAGCTACCTCATCTGGTCAGCACGCAGGTAACCCATCAGCTTTAGGGGTGCTTGTCTCCTCACCACACTTTCATCAAGAGACTGATAAATAAGCCAAATAAATTAATTTACAAGTCAGAACTAAAATTCTCCCTCCCTTGTTATAGGTACATCTTTCCAGGCACAGCTTCCTCAGTATCAAATGAAGCCTCAGAGCCGTTTCTGGGGGGGAGCATGGGGTGGTTTGAGGGACATTTTACTCTAAGCTCCAGGCCAGCCTGGCGCAAGACCTTCCTTACCCCCAAAATAGACAGAATGCTAGCCAGCGTCTCCAACTGCCAGACTGCAAGGTTCTTTTTCTTAGAGGGTAAGTGGGATCCTGTTCTGTTCTCAAAACACTCTGTGATTTTTAAAAATTAATTTATTGAAATATGGAATTGGAGAGAAACAGAGATCTTCCATCACCTGGTTCACCCCCAAAATGGCCAGAACAACCTGAGCTGGGCCAGACTGAAGCCAGAAGCTTCTTCTGGGTCTCCCATGTGGGTACAGGGGCCCAAGCACTTGGGCCATCCTCTGCTGCTTTCCCAGGCACATTAGCAAGGAGCTGGATCAGAAGCGGAGCAGCGTGGATTCAAACTGGCACCCATACAGAATGTGGGAGCTACAGGTGGAGGCTTAACCTTCTACAACACAGTACTGGCCCCTAGATGCTATTTTCTAATTATACAACCTAAGCCTGCATTACTTTTTTGGAAGACCATCCCTCACTGTGCACTGAGCCTGCCCCTGGCAACTTTTCCCCCCGTGCTGTATGTATTAATCCAACTGCTCTCCTCACCTACTTTCCTTTGATGGATGCTTTTCACGGTTTTATTTTCTTCCTCCAATATCACAAGCAATCAACGCAGCCTGCAGAAAATTTAGAATACCACACCAAATTGTTTTTTCTCTAACTACTTCTATTCTCAGAGAGTGACTTTCTCAAAGCCCAGGAGACTACAGTCTATCAACCTCAGAAAGAAGAGCATGCTGGGTTGACAGGACACATCTCAAACACATCCACTGCTCCATCTTGGATCCTCCCCAGGCTGGTGTCCACATCTTCACCTCCCACCAGTGGCCACAGTCTTTAGGAACTTAATCCTTCCAGATTTTACTTGTGTGTGTGGCCTTCACAGCAACCTGAGTGCTCAGTGAAAATGTAGAGGCCGGTGTTGTGATGTTGCAGATAAAGCTGCTGCCTGCGATGCTGGCATCCCATATGGGTGGCCAGCCTGAGTTGCGGCAGTTCCACTTCCAATCCAACTCCCTGCTGATGGCCTGGGAAAAGCAGCAGAAGATGACCCAGGTGTTTGTGCCCGTCACCCACATGGGCGTCCTAGATGAAGCTCCTGGCTTCTGGCTTCAGCCTGGCCCAGCCCCATTGTAGTCATTTGGAGAGTGAACCAGTGGACAGAAGATTTCTGAGTCTCTTTCTCTGTAACTCTTACAAAACAAATCTTAAAAAAGAGAATATACATCAGATGGAACTACTCCACTGATTAAGGCCCCACAAGTCTTCTGCCTCATGACTAGAATACAACGCAATGCCTTATAAGGACAAAGCTTCATATGCTCTTCCTCTTCCTCATCCTCCCAAATCATCACTGTCCAGCCCCTGGGAGCCTCCCTCCGACTCTCAAGCTTGCCTGGCTGTCCCCACTGCTCTGTCCCTCTTCTGGCTGGCTACTCCTCACTCAGGTCTGATTTAAAGTCACCACCACAGAGAAGCCATTCCTTTTCTATCTCAAAGAGTCTACTTCCACCTCGTCCCCACTATTTTATGTCCCTTTTTTCTATGTTATTTTTCTTTAAATCATTTACTAATATCAGAAAATACCTGATTTCTGGGTTTATTGTATCTCCCTGCTCCCTACTAAGAATATCAACTCCCTTAGGGCAGGGTATTATATAGGGATTTTATTGGTTTCCCAGGGGCCTAGGGGCAGTAAAGAGACCACTTATCCTGTCCTGGTTTCTTTTAGTCCTGTCCTCACCTATGTAAAGTCATTGCTATGATTAGAATGCATCCCCCAAAAGTTCATGTGTTGGCAAGTTAACCCCCAAACTCATATGTTAATGGTATTTGGAGGTGGAACCCTTGGGAGGTGATCTGGATTAGCTGAGGTCATGAGGGTTGGGGCCCCCTTGATGGCATTGGTGGCTTCATAAGAAGCCCAGGAGAGGCCCACGCCAGCAGGTTTGCACGGGCTCACCAGGGCAGGCCCTCCGCCATGTCACCACGCACCACAGTGGCCTCACGAGGTGCCAAGCATATCCCCATGCCGCGCTCCTGGCCCTTCCAGGCTTCAAGACAGTAAAAACTACGTTTATTTTCTTGCATGTTACCCAGTCTCAAGTACTCCATTATAGCACCAGTAGAGATAGCTGTCTTCCTTCATTACCCCCTCTGAATGGGCCACTTCGTCCCTGCCAGGTACCCGACTTGGGTTTTTCACTTGACACCAGTGACAAGGAAAGCAGTAGCTGCACTGAGCATGGGCGCTGAATCACGGCAGGCCAGGCCTCTCTCTGGTCTTCAGTCTAAACAAGTGGGTGGTTACCACCCCACTGATCAGTGAAGGCCTTTTCATTTCCTTCCTGTGTCTGGCACCCTGCAGTCGCTGGCACGATGAGTTAATGCATCTTGAAAAATGAAGCACTGAATCAGGCCCTTTATTTATAGCTCGTTTTACAAATGTGAATTAAAGTGGGCCAGTCTTATGACACACTCAAATTTATTATCCCCACTTGATGGCTTGGATAGTTAAATACTTCAGTGAATAAACTTAGAATTCATTAAGTCTCATTTTCTCATATTTCATGTATTTGCAATCTACTCTCTTCCTTGGCAGTTTTCAAACAAGAAAATTAAGACTGGCTCTGAAATTTATGGATGTATTCTTCTAATATTCCTTTAATTAGAAACTCATATGTGGCTTCCTAAGCAAGCCACCCGTGGAGATAACTTATGTAATTTGAGCTACCTCATTTTGTGACCACTTCCTAATTCCATTTTTGTCTCCCTTAAGCTCTCATTAGCTCTGAAACGCCATGTAGATAAAGTTCTGTAGAGACACAGCAGGGAGAGCTAAGGTTTCACCTTCAGGTGAACATTAAGATGTGGGAATCATTTAAAGGTTGACTATTCACTGTTGAATATTCACAGAGCAGCATCTGAGAGAGTCTGGAGAACATAGGTTTTCTGTGAGGAAAGGGAATAAACCTTCCCAGACAGAACTTTCTAAAACCATTCTGTCACCACTTGTATCATGTAACGTTAACCTGTTAATTACTGCAGGGACAGAAGAGAGTGAGATACTGGCATGTAGCCAATTGCTATGGCTTGAATAAGAATCTGGGTGTCCCATCAAAGGGCTATGTGTTAAAACTTGGTTGCCAGGGTGGTGCCATTTGGTGGTGGAGGAACCTTCAAGTGGAGGGACCCAGAGGGAGGTCATTAGGCGATTGGGGGCATGCCTTTGGAAGGTGGTTCTATGTGACCTCTTGAGTTTTCATGAGTGTCAGTTCTCATAAAAGCCTAAGTTTGGGCCCAGCCACTCTCTTTGCTTCCTGGTTCTCCCTGTGATCCTTTCTCCAGGACTCTGCCCTGGCCGTCCACTGTCCTCACAGAAGCCAAATCCACAAGGCCCCCTGGTCTTGGACTCAAACCTCCTAAACTGTGAGCTAAATAAGCCTTTTCTTTTCATGAAGTGAGTTGCAGCGGGTATTTTGCTGTAGTGATAAGCCAATAGGGAAAACTGGTACCGAGGAGTGGGAAACATACTCTGTGCCTGAAGATGCGGGAGAGCCTTTGAGATTAGTTTATGAGGAGTGGTTGAGGAGGAGTGGGCTGTGGAAAGCCTAGACTGCTACAAGAGGAACAATAGGGGCAGTTCTGCTGAGGGGCTAAAAACCAGAATGTGGGTAGAAACGTGGGCAGTAGAGGCCTTGCTGAAAAAACCCAGCTGGGAGTTAGGCTGAAGGCCAGCCTTGTTAGATCACAGCAAGGAACCTGGCTTTACTGTGTGTATGTCCCAAGAATGTAAACACGGTGGATGAGTTTATTTGGTAGAAGAGATTTCAAGGCAGTGACGTGTAAATGCCGCAACATGGGTATTATTGGCCACTTTGCGTCAGTGAGAATCAGCAACAAAAAGGAGCAGAGTGGAATGATTTGGAAAATGTGCAGCTTGGCCAGAGAAGGAGCAAAGACAAGGTGTTTTCGGGATAGGAGAGCGCCATGGGGAAATGGCTCATTAAACAGATGAATGTAGGAGGAAGGGAGCTGTGCGCTACTGACAATGGTGAGGTAGCTGGGTAGATGTTAGCCTGTGTGTGTAAGAGGGGCTGAAGAAAATGGGAAGGAAATGAGAATTTCAAAGAAAATGAATTTTTGTGCAATGGAACAAGGAGACAAGCCCTGCAAGTAGACCAGCAAGTACACCTAAAGTCACTGCTCTTGTTCAATAATCCCATTAGATGGGATTCAGGCCTCTCCCTGGGGGCAGCTCAGGGGAATCCCCCTGCCATGCACCAAAGGGGCTACGAGGTCTGACAACACTGAGCTGAAAAGGGCCTCAGAGGATTTTCAGGAATTCCACATCCAGAAATCCATCCCCTCGGACAATTTCCCAGAAGAGGGAGGAGGGGGAAGAACTGAGGGACCACACTTATGTATCCATAAAAACTGCAGTCTGAACACAGACCATGCGCTAGCCCTTTCCTGAGATGCCTGCCTGCTCTATCAGGTGTGTCTCTTCTTTAAACCTGGCTACCTCGTTTATCACTGCTCTGTTTCTCCTCTGAGTTCTCCCCTGTGCGAAGACAAGAGCCCCTGAGCAGCCCTCTCTGACAGCAGCAAGACCACGGGAAAACGACCCCAGTGGTCCCTGAGGCCACTGCTCCCATCTCAGGCCCAGAGACTGAGAGGTACAAACTTGGGCTCAGGTCTCTCTGCTCTCAGAGCCAGCTCCAGAGTCAGGCTTGCCGGGGAAGGGCTCTGAGCCCACGGGAGCTGGGGCTCCAGCAGACCTTGGCATTGTCCATGTGATTCTGGTTTTGCAAGTATGCACAAGGAGGGGGTGATGGGTTCATGGCAGCTTCCCTTGAGATTTGAGAGGAAAGCCTGAGGGGCCAAGTAAATACCCCGGTTGCAGCATCGACAGAACTTAGGTTTTCCAAGCAGCCCCAGTGAGTGTGCTTAAAATCAGAACTCACTTCAAGGTCAGCCACTCGTGCTGGGTTCTGCTTCTGTGGTGGGACTGAGGAGCCAGAGCTGCCCAGCTTTCAAAGCCAAACACTTTTGGCTTGAAACTTACTAAGGAGAAGTCAGTGAACAGGTGTTGGTGCACCTCCTGTAGTATGCAAGTTTTGGAGGCTGGAGACACCACCCTGACCAGCTAGTGAATGCTTCCCTGAGGTGTGCTGGGGGCTGGGCACAGTTCTCAGTGTTTTGTCTATATTCACTCCACTTAATCTGCACAGGGCCCTGTGAAGTAGCTGCTCTTATCATCCCCAATCTACAGATGGGGAAACTGAGGTTCCGAGAAGTTAACGTGCTTGTCTTAGTCCATCTTCCCTTGATATAACAGAATATGTGAGACTTGGTCTTTATAATGAAATGTGCTTCTTGAAGTTCTAGAAACTGGGAGGTCCAAGGCTGAGAGGCGAGGACTTTCTTACTAGTGGACACTCTCTGGGGCGCCCAAGGTGGTGCCAGGCATCATATGGTGAGATTGTCACATCCAAGGGACAGAACCAAACTGGCTTTTTAAAAAAAAAAAATTATTTATTTATTTGAAAGCCAGAGTTACACAGAGAGAGGAGAGGCAGAGAGAGAGGTCTTCCATCTCATGGTTCACTCCCCAATTGGCTGCAATGGCCAAAGCTGTGCCAATCTGAAGCCAGGAGCCAGGAGCTTCTTCTGGGTCTCTCTGGCGGGTGCAGGGACCCAAGCACTTGGGCCATCCTCTACTGCTTTCCCAGGTCACAGCACAGAGCTGGATCGGAGGAGGAGCAGCTGGGACTAGAACCGGAGCCCATATGGGATGCCAGCGCTTCAGGCCATGGTGTTAACCTGCTGTGCCACAGCACCGGCCCCCAAACTGGCTTTTATAACAGGATCACTCTCAAAAATAACTCATAACTTGCACTGCCAAAGAACACTCAGCAAAGTGAAGAGGCAACCGATAGAATGAGAGAAATTTTTGCAAACTATGCAACTGATAAAGGATTAATAACCAGAGATCAAGCAACTCAGTAGCAACAAAACAAATAACCCTGTTAAGAAATGGACAAAGGACTTAGGTATTTTTCAGAAGAGGAAATCCTAATGGCCAACAAAACAATGAAAAAATGCTCAAGATCTCTAGCCATCAGGGAAATGCAAATCAAAACCACAATGAAGTTTCACTTCACCCGGGTTAGAATGGCTTTCATACAGAAATCAACAAACAACAAATGCTGGCAAGGATGTGAGGAAAAAGGTACCCTAATGCATTGTTGGTGGGAACGTAAACTGGTAAAGCCACTATGGAAGACAATTGGGAGATACCTCAGAAATCTGAATATAGGCCTACCATACGTCCCAGCCATCCCACTCCTGGGAATTTACCCAAGGGAAATGAAATCAGCATATGAAAGAGTTATCTGTACCCCCATGTTTATTGCATCTCAATTCACAGTAGCTAAAATATGGAATGAACTCCATCAACTGAAGACTAGATAAAGAAATTATGGAATATGTACACTATAGAATACTACACAGTGATTAAAAAAATGAAATCCTGTTGTTTGCAACAAAATGCATGAAACTGGAAAATATCATACTTAGTGAAATAAGCCAGTCCCAAAAGGACAAATACCATATGTTCTCCCTGACCTGTGATAGCTAATAGAGCACCTAAAAGGTAATCTATAGAAGTGAAATTGACTCTTTGAGATGCAATGACTGAACAGCCCTTGTCTTGACTGTTGAGGAAGTTTTTTTTATTCTTCTTCATACTATTTGTTGAACTCTTTACTTAGTAGAGAGTTAACTGTACGTATATAAAGTTAATTGAAAGTAGATCTTAATAAAAAATATGACAGGAGAGGGAGGAGCAAGAGGGGTGGGAGCGTGAGTGGGAGGGTGGGTAGGATGGGAAGAATCACTATGTTACTAAAGTTGTATTTATGAAATGCATGAAGTTTGTATTCCTTAAATAAAAGTTTTCTGGGGGAAAATCCATTACCCCACTAACACATTCATGAGGGGCAGAGTCCTCATGTTCCAATTACTTCTTTGTCCTCCACAATGGGGATGAAATGCCAATGAGAGTTTTGGGGGAACATTCAAACTACCGCAGTGCTCACTGTCACATAGCCAGCAGGTAGGAGAAGAGGCTTGGTTCCAACAATGTGACCCAAGTTCCTGTTTTAAAACACTGATTGGTCAGGGTTCTCTAGGGAAGCAGAACAAGTAGGATGTGAGTACACGTGTACGCACACGCAGGAGGTCTTCAAAAAGTTCATGGAGGGCGGGGCGATTGGTGCAGTAGTTAACATACTGCTTGGGACACCTACATCCTATGGAGTGCAGGTTCAAGTCCTGCCTCTACTTCTGATTCCAGCTTCCTGTTACTGCAGACTCTGGGAGGTAGCAGGTGATCATGGCTTCAGTATTTGGATTCCTACCACCCACGTAGGAGACCTGGATTGAGTTTCAGGAATCTGGCTTCAGCCTTGCCCAGCCCAGCTGTTGTAGGCATTTGAATAGTAAACCAAAGAATGGAACATCCTGACTCTCAAGTTAAAAAAAAAAAGTAAATAGAAAGTAAAAAAAAAAATTATCTTGAAAAAAAGTTTGTGAGAAGTGTATATTTTGAAAAAACTATGCATAGTTTCCAAAGTTCTTTTGTACCAAAAATAAACGCATGTTTTAAATCTATTTGCCACAGACATTCTGAATGATTATCAGGGATTCATTATAGGGATTTGGCTCTTTGCAGCTGTAAGAGATGGTTCAATATGGTGCAGGCTCGGCAGGGAGTGAGAGACAAGGAGCTCAGGACTGCCAACCCCAAGCCAAGGGCACTGCTCAGATCCCACCACCTTCCATGCTGGTTCAACACGCTGAGGGCTCAGCACACTTGCTCCTCATCGCAAAGCTAAGCCTCACTTTCCATCAGGCACCAGACACGTTCCTGGAGGTCACCGCTTGCACTGCAGCCACACCTCAAGCCCTTTCTCCTTTGATTTTCAATCAGGCCCTGCCCTAAGCACCAACCTTGCCCTTTAAAAGGCTGACCCCATCCTGGGTGGGGAGCAATTGCCCCTCATGAGGTTGTCGTCACTCAAGTCTGAGTGTCTGCTCTCCTTTGGCCTTTCAATAAATCCTGTTTCTCCGCTCACCTCTCTCTGCATCTCCTGCTTGTATTCTTACAGGCGAGAAGGCAAGAACCTGGACCAAGTCTAGCTGGGAGCCTCTCCGAGGCCAGCCAGGGCTCCTGATTGACACAACAGTCTGTGTGAGGCTGCTCATTCTGTGTCCGGTACAGGAGGCCGATGTGTGCGGGCCAGGCCACTGAGAAAGGCAGACAGATACGAACCAGAGGAAGCAAGCACAGGGGCAAAGGTGAAGTTTCCTCTCTGCTTCCAAAGGGTCTCTGGGGTGAACTGACAATTGACAGAGAGAAAAAACACACACGCAGAGACTCGGGAGCTGGACACAAAGTATGAGACACAACAGGAGGCGAGCTGGTTGAAGCTTGTGCACCTTTCTTCTGAGGACAGTGAGAGGAGCATTGTGACAGTTCTGAGGGAATCGTAAATGATGATTAGAGGAATGGAGCAGACCTGGAGATGGAAGTTAGCTGGTAAGATGGTTCTCTTTGGAATGTGAAGGAAGCTAAAAGCACACACTTTATCTTGTGACAACACCCACCCAGGTGTGGTCACATTGTTTCTTAGTCTTCTCTCCTGATGATGAGATTTCAGCTGTGGGTGGAAGGCAATTGTGTTCCCCCTCATCTGCTTAATGCAGAGATGAGAGAATTCCCGAGAGCACCATCCCTGCACTTAGGGGGGAAAGCAAGACAATGCCAGGGGGACACGGGGTGTCAAATCGCCCATCTCTGGGGTATCCTTTGCTGGACTTCGACACAAGGCTAAACTGAAATCCGCAGGGTCAGACACTGAGGCGAAGGCAGAACAGACTCAAGGTCACCCGACTTCCTACTGGGGGTCCTTCCCATCATGCCATGGCACCTTTGTAAGGAGCCTGGATTTCTTTCTTCCTTTTTTTTCTTTCAAAGAGAGCTTGAAGGCTTCGCTGGGTCTGTGGGAACTAGAAAGCGTCAGCTTCTCCATGGATTCTAGTTAAAAAGTCACCCTTTGTTAGAAATGCAGCCAAGTGTAGAATGGGTATTTTGAGGTTCAGGGGCTGGAGTCATGAGAAACTTCTTGTTTTCCAAATTCCCTGTAATGATGGAGACGCTATTTTAAATGGAACCTAGAATGACATGATTTATGAAAAGAAAGGAAAACCTTGGTGTGTGTCGGAGCCAGGTACCCTTCCCCAGAAAGCACTAATGTGAACTTGTCAGCTGCCGGGTCCTGGTGGTTGTTCAAAGCAAAGGTGGAGCTGTGGTTTTAGAATTTGAGGAAGCTGGGCCAGGCATTGTGGTGCAGCAGGCTGAGCTGCCACTTGGGACATCCCATCCCAACCCACTCTCATCCCAGCCCATCCCATATCAGCGCCGGTTTGCTCTGCTTCTGATCCAGCTCGCTGCTAATGTGCCTGAGAAAGTAGTGGATGATGGCACAAGTACTTGGGTCCCTGCCACCCTATGGAAGACCTGGGTGGTGTTCTTGGCTCCTAACTTCAGCCTGGCCTGGTCCTGGCTGTTGCACTTATTTGGGAAGTGAGTCAATAGATGGAAAATCTCTTCGTCTGTCTCACCTGCTCTCTGTGTCACATGATTATTCAAGTAAATAAATAATAAATCTTAGAAAAAGAGTCCCACTCCCCTAAATGGAACCAACAATTCATCATTAAAAAAAGAAAATAAGAATTTTGGAATTTCAGAATCCATGTTTCAAAATTACATGTCTGACATCTGGACTCATCTAATGTTTACTTCCTTTCTCTCCCAACCCTACAATCTGAGTTTTCCATAAAGATTAGATAAGTCTAAGACCATATAATTCCCAGCCGAGAAAGCACAGGGGTCCTTGGACCCATAGTCTGGGGGATTTAGCAGTGGGTTAGTGGCTGCTGGCTTCTGAGTCAGTCCCAGATGGGTGCAAGTAAAGGAATTACTAAGTGATGGGCGCCACGGCCCCTCCCTCTCCAAGTGCCTTCCTTCCATTCGGTCCTCTGGAATCTGTGCTGCTCCCGATTCAAGCATTCATTCCATCAACATTTATAGATCTACAGCGTGCCGTACACTATAACAGGCATCAGGATTCCAAGATGAAGACAGCACTGAGGCAGGAGAGGCGGACAGCTGGTGTGGTGACAGGGAAAGTGAACCAATGACCTGGGGAGGCAGACCAGGTACGCAGCAAACATTCCTGAAGTAACAAGACACAGGCCCTTCTCATCAGCTATTAAGCACCGAACCCCAGCTATGTCCTTACCCTGGGCAGATAAGCAAAAACGAGTTTCCACCAAATCCAGCGGCTCTCTTGATGGCTTACCAAGCTTTGCTTTAATATAAAAGTAAAAAATACAGCCCTGGGAGGAGACCTAAGATGCTAATGAAACATATGTTGGAACATTTTATCCCAATTGCACCTGTGGGAACAGAGACCTACCTTGAACATGGCCAAGGGCCCTTTCATCAAAGGGTTGCCCCAGCAGCTGAAAAAAAAAAAAACCTGATAGAAGAATCTACCTGAGAGGCTGGTGTTGTGGTGCAGTGGTTTAAGCTGCCCCCTGTGCAGTGGTTTAAGCCGCCATATGAGCCTGGTTCAAGTCCTAGCTGCTCAACTTCTGACGCACCTGAGAAGGCAGCAAATGATGACCCAAGTGCTTGGGCCCCTGCCACCTATGTGGGAGACCCAGATGGAGTTCCAGGCTCCAGGTTTCAGCCTGGCCTAGCACTGGGTGTCAAAGCCATTTGGGAAGTGAGACAGCAAATGGAAGACCTCTCTCTCTCTTCCTTTCTCATTGTAACTCTGAATTGATCTTTCTTAAAGAAAAAAAAAAAAAGGGAAAGGAAAAAAAACCTACCTGGGTACCTGGATGCTGCAGAAGCTCACCTTTCCACCCTGCCTGTGGGGCATGGACTTTTGCTCTGCCTGTCAATCTTTTCTTCCCACTGTCCTAATTTCTCTCTGAGCTGGTGACAAGAACCTGGTCCCCTGGGCCCCTGACATCTGTAATACATGAACCTGTCCGCTGCTCTGTGATGCAACCTACATGTGTTGGAGAGACAAAGCATGGCAGTTCCGTCTGGGCTGGGAGTCCCATGGCATGCCTTCACATTCTGGCTTCACTCTAGCCCACCGTGTGACTTTGGGCAGTTTGGTACATTTTTCTAGAGCTCCTCTGCAAATCATAGACGACGATGATGACAATGGTCAAAGTCGCTGCCATATTGCGTCCTTGCCAAGTTCTAAGGCACTGGCCTCTGCCATGTGCACCACTTCCTTTAGTCCTTACCAAAGCCCTGAGCATTAGTTACTTGTATTGACTGCATTCTATGTTAATAGGAACTTAGGATGATAGGATTAACTTATTTATCAGAAGAGGGGTTGGTGTAGGTAGCCTTGGGCCCTGCCCACGGTGCCCACCTGCATGGCGCTACCTAGTCCTTGGCGCTGAGCCACAGGAGGCACATGGAGAACCAAAGAGGACTACAAGCAATCCAAAGCAAATCACAAAAGCTGACAGTCGGGGTGTATAATTGAACCACCTGCCTCCTGTCAGGGGAACAGCCACCTCCTCATGATGAATGTTGGCCTTCAGAAAGGGTTCTTCCCTTCCCATCCTCATACCGGGGTCCATCAGCAATGATTCCCACCACTGGGAGATCCTGGCAAGGCCATGAAAAGAACCCACTCCCCCGAGCACTAGCCAAGGCTTCGCTCGGGGTGGCTGGCACATGCCACCTGCCCTGGTGTCCAGTCAAAGAACTGGCTGTGGCTGGGTGTGACAGCTCCCTAACCTGACCTGAGGTGCCAACACCACAGCTGGATTGCACTCTGCAAATACAGGCTGCTGTACAGGAGCAGAGAGAGGTGCAGGAGAAGGAGGAAGAGGGAAGGGGGAAGGGAGAAGGGAGGGGAGAAGAGGAGGGGGAAGTGGAGAAAGGCACAAGCAGATAGGAAGCAGAAAAATGCAGAAGTGTGTGCCCCATCCCTGGACCTTTTAACAAAGGTCAGCTGACTGGGGCCAGTGTTGTGTGTTGTGGCTCAGCGGGTTAAGCCTGCTTGCAATGCCAGCCTCCCATATTGGAGGACTAGTTCAAGTTCTAGCTCCTTTGCTTCTGATCCAGCTCCCTACTAATGTGCCAAGGAAAGCAGTGGATGATGGCCCAAGTACTTGAGCCCCTGCCACTCACATGGAGGACCCAGATAGAGTTCCAAACTGCTGCCATTGGCCTGGCCCAGCCCAGGCCTTTTTGTCCATTTGGAGAGTGAACCAGCAGATAGAAGGTCTCCTCCCTGGCCCCATCACTCTGCCTTTCTAATAAATTAATTAAAAATAAAATAAAAATGCCCCAAGGAGGGCAGTGGGCATGCAGACTCCTGCAGGGCTTCAGGCAGGGCCAAGTGCAAGTGCAGGTGGTGGATGAGAGACAGCAGCCGTGCACGCAGTGAGGTTGATTCCCTCCCAGCCCTTGCCCCTGATTTCTAAGTGGCCACATCTCTGCAGGGGGAAGACCCTCCACATCCACTGGACAAGTGGTCCTGACTGGTGCTGGTCTGGGAACTGTTGGGTACCAGCTCAAGGTGACTCAGCATGCCATCATTGTCATGGCTCATGGCACAGAGCAGCTTGGATGTTGCTGCATTTGGACTCGTGGGGTGAGCAACATGCAGCCTGAGCTGTGTGTTACTGCTGCATGATGTGCTACCTATGGACTGACACAGCGGCTATGCGTGTATCCCTGGGGTCACTGAGTCACTGCACCCCTGGGAGCCTCACTTTCTCTGTCTACAAATTGGTAATAAATTTCCCATGTCTAAGGCGTCCGGGCGGATTAAATGAAGCAGTGCATGTTGAATGTGCTCTCAAATAAAGGTCGCTCTTGTCTCTTGAGCATGGGGAACAGAGCCTCTGATTTAGCTGGGAGCAAAGTGTCTCCATGCCACAGCCATCTGTGAAATGCGCCCACTTTCTCAGGCTCGACCCACAACAAGCCAGGCATGTCCCAGCCTGAGGCAGAGGGGCTGGTCCCCAGCCAGGGATGAAGACGGGAAAAGCCATCCCTTTGCCTGGGAACAAGTGGATCGATGGTGAAGGAAAGCCTCGGGTCCTCCAGCACTTTAAAAGCCAATAATAAAATTTAAAATCAATGAAGAAGCTGACAGCAAACCGATGGTGGGGCCAGAGGCCAGGACTGATGTGTCTCGGGGCGGGGAGCAGCAGACAGCCTGGGCGGCGGGGCTTTGGAAGCGGACTCAGAATCAGCACGTAGTGAGCACCCCATGAAGGCCAAGGCGCCTCTGAGCCTGGGATTGGGCACAGACTCCGCCTCCTGGGCCGGCGCCCACCCACTGATGTGGGAAGCACAAACGGGAAATGAGGCTGTCCAGGATTAAGACCTGGACCCCAGTACCATGTGGTTCTACTGAACCCAGGCTTTGGAGGGGTGCAGCCAAAGCTGGGAAATCATATTTTATGGCGCTGATTCTGGATGCATTAGAAAACAGTTGCACAGGCAACGTGGTCTGGCATGGAGAGACCCTGAGTGTTTCTTAGATGAGGGGTTATACAGCTTCATTTATCTGTGCAAACACCGAGTTCAGGGCTGGCAAGAGGGACAGCAGGACAGCAGGTGAACAGACTTTTCGTTAATGG
Source organism: Lepus europaeus (assembly GCF_033115175.1). NCBI lineage: Eukaryota > Metazoa > Chordata > Mammalia > Lagomorpha > Leporidae > Lepus > Lepus europaeus. The sequence goes on from NC_084835.1 coordinate 46,365,334, forward strand.
CTTCAAGCATCAGGCAGATGTGGGCAGGGGTGAATGGGAAGGGAGAGGCTGCAGAAGGGGTGCCAACTCCTGCCTGACTCTACCTGTTCTAAGGGCTCAGTGGGCAGTGGCCTCTGGATGCTGCTGTCCTGATGGGCAATATTCTGAACAAGAAAGTGGCCCGATCAGACTGCTTCAGGAGTTTAGAAACAGATACAGGCACAAAACCTCCACTGGTCCACAGAAGCTGAAGAAAGAGAATGGGGAAGAGACTCAGAGTACAGGAGAAAGACTGGTTTGGAGTGAGGGATGTCAGCGGAACAGACAAACACAGAACAGAGAGACACACGCATGTATATAAATAGACAGACCTTCCAATCGACCAATGGACCTGAACTCTGAAAGCTTTAGATTCTTGGGGGCCTGGCTGTATTTGGCTTTTATCTTTGACTTTCTGTAAGTTTCTATCAGGATTCCTAAGAATAAGCAGTGACCACTAGACCCAGTAGGTGTGACTTTCTGATCTGAACAAGCCCATCAGTTCTAACTACACTGATGGGCAAAACCACAGCAGCCCAAAACAAGAAAGGAGAAATAATGTAAGTGCCGCAGCCCACCTTACCCTTCCCCTTAAGTGTGGGCTTTGCACTTGAGTGTGGAGCAGGAGGATTGACCCGCCTGTCCCTCTAGGGGTCCACTGACTTGGTTTCAGGGCGACAGAAATATGGAGAAAGTAGAGAATCATTAGCAAGTGAACAAATGAACATCCTGTTTCCATTTCTGTTGCCAAGGCTAATCATCTAGTTCAACCGAGGCACCGGGTAAATTGAAGCCACATGGAAGTTAAGTGTGTTGATTTCATGCTCTAACTCTTCAGAGGAAAAACACCCAGACTCAGCCTATGGTTTCAGGAACTGAAGCCAGTAATTAACTCATAAGGACTTAAACTAACAAACAGCTTCCTTTACAAGTGCAGCATCAATCGAACCTTGATTCATGAAGTCACTAATTGGTCTTCCTAGCTTTGCTTTTAGTGTAAGGCCATCAGATAAATAGATACGTCATGTCCTGTCCCTGAATTGCCTCTTTTCTAAAGAGAGAAGACAGAAGAGCAGAAGAGAACCAACATCCAATACAGCAAACCTGGACAAGTGTGGGAGACAGGGTGGGAAGACAGGAACAGCATCAGAAATCAGAAGGGGCTGAAGGTTTCCAAACGAACCAGTCAACTGCAATTAATAACGCTGAACTGTAGGGAGAGGTGACAGCTGGGTAGTCAGGTGCATCCTGCTGGCCTTATATAAAGTTGCTAAGTGACGACCACGTGAATGGTGGCCCCAGGTAGTGTCCACACTTGAACAGCTGGCCAGCTGTGAGCCACAGTCTTCTCTCTGAGGCAGTGGAGCTCTCGCAGGGGCTTCTCTCTGCTAACAAAAGCTAAGCAGTCCCCAGCAACACACACTGCTGTTTTTGTATCAAGTCTAGTCCTGAATGACCTTCATTTGTTAAACTTACAGACCATTGTCCCTTTCCTGCTGAAGAGGCCCAACACATGCCACTGAAAAACACGTCACTTTAAGCGTCAAGATTTTTTTTTTTATCTGAAGTCAATTGACAATCAACAGAGTTCTTGGATTTTCCGATTTCAAAGCTTATTACAAAGCTACAGTTAACAAGACAGCTCGGTGCTGGCATGAGGACAGATACATAGGCCAACGGGATAGAACAGAATGTCTAGAAAGAAGCCCTGGTGTCTATGGTAAATTGATTTTTGCTGTTGTTGTTGGGATCACTTTTGGTCAATTGCTTTTTGACAAACTTTTCCCTAATTAAATGAAGGAGAGAATGGTCTTGTCAAAAAATAGAGCAAAACAATGAAGCTGGGACTTTCAAATGAAAAATTCATTGCAAGTGGATCACAAACCTAAATGTAACAGCCAAAGCTACACAATTTTTAGAAGGAAATATAGGAGGAAATCTTCATGACCTTAGGTTAAGCAAAGGCTTTGTAGATATGACACCAAAAGCCTAGGTGACACAAGAAAAATAAATTGAACTTCAACAAAAGTTAAAAACTTCCCTGTTTCAAAAAACATGATCAAGAAAGTGAAAAGATAACTCACAAAAAAAGCAAAGAAAATATTTGCAAATCATATCAAATAAAGGACTTATATCCAAAATATATAACAATTACTTACAATTGATAATAAAAAAATAAATGAGGGGCTGGTGCTATGCATAGTAAGGTAAGCCTTTGGCCGGTGCCGTGGCTTAACAGGCTAATCCTCCGCCTTGCGGTGCCGGCACACCGGGTTCTAGTCCCAGTTGGGGCGCCGGATTCTATCCCGGTTGCCTCTCTAACAGGCCAGCTCTCTGCTATGGCCCAGGAAGGCAGTGGAGGATGACCCAAGTGCTTGGGCCCTGCACCCGCATGGGAGACCAGGAGAAGCACCTGGCTCCTGGCTTCGGATCAGTGAAATGAGCCGGCCGCAGCAGCCATTGGAGGGTGAACCAACGGCAAAAAGGAAGACCTTTCTGTCTCTCTCTCTCTCTCACTATCCACTCTGCCTATCAAAAAAAAGAAAAAAAAAATGGTAAGCCTCTGTCTGCAGTGCCAGCATCCCATATGGCTGCTGATTCGTGTCCCAGCTGCTCCTCTTCTGATCCAGGTCTCTGCTACGGCCTGAGAGAACAGTGGAGGATAGCCCAAGTGCTTGGGCCCCTGTACCTACATGGGAGACCCAGCTGACTGTTCTGGGGAGTGTGAAGAAATCCCACACTATCCCGTCCCATCTCAAATAGGGTGTGAATGATCCCTTTGTCCAGCGTGCCCTCCCTATAAATACTACCCATCTGTCAGTCACCTGGTGCCAACAGGGTTATCAGATCAGCTGTCATGGCATTTCGGGGCTGGTGTCCAAATGACCCTTACACAGTAACCTTATGCTGTTCATCACAGTGTCTGTGTCATTCTCCTCACTTCATCTCATCACACAGGCGCTGTCATATTCCCCCATCACAGGAAAGGTGAATACAGCATAGCGAGAAATGTTAAAACAGAGATCACACTCACATTACTTTTATTGTAGTATAGCTATAAATAGTCTATTTTATTATGATTTTTAATCATCTTTTACCATGGCCAAATGTACAAATTAAACTTTATCATGGGAATGTATGTGTAGGAAAAAAATATTATCTATAGGATTTGGTCCTCTGTGCAGGTTCAATCATCCACTGGGGGTGGCAAAGAGGGGAACTACAGTACATATAAAATAATTCATCTGCACAGGTGTGCATGACTATGGGCAGAAATACCTAGAAGGTACCTTGGGAAGGTGTGCCCAGAACAGGGAAGTCATTGCTAGGGAGGAGGGGAGAGGGGCCAGAGCATAGGTGAAGGGGTCTTTGGTCATTTGTTTACTTCTGCATTATTTCTCTGCTCTTCAGTAAGCATGGGAACCCACATTACCTGTGTAACAGAATAATATTTTGGAGGAAAATAAAAGTCCCAACAAGTGGTGTACAAGGAATCGTCTGCATTTGGCATGAATATTAAGAGAGAGGAGTCATCACTGCCAAGATGAAGGCAGGAGTTCATGGGCAGGTGTTTCTTGATGTGGAGCTGGGAGGTTGAGTACGTCTGGCCCAGGAAGGAGAAGACGTGGACCTTCAGATGGGCCGGGGGCAGTGTTGTGACAAGTCTGGTATTGCCCAGGCCTCAGTGTTTATAGCTCATTCATTAACCAGCATGTTTTCACCTGGGATCTTTTCCAGTGGGGAAACTGCAGACAGATCTGTCAGTATCAGATAGGATTTAACAAAAGAAATGAAGGAGAGAGAGAGACAAAGAGAGAAAGGCCAAAACCAAGAAGGTGAAACTCCGGTGTCTGAGAATCAGACCTGTTAAGTAATGATGTAAAGAGCTGAAAGTTCTAGAACCCCCTGGATTCTATGCAGTTTAGTCTCCCCCCCCCCCCCCCGAGACACGGATGCTCTCAGAGCAGCTAGAATGGTGCTGCCTTTTCCTTACTAATTCTATTTTCTGCATCGTTGTCCAACCAGACTTCATAATTGGGGAAAAGCGTGTTCCAGAACAGTCTGTAACCTGGTGCCATGGCTTCCTGTACAAAGAACAGATGCTTAAAGATGGAAGCATGCATTTGGTGTGAACCCCTGGACCGCTCTTAGCTTGATTTTTGGAGTGGTTCAAGCTCAAGCTTGCTGCTAGCTTTGGCCTCCAACCTTCATGAAAAGCTCAGTTTTGCCTCTGAAGCATCTGAAGCAGAACATCTGACCAAGTCTATTGTGTCTGTATATTAGGTCCTAAAGCAGGAGGTATAATCTAAGCCAGGAACATTCCTATCCAGGGGTTCTGGCAACATTGTATTACTTTCCTTGCACCCTTGTGGGGGGAGTGAAATAAATTAAAAATTAAGAGGCCTTGGGTAGAAGAATAAGATGGCAATTAACCCCTCAAATTCTCTGTTTTGAAGCAAGGAAAACATTTATAAAATAGCATCAGCTAGTGGCACCAAAATATTTTCAATAAACTTTGTCTACCTCCCAGTATGGACTTACTGGAGTCACAATATTGCCCTAAATTAATTTATGGGTCTCCAAAGTCCACTGAACTAGGAATTTGGCCAATATGTCTGTTCATCCCTTTCAATTTAAAATTAAATTAAATCTTTGATTGTTTGCCTGAATTAATTGTTCAGCTTGCAAAAAAACCAATCAAACTTAAGTTATAAGTAGTTCCAGCTGTGGGGTGTCCTCCCCCCCCCCCCAGCAGCAGAGAAAAGTTAATTTTAAAATATAATCATTTCATAAACAGGACTGGGAGATGCTTTGGTTTCCTTTCAGAGATGAAAGCATTACTGAATAGTCATCCTTGAACCTGGACTACAGTTCTTCCTCGAAACCCAACAGTTGACACAGACATAGACAACATAAATAGGTCACGGTCTGCCTCAAGGACAGTGCTGCCAACCTTGAATAGATATTAAGGCCCTTTGATCAAAGGGAAAGACAAGCAAACTACCCAGCATTATACCCAGTGCTTGGTTTTAACCCAGGGGTTTGCCACAGTCTGATATTATCACTCTGCAACGTATTTATACTACCTTGGCCTCTGACAAGTCCAAATGTAGTCAGCAGGATTGCAAAAATTCATTCTTCCATGTCTTAGCTGCTGTCACTTTCCCCTTTCATGCAAATGAATACAAAAGAAATCCCTTTCAAGTTGTTAATACGAGATACTATCTCAACTTTCATGGCCGAAGGTCTCACCGTCCTATCTCTATGAAACATGCTCCAACTTAAAATAAATATTGGAAGTTACTTGAGTGAAAATAACTACCTTTCATAAATATGGCCGGAACAAAGTTGTTAAACCATCAGTTAATCTTGATATTCAAGGCAAATGAAAGGAAAAGAGAGGACTTGCAGATAAATTACTTTCTCCATAGCCAGAAGCAACGTGTATACAATAAAGCACATCCTCCTCAAATAATAAGAATAAATCTATCTCATTTTCCCCCTTGTATACTGTGCTTATTAAACTACAGCCTTTGTCGACAAGCTCTCTATTCTAATATAAACAGTACAACGACAAGCACAATTCTTCTTGCTCATGGTTAATATATTTGAAGAATCAACTCTGAATCATTTAGGCAAATCATTCCAGTATATTCATAGTGAGGACAAATTTTCATCCTCTTATCTGAATTATAAACAGGCTTTCACTTCCATTACCCTAAATAACTACAGGGACTTTCACCTCAAAGTTATTTCTAACACAAGAAAATTGCACAATGACATGTGTTTATCTTTTTAATTCCTAAAGGCTGAAAATACAAAATAGACATTTGGGATGCTAACAGGACACAGAAAATCTACCGACCAGCCATGGGAAACAGCACAGGCTTAGGGGCCCAAGCAGCTGGGGGGAACTGGAGTGTACATGCGTGCGTAGGTGCTGGAAGCAGGCAAACAGGTAAAGAAAGCCAATGCTTGGAATAGAGGTGGGTTCCAGTTTATAACAGATGTGGTCACAGGTGAGATTTGACTTTGGACCTGCTAAACAAACTATCCATATAAACAAGACATGAGAATATTGACTTGCCTCAAACAACAAGCTGGAGCCAGCAGCACACAGAACAGGATGGACACAACTTCCAGGTAGGAGCCCTAGCCTAGCAATAGTGAGCACTGGCATAGCACTTAAAAAGAGGAGCTCTTTCCCACTGTAATTTTATTTTTTTATTTGAGAGGCAGAAAGACAGAGATAGACAAACAGAGGGCTCCCATCTGTTGGGTTCATTCCTCAAGTGCCTGCAATGACCATGAATGGGCCAGGCCAAAGCCAGGAGCTGGGAACCCAATCCAGGTTTCCCACCCAGTTTCCCGGGTAGCAGGATCTGAGTCACTAGAGCCATCAGCACTGGCTCTCAGGGTCTGCACTGGCAGGAAGCTGGGATTGGAAGTCAGAGCTGAGTGCTGAACCGAGAAACTCTGATATGGACATGGACATCCTAACTGGCATCTTAACCACCCCCTCCTAAGAAATCTGATTTGATTCAGCTCCCCACATCCACACTGGGAAAAAAGTTGCTTTTTATTTATTTATTTATTTATTTATTGACAGGCAGAGTGGACAGTGAGAGAGAGAGACAGAGAGAAAGGTCTTCCTTCCTTTCGCCATTGGTTCACCCTCCAATGGCTGCCGTGGCCAGCGCGCTGTGGCGGGCGCACCGTGCTGATCCGAAGGCAGGAGCCAGGTGCTTCTCCTGGTCTCCCATGGGGTGCAGGGCCCAAGCACTTGGGCCATCCTCCACTGCACTCCCAGGCCATAGCAGAGAGCTGGCCTGGAAGAGGGGCAACCGGGATAGAATCTGGCGCCCCAACCGGGACTAGAACCCGGTGTGCTGGCGCCACAAGGCGGAGGATTAGCCTATTGAGCCACGGCGCTGGCCGTTTTTGTTTGTTTGTTTGTTTTAAGGAACTGTTTTCATTTTACGGGTGAGCCAGTACATAATGCATTAAAGACAGGCGCCCAGATGTTTGAACCCCAAATCCACTCCACCAACTTTTGACTCAACAGCATCCTGTGTTTCCCTATTTGTAAAGTGGGAATAAAAGCATCTTGTGCAGGGTTCTCATGGAGATCTAATGAGGCCCATTATCTGATGGGTGTCAGTTACGATGCTTTGGGCTGTAAACTAAAAGAACAACGCAATCTTGCATGGCCTGAAATTAAAGCAATTTATGGGCTCCTGGGCCTGGAAAGTCCATCTTGGGGGAGGGGGGAGAGGGAGAAGGGTGGGATTGTAAGACTGGGCTGATGTGCAGGTCCCTGGCGAGCCAGTGCTCAGGGATTCTCTTGACTCTGCCTTCCTCTGCGCACTGGCTTTGTGCCCACATGGAGCAGAGATGACTGTCTGCACAGCTCCTTCTCCACGGTGAGGTGAGAAGACAGTCTCCTCCTCCCAAGCATCCGCCTCATTCCTGCACTCCGCTGTGCTGGCTGAACAGCTCCACCACAGTGATGAGTGTGGAGCATGACAAGGAATGTGGCTGCTACCCCACGTGACAGTGTAGGGACAGATAGCGTAGAAGCTGCCAGGATGTGGAAACTCCAGCACACCACCGGGTATCAGGGTATGTGTCATCCTTTTCCATGTACAAAGGAGGTTCCATAGTTGACACTACTTGAGAGCCTCCTTCTGTTTATTAGATGTAAATTATCATAGCAGCTAACATTTTCTGAGCACTTACCATGAGCCTAGGCATTTAATAAGTACTTCATTTATATTGTCTCGGGCAATCTAGTATTATTCATTGAGGTAGGAAGCATTATTCTTTTCTTAGAGATAAAGAAACTGGGCCATAAAGATTCAAAAGTTACCAAATCAAAATCTGGTCTACGTAAAAAGAAAGCAGAGGGGCCAGTGCTGTGGCATAACAGGCTAAGCCTCTGCCTTTGGTGCTGGCATGCCATGTGGGTGCCGATTTGTGTCTGGCTGCTCCTCTTCTGATCCGGCTCTCTGCTACAGCCTGGAAAAGCAGTGGAGGATGGCCCAAGTGCCCAGGGTCCCCTGCACCTGCATGGGAGACCCCAAAGAAGCTCCTGGCTCCTGGCTTTGGATTGGCTCAGCCCAGGCCACTGTGGCCATTTGGGGAGTGAACCAGCAGATGGAACGCCTTTCTGTCTCTACTTCTCTCTCTCTCTCCTTGTAAAGCTACCTCTTAAATAAATATATAAACCTTAAAAAAAAAAAATTAAGAAAGCAGAGTGGCATATGTCTCTAAGAGGATTTTATGGTTCCTTTGCTTCATTTTCCCGCACTGGTCAGTTTAGAGCCCTATACCCCGCCACTCCATGCTGCATCGCTGGCACTGTACTTAGGAACAATCCATTCCAGGAGGTGCTACTCCCAAGTGTATCACCAAGGGAAAAAGAAAAGTCATCTGCAGAAAGACGAAGTTTGGGGAACAAGCCACACATTCTCAGCCAGCCCTTATCACCCAACTCAAACTCTGGGGCTCAGTTGACAGCAAGAAGGGGAGCCTCCTATGGCAATGCCAGGACATGACCTTGGCCCACCTGCTCCCACTCACCTCACCACTGTGCCCACCAGCCTTGTTAGCCTTCGCTATGTCCTCCCACCAGGACAAACGTTCTCCCCTCTTGCACCTGCTGCTGCAGTACCTTTCTCTTTTCCCACCTTCAGCCTCAGCTCAAACACCCCCCATTAGAGAGCAAAGTCTCCCTTCTGTATGATACAGCATCGCCTTCCATGTTCTATGCTGCCTTCATTTTTGTGGTTGTTTTTGCGTCAGATTTAGCACAGTTCTTCACATCACTTGTCTACTTTTATTCCTTCACTACCATGTAAACACCTTAACAAAGGGCCTTAGGTCTTTTCACTTCACTGTCCCCAGCACCTGGAACAGTGGCTGGCTTCATCTGCTTGGGGCTCACTAAAGGAGAGCAAATGAATACGCACGTGTGAATTATGTCCTGCCTCTTAGAGAGTCACAACATCCAGCCAAAGGCCCTGAGAAACTATGATTATGAGTCTCAGGATCTTTGGTGCCCAAATCTGACCATTTAACCCTTTTAGTCGGGGGAAAAAAAAAAAAAAAACAACACATTGCTGATACTCTAATGAATTAAGGTTTGTGGGAAATCCCTTTGGGAAATCCTGATCTGCTCTCTTCCCATTTTACAGGTGAGGAAACAGCCTTGGAGGAGTCCCAGGGGTGCACAGTGAGTCTGTGGCCCCCAGGGCAGAGGCCGGTTGTCTGCTCCCTATTCAGGATCCCTGGCTCCAGCTCCTCCTCAGGCTTCATGGAGGGGGTTGAGGATATCGGACACACCAGGCAATAAGTCTATGGATGAGTGCTAAGTGGCCAGAAGCTCCGGTGAAACTTTTACAGGAGATACGGCCCTTGAAGAGCTGCTCATCGATTCCTCCCCTGGGGCTCACAGGGGGATCTGCGCTCCCCGCCAGTCTGGGTTTCACTGCCCTTTGCTGCTTGCCGATTCTGTTCTCACCATTTTGAGTCATTTATTTGTTATTCCTTGGCACTTCTTTTGGACTTGTATCAAATGGAACACAGCCCTCTTTGTGAACCAAAGAAATGCTCTACAGCATCTCTGGCAGAAAATGAAGTGGCTGTGCTGAGAGGGCTGGATAGAGTGGCAGGTGAGTGGCAGGTGAGTGGCAGGTGACACCGGGCCTGTCACAGCCCTGTCACTGGGTTTTGACTGAAAGCCGTCTCTCCCCGGGTGCTGCTCCTTACCTCCTTCACCCCAAGTGGATGCTGTTCCCTTTCCCTGAAGAGCAGCTCTCATCAAGGGCTCGTGGCTTTCTTGCCCGAAACATTGCTGACGCCGCCACCGACTCCCCACACACCTACTACTCCCTCCTGGCCTTGGTTTCCTCCACACTTCCTATGCTCCCTGGCTCCTATTCCTCTCTATTCCCACCTCTAAATTCAGGCGGCTCTCTCTTTTGTGTTTTCCCCAGGGATCTATTTTGTGGCGCAGGGCTGGCTCTAAAGACCCTCTTAGCTGCTGGTGACCCACAGGTTGCTCTTTGCAGCTGTGTGTCCCCACAAAAAAGACAAGCAGAAAAAGCTGCAGAGCGGCAGAACCGGAACAGGGATTGCCTTGGCTCAGTTACGTTCCCTTGAGCAATTTCTTAGGACATTTTTGTGCTTTGGTTTCCTTAACCATGACCGGGGTGGTGAGTACCAACCTCCTAGGGCTGTTGTGAGGCTCAAATAAACTTCTCTCAAATGCAGTGCATAAGTAGGAAGCAGGAGTTAGTGAGGGCAGCCAGGGAACAGCCCATAGAAACACAACACACCAAAGTCCGGGTTTCCCCACCCTCACTCCACTGCTGCCTTTAGGGTTGCCACAGTTGTCTAAAACCACCTGCTGGACATGTAAGGTGCCAGAGGCCCAGAGCCACCCTTGCGAAAGGGGGAAGGGGTTGCTCACAATGCCAGCATTCCATGTGGGGCTCCGGTTCAAGTCCCAGCTGCTCCACTTCCGAGCCAGCTCCCTGCTGACGCACCTGGGAAAGCAGTGAAGGATGGCCTGGGTCCTTGGCAACCCCGAAGACTCAGAGGAGGCTGGCCTAGCCCGGCTGTTGCAACCATCTGGGGAGTGAACCAGTGGATGGAAGATCTCTGTTGCTCCCTCTCAGCATAACTCTGCCTTTCAAAAGAATAAAATAGATCTATTTAAAAAACAAAAAGCCTGAGGAGGGGAGGGCTAAGGGACAAGGATTCCAGGGTATGCTGGAGGGCCGATGTGGGGCCACAGGGGAGATCAAGGCAGGCTTCCCAGGGGAGGCCGTCTGAGCTGTTTTAGAGGAAGTGGAAGTGGATCAAGTGGCCCAGGATAGGGGAGAAAAAGGGAGGTAGGAGAGAGAGGGAACTGCAGGCAGAGGGAAGGGAGCGCAGGGCCGGAGGAGCGAGGTGGGCTGGAGCCGGAGCAGTGGAGGACTAACAGTTCCGAAGCTCTGGGCAGCGGGAGCAGTGAGTGGGGGATTGTGGGAGCTCAATGAGGGCAACAGGGAACCATGGAAGAAGGAGGCGGCAGCCTGCGTGGAGGGTGCACGGACTGGGTGGGTGGCGGGCACAATGGGGCTCTGTGAACAGGTCCGCGCACTACCCAATCGGAAGACTAGCTTGTGTTTACCCAGGGCACAGCCTGGGACGGTCAGCGAGGTTAACCCGTCACATGCACCATCTCTCTAAATGCCCTTACCCAACCCTCCAAGACGGCTATGACGAGCCCCTTTTCGGAGGACCACCCAGGCGCCTCACGGCAGAGCCACTACCGCAGCTGCTGGGTCAAGCCAGAGCGCCTCTCCAGCCGGACTTCCGGACTTCACGTTGTCTCGCGAGACTTCACCTCCTTGGTGTCTCGCGAGACCTCACCTCCTCTCACGAGACTTCACCTGGTGTGTGCCTCACAAGCCTGTGTTTCCTAAGGGCCGCGAGCCTCCCTCGTGGCTCAGCGAACGCTGGCGTTTTACTAAGGCTTTCACTAACTGGCCGAGATGTCCGTCGCACCCCGCGGCGCAGTCTCAGGCTCGAGAACCAGCCTGCACCTTGGCGAATCATTCTGAGGGGCCCAGCACATTCCAAGGGTTTCAGCCGCACGCGCGTCCCTGATTCCCGCTCTCAGTGCAGATCGCCGAGACGAGGTGGCAGGCCTTGAGCTCCGCGCGGGCGACTCCTGGCCCCAACCCACAGGGGCAAAGGGCTTCAAGGATGCAGATTCCCAGCCCCGCCCCCCCCTCCCCCCAGGCTACCTGAATCAGGGCCTCTAGACATGGGCCCCAGGATCGCCGCCGTGGAAGCAAGCTCCCCTTAACATCAGTCTACAGCAGACGACGCTTCAGCTCCTGCCTCTCCTGGAAAAGTTGCTTCTGTTTCCCTCTGCAGATCATTTAAAGGCTAAAGGATCTGGGTGCACGAGGTCGGAAGCATAGGATCTCTGCTCACTGCACAGCTTCGGGGCTTGGCTCAGAGCCTCCTGTGCCCAGGGCTTGCTGCTGTCCTGCAGGCCTAGAGACTCTGGTGGCCGAGGTAGAAGCAAAGGTGGCTTGCAAAGCAACTGATCCAGCAGGAAAGGAGATATGAAAATGACTCATAGCTCATTGCCTTCCTCAAGTGCAAAAATCCGTATCTGCAACCTACAAGGTCTCTCTCTGATGGGAGGAGGGTACTTAACAAAAGCGTATGGAAAATGGAATGAAAAGATACGTTGGTGCAAAAACAATGGAAATCCATGCATATGAGGGATCTTCAGAAAGCCCTTGAAAAAATGCATTATGGGACAACCCAGACACAGATGTCACCCTTGTTTTCCACCAACATAAACTCACCTTTTAATGTCATTTTCCGTGGAAAGCACTCTCAGAGCTGCACAGCAGGATGGCTGGGGGCCAGCAGAGCCTCTGAGGACGGGTTTAGGTGTTAGTAAGCCTCATTGCTGCAGGATTTGCTTTGAAAATTAGAATATAAATCGCCTGCCTCAGCAGAAAACACTTTCATGTGGAAGCTAACGAGGAAAACATTGCCTGGACCCGACTCACCAAACACCCAGCCTGGTGACTCGTCTTGAAGAGACGAGGTGCTTTGATCCCTAGCCAAGTTCTGCTCCCCTGGACTTGAATGGAGTCTTCCTGGCCCAGCTCTTCATTTGGGATTGTGATTCGGCATGGTAAGGATGAAGTGGTTTCTTAAAACTTAATACACCGAAGGCCCTGGCATAAGGGCAGAGGCCCAGCGACCTGCTCCAGGTCCAGCCACGTAGGTGCAGATCTGGGTTTGTACGTCCCCTCTTGCCAAGCTGTGGCCTCCCCAGCTGGCAAGGTTCCACAACGTGTCTCTTAGGGAGAGGCCCAAGGAGTGGTTAATGGCTGTTTTTGATCTGAAACCTGGAAAAGCACATCACACGTTCAAAGAGTAAAGTGTGCATAATTACAAGTTTGATCTAAGGTAGGACTCGAGTTAGGGAAATGACTTGCTTGGATAAATATTGGGAGAGGCTTCCTTGGAGAGAACGAGGGGAGTGCTGGCTCCCGGGTCTGGGGTGGAATCCCGGCTTGTCTTTTTGGCCCTGGAGGCGGCCATTCCCCTGCCCCAAGGAAAGAAGACACATCCTCGGCAGAATGTCTGGTCCAGTGTCCACCTGCTGCTTCAGCCTAGTGGTGTAGCCGGGCCTAGGTGTCCAAACCACTTCCCACATGTTCTGGTACAGTTTCCATGGCAATGCCGGCTCACCGGCATGACCAGGTTCTAATTAACCAGTCCGCAGGCCAGGTGAGCTTTCCTGCCACCAGGTGGAGACTGACTCAAATCTATGAACCAGGATATCTTTTGCATATTCAAAAGGCAGACACGTGGGTCAGAAGGGCCTTCAGAGGGGGTCTGCTCCAGCCATTCTGAAACCACACTGATCAGACACACCCAAGGGGCCCTTCCGGGATGCGGAGGCCTGTTCCTAGGTGATCCGAAGGACTGCGTGTTTGTTTTGTGGAGGCTGATAGCGGCATGTGTGACATGGAGTGATTTGCTTTAGAATATTCCTGCACAAATGAAAAGGGCTTGTTCCCACAGGAGAGAGTGGCCTATGCAAATCAGGTAATTAGGGAGCATTTGCTGTTTGTATGGATATGGGCAAGGTTTAGGGCAAGCAGGAAGGGTTGGACACAAGTGGTGCTGGGTAGACTATGATCCCCAGGCCCGAAGTGCAAAGGGAGGGAATGGTTAAGACCCCTTGGACAGACGCATGCTACCTGAGAAGCCAGCATTCTGAGCCGTGCTTTGGGGTGCAGGAACACAGCTGCCGGCTGGCGGGGAAATGCATGGTGGGGCCTGGCCAGCCCTCTGGGCTTCCCAATCCCTGCTGGAGCCCAAGGCAAGGGAGGCTGCTGAAGGCAGCTGTCAAGTCCACCCTTCCTGAGGCCCCAGGCGGATTGGAGCACGCCCGAGGAGGCCAGTGGAGAGCAGCCCGCAGAGGAGACTGAGAACAGATCCGGGGGAACATTGGTGGCCTCGGAACCTGGCGATATGTACCTGGGGCCAGGGGCCCTTGTCTTCTTTCCTTTAGAATCTATTGGACGTCTTTTTGGGTAAGTTAAAAGCAATACAGGTTCCCAGGCCCGACCCCACACCGATGAAATTAGAATCTTTAGGGATCGGAGCCCAGGCATGTGTGTTTTTCAGACGATCCTCAGGTTTTTATTTTAATCCAAGCTGCTCTTTTTATGGAGGCCAGCCGAGGCCCTGGGGGAAGTTAATAGATCTGTCCCAAATCCCAGAGAGAAGGTAAGACACCGGCCCGTGGGGTGGTTCTTAATAGCAACAGGAGTGGCTGTGGCAGTAAGAGGGCCACGGCCATGGCCACAGGCCGAGCGATCAGTGTGTGCCATACGCGGCTCTGAGCTCATGGGTTGGTGGCAAAGGTGGAGTGGGCTCAGCCGGACGCAGCAACGCCTGCGGGAGAAGACACCCAGCAATTGTAGCTGTCGGTTCCGGTAAGCCTCACTTCTGAGATCACGGTTATTATTCTTTGCATCTCTTCTTTTTTTTTTTTTTTTAATTTTTGACAGGCAGAGTGGACAGTGAGAGAGAGACAGAGAGAAAGGTCTTCCTTTGCCATTGGTGCACCCTCCAATGGCCGCTGTGGCCGGCGCACCGCGCTGATTCGATGGCAGGAGCCAGGTGCTTCTCCTGGTCTCCCATGGGGTGCAGAGCCCAAGCACTTGGGCCATCCTCCACTGCACTCCCTGGCCACAGCAGAGAGCTGGCCTGGAAGAGGGGCAACCAGGACAGAATCCGGCGCCCCGACCGGGACTAGAACCCGGTGTGCTGGCGCCGCAAGGCGGAGGATTAGCCTAGTGAGCCGCGGCGCCGGCTCGCATCTCTTCTTTTAAGAACAGAAGAGGGAACAGACATCTGGGGAAGCTGAGCCGCTCCCGCGAGGTTACCAGAGGCTGGGACACAGGCTCTTCACGGCCATCTGACTCCCTCCTGCAGTCCAGGCGGTGCTGGGTGCCCACTTTCTACTTCACATCTCCAGGTCTCCTCCTCAGGCTTGTGGGTTTAGCAGTGGTGGGCAACCTTTTTTTCTGCCAAGGGCCATTTGGATATTCACGACATCGTTCACAAGCCATACAAAATCGTCTACTTAAAAATCAGCCTGCTGTACACATTGGATTTCGAGTCCTTCCCAGGGTAGCCTTGGCAGGTCCAGACCCCATGATTTCCATCCCCTGCCCCGTATGGCATTGTCACATCACACATCACTCCTCACGCAGAACTGGGGCTTTGAGACGCTTCTGAACTCCCCAAGGACAAGGACCGAGCCTCCGGGGAGCTGGCCCCAGCACCCCACAGTGTCTGGCACCCAGGAGGCACCTGGTACATATTTCCTGATGACGAAGTGGGGAACAGAAAAAAGTCATCCCGTAGGAATGGGTGGCATCCACTCATCTGCGTGCTTGCAGCTTGGTGGTAAAGGCTAATGGCTTACCGAAGTCCTTTGTAAACTTCAGATCCTCAGCTAAGCTTGTCACTCAGCCACGGTCAGCGAGTTTCATGGGCTTGTGAGATGCAATTTATGATACTGCCTGTGCAGAGCACACACACTTTAAAAAAAAGAAAGTTTGTTGGGGTCAGTGTAGTGGTACAGCAGGTTAAGACCCGCCTGCGATGCTGGCATCCCATGCTGGAGCACCAATTCGAGTCCTGGATGCTCCACTTCTGATCCAGCTCCTCACTAGTGCAACTGGGAGGGCAGCAGAGAATGGCCCAAGTAGTTGAGGTCCTGCAACCTAAGTGGGAGAACTGGATGAAGTTCCAGGCTCCTGGCTTTGGCCAGCCCAGTCCCAGCCACTGTGGCCATTTGGCAAGTGAACCAGCACATGGAAGAGCAAGCTCTCTCTCTCTCTCTCTCTCTCTCTCTCTCTCTCTCTCTCTCTTGCTCTCTGCCATGCAAATAAAATTAATCTGTAAAAGAAAAGTTTGTTATTCTTCAGCCAAGAATATACTGTGTGTTAAAGATAAGACCCCAGACCCTAGGATGAGAAGACCCTGGCCTGAGCTCTGTTTGTTGCAGTTCTTGACTGACACTGAACAAGTCTCCTATCTCCTCTGAGCTTGGGGTCTTTGGCTGTAGGCTGAGAGTGTCAATATCTGCCCATCACAGCTGTCACAAGCACTGAAGGAGAAAGCATGGACAAAAAGCACCACATACGATCTAAAGACTTAGCAAAGATCAGTTATTTTTAATAATAATAACAATCAGACCAGCAGCCTTTGGGAAGTGGCTGCTAGTTACCCTCCAGGACATTAACTTTATGAGACGCTGGCTGCATCGTGGGCGGCCCCGAGACCTCCTCATTAACCTTCTATTGATTCATCATCCATAAAGGCAGGAAAAGCCTCTCTGAGCCTGTGTATTTTATAGCTTCCAATGATCCGTTGAAATACGAGCTCCATAGGTTTACTGTCTGCTTCAGCCATAGCTTTTCCTTATATCTGCTGAACACATCTCCCTTATGCCTGCCACCTCCCTGTGAGGGCAAACTCTCCTGTGCGCAGATCTTCTGGCTCACGTGCTGGAGCTCCAGTTCTTCGCCTGAAACTCTGGACCCAGATGTACTGGAGGACTGACAGCTTTGGGGGTACAAGAAAGGTGATATTGTACACATACCCATACCATTCATTATTTAACAGTTAGCATCCATCCTACTCCTATTTCTGCACAGTAAGACGTATAAATATTCCCATCAACTGGGCTAGGTAGATTATAAATCATTTCATGCCAGATGAAATCAGGGTCTTGTGGCTCAGTGCATTTGGGCTGGTGTAGATCTGCTTATTAAATGAGTCCCACACACACACAAATCAGAACTTCAGTTTTCTAAGCTTTCTGAAGGGCACATGTGTGCACGCACACACACACATACTGGAGAGAGGGATCTTCCACCTGCTGGTTCACTCCCTACATGGCTGCAACAGCTGAGGCTGGGCCAGGCCAAAGTCAGGAGCCAAGAACTCAGTCTGGGTCTCCAACGTGGTTGACAGGGACTCAGTTACTTCCGCCATCACTGCTGCCTCCCAGGAGCATTAGCAGGGGGTCGGAATCAGAACCAGAGCCGGGATTTGAACCAGGTACTCTGAGACGGAATGCAGGCCTCCCAAGCGGGGTCTTCAGTGCTTCACCAAGTGCTTACCCCCCAAACTTCTGTATTTCACAGGGAGGAGGACTGCCAGCAATGATAAAACCAGTCAGGATCCCAACAGGCAGAAGTTCAAGTGCATTAAAAAAAAAAAATCCTCGCAGTAATCATGTTCTTCTGCCTCCTTCTGCATCCCTGCGTGCTGCTGCCAGAACTGATGTTCTAAAGCACAGCCTGCGTAGTGTCGTTCCTCAGCTTGACACCATTCCATGGCATCTGACATTCACCTCCTTAACCTGAAGCGTAAGCCCTTTAGTGATCTGACCCCTGCCTGACCTTCTGTCTCATCTCTTGTCTTCTCTACAGAAATAAGCCTTTGCCGGTAGATCCTTGACACCAGGCACTTCCAGTGTTCGTGTCAGCTCTGCCTACTGTGCCCTTGGCCTCCCCTCTCTCCGAATGAAACTGCACTCAGTCATCAACAGCCGATTCTACTGCCATCCCTTCCCAGAAACCTGTACTTTTCTCCATTACAGCTGGGCCTTGAGCTCCAGTCCAGGACGAGGCTGCCCTCCCACAAAACCAGGCTCTCCCAGCAGGCCCTGCCAGCTGCATGTCACCAGGGCCTGGCCCCATGCATATCCCAGGTGCTGAAAACATAGGGGCCAGGCCACCCCATCCCCCGCTAACAATCCTTGAGCAGCTTCCACTGCTCTCGGCCTAAAGCCCAAGTCTTCACAGGGCCCTGTGTCATCCGCCCTCCACCTACCTGTCCTGCTTCATCTCTCAGGTCTCCATCCTCCCATCCGGATCTCAGCCACACGCCCTTGGTGGCTTATGGTGAGCCCTGTGGTTCCCTCCTCACCTGGGTATCGCAACATCAGCATCACTTCCTCATAGAATCATGTGACATTGCTGCACAGCCTGTGTGACAGAAGCAGCTGGCTGTCCTCCTAGTGTCCACTCTGCCCCTGTCCTTGGCTCTAGAAACACGATTTCATTTTAAGATAAAATGAACTCAGTTACAAGTGTGAGCAGAATTGGTTGGTTGGTTGATATTTTCAGGAAAGCGCTTTAAAAGGACATGCTGTTTTGTTTGTCATCCTTTTTGGAATGGGAACCTGATGGCTGGGGTTTCTGCAGCCGTTTTGTACCATGAGATGTTATGCTCACAATTGTGAACCAGGACAGAAGAGGGTTCCTGATGAGTGTGGGGAGACCATGCTAGCCGCCTCTAGATTTCATTTACAAAAGAAAAATAACCACTAACAAGTTTAAGTCGCACAGGAAAAAACTGTGCACATCTCATCTTACTGATATATTACCTGAATTTGTAGTTAAACATTTCTTTGAAGGATTGCTGGGTTCCTGTCTCTCAGTAGCTAGATGAGAATAACCCAGGGAACAGGTGCACCATGTGCACTTGCTTACTGCCATATGGCCAGTGCCTAGTGCCGGCTGGTACTCACTAACCCACTGGATGAGATCCCCTCATTTTATATCAGCTCTGGAGGCTCCCAGTTGGCCCTTCTCTTTGGATCTGCAGGCTTTGCAGGAGGCACTCCGGTAGGAAGGTTGACCTTCAGACACTTGAGCTAAAGACAGAAGTCCTGCAAATAAAGATCCTTGGGTGCACCCTCCCTTCCCCAGGGTGTGCTACCCAGTGCGCACGGCCCCGTTTCACTCTTGTCAGTTCCTCTCTTGCCATCATTCTCTCATTCTTTATGCCCTAGCCAGGAAAATCTTCTTTTTATTTATTTATTTTTATTTGACAGGTAGAGTTACAGACAGTGAGAGAGACAGAGAGAAAGGTCTTCCCTCCATTGGTTCATCCCCAAAATGGCTGCTATGGCCGGAACTGCGCCGATCTGAAGCCAGGAGCCAGGTCCTTTTGGTCTCCCACATGGGTGCAGGAGCCCAAGCATCTGGGCCATCCTCCACTGCCCTCCTGGGCCACAGCAGAGAGCTGGACTGGAAGAGGAGCAACTGGGACTAGAACCCTGCGCCCACATGGGATGCAGGTGCTGCAGGTGGAGGATTAACCAAGTGAGCCATGGTGCCGGGCCCCTAGGCAAATCTTCTGATTCCAGCATGGCCCCAGGGTCCTTGCTGTCCCCTGGTGTGTGCATGCGCTGTCCTTCTGCCTGGGGCAAATGCCTACTCACCCAGGGGCCTCAATTTTGACATGACCTCCTGCAGGAACCCAGGACAGGTGCTCTTCTGCAGTGTCCCCAAGGGTCCCCTTCTAGCATTTGTAACCCTGTATTATTTTCTGTATCCTGTTATGAATTGGGTCCCTACCTCCTCAAAATCCCAACCCCTACACCTGTCAAGATAAGTTTACCTGGAAATAAGTTCTTTGCAGATGTAATCTAGTTAAGAGGAATTTTTTTGGGTAGACCCCAATCCAATAAGAAGAGTGTCCTTATAAGGACACCGTGTGGACACAGACACTAAGGGAGACACCACGTGATCACGGGGGCCGAGACAGGAGGGATGGGACCAGGAGTCCAGGTGTACCAGATCGCCGGTCTCCACTGGAATCGCAGGGTTAGGATGGGTCAGATCTTCTCTCAGGGCCTCTGGAAGGGGCCAATCCTGCAACACCTCAGTTATCGTACCTGGGGCTGAAATGTGAGCACACGTCCTGTTGCTTTAGGCCACCTGTTTTTTTTTTTTTTGTTTTTTGTTTTTTTCTAATTAATTTGGAAAGCAGAGAGAGGGAAAGCAGAGGGAGAGAGAGAGAGAGACAGAGAGAGACAGAGAGGTGCTTCTTGAACTTCTTTGGAGTCTTCTCATGTCCAAGGCTGTGGGTTGAGTTGTGGCTCCAGAAAGGTCAAGTTCAAGCACTACCTGCGGCTGCTTGTGAATGCGGACTGATTTGGGAATCGGGTCTTTGCTGACCATCTCCGTCTCGCTGCTGTTGCCATCACAGAACACTTGAGACTGGGGGATTGGTGAAGCGACGGTGTTTGTTGAGGCTTACCTTGTCTGGAGACCTGGAATGTGCACGGGGGAGTGGCTGCCCTGGCAGGCTTCGTAATGTGGGGAAGCTGGAAGCGGGAAGAGCAGGGCTGGCTGGCACAGGGGAAGGGGAGCCAAACTCCTTCAGTGGCTGACCCAGCCCGCCACAAAGGGTATTGATCCATCTGGGGAGGCACCGCCTCATGACCCAAACAGCTCCCACTAGGCCGCAGCACCCAACATACTGGCACTGAGGAACTAAGGTTCCAGCATGTGACTTTTGGGGGACCCACTCAAACCATAGCACATGTGAAATCAACTTAAGGTGCAGCCATAATGGGACCAGTGTTGTGATGTAGCAGGTTAAGCCGCTGCCTGTGGCACCAGTGTCCCAGTGGATGCTGGTTCAAGTCCCGGCTGCTCCACTTCCCACCCAGCTCTCTGCTAATGCGCCTGGGAAAGCAGCAGAAAATGGTCAATGTAGTTGGGCCTCTGCTACCCTGTGGGAGACCTGGATAGAGTTCCAGACCCTTGGCTTCAGCCTGGCTCAGCCCTGGCTGTTGTGGTCATTTAGTGAGTGAACCAGGGGGTGGAACATCTCTTTGTCTTTCTATCCCTCTCCGTATAACCCTGCCTTTCAAATAAATAAAATTGGTTTGGAAATAAAAAAGATGAAGCCATAATGGATCAGGGTAGGCCCTTAATCCAGTGTAGCTGGTGTCCCTGTAAGTGGATGAGACAGAGAGATGCAGAGAAGTCCATGTGATGACACAGAGACGCACAGGAAGAGAAGCAGGTGACAGTGCAGGATGGGAGTCACGCAGCTGCAACCAAGCAAACCCTTGACTGCAGGTGACAACCAGAAACTAGGAGAGAGAGCCTGGGCTTGTCGGCAGCCTGACGCTGGACTCCTGGTCTGCAGAACCGTGAGGGAATATGTTTCTGTTCTTTGAAGCCATGCATATATTCAGCCTCTCCTAGATGGACTCATAACAGGACTATGGCCAGGCTGTGTATAAAAACAGAACTCTGACCCACAGTCTGAAGCCCCCAGCCTGGGCCCAGCCTACCATCGACATCCGTCAGTCCAGACAGAGGCTGCTCTCCATAGCCCCCGGCCCAGGGAAGCCCAGGAGTAACTCCTGTAGCAACCAGCTTCCAAAGGCCAGGGCACCGCCAGCTGACCATTTCCCTCCTGTTTGTCCCCACTTCTAGCCCAGGACCAACCAGAGAAAGCCAAACCACACTCTCCCCAGTCACACAGGCTGCCCCGCTTCCAGTGAGCCTGCTATAGCTTTGCTGAGCCCACAGCCTGCAGGTAGGGCACCCCAAAGCTTCCCTACTCCGTCACACGCCTGGGAGTCGCTGTCAAAGAAAGAGACAGTGTCTGACCTCTGGCTGGAGCAAGCTCTGTTTGTTCTCCTGGGGAGAGCTCAGGTGGGGGGTGATCTTCATTTATTTCCAAACCTGGGAAACAAACACACCCAGCATTTCTGAGTAAAGTCTTAGATACAATGCTCTGGCTCCTCACCTTCCTCTGACATCATTTGCAGCAGATTTAGAGAGAGGGACTTATTTTTCTCATATTTTCTGATTAATTAAAATGCCACGTCCTCCATCATAGCCACAGGCTAGCTCTTAGTACGTGGCCCATCACTCGTGTGGAATGGGAAGGATGGTTCTCTCTTACCGGCCTGCTTAGCTGTCACCTGGCCAGAACATCCGACCTCACAGGGGAAAGTTGTCCAGGAACAGGCAGGGCCCCCTGGTTATTTAACACACTAATAAAGGCGCTTTCCTGCTAGATAATGTGGCCGGGAGGGGACTGTTTAATCACAGCTGGTCAATATTTATGAGGCCAGAGACCCAGCTGTGCCGTATGACTTATTTACAAGGCAATTCTGGAGCCCATCAGCCTCCCCGTGGGGTCCACCTGTTCCTGGGTCCCGGCACTAGTGAGCCTGCCCGAGCAGGCGCAGAGGAACATGCCCACATCCCAGCGATGCAGATGACAGTTCAGATGCCCTCCCGCCGTCTTCCGGGAGCAGTCTTCCTTTTCATTTCTCTCCAATAAAAAGGTCGGCTTAGCTTTTCTTCCCTGCAAGCTTCAGTGCTCCCTCCACCAACCCCCTCCAGGCAATCACAGCGGAAACAGAAATCAGACAGGCAGCAGGTAGCCCACGGCACAGGGTTTCCAACCTGGCCGTGCCTTAGAATCAGCTGGGGGTACCTGTGAAAATTGCAAGCACTAGGAGCCTCTCCTGGTGCTGCTGAGTCAAAGCTTTGTCCTGGGGCAGATATTTGGCCCTGGAACTTGCTCCCTGGGTGGCTGGGGGTGAGGTGTCAGGGACCCACGCGCAGATTAGCTCTGAGACCCCTCTACTCCTGAGAGCCTTGAATCAGAAAGCAAAATGCCACACACCTGTGGACAACCTGACCGTTGGTGACGATTCAGATCTTGGAAGAAGGCGTCTCTGCAAGAGGAGACATGGAATAATGCAAAAGCACAGACTTCCAGTGTGAGAGATGCCCCACGTGGCCCTGCTCAGCTGCATGGCTTCCAGTAATCACTCTCTGAGCCTTTGTCAGTCTCAGAAAAAGGAGAACAAGGAAAATTTTGAGGATTCATGAGTTCAGCCTAACTATGACAGCAAAAATAGTGGCAAGCACAGCAGTGCGCCAGGCAATGGGAACGGAGCGATGAGGAAGAAGGGCAGAGTGCTGTTGAGGGCAGACGTGAGACAGTCACACACACCTGAGCAGGCCCTTCGGTGTGTGACAGGCTCAGCGAGGGAGTGTGTGGTGTGAGACTGATGAGTTGTCCGGGGGCTCGCCTGGGCGTCCAGGATGTAACATCAAACTCAAGGGCAAGTTCAGCCATGACAGGGGTTCAAGGGCTGGCAGGGCATTTCAAGGAGGGTGAACAGAGGGTTGAGAAGCCCTCATTTAGGACTGGGCTTGGCAGCCAGGAAACTAAAAGATTCCCTAAAAACTTGCAATGAGGCAAACTTTAAACAGACGAGCCAGGCATCTATGGAAACCCTACCTCAACAGACCTTCCTGTGGTTGTGGACAAGCCTTGGGCATCTGGCCAACTCCTGCACGTCCATATCTGAGAACCAACTTCCTTCTGCCTCGGGAGAAGAAAACTCCCAGCACCATGTGGGACCCAGCTGCTCCACCCCACGTTGGCGACGCAGGTTGGGAACCTTGATTGGCAGCTTGCAATTTGAACTTCTCTCCATCTCTCTCTGAACTGAGAGACAGAGATGACAGAGCTGTGAGGTTTTTAGTGACTCTTGTGGCCAAACTTTAGAATGTCTGGACTTGTGTTTCAGGGAGGGGGGCTGGCTTCTGCGTTACGGTAAGCCTGGTTGGCTTAGCGTTTCCTGAAATTCCACACAGGCACTCAACGTGAGTAGGCTAATGATTTATAACCAGATACTTTCTAGATCCTTCCACCCCCTCCACCTGTGGAGTAGGAAGTGCTTGGCAGTCATGGTATTAAATGCCCCTCCCCAGATGCTCGGCTTTTCTCCTCTCCATTCCTTCCCTTCAAATGCTTTGGCTTTTGTCTGCACGCATGGTGACTCACATCAGATGGCAGCTGTCAGGATTGACAAGGTGCCGTTGAACTGCATGAGGGATTCCAAGCTCTGCTCCCGGTGTCCTGACCCAGGGGAACATGTCCCAGCAACCGATAGGCCCTGACCTAACTTCCTTGCATGCCCTGGCTGATTTGTAAGGCCTGTGGAAAAGGTCAAGGGTGGCTGAAGTCAGCAGAGGTCTCCTGCCACCTCCTGTACACCCTACCCAACCCTGGGGGCACTGCTGATCCTGGGGGAGGGACCTGGACCTGCTGCAGGCACTGGGCACTGTCCTTGGTATTGTTTTTGGAGCTGGCTCTCATGGTCACCTTGGGAAGTCAGTGTGTCTTCCCACTTGGCTGCGAAGATACTTGAGGCTCTGTGGGTTTAGAAACATGCCCGTGTGCAGGTGGCATCTCTCCAGGTACAATCCACTTGCGCTCTGACACCTCCCAGCAGCCTTGTGATTTGCCCTTTCAATCAAAGCTACAGGGAGGTGGGGCAAGGGCCCTGGAACCAATGCAAGGACAGGCAAAGGGTCTACATGCTAATGGGCTTCCAGAGCTGAGTGGGAAATGACCAGGGGGCGCTTCCTGCCTAGACCCCCTAGAGGGACTGAATGCCAGACTGTGGCTGTGCATTTTCAGATGATAGCTAGAAAGGAGAAGATCCATCATCTATGCATTTATCTACTTACATCTACCCATCTGTATCTATCATCTTTTTGTCTGTCTTATCTGTTGTCTTTCTGTATCTATTATCTATCCCTCCATCCATCCACCCATCTATCCATCCATCCATCTTAATCGGTTGCCCTGTCTGGCCTTAGAAAGCTCAATTCCTGTCTGTTCAAGGGTGCAGTGGTTTGTTCTCATTACTCTGGGAGCATCGTGGGCTGTGGTGCAATTTCAAGAGCCTCAGAGTCAGATGCCCTGGCCTTACGTTCTGACCTCGCTCATTCCTGGCCAGGAGGCCTTGAGCAAGCTCCTCCCCCTTGCTGATCTTTGATTTCCATCCTTGTAAAAGTCGTGGTAATGAGGATGCCTGCTTCAGAAGCTTTCTGGGAGTGTTGTTTCCTGCATTTTACAAATGAGGAAACAGGCTCGAAGACATTCACTCATTCTGACCACAAACATTTTACTGCAAAGAACAGGTCAGTGACTGGTATACCAGTTGATCTAAGGGGGGTCGGGACATGGACCATGAATGCCCTTGAACAGTTTGGAGTGTTACTGAGTGGGCTCAAGGGGGCTCCACTCAGGTCCTTTACGAGTGAAACGTCCACCTTTCTAAACCAATTGCCTCTGATGAAGAGAGCTGCCCACCCAAGGCTCTGTCTTCTCTCTGATGTGGCCATTCCCAGAGACTGATCAATGTGGGGGTGCAAAGGCCTGCTCTCCACCCCAGCTAGGGGCAGCTTGGAACAGCCGGCCCAGCTTCGGAGCACTGCTTGGGGCTGGTCCTAACTGTCTCTGGGGTGCGTCATGGCCCAGCCCTGCTTGCTGTTCCTGCTTTCCTCAGGTGTCAACATCAAGATCATTCTAAGTATGCACCTGGCACATGCTGCCTCCCAGAGGCTGCTTCCTGGCACTGAACCCGCCATGGAGGTTAGACCTTCCCTTGTGAGTAATGCCTGTAGACAAGACCACAGAGGCGTGTTTGCAGATGTGACAGCCAGCATCTGTGATGCCCTGTGCTTGCGCTTCCCCTGACACTCACATGCTCATGTAATCTGTTCGTAATCTGGGATGGTCACCAGGCACTTGGTGGACAGTGGCCCTGTCTGTTTCATTCTCTTACAAACACAGGACACTCTGCTTGCAAGGGTATCAGGAAAATCCTGCAGATAGTTAGACAGTGAGAGAGAGGGAGACAGAGAGAAAGGTCTTCCTTCTGTTGGTTCACCCTCCCAAATGGCTGCTACAGCCGGCGTGCTGTGCTGATCTGAAACCAGGAGCCAGGTGCTTCCTCCTGGTCTCCCATGCGGGTGCAGGTGCCCAAACACTTGGGCCATTCTCCATTGCCTTCCCGGGCCACAGCAGAGAGCTGGACTGGAAGAGGAGCAACCAGGACTAGAACCTGGCGCCCACATGGGATGCCAGGATTAACCAAATGAGCCATGGCGCTGGCCCCGCCAATAGTTGTGAAATTGAGGTTGCCAAGTTTTTTCATGGCTCATGTGCTCACCCAGATGTTGATAATTTTTTGTTTTAAAAGAGAGAGTGGAGAGCAGGCATTTTGCCTAGTGGTTAAGACTACCACCTGGGATCAATTGTTGGTTCCGGCTCCTGACTCTAGCTTCCTGCCAACACAGACCCTGGGAGGTGGTGGTGATGGCTCCAGTACTTGGGTTCCTGCCACCCACGTGGGAGACCTGTGTCAAGTTCCCAGTTTCCCGCTTTAGCCTTGGCTCAGCCCCAGGTGTCATGGGTGTTTGGGGAGTGAACCAGTAATGGGGGCACTCTCTCTCTCAAAAAGAAAAGGTGAGAGTGATGGGTAGAGTTTCATATTTTTGGAAAATCCTGAGTTAAAATTGATTTCTTGCTGTAAGACCTGACTGAATATTTATGATGTTCATCATAAGAAGAGATGGATGTCACGTGCAATCTGAATTTACTTGGCTATAGCACCCCATTACTGTCTGTAAGCACTAGGGCCTGTGGCCCAGAGTCCTGGAAATGCTAACTTGCTGATGTTTGCACTGGAGAGATATTTTCTTTCCTCTCTATGCAGTTCTTTCCATTTTTAAGAAAAGAACAAAGGGCCGGCGCCATGGCTCACTAGGCTAATCCTCCACCTGTGGTGCCGGCACCCCGGGTTCTAGTCCTGGTTGGGGCACCGGATTCTGTCCTGGTTGCTCCTCTTCCAGTCCAGCTCTCTGCTGTGGCCCGGGAAGGCAACGGAGGATGGCCCAAGTGCTTGGGCCCTGTACCCGCATGAGAGACCCGGAGGAAGCACCTGGCTCCTGGCTTCTGATCGGTGCAGCATGCTGGCCATACCAGCCATTTGTGAGGTGAACCAATGGAAGGAAGACCTTTCTCTCTCTAACTCTGCCTGGCAAAAAAAGAGAAAAGAACAAAGGCAGCCCCAGGTGAGCTCTGAGAGTGACACTGGGGGACAGGTATCAGATAGGGAGATGTCATTTTCCCAGACCTCACTTGCCAGAAAAGCGGCAGGCCGACAGCTGGTGGTGTCTGTGAGAAGCGAGATTGCTCCTGGATTACAAAGGTGAAGCCAGAGTTGTGTGGGCAAAGCCAGTGGATAGGAGGCCACGGGTGTGCAGCCGAGGGCTCTAGGGAGATGGGGATGCAAAGCTTGGGGCTTTGTCCAGAGCCCGGTGGATTTTCCCAGAGCCTCTGGCTTCCTGGTCAGCCCTACTGAGGCTGCTGGAGGCAGTGATGCTTTCAAGAGAGCAAATGAGAGGGAGAAAAATGAGGCTGAGTAGTTCTGTTCCAGCTGACTGATGTGGCAACTGCTCCCCACTGCTCTCCAGGGCTTTGGCTGGCTCCAGCTCACAACCCTTCAAGACAGGAAGAATCCCTGGCTGGCAGCAGGGGAGCCGACTCTGCTCTCTTGGCTAACTCCAGCTCATTGGCCCTGAACGTATAGAGTCAGAGTTCAAGTACAAGCCTGGCTCTCCAATGCCAGGGAGGAAACACAGACCAACATTGAGAAATAGTCCCTTGCTTCCTGTTTGCTTAGTGAATTCTCGGTGATTTACATAAATAAAGAGATCATAAATGTGGCTAATTCCAAATGGCAGGTGATTCCCAAGTCTGATTAGACGTGGGGTGTATTTGCATTTGTGAATAAAAATCTCAGCAGTTCCGGAGTTTGACTTGTGCAAGGCCCCGTGGTGTCACGGTGCCGACAGCTGGCATGGGAGTTAGCACCTGGTCCAAAGCCCAGTGCTGTCACTTCTTACTTGTCTTAGGTTGGGTCCTTGTGGAAGCTGACCATGAGACAAGGATTTGAATGCAAGTAGTTAATTTGGGAGGGGGTGCCAGGACTCGCTGTTGTGGTGGGGAAGAGAAGGTGGCTGATACAGGGTGTGTTTTCCATCAGTTCTCCACTGTGGGTTCTCTGCTACCGGGGAATGTGAGATACCATGCAAAGCCGCACTTGGAGGGCTCCTACCCAGATGGCATGGACTCTGGAGCGCTCATCCTGTGACCTATACCTTCCCTTCATGACCTGAACACTGAGCCTTGAAGCATTAACTCCTGGGCGGTCAGAGTCTTCCCATGTGGGGTGAAGAGAGTCTTCTAGGGGACAGCCTCTATGATTTGCGGTAGAATTGGTCAGACATGGCAAGGACTGGAAGGGGGGACACTGGTGGCATATGGGTGGGCTCCTGACAGAGATGAAATTTAGCTGTGTGGACTGGGCAAGGAAGAAAATGGTCTGTGCCTCAGTTTCCTCACCTGTTCAATAACACCCACTGATGGGGTACTGGGATGATGGAATGAAATCACAGTAGAAAGCCCAAAGAAAACTTGTTAGCAACCTTACTACTGTGTCACAAACCACCCCAAAACATAATGACTTAAAAGAACAGTAATCACTAATTGCATCTCATGATTTGTGTGGATTATTCTTTTATTTATTTCCTTGGAAAGCAAAGGGACATAGAGGGACAGACAGAGAGAGCTTCCCACCTGCTGGTTCAACTCCCAAAATGTCCATGACTACTGAGGCTGGGTCAGGCCAAAGTCAGGAACCCAGAACTCAATCCAGGTCAGCCACGTAGATGGCAGGAGCCCAACAACTTACATTATCATAGCTTCCTCTCAGGGTCTGCGTTAGTGGGAAACTGGAACAGGAATCAGGGCTGAGACTCTAACCCAGGCACTCTGATATGGGATACAGGTGTCCCAAGTGGTGTCTTACTCTCTGTGCCAAAGGCCTGCCCTGTGTGGATGATTTGGATAGATGACAGGTGGGCCAGCTTGTGTCTGAAGTCTGGGCTCTCAGCTGGAAGGCTGGAAAACTGGGAGCTGGAGTCATTAGAAGTTTGGAATGGACTGGAGCATTCACACACATAGCTGGCGAGCTGCACATAGGCCTTTGCTGTACTTTTTCCCATGGATCTTTCCTAGAAGATTGCTTGAATGTTCTCACAACATGGCAGCTGGCCTTCCTCAAAGCAAGCTATCCAAGAGGCGAGGGCAGACGCATCCATGTCTCCTCTGGACTAGCTTCAGAAGTCACACACTGTCCTGCTGTGTCAGCCACACAAACCAGCTCTGGGAAGGGACTCACTAGGGGCCCACGTCCCAGGAGGCCAGGACAACAGGGGCCATCTGGACAGCTGGCCACAGAACAAAGGAAGAGCTCCATGGTGGGAGCTGTTACTTTCACTCTAAGAACAAAAGCAAACCTCTTGGTAAAGCCCGACTCTGGGAACTGAGAGCCAATGCCCCCACCTGGCACTGGCCAGCTCTCCCCGCTCCATCTCCCTGGGGGCGGGCAACTCCTTCTCTGCTTGACAAAAGTCTGCCTGCACGTGAACCTTCCCTGGAGCCAGGCAGGTGGCTCCTGGCTCTCAGAGCAAGCGTCTCAGCAGGCGAAGTCAATGGAGCGGGCAGAGATAACCCCGCACGTGGTCACGAAGCAAAGTGAGGGGCTTGCACACACACAGCCCCAATGGGTAGTTAGGGCTGCATGGAATCTGTGACTTGGCAATGCCATGGAAAGGAGGGTCTGCCAGTGAGAAGCCAGCGGCGGCAGCATAGCTCACCTGCCAACCACCACGGGCTGACAGTACATCCAAGCTCTTTTGTTTTCAACCAAGAGCTCTGAGCCAGAGTCCAGCCTGGGACTGAATTAATGATGAGCACGAATGATGCTTGGCGATGCTTCCATTGCGGAGAGGCAGGCATTTAATGAATTTTTCATGGCTTGCTTGTAGTGCCATTTCAGTGCCAGGTTCTCGGACCACCCTCGGGCTGTGAGGGGCAGAGTTGAGCAGCGGTTAGGGTGGCCTTGTTCTTAACTTGCTCAAGGGTCACCCACAGTGGACACCTTCAGGGTGTCTGCCCCAAACCTAGCGACCTCCCCTCGACATGCACACGCCTGTGGCTCAACAGCCATTTAGTAACAGGTGGCAGCAGGTGGCCCCTCCTGTGACCACAGGTGAGTGATGTGCAGTGGGCCAATCAGAGTCCCTCCCTTGGAGTGCTGAAGGGAAGCGAGAGGGAAAGAGAGAGCGAGAGCAAGAGAGAAAGAGCAAGAGAGCTGCTCTCTTGGAGTGCGTGGATTTTTAGTTTACATTCCTGGTAGCTGTGGTGCTGGTAGGGGGAGTGAGGCATCTTTCATTGAGAAGCAGCAGAGAATCTTCTGGAGAGAGGGGGAAAATGAAGTAAAAATGTAGGCGCGGATGGGTAGATAATCCAGACTCCCCAGGGGCCAGTTCTGACCCCTCCCCGAGACCCATGTGAGTTCCCAGAGGCATCCCCATCCTGGTCTACATTCCCAGGTCTGCTTCAACTGGTACAGGTTGCGTTTTCTTTCAGTTTCTTAATAGACTAACTAGTTCGAGCAGTTGTTAGGTCTTTTTACAAAAAGAAATGAAGTCGTGATAAATAGAACACACTCATCCACCTGTGCACGCGCACGTGCACACACACACACACACACACACCCCGTGAGAGGTGTTTGACTTTCTCTTCCCAGGACCAGCCAAGCTTGTGGGTGCTGGCTGTGAGCACAGGCAGGAATAGCGCAGGCTTTTGTTCTGAAGGGTTCAACCACAGCAGGCATGCCCGATGCCTGGGCCAGACAGGTCACACTTCCTGAATGGAGCAAGCCAGGATAGAGCCCCTCTAAGGCGACACCTGCTACTCAGCTCTGTCAGACTTTTGGCATTAGGATATGTGGCTGGGTTTTCTTGAGTTTACAGGAGTAGAAGGAAATATACAGTCCTTTGTAAAATGTCATGGTTTTTGCAAAATGTTATAAATATTTTTTATGATGTTAAGACCACCCTGAAAGTTCAACAGAATGTATCTGTGGGCCCTCTCTAGCTTGCAGCCTGAGGTCTCTATTTCTAGGCCCATAATGGGGGTGGGGCTGGACAGTGTGTCAGATGGAGGGACTGAAGGTCAAGCAGGAGGGAGCATGGCCTGACTTTCAGAGACTGATGGGATGGAGGGGTGGTGGCTTCCACTGAAGCTGGGGTGGCTCGCTAGGAGCTTTTACTCCAAGGTGTATTGGAGTCTCTGGATGCTAAACATTCTGGTCTACAAGCATCATCAAGGGTCCCCCTTGGCTAAGGCTGTTGTAGGCAGAGAAGGCCATTAAGAGGCATGCTTGTGTGGTCCCTTTCTGATGAAGGACAGAGAACCTGAACTTGACAATGAGGTCATGAAGCAGAAAGAGTGATGGTAACACCAAGAACTCTGTGGATCAAAATTAGCTGCCTGCCTATTTTCTAAATATGAGGTGAGCCTGAGATGCTTTTTGGCAGAGGGAGAGAGAAGTGAAAGAGAGAGAGAGGAAGGAGTCAGTAACTCCATCTGGGTCTCCCACATGGGTGGCAGGGACCCAAGTACTTGTGCCATCCTCTGCTGCTTTCCCAGGTACATTAGCAGGGAACTGGATCAGAAGCAGAGGAGCTGATATGGGATGTGGGAGACCTGGGGGATGGCCTAAGCCCCTGCACTACAGCACTTTCTCCTAGTACCATCTTAACCACTGAGTCAAACGCCTGCTCTGAGCCTTGAATCTTATACATGGAGTGGAGAATGAGTCCCAGGGATAAGGGACCTCCAGCCAGCCTGGTAGGTGGAGGATGGAACTGGCTTTAAGTTAATTAGAGAAAAATAAAGAAACATGGCATTTCTTTTTTAAAGGTTTGTTTATTTATTTGAAAGGCAGAGTAACAGGGAGGGAGGGAAGGAGAAAGATAGAACTAGAATTAGAGCTAGAGCTAGAGACAGAAAGAAATTCTGCTTCCATCTGCTGGTTCACTCCCCCAAATGTCTGCAAGAGCCAGATCTGGATCAGGCCAAAGCCAGGAGCCAGGAACTCCATCCAGGTCTCCCCTGTGGGTGGCAGGAGTTCAGCTATGTGTGTCATCCTCTACTGCTTTCTCAGATGTGTTAGCAGGGAGCTGGACCAGAAATAGATCAGCTGGGACTTGAATCAGTGCTCTGATATGTTGGCTTTGCAATCGGCGGCTTAACCTGCTGCACTGCAACACCAGCCCCTACATTTCTTCACCTGAGAATTGAGCAGCAATCGTGCAGCCCAAAGAGCCAATAAAAATACTGCAGTAAACCTCCTTGGGTTCTGCCAGGGGAACAAATCCCGCTGCAGGTGTCTTTAGTCCAGGGACTTGATCTACAGGGGCTGGAAGAGGCAAGGCAGT
The DNA here is from genome assembly GCF_033115175.1 of Lepus europaeus. NCBI lineage: Eukaryota > Metazoa > Chordata > Mammalia > Lagomorpha > Leporidae > Lepus > Lepus europaeus. The sequence goes on from NC_084835.1 coordinate 46,397,454, forward strand.
CGGGCTTAGGGAGGCAGTTCCAGGAAGGCTGCATCACCCCCAGGCTGGAGAGGCAGTGGAGGGAGAGGTGCTGGGGGCCCAAGTACTAGTCATTGCAGAAGTCGGAATCACACCAGGCCTGTGGACGGCAGCTGGAGCCCCTGCCAGAGATGCCATTTGAGCTGAGAGAAGAGCGAAATATCCTGGCTTGTCACCTCTCTTCTCCAGGATCCCACCAGTGCCTTCAGGTAGCTGAGCTCAGGTGGAAACTGGCTGAAACAGGAGCCTGGGAAACCATCTCCAAGTGTTGGCATCCCTGAGCTCCAGAGCAGAGCAAGGGAAGAGCGAGGAGCAGACAAGGGGCAAACAGGGTGGCGACAGGCAGAAGAGAGAACGTTTTGTCAGAACTCGCTTCCCGACCTTGCTATTCCCCCCAGCTTAGTATCTATCCACAGATGGCTGCAGCACAGCGCTGGTGAGGGCAAGGTAAGGAAAGAGTGGCCACTGAGGGTCACTCCAGCACTGCCACTTGTATGACGGGAGTTATCTCAATCGCCTCCAAGTGCATATCTCACTTAGAGTGGGGATCCACGTCTCCCCGATTCTCAGCTGAGGACAGTAATGAGTGACATGTTGTCCTGCCCCTTTGGGTAGCAAGTCTCCTGAGCTGCTCACCAGCAGTGATGGGTTGCTTGGTTTGATGGACAGTCTGCTTCCTTCAGGACCTTATCTGGTCCCCAAAAGATTTTTTACCCTGGAAGGTTGGGTCCTAAACCAACTCATCAGATACTCCCGGCCACAGATGACAAGTTTGTGTGACGGAACACAAGGCTGCGGCAGTGTTGGAGGACTAGCATACGGTTGAAAGCAGCCGGGGGTGAGATTGTGAGGCTGCCTTCTCTTCACCCCTCTTCCCCACCCCACCACACTCCCGCAGAGCCTGAAATGGGAGACGGAGAGCGGTCGGCAGCTTTAATTACAGGATGTCTTTTCTGGCTCGCCCCTCTCCAAGTTCTTAGGATTGAGGAGCTCTGATGGTGGATCATGTCATCGGTTGTGGCTGGCATCCCAGGGGAACTGTGATGCATTGGTTTTGTGGCCTTTGCTTCAGATTCCTCTCTGCAAACAGAGGTCTGGGTTAATTGCATATGGTGGAGCTGGATGTGGGAATGGGATTAATTTTAGGCCATCTTATTTCCAACCACTCCCGCCACACAGCCTCTCTCCTGCTTGGTTCAATTTGCCGACTGTTACTTCTAACCCACACCAGGCCCAGCCTTCTTGCTTTTATGTGGGCCATTCCTTCGATTTGGGATATCCTTCCCTTTCTCTGTGGAAATCTACTCTTCAGGCTTGGCCAGGATTCACGTCCTCCATGAAACTCTCTCAAATGAACACTGGGACACAGTAACACAAATTCTGTTAGAGCGTAGAGTACAGTCTCCCTCATCACTTAGAAAATAGGGGGATCTGGGGCCGGCCTCATGCCATAATGGTTTAAGCTGCCATCTGCAGCGCTGGCATCCCATTTGGGCACAGGTTCCAGTCCCAGCCGCCCCACTTCCAATCCAGCTCCCTGACAATGTGCCTGGGAGGCAGTAGAAGATGGCCAAAGTGCTTGGGGTCCCTGTACCCACGTGGGAGACCTGGAAGAAGCTCCTGGCTCTTGGCTCCTGGCTTTGGCCTAGCCCAGCCCTGGCCATGGTGGCCATTGGAGAGTGAGCTAGTGGATGGAAGATCTCTCTGTGTCTGTAATTTTGACTTTCAAATAAACGAATCTTTAAAAAAGAAGATATGAGGATCTTTACTCAGTGACTACTGTATAAGATGCAGAGTATTGGACATGGAGTTGTCAAAGTAACATAAACCAGAGTCCAAGCCTGTCATGTGTTTACAATCTGTTTGAAGAAATAGTTCACTCATTCTTTCTGTAAGTATTTATTGAGAAACCATCAAGAATGAGGGCACTTAAAGAAGTTTATGGGTGGGTGAGTGCTTGGCGTAGTGGTTAAGACGGCCACATCCCACATAGGAGTAGTAAGATTTGATTCCAGGCTCCTCTCCTCACTCCAGCTTCCTGCTGATGTAGACTCTGGGAGGCAACACCTTTCTGTGAACTTTTTTCTTTTTTTTGACAGGCAGAGTGTACAGTGAGAGAGAGAGACAGAGAGAAAGGTCTTCCTTTTTCCGTTGGTTCACCCCCTCAATGGCTGCTGCGGTGGGCACGCTGCGGCCAGTGCACTGCGCTGATCCAAGCCAGAAGCCAGGTGTTTCTCCTGGTCTCCCACACGGGTGCAGGGCCCAAGGACTTGGGCTATCCTCCGCTGCACCCCTGGGCCACAGCAGAGAGCTGGACTGGAAGAGGAGCAACCGGGACAGAATCCGGCACCCCGATCGGGACTAGAACCTGGGGTGCTGGCACCGCAGGCAGAGGATTAGCCTACTGAGCCGCCTGCCAGCCCTGTGAACTTTTAAAAACATTTCCTTATTCATTTATTTGAGAGGGAGGGAGGGAGGGAAGGAGGGAGGGAGGGAGAGAGAGAGAGAGAGAGAGAGCACTCCCACCCACTAGTTTACTCCTCACTATCCAGCAATGGCAGGGGGCTGGGCAAGTGTAAAACCAGGATCTGGGAATTCAATCCAGATTTCCCACACGAGCGACAGGGACCCAGTCACTTGATCCATCACCTGCTACCTCCCAGGGTCTGCATTAGCAGGGAGCTGGAATTAGGAGCCAGAGCTGGAATAGAACCCAGGCTCTCCAATATGGGGCACAGACATCTTAACCACTAAATGTCCACTCCTCCAGGAGCTGTTTGAAGTACCCCTGTACATTCCTGGGTCCCTGGCACACACTGATTGCTCTGCACGTTAGTGTGATGAGATTTCTTCTTGATTGCCATACCCTACTCTAGGGTAACAGTGAACACCCAATATCCACTGCATCCCCACATGAACTGCCCCCTCAACATGCCCAACAGACCCCCCAGTGGTGGTCTGGCTATAGCCTAAACTGGACAGTCTATTTGTGTGGATAGCAAAAGCTAATACTCTTGTTATACCGTGAGAGGCAGCAAGAGAGATCAAGAGAGAAGACAGAATCCCTGGCCATCTCTCTCCTATTGGCAGTAACAGCCTAACCTCTTTAGAGTGTCTCTCAGATGGCCTGACTGCTAAATCATCCCCCCCCTGCAGTAATTGAAGCAGAAAATCACACTCGACAGAACCACCTAGCAACAGCACCATTAGCAGCTGCACTTGTTCACTGCAACCCAGGGAGCTCGTATGCCTCTTTATGATGCACAGGCACAGTCAGATGTGTATCTTTACCAATATTTCAGCAGGGACAGGGCCCTTCCTGCTCTTTCCTTTCACCAGGTGATGTGTGCAGCTGCTCATTCTGGGAACAGTGAACTTTCCCATGCTGTCTGGAGGCGGCCCAGCTGTGTGACTAATGCCAACAATCTCCTTCTTTGCTTTCTCTGCCATCACCGGGCTTACACCGTAACCAAAGACCGCAATCTGTGTTTCCGGGGGATCTGGTATCTCCGCAAGAGCAAAGGAAGATTTATTTGAAGAAATGCTGGGAGTGGGATGAAGAGGAGTGGCTATAGGGGAGAAAGGGAAGAGTATCCTAGGGACCAACAGTGGGTGCAAAGGCATGGAGGCACGAAGCAAGTTAGCTGGTAAGAGGCACCTGATGGAGGAAGAGCAAGGCTAGGGGAGCTGGCAGAGTATGGTTCATGTATCCAGAAGGCAATCAGGAGATTTTGCTGGGCACTCTTGCTAGAGAATCATAATGCCTGGTATGATTTTGTTGAGTTCTTGTCCGAAGTGTTCAGTGGCTTGCAGTTACCCACTCCCTGGTTCTCAAGGGGATGGACTATGGAAGCATAGGGATTGTTTCTGGTTGCCTGTGATGGAGAGGGGCTGCTTACTTTGGCATTTGTTGGAGTAGGGTTGGGATTCAGGGTGTCAGACATCCTGTAATATGTGGGATTGTCCCACAGAACAAGTTTTTTCTCATGTCCCAGGCAAGAGTTGTCTGGACTTCCTGTTGGGTACTACCAGCTTTGAGTTATCTGAGCTGCCATGGTGTTGATATTTGGCTGCAATTTGTAGAGCTCCAAGTCAATTCCTCTCCCCTTGAATGTACACCAGGCTCAGTGACTCTCTTCTAAGGAAAAGAATGTGGCAGAAGGGACGCCATGTGACTTTGGAGGTTTAATTACAAAAGAAATAGTCTGTCCCTCTGTCTCTGGGATGGCTTCCAGCGGGAGAGGCCTGTCACCATGTAGTGAGGACATGAAATCAGCCCTGGGAGCAGGGGTTATGATTTGCACAGTGAGGAACTGAGGCCTCCGACCCACATCTGGCATCAACCCCAGCCTTTGAGGATTTCAGCTGAAGTCCTGATGTTACAGAGGCTAGACAAGCTGTCCCTCTATGACTTACTTGTTTGAGTTCTCCACCTAAATTCTAGCACAAAACAGTTTGCTGTGCAATTGTCCTATGTGTTGGTGTTTCTAAAAGTGCAACTACGATGGAAAATCAAGGGAGAGTTGTACTTTTTTATTTTTGAATCTTTGCCAAAAGTTGTTTTCCATTTGAAAAATAACATCACTAGTGGGAATGCTCCTCATGGTATTTTTTAAGAAGATTCATATATTTATTTGAAAGGCAGAGCTATGCAGAGAGAGCGATAGCTCTTCCATCCACCGGTTCATTCCCCCAAGTGCCCTCAACAGCTAGGTCTGGGCCAGCTGAAGCCAGGAGCCAAGAACTCCATCCTGATTCCCCACATGGGTAACAGGGGCCCAAGCACTTGGGCCATCCTTGGCTGCCTTCCCATGTGCATTAGCAGGGAGCTGGATCAGAAGCAGAGGAGCTGGGACATGAATTGGAGCTCTGATATGGGATGCTAGCATCGCAAATCAGTGGCTTAACCCTGTGTGCCACAATATGGGCCCCTCCTCACAGCGTTGGAGTCACCAAAGCAATACACCTGTGACACTTTCCATCTCTCTCCATCTTCCACCGTAGCCTCTGCAGCAGTTCCTCACAGGTGTGAAGATCTGTCCAAACACTATCTCACTTGTCTTCTACCCCGAGCTGTCCCCTGAGTTGCAAGCATCTGACCGCTCCATTAGGTCTCCTAATGAGTTCGTGCCTGTGCATATGAATTATACATATCATTTCTTTCATTTCTCCCTTTTGCTAGAGTTAGGCCACGGGGCCTGTGTTTTTAAAAAGTGTGTGAATCGGTAGGTTTTCTTGGAGTCGTTAAGGGGCATTATAAATAATTTGTTAGGAAAAGGAAGGTGGGAATTTAGGATACGTGCTAGAGCACGTCTTATTGACTTAGAAAATTCAAATCAGTTGCTCTCTTGCCTGTCGATGCTCTGGACAGCCTCTAGTGTTACTTCCTGCTGCTTGGTGCCCCGAGTCCTGTCGTGTAGATGAAATGAGCCTTCCCACGTCCCCAGACCCTGCACGGATCTCTTGTTCTGTACGCTGTTTCCTTTACCTGGGTTCTCTCCGTTCCTGCTTGCCTTCCACAATCACACCCTCCCCTGACTTCTGTGCACATTCAGCAAAGATGAGCACCTCTGTAGGCCAGGCCCTGGGATGTGCCCGGGGCTTCAGCACAGAGGCAGATGCCATTGTGCATCTCCAGAGCCTCCAGTCTGCCCAGGAGGCCAGCTTTGTGCAATCACAGCAACGTACTCAATGCCCAGAGAGTTAGCATCAAGGGTACTTCATGCAGGCAGAAACAGGTTTTTTAAAAATTTTCTTTACTTCATTTTATTTGAGAGAGAAATGCTCAGAGAGACAGAAAAAGAGAGAGGCAGAAAAAGAGCCTCCATTTGCCCATTCACTTCCCAAATGCCCACAATAGCTGAGACCAGGCTAACATGAAGCTAGGAGCCAAGAACTCCATCTGGGTGTCCCACATGGGTGGCAGGAAGCTGGAATGGGGAGCAAACGGGGAGTCTAATCCAGGCACTCTGATATGGTGTGTGGAGATCCCAAAAGAGGCATTGTAACTGCTGTGCCAGACACCTGCCCCTGAAAACCTCTGTTCTGTAGTAATTTTCAAATATATGGGGCCTTCAAAAAGATTATGAAAAATACACATTTTCTGTTAATGTCATTTGTCAAAAACTTTTATTTTTGTTAAAGATATATTTGAGAGGTAGAGTTATAGACAATGAGAGGGAGAGACAGAGAAAGAGGTCTTCATCTGCTGGTTCACTCCCCAAATGGCTGCAACAGCCGGAGCTTCGCTGATCCAAATCCAGGAGCCAGGAGCTTCTTCCCAGTCTCCCAGACGGGTGTAGGGGCCCACTGCTTTCCCAGGCCACAGCAGAGAGCGGGATGGGAAGAAGAGCAGCCGGGATTAGAACCGTTGCTCACATGGGATGCCGGCACCGCAGGTGGAGGATTAACCTACTGAGCCACAGCACCAGCCCTGCCCAAAACTTCTTGAAATGTACGTGTATGTCTGCAGAAAGCAGAAAGATCCCCATTGAAGTGGGCTGGGATGCCCCACCCCACCCTCTGTGCCCAAAGCCCGCCCTGCCTCTAGCTTGAAATGCGCCTTTGCTGTTCGTGCTGTGTACACAACCACCCCTAGACTAGCCTGTCTGGGCTTTCCCACAGGCTCCTCCCCTCCCCATCCTTGAAGCCCCCTCCTGGAGAGGCACCCTTGGGAGCTGACACGGGCCTGGAAACTTTAGAACTGGATCTGCCTTCCTGGCAGCAGCTGCCATGGGCTAAACCTGGGGAGTCGAAAAAGCAGAGTCCCTGTGATCGGGCTGCACCTGGCCAGGCCACCTGAACAAGGACCAAAGGCCAGCTGAGCAGCCATGCCTGTTTTCCAGCACTCCCTTGCAGTCCACCTGTTCCTCACAGCTTGACAGGGGCCTGAGTGCCCCGTGGCAGCGGCAGGGCTGATGTCTGCATGTGTAGCACCCCAGGGTTGGCAGTCCCTTGTCAGCGCTGACCCCGTTTGCGTGACTCTCTTGCTGACTGCACACGCTCATCCCCATTCGCATGGGTGACCACACTCAGAAGCAGGCGCCCAGAGTGGCCTGGAGAAGACGCTGCCAAAGTGTCCTCACTTGGTGAGAAGATAGATTTTTCCAGAAGAACCAAACTAAGGGAAGACTACCACCCCCGCCACTGCCCCACCCCCAGTGCTTGGAATTTGGAGGGGAGCCCGTGGGGATGGCGCTTCTGGGCCACATGAGGGCACTCTGGAATCCTGAGACTGTGCTGGAGCCCCGTCTTTGGGCCTCTTAACAGGAACATGATTCCAGGGAGCCAGCCAGGGCTTGGTGATAAATGGGGTTTGTAATGAGGGCCGCAGGCAAGGCAGGCAAAGGAGGACCAAAGGGCTCGAAGTTTTACTGCAGGGAGAGCAGAAGGAGCCTGTCACTTGCACAGCTCAGAAGAAAAGAGCTCACTTAACCCAGTGATTCCCAACTGGCAATTAGCGCCCCGCAGAGACACTGGCAATGTCCGGAGACATCCTTGGTTGTCACAACCAAGGGAACGGATGTTACTCGACAGCCAGAGAGCTGTTCAATGTCCTATGGGGTATGGTATATCCCACTCTCACCCCGGCTGGTTCAAAACGCCCAGCTGTGGAAGCCTGAGTTAACTCCACAGCAGTGAGCAGCAAGTCTGCGTTCCAGCGCCTTCTGCAGCTCCTGGTCCATGCTGTTCCCCAGAGAGTGGGCTGCTTTGGCAGATGTGCTCATGGTTCATAGAGGAAGCAAAATCTGCCTGGCATTTTCACTGTGGCCCCTTTCTGCCTGTGGGGGTTGCACCAGCAGCAGACCTGAGCCAGGAACTGTAGCATGAGTGGTTCATTAGGAAAAGAACCTAGGAAACACTCACGGCAGAGAGGGGAAGTGAAGCAGTGGAGGGAGGGAGTCAGGATAAGTGTGCTCTCGGGTATGTCTCCACCAGGGGCACCTGGAGCCTGATCCCTCTGGGCAGGCCTAGGGAGCCAGTGTGGAACACGCACTGTCCCCCAGCCTCTCGTTAGCCATCGGCTAGGGTCTGGGTGGTGAGAAGTTGCTGCTGTTGCAGCCGCCTTGACAACAGAGAGGTGCAGCTGTTGGACAAGGTTTTCAGGCACAGATGCTGAGTGCTGGCTGCCTGCTACCATCCCAACATGGGAGGGGCACAGAGGCCTCTGCCCCACCCCCTCCACACTTCAAGGAGCTTCACATGGAGCTGGTGCTGTGGCATAGAGGGTAAAGCCACTGCCTGCAGAGCCAGCATCACATATAGGTGCTGGTTCAAGTCCCTGCTGCTCGACTTCTGATCCAGCTCCCTGCTGGTGCACCTGGGAAGGTGGCAGAGGATGGTCCAAATACTTGGGCCCCTGCACCCATGTGGGAGACCCAGAAGAAGCTCCTGGATCCTGGCTTCAAATTGACCCAGCTCTGGCTGTTGCAGTTGTGTGGGGAGTGAACCAGTGGATGGAAGACCTCTCTCTGTCTCTGCCTCTCTCTCTCTCTTTGCCTTTCAAATGAATAAATAATTTTTTTTTTAAAAAAAGGAAGTCATGCTGTGCATGTCTGCTTTGCCTCTATTTGAGCTCCCTTTTCCTTCTTTCTTTAGAAAATTTATTTATTTATTTGAAAGGCAGAATTACAGAGAAACAGAGAGAAAGAAAGAGATCTTCCATCTGCTGGTTCACTACGCCAAATGCCCACAGTGGCCTGGGGCTGGGCAAGGCCAAGGCCAGGATCCAGGAGCTCCACCCAGGTCTCCCACGTGAGCTATCCTCTACTGCTTTCTTAGGCTCATTAACAGGGAGTTGGATGGAAGTGGAGCAGCCGGGACTTGCACTGATGCTCGTGTGGCATGTAGGCATCACAGGCAGCAGCTTAACCTACTGTGCCACAACCCCAGCCCCTGATTTCCCTTCTCAACTGTGCTGGGGGTGCGTCTTGGTCACTCACTGGAGAGCAAGCAGATAGTAGCAGTGGCTCGATCAGACCACCAGTGTCTTAGTCTCAGACCAACAGCCTGCAGCACTAGCCCTCAGCAAGCCTGACTATGCCATCCAGGGGCCAGAGAAAGATTTACCTGGAAGCTGATGAAACTTTTGGCTAAATGGGCTTCAGGGCTGCTGGTGTGCAGAGGCTAAGGGGAGTCCTGGGAGGTGCTGGGGCTCCACAGGGCTCTGTGTCTTTGTCAGTCCACCTCTGATGTATACCAAGACCCTATCAAAAGGCAAACTTGGATTCAGCAGCTCTGGGCTGGGGCTTGGGATTCTACATTTCTAATAGGATCCCAGGTGGGGCTTTGCTGCTGGTCCATGGAACAGGAGGGGAGAGCAGGGTGTGGGCAGTGCCCATCTCAGAAGCGCCCTGGGAAATCACCTAAGGAGACGGATCTCAGAAGGAAGGGACCTGTTCCTCCAAGGCTGCAGTAAGGCAGGGGATGCCATCTCTCTCCTCACTCTACATCCATTTTCATGCCCAATTTCCCTTCAACATTTTCCTTGAAGTGTCCTTCTCACCCATCAACTTATAAGCCTCAGGTGTCACAAAACTTAGGTCTTTCCTCTCTGTTAGCAGGAAAGAGGGCTAGGATCTGACACTGAGCATCGGGGATCCATGCATTTGGATTTGTGCATCCAGAGTTCTGGAATTTCCAGCTTCCATTTCTGCTCCCTGATCCCAGGCAGCTTTCAAAGTTAGAGGCTGCAGGAAGGTGTGGAAGCCAGGAGAAAATCGAAGAAGGGAGCTCCTGGGTTACCCAGCAGGCAGCGTGGAGCCCAGGATTCAGCCCAGGGAACCAAGTGTACAGTACAAGACTGTTTAGACTTTGTCTGCTCAGCAAGTCTTTGTCGGGCATCTGTGGTGTGTGAGGCATTGTTCTAGGGGCTGTGCATAAGGTATTCGTTGAAAGAGACAAAAATCCCCCCCCTTCAAAGCTGATAGGCCATCAGTGAATCATATCACGGGTCAGATGACAAAAGGAGGCTGGTGTCGTGGCACAGTGGGTTAAGCGGCCACCTGCCAGGCCAGCATGCCATACTGGAGTGCCGATTTGAATCCCAGATGATCCACTTCAGATCCAGCTTCCTGGTAATGTGCCTGGGAAAGCAGTGAAGATGGCCCAAGTGCTTGGACCCCTGTCACCCATGTGGGAGACCTGGATGGAGTTCGTGGCTCCTGGCCTTAGTCTGTCCCAGCCCTAGCCATTGCATCCGTTTGGGGAGTGAACCAATGGATGAAAGACTCTCTCTCTCTCTCTGTCCCTCTCTCCCTCCTTCTCTCCTTCTCTCTCCTCTTTCTATAATTCTTTCTTTCAAATAAATACATCTTTTTTAAAAATGGCAAAAAATAAAGATGAGGAATGGGGTCCAAGATGGATGGGAGTGATAGAATCACAGTTGAAACAAGTGGTCAATGAGAACCTGGTTAAGAAGGGGACATTTGGGGGCCGGTGCTGTCTGTAGTGTAGTGGGCTAAGCCTCTGATAGGATGCTGGCATCCCATATGGGCGCCAGGTTCTAGTCCCGGCTACTCTTCTTCCAATCCAGCTCTCTCCTTATGGCCTGGGAAAGCAGTGGAAGACAGTCCAAGTGTTTGGGCTCCTGTACCCCACCTACGTGGGAGATCAGGAAGAAGCTGCTATCTCTTGGTTTTGGAATGGCCCTGCTCCAGCTGTTGTGGCCATTTGGGGGAGTGAACCAGAGGATAGAAGACCTTTCTCTGCCTCTCCCTCTCTCTGCCTGTAACTCTAACTCTTAAAGAAATATATAAAATCTTAAAAGGGGGGGGGGGGAGCGTTTGAACCAAGACTTGAATGGAGAATTTGGATGTGGAGTTTCAATTTTTTCTTAATTTAATGCATTAATTTTATTTACTGGAGGCAGACATTTAATTTTTTACTGTTTCCTTTTGTCTGTTGCCTTGAAGGAGGGAGTACAAAGAATTTCCTGTCCTCAGAAAGACTGAATATTAAGCCTGTCCTGCCATGGGGCAAAGAGAAAGTTGCTTTTCAGTTGTTAAATGACAAGAGAGGTGATATAGACCACCCAGACCTGAGTCTGCTCCCCACGCCCTTAAACTTTAAGCCAATCACCCACGGCGGGGGTGGGGTAGGGGTGGCCGGCAGTGGAAGCAGGTGGGAGTTTATTTGCAAGCTGCAGAGGGAGGAGTCCGGCTGCTATTACTGAATTTCCAGACTCCCTGAGGGCTTGGGGTCAAGGTTGTTACTGATGGAAGGCCCATGTTCTGCTTGCATGCAGGTACCTGGTTGGTCAGCAGAGCTGTGGTCCTCCTTCAATTGGTCGGGGATATGGTGCTGTTTCAGGAACTTGATGAGTGTGCAGTGGGCTGTGGTGAGTCAGGTGGGAGCTGCTGGGGGCCTAGGGTTCCTGGGAAAATGCTCAAGACAAAGCCAAAGTGCAGATGGTGTTCACAAGGGAGATAAACAACCACTGGAGTCTTGTGACTAGGGAGCCTGTGGCACCAGCTGCAACACGCCCTCAGTTCTTTGAGTTAGGTTGAGCAAGAGGTTGCTCTGCGAAGAAGACTTTAAGCTAAGGGAACAACACCCAGAGACTGCAAGAGACTCGGGCTGGTCATGTTCGGGATCTGCCTCCAAGACACTGCCCCAGGCTGTGTTATCAGAGGGAAAGAAAGATAGGAAGAATTTCCCCTAGAAATAAAGGAGGTCAAAATTCTGGGGCGAGAGGAAGGAAGAGGGGGAAGTCTGGGAGGGCCCGCGAGGGAGCAGGGGGAAGATGGCTAGGGCTAGACCAGGCCAAAGCCAGGAGCCCAGAACTCCATCCAGGTCTCCCACATGAGTGGCAGGGGCCTAAGTGCTTGGACCATCCTCTGATGCTTTTCCAGGTGCATTAGCAGAGAGCTGGATCAGAAGTGAAGCAGCTGGGACTGGAACCAATGCTTGTATGGGATGCTGGCGTTGCGCTGGCCCCTCGCTCCCTCTCAAATAAATAGATAGATAAAGCAAGCAAGCACAGGATAGTCATTTTTTAAAAAAATTAACTTTCTCTCTACCCCGTCTGACTTCTTAGTTGAGACAGACCCCAGTAACAAAAGACAATTTAACAAGAGAAAAACAGAAGTTTATTCGCAGATATTCCTCATGGATATGTGGGAGATCCTGGGGGAAATGAGTCAGTTCCAAAGGGATGGCTTTGAATTCAAGTTGCTGTAGCATTTTCGACCCAGAACAGTACATTTCTAGAGATGTGACAAGACCAAGTAAAAGGACTCTAGGTTGGCAAATCAAAGGACAGCAAATAAAGAGTTGATGATGGGCAGTGGGTACAGTTTGTTGGGCAGATTCCCCTGAGGCTGTGATCAGGGATGGTGGCGTGCAGGCGAAGGCCACCTCTGTATATCTGTGTCCTGCAGAGCAGAGTCAGAGAGCCTTTCTGTCTCTGCTTCTTCTCAAAATGTTCCTCCTTCCAGAGTGGCATCTTCTGGCCTCTTCCACCTCTCAGGGTTTCTGATGACCCAGCTATGCTTCTATGCACCTGCTGTTTTCTTTCATTCTTCTTTGAATTGGTCAGAAAAAGCCTGATTCTTCTCATTCCTTAATGAATGAGCCAAATAAAATCTTTGGCCCATGTTCCTTTTTCGTGCAGGAGAATCATGCTTTCACCTTTTAGAGACTGTGATCCCTCACCTGTCCATAGCCCGCCACACCCACCTGCTTCCTGCGCTGGCTCACTTGTCTCTCCCTCTGGGACTCCTGAGAATTGCAGAAGTGGCCACCACTGCTGATTTCTCCTCCTCTTAGGATCTGGAAGGCCTCCCAGGGTGCTACAACTCCCCATGCCTCTGTGAACTAGAGGCACAGTGGCCCCATGGTCAAGGGCAGGGGCTCGGGAGCCCGCATGCCTTCTGTGGATCATCAGTGCCCTTCCTGGCTGTGTGATGCTAGGCAGATGAACAGACGCTGCCCTGAGCCATCTATGAGGATTAAATCAGCGCGTGCCTGGGGAAGTGGCCAGCACCCGGTCTGGAATTTAGCACATGCCTGCTTGGTGGTGATTCCTAACATTATGCTTTATTGTCACTGTGCTGGGTATTTCTCATGGCTCCTCTCTCTGCCTCCACCTGCTCTGGGCTCCAAGAAGCTGACTTCGTCCTTCAGTTTCGGGTAGTCCATCTCACGCATCCCTACTCCCCTTTCCAATTGCCCTGGCCTGGCAGCTTCCCTCATAGGTCTCAACTCCTGGGCCACCCCCACCACCTCCAGGTCCCCATAATCAGCCCCCTCCATCCCTGCAAGGTGTGCGGGTGGTGAGGACTCCCAGTCTCCACCAGGGGTTTCGGCCCCTCTGCTGTGGCATCCCTGCACCCTGCCCGCCCCTGCAGAGAGCGCCACCTGGCTGCTCACATGGCTGCTGTCATTCTTCAAACTCTGCCACGTCCTTTTCTGTTCCTTGAGTGAGGGATGCTCTTCTTGGGCTGAGAGAGCACTCCCATTTCATCTTGGAGGGAACTTCCCAGCAAGATGGGCAGCACAGGGAGGGTGGGAGCCGCACTGCCCAAGTGCAAGGCCAGAGGCAGCCTTCCTTTTGGGGACTAACACCAAGCACAACATACCAGGGAAAGAAGAAAGAAAAGACAGGGAGTCTACCCCAAGCTTGGGTTGCACACACAGACCTCACTACAATAACCTTTGTCTTTCTGTGATTTCCCACCCATTGCCTCGCCACTTCCCACCATCATGCATCGCTGATCCAAACTCTATTTCTCTCGTCAAAAGAGGATGTAAGTGGGGAGGTGACCCCACCACTTGGGAAGTCCACATCCCCCATGGGAGTGCCTTTTCCAGTCCCAGCTCTACTCCCAGTTCCACTTCCTGATAGTGTGTACCTTGGGAAGCAGCAGGTATGAGTCCTGGTTTTGGCCTGGCCCAGCCATTGCAGGTATTTGAGGAGTGAACCAACAGATGGAAGAGCTCTCTTTTTCTCTCTCTGTGTCTCTCTGCCTTTCAAATAAACTTAAAAAAAAAATACATCTAAGCCACCAAGTCTGCTTCTTTGAGTTTCCCTCTTTTTTTGGGACTTGCAAGCATGAAGTATTAATAGAAATGGTGTGGGGCTGGCACTGTGGCATAGAAGGTTAAGCCTCTGCCTGCAGTGTCATCATCCCATATGAATCCCAGCTGCTCTGCTTCTGATCCAGCTCCCTGTTGACGTGCTCTCCCTGGGAGAGCAGGAGGATGACCCAAGTGCTTGGGCCCCTGCACCATGTGGGAGACTCAGATGAAGCTCCTGGTTCCTGGCTTCAGCCTGGCCCACCTCGGCCATTGTGGCCATTTGGAGAGTGAAATAACACATGGAAGACTTTCTCTCTCTCTCTCTCTCTTTCCATTTCAAATAAGTACATAAATCCTTAAAATATATATAACAAATCATATATATAAGAAAAATGGTCTGCATTTTGTTGGGTAGCCACAGCCAACACCCCTAGCCCTGACACAGAATCTAAGAGGGTCAAGCTTCTCTTCTCCCATAGTGCTGTGCCTGTTCTGTCTCAGTGAAGACAGTGGGCCCCACAGGGCCATTAGGGAGAGGCTTATGTCCTGTAGCTTCTTTAGAGATGAATGTCTTCAGAGAGAGAGAGAGAGAGAGAGAGAGAGACCAACCTGTGTGTGGCTAATGTCATGACACCCATGTGTAGCCCATGAGTAATGCAAATATGGTACCAGTGTACTGAACAGTCTGGGTTCAGTAAGCATACAAACAGCCCTTTTCTTTGCCCCAATTCCTGCCTGCAACTGTGCTCTGTCAGCTCTGCCTTCATGAGAATTCTGCAAACCCCACAGCCTTCCAGTCATGTTCAGGGTTTCCTAGCCCAGCACCGGTCCCGCAGTCACACACCCCACTGCAGCCCAGAGCACACTTGGCTTTGCCACCAGGGTCTCTGGGAAGGATGGGGGCGTGGCTGCCCTTCAGCTCTTTTCTACAGCTGTCTCTCAGCCTCCTCCAGGCTTCACTTGTTGAGAGGCAGGCTTGCAGAGGAGCAAATGCCTCAAGTGCGACTGCTTCTCCTTGAGACCCTGCAGGCTTCTCTGGTGGTGCCTGTGTGGGGCTGGCAGCCACACGTGCCTTCCCCTGGGGCAGGCGGCTGCTAAGTTATACGGAGGCCCCTGGAAGGGGGTCTTCCCTGACCCTCGGAGACATGTGTTCTGCCAAGTGCCCTGGGATAGATAAAGACAGCTGTGGCGCCCTTTCCCCTCCCACTGAAGCTGGGCTAGATGGGACGCAGCCGAAGGCACACTCTGGGGCTTCCGAGGCCACACCACAAGGAACCTTGCAGCTGCCGTCAGCTCCCTTGGGACCCTGAGCCGCCCTGTGAGGGGACTGACTCTCCTGAGACAGGGATGCTGGGAAGGTGACTGCAGGTGCTCCCGTGCGGGTCTCTGTAGCACTGTGGTTAAGATGCAAGTTAAGATCCCAGCATCCCTGGGTTTGACTCCTAGCTCTGCTCCTTGATTCCAGCTTCCTGCTGCTGCACACCCTGGGAGGCAGCAGGTGATGGCTCAGGTACATGGGTCTGGGTGGAATTTTGGGCTCCTGGCTCCAGCCTGGCCCAGCCCCGGTTGTTGGGGGCATTTGGGGAATGAACCAGCAGATGCAAAATCTCTCTCCCTGTCTCTCTCACTCACTCACTCTCTGTTTTTCTCTGTGCCTAAAAAACATTTTAAAATGTATTTTTAAAGAGTCCCAGCTAAGCAAGCCCCCCTTCCCACCAAGGCAGTAGACCCACCCATTCACCAGCTGCATAGCCCCAGATGACCCAGTCAATGCCACAGGAATGGAATTCTCAGCGGAGCCCTGTTTAAATTCCTAACTGTCAAAATCATGGCCTGTAATACAAAGGCTGTTGCTGTAAGCAGTAAACCGTGGTGTGGCTTGTCACACAGCAGCCAGCAAGCAGGACCCTCCGTGGCTCCCGCCCTTGGTTCTGGAGGTGTCCTTTAGGTGGCAGAGTGGCAAATGGCCTCAGTCGAGGCTCCTTCCTTGACGTCTGAGGTCTCCCTCTCTCCTCGCCCACTTCCACGGGGATCTTTTGGAATTCCCTTCTCTTGGCTTCAGGGCTGAAACTCCACCCCTTCAGTACCCCACGTGGAGGGGTGGCAGATGCGGCAATGCTGCCCCCAGGGAACTGACAATTCCAAGCACTTCCTTGCTCTAGCCAATCCAAACCAGGAGCCAGGAGCTTCTTCCCGGTCTTCCACATGGGTGCACAGGGGCCCAAGGACTTGGGCCATCTTCTGCTGCTTTCCCAGGCCACAGCAGAGAGCTGGGTTGGAAGAGGAGTAGCCAGAACTAGAACCAGTGCCCATATGGGATGCTGGCACTGCAGGCAGGGGATTAACCTACTGTGCCATGGCGCTGGCCCCCAATCAGTCAATTCTTTTTTTTTTTTTTTTTTTTTTTGACAGGCAGAATTAGACAGTGAGAGAGAGACAGAGAGAAAGGTCTTCCTTCCGTTGGTTCACTCCCCAAATGGCCGCTACAGCCAGCGTGCCGCACCGATCCAAAGCCAGGAGCCAGGTGCTTCCTCCCAGTCTCTCATGCGGGTACAGGGCCTAAGCACTTGGGCCATCCTCCACTGCCTTCCCGGGCCACAGCAGAGAGCTGGACTGGAAGAGGAGCAACTGGGACTAGAACCCAGCACCCATAAGGGATGCCGGCACCCCAGGCGGAGGATTAACCAAGTGAGCCATGGCGCCGACCCCTGAGTCACTTCTTAATAAGCCCGAGAGTCATGTCTCTGGTACCAGATAGCTCTTTTTCTTCAACTTTGGTTCTCAGTTGCCAATTTTGAGGTTAAGTAAAAACAACTTTTTCTTCTTCGCCTTACTTTTTAGATCTATGTTCTTATTTACTTATTTGAAAAGCAGAGAGAGAAGGGAATGGGGGAGAATCTTTTACCTATTGATTCACTCCTCAAATGGTTATACAACTGGGACTGGGCCAGGTGAATCCAGGAGCCCAGAATTACATCTGGGTCTCCCAGGTTAAAGTAGAGACTCAAGTATTGGAGAATTAATCCACTGCCTTCCTAGGCACATTATAGGGAGCTGGACGGGAAGTGGAGAAGCCAGGACTTGAGCTTGGTGCTCCAGTACTGAATGTGGGCATCACAAGAAGCTGGTTCACCTGCTGCATCACAAGACCTGCCCTCTTTGTCCTCATCGTAGCTCGGAAACTGTGCCATGACAAAGGCGTGAGGCCGGTGGAAATCGAGAAACCGCCGGTTGTTTCTGATAAAGCTGGATTAAAACATGTATTCAGATCTGGCTGCGTCCAGAATGAGATGGGCTGACCCAACCAGTCTCAGGCAGCACCGGGGCTTCGTGGGCCCTTCTCTCACAAGGCAGGGATTTTTTTGCTGAGACTCTCACAGCCCTAACAGCAGACTTGAACTCTTACTTTCAGTAGGCAGGCAGGTCCCCAAGGAAGCCAGACAGGAAGAGGAGTGGGCCACAGCACCATGACTGTCTCAAACGTAACCATTCAATTAATTCTTCCTTTCCTGGTGAGTAAATGGAAGGACATATGGGAGGCATGATTCTCATTTCAAAACAAAGCAAAAAGCAAGCATGGTAATAAAGTATTTTCCCCCAACATCCAGATCTCAGCACACAAGTCTGTGGTCCTTAGTATCCTACTGCACATGGCTCCATCGCATGCCTCTTTCATGCCGCTGTAGACTTGTTCTCCAGCCTGGCCCACCTGGGCATGCCTAGAGAGGCGGCGCCTGTGAACTGCACCCCTGTGCCTGGGGCTCTGTTGGACTTGGGTTGAGTTTGGCTGGTTGGCAGGTATGGGCAGGAGAGAAAGCAGCTAGAGGAGGATGAGGTTCAGGGTTCATCCCCTACCCCCTCTTTGCCAGTTCACTGAGGCTGGGCTCTAGCCCCTCCTAGAGGGCCTCCTTGTGGCCACCTTCTTGGGGGTCCCTAAAACCACAGCCACTCTCCCCATTTCCCTTCATGTCTACAGGAGGTACCAGCTCTAGCTTTTGCCATCCCTTTCTGATTAACCCACTGGATCAGAAGTGGAGCAGCCTTGACTTGAACCAGCTCTGTAGGGTCCCTTTATTAAATATTCTACTGAATTCCCTGGTGGAGAGAGTTGTCTATTTCCTGGATTCCTTTCTCTCTCTCTCTCTCCCCCCTTCTCACTCCCTCCCTCCCTCTCTCCCTAAGATGAGCCCTGCCAGGAGGGAGAAAGAGCCATCCCACACCAGCCATCTAAGTCCTTCGGGCCAGCGTCTGTGCTTTGACTTCAGCTTTATTCCACACCTCAGAACAAGAACTCTGGTCAAAGTGAGAGTTAAGGATTCTTTCTTAGGGGACCTGTGCCTGGCCTAGTGGGTTAAGCCTCTGGCCTGTGACACTGCCATCCCATATGTGCATTGGTTCAAGTCCTAGCTTTTCCACTTCTGATCCAGCTCCCTGCTAGTGGGCCTGGGAAAGCAGTGGAAGATGGCTCAAGTCCTTGGGCCTCTGCACCCATGTGGGAGACCCAAATGAAGCTCCCAGCCTGGCCCAGCCCTGGTCATTGTGATCATTTAGGGAGTAAACCAGCAGATGGAAGGTCTCCCTCTGTCTCTCCCTCTCTCTCTGCAATTCTGCCTTTCAAATGAATGTCTTCTTCTTCTTCTTTTTTTTTTTTAATGAGGATTGTTTCTTAGGAGGATGTACTTCCATAATAGGTACAGAAATGAGTCACCTCCAGATGTTTAAAAATTGATGAGGGAAGCCTTCGTGTTTTGGTCAGGGTCCTCTAGACACATAAAACTGACCAGATGGACAGACAATGACGATCTCAGAGGAACTGGTTTACTCAGTTACAGAGGCCAGCAAGTGCCACGTTGGGCCGTTCCGAAGCTGGAAACCTAGGGAACACAGTGGCGTGCCCAGTCCTAGTCTGAAGGCTTCATACCTGGCTGGGGGCCACGGTGTGGCTGTCCGTTTGGGGCCCCTGTTGTGAGTTCTGGAGTCCAAAGACTACAGAAACTGAGGTACTGATTGTCAAAGGTGGAGGAGAGGCGTCCTGGCTTGGAGAGAGAGAGAGAGAGGGAGAAAGAGAGAGAGAGAGAGAGAATTCACCCTTCGTTTGTCTTGTGGCTACATCTGAGCCTCCGGCTGATTTGGTGGTCCTTCCTTAGGTGGGAGAGACCCTTCCCTGTGCAGTCCACTGAGTCGCATTCTCACTTTCCCACAGACACACCTGGTAAGTCCATGGTTCTAATCAAGTGAGGGGCTTTAGCACCTGTTGCAACATTGAGAACAGTGCTTCGACTATTCTCAGTCCAGGCAGGTTGACACCCAAGCCAAGCACCACAGTCAGCTAGTGCTTACAATCTTGAGCACTGGTCAGACAGCTTGCATCGCATTTCCAATCACTAGGTGACCTGGGACAAGCCTCTTTCTTTCTGTCCGCCTCAGCTTCCCTCTCTGTACACCAAGGGTAGGAACGGTGCAAAGACAGAGTGAGGTCATGGCTGGATGCACAAGAAATGCCCACAATGTATCAGGGAGGACCAGCACCTACAGCTGCAGCCGCATCAGCTACCAGGGCAAGGGGATGAGGGCAGGTTCAAGTGTAGCCCCAGCCCTGCTCAGCAAGGGGGACCCTGCACACTGCACCATACACCTGTAAACTCTCAACATGTGGGGGATGCATTGCACCAAGATGCCCTTCTGATTGTGGCCTCTGGAGGCTGATGCTGAAAGACTCAGTTAAGAATTATTCCTTCCCTCTGGGGTTCTCCAAGTCCTCACCTGAGCCCAGCCCTGGCAGAAGAGAAGACAGAAGACAGGCAGTGACAGACAGAGGTACAACTGCTCCTCAGTGCCTTTTGCATGTGTGTGTCTGAACGGGAGAAGGCATTTGATCATTAGCGTTCCAATTTAACGGTTTGCAAGAATTGGGCACCCCCGGAAGCCCTGCTCCAAGCATGGGATACATTTGGAGACCAAGACTGATGGGTGAACAACTTTAATTACCCAAGAACTGTGCTAATGGCCCTTGGGGTATCTTATTTCTGACACTTGGGGACATGGCATTTTCCCATTAAAATGCCAATTATCCTTGAGCACTTCTGCAAATCCATCAGCTGGAGGCTGCCGGATTGTCAAGTGGTGCAGTCTGATGGTTGGAAGCAAATCTATCAGATCAAGGGCATTTTATTTGGCAGTCCAGAGTGCTGCACCGCCCCTGCCTGCTGCTCCCAACCCCCAAGAAAAAACACACACGTGCATACACCCACTCCACCAAGCAGAAAGATCACAATCTCTCGTCCCGAATATGACTGCAGGGGAAGAGGAAGTGTTCACAAGCTGAGACTGAGAGGGAAAATCAAGACTTGGGAAGGAGCTCCATCCCCCCACCCCCAAGATGGAATTTCTCTGCGTTTGCATAATTGAAAGCAGAAGCCCAGCAGAAGACAACGCTCACTGGGGAAATCCATTGATTTAGCTCATCTGACTACCAGGAGGGTAGTCCTGCAAAAAGCCCCCCTCTGCCCCCCATGGCTTCTCTGTTGCACACTAGTTACTTCTGAGTGCTGGAATTTGGAGCCACAATTCGATGTGTTCTTTTTTTTATTTTTATTTTTTTGGACAGGTAGAGTGGACAGTGAGAGAGAGACAGAGAGAAAGGTCTTCCTTTGCCGTTGGTTCACCCTCCAATGGCCGCTGAGGCTGGCGCACTGCGGCCAGCGCACTGCGCTGATCCGAAGCCAGGAGCCAGGTGCTTCTCCTGGTCTCCCATGGGGTGCAGGGCCCAAGCACTTGGGCCATCCTCCACTGCACTCCCTGGCCACAGCAGAGAGCTGGCCTGGAAGAGGGGCAACCGGGACAGAATCCGGCGCCCCGACCGGGACTAGAATCCGATGTGCCGGCGCCGCAAGGCGGAGGATTAGCCTAGTGAGCCATGGCACCTGCCTTCAATGTGTTCTAAGGACAACTTGACCTTGTCCCACACCCACCCACTGCAGCCTTGGGTTCAGTTTATCCTGGGTTCTTGCATCTGGAGTTTCCTGGGCTGGGCTTAAACTCAATGACAGCTCTCGATGACACTGTAGCAGAAGACCAGGCTTATCTGGATTTTCCTCTCTGGATTCTGTTACAGAACAGCAGCCTGAAAGTGTGGTTAAGAGCACAGGTCAGGGATCCAGACCCTGAGCTGCACTCTCCAGCAGGACCACTTAGCAGCAGTGTGAACTTGGAGAAGCTATTGCGCCTTCTCTGGGCCTCAGTTTTCTCACCTGCAAAGTGGGGACGACAGTGGTGCCTACCTCCCAGAGTTGTTGTCAGGATTAAATCTGTTCACATCTTAAAAAGTTCTTGGAATCCTATCTGGCTCCACTGTAACTGCTCCTATAGCATAGGTATTGCTGTTCATGTACGTAAATAGTGTAAGAGAAGCGTTAGTGTTCTCAAAGAAAGTTGAGAAGTGTTCTTCCACTTAAAGGTGGTGCTGTTCTCCTAACTGAAGAATGGCTTGCAGCTGCCTGCCCTACAGGGGCTCATGTGACCCCCAGGTCTGCAGAGGACCGGGGGTCATGCCTGTATGGCAGATGTTGCTGGCACCTGAATGCTCCCAGATGCCCTTCTCCCAGCCAGAGTGCCTGTCACCCAGCTGGTACAGGGCCCAGACCTGCACCCTTTCTGAAGGCTGGCCCATGGCTGGCAGGAAGGAGACAGGGATCCCTAGGAGTCATTCACTCACCACAAATTCTTTGACATTCCTCTTACTGAAAGATTCCCTCCTTGAAGACAGGTCAGCTGTAACGCCTCACCTTTAGATAATGGGATGCGTAGAAGGGATGTCACATGCCTTCTGTTGCAGAGGGAGTGGTCCCCCACAAGATAGTCTCAAGTCCTAGCTTCCAGTTCCTGTGCACATGAACTTGCTTGGAGATACCGTCTTTGCAGACTGGATGAGCCGGAATTCAATGGCTAGCTCCTTTGTAAAGGAAGGAGGGAGAATTTGGGTAAACAGAGGCACATGTTCACATGTGCACTTGTGTGTGCATGCACACACACACACACGGAGGATGCCACGTGGGGACAGTGCAGAGATCAGAGGGTTGCTCCTATAAGCAGAGATCACCAGGATTGTTAGCAATGAGGAGGAAACAAGGAAGAACTCTTCTCCCTGGACTTCCATGCCAGTGCTGAGACTTGAGATGCTGAGCCTCCACAGGTGTGAGAGAACAAATTCCTATCGTCTGAAGCCACCTGCGCTGGGGCCTTCTGTTGCCTTGGGAGGCAAAGGCATCTTCCAACGCTACAGGATAGGGAATGGTACAACCTGAACCTGGCCCTAGTCTCCACATATCTCTCAGTACATGTGGAGTGGAGGAAGTCCAGAAACTGTGAGGCAACTGAGACTGTGAGAAACTTGGACCCAGGAAGTGCTATATGGGATGGGAGTGTCCTATCCATCAGGTCAAACACCTACCCTCTGCTGCTGTGTGTTTCTGTCTACAGCCAGGAGCCCCAGCTTCGGCAGGATGCACTGTCAGCAAGGAGAAACACAAGTTTCCATCGTCTTTGTGGGGTTCCAGCCTGTGCTCCTAGGGTTCCAGCCTGCTCCTGGTCTTCCCTTCCTGACAGCCTGCTTCGTGTGTGTCAAGCTCTGGCCTTATAACCAGGCCTCCTTCCGCATGTTTAAATGGCTGGCTGTTCTGCTGAAACAAGGTGCGCTCTTGGAAGCAGCTCCACCCACCTTGGTCAAAGCTTCAAATGAGGGCAGCTGCAGCAGATGTCTTGACTACAACCTGGGGAGAAACTCTGAGCCAGAACCATCCACCTAACCCATTCTCGAGTGCCTGACCCCCAGGAGCTATGGGAGAGCAGAGGTTGACTATTTTCAGCACTAAGTTTTACAGGAATTTGTTAGCAGTGATGGGTGGAGGAGTGCACCCACTCTTACGAATCCTTGCGGACCACACTGTGTGTTGTTGTCCCCTACAGCTGTCTCTTACAGTATTTGTTCCTCGCAGAGCACTTATCACAGCCTGTGATCATCTGGTGGGTTCTTACGCTCAGCTCTTCTCTATCTGGCTTTCCCACTAGAAATCAGCTTCCCGAGACTCCTCTGTCTTGTGTACCTAGAGCCCCAGCTCCTAGCCAGCCTAACTCCACTCCTCATTAGCTTCAAGAGCTCAAGAAAGTTGTTCACTGTATCTCAGTTTTCTCAACTATCAAGTGGGATGATGATCACTGGTTTTGCCTGGCTGGATTCTCAAGTGAACATTTATAGAGTGTTTGACACTTGACTTTGCACATGGCAAATATTCAGGAATTAGAAGCTACTATTATTTTTAAAAAGATTTATTTATTTTACCTGAAAGAGTTACATAGAGATAAGGAGAGACTGAGAGAGAGAGAGAGAGAGAGAGAATATCTCATCTGCTGGCTCATGAGACAGAGATCTCATCTGCTGGTTCACTCTCCAAATGGCCAGGCCGAAGCCAGGAGCCTGGAACTCCATCCATGTCTCCCACATGGGTGCAGGGCCATCCTTGGGCCTTCCTCCACTGCTTTCCCAAGTGCATTAGCAGGGAACTAAATCAGAAGTCGTACAGCTGAGACCCCCCACCTGAGACCCCAGGTGCAAACATGAGATGATGGCTTAACCTGCTGAACCACAACACTGACCCCAAAAGCTGCTAGTACTTTTAATATCACTGTAGAAAGTCAATAAACATCTACAGAGTGATTAAATGAAGGAAGTCATTGATCCCTTTGTTCCATCCTCTTAAATATCTAAGATACAAATGAGTCCCAAAGGCCTTCAGGCAGCTAAAGCAGATGACCCAAAGCTAGGAACAAAACCCATCTAATTAACTTATATGCAGACCCATGGCCGTTACTCAGAACCTAATTCTTAATAGTCTCTGCAACTATTTATTGGTCACCTAACATGAGCAAGGCATTGTGTTAGGTGCCAGGAGCAGGGGATGGAGAGACATAAAGGTGAAACAAGCTCATTCCCTCCTTCCCAAGGGCGGCCTGTCTAGTAGGGGAGGCAGACACAAGAGCCACCCACCACCCATCACACCTGGACTAGAGACGGCGGGAGAGCAACAGAGCGACGCTGACTATTAAGGCGGCCAGACTCAATTAGCCACAAGGGGAACACGTGTAGCAAGTTTCATTACCTGGTTTCCCAGTCCATAATGGATTAGAAACAGCATATTAGAAGAGAAAGAAGGAAGGGTTCTTGCTAGCAGAGGTGTGTTGGCAATGACAAAAGTCACAACCAATGGGAATCAAGAATCCTGATTTTTTAAAACACTGGCAGTGAAAATTAGGTCACAGAACACAGTAGTTCCAAGTCATTTCTTGTGGGGGTAACTGCTACATAAACCATGAGAGGCAGGGAAGCCCTGTGGTAGGGGACACTGTTGACATTGCATTGTTGGGAGGAGACGTAGGGCATGCATTGGGAGCAGTGTAGTTGTGGGTCTGTTGCGTGCACTGGGGACATGAATCACGTTTGACTCCTACTCACTAAAGGTCAGTAACGTCCTTCCTTTGATAGCCGGTAACACCTAATCTCTTTCTTGATCCTCCGGGAGGGTGGAGAAGAGCTTCACCCTTCCTGGCCTGAGAACCATTCACTGATGTTGAATTTTACAGAGCTAGTTGGAGCCTGAGCTGGCGTCCAAACACAGCTTCTGCCTCCTGGGCCCCTGAGCAGGCACCCTGAGTGGTGTCAACTGCAATCTGTTAGTCAAGAGTCGAAGATCAGCCACTGTGTGGTCCCCAAGTGTACACATTGGGCCAGTGGATGGGTGATGATCTGCCTGCCCCTTAGGAAACTGGGGTCACCTCTGCCCTTGGGTTCCACGAGGCACCCCTGTTTCTGCTGCACAAATTCCCCATATGGCTTAGGCTTATCAAAGTAGATTTCTGTCACCCGCCACCAAATGATTTCTGACGAGGGCATGTGGCTCCTAGAAGCATTTCTTTCAAATATGATTAAAATTTTTAAGTGTGTTGCTTGCAAGGATAAGCTCCATTTAGCTGAGCAATTTACTTTGGTGGAACCCCTCCTTCTTCTACTCCGTCGATCAATGAACTATTGATGTGTGGCTATGCAGAACTGGCCACCGCAGACAGAGGACACTCTGGAAATAACCTCAGGAGGGTTTCAGGAGCGGGCAGGGCTGAGGGTCAGCTGTGGGCTTAGTGTCTCCGTCTCCCACACCACAATGAACCTCAAACAAACGGAGGGGGGAGGCGTGGAGGAGGGGAGGGGGCGCTCCCTGGGTTGAGACGGGAAGGCCCATGAGATGACTTCTCTTCTGTTAATGGATAAGCGGCTCTCTCAAGCTCCAGAGAAAAACTGACATGATTCATAAAACAGAAAAATCAGATGCTATTAAACCTAATACAGGCATTCAAACCAGATTTAGAAAAGGTTTTTAAAGGCAGAGTTTGCACGTAAGCATTATAATCATCTTGTATGGGGCAGGGGTGGGGGGGCTCCTTGTGAGTGAACAGCAATTATCCAGACATGTCAGCATCTCAGCTCGCTCAGTTTGGATTTCCCAGGTGGGTATGGGGTCATCACCCGTGCAGTGGCTAGTCTGCCAGGCACCTGCAAAAGCTCTTCGTGATTCTTTGTGCCAGAAAAGTGCATTCAACCGAAGGAACACCACTTCAGGTGAAAGAAGCCCCTTAAAAGTGATGACTGGGGCTGGTGCTGTGGTGTAGCAGGTAAAGCCACTGCCTGCAGTGCTGGCATCCCATATGGGTGTCGGTTCAAGTTCTGGCTGCTCCACTTCCGATCCAGCTCTCTGCTGTGGTCTGGGAAAGCAGTAGAAGATGGCCCAAGTGCTTGGGCCCCTGTACTCCTGGCTCCTGGCTTTGGATCGGCCCAGTTCCGGCTATTGCGACCATTTGGGGAGTGAACCAGTGGATGGAAGATTCTCTCTCTCTCTCTCTCTCTCTCTCTCTCTCTGCCTCTGCCTCTCTGTAACTGCCTTTCAAATAATAAAGAAATAAATATTTAAAAAGTGATGATCATAAAAATAACAACACAGGAAAAAAATTTGTTAAAGATTTATTCATTTGTCTAATAGGTAGAATTACAAAGAAAGGGAGAGACAGAGAGAGAGAGGTCTTCCATCCTCTGGTTCACTCCCTAAATGGCTGTAATGGCAGGAACTGGGCCGATCCAAAGCCAGAAGCCAGGAGCTTCTTCCAGGTCTCCCATGTAGGTGCAGGGATCCAAGCACTTGGGCCATCTTCTACTGCTTCTCCAGGCCATAGCAGAGAGCTGGATTGGAAGAGGAACAGCCAGGACAAGAGAACTGGCTCCCATACGGGATACTGGTTAAGCAGAGACTTAACCTACTATGCCATAGCACTAGCCCCCAACACAGCAAATTGAATGTGTGTTCATTCAGAGCCGGCCACTGAAGTGAGCACTTCTCATGTTTATTCTCGTAAAATCTCAACATGTATTCACATGCATTGGACAGATGGACAAACTGAAGCCACACAGGCTGACTTCCTCACCCTGGATCATGGTGGCAAGTGCAGGTGACATCTTTCTGTGCTGGGCAGTGAATTCCTGTACCTGGTGCATGTGACAGATTGGACAGGCTGGGAGAGCTCACCTACCCGGGGGAAGATTCAAATTCTGCCAGTTATTAGCTGAGCCACCAGGAGTTTGTTCATTTGAACTCGTAGTATGTAGGTTCCCTTTTGAAAATGTCTTAAAAGATAGGATCTTAAATAAATGAATAGGACACAGAGTCAAGAGAAATGGTGCATGGTGAGTGCTCAAAAAACATTAGCCTTGGGGCGGGCATTGTGGCACATGGGTTAAGTCGCTGCCTGCAATACCGGCATCCTGTATCAGAGCAACGGTTGGAGTCCTGGCTGCTCCACTTCCCATCCAGCTCCCTGCTAATGCACCTGGTAAGGTGGCAGAAGATGGCCCAAGTGCTTTGACCCCAACTGCCCATGTTGGAGACCTGGATGGAGTTGGTAGTTCCTGGCTTTGGCCTGACCCAGCCCCAGCAATTGGGGTCATTTGGGGAATGAACCAGTGGACAGAAGGTCTCTCTGTCTCTGTCTCTCCCTTTCTCTCTGTCACTCAGCCTGACAAATAAACAAACAAATCTTTAAAAAGTCTCCTCTGATATGTGTGAAAGATGGCAAGCCCGCTTTGTTCAGGGACTACTGCAGTAGGATTTGTAGCCAGCAAGGGGGGTTGAGTGCATTTCTGAACACAGCAAGGCAGACTGGGGATTTGTGGCCTAGGACTAGGGTAGGGAAGCCCAGTGGGTAGAAATTACTAAGAGAGCAGGGCAATTCTTTGCTAAATGGGTGTAACAGGATGCTTTCTGCGGCAGGATGGTCAGATCTCTCTGGATGGCAGAGATGTGGAAGGTGAGCAGATACAGAGGGTGGAGGATTCTTGTTAAACTGACTTACCAGCCTTGGACATTCGGCACAGCAGTGAAGATGCCGCTTGGGTGCCTGCATTCCATATTGCAGTGCCTGGTTTGCATCCTGGCTCCTGTGTTTCCCATCCAGCTCCCTGTTAATGCACATGATGGAGGCAGCAGGTACTGGCTCAAGTGCTTAGGTCCATGCCACCTATGTGGGAGACCTGGATGGAGTTCCTTGCTCCTGGCTTCAGCCTGGCCCACCTTGGCTGTTGGCAGGCATTTGAGGAGTGAATCAACAGATGGAAGATCTCTCTCTCTCTCTGCCTTTCAAACAAAATGAAAATGAATAAGCAAAAACAATTTTAAAACTGACTTAACAGAATTCTCAATAAAATCAGACCTTCAAGGACACACCCAAGGATGGATCTCACTGAAAAGAGTGAACTGGAGTGTGGTTGAGGAGGGAGTCTGTCCCCTCTCATTAGGGCCTGACCCCTTAGCCCTTGTCCCACGACAACTTCTGCCTGATGCCTTCACAGCTCCCTTCCCTCTCCAGCCCTGGGGCATCCCTGTTGCCACTGAGACTCCAACAAGTGCAACCTAGAAGCCAGGGAATGGTTAACACTCATGCATCTTTGACCAGTGGGATACAGGAGCTGAAGATAAATTCATCTCCCGGCGCTCTGATGAGCTGTTCTCTTACTGCTTGCCAGATGCCGGTGCCTGGCAGTAGAGCGATTGGTTGCTCTCAGGCCAGCTTGGGCTGTGCCTTCTCGTATTTGCTGTTCCTCACTGTCCTCATGCCTGTTTCTCTCACTCCAGCATCTGGGGGATTGCACTTTCCAACAAAATATTAGCATTTAACCGTTTGCCTCTGGCTCCGTTTTGTAGAGCATCTGGCCCAAGACACCTAGAATCACCATGCCTACAGGAAATTGGGATTCAAAGAATAGTATGTTTGAAGACCTTCATGCTCAGTGGGATCCTGTTTATGACTCAGGATTAAGTTACGACTAATACCCAGATCACGCTTGAGGCAGGCCCTGTTTGAGGTGCCTTTTGCCAGTAGCTTGTCTCTTTGGTTCTTGATATTTAGAGGGACAGGAAGGTATAATCCTTCCCCTGTGCAGGTCAAGCATGCTGGAGCCACCACAGGATAATGTGGGCTCTTCCTCCTTGGTCGCTGTCAGTGCATGCTGAAGGCCAGTGTCAGGTGGCCACAAGGCAATGTGGGATCTCCTCCGTGTGCTCCTTGTCTTGTCTTTTCTTCCGTATCTTAACCCCTTTGAATCAGGGAGTCCCTGCCCCATTTATATCTTAGCTTGCTGCTGCCCAGAACATGGATAGGGAAGGGGAGATGCCACTAAGTGCTGAGTTAGAATCTGACACCCCATATGTACTACAGACCAGAGGATGTAATAAGTATGTCCAGGTCCTGATGTGTGGAAGTGTGTGCACAGGTAATGTGCTGAGCCGGGGTTCTCTGGGATGCCAAAGTCAACCCAAATGACCCGTGTGCGTGCCCATGTGGGGCTCATCTTACGGCAGCACAAAGCAGTTAGCTGGTGGTAGGTGCTTCCTATGTGCCAGGCACACTGCATTTCCCAAGCATTTTATTTCCATGCAAACCCTGGGAGGTAGATAGTATTATTCCAAGTTCTCAAAGGAGGGAAATGAGTGTTTGAGAGAGAAGGGATTTGCTAATCTCCTAGTGGAACCAGGACTGGGGCAGGACTTGCCAACTCCCAAGCCCACCATCTTGAGCTTTGTGCCCCCGCACGTGTCCCGTTGTCTCTCATGTTCCATGCATGCCACCATGTCACCTTCTGTGAGCCCCTGGGAGCTTTCTCTCTTGCTCTGCATGCTGGACACCCAAGTTCTGCAGAGCTAATGCCTGGTGAGCAGCCCTCAGCCAATGATGGATGGTAGCCGAGTTTGCGTGGCAGGCAGCTTCGCCCGTCTCCTTAGAGGTTCATCTCTGTGCCTGTGCTTCCATGGCCCTCAAATCCCCTGGCAGGATACCAGTTGTCCACCATGAACACTGCTCAGCAACATACATAACCTGTTGCCTTCCCTTCCCTGTCACATTTCCCTATGCCTCCAGTGGGGTTGCCTCCCAAAGCCACCACTTGAGATTAAACTTGTGTCTCAAGAGTCTGCTTCTGGGGAGAGGGCGTGGAAGAGGTAGATGAGCCCAGTGGGAGAGGTGATTCCTTATTCTGGGGGAACCTCTGTGATCCCTGCAGAGAACACACACACACACACACACACGGGGGGGCGGGGGGGACCGAGACTGTCTTGAGGCAGGACTGTGCTGTATTTGTGCTGTGTGTTAAAAAGGAGGATGGGCCTTGATGTTCCAAGCTGAAGCTGTCACACCTGATTCCCCTGGTTTGTTACTGAAAGATCTCAGGTTCTCCCTCTTCTGCCACCATCCAGGAGGGTTAGCACAGAACAGGATCTGAGCCTTGGGACCTCGGCTTCCTGCTACTCAGCCACCTGTGGGGACATGACACTCTCCCAGCACACCGCGAAATTTATGTGGCTGGAGAGGGCTCGTGGTCACTGACGTTTTACCTGGAGGATGTCTCAGAGGCTACAGCCTCAGGTCCTCATGGCCTCAGCACACGTTACAAAGCCTTCCAGCCTCCAGTTTGTGTTAAACAGATTATGGCTCAGGATGCAAGGCAGGAAAGGGTATGTTTTGAAGGCATTCTGTCATGTCTCCGTGTTTGGTAATCTGGGGTGATTTTTATTTGAGCTCCAAAACATGATTCCAGCCTCTGATGGAAGTTTTTGATGTGAAAGATCTGAGTGGAACTCCTTGCTCCTGGCTGGTGCCTGGTCCAGCCCTGGCTGTAGTGGACATTTAGGTAATGAACTGGCAAAGAAAAGATCTCTCTCTCTCTCTCTCTCTCTCTCTCTCTCATCCTCTCTCATCTATGTAGATATATCATCTATCTATATCTACCCATCTCTATCATCTACCTATCGATATCTGTCTTCTATCCATATCTACCTATCTCTATCTCTTTCTGCCTCTGTGTCTTTGCAATTAACAAAAATCTATGTTGATGACACAGATTCCTTGCCTAACTTAGATCATGCAACCTACTATCTGCAACCCCCGGACTCCACAGGTATAAATGTAATTACCATAAATAAGGGGTCTACGGGCTTCATTATCCGGCACTCAGCACCTCTTTTCAGTTTTGGGGGGAAATCAGAACTGTGTAGTGGGTTGAAGGGCAGCCCCTAGAACTCTGTTCCCTTGGAACCTGTGAACGTGACCTTGTTCAGGGGAAAGATCTGGGCAGGTGCAACTCAGCCAGGACCTGTTTGACACAGCTTTGCTTTGTTGTTGTTACTGTAACTAAGATACCCGAGAGGAGCAACCTGGGAGGCGAGGATGTCTATCTCAGCTTACAGTTTGGGGTTTATAGCCCAACATCAGGTGGCTCCATTGGTTCAGACACCTGGTGAGTCCACAGCATGGCAGAGGAAGGAGCCAGGAGGCAGAGAGAAAAGGGAGAGCCCCGGCCAAACTCAGCTGAAATAAGCAACCCCTCTTGAAGAACTAAGTTTCCAGGGCAAGCCCTCAGGCCTCCCTGCAAGATACCATACTTAGCGCCAGTTTCTACTCATACTCCATTAACTGTTAACACAAGATTTAGGGTTGAATCGTCTGCATTAAGAGGAGCTAGATCTGTCCACACCATAATGTCACTTGAGCCATAACTCAGCTGGAATAGCTGAGTGAATTTAAGTGGAACGGCAAGTGTCGTTGTAGGAGATAGAAGATACGGGGCCAACGTTGTGTCATAAAGGGTAAAGTTGCCATCTGCAGTGTCAGCGACCCATATGGGCACCAGTTCAGTTCTGGCTGCTCCACTTCCAATCTAGCTGCCTGTGCACTGCACCTGGGAAAGCATTGGAGGATGTCCCAAATGCTTGGGCCCCTGCACCCACATGGGAGACCTGGAAGAAGCTCCTGGCTCCTGGCTTTGGTCTGGTCCAGCTCCAGCCATTGCTGCCACTTGGGGAGTAAACAAGCAGATGGAAAATCTCTCTCTCTTTCTCTCTCTCTCCCTTGCTCCCTCTGCAAACTCTGCCTTTCAAATAAATAAAATAAATCTTTAAGAAAAAAAAGAAGAAAGAGACAGGAGACAGAGGAGGAGAAGGTCACGTGAAGACAGAGGGAGAGATGCAGAGATGGGAGTGATGTGGCCACAAGCCAGTGAGCCCCAGGAGCCATCAGATGCTGGAAGAGGTGAGACGGAATCCCTCCCGCGAGCCTGCAGAGAGAGCGCGGCCCTGCCAGCACCTTGGCTTCAAAAATCCAGAGAGCCAGAGAGTACATTTCCGCTGTCCTAAGCCACCCAGTGTGGGGTCCCGTGTTCTGCCAGTCACAGTACGACAATACAAGTCACTAGCAGTTCCTGGTGCTGACAGCGTTCTAAGGACTCTCACCGCTTGATCTGCATCCAGGTGCCTTCAGGTAAGGATGAGTCCTGCCCCCATCTGAGAGGCAGCAGACAGAGAGCCTTGGTGACTTTTGCAAGCAGTGAGCAAGGAAATGCTGAGCTTGGCGCCGCGTCCATCTGATGGCAGAGCCTGCCCTTTAACCCCGCTGACTTCTGCCTCTGCAAGTGGAACGGCAAGCAGAAGCCCCTTCCCACCCAGGGTGTGTGGTGGTGGCTGGCACACGGCTCCTCACCTCTCCCAACAGTCCCCGGCCTCCCCGGCAAGCAGGATCCCTACGCATCTGCCTGGGCTGAGCTAATTGGACTCTCAGCCTGCAGGGAGTGAAGCAAAGCCACAGGGTGGTTAATTTATTGTGGCGGTGGCAGCCCAGACAGATGCTTCCTGCTAAAATTCACTGTGGTCTTCCTGCTGATTGACCTCGTGGAACTGCCTCGGCTCCCGTCCACTTTCTCTGTCCCGTCCTCCAGTCCCCAGTATCCTTCCCGATTCCTCCTCTGCTGCGGAAAGCCAGAGTGAAGCTCTGGTTTGAAATCCAGCATCTGATTGACTGGGGGCAACACAAACATCTCAGGGTGATCCTCAGCTTGCCCCGTGCCTGCGTGGAGACAGAACTTGGCACATGGATCACCGCTCCTTTCCCAGAGAGATTCAATTTGCAGTTTATTAAAGAGGTGAGGTAGATGTAGCTGGTGATCTCGAGAAAGATGAGAGAGAAAATGTATGCCTATAGCCCAGGAAGACCTTCCAACGACTACCTAAAATCTTCTCTGTCTCCTCCCGACTTCCTCTTAAAAAAATTTTTTTTATTTGAAAGTCAGAGTTACAGAAAGGGAGAGTGAGATACAGAGAGAGAAATCTTCCATCCATTGGTTCACTCCCCCAGATGGCTGCAATGGCCAGAGCAGGGCCAGGCAGAAGCCGGGAGCCAGGAGCTTCTTCTAGGTCTCCCATGTGGGTACAGGGGCCCAAGCACTTGGACCATCTTCCACTGCTTTCCCAGGTGCTAATGCAGAGACATACATTGGAAGTGGAGCAGCTGGGTCTTGAACCGGAACTCCTATGGAATGCTGGCCCTGCAGGGCCTGCTACTCCACAACACCTCATTCCACCTCCAACTTCCTCTTAAAGAGAGGCTGCCGGCCCCCTTCTCTGTGCAGTCCCGCTCTGACCCTCAGCTCCATTCCCTGTCCAACATGCAAGAGCCCTGCATTCCATCCTTGAAAAATCAGTTCAGCAGGCATGGATTGTTGCTCCAGCGTCCCTGGATATTTAAACTGCGTGGAATGCAGCCTCTGTGTGCATGCTCAGCTCCACCACACTAAGTTTTATTCTTTAGACAAATGGAGCCAATGAGTGTCTCTACTGCTGTGCTGACTTGGGGAAAATAAAACATGACTCTGGTGATTCTGCCCCTGAAGATCGATGTGCACGTGCTGGGCCCCCACGGGCTCACCCCTGCAGCACCTCAGTCTCCCTTGCAGGGAAGACAACACCGGCCTTCCCGGGGCCTCCCCTGGATCCCAGGACTGGGCCGACCCATCCCAGGCTCTGGCTTTTCCCGCTATTCCCAGGCCAGGAGGAGCATCTTAACAGCTACCTGAATAGGGGATAGCGGACCCCAGAGATGCCATGAGTCCGTGTCACATGGGCTTCACACTGACCAGTTAGAGACGGGGGAGGGAAGGAGCCTGCAGCTGAACTTGTTCCTTGGTGTACTCTTCTGAGACCCTGGTCTGCAGATGCCCCCAGGACAGAGCAACCGGAAAGCTGCCGCTGGCTCAGCACTGCACCACCTGTGTCTGCTTGCCTTCCCTTCCTGCTGCATTTCTTTGTTCCCTCACTCTAGGCTTGGGATTGCATCCTCTCATAAGGACTATCAGGCGAGCGCAGTGTCAGGCTCTATTTTCTATGAATGTGGGCTAACATGTCTCCCCCCAGGCCCACCCCTACCACCAGAGCAGGTCTTTCTCCTATCCATCCGGGCAGATTTGGCTGTGAAGGAAATCCTTTTATCACATTATTATTCTAGCGGCGGTCCTGCACATGGGAAACAGAGCTGAGAGAACCGAGGCCCTCGTGTGGGATGATGGCATCCCAAGCATTGAGCCAAATGCCCGCCCCAACACGCTTATTTGTATAAGCCCCTGGGAAGTGCAATTGCTGCTCTGTAGAGCTAGGGCCACCAATCACTGGGGCTTGGATTCATTTTGTTCAGCCCTGCTAGCTAAGATTTTTTTTTAACATTTTTGCAATGGGAAACAAATTTTTTAAAAAGAATACGAAGAGTACATGGCAGAGAGCACCTGTAATAGGCAAAATCTGGAAGATTTACCATCTGATTCCTTACAGCCAAAGTGCGTTTCCTCCTGTTGGCAGTTCCTGCCCTAAGCCCTAGCCCCTTAGCCCTCTGGAGGTCACTCGTACCTGCAGGCCAAAGCTTCCTCCAGCTGCTGACCAGAGTTCCACCTCAAGTGCCTGTGCCTCTGCACTCACTGCCGCCGGAAGCCTTAATTCTGGCATCGTGGGAACTGCTGGACAGCTAGCTAGAGTTGGGGAGGGACACACAGAACCGACAGAGTCAGCTGGGCACATGTCCTGGCAATCGTGTGGGCGGACCAGTGCCATTGCCCCCACAGTACTGACCTACCAGTAAGGTCTCCTTCACTGACCTGACCTGACAGCTTCCGTCGCTCATTTTTGATCTGTGGCACCAGCCTGTCCCGGTTTGCGAGAACCAGTGGTGCTCCCCTTCCCTCTGCATTTAGTGGTGTCAACATAGTGACCTGAAGCTGACCGTGGTGTCCCAGTCACATCCCGGATACCACCAAGTGCTATAAATCAGGAAGTTAAAGTGGTGGTGGTCATTAGCGAGCCGGTTGTTCAACATTTACCAGTATATCACTTCCGCCCTCCTTGCTGGCATCGCTGCCCATAGAAACTACCTGTACCCTAGTCCTCTCTCTGGGTGGAACTCAATCCTAGAGAAAGTACCTGCCTATCTCTGAGTTTCGCTCTCAGAAAAAAGCACAGGAGAACACAATGGAGAATCATTAGCATAAGACTTGGTGCCCTGGGATCCTCACTTAATGCCTTCCTGTCTCTTCCGTTCCCTTAGCACAGGGCCGCCTACTCAGCCTTTTCCACGACACCCACACTGCAGGGTTTTGGTATCAAAGTGAGCTCCAGGCTCGCGGGTCTTCTGCTCAGCTTCCTGGGGGTGGCAAACTGACTTCCTGGGTCTGTGCCTGCGCAGGATCACCATGCACAGTGAGGCAGAAACGCTAATCAGCATCAGGAGGGAAGCACCTCCACTGCCACTCTTAGGTAGGAAGTCAGAAATTGAGCTTGTGTGTGCATGGGAAAGGCCTGAAGACCAACACCCACGGGGAAGCTCCAGACGCCCAGCATCTTGCACTTCAAAGTCCTGCCCAGATCCAGATGACCTTCCAGGGGGTCCTGCCCCTTCTACCTGGCCTGAGAAACATCCTTCCTCTAAGGCGGGGAAACACCAGCCTGGCTTCCCCTTTCTGATAACTTCAGAGGGAAAACTCAGAAAGGAATTCTTCCTATTTACACTCCAACAAGTCCTTTGTACGGGAGAAGAAGGAGGGGGGAGGGAAAAGGCGGGAAGGCAGGACCCATCCCCTTTAAAACCCAGCCTAATGTGAACTACGCACTCTCTCTCAGGTTCTGTCTGGAGAGCTGCCCATCCGTTTTTATGTCGCTACCCTAATTCACCTTGCTCTTCTGCTTTCCACTGCTCTCTGTCTCATACCTGAATTCTTTCTTGGGCGAAGACAAGGACCCTTTGCTTCTCTGGTAACACAACCACATGAGACTGAGAACGCTTGGACAAGGCAGCCACGGTGGCACCGGCGTGTTCTGCCAACTCTGACGGCTGGGACGGAACACTCTCCCAGGCCTTCTGGGCACTATGGTGCTCTCAGAGAGCGGGGCTCCTCCTTGTGGGCAGAGAAGCTTCCTTCGGCCATCAGGGTTAAGGCACTCAGTGTTTAACAGTTGGTCCAGCCAAGAGTCATCACTGGGGGCCCAAATGGATGGGCAAAGATCTGCCGAGGACCCGGCATGCACACAGCTGCCGGAGACGTCCTGGTTACAGGACAAGTGGACACGGGTGTGCCTCTGCCCAGCCTTCTGTGCCATTCCCGCCCCGGACACCCACCCTGGACCTTGACTGTGAGGAAACCTCAGACCACACTGAGGTGCAGGCTACAGCAGTGACCCGCCTGTGTCCATAGCAATGCCAAGGTCGAGCGCGCCGGGGGCCAAGGAAGGAGAGACAGCAGAGGACAACCAAGGGCGGCGCGGGCCCTGGATTGGCTCCCAGGCTGGAGAGGGCGTTGCTGCCAGCACGGCTGGCTGCAGGCGAGCAGGGCTGGGGCTCTGGCTGCTCGCTAACTTCCTGGCTTGGCTAATTGTGTTTGCTTCGTGTTAGCAGGCTGCTGCTTAGGAAATCAGCCCTGACATATTTAGAGAGAAAGCTCGCTCACTCGCTCGCTCGCTCTGTCTCTCTCACTCTCTTTCCCTCTGCCATCCCCGCCCCAACTCCTTCCTCCGCTCCCAGGCTAATGGGGCAAAATGTGAATCAGTGGGTCCAGGGTATAGGGGAGTTGTTTTCTGTACATTTGCAGTTATTTTAACACAAAAAGTCGCGACCCTCTCAAAGATTTGAGAGACACAAGGGCAGCTTGGGGAGGAGCCCTGAGGTCTGCTAAGGACAACGTCCAGGTCTGAGAGGGGCCTCACGGAGCCTCCAGAGAGGTAATAAAGCCCCTGGGGTCTACTGAACCTCAAACCTGCTCCCCTTAGTGCCTGCGCTGCACGGGCTCTCTGTTGCCGAGCCCCCGCCCTGCTGCGGTGTAGCAGCTGGGAGAACAGGTCCTGACAGATTTAGGAGGTGCCATCCAGAAACGTGGCCCCGTGGCCTCGTGGCCCGGGGCTGCAGGTGTGGGATGTGCAGGAGCAGGAAGTCCTTCCCGATGCCCCCTAAGGTGGTGGTAAGGCCTTTGGGTGAGCGGTGCCCTCCCTCTGTGATGCCACAGACATCGTAATCTGTAGTCCACGTTGATGCCTCCACGGGCACAGGCACTCACACCTCACACCGAGGCCTCCACGCCGTGCCTAAGGGAAAGCAGGACTGACGGTGGGGGCGGTGAGGAGGACATGTGTGTCTGCGTGAGCATGGTCCACCCCTCACGGAGAGACCCCCATCATGCGGCGTGCATGGCCAGAGAGCTGCCTACAAGGCCAGAGAGGGAGGAAGCCAGAGGAGGCCTCAAAGGCAAGCTCTGGAAGCCAAGAGCAAAAGGCCCCCAACCTGCTTCAGTCTCTTATGAGGTAGGGGGTGGTGCCCTGATGGAACACACAAACGGGGAATTGAATGTGCTTTCTGGGAGTTTCATGGCACATCCCCGCGGAGCGTAACTTCCACACGACCACAACCACGTCTCCTCTTTTCCTGGTTCCGAATGAGACTCAGGTGCATCATGAGAGAATGGCTGTGCTGGATTGACAGGTAAGGGGGAGGAGTTACAATGCAAGGCTTGAAGATTTTATGAAAACATTCTTCCAGCTCTGTTGATTCCTCCCTCACTCCCTGCCTGGTTCCCCCGCGTACAGGGAAGGCACTCCCTTGTCTCCCAATCCCAGGGAAACCTGAAGGCACTCTCAGCCTTGCCCTGTGCCCCACACCGCTTTTTTGTTTGTTTGTTTTTTATTTTTTTGGCCCATCCAGTTTGTCCACACTCTGCATTCTCCCTAAAGCCTAGAAAACACATTCAGGTTTAGCTACTCCTGGGGTCTTCATTTTGTTAGGAACTCCTGTAACCTGTAAAAAATAACACTGTTTGTGTGCTTTTCTCTTGTTAATCTCTCTCTGATTTCACGGGTTCCAACTGTGAGTTCCACTTACTGCTTCCAGCCCCCAACTTCCTCATCCTGGGAGTGCAGGGCCAGGAGCTCTTCCTGGGGAAAGGAAAAAGGTCTGGTTCTCGCCCAGCAGGGAGCACAGAGCATGCTCAGCAAGCACACGGCCTCTGAGGAGTACTCCTGGGGTGGCTAGCCTTATATTTACACTGGCTCACCGGCTCGCCCGCCTGCCCGGTTTACAAAGGAAGAAAATGACTTATGCACCTGTTAGAATGTGTCCATGGGTGTGTGTGTGTGTATGTGTGTGTATGAGAGAGAGAGAGAGAGAGAGAGAGAGAGAGAGCGAGCAAACCCAAGGGGAAATAATGATTTTTAGAAAGCAAAATAAAGATGTTATCTCCTGTTACAGGAAGTCTGTTTGTGAGGTGGCTCCCCAGGGAGCGTTCATCAACTGCCTCAAGTGATGTCACCAAGGACACAGATTCTTTCCTCCTAACTGCCAGCCTCTCCCCAGCCTCTAGCTGGGTCCTCTCAGTGTCCCAAATCCACTTCACAGTTTCAGCATCATTTGCAGAAAGACGATCCCCAGAGACAGAAAAGACAGAGCTCTCTGTTTTGTGTCACTCTCTAAGACAGAAAAATTCCTGGAGTCCCATCAGAGTCCGCTGGTGTTGCCTTGTTCAGAAAAACTCCACCTGCCCAATCCTAAACCAGTCATTTCTGAAGGCCTTGGAATGAGCATATGTATAAGTGAGAATTACGCTTGCCCAGGGGAAACATCAGCCCTGCAGAGTGGTACCTAAACAAGGCAGAAATTGATTTCCTTCCCAGTTGGAGGTCTAGCTGCACAATCAAGTCACTCTGGTGTTGGCTTCTACTCCTCTGAATGCGCTTCCATCCCAGGTTGTCTCACAGCCCAGGATGGCTGCTGCAGCTCCAGTCTTCCAGACCTCATTCCAGTCACATGGCCTTGCCCACTGGAACAAAGGCTGAGAAATGTCTTCACTCTGCACAGCCAGAGACCCAGTGACAAGCTGAGGTTTCTACTGCTAGAGAGAGGGAGGGGGCAGTGGATTTGGGGGAGCACCTGCAGTCTATGCCATGCCCTCATTCCATCACAGTGTTAGGGAGGAGCCTCAAACATGCACCAAGTCAGGCGCTGCTCACCCGTGTGGTAGGCATTGCATGCTTGACCGGTGACAACAGGTCAGCGAGGCTCTTGAACTCGCCCTGTTCCTTCCCAGGTCACCCATCTGTGGAAATGAGCAAGCTCCCCTACAATACAGCAAGCCCGCTGCCTCCGGCTCCTTCCCGTGTTCTGCAGCTGCCTCCTACGTTCTCCCTCCACGTGCTCCTCTACACTCAACTGCAAAGCCCACAGTCAGCAATCGGCTGACTCATGCGCCCTTCGCAGGCATCTTGCACTCCGGGAGTACGACCTGGAGCACAGAACATTCCATGTCCATCAAACCCGCTGTGGGAGGAGGTGGGAGGAGGTGGGAGGCGCTGCTCCCCTGGAAGTCATTGTGTTGTGCAAATCCGCCCACCTTTGCAAAATGATTCATTTCTTAGTACTCATAGTCCTTTGTCCAAGAACACCACTCTGTGTGTGTGTGTGTGCGTGTGTGGAAGGGGTTCTTTTGCTCCCCAAAGCTCTCCTTGTGGATCTGATGCCACTACTTCCAGAAGAGTGCCCAGGGTTCCCGGGATAAGAAAGGATGGCAAGATAGAATTGGCTGGGCTGCGCAGATGCCTCGCATACATATGGAGCTGTGCTTTATCAGGACGTTTTGTGGTAAGCACTCCAGGTGTCAGCATTTCGCTGCTCCATCTCCACCTGAGTCCTTTGTTTGGTTTGTCTCCACTTTGGGTCCAGGATCCGTATTTCTTTCAGCGGTAGCGGTCCTGCACTCAGACCCACAGCACCTTTGTCTCCCAGGGTAGACGCGTTAGGCAGCCTGGCAATCAGCATGGAGCTCTCTCATCCCTCAGGGTTGGTTCTGAATTGGAAAATGACCCAAGCCATCCACAGAGGCCCCTCCCTGGGACTTTGGGAGCTGAAGCCAGGTCAGGGTCTCCGTGTTCTGCGGGACGTGAACTTTGGAGACTGTGGCTCTGGGGAGTCACTGGGTGTTGTGATGTGAGGACAGGCTACCTAACCATGGGAGGATTTACTAGTCTCAGTCCCCTGTTGGCTTCCCCACTATGCCATGTTAGCAAATCCCTGATTTTGTGCAGAGAAAAGCAAAGCAAAGCCATGGGGTTTAGAGAGTTGGAAACTTCCCTTTATATGCTGAGTCCCTGGCTCCACCACACGGGCAGAACCATCACCGGGATTTTCCATCATGCAGCCGCCGTTCTGTGTGAGCCAGTTTTACATGGATTTCTCTTGTCTCCTGGTTGACCTTCTCCTCCATTTGACATCTGGAGCCACCTGCTCTTCTTCAGATGCTTTCTTCTCTTAACCTGGAATGTTTGTGCTGAACTTACAATGAGTGCTCTTTAAGGCTGGAGCCTTATTTATTTGAGAGGCGGAGAAACAGGGGGGTGGGAGAGAGAAAGAGAGAGATCAAGAGAGAGCCAGAGAGCCCATGTACAGGTTTACTCCCCTCTTCTGCAATGACTGGGGCTGGGCCAGGCAAAAGCTGGGAGCCAGGAACTCAATCCAGGTCTCCCACATGGGCGGTAGGGACCCAACTACTTGAGCCATCATCTGCTACCTCCCACAGTCTGCATGTAGGGGACTGGAATTGCGAGTGGAGTCAGAAGCTCCCCTCCAGGCACTCTGATACTGGAAATGGGCAGCCTGACAGGTGGCTTAACTGCTGTGCTAAATGATCGTCACTTTTTAAAAAAAAGATTTATTTCTTTATTTGAAAAATTAGAGAGAGAGAGAGAGAAAGAGAGAGAGCGAGCTTCCATCTGCTGGTTCACTACCCAAATGGCCTCAATGACCAGGCCAAAGTCAGAACCTTGGAATTCCATTTGGTTCTCCCCAGTGGGTACAAGGGCCCTAGCACCTGGGCCATCATTTGCTGCTTTCCCAGGTGCCTTACCTTGCAGGTGGAGCAGCCGGGACACAAATTGGTACCCATATGGGATGCCAACATTGCAGGGGCAGCTTAATCCACTGTGCCACAACACCAGCCCCTGATCTTTACTTTTGAGGGCAAAGAATTCAACTCATACACTGGGAAGCCGAATTGGAGATGGAGTTTCGTGGTCAGGATGTGTATCCAGGAGTGTGCACGGTTTCCACACCTGTGAAAGGAAAGTAAGTGGGCTGGGCAGAGTCTGAGCTGTTGATGCAGGACTGTGATGGTCTTGGCCAGCCCCAATGGGGGCCCTGGAGCTCGAATGGCCCTGCTGAATCACCTGGGGCTCCGACAAGACACTCAGGCCCTCGCATTCCTGCATCTGGCAGTCCCTGGAGGTGGCTGCACCAGGAGACACATGGCCTTGGCAGGACATCTCTGCTACTGCAGCAGTCCCCTGAGGGCCGGCACTGCAGCCTCTTGACTGCCAGCAGCTGGGCCACTTCTCTCCAGGGGGCCTGGGGGAAGGCATCACAGCGGCCTGCGTGCAAGATGTTCGCTGCACCTTCAGACTCTGGAACCCGCTCCCTTCCCTCGCTCCTACATGCCTCGTGGGGTTGACAGCCCCTGAGTGCTGCACCATCCCTGTGGTGCCCCTCTCTCCCACGCACTCTTTGCAAATATTCCCTGTATTAAACCCTCCTCCATCCGCCACATGGAAAGTGCCCTCTGCTTCTTGCTGGGACTGTGAAGGAAATAATTAGAGGGGTTTGGAATCTGCCAGCCTGGAACATGCCACTTTGGCATGTTGAGTATTTTGAGCTAAACACAGTTTAGAATTAAGAGATGCAAGAGGAGCTCTCTCTGCCCTCCCTTTTTTTGTCCCAAAAGCAGGGGACATATTTCTGTTCCTTTGAGAAGGTGACCCCCTCAAAACATGCCAGGCAGGACAGGGAGCCTCTTGTCAAAGGTGGGAGCCCATGGCCAAGGTCAGGTTGCACAGACCTTACTAAAAGAGTACCTGGGCTCGGCGTGTTCCCTAGTCTCTTCTCATGGCTTATTGTCATGGAGGCCCGCATCCCCCTTCCTTTGTTAAAGTGGTATACAAGCCCTCATGTCTAATGGCTTCTTTGACTTACATTTCTCTGTGAACATTAACACACGTAAATATTAATAAGAACGGCTCTTATGTTAACTCACAGCCCC
This sequence comes from Lepus europaeus, assembly GCF_033115175.1. Classification (NCBI taxonomy): domain Eukaryota; kingdom Metazoa; phylum Chordata; class Mammalia; order Lagomorpha; family Leporidae; genus Lepus; species Lepus europaeus. The sequence goes on from NC_084835.1 coordinate 46,439,509, forward strand.
CACTGCCTGAACTTGAGAGGACAGCAAAAACGTTTTTCCTCCCAAGCAAAGCCTGAGGCTCACCTGAGCAGAGCCAGTTTGGAGAAGGGCAGCTCTCACTGCTATTCCCTCTCCCCAGGCCCTGGCCCCTGACCCTGAGCAAACCCATCAAGAAGGTCGTTGTGAGTGAGGACTGTTGGGAAAGCAAAAGCACAGACTCCTCCCCGGGAGGCCCTTGGCATAGTGATTACGATGCCTATTGGGGTGCCCGCACCCCCTATCAGGAATGCCTGGGTTTGAGTCCCGGCCCCTGCTTCTGACTCCAGCTTCCCGATAATGCACAACCTGGAAAGACACAGTGATGGCTCATGGAGTTGGGTCCCTGCCACCCACATGGGAGACCTGGATTGAACGTCCAGCCTGCAGCCTGCCCATGAGGATGGAAATAAACAGGCGTGGCAAACTGGGTGACGTAAGGTGTATTCAGGGCAGAAACTGAGGGACCTCAGCCTGGGAGACACAAACGTAGTGACTTTTCATGCGTCCTGGGAACTGTTCCAGTGTGGCCAAGTTCTAATCAGAACTCGTGTGTTCTGTGACCACTTGGGGACACACCATCAAGGAACCTCCCTCCTAGATTCAAATTTCCAGCTGATCTTGAGTCTGGTGTTGAACCCCGTGTGTCAGTGAGAAGTCACATGGGGAGAGTTCTACTTGCAAGTAAGACTGGCAGTGTGCACTGCCCCAGCTTTCCCTGTGCTCCTTCGTAATCCCGGGATGACATCACTCTCTGCCTCACCCAAGTCATGCGCAGGCACCTTTAAGGGCCATCCATATCCCACCTTTGCAAACAGCTCTAACCATGAGTCTGACCTTCTGTGTCTGCAAGCTTACCTTCCTGTGGCCCCCACGGGGTGTATCACAAAAATCACCAGTGGGTATTTAACTATCCTGCTCTGTATTGGAACTGTGTTATTTGACTGATTCATTTTTTTTAAGGTGCTCACCCATCACCAGCTCCGTTAGAATGAATCTCGAGGGCATCTCTCTATATTTATCCCTTACCATTCCTGGTATACAGTCTTGCACACTGGCATATTTTTAAAAAGATTTGATTATTTGAAAGCTTGAGTGACAGAGAGAAAGAGAGACAGATTTACTCATGGATTTACTCTCCAAATGGCCATAATAGCCAGGGCTGGACCAGGCTCAAACCAGGAGCCAGGAACGCCATCCTGGTCTTCCATGTGGGTGGCAGGGGTTCAAGTTCATGGGCCATCCTCAGCTGCCTCCCTGGCACATTAGCAGGGAGAAGGATCGGAAGCAGAGTTGCCAGGACCAGAACCGGCTATGGGATCCCAGTGTCGCAAGCAGTAACGTGATGTGCTGAAGCCACAGTGCTGGCCCCACATACACATTTTGAGGAACAAATGAATGGATGGATTAATACAAAATTCAGAACTAAATCATCTGCCTAACTGGCTGATTTTTCCATCCCTTACCTTCAGCTGCTGGCTCTTTTTAACTTAGTTATAGTTGGGAGCTAGAAACAGATGAGCCTTCACCATTAATACAGGTGATAAAGCTGTCCCCACATGCCTTGCTCTGTCCGCGAGCCTGGCCCCTGTGTGGGAAGTGATACATGGGCTTTCTCTCTCATTCTAACTCAGAGGGCCTGTAACATGAGCTGAAAATATGAGGCAATTAACCATGTAATTCAGACAAAATCGCCTGGAAATGTACTTGGTGGGTAGGTACACAGCCCAGTAATGGAATACTTGAAAATTCATTCATGAGAGATACGAATCGTGTATTAGCGGAAGCGTGGGCCGTGCCGGGAACATTTCTAATCTGTTAAAGTCAGCAGCGGAGAGACGAGCAGCCTGATGACACATGCTGCCTTGGTGTCGCCACGGGAGACAGTGTGGCACGGCACTGGCTGGTGTGGGATGCATTCACTCAGGGCTGGTGGCGCTGGGTTGCTGCTGTGGCAAGTGGCAGAGACCCAGTCACCAAACCAGGCTAATAAGAATAAGGAAAGAGGAGGGATTTATTGGAAGCTGTGGAATAGCTCTCTGAATTGAAGAAAAAGCTGGAGCATGACTTGGAAAAAACTAGAACTGGGGAAGCCGAAGCTTGGAAGTCCCAAGGGGACCTGCTGTGCCTGGGCACCCCTCCCTAGGGTGCCACTGTCAGGGTGCATCAGTGCCTACCATAGGCCTTTGATGGGCTCATCCTCTGTGTGTGGGTGCGTGTGTATATATACATTTAAAAGTATATATTCATTTTATTTGAAAGGCAGAGCCAGAGAAACAGAGAGACCAAGAGTTTCCATCCAAATGCCCACAACAGTGAAGGCTGGAGCCAGGTTGAAGCTAGAAACCCAGAACCCCAGCCAGGTCTCCCATGTGGGTAGCAGGGACCCACGTCCTTGGAACATCACCTGCTGCCTCCCAGGGTGCACCTGAGTAGAAAGCTGGATGGAAAGCAGAGGGAGGCACTACGATGCGCAATGCAGTCATACCAAGCGGCCACTTCGCTAACTTGCCGAGGTCCGCCCCACAAATCCGTGTTATGAAGGACTCAAAAATAAATTCATTACAGGTTTACCCCTATAGGAGACAGATGTTCAAATATGTGTAAAATAAGGTGGACAGCTGTGCACCCCTCATGAGCTTGTCATTGCAAAGGACGGAAGTCAGTCTCCGTTCAGCTCTGCGAAGGAGAAAGCCTGCTGGGCAGACAATGGAAGCGTGAGCAGAGCTGGCTGAGGGAGAGCGGCTGGGTGCCGGGGCAGGCAGGGGGCAGGGTCTGCCCCCACCCATTCCTGTCCTGCTCTCTCGGTGTTGCTGTGTTCTCAGGGAAGTTCTGTGCAGCAGGGTGTCCCAGTGCCCGTGAGCTGGGTCAGTCTGTGTCAGGCAGACAGAAGTGTCAGGGAGAAGTGGCCCTGGAGCCGCCTCAGCCTCCGACAGCCAGGGGTAATGCATTTGGTGCTGAGTCTCGGGCTTTGGGTTGGATGCCTCCAGGGAGTGCTCCACACTCTTCTCCAGATGTCTCCAACAGAGAGAAGGCCCAGCCGCCCTCTGCGCTGGCCAGCTCAGGAGCAGGTCCTGCCTGGATTCCCTCCCTCCTGCGTCACTGCCTTCCCCGCTCTCCCACCCATGCTCCCCAGGAGCACTCCCAGCCTCTTGCACATTAACCCCTGCCTCGGAGTTGTCTTCTTTGGGAGCCCAGCGTAAGCGGCCCTGGTGACTTGGCGGCCAGACCACTGCACCCACTGGTGGGGCCTGACCTGCTGGAGACGGAGTCTTCTTCCAGATGCTTCCATTTTCGCTCCTGAGCTGATGCTGTTGTTTAGGGCTGGCCACATTCCTGTCTCAGGGTTGAAAGAAACCCATTGACCAGGTCTAGCCCCCCCAGCCCCCAACTTACCAGGGAGCTGAGATGGACGAAGGTAACTCCCCTGGGTCCTCGTGGCTTGAGAGACGAGGACAGATGGTGTCCCCAGGGAGATTGCCGATGCGGTCACAAGCCCCTGCTGAAGCTATGGTGGGCGGCTCAGGCCACCAGGCATTCACTGAAAGTAGGGCCTCCCAAAAGGGACAGACACAGTTCAGAGAAAAGTGACTTAGGTTCTCCCTCTGCAGGGAGTGTGGCAGGAGGCTACTGCTCCAGGGACCTGAAATATCACACGCTCTGGTTCCCACCTGCTCCCTCAACCCCTGGGTTTTCAGGTCACCTAGGAGCCCGGCCGATTTCCTTCCTGCGAATAATGCCATGTTTTGTGTTTCAAAATACCACGTCACACAAACAAAACAGCATGCGTCCGACAGTAATTAACTCATCCTCACATTTTAAAAATTAATAAATGGCATTACTGAGCCTGTGTTCTCAATAACAGGGAGACGTTCCACTTCCAAGCAGTCATTGGAAATATTACAAAGACTTCCTCGTCCCTGTGTCCTAAGGAGCTGGGGTCCCTCTCTCGTTTGAGAGACGAGTTCCTCTGGGTGGGTGTGAGGCTCTACCAGCACACCTGCTGGCACGCTGAGCGTTTTTGATGCTAATAGTCTTCATGGCTTGGTGAATTATCCTGCAGGGCCCATCTCCCAAGGCAATCCCCAGAGCTCCCCATCACAGCATCTGTGTACCAGCGGGGTCTTTGGGAGATTATGCATTTCATTCCCAGCTGAGGGAATCAGCACGGAAGGACGAGCCCAGGCTGTCGCTTTGCTTCCTGAGCCCAGAATCTGGAGTCCCTTCCACGTGCAAGGCTGTGCTACAGGTCCTTGGGGACCCAGAGTGAATTAAATGGCAGCGGTGCCTGCCCGGCGGGGGAGGCAGACAAAACACGACAACAGAAGACCATGTTGGCTCAGGTGCTCCACGTGCAGAGCTGGGAAGTCATCCTCACAAGAAGAAAAGGCTGAACGAACTGAAAATCCACGACTCTTCCTAGACCCGCCAGGGAACCACGACTTCCGGGTATTGCTCCCTGCAGACAGACAGGTGCACGTGGAGAGCCGCAGCTTCCCCAGAGCAGAGGCCAGGGGATGAGCCCTGCAACAGGGAGGGGCACCTGCAACAATAACCCATGCGTTCCTGGAGATTCCACGCCTGCCAACGTGAAAGCTGAGAACACCCAGGGGCCCTGGTCTGAGATGGTCTCCCACTCTTCCTTGGGTTTACCTCTGGGAGCCCCACCAGGTTCCCCCCGAGAAGACCAGAGAACAATCTCAAGCTCCCGGCAGGGGAGGGGCCAAGGAACTAGCAGTCCCCTGAGGAGCAGGGGAGGGGGAGTGGGCAGGAGGGAGCAGCAGGCACACAGGCCCTGGATGCAGAAGCACGGCGTGTGCTGGTGGCTTGGAGGAGGCATGGAGGCTGGAACTCTGTGAGTAGGGTGGGAGGGGAGCAGGGGCCAGGGCACTCAGGGTCACGGAGGGGAGGCCGGACCCTGCTCACAGACAGCTGTCAGCTGATGAGCCGTGACTTGAGTGCAGGTCTCCCTGTTTACAGTCTCGGAATCCCTGCTTCCCTCTGCCCTAACCCAAACCACTCATTCTGGAACACACGCTCTGGAGAAACCTCTACTCAGTGCAGGCCAGCTTCTCAGCAGCTTCAAGGCACGCAGTCTCCTACAGGGTTAGGCAGCAGCAGACCACCATGCATGTGTATAGACCAACTAGATGCAAACTCTGGCCCACCACGGCCAGCCTGGGCACTGGGACAAGTCACCCCACTGAGTCCCTGTTGCCTCGTCTTGGGAAAGGAGATAATGAAAAGTACTGCAGATCGGGTTAATGACACGAGTCAATTAAATGAGATAGAGATTGATTTTCCCCTAGTCATCTGTCTCAGGAAACCATACTGCCTCCCGCCCGGTGCAGTGGCTCGAGACAAAATTCTTAGCACTCTCCTTGTTAGTTTCTCCTTTTCCTTGAATTTCAAACTTCTCACTGTGGCCAGATGATTCTATTTCTGAAATACCTGCCGGATTTGTGCACTGTGGTTTACTCTATGGCCTCCCCTGTAGCCCAGAACACCATTGCATCTGCCCTGGTGGCTTAACCGTCGCCGAGAAAGCTCACGTTTTGATTTGGTACCCATCATGAGGCATTAAGACCCCTGACTGTGGTTTCTGGAGGCAGGGCCTTTGGGAGGTGATTTGAATTAATGAGGCCACAGGGTGGGGCCCTAACCAGTGGGACTGTGGCTTTACAAGAAGATACACTGGAGACTGGAGAGAGGACGCTCAGTCCCTGTTGCCTGCAATGACCTGTCCTGCCCTAGAACCCTGCAGTCTCCACCAACAAGAAGGACCTCATCAGATGTGGCTGCCTGATCTTGAACTTCCCAGCAGTCAAGCTCTTTTACCTATAAATGAGTTGATGTAGGGTATTCAGTTATAGCCACAGAAAGCAGAGTGAGTGGCCACCCCTGTGGCGTAGTAGGCTAAGCCTCCGCCTGCAGCGCCGGCATCCCATATGGGCTCCAGTTCATGTCCCAGCGGCTCCTCTTCTAATCTGGCTCTCTGCTGTGGCCTGGGAAAGCAGTGGAAGATGGCCCAGGTGCTTGGGCTCCTGCACCTGCGTGGGAGAACCCCTGCTCTGGAACTTGCATTCCCGGGTCTTCCTGGAACCAGATCCTTCATGTAATTTTATCTCCCCCTCTGTCACTTCTGCGACAAAGCCATACCTGAGCATCCATTATCCAATGTCTGACTCATTTTTGGGCCTCTCCCTCTTGTCATTGTTCCTGCCATGTAACAGGCATCCCATAGACTTATTCCGATGAACAAAGGGTCAGAGTACATCCAGGCAACTGTGGAACATTGAGTGAATTTATTGCAAAGATAATAAAAGAAAGGTCATTGGAAGCAGGTCCACCCAGGGCCCAGCTAGGAAGTTTCCAAGGCTGTAATTTTCCCTTCGTGGCTGCTGCTCTCTGAGTTTGGGACAAAAGCAGCAGAATGAATGTTCTGGGGCCTTTGCTGGGCTGATTGGCTGAGTGGGATGCAATGCCTTCATCGGTCTTGGGACAGTTTTACAATGGGTTTGAACAACAAACTAGGTCAGCAGAAGTGATCTAATTTGCTCCCCCCCTCCCCCGCACCCTGCACTGGCTCATTTCATTGGTAACCATCCAATAGCCAAGTTAGTTCAAGGGGGTAGGGGCAGGCCCGTTAGAGTAGAGGAACAGGGTGCCAACCTGTTTCTGAATAACTAGTTATGCAAGGGATTTATCAATCCTTCCCACACATCCTCTTCCCTCACCACTCCAGGTCCCTGTCAGCACCAGCCCAGCAGAGTGAGATTTTTCTTTTTCTTAGGTGAAGACATCACCTAAATACAGACTCAGCAACATCAAAGGGTTCAACAGGGAACCAAGAGGAGGGGAGGTGGGACTGGGCCCCAGGTCTCCTGCCCAACTTTGATCTCCAAGTTGGGGAGATAAGAAACGGCTCAGGCTCTCCTGGGTTGCACATGGGTTGGAATGTGAGGCTGCAGAGAGGGAGTGGAGACAAAGTTGTGTGATTGACAAGGTCTTCCCAGAGGTCAGCCCGGACAGAAGAGTCTTGCCTCAACCTGATAGGACCTGATAACCCACAGCATGTTCTCCAAGCTTTGTAGCTCCCTGCGCAAGTCTCTCCAAATGTCTGATTTAAATTCCTCGGGTTTCCGTTTTTTTTTTTTTTTTTTCTCTTCTTTCTTTTTTTTTATTTGACAGGTAGAGTTAGACAGTGAGAGAGACAGAGAGAAAGGTCTTCCTTCCGTTGGCTCACCCCGCAAATGGCCGCTACGGCTGGTGCTACACCGATCCAAAGCCAGGAGCCAGGTGCTTCCTCCTAGTCTCCCATGCAGGTGCAGGCGCCCAAGTACTTGGGCCATCCTCCACTGCCTTCCTGGGACACAGCAGAGAGCTGGACTGGAAGAGGAGCAACTGGGACTAGAACCCAGCACCTATATGGGATGCTGGCACCTCAGGTGCAGGATTAACCAAGTGAGCCATGGCGCCAGCCCCTCGGGTTTCCTTTTTAAGCCTGTTGCATCTCATCCCTTCTTTTCCAGAAGCTGTAGAAGGCTGTCACCCTGCACCCTCTGTGACAACTCCCATTGACACTGGAAGCAGTCAACAGCCTTCCCCGGATCCCTTGATTTTTGGATTTCTGCCCAGACCCTCTTCCTTAATAAACCCGCTCTGGGTCGGTCTGCCTACACAGGGCCATCTGAGGTGCTGAGTCATCGCTCCCTGTCAATCAGCACTTTGGACAAGGAGGCTGAATCACAGCACAGTAGCGCTCTGAAGGAGTTCAGGTCACGCCATTGCCACCATGTGCCGCTTTGGTCTGTTGATTGTTTTGAGCTGCAGGCCCTCCCAGAAAAGCAAGTGTGGAGAGAGGCCTCTCCTGAACTCCCTTATCTGCATAGACAGATCCTCCAGAACGAGCTCAGCTGTCATGGAGGCCCTTCCATAGCGTTTTGTCAACCAGGAGACAGATCCACTCTGTCCTGGAGTGGACATATGCTGCAGGAGAGGACACCAGATGTTGTGGACACCATGCACGGAAAACTACATCCTGACCCATCCTGTCCCCTGTCCGTGTTTCTGAAAGACCACTCATCTTTCATAAAATCCACTGACTCAGCTCTAAGTGACCTCCATCTCTCTGCTTCCCCTGTTAAGACAGTAATACACTAATTGCATTATTTGTTGGGGGTATTCATTCTTGTTCCTTCGATGTACTTGTGCACATAATTGTATACTTTTTACTGTCTTTAAAAATATTTCTTTGAGGGTCCGGCGCTGTGGCTCACTTTGTTAATCCTCCGCCTGTGGTGCTGGCATCCCATATGGGCGTCGGGCTCTAGTCCTGGCTGCTCCTCTTCCAGTCCAGCTCTCTGCTGTGGCCCGGGAAGGCAGTGGAGGATGGCCCAAGTGCTTGGGCCCTGCACCCGCATGGGAGACCAGGAGGAAGCACCTGACTCCTGGCTTCGGATCGGCGTAGCTCCAGCCGTAGTGGCCATTTAGGGGGTGAGCCAACGGAAGGAAGACCTTTCACTCTGTCTCTGTCTCTCTCTCTCTCATTGTCTAACTCTATCTGTCAAATAAAAAAAAAAAAGATTTATTTCTTTGAAAGGCAGAGTGACAAAGAAGAAACAGGGAGAGAGAGAGAGAGAGAGATCTTCCATTCACTTCCCAAATGGCAGCAAAGGCTAGGGCTGAAGCCAGAAGCCAGGAACTCCATTCTGGTCTCCCGTGTGGGTGGCAGGGGCCTAAGTACTTGGGTCATCTTCCATTGATTTCCCAGATGCATTAGCAGGGAGCTGGATCAGAAGTGGAGCAGCTGGGACTCAAACCAGCACTCCAATATGGGATGCCAATATTGCAGGCAACACCTTAACTCCCCTGTGCCACACAACGCCAGCACCTGTATACTTTTTTCTTGTCTTGATGATTTTCCTGTGGCCAGCTAATTTCATAAACCCAGCCAGGGAGCCCAGGAGGGTAGAGGAAAAGAATTTCTGCTGCCCCACTGCTCTTAAGAAGAACCCACAAACTGAATAGATCCAGCCAGCACACAAGCTTTATTTGGCTCGCATAGATTTACTTTTTTAATTGGGACCTTTTCTAAAACCCCAGAGTTTTGGTTTCTTTTAGATCTGACCATGCCAGGCATGGGTTCTAGAAGGGACCATCAGTGGAGCTGGGTAGCCGCCTCTTTAACCCGAGCATACCCTCCCCAGTGCCCCATGGTCCCTGCTTAGCCATTCTATTCCCTGCTGCCTGCACTCATCCAACCTGCTCGTGCTTGGAAGCAATGTGGCTGGAGATCTGCTCTAGAAAGAACAATCTTGAATGCCAGTTGGAGCAGCCCTGGTATCTGCCCTTCGAAGGTTGGGTTTGTTTTTTTTTTTTTTTTTTTTTTTGACAGGCAGAGTGGACAGTGAGAGAGAGACAGAGAGAAAGGTCTTCCTTTGCCGTTGGTTCACCCTCCAATGGCCGCCGCGGTAGCGTGCTGCGGCCGGCGCACCGCGCTGATCCGATGGCAGGAGCCAGGTACCTATCCTGGTCTCCCATGGGGTGCAGGGCCCAAGGACTTGGGGCCATCCTCCACTGCACTCCCTGGCCACAGCAGAGAGCTGGCCTGGAAGAGGGGCAACCGGGACAGGATCGGTGCCCCGACCGGGACTAGAACCTGGTGTGCCGGCGCCGCAAGGCGGAGGATTAGCCTAGTGAGCCGTGGCGCCGGCTCGAAGGTTGGTTTGTGTCAACCCATTACTGGAGCCCTTCGAGCCCTTTGTAACTTACGGGCTGAACTGTGCCCTCCCCTCCCTGTTTCATACATGGAAAACGTAATACCCAGTGTCTCGGAATGTGCTGGAATTTAGAGCTAGTCTTAAAGAGGTAATTAAGTTAAAGAGCTACAAGAGAGGTGTGTACACAGAGGACAGGTTGTGCCAGGAGGCGTGGTGAGAAGGCGGGGAGGGAGGCATCAGAGGGCACCACTGATGGTGGGCTTGCAGCCTCCAAAGTTGTGAGACAAGTAGTTTCTGTGGTTTAAACCATCCGGTTTGTGGGATTTTGAGACGGCAGCCCTAGGAAGCTGGCACCGTGAGCCATCCATGAGGTTTCCTCTCCTGCCCCCCTTGTCTCTGACATCAGCTCACATTTCTTTTGGCTTCTTGCAGCCAAAGAGCTCTAACCAACGAACAGGATAGCTCCTGTGGTTAGGGTTAGGTGTCCTCCATTTTGCCGGCTTCCCTTTCTCTGACTTTTAATGATATCTTATTATAAAAACCCATATGTGTAGGTTTATAAACTAAGGTCAATGAGTCAAGGTTTTGGTATAAATGGAAATGGAAACTTGGAAATGGAGGCAAATACGGGTCCCTCCTCTACTCCTCTGTCTACGGAGCCATGCAGCCTCTCGGGCCTGGGTTGGGGTGACTCATCTGGACATGGTGATTGAACAAACACCAAGGGCCACCTCACTGGAAAATATGAGAGCTCAAGTGTGCATCTAGATTGTGTCTTCTAGATGGGAACCGTGCATCTATCAGTGAAGGAGGAAAAAGTTGAGTTTTTATTTTAAAAAAAATTTAAATTTTTAAATGTGTGAAGCACAGATATTTTGCTTCCACAACTAAAGTACCTGAGAAAAGAAACTAAATGAAGGAGGCAGCAGGTTCACCTCTGTTCTTGGTCTAAGACTGGGCAGCACCATGGGTTGGAGAAGGGCCATGGCTGGAGGAACACATGCAGGTGGAGAGGCCATGGCGAGCCAGGCACTAGAGGCAGATGGGAGTGCACCTGTCCTCCAGGTCCGCGTGTGTCTCCTTATAAAGCCACCATCACTCCGTGCTGGGACTCCACCCTGCCACCTTAACCCAATCTAAGCAAGGCCCCACCTTTGGCCACCGTAGTTGCTTTCCATCCTTCATCCATTAACATAAGACTTTGGAGATCAGGCCTTCAACACACAGGTCCTGGGAAAACACCCTTACTATTATATAATCTGAAACAGTGTACAGATTTATTTTAACTTTCCATTGAGGGAAAATAAGAAAAAAAGATCTTTAAAAATGCTCCCTAGGAAGGCAAAACATTTCTTAGAAATGGCTGGAAGCACAGGTCTATCTGTCTGGTGCAGTAGTGTTAACACTCGTTCCCCAGGAGGGTGTTACACTGTAGGGCCAAATTATTTGTAGGGCCTTTACATAGTGATGCTAACATGGACAGTTTTAGGGATTCCCATGTAGAAAAGGTATCTTTCTATACTTGGAGTATGAAAAACTTCCCGTTTTGGTGACGAAAGGGTAAGATTGTAAAAAGAACCTTATAAGGATGTAGCGCAGTTGGATGCCTGGCCAACTGTAGTCCCTTTACCACATTTCTTGCTGACAAAGTTACCTCCAAAGATGGAGGCCAGAAACACTGGAACATACTTGTCTTCCCGGTCTCCTGTGCAGCTGCGGCATGAGCATGTGACCCAGTCCCCAGGGGTGAGGGCTTCTGGGAAAGGCACCAAGAAAAGAGAGCCAATAAAATCCATCTCAAGAGCAGCCATGCTGTGGCCATGAGGCCATGAACCGAAAAAACCAAGATGCTAAGGTTGGTAAAGTAGAAGGAGTATGAGGTAGGGTCATTGACGACGCTGATCAGTGAGGAAGAAGGTGACATGGGAAAAGAGCAATGAACAAAATCGGCCACATTTTTAAAAAATATTGTATTTATTATCTAAGAGTTAAAGTTACAGAGAGAAGGAGAGGCAGACAGAAAGGTCTTTCATCCACTGCTTCACTCCCTAAATGGCCACAATGGCCAGAGCTGAGTTGATCCAAATCCAGGAGCGAGAAGCTTTTTCCAGATCTCCCAAGCTGGTTCAGGGGCCCAAGCACTTGGGCCATCTTCTACTGCTTTCCCAGGCCTTGGTAGAGAGCTGGATTGGAAGAGGAGCAACCAGGACTTGAACCGGCGCCCACATGGGATGCCAGCACCACAGGCGGAAAGCTTAGCCTACTACGCCACAGTGCAGGCCTCGGCCACATTTGATATTAGAAACAAAGCTATATTTGGAGAACATGTAATCAAGTAATAATAATTAAAAAAGGAGTGGGTGGAAGAAGTCCAGGTTCTTTGGACAAGTTATTTAGCTTCTCTAACTGGAATTTGCAGGGATATTTAGCCTGTTTATTTTAGAGGATTTGTTGGTTTGCACTGGTGACTTGGCTGAACTTGAACTACATTTGTCAGACTCCTCCTCTCTGGGGTGAGTTGCCCCCTTCTCCCCGCGAAAAGGCACAGAGTTTGGAAGGCAGACGTGAAGTAGAAGCTGTTCATCTCAGGAGGTTATGGTGCTTTGGCTGCAGTTAAGGCGCAAACGTGGAGGTGCCGGCAGATTCCAGCTTGTCTTCGCTTGTCCCCACCCCACCCCCAGCTCTTGCTGCCAACTACCAGGCCTGCTTACTGACGGCACCCCAGGCCCCGGCCAGTTCTGGAGCCCGCAGCCTTCTGTAGCCGGCATCCCTGGGTTCTCCTTTGCGTCCGCTGCAGCAGCGACGAGCCTGCCCAGCACACCTCTCCTCCCACCTCCGCCTGTCCTGGGGAGTTCTGGAGGGTGCCTGTGTGCTGTCCCTCCACGTGCCCCCTCTCCGCCATTGTGCACGCTCTGAAAGCAACCCCCTGGTCCCATAACATACAGAGTACTGATTCCGCTCTCCTGATTAAACCCTGAGGGATCCAAGAATCAAGTGAAATCGTGAATCTAAAGCAATTACCATAGCACTGGGCACGTGGGGAGACTTACTAAATTATTAGCTGTTGTTATGTTCTTGATCATTGTCCTCACTGCTAAGAATGCAAAAGAGCTAGAGACTGGGCCTATCTAACTGCCTCCTTATGCAGAGCAGTACACTGCCAGGTTCTGTGACCTTCCCGGGACCATGCGCACCAATGCTCCCCAGCCAGCACCAGAGCTCAGGCCTCTGAGTCCATTCTTAGCTTTTTGCACAGACCCTGACCTGCTACCTGGATGAGCCTGACATTCCTGTGAGCACCCAAGAGCTAGGAGGCCACTGGCTGCAGATCACACCCAGCCCAGCTCGGACTAAACAGTATATGGGGTTTACAGACTCACGCAGCCACCGAGTCGAGGGAGAGGACTGGACTCAGACGTGGTCATGGCATCAGCAGAGCTGAGCTTCTTCGTGTCTCTAGCTCACTCATGCCCCCTTTCTGCTGTGTCCCCAGCGTGGTGCAGCTCCTGGAAGCAAAACTGGCTGCAGCAGTTCCTTGCTTTACATCTCCAAACCATAGCTACCCCGGGGAAGGGGGTCTCTGTAGGCCAAAGCCCTGGGATACAATAAGATTGGGGCAGGTTAGTGAACACGTTCACCTTCGCCCAGTCTTTCAGGTCAGTGGTGGCTGCAGTGGTAGGGGATGGAATGCATTGATTGGCTTAGCCTAGGTCACGTGATACAAACCAGGCACTGGTAGGGTCAGAGGCAAGGTGGGGAAAGTTAGCTTCCCTGAACCACAAGGAGCCGGAAATAGAAACCAAGGGGGCAGTGGGAAAGGAGAAAACAGGAAATGGACGTCGGGGAAGCCACATTTGCAGTGTGGTTATTACATTTCTCACCCCGGTGTGTTTCCCTCATGATTCTTTCTTGTTTTCAGGATGCACTAGAAGAGCACTGTACCCACAAAGGAATACCCAGTCATAGGTGATGGATTCAAAGGTATGGTCATGCGATGAAATATTTATGGCCACTTAGTGTAATGTAAAACACCCATCAACCATTTCCGCTGAGTTTGTCTCATGGCCATGAGTCATGTGGACAGTGGGAGCTTTGGGGCTGCTTCTTACCCCTGGCCTATGTTACATGAATTAGCCTTCGAAACTGAGTGCCATCTACCCATGGCTGGGTCACAGTATACACATGGGAAGTCTGCCAGGACACCCTAATGACATCCTAACAGTGCCGGCCAAGTAGAGAACCATAAAAGTTGTCCTTTGCTGAAAATGGATTCTTTGTTATTTTTTTTTTTATGATAATGACCACCTTGACACTGCAGAGGTGGAAGAGAATTTGACAATTTGACCTTGAGTTTTCTAAGCGCTTAGCTGGGAACCCCACCCCCATAAAAAGACAGATAAGCAAGCTATAAACAGCAGTGTGTGAACACACGTGTCTCAGGAATGCTGGAAGATAACCAGGACAAAATAAGGCACTCAGAGAAGTGACCTGATCTCCCAGGTGTGTGAGGCCTTCAGTGAACAGAGCAGGGGAGGAGGAGGAGGTTAGGTGGAAGGAGCAGGTTATGGGAAGGTGGCCAGGAAAGCAGCTGAACAAGAGCACTAGGGGTCGAAGGTGATTTGGGCTCTGTGTTTAAAGCCCAGCCATAAGTGAATGGCACTAGGAGGGTAGAAACTTGATCTAGTTATAGTGTTTCAAAGGTGGGCCTGGCAGGAGGTCTGTAGGTCACTGGGGGTGGGCCTTCCAAAGGTTACAAAGCTTAAGGGGACCCAGCCTCCCTCTGCTTCCAGGCTCACCATGTGACCCTTGCCTGCATGTGCTGTGCCATTGCCCTCTGCTGTCCTTATGAGAAGCCAAGCCAGTGGTGTTCCCTGACCTTAGATTCTCCAAAACTGTGTGTGAAATACACCTGTTCTCGTCTCAGTCAGCTTCCTGGGGTCGTCTTTGGTGGTGATGTAACGCTGGTGGGTGCCAAGAGGGAGGCCTCTTCTGCAGCATTTACGGTGCTGCCCTCCCTGGCGGGGGTCTCCAGTGATTCAGAGGCCCGGAGCAGGAGACACCCTTGAGAAGGGAGATTTCCCTCCTGGAAATCGATTTCCCGTACAAAAGGGTGACTTCCACCTTGCCTTTTGAGCTTCCTCGTGTTGTGGTTTCTCACAACACAAAATTTGAAATACTCCTCATCCTAAAAATGCATATTTTTTAAATAAATAGGTATATTTTAGGATAGTCTGTTCTGATTTTCTACATTCTTTTGGGGTATCCTATTCAAGGCTCCTACGACTTGTAAACATTGCGTTAACATGTACACATCCTATGTTTCATCTCAGAGACTTGAGAATCGTAGACACTTGGGCTGAACGAGACAGGGGACATTTTCTTCATGGCAAGAGGTTCCTGGATGCCCCTTGCAAGTGCATCCTGGCTCCCAACTCCAAGAACCACTGTCTGATTTCTATGGCCATGCATTCAATTTTTGTCTCTCCTTGGATTCTGCAGAAAGAGCCAGGATGTCCGCTTTTACGTCTGACTTCTTTACCCGTAAACGTTTGTGACTCATTGGATCGCTGTGTGCAGCAGTAGTGAGGGCTGAGCAGCATGCATTGTACGACTCTGTCATTTTCTTTATCCATTCTTCTGTGGATGGGCATTTGTTTCCAACTTTCAGCTCTTATAAAACCCCTCAGGGCTGTGCTGCCCAGGAGTCCTGCCTCCGGACTCCTGGTTGGAGAGGCCAATGGGAGGTGCTTGACTAGGTGTGGCTAGTGGGAGGGGCTGGGGTGGGCGTGGCCAGAGGGAGGGGCTGAGTTGGGTGTGGCCAGTGGGCAGCTCTGTTGTGAGTTTGGGAGGTGGGAGAGAGCAAAGGCAGAGCCTTCCTCTACACCCCCTGTGCAGGTGTGTGTCTTCCTTAGCACCAGCTTTCACTAGAGAATTGTGACTCAGTTCTCCACTGGATGACGCCAGTCCCTGAGCACAGGGGACACTGCCTCTCCAGCCTGGCAGTGTAAGGGACTCCCTAGGAGCCTCACGTTTCCCTGATCCCCAGCCCTCTTCCATCATCTGCACAATCCATTCCTTGCATTAAATCCCCTTTGTCCAAATACTTAGAGCGGGTTCTGTTTTTCTGGTTGGACGCTGACAGACACACACAGCACCGAGGATTAACAGAGATGATTTTGAGGCCAAATCACATCTGAGGCCTGCCAGGCAGATTTATTGTCAAATCCGAAAACTGCAAAAATAGGACAACCTTCCTCGGAAACACCATCTGGTACCACAATATTATCCGAATGGCTAGCCCAAATCCCTGCTGGGACAAAGTTTGCTTCTGCTAACCAGGCAGGACCAAGTCACTTGGCCTCAGGAGCCAGTGTGAGCTTCAGTGTTGGTGGGTCTTCGGTCCTGGCAGGGGCCAGAGCTGTGTTCAGGGGGAGAAGAACAGGAAGAGCTTTGGGGAGGAAAGGGACCTCTCTGAGCAGTCACCGTCATTGCATGGATTGACTCACATTTCAGTTCATTTTTCCACATGCTTGGCTTCCCAGGGAGGCAGGCAGTTCTGCTGCTCCTCTGCCTCTGTCTCTGGAGCCCAGAACAGAGCACAGCACATGGGTGAGCCTCCATAAATATTTGAAGAATCACGTAGTTCATGCATGGAAATCTTTCCAAGTGCCTGGATAATTTAGGAGTCTTGATTGCATGTGGTAGAAACTCAGCCCAAGTCAACTTAAACAGAAAAGGGATGATAGTAACCCACATCATTGAAAAGCCCAGTGATAAATAGCTTCAGGAGAGGCGCGATCCGGGTGCTCCAGGGATGCATGAAGCGTTGTTCTCTCTCCATGTCTCAGCTCTGCCTTCTGCTGTGTTGGCTTCGTAGCAGACAGTGCTTCCAAGGCAGCGCCAGGGAAGGGCCCCGAGAGCTCCCAGCTGATGGCCCATCAGAGCAGTAACTGCAAGGGAAAGAGGGCGTGTCCTTTAGCACATTTTTTTGCTTGACAGTCTGGGGCTCGCCACTCATCAGGTCTGAATGTCACAGGTCTCACCGCCTCTCTTTAGAAAGGGCAGGAATTGGAGCATTTAAAAAATACATCTTTTTGAGACAGCAGGGGAGAGAGAGGAGTGCTCTCACGAAGCACCACCATTTCCTGCAGGCGTGACACCCTGCCTTCCCTCTTCTCACCCACTGCGCGCCACACCCTAGAACTCGCCACCCACCGTGGGACGATTTTACCTCCCATGCTGGCAGGAGCCTCTCAAAGTCACAGAGGTAATTCTGTGCAGTGAGAGAATGGCGCTCCTTTCGCAAGACGTCGGGGCTGCCCTCTTCCAGAAAAGGATCCTGTTAGACATTGAAAGCTCTGACATTGATGATGTGGCTGACTTCCCTCAAGCGGGGGACACACAGGCTACCCAACCGCACCCGAGAGCCCTGTCTCACACAAATTCCCATCTCACGGCTTCTCGGTGCGCTGGGAGCTGCCCCTGATAGAACTTTCAGCTAAAACCTGAAGCTGCCCCAAGAGACTGATCAATGCCACTCCAGCTACCAGGATGTAAACAGGGAATCTGTCTTGTTTCATCCATGTTTCAATGCCCTGTACCTAGGATTCTGCTTGGCTCTCAATAGCTATTTAGTTAATGTTTAGAAAACTTGCTTCTACACAGCTCGCTCGCTCGCTCTCTATCTCAAAATCTTTCCAAAAGAGCTCTTTCTCTCTGGGCCGCCACATGCCCCGCCCCCAGCACTCACAATGTCCCTGTGGTCCTGTGCACCCTAAAGCAATGCCAGTGCCTGTTTTCTTTCCTCTCTTTGAAGCCACCCACCCTCTTCCATGCCAACAAACCCTCTGCTGCTTCAGAGAATAGACTCCTTCTGTCTTGTTCCTCCTTTGTCTTCCTGTGGTGAGCCTGGGACCTGGTTGTTTCTGAAGAATGTGCTGAGCACCCGAGAGGTGACAGTGCCACCTGTGCCCCCTCTCCGGGCCACCCTCACTGGCAGGAGAGCTCATAGCTCACCCCATAGAGCAGCGGCTCCTGTTGTGCCAGCGATTACTGTAAAACAAGCCGCTTCTCACTCCAGTCCTGTTGGCTGATAAGAGAATGAATTTAGGGTATTGTCTTTCAAAGAATATCTTTATTCAGGCCCTGCCAATTTCCTATTCAGGCCCTGGCAATTTCCTACAATGCAACCCTCCCCCTGCAACCAAGCCTCGAGACCCAAAAAGCCGGGGGCAAACAGGTGCCCCCCGAATGGGCCGGGCGGCCCTTGAACCCACTTTCTCAGCCTTCACAGTGAGATCCCTGCAGCATAATAAGACCCACCAATCTTTTGTCTGGAAAAATTATCTTCCTGTAACACTGGAAGCGGTTACCATGGAAATAAAATAGCCTATTAGCCCAAATCTACCAAAACACAGGGAAGGCTCGGCTGCGTTTCCGAGGTCCTTCATTAATAAGGAGAAAAGCAGATTAACCTTTGAGAGAATTGACAAAAATGGCTGTGACTGCCGGATTGTGATTTTTATGTTGAGTTTATCTGGGCTGATATCTCAGCCTTGGAGCAGCCATGTGCGTGGGGGAAGAAAGACAGACAAGAGCCGGTCTGGAGACCCAGCGCCTGCCACGGCTGGGTGGGCTTGTGTGCCCCTTTACCTCTTGGCCTTGGCCTCTCCAAACGTGTGCCCTCTTGGGAGTTCTTCCCTAGACGGGTCCACCAGCAGGAGAACGAGCTTCCTGTCTCCCGTCGTCAGGCAGCTGCTGAGCGAGGCAGGCGACTTACACGGGGCTCCTGGCCGCACAGCCGAGACACTCGACAGAAGCCCAGGCAGATGGAGCCACAGCTAGCCTGGCTCTGCCTGCCTCCACCTCCCCAAAGTCCTCCGTGCCAAATGCCAGCCACGCGGCTGCCAGGAGAGGCAGCAAGCACTCTGCCTCTTGCTGTGGCTGGGCACAGAGCTGGCCGGCCCCAAGCACGGCTACTCAGCGGCAGCCCCAGGTGTGCTGCGATCCAGTGCCAGCAGCCAGCAGGCACCCGGTCCTGCACAGTTGGCCGCTTCCACACCTGGCCTGTGGGCACTGACAGCATCTTCACGGCAGGCAGGGGGTTGTGCCAGTGTCTGGACAAATGACATAGAGTGACCCTGTCCTGGAGAATCTGACAGCGGCCATGGAAAACTTGGGCTTGCCTTTGCATAGATTCCTGTGGTTTTTTTTCTTTTTCTTTTTCTTTTTCTTTTTCTTTTTCTTTTTCTCTCCCATGCTATGTTGGTCCCCGTTAAAGGAGGAAAAGTAGTGAAATGAACCTGGGATGAACAGTCGTCATGATGTGTTTGATCAGACAGTGCTGGGAGCCCAGGGAAAATCTGTTGTCCCTGGCGGACCCCTCGCAGCTGGCCTATGCTAATGGCCTCGACCATCGAGGCCCAGATCCCAGGTCTCTGTGCTCTAACTGGGTTCTCCTGGCTCCTCCGGGCAGGTGTGTGCCCTCTGGAGATATGGAGTCTTTCCATCCAGGTGCTCACTTTTCCCAGGGCTTCTTGAGGCCTCCCTGAATCCTGGCATTGGGCTGAGAGTTGAGGAAGGAGAATTTGGAGGGCCCAGCGTGAGAATTTGGGGGTTGGGTGGCCTCTACCAGTCCTGTTGGCAGAGATGAGGCCCGTGCCCTGGCCTAGGGATGGAGCAGTGTGAAGTATGATGTAGGCCTTTGCAGAGCAACACTGGGTCCACAGCTGCAAGTAATATACCCCGACTATGCCATGTTCATTGCAGAGATTCTGAACGTGAGACTGAGGGCTGGTACGGTGCTACACCACCACTTGTGACACCAGTATCCCCTATTGGAGTTCCAGTTTGAGTACTGGCTGTTCTGCTTCTGACCTGGTTTCCTGTTGGTGCACCTGGAGAGAAAGCGTAGATGGCTCAGTACGTGGACTCCTGTTACGCATGTGGGAGATCAGGATGGAGTTCTTGGCTCCTAACTTCAGCCTGGCCCAAACTCAGCTGTTGTAGGTGTTTGGGGGAGTGAACCTGTAGATGGAAAATCTCTCTGTCCCTGTCTCTCTTTCTCTGTGTCACTCTGCCTTTGAAATATCTCCCCCCACATACTTGACTAGGGACTTGCCACCATTTGGGGGGAGAGGAGTTGTAATTCTAGTATCATTTATTGCACCAATGTTTTAAGGGGCATAGTTTGAAAAGCCAGATCGAGTACAATCCTGGTTTGTTTCATGTTTCTCTGCACACATGTGCACTTGATGCTAGAATGGGATTTGATCTAGTCAAAATTAAATGACTCTCCCTGGGGCCAGCATTGTGGAGGAGCAGGTAAAGCTGCCGCCTGCAATGCTGTCATCCCATGTGGGCACTGGTTCATGTCCCAGCTACTCCACTTCACCCTTGCTAATGGCCTGGGAACAGCAGCAGAAGATGGCCAAGTGTTCAGGCCCCTGTCACCATGTGGGAGACTGGGATGAAGCTCCTGCCTTCTAGCTTTGGACTGGCTCAGCCCTGGCTCCTGAGGCCAGCTTGGGAAAGAACCAGCAGATGGAAGATCTCTCTCTCTATCCCTCTCTTTCTGTAACCTGACTTTCAGATAAATAAACCTTAAAACAAAAATAAGAAGGCCGAGGACATTGCAGGCCTGTGCCAGATCCTAAGTAAAAAGGTCATTTCTGGAGGCCGACATTGTGGCATAGTGGGCTAAGCCTCCACCTGTGGCACCAGCATCCCATATGGACGCTGATTCGTGTCCCGGCTGCACCTCTTCTGATCCAGCTCTCTGCTATGGCCTGGAAAAGCAGCGTAAGATGGCCCAAGTGCTTGGGCCCCTGCACTCGCATGGGAAACCCAGAAGAAACTCCTGGCTTCCGATTTTGGATCGGTCCAGCTCTGGCCATTGCAGCTATCTGGGGAGTGAACCAGTGGATGGAAGACCTTTCTCTCTGTCTCTCCCTCTCTCTGTCTGTAACTCTACCTTTCAAATAAATAAATAAAAAACATTTTTAAAATAAAAGCTCATCTCTCCAAACCTCTCAACTTGGGGTCCTGGCCCCCACAAGCACGATGTTAGCCAGTGTGTAAGCCTCAGATGAACTACAGCCTAAACACAGCCCATGTCCTGGGGATGGAGTGTTGATTTGCTTTATTCATTTAGCAAAGAATTGAATAAATGATATCTCAGTTTTCTCACCTGTAAAATGGGAACAATGAGACAATTGTACACTTAAAATGTTTAAGCCCAGAGCTAGCACTAGGGCTACAGGCAGACCAGCCTGGCCACTCTCCTCATGGAAACTGCCGCCCACAAGGGAGACAGTTAACTCGGAGGGTCATGGATTGTATGAGGGCTGAGCTGAAATTGCTCAAGAGGTGGGGAGGGGCTGCTCACATGGAGTGGTCCTGGGAAGATTCTCCGAGGAGCTGATATGGAAACCAAGGTATGACTCATGAGAAGATCTTGTTAGCGCAAAGCAAAAGAGAAGAACCCAGAACAGGCATGGCGTATAGTAGGTGCTCAGCAAGTGTTGAGTGAATGCAGGAATGAGTGAATGAACAAGTGAATGGGCTGTGGGTTGGGATAGGAAGTGATATTTTGAAGCTCTCGGATCAAACACGACAAAAACACGCCACCCTTGCTCCCTCCCCACGTGAAAGGCATGAGCTTTCTCTGCCTCGCTCTACTGCGAGGGTTGATTCAGGAGGAACGGACAAGTCCTCCTTGGTCAGGTGATCTCAACCTCCGGGCCATCAACATGTGGCATTGTAGGATGATTGGCAGCACCCTGGCCCCTACCCATTGGATGTCAGTAGCATTTGTCCCCAGTCCCTTTGTAGCCTCACAGCTACAAAGAGTCCGCTATGAGGCCAAACCACTCCAGATGGGAACCACTGCCCTGGTGTAACCGAGCCTGTTCACATTAAAGAGGGGGATAGCGTAGCATGAAGTCACCAAGTCCCTCAGGTGTCCCCTCCTCTTGGCTGTGGCCTCCCAGACTTCACAGCCCAGAACTGCAGGGATGGCCCACGTCCAGTGTGAAGTTTAGTTTCCGAACAGAGCCGTGCTGACGAGCCACATCCGTGCTTCTCTCTCCTCTTTCTCATACTCCGGAACATTCCGAGTGAGTTTCCAGCCCGTCTAGTCACAGCCTCTCTGGAGAAGGAAGGAAAGTTTCCTGGTCCTGCATTCCAGCAGGGCTGCAACCTGAGCCCCTTGTGTTTCTGGCCTTTCTGTTTCTGATTTCCGAGTGGAGCTGAGCTTCAAGTAGGGAATAAACACTTCTTTGAAAGCTCTGTGCGTTCCAGAGACTGTCAGCTGCAGGCTCCCAAGAAGCGAGCCAGAGTGCAGGGTTTTGCCGGCAGAGTGGCCAAGGATGGGCTCTGGGTACGGAGAGGCTGTTCCCAGCATGCAGCTGTCCGTATACTGTGGGTCTTGGGCAAGGCCCTTCCGCCGAGATGCCTTTACCTCATTTGTGAAAGGAGAAAGATATTGCTGTTCATGGACAGAGGCTACCATTCATGGACAGTGCTAGGCACAATATCCCAAACATTCTTTTCTTTAACTAGATTTATTTATTTATTTAAAAGGCAAAGAGAGGAAGATATTTTTATTTTTTCACTCATCAAATGGTCACAATAGCCAGGTCTGGTCAAGCTGAAGCCAGGAGCCAGGAAGACCATCCAGGTCTCCCACATGGAGGGCAGAGGCCCCAGTACTTGGGCCATCTTTTTTTGTAAGATTTTTGTTTATTTATTTGAGAGGTAGATTTACAGACAGTGAGAGGGAGAGACAGAGAGGCTGGTTCATTCCCCAGTTGGCTGCAACAGTGGAGTTGCACCAATCTGAAGCAGGAGCCAGGAGCTTCTTGTGGGTCTCCCATGCAGGTACAGGTGCCCAAGGACTTGGGCCATCTTCTACCGCTTCCCCAGGCCATAGCAGAGAGCTGGATCGGAAAAGGAGCAGCTGAGACTAGAACCAGCTCCATATGGGATGCCGGCTCCACAGGCAGAGAATTAACCTATTGTACCACAGCGCCAGTTGGGTCATCTTCTGCTACCTTTCCAGGTGCATTGGCAGGGAGTTTGATTGGAAGCAGAGCAACTGGGTCTCAAATACGTAGTGTTCTAACATGGGATGTGGGTGTCCCAAATGGCAGCTTAACCCACTGTACTTCAATGCCAGTCCCTGTGTATTTGTAGATTGATTTATTTGGAAAGTAGAGCAACAGAGATAGTGGGAGAAGGTGAAAGTGGAAAGAGGGAGAGAGGGAGAGAGGGAGAGAGGATCTTCCATCCACTGATTTACTTCCCAAATAGCTGCATCAGCCAGAACTAGGCCAGGTGGAACCCAGGAGCCAGGAACTCCATCCGGGTCTCCCACATGGGTGGCAGGGGTGCAAACACTTGGACCATCTTTCACTGGTTTTCCGGGTGCATTAGCAGGGAGCTGGATTGGAAGCAGAGCAGCTGGGACTCCAACCAGCACTCTGATATGGGATGCCAGCATCATAGTGGCTCCCCTGATATCCTACAAGTCCTAGCCCGCCGGCTCATGGAGTTGTGGTGAGGGTTATGCCCCATCACAGAACGTAAAATGCTATACAAATCCAGGGTGTCAGTAGAATCTTGATCTACTTCGGCTCTTTATATCTGCAACTCAACACATCTCCAGGAAGCAAAATAGCAGAGGGTTAAGAGTCCAAATGTCTGGTTGGGTCCCGCTCACCGTGTGATGTTGGGTTGATTACTCAGCCTCCCTGGGCTTCCGTTTCCTCCTCTGTACAGTGGAGCTGAACACGATGTCAATGCGAATGCTTTTGATGGTGCATTCAAAGTGCTAGCACAGGGCCTGCCCCCTAGAGAGCCTCCTCCATGTCAGCAATGGCTGCTTTGCCTGCCAGGGCCTTTCCCAGATGGGTTTTTAGCCAGAAAAGCAGGAAAGACAGGGTGGGGAGGAAATCGGGCTGGAGGATTGAGGCTGGGTGGGGCTGCTGGATCTGGAACA
The DNA here is from genome assembly GCF_033115175.1 of Lepus europaeus. Classification (NCBI taxonomy): domain Eukaryota; kingdom Metazoa; phylum Chordata; class Mammalia; order Lagomorpha; family Leporidae; genus Lepus; species Lepus europaeus. The sequence continues at coordinate 46,463,245 of NC_084835.1, forward strand.
GAAGCCCCGGCTCCCAGCGATGATGTTTCGATAGCCTGGCTCAGCAGGAGTGGAGCCAGACCTGGGCTTGGCGTGGGCTCTGCCCAGCATGGTGAGGGGAAGGCTGTGGCCCATGTCTGTCCAGGCTGCCAAGATGAACTAATGGTCTCTGTTTCCTGTCTTTCTATTCATACCCAACTTTGGAGGTGGTCTTGTGTGCTAAGTCAGCCTCCAATCCTGCACGCACGCATACATACACAGACACACACACACACACACACACACACCAGCCAGTGACCCAGAGAAGGCCAGCATCTCTCACCCCAGCCTGGGGGGATTGCCCGCCCACTAGAAGAAGCAGGATGTGGCAGAAGCAGATCAACCCCATGACAGTGAGTTTAGCAAACAGCTGGCCCCATGAGTCAGGGTCCCCTGTTGGGAGTTTCTAGGTGGGTCTTTCCTGAACTTCCTGCTCTCGTGTCACTGATGGGATTCTGTGCTGGCTCTCTTGTCCTCACTGTTAAACTTGGATTTACCCGGCTGCCCTCTCTGGTTTGGAAATCCCTCTGCCCAGTTTTAGGTTGGGTTTTCCCACAGCAGATCCTGTGGTGAAGATTTGAGAACAAGTAGTTTTGGGGGGAAGAAGCACAAGGGAGGAAGTGAGGGTGTGAGATGGGGATGGGAAGGAAACCAGTAGGGGGCACTATCAAGCCAGCTGGTAGACCATTGGCGCTCACACCTTCCAGTGAGCTGAGCTCCTGGACCATGCCTGAGGTGTTCCACCGGAGGGCACAGGGCTGGCATGCGGCTGGGCACTGGGGACTGCCTTAGAGGGCAACGACTGTGCCTGGCTTGGAGGGCAAGGAGCAGGTCCAAAAGCAGAGAGCCCTGATGGTGGAGCAGTAGGAGCTCCGCCAGTGAGGCTGCGTGCTGAGGGCATGGGGTGGGGCCCCAGCACTCCCTCCCCTCCTTCCCCACAAGACCTCTGAGCCCCCAGGGTGCTAGACACAAGCCCAGCCTCGGCCCTCGGCCCCATGGGGAACGGGCAGCCAGCGCACCCCAATCCACCCCAGCTTCCCAGAGGGCGAGCCATGTCACCGTGGTTGAAATATTGATGGAGCTCTAACAGAATCTGTGGAATCCGCTAAGGAAATTGGAAAACATCAGTCACAGCGCTGTTTATTCGGTGCCTTCCTAACCATGGCAAATTTTTCATCAGGAGATAAAATTAAAACAAATAAAACTGTGAGCACTCTCTCCCGGGAGACTCCCAGAACTCATTTCTCCATCTGTTCTCAGTCAGCCCCTTGATGCTAATATTGAAATTAAAAAAAAAAAAAGACTTGGTTTTTCAGCCTTGGAGTTCTTCCTCCCTCCCTCATTAGACTTGCAGCTGGGCGGGGAAGAGGGCGGAGCGTGGTAGCTCCTGGGGCCTCTCCTTGGATGAGGTGTTCTGGGGGAGCCACTGCTGGCCCCAGCCCAGCCTGACGAAAGTGTGTCTCCCACCTTGCTGCCTGTATCACCTTGGTTGTCAGCTTCTTGCTCTTGAAAGTGCTAGTGGGGCTGGCGCTGTGGTACAGTGGGTTAAAGCCCCAGCCTGCAGCACCGGCATCCCATATGGGTGTTGGTTCGGGCCCCGGCTGCTCCTCTTCTGATCCAGCTCTCTGCTATGGCCTGGGAAAGCAGTAGAGGATGGCCCAGGTCCTTGGGCCCCTGCACCAGCGTGGGAGACCTGGAAGAAGCTCCTTGCTCCTGGCTTTGGATCAGCTTGGCTCTGGCCGGTGCGGTCATTTAGGGAGTGAACCAGCGGAATGGAAGACCTCTCTCTCTCTAGCTCTACTTCTCTCTGTAACTCTGTCTTTCAAATAAATAAAATAATCCTTTAAAAAAAAAAGTGCTAGTCATAACAGCGGTCACCCTTTGGGGTTATTTGAGATCACGGGGAGGGACATTTGGTGGAGCAGTTGAGACGCTGCTTGGGACACCCGTATCCCATATTGGAGTGCCTGGCTTCCCAGTCCTGGTTCTGCTTCTGATCCCAGCTTCCTGCTAGCGTGCACCATGGCTGGCAGCAGGTGCTGGCATAAGTACTTGAGACCCTGTCATTCATGTGGGAGATCCAGATTGAGTTCTGGACTCCTGGTGTCAACCTGGCCTAATCCTGGTTATTGTGGTTATTTGGGAAGTGAAGCAACAGATCACCCTCCGTTTGTCTCTGTCTCTGCCTTTCAAATAAAAATAAATAAATAAAACAGACCTCACTCAGCACAATGTATGCCTAGTGTGGGTGCTCTTTTACAAATTTATGTATTTATTTATTTACGAGAGGAGGTGAGAGAAGAAGAGGTAGGGGAGAGAGAGAGAGTCTAAGAGAGAGAACACTTCCGTCACTGGTTCATTCCTCAGATGTCTACAATGGCTGGGTCTGGACCGGGTGGAACCTGGGAGCCAGAAACCAGCAGCTAGGAATGCAACCCAGGTTTCCACGTGGGTGGCAAGAACCCAACTACTTGGGCTGTCATTGCTGCCTTCCACAATCCACGTTAGCAGGAAGCTGGAATCGGAAGTGGAGCTGGCACTCAAACCCGACATCTGACACAGGATATGGGGATCCCAACCCAGGCCTCAGCTGCTGAGCTAAATGGCTGCCCCGTGGTGACAATGATGATATTAAAATAATATAATGTTAATACTATTGTAAGTAATAATCATATATAAATATGTATTGTGTTTTCTTATTACTGTTCATCTCCAGAGCCCCACCTTGAGGATGGAAGGGCGGGCTTCAAGCCCCTCTACCCTTTTATTTCTCACAATTTAAGTCCTGTGAGTCCCAGCCGAGGCTGGTCATTGACTGTCTCAGTAGGTCTATTAAACATTGATGTGAATAGGACCTTGGTGGTCTGCCTCTGATCCCCGACCTGCCAGAGGGGCAAGGGGACCCCTCATGGAGCCTGGCAGCGTTTCCCCAGGAATCAGGAGAGGGGAGGTGATTCTCAGTCAAGTTCAACCACGTCTTAAGGGCTGGTCTTAGCACCTCCCTACCCACAGTTAATCCCAGCCTTCCAGGGTCCATGTTAAAAGGAGCGTAGGGGGCTGGCACTGTGACTTAGTGAGTAACACTGGTGTCTGCAGCTCCAGCATCCTATATGGGCACCAGTTCAAGTCCTGGCTGCTCCACTTCCAATCCAGCTCTCTGCTATGGCCTGGGAAAGCAGCAGAGGATGACCCAAGTCCTTGGGCCCCTGCACCGGTGTAGGAAACCTAGAAGAAGCTCCTGGCTCCTGGCCTCGGATTGGTGTAGCTCCAATCCGTTGCAGCCAATTGAAGAGTGAACCAGTGGATGGAAGACCTCTCTCTCTCTCTCTCTCTCTCTCTCTCTCTACCTCTTCTTCTCTCTCTGTGTAACTCTTTCAAGTAAATAAAATAAATCTTTAAAAAAAAAAAAGCATAGAGGAGGAGCAGATTAATTCCAACCAAGGGGGTCCCTGCTCGGACTCCATCCACGTTCTCTGTTCCCCCTGGGTATCACACTCTGAGCGCCATCGGCAGACAGATCTGGTTTGTAAGTGGTCAGCTCGCTTTCTGATCTGCTCCACAGCAAGCGGGATGAGAACCGTACAAAGTGAGGGGGAGATGCTGGAATTCCTAAGCACTGAGTGCAAGGGGCTCAGGAAATGCTAACGAAGCGGAACTAATGAGAATATTAATCCATACGCCATGCATATTGGATCAGACCACGGGCTGCGCATAATCACATTTCAGCAGCAGGTACCCTCTCAGTCCTCAGGAATGTTAAAGCCCCACGTGGAGGGAGAAACGCCTTCCTTTCAGAAAGCGCCCCTCTGTGAGGGTGCTCGCTCTCTCAAACCAAAGGACTTCCCTGCCAGGCAGTCAGGAGCTTAGCCAGGCTCCCCTTGCCCTCCCGGTGCCCGCCTGCATCTGGTGCCCGGCCCCTGACCGCCAACTGCCCTCCCAGACCCAGAACCCAGCAGGCTCCTGATTGTGTGCAGTTGTCTTTGCTCTGGCCAAGACTTCCCAAGCTCGGGAACAGAGGTGTTAGATGTGGCCGCTGTTTAAATGTAGCTCGCCTGGGAGACTGATTAGGAAATCAGAGCAGCTCGTGGTCATGAATATTCAGGGTGGAGGGAAAAAGACAAACAGGGTTGGTGGAGCATGTAACTGAAGACAAATCAATACTCCAGCCGAGGAGCAGGAACGGGGCACAGGAGTCGGACTCCGGTGTCAGCCCACAGACGCCCGTAGGATGCACGGGGCAGGGGCTTGTCTGCTTGTCCCCTGCTATGTTCCTGGCGCTCAGCACAGCGCCAGCACCCAGTGAATGCTCCGTAAACATGTGTGGAGTTCCCAGGAGAGTTAGACTGCAGAATGAGACGCCTGCCCTGCAGATGTGTTTGTTTAGCCTGAGCAAGATTTGATTTCATTTTTTTTTAAAGTGTCAGCACAGGCAGAATTTAAAGCCAGGGCTCCCAAGGTGGCCATCCCCTGGTTATCCAAACAGGCATCTGGGTCCTGCTGTGAGGGGATTGTACAGCAGGACCCAGGGGATGGAGTTGAAGGCATAAGTCAGTTGAACTTGAGCTACAGAGAGGATCCAGGTGGGCCTGCCCCTCCCAGGCACGCCCATTCAAAGGAGAAAGTTCCCTGGGTGGTAGCAGAAGGCAAGGCAGGGCGCCTGCAAGCACAGGGAGGAGCTGACAGCTTCTGTGGGTTTGGAGATGGAGTGGCTCAGGTGCAAAGGTCTGAGAGCAGCTGCCAGAGGTCAAGGTCAACCTGACAGCGAGCAAGGAAATGGGAACTCAGTGTGACAACCACAGGAACTGAGTGGGCCTGGAGGCTGACCTCCCTAGAGCCTCCGGGGCAAGTCCAGCTAAGCCAACATCTTAACCAGACCCTGAGCAGACGCCCCTGCTGAGCCACTTGAACTCTGACCTCCAGAACCCTGCGCTAACAAACGGGTGTTGTTTGAAGCTGCTGAGTTTGTGGTCCTTGGTTACACAGCAGAGGAATCCAGACACTTGTGTTCTGCCCAGCAGGAGAGCAGCAGGGACTGGGCTGGGAGCCACACTGCCTGGTTTCAGAGTCCGGCTCTGCTTCTTCACGGGCTGGAAGACCCTAGGCAAGTTCTATAACCTCCCTAGGTCTTGGGCTCCTCATCTGTGAAATGGGACTAGTTATACACTTGTCTTCTTACCTGTGGCTTCACTTTGCACAGTTTTGTTTACCCCCTTTGACCCCAGTCTGAAAATAACATATGGAAAATTCCAGAAACAAGCACATTGTGTACCATTTTGAGTGGTGTGATGAAATCGATAGCATCTGGCTCTGTCCTGTCCAGTGTCTCCACCACCTGTCTGTCAGTCACCTAGCAACCATTTTGGGTGCCAGAGCGACTGTTGTGGTATCCCAGCACTTGTGTTCCAATAAGCCTTATGCCCTGAGCCTTCATCATTCACCTCACTCCCTCTCATCACCATAGATACTGTCGTGTCACCCCACCTTATCACAGGAAGCGTGAGTACAGTAGCTTAAGGTATTTTGAGAGATAGGGAGAGAGAGAGAGAGATAACACATTCACATTACTTGCATTGTGGTGTGTGGTTATAATCATTCTGTTTTATTATTAATTGTTGTGGTTAATCTCTGACCATGTTTAATTTCAAAATTAAAGGTTACCATAGGTGTGTGTATAGGAGAAAACATAGCCTATACACAGCTCAGGAGCATGGATTCAGACATCTGCTGGGGTCTTAGACCATATCCACCTTGGATAAGGGGAGGCGGTGGAGAATTCTAGAACTTCCCCCAAAGGTTATAGGTGAACTTCAAATAAGGCAAAATACATAGAGTGCTTAGAGCAGTGCTGGCAACACAGTTACTATTACTTGAAAAAAGATGGAATTTATAAGAGAGGGTGCGCAAGCAAGAGAGAGCTCCGATTCGCTGGTCAGTCCCCAAATGCCCACTCTGCCGCCTCCTATCCCATCCCCTGAGGGACTGCAGCCTGGAGCTGGGGACTCAATCCAAGTCTCCCACAAGGATGCAGGAACCCCATTACTTAGCCATCACCCCTGCTCCCCCTGGGTCTGTATCAGCAGGAAGCTGGCTTCAGGAAGCAGAGCCAGGAATGGGACCCAGGTATTGCAGTGTGGGGTATGGGGATCTTAACAGCTAGCCTAAATGTCCTTCTCCGTTATAATGGCTTTTGAAAAAAAATTCTAGATTCCTAGGTTCTCCCCAAAGCCTTGGATCTCAGAGGGCGGGGTTCAAGGACCCACATGGCAGCCGTCAACTGGAGCCACCCCCTTTACCCCTCTGAGGTTTCTCACATCCGGGCCTCCTGGCTCATTTGCATTTCCTGGCCTGCCACTGTCTGAGTGGCATGTGGGCTTGCAGTCCCCGGCCCTCTGTAGTCTCTGGAGAGTCACCAGGAATCCTAGTTGGAAGCCTCACCTGTGAAGGCGAGCCGGATGCCGCCCGTTGGCTGAGCGGTGGGCACAGCCCTCGCCTGAGGTCTCCTAGTGTTTCTCTCGAGGGCTGGTGGGCGTAGGCTCGAAAGACTCTCGTGGGCCTTGCAGCTGCAGGTGCCAGTGCACGAAGGACAAGTGGCCCAGAGGGCTCTTGAGCTTCTCATCCACTTCTGGCTGCCGTTGCCTCCCTGCTTTATAAGCTACAGGACAGCGTGAAGCCGGAGCAAGCCACCCTCCCAGCCCTCCTTGGCCGCCAAGTCCCAGCCGCCAGACCCTGGAGTGCCAGCTGCTCAGGAGCACTCTGGCCTCTCTCTTCTGTGCTCCTAAAGCGTCCCTTGGCCCTGGATCCTCGCCCGGGAGAAGGAAAATGCCGCTCCCTGTCTCCGCTCCAGCCAGTCTGGAGCGTCTGGAGAAGCTGTGGGTGACGGCAGCAGTCAGGGGTGCCAAGGGCTGGCTCAGGAGGGGGCCCCGGGTGGGCACGGCTGCAGCTCATGCCGTCTCTGAGGGAGGTGGGGGCAGGAAGGCTTCCCTCCTACAGCGCCTCAGTTTCCCCTCCTGCCCTACCCTCTGTGACCTTCCCCGGCTGTGAAAATGGGCTGACAACAATTCTTTACCATCTGGTTTTCAGCCTTGGTTTGAAACAAAAGTGGATCAGTACTCCTGTTGTCTACACCTCTCTCTCTCTCTCTGTCTCTCTCGCTCTCTTTTTCTCTCTGTCTCTGCTTCTGTCTCTATCTCTAGCTCTGCTTCTGTCTCTATCTCTATATCTCTACCCATCTATCTCTATCTGTCTCTGTCTTTATCAGTGTCTCTATCACTATCTACCTCTACCTCTGTTTTTCTATCTCTGTCTCAATCTCTCTCTCTCCTACTGTTCCCAAGTCTCCAATTTGTGAACAGTACAGGGATATTTTGACATGCTACATGACATGCCTGTTCTTTCTTGCTCTTTCCTTTCAGATACCTTTCTTCCTCTCTCTTTGCCTCTCCTCCTTCCTCCTCTTCCTCCTCTCCTCCTTCTCCCCTTCCTCTTTCTCTCCCTCATCCCCTCCCCACCCCATCTTTTCTTTGTTTCCCAGAGAGCCTTGTTATTCGGCCTCACCCGGGAATTTGTTAGGCAGGCAGCCTCTCCGAGCTCACTGCACAGCTGTTGAGTGAGAGACTCAGTTGATACCCATTGAGTGTCACCGTTCGAGAAGCAACCCCTGGCTTAGGCCTACTTCTCTGCAACCTGGAGAGCCACACTGAGCTGCCCACTGTTTTTTGGAGGGAAAGTAGTCACTATGGAACCAGAAGACTGAATTTTAAAAGCGCACTGGTTTAAATTTAAGGCAGAAATATTTGCATGCACACTCGCAGAATGCATTCCCCACCCAGACCACACACTCCCAAATAAATGAAAAGACTCCAGCCCCTGGTGAGAGTGGTGCAGAGGGACCACGGAGGCAGAGCTCAGAGAGCTTGGAGGCTCTGGGTCCTGGGAGGGAAGCCAGCTGACCCATGCCAGGCAGCCACATGGCAGCCCAGTCAGTCCTTCTGACGGCCATCTGCTGGGAAACACTCATGGCCATGTGGCCAGCCCTTTGCACGGAAGAGTGTGGCTCTCTGTGCCCAGAGAGTTTGCCTCAGCCCCTGTCCATCCTGGTGAGCCACAGTGCTGGAGCAGAGTCCAGGGCCCTAGATTCTCTGTGACCCAGAAGGCCAGCTCAACTAGGACCAGAAAGAGACTAGCGGATGGCGCTCCAGTGTCTCGCCGTGACAGGGAGAGCCAGGCCACCTGCTCTGTGCTTCAGGTATGCACCCCTCCTTGTGTGACCTATTGCATGAACAGGAGCCCTGAAGCTTCCAACTTTACTCTTTGTGGGAGGAAGGAGAAATAATGGAACTGATGTAGAGCACAATGGATTGTCAGAGCTGGGAGCAATTTCAGCAGCCATTAAAAAAATCTGTTCCATCTGTCTGTCTACCCTTCTTTCCTTCCTTCCATCCGTCATCTTTGTATCCATCCATCCGTCCATTCGTCCATCCATCTTTCCATCCATGCATAATCACCCCTCCCCCTCCCCTCCCTTTTTTCTTTCCTTCCTCTCTTCCTTCCTTCTTTCCGTTCTTTTTAATGTCACAACACTATTCATTATGTGAATGTTTTGCATTGAAAAAATGCAGAAACACAGCATACGAACACAGCCAAGTTCAGAATGATAACCTTGTTCTCTTCGAGAGCCCTGACTCCCGTTTCTAGTAAAATAGAGAGACAGTATATCGGAAAAAAGCTGGCTGGCTGTTAGCGTCACAGTTTTGCCTAGAAGTGATCTATAAATGCATTTCCCACCCCACTACTTACCATAAAGTGTAAAGAGGGTGGTAAAGGAAAGTTTGCTTGTTGATGCCTATCATAATAAAGATGCTTACTCTATTTTATCAGGGCCGATATGTGAAAAACATCTAAACTAAATGTTATTACAAAAACGAAGCAGTGATGACAGGGCACTACATGGGCATGATATACATTGGAAGCATGCCAAACAACCAGACCGAAAAGGCCCTTGCAAAGAACTCTGGGTGAGGCGAACTCTACATATGCGTAGTTGGGTTTTGTGGCCTGAGTGTTTTTAAACTATGGACAGACTTCCATTGCTCTGACCAATATTATAGCTATCTCTATAAGACAGGGGTCCTGCTAGGCCCTGGGGGCCCATGCTTGGCAAGAGCACACAGAGATCCTACCTCCTGCAGCCCACCCTCCAGCGGGGAGGCCGTCACTAAACATGTGAGCACAGGGAGTAGACGTGGCGACTGGACGTTGTGCATTGTGATGACATTTTGTCGCCACGGAGTTCCTATAGGAGGACTCGGGAAAACTGGGCCTGAACCCAGTCTTTGCGAAGAACCAGATGAGGACAGAAGGCTTCTCAATGCCTCCCAGTGGACTTGCCCGAGGTTGGACCTATGAAAGGGGCAGTGCTCACCAGCACCCAAGCCCAAATGTGGCCACGCTCACCCACGTCTTCCTGGAGGTGAGGGAACTCCTGATCCATTACTTTCTATCGTTTGACCATTTGCCACTTATTGTAGAACACGAGCTTCAGAAGAGTGAAGAGTGACTTCTCTAAGATGTTCATGGGGAGAAGGGTGCATCGCTCTGCTGGCCACGGCTAATGATGTTTAAGGCCTTGAGGTTGAGAAGGCTCTGAGATGCCGTGCTGAGGCCTCCATGTGAATCTCACTAAGCCTCGTAACAACCTTCAGGCTTGGGTTCCATGGTGGCGGCCACTTGAGAGATGCAGACACTGAGACTTAGGGCAAGCCAAGGTTGCAACACGAGTGAGTGGTAGAGCCGGGATCTGACCCCCAGGCCTTAGCTGGGATAGGGACCACCACACGACAGCCACCTCTTCCACTGACAGCCCTGTTCGTCGTGTACAGGCTGTGTAGTTGCGTGGGCTATGCCTAAGAAGCGGCTTAGAGGGGCTCAGAGGGGCCGCCCACCGGGTGTTTAATGACCCATGGCTGCCATCTTGAAATTCCTAATGATTACTCTTTGATTTGGGGTTTTGTGAGTTGGCTCCAGTGAGCCGATGGAGCTGCTGCCTGTCCACCTGTCCGCTTCCCTAGGATGAGTTCTCTGTCACCTGCCCCTTAATGCTCTGATCCTACTTGACCTTCTCCCCCACAGCCACTGCCCAGTGACGGCAGCCACACCCACCACCTGGTGCTCCAGGACCCACTTAGCGATCGATTGATGCAGCCCTACACACACACACACACACACACGGGGAGAGCTGAGATTGTGTGTATCTCATGATGAGTAGGGGCAGGGCAAGACACAGCAACACCACAGCATGTTTGATGGGTAGCTTGGCACAGGCAAGCTTCTGACCCACACCAACCCACAGCAGGTGGCCCGGCACACCGTATGCAACCCTTCCGGGGCTACCTGTCTGCTGTGGGTTGGGGCGGCTGGTGGTAGGGAGAGGAGATGGACTGTCCCAGCCCTGGCTAGAGGGTGAAGTGTCTGGAGGCGGCTGGGAGGGGAATGCTGGCAGCTGATGGGCCAGGGGCAGGCGGCTGCTGAGTCACAGGGCCTGGGAGCTATGGCAGTCTGCACTGCCCAGGGGAGATCCCTGTACCCATGGGGGTGGGACATTAGATGGTAACTGCAACACAGGAGGCGGGAGGGGAGGTTGGAGGAGAGAGAGGGGAGGGGAAAGGGAGTGGGGACAGAGTGACCCAGGACAGTGGGAGAGGAGGAAAAATTTCTGCTTTAATGCTTCCAGTGGCACGTTTTCCCTGGCCTTTCAGCAGGAGCCCAGCATGTTCATCTCGCCCTGGACCTCACCGATGAGGCACCGGAGCCCCATGCCTCACCATGGGCTGCTCTGCTGGCAGGGCATGGAGGGTCCCTATACCCACGGCACTGCCAAGGGCACCTCGGCTCACCCCCACCCGGAGCGGAAGCCACTCCCTGAAATAGAGCTGTCCCCCCCCCCCCCCCCCAGTCTAAATCTCAGTGTTTCAGTTTAGAATCTTCTGATGGTTAGGCCTGCATACATTCTGTTTGTCCGGCTTCTTGGTGTTCACTCGCTTTATTTTACTTTGTTTTTAAAGCTCATATTTTTTGGGTGCTTGACACATTAAACCCTTTATATGGAATATCTCATTTAATTCCCACAACAAGCCTGTGTGGTAAATGCTACTAGTATACCCATTTTACAGATTGAGGATTGAGAGGCTAAAAGGCTAGCTCAAAGTGAGGCTCTTTCTGTTCTTTGTAGATTCCCCCATCCTTTTCAGCCCAGCATCCCTTGCACTAGCTATCACCTGTCTTTGCCCAACCAAGTAGTTCTCATTTAATAGAATAGCTTTTCTTCTTCTGCCTTCCAGAGCCAGCTCAGCTTCAAGGAACCAAAAATGCATGGATTTTCAAACATCATTTAAAAAAATATTTAATTTATTTATTTGAAAGGCAGAATGACAGAGAGATATGGGAAAACAGAGAGAGACAGTGTGCAAATGAGATCTTCCATCTGCTGGTTCATTTTCCCAAATGGCTGCAACAGCCAGGTCTGGGCCAGGCCAAAGCCAGGAGCCTGGAACTCCATCCGGGTCTCCCACATGGGTAGCAGGGGCCCAAGTACTTAGGCCATCTTCTGTTTCCTTGCCCGGTGCATTAGCTGGAAGCTGGATAGGAAGGGAAGCAGCTGGGCTGCTGTTGTAGTTCAGTGGGTTAAGCTGCCTCCTAGAAGACTAACATTCCTTATGGGTACTGGTTCGAGTTCCAGCTGCCCACTTCTGATCCAGCTTCCTGCTTATATACTTGGGAAAGCATGGGAAGTCCCTGGATGGAGTCCTTGGCTCCTGACTTTGGCCTGGCCCAGCTCTGGCTGTTGTGGACATGAAGGGAATGAACCAGTGGATAAACAATCTCTTTCTGTGTGTGTGTGTGAGTGTGTGTGTGTGTGTCTCCTTCTCTCTGTAATGCTGCCTTTCAAATAATTAAATTTATATTTAAAAACAAAACAAAACAAGGAAATGGAGCAGCTGAGAGCTGGGACTCCAGGCAGCACTCCAGTATGGGAGCTTGACCCACTGCACCACAACACTGGCCCGAACACTGAAAACAAAACAAAACAAAACACTCCAAAAACTCTGAGCTTGATTAAAAATGGCCTCTCCTCTCCCTTCCCAGCTTGAACGGTTTTCATGAGGGGGTTACCTGCTTTTGATTCACCCAGCTCTGCCCTGAACAACTTCCTGGAGTTAGGGGCGCGACCTGCTGTTCCTGGGAGCCCCTCCAGAAAGAAGAGACATGCACACCACCTCCCCATGCCACGGGCTCCCTGCGGACTCACCTAGCCAAGTCCCAGGCAGGTGCACACGGGAGTCTTTCCTCCGCGCATGTGTCATTGCCAGGAGGCACCCAGAGCCCGTGCATGTTCCGAGCTCCACACCCTGGAGCCAACTCGCGGAGGAGGAGCTGAATAGAGCTCTCTGTGGAAGGCCACGCCAGGATTACAGTAATTGCAGGCCGGCGGCCGGCTCGCTGGCGGCGGAGCCCTGTGCAGGCTGCCAGCTGGCCGTGCTAATTACCTGTCGCCCAGGATGGGGAGGGGAACACAAGCACGGACTGCAGAGGCCCAGACTGAAGGCACTGGAGCATGGCAGGCTGGCATCTCTGGGATCCAGGGCGCCCAGCCGGTCCCCTGGCGACGGCTCGGCTGTTGCGGGGAATGACTTGGCTGGTGTGTGCCTTGTTCCGCGCCCAGCCTGCCTGTCTCCTCGTCAGAGTTATGAGCCTCTCTCGTCTACAGTGGTCCCCAAGGCCCTGTAGGAATTGCTGAGGATGAGTTTGGGGCCAAAGCAGAGAGAGAGAGAGAGAGGAAAAGGAGCCTCTTTCTAGACCAGTGCTGCCCAACAGAAATTTCACACAAGCCACAAATACAATTACAACTATTCTAGTAGCTGTATTAAAAAGAAAAGCTAGGGGCTGGCACTGTGGTGTAGCAGGTAAAGCCACCGCCTGCAGTGCTGTCATTCCATATGGGTGCCAGTTTGAGTCCCTGCTGCTCCACTTCCAATCCAGCTCCCTCCTAATACTCTTGGGAAAGCAACAGAAGAAGGCCCTGCACCCACTTGGGATACCTCGATGAAGCTCCAAGCTCCTGGCTTCAGCCTGGCCCAGCCCTGGCTGTGGTGGCCGTTCGGGGAGTGAACCAGCAGATGGAAGATCGATCGATCTCTCTCTCTCTCTCTCTCTCTTTCTCTACAACTCTGCCTTTCAAATAAAAAATTAGCTCCTGGTGCGGGCCAGGGCCCAGCAGCACTGATGTCAGCTGGCAGCTTGGTCAACTTGCAGGCTCTGGCTCCCTGCCCACACCTTCTGCATCAGAATCCTCGTTCAACAAGATCTCCAGGTGATTTGCGCAGTTTGGGAAGTGTGGCCCTAGGCCCTCTCCCTTCTCCCTGCCCCTCCTGCCTGTGTCTGACCGGGTGCCCTCAGCGATTCCCTTCCATCCTGGGCTCCTGGGTTGCCTGGATCCTCTTACCGTCTACTGAACGGCGGCTGGTGCCAAATAGGGATGAAGCCTGCGTTCTCTGCTACTGTCCCCAAGCTGCAGAAAGGCAAGTGAGAGAAATTTCACACCAACCGCAAGGGAAAGTGACGACTTGGCTGCCATTTGTTGACGCTAAGAGCTAGGCCCTGTGTTCAACACTTCTCACGCTGAACTGCACAGAGTCCTCCCCAACGTCAGAACTGAGGCATTGTTATACCCATTTTACAGATTATGTTCAGAGACTAAAGTCTACATACAGCTACTTTCTGGAAAGTTCTTTGGGTACAACTGCACACTGTTTCAGTGCGTGGGTGGTGTTGGGAGGGGCACCTCAGTAATCCTTTTCTTCTGACTTGTTCATTCTCTGTGGCCTTTCTCATGGGGCTACGACAGACATGGCTGCTTTGGAGTCTCAACTTGACCTTCTGAAAATGCCTTTTCCTTCTAAGGGGAGACGGAGCCGCCTCCGACAGGTGTCTCCAGCTTCCCTCTTGTCAGCCACCTGGCACCTCTGCAGGGCCTTGATGTGGCTGTCCCATTTACAATTTTGGGGCTGCAAACTGGCTTCACCACAGACTTCCTGTAGGGGAGCAGACACACTGCTGGTTAATATCAATATTCCTGAGCCTGCCTCCCAGCTGGAGGAAAATCAGTTACTGGAAGTTCACAGCTTGGCATTCTGGGGGCCTGGCAGAGTTCCAGAGAGAGAGAGAGAGAGAGAGAGAGAGAGAGAGAATGAATCTTTCATTGACTGGTTAATTCCCCAATTGGTCACAACAGCCAGGGCTGGGCCAGATCAAAGCTAGGAGCCAGGAGCTTCTCCAGGGTCTCCTGTATGGGCGCAGGGGCCCAAGGACTTGGGCCATCTTCCACTGCTTTCCCAGGCCATTAGCAGGGAGCTGGATGGAAAGTGGAGCAGCCAGGGCCTTGGACATCTGCGATGTTCCTCTCTCCTGGCTCTTAGAACAGCAGTGTTTCCCCGGAGAAGACACAGATTCTGCCTATGGACGGCAGCTTCAGCTGCGCTCAGCAGGTCCAGTCCGTCCGTCTTAGGGAGCAGCCCCACGGAGGCTGGGGAGGCCGAGCCAGCCGCTGTCACTGCATAAGCCAACTCCTTGCAGTAAACCTCCTAGCAGATATGTCCCGCGGCGCCTCTTTCCTTGGTGGGATCCAAATGATATGCCAGCTCAGCTACTCTATTTATTTCCTTAGTGCTAGGTTTGCCCCCACTCAGCAAATAAAAAATACGGCTTGCCGCATTTGGGATAAACATAGACTATAGAAACTGTGTTATTCGGGGTTCAGATTTAAGTGGGCATCTTGTGTGTGGCCCGGCCATCAACGTATCACACTCTGGACTTAACCTGTGTTTCCGTTGGCTCACTTACCTGTTGTCCATCGCCAGGAGGACCTGGGCCTTGTATGTCAAGTTCCTGGCTGGATCCCAGGTTCCTGAAGCAGTGCCTAGGAAAGAGTAGGTGTTTAATAGACGTTTATGGAGTGAGCGAATCAATCAGTGTGTTTCTATCACCTGCACAGCCCTGCTTTCTGCCTGCAGGGCCCAAGTCGCAGCCCCGCCCCCACAGGTGGAAATCAAGTGTCGGATTCTCAGCAGCTGAGGTGGGGCTGACACAGGGGTGGTCTTCTGGCCACCAATTCCCCGTTGTTGAGCTAGTCCCCCCAGAAGCAGATTAGTGTGGTTATCTGACGATTTTCCGAGCTCTTTGCTTTCAGTGCTTTGTGAAAATGAGCATAAAATGGAAAAGCAAAAGTGCTGATAGCGGTGATAAGAGACTCTCCTCTGAGTCTGATGAACTTAGTCTGATCACGCAGAGCACGGAAATCCGCAAATCTGCTGCATCCCAAGCAGAGGGAACTCCTGGCTCCTCAGCTGTTGGACTGGGAGAGGAGAGGAAGGAGCAGATAGAGGAACTTGCCTGGAGTCCCAGCGCTGGCTCACCGAGGACCCTGTGCAGGAGAGGGCGGGCTTGAACTTAGCACCTGGAGGCGGAACCCCGGCACCCACTGTCTCATTTGTGCCATTGGCTTTTGTTCTGCCTGCAGTCTAACTCTCAGCTCCGGTGTCACCCCTGCCCTGTGACTTCCCAGCCCTTTCCCTTCACCACAGCCCCAAGAACCTTTTTTTCCTCCTTTTTCTCTTCCGCCTCGCACTCCCGGGAGATGTTTGTACAAGTTCTCATTCTCCCCTGTGTGTTACTCCTCTCCTATAATTCTAATTCTTCATCTAAATAGAAAATTCCTTGGAAACAAGAAGCATTTTGCATCTCCCATCACACACATGCACACACACACACGCATACACACACGGATCCTTGTTATTGGCGGGCTTAATGCCAGGCTGGAGATTAGAGATGTTAAGGGACCTGGGTTTGAAGTCCAGCTCCACCCTTTGAAAAGTCACTTCCTTCAGCTCTGAGACACAGTTTCTGTGGCTGTCAAGTGGGGACTCGACTCAAGGTTTACATAGGGGTTCTCTGGGGGAATTCTCATGGAAATCGTAAAGTGATCTCATTGACATACAAAGGCACTTTAAGAAGTTCATGGCGGGTTAGGAGTTCAGATGCCACGTGAGATGCTCACAGCCCATGTTGGAGCCCAGCTGGAGTCTTAGCTGCTTGGCTTCGGAGTCTGGCTTCTGACTAATGTGTGCCTTGGGAAGGCAGCAGATAATGGCCTATGTACCTGGTCCCTGCCACCCACATGGGAGAATCATATGGAGTTCCTGGCTCCTAGCTTTAGCCCGGTTCAGCCCCAGCTGTTGTGGGCTTTTCGGGGAGTGAACCAGCAGATGGAAGGTTCCTATCTGTCTCGCTGCCTTTCAAATAAAATGAAATTGAACGTTTTAAATTTTAAAAAAAAATAAAGTTCATGGAAAATGGAATTAAAAGATTATTTTGGTGCAAAAAACTTTTGAGATCCATGCACACAAAATGTCCCCAAAAAGTTCATGAAAAATGCATTTAATGAAAAACATGCATCCGGGTCTTTGCAGGCTGTCAGAGAGAGAGCACTGGGTCCCTGCGTGCCATCAGCTGGAGGTCACGTTCAGTTCCTTGCCAGACGGGCCTGCCTGGAGGGTAGCACACTTCATTGCACTTGGCCTTGTTGAAGCCAGGGAAGGGGTGTCTGAGCGCACGCAAACCTTGCAGTCGCAAGGAGCGTCCTGTGGGAGGAGCCACTCGGCATCTCTGGGGACACTCGGGGACTACGGGGACTATGTAGGGGTGACACAGCAGGGGGAAGATGGGTGCGACCATGCAGGAGTCATCTGTGTCTGTCTCTGCGTCTCAGATGATGAAAATAAAATATTTCAAAAGGGAAAGTGGAAGAAGTGAAAGGGGAAGAAGAAGCCACTGGTCACACGCAGTTTCTAAATCCAGCCATTAGGACTCTATAACTCCCTTGGGTGTCATGGCCAGGCTCGTGGCTCTGCCTTTGGGTCAAGTTCACCCTCTTTTTGTGAAGGGCGTACTCGATTGCAGCCGAGTAGCTGCACCAGCCTGTTTCTTCTCTGTGTAATTTGGGGGTTCGGTCTTCTTTCGTTCTCTTTTCTCTGTGCCTTGGCTGTTCCAGCTGGCAGTGTTTTTGCTGGCATAACAATCTCAAAAGCCCTCCCTTTGGCCCTCGGGCCATTCAGACCTATTGCTTCTTTTTATAAATAAAGTTTTATTGGAACACAGGCACATGCATTGTTTGTGCATGCATTGTTGATGGCTACTTTCAGGATGCCATACCAAAGAGGGTGGTTGCAACCGAGGTGGTATGATTTCCATGCTGAAAGTATTCACACCCTGGTCCAGCTTAGCAAAAAAAAAAACCATTTGCTGATGGCTAGCCATGAGTCACAACTCAATGAGTGGAATTTAAAAAAAGCAATGACAAAGGGCCAGTGCCGTGGTATAGCGGGTAAAGCCAGCACCCACAGTGCCGGCATCCCACATGGGCTCCAGTTCGTGTCCCAGCTGCTCCACTTTCAATCAAGCTCTCTACTGTGGCCTGGGAAAGCAGTGGAAGATGGCCCAAGTCTTTGGGACCCTGCACCTGTGTGGGAGACCCGGGAGAAGCTCCTGGCTCCTGGCTTCGGATTGGCGAAGCTCTGGCCATTGTGGCAATTGGGGAGTGAACCAGCAGATGGACGACCTCTCTCTCTCTCTCTCTGCCTCTGCCTCTCTGTAACTCTGCCTTTCAAATAAATAAATAAATCTAAAAAATAAAAAATGACAGGCTTGGATTGGGGGAAGCATTGGGGCCCACTGAGGCAGGCCACATTTCCAAGGCTGCCGTGGGAAAACTGAGAGGAGATGAGGAATGAAGGAGGAGAGGGCAAGAGGTTTCAAAAGTAAACTTGACTTTTGCAAGTTGCCTTGGAAGCTGGGGCCAGGACAATGAAGCAGCAAGGTTAGGATGAAGGAAAACAGCCAATGAAAAGAAAGGAAGAGAAAGATCCAAGCAGGGCTCAAGGGAGACAGAAAAACCACACGTAGAGTGCCACCCTGCGTCCCCGGCCACGCAGGAAGCGCGCAGCTCCCTCTCCGTCCTCCATCTGAAGGGATTCCCGCTGTGTGCAGGTTGCACTGGGCTCAACCCTGGGTGCCAGCGGCAGGTTCCAAAGAAGCCTTCCACGCGGGCTTTCCACACTTCCGCAGAAGTGGGAGCACACCGAGGGTGAGCTTCTGTGTGGCTTCTGGTGCATTCACAAAAAGACAGCTTGATTAGCCTCACTAATGATATGATTACTCCATGAATCCCTGTGCACAAATCAATTTCAGGCGATCGTGCCTGTCACAGGCTCCTGCCCAGAGGGTGCCAGGCTCACCGTGTCCTTGGCCTCAACAAAGCAAGACAAGCGGAGAGCAAAGACACACTCAGGGTTCCGGATGTTGATAGAAGTCCCTCTTAGAAAGCAGCTGACTCGGGGAGCTGTAAATAAGAGGAAACAGACCATCCAGGGAGGCGTGGAGCAAAGTGGGCGTGGGAGTGGCAAGTCAGGTTTGTGGCTCCTCCCTCAACACAACTTAAGTGTTTCCATATCAGACTTGAATGCGCTACATCCTGCCTGGGCCCCCACAGCCTCTCCTGCCCGGCCTGCTTCCCCAGGAACTGGAGAACAGCGTGCTCTCGGGGCTGACGGATAGACTGCGGTGTCTCAAGCAGGTGGTGTCTTCTATGGCAGGCAATCAGACCAAATAAAAATCTTTCCAATTAAAAAGCGCCACTGGGCCGAGGGAATAGCAAGTGCCCGCTGCGCACAAAACAGAGCAGCCATCACGTGCTGCCGTGGAGGGCAGAGTCGCTGCCTTAGAGCCTGCAGTGTATGCACTGGGATAAAAGTTGCCTGGTAAACTGGGCTGCGGGTTTTTTTTTTTTTACCCCACACAGCCATCACACCGCATCTTGGTGTGCTTAGGGTTTCATGCAAGCCCAGAGGAGGAGAGGCGACTAAAAGTGAGTTTGATTTCCAAAACTATAGGAACCAATTGTGATAGGGCTGATATATGCATACCGAGCCTCAAGTAACCACCAGATATTTGTTAGAAGATTTGTTGTATTACTTACTTGGAAGGTAGAAGTGGGAGAGAGAGAGAGAGAGAGAGAGAGAGAGAGAGCTCTTCCATCTGCTGGTTCACTCCCCAAATGGCTGCAAAGGCCAGGGCTGAACCCGGCTGAGGCCAAGAGTCTGGAACTCCATTCGGGTCTCCCCCATAGGTGGCAGGGTCCTAAGTACTCAGGCATCTTTTGTGGCTTTCCCAGGTGCATTAGCAGGGAGCTGGATCAGAAGTGGAGCAGCTGCGATTCGAACCTGTGCTCATATAGGATGCTGGTGTTGGTGCTGACGGTGGCTTAACCCACTGTACCACCATGCTGGGCCCCACAGGATATATTTTTAAGACACAGACACATACATACATATACACCCACACCCACACCCACACCCTCTGTTCATGCGTTGATAGAAGCCTGCAATGCGAGGTTTGCAATGAAGGGGCCTCATCTGATTTAGGGAAGTGAATTCTAAACTTTCACAAAGATGAAAACAATTGCATTTGGAAAAATCCTTCCAGTGTCCACAAGCACACGAGCCCACAAGCATGACCAGATTTCCTGCCCCGTGGGACGTGGGATCTAATCCTGAGTGTGGGGCACTCTCACGTGCTAAGGACCATGGTGGCCCTCGGGACAGCCCTGGGCTCGCATTTCTCCTTGCACATGGCAGGGAATTCACTTCCAGCAGATTAACGGTGCTGTAAGTTCACGGGGACTGGCCCTCCCCGCACTGCCAGGCCTCCCCACTGTGGCTTCTGGCGTCCTTGCCATAGAAAAAGTTCCCGACCACCAGGTTCCTCGCTGCCCGCTAAGGAAGACCCTCCATTGTGCAGTTGCTAAGAACACCCCCAGGGCTCCTGCCTCTTCCTCCCCAACTCTGTCCTATCACACTCACAGGGCCCTGTGAAGCCTGCCTATGCTCTCTCTCGGGCTCTTTCTTTCTCATGAGTGTTTCCAAGTGGAATGCTCATGGCTTCCCAGGGGGAAAACGACCTGAAATGTCAGACCTCAGCAATTTCCCAGGCTCATCCAGAACCCTGGAGGTCAGAAGCTACAGGTAGAGAGAGGGACCTGGACCATGAGAGTCTTGTAGTGAAAAGCATCAGAAACCGCCTCCAGGCTGAGTGAAGAAGGGGAAGACGCTGGGTCTCCGGCAAATGAAAGCCAGCGGAGCTGGTGGTAGTGGCCTTGGGGGTGCAGTGACTCCAATGATAAGGATCCTCCCCGCCTCCTCTGTCTCAGCTTCTCTTGTCTCTGTAGGCTGGGCTCATTCTGCACACTTCACACTGTCAGTCTCTGTTAGCACTTTTCACAACAAAAAGACGCCCACGGGTGAAGCCGAGAGAAAGATCGGATGGGCCGTGCTGGGGGCTTCCTCAGCCCCACCTCTGGGACTGGAGAGACCCTGTGACCCTGCGCCCATCCCCGTGGCCCAGAAGGGAAGAGCAGGGAGCTCAGCCGCCTGCCAGGCACCATATGGAACTCCATGGTGACAAGTAACTTCCCAGGGGAAGCGGGGATGGGGGGCTGCAGGTGCACCTGGAAAGCTGCAAGACAGGACACACTCACGGCAGCGTCCCATGAACGAGAGGACGAGACAGGCGGTGTCACTCCTGCCCTCATCTCAGCCAGAGTCGTGATGAAGCGGACCTGACGCGCTGTCTGTGCCACTGCCTTGCTCCTGGGACCCATCGTTGCAGCGAGTGGCCCTACTTGGCCTCCCTGGATGGAGACCTGCCACCTGCAGAGGGCAGGAGTCTGTGTTTCTCCAGTTCAGAGTTCAGTTCATTCTGTAAGTCAGGGTGTTCTCCACGTATTGCAGTGAGCCTGGTTAACTCTGAAAACAAACCAAAAGCCAAAAGCCAAAGGCCAGTGTTATCATTGCTGGTGGCAATGTCCCAGCTGCCTTATCCACCCCACCCCCACTCCCACCTGCTCCCTCAGTGTGGATGGAGCAGCCACAGAGCCAGCTGTTTGGGCTGCCAGGCCAGGCCAGTGGTCCTGTCGCTGTCTGTCTGTCTGTCTCTCACCCAGCAGCAGCAACGTCTCCTGAGAACTTAAACTTGAGGCGCAGAGCCCCAGTCCCCATCCCAGTCCTGCTGAATCTGACAGAGAGGGTGGGGGCAGCACAGCTTATAGCTGGAGCCCCCCCACCCAGGGGGTCTGGAAGCAGAAGAGAGTTTGCTGACCCCTGCCTTCCCACCCTGCCCTCCCAGCCACGCATTCATATGCTGGTTTCCTCTTTCGGTGTCCGTGTATAAACTCCCCGTTGTCTAGATAATGAATTTCACACTCAGCTTAGCCGTTTGAAGACTTTACCAAGCCTATCTTCCAAACTTATTGCCTATTAATGTGTTCATTGTTACGAATCTTATTTATTTATTGAGCACTTATAATGAGCCAAGCACCACGCAAGGACCCTAATGCATATTATGAATTAGCCTGCTCCGTTGGCCGTAACAAAATGCCACAGACTGGGAGGCTTAACCAGCAGGCATTTATTTTTCTTTCCAGCTCTGGAGGCCGGAAGTTCAGGATCCTGGCGCTGGCTGAGTGGGGTTCTGATAAGGGCTCCTCCTGGTTTACAGGTGGCTGACTTCTGGCTGTGTTCTCACATGGTGGCACGCGCGTGGGCTCTCTGTCTCTGCTCCCCACCCCTTCATATGAAACCGCTAATCCTGTCCAGAGGACCCACCCCTCCCTCATGACGTCATCTAACCTCAATTAAGCCTCCGGGGCGCGGCCAAGGCTGCAGCACAGGGAACTTTGGGAGGGACACAATTCTGTCTGCAGCATGACGGCATGCAGACGGTGGGCTGAGTACTGCTGAGCCCACTGATGGCTGAGGAGACGCTGGGAAAGCTGCCCTAGACCAGCGTGAGTAGGCGGGAGCACCCGCGTCCTGCGGTGGAATACCCCGACACCTTCTCTGGTCTCTGTCCTGGGCCGCCCTGCTGAGCGGGCACTCCCCACGCCCTCGCCCCGGGGCCCCTTGCTCACGCCGCCTTGCCTTCCCACCTGGCTTCCCTCCCTGACCCCCTCTGTTGGCTTAAATGCACAAGGGGACTGGCGTTGTGACACACAGGGTTAAGCCCCTGCTTGTGACTCAGAGCTCCAGTTCAAGCCCTGGCCGCTGCTCCACTTCCCATCCAGCTCCCTGCTAATGCACCTGGGAGGACAGCAGAAGATGGCGCAAGTGCTTGGGGCCCTGCACCCACATGGGAGACCCGGAAGAAGCTCCTGGCTCCTGGCTTTGGCCTGGCTCAGTCCTGGTTGTTGTAGCCATTATGGGAGTGAACCAGAAGATGGACCATCTCTCTTCCTCTCTGCCTCTCTCTCTCTCACTCTTGATTTTCAAATAAATAAATAAATCTTTTTTTTTTTTTAAAAGGCATGAAATCCCAGAAAGCACACATGTTCACCTGCTGCCTTGGCCGAGTGACGCTGGTCCTCGTTTCTTGTGTGGGGATTTTTTTTCCTTCCTCCTGTGTTGTCCTTAGAGCCCCTCCACTCTCCCCGTGTCTCTGCACACAGTAAAGAGCGCACACCTCCCAGATGGTCCTCACTGATTTCCCGTGCAGCGGCTTCAGGGACATCCCTGTGGACCATCATTATTAACACAGACTAGCAGTGTTTCTGAGTGGTTTTTGAAACTTCCACCACGTTCTAGCTGGTAAGGCTTCCCCAGACGTCAAAGTAAGAAACTGAAACTCAAGGGCAAAAAGAATCTTTCGCTGATAGTTTCCGATCTCTTTCTCTCTCTCATGTTAGTGGTAGCAGCATGAAAGGGATCAAGGAGAGGGAGGGCCTGTTGGAAGACAGGAGGATCGACAGCCTTGTCAGCTCTGTCTCCAGGTGCTACCCCTACTCCCTCCTGATTCAGGAGGACAGGATGGGCCGGGGATTTGCATTTCTGTGCCGTTTCTATGCAGGACTGATGGCTGTGGGCCCAGGTCTTATGCTTTGGGAATCAGCGATACTGAAAGTCTTCCTCATGATGTCGCATAGCGTGTGGAACACTGGAGCACAGTAAGCCACCGCTGCATGAGTTCAGCAAGCCCTGACCGTGCCTCGCACTGTCTGCAAGGCACTGAGCGAGACACTTAATCTGAGAGGCTCCTGGGGCCGCGGCTTTGGAACAACAGAAACTTGCTCTCCCGCAGTTCTGGAGGCTACAGTCCCGCGATCATGGGCTGAGCAGGGCGGCTGCCCCACGCCTTCCTCGGAGCTTCTTGCCAGTGCTGGGTGCTCCCTGTCCTGTCCTGTCCTGCGCCACTCCCATCTCTGCCACTGTTGTCTGGCAGTGATGCCCCGCGGGCTCCACCTCGTCTTTCTGCTGGGCTCGGCTGTCCGAGTCTCTTCTCCTGTGGGATTCAGTCGCACCCTAATGACCCCATTTGAAGTTGATGACATTTGTAAAGACGATGTTCCCTGGTGAGGTCGAAGCCACCGGATTGGGAGTGGGGGTGGGTAGGCCCCAACCCCTTTCCAGGAGGCCACAATTCAACCCCAGAGATGAGTCAGAGTCATTCTGTGTTTCTGGGTGAAGGATTTTTAAAATTGGTTGAAGAATGGATGCGATTTATTTGAAAGGCAGAAAGATAGAGACAGAAGGAGAAATCTCCCATCATCTGCTCGTTCAACTCCCCAGAAGCCTGCAACAGCCAGGGCTGGGCCAGGCTGAAGCCAGGAGCCAGAAACTCCATCTAGGTCTCCCCTATGGGTGGCAGGGGCCCGAGTACTTGAACTTCACTGCATGAGCTGGAGGCTGGAATGGAGAGCAGGGCCAGGATCCGAACCCATAGGAGATGTGGACACCTGGAGGCTTAGTCCCCACACCAAACACCCACCCTGGATTCGGGACTCATCGTTGACCTTTTAGGAGAGCCCGCATATCTGACAGTTACCCACACACAAAGGGCACGCATGCTTGGGGATGCCTCCCCAGGCAAATGGGCAGTGTCTGTCTCTGGAGAGGAGGAGGACAGTGCCACAGCTGGAGGAGAGGGGGTGAGGAGGAGAGCGTGCCAGGCAGGACCGGGGTGAGCAAGGCTGGGGTGGGAGGAGGGGGCGGGAAGGGGGCAGAAGGCAGAGGAGCTGCTAGGTGGGTGGGTGGGGCTGAAGCCCGCCCCAGAAGCCATGGCCAGGCTAGGGGGCCTGGGTTGCTAGGACACACGGGGGGTGGGGTGGGGCTGAGGTCAGGGCAACGTGGGGTAGGGCCCTGCAGGCACCAGTGGGGCAGGCGGCAGCTCCATTGCTCAGGGCAATCCTTTGGGGAAGGCAGCAGGTGGAGCCCTCCGCAGCAACAATGCAGGCAGCAGCCATGAACGGTGTGTGTGTGTGGGGGGACATCATGGGATCTAGTGGGGAGGGGTACCCCAGCCACAGCCACACTAGGGAAAAATCCAGGTGCTTAGCTCCTGGCAACAGGTAGAGCGAAGGTGGTGACTCTTTTGAGCCATGCCTGGGCTGAAGATATAGGTTTTGGATTTCTCCAAATCCAGGGGATACAGTCATCCTCCCCCCGGCCGAGGGGGGTGGGGGTGGGGGGTTGGGGGCAGACAGAGGTGGGGAGAAGCCGGAATTAAGGGGATCAGTGTGCCTGAACCTGTTTAATGGGGTGTCTTCAGTCACCAGATAATTGCCTCCCAAGATGAACGCTGGTGCCGCAGGGCATTTCCATAAAACGCGTTCCCAGATGTCCTGCACGTGTAGGGGCTGAGCAAAAGACACTTCCTGCACGGCTGAGGCCACTTTAGTAGAAGGACTTGGAGGGATGGGGAGGTTGTCACAAAAGGGCCAGTGTCTGCGCAGGGCTCCAGGGCTCCAGGGCTCCGGCTCTGGGGCTCAGCGCTGACTTGGGTTTCAAGGCCACCACTTGTGCCACCTGGATCCTGGCCGACCTCTTGCTATTTTGAGCCTGCATTTCCCCAGCTGTGAAATGCAAAGTCCACAGACCTGCTGAGAAGAGACAGGAGATGCTTCCTGCAGAACGCTTAGGATAATGCTGCTCTCTTGAGCTCTCTCTGTCTGCCATCCTCACATTTAGAGCACCACTGACTGTGGCCGGTGGGGAAGGTGGGGTGTATTGGTGCTCAGGTGGGACCTTAAGGGGGTCTCCCAAGCCACAGCCACAGTGCTTAAGAGCAGGAACTTTGGAGACAAAGTGCCTGTGTTCACATCCTTGCTATGCCACCTACCAACTCGAACCCCAGGTTGCCTCAGTTTCCTAATCTATGAAATGGGGAAATAAATAGCACCCCCCAAATCTTGTGGGGGCTATTATGCAGGTTAAATGTGCTAACGCATGAAATATACTTAGAATGGCCCCTGACTTGAAGTGAGTGCTGAAGAAATGCTTATTGGGCCGGCGCCACGGCTCACTAGCCTAATCCTCTACCTGCGGCGCCAGCATACCGGGTTCTAGTCCCAGTCAGGGCGCCAGATTCTGTCCCGGTTGCTCCTCTTCCAGTTCAGCTCTCTGCTGTGGCCCGGGAGTGCAGTGGAGGATGGCCCAGGCCCTGCACCTGCATGGGAGACCAGGAGGAAGCACCTGGCTCCTGGCTTCGGATCGGTGCAGCACCAGCCACAATGCGCCGGCTGCAGCGGCCACTTGGGAGGTGAACCAACAGAAAAAGGAAGACCTTTGCCTTTCTCTCTCTCTCTCTGTCTCTCTTTCTCTCTCTCTAACTCTGCCTGTCAAAGAGAAAAAAAAAGAAATGCTTATTAGGAGCTGGTATGGCGCAGTGGGTTAAGATACCACCTGCATTGCCCACATCCCATTTGAGCACTGATTCAAGTCCCAGCTGCTCCACTTCTAGTCCAGCTCCCTGATAATGTGCCTGGGAAAGCAGCAGCAGAAGATGGCCCAAGTGCTTGGGCCTCTGCACCCGCGTGGGAGACCGGGATGGAGTTCCAGGTTCCTGGCTTCAGCCTGGCCCCATTGCTGGTGCCCCACAGCTGAAAGCGGCTCAAGAATTCAGCAGCACCAGAAGCACACGCTGCTGGGTAGAAGGGCGCCTCCTGCTGGTTGCTTCTCTCGTGTGCATTTCTCACCCTCTTATCTGCCCCCTGGAAGCAGCACAGTGCCCACTGGCCACAGGGGCTGTTCTCCCAGGGCTCAGCTCTGCCCGCCTCATGCCTCCTGCTGTGGACACCGCAGCACCCTCCATGGGCAAAGCTCACCTGGCTTTGCTGGAAGAAAGGAAGGGGTTTTTTGCTGAATGGCCTGAGCTGCTTCCCACCCTAAATCAGTAGAGAAACCACCTGAACCCCAGGCACATCACACGCAGCTCCCGGCTGCTTACTGAGTTGACAGAATGTCCGCGTTTCCCATCTGCACCTGGAGTCGCGAAGCAATCCCATCTGGCTGCCGAGTGAGCGCATGTGCACCGTGACAAGGGCGGGCAGTGAGCCCCACTGCCTGGCCTGGCCTGGCGGGCAAGGTGGGGACCAGCACTCACCGCTTGCATTCTGTTCTAGCACTTGATGTTGACCTGGTCTCTCACACTTACCCTCTCCCTGCAAACTGCACGTGTCTGGGACTTTGGGAAGACCTGGCTGGGCTCTTGATTTGCTTAAAAGGAACAGAAAAGCAATCATTTGGGCACAGCCCCTTGTGTGACTGGTCAGATGTATTTCGGTAGCTAGACAAAGGATGCTACTCCCATGTGGGAGACCTGGATGGAGCTCGTGGCTCCTGGCTCAGCCCTGGCTGTTGCAGCCATCTAGGGAATGAACCAGTGGATGGAAGTTCTCTCTCTCTCTCTCTCTCTCTCTCTCTCTCGCTGTCTCTCCCTCCCCACTCTGTAACTCTGACTTTCAAATAAATAGATCTTTAAAAAAAAAAATACTGATGTCTGGGTCACACCCAAGAGACCCTGATGTAATTGCTTAAGTTGCTGCCTGGGCATCCAGATTTTTAAAAATTGTGTATTATTTTCATCCACCCGGGAGGCATGGTGAGAGAGATCTCCACCTGCTGGTTTTGAACAGGTCCCAGGTGATTCCGTGGGCTGCCTCGGCCACAGCACCGCACTGGAAATGACCTAGTTAATGCCTTATAGAATCACCCTCCCTCCAGAGAACAGAGCCCTGGCTTTATAGCAATCTCTGCAGAGAGTTCATTGGTTCATGGCCAAAGCTTCAGAGAGTTCATACTGATTTTGTGCCTCCTGCCTAGACATGGGAAACGTGTCTGGGGCACTGATCAGCCAGAGGAGGGGTGGGGGGGGTTAGGACTGCAGACCAGGGCTCAATGCACCTGGGTTTGAATCCTAAGTCTGCTGCTCACTAGGTGTGTGTGGCTTGTGCCAGTCACTCAAACTACCTGGGCTTTGGTTCCCTCATCTATAAGGTGGGCATGAGGATGGGACCTCGCTCCCAGAGTTGTATGAGGACTGGGCTATTTCCCAGCGCTGTGTGAGCAGTTCTAAGAATCAGCTGTTGTGGCTCCCTCACCACGTCTCATTTCCATGCGCTGTGCTCGAATCCTACCAAGCTTGTTCCTTAAGCCCACCACGCTCCTGTTAGCCCCAGGGCCTTTGTACACACATGTGATTGTGTTCCTGGCCTTCCTTGGATCGGCTCTAAGTTCCTCTGTAGTTTTTTGTCTCTAATTCTCATTCCGTGCTGATTAGCACTCATGTGGATCAGTGTTTATTCATTCAACAAACATTGAGCACCTCTCGTATACCATGAGCTCTCCTCTGCTCTGGGAATATGGCCAAGAACAAAAGAGACTTTTGAAAAAAAAAAAAAAGGAAAAATCTTTATCATCATAGTTTCTTATTTTTTTTAAAGATTTTATTTATTTATTTATTTATTTGAGAGGTAGAGTTACAGACAGAGAGAGGGAGAGACAGAGAGAGAGGTCCTCCCTCTGCTGGTTCACTCCGCAAATGGCCACAACAGCCAGAGCTGAGCAGATCCAAAGCCAGGAGCCAGGAGCTTCCTGGAGGTCTCCCACCTGGGTGCAGAGGCCCAAGCACTTGGGCCATTTCTTACTGCTTTCTCAGGCCATAACAGAGAGCTGGATTGAAAGAGAAGCCAGGACTAGAACCAGCGCCCATAGGGGATGCTGGTGCCACAGGTGGAGGATTAACCTACTGCGCCACAGCGCCGGCCCCTATCCTCATAGTTTCCATCTTGGGGCCCACCGACCATAGACAGGGAAATATGTGAGAGAGAAAAAAAGAGAGCCGGGAAATGAGCCAAGTGGGGGCCAAGGCCGCCCACGAGGCCGCCTGTGGTGAGTGATGACTCAGAAAAGCCCTGGAAGAAGCCAGAGGGAGCCACGCAGACCCCAGAGGGCAAAGCATCCCAAGCAGAGGGGGAGCCGCAAGTGCAAAGTCCGCCTTGCAACGTTGCATTTTGTGTGGCCATTGGGTTAATCTCTAACTTACCACTGTAGACTGCCAACTCCACAGCAGGGGGCAGGCATCACGGCTGTTTTGCTGGCAACACCTGGCTCCTTGGCATGCAATAGGTGCTCAATGTATGCTGTGTGAGGGCTCTCATTCTGGAATTCCAGAGTGTGTGGGCATGCGTGCGCGCGAGAGTGTGTGTGTGTGTGTGTGTGGACAGGGCGGGGAAGCTGTGTGGATTCACTGAAGAATCGGTCGCCACTCTCAGCCTCTCGCCTGTTGAAAAGAATTGTCAGAAGGACCTCTCCAACGGAGTGCTCCTCTCTTTCCACATCACCTTTAAACAAGCTCCCGTCTCCCCAGCCAGGGGGGGCGCTACACGGAGAGCCTTAGCCTCGCGGAGCAGGGATGCAGGTGGGGAAAAGAGCTGATGCTCGGATGTTAACTCCCAGAACAGGCACTTGAAGCCCATTTCCAAGAATTCAATGGTCATGAAAGGCACCGCTTCTGGTGTATAGAACCGCTGTTTGTGAAAGGGGGAAAAAGTTGTAACGGCTTCGTAGACATGGTGTTTTCTTTTCCTCCAAACCCAAAGGCAAAGCCACAAGGAGGAGGGCGTATATTTATCAACAAGAAACGGATTCCAACGCCAGCCGGTGCTTCAGGAGCCCAGATGGGCTGAGAGGACGAGAGGTGGAGGAGACGCAGCGGGGGGGCGCCCAGGGGGAGGGGCTCGGCTGATGCAGGCCTTTGGCAGTGGGAGGCGGGCTGGGCGCCGGGCCAGAGAGGGTGCCCGCTGCATGCCGCCCAACATTCCCCAGTGAGGAAGCAGACTGTTGGCGCAGGTGCGGGCGGCCGGGAACCAGCAAGGGAAATTCGGGTCCCCTCTCCCCACCACCACCTGAAGGAACAAGGAGATGGGGGGTGGGCGCCGTGGTTTTGGGTGGCAAGGAGGACTGGCTCCCTAGAAGCGCGGCGTGAAGCCAGAGCTAATGCCTGAAGCATTACCTCCCCAGCTCCTGGACCCCTGACTGGCGCCTTCCTTGCTGGGGTAGCAGGTGCTTTGTGTTGTCCTGGGCCACGCCCCGTGCACCTGGACTCTGGGGTCAACAGCAGCTGCAGCCAAACTCCTTAAAGCTCTCACTTGGGAGTAGCCCCCTCTAGTGCACCCACTCTCTGCTTGGAGTCTTCCTTGAAGATGGGGAACCCTCTGGGCCAGTGCACATATGGAGCCCTGAAATTAAGGGACAGCTCTTGGGGACTCCGCGTCCTCTCTCCTGCTGTCGTGGCAGAATCTTAGACCACACGAGGCGCTGAAAATGCCTCTCCCTCCCTGTCCCTGTTCCTACTCCTCACTCTGAGCCCTGGTACCAGCTCTGCCGCAGGTGCCACTCTCTGCCAGCAGACTCTGGGATGGAATTTGGGGTCAAGGTGTTGTTAGGGAATCAACAGTTGTGAAAGGAAAGCGAAAGGGAGTAGATTTGGGCTGGGGGAGAAACTGGAACCTGACTTGGGGATGGAAGAGCAGCCAAGGGGCTGGTGCTGTGGCACAGCGGGTAAACCTGCTGCCTGCAGAGCTGGCATCCCACACGGGCGCTGGTTCGAGTCCTGGCTGCTCCACTTCCAATCCAGCTCCCTGCTAATGCACCTGGGAAAGCAGCAGAGGATGGCCCAAGTGCTTGGGCTCCTGCACCCCACGTAGGAGAGCTCCTAATTCATGGCTTCGGTCTGGCCCAGCCCTGGCCATTTTGGCCATTTGGAGAGTGAACTGGATGGAAGATTTCTCTCTATCTCTCTCTGTCTCCCCCCTTTCAGTAACTCTGCCTTTCAAATAATTAAAATAAATCTTAAAAAAAAAAAGAGCAGCCAAGCCTTGGGCAGCCTGGTGCAGTCCCTAGTGCGCCCCCCGAGCCAAATGCCAGGCCTCTGCGTCCCCACTGCAGACAGGGACCTGTGCAGTCTGGAGGGCATGTTCTCAGGGCACAGTGCTCTCTGCCATGGAGATGGATCCCTAGGCCACCAGCCCTTCCTGGGAGGGGGGTCTGCGTGAGGGTCGCCACAGCCACACCAGCCTTCCTGGGAAACAGGCCGCCTTCATCCTTGCCTGAAGCTGATGGCTGGGTGAAGGACTGCAGGGATCAGCTTCCCAGGGCACTGGGCAGGGGGACAAAGGCTGAGGACAACCTTGGGGTACGGCTGGCGTCCACAGCGTGTCCAACAGCACAGCCCAGAACCAGCGCAGGGTGGCTCTGGAGGTGCCCCTTGTGCGTGCCTGTCCTTGGCAGTGACCGAGTCCTCCCACTTGAACACTGCCCACCTGTGCCCCGAGGTGCACCTGTGTGGACAGCCGCTCCTCTCCCCCTGCAGCACTCGGGGGCTCAGAGGGGCCTGCCCAGGGTCCTCTGCCTTCACTTAGGAGGGCCACCACGTGTGTGTTGTGTGCCTTCGCTGCCACGTGAGCCACAGGGTGTGACTTGTACTTACACCTTGGACTTTAGCAAACAGAAGCCCTGGGTAGGTGGCTGCTGTGGCGTCCAGCGTTGCTCTCTGCTGCCTCCCAGGGGGTGCATTAGCAGGAAGCTGCAGCCTGGTGCTGGCCCAGCTCTCAAACCCAGGCGAAACCAAGCCCCTATCAAGGCAAAGCAGGGCCCAGCCTCTTGTCTGTCCCCCTTGGCCCAAGGCGCCCTTGCCCTGCCTTTATCAAAGGAATTCACTGACTGACACTCTCGCTAGTCAGTGACACAGTTGGCCCTACAAGGTTCTAATCACCAGAGTCAGGGAGTCTTATCTCCCCTAGATAAGAGCCTTGAGGGCCATATTACCCGGGGTGCTTTGTGTAGGGGAACTCCAGGTCCAGCAGAATGTAGCTGCCACCATCATGTAACCCCCAGACCACCTGGAGCCCCCCTGGCCACCATAAATTCCCTTCAGAGCTCGGCATCACTGACCAATCACAGCAAGGTCCTGGGCACCACTGACCAACCAGGAACCTGGACACAAGCTGAGTACACCTCTCAGCCCCAACTTCAGTCTCTAAGAACCTTCCCCCCTAACTCCTCGGGGGTCCAGGAATTCAGTGACAGCTGTCTGGCTCCTTGCTCTGCGCTTCGCAAAAAACACCTACTTTCTTCCACCACCCCGATGTCGGTGATTGGCTTTCTGCCCGTTGGGAGGGTGGGCCCAGTTTGGGGGTTCTACAGCAATACCTCCAACCAGTTTTGGGTGTTCAGCACAAACACGGGGATATGGGTCTCCCAAGTGGCAGCTTCACCAAGGCCAAAGGCACGCCTCTCCAGCTTTCTCTTACCAGGACACCTGCTGGCTGCCAGGTTCTGTCCCTACATTGACCTCATTTAACAGATGAGCTAACTGTGAATCAGAGAGGTCGAGCAACTTACCCAAAGTCACGCAGCCCAAACCTGGCAGAGCCAGGACTTCGAGACGGCTCAGCTGCCGGCAAACTCCAGACAGACGGCCCTGTGTATGAGGCCCTGTCCCAGGAAGTAGCCCCCTGACACCCTGGAGGCCGGCAGTGGGCTGGCCTGGGGCATGTCCCATAGGGACGCCCAGCCTGGCTTCCCCCTGCTTCCTGGCTTCAATCACGCGGGCGCGCCCTGCCTTTTCATCCCCGCCCTCCTCCTCTAACTCCTGGCGCATCTTTCATGATGAGCCATTGTAGAGGGGATGATTTACTGCCTCGTGCTCATCTGCCTAGGGTTTAAAAAACGGAGGAGAATTAAATTGGATGGAGCACTCCAGGAGCCTGTCTCCAGCTTCAGCCTCTCTCTACCCCACCACGCAGCAAGCCGTGCGCTAATGGCTTCCTAATGGGCAGCTTAATCCGCCATTAGCCCCACTCGCCCTGGGGGCCCCATGTTGGCCACCCCTGCCTGACCCTCCCCACCCAGGGGTACCCTGGTCTGCCTGCTGAGTCCCTGGCGCCCCCTCCTGGCCTTTTTCCCAGGGAGGCCAGAGGTCACAGAGCTGAGGGACCCCCTCCCCAGGGCAGCCCCTGCTAAGCTCCCCTGGCTGTTGATCTGCAGGGCTCAGGGATGGGGTCTTCCCCGTCTTTGATACAAGCCAGAAATGTAGAATTGAATGTACAATCGTCCCCTTTGAAAAATGTCAGCATTTACTTAACATTTTTTTTTTTTTTAAAACACCGGGCAGGCCAAATAAAACATGTCAGCTGGCGGCTTTGGTCGCCACCGACATGCCCTGCTCAGAGACCAGAGACTCCCCGCGGTGCTGTTCCTGGCCCCAGAGACCCCCTCTGCGTCCACTCAGCACGGGTAGGAAAATACCGACTGGGCTCCCGCACGGCGCAATCAGCAGCCACCGCACGTTCCTCCCCGCTCCCCCCCCCCCCCCCCCCGGAGGAGCAGAAACAAACAGGGCAAGCCTGCCCTGCTTTGATTCCGAGCAGACCAGCAGGGTCAGCCCCTTTTCCCAGGCCTTTGGGGGTCCGAGTTCAGAGGGACAAACACGTGCCCTTGCTCCAGCTCTATGGGTCCCAGCACCAAACCACAGCCCCCACCAGCCCTGGTGCTGCCCTTGCAGGTACTGTAGCAGGGTGAACCCACCCTGTGCAGAGGCAAAGCCAGGGACAGGGAGCCTACGGCTGTGGGCAGGCAAAAGCGTGTGTCGTCATGGTGACCCAGGACTTCCAGAGCCATCCAGCCTCGATGGGCCTCCTCTCTGGGGTTCCAGAGCTTTCTTTCAGTCTCCCCTCCAGGTCCTCTCAACATGATGGCAATGTTTTCTCTCAAGGTCCCGCAAAGGTGCCACACTTGGGAGGCAGCGTAGAGTGGCGCAGCTCTGCCACCACTTGGCGTCACCCCTGCAGCCTCAGCGCCCTTGTGGGTGAAGCAGAGAGAATCGTTGTGACCACGTCGAAGGTGAGGATTCAAGGAGTCAGCACCAGGCTGCTGCATGGGGGTGCCGTGGGTTAAGCTGCCACTTGAGACTCCAGCGTCCCATATGGCAATGCCTCCCGGAGTCCTGGGACTTCCGCTTCTGACCCAGCCTCCCGCTAATGCACATTTTCGAGGCAGCAGATGGCAGCCCAAGTCGAACTCCTGGCTTCAGCTTGGACAAGCCTTGGCTCTTGCAGGCATCTGGGGAGTAAACCGAGGTGGGAGATCTCTGTTTATCTCTCTCTCCCCCTCTCTCTCCTCAGCCATTCAACTAGATGAAAATAAATAGACTTTTAATGAGTTTACACATGTAGCACACCTCCCTCAGTCGCTAGCATATCCTACACACATGTGAGCATTAGGGATAATCTATGTATTTTTTTTTTTTTGCAGAGCCTGTTCTCTGAGAGATGAATGGTCATCAATCCAATGGCACTCCCATTAACTCTGCAAAGTACCAGACTCCTCCTACATGTTTATAACTCCTCCTCCCTCTACTGACTGTATCCTGTTCCCTCCATCTCCTCTATTGAAATTCCACCCAATAATAATAATAATAATAATAAAATCCAGAACAAGGCCACTTCCTCCTCCACACCACACAGAATTCCCTCCATGCTCCTCTGTGCTCACTTTATTGGCACATACAGTAGAGCACTTATCGCAGTTTTCCCTAGGCTATAGCTGTGTGTGGCCATGTCTTAAGTCCCTGGAGACAGTGACTCCCATCTTATTCTTTAGGGCCACCCTAGCACCAAGTCTTCAACACAACAGGTGTTCAGTCGATATTTGCTAAATATATGTTAAGTGAAGAAATGAATCAGATTCCCTGAGATAACCATGGGGACTTGGCCAGATTAAGTCTGAGGTCCGAGAGCCAAGGGCTCTCCAAGTGGATTTGGACTCAGCCAAGGAGATTGCAGGTGCTATCAATAATGCTAATGAGCAATAATAACATTGATCGAGTGCCTACTATATGCCCCGTGCTGTTCTAAACTATCTACAGAGTACGCTCTGGGATCTTCACAACTGGCCCATGACATTAGTTCTGTCTGCATCTCTAGGTTCCAGCCAAGCCCTGGGAGGACTTGGGGCTTCCGTCCAAGATCGAAGCTGGCCAGTGACAGGGGAGGGCAGCTGAAGCAGGCGAGCGGGCTCCCACAGCGGCAGGCCCAGAAGCAAGAATGTGAGTGCGGCCATTTGGGAAGTGGTCCCAGGGAGCACTGGAAGGGGGTGAGGAAGGGAAACGGGAGGGAAGGATGCTAGCAGAGTGTGTTGGTGAGCGCATCATCTCCGTGTGCAGCTGAGGCTCAGGCCCTCTGGGCACCGTGGGGAGCCCATGAGGAGCAGGCTTTGGAAGGCACGGCAGCCAGGGGCACTTCCGGCCTAGCCGGGGTGCGGGCTGCACGCACTCCCGTGGCCAGAAGGCCCGGAGGGACAGCCGAGGCCCAGCGAAGCTGGAGCTGCACAGGGCCATGTGCACGTGTAGGTGGTGGGGTAGCGTGGGGGCAGCGCCGAGTTGTTCACCCGCGCAGGCTGATTCCTGAGCCCTCGCCTGCTCACACAGAGCCCCAGAGAGCCCACACTTGCTGATGCTCTCGCGTGGGAGGCAGTCACCTCTGCGGGCATTTTAGACAATTTGTATTATTCCTCGGTTTCCTACTTTATACCTCTTAAAACACACGCACACAGTGCAAAAATCTTCAGGAGGAAAGATGTCCTTTGTGGAGCAAGGAAGCAAAGCCTGGAAGAAGTTAGCAGAAACTTGCTGAGGGCCCCCTGGATGGTGCATGACAGAGCGGGGGCCAGAGCCAGGTCGTAGACTCCATTGGGTTAGAAATGAGTTTTGCTCTATTTTTACCTGTCTGTTATTTAGTGGC
Source organism: Lepus europaeus (assembly GCF_033115175.1). Taxonomy (NCBI): domain Eukaryota; kingdom Metazoa; phylum Chordata; class Mammalia; order Lagomorpha; family Leporidae; genus Lepus; species Lepus europaeus. Next base: position 46,498,496 of record NC_084835.1, read on the forward strand.
TGAGAGTGTTGGCCTATTGACCAGCCTGATGAACAGAAACGAGGTTCCCATTGGGGAAATGAAAGGAACACAAGAGGAGGGAACTGGCTTGGGACTTCTAGAGGCGAGCCACACTGACACGCGAGCGGGGTTACTTCTACGCTGCCAGGTTAGCCCACGGGGATAGGGGAAGAGGGAGCCGTCCGCCAGGAAGCCCCAGGCCCATTGCACTTCCCCCTCTGCCTTCCCAGGCAGCCTCATGGCAGGCGCTGTGCACCAGACGTAAAGAACACAGGGCCTGGATCCAAACTCTGGTTGGGTTGGCTGTGAGGACGATGGGCAAGCTATTCAATCACTCTGAGCTTTGGATCTCTTGTTCATAAAACAGGTAGAAAAAAACAGGATGTACCTCCGAGGGTTGCGATCAAATGAAATACATGCAAGCAGCAGCTGGCACAGTGGCCAGCCACAAACTCACCAGTGTGGCTGAGCGACAACTCCCGGGTTCTTTGGAGGCCCCAACAGGGCAGCTGCAGAAGAAGTTTGAGGTGCAGAGGGTTAGCCACTGGGCACGAAGCCTTTCAAAGAAAGGAACTCCCTGCCACACACAAGATTTCCCAGTTGTTCACCTGCCAGCAAGCAAGGGCAAATGCTGCCATGTGACCTATTGTGCCGCAACCACTCCTTGGCATGAAAAGGTTCCTTTGTGGGGTAGTAAGTGATTTTGCCTGGTGATTTTCTTAGGGTAAAGCCTACAGACCTCCTTGGATTCTCTTATTCTGTTCCTGAAAACACGTGGTATCGGGGCCGGTGCTGTGGCGTGGAAGGTAAAGCCACTGCCTGCAGTGCTGGCATCCCATATGGGTGCCGGTTTGAGTTCCGGCTGCTCCACTTCTGATCCAGCTCTCTGCTATGGCCTGGGAAAGCAGCAGAAGATGGCCCAGGTCCTTGGGCCCCTGCACCCACATGGGAGAGCCGGAAGAAGCTCCTGGCTCCTGGCTTTGGATCAGCACTGCTCCGGCTGTTGCAGCCAATTGGGGAGTGAACCAGCGGATGGAAGACCTCTCTCTCTCTCTCTCTCTCTCTCTCTCTGCCTCTCCTCTCTCTGTGTAACTCTGACTTCCAAATAAATATTTAAAAGAAAGAAAGAAACATGTGGTATGCCTTTCAAAGATTTAAGCCAATGCCTAGCTTGTGAAAATCTTTACTTCCACCAAGGGGGACTCATTTCCAATATTCATCAAGTAGTCAACAGGCCAATATTTAAACACACACACACAGAGAGAGAGAGAGAGAGAGAGAGAGAGAGAGAGAGAGAGAGATCATGCTTCTGACATTACGGAGGCTAATTAGCAAAATGAGGGGTTGCTCCAGGTGTGGGAGACAAGGGGGCTTGCAGCAAGCAGCGAGAACGGACTCCCGGCTTCCCTGCGGGATTGCGCTGCTCAGCATTGCTGGTTCTATTAGATTCAGGAAACTCCCAAAATCACAGCAGCTGTGCTGAAGGATTTCCGAGACACTCGGAGCCCTCATCAACCAGAAGATGCCCAGTACTCCAGACCTGATCCGAACACGGGGATGGGGCCGGCCCAGTCGCCATCTCCCCTGGTGCAGTCCCGGCTCTCCCCCTATTTTCTGGAGGCCAAGGCTAGAGTGGTGCAAAACCATGGTCGTCTAAACTCCTGCCAGCTAGCACTTTCCGCAGTAAAGGGGCTCGGTGTTTGTAAGCGGTGTGAAGGCTGTGAGGAACCCACTACGGGGGGAGGCACTGCGGGCCCCAACTAATGCAAACAGCTGGCAGCGGGCAGTGCCCCGTGGGCATTTTCTGGCCCTCCAGGGGGAGCTGCCCCCAATGACTGATCGCCACGCAGTGCAAAGTCTTGCCCCGTCAGCCTCTACTCACATATCGCTGAATGGGCTCCATTCCCGGCTCGGTTGGCTGAGCCCCTTCTTGTGACTGCGTGGTGGCTCGACTTCTCCCTCTGCCAAGGTGGCTTCCTTCGCCTCCCCTTCCACAGAGGTCGGCCGCCAGAGAACTCCGCAATAAACTTCCCGCTGGCTCCTCTCCATCACAGAGACGGCTTCCCCAGGGAACCCAACCTGCAGAGAAGGAAGGGAGGGAGGAAGGAAGGAAGGGGAAAGCTGATCTTGCCTTCCGCCCTCTTAGGATCCCTGGCTCGGTCTGAAAAGTAAATTGACAAAGACAGATTAACAGGAGAAAAGCATACACATTTATTTAATATGACTTTTACATGACCCAGGAGCCTTGATAAGGAAACAGAGATCGGAACAAATAGTTAAACCCCAGTGCTTTCATCCTGGCTTTGGTAAGGAGTGGAAAGGGCCAAGTGGCGACTCATCAGCTGGGGAAACTCAGCAAGGCTTGCTCATTCAGATTCCTCTTGGGGTCCCTGTGTCTTTGAAGACGAAAATGTACCTTCCTCGCAGCACCAGGGTAGGGCAGCTCTCCCAGAGGGGCCTGGGGAAGACCAGGGTCCCTTCCTGCACCTGCAATTTCTCAAGCTCCTTCAGCTCAAAATATTCGACGTACCAAGGTATCAGCTTTTGGGACAGTGTGTTCTGAGCTCCATCGAGCCACAGCACGATTTGTGTGACTCAGAATACAGACTGGAGGCTCCCAGAGGGTCTGGGATTTGGATGGTCTCAGTGGCAGGGCCAGGCCCAGGCCCTCTAGAACCAGGCCCCCAAGGCCAGCATGTGGAGGCAGGGATTCCGCGTTCCCAAACATCTTCCGGTTAATAGCTGGGGGTAGTGGTGGTGGTGGTGTGTGTGTCAGATGCAAACCTCCATTTCTGAAAGCCACTGATGGAGGCTGTGTCTAATCACCTGGGCAGGGTGGGGCAGGGGAGAAGCTAAGCAAAGGGAGCTGCCCGGGAGTGCAATTACTGACAGGGCCATCCTCAGTACGAGAACACCCAGAGAGCTTCTGGGAAAAAGAAAGTAAGCAGTAAGTTTATTTTGCTGCAAAAAAATAAAAATTCATGCAGTTTTTTTATAAGTTGCATTTTCATGAACTTTTTGAAGACCCTATGCAATGATTTCAAAAATGTTTTGTGCCCAAATAAATTTATCTTTTAATTCCATTTTCCATGAACCTTTGAAAGTACCTTGTATGGTTTTATTTTTGTATTCTTATTTTTTAGATTTATTATTTATTTGAAAGGCAGAGAGAGAGAGAGAGAGAGATCATCTGCTGGTTCATCCCCCCCCCCCCCCCCAATGGCTGTAACATCCCGGCCTGGGCCAGGCCATAGCCAGGAGCCTGGAACTCTGTCTGGGTCTCCCACATTGGTGGCAGAGGTCCAAGCACTTGGGCCATCTTTTGCTGCTTTCCCAGGTGCATTAGCAGAGAGCTGGATCAGAAACAGAGCTTCCAGAATTCAAATTTATGCTCTGATGTGGAATCTGGTATCCCAGGTGACGGCTAACCTAGCTGCCCAGCTGGTGATTGCAATGTTCAGGTAGGACTGCAAACCTGGGGAAAGCAGAGAGCCCGAGCTTCCCTCCGGACAAGCCATTCCCATGGGCATCACTCTCCTACACAAACACCCAGGCCCACCCTAAAACCAATACCTTGGGGATCTCCAGAGAGGGACGGGGAGGGGGGTGGTACTGTTTTTTCAACAAGCACCTTGGCTGATGCTTGTCCTGTGACAATTTTGTGTTTTATGTTCAGAGGAAACTCCTGGGATCTTATTAGGCAGCAGAGTCTGATCCAGTCGGTCTGGGATGGGGTCCACAAATTTAGGCTTCTCACCTGCTCCCTGGGAAGGCTAATGCTAGAGGTCCAGAGACCAAACTGAGTAACTTTGAGACGAGGCTAAGGAACCAGAAGACAATGGAAAGACTCAAGATTTGGTGATGCAATCTCCGGTTGCCCTGTCCGAAGCTGTGACCCAGCTGCTGGCCGTGAGTGGAGGATTCATTTTCCTTTGGTAAAGCTGTGTGTTGTGGATCATTCTCAAAGCAGAGTCTGCAAAGCTCCCCTCAGTCCAGGGATGCCGACCCCGGTGCACCTCTAGGGTTTAGAAATTTCATACTCGTTTCCGAGAGTTCTCTTGCTCAGCCCATGGGAGCATGGGCCAGGGATGTGATTTCTGTTCCTGGCTGGTCATGAGAGCCTGGACAAGGCTGGGTCCCCTCCCTGGTCCACCCAGAGGTGAGATCGGCGTGATGCCCACCAGCCAACTTCATGGCTGCCTCTGCGCTTCTCAACAGGAAGACTGCTTTGGCCAGCACCGTGGCTCACTAGGCTAATCCTCTGCCTGTGGCACCAGCACCCTGAGTTCTACTCCCGGTCAGGGCACTGGATTCTGTCCCGGTTGCTCCTCTTCCAGTCCAGCTCTCTGCTGTGGCCCAGGAAGACAGTGGAGGATGGCCCAAGTGCTTGGGCCCTGCACCCACAAGGGAGACCAGGAGGAAGCACCTGGCTCCTGGCTTCGGATCGGCGCAGCGCACCGGCCGTAGCAGCCATTTGTAGGGTGAACCAACGGAAGGAAGTCCTTTCTCTCTGCCTCTCTCTCACTGTCTAACTCTGCCTGTCAAAAACAAACAAACAAACAAACAAAAAAGAGGAAGACTGCTTAGATTTCTAGTTTATGTATTTGAAAGTCAGAGTGACAGCAGAAAGAGAGAGGGGGAGAGAGACAGGGCTTCTATCTGCTGGTTCACGCCCAAAACAGCCAAAATAGCCAGAGATGGTCCAGGCCAAAGCCAGGAACCTGGAACTCCATCCAGGTCTCCCAAGTAGGTGGTAGGGGCCCAAGTACTTGGGGACATCTGCTGCTTTCCTGGTGTGTTAGCAAGGAGCTGGATCGGAAGGGGAGCAGCTGGGACTAGAACCAGCACCCATATGGGATGCCAGCGCTTCAGGCAAGGGCATTAACCCACTGCGCCATAGCGCTGACCCCAGGAAGGCCTTCTTGATGACAGAATTCCTCCCCAGATAGTGCTCCCAGTGCTTGTGCACAGGGGCAGGCTCTTAGGTACCCTCGCTCCGACTTCCCTGTGTCTTCCCCATGCAGGTGATCAAAGCGTGGCGTGCTTCGTGGCCTGGTTGACTCATCCGTATTTCTGTGAGCTCCCCAGGAACTGACAGGTCAGTGCAGTGAGCTGGAAGCAGAAGCAGGGAAAAGGCAGGGAGGAGGAAGGGCGAGCAGGACAGCGTTCCCAGGAGAGGTTAAGAGACGAAGGCGTGAACCCAGGCACTGGTAGTCCAGGGCACGAAGGGTCCAGGTTGGCGGGAGGGGGAGATGGGAACAGATCATTGTAGGGTCTTTCAGAGCCCCACGTCTCCTTAACCAGCCCATTCTTTGGGGGACACTGAAGCTCCGTGCATCTGTAAAGCAGCTTACCTTTACCAGCCCCAAGAAAGCCCGAGGGCCCAGCCTGGGCTGGAGGTGACGTTGGGCAATTGAAATGACAAACACCTCGCCCACCTGTCCGCAGAGCAGTGGCCAGCGCCTCTCCCTTGCCCGAACACTGCCGTAAATTACTCTTGAATTTCCACCGCCGGGTCTTCGCGCAGCTCATCACGAGCGCTAATTGCTGTGACAAAGCCTCTGCCGCTCTCTGCGTAGGTTTCCACACCAGCCTGCTTGGGATGCTTTGTGTCTGTTTATTTTATGGCCAGAAATACTTTTAATAGCGTAGTAACTCGGGAATGGACCTGACTGCCGTCTGACTTCACTGGGGTTTTACAACCACTCAATTAATGGTATCAGTAATCTCCCTTCATCACTGGGCGGTTAGGAGCTTTGTCAGGCACTGCTGTTCGCTAAATTAGTCCTCAGATCCACCTAATCGTATTTTTGGGGGGCTCCAAACGGGAAACTTGCCAGCTTGGAGGCTGCCAGGATGAAGTGCCCCGATCATTTGGCTGTAAATACCGCCTGCAAATATATGGTTTATTATGGTGATAACGGGCATTTGTAGTGTACATAAATCTGAGCATTCCTGCTGACAGAGGAGGAACCGTTTTCCTCAGTTGCTAGGAAATAGAGTCGCTTCCTGGGTCTCCCACGCCTCGCCGCCTCCCCCCTCCCCCCCCCCCCCCCCAGCAGCTGACGTCTTCTCTACACGCAGGGAGAGCAGCCGTGAGCCACCCAGAGCGAAGGTGCAAAGGATCGAATGCCACTCCCCTGGAACACACCCAAGGGAGCTGCTCCACGCAGAAGACTCCAGCGGGCTGGGGCTGGGGTAGAAGGCGGGCGGAGGAGGAAGCTTAGCTGCGTGCAGCAGCGCCGATCCGAAGGCTGCTTTCGAGTGTCTGAAAACAATCCCAATCTCTCATATGCCCAAGGTTCCCTGCCAACTGTCATACTTTGAAAGGAGACAGATTGTTTAAGTGCATGGGAAACTGGCAACTGGTAACATATAACCCAAGTGGTCCTATTTCCATATATTTACAGCAATTAAATCCCCCAAATATATGCCGGTATTTAGCAAAAAAAAATTTTTCTTAAAAAAAATAGATAAATGTTCCTTGTTAGAAAGAACTCGGCAGTCAAATATTTCCCATCCTTGAGCAGATGAAAGGAGTGTGGTTTCCTAATGCAGGCGCGGTTGAAGGCAGCTTTGGGAAATGGTCCAGTAGACTCCTGACCCGGTCCTGGCTATCCAGGGGGTGGGTTCCTACTCCGACACCCGTGGTCGTTCCCTTTGTGAAACCTGTCCGCCTGCCGCTTCCGGCCCTTCTGGATGCAAACACAGTGGTGGGTTTTTTAGACATCAAGAGAGCCTTCGCAGAGGTGTGAAAACCACAAGTGGGCGGCCACAAGGAAAAGGGTAGGCACGGGGATCTACAGAAAGTTCACGGAAAACGCACGGGATGAAAAAGCTACAGGGATTTAAAAAAAAAAAAAAAAAAGCTTTTTGCACCGGAACAAGCTTATCTTTTAATTGCGTTTTCTAATGAACCTTTTGAAGCACCCTCATGGAGCCATTTGGCTAAAGCAGAGACGGCCTCCTTCGCTCTGTTTGGGACATGAGTATTAACGCAGGAAAGTGAGACCTGAGCTAAGGTCCTGCCCCTGTTTCCTGTGTGACCCCCAAGCAAGTTGCTCAACCTCTCTGGATCTCTTTCCTCCCTCATCGGACTGGGACACTCTTCCTTCTTAGACTTGTGCAGAAATGACAAAATGCAAAACACCTGCCGCAGGGAGGAACCGTTGTCAACTGGCAATTACCGATGGCTTCTTTATTTTTTAAAGATTTATTTATTTGGGTTGGCGCTGTGGCGGAGTGGGTAAAGCCACCACCTGTAGTGCCAGAATCCCATATGGGCGCCGGTTTGAGTTCTGGCTGCTCCACTTCCAATCCAGCTCTCTGCTGTGGCCTGGGAAGGCAGTGGAGGATGGCCCAAGTGCTTGGGCCCCTGCACCCACATGGGAGATCCAGAAGAAGCTCCTGGCTCCTGACTTTGGATCGGCACAGCTCCAGTCATTGCAGCCATCTGGGGAGTGACCAGCAAATGGAAGACCTCTCTCTCTCTCTCTCTCTCTCTCTCTCTCTGACTTTTCCTCTCTGTAACTCTGCCTTTCAAATAAATAAATAAATCTTAAAAAGAAAAAAGAAAGAACATGACTCAGTGAAGAGCTGGCCAGTGTTCACCCAGTCCTAAAAATGAGGATTCTCACGGGGAACACAAGCGCTCCGCCCACTGATGAACCGATCACTGACAGTTAAGGAAACTCATTCGGGGGCCATGGAGGCAGTGTTGGGGAGAGTCGACACAGCAGCCCGCTCCCTGGGGACACAGGAAGGCCCACAGGGAAGGTGCTTGGGGACAAGGGAGGTGGGGGAGAGGCCTGCGGAGGTGGGTTGGAATCTGAGCCTCAAGGGCTTTGTCAGTCACTGTCCCAGGCTTGGCCTTCACCTTGAGGACAAGGGGAAGTATGGGAGAGGGTGAGGCCAGGGGATGCCACCTGTGACCCCACATCCCATTTCACAGAAGGCTGCTGGAGTCCCGGCTGCTCCACTCCCGTTCCAGCTCCCTGCTAATGCCCCTGCGAGAGCACTGGAAGATGCTCCAAACACTTGGGCCTCTGCACCCAGGTAGGAGACCCTGGTGGAGTTCCTGGCTCCTGGCTTCAGCCTGGCCCAGCCCCAGCCATTGCAGCCATTTGGGGAGTGAACCAGCAAATGGAAAAATCTCTCTCTGTGTCTCTCCCTCTCTCTCTCTCTGTAACTCTGCCTTTCAAATCAATGTTAAAAAATTAAAACTAAACAAAACAGGACCAAGAACTCTGCAAGAACTTGCGAGAGTCGCCTTTTACAAGGTGCCTGCCGCCCAGGGTAGGGGTAGCAGCCAGAGGCCTGCACGAGGCCAGCCAGCCTAGGACCAGGAGTGAACAGCGCGTGACACTGTGCTGTGTCAGGCTGAACTGAAGAATGAGGCTGTAGGCGTGTAATTTATGTACCTGTTTGAACCCTGGGCTCGCAGATAAATCTAGCTCCTGGCCCACCGCCTGAGCACATGTGTCAGGCTGGAACACTGCCACGGAGGACAACCAGAGTGGATATTGAGACCAGATGACATCCTGTGCGATGGCTCTCCCCGCCCCATCTCCCACTGCCCACCACCCACCCCTCCCAGCCTCCGGGAGCTGATGTCAGGCAAGACTCCCAGCGACAGCACGGAGTCCCCTTCTCAAGCGACTTTGTCTTTCTCCAAGGTCACCTTTGCAAACTGTGCAACCTTGAGCACCGTCTCCCCGTTGTAGAAGGGCGGTAAAATAGCACGGCTGACCTTCCAGGGTCGCTGTGAGGATGAAACGTAACCTCACGTCTGCGTAGGTGACTCCGGCCGCGCTCTGGGGCCCAGGCAGCGCTTGGGCAACTTCTGCAGCTGCTGTCATGGAGACTTCATGCGGCCCCTGGCGCTGCTGGGTCAACACCCAGTGCTCACGGCCTGCGGGCTCCAGGTCGGAGATGCAAAGACCAATAACGCGTAACTTCTGTTCTCCGCGGGCTCCCTCATATTTGCTTTTTCAACTGGAGCTTTAAATAATGGAGAAGACACTTGAGAGAATTTCTTGCTCTTTGAGGAAGCCGAGGGGTGGATGGTACCAGGAGACTTTCAGAGCGATAATTATTGCTTGCTAACCCTTGAATCCCAGAAATTTTACTTTATCTTCCCAAGAACCCCAAGGAGATAGGAGCTTTTTTTTTTTTTTTTAATTTTTTTTTTTTTTTACTCTAACTGGTGCTTTGGGATGGGATGGCAATGTTCTAAGGGGTGGCTTAACTGGCTGCACCACAATGCTGATCCCCAAAAATGTGGATTGCCTGTGGTTACACAACCAGTAAGGGCACAGGTAGGACCGGATCCTGTTCTCCCAGGGCAGAGCTGAATCTCCAAGGCACCGTGTGTTCCGTGGCCCCTTAGGGCCATCATGTGGGTTCAAGGCCAGTAGGCGCTGCTACCAATTGTGTCAAGGCTGATTAAAGAAGTTATTTTTGAGAACAGGGATGAAGATAAATGGGAAAGGGTCGGCCGGGGAAAAATGTTGGCACTCTCCCGAAGTTTAATTAATTTTGTCTGGAGGCAAGAATTCAATTAAAGAGCCTCTCAAGGTACAACACGGACGGAAAGCCCATTGGACACGTGCCATTCCGCCCTGCTGGGGCCTGGAGATCAGCCCTACTGCTCGCAGCCTTTGGCTCTGGAGATGCTGCAGCAGGAGGACAGTCTCTCACAGGATGCCGAAGCAGCAGAGAGCTCTGGGCTTCAGCTGGGCAGCTCTGACCGTTGTGCCGGCTTTAAAACGCTACCGGTGAGGCCGGTGCTGTGCCATAGCAGGTAAATGCTTGCAGTGCCGGCATCTCATATGGGTGCCGGTTCAAGTCGCAGCTGCTCCACTTCCTATGCAGCCCTCTGCTATGGCCTGGGAAAGTCATAGAAGATGGCCCAAGTCCTTGGGCCCCTGCATCTGCATGGGAGACCTGGAAGAAGCAAGCCTGGCTCCTGGCTTTGGATCAGCACAGCTCTGGCCGTTGCGGCCATCTGGGGAGTGAACCAGCGGATGGAAGACCTCTCTCTCTCTCTCTCTCTCTCTCTCTCTGCCTCTCCTTCTGTGTAACTCTTTCAAATAAAAAATAAATAAATCTTTAAAAAAAAAACCCTACCTGTTAGACTGGTAATGAAGCAAAGTGGTTAGCATCCTGCACTCTGGGCATTCCAGTTGTTGCAATTAGCAGCCAGAGCACCTGCCTCCCAGGGGTTTTGGAAATACATGGAGGTGGTTTGGGATGTCCCAGTGGGCAGGGCCAGAGTCGCTGAGCACCACCCCATAAGGCCCGTGAGTATCCCACCTCAGATACCCTTCGTGTCCTCTTGAGAGCCCACGGTAAGCATCTGTATCGGGTCTTAAAGTCTCTCTGTAGTCGCTGCCTGGCCGCGTGACCACGTTGACCAGCCCGAGGCCAGGTCTGATGGTGGAGCTGGGGTTGGTGACACAGTCCTGGTCCACTCTCCAGTCAGCATGAGACCAACCTTCCCTTTAGCATCTCTGTTAGTCTGCTCAGGATGCCAAAGCAAGGTTCCGGACCGGTGGCTTAAACAGCATACACTTGCTTCCTCGCCGTTCGGGAGGCTGGAAGCACGGGGGCTCACTTTCTGGCTTGTAGGTGGCCACCCATTGTGGTGTGCTTACGTAACATCTTCATGCACGGTTGGAGGGAGAGGGAGTGAGAGCCTGCGGGCACCCTCATGTCTCTTCTTAGCAGGGCGCTAATTCTGTCTGAGACGCCATCCTCTGGACCTTACGTAACTCTGAGCGCTGGCCAAAGACCCCATCACCAAAGGCTGTGGCATTGAGGGTGGGGACTTCATCACATCAATTTTGGGACATGCAGCCCTTAGAAGCCTCGCTAGGAAGTCTGCTTCATGGCTCTTGGACCCCTGCAGCGCAGGCCGACAACCTTCTTCATACAAAGTCAAGACCTCAGGCTCGAGATCTCTCCCAACCTGAGTCTATGCAGTTGACGCACACACTTCACCATGGAAACCGAAATAAGGTCAGGGCTACCCCTTTCCAACCAAAGGCCGGTTGGCATTGGCTCCGGCCACAGAAATGAATCCAGACCTTCTTGGGGAGAGGCACGGAGAGCCAAAGTCAAACTCTGAGAGTTTAGCCGCAGCTGGACTGACGCGTCACTGGTGGAATTTCTTGTCTTTTTTTTTTTTTTTTTCAGTGTGCATCTGTTGCACAGTTACCTGCAGATTGAGGTCTGAGTCGCTCATTTACTGTATGATTAGGAAAAAACGTCAGGTGATACATTTCAGAACTTTTATTTAGAGGATCCATGAAGTTTTCATTTGGGAAGACCGGGGTTTGGGAAGAAGTCTTTTCCAAACCTGTATCTAGTGATGGGGTGGTGAAGGTTCCTGCTGTGCTGGCATAAATGAGGGCAGGGACCATGTCTGCCTTCCTGGCTGTCCACCATATCCCACAGATGAGCCTTGTCCATGAGACGCAAGAGTCCACGCTGAACGAAGCAGCTCTTTGCTCTCTCTCAAACCCGTGCTCCGGGACCCTACGCTAAAACATTGTTGGGGCGCCTGTTGGGACCTGTCGAGTCCTCCCGTTCAGGAGAGCTTCCGCAAGAACCACCACCCACCCGCCTCTGTCGTTGCTCTGGCTTTGGGCACAGCTGGCTCTGGCTGGCTGCCAGTGGGTGGGCACTGGACCCTCCCTGCCCTTCGGCATGCCTTTGCTTTCAGAATGCTTAAATGACCTGCTCGGGAGCGTACACTCAGAGACTAGTGAGGCTAGGATTCAAACTCAGGTCTCTATGACTCCAAAACCCAGACTTTCCCAATCCCAGGTGGGCCCCAACTTGATTTCTCACCCCAGTTGTGATGGCCGACTGCAGGTGCCAGCCATCAGGGCCCAGATGTGGGGAGAGGCCCAGCTTCTTCCTGGTGAAAAACCGCTTTTGGCTGTGTCTGTGAAGATGTTCCTGGAGAAGACCAGCATTTGATGCAGGACTGGGGGAAACAGGCCGCCCTCCCTGGCGTGAGTGGCGTCCATTTGCTCCACCCTGAGTGGAACAAGCAGGAGGAGGAAGGTGCAGTTCCCTGCTTGCCTGACAGCTGATGGGGGGCATCCGTCTCCTGTGCTCAGCACCCCTCTTCTCAGGCCGGCAGACTAAGGCTGAAATCCGTAGCACAGGCGCTCTCAAGCTTGGGGCCCTGGAAGTACACCAGCAGCCCCCCTGCGTCTCTCCAGCTTGCAGAGGGCAGGTTGTGGGGCTGCTTAGACTGTAGTACTTTGTGGGCCATTTCCTTATAATACATCTTTACTATTAGGTTAATATATGAATATAATGTGTATTATATATAATCTCCTTATTGAGTATTTAACCCATTATTATTATTATTATTTTATATCTGATTCTATTGGTTCTATCCTAATATACTAGGTCAAATACATATGTTCTTCATTATGGAAATTTTTTGAATACTCTATGCAGTATTTTTTTAAGATTATTTATTTACTTGAAAGGCAGAGTCAGAGAGAGAGAGAGAGAGAGAGAGAGAGAGAGAGAGAGGTCTTCCATCTCCTTGTTCACTCCCCAGATGGCTGCAACAGCCAGAGCTGGACCATTCCAAAGCCAGGGGTCAGGAGCTACATCCAGGTCTCCCACACAGGTTCAGGGGCCCAAGCATTGGGGCATCTTTCTGCTGCTTTCCCAGGTACATTAGCAGGGAGCTGTATTACAGGTGGAGCAGCCGAGACTCGAACCAGTGCCCGTATTGGGTGCCAGCACTGGAGACGGCAGCTTAATCACAGCTACGGCCCCACTCTCTGCAGTATTAAATGATGGTATTTTTAACTCTAAGAAGAGCTACATGCTTGCTGTATAAACCAGGTTCTAAGGTAAGTCTGCCAGTGCTGTGATCTAATAAATCAACTCCCAAGTTCACATACGTGGGAGTGTTAGCGCTGTGAGTAGCAGGCTCCGTCACCTGTGGCCAGAGCTGTCTCCAACAGACATCATGCAGTGATGGAAGCCTGCCTTCGTGGCCCTCATCGCTGCTTCTGACAGCTCCCACAGATTACCCAGCATCCCTTGGCAGCAGCTTCCTCACCTGTAGGCTGAGGATAATCAGAGCCCCGAGCTCAAAGAGATGTTCTGCAGGTTAAGTGAGCTACTCTACAGGGAGTCCTGGTATTAGTCCCTCTTTGTGACTTTAAATAAAATATCTGAGAGGCCTTAGGAAGGAAGAAAGTGTATTTCAACGTTAACTCATTATTATTATTTTTTATCTGATTCTATCGGTTCTATCCTAATACACCAGTCAAATACATATGCTCTTCAATATGGAAGTTTTCTGAATACTCTATGCAGTTCAAGACCAGGGGACCCCACTGAGTTAGGCAACTGAGGGGACTGGCCGAGGGGGCCGTCACGTGGCGATTTAGGACATGGAGGCAGGAAGCATGCCTGGCTTATGTAGTCACCCCTCTCCTGAGGACGACCCACCGAGAGCAAGCTCTCAGAGACCTGAAGACCTGCTGGGTCCGCCTCTCACCCCTTAGCCAGTAACACAAGCCATGGGAGGTTAAACACCTGTATGGCCGGTGGAAGCAGATGCTGTTCAAACCGTACCAGTCTTTCTTTTTTCAAAGAGTTATTTGTTTACTTAACTGGAAGGCAGAATTACAGAGAGAGAGAAGGAGAGACAGAGACGGAGAGAGATCTTCCATCCACTGGTTCATTCCTCACATGGCAGCAACCATGAGGGCTGGGCCGGGCAGAAACCAGGATCTAGGAGCGTCCTTGTGTTTCTCATGTGGGCGGCAGGGGCCCAAGGACTTGGGCCATTCTCTGCTGCCTTCCCAGGTGCATGAGCAGGGAGCTGGATTGGAAGTGGAGCAGACAGGACTTGAACCTGTGTCCCTGTGGTTTGCTGGAATCATAGGCAGTGGCTTTACTCATTATGCCACAACACCTGCCCCAAAGCAAAATTCATTTAAGTCAGGAACCTCCTGCCTTAGCATGTAGGGCTCCAAGAGAGGAAGATCCCACCATTCCGGTCTCGCTAAGTGCCTGGGACATAGCAGGTGCTCCATCAATGTTATGCCCTTCAGTCCTGAGCTGACCATATAATGCCTGTGTGGACTTGCTGTGCTAATCATTAAATCCCCCAATGCAGCGTTTTACCTTCTGAAGCAAAACTTACCCGTCCCACGTTCCATTCTCTCTCAGCTGTGGTCTGTTTCCCACAAGCTGTCTCCAGGGGAGGAGTGGAGGGTGATGGATGGACGAGTGTGGTAATCGTTGTTGAAGGTATACTCTGCTTCCTGGGTTAGACACGTAACACGCATGTGCGTGGAAGTCCCACCAGGTCTTCACAACCACTATATTCCAAAGAGAATTCCTACCCTTCCCCCTTGTCCTCCCCTTTTCCCAGCCCCACAGTGCCCAGCGATGCCACGACTCACCTGGGCTTGGAGTCTGGAAATGGCCTGTAGCTGAGCCTTCCCACCGTTCATCACACTCACCCCTCCTGCCTCTGCCCCTCATCCTGTTGCTAGGACTCTCGCAGTCCATTCTCTAATTCGCCTCTGATCTCTAGTTTCCTCCTCTCCCCAGCCGACCTGACCCAGAGCTGTTCAGCTCAACCCTGGCCAGGCCTCTTCCTGCACAGAACACTTCAGTAGCTTTCCAGGGTGAAGATCCAAGCACACAGCTTGGCACCAGGGGTCCGATCCCCTGGCCGCATGAAGCCCCGTGACCCTTCCTCTGGTCAAAGGTGATGCTTAAATATTTGAGGAACAACCACAAACAGATGCAAAGGCTGGAGGGCCAGGCATTACCCCTGCAGAGTCTGGCTCGGAAGAGGGTCTGAGGGAGCACTGCCTCGCCCCCAGCCAGCCCAGTGCGTCTCAGCCCCTGATGGACACCAGCCCTCCCTGTGGCCAAAGAGAATTCGCGGTCTCCTGCCGTGCCCTTGAGCTTCCCCTCTGCCTTTACAAGTCTGGCCCTTTCTTCCCACTTCTCCCACACCGGGCCATGTGGAAGTCATCATTCTCCACGATGCTCAATTCCTGGAGCTTTTCCCTAGCGTGCCTTTGTTAGCACGCAGAGCTTGGACGCCCCGTGACAGCTGGCAGCATATCCGTGGGATGGGGCTTGGGTGGGCAAACAGATGACCCACAGATCCAAGGCAGCTTGCGGTTACTTGCTCAACCAGGAGGGGTATTTTTTGTTTGTTTAAACAAGAAATTTCAGATTTCAGATCCCTCTTTCTCTCTCTCTCCGGCTTCTCTCAAAGCATTGGTGCACCTGGCCGCCATGCGGGGCCAGTCTCCTCTGGTGGCTACAGTGGGCTAGATCTGTGAACAAGCTGCCACCCCCCCCCAGCGGGATCCAGCGCTCCATTTCCCCACAGCCCCCCACCCCCCGGCCCATCTTGCTTCTTTGTGCCTGCTGCCTGGCCCCTGGTGGCATTTGTGTTTGCGGCCCTGCTGTAGACCTTGGAGGGCAGAACACATTCTGTGTTCACTTCTGCAGAGGCTGATGGTAAAAGGCACGGATGCTGAGCCTAAGCGATTTAGGGTCCTGCCTGGCACTGGTGCTCACCACCTGTAGGAGCACTGGGGGGCTCCTTATCCACCACTTCTTTGATTTGGTTCTTCCCTCTGTAAAAAGTGGATCATGAGGGCCAGCGCTGTGGCGTAGCGGGTGAGGCTGCTGCCTGCAGTGCCAGCATCTCATGTGGGCACCGGTTTGAGTCCCGGCTGCTCCACTTCCAATCCAGCTGTCTGCAGTGGCCTGGGAAAGCAGTGGAAGATGGCCCAAGTCCTTGGGCCCCTGTACCAGCATCGGAGACCTAGAAGAAGCTCCTGGCTCCTGGCTTTGGATCGGCACAGCTCAGGCCATTGTGGCCAACTGGGGAGTGAACCAGCAGATGGAAGACCTCTCTCTCTCTCTCTCCTTCCCTTTCTCTCTAACTCTGACTTTCAAAAAGTAAATAAATCTTTAAAAAAAAAAAGTGGATCATGTTGTAGAATCTACTTTATAGAATTCGTACAGTGATCCAGTGAGGTAATAGGAGAGTGCTCTGAAAAGTGTGTGGGAAATGGAATGAAAGGATTATTTTGATGAAAAAATTTGAAATCCTTACATTGCTGTTTATTTTTTTAAATGGGCTATTACTTTCCCTTTACTTTTTCCTTTGTTTTATTTATTTATTTTTAGATTTATTTATTTATTTATTTAAAAGTGAGAGTTAGAGAGAGAGGGAGAGACAGAGAGAGAGAGAGAGAGAGAGATCTTCCATCCTCTGTTTCACTTCCCAGAAAGCTTCAATGGCTGAGGCTGGGCCAGGCCAAAGCCAGGAACCAAGAGCTTCATCTGGGTCTCCCATGCTGTTGCTTTTCCCCAAGCCATCAGGATAGGAAGTGGAGCAGCCAGGACTTGAACCAGCGCCCATTTGGGATGCCGGTGTCGCAGGCAGTGGCTTTACCACATGCCACAATGACATCCTCTTTTTCCTTTATTTTTAAATCTATTAATTTTCATTTTTATTTGAAAGACAAAGGGAGTTCTTCCAAGCACTGGTTCATTTTCCCAAATGCTCACAATAGTAGGGGTTGGGCCAGGCCAAATCCAGTAGCACGCAACTCCATCTGGGTGTCCAAGTGAGAGGCAGGGACTCTCAAGGACTTGAGCCGTCACCCGCTGCCTCCCAACAGGGAGCTGGATCAGAAGCGGAGGGACTGGAACCAGGCACTCCTATATGGATTGCAGGCATCTCGAGCCGACTTAACCCCTGTGCCAAACACTCCCCTTCATGCATAGTCCTTTTAGGTAGACACTTCCACAGGTTCTTTTCTGTTGATTTGGGAGACAGAGAAAAAAAGTTTTTGAAGACCTTTTGTATGGATTTCAAAAATTTTCAGCACCAGAATACATTTTATTTTAATTTCAATTTCCATAAACCTTTTTAAGTACCCTTAAAATAGAAGGTATTAAAATGGTGCCTGCTATCTAGGAAGTAATACAATGCCAGTTTTATATACTAGTAATTAGTACATTATGGGAATAGAATATTCGTCACAGAACGTAACATCACACACATCGAGTGAATGAATTAAAAAGTTAATGGTATTCACAGCAACTTTGAGTTAATCCACATGGAGCTCTGATATGATGATATGCATATGTCAGATAAATAGTTGAAGGATTACAGGACAGTGCTGGGCCCCCTCAACTGCAGCCTCTGTGAAAAGATGTCTATATGAGAAGACTTCGGTTGATTGAAAATGGAATTAAAAGATAAAGATTGAAATATAAACTCCATTTCTCAACAGCAACTTCATCAAGTCTGAGACACGTTTGTAAGTGATGTTTCTAGCCATTAATATCATCCCTACAGAATTGAGGGTCCTGGGGATTTAACCATGTCGACAGTCTTTTTTTTACATTATTAACTGAAGATTTTTTTTTAAATTAGGAAACAGAAAAAAAATAGTCAGAAGGAGCCACATTAGAACTATAAGGTGGGTACCTAATGATTTCCCAGCAAACCTGTCATATAATTGCACTTGCATGATGAGGGGAATGAATGGGAAAGAACGCCTGGTGAAGGTTTCCAGGGATTTTCTGTTGAGGCTTTGGTTCATTTTCTCCTAGCTATTACAGTAAGTAGAAAGTTGCCCTTCTTTGGTCCTCCGGAAAGTCAGCAAGAAAAAATGTTTTGAGTGTCCCAAAGAAGCAAGTGCTGCGACCTTTGCTCTTGACCCATCCGCTTGTGCTGGGACTGAGCCACTTCCTCCTCTTGGTAGCCACCACTTTGATTGTGCTTTGTCTCCAGCATTGTACTGGTAGAGCCACGTTTCCTTTCTTGTTCCAGTTCTTCAGAGAAATACTTGAGGATTTTGATCCCACTTGTTTAAAATTTCCAAGGCTCTGCCCTTGTTTGCAGTTGTTCCTCTTTAACCTCCCAGTCAGAACTGCGTGAATTGAGGTGGGCATTCAGCCTAGAAGTGAAGAGATTGGTCAAGATGTTGAGGTCCCACACCTGAGTGACACCCTGCTCCCTCTCCTGACTCCAGCTTCCTGCTTATGCAGACTTGGGAAAAGCAGTGATGGCCCAAGGAATTGAGTTCCTGATACCCAGATGGCACACTTATGTTGGGATCCTGGACCCAGCTCTGGCCTTGGCCTAGCCCCCTCATGTCATGTCATGTCATGAGCATTTGGGGAGTGAAGCAACAGATGGAAGATCTTTGTCTTTTTGTCTCTTCTAAATAAATAGGCACACCGGGTTCTAGTTCTGGTCGGGGCACCGATCCTGTCCCGGTTGACCCTCTTCCAGGCCAGCTCTCTGCTGCGGCCAGGGAGTGCAGTGGAGGATGCCCAAGTGCTTGGGCCCTGCACCCCATGGGAGACCAGGAGAAGCACCTGGCTCCTGCCATCGGATCAGCGCGGTGCGCCGGCCGCAGCGCACTACCACGGCGGCCATTGGAGGGTGAACCAACGGCAAAAGGAAGACCTTTCTCTCTGTCTCTCTCTCTCACTGTCCACTCTGCCTGTCAAAAATTAAAAAAAAAGAAAAAAAGAAAAGAAAAAAGATAAAAATAGAGAAATTGTGAAGAATAGTGTAAGCTGAACCAATTGAGATGTCAATGGTGATTGCTATTGTTGCTGCTACAGATCATTAATTCTCTTCCATGAGGGCATAAATAAGATAGTTTTTTGTTGTTGCAAATTAATTTGGGTGGTCTACTGCTATGAGCTTCATTTCATCTTTTTTTAAAATTAATTAATTTATTTATTTGAAAGAGTTACAGAGAGTCAGAGGCAGAGAGAGAAAGGGAGGTCTTCCATCCGCTGGTTCACTCCCCAGATGGCTGCAGCAGCTGGAACTGTGCCAATCTGAAGCCAGTAGCCAGGAGCTTCTTCTGGGTCTCCCATGTGGGTGCAGGGGCCCAAGGAGTTGGGCCATCTTCTGCTGCCTTCCCAGGCCATAGCAGAGAGCTGCATTGGAAGTGGAGCTGCCGGGACTGGAACCAGCACCCATATGAGTGCCAACACTGCAGGCAGTGGCTTTACCTGCTATGCCACAGTGTCAGCCCCTTCATTTCATCTTAAACACCATCTCGCCCCTTCTTACAATGAGTTATACATTTGTAAACTGCTGATTTATCTGGGGCACTGTCTTTTGTCAAGTGTCAATGATTTCAACATCCTTCTACTGGAGCTTCACCATAAATTTGATGTTTGCGCTTGCTTAAATTTTAGCAAAATTCCTGTGCTTGATAGGGACTCCTTCCAAACCAATATCTTATCCTTCTTAGCATCTTAAACTTGATACTGCTCAGACACGTTAAAATAAATTAATCTGAGTTTATTTTTGTCCAAACATTTTGGACATCCGTGCATAGTTTTCTCACAATATGCCTTTTCCATGAACTTTTTGAAAATCCCTTATATATATCAATGAGGGGGGGAGTGGGTTAAATGGTGGAGATTTTATGCTAATTATCCAAGGACACAAACCTCAATGTATCAATAAGATTGTCTGGATTCCACTCAGTGGTTCTGTTATGGACATAAATATTTTCATCTTTATGCCAAAGTCTTGCCCCTACAGAGATAAGAATTCAAAGCAGAGTCATAAATACGGTGCACAAGTGAGAGCAAGATTGATTTAAGAGCGAGAAAGTGAATACATATTGCTGCATAAGCATGGCCCGCCCCACATGGAGAGGTGCTCATCATGAGGAGGGGCCAGGGAGTTGTCCATGAGGAGAGAGAGAGAGAGTGAGAGAGAGAGAGAGCGAGCAAGCCAGAGAAGCACCCAAAAGCATAGTCCAGGAGCCAGGAGCAAATGAAGGGCTGCTCCCATGTTAGCTCTTAAGGCATGATGGCGGTGCCCTCACTGAATACACAAACAGGGTGGAGTTCAGCATGCGCGAGGCTTTCTGGGAGTTCCATGGCACCTCCATGTGGAGCTTCATTTCCATGTGGCCATCCTGGCCTCTCCTCCTTCCTGGTCTTAGATGAGACGCACATGCATCATGGGAAAGTAGGTGTCCTACATTGAGCGGTAAGGGGGTGGAGCCACAATGCAGCACTGTACAGAAATTACAGGGGAAAAGAGTCTTCCAGCTTTATTTATTTATTTACTTGAAAGTCAGAGTTACACAGAGAGACAAGGAGAGGCAGAGAGAGAGAGAGAGGTCTTCCGCTGGTTCACTCCCCAATTGGCCGCAATACCCAGAGCTGCGCCAATCTGAAGCCAGGAGCTTCTTCCGGGTGTCCCATGTGGGTCCAGGGGCCCAAAGACCTGGGCTGTCTTCTACTGCTTTCCCAGGCCACAGCAGAGAGCTGGATTGGAAGTGGAGCAGCCGGGTCTCAAACCGGCGCCCATGTGGAATGCCAGCACTGCAGGCGGCGGCTTTACCCGCTACACCACAGCACCAGCCTCGCTTTATTTATTTATTTCTACCCAACTACCTGCCTAGTTCCCCCCTATCACCCCCTCTGACAGTTCTTTTGAGATTTGCTTGGAAACAATATGGCAGGAGGGCAGGGGAGGGTTCAGAGCCTGGGTGTGGCGGTGCATCTGCAGAGAGAGTCATCACTTGCACATAGACTGTAGTTCAGCCTGGTGAATGGAAATTGTGGGCAATTAAATTTTTTCCTCCCATGCTGGTCTACACCAAGGACCACACATTTGTTGAAACAACTAAGTAGTGATGAAAATAAGAGCCACATTCAAATTCACTAACACACCAACACCTTCTAGAATCATCTAGCTCTTTGTACTGTCTCTCAAAAACACAGTGGCGCATAGTTGAGGGCGCTTATTCCTGAACGTACGGTGAGGGATTCTCATCCAAAGGTCATTTGCATGCGTGCGGCAGATACTTTACGGAAGAAGTTTAGCTAAGCTCACACCAGAGGGGAGTTTTCAGTAAGGGAGACGTTATCGCCGTACAAAACTCCAACAGCTGGAGGAGATGTTGCACCCTTTCTAATTAAGGTAAATGCTTGTCTTTCTTTCCTGGAATTCCTTCAGGAAGAATCTTGGAGAAAATGATATCAGCGGATCATCACCCCAAGGCCCAGAGTTATTCTTCTAACTCCAAGACCCCAGAACCCCATCTCTAGAACACCAGCCAAGACGCGGGCGCCTCCGTCCGAAGGTCCCGGGAAAGGTGAGCCGTGATGCCTTTGAAAGCCGAAGTCTGACGTCGTCTTACATTCATGCGAGAACAAGTTCCCAGCTCGGAGTCTGGAAGAACTCCAGGGAAACTTCTCTCCAGAGCCTCCGAGGAAGCCAAGAGAGATTACAGCATCTGGGACCACGGCTGAACATTGGAAGGTGATGACTGTTGAAGGAAGTGATTTACTGGCAACCTGCGGGAGAAACAATCCCTGACGTGACAGGGGTTGGAAAGCGGCAGAGGCTGTTTGTGTGAGTCATTACTGGCCCTGAGCCAAGGCCAAGGCCCCAGCGGCGAAGCCAAGGCAGAGTCACGGAGCGAGGGCCGGAGGCCGGGCTCTGCTCCCGGTGTGGCCACTTCTTTCGTAGCGACCTTCTAGGAGAAGCATTGCGGGGCCGTGCCGTCTTCCTCAATAGCATGGGAGGGGAGGGGAGGGGAGGGGGAGGGAGGGGAGGGGAGGGGAGGGGAGGGGAGGGGAGGGGAGGGGAGGGGAGGAGAGGTCGGCAGTCAGATCTCAAGTGTCTTCAGGGAGCAGGCTGGAAATGTCACTGTGTGAGGGAGAATGGGCGATAAGATGGGAAGCAGGGAGTGTGCGTGATGGTGGCTAATCAGAGCGTCTGCACCTGGCGAAAGACACAGGTGTGTGGGGTTGTGCAGGCGCTGCTCTCACACAGCTCTGGACTGACTGGGCCTGGGGGTGCCGGTCGGTAACCCCACCAGGTGGGCCGTACCCCACCTTCTGGGTGTCTGTGATCCCAGGAACGACACCATCCCATGCTCTCTGGTGCAGAGGGAGTGGGTGGTAGACGGCTTGGAATAAGAGATTGTGTTTTGCAATGCACTGGGGTTGAATCTTCTGCCCTGTCGTTGTCTACGGCTCCAAGTCCCAGTTTTTGTACTTCTGATATCGAACTTTGAAAACCAAACCATGTTCCATGGCCTTATAAACAAAACTTATCTGATGGCCAAGGTGCGTCGTGTTATACCATTGAGTTTGTTGTAATTTGTTACCGTAACAATAGGAACTAACCTAGAGGTGTGGCATATGGTATATGCACCACATTTACTTTCTAAAATCTGAAATTCGTTCATTTGAAAACTCTTGTCCCGAGAGCATCAGAGACTGGCCTGTGGGTTGGTTTATAGCTGTCAGGTCTGGAGCAAGATCTTTCAGCTCCTTAACTCTCAGTTTCCCCATCTATGAAATGGGTATGAAAGCCTGTGTTCGATCATGGGGTTGCTGTGGAGGACATGGCAATATTCCTTCCAGAACATGCTTCAGGGCCTGCCTTGGTGCTTGAACCGCAAGGACAGTCGGCCCACAGGGGTGGTCTCCCCGGCAGAAAGGCCTGGAGCAAAGGCACTCATCTGTGTCTGACCCCCCGGGGAGGACCCAGGCCCGCCAGTGTGAAAGCGGGACCAGAGGCAGAATTTCCCTCTGCTTCCAAAAGTTTGTGGGGAAAAAAAAAAGATAAGATTATTTCAACACAAGTGAACCCTTGGAATCTGGGCATTGTTTTTCACAATATGCATTTTTCCATGACCTTTGTTGAAGACCCCTTGTCATTTGTTTAAGGTATAAGAAATAACGAGGGGCTAGTACTGTGGTGCAGTGGGTTAATGCCCCGGCCTGAAGCGGCGGCATCCCATATGGGCACCGGTTCGTGTCCCAGCTGCTCCTTTCTGAGCCAGCTCTCTGCTATGGCCTGGGAAGGCAGTAGAAGATGGTCCAAGTCCTTGGACCCCTGCACCCATGTGGGAGACTGGAAGAAGCTCCTGGCTCCTGACTTCAGATCGGCACAGCTCCGGCCATTGCAGGCATCTGGGGAGTGAACCCGTGGATGGAAGACCTCTCTCTCTGTTTCTATCTCTCTCTGTAAGTGTCTGTCAAATAAATAAAATAAATCTTTTTTTTTTTTTTAAAGAATCTGCCAGTACCAGGGTAGGGTGGAGGATAATTGCCACATTTTTAAAATGCAGTATGGTTTGCTAATTGTATAAACTCAAAATGCGCTTTAAATTCTTATGGATTTTCAGAGGGGGCTATTTTAAACAAAAAAAAAAAATAAGAATTCCATCAAATGATACAAACTAGAGAGTATAAAAGCAAAGGGAAGAAGCAGTTGCTGAAGTCCTGTTAGTTAGGTGAGCCACACCAGAAGTTGTTAGCTAATCCTCAAAGACAAAACTCAGTGCCAGTGGTCCTCCGTCTGGCATCCAAGCTCCACCTCGCGTGGCGCTGACCAGCAGAGTGTGCTGACTTTCTGGCCGCTGTCATTGAACTCGAGTCCCCATGGGTCAGTGTGGGAAGCTGGGGAGGGCAATGGAAGCAGGCTTCAGAAACTTCTGGAATGATCTAAGCCAAGGAAGGAGAGATTGTGTCAACCAATCCACTCTTCTTCCAAGACAAGGTAGGGAGGTTAGAAAGAAAAACAAAACAAAAAAAAGGAACCCTGACAGCAATCGCAAATCCATGACAACTTCACGAAGAAAACTGCAGGTAGTAGATGGAGACTTCTCCGAAGAGAATAGCGGTCTCTGGCCATCCAGGTGATGGGGCCACTAGAAGCCCGTGACATTGCTGCAAGCTTCTTTAAGGTATTCTAGGAATTCCAGCAGTAATTGCTCCCTGGCATCTCCGGTTGTCCCCTGCAGACCCACCTGTAGCCTTTTCCCTAGTTGCTCTGTCCCCAGGATGCTATCAATGGACAGGGAGTATACTATAGATAGAGACCTCCACCCCATCTCTCCTGTGCTCTGGTGGATCTCCTGGGAGCACCGGAGGATTCTAAAGGCAGGGAAGAGAAGGCGGCTGGGGAGTTCTTTCCCCAGCTTCCTCTCTGGCTCTAGGAGTCCTGATGACCACTCTTTTCCCTTGTGCCATCTGGCCTGCCTGGGGATACCTCTGTGGGTAACTACGCGTGTCCCTACACCCTGCTCGCACTTCGTAAATAGTCCTTTTATGACACTCTCACTAGTCACACAACTTGAGTCTGTCGTTTGCTCCCAGGTCCAAAGCTCACTGATATTTAAACACCAGGGAACTTTCTAACCCCTGCAAGCACTGTGCCTTGAGTCCCCCAAAGAATTGCATGAAATGGGTCTTATTAATCCACTTCGCAAGCGATAAATCTCGAAGTTCCAGAAACTGGGATCGCACAGCCAGGAACGGAGCCCCAGCTATTTGAACATAAATTCCGGTTTTAACCGCCATGCCACGCTGCTGCTGTGATGATCACCAAACCGCACAGGTTCCGCTAGATTCCACGGATCAGTGGGTGATTTTGAGAGACGTGTCCCCGTCCCAGTACCAAATACAGTGATGCACACAGATCAGAATCTGTTTTACACACTGTGCAAAAATCAGCATTGGTGCTGACAACTTTCACCTGTGCCTACTCCGAACAGCTTTTCCTCGTCCTTTTCTGAGAAGCTAAAAAAAAAAAAAAAAAAAAAGTTTTGCATCTGTGAGGTCTACGAGCAGTAGAGTAGGAGTGGGAGGGCGGGAGCAGGAGCAAGAGGCAAAGATGAAAAAGATCTAGACAGGCAGGTCAAGCTTAAATATCAAATCACTCGCAGCCGCACTCTGGTCCTCACAGGCGGGCGGCAGATGCGCGCATTGTGAGGGCTGACCTTTGAAATGGAGAGCGAGCTTCTGCAGGAGGGAGCTCAGCTCTGTCCTGCCGGGTGAGACGCTGTGTGCATTGGAGAATGAAATTTTTCTCTGCCGAATCAGAGCTGCCAGAGACACTTCATCTTTCACCTGGTGTTTCCAGAAACTGCGTCACCGTTCAGCGCCATCGCGGGGTGTGGTGGCCTCCCATTTCTTTTTCAAAGCCTTCTCGAATAGCTTGCACACACAGATGACCTCTGGGCTCCAGCCAGCCAGTCCTTATATCCACCCCCCCCCCCCCATCTCCTCTGCTTTGCTGGGATCTGGGTTAGAAGAGTATGGCCTTGACGATGAATTTCAGCGAGACCCCTTGTCTGGACCCATCTCTGGATCTCCTAAGCAAAGAGGAACTTATCGAAGGGAAGGGCTGACAAGGCATCAGAGACCAGGCTGGAGATGGGCAGGAACCCAGGGCGTCTCCCTGTGACAGAGAGGGGCGGGGAGTGAGCTGTGTCTGGGCCCTGGGACCGCCTGCTCCGGATGCTGCTGACTCCACCAGGAAACGCAACCCAACCAGTCCCTCCTCGGTCTTGCCCCAGACTCACCGCGTGTAGAGAGCTCCTGGGTGACCCAGCTGAAGCCTATCCTCTCGCTTGCTCTCCCTCTCTCTCCTACCTCTCCCCCTCCTCCTCCACCAGCTGGAGTGGAGAGAGAGGGAGAAGCTGGGGCTCCCCAGGGACCAAGAAATGCCCACTGCGGCTTAACCCGCTCTGCCACAGCAGCTGGCCCCTAAATGTTCTTTAAAAAATGAAGTTGCCGGCGCCGCGGCTCACTAGGCTAATCCTCCACCTTGCGGCACCGGCACACCAGGTTCTAGTCCCGGTCGGGGCGCCAGATTCTGTCTCGGTTGCCCCTCTTCCAGGCCAGCTCTCTGCTGTGGCCCGGGAGTGCAGTGGAGGATGGCCCAAGTGCTTGGGCCCTGCACCCCATGGGAGACCAGGAGAAGCACCTGGCTCCTGCCATCGGAACAGCGTGGTGCACCGGCCACAGCGGCCATTGGAGGGTGAACCAATGGCAAAAAGGAAGACCTTTCTCTCTCTCTCTCTCTCTCTCTCTCTCTCACTGTCCATTCTGCCTGTCAAAAAAAAAAAAAAATGTCAACAGGCTGGCAGCCTCGAGATTTCTTGCTCCATTTCTAATTGGTTTCTGAGGCGCCTACTTTCTTTTTCTCGACGTTTTCAACATCTCTGCATTTCTACAATCTGAGGTCCCTTGCTGGAGAGCTGCAGCGCCCTCCACGCTCTTTCCCTGCTCCTACTTTGCTGTGCACCCCACCCCTTCCCCAGCAGTTGTCATTAGATTCTGGGGTAACTGACAGGCTCAAAATCAAAGGGTGGGAAGTGTGGAGGTTAGGGACCCAGGGTCGGCAAGGAAGTCCTCAAAATCACAGAGAGCAGCCTCCTTCATGCTCATGGTCCACTGTGTGGCTTCTGTTCCAAGCGGACTTCACAGTTCAGAATGACTGCTAGCGCTCCATCCGTTACATCAGCATTACAGGCAGCAGGAATGAGAAAATAGGTTGACGAAGATCACAGCACCTCCTTTAAAAGATACTTCCTAGAATTGTACACAAACGTTTACTTTGCACTGTTCATCACCTGGCCACATTTCCACACCCCGTGGCAAAGGAGGCTGGGAAATTTGATCTCATTCCAGTGAACGTCAGGGTTATTGTTTCTTTATTTTTATGTATTTTTCATTTTATTTAAAAGGCAAAGAGACAGAGAGAAAGACCTTCCATCTGTTGGTTCACTCCCCCAAATGCCCACAGCAGCCAGAGCTGGGCCAGGCTGAAGTCAGGCGCCTGGAACTCGAGCAAGGTGTCCCGTATGGGTGACAGTGTCCCAGGTACTTGAGCTATCATCTGCCGCCTTGCAAAATGTGCACCAGCACGGAGCAGGACTGAAGGCAGAGGAGCCAGGACTCGAACCAGGTGCTCTGACACGGAATGTGGGTGTCCCAGGTGGCGACTCTACTGCCGCAGCACACACCCGCCCCAGGGCTTCTATTTCCAAGGAGGAGGAATGGAGCAGAGACTCGGCCCCACGAGTTGTGTCCGCGGCTCCTCTCACGGACGAAGGCACCCAGTCTCAGTGCGCGGTGGCCAGCTGTCGGTGTTTCAAGCAGGAGAGTGTCATGGTCGAATTTGTGGCTTGGAAAGTTCACCTTGGCTGCTCTGTGGACTAGCATCCAGCAGCGGGCGCAAGCACAGGGCAGGGAGAGCCATGCTGACACTCCCCCAAGAGGGGAGATGGCAGCTGGGCAGAGAGGTGGGGCGGGATGGGGACATGGCCAGGCCCGCACCGTCCTGCCAGTAGAGAGCTAGTAGGACTTGCTGACAGACTGGATATGAGTGTGGCAACGTGACGGGGTGGGCAGGGAGACCCAGGGATGGTGGACAGGGAGGCCATGCTGTTCACTGAGGGGCCCCCTGGGAGGGAGGCAGAGCCACTTGCGTTGGGTAGGCAGTTGGTAGGTAAACCTGGTGAGTGGGGGCAAGGTGACACTGGAGGGCTACGGTTTGTGGAGCACCTGGATGGTGTTGGAAGCCCTGGAACTAGGTGAGACCACCAATGGACGGGGCAGGTGAGAGAAGAGGAGGAGAGGGAGGGGAGGCAGAGGGGAGAGGAGAGGAGAGGAGCTGAGGACAAACCCTTGATGCATTCCAGGCTGTTCCAACTCTGGGGCTGAGAGCGTGGATCCCTGGAGCCCTCAGTCCCCTGATCTGTAAAATGGGAACACGAAAAGCGTGCGGGATCTTGTGCGATGCTGTGGAAGAGGGAGCTGGTGGGTGTTTCTGCACCCAGAGGAAAGCACTTTGCAACAAGCGATCATCTTCAGCCAACCGGAATGTTTTATAACCATCTGTTACTTTTAAAGTGGAGCTTTCCCTATCAGTTTATGCGTTTAGGCACAGCCCATGAAACACTGTATCCAAGTAAAAATTGTTATTAAATGTGTTCATAAAATCCCCTTCATAGTTCTGTTGTTTTATGTAACAAATAACAACCCCAAACACCCTAGGGAAAAGCAACTGGAGGATAAACATCTCAGAGCAGAGGAAAAATGTCTGTTCTGTTCACCACCAAGCTCTGTATGTTTTCCCTGCCTATCATGACACAGACAGCAAAGATGGAAAGGGGGGAGGCCGGTGCCACGGCTCACTAGACTAATCCTCCACCTGCGGCGCCAGCACCCCAGGTTCTAGTCCCGGTTGGGGCACCGGTTCTGTCTTGGTTGCTCCTCTTCCAGGCCAGCTCTCTGCTGTGGCCCAGGAGTGCAGTGGAGGATGGCCCAAGTGCTTGGGCCCTGCACTCGCATGGGAGACCAGGAGGAAGCCTCTGGCTCCTGGCTTCGGATCGGCGCAGCACAGCCATTTGGGAAGAGAACCAACAGAAGGAAGACCTTTCCCTCTGTCACTCTCTCACTGTCTGACTCTGCCTGTCAAAAAAAAAAAAAAAGATGGAAAGAGGGGAACATCGCTCAGGCACCTGCCAAGTATACAGTCTCTGAGTTTTCCAGCCCTCGCAAGAGGTGGACATTAGCAGGTGTGTGTCACGGAAACCAAAGCTCTGAGGGCTTGAGTGACTTGGCCATGGAGGGAGTGGCGGAGCTGGTTTGCAGACCGGGTCCACTTGGCCTTGAAGCCCCGCCCTCACTGGCACATTCGTAATTGGCCGCTTCTCTGCTGGATTCACTCCCTGCTGTTGCCTGCAGCAAGGGCGTCACCATTGTACACTGCCTGGCGTCCACTTTGACTGTGAACTGGACTTTCCCACCCCAGAAGCAGGGCTTAGGCGCCCCGACACAGTTTCAGGTTCTGCAACTCCCCCCTTCCCCAGTTCCTCTATGGGGTCAGTGTGGCCGCCTGCCTCGCACTGTTGCTCCCTGGCGACCACTTCCCCACCAGGCAGCTGAGCTGGCTTCGCTGACCCCACATCTCACAGCGACCCTGCAAATGTGTCCCAGAGACCCTCTGAGCTATGCAAGACCTCCTAAAACTCATAGGAAGTCTGTGGGGATGAAGCCATTGGCCCATGAGTCCCCTTTCTCTCTGCCTGTGCTACCTGGCCTCTATGTAACTCCAAGTACCTCAAACTCCAAAACAGCCCTGGGGTCTCTAGGCCCTCAAACCTCCCCACTGCCCTGTGTGAACTCTGTGAGGGCAAGGAATGAGTCTGTTCTTGGTGCCTTCATCAGCAGCCATTGAAAGGCAGGCAGCAGGTGCACAGGGCATGCTGGTGGAAGGTGTGCATGAATGAGTGAGTGGAAGGCATGGTGCCTCTCAGCCTGAGATGCTCTGAGAGCAGATGGAACCCAGTTGCTGGGACCCCCAGGGCCAGCAGGCAGAGGAGGAACGTGGTGGGGGAGTGGGGAACCGGAGCTGGGGTCACAGCTGCGTCTCTTTTTCTGGGCAACTGTTTTGTGGATCCATTACGCTCTGCAGCCCTACATTCACATGCTGCAGTCCAAACCCTGGAAACTGGAGACAGGGCCGTGGTAATGCACGAGGTCTGCATCCAGTGAGGCTGGCGTCCTTGTTAAGAAAGGGACAGGTGGTAGAGGGAGGCTACTGGGCAGAGCCAGGGAGAACACAGCATCCGCCGCCAGGGAGCCGGACGGGAACAGAGCCTTCCTCATGGGCTCGGAAGGAGCCGCTGCTGCTATGAGCTGCATCTGGGATGCCGGCCCCCGGAACTGTCGGAGAACACATTTCACCTGCTCCAGACCCTGGGCTGGGTGCTCTGTGACAGCAACACAGGCACACGAATGCACACAGAGCCACCACCACCACAGAGTTCATTTTTTTAAAAGCTCCTTGTGAAACAACCAAGCCATAACAGGGGCCTGCATTGTGGCACAGTGTATTAAGCTGCCAACCACGGCACTAGGGATCTATGAGCACTGGTTCGAGTCCCGGCTGCTCCACTTCGGATCCAGCTTCCTGCTTAAGAGCTTGGGAAAGCAGAGGAAAATGGCCCAAGTCCTTGGGCCCCTGCACTGATGTGGGAGGCCCAGAAGAGGCTCCTGGCTCCTGGCTTTGGCCTGGTTCAACCCTGGCTGTTGTGGCCATTTGAGAGTGAACCAGCAGAGGGAAGAGGGAAGAGTTCCCAATCGTGCTCTCTCTCTCTTACCCCCCCCCATCTCCCCCTCTCTCTCTGTTACTCTGACTTTCAAATAAATAAATCTTAAAAAGAAGCAATAGCACTCAATGATTAAATCAACTAAATTGCATTTATAGTCCTCATTCCTGCCCTGCCCCTTCCACTATGACATTAGAATAAAAGATTCTCATTTAAAGCAAGTAAAAGCCTCAAATTTTCTATTTTAAAGTTTATTTATTTGTTTATTTAGTTAAAAGGCAGAGTTACAGAGGGAGAGAGATCTTCCATCAGCTGGTTCATTCCCCAAATGACCTCAATAGCCAGGGCTGGACCAGGCCTAAGCCAGCAGCCTGGAACTCTATCTGGGTCCCCTACATGGGTGGCAGGGTTCAAACCAAGCCCTTGGGCCGTCTTCCACTGCTGTCTCAGGCACATTAGCAGGGAGCTGGATGGGAAGTGGAGCGGCTGGGACTTGAAGCTGCCTTCAGACATGGGATGCCAGCGTCACAGGTGGCAGCTTAACTCCCGAGCCTCACCGCCACCCCCGAAGCTTTCTCTTCTCCCGCTTCCTCCCTAAGTGGTTGGCTCAGGGAAGTCACCCCGTGCAGTGCAGTTTTCTTAGGCTTTCCTTGGAAACAGCCCTGCTGGGGACGTGGGGGTGGGGCAGAGGCGAGAGATGAGAGGAGCTGCTCGGAACCCACTTGCTTATGGGAACCCCGAGACACTACCAGCTGCACTTGCTGGGACCGAGGAGGGCTTCCTGGGATCTAGAACTTTCCATTGTAGAACTTGGGAAATCCAGCATGGACCGAATGATCGGTCTCCCCCCCGCCCCAGGCTTTCGCAGATGGTGTGGCAGGCTCCCAGGAGAGCCTGATGGGCCAGACGGCCTATGGGTGCTGGGCCCCTGAGCGCTGCTTCAGAGCTGTTCAGGCTATATAACCTCTCACAGCCCCAGCTTCCTTCCCTGTAGGGAGGGACTAATAAGAGTAAGGCCTGCAGGGGTGTGGAGAGGCTCGGCATGGCCTCTCCCCTGCACTGCCAGCACCCGCAGGCAGAGCCCAGTGTCATTGCGGGGTGCACCAGGGCCTTTCCAGTCACCATGGCTGCTTAGACGGTCCTAACTCTCAGGCCCCTGCCTGCAACTTTCTGCCAACTCGGTTTGGAATCAGCAGGTCAGCGTTCAGTACTGGCTGGGGAAGGCATTCACTGCTTTGTCCCTGGGCTAGAGTGGCAAAATAGAACAGCTCCCCCGTCCTGGCCGGTCACTGTCCCACTTCCTGCCCTCACTCCCGCCTCCTGAAACTGCCCCCGGTGCCACCAGCCCTCGCCCCAGGGCTGTGCTTTCAGGAAACTCAAGAAAAACACAGCCAGGGTTAGCGAATGTCAACCAGACGCTTCAAGTGTGCCCATGCTAGAATGTTCTATCTGGAGTCTAGAGACCACGGGTGCTGAGAGACCTTTTGAGCTGTGACATCTCAGGACCCTGGCTGTTCCCCAGGGGGTCCATAGACTTTTGTTTGGAGAAGCTGAAATTTGTTCAAAGCAGGAAATATTTCATAAGGTTGCACTGGAGTGGCCACGCTCCAACAAAACAAAGTTGTGGGTGTCTAAAATCATAACCCTGGCATTATGGCACAGAGGGATAAGCCAGCATCCCATACAGGTGCCAGTTCGAGTCCCGGCTGCTCCAGGTCTGATCCAACTCCCAGCTATGCTCCTGGGAAGCAGCAGAAAATGGCCTAGGTGCTTGGGCCTTTGCCACCCACATGGGAGACCCAAAAGGAGCTCCGGCTCCTGGCTTCAGCCTGGCCCAGCCCTGGCTGTTGAGGTCATTTGGGGAATGAGCCAGCAGATGGAAGATCTCTCTGTGCCTTTCAAATAAATAAAAAAATAAATCTTAAAATCAAATCATAACTCCCACCCTCCATCGGCTTTTATGGCCTCTGGGCAAGGGGGAGGGGAAGACAGAAAAGATGGACAATGCACAGCACCAGCACAAGGGTGCCATACTGCAGGTCTCAAAGGGTCACTATCGCACCTCCCCCAAGCTCATTTAACAGCTACAGGCAAGTGACCTTGCAACAGAAATGATTCCGCGATTTGCACAGAGACAAGCCTTGTGGCATTAACAAAAGACCGCAGCAGGCAGTGAGCTGGAACAGCCCGCAGGTGTTCAGGAACATTCCTGCGGTTGCCCTGGAATCAGAGTCCAGCCGGTTCTAAAGAAGGGACAGTGGTGCTGAGCCATACCGCAGCCGCTTGGGCATGAGCCACTTACAGTGAGCATGCTCGCCTGGCACGCCTTCCAAGACTGAATCAAGAGTGTTTCAAGTTCAAGTGCGCTGGGCTCGCATCAGATGTGATTGAAGGGGAGCTACTCCTGGTGTCTCTAAGCAGCAGGTGAAGAGCCAGCTCCAGGTGCCAGGGGGCCCATCGACAGAGGGGCGCTCACCACGGGGTGCCCCCTTCTTCAAGGTGCACTGAGAGAGAAAGGGGGAAAATCAGAACGAGCTAGGGCATTGGATCCCTAACAAAGCACTTTTCAGGGAGGGCATTCAACCCATGGTTAAGACGCTGGTGAGGATGCTGGCATCCCACTTCGGAGTGCTGGGTTCAATGCCCGCCTCCTGCTCTTGGCTCCAGCTTCCTGCTAATGCAGACCCTGGCAGGCACTGGTGATGGCTCAAGTCATTGGGTTCCTGCCACTGACCTGGGAGACTTGGACTGAGGTCCCAGCTCCCAGGTCCAGTTCGGCTCAGTCCTTGGCATCGTAGGCATCTGGAGAGCAAACCAGTGGATGGAGGCATTCTCTCTCTCCCTCCCTCCCTCACCCCTGTCGAGGTGAATCCCCTTGGGCTCTGGTCTCAGCCAGGCTACAGTGCACCCCAAGGCGCAGCATCTCTCATCAGCTCAAGGGCGACGCTGCCGGTTTACAGACCTCACTCCCAGCAGCAAAGCTTCCAGGACAAGCAGACAATTGCAGCAGAACCCCCCTCCCCCACAGCCATCAGCACCCTGTCTCCATCCCCACCCACAGTCAGAAGGGCTGGCTGGGAGAGCGAGGGGAGTCGTGAGCTTTGGGGGCCATGAGTGAGTGGAGCAGGAGCCTCCTTCCCCAAAGCCCAGCCCACCACGGGGAGTGAGGTGGAGCAAGGGACAATTCAGGGGCTGGCGATGGCCTGTTTGGCTCAAAGCTGTCAAGCTCCAGCCCAGAAGTTTCTGGATGTGGAGAACGGAGCAGGAGGTGGCAGAGGTGGTCTGTGGCATGCAGGGGGCGGGGTGGGGTGGCCAGCAGATCCCCCATGTACTCAACAAGGCCTGCTGTTTTCCCACGGCAGGTGAGACTGAAAACCTGTGATGGGGCAGAAGCTTATTTCAGTCTCTGGATAGAGATTGAGGAAGACAGAAGGAGAGGGAGAGGGAGAGGGAGGGGGAGGGGAGGGGTGGGGGAGGAGGAGAGGGGAGGGGGAGGAGGAGAGGGGAGGGGGAGGAGGAGAGGGGAGGGGGAGAGGGAGACCAGAACTAGAATCAGAGACCAGAGCTGTTTTCTCCAGATACTTCTCTGATTTCTGTACTGAAAGATGTTGTAATTAAATAAACACATTCTTGGGGATCATTTCCACAGTAGACTGTCAACACCCAGCCCCTGTTAGCCAGACAGGCAGGGCGTGTGTAACCCTGGAAACGCCTCCAGAGAGCAATGTATCCAATTCCTTCCATATCCCCCAGGACTGGGCTTGAAAGCAAACTTCAGAGGGGATCAGACTCTGCCCCGCCCCCACCCAGCAAAGGCCTCGTCCCAGGGAAGCCGCTGGCGGGGTCTCAGCCTGTCTGCGCCCCCCGTGCGAGCTTGAGCCTTTCCCAATTCTGCAAGTGCGGTGACCACAGGTTCCGGAGCCCCTCCAGCCTCGGCAGCGCACCTCCCCACGTGGCGCGGAGGGTCCCTGGCTGACCTGTCTCTCCATCACTTAAGCTTCATTGCTTCCCTGCCCTTGAACGTGAGCCAGACCTAGCGACTCACTTATAGAATGTGGCAGGTACAGCGGTCATCTGGGGGTTCCCGGCTAGGTTAGAGAATGTGAGCCGAAGCCCTCCTGAGACACTGGCCCTCGGGACTAGCCGCCGTGCTGCCAAGGCGCCAGGCATGCCAGGGCTGTGTGAGCTGACGGCCAGCACCTGCTACCGGCGCTCAGCCTGGGAGTCGTGCCTGAGTTGTTTCACGGCTGCCAAGTTTGGGGTGCCTTGTCACCCCGCCCCGGACAACTGCAGCAGCTAATCATCGACTTTGGAAAGCCCAGTAGGGCTAACCCTGCTGCAGAGCCCCTTGACGTGGGCCATGCGGTTCAACCACAACTTCCTCTTCTCTCGCCCCTGCACTCCGCTTTGGGTCATCTGCGTGGCAGCCCTGTTGGGAGGAGCCCAGCCACCCTCACCCTCGTGGGCATGTATCAGCTGCGGGACTCCGGCACGCCCTTCCTAGGCACAGGGTGGGGGTGGGGGCTCCAGGATACCCCACCTCCTCCTGCCCCTTTGCCCACAGCCAGAAGCTCCTGGTTGGAGCTTGGCAGTCACTGGCCCGTGAGCGATCCATATCCCCAATCTTAAAACAGGTGGGCTGGGCTACGGGGGCAGACAGGTTGCTGGCCCACCCGCACAGTGGTCTTGCCTTCTCTCTCCCAGGCTTCTTTTCTGCCCACAAAAGGAGTGGGGAGTGGGAAGGGGTGACTGCGGGGCTTCGGCCGAATTGTCACCACCATACGCCATAGGGAAGTGCTTGGTCCCAGAGGCTGCCATTCTCAGAATTCTGGATCCTGGGCATTGCACAACTCCAGGGTGGGATCTGCAAACTTGGACTTGATGGATGCTAAGAGTTTGAGACAGATGGTAAACATTTCAGGCTTGGCAGGCCACCCACGCTGTCTGTCTCTCAGCTACACAAGAGTGCTGTTGTGGTGAGAGAGTACTCACAGATGATACAGACACGAATGGGTGAAGCTGTGTTTCAATAAAACTTTATTCGTGCTGAGCTCCTAAGCTGTGGCTCCGCTTATCCGGGTCCACCCTCTGGGTCCCTGTGAGAAGCCAATGCCATCCTGGAGGGGTGTTTTCAAGAAGGCAGTAGAGGGGCCGGTACTGTGGCACAGCGGGTTAAGCTGCCACCTGCAGCACTGGCATCCTATACGGGTGCTGATTCAAGTACCAGCTGCTCCACTTCCGATCCAGCTCCCTGCTAATGGCCGTGGAAAAAACAGAAGGTGGTTCAAGTCCCAGGGCCCCTGCCATCCACATGGGAGACTCAGAGGAACTCCTGGCTCCTGGTTTCCACCTGGCCTAGCCCTACTTGCATCCCATATGGGCTCTGGTTTGAGTTCCAGCTGCTCCACTTCCAATCCAGCTCCCTGCTGATGGCCTGTGAAAAGCAGTAGAAGATGGCCCAAGTGCTTGGGCCCCTGCACTCGCATGGGAGACCTGGAAGAAGCTCCTCACTCATGGCCTGGCCCAGCCCTGGCTATTGTGGCCATTTGGGAAGTGAACCAATGGATGGAAGACCTCTCTCTCCCTCTCTCTGTTTCTTCCTCTGTAACTCAACCTTTT
The DNA here is from genome assembly GCF_033115175.1 of Lepus europaeus. Lineage (NCBI taxonomy): Eukaryota > Metazoa > Chordata > Mammalia > Lagomorpha > Leporidae > Lepus > Lepus europaeus. The sequence goes on from NC_084835.1 coordinate 46,534,063, forward strand.
AAATAAATAAAATCTTTAAAATAAATACATTTTTAATTTCAAAGAAAAAAGAGAAAGCAGCAAAATCCTCTGTGATAAGCCTGAACCATTCCTTTGTCCTTGGGGAAATTTTGGGGTTCTCTATTGTTTCAGTCATGGAGAAAGAATGATTGGAGCACCTGCTATCTACCAAGTGCTGTGTCCAGTGCTGAGATTATAATAAACAAGGCAGACACAGGTGTGGTCTTCATGGAACTTGCAGAATTGTGGGGAGGACAGCCTTTGAATAAGCAACTCCAAATGCAATGAGTTTTACAAAAGGGGGTGCATGGGAGCTAGCTCCCCAAGAGATCTGGGAGCATCTGAGGAGGGAGCCTAGGTCTACAGGAGGAGAGGAAGGTAGCCAGGCAGAGTGCACGCGTATTGCAGGCAGAGTGCAACAGCATGTGCAAAGGGAGCAGACAACTGCTACGGCTGGATGGAGATGGCCCCGCTCCCCGACCCCAGGTGTATGTCCTGGAAGTCCTGTCCTCAAGGTGGCGCTGTCGAGGTGGTGGAAGTTTGAAGAGGCGGGGTCTAGCGCAAGGTCATTAGGTCACAGGAGTTCCCTCCTGGGTTAACACAGTCTCTTGGGCGTGCCCCTTCTCGCCCTGGGTGCACAGGGCAGGGCGCCCACAGCGCTGGCCCCGCTGCTCCGTGTCTACGCCCCTGAGGACTTCCCGAGGGCCGCCCTCTCAAGCCTCATCTCCCTCTCACAGACCGCAGGCCCCTGCCCTGACTTCCGGCGTCGGCCATCTTGGCTGACCTGCCCGCTGCGGCTTCCGGTCCAGCGCCTCGTGTTTTCTCTCTCACTTCTCTATTTCGAGCCTCCCACCGCCCTTAAGATTTGCCTATTTTCTCCTGAACCAACTGTTTGTAACGTAAATTTGTTCTTCGAGGTAGCGGCTTGGCTTTCTGATGTGACTCCTGAGTGTGCCTTTTTTCACGCTGGCTTTGGCCTTGACCTGCCCGACGGGTCGGGAGCGCCGGCATCACCAGCATCCTCATCGTCCTCGCCGGCATGGACTGAGTGGAGTGGTTTGGCCCGGACAAGGGGCTGAGCTGGACAAGCCGGGAGCGACTGGGTGGCAATGGCCCCGTGCTCTCTGGACCACGGCATGGTCTGAGCCCTGGTGAGGGTGCCTTGCCCACTTGTTCACACCTTGGGATGGGCTGCATCTGTCCCTGCTTATGTGACACACTCGGTGGCACTCGAGGAATCCTGAGTCCTGAACTCGCTTCTGGGGGAAACGCTGTTGCTGACATGGCGGCATCTTGTGGATAAGCCCAGCCAACAGGTGCTTCCTGAGCCGGTTGCCTCGGGCCAGCCCCTGGGCTCAGGGGAAGAACAGGATTCCTGAAGTTGGATCCCTCCTGCCTCTGGCTTTTACCGGAAATGAATGTTGGGCAAGGTACTTTAGCCCGAGCCTCAACTTCCTTACCTGTAAAATGGGACCAATAATTGTCTCTTACATCAAGGTGAGATAGGAATAAAGCATTCACATATGGCCCTTAGCATCATGTCTGAGCCACAGTACGTGCTGAATACGCATTGCTGCCCATGCCATCCCGATGCAATACAATCCTTATTTTAGGATTGATAATTTTAGGTTGATAATACAGCCTTTGCCTACTGTCTCACAGGGCCATGGCTGATTCTGGGGAAAGTTCTGGAAACCTTTCCTTCTCTCTCCTTTTCTCTTTCTCGCCACCTTCTTCCTTCCTTCTCGTACTCCCTCCTAATCCCCCAGCACATTTCAGTTGCTCAGGAAATCTCTCTGGAAGGGCTCCTGACAACACAGAGGCGTGGCCCCCACACCAGGAGATGCTGCCACAGTAGGGCTGGCCAGGGAGCTCTGGGACCCGTCCTGGCACCACACACCCTTGGGGAGTTCTGTGGTGGGTGACACGAGGGTGGGGTGTGAGCCTAGCCAAGGCCCGTCAGCACACTGGAAGCCTTCGAGGGTCTAGGGGCAGGCCAGACACAGGATGACGGGAGTCTCCAGGCCTCAGACGCATCAGCTCTAAATCGCTGCAATTAGCCTCATGCCCAGAAGGAGAAAGAGAGGAGGCTGGGGACATGAGCTTGCCTGAGGTTGCACAGTGACAGAGAAGGAAGGGGTCAAGGATGGAGCTCTTCGCTCTCCCACTACTGTCCTTGCACTAATCCTCTCCCAGCCTTGGGCCGCATTGCCCAGAAGGGGAGGCCGGGGCCATGCCACCTCTCAGAGCCTGCAGAGGGCTGCCAGGATTCCAAGACCTCGCTCCTGAGCTGAGACTGCATCCTGTACCACTCAGTGCATTTCTGTGAAGATGGAAGGGAGAGGAGGAGGAAGGGAGGGAGATCGGGGCTTAGAATAAGCTTCAGGAAAGAGCAGCAAGGGTGTGCGCCGCTCAGCAGTGTCTTCCCCCTCTCTCGCCAGCAGGCTCTGGTTTGGGCTCAGATGGGGAAGACGGGAGGGGCCGGGCAGGGAGCAGAGCAGAGCAGTGATAACTCCTGGGCACTGTAGCCAGGTTCCCTGGGGCTCTAGAGATGAGGTCACCGGAGAGCTGCTCCTTTTCCCTCTCATGACAAGCACGCCTACTGGTTCCTGCTCCCTAGGAATCAGGGCGGGGGTGGGTAGGAACAGCAAACAGAGGCACTGACGCTGATGGTGGCTGCAGCCAGTGGCACTCTTCTTCCATTGTTCAGACGGTACCCTGTGGTCACCATGGCAACCGGCTGGGGGAGCCCTTGCTGAAGAAGATGTGGCTGGGGCTGAGAGATGGCCACGTTGCACCGCCTTGCCTGATGGGTTTCACCCCTTACTATAGGCTTCCTTGGGTCTGATGCCACGTCTAACAGATGGGCAAGACTTGAGGGAGTTCCCCAGTTCTTCTGATGGCGGTGGTGATGGTGATGAAGATGGCGATGGTGGTGGTGGTGATGAAGATGGTGATGATGGTGATGATGCTGATGAAGCTGGCGATGATGATGGTGGTGATGGTGATGATGTTGATGAAGCTGGCGATGATGATGGCGGTGGTAGAGATGACACTGTTATTACTAAAGAATAAGCCGTATGACTTTGTAACAAGAGCACCAGACACACCTGGCCACAAATCTGTAAGTGAAACAAGGCGTCTCCTCTTTGGGTCCCAGCTTCCTCTCCTGTGCCTGGCTGTGGCCATATCTGCATGACTGAATGTGGAGCACAGGATTTGGGGGAAGGTAGCTTATTTGAAAGGTGAATCCACCTGTTTTGTGTCCCTACAATGAGATACCAGAGGCAGGCTAATTTCTAAAGAGGCTATGCTACAGCACGGGCCACGTACCTTCGAGTTCTTCACAAATGCTTGGAATTTCAGAGTTCACGCATGAATGCCAAGGTCTTAAAGGATGTAAAATAATCACCCCGCCCCCCTCTCCTGCCACCAGCCCCAGTTTGAAATCCTGGGTAACCCCAGCATGAGCCAATGGCAAGAGAACATTTGCTGGGGGCGGGCCAGGAGCACTGGCCAAGGTTTAGCCACGAAGGGTTCGTCATTGTTGGAAACGGGCCAGGCGGTCTCCTCAGAGAGAGCAGAAATCTGTGGCATTGCTGGCCATTAGCAAAGCCTTAACAAGCCCTGAAAACAAAAGAGAGTTGAGTAGGACACCCAGGCTCACGTGGGCAAAGTCAGCTCCGTCCACTCGGCACAGCTGCAAGTTCTGGTGTAGGGCCGGGCGCTTATCTTTGGGAAAAGCTTTTTTTGAGGTCTCATGCCCAGCAGACACAGCAAGGAAACCAAAAATAGCAAAGGACTTTGGTCTTCTGGCCCACCTCTTCCTTCCAACTTCCGCCTTTGCTCAGGTAGCTGGGCCTTTCTGTAAGCAGTTCCCTGGTCAGGACACACTTTAGAATCCTGCAGGTTCCCCGGTCCCGCCCTCAGGTCTAGAAAAGGGACACAATACCCAGGGACCTGCAGTTCAATAACAACAACAACAGTGATAATAGTAACAATGAGAACCCAGGAGAGGTTGTCATCCCACAAGTCTTCCTGCTTGGCCACAGCTGCATGGGCTCACATCCGGTAGGGGACACACACACACACACACACACCTGGCTTTGGTCTCTGAGTCCTGAGGAGGCAGGACTGACCTCTGCAGAAGAAGCTTCTAGGGATTGGCACTGTAGCGTAGTGGGTTAAGCCGCCGACTGCATCCCATATGGGCACTGGTTTGAGTCCTGGCTGGTCCCCTTCAATCCAGCTCCCAGCTAATGGCCTGAGAAAGCAGCAGAAGATGGCCCAAGTGCTTGGGCTTCTGGACCACCCTGGGAGACCCAGAGAAAGCTCCTGGCTCCTGGCTTCTGCTTGGCCCAGCCTCGGCTGTCCTGGCCATTTGGGGAGTGAACCAACAGACAGAAGATTCTCTCTCTCTCTCTCTGCCTCTCTGTGAGTCTGCCTTTCAAGAACAAAAAATAAAATAAAAGTTTATTTTAAAAGGTGTACTTTTTTTTTTTTTTTGAAAGACAGAGTTCCAAAGAGAGAGGGAGAGACAGAGAGAGATCTTTATCAGCTGGTTGGTTTCCCAAATGGTTTCAATGGCCAGGGCTGGGCCAAGCTGAAGCCAGGAGACTGGAACTCCATCCAGGTCCCCCACGTGGGTGCAGGGGCCCAAGCACTTGGGTCATCTTTTGCTGCTTTCCCAGGAGCATTAGCAGTGAGCTGGATCGGAAGTGGAGCAGCTGGGACTTGAACCGGCGCCTATATGGGGTGCCGGCACCGCAGGCAGAGGCTTCACCAGCCGGCCCCAGGCAGGTGTCTGCACAAACTCCTCCCAGGGTCATCATTAATTCAGATGAGTCGGCGCCCCCGGGGGACCTAGGAGTGAAGGTCCATCTCCCAGGACAGGGTGTGTGGCACTCGGCAGGGACTGTATTCCTGTTAGCTGACAAGTGGGATTTCGGCCAGCCTGAGAGCACCGCCTGCAGTTCTGTGGGCTGCAGATGCGCCGTGCTGCTGGGGGTGTGGTCCCTGGACCAGCAGCAGCATCAGAGGAACTCGTTAGAAATGCAGATCCCTGGGTGCTACCCCAGACCTGCTGAAGCAGGGGCCCAGCCCCCTGTGCTCAGCCGGCTGTCAGCCTGCCTAGGAACCTAATACTGAATACAAGACACCCACGCTCTTCTGCAGAGTCAGGTCCTTGAGGGCCACCTGCGGCCCCAGGGGAATCCGAACCAGCAGTCAGCACCTGAATGAAAAACGGTTCCAGGCCCCCTGCATTAAACCCTGCAGAAGCCGGGTTCTGCCCCCAGAGCTGGCCACAAACCCCGTGTGCCCGCAGGAGCCCACAGCTCCTCGAAGCAGCAGCTCTGGCAGATGAAGCCCCGACCACGCCCTGGCCTTCCGTAGAAAATGGGCGGAAGCAGTCCCTCGGCTGGAAGGGCAGCGCCAGGGGTCTGCAGCCGCCGCCTCAGGGAGCTGTGCTTGTGTGCCTGCCCAGCTCTTCTGAGAGCGTCCGCTTGCTCCCGGGCCTTGCTGGGCCGCACACCTTATTTGTAAGGATGCTCGGGGGAGCCCAGCGCTTCTGGACAAGAGCTAGTCTCCCTTCACCTCCCTACACATTACAATTTGCAAGCGCCCAGGGCCTGCCTGTTTCCCTCCAATCAGCAAGCACTTTCCCATGGGCGCGGCCCCTTGGCAGAGCTCACCTTTAGCCAGGAGCGCGGGCACACATACACACACGCACACACACACACACACATACACATATGTCCGTCCAGTCTCCTCCTGAGCCGGGAAAGGAAACAGGCTGGGCAGCTGGTAGAGGAGCACAGTCTCTCCGTTGTTGGCCCAAACTTTCAGGGCGTTTGGCCCCTGGTGCGCCATTGCTGTTACCTTTGAGGGGCTTTGTTCATCTGTTTCCCCGGCAGCCATGCTAATAAAGAGTTGTCTGCACAACAATGGATGCTCAGTGCCGGCAGCCAATTTGTCTGGGGCACCATTTCTTAGGAATCCTCCAAGCCCATTAACCCCTGAACCTAGGAGATGGTATCTTCCCCTCCTGGGATGAATTACCTTCTTTATTTCCAGTCGTGTGTTTGCTCATTTAGCACCCCATTCAGAAAGACAGCCCGGGTTGGGCACGGTTTTCCAAAAAGGGAAGGAGGACCCGCTGTGCCCGCGGGGTGGCCAGTCACCCCCGGAGCGAGGGCTGGCACGCGCGCTGTGCCCGCCACCTCTCACTGCTGCTTTGTGGACTGCTCCTTAATCCTTGCCGCCACCCTGCGTCCTGGATGGCGCCCCGCATCCCACTTTGTTCCAGGAAGAACAGAGCGGGTCAAAGATTTGACCCAAAGTACTCGGCAAAGTGGTGAAGCTGGGATTTGAACCCAGTCCCTGCCGATGATAAGCCAGCTCCTCCCATCCGCCCCGTGGTGTGTCCTCACATGGACAGGGAGGGCGTCCAGGCTACAGGAAGGAAGACGTCACAGCCTCCTCCCTGGGAAAGAGGCCTGTCACCCAAAGTGAGTGCTCGTTTTAACCCATAGTGTGTCTTCCACTCTACCAGCTGCGATATCAGGTGGGGACAGAGAGAGAAAATGATGAGACCAGGTCTGCCTGCCAGGCTGGGGAGGTTCTTGCTGTCAGCAAAGAAGAGATAGAGTATAAATCCAAAGCCAGACCAAGTTTATTCAGAAGAATAAAGCTGGGGTGGTGCTCACGCCTAGCAGAGAGAAAGAGCCCCTTCTCTTACAGCCTAGCGGTTTATATGGTACAAAGTGGCAGGAAGGGGCTGGAGGGAGGGGTCTGAGCTAAAGCTAGGCGGCTGAGATAGAGGGAGAGAGCTTGGGCTCCTTCTAAAGGTCCTGCGAGATCACAGTGTGAGCTGGGAGGGGTCTGGGCTGAGGCTGAGGCTGGACTCTGGGGCCGAGCTGCTGAGCTGGGGTGGGGGGGGCTCATGAGGATGGCTGGACCCCTCAGAGAGTGCTGTGTCCGGCAGTCCAGGCGAGGGTGGAGCTGGTCAAAGCAGGGCAGGGAAGTGGGGGCCTGCTTGCTGTATGCAGGTGAGAGGTCAATATGGGGCTAAGGCTTTTTGGCATTGCTCCATCACTTGCTAGAAAAATCTTAGAAGGTAGAAGTGACTCATGGCCCCAGAGTAGGTCTAGCTGGGTTAGTCTGCACATAACAGGGTGAGCGTGTGGTGTTTCAGACCTGGTTGATCCCCTCCCGCCAGGGTTTATTCTTTAGCCCACGTTTCTACACGTTAGCATTTTGGAATCCCCAAGGACACTTAAACTAACCGTGGTGCCTAGGTTGCAATCCAAAAGACCAAAGAGCCTCTGAGGGTGACATCCAAGCATCAATGTTTTTCAAAACCCCCCAAGTTTCTCCAATGCACATTATTGTTGAGAGTGAAGGATCCAACACAGAGCAAACCCTAACAATTCCACATTGGGAATTCCTGTCTTTCTGTGCTCCCATCCTCAGGTCACCACATGGCCCAACATAGCTGCTGAAGCTCCAGCTCTTTGAATGATGGAAAGGACCAGAAGCAGTCTGTCTATTTCTATCTATCTATCTATCTATCCATCCATCTACCCACCCATCCATCCATCTCTCTATCATCCATATCTCTATCCATATCTCGATCATCTATCATCTCCCTCATCATCTGTATTATTATTCTATCATTTCATATCTATCTATCATCTATTTGTCACTTTGAAATGTCTCCCAACTCCTCAGCCCTCACCTTTCCGGCCTGGACAGCAGGGAGAGCTGCCTGACTGGCGGTCAGTTACCCGGCACACTCGGTCCTCACGTGGCATCCAGGGTGACTGTCCGAGGACACACACATCTCATTGTGACGGACAACGATGGCTTTGTGTGCCAGGAACAGCGACTCCCTTCTACCAGGCATTGCTCAGCCCCACCCGCAGCACGTGCTTTTGTTTTTTTTTTAAGTCAGAGTTACACAGAAAAAGGGAGAGAGAGAGAGAGAGAGAGAGATCTTCCATCTGCTGGTCCCCTTCCCAAATGGCTGTGACGGCCGAACTGAGCCAGGCTGAAGCCAGGAGCCAGGAGCATCATCTGGGACTCCCCCGTGAATGGCAAGGGCCCACGTCCTTGGGCCATCTTCCACTGCTTTCCCAGGCCATTAGCAGGGAGCTGGCTCAGAAGCAGAGCAGCGGGGACTTGAAGCAGTGCTCTAATATGGGATGCTGGCATGGCAGGTGGGGGCTTTAACTCACCGCACTACAACATACGCGGCTTTTGATGGAGTGCTAATCCTGATCATCTGGTCCTGGCCACACTGGGCAGACAGATCTGCGGTGGGCCAGTCAGAGAACTCCCAGCCTCCCAGACCAGGGCTGGGTTAACACTGTGATGCTGAACAAGAGAACTGGCCTTTCCCCAAAAGCCCAAAGCTGATAGCACAGAGAAACAGCAGTTAGCCAGACACACGCGGGAAGGAAGAGTGCTCCAGGCCAAGGGTGCAGCTGCTGCAAAGGCCTGGCTTGGGCGCCAAGCATGGGGTCCCGCAGGACAGCTGGGATGGGGAGGAAGAGAGCTACTGGCTGCAGCAGCAAAACCGTAGCAGACACTTAGACCCTGTGTCACAGGCCGGGCTCTGGTCTCACCGCTTTGTAGGAGTGCAGTGGAGCAAGCATCGTTAGCATCCTGACCTGCCCTAGAGGGGAAGCAGCTTCGCTACGATCCCATAGCCATGTGCGACATGGGATGGGGACAGAGCAGTGACAAACCAGATGGGTCACCAGCTTCCAGCACACACCCCGTGATGCTGCGCAGAGTGGCTGACTTGGGAAAAAAGATCTGAAGGCAGACACCTGCCACCCTCCCCTTCAAGGCCATGGCTAATGTTGGCATTAACCAATGCTCGCCTGAGATGGTGCTGGGCGAGGTGGACCCCATTGGCAGGTGCCAGTCTCCCCAGGAGATCTTGTAAGCGCTGTCCTGAGTTCAGAAGCAGTACAGCACTGGAAGGGGGGACCCCTGCCCATCCCCCAGGAAGCACTCATGCCGGGCTCCCCAGGGACCAGCAAGGGGCATCCCCCCCACCCCACCCACAGCAGCCTCCTGCATTGGCTTCTGCGACCCTCCTGCTGCTTTTCCACACGACTGGATTTATTTTCAAAACAATTTATAGTTACATTAAATATTAAAGGCGCTTTGCAGGTGGTGTTTACTGTGTGAGAAGCTAGCAAATGGATGTTGTAACATAGAAAGCGGCGAAAAACAATTTGGAGTGCTTTGGGCCGGGCCACAGCAGCCTGGAAGCCACTTCCAGAGCCGAAGGAGGCAGCTTCTTCAAAGGAGATCCCGCATGCAAAGGAGTGAGCGGCCGCCCAGGCACTGGGGTCACAGACGGAAAGGCCGCCAGGAGCAACATCGGCTCCGCTCGCGTGGCCATCCGCCAAGGCTGAAGTCCACGGTCAAACCAAGCCCGGGGGCGGCAGAGTAGCCTGTTTCATTGTGAGTTTGTGATCCCATTTTTGTGATGGGTGCTGATGCTGTGGCGAATCCTCTCTGCTCCTTGTAAGACAGAGTCTACAGAGCTCTGAAGAGTACCCGCCCGCGCCAGGCGCTGCGCACGCGGAGGGAGACCCAGTGCCGGTCCTCTCAGAGCTTCCTAGGAGGAGTTGAAGACAGACAAGAAGCAAGGTTGTAGATGCAGAAAAAGAGATCCCCGCTGACCGGGCTAGGCACGCAGATAAAAAGAACGTGCAGTGACACGGAGAAAGGCGAGCTGAGGCAGGGGTGGTGCAAGGGGACCTGTCCGAGGGTGCCACTAAAGCGGAAGTCTAAAATAGCCCAAGTCAGCAACGGGGAGGACCACAGGGCAGGCATTGCGGGCAGATGGAAAAGTAAGTGCCAAGGCCCTGGGGTAGAAAACAGCTCGGCACGATGCCAATCCCAACCAAGAGGAAGAGAGCAAAGGATGGCATATATAATAATAGTAGTAGTAGTAGTATAGTCCCCACATTTCAGATAAATCCCCGGCTTAGAGAGGTTCATTTTTCCAAGTGAGGTCACAGAGCAGTAAATGCAGGTTTCTGATTCGGTAGTTCTGAGATGCAGCCTGCATATTTGCATTTCTGATGAACCTCTAGGTGAGGTAGATGTTGCTATCTTCACTCCACACTGTCCAGTCCTGGGCTGATGGAGACAATGCACTGTTGTCATGAGAGCAATCACGGAAGCTGGGAACTGTGACCTCACTGGCACTTGCTCTGTGCCAGGCCCTGGTGCTGGGGTGTGTGTGTGGTGTTGAGCGCACTGCCGTGGGGGTGTAGATGACATATACATGGCGACAGTGAATTGGCAGAGCAGCTCTTGGGGAAGGGAGACACCTTTGTTTCTACAAATGGAGAAACTGAGGCACAGAGAGATGAAGGACCTTACCTAAGTTCCCACAGCCAGTTTATGGATGAGTGGGATTCGAACCCAGGCCCTCAGACTCCTGGCTTGGCTGTCCCGCCTGTCTGACAGAAGCATCGTGGTTTCTGAGAATTGGCTGCCATTCAGCACAGTAATAAACTCAATGTCACGATTAACCCTGCAGCCGGCCGGTCCCTGCAGGCCCAGAGTTAGGGAGCCCAGCTCTGCACGGAGGGTGCTGTTTCTCTCCTGTGCTCTTCCTTGACAAGTTCAAGCCCATCCTCAAAGGCACACATGTCCCCTGGGCTCCTTGTGATGGATGGCGGCTGTCACAGTCTTCCGGAAAGAGCCCAGTGCACCTGCTCCTCTGTGGATAATGAATGTCGGTGCGGGGGCACAGCACACGTGCTGCACGGTGGAGATCGCCTCGCATCCTGAGGCTGCCGGGGATGGAGCAGCTGAGAGGGGCCAGGCGCCGGGCTGAGACCTCTCCAAGCCCTCACGCCCCTGCTGCCAGGGAGACCCCCCGCAGCCCCACGCTACAGAGGAAGAAACGGCGGTCTCTGAGAAGCAAGGAAAACTGCTCTGGGTCTGACAGGTGATGAGGGGGTTGGTGTCGGAGTTGCAAAAGAACCCTGAGCCTTAGCTTCTTCTCTGGTCCAGTGCCAGCCCCAATTCACTTCTTTACAACACGCGCAACCAGGCTCTCTCCACTTGCTGCTGTTGAATCTGTGGCTGGACACTTTCTGTCTGCGGGGGCCATCTGGGTCCTGCTTGCACCATGCAAAAGGCAGTAGCCCCCCAGTACCCCCCCGCTTGGAACAGATGACCATGCTTTAGCCAGGGCCACCTGTGCTTTGGTGCTTGGGGACCCATTGAGAACCCCGACATTCATCTGCCCAGACCTACTATTTGTAGAGGTTTTTGGTTTTTGGTTTTTGTTTTAATATAAAATCCCAGCTCTCTGGCTGGCTCTAGAAGGCCTTTGGCAACTTGGCCCTGTGATTTCTTCCTGGAACCCTGGTTGTAGCCAGCAGCCCCACTCCCCACCAAGTGCTTCCTAGTGTCTGCAAGCTTCTGACCCCAGCATCCTCTGAGGCTGGCCATCCCTAGTCACAGTTTCGAAAAATCCAGGTCCCCAGCACTAAAGAAACAGATGTAGGGCCAGGCAGCCAGCCCCTGGCAAACCCCGTTTCTGTCCTGGCACTGACCCCAGCCCCCAGCTTCGCATTTCAGCACCAAACATCTTAGGACAGAGCTGCTTCTCGCGCGGTGCTCTCTGCCCCCCAAGCCGTGTTGCTGTTGGTGCCCCGCCTTGGGGTTGGCACTCCTGCCCAGTTAGTCTGCATCGTTGCCTCCTCCTGCCCTCGCTGCTCCCAGAGGGCAGGGCCCTCGCCACATGGAGACACTGCGCACTGATCCAGGTGTCTGGCTCTCAGCCAGAGTGCCCACCGTGGCCCCACCTCCCAGCATCACACACCTGTTTCTCGCTCTGTGGCACCCTCGGTCTGCACCTCAGCCCACGGGGCCCCAAGTGGCTGCCCACATACTGGGAAGAGTTAGTCCATGGGATATGGTGAGGCCTGAGCCTGGTCACTGGCAGGAAAACACACCTGGCCCCTACTGGTCAGGTGGCTCACAGGCGGCAGGCTGGGGCAGTGGTCACTGCCTGGGGGTGCCCAGCAGGGCCCCGGGAACCAGCACCGGCAGACGTGAGCTGGGGAAGCCGGAGGAAGGCTCTGCCGACAGGGCTGCGGGGCAGCGGGATCTCACAGAGGAGGAAATGGTGGGGGTGACATAGCAGCCTGGGGCACTCAGATGTCCACACTGTCCTTGGGCACACACTGCCAGCTTGGCCAAGGAGAGGCCTTGCCACTCTTCTTGCTGGTGGGGCTGGACAGGCCTGTGCCAAGGCAGCAGGAAGCCCCACCACCACCACCACAGTCCCTTTAATTACCTTTGCTTACTCTTCCCCTCCACACACACACACACACACACTTTATGGTGCCACATGGAAGCTGCCACTCAGCCCTCAAGTGTCTCTCCAAGTCTCAGACCACGGACGAGCCCTATTCAGATTCTCAGCCACGCGTTCCAATCAGCAGCAGCAGGCGCCAGGGAGCTAAGGCCACGCCAGAGCTGAGTGCTCTCAATGGAATGTGCAGGGTCTGCTGGCTCCCAGACACCCCAGCCAACAGCTCTGGGGTCTGAGGTACAGCCAGGCTGTGTGTGGCTTCCCATCAGGAGAAAGCAGCCCCTCCTCTGGCCATCACCCCAGGTGGAGTGGAGAGCCAGCCGGATGCATGCTGTGTCTCCACTCCTCCCTCCCAGCCCCACTCCCCTGGGCCCCCGCAGAGCCCAAGAGGCCCAATTATATTTAGCAGGTGGCATTGTGGGCCCTGCAGTTAGCAATGCATGTTCTTCTCCAAGCGTGCTGTGCCAGGCAGCTGCACCAGAATCCCCTGGAGAGCTTACACAATTGCAGAATTCTGAGCCCCACCCTTGACCTCCAGAATCTGAATCCCCCCCCCAGGGTGGGGGGTGAGGCCCAGGAGTCTGTAGTTGGGACAAACCTTGCCCCTCTTCCACTGGGCCGTCTGTTCTCAATGGTGTGAAAGTCAGAATTAGTGGCCCACGGTTAACCACTGGGCTAGGTGTCGAAACTCAGATACTGGCTGTTATTAGCTGGCCACATGACCAGTTGAGTTCGCACCCTTCATCGCGGCTCCCTCGCCTGTAAAATGAGGGTAAATACAGCGCCAGTTTCCTAGGGTCCCTGAAAGCACACAGCGTGCTCAGCTGTGAATGGTGGGCAGCGCCCAGCGACAGCTGTGGTACCCTGTTCTCAGCAGAGGACAGAGAGCTGGGAGACCGAGCTGGGAGAGCGGAAGGGTTGGACCCCTCCCAAACTTGGGGGCGGAGGGTCAGGGATGAGGGCCTGGGGGCTGGGCTGTCAGGGAGGAAGAAGCCCCGTGCAGAGCACCGTGAACATGAGACATCAAAGTCCTTGCAGCATCACGAAACCAGCCATGGAAGGGCAGGGCTGGAATCAGGCACGGTCAAGGGCAGGAGCCAGACTGGAAGGAGCCTGGTAGGCCAAGGAAGGGGGCTCGATCCTGAGGTCAGAAGGGAGCCAACCCTGCACCTGCTCTGGCCCCTCCACATGGGTGCAGGGGTCCGGAGTAGCAAAGGGTAGAGTACCTGGCGCCTACGCCCGCTCTGGACCACCTGTTGTGTACTCACAGCTTGGAATTTCCAGCTCCAGAGAGCTGAGCCTGCCGCCAGGGCTCGTGCAGGCTTTCTCCCATCCCTCTTCCTCCCTGCAGCCTTTGTCTACAGCTGTGACACCGAGGGTTGATCTGAGAGAGGCTGTGCTTGCACAGGGTCGGGGGTCACACTGGCACCCGGAGACCCACACGTGTGTGGGTTGAGGATAGACACTAAACATTTTAATAGATAAAAGAAAAAAAATGGTGATTTCCAAAAATTATTATACTTAGTGTTACCCCCTTGCCAAAGAGTCCTTGTGATCACGCTGACCCTCTGCGCATGGCGGGGACCAGGAGGAAGAGAGAGAGAAGCTCGGCTCTTAGGTCGGATAAAAGCTGGCTGCAACCCGCACGCCTTCCCTTTGGCCCAGCGGGATCCAGATGTGCAGAGAAGCCCCATGGTCTGAGCCGGGACCCTGCTGGCGCGCGTCCTTCACAGGCAGCTGACGCAGCCCCACTTCTGCTCAACCCCAGCTGCCGCTGGAAGCCCAGCACAGACACTTCCACGTGGCGCCGGGACTCGTGTCCAGAGACACACTTCCCACAGGCTTGGCACCAACATGGAAGGGGACAATGGAGCCACCGGCTGCACAGGCAGCTTCTCCTGCATCCCTGAGAGCGAGGGGCCAAGCTGGCCCCTTCTCAGGTGGACAGATGAGACCTGGGACCGGCATGAAGGTGAAATCAAAATGTGTATTTTATTCCTCATAATGAAAAATCAGTATCAAAACCCAGGTGAATACAGAAGTAAACAAGTGCCCCACCCTCTGTCACCCCACCCCCAAGCCCCAGTGTAAAATAAATGTTTCTGTAGCTCCATGCCCACTCTCCTAGGCTAGGCTTTCTTTTAGCTATCTATCAGCTATCTGTCATATCTATCATTTATCATCTTCTATACATGATACCTATCACCCATGACCCATCTAGATACCACATCTATCATCTTTCTATTAATCATCTGTTTTCTTTGAGAGGCAGAGAGACACAGAGATGGACAGCGTGAGCTCTCAGCAGCTGGTTCATTCCCCCAGATGCCTGCAATGGCTCTCTGCTGGGACCATGTGAAGCCAGCAAAGAGAAACCTCACGCAGGTCTCCCTTGTGGATGGCAGGGCCATGACCTGCTCGCTGCCTCCCAGAGAGGGCACTAGCAAGAAATGCATTGGAAGCAGAACTGGGATTGGAATCCAAGTTCTCTGATATGGGATACAAGTGTCCCAACCAGTGGCGTAATAGCTAGTTAGGCCAAGCACCTGCCCCGCGGGCTAGCACGTCACAACGTGCTGGCCTTCTCAGAGAGGCAGGTCAAAGCGATTCTGATACCAGAGTTAGAACGTGCTTTGCCTCTTTATGCGGAGATGATGCACAGCGCCACATTCCACCAACAGTCCCTGTAGTCTTCACCAACGACGCCTGCAGTTAAGTGAAACTGAATTTTAAGAAATTTTGTTTCTTTATTTTCATCTCCTCAAAAGGCAAATAAAGAGAGAGAGCGATAGAGAGAGAGAGAGAGATCTTTTATCTGCTGGTTCACTCCCCAGATGCCTGCAGTAGCCACAGCTGGGCCAGGCCAGAGCTGGGAGCCAGAAACTCCACCTGGGTGTCCCACGTGGGTGTCATCCGCTGCTTCCCAGGCGCATCAGCAGGGAGTTGGATTGAAAGTGGAGCAGCCAGAACTCGAGCAGGTGCTCTGATATGGGATGCCAGCATCACAAGTGGAGACTTAACCCCCTGGGCCACAATGCTTGTGCCTTGAGATTGAATTTTTTAAGGCTTATTCCTGATAAATCAATGCACATTATTAATGCTGTTAAATCTGCATGTCTGTCCAATACTCCTTGTGACAAGGTATGGAGCACGCGTAGAGGCCCTGGTGCTGTCTCAGGGGAAGCACGTATGTGCTTTTAGTCGGGTTGCCAGCCAATCTAGGCGCAGCATCTCATGGAGCACCAGTTTTTCCTGCAAGTTCAACTGTCAGGCCAGCTTCGCTGACGCATTCTTGGGACTATGACAGGCAGCTTCGGGAAAACGAACAAGATGGACTTCCATATTAAAGGAGAACAGCTGATGTTTGCTGCTAACGAACAAAAAGTTTGAGCTTCCGGGCAAGGATTAGAATTTTGGAAACCTAGATCCTTTCCCAAGTAATTAACGGCTTGAAGACTTTTCTGAGATCTCTATTGTTATGATCACACGTGATTTTGAAATAATATAATAAAATGTGCCAACCTTGGAAAGAGCTGCATGTTTTTCCAAGTGATGGATGAATGATGTCACAAAATCATGCATGAGGCCAGCACGGTGGACCAGTGGTTTAAGCCACTGCTGGCAACTCCAGCATCCCACATTGGAGCGCTGGTTCCAGTCCCAGCTGCTCTGCTTCTGATCCAGCTCCCTGCGAATGCACCTGGGAGGGCAGTGGAAGGTGACCCCAAGTGCTTGGGTTTCTGCCACCCATGTGGGAGAATCTGATGGAGTTCCTGGCTCCTGCCTTCAGCCTGGCCCAGCCCTGGCAGTTGTGGCTATTTGGGGGATGAACCAGCAGATGGAAGATCTTTTCCTCTCCCTCTCCCTCTCTTACTGTTGCTCTTTCAAATAAATAAATAAATAAATAAATCTTTGAAAAACAAGCAAACAAAAACCACAAAATCATTCACAGGCAAGAGATTCATCTAAAATACAAATAGAGCAGTTGGTTCAGATTTGATAGTGTATAAAGGTCACTGACTGCTTTTCAACTGCCTACCGCAACTCCCCATTAAAATCCCGGGCCTTGTTGAGCTTTGGTGTAGGATCAAAGACTATTCACAGCCATCTGATGAGGCTTTGAAAACTTTTCTTCCTTTTCCAACTGCGGGAAGTTGGTGTCTTCTTCATATATTTCAACCAAAGCATTGCATACCTTCAATGTAGTCTAAAATGAGAAACTGATTGTCTCCAAATAAGACAGGCATTGAAAATATCGGTGAAAAGTTTAAATGCTATGATTTCATGCTACTAATTTTTAAAGAAAATATAGTTACTTTTCATAACATATATGCTAACATATAAGGGTTTATTACTGTCAATGTAATGAATTAATACCATTTTTAAAATTGTTCTAAATTTATTTGAGAGGCAAAGTTAAAGACAGAGAGAGGGAGAGACAGAGAGAGAGAGAGGTCTTCCATCTGTTGGTTCACTCCCCAAATGGCTGCAACAGCCAGAGCCGAGCTGATCCTAAGGCAGGAGCCAAGAGCTTCTTCTGAGTTTCCCCCATGGGTGCAGGAGAGTTTTTTGGGTTCTTGTGTTTTAAAGGCATAAAGAATGCTAAAACCAAAGTTTGAGGATGTTTATTCAAACTGCTTTATGCATAAACCCATTTGTATAGTTTATTTATTTGTATCCATTTGAAAGACCAACAGAGACTCTTCCACACTTCCCACACTTCCACACCCCCAATGCTTACAACAGCTGCGCTGGGCCAGGCTGCAGCCAGAAGCCAGGAACTGCACCAGCTGGACGGCGTGACCTCCTGCCTCCCTCTGTGCACACTAGCAGGAAGCAGGGTGGGAAGTGGACTCGGGATTTCACCCAGGCACTCCGATAAGAAATGCAGGCCTTCCAAGCATGGATTTAACCTCCCTCGCCACAACGTCCACTCCCATACACCCACTTTTTCACTTAAAAATATATTAAGAACATCTGTTCATGTGAAATGTAATATCTAATAATATAAAGAATAACTACCTTTTCTTAAGTGCTAAGAATGTGCCCAGAAATTGTGGTAGGCAGCTTGCAAACACCAACTCATTTCCATTTACTCTTTTAAATATCTCTTCTCTTTTTTTTTTTTAAAAAAAGTAATACATCACCATTGTGCATATTTATAGAATACAGGGGGATCATTCACTATGTGTGTACAATGTATAACTCCAATTATTCCTCAAAAAGAAAAAAAAAAAACCTGTATAAGGTAAGTACTATTTTCCACCATTCTATGTGTCATGGAACTGAGGCACAGAAATGTTAAGCTACTTGCCAGAGGACACACAGCTAGTTAGCAGATCCAGCCACTGACGCTGCAGCGCTAGAGCCTACAGGCTTCATAGCAACCCAAAGTGCAGATGTCCAGGCTCGCTGGGAACCAGCATAAGCAAACAGCTATTGAAGATGAGCAGGATGCATGGGGCTTCAGTTGGGAAGACTCACAGCGTCTATTTAGGTGGCTGATGTACGGATCCGAGACCCACTCATCGCCCTAAGTAACCCGTGACCTTGGTGCACCTGCTGTGGTTTTGCCAGGGCTCCCTAGTACCTGAAAAGACCCAAAGACCCTGGAGGCCTAGCCCTTTGCCTGCACACTCTTTCGAGATGCTGAGTGAAGACCAAGGGTTTCTCTGCCAAGTTGTGAGGGGCTCGTCCCCCACCTACAGGGCGGCTCCTGCCTTCTGATCTGCCAGGGGTCGCGGCCTGTGATGACCTGTCTGCCCCGTGCCACCAGGCGGTGAGGGCCCTGAGGACTGGGGCCCAGTTACCTGCACTCATCCTTGTATCCTCTGCACCCTGGACAGTGCCCGGCACGCAGCAGCCGTGTGGTCAGCGCTGCTGGACTGAACGGCTGTGACGCCTGTGCTCTCGGAGCTCTGCACCTGCCCCTCAGACCCCTTCTGTTCCACGCATGCTCCGCCCGCCACCTGCCTGCACCTGTGCTTCTGCTCTGGGATTGGACCCTGCCTGCACTGAGGGAGGGCTGGGGGGCGGGGCGGGGGAGGGTCCTGGAAAAGCCCTTAACCAATGACTGATGGGGAGAGTAGCACATGCAAGCGCTCTGTCCAGCCCCCCTCATCAGCACACTCTGGGGGCCTCCTTTCCCTTTCCAGAGCAGGGCTGGGTCCATGGTGAGCTCCATGGGCTTTGGCTAACACCCCACCCTTCTCACTCCCTTCCCTTTCCTGTCTCCCTCCCCACCTCCCCAGCCATCAGTTTCTCTCTGCAACCTGCCATTAAATCCTCCAGCTCTTTCCCCTGCTACTGGGGACTTCAACCAGAGAGAGGCTGAGCAGGGTCTCAGTCAGCTCTGTACCCCTCGCATTTGTTGAAGGAACGAGTACCAAGATCTCACATCTAATCCTAGTGCTCTGGGGCAAGATTGAAGGTATGGAATGGTTAAGGGGGGGGGGGGGCTCTTCCACGTATTCTCTAGAAGCCCCCATAATTAAGACCCCAGGGAGTGTGGTATCACCAGCACCGCACTGCAACTGGTTCAAATTGGCTCATGAGAGCCACTTGTTAGGTATCTGGGAATTTTGTAAGCTGGCGTTAAACCCTTAGTAGTAGCTTGAAATTGGCCATGGTGGGAGTATTTACACCGTAGAAATTGGTAGCTGTTACAAATCAGAGCTGTTCCCGCCCTTGTCTTCCCAGCCCTCCGGGGAGCCAGTTTGCCCACACACTATGGGGCATGACAGTTCAGGGTTTAAAAAGAAAAACCTGCAGAACAAATGAAACATCTAACGGGGGTTAAAGCTGGGAGCCCTGAAGTCAGAGAGACCTTGGTTCAGTGGGCTGGCGCTATGGCTTGGGCAAGAGACCTCATTTCTCTGTGCCTATATTCCCCTCTCTGTAAAACGTAATAAATATGAGATGTGCTCAGCTTGGTGCCTGGTATACAGATGCAACTCTATGAATGGTAGCTAATAAGTTAGCAGAGCCACAAGCATGGAAAGGCCTAGAACATGCCTTGGTCTACTTGGGCATCTTGGAGACACCTGTCATGGCACCCGCATCTATAGATTTTGCCTCCCTGCCCTGCACTTTAATTGCCAGTCCAGCCCTACCAGGTCACCTAGGCCAAACTGTGTGGTACAGTGAACTCTCTCTCTCTTTTTTTTAAAGATTTATTTATTTTACTTGAAAATCACAGTTACACCCAGAGAGAAGGAGAGGCAGAGAGAGAGGGAGAGAGATAGAGAGAGAGGTCTTCCATCCACTGGTTCACTCCAAGATGGCAGCAATGGCCAGAGCTGTGCCGATCCGAAGCCAGGAGCCAGGAGCTGCTTCCAGGTCTCCCATGTGGGTGCAGGGGCCCACGGACTTGGGCCATCTTCTATCACTTTCCCAGGCCACAGCAGAGAGCTGGATCAGAAGTGGAGCAGCTGGGTCTCGAACCGGTGCCCATACGGGATGCCAGCACTGCAGGTGGCAGCTTTACCCGCTACGCCACAGTGCCGGCCCCACAGCTGAACTCTCAAGATTAATCATGGGACTCAGTTCTGTGCTCATCCCATGGAAACCAAAACCCGGGATGCTGGTCCCTTCTATCTGAGTCTCAAAGAGGGGTAGAGCCCTGGCCCTTGGCCTCTGTAGTTGCCTTCAGGAAAAGGCAGGCCCCTGAAGCAGGTGGCTGTGCCCAGGCATTTGGAATTCCCACTGAGACCCAGCCACACACTCGTGCCATCAAGCCCAGTACTGGTTAATCGTGCCATCCATACCCGAGTCAAATGCAAAGGACGGTCCACAGTGTCGGCAACCCTGCAATGGTGTTTCCGGAGCTGTCCGTGTCCCCCTCTGGATCAGGCCGTTGTGTGCTGCCTGAACACCGAGGACGGCTGCTCTACCAATGTGCAGAGGTTATTTGGCTCACGATTCTGCTGGCTGGGGGAGGGGAATGCAACTAGTATGGCGCCTGCTGTCCCCGGGGAGCCGCTGTCCTGTGACTGCATCCCAACATGGCAGATAAGCTGAAAGGGACCTGGCTGTGAGCAGGTGGGGTGGCCTCGTGGAGAAAGAGAGCTCACTCCAGGAGAGCAGCGTGACTCCCTTCTGAGGGTGGTGCCCTAGGATGCCACCACCGTTACCAAGCCCCGCCTCACCGCGCTGGGGACCAGGCCTCCAGGGTGTGGACCCCGGGGCGCACGCTAAGCTGTGACAACCTCCTACATAAAAGGCTGCCGCTGTCGGCCTTGGTTCAGCCTGCATGCAACCGCAACAGACACCAATTGTTCCGCTCCTCCTAGGGTTGCAGAGGGGCTGGGACAGGGTCTGTGCAGACAAGAAGAGAGCTGAGCTGGGAGTGGCAAAGTTGGGACCAATGTCTGGCCTAGCAGTTAAGTTGCCCGCATCCCATATTGGAGTGCCTGAGTTGGGGTCCCAGCTCCAGCCCTTGCTTCTACCTTCCTGCCAATGCAGATCCTTGGAGGGAGTGGCGATGGCTCAAGTAACTGGTGCTACCTATGTAGAAGCCCTGGATTGAATTCCTAGATCTTGTCAAAAGCCCCATCTCAGCCTCCCAACCAGAGGCCAAAGCCAGGAGCCAGGAACTCCATCCAGGTCTCCCATATAGGCGGCAGGGGCCCAAGCACTTGGGCCATCTTCTACTGCTTTGCCAGGTGCATCAGCAGGGAGCTGGATCGGAAGTGGAGCGGCCAGGGTCTGAGCAGCTGCTCCGATACGGGATGCCGCTGTAAGTACCACATCGCCAGCCCCAGGCTGGGATTCCAGGTGAAGTGTTGCCTTGGCTCTCCCTTCTTCCTCTGGGGTTTTGCCAGGCAGTGGGTATATCCGCCTCGTAAGCCCTGCAATGTTGTAGCAAGACCCAGAGTGAGGGGTGCGCTGGAGAAGACAGAGCAGACATCTAACATGGAGCCTCCAGCCTGGACTTCCCCACCACCAACAATAGAACAATAACATTCAAAAACTCAAATACTGTGACCAAGGGCCTGAGCAAATTCAGTTGCCGCAGACATGCCACATGGTAGGTACTGTTGCATGGCAATTAATGATTGAAGCAGCCAAGTCGCAGAGAGGTTAAGTCACTAGCCCAAGGGCATCCAGCACAGCTGAGTGATGTAGCCCGGAACCCAACTCAGAGCTCCTGCTCCTAACCCCTGGATGCCAACATGGCAGGCCTGGCACAGGATGAGTGTGTGCAAGCATGGACGCCAGCATCCGGGGACCATGCATTTCTCTGGTTTGTGGGCTGAGGCTCTGCAGCCTCCTGCAACATCCTCCCTCCCTTGCCTGCCATTCTGCCTCGGAGAAACCTTCATGAGGGGCACAGGTGTTGGGCACAACAGTGACGGCCTTGCATCACCTATCAGTGCCTGGGTTCGAGTCCTGGCTCTGCATCCAATTCCAGCCTCCTGCTGAGGCAACAGGTGATGGCTCAGGTCGTTGGGTCCCTGGGACCTATGTGAGAGACCCAAATGGAGCTCCCAGTTCGTGACTCTGGCCTGGCCCAGCCCTGGCTGTTGTATCTGGGGGAGGGAACCATTCCCGGGGCCATCTCTCCCTCTTTCTCTGAGCGTGTGTCTCTCTGTCTCTGTCCACCTTTCAAATAAAATAAAAATGTGTACAACTCCACACGTGCTCCTAACAGGTACATCAAGCAGAGGGGAATGGAAACCACTGTGAAAACAAGACAAAGAAAGCCCACTGTGGCCTGTTTGTCTGGGATCCAAGCACGAGTCATTGTACCTTGATTTTCCATGGAAGAAAACGAAAGGTCGTGTGTCAATCTGAATGCTGGCTGTGAAATTCAGACCACGGCCAAATGACTCAGTCAAGACGGAAACATGATTTTGTTCACACTGGTGTGGGCCAACACCCTCCCCCTAACTCCTGCAGCCAACCCCCACCCCCAAAAAAAAAACATCGCTCAGAGTGCAAGGCCTGACCAAACACCCCTCCCTATCTCTCTACGGACAGCATGGTCAGCACAGCTCCTACAGTTGAGCTCCATGGGGAGAAAGCCCAGTCTTCCCTTCCTCCCTCCCTCCCTCCCTCCCTCTCCACCTCCCGGAGGGGGTATGAGCATCAGCCTGCTTGGAAGAGGCTGGCCACATGGGCCTGCAGCACGTGGCCTCCCGGAGGAGGCTGGGAGAGGGAAGCTCTTGGCCGTGACCTGAGTGTCTGGGAGACAGGGGTCAGGATGGCTTGCTTTCAACAAGCTGCCTTTGCTTACTTGGCGTTCAGTCCTCCCACCAGAGCCCGGCCAGGTCGGCCTGACCTGAGGTTGTTGCCCCTTAGGACTGTGAAATAACATGAGTGGTGGACGGGCCACTGCTGACCAGCGCCTGGAAGACAAAGTCTCCCTGGCTGGGGCTTTTGTTGGCTTGCTCTGGAATCAATTCTCTCTGCCTGCAAATTATTATAGGTTCCCGAGGGAACGGGGCTGGTCCTCGCCTTTTGCTGCACTGCATGGTGTGTGTGCATGTGTGTGTGCGTGTGTGTGTGTGTGTGTGTAGGATGAGGGGGGTGTTGCAGAGGACAGAGTGGAGGAGGAGGGGGAAGCTGGATTCCTTAGGCTGGGGCCTCATAGGATTTGGACAAGAGGCTGGGAGTCCAGACGGGGAAAGAGGCCCGAGAGTCTCCCCAGCTCTGTCTCTGCCCTCAGCGATCTACATGTTCAGGAGTCAGAAGCCAGCCGAGCCAGGGCAGGTGAATGAGACCGAGGTGTACAACTAGGAAATCAGATCCGGAATGAGCCAGAGTTGCCCACAGAGGCCCTCGGCTTGGTCACCTGTGTTGGTTGCTATCTGCCCTTCTCTGTAACAACCCTCCTCCCCACCTCC
The DNA here is from genome assembly GCF_033115175.1 of Lepus europaeus. NCBI lineage: Eukaryota > Metazoa > Chordata > Mammalia > Lagomorpha > Leporidae > Lepus > Lepus europaeus. The sequence goes on from NC_084835.1 coordinate 46,557,271, forward strand.
CAACCCTGGGGTTCTCTACACCCCTCACCCCTGTAACAACCAGACTTGGATCTTGGTCTCAGCATCTGCTCCTGTCAAGAAGGGCTTTCAGATTATTGTGAATTCTCACTATTGGCATGCTCACCAGCTCTGTCGGGTTTCAGCTTATTAATAGCCCTCCCTGTCTTTGGGGGCTGGCCTTTGGTAAGGAGAAGGGAGACAAGGACCCAACATCGTAGAGCTACATTGCAGAAAATGGCCGTTTCCACCGTGTGCCATGGCATCAGAGAGGTTGGGAAGCCTCGCCCTAGGCTCTCGGAGTGCATTCAGTCTGCAGCCCCTGTGCCTGGCACGTGTCGCTGCAGGAATAAAAGGAGGGGCGACTAAGTAGGGCTCGGGGCCTCTGCCCAGGGAAGCCGGAGACCCCATGGCACTCACCTGAGCCACTGAGCAGCCGGGACCTCAGGTAGCTCTGCACTCAAGACAGAGGCAGGGCAGTACCAGGTAACACGGTGTGTGTTGAGGGGGAGGTGGCGGGGTTTGCCCTGGAGACATAAAATAGGGGCCACTCTCTAGTGCTCCGCAGCTGCAAGAGAGAGCGCTTCCCCAGGGGAGAGCCGGCCACAGCGCCCCCTCTGGTAGACCTGAGTGCCTTCGCCCAAGCGGCTTTCCTACCCACCCACCCCCACCGTGAACCCAGATGGTACATCCTCCGCCTACTTGTGTCCACCCCCCACCCACTCTCTCCGGACTCTGAAGGGCCAAGTGTGACTTCCCCAGACCCCCAAGTCCCATGAATCCGCTGGAGACGTGTTGCTCAGGGCAGCTGTGAGAGCAGGGCCGGGACAAAGCCGATGCTTCCACTGGGGCAATGGTTTTTGGTTGCCTCTAGGAGCATTTTTGCAAGATGATGAGGGAAATCCAGTTACTGCACAAGTTGAGGCAAGGAAGCTGAGCTGTTTCCTGGAATGGCCTCCTAGGAGCCTGGCTCTTGAACACAGAAGGCTTCTCCCTCATTGGCCATGCAGCCGCCCCCTCCCACAGCAAGAATGAGCCAGCCGATGTGGTTCTTAACCACGTATCCAATACAGCAGCCCTCTGCGCACGGCTGAGCTACCTCCTCTCTCCCACCTCCTCCACCCCACACTGGCGATCCCTGCTCCGCGCTGTCGTCCTCTTGGAGGACAGGTGCCCCATCCCATGGCTGCGAGTCCTGCTGGGAGTTTGCATGCCTCCTAGAGGTGGGATGGTGGCCAGCTTCCATGGTGGCTTTGAGACAGCGTGATGTTATTCCCTGAGGCTGGTGTGCTTCCGTGTGGCTGCGTTCTCTTTTCAGTCCACCTCCACTTCGGCCCACCCTTAACCGTTCGCCCCAAGGAGTCCACCCCAGGAACGAGTCAGACCCGACCTCTCTCTAAACACCCTAGACCTTGCGGGTAACCAGCCAACCTGTAACCTGCAGGGAATGGTGAGGAAGCGAAGGCTCGGGTTTTGTGCTGAATGAAGGCTGAGGCTCAGTAGCCTGCCTCCTTGCTCGCGTCCACAAAGCAACTTCCCAGTTCCCTGGACAGTCCTCCATCCATTCCTCCATCCGCACCGCCTCCTCTTTGCAGAGTGGTCACATAGACCACTCTGGCCCCGCCCAGCAACCTAAGCCTGTGGCAAGGACTTCCTGCGTGGCCTCCTACTGGCCTCTCGGGGTGATCTGCCCCCGCCTCTGGTGCTGTAACCAGAACACTGCTGGGGCACACTCGGCTTCCAGCCCGGGGAGCTTAGAGGAAGCACCGCTGTCCACACTGACTGGCAGCCTTTGCTGCGGGCTGACGACCTCGGCGCGGGTCTGCTCCACCTGCGGCACCGCGAGCTCCGTTCAGGGTGAACAGCGGGAAGGCGAGGGGCCAAGTTCAGCTACTCAATCATGCGTAAGCTCTCTGCTTATGCCACGGCTGCCCGTGTTCCACTGACTAAAGCGAGTCACAGGACAAGTCTCAGTACGGGAGTGGGGAAGTGCCTTCTTCCCCCAAGGGAAAGGGAAGAGAGTGACTGTTTGCTGCATAGTAACATAATTGATCACTCTACCCTTCCACCCCCTCCCTCCACTTCCTATCTAGCCACACTGAACATGAACATCCAGACGGTCTCCAGCCTCAGGGCCTTTGCACATGCTGTTCTCACTGCCCAGAAGGCTCTTTCTCTGCCCATTCCTCCGTCACTCCTTCTGATCCTTCAGTCTCATGTTTCGCTCTCACTTCCTCAGGGAAGGCTTCCCCAGAGCAGGGTGACTCCTCTGATTAAACCTATCCTTTGGAGGGGCTGGTGCTGGGGCATGCCAGGTAGAGCCGCCACCTGCGATGCTGGCCTCCCCTATGGGTGCTGGTTCATGTCCTGGCTGCTCCACTTCCAATCCAGCTCCCTGCTAATGCACCTGGGAAAAGCAGTGGAAGAGGGCTCAAATGCTTGGGTCTCTGGCACCTGTGTGTGAGATCTGCAAGAAGTTCCTGGCTCCTGGCTATGGCCTGGCTCAGTCTTGGTTGTTGTAGCTATTTGGAGAGTGAACCAGCAGATCGAAGACTCTCTCTCTCTCTCTCTCTCTCTCTCTCTCTCTCTCTGTAACTCTGCCTTTCCAACAAATAAACAAATCCTCAAACAAACACACAGCCTATCTGCACAGGCACTGCCCAGTTTCCAGGAAGCCGCTTGCTAATTCACACTCTGAAAGCGTACTCCACCCTCACCTTTTGCGCTCACCTCCCTCTACCTGTGATCTCCTTTGCCTTTACCCTTGTCCATTTGACACCGTCTCGTAAACCATGGCTTGACGTAAGCCAGCAGCACGTGACACCCTGCCTAGGTAACGGGCAATTACCCTCAGGCATTCTATTGGTACCCAGCATCTATGCCCCGGTCAGAGAAAGTGCCTTGATGAATGTGTCCCTCCTCGTGACCCCACGGGCCTGGCCCGGTGCTCACCACGTGGGAAGGATAGAAATGTCTTTGGAGCGAACTGGCAAATGTGGTAATGGGACTTCAACAGCCCTCGTGTCTGTGAGACTTGAACCTTCACAAGGGCCAGGCCAGTCTCTTCGCTGCCACACCTCCATGGGCTAAGACCGGGTATTCCATAAATGAGTGCCAACCACCTGGAAGGCGCTCCAAGGTTGAGCTCCCATGAACCTATGCAAGTTGTGTATTTGGGAAGTGAGCCAATAAGGAAGCTGGGGCATGTCCGTGTGTGCCGTGGGGAACTGGGATGCTTAGTGGAGAACACACCTGAGAGCTGCCCACTAAGGAGGGCACGGGGGCTGGGGGACCTGTCCAGCACTCCCACAGGGAGTGGAGACTCCCAGGGACTTGAAGGGACCTTAACCCCTGGGACGTCCAGCCTGTCCTGAACCAGGGACTCAGCCGGTGGGGCAGCTGTGGGAAGCGCTCAAGCATGAACGGGATCAAGGGATCTGCAAGCCTGGCAGAGCCCCACCGGCATCTGTGCTAGAGCCTGATTGCACGGGGTGGAGGGCTGCAGCCCACAGTGTGGGAGCCCCGGGATGGCCAGGGCTGGGGCAGCGGCAGCAGAGAGGCCCCTGCAAACTTTCACGGCCTCAGATAGGGCAGGCAGGGGTCTTAGGAGGAGGGGTCCTTCCGATGGGCAATGGCTCTTCCAAGGGGTGGGTCTGGCAGGACCCTGAGCCCCAAGCCCAGACTCTGGTGCCATTTCAAAGGCTTCGAACATTCCAGAAAGAGACCTACACTGCATAGCTAGAGGGAGGGAGGGAGGAGGGGCAGCGCTGGGAGAGTCTGGAGGCAGCCCGGAGTCCATGTCTTCTTGCCAAGTCGCCAAGGCTGTGTGGATGCGCCTGGACAAGCCCCCACCTGCACAGCAGCCCCTGCTGAGGGGCAGGCTGCAGATAATCCAGGCCCTTTGCTCATCCCGGGGGCTCATTCTGGACCATTCTGCCACCGCTGAACCAAGTGAGGGGACAAAAGAGAGAAGCAGAGGGGAGAACTCCGGGCAGTGTGGGCGAAGGCAGGCAGTGGAGCCAGCTTCTGCTTCCAGGCTGAGCTGCCCGTTGCCCGGAGACAACCCTGGGGGCTGGGAGCTGAGCCAAGGCCTGGCACCTTCCGGCACCTTCACTTCTGTGCCAGCTCCACCTCTCCGCACACCTCCCGCCTCCAGTGGAGTCCCCGCATCCACACGGACAATCCCATCGCTGCTTCTGCTGGAGCATCGCACTCGGTCAGCTGAGGTTCTCTCCCTGAGCAGCCTGGGGCCAGATCCTGTCTGTGCCCATGGCCAGATGCTCCCCAGCCAGCCCACGTCCTCCGAGCCTCCCTGGTGAGAGCATCCCCTGCGGGGAGGGTGAGCCCCACATCCCGCCTTCGCCCGGAGACCCTCCAAAAGCATTTCTGACAACAGGCTGAGCCTCCTTCCCCCCAAAGTCGGAGCTCCAAAATCCAAACCTCAGTGCCGTGTGACACTCACAGGTGGCAAATTTCACACCTGATATCATGCGACAAGCTGCACTCCAAACTCAGGCAGGGGGTGGAGGGTGGTGCCGTGGGTAAGACGCCCCTCGGATGCCCGCACCCCACGTTGAAGGGCCTGGACCGAGTCCTGGCTCTACGCTTGATTCCAGCTTCCTGCTAACGCACACCCTGCTAGGCAGGAGGTGAGGGCTCAAGTGTTGGGGTCCCTGCCACCTAAGCAGGAAACCCAGATTGAATTCCCAACTGCTGAGTTCAGCCTGGCCCTGCCGCGTGTGTTGCAAGTATTTGAGGAATGATCCAACAGGCGGGAAATCTCTCTCATGCACTGCCTTTTAAGTGATGTAATAAACAAAGAAACCTATTGCTAAAATGAGAAGCCTTAAAGAAACTTCCACTAAAAAACAACAACTCAGGGCTGGCACTATGGCGTAGCGGGTTAAGCCATCACCTGCCCTGCCGGCGTCCCTTCTGGGTGCCGGTTTGTGTCCCAGCTGTTCCATTTCCAATCTAGATCCCTGCTAATGGCCTGGGAAAAACAGCAGAAGATGATCCAAGTCCTTAGGCCCCTTCCAGCCATGTGAGAGATCCAGAAGAAGCTCCCGGCTCCTGGCTCAGCTCTGGCCACTGTGGCCATCTGGGGAATGAACCAGCAAATAGAACATCTCTCTGTCTCTCCCTCTCCCTGTAACTCTTTCAAACAAAATGAACAAATCTTTAAAAATAAACAACTCAGACACACTGAAAACATTGTATAAAATTCCCTCCAGGCCATGTGTATTCCAAGTGTATGAACCATAAATAAATTTCATGTTCAGACTTGGGCCCCATCCTCGGCAAGTCTCGCTATGTCTGTGCAAACATTCCAAAAGGAAAAAATGCCTGAATCTGAAACACTTCTGGTCCCAAACACTTCGGATGAGGGATCCCCAAGCCGCATCAACAATATTTATTTTAGGCACGGCTTTATTTTATTTTAAGATTCGTTCAGTTATTTGAAAGTCAGAGTTACACAGAGAGAGTAGAGGCAGAGAGATAGAGATAGAGATAGATAGATAGATAGAGAGAGAGAGAGAGAGATCGATCTTCCATCCACTGGTTCCCTCCCCAATTGGTTGCAATGGCTGGAGCTGTGCCAAGCCAAATCCAGGAGCCAGGAGCTCCCTCTAGGTCTCCCATGCGGGTGCAGAGCCCAAGGACTTGGGCCATCCTCCACTGCCCTCCCGGGCCTGGATCAGAAGTAGAGCAGCCGGGACTCAAACTGGCATCCATGTGGAATGCCAGCACTGTCGGTGGTGGCTTTACCCGCTATGCCACAGCAGGCACGACTTTAGAATCGTGTATCAAGTGTAGAAGATGGGCGTGGCTTCCCGAAGGGTGGTCCTGTAGACACAGACAGGAGCTTCTGCATGGTGTGGAGTGGGGGTCGGGGAGGAGGGGGCTTATGCAAGGCCGTGCCTGGGACCCAGCCCCCCGTGAACGCCTCTGTTGGCCTCAGAACCTCTGTGCGTAGCTGAGGGCTTGACCTTTGATGGAAGATGGAAACTCAGCTTCGGAGCAGGCTGGGGACACACGCAAGGTGACTTGGTCCAATGGTCTGCTGGCGCTGCACCCACGCCTGTGCCAGGCTCACCCTGTGGGGCCCAGCTCGTGCAGCAGCCTGTAGTTCCCGTGTGGAGCCCTGTGGGGGGTGGGGATGGCAGGGGGCGCAGGCTGATTTGTGTCGTTCCTGTGGGCACGCACAGCAAGCGTTTCATAAACAGCTCTCACAAAGCTGCCTTTCACAGCCGGCTCTCCGCGCTGCGAGAAAATCTGATTTCAGAGACCGCGGCCCCAGGCCCCATCACTGCCCCCTGCTTCTCGGCTGTCCCAGCCTTGCTCCAACACTTCACACCCCGCACGAGTATTTACCGAGCCGCTCCTCTGTGCCAGGTGCCGATCAAGGCCCTGGAATGAACCGCCGGGAAGAAGACCAAGGCCGGACCCGTCTGTCCACAAAGCCATAAACGCACGCTGCACAGGCGAGGCAGGAACTGGTAAGTCACACCTGGGAGCCCTGGAAGAAGCTCCTGGAGCCTGGCTTTGCCCTGTCCCATCCCAGGCCACTGCAGCCATCTGGGGCATGCATCAGCGGATAGAAGACCACTCTCCTTCTCTCTCTCTCTCTCTGGATTTCCTTCTCTCTCTCTCTCTCTCTCTCTCTCTCTGGATTTCCTTCTCTCTCTGTAATTCTGACTTTCAACTAAATAAATAAAGAAATCTTAAAGAAAAAAAAATAGAGGGTGATATTGTGGCGTAGTGGGCTAAACCTCCACCTGTGTTGCCATCATCCCACCTGAGCACCAGTTTGAGTCCCAGCTGCTCCACTTCTAATCCAGCTCTCTGCTGTGGCCTGGGAAAGCAGCAGAGAATGGCCCAAGTCCTTGGGCCCCTGTATCCGAGTAGCAGACCTGGAAGAAGCTCCAGGCTCCCGGCTTTGGATCAGCTCAGCTCTGGCTGTTGCTGCCATTTGGGTAGTGAACCAACAGATGGAAGACCTCTCTCTCTGTCTCTCCCTCTATCTGTAACTCTGCCTCTCAAGTAAATAAATAAATATTTTTAAAAAATGAAGGAAAAGAAACAACAAGAATCCCTGTGTGTGCTCTAACAGTCCCCCAGTGAACATGTCTCCCCTTCTCCTACGTTACCTGTTGCTTGCACGGTGCAACTCTCATTTAGATTCAGTTTCAAACGAACCTTGTTTAGTCTATAGGTTCCCGCCCATGTTCTTTCTTTGCTGGTGTTTCTTGTGGATTTTTGCTGCAATGCCCAGGTTATTTGTCCTGGAGAACTTCCTGCAGCCTGGATCTTGTGGACTGCACTCCTGTGCGGTCCTGTGCAGGAAGGCGGGGACTTTGAGCAGAGCCCTGAGGGAAGGACCGCCCTAACCCAGGGAGGGAGCCGGCAGAAACCCCAGAATCAGAGGGTCCAGCGGAGCTCCTGTTTTGTCTTAGCTTGACTGCTCACAGTCATGACCATGGAAACCCCATTCCTTTTTTCGGCTAAATATCCTCTCCTGCTATTACAAGTAACCCAGCTTGTAATAGCAGAAAGGTTACAAGCTCTGGACCTCAAAAACTAGAAACAACCAAGTGTCTGTCAACAGAACAAAGCAATGAAGTACAGGATATTCACCCAGCGGAATACTACACGGGCCAGGAAAACGAATCAACTACTGATTGAAGCTACAGACACAAGGATCTCAAAAACATTATCTCAAGTGAGCGAAGCTAGACCCAAAACAGTGCACACCAGATGATGCCCTCTCTGAAGTTCAAGAACATTGCCAAGCCAACCTATGATGGTAGAAATCAGAATACAACTTTCTCCAGGGGTGATAAAGACTGGGAAGGAGCATTAGAGAAGCTTCTAGAATGTTGGGGATGTTCCGTAATGTGCGTGATGTGCACAGACATAGCAATTCTTCACATGTAAGATGTGTGTACTCTGCCTGAATATAAATTATACCTCAATTTTAAAAAGCAAAAGTAGAAATTCAGATGAACACTGCATGTGGGCAGACCAGCCACTGGTTTACTGTTTAACCTTTGTCGAGTCTCCTAGCTGCCTGCTCAGGACTGCGGCTGCTTCGCTGGAAAGTGGTGTTACTACAACCTGTTCCCTTGGTATTGTAGACAAAGCATTTAACATGGCAACGGGTCCAAAGGACATTGGAATCGCACGCAAAACACTTAACACAATGTCAGGAACAGAGAAAGCCTTAAAAATGTGAGCTTTTTTTTTTTTTGAAGATTTATTTTATTTATTTGAAAGTCAGAGCTACAAAGGGAAAGGGAGAGACAGACAGAGAGAGAGAGAGAGAGAGACCTTCCATTCACTGGTTCACTCCCCCAGATGGCTATAATGGCTGGGCTGAAGCCAGGAGCCTGGAATTCCATCTGGATCTCCCACATGGGTGGCAACTATGGGGAAGTGTCGAGGGCCAAGTGTCAGTTCTGGCGAAGTACTCCTGCTGCTTTCCCAGGCACATTAGCAGGGAGCTGGATTGGAAGTAGAGCAGCCAGGCTCCAAAGCGGTCCTCCTATGGGATGCTGGTATTGCAGGAGGTGGCTTAGCCCACTGCACCACAACACCGGCCCCAGTGAGCTACTGTTTTAAAAAATAGCATCTTTACCCATACCTACCTGGTCCCTGACCCCCAGCAAACTCAGGGTGAAACCTCAAACCAGCAGACACCTGCACCTCTATTCCATGCCACACACCTGTTTCGTTTGTCACCTGTTCCTTAGGGTCTCGCACGTGGCCTCCTGCTGCCAGCCTTCCCCTGCGGCGCCTGTATTGGACGTGATTGCAGCCGCAGTGTGGTTCCTCAGAACATTTCACTGGGGAAATGGTGCTGGGCTGCGTGGCCCCAGCGCCTGCCAGGCCTCCCCAAGGCCTGGAGACGGGAGAGGCCCTGGGCCAACAGCCTCCTGGTCTGGAACCTTCCTCGGAGGACCATCTGGGCCAGGGGCTGCCAAACACTTGCAACGGACTTTTCAGGAAAATGCAATTTACTGGCGAGTGGTGTGGGGGAGTCGTCTCCTGGCTGCCTCCCTCCTCCCCGTTCGCTCGCTCTCTGCCTGGGCTCGTGCTGTTTTAGGGACAGCCAAGGGTCGTTTGTGAGGTCTGCATCCCCAGCCGGGATTTCACTGCCCCCGTGTCTCCTTGGCCAAATTCCCACTCTCCTGGGGGAGAGGGTCCCCGTTCGTGACCTCTGGTCCAGCTCCAGGGTTCTGCTTGTAGTGACTTAGAGAAAGCTCCTTTCCGATAAGTAAGACTTAGCATTCTGATCTATGTTGTTAGAAATGTTGTGAATTTCGGCCGGCGCCGTGGCTTAACAGGCTAATCCTCTGCCTTGTGGCACTGGCACACCGGGTTCTAGTCCCGGTCAGGGCGCCGGATTCTGTCCCGGTTGCCCCTCTTCCAGGCCAGCTCTCTGCTATGGCGCGGGAAGGCAGTGGAGGATGGCCCAAGTGCTTGGGTCCTGCATCCCATGGGAGACCAGGAGAAGCACCTGGCTCCCAGCTTTGGATCAGCGCAGTGTGCCGGCCGCAGCGTGCCGGCCACGGCGGCCATTGGAGGGTGAACCAACGGAAAAGGAAGACCTTTCTCTCTGTCTCTCTCTCTCTCACTGTCCACTCTGCCTGTCAAAAAAAAAAAAAATGTTGTGAATTTCAGTATCATAGCAGGGACCTGCGTGATCCACAGGTGTCCAGATTAATTAAGATGCACAAAAGGCGCTGGTCAGTGTCAGGTCAGACCACGAAACAAAGCAAGATCAAAATCTTACGAATCCCTACTCCTCCCAAGGGACCACCACCTTGGCTTTCAACACCAGGGACTTCTGTTCCTTCCTTTTGCAGCGAATGTGAGTGGAATCAAACAACCCGAGAACCCTCGTGGACTTGGCTTCCCCGGTTCAATGCTGCATGAGTTGTATCTGTGTCCCGGGTGGCTCGCTCTCACTCAGGATAGCATCCCACTGAGTGGCTCTACCAGTTTATTTTGCTATGTCACTTGCTTTCTATTTTTTAAACAGCAAGAACAAATCAATCCCCTAAACAATTCTGGGTTCTCCCCTCCTGCAGTGCAGAGTGTGGCCATCAGCTGCTTGGAGTTGCAAGTCGGGAGGTGACCTCTTCCAGGAAGACCTCACCCCTGCCCCTACAGATGTGGGTTTTGTCAGTGCTGAGGGGCTAGGAGAGGAAAGGGGAGCGGCCCCCTTACTGAACTGTCCAAGTGTCAGTTCTGGCAAAGTGTCCCAAGCGTCTCCGCTCCTGCCAGTGCCACATGATGCTGGCGGCTCCTGTTGCTATGGTGAACTCCACACGGAGGTTGCATTGAACTTGTGCAGAGCAGGCGCTATTTCTCCTGGGGGTGGAGAGAGCAAAGAATGGCCACATCTCCTGGGGGGCCCCTAGCCGTTCGGCTGACAGCCCCTTTTCTACGTTGCCTACCCATCATGGGGCTCTTGGCCCCGTGCCCACCCAGGCCAGCTCCCAGATCCTCCACGTGGGGCTACAGGGGTCCTCCTCTGCACCCTCCCCCATTGCAGCAGACCATGGCAGCTTGTCTTGAAGCTGCTCCATCCTACTGCTGACTGCGATATCCCATAACCCTGCCAGCCCTGCTGTCCCAGGCCACCTCTAGACCAGGCGCAGGAGCGGGGCTCTGCTGGGGGCTTCTTGGACGGGGAGACATGACACAGAGGCTTGCACCAGGAAGTAGTGTGTGTGTTCGTGTCCACACGGGCCCAGCGAATTCACATTCCAAGGCTGAGCCCGGAACCAAGCCTGAACATGGCCTTCTATCCAGTCTTAGTCTGTGTTCCTTCCTAGGGTTACATACCTTCTGATGGGGTATTTAATGCTATAGGAGTGCTGTAGGGTTGTTAGAGGGTTACCCATGTGCACATAGGCTCTGATTATGCTACGTGGTTCTTTTTTGTTGCTGTTCTGGAAGGATCCTCAGCTGTCCCCTTGATCCAGGAGAGCCCTTGGCTTTCCTTTTGAAAGCCCCTACCTCAGCTCTCCATTCCAGTTCACCCCATGCTTCTGGGCTCCTCCACAAACTGTCCCACCACACTCCTCTCCCCCGTGGCCGCACCCTCTGGGGTCCTGTCACAGCTCAGCAAGCCGTCAGTGGGGAGCCAGAGGCCGGGCTGTGCCCGCTTGCTGCTACTGCTGATCTTTGTAAATGCTGCAGCCGCTGGCTGCCCTGAGGAGCTATTTGACCCTGCTTCCTGGCACACAAGTCTGCCTGCAGCACCTGTGTGTCTTTGCCTCTTTGCCCAAGGTCTTTCTCAGGCCAGGAGAGCCGCCCTGCCTAAGCAGACAGCAGGAAACTAACATCCTGCAAGACCAGCCTGTAATCTGTGGCTGCCCAAAGTGGGTGAGAAAATACCCGAGCCCCTGTGGAGACTGTGTCAGAGGTCTTGACCTCCATCTTCCCCCAGGGACCCAGTGCAATCAAGCACCAGTGCCCATCATAGTATTGTGCTCCCCAACTACCCTTCCATTCTTTTTTTTGTTGTTGTTTAAAGATTTTTATTTATTTTTTTGACAGGCATAGTTAGACAGTGAGAGAGAGAGACAGAGAGAAAGGTCTTCCTTCCGTTGGTTCACCCCTCAATGGCCGCTATGGCCGGAGCTGCACCAATCCGAAGCCAGGAGCCAGGTGCTTCTCCTGGTCTCCCATGGGGTGCAGGGCCCAAGCACTTGGGCCATCCTCCTCTGCACTCCCGGGCCATAGCAGAGAGCTGGCCTGGAAGAGGGGCAACCGGGACAGAATCTGGCACCCCAACCGGGACTAGAACCCGGTGTGCTGGCGCTGCAAGGCGGAGGATTAGCCTGTTAAGCCACGGTGCCAGCCAAACCTTGTATCTTTTTAAAAAAATTGACTTATTTGAAGATAGAGTGGCAGATAAAGAAGAAGAGACAAATCTTTCCACTAGGGCCGGCACTGTGGCATAGCAGGTAAAGCCGCCACCTGCAGTGCTGGCATCCCATATGGGCGCCAGTTCATGTCCTGGCTGCTCCACTTCTGATCCAGCTCTCTGCTGTGGCCTGCGGAAGCAGTAGAAGATAGTCCAAGTCCTTGGGCCCCTGCACCCGTGTGGGAGACTCAAAGGAAGCTCCAAGCTCTTGGCTTCAGATTGGAGCAGCTCTGGCCATTGTGGCCTTCTGGGGCGTGAACCAGCAGATGGAAGACTTTTTTCTCTCTCTTTGTCTTTGCCTCTCTGTAACTCTTTCAAATAAATCAATAAAATCTTAAAAAAAAATCTTCCCACTGAGAGTTCACTCCTCAAATGGCCACAATGGGGCCAGGGCCACTGGACCAAGCTGAAGCTAGGAGACTGGAACTCCATCCGGGTCTCCCACATGGGTGAGGCAGGGACCCAAGTACTTAGGCCATCTTCCACTGCCTTCCAAGGTGCATTAGCAGGGAGCTGGACTAGAAGTGTAGCAGTCGGGATTCGAACTGGCACTCTGACATGGGATGCCAGCATTGCAGGCTGTGACTTAACCTGCTGTGCCACAACATTGGCCACTAAGTCCCTGTATCTTAGCAACTCTCTGTTAGTAGGAGAGCGGATTATTTGAAAACTGAGTAACTCCCAGAGGCCACAGGGATATGCATCAACCCTGTCAAATCAGCCAGTTAGGGCCACCACGCCTTGGGGCCGGGCTCCAGGCCGTGATGTCCCCCATTCAACAAAGCCAGCTGCAGGAGACCTGGATGAATGTTGCAAGTCTCCCGAGAGGACTCGAAGGGGTGGCCAAGAGCGAGCTACATCCTATAACATGTGCCAATTGCTTTTGCTTCCCTCTCACTTCCCGAGGCAGCTGCACCCCAGATGGCCTTTCTTCAGCTCCCTCTGAAGACTCTCTTGCCCTTTCTTCTCACCTCCTTCCATCTACTCTTTCCAAGTAGCTCTGAGCTGTTCCTGATGTGAATCTGCTTGGCTCCTCTCAACTCCCCATTCTCCTCGCTACCTGTTGCCCTGGACAGCTCCAGGGAGGGGCTCTCAGCCCAGAAGCTCCAGCAGGGAGGTCTCTAAATGGAGTGGAGCCAGGGCAGCCAAGAAAGCTACACCTGCTACGGCCTTAGGCTGGCCCGCAAGTCCCTGTGTGGAAACTTAATGCAGTGTGACAGCAGGCAGGGGTGGAGCCTGCAGGAGGAGGCCACGAGGGCTCCTGGCCTATGAACAGGGTTAGGGGCTCTCAAAAAGGGTCCACACAGGGGCTGGTGCTGCGGCAGAGTGGGTTAAGCCTCCGCCTGCAGTGCCAGCATCCCATATGGGCACCGGTTCTAGTCCCGGCTGCTCCACTTCCAATCCAGCTCGCTACTAATGTGCCTGGGAAAGCAGCAGAAGATGGCCCAAGTGCTTGGGCCCCTGCACCCGTGTGGGAGACCCAGATGATGCTCCTGGCTTCATGGCCCAGCCCTGGCTGTTGTGACATATTGGGAGAGTGAACCAGCAGATGGAAGATCTCTCTCTCTCTCTCTCTTTCTCTCTCTCTCTCTTTCTCTCTCTCTCTAACTCTGCCTTTCAAATAGATAAATCTCTATAAAAAAGATTCCCACATCATCTGGCCCTTTTGCCCTTTGGTTCTGCCCACCACATGAGGACACGGACTTCACTCCCTCCACAGGAAGCCGCGTTCATGACGCCACCTTGGAAACAGACGTCTGGCCCTCGCTGGACGCTGACTCTGCCAGCACCTTGGTCTGGAACTTTCCAGCCTTCTGAAGGCTGACAAACCAACTTCTGCTGCTTATAAATCAGCCAGTCTCAGACATTTTGTTGGACCAGCGCAGAGACTAAGACAATTCCCGAAGAGCTTGTTCCTATTGTGTAGTCACTAGGTAAACAGAAATGAAATTGAGGAAATGGTTGTGCTTTGAACTTAAACTACATGATGAAAAATACAGGAATTGAACCACCTGTGCTGACCTAGTCCCTAGGATATGTGAGGATAGCAGGGAAGGGACCAGGGTGAGGCAAGGCAGGGCACATAGGAATTCTAGCTAGGACACAATATTTAAGGAGGCACTCACTCTCAGGGTTGTGCAAATGGTGATCCTCCACTAACATGAACCTGAGCCTGGGTACCTCCTTAAATTTTGCACCATAGCTCTGGCCCTGATATTAAAACAACAAAGCTTAATCATCTTACACTTTTATAATATGACCTCCTATGGAAACACCATAACATGTGTATTAAAAATACAGAAACTTCGCCGGTGCCACAGCTCAATAGGCTAATTCTCCGCCTGCGGGGCCGGCACACCGGGTTCTAGTCCCAGTCTGGGCGCCGGATTCTGTCCCGGTTGCCCCTCTTCCAGGCCAGCTCTCTTCTATGGCCCAAGTGCTTGGGCCCTGCACCCCATGGGAGACCAGGAGAAGCACCTGGCTCCTGGCTTCGGATCAGCACGGTGCGCTGTCCGCCGTGCGCTGGCTGCAGCGGTCATTGGAGGGTGAACCAACGGTAAAGGAAGACCTTTCTCTCTGTCTCTGTCTCTCTCTCTCACTGTCCACTCTGTCTGTCAAAAAAAAAAAATAATAAAATATATAGAAACTTCTAGAGGGATCACAACCAAACTGTTGAGCATGGTTCGTTGCGAGGAGTGGGGTTGGAGGAAGGTAAGGAGCGCTTTCCTCTCTACTTCCCCCGTTTCTCTCCTGACTGAAGTTTCAAGAATAAAATCAGACACAGCTTTTGCCATTTCAGACAAACCAGAAAAACAAATGGCATAATAAGCCATAGGACATGTCAAAGGGAAAACCATTAAAACAACACAGATCGCTGGGGCTTCCTTCTTGTGGGCAGACACATTGCTGGGGCTTTGTCTGCAATTTCAAAGCACCCTGGCCCCACCTCTCAGCGTGGAAGTCGGGGTTCCTGTTGCCCGAGGGCTTTGCTGGTCTGTGCACTGGTTGGAGACACGGCAGGGTTCTCAGCTACTAGCTGTTTACCCCACCCCTCCCCAGGGGATGTCTGCAGATAACTTCCGGTTGGCACAGCTTCCGAGAAACCGTTGGCATCAAGTGAGCGCGTGACAGGGCTGCTGCTCAGCACCTCACGGTCACACAAGAGCATCGAGCCCCGAATGTCAGGGGTGCTGAGGTTGAGAACGCTGCCTTTGAGCCTGGCTGCTGAAGGCGTGGCCGCGGCAGCAGCATCAACATCCCTGCAGGGTGCCCAGCCCCATGCGCACCAGGCTGGGACGGAGCAGAAGCTGGACAAGCGCTATGCCCCTCAGGACAGCCAGGGTAGGCATCAGTCGGCTAGGATCAGCGAGCAAGGATTTTGGACTCGGAGGCCAAAATCAAGACCTCAGGACCAGCAACCCAACAGAGCTCTCAACAGTGATCGATGGAGCGAGAATACAAACACAAACACAAACACAAACACAAATACAAACACAAACACAAACACAAACACAAATACAAACACAAACACAAACACAAATACCAGCCTTGCCCCCCTGCACCCTGAGACCCAGAACTCCCTGGATGTATTCTACGTTGGTCCCCAGAGCCCCCAGTGGGATAAAACTCCAATCACCACCAGCAGCTGCAGACCCAACCATCAGCCTAGCTATCATCCATGTTCTCAGGTTTAACAAATACAATTTACAGGACCTCAAACTAAATTTGAATTTTAAATAAAACTGATTTAAGTATCCGTAGGCAATATTGGGAGCATATACTAAAAACAGTATTCGCTACTTCTCTGAAAAGTACTGCATGGGACATGATAATATTAGAAAATTACTCATTATCCCAAATTCAGATCACCCTGGCAGCCCGTGTTTTACCTGATAGTCACCTCATTATTCCTCTCTCACGTCACGTCCCCATTTTCCTCCCTATCTCGTATAAATTGCTTATATTGCAACCCTTGTATGATATGGCTTGGTAATTTGTGCCCCTGAACACAAGGATTTGGTCCCCAAAGTTTTATGTTCGTGGCACTAAGATGGGTAAAAATATGGTCCAGTTGGGGTGTTTGAAGGTGGGGGCACTTAGGAGGTGACTGGACACACACACATGCTCTCCCTGTCTCTTGTCATATGGGGCATGGTTTGACTACATCAGTAGGAAGCAAAAGGAAATACTCCAAGACAAAGCAAGCAATGCTTCCCAAAACAGCACGGGCTCCGGAAACCAGCACAGGGGTGAACAGTCAGCTCGCGCCTCCACTCCCTGGTGAATTTCCCTCATTCTCACCACTGTGATACCGGTGCCCAGCAAGCCGGTGCTGTGGCTCAACAGGCTAATCCTCTGCCTTGCGGTGCCGGCACACTGGGCTCTAGTCCCGGTCGGGGCGCCGGATTCTGTCCCGGTTGCCCCTCTTCCAGGCCAGCTTTCTGCTGTGGCCCGGGAAGGCAGTGGAGGATGGCCCAAGTCCTTGGGCCCTGCACCCATATGGGATACCAGGAGAAGCACCTGGCTCCTGGCTTCGGATTGGTGAGATGCGCCGGCCGCAGCGGCCATTGGAGGGTGAACCAACGGCAAAAGGAAGACCTTTCTCTCTGTCTCTCCCTCTCTCACTGTCCACTCTGCCTGTCAAAAAAAAAAAAAAAAAAAAAAAAGATTGACCACAGGCTGAGACGTATGCAGCTCTTTGCACAAGTCTGAGAAACAAGGCATCACCACGCGATATTTTGACACCTTGTAATTCATCAGTCAGCCGGATCTATTTCACTTTCTCCTTCTGTTCTTGTTACTTAGAAAGACAGTAGCAGGGAAACATGGCAGGCCAGGAAAGGCTAAATCATCCCACACGGTGTCTACTTCATAAATACTATGAAATACTGTAGGATGCCGCCCCCCCAAATATTTATATGGTTTTGTCCTTTCGGTGATGAGGAAGCCACTCAGCGGCACGCTGGGTAATGGAATATCCCAGTAGCTCTGTCTCGAAAGTCAGGGCTGCCCTTGGCACAGAAGCTGTGTTCAGGGAGCTAAAGATCAGGCCATCTGGGCATTTGGTAGCCAAAAACACAACTGCAACACGTGGCCTGTCTTGCTTGAGTCATCTTTATTTTCATCAGATACACAGAAAATTGAAAGTTACAATCAAGGACTCTGGAATCTAATACCCTAGGGGTTAAGTGTCAGTCTGTGGGAAGTTATTTCACTATTCTGTGCTTGCGTCAATGTCAACAAAAGGGAAAACTGCTGATACCAGTCAGCTCAGGTGAGGATATGCTGCAGTGACAAACAGCCCCGAATCTCACAAAAGGTGACAGCTCAGCTCAGTCACTCTCTGCGGTGGACTGGCTGTGGCTGGGACCCGGGTGACCATGGCTCCCTGATGCAGGGGACACAGCGACCTGCAGATACTGCCAAGCTTGGGGCAGAGGAGGAGATCCTGGCCGAGCCACATGAGAACTGTTGAAGCTTCTGCCTGGGAGTGACCCGCGTCACCTCTGCTCACGCTCCATAGCCCCAAACCCTGCACACGGTCAAGACCAGAGTCATGGCTTGAGAAGCATCCTCCTCCCGTGTGCTGGAGGGGGAGGAGTTTTGAGGAAGAACGTAGCTGCCCCCCCCCCCACACACACACACACAGGGTCCTTACGAGGACTGAAGGTAAAGGGGAGATAGCAGGCATTGAAAACGCCCACTGTTGTAAAAATCTTAATGTCCGTTCAGGTTCTCAGCTACTTAGGATAAGACGCTTTCAGATGTGGACCCTTCCATTCAGGTGAAGACTTGGCCAGATAACTCTGTTCAGATAGAAGGTAGCTTAGGAGCTACTGTGAATCAGTATGAAAAACAACAACATTTATTCAATGGCGAACTAGAGATAAAGGCAAAGTCTCTCTCCCTCAGGGGAGGGTGTGAGGATTAGATGACACAGCTGCATGGCCCTGGTCTCTTTCCCCCATGGACAAAGAGTTAACTTTGCTCCTTTGAAATCCAGCTTCACCGAGCAGCTTGACTGGCAGAACGGAGCAGGAGCAGGCACTGCGGCACGGTGGGTTAAGCCGCCATGTGGGATGCCAGCATCTTGTCAAGCCATGCTTCTGATCCAGTTTCCTGTGGGTGCATCCTGGCAGGCAGCAGAAGCTGACTCAAGTGCTCGGGCCTCTGCCATCCATGGGAGACCGGGACTGAGACCTGGGCTCCTGGCTTCAGCTTGGCCCAACCCTGGTTACCGTGGGCACTTGGGGAATGAGTTAGTGGATGATCTCTCTCTCTCTCTCTCTCTCTCTCTCTCTCTCTCTCCAGTCCCTCCCCACTCAGGTAGATGAAAATAAAATAAATAAATACACTTTTGAAACACAGTTTCCAACACATGAACTTTTAAAAAGAGAGAGAGGGAGAGAGAGAGAATATTGTGGAAGTAATCAGTTGGGGCTTCCGAGGCTGGCTCACTGAAAGTGGGAAGGCTTCAGGCCTCTTAGAAGGTTTCTTCTCCGGACCCTGAGCTGCCATGGGAGCAGGAGAGACATAGCTGACCCCAGACTGTACCAGAGTGCCAGTCATGTGAGCAAAGCCATCAGATCGGCTCATCCATCGGCCCCGTAGCGTCAAGGGACCTGGTTGTACCTCGTGGAGTGTAAGAGTCAGCCTTCCACCTGATCCCAGCCTCAATTCCTGGCCCATAAAATCACAGCCCAGAATCAAATGGTTATTTCAAACCCCTATGTTTTAGAAGCGATTGTTATGCAGCACTAGATGATCAGAACACACGCAAGCCCTCAGAACTGTATCTGACGCATACTTGGTTCAGAAAGCATTGCTGGTCTCACTGCATCTTGGGTAAGCTCCCAGCTCATCTTCCCCACCCAGTGCCTGGGAGCTGGGAGCAGATGGGAAAGGCACAACTTTCATCAAGTTTCACCAATAGTTTCCTTGACAGTCCCTGAACATAAGGGAAAGAGGGAATATCCCACGGTCCACTAGTGAAAGTGTAAACGTGTTAAGACAGCCAGCCTCTGGGGCACCATAAATCTCTTGACTTTGTTGGGGGCCTGTTCTGAAAGTCAGAACTCAACATTTTCAGTTCCCTTAAAAGTTCAGGTAAAGGCTGGCGCCGCGGCTCACTAGGCTAACCCTCCGCGTTGCGCCTCCGGCACACTGGGTTCTAGTCCTGGTCGGGGCACCGATCCTGTCCCGGTTGCCCCTCTTCCAGGCCAGCTCTCTGCTGGCCCGGGAGTGCAGTGGAGGATGGCCCAAGTGCTTGGCCCTGTACCCCATGGGAGACCAGGAGAAGCACCTGGCTCCTGCCATCGGATCAGCGCGGTACGCCGGCCGCAGCGCACCTACCGCGGCGGCCATTGGCGGGTGAACCAACGGCAAAGGAAGACCTTTCTCTCTGTCTCTCTCTCACTGTCCACTGTGCCTGTCAAAAAAAAAAAAAAAAAAAAGTTCAGGTAAAGCCGGTGTACCTGCCAGATGGCCTGTGTTGACCTGGCCGTTCCATGTATCCCTGAGCTTTCAGGAGACAGCAAACCCCACCCTGAGGAGCAATGCGAGAGATTCTAGAATAGGGAAACTGCCATATTCAAAACCAAGCATGCAAATACGTCTGGGTGGGTACCATTCCTTCTATTATCACCGTAGATTTCTCCTGTTTGTCTTCTTGATGCAGACACTTGATGTTGGAGATGGAGCTTGAGACAGAGAAACGCCAGGAGTTCAACATCCCCGTCTCTGTTTCCTCCTGGAGACTCAGCTGGTCCAAATTTCCCAGTGGCCCCCGAGCACGAAGGGAGCACACCACAGAGGTTGGCCTGTGGAATGTGGGCCGTGGGGACAGAGCCTCCTTCCAGGCCTGGTTCCTGGTGAACTTCAGGTGAGATGGTAGAACCGTGAGTCAGAGGAGCCGGTGCCCCCTTCCCTTCCCTCCTGTGCTGGCTGGCGCTGGGCTCTGCCCAGAGCAAGGAGGAAGCCTTGATGGTGGGAAGCCACTGAGACGGGGCTGATTGTCCTAGCAGTGAGGCCTGCGCTGGGGAGCAGTCATGTGGTTGCCTTTCCTCCAACAACAGCAAGTCACCAGGCGGCACGGCACCACCCCCAGAAAGCAGGAACGCTGGGCGCACGGCCCGCCCCGGGGCCTCGCCAGTCTCCCGAGGGTACGGAGCAGGTGTCTGTTACTCTCCGGGCAGGGGAACAGCAGGCAGATACTAGCACGCTGTGCCTTGCAGACTCGTGACCAGCAGAGGAAATACTGTCGCTCATCCCACAGGTGCACAGGAGCCCTCCGATGTGCCTAATTTAATGCCTGAGGCCTCATTAGAAGGAGCGGTCCCTACTTGCTCAGCAACTCCATCCTCTGCTGGGCCTGCTTTGCATAGACAGGGTAGTCAGTGGCACTCAGCTCAGCTCAGCGGGGAGCAGGTATTCTTGGAGTGCTTGGTTCCCCGTTTGGCTGGCTGAATTGGGTAGTCATTGATGAGCACGCCAAAAGGGGAGGGGGACTTTTACATAGCATGGCCTGAGTAGCATACCTTGGAAATCACTGTGTCCAGAATACAGCAAGCAGGCAGGAGCATCTGTCCTGAGTCCCTGTGGCAGGCCAGGCTGCACGGGGATGCAGAACCGGGGTGGGGGAAGAAATCAACAGCTACTTCTGACTTCTTCAGCCTTGGGACTTTGCATGTCCTCGGCCAGTGCTCCCTGGAGACCGGGATCCTATCCTGGGTGACTGAGAAAGGACAGAGCCCTGGTCTGGAAGTCACACAGACTCAGACGGACTTCCAGCTCTGGCACGTGCTACTAGCCATGCAACTGAGCACTTAACTCAGCATCTCTGAGCTCCTGTTTCTAAGCCTGCCATGGGAGAGTTAATGAACTTGAACTCACAGAGTCCTTAAGAGAGGACTAATGAATAAAGAGTAAAATGCCTGGCATCATTTATAGCTCTCTTCCCCTCACCCTTTAGGATCTCCAAAGTCGTGCCTCTCTAAATCATTGAAATTGACTTTACTATCTTACTGCTTCTTATTGGACACTGGTTTGAAATTTGCAATGGAAACCAGCTAGGAAAATCAGTATGAGATGTCAGAGCAAGAGCCATGTGGACTTAGTAGCAAGAGCTGCATACAATCTGAGACAAGTGTAGAGAATAACACCTCCACCTAGGACTTATAAAGACCCATAGATGACCCCAAATGCTCCAGCCACCTATGTCATTCTCTACCCTGCACTGTGGAACAGGAAGAAGTCAGAGGCTGGCTAGCAGATTGCACCATACTCTCCTGTCACACCTGAAATGCATTGTCAGATCACCTCAAAGCTCAGGCTGCAAATAGGTGCATGCACCTCACCGCTCTGCAATCCCATACCTGTGGCAGACATCACTCCTGCATCACAGAACTATTCCCCAGTGAGTCCAGACAAGACTGCAGAAGCCTTTCCCCCAGGACACTGCAGGCAGACATGAGCAATCGAGCAGAGATGTCATGCATGTGCAGACCTGTTTATCAAACCATAGACACCTGCCCTCTGGAGTGGACTGATCCTCGAGGCCAAACCGGCAGCCAGAAAGACACAGTAAGGAGGAAAGTTAGACGGCCTGTTGAGCTTCCGAGTACTCACAAGAAGCCATTGCATGAACACTAACAAGATCTGGAGGTAACGACGCAACAAGCTGTAGGATCCGGGTCCGAAGGGCTATTTCCAAAGCATGGCGGCCGCACCGTCTCAGCATCGCTTGGCCAGGCATTTTCTTCCCTCCCACAAGGAAGTTTCCTCAGGAGAATGAGAGAGGAGGATCATTTTCACACAGTCCCAGGCATCATTAGCCAATCCTCCAACGAAGCCCAGGTGCCGGCCAGCTGAGCAGAGCCCACCCCACCTCCAGAACTGTTCACAAGACAATGACAGAGCACAGGGTGCTAAATCTCCCACAGGCGGGAATCCTTGTCTTCCGTGAATGGCCATGAATCAAGCCAACAGGAGATGCCAGGCTGTTGAAGATGCCCATATACTTATTTATGAGCGAATGACCAGTTCAGTATTTCTGCCAGCTACCTTTATGGTTTTCATGAGATTTGGATAACGTTTATTTATTACTCGTACAGTTTTCCATTCATGATGGAGCTTTTCTTGATGTTTAGAGAGATGTCTAATTTTTTTTTCTGGTCTCTCTGGCATGAACAAAGGGATCTTTTTTCCTTTGGGTTTCTGCAAGGAATTCAAGCAAAGCTAATTTGGATGATAAAATGATAGCATTTCAAACATCTTCCTGCACAGATTACGCTATTTGAACTTTTTCACGGGAAAAGATTCATCCTGTGGTCTGCACCATCAACCTTATAATTTTAATAACAAGGCAGCCCAGAGAAAGAACCTAAATGGATCTTTTCCAGCAGCACATGCTACCTCATGAAAGGATCTACTGTTCCTACTCAGGGAGTGAACCTGTCTCCTTGGCAGTCTGAGAGGGGAATTTGTTTAACTGTCTCCAGAACAGGTGTGATCTATACCTTGAACGAAATGACATCCATGTACTGTGTCACCAAGCTTTGGTCAAGAATGGACAGTGGTCCCATAAGAGTCCATCATTCAGTGACATTGTAGCCATCTTCAGTCATGTAACACACGTTAGCACATTCCATGTGATGAACTTGCCTAAGAATGCAGTTCTCATAACGTATCCCCGTCCTGAAGGAACACACAATTGTATGTCATTGATTATTGTCATTAAGCACCATGTTAACTCCCATTTATTGGGTCTCAACTGTACCCTCACAGCAAGCCCCAGAATTAAGAGCAGTACACCCATCTTCGAGACAAGGAAATGGGCATTGGCAACTAACATCCCCAGTCCACCAGCTGGTACCTGATAGACAGCAGGACTCACAGGCACCTTGGTGGAATGGACAAGTCTGTCCCTGTCCACCCGTACTGTGCTGTCCTTGATGCCTCCCCTCCTAAATTATTTTATGTGGTCAAGTCCATGAGAAAAAAAAAAAAAACTGGCCACCAGATATCAAGTAGACATAGCAAACATCTCATTGAGTGATACACTTGTTTTCCAGCCTACTCTCGTGTGAGAGGGGAGACTGTGGCCCCTTGTTTGAAGGGGCCCTGGGACTATGGTGCCATTCCGAGGAGCTGGGCAGCAGAGTCTTGCTTCTTCCTTCCTCTTTGCCAAGTGTGCTAACCTCCCCTCCTGACGTCTCTCTACCAACCTGCCAGGAGAGCCTCACCGTGGCCGCCACGGCAGCCATGGTAGTGACTTCCTCTACAGCGCACCTGCTGTGTGCCAGCCAGGCAATACTGTGCCACGGAATAGAAGTGCGTGAACTCATGGGCCTCCCAACTCTCCCAGACAGGAGAGTGCTCTACCCATTTTGCATGCTAGGATGCAGAGGTTTAGCTTGGGTCTGTCCAAAGGCACACGCTGGCGTTGGAGCTCGGGGCTGGAATCCAGGCTGCTAACTCTGGGCACTTGACCTCTCCTTCTCGGAGACTGAGAGATCTATTTCCAAAGAGGAAGAGTGACACACCCCAGGACAAACCCATGGGTAGTCTCAAAGCTGGGACAAGAACTAAGGCTATGTCCCCCATTCTAGAACTTTCTCTGCCATGTCACACTGCTCTCATTCTTGCTTTTCATTTACCCCTGCCCCCACCCCAGCCCAGCAACCAGACATGGACTTACCATATGGTAAGAACTGTGATATGAGCAGAAGAGAAACATCAGCAACAAAATGACAATAAAGAAGAGTTTTCCAGGACTGAAGACTTGTTCTACCCCATGTTGGATTCCTGGATTTACTATCAACTCCTTGGTGACCAAGACAGATCGCGTCATCTCTCTGGGCCTCCATTTTCTCATCTGCAACACAGGACGATGCTACTACTTACTTCCTAAGCTGGCTCTGAGGAGTCAAAGGCAGATATATCCTCTGCAAAGGATATGGGTCCAAGAGAGTCAAACGCCATGCCCAGTCACTGGATGCTCAAAAAAATGGTGACAATTACTTTATTTTCTCTGTCACATCCAAGTGTATGTATGATTACGTTTGTAAGTGGCATTCAAGTTTTAATCAGGAATTACAAAGAAGAATTTTTTTTTGTTTTTAAGATTTATTTATTTATTTGAAAGGCGGAGTTACACAGAGAGACAAGGAGAGACAGAGAGAGAGAGAGAGAGAGAGGTCTTCCATCCGCTGGTTCACTCCCCAGTTGGCCACAATGGCTGGAGCTGCGCCGGTCCGAAGCCAGAAGCCAAGAGCCAGGAGCTTCTTCCAGGTCTCCCACTTGGATGCAGTGGCCCAAGTCCTTGGGCCATCTTCTTCTGCTTTCCCAGGCCACAGCAGAGAACTGGATCAGAAGTGGAGCAGCCGGGACTCAAACTGGCGTCCTTATGGGATGCCAGCACCGCAGGCGGCGGCTTTACCCACTATGCCACAGCACCAACCCCCAAAGAAGAATTCTAAAGAGTTCTAAAGACAAACCGAGATGGGAGTTAGGAGCACTTGGGCCTTGGAGAGAGGAAATGCAGGTTGATTTTGTCCTTGAAAGTGGGGCACACATAGTTTTGATGATAAGTGAGAATTTAAAAAGTTATAACTCACCATCTTTTACACACCAGGCACTGACAGATGATATTTGATTCCATCTACAGAGCTGAAGCTTTTAGCATCTCTGTATGATAGGTGTCTGCATCTAACAGCTTTGAAGAAGCTGAAATTCAGAGAGGCGAAGTGACTTGCCCAAGGTCACACAGCCACAAAATCGTTGAACCAAAACACATTCCACGCCTGCCTGACTCTTTGGCCTGCTCTTCTTCCTCCATGAAGGTCACTGGGGTGCCCGGAGAGTGGCCAAGTGTGAAAAGCTGCCCGTGGGAGCATGGGACACCCTTCTCACTGCTGTGCCTGGTGCCCACAGGCCACAGAACGTGGATGGCAGTGAAAATACTGTCTTCCTTTCCATAAACATTTACCTGAAAATTGGCGTATCCCTCTTTTTTGAGTCCAGGCTATAAACCACAGTATTACCCACCGTGCCTGTGGCTCCTTCGCCAATGGGTCACTTGGCCAAAGCTCCACAGACACAAGAGGCCTAAGGCCAGGGTTCTCTGTACTACACCCCAGCACGCACGTGTGTCAGTGAGGCTGCCATTCTGCTGACAGGCATCTTCTCTGAGATGCGACAGATGCGTCCTCTGACTGCGACACCCAAGACCAGAGACCCCCTCACATCCATCCTCGAATGCTCTAGAACCTGCATGGAGCAGGAGACGACAAACAGCTGTTGCCTGTGGTAGGAAGCCTTCTACAACGGCCTGCAATGATCCCACCTCCAGGTGTTCCCGTCGTGGTGTAAGCCCTGTGTCCTTGACTGTAGACCTAGGGACTTGCCTGTAACCAAGAGAGTGCAGCAACCATAACGGGACACTGTCCCAAGATCAGGTTATGGAGGGCTGTGACTCCCGGCTTGCCACCTGGCAAGAAAGCAAAGGCAGCCTCTGGCCCATAGCAAGTGAGGGACTGGGGCTCTCCCAATGGCCCATGGGAGCCTACTCAAAACCTGCTGAGGGCCTCGGTGCGTCCCGCCCCAGACGGGCCACCAGATGAGACTGCAGTCTCAAGCTACAGTGTGTGGGAGACCTCAATCCAGGCAGAGGGCCCGGCTGAGCAGGGGCCAAACCCCTGTCCCAGAGAAACCATGACACAGTAAACGGTGCAGTTCTTAACTGGCTAAATTTGGGGGTAGCTTGGTATACAGGAGTAGATAATCAATGCACTGTTGACCTGAAGAAAGGAGAAAGGGGAGAAAAGCGTGGAGAGAAATTGCAAAGGGGCCCCCTGTCGGCACCTCTCTTCTGGCCATAATCTGGAGGCACGTGTGCATCCGTTAGCCCTCCCACCCCACACTCCAGGCTTTGCTGGTAACACCAGAAAGTGCAGCTCAATGTTCCCCGGGCTGGCGCATGTCCTGGGTCTCTACGGTTGATTGGATTTCCTGCCGTGGATCATGTCATGCTCAGTGACCCAGGCCATAATGTTCTTAACCCAGTGTGCTACACTTCATCCGGACAGGGCTCAAAGGCAGTTGGCAGTCTCATAACGCTCCAGTGATGGACAGCAAGCCCATGCCATGAACTGCCCAAAGCCCCTGTGTTAGAGCCCACTGGATCCCTGAGAATGCCCCAGAGTCTCAGCAGGAACCCCTGCCCACTAGATCACAGAGCCCCGGCCGGCTGCTCCAGCTGGCTGTGCCCTTGTGAACTGCGGGGACCCCACCACATCCACCTGCTGGGGATCTGCACCCGCCCACCTTCCATTCATGCCTCACTACTTGCAAGTTCTGCTATAAGCCCATGGACCCTACAGGCGCCCTGCCAGAGCCCAGTTTCCAATGAGTTTCTGAACTGGAGTGGAAATGCCAGCTAAGAGCCCCCAGAAAAGAACTCGCAGAGGTCCCCCTCTTCTCTGGCCGAGGCTGCCCTTTTCCTCCTGAGTATACCTCTCTTCCTGCAGACTGGAGTGGCCTCACTGGCACAGCCGTGTCCCTTCACTCTAATGCATCCCTCGGTGGGCTGCGTACAGTGAATTTATAATAGCTTCTTGGAGGGGAAAACCGACTGTATCATATTGAATACACACATTGATTTCTTTCTCATACTATCGAAGTTATTGACCTGTCGTTTACAAACGATAGAAGGCACCCATGCTCATTGTGTATTGCAACGGCTTGGACTAATTTATCCTTCTGTGTAAGCGTAACTACAATTAAGTTATGGAAGATTTCTATTACCCAGTAAAGTTCCCTTGTGTCTCATCCCAAATAATTCCCCCATTCCTGTCCCTGGACAATACGGGTCTGCTTTCTGTCATAGATTAGATCTGTGCTTCCTCTAGAGTCTCGTCTATGTGCAATGACGTAACACATTGGCTCCCGGGTCTGGTTTCTTTCACTCAGCCTAATGGGCCTAGGATTAATCTTCAAGGCCAAATGGAAGGTACCCTGCACGACAGAAGTTTGTTCCTTTTTATTGCTGAATAGTATTCCTGTGGGCTTTTTATGTGCTGCTGGGTGGTTTGTTTTTTTGTATTTTATTTTTGGCATTTTCAATCTTATTAAAAAATAGTTGGCATACACTATACATGACATACAGAATTCTGATCAGTTTGAACATATGGATACATTAGAATCATAATTATAAAAAACGCAGCTTGGAATGGTGAAATCATTCTTTTGTTCAAGTCCCCTCCAGGGCTCTTGGCATATGCTGGTCGCCTCACATTTGGCAAACTAGAGAATTGTTGATTACTCTCATCCAAAACACATCTACTCTAAGGGGACTGGTTGCCTCTGAAGAGAATGTTTCTGTCCCACTGCTGAAACATGAAAACAAAATGAATCAAAAATCATCCATCATGGCCCCATCAATATATTTGATATTTTTGTGTCAGGACATCAACACAATTTTTGTGTCAGGACACTACACAATTTTTGTGTAGTGACATCAACACAACTCAGAATGACTCAAGGAAAACACAAACAACAGAGAGAGGGTGGAACTTACCAGCCAGTGCCAATGAAAAGCCCAGGGGCTTCAGGCATAGCTGTATCCAGGAGCTCAGACTGCGTCGGGACTCAGCCTTTTCTTCCTCTTCTTCCTTTTACCTCAGCCCTGCTTTCCTCTCTGTTAGCTTCCTTGTCTCCACATGGTGGCCTGGTGCAATTTCATTGTCAAACTGCTCTCGTACAAATGTCGTTCATGAAAACTGAAACCACGTTGGTTGTTTGCATGGGAATAACAGTAATCCAGGGAACTGGCTACAGAGGTGCTGGAGCTGCTGGAAGGGAACCTAGGGATGCCCAGTAACCCAGAGGTTGGCCCCAATAGAAAGGCACTGAATCCCCAAGTCAGAAAGACAAAGAGAGCAAGACAGTGTAACTGGAGCCCAGGGGCTCAGGACATTTGCCAGAAGCTCAAGCCAGGATGGGCCAGCCTGGTGGAGGCTGGAGCCACAGAGGAGCTGGAATTGGTGCTGGAGACACTGCCCGAGGCAGGGCGAGAGATGGCCAAATACCCCCGGCTTCTCCCTGTTTTCACCCTCAGCCTTCCTATTGGCCAAACCCAGCCAGAAAGCAGCCGTCCAGAGCGCTCAGGAAATGTAGACTGTAGGGGTCAGTGGCCCTGGGACACGAATGACATCAGAGGGAGAGAAAAGAAGGGGAAGACAAGGACAGCACAGCCCGGGGGAAAGGAGCTTTCTGTGTCGGCCCAGCAAACCTCCTGGAGAGGCGTCTGCTTTGTCCAGGGCCACATGTCAGGGCCCCGGCTGGAGGCAGGAGCCAGCAGAGGAGGGGGAGCCAGCGGCACAGATGCTAAATGTAGCAGGAGAGCCCCAAAGCTAAGTCCAAGTGCTCAGGAGAGGCAAACCCAGGTGTCCGCCACTCACTGCTCCAGCCAGGGCAGGCCCTGGGGGCTGTGCAGGTCCAGAGAGCCTAACACGGGCTATGTCCATGCAGCAGAGCTATGGCCAAAGTCAGCATCTTGTCAGTGCATCCCCAGGCTCTGAGAAGGAGAGAAGGCCGAGAAAGAGACGAACCCGCACTGCTTGCACACCTTTCCAAGGGCTCGTGGCCCTCGTTGCCCCCAGCGGCGACTGGGCAGCCCTGGGCCCAGCTGGGAAGAGTGACTGAGAAGCCAGACGCCGGGAAACACGGAAAACAAATGACTAATTGGTCTTCAGTATCACATTGCTTCCTAAAGGAGACATTTTGCAACCCAAATGCCGAGGCCGGAGGATTTCCTCCGAGTCTTTTATGATCTCTATAAATTTCGAGAGAGAGAGGACTGGGGAGGCACTGGGCTCTGTCCCTGTCAGATTGCTGATAGAACGCGTCTTTAATGGAGTCTCCAGCAGCTGTAAAAATGTACGAGAACAGCTTTCTGGACTCAGGCGGGCCTGATGGATGGAGCAGTGACACCCCGTAAACGCCAGATGGGCCGCGCTTGTCCTCGTGTCAGTTCCAGGAGAATCCGTCTTGCTCTCCAGGCCGAGACTAGTGCTTAGAGACGCATTAGGCAATTCCGTTTGAAATCTCTCCTTGGAGGAGCACGTGCGTGCGCGCACACACACACACACACAATCAGCATGAAGCATGGCACAGGGAAGTCTTTCACACAAGACCGTGGGTCCCAGGGCCGGAAAGTGTGAACCTCGCAGTGGCCTGATTGTGGACATCCCCCCAGGAGCTTAGAATGGGGCCGGCGCTGCGGCTCACTAGGCTAATCCTCCGCCTTGCGGCGCCGGCACACCGGGTTCTAGTCCCGGTCGGGGCACCGATTCTGTCCCGGTTGCCCCTCTTCCAGGCCAGCTCTCTGCTGTGGCCAGGGAGTGCAGTGGAGGATGGCCCAAGTGCTTGGGCCCTGCACCCCATGGGAGACCAGGAGAAGCACCTGGCTCCTGCCATCGGATCAGCGCGGTGCGCCGGCCGCAGCGCGCCGGCCGCGGCGGCCATTGGAGGGTGAACCAACAGCAAAAGGAAGACCTTTCTCTCTGTCTCTCTCTCTCTCTCACTGTCCACTCTGCCTGTCAAAAAAAAAAAAAAAAAAAAAGAATGGGACCTTATTTGGAAAGAGGGTCTCTGTAGGTATCGTTTCTTAAAAGACTTACTTATCTGAAAGTCAGGGTTACGGAGAGAGGAGAGTAGGGACAGATTGAGATCTTCCGTCTGCTGGTTCACTCCTCGACTGGCTGCAACAGCTGATCCGAAGCCAGGAGCCAAGAGCTTCCTCCAGGTCTTCAACGTGGGTGGTAGGGGCCCAAACACTTGGGCCATCTTCCACTGCTTTTCCCAGGTGCATGAGTAGGGAGCTGGATCAGAAGTGGAGCAGCCAGGACTTGAACCAGTACCCATATGGGATGCCAGCGTCACAGGCTGCTGCCCCAAAGCACAGCCCCTGTAGGTATCATTTTACATAACACTTTTTTTGGTCCTCCTACAAATTCTGAATCATGATACCGACAGACAGAATGGGCAGAGGATAAAAAGCATGCCTTAGCACTGGGTTAAAGTGCGATCAACATTGACCACTGTGACAACTTAGGAGAAAAAGGAAGGCGGGGAGGAAGGTAGGCGAGGAGCTGTTGAAATCGGGCTCGTGCTCACTGTCACTATGAAGTCACAGAGCCGTAGCCTGGAGCTTGGGCAGTAGACCGCGTGCCTCCCTCCTCCGCAGCCGTCCAGTGGAAGCCCTGCAGCCGCCCTGTATCTGGAATCTTCCGGAGGAGAGGTCGGTCAACACAGATGCTCACGGGGTTCCTTTCCTCTGTCTGCAGCGATGATGCTACGTAGACACCCTCTGCCCCCGTCAGGTG
Source organism: Lepus europaeus (assembly GCF_033115175.1). NCBI lineage: Eukaryota > Metazoa > Chordata > Mammalia > Lagomorpha > Leporidae > Lepus > Lepus europaeus. The sequence continues at coordinate 46,587,595 of NC_084835.1, forward strand.
GTTGCCCGATGGTGCCAGGCAGCCAGGAAGCTCAGGAGCTCAACTCAACACCCAGCTCGGAAAACGCCCAGAAACCCTTCATCCCTGACATGGACACGTGGTGAAAAATCATCTGGAATGCACAAGACGACCAGGGCCCTCGTTTTTTTTGGAATGCGTATGAAGAAAGCAGAATAAAACAGGCACGTTCCCAAAGAGACTCATTCCCCCTTCCCAGAGAGGCGACAGCAGACGAAGGAGCGGACAAAGGCACTCGCTTTCCAAGTGTATCATCGTTGTTTTTTTTGTTTTTTGTTTTTGGCTGGTCATTCCAAAAGTCCTTACACAGCTCCACGTTTCACAACATACCGCTAAGTGTAGCTAAGCCTGGAATGCTGTCTTTTCCTTGGGCGCATGGCTATTTCAGGAATCATGGGAGGATGGACCATGGGTGGCCATCAGCCCCTTTGCCAGTACGTGGAAAACTAAAAATAATCTTGACCAAGTCATTCAGTGTGGCCAGTAAGGGCTAGAACAGAGATCGGCTGTTGTTTGGAGGATAAAATGGATCGTGTTTCTTTGCTTCTCTTTATAAACCAACATAGACATATTCGAGAGGTGAAATGCAAATTTGAAAGCAATCACACATCTGAAGAAATGCGTGTGTTTGTAGATGTAACCTTGTAATCGACTGTCCTCGCGTTTGGAAATAATACTCCGATTGCATCGCTGTTCTTCGGTATCTCTTCAGACGATGGGAGGAGGAAAGACCGCTGCTGTTCAAAGCCATCGTTCTGAAGGCCGGCAGGGTGTGTGAGGGTACGGAGGAAGCCTGAGACAGAAGAGTGAACGGGAAAGTGCATTATAAGAAGGAGAGGCTGGAGCCAGCCTGGTGGTGCCCTGGGTTAAGCTGCCACTTGTGACTCGGGCTCCCCACATCCGAGCGCTGCTCCAAGTCTCAGCTGCTCTGCTTCTGTGCTTGGTTGGGAAGACAGTAGAGGACAGCCCAAGGACTTGGGCCCCTGTCACCCACTTTTGGGAGACCAGGATGGAGTGAGTTCCTGGCTCCTGGCTTAGGCTTGGCCCATACCAGCTATTGGGGCTGTTTGGAGAGTAAGCCAGCAGGTGGAAGGTCTGTCTATCTATCTATCTATCTATCTATCTATCTATCTATCTATCATCTCTCTCTCTCTCTCTCTCTCTATCTATCTCTCTCTATCTCTTTTGCTCTGTCAGCCTGCCTTTCAAATAAATAAATTAAAAAGAAAACGTTTATGAGGGCAACTTACACAGCTGGTGTGGGATTCCAGTCCAGGCTGATCTGAGTACACGGTTGTATCAAGGACTTTCCAGGCAGGGTGGCAGAAGGGGAGAGAGCTTGTAAGTTTACAAAGCACCGGGGAGCTCGGGGAGCTCGAGCTGCAGCATTCCTTTAGGTGTGGTTCAAGGTTAGCCCCTCAGGCAGCCTGCTGCTCTTTCTTGCGATAACACTTAGACATTGTGGCTGAAGAGTGGTGCCAGTGAGCGCTCAGTGTTCCTTCCAGAAGGGAGGGAGGCTGACAAGGAGGGGCAAGACCCAAGAAGACATTGCTGAGGTTTGCGGTCACTCACTGTCTCATGGCCCACACCTGTCTTCTGGATCCCAGGCGACGGAGTTGGTGACAACCAGAGCTACCGGGGGATCTTTCCCGAACGGGCTCCCCTAGTCTTTCCCTGCTATTTTCTCAAAGACACAGTCAGATTTAATGAAGTTATTCTTCAAGACTAAGGAGCAGACATGCCCACCCTCCTACATCAGAGACTGATCTCACCAGGTCTCCAAGTATTCCGCAAAGAGTTCATTTGGAAAACAGGTAGTCGATCCAAATGGAAGTTCCCTGACTTTTCTTCCCTTTCTGACGGCAGGTCTTCTCAGCCACATGAGGCAAGTTTTCTAAACAATCTCAGACGCTCATTGCACGGGCACTTCCGGGGACAGCACACCCTGGGAAACCACGGAGGGCTGCCTGTTGGAGCAGGGCTTCTCGGGTTGGCACTGCTCACGTTTGGGGCAGGAGAACTGACGGTGGCAGGGGCTGCCCTGTGCACTCACTACAGCACCCCTAGCCTCTGTCCACCCCACGCCAGCAGTAATCCCTTTCCAACCCAGCTGTGACAACCAGGAGTGTCCCCAGATCTTGTCATAGGTTCCTGGGGGGCAAAATTACCCCCTGGATGGGAACCTCTGCTCTGAGGAAAGTTCCGGGGTCAAGACACAGCACTCTCCCAGGTGTGGACGGTTAGCCCGCTCTCGCGAGTGTAGACAGCCCGAGTCTGTTTCACCAGCATTGTTATTTGCTTCAGGAGAATAGATTGTGGCTAAGAACTCATGTCAAAAATGGGAATGACAGTACGAGCTGCTGTTTCTGGGAGAGCCGAGCGAACGTCTTACGGAGATTTTTGAAACAGTCCACAAATTAAACTTGCACCGAACACATTGTGGAATTAGGTAGAGACAAGACGCGGTCCTTGGGTTACTCTGCTTCCCATTACTGTAACTGAAATATTCCTCCCCACCGCCCCCAGGAGCTTCTCTGGGAAAGAGAAGGTTTATCTCAGCACGAGGTACAGGACCTGGTGGCCCCCAGGGTCCCATCGATGTGTGGTGAGGGTGGTGGCAGTGATCCCACGGTGAGCCAGGAAGCAAGAAAGAAACTATGCCAAACTCGAAGTGAAACAATTCAAAGCACCTGCCAGGGACACGCCCCCAGTGACCCACAAACCTCACACGGGGTCACCTCCCAGAGGCCGACATTAGATCAGGAACCCACCCTTAGTCAGTCACCAATTAACATGAAGACAGGAGAGTTTAAGTAGCTGTGTTAGCCTGAGGGAGACAGATCCTATTCAACACAGAGCAGTATTTTCTTTTTTTTTTTTTTTTAAGATTTATTTATTTATTTGAAAGTCAGGGTTACACAGAGAGACAAGGAGAGACAGAGAGAGAGTGAGAGAGAGAGGTCTTCCATCCGCTGGTTCACTCCCCAATTGGCTGCAACAGCCGGAGCTGCTCCCATCTGAAGCCAGGAGCCAAGAACTTCTTCTGGGTCTCCCACATGGGTGCAGGGGCCCAAGCACTTGGGCCATCTTCCACTGCTTTCCCAGACCATTGCAGAGAGCTGGATCAGAAGTGGAGCAACCAGTACGCGAACTGGTGCCCATATGGGATGCCAGCACTGCAGGTGGCAGCTTTACCCACTACACCACAGTGCCAGTCCCCAGAGCAGTATTCTTTACACAGGGTTAAATTCCCCCAAACTCCACTTTTGTACATTTTTTTAGGAAAACTTCCTTTGTTGCAATTTAACGTAGCATTTTTAGACATTCTTAGCAATCCAGCAGGGATCATACTACCAATGCCATTTACTAAAAGCCCCCTGGTTCAATCAGATCACCGCTGAACTCTCCCAGGAGGGACCAATGCACTTCTGTGGCCTAAAGGAAGGCCCAGGTGTGAAACATCTTCTGACCCCAGAAAGTGCTCAAAGACGAATGGGGATCAGTCCACAGGACACAGGAGCCAGGTTGATGGGGCTCCTACTGCCCAAAACCAGTAAAGTAAATGCTGCCCCATCCTTCCACCCCACCCCCCACTCCAATCACCCCCACCCACTGCCATTGAGGCGCCTCCTGCAACACCCACATCCCATGTGAGCGCTGGTTTGAGTCCTGGCAGCTCCATGTCTGATCCAGCTCCCTGCCAATGCAGGTGGGAAAGCAGTGGAAGATGACATGAGTGCCTGGGCCCCTGCCGCTCACATGGGAGACCTGCATGGGGTTCCTGGCTCCTGGCTTCAGCCAGTCCCAACCCTGGCCATTGTAGCCATTTGAACAGGTGCGTGGAAGATCTCTTTCTTTTCCCTCTCTCTCTCTCTCCCCTCCCCTTGTAGTTCTGCCTATCAAACAAGTAAATAAATCTTAAAAAAAAAAAAAGACAAGTGACAAAAATCTGAATAAAGGTGTTAGACTAAATTCAGTCAGCCGGTTGATTCTGAAGGGATCAGCATTCATGGATCCAACCAACTGTGGGTTGAACATATACTGGGAAAATTTGTCTGTACTGAACAGCGCCTTCTTGGCGCCATTATGCCCTACGTGAGACAGTGTGACAAGCATTCGGGTATTACGAGTCATCTAGAGCTGATTACGGTATAAGGAGGACTTGCACAGCGCATGTGCAAATGTGAGTGTTACACTGTTTTCTAGAAGGGACTCCTAGACTTTGGTATCAGCAGGGGAGCCTTTAAGCAATCCCCCAGGGGTCCGGAGAGACCCGGTAACAGTGCAGGTGTTCATTCCTGCGGAAGGGTGCGTTCCTTGTTTTAGGAAATACAGGTGACTGTATGTATTTAGGAAGTACAGGTGACTCCTGTTTGCTGCTTCCTCTCAATGGCTCAGGAGAAGGGGGTAGTGTGTGCGCGCGTGTGTGTACGTGTGTGTGTGTGTGTGTGTAGGAGGGAAACTGTGATAAAATAGTGCCATTTGGGAAGTCTGGGTGAAGACTAGAAGGGAGTTCTTTGTCTTTCTTGCACCTGTTCTGTAAACGTGAAATGATGTCGATAATAAAATTTTAGAACACAAAGAAAGCCCTTGTACCCACGATCCACACCCCACACTGAATTCTCTCTGCTACGTGGCCCTTCCTCTTCCTCCCTACCACACTGCTTCCCTCCCCATCTCCTCTCTCAGAGGACGCACGCAGGGAGCCGGGGCTTTGGTCTGAGTGGAGGGTCACAAGCACCCCTGGGCACCACCCCGGGTCTCTGACGCAAGGCAGCTGCGGCACAGACTTTGCACCGGACTGGCTTGGCACGCTCCGCACCTCCTCGGATGATTGCCACGAGTCGCCAAGGGTCCACGTGCCTGTGACTATCCTCATGGTCTCTCCGCCCACACTGGTGATGAGCAAGGGCCCGGATTCCAAGTGTTCTTGGCCAACAGACCTGAAGACTCCGACAGGGCAAATGCAGCAGCTGCTGTATTCCCGCTCAACGTCTAGCACTTGGTGTTCCAGAAATAGTCGCTGAATGCACGTGTGAAGACTGAATGGAAGGCCCCTGGTCCCGTGCTAATCTCCAGGAGCGCCCAGCCACTCAGGATTGCAAAGTGGCCATGCTTTGCATTAGAATCGTCCCCATCAGACTTCAGGAAATCAATGGCTTTTGAGAGGAAAAACCACTCTGGGGTGAGAAGAGTTGGCAAGATCTCCCTCCCCGCCAGGAAGGGGCCATCCACAATGTGGCAGGTGCAAACGACGGGAGCAGCCTCTGAGTCAGCTGCTGCTTCTCTTCTCCACGTCTTGAATCATTTTCGTATTAGCATATCTCTAAGTGCATATAATTTTCACATCAAAGAGTGTAATTTTTTTTTTTTTTGCAGAAGTGGAGTAGAGAATAATTTAGCCACTGAAGTATCTCAAGCCACGGTCTCGATAGCATGACACACAAATTACACAGAAGACAGGCAGTGAGAGAAATCTGGTGGCAGAGTTTGTATTCTTTAAAAAGGAGACGTGGAGAAAATTCACCGGCTGGAGCTAAAAAAAAAGGGGGGGGATATATTTTTGGAGCTGAGAGCAGGTTTCTCGTTTGGTAAGGAGAGGACTGTACGGGCTGGTTACGCGTTTCCCAGCTCCTGAACTGGAAGAGGCGCCACGCTGTCCACTTCCTGCAGCGAGGCGCACAAGAAGCACAGGACGCGCCCGTCTGCCCACCCCCAGCCCTGGCAGTCGGGTGCCCTGTGGGTGCAGCCACCTCACTCCCCTGCCAGAGGGGCTGCAGGCAGGCTCAGGGAGAGCCCCAGCCGAGCTTGCCCTCCTCCGGCGGCCCTGAACACAAGCCGCCTTCCAAGCAAGCCCAGCTCCGCCCTCCCCTGCCCTCTGCCCCCGTCTTTGGGCTCTGACTCCTGCCTTGTCCCCCCCCAGGAATCTGAGAGGCCTTCAACACAGGCATCCTTGACCACCCGTTCCCCCCCCATGCTCCTAATACACACACCTAATACACACAGACACCAAACACACAAATACACATGTACACACATCTAAAACGCACACACTTAAAGTGCAAGGCACCAAACATACCCAATGCATACGCATAACGCATACACACACATACCTGTAGTACATCTCAACTCTAACACACACATACCCTGAATGTTCACACTCAAATACACACCTCATAGACATAGGCCAATATATATGCACACACATTTCCCTACACTCAAACACACACACACAAATACAGTGGATTCTCAGTCCTCAAAGGACTTGTTCCAGGACCCCCTGCAGACCCCACACTACTCGGATGCTCAAGGCCTCCCTACACAGGGGCAGTAGTCACACCCAGCCCGTGCTGTACGTCATCCCTAATACAATGGGAACGCTGTGGAAACAGTTGTGGCACTGTAGTGTGTGGGGAAGAATGATGGGAAAATGTCTGCCTGTGTGTGGTACAGACGCAATTTTTTTCCAAGTGTTTTCAATCCAAGATTGGCTGAACTCTTGGATGCAGAACCTGTGGACACGGAGGGCTGACTGTGTGCCTGTATGCTAGACAGAGAGATGGAGATAGAGATAGAGATAGAGATAGAGATAGAGATAGAGATAGAGATGGAGATAGATAGAGATAGAGATAGAGATAGATAGAGATGATAGAGGTAGAGGTAGAGATTAGAGATAGAGATGATAGAGATAAAGACAGAGATGGGGGGAGAGAGAGAGAGAGAGAGAGAGAGAGAGGATGTTTTGTTCCTGCCCCTAGACATACATCAGGCAGGTCTCTTAGATTTGGGGGATTTTTTTCAGGTGTAAACCACTTTGATCCTGAGGCATTTCAAAGATCCAATCCAGGATCCTGCCATGCGGTGGGGAGGAGTGGCCTGACCCAGGAGTGCTGCAGGGCCCAGCAGCTATTTCTATGGGGACAAAAACATACCTCACCCTTCCCTATGGAAAGAATGAGACAGCACAGCTCGTGGAAGAGAAGGTAGCAGAGCACATTTGGGGTCTCGGAGTAGGCCAGGACCTCTTAAAGTGGACTCAAGTAGACAATCGTGGTCACGTGACGAGCGGCACTGCCCACTGGGAGCACCAGTGTGGACAAGGCCCAGTCACTCACACCCAGCAGAAAGACGAGCAAATCGTGGTTGTTGGCCCAATGGAATGGGCTCCCGAGGGAATGGCCCTCTATACCTGCACACAAAACGGAAGCAAGACGCAATCTCACAGAGCTGTGTGAAGCAAGATACAAAAGACCCCGTGCTGTCTAATTCCACCTGTGTGGGAGACCCCGGGAGAGCTGCTGGCTCCTGGCTTCAGACCGGCCCAGCTCCGGCCATCGCAGCCATTTGGGAAGTGAAGCAGAGGATGGAAGACCTCCCCCCCGCCCCCTTTCTCTTTCTCCCTCTCTCTCTGTAACTCTGCCTTTCAAAAATATAAATAAATAAATCTTTTTAAAAAACTCAATGCCAGCTATTGTGTCCAGGGGCAGTGTTTACCCTCGGGTACTGTTGATCTGGGGGCAAAGGGTTCCACGAAGCTGCTGGGTTGTGTTTTCCCTTGGGGTGCTGGGCACACACACACACACACGTGTGCATTTTACAAAAGTGCACCAGTCTGTACACAAAGAATAGATGTGAGATTCTGGCCGGGGAGAAGCCTCCAGTGAAAAGCTCTCTGTCTCCCGTTCCAGTGAGAGGAAGATGGTTATTTGGCACAATGCTTGCATCAGGTTTGAATAGGCACTTTGTTAATATGCTTGTTTCTGTTCTTATTTAATAGGGAAAAGGCGCGTGGCCATGGTTCAAGCGCAAAGATCCAAGCAGTACAAAGAGGGTACAACGGAGCAGAAGCCCTCCCCACGCCCACGTTCCTCTTCTTTGGGAAGGCCCCTGAAAACATTTCCTGTGCATCCATGTGGAAACCGTGTGTGCCCACACAAACGCATGAGCATGTCTGCAATGAGCCGCGTATGGGATTCACGGTCTGGGGCCCCGGTCCTTTCTCACCAGCCCTGTCTTGGAGATAAGCCCCTGTGAAAACACAAATGTCACCTCTGTTTTAGTAAGCGCCACCACAGCGCGCTCTGCTGAGGTGGCCCCAGAGACCAAGGGTCACTGTGCCAACTTGAGCCAGCCTGCTGCCTGCTTTGTAAGTGATGTTATTGGCTCATGGCCGCATCCCCTGGTCTAGGTGCTGTCTGGGGTTGTTTTGCGCGTTTCAACTTGCAGCTTTTCATCTTGATGGTGGTGCGAAAGCCACGTATATTCAGTAGAAACTCATACGTTGAATTTGGAATTCAAATCTCTTCCTGGCCCATCACGGCGAGACCTGAAGCCGATGCAAGGCAGAGCAAGGAACACAGCTCCCAGTCGGTGCCACAGCCACGAGGGGACAACCGAGACTCTGCAGTGCACAGTGTCGCTAAGCTGTGCAACAGGAGGCAGGGTATGTGCGTGAAACACCTCTCCGTCTTGGGGTGAGTTTATTAGGGCACAACCCATTGTTGGTGGAGGAGCCTCTGTAATTGCAACCAAAACTGTATATATTAATTTTAATTTTTTTTTTTACAGAGAGAGGGAGGGACAGAGATAGAGATAGGGAGAGAGAGACCTTCCATCTGTTGGTTCACTCCCAAATGGCCACACAGCCGGAGCTAGGCCAGACCAAAGCCAGGAGCCAGGAGCTTCATCCAGGTCTCCCACGTGGGTGCAGGGGCCCTAGCGCTTAGGCCATGTTCTGCTGCTTTTTCAGCAAGAGCTGGATTGGAAGTAGAGCAGCCAGGACTTGAGCCAGTGCCCACATGGGATGCTGGTGGCAGCTTAACCTGCTAGGCCATAGTGCCAGCTCTAAATTTTTAAAAACTATTTATTGTACTTATTTGAAAGGCAAAGTGACAGAGGCAGAGGGAGAGACAGAGAAAGAAAGGGATCTTTCATCCGCTGGTTCACTCCCCCAAAGGGTTACAACGGCCAAGACTAGACCAGCCCAAAGCCAGGAGCCTGGAACTCCATCCAGGTCTCCCGCATGGGCCATCGGCCACTGCTTTCCAGCAGGGAGCTGGCTCAGAAGCAGGGCAGCTGGGACTGGAGCCAGTGCTCCGAGATAGGATGCTGCCGTCCCAAGCAGTGCCTGCACCTGTATATATTGTATATACAGGTTATATATGTTATATATGTTAGCAGTACCTGCACCTGTATATATTGGCCCCTGTATATATTGACTTTACTAGCAGGCATGGGGTTTCCTTTCTTGGGGTATCACACAATAATCGGCCTCAATTGGGAGTTGTTCAAGGGACAGCTATATTTACTTGTGACAAGCAAAGAAGACAGTGGGAGGCGATGTTCCCTAAAGACGCTATCTCCCTGAGAAGCAGCGAGCCTGGGCTTTTTTTTTTTTTTTTTTTTTTTTTTTTGACAAACAGAGTGGACAGTGGGAGAGAGACAGAGAGAAAGGTCTTCCTTAGCCTTTGGTTCACCCTCCAATGGCCGCCGCAGCCAGCGCGCTGCGGCCGGCACACTGCGCTGATCCAAAGGCAGCAGCCAGGTGCTTCTCCTGGTCTCCCATGAGGTGCAGGGCCCAAGCACTTAGGCCATCCTCCACTGCACTCCCGGGCCATAGCAGAGAGCTGGCCTGGAAGAAGGGCAACCGGGACAGAATCCGGCACCCCGACCGGGACTAGAACCTGGTGTACCAGCGCCGTAGGCAGAGGCCTAGCCTAGTGAGCCGCGGCACCGGCTCTTACAGCCAGGAGGGACCAGGATGTAGGAAAGGGCAGCAAAATCCACCTTCACACCTGTGGGGTCCACTGTCTGACTCACTCCCTCTTGCAGCCGGCATGGCAGTCTCCCCACTCTGAGTGCAACAAGGTTGCAAGATAAGATTTCCTGGCACATCCAGTGAACAGCAAGCTCCAGCCAGTAAACTGGTTCAAGTTCTCCACCTGTGTTCCTGGGCATGCCCTAACTCCCACACTCGTGGTTACAATTTCCCAGGACTGTGTTGCAACAAATTACTGCAAATTTAGTGGCTTAAACCCACACAACTGAATCATGGCTTTGAGGGGGCAGAAAGTTCACCAGGCTTCACTTAGTGGAGATCAAGGTGTCCATACTCTGTCTTGGCTGCACACACGCCTCGGCTTGTGGCCCGTTCCATCCTTCCAAAGAGACCATTGCAACACCTCCCCCGTACCACCGTGCTCTGCCATTGACTTTTCCGCTTCCCGATCCGCATTTAAGGATCCTTATGATGGCAATAGGCCCACCCCAGTCATCCAGGATAAATCTCCCTCTTTTGAGGTCAGCTGACCACCAACCTTAGTTTCCCACGCTGCCTTAATTCCCTTTGCTGTGTGATGTTACCTATGTACCAGTTTGGAGTTTGGGGACAATGACCCCTTCCGGATGGAGGGGCATCATTCTGCCCAGACCAGGGGTCTTCCGAAAGAGCAGCGAAAATTCATAGTATGAAAAGAGCTGTGAGAAGTAAACATTTGGTTCATTTTCAAAGATGTTTAGCTGTGAGTAGACAAGTAGGAAGTATAACAACTGGGTTACATACACCAGCAAGTGTTTAGGCAAACAGGAGGTCGGTAGCCGAAACAGCAGAAGCCAATGCCAGGAAGATTGCAACCCCATAGTACTGAGCCAGTGGAGATCTAGGGGAAGGACCTGCGTGCTAGGCAATTAATAGCTTTCTATAAACCACCCCCAGTGTGCTGGCCCACCAGGCACCCGATCCTGCAAGGTTGTTCATGACAGCTAGCTTTGGCTGCACTTCCCACGTCTGAAGCCATCCTCTGAGTAGACGGCTAAGGCTGTTTCTCACAATGTTATGCATGTGTTTCAATTTTTTTTGCATCAACATAAACATATTTTTTTTTTAAAGATTTATTTTATTTATTTGAAAGATAGAGTTACAGAGAGAGGTAGAGACAAAGAGAAAGGCCTTTCATCTGCTGGTTCACTCCCCAGATGGCTGCAACGGCTGGAGCTGCACCGATCCGAAGCCAGGAGCCAGGAGCTTCTTCCAGGTCTCCCATGTGGGTGCAGGGCCCAAAGACTTGGGCCATCTTCCACTGCTGTCCCAGGCCACAGCAGAGAGCTGGGTCTGAAGAGGAGCAGCTGGGACTAGAATCAGCGCCCATATGGGATCCGGCACCACAGCGCCGGCCCCTAAACATATCTTTTAATTCCACTTTCCACAAACTTTTGAAAGCGCCCTCGCCTCACCAGCAAAGCCTAAAATCGTCACCATCTGGCCTTGACAGAAAACATTTGCAGACGTTGGCTCTAAGGTGTGCTCCATTGGTGTCGGCATGGAGCCAAATTCCTTCCACCTGCTGCCCCTCTGATGGGGCCATTTACGTCCCTTTGTTCACTGAGGATTGAGGTCGTGCCTCAGACCTTTCTACGTCCACCCAGGTCCACCAGGGGTCCTGCTACGGTCCTGGATGATGTCAGAATCCATGCAGACAATTCCTGCCGTGCCCTGACCTTCCATTTCCCAGTTGCCTCTCCTCCAGTGATGCAGTACCCACTCCCTCACCACCCACCGCCTGCACAGGAGGGCCCAGACCTCACCAGAGGTAGGCGGTGCACCTGTCACGTACGTTTCCTTTTCACCATCACTTCCTGCCCTTGTGACACACCCCTCTAACACCCCCACACCCCGACCCCTGCTGAGGGTGCACCATCCCCACTCCCATCTCCTAGTCACTGCCCCTCCTCCTCCTCTTCCCCCCTTCCCCAGCTCAGTCAATGGCTCCGCCTGCAGGCTCTCTCCCTCTTAACCTGGTCAAAGTCCAGCCCTCATGAAATCTGAGTCTCCACTCCCTATTTGCTTCTGAGCTGATGCAGGAAAACGGGGGTGGGGTGGGGTGGGGGGCTGGGGGGCGAGGGGTGGTGTCACACAACAAACCTACATGGTCTAAACTCAAGATCCCGTGCCCATGGCCCCCCGAATGGCCCTCCCACCCCTGCATCGGCCTCCTCTCTGTCCCCACCTACCTCCCTGCCCTCACACACCCTGCCAGGAAACCTGAGGTTTTATTTAGTGCAAACACACAAGCCATCATAAAAGTACATCCACAAGCTCCTATTAGCAAATGCAAAGGGGGCCATCGACTCGAGGTTTCCTCAAATAACCAGCCGCAAGCTGGAGCTCTCCTGTTTACTTGGCACAAGGCAAGGAGAGCTCCCTAGACACTGCCTCCCTGAAAAAGCATATCAGCGCTTTTACAGCCAGTGTGATGGCAGCGTCCAGGATGTAGGAAAGGCGCAGAGGGAAGGCCCTTCTTGCCTGCACCGTGAGGCTTCCTGCTTTGCAGGTTGGGATCCCTGACCCTGGCTATTCTCTGTAGCTTGCCTTATCTGTAACCGTCCGGCCCCGCTCCAAGTACAATGTTGCAAGATACAAGCTCAAGCCAGTAAACTTGCAGATTCTCTGCCCTGTGCCTGTGCCCTGCCCCCATTTCTCACCCCCCCCCAACACACACACACACTCCTGGTTACACTCCCACCGCCCCTTGTTGCCCGATAAAGCCTTGGACGTCCAGTTAAGTTTCAATTGCAGATAAACAGCAAATAATTGTAGCCTTAGCATACCCCGTGTGACGTTATATTGATAATCTTTTGTCTGATTGATATCCAAATTTAGCTGGGTGTCTAACCAAATCTGTCAGCCTCCCTGCAAGGTGCCCAGAGCCATGTCTCACCCAAAGCTCACCGACACAAGCCCAGGACACCTGCTGCTGCTCTCCCTGACATAAGCCCAGGACACCTGCTGCTGCTCTCCCCGGCTCCTAAACCTGCAGCCCTAGCATCCGAACACAGCTGCAGGGCAAATGTCTCCATCTTTAAAAGAACCTCCCTGGCCTCGCCTCCCCTCTGCCCCCAGCTGTCACCCCCTTTCTCTGATCTCCTGTAACACAGCAATACTCTGTCCACGCATTGCTGGCACCTCTCATGTCCCCCTTTTCTCCTCTCAGTGCTCCCTGGAAAACCTTGTGTTGCCACGCCCGCCAAAATTGCCCATTGCAAGGGCCAGTGACCTTTGCCCCGCCCTCTCCCCCCATCTGTCTCACAGCTGTTGTCCCAGTTGACTGCTCATGTTTTTAACTACCAACTGTATTGTTAGAGAGTTTTAGGGTGGGGTAAACAGGAAGGCAGGATTTAAGCAAAAAAGGGGGGTGGTGCTGGTGAAACAGTTTATTCATTTAGCTTGTTTTGGGGAGAACTTTCAAGAACACTGAGTTTGCAATATTGTACTCAGACATGGCTGGACCAGCAGGGACCTGCCAAGCTGCAGGAGAGCAGCCTGAGTCAGGGTTGGGGGACACATAGTGCGTGGAACATTGGTTGCAAGCAGGAAGAGCCTCTTCAGCACCCCGTTTTCTATACCTTGGACACTCCCCTGATCTGGCTATAAAAGCCCTTGCTGTCACAGGCGCTGGCATTGTGGCACAGCTGGTTAAGCCACTATCTGTGGTGCCAGCATCCCATATGGGAGCACCGGCTTGAGTCCCGGCTGTTGCACTTCCAATCCAGCTCCTACCAATGGGCCTGGGAAGACAGCAAAAATGGCTTAGGTACTTTGGCTCCTGCCACCCCGCAGCGGGGAGACCCAGATGGAATTCCAAGCTCATAGCTTCTGCGTGTCTCAGTCCCGACGTTGTGGCCATTTAGGGAGTGAACCACCAGAAGGAAGATTTTTTTTTTTCTCTCTCTCCCTCTCTCTTCCTTTCAAATAAATATAATAAATGTTAAAAAAAAAATCAAAGCCCTGACAAACTGCTTCTCAGAGAGACAGTGTCTTTAGGGAACCGTACCTTCCCAACATCGCAAGAGGTACAGCTCTCCTCTGAGCACCTGCCCCTTGAGTCTGCCTATTTGGCTACACTCCAAGGGAACAGATCCTCTGTGGCCATGAACAGCAGCAAAACAGAATGGCGAGCACACAGTTCCTACAAATCCCCTGGCCCCTCCTACGTGCACAGCCCGACGCCACGCACCACGAGAGGGGTGCAGTTACTGCAACGAGTCAGCCTACACCAGCACACCCTGTCCTCCCAGCTCCACACTCCACGTTAGGGTCCACTTCCGGGTCGTACCTATGGTCGTTCTTTGGGTTAGGGAAAATGCGTCATTAAGCACATGTAGCATCATGCGTGAGCACGCATTCTGGAAGCATCGCACATTCTAGAAGCATTTGCATGGTAGGGCTTCTGGAGAGCACACAGACTCTCTCTCCCCTCTCCGACCTCCCTGGCCACTCCTCCTCAGGCTACCCTTTAGCTACCTGATTGCGGGGTCCAGTCCTCTCACATCTTCCTGTTTGTATCCTCGCTCAGCCTCCTGGAGCAAGGTGACCACATGGCTTAAAGCACCAGCTACACGCTGATCATTTCCAAGTACATACCTCTAACCCTGGCCTTTCTTCTAAACTCTGCACTTAGGCATCCAAGCGGTGCTGCGGTGTCACTGTTAGGAGCCTGGTAAGCTGATTCTACCACATTTCCAGCTTCTTCCTCTTAGAACCTTTCCCCTTTAAGCAACTCTCTGGGCCGGTGCTGTGGTGTATTGGGTTAAGCTGCTGTCTGCAGTGCTGGCATCCTATACAGGCACAGGTTCAAGTCCCAGCTGCTCTACTCTCTATCCAGCTCTCTGCTAATGCCCCTGGGAAAGCATCGGAGGATGGCCCAGGTGCTTGGGCCCCTGCACCCACGTGGGAGACCAGCTTGAAGCTTTTGGCTCCTGGCCTCAGCCTGGTGCAGCTCTAGCCATTGTGGCCATTTTGGGAGTGAAACAGCAGATGGAAATTTCTCTCTCTCAGCCAGGGGAAAATCGCTCAACCTTAGTGTCCTTGTCTGGAAAATGGGTCGGGGAAGGGGCTAAAGGTTGTGAAGATTGAGTGAGCAAAATCACATAGCTCACACTTGGCCTTGAAAGCTTCCCATCTCCTAGCTGAAAGCACTGAACTAGGTGACAGGTGTCATTCCCGGGATATAACACAAAATCAAGTACATGTAACGAATGGGTTGGGCTCCCCTCTGCTGGACAGTAGAAATAGTCACAAATAGTCACAAGAAAATGAGATATTATGATCATGCTTATCTGTCCCAAAAGTAATCTGTTAGGGGCCAGCATTGTGGTGCAGAGGGTTATGCCACAGCTGGTGCGTTGGCATCCCGTATCTGAGGACTGAACTGAGCCCAGCTGTTTTGCTTCTGATCCAGCTCCCTGCTAATGTGCCTGGGAAGGCAGCAGACAACAGGGCAAATATTCAAGCCCCTGCCACCCACACAGGAGACCCAGAGGGAGTTCCTGGCTCCCGGCTCCTGCCTGGCCCAAGCGTGGTTGTTGTAGCCATTTGGAGAGTGAACCAGTGGATGAAAGTCTCTCTTTCTCTCTCCCTCCCCCATCTCAACTCCTCCTCTCCCCAGTTGCTCTTTCAAATAAATAAATACATACCTTCTTTTAAAAAGTCAGTTGATAAATAGGTTAGTTGTGTGTCTTTGGTAAGTCACTTGGCTTCTCGGAACTCTGTTTTTCTTACCTGTAAAACGAGTGAGTGTGAAAATGAGCAGAGCTAACGCATGTAAAGTGTTTGGGAAAAGTGAAAGCTCAAGAAACCATCGGGATTCCCATCACCCCTATCCCAGGGCCACGGTGCCGCCTCTGAAATGCTGGGGTTCAGCAGTGTCTAGGGTGTGATAGCTTTGCAGATTCGAAGGTGGGGCCCAGGCAGTGCACGATGTGACACACCTGGTGGGTTAAGGATAACCACCAGTAATCAGTGGCATCAGCACTCCGGCCGGCAGACGCAGGAACAGTCGCAGAAGCAGATCGAACACAAGCTGGAGCAGCCAGAATCACATCTGTAGCGGATTTGGGGGGCTGGCAATGACTGGTGGGCCAGGCAAGTTTTGGAACCCCAACCGAGGAATGAAAAACTTCAGTCTGTAGAATTTTTCAGACTTGCCAAGAAAGCATGGTGGATTTTGCATTTCCATTTTCGAAACCAAAATCTTTTGTTTCCTACTCTCCCGTAAGACAAGGCAATGGAAGCGAACATCTTTATTTCCCAAAGCACAACATGTTCATATATTGAAAAAGAGGGGGTGGGGGGTGCAAAGGCGATTACAAGATCCAAACTTGGAACTAATTTTAGCAACAGTGACGGATTTTTTAAAAAATTCCTTGCTCACAAATTCAAAAACAAAAACTGTCATGCTGACGCGTCTTCCCAAATTTGGTTGAAACATCCCTCCTGGGTTTTGGAGAGGTCTTCTCTTGAGCTCCAGCCAAGAACAGATTCCCATGGCCAAGTTGGAGACTTGAGCATGCAAAATGCAAATGCAAACACAGAGAAGCCCTTCCAGGAACAGCCTGCGCTGCACTCTGGGGGCCCAGACACCTCCTGAGCTACAGGATTAGCCCCGCCCCTGGGTGAGGCCCCTCCCCGCCAAAGCCAGCATCCAACAGGCCCAGGAAAACATTTCCGTCGCCAAAAGTGTGTCGAGACTACCTACCCATTTCATTGAATTGTTCCGAGCTCCTTGTCGAGATAATTAATGTGCACCAAAAACAGAAACACAGTTCATCCTGCGTTGGGAGTTGAACATTCAGAGAGATTGGTTATCTCCATTTACGATAACAAGAGCTAGCCAGCTCCCACGTGCCAGGCCTGGGCTAAGCGCTCTGCACAGAAAGAATGCCACTCTGGGGAAGGCACTCAACAGATGGACACCTCTGCAGCCCCAAGCAGATAGCAGGTGTCTTCCAGGATGCGCTCGCTGCTTACGGCTCCACGCAGCTGAATTCTGCAACATAAATTATTAAAGAATGTGAAGAACATTACACAGTTCATGTACTTAATGATTATAGTTCACAGTCTAGGTCAGATATAATTAGACGTTACATTAAAATAGCTTCGCCGAGCCATTTATTCTGATTTAATTACTTAAAATGATAGCATAATGAGCAATGCTTTCAAGAAAAAAAATACTCTTTTAAATGGGCTCGTTTTAAGTTAATATGAAGAAAATTAATCATTTAACTAAATGTAGGAGGATGTGTCCCCATCTGAAGTGACATTGTTTCCATGTCACAAAGGTTACTTCCCTTTGACAATGTGTTGCAAGTGATAGGGAAGTAGCACTGTTTCCCTCCCATGGGACCTGGGGGTGGGGCACGGATTCTCAGTTTCACCATTTCCTCCAAACCACACCCTCTTCCCCCTGAGCTGAGGCACAGGCAGTGAAGACTCGAATGGCAACCCTGAGCCTGGCCATCCAAACAAGCCCACCCGGTTGGAGAGCAGGGAGAAGTTAACGGTCAGCACCAAGTTCATGGGCAGCGTGGGCCACTACTCAGGAGCAGCGTCATGGTGCAGCAGCCCAGGGAAGGGACTCTGGAATGAGATAGGGCCAGGGCCAGACCCCAGCTCTGCCACGTACAAAGCTGCAGGTGTGCTAGTTAGCCAGGTGGAACTCCATTTCCTCATCCTGAAACCAACAGCATCTACCCTTCGGGGAGACTTTGCAAACCAAGTGAGATTCGGCAGGCAAAACACTTTGCACATGCCTGAACGTGCGGTCGTTGATGATAACGGGTAGCTCTTGTTATTGCAAATAGAGATAATCGATATTTTGCTGGCTCCTGGCCCTCACGCTGCACATACTCTCCAGGGTATTGAGGTCCCTGCTGCATTTTTCTAGTAGAAAATATTAAAATCTTGAAAGCCAAGGCTGGGGCCTCCTGCAACTCGATTGCTTTCTTCTGTTTTTAATGAGTATAAAAATTATGAGAGATTCTCAAGTGAAGTTTTTAGAGTAGTATCAGTTCACTCAAAAGAAAAAAAAAGGCCTACAAGGTTTAAACACATATGGCAATGTTTATCTGCTATTTTTCTGTCCCAAGTTAGGCTTTGTAGTGAAAATATTCAATGTGAGGCTCGGGGGAGCTGGGAGAAATGTTTTAAAGCAAGAACCTTCCTAGGAATCCCTCCTTAAGACAGCTGTAATACTACTCAGGGGAGGCTGTATTTATTTGGGTCCTGGGATGCTTAGCAAAAGTGATGACAGGAAACACTGCCTTATGGATACAGGGGGCTGTGATGGCCAAAATCATGTGTTAAACTTGGCCTTGCAGGAGTGAGCTCCATCCAAAAGAGAGCTGCCACAACCTCAAACATACATTCTGGAGGAGAAAAACCAAAGAAAGTCCCAGGGTTTTGAGAGCTCAGCTGTCCTGAGAATGGCTTGTGTTCTAAACGGGCTGGGGAAGTAGGCTGGACTCAGAGTGGTGGGGTGTCCATTTGGATTCCTCCAACAGCTGAACTTCAAGCAAAGCCCCAGGTTCAAGCAGCATTTTTTTCCGGGTGTATGATGGTCAGCTGCACTCATCCACTTAGCTGAGCGGTATACAGTCTCCCTTAGTGACTTAACCCTGAAGCTAGGTGTCGCTTTTGTAGACGTGATTAACGTCCAATGCCCTCCATAACCAGGATGAGCCTGATCCAAGCTGTTGGAAGATGGCAAAGCTGGCTTGAGATTTCCCTGGGGAAGAAATTTCACTCATGGACCACAGAGTGGGCTTCTGTGCAGGTCCCAACCTGGGCTTACTGGGGGTCTTCCCTGCATGCTTTGGACTAGAATAGCTGTGCAGGCCAGCCACACCAGTCGAACGGAACCTAAGGGAGGGAGAGGGGCTGAAAAGAGGGACAGAGATCCCAGAGAATGGAGCCAAGACAACAAGGCCGATCAAGGCTCGTTTATTCCAATGTCTCGGTGGTATTTATACATAACCAGCACAAAGAAGCACAAAGAAGCACAAAAGATAACAACATACGTAAGCAACTTATCAGGGCCTCCGGTGGCACGGATAATTTTAACAGAGTGTTCTTGATTATAATCCTCCTTCAGGATGGGAGTATGTGACTTTCTTATCCCAAGAATTCTACAAGCCAAGACTGGCCTTGATTTGTCCAAAGGCTGCCTACAAATAGCCATCCCCGCCACGGCACAAGGCAACTTCTTTCAGTCACTCTCCTAAGGCCCATAGGAAGCATTCTCATTCCCTTAGCGATTTTTTTTCCACTTTATTTTTGTAGCTTGGTTGCTCTTAGGGATTACTGTGTGCACCAGCATAAAATTCATATTAACTTAATTCCAATAAAATGTAGAAATGCTACTCATATATACTTCTATTCCCTTTTCCCCTTTTGAGTTATTGTCTTTCTACATATTGTATCCAAAAACAATGCAACCCTAAAAATGCATTGCTATAACTATTACTTTTTATAATTTCATGTCTTTTAAAGAAAGTAAGAGAAGAATGGAGAACAGATATATACTTAGAGATTTTTATCATATTGGTCTCCCCTCTGATTATTGCTAGTCCCCTTCATTTGTGCCTGTGGATTCTGCTACCATCTGGGGTCATTTCCTTACTCAATGTACTTTGTGCCAACCCCCCTCTTTTGTGTTGTTACTGGCAAATTTATTACATTTCTATATGTTATAGACCCAGCGATGCATTCTCTACACATTGTCTTATGAGACTGCTTTTTAGTTCAGTGAAGAGAAGACGTATGCAGTGTACTGGCTTTTCCAATTGCAGAATTATCTTGGCTGGTGCTTTGTTTTTTCATGCAGATGCAAGTAACTGTCTGGAGTTACATACTTCCATCTGAAAAACGCCTTTTTAGTAGTTATCAAGTAGGTTTGCTAGCAGTAAATTCTCTCAATTTCTCTTTATCTGGGAACATCCGTATTCTGATAGTTGCTATTTTGAAAGACAGCTTTGCTGGATAGAAGATTCCTGATTGACAGATTTTCTGTGAACACTATGAGTATGTCAGCACACTGCCTCTGGCCTCCATGGTTTCTGATAGGAAGCTAGCTTACTGGGGTTCCTCTGGAAGACACGAGTCATTTTTCTCTTGCTGCTCTTAAGATTTTCTCCTTGTCTCCACAGCTCTTGCACTGTGATGTATCTGTTCAGGGATCTTTTTTTGTTTATCCTTATTGAAGTTTGTTGATTTTCTTGAACATGTTAATTCATATTTGGGAAGCTTCAGCCACTATATCTTGGGATATTTTTCTTCCCCCTTTTCACTTTCCTCTTCTTTTGCTACTCCCATGATGCATAGTTAATGTGCCTATTGGTGTCCCGCATTTCTCTGAGGCTCTGTTTGCTTTTCTCATTCCTTTTTCTCTGTTCTTAGATTGCCTAAGCTCTAGCAATCTGTCCTCAAGTTTCCTAATTCTTCTGCCTGTCAATTCAAATCTACTGGTAAGCCCCTTATGTGAAATTTTCATTTCAGTTCTTTTTCTCTCCAAATTAATAATTCATTTTTTCTTTCTTACCAATTTTGTCTCTTTATTGATTATCCCTATTTGATATGGCATTGTCATCATACCTTTATTTACTCCTTTAACCATGCTTTCTTTCCTTTAATTCTCTGAATCTGTAATGCCTAATTTAAAGGACTTGTAAAACCTGATGTTTGGTCAATCTCATGGGTACTTTTTGTTGTCATAACCCCAAGCCCAATATCTAGGTCTTACTTTCTGTTTATTTGCATGTCTTGTGATTTTTTGCTGGAAGCTAGACATTTTAAATCAGATAGCGAAGCTGCTCTGTGTTCTGGCCCACTTTCCCCTGGAACTTGTAGTTTTCATTGGTTGAGTGATTGGTTGATTGGATTATTTTAATGACAGATATTTTACTTCTGATGTTACACCTCAGGGATAGTGGCCGGGGAGTGCCTGCTGTTACTCTGGGAAGACCATGGTTTGGGAGCCTCTCTTGGACTTTCTTTCTGGGACCCACCCAGCTGTGAAGGCCCACTAATTGCTCTACTGTTTTCAACAATGCCCTTGGACATAAGCTAGTTCATGGACTAACCCAGTGAAATTCCCTGTCTTTTGAAGCGGTAACTGCTGAAGTCAGGATTTGGGATTTTTATTTTCTGATCATTGCAGGGTTCCTCCCATCTACCTCCTTCCCTCAAACTCGTTGGCCTGTGGTGTAGCTCATATCTTTAATGAATTGACCCATCTTCAGGTTGTCTTTCACCATAACCTCTGCTGTTTCTTAGCAGACTCTTAGTCTTCTCCACACTTTGTTGCAAATAGAGTCTGTGCCTTTGCAGAGGTATGTGGAACTCTCCAAGGCAAAATCTCCAAGCCAAGGCTATGGTGCTGGGGATGGGGACAATGACACACTTTTATCTGCATGACACCCCAACCCCCCTTAAATCCTAAGTCACCAAGCCTGATCTCTGTCAGCCTGCCCATGCGACCAGATGAGACCCTAGGATTCTCAGTAGAACTGTGCCCCAGGTAGAGCCTTGGTCTCTTGATGTCTAGCTGGGAGACTCAACCTCAATGACAAGTAGCTGTAGCAGGATGGGAAACACAGATACCCTGGGTGGATCACCTTCTGATGGGGAGCTGGAAGACAGGAGTGGAGTCACTGTTTTTCTGAGCCGAAAGGGAGAGAAGGGAGAGAGCTGGTCTAGTTCAAATATCAGTAACTCTGCCTATTACTGAATATTGGTGTATTTGCTTCAACAAATGTTTCTTCATTTTCCAGCTATGCGCAGAACTGTTTTGAGAGACTTTTTTTTAATACTTCTAACCCATTTCACTGGGGAAGGGTCAACAGAGGTGTTCACGCTGTTACACCAGTAGTGGCATCCAGCTGGGTGTTTAAAACATTAATTTGACTTATAATCCTCCTGGAAGAGAAGCGAGAGAGGAAGATTCCTTTTGAGCCTTAATTGGAAAGCCTCTCACACATCCCGTTTTCCACTGTGTCCCCAGCTCTCTGACTTCAGGCAAATTATTTCATCTCTTTTCCTCTTTTGCTTCTTCATCGATGGGGCGGGAGCGGGGTGATCCCTACGTGCAGAGCAGTTGTGAGAAACTGAAACCGCACATCCAAAGTATTTGACATATCCTGGGTTTCCATGGAAATGAAGTGGTTTTTGTCAGGGTTTAGCAGAATTTGGAGAGGAAATTGGCCCGTAGGGAAAATGGACTTCAGGGAGAAGAGAGGCAGAGAGAGAGAGAGAGAGAGAGAGTCTTCCATTGGCTGGTTCACCCTCCAATTGGCTGCAACAGCCAGAGCTGTGCCGATCCGAAGGCAGGAGCCAGGAGCTTCTTCTGGCTATCCCACATGGGTGCAGGGGCCCAAGGACTTGGGCCATCTTCTACTGCTTTCCTAGGCCATAGCAGAGAGCTGGATCGGAAGTGGAGCAGCCAGGACTCGAACTGGCGCCCATATGGGATGCTGGCACTGCAGGTGGCAGCTTTACCCGCTTCACCACAGCACCAGCCCCTCCAACCCATAGTTCTGTTTGATCGTGAACTCTACCTCCCCAGGAATGGTAGACCATTCTCCCACCCCCTATGCCCTAGATCCATACACACTCTCATGGAAGAGAAAACAGCAGCCTACCCTCCTCTTCTATAAAGAACCTAGATTATCAGTTTAACACACCCATGGGAAACCCTGCCTCCTTGGAAGGAAACTTGCAAAACCAAGAATGGCCCTGTCTGAGTAATATCTACAGCTTACCTATGACGTGGGGGATTTGGAGGAGCAAGGTCCCTAACACTGCTGTCACGAGCAGGGCGTTCAGCAGGGGCTCCCCACGTGCAGAGTGTAGAAGGACCATTTGGGGACTTTTGTTTAAAATGCAGTTCCCTGGTATCCCCGACTTCCCCACGCTAAAGCTCTGGGTAGGGCCAGGAGATCGGTCTTAGGAGCACTCCCTGAAGCTATGGTGTAGGTGATCTTGCGACTTTGCGAGCTCTCCATGGGAAGCCGACTCCAGCATCTTCCTTGGTTTCCAGATTTTTCCTGAACAAGGACCTCTCTAGAGCAGAGTCCCCCCAGAGAGCCTGAGGGGCTCCCTCCATCTCTTCAAGGGAGGTAACCAGAGGGCTGTGTCTCCCATGGTCCTGGACCATCTTCCTTCTAGCTGCTCCAATCCAGGGTTTTGGTAGGAGATTGGGGCCAGCAGGAAGGACCAGGGTTTCTCAACATTGTCACCACTGGCATTTTTGCCAGTGTAGGCTGGTTTGCCACTGTAGGCTGAGTGCCTACAATCAAAGGGTGGCCATGGCCCACTGCCCAGTCCTCCACACTAAGTTCCCTGCCTTGCAAATGCTGGAAGAGATTTCTGAATTTGTGCTTTAGACCCTCACCCCAAAGAACGAACCTTCACTGGTTAACCCTCCACTTTTCAACTTGAGGGGGTGGGACAGCAGAGAAGATAAAACCAGTGGCAGGAAGTGCTGTGGTCTGAATGTGTCCCCTGAATTCGTGTGTTGAAGCTGAATTGCCAACGTGATGGTCTTAAGAGGGAGGGCCTTTAGGAAGAGATTGAGTCCAAGAGGGTGGAGCCTTCACCAATAGGATTCGTGCCCATCTGACAGGGCTTCAGGGAGCAACTTCATTCTTTTCGTCCCCTTTTCCCCTTCCACCAGGCGAGAGCCCAGGCTTCATCCCTTCTGGAAGGTGCAGTGCCCAAGGCGCCATCTTGGAAGAAGGGACTGCAGACTCCCAACCTACTCCAGAATGACAAGAGATGCATTTCTGTTATCTCTAGGTTACCCAGTCCTGGGTATTTTGTTGTGACAACACAGATGCACCGAGGGCAAGGGACAAATGCATCCATAGCAGACCACTGCACTGATGCCTTTGCCGTGTGGACCAGGGTTTTTCAACATCATCACCATGGACAATTTTGCCAGATACTTCTTGGTTGTGGGGGCTGTCCTGTGAGCTATAGGGTGCCAAGCAGCAACCCTGGACTCTACTCATTAGCCACCAGTAGCTCCCCCCAAACTGTCTCCAAACACGGGCAAGCTTTCTGGAGCAGGTGCAGGGGAGGGCAAAGTCACTTACTGTCCCTCCAGTTGAGAACCACTGCCCTAGATGCCACTGCATCCCCTAGCAATTGTCCCACTGCCTTAGCCTGGGTCAAGTCCGCAAAGTCAGCTTCAGTGAGGATTCATCAGGTACGGCCACAAGCTGCAAAACAGGAGGCACAACAAGGCCACGCGCTCAGACCTTCCGCTGGAAGTAACGAGCCCCCACAAGCCTCTGCCACATTTCTCTTCCTCAGCCTCCCTTCTTTCATTAATCCAGGTAAAATCCGATAAAAGCAGAAAGACAGCCAGTTTCCAAGGTGGAGGGGTTGAGGGAGAAGCAGGGAGGGTCTTTCCCTTTTGCTTATGTTGCACCAATGGCTGGGAGCATTGGCTCTTGGTAGAAGAGCCTTGAGCCGTGTGGGTACAATCTACTGCTTGAGTCAAGACTGAAGTCAAAATGGACCTGGATTCCAAACCCAGCTCTACACTCACCACCCGTATAGCAGTGGGCAAGTCATCTAATCCCTCTGAGCCTCAGTTTCCGCATCTGTCAAAGAGGAATCACTCCTTCCTTGCTGACATTTTCTATGAACTAAAGAATTGCTTATTATGCACGCGTGCTCACGTGCGCACAAACACACACACACAACCAGGCTCTCGTTAGATAAGAAGTCGGCATACTTTGGTCCACAATTCAATGGTACCCACCTAAGGTTGCCAGATTCAGCAAAGAAAATATTTGATCTGGCAACCCTACCTGCTGGCCACCTGCCTGCAGAAATGACGTTTTATTAAGCGTCACCACACCCGTTCATTTCCGTCTTGTCTGTGGCTGCTGTCACTACACCGGGCAGCATGGAGGAGACCATGGGGCCCTGAAGTCTGAGCTCTTCACTCTCTGGTCCTTTATAGGAGATGCTGGGTGACCCCAGCTGCCACCGGGCAGGGATGCCGAGAGCAGTGGGTGTGGCGTGGCTGCCACGTAGTCACGCTGAGGACCACGGGACCGGGGGTGGTAACCAGCATTCTGCACGCGGTCAGACTGCCTCAGCTCCAAGCCCTGGCTCTACTGT
The DNA here is from genome assembly GCF_033115175.1 of Lepus europaeus. Classification (NCBI taxonomy): domain Eukaryota; kingdom Metazoa; phylum Chordata; class Mammalia; order Lagomorpha; family Leporidae; genus Lepus; species Lepus europaeus. Next base: position 46,612,577 of record NC_084835.1, read on the forward strand.
GGAATGCTGGGCAAGTCCCTTAACCTCTCAGTGCCTCCGTTTCCTGCTCTCTGAAGCAGTGCAGCATGGGAGCTGGCAGAGGAAATTAGAGTATACTCAGCCTGTGTGTCTGCTCTGGGCCCATGCAGAAAACCCAAAGACTCCTCTCCTGGGGTCCTTGGGCAGACAATAGATAGAAAAGAAACAGCACATGCTGGGGACATGGCAAGTACTGGTGACATACGGAGGTGACAGCTACTTTTCTTTTTAATTTTTTTTATTTCACAGGTAGAGTTATAAACAGTGAAAGAGAGACAGAGAGAAAGGTGACCGCTATGGCTGGAACTGCACCGATCTGAAGCCAGGAGCCAGGTGCTTCCTCCTGATCTCCCATGCGGGTGCAGGGCCCAAGCATTTGGGCCATCCTCCACTGCCCTCCTGCACCACGGCAGAGAGCTGGACTGGAAGAGGAGCAGCCGGGACTAGAACCCAGTGCCCAAATGGGATGCCGGCGCTACAGGCGGAGGATTAACCAAGTGAGCCACAGCACCAGCCCCCAGCCACTGTTTCTGTGGTTGTTGCCGCTGCCACTAAGGCTCCGTTTGTTGTGCAGATGGAGTGAGATGACGGGAAGAGCCTTGCCAAAGCTGATGCTGGGTTGTGCTACTTCTGTTCAGTTCGCTTCCACCCATTTTCCTGGGTTGATGTCTGTCTGTTCACAGCAAGGTCATCTTCTTTTTTTCTTGAGAGACAGGGAAAGAGAAAGTGAGATGAGAGAGAGAGACAGAGATCTTCCATCCTCTGGTTCATTCCCCCAAAAGCCCACAATGACTAGAACTGGGCTAAGCCAAAGCCAGGAGCCAGGAACTCTGTCTGAGGGTCCCACAGGAGTAAGGACCCAACTAGCTGAGCTATCTCTGCTCTTCTCAGGGTGCACATTGGCAGGAAGCTGGAATCAGGAGCTGCACCCAGAGCCAGGAATCGAACCCAGGAACTGCAGTGCGGCATGCAGCAGCCTCACCGGTGTGGTGACCGCTAGACCCACTGCGCATGCCTCACTGCGGAGTCTTGCCCTGGGCAGCCTGGCAGCTCTACTTGGAGAAGCGTGCGCGCTCAGGACAGCCAGGACTCCCTCCTGCCCGCTCCCTGGTCCTGCCTCTCCGCCCCACCCACCCCACCTCACCCCATCGGCTCCTTTCCTCTCCTGATCGTAGTGCAGCTCCCCAAATCACCCACTTTCAGAAGTTAACAGAAATCAGAGGCGGGAAAGACTATCAAGTGTTGCCTCTTGGCCACCTTCCTGGGATCCAGCGGAGAGACTCGGGCATATGGGGTCCTGGCAGAACCCCACAGAAGATTAGTGTGCTAATGGCCTCGTAAAAATGACAGATTTATGGGGAGGGCTTGATTGTGCTTCGCCTCAGCCTCTCCCCCGCCCCCTTTAACGAGGCTGGCTCCTCAGAAGGAGGGGCGCCCGGGAACCACAGCTGCCAGTCCCAGACTCCAGGTGGGAGGTGCTCAAAGGGAGTTTTACTCCCCAGAAGGCAGTTGCTGGACAAGGTGTGGGAGCTTGCGGGGAAGGGGACCACAGCACAGAGGGCCAGGGACTCTGAGAGGCCAGGGTCCTTCACCACCAAGCCCACTTCCTCCCCAGAGTCGGAGGAGTTGTTTCAAAGGAAGAAGCGCTAAAAGCAGAGGCAGGTCTTGCAGGCTCGGGAATGCAAATGTGTCATTTGATCCAGAAGGGATTGGTGTCAGCCAGGCTCAGCTTCTGATGGCCTGAGACAGGGAGAGCTGGACTAAGTCCTGGCGAAGAGGCGTTGATAGAAGCCCCTTGCTGCCCCCACCTGCTGCTCTCCTACCCTGAACTGCTTCCCCTTCTCCTCTCCTGCCTTGTCTCCAAAACACACGCTGGCAGGTGGATCCTTGGCTTCCAAAGTGCACGGACCCGGGTTCCCATCCCACGTCTGCCACCTCCCCGGTGCCCAGCCCTGGACGCAGTATCCTCCCTTCTGAGCCCCCGTTCCTGGTCTCCAACATGGAGACACTGATGCTGGGGACACCAGTGCCATCCTGTGACGGAGCTGAGTGAGAGAGGGGCGCGGCTGGCCCTGCGGGAAGCACCTCGCAAGCGGAGGTGGCTTGGTGATGACAGAATGATGTGTGGCTTTGGTGTGGCCTTGACACTGGGCTGGGACTCTCGCTGGGCTGGGACTTCTCCCCTGGCCTTGTGGGAGTGTGGGCACGAGCCATCCGGGTAGTCAGCTCCTTCGGGGTCAGCCTCAGCTGCAGAGGCCAACACCTGGTGTAAAGGTGAAGCAGAGCATGAGGGCCAGGCCCTTTCAGCCCAGCGTGGGAGCCTCGACGGGGGCTGCTGGCCATGACAGAGCCCAAGGCTTCGTGAAGCCTGCATCTCGCGAGACGTCTTCCCTGTGCCGTCCCGCTCTTCCTGATCCCCTCACAAACATCTCAGCCCTCACCCTCATCTCGGGTCAGCTTTGGAACATCCCCCACCCTGCGCCACAACACCCCTCTCCCGCCAGAACCCCTGCCTGCGCCCACCCCTCAACAGGGTGGGGGGAGCCCCAGTCAGGGCAGGCACCTGCGGAGCTGCGAGGTGGGGAGGACAGCCCGGCGACACAGAGAGAGCGGGAGACGGCTGGGACTTCTTCCCGTGAGCAGCGCTGTGCAGGGCAGGGGTAACCCCTTGTCGGTGTCTTCTCACGCAGACCCCAAGGCAGAGTGGCCCAGGCCGCCCCACAGGCACAGGGGCGCAGGTGCATGGAAACTCTCCCCTCGGAAGCCATCAGTTCTGTGCCTTCCCTGCTCTGTGCGGGGCCACAGGGCCTCTCACAGCCTCTGACCCCAGGTTCTGAGGTCCGAAGACCCAGGCCCTCGGCCAGCATGGGCAGCAGAGAAACCTTCCCCGGGCGGAATTCGCTTCATCAGCATTCAGTGCCTTATTACGAAAATGACAGGCTTGGCGGGAGGGGCCTGTGTGTCTGCCCTAGGGGGGACTCTGGGATCCAGTAGCGCGCTGACACAGACTCACACAACCACAGCGCAACGCCATCAATGAAAAGTGACATTAAATAGTTTCTGAGAAAGAAATGCCTGTGGGATACACCTTTGGCTGGCGAGGTCAGGAAACTTCTAGAAGGAGCAGGTGTTTTGAGTCAAGGCTTCAGAGCCCAGCGTGCTAAGCCAGGGCCGCCAGCACACACATCAGGTGAAGGCTGATGTGCCCTTGACTAGCCACACTAGGGAGAGTCAAAGGGAACAAGTGGAATTCGTCGTCATTGTGTATTTTATTAGACCTCCCACATAATCCAAGATAATACTAATACACTAATAATGAAAAATAACTTTATAGTCTACCATCTTTATTCACAATGTCTGTTTTTTAATGATTTATTTGTTTATTTGAAAGGCAGACAGAGAGAGAGGGAGAGAGAGAGATTCTCTACCCACAGGTTCACTCCCCAAATGCCCACCATGGCTGGGTCTGGGCCAGGAGTCCAGAGCTGTCTGGTCTCCCATGCAGGTGCAGGGGCCCAAGCACTTGGGCCACCTTCTGCTGCTTTCCCAGGCGCATCAGCAGGCCTGCTCTGGACTCCTGGCCCAGACCCAGCCATGGTGGGCATTTGGGGCTGGAAGCGGAGCAGCTGGGACTCAAATGGGAAGCCAGCCTCTCGGGCAGGGGCTTCACCCACTGGCCACCACACCTGCTCCTCACACTAAGTACTTGAGACCTGAAGCGTTGTCACTGATGGCACGTCTCGGTGTGGAGCAGCCTCGCGGCAGGTGCTGGACGGTCTCAGAGGCTCAGTGACCGCTGCACCGGGTCTTGCTGCTCAGGGACCAGGAGCGTCAGTCCCACCTGGGAGCAGGGAGGAAGGCAGACTCTCGAGCCCTGCTCCGCCCCGGCTGGATCACAACCCGCAGCGGAAGGAGAACTGCCGTTGTCTGTTCGGGTTGCTATAACAAAATACCTTAGGCTGAGCAATTTATAAACAACAGAGATGGACCGCTCGCGGCCTGGAGGCAGGACGGCCAAGATCAAGGCCCCAGCAGACCTTGGGTCTGGAGGCTGGGGAGCCTGGGACGGCTTCATATCTGACACTTTGTTGCTGTGCCCTCCCGTGGGGGAAGAGGCACAGGGCCCACCGAAGCCTCTTCCTGGGGCCTGAGTCCCATGGTAAGCGTGGAGCGTGCAGCACCAATAGCCTCCCATAGGCCCCGCCTCTCAGTAGTGTTGCATTGGGTGTTTGGTTCCAGTATCTGACTTTTAGGGGGACTCCCACACTAGGCTCACAGCAGAGTTGGAACAGTTTCTGTCGCCCTCACTCCATGCATCCACTCACTACTCACTCAGGCCTGCTGAGACCCTCTTGCATTTATCCCATGGTTCCCCAGCCGCAGCCAGCCTCCTACTGCAAGCAACTCCTCTCTCACCTTGCTATGTGCATCAAAATGCAGTCCCCACGGCGCCAGCGTAGTGGGTTAAGCTGTCACTTACAGCACTGGCAGCTCATATCAGAGCACTGGTTCAAGTCCCAGCTGTTCCACTTCCCATCCAGCTCCCTGCTAATGCACCTGGGAAGGCAGCAGAAGATGGCCCAAGTGCTCGGGCCCCTGCCACCCACATGGGAGACCTAGATGGAGTTCCAAGCTCCCTGTTGCAGCTATTTGGGGAATGAACCAGTGGATGGAAGAGTTCCCTCTCTCTCTCTCTCTCTCTCTCTCTCTCTCTGTGTGTGTGTGTGTGACTGTGCCTTTCAAATAAAATAAACAATTTTTTTTTTAATTTTAAAAAATGCATTCCCCCTCAAAGATGTTGGAGTTCCACCCTCAGTACCCTGGAGCATGTCCTTCTTTGGGGACAGGTGGTCTTTGCAGGTGCCCAGTTGGTGGGAAGTCACTGGGGTAGGCCCTAATCCGATACAACTGTGCCCTCATAGAAAGGGGAGCTTTGGTCACAGAGGTAGACACACATGGGGACATCATGTGCAGGTGACAGCAAACTGGGGTGACACTGCTGAAACTGGCAACCGCCAGTGCTGAGAGACACCCCCAGCAAGTTCATCCTGGAAGCCCGGGCGAGAAGGACCCTGCCGACACCTGCTCTTGGTCTTCAACCTCCAGAACCGTGAGGCCGGGCATTGCTGTTGCTGTAAGTCGCCCTGTCTGTATTGCTTTGTGACAGCAACCCGAGATCCCCGATAACTCCCACCTCTCCTCCTAGTTCCCCGGGTGCCAATCCTCACCCTGAAACCCCCACCCCACAGCCGATCCCATCACAGCCAGAGGAGCCTTCTCCAAGTGAAAATGGGGGAGAGCACACCACTGCTCCACCCCACGGCTCGGCCTTGCTTTTCCACTAACTCTCGTACTTGATACCCCGCCATGGTCTCCAGGCCTCACAGTCCCTCAGCAAGCCAAGAGCTCTCACCTCTGGGCTTGTGCACCTGCTGTTCCTGTCCCCGGAACACCGATCCCTCTAATCCCCGCCTCAGCTGCCTCTACTCATCTTTTGGATCTCGCTTCCCCACAAAGGGCCTTTGCTGGCCACAGAGTCTAAACAAGCCCCTGCTGTCCCCTCCCTAACACTCTGTCCTGTCCTCGATAGACTGGCACTCAAGTTAGGGGACAGCACTGGGCCACCAACAGAGCGTGACACATCCCATATCAACATACAGAATTTGAAAGCATGGCAACTTTTTAAAAAAGATTGAGTTATTTTTTATGAAGGGCAGAGAACAGAGTGAGAGAGAGAAAGAGAGGGAAAGACAGAGGAAGAGATCTGCCACCTGCGAGTTCACTTCTGGCAGCAATAGCCAGGGCTGGACCAGGCCGGAGCCAGAAGCCTGGAACTTCATCTGTGCTCAAGCGCTGAGGCCCTCCTCTGCTGCCTTCCCAGGAGCATTAGCAGGGAGCTGGATCAGAAGCTGGGACTTGACCTGGCGCTCATATGAGATGCTGGCATCGCAGGCGATGGCTTTACCTGCTATAGCCCATTGCCTGCTGCGGCTTAAACACTTTTATTACTGCTTGACATTGCTGTGACATCAAGTGAGGGATCCGTGGACACATGGACAGGGTCTGGAGCAGCTCCAGTACTGCCCCACTCAAGGGGTAGAAATACACACACCTGGCACAGAGTAGGACCACATCCAGCTCTGCCATTCACGAGGCCTTTGTCTGCAGAGTCCAGGGACCATCGGAGATCAGTGGACTGAGTGGGTAAGAGCAGGCGTGGGCATGGCCTGCCTCCCCACGGAAAGTGAGCTCCGCTTGCTGGTGTCCAGGAGGTGGCCGTGAGTGAGGCACAGAGAAGATGACAAGCGAGGGAGCCTGCTAGGTGGGGAGGGGCCCAGGGGCCTGCAGCCAGCGTTGGAAGGCGAGCACCTGTGCTGGCGAGCTCTGCCAGGGCCGCTGCCATACTCCTGCAGCCCGATGACTTCACACAGAGGAACTCCTCAGGTCTTAACCTGGGGCCCACAGGACACATGGAGAATTCCAGAGCCATGGATAGATGCTTTCGATCTTGGGCTGCGTTTTGTTTGCACAATTGTTTCTGGCAGAACCCTCGAGAGAAACGCAAACCAGATGTAGGGAGAAATATTTTGTCAGGGAAAAAAAAAAGCAGAAAAAATTGCTTATCCTGCCCTCCAACACTGCTACCCTGAAACACACAGACCAGACTCCCGACTTTACTTGGGGCACCTCGCAGAGGCTCCCGGACACTGCTCCAGGACAGCCAGAAGCGGCCACGCCAAGTTGGAGGAGCCCCTGGAAGCAGCAGAGTGCACCCTGTGGCTGCGTCATGACGTAAATAAATAAGAAAGCTGGTGAGCACAGCTGAGACTGTTCACCCTCCCCTCGGACTCTCCCCAAGGCAGTGTCTCCTGCCAGGGGCTTGCTGGTTCTGCCCTGGGCCCTGGACTCACACCTGCCCCTGTTGCTGGTGACCCTGGCCCAGGAGCACAGGCGGCTGCCGGGAACAAGCAAGCAAGCCCCGACAGGCTCCAAAAGGCACCCACCCCAAACGCCTGCCAGCTTATCCAACTCCCATCTCCTCTCCCAGCCCTGCCAAGAGGCCATTGCCAGCTCAGCAGATAGCCTCCCCTGCAAGTGCATGGGAATGGGAGACCTTGCCCCCTGGGTGCCTGTCCAAACGCGGGCCCAGCCCCAGCAGCAGCAGCCTCCCGAGGCGTTTGTAAGTGCAGTGGACCCTGTTGAGCTGGATGTTTCCATTTATCAAGAGTGACTGCAGATGTAGACTTTTTTAAAAAAATATGGAATCTTCCATTATTTTAGACGTCGGCTTGCTTTGTTTCTAGACACAAGGTGCACCTGGCCTTCTCCATCGACAACAGCACCATTCTTTCAGTTCTTTTTTTTTTTTTTAAGATCTATTTTGTATATTTGAAAGGCAGAGTTACAAAGAGAGAGGTAAAGACAGAGAGAGAGAGAAAGAGAGAGATCTTCTGTCTGCTGGTTCACTCCCTAAATGGCCACAACGGCCAGGACTGGGCCAGACCTAAGCCAGGAGCCAGGAGCTTCTTCCTGGTCTCCCATGTGAGTGTAGAGGCCCAACACTTGGGCCATCTTCCACTGCTTTCCCAGGCCATTAGCAGGGAGCTGGATCAGAAGTGGAGCAGCCGGGACTCAAATTGGCACCCATATGGGATGCTGGTGCCACAGGCAGCAGCTTTACCCACTGTTGCCATAGCGCCAGCCCCCATCTTCCGGTTCCACAGGCTATAGTTGTTCTTGACTCCAACCCTGTCACTCAGCTCCTGCATCCCATCTGTCGGGACATCGTGTCAGCTTCACCTTTGAAACGCACCCAGCATCCAACCACTGCTCCTCCTCCACTCACCCAGAGCCCTGGGCCAAACCGCCAGCATCAAAGTGCAGCACCAAAGTGCAAAGCCTGCTCCCTGATCTATCGGCTCTCACCCATGGCCCTGCACTTGAGGCTCAACCAAGCAGCCAGAATGATCCTTTGGAAGTGCAAGTGCAAGTCGAGGGCAGGCATTAGATACAGCGGGTAAGACCCAGATTGTAACACCACATTCCCTGTCATGTCTGGGTTCCTGTCCCGGGTCCCGGCTCTGCTCCTGTTTCCAGCTTCTTGTGGATGTGCACCCTGGGAGGCAGCAGGTGATGGCTCAAGGACTTGGGTCCCTGCCACCCACGTGGGAGACCACGTTGGAGTCCCAGGCTCCTGGTTTCAGCCTGGCTCAGCCCTGGCTGTTGCCGGCATTTGGGATATGAACCAGCAGATGGGAGCTCTCTCTCTCTCTGTCTCTCTGACTTTCAAATAAAATAACAAAGTAAATAAAACTGCTTTTAAAAAGAAACTTTAAAAATGCAAGTCGGTAGTGTTCTGCCTCTGGGGCAACCCGGCCACGGCTGCTCCTTCTGCAAGGCTCCCTAGGACCTGGCCTCACTCCCCACCACCCCCACCCCACCCCGCCCAGTGGCTGTTCCTCCTCCAGGCCCTCCCACTGCCCGGAACATGCCCCCTCCAAGAGCCTCCTAGCTGGTTTCTCACAGAGAACCTCCAAGACCTCCTTCTCCATGGAGGAAGCCCCGCCTGGGCTGCTCCGGGCCAGCGCCTGTCTCTTCAGCACCTCCCCACGCAACGCTGGGTGCAAAGGTCTCTACTCACCGCCTGCCTCCACCTGACAGCACCGACGCCTGCAGGGACAGCCATTTCTGTCCGGTTGCCTAACGGCTCCCGAGTCCCTCGGACAGCACCTGGCACACAACACCTAATCTGAAAATAGGTGCTCAGTTTTCAAATGAGTGAGCGCACAACAGGTTTGCACCAAGCAGCTGTGCTTTTTTTTTTTTTTTTAAGATTTATTTATTTATTGGAAAGTCAGAGTTACACAGAGAGAGGAGAGGCAGAGAGAAAGGTCTTCCACCCATTGGTTCACTCCCTAATTGGCCGCAATGCCAGAACTGCACCGATCTGAAGCCAGGAGCCAGGAGCTTCTTCTGGGTCCCCCACGTGGGTGCAGGGACCTAAGGACTTGGGCCATCCTCTATTGCTTTCCCAGACTATAGCAGAGAGCTGGATTGGAAGTGGAGCAGCCGGGACTCAAACCAGCTCCCACACGGGATGCCAGACCTGTAGCTGTGCTTTTAAGCTGCAGAAGTTGCTGCTCCAAACCCAAATCTTGCTTCTACACATGGGAATCTCAGTTCTGTCACCAGCCACAAGGGGCAAGATTTAAGGACCCCCCAAAAAATTATTTCTGGAGTCTTTGAACCAAGAGCCGCCTCCCTTTCCTGCCATCACCCCAGTCCTGCCCACGTCTGGATTCCTGAGTGGTTCCACTCTGGAAAGTGACCTCCTCGAAGCCATGGTTTCTCCAATGTACCCTTTGTCACGCTGTTGCCCCGAGACACTCCAAGAAGAATCAGTGCTGCAAACACACGTGGTCTCCTTCTCCCGGGAGCGCCCCTGCAGGTTGGCATTCGGAAGAGGGCACCCCACCCCCACCTCACCTATACCAGCGAGGGCTCTTTGCACTACAAGGGACAGAAAAGCAAGTCAAGCAGGCCACTGATGGGTTCAAGTGGCTGAAACGTGGAAGGATAGGATCGACCTCAGGCACGGCTGGATCAAGGACCACATCATGACGTAAGGACTCCATTTCTGTCCATCTTCCAGTTCGGCCTTCCACGCCCAGACTCTCTGCTCGTCGCGGTCCAAGTCCAGTGAATAGAGACAAACCTTTGCCAGCAGCTTTCCCAAAGGGCATGTGCTCCACGCTGATTGGATCTAAACCAATCTTATTGGCCAGAGCGCTGGAATGCGTGACTGACTTGGGCTGGGCCTGTTTTGCTCCGAGCCCCACTCAGGAGCAAAGACTGCAAATGGTGAAGAGTGAATCTCCCCACTACCTGCCGTCACCAAATCAGGCATTAATGCAGGACACGGGGGGATGGGTACTGAGAAGGCGAACTCCAAATGTGCGTCCACAGCCTTTGCACACAGGCCTGCGCCCTGCTCCTCCTACGGGAAACGTCCCGGCTCCTCCGAGCCCAGACTAAGCCGCGCTCCTGAGGAATCCACGTCCAACTCAGGCACCTATAAGATGTGGTAGAAAGTTTCCAAGTGCAGGGCCGGCATTGTGGTGCAGAGGGGTAAGCCATGCTTGCAATGCCAGTGTTCCATATGGGCACTGGTTCGAGTCCCAGCTGCTCCACTTCCCATCCAGCTCCCTGCTAATGCACCTGGACATGCAGTGGGAAATGTACCAAGTCCTTGGGCCCCTGCACCCATGTGGGAGACCCTGGAAGAAGCTCCTAGCACCTGGCTTTGGATCAGCGCAGCTCTGGCTGCTGCAGCCATCTGGGGAATGAACCAGCGGATGGAAGACCTCTCTCTGTCTCTCTCTCTCCCCCTCCTTCTCTTCTCCACTCTCCCCTCCCCCCGCCTCAGTAACTCTGCCTTTAAAATAAATAAAATAAATCTTTTTTGAAAAAAGGAAGAAAGAAAGACTTTGAGTGCACAAGGGGAGGCAGGAGCCAGGAGGAAATACCTGAGACATAAGGTCCTGAGTCAGACTTGAGTTCCCATTCTGGAATGTATGACCTCGAACCTCTCCAAGTTTCAGTTCCCACATCTATAAGGATTGGAGATTTTTTTTTTTTTAATTTATTTGTGAGGCCAGCATTGTGGCATAGCAAATAAAGCTGCCACCAGCAGTGCTGGCATTCCATACAGGCGCCAGTTCAAGACCCGGCTGCTCCACTTCCAATCCAGCTCTCTGCTATGGCCTGGAAAGGCAGTAGAAGATGGCCCAAGTGCTTGGGCCCCTGCACCCATGTGGGAGACCCAGAAGAAGCTCCTGGCTCCTGGCTTCAGATCGGCGCAGCTCCAGCTGTTGCAGCCATCTGGTGAGTGAACAAACAGATGGAAGACCTCTCTCTCTCTCTCTCTCTCTCTCTCTCTCTCTGCCTCTGCCTCTCTGTGACACTGCTTTCAAATAAATAAATAAATAAATATTTTTTTAAAAATAAAGATTTGTTTGTTTATTTGAGAGGCAGAGTGATGAGGAATGACAGGGGACAGAGAGGAAAGGTCTTCCATCCACTGGTTCACTCCCCAAAATGGCTGCAACAGCCAGGGCTGGACCAGGCCAAAGCCAGGAGCCTGGACCTCCATCCTGGTCTCTCACATGAGTGGCAAGACCCAAGCACCTGGGCCATCTTCCTCTGCTTTCCTGGGCGCATTAGCAGGGAGCTGAATTGGAAGTGGAATAGCAGGATGTGAAGCGATGCTCCAGTATGGGATGCCGGTGTCGTAGCCTTAACTCACTGCAGCACAACACGGCCCCATGCTTCACATTTGACAGGATGAAAGTATGAGTCACCCCCATCAGCCTTTCTCCTGGCTCTCTACGTGGGTCCTGCCCACCCTGCCTCCGTGGAGCTCCCATCTACCCCAGACACAAGAGCCCCTCTCCACCAAGCCTCCCCCGGGGCGGCTGCTCCAGGCAGCAGAGGGAGGCGGCGCTCTGTCCCCTCTCTGTCAGTAGGCAGTCCTTCTGCCAGTCTAGCCTGCCATCGCTCCCTGGCCTGTGTCTCAGCCTGGACTTCCTCCACCCAGAGGGAAGGCCAGAGACAGAATATCCCAGCAGCTGCCAGGACTCACGTGAGCCAGACAAGCTCCGGGGACGGAACAACAGTAAATGGCGTCCATTCAGCTTCTCCTCCTACAAAAGCGCTACTGACTGCAGAGTGAAACGGAGAAAGGGTGTCCAGGCACCCAGCGGGCCTCTTTGTCTCCCCGTGGGGGACAGATAGCAGCGGGAGGAGAGCAGTGGAGACTCCAGGCCTCAGCGGAGGGGGCGGGGCCCTCGGCGGGGAAGGAAACAACAGGTGCCAGTGTCGCCAGCCAGAGCACCCTCTGTTTTACAACAGGGATTGAGGGTCGGTGCCCCAGAAGACAGGGCAAAACCCTTCATCAGTGACTCACAGCAGAGAGGAAAGCACACACGCTCCGGGATTTGCCTCGGGAGGGCTAGATACCCATTCATTCATTCATTCATTCATTCTCTGGCCAGCAGGTGTGTATTAAGACATCAGATGGAAGGCCAGTGTTGTGGTGGATTAGGCTGTGTTGCCTGCTTCCGATCTCAGAGTACCAGGTAATCACCCAGCTGCTCCGCTTCTGACCCAACTCCCTGCTAATGCGCCCTGGGAAGGCAGCGGAGGATGACCCGAGTGCTTGAGCCCCCTGCACCCATGTGGGAGACTTCAGTGGAATTTCTGGCTCCCCGTTTCAGCTGGGCCCAGCCCTGGCTGTTGTGGGCATTCAGGGAGTGAACCAACAGGTAGAAGATCTCTCTGTGTGTCTCTTCCTCTCTCTCTCTCTCTCTCTCTCTCTCTCTCTCTCTTCTGTCTCTGTCACTCTACCTTTCCAATACATAATAAGCAAATCTTTTGTAGGTTTTTCAGGACACATGTTGTCCGTGATCTCTTTTGGAGACCATGTGCGTAGATCCCCAGACTCAATAAACACCACTGCAGCCCTAAGAGTAAGAGGTGGGCCCTCCCTGCCAGGGGGTCGGGGAAGCCCCTCTGTCTGTCCTGTAAGTGCAGTGCAGAGAGGGAAGAGGATGCCCCTGGGGACATCGAGGTTCATGAACAGGAAGAAGCCTGGGGCTGGGCTTGTCTGTGGCTGGAATAGGAGGGAGGGTCTACTGATCCAGGACCCCTGCCTCCTAACGGAATTTAGATGGAGGACAAAGCCCCTCTGCTAAGCCACCCTCCTCCCCGCGCAGGCACCTGCAGACATTTGAAAGACTGCGATTTGCATGAGGACTCATTTGTTTGAGTAACAGACAGGGGTGCAGGGGCCCTGGCTGTAACTCCCTCAGCTCCCCCCAGGGACCTGAAGCCCACAAACCAGGAACCTCTGATTTGGAACATGTCAAGAGACACCCAAGAGACCGCGAATCGTGTATGCATGGAGCGGAACCAGGGGACAGAGACAGAAGAGGGCGACGAGCCAACTCTCACAGAAGCCACTCCACAGTCTTCTCCCACGCCCAGGTCCTCCGAGTCCTCGCCCAGCCCGGCAGTGAGCCCCACCCGTGGGCAAGCTGCAGCTCGGTGTGACCCGGGGCCAACAGCATCACCATCACCTGCACATACGGCAGAAGCACACACTCTGTCCGCTTCTTGCGGCTGCTGTGACAAATCACAAAGCAACGTGAGCATTGTTTTCCAGATATGCAGCTCATCATTGGTCTGAAATCAGGGTGTCGGCGGGACCACGTTCCTTCTGGAGGTGCCAAGAGGGTGTCCATCTCCTGCTCTCTCCAACATCTAGGGCAGGGGTGGGACTGTCTGGCCCATGGGCTGGATGAGGTCTGTGAAACCGATGGGTCTGGTCCTGCCCAGGCAACCGCAGGTGTGACTTGAAATTCAGTACATCTATGGCAGGCCCATTTTTAAGCTGATAGTTTTGTGCTACCCATGAATGATGTTATAAATACCCGAATGGCCCTCGGCAGGAAAAAAAAAAAAAGCTTCCGATCCCCTACTTCTCTGCTGCCTCCCTCTTCAGCACTTGGGAATCCTGTGCCTCTCCTGGGCCAGCCTGGGTGGTCTGGGGTCAGGTGATCGACAAGCCAAGTGCCACCTGCACACCCTAAGCCATGAAAGCAAACAGGCTGGAGGCATCGGGCGCGGAGTCTTGTTCCTCTGGCTACCACACGAAGCCTGCAGGGCCCTGCCCCACACTGAGTCTGCATTTTCACAAGACCCGCAGGTGGCTCAGGGGCAAGTTCACATGTGAGGAGCCCTGGCCTCGAGGCCCCGGGACCCAGACCTCTCCCTCTCTCGGGCCAGGCTGCTGCGGCTGGAAACCATTCTCTTCTGTCCACACGAGGCCCAGCCCTTCGTGGAGAAGGGGCTCTTGTCCAGAAGCCCAGAGACAGGGCAGTCTGGAGGTTCTGGAACATTCCCCGAGGCTGAGAACAAGGGACCCACATCTGGCTGTGACTCTTGCCTTTGTTCCGCCCTCACGGAGGTCTGAGGCCAGCTGGCCCTGGGAGCAGGTCAGCCAAACCGGGCGAAAACAAATTCCCACCAGGAAACTGGAGCCACGAGCTCCCAGATCTGGCGGGGAGGGGCCTGGAGGTTTTACAGATGAGGTCATTGAGGCTCGGAGAGGTTGGGACTTGCTCAAGGTCACTGGGTCAGGAGGGGAAAATCGAAGAGAATAGGGAACCAGCAGGGATTTGCTGGGTCTAGGTGCTTCTAACTGGCTGGTATTGGGGCGTAAGCCTCAACTGAGGGTACCCCCCGACCTGTTCCCGGGAAGCAGAGAGCATGCATTAGTCGGCCGGATCCATGGCTCTGTCTGCCGAGGGTAAGATGATCCAACAACTGCCCGCACTCTCAGCCTTGTGGGGCCAGCTCCTGCCCCGGGCAGCCAGCCAGACCTGGAATTTTCCAAGCATGCAGCCCGGGCAGGAGAACCGTGCAGGCGTCACTCCCTGGACCCCCCACCCCTACCCCCACCCCATGATCGCAAGCCCCCCGCGGCAGGACGGAGCGCATGCACGCACCACGGGGGCCCGCCGCAGGGCCGGGGCGTCCCCTCCCTGGAGCACACTCCTCAGAGCCCAGCACGCGCTGTCACCGGCAGCCAGTTCAGAGCGCACTGCCGGGGCCTGGCCGGGCGCCAGGAGCCACGCTTCCTGGAGGTGTCCACGTCCAGCAGAGCCCTTTCTGCGCCTGTCCCGGAGCCCCGTGAGGAGCTGACATTTGGAAGCTTGCTCCACGCCCCAGCAATGCTCGGCTTCTCTTTTGCCGCTGAAAAACATCTGGCCGGCTTGGCACCTACACTGGGTAAAAATAGCGTGCCATCTTGTGAGCGGGCACAGCGCCACCACGGCAGACGGGGACCCGCGCCGGCAGCCAAGAGGCCGCCGAGCAGCGGTAGACCCGTTCGCAGAGAGACGCACGCGCAGCTGGGAGGGTCACGGGGCTGGAGAGAGGGGCAGGCACACGGCGGGGCTGGGGCCGGGGTGGGGTGGGGGGGTAGGGGTGGGGATGGGGAGAGACACACATGTGAGCACTGGCAGACCTCGAGGCACAAGGCGCAAGGTCTGGTTTGAGAGCTGGATTGGCCTTGTGTTTGCTAGCTGTGTGATTCCACCCCCCCCCCCCCAACCAAGCCAGCCATGGCCTCTCGGGGTCTGAGTGTTGAGACTAGGGGCTCTGGGACAGTTCAGAGAGCATCCGTTATGCGACAGGTACTGGGTCAAGGGTGGGATACCCCGGTGGGCTTGCAACACGGAGCTTGCTTCCAGCGCGGGCATCAGACACTTAGAACAGGGATACAAATAAGAATAAGAAGTGGACCGAGATAAGTACCTAAAGGGAGGGGGCATGGGTGCAATCAGAGATTATGGGGGAGCTGGGGGGGGGGGGGCGGCGGTGAGCAGCAGAGTCCAGAAATATGTCCCCAAGGAAAGGACAATTGCGATCCGAGAGGTGAGCAGAGAATTAAATCTGCAAATGAGAGTGAGACAGTTGGGCCCTTAGCGCAGTGCCTGGGACCTGATAAGTACTAAGTGGGACAGACTGTTGACGAGCGCTTACTGGAAGTAAAATCATCAGAGTGATGATCCCCTCCTCCAGGGGGCCTGGGGACCCTGGGCAGGCATGTCACGAGAGAGGCTCTGACCTTGTGTCCCCAACTCGGAGGAGAGCCAGAGGCCAACAGTTGTTAAAAATAAAAGCTCATAAAAATATCTCGGGCCCCCGGCACGGCCAGCACAAGCCACAGAGCTCCCCAGAGCCTGCCTCTCCCCGGGGCTCTGGGCATCTTGGCTGCGGCCCAAAGCAGGTCCACTTCTCAGCTTGTCTGAGCTCTGTGGGCCTCCCCTGGCCTGGCCTGGGGCTGGCACGAGCTCCGTGGTGGTCCCCTGGGGCTGCAGGCCCTTAGCGGCAGCACCCTGAGCCTCACCCATGGGACCCCGAGTACGAAGGGGTGCATTTCAAGGAAAGTGAGAACTCTGGGGAAACAGAGAAGGCCTGGGAAAGACAGCAGCCATAAACCGTGAGATCCCTGTGCTGCACATTCCCGGGAGCCCCTTTCTCACCTGCTGGTGCCTCGACCAGCATGGATGCTGTGCACCCCTGGTAGGTCCCACCCTGGGGACCCTGACATCTGACATGTCCCAGACGAGGACCAGGTCAAAGGGAAGAGGCAAACTGCTAACATGTTGGACACGTCTTGGTGCCCGGCCAGCATCCTCCCTTGTCTGCCTTCCACTTCCAGCTGTGCCCTCGTCCCTCACCCCCACCCTCAAGCCCAATCCCGGATGCTGTTTTAAATGGAGCCCGCACCACAATTCAGCCACAAATGTGAACCTGTGAAGACAAGAGAGCTAACACATCATCTTCAAACCCTGCCCACGGGCAGGCGGGAGCCAGCGTGGGATTCCTTCCTTCTGTCCTCCTGTTGCATGATGCCAGGGCTGTTCTGATGTCTCTGTGTGGGAATCCTGGCTGCCCAGAGCCCCTGGGCCACAGCGATGATCAGCCCAGGGATGCACCTGCTTTGCCTCCCTCCCTCCCCGTCCCTACTGCATGGGGTCAATCCCCAAAGTAAGCTGCCTGCACACAAGCCCTTCTTCAGCCCTGCACCCAGGCCAGGCTCCTGCTGGCTCGCCAGTCGCTCTTAGGAGAGAGGGGGCTTCTGGTGGTGCACGGAGTAGTTCTGTGCTCAGGTAGCCCGAGAGCTGCTGCTCACTCCTCTCCCGGCTGGAGCCCACCCTCCCCTAGCTGGGGCAGGAGGAGTTTCTCCGGGCGCCTTGCAGGCAGGGCTCGGAGCCTGGGTCCTTCCGACCGTGTTAACAGCAGGACTCTGTGCCAACACAACCATACACATAGAGCAGACCTTTGTTCCTTGGGGCTGTGTCCTTCTTCCTGGAAAACTTGGGTTGACCTCTTGGAAAATATCTTGGGCTTGTTTGCAAGGTCTTGATGGGAAGGGCTTTTTGGAGACTGCTGCTCGCGCTGGGAGCTCAGGGGCTGTGCCTTCCCTTCTTGTCCCAGAAGCAAGCATAGTCCACCAAACCCTTCTTCTTGGTCTCCACCTTGAACAAGGAACCCAAGGCCATGGACTGGCTGGAAGACCATGTCCACAATGCTGCCACGCTCACCAAGCCTGGGAGAACTGACCCCGGTTCAGCCTGGGAGGATTCTCTCCGGGTCACAGCCCCTGCCCCAAGCCCCCTCCTCCAGCATCTCACTGAACCCCCGGGTGTCCGAAGCTCTTTCTTACATCCTTTTCAGGAAGATCTATTCTCTCTGATGAAGAGAGGCTGTTTCTGAGGCTTGGGGCCACCAATAACACTCAGTGACCCTTCTGGAATCCTGACCTGCGAAGTGGACGAAGTGGCCATGGGTGAAGGCGGGCAGGGGTCCCCCATGTCACTGGCCCGCCGCCAGGGGCTGCCTCGTCTTTTCCAAGGCAACCTCATCCCATCTTCTTTGTGGAAATGTGGACATCAAGGTGAGAGAAGTTCACCCATCTGGCAAGATGCCCTGCAGGGCTTAGGGGCGGTCTACATAGCCTCCATGGTCTACACTGTCAACGCTCGAGTCTCCTGCTTTCTAGGCAATGGCCTTTCCATCAACCCTCGGCGGCTGGCTCAGTAGGACTTGGAACACTCCTAGCACCAGAATGAAACTGAGCGGCCAGGGAGAGGGATGGACATGGGGTGGTCTCTCCTACCCTCCTCCCAGGTCACAATAAACAGCCACACCTGAGCACTCTCAGAGGCCGCGCCATAGCATCAGGCTCCTGTCTGCTGTCCCCGCCACTGATGAAGGTGGTTCGTGCGGGACATCGGCACGTGGCCCCCTCGGGTCAGAACGACAGATGCCTGCTGCTCTCTGCCAGCATTCCCCCGGGGGAAAAGGGTCCCCTGATCAAGTCTCTCGCTTTCTAGATCACGAGACGCACCTTTCATGTTCTTGCACACACTGAGTAAGGGAGAGCTGGGAAAGAAATGGATGGATGGAAAGTGTGTCCTCTGCAGGGTTTGCCTCTTACTTACTGTGTGACCTTATGCTAGTTACTTGACCCCTCTGGGCCTCCACTTTCCCATCCATAAACCGGGCAGGAAATTAAAGAACCAACAATGTGAGTTCAGATTCTGCAAGAAACAGACACCAAGGTGAGCTTAGACATGCAAGACATTGACTGGGGAAAGCACCCGGGAGGGAACCAGAGGAGGTCAGAAGGGTTATGAATTGATTCAGACCTAATTCGTGTGAAAAAGAAAGGGAAAGAAGAAACAGTGAGGGAGGAAAGGCCTTGATTGCGGTGTGGTTCCAGGAAGCTCTTAGCAAAGCTGGGAGGAGTTTGTGGACCAGAGCCAACCGGCTGGGGAGTCCTGTATGTCCCAGGAAGGGGCCTGCCTCAGTTTCCCTGATGCGCTGGCTGTGACCAGTCCCCGGTGGGGGCGGATTCAGGGCGCAGCACCAGGAGGTCTGAGAGGCACATTCTCGGGTTCTGCTGCAGTGTGTGCTTCTTGCTTTCTTTGGAGCTTCTGTGCTGTGGATCAGGCGCTCCTGCAGCCCGCCTGGCCATCTACCCCTGGGCAGACCTGTGGGCGTGAGGCTCACGAGCACCCAGGGCCCCATGCCAGGACAAACACCCCCTCTTCTGTGCCCTGAGCGAAGCGTGCAGTTACACCCGCACCTCTACACGACCCCTACAGGAGCCCTGTCTGCCCCAGCAGCCCTCTCCCTCTCCCTCTCCCGCGGGGCTGCCACCTGTCCCTGTCTCCTCTTGGTCCTCCCACACTGTCCCCACAGTCACCTTTTCAGAATAAATTATCTGCACACCAGTCCTTGTCTAACCTATTTTGCAGGGGAACCCAAGGACTTTTTTTTTTTTTTTTAATATCTAGCAATTGTTCTTTCATCTGGGCAGCAGCCATGCCATCCAGACTAAGACCGAGAAACTCGGCCACGGCCAACGGCCATGGCGACAAGCACCGGAGCACCCAGGAGGCTGGGAGGAAGCTGGTGGCATGTATCGCCCCGGGGTCAACTTTGACAAACATCACCCAGGTTACTCTGGGAAAGCTGGCACGAAGCATTACCACTTAGGGAGGGCCCAGAGCTCCCGCCTAAGTGTGAACCTTGGTTTGGGGGCATTGGTCAGGGAGCAGACACAGCCGAGTGCTGCCAAGAACAAGACCGGAGCTGCTCCCATCACGGAGGTGGGGTGAGCTTTTCCCAAAGCAGACTGTCATCGTGAGGGCCAGATTCCCCAGCAGAAGAGCTGAGGATGAGATTAAGGGCATGGCAGGGACCTGTGTCCTGGCGGCTTGAAGCCACACGGCTCACCCAGTGCTAGCAAATGTTTACAATGTAAAATTAAATTTTAAAAAACCCAACGATTGCTTTCCATGTGAGCAGTTCATAAAGGCACTTATTTCTGTGAGTTCATTTAAATATCACAGCACCTGGGGATGCTGCACAAGCCTGACACCAGCCTCATTTAGAGAAGAGAAAATTGAGCTCAGAGAGGTCAGCTGGCTGGCTCAATGTCACACAGCCTTTGAAAGTAGGAAGAACCAGGGCTTCTGGCCACGGCTGTCAGGGCCTGGGAGTCTCCACCCAGCCTCAAGGAGGGTAAACATTTTGAGTTCACCTAAGCTGGGTTGTGAAGGCCGTTTATGAATTAGCCAGATGATGGATAGGTGGGAGGGAGGGAGGTGGGGAGGAGCAGAAGCTGCAAGGGGAAACCATGGAACAGAGTTTCTTCAGGAAATGGCAGGCAGAGCCTGGCGGGAGCAGAGGGCCGGGGGCATGTAGGGACACTGGTAAGAAAGTAAGAGGCCAGCATGGTGGCAGGCACAGCAGGGCAAGCTGCCACTTGCAACACCAGCATCCTGTATGAGCGCCGGTTCAAGTCCCGGCTGCTCCACTTCTGATCCAGCTCCCTGATAAGGACTTGGAAAGGCAGTGGAATAAGGACAAGTGCTTGTGTCCTTGCCTCCCATGTGGAAGATCTGGATGGAATTCCAGGCTCCTGGCTTCAGCCTGACCCAGCCCTGGGCATTGTGGCTATTTGGGGAGTGAACCAGTGGATGGAAGATCTCTCTCCCTCTCTCCTCCTGTCACTCTACTTATCAAATTAATAAAATAAATCTTGAAAGAGAAAAAGAAAAAGAAGGAAGGAAGGAAGGGACAGAGCTGAGTGAACCAAAGGTTGGAAGATTTCTTTCTTCTCCCTCTCTCTTCCTCTTTCTCTCTCTCTCTTTTTCTCTTTGCCATTTGCAAATAAAAGTAAATAAGAATTTAAAAACAAAAAGCGGTTCTTTTTCTCTTGAAAAGAGGTGCATATTTGGGGCCAGCACTGTGGCATAGCAGTAAAGCTGCTGCCTGCAGTGCCAGTGTCCCATGTGGGCGCCGGTTCAAGTCCCGGCTGCTCCACTTCCGATCCAGCTCTCTGCAATGGCCTGGGAAAGCAGTAGAAGATGGCCCAAGTCTTTGGGCCCCTGCACCCATGTGGGAGACCTGGAAGAAGCTCCTGGCTTCGGATCGGTGCAGCTCCGGCCGTTGTAGCCAACTGGGGAGTGAACCAGCGAATGGAAGACCTCTCTCTCTCTGTCTCTGTAACTCTGACTTTCAAATAAAAATAAATAAATTTAAAAAGAAAAGAGTGCACCTTGGATCTCTAATGTATAATTAGGGCCAGGGAGGGGCTGAAAAGGAGAGTGGTGCACTTAGGACACTCAGAATCAGTGGGCCAGGGACAAGACCCTCCCGACCTTGCCCTTTGAACCATGGCTGCCGCAGGGGAGGAAGCTGGCGAGCCGCTCTGTGCCTGCAGAGCGATGGCTGAGGCGCAGGGGCTGCGTCTACCCTAAGAATAAACAGGAGCTTTTTAACAGACAGTGACACACACACACACACACACAAAGTGGCAGTAACTGGGAATTGGACTCCTGTTTGCTTCTGGGAGTGGAAACCAGTGCGAGCTCCCTAGGGAGAGATCAGGAGTAAGGATCGGGAACTTTAATAGCGCTCATAGCTTCAGCTGCTGCCATTTCTCTTCCAGGAATTTATTCTAAGGAAAGGGCCCAATACGCACGAGAGCAGTCCTTCCGGCTTCATTCACAATAGGGAAAATTCAAATCAACCTCAACGTCCAGCTGTCGGGGCCAGAGTAAATCATTGCCTGTCCATTCAAAGGAAAATACTGCAGCCGTTAAACAAATAGGAAGCGTGTGGCCTGCAAAGGGCAAAATAGCCAGCTTTTCTCCTGCCTCGCCCACGCCCTTTGTAATGGGACTGTGAGGCGAATCCCATCAAGCGGCGGAGTCCAGGGCCGGCGCTGTGGTGCAGCGGGGTGAGCTGTGCAGCCTGCAGTGCTGGCATCCCATGTAGGCACCAGTTCGAGTCCCGGCTGCCCCACTTCCAATCCTGTTCCCTGCTAATGAGCAGTGGAGGATGGCCCCAGTCCCTGGGCCCCTGCACCCAAGCTGGCCTGCAGGAGGATGAGAACCCACATGGAGGAGAGCCCCACTGCCTCCCCTGGGGCCACCCTAGCCAACCTGCTGACCTCAAATCCTGGAGAGCGCTGGCCGAGTTCAGCAGAACCTTCTACCTGCCACAGCCGACGGCAGACACGCCAGGAGGTCCTATCCAGGCGCCACGAGAACTTGTAAACAAGAACAAATACTAAATTGTCTTAAGCTGATAGCTAAGTGTGGCCCAGGGACTTCTGGGGTCCCTGAGACCCTATGAGAGATTCTGCAAGGTCAAAACCTTTTTTTAAAAAAAACTTATTTGAAAAGCAGAGGTACAGAGAGAGAAAGAGATCTTCCATCTGCTGGTTCACTCCCCAAATGACCACAACGGCTGCTGCTGGGCCAGGCCAAAGCCAGGAAGCCAGGAGTCAGGAGCTTCTTCTGGGTCTCCCACGTGGGTGCAGGGGCCCAAGGACTTGGACCATCATCAGCAGTTTCCCAGGTGCATAGCAGGGAGCTGGATTGGAAGTGGAGCAGCT
Source organism: Lepus europaeus (assembly GCF_033115175.1). Classification (NCBI taxonomy): domain Eukaryota; kingdom Metazoa; phylum Chordata; class Mammalia; order Lagomorpha; family Leporidae; genus Lepus; species Lepus europaeus. The sequence goes on from NC_084835.1 coordinate 46,634,640, forward strand.
GGGAATCGAACCGGCGCCCATGGGGCATGCTGGCATTGCAGGCACCACAGTGCCAGCCCCAACAGCTCTTTTTGCAGTACTACACTAATATCTGCCTGGCTCACTCTCAGTCTCTCTTGAACGTGCAGGGAAATTGTCAGCAGGCCACAGGACGCATGCTAACAGCACTGGTTTGGAAGTTAGTGTCATCGTGATTTCAGAATTCCCCCAGTTTTAATTTTTAGTACAGTAAACGTTGGTGTGTATGGCCAATGTATCAACATCTCTCTGAGATCCTTGATTATCTTACACCTGTAAAAGTGTCCTGAGACCCAAAACGCATGTGAAGCTATTGGCTTAGGGAAGGTTGTGCTACAATGCATCTTACAGTAGTTTTTTTATTTTTAAATGTATTGATTTACTTGATTGGCAGAGGGCAGGGGATGGGGGGGGGGGAGAAAGAGCTGATGGAAATCTCCCCATTCACTGGTTCACTCCCCAAATGCCCCTAACAGTAGAGGCTGGGCCAGGCCCAAGCCAGGGGCCAGGAATACTGTGCAAGTCTCCCACGTAAGTGGCAGGAACCCAAGGACTGGAGCATCACCCACTGACTCCCAGGGTGTGCATTAGCAGGAAGCTGGAATTGGGAGCGGAGCAGGGACTCCCACCCAGCACTCACATGGGACATAAGCATCCCAAGGGTCATCTTTACAGCTGCGCCAACTGCCCAGCCCCTCTCGCAGTTTTTGAATGCTGCACGAGTCATACTTTTGTTGAAAGACTTTACGGAAATGTACACTAGAGCCGAAATGTCAGTAGTGCAAATCTCTGAGAAATGGGATTCTGGGTCACCTGGGTGGAGGTTTCTCCCCACTGTTTTGATACTATCCTGTAATTTTCTAATTAGTTGTAGGCAACGCCTTGCATATCAGGAAAACAGTTTTAGAATACAGACTGAATTGCCAGTGCACTCTTTAGGAAGAAGGCTCTTGTGCACTGAGCCACCGCTGTGGGGAGGCCTTGGCGCTGGGGAGGTGCACCTGCGAGGAGGCTGCCCCCACAGCCCTTCTCACCCTACCCGCCTGAGTCTCCACCTCGTGCCCTTCTGGGGGACGCTGGTTCTGTCGTTGCCTTCTTTTCCAGGAAGAAACGAGAGCTCCGATCCCCAGCCAGCATAGGGGCCCCATGCAGAGCAGCCCCCCAGCTCAAAGCAAGCAGGGGACCCTTCACACCCCCTACGTCCCTAGCCCCTGAGTTGACTGCGTTCCTGGCAGCCGTTGTCTAGGGAACAGCCATGCCATCAAGGAGATGCGAGGACGCGTTAAATAACTTTAGCTACTGTTCGCGGATGGCAGATGTGGCAGGGGCGGGGCCACACCTCCGGGACCCCAGGAGGAACAGAGCCACCCTGAAACACAGTAACAGACTAACGGGGCAGCGGGGGGAGGGGGGGAGGCGCAGGTGCCTCTCCTCTCCCACTGCCCTTCCCAAAGTGCACCAGGTCCCGATCACTAATGAGGAGCTCCACAGGGGGTCCCCAGGGCTTTGTAGAAACCCCAAGGAGCAGGCAGCCTCTTTCTGGAATTGGCTTCTTCCCCTACCCCCAATGTCTTGCCCATCCCCATCTTGCTTCTGCTTCCCCGGGTGGCAGGAGCCAGGGGGCGCTGCGAGGCCCCAGGGTTCTGCTTGCTGCAGCCAAGGTGAGGAGCGTGAGCGGTGGGGCAGTCAGCCCCGCGGAAAGTGCTCTTCTCTCCTCGGCAGCCCTGGTGACGGCTAAGTCAGTGCCGTGGGATCCCAGGGAGAAGACGCGGATGCTGGGGCCTGGGGACTGCAGCTGCTGCTCCTCCTGCAAACCCTAAGAACCTGAGCTCCCCACTCTCTGGGTGGGGCGGGCCTGCAGACCCAAAGCAGAATGGAGCAGAGCCCAGGCCCGGCAGGGCTTTTCTCACTGCCCCTGTGGAGACGTTCTGATCCGATCAGATTCTATCCGAAATGATCGGCCCCTTCCTTCCCCGTTTGCCTCCAGCCCTCACCCTTTCCCCGCGTGGCCTCACCTGTAGGCTCTGTTGAAATGGAGCCAACGTAAACCAAAACAAACCCAAACCCAGCAGCTGGAGAGCACGCAGAGTGATTGGAGAGGAAGAGCAAAGAACTTAACCAGAGCGAGCAGTGACACGCGTGCACGCGGCCCTCCTAGCGGGACGCACGTGCTGGGCCCCTCCCAGTTGTTTCCTGATGGCTCCTGGGTTCTTCTGTGCCTTTGTGCCAGGGAGGCGGCGTGGGAAATTCACCTTGCCCTTTGATGCAGTGTTTGCACACATATTCGGAAGCCCTCCATTTGTGTGTATAAAAGACACGACTTAGAATCATGCAGGATTTTAGGGGGCCGGCACTGTGGCTTAGGAGGCTAAGACTCCTCCTGCGGTGCCGGCACCCCATATGGGCGCTGGTTCGTGTCCTGGATGCTCCTTTTCTGATCCAGTTCTCTGCTGTGCCCTGGGAAAGCAGTGGAAGATGGCCCGAACGTCCGGGCCCCTGCACCCACATGGGGGACCTAGACGAAGCTCCTGGCTCCTGGCTTTGGGTCGGCACAGCTCCAGCCATTGAGGCCCTCTGGGGAGTGAACCAGAGGGTGGAAGACCTCTCTCTCTGTCTTTCTCTCTCTCTCTTTGTAACTCTACCTCTCAAATAAATAAAATCTTTTTTAAAAATCATACAGGATTTCCTTCCTTCTTTCTTCCTTCCTTTCTTCTTATTTTCATATTTTTAAGACCTCTCAAATAAATAAAATCTTTTTAAAAATCATACAGGATTTCCTTCCTTCTTTCTTCTTATTTTCATATTTTTTGTTTTTTTTTTGACAGGCAGAGTGGACAGTGAGAGAGAGAGACAGAGAGAAAGGTCTTCCTTTGCCGTTGGTTCACCCTCCAATGGCCGCCGTGGCCGGCACGCTGCGGCCGGCACACTGCGCTGATCCAAAGCCAGGAGCCAGGTGCTTCTCCTGGTCTCCCATGGGGTGCAGGGCCCAAGCACTTGGGCCATCCTCCACTGCACTCCCTGGCCACAGCAGAGAGCTGGCCTGGAAGAGGGGCAACCGGGACAGGATCGGTGCCCCGATCGGGACTAGAACCCGGTGTGCCGGCGCCGTAAGGCAGAGGATTAGCCTAGTGAGCCGCGGCGCCGGCCCTTATTTTCATATTTTTAAGACTTATGTATTGTTTGAAAGGCAGAGCTGCAGAGAGGCAGATGCAGAGAGAGGGAGAGAGACAGAGAGAGAGAGAGAGAGAGGTCTTCCATCCGCTGCTTCACTCCCCAGTTGGCCACAATGGCCGGAGCTGTGCTGATGCGAAGCCAGGAGCCAGGAGCTTCCCCTCGGTCTCCCACATGGGCCATCTTCTACTGCTTTCCCAGGCCATAGCAGAGAGCTGGGTCAGAAGAGCAGCATCCAGGACTCGAACCAGCACCCATATGGGATGCTGGCACTGCAGGCGGCGGCTTTACCCGCTATGCCACAGCACTGGCTCTCTTTCTTTCATTTAACTGACAATGTCCAGAGCTGGCAAAAGCAGTGGAATGAGAGACCCTCTGGCATATTGCTGGTGAAGAGGACGCTTGACCGACATTTCTATAGACCAATCTGTGCCCCACGACCACGTGGGATGGCCATGAAGCTAGGGAGACTGGGATTTTGTGGCTGGTGGAGCTGAATATCCATCATGCTGAAGACAGCAACTCCCTCCACGGTCTGGCAGAAAGGTGTGTGCTCAGTGCCACACCCAGGTGGGCCACACAGCAAGGCTCCTGAACCCCACAAGGTCTCAGCGTTTAGAGCCGTCTCCCTGTAGGTGACAGCTGTGTCTCCTGGCTTCCAGAAAACACATTGCCACCATGAGATCGTGTAGGTTCCAGCTTCCATCATACAGGACCCAGAAAGCCACCTCCCCTGGCTGCCGATGCTGCATGGAACATCTGGTTTACCCTGTAAGAGCCATACCCCGTTATGGGGGCCCCTGCACCTGGACTACCAGCCAAGTTATGTTGATTCATTAGTCCTGTCAGTGTATGGCAAAACTCAAAGGCAGGCAAGTCTGAACACTTGGAGTTCTCAGAGGTTGCAGATAGACAACCACAAAAAGGAGTCGCATCTAACTCTGTTCACGTGGTCACTCAGACACTGGTGCCTACTCAGACCAAGTACCAGCGCCCAAGCCTGAAAACTCACTGCTGCCTCTGGCTTTTGAGATTCAATGGATGTTCTGCCCTTTGCATGTTTGTTGGCACTATGAAGGACTCCCTGCTCTCCCGAGGGCTTTTGCTTCATGGGTGTAGCTGATTGTTCGCCAAAAGAAACCCAAAACTGGAGTCAGCATTGTAGCATAGCTGGTAAAGGCACTGCCTGAGACGCTGGAATCCCCTATGGGCACTGGTTTGAGTCCCAGTTGCTCCAATTCCCATCCAGCTCCCTGTTAATGAGCCTGAAAAAATGGTGAAAGGTGGCCCAAATGCTTGGACCCTGGCACCCACGTGGGAGACCCAGATGAAGCTCCAGGCGCCTGGCTTTGGTTTGGCCCAGACCTGGCTGTTGCAGCCATTTGGGGAGGGAACCAGCAGATGGAAGATCACTCTGTCTTTTTCTTTGTCTCTCTCTCTCTCCCTCTCTGTCTCCCTCTCTCTCTCCCCCTCCCTCTCCCTCTCCCCCTCTCCCTCTCCCTCTCCCTCCCCTCCCTGTCTCTCTCTCTCCTCCCTCTCCCTCTTTCTTTCTTCCCCTCTTCCTCTCTCTCTTTCCCCCCTCCCTCTCTCTCTCTCCCCATTTGTTTCTATAAATCTGCCTATCAGTAAATAAAATAAAATCTTTTTTAAAAAGAAAGTGAAACTCTCTGTCCCTGTATGCACATGCCTTTGCAATGTTCCTGTGCAAACTGTCCCATGAAGAGGCGGAGTCTGTCCCTCCACCCCTGAATATGGGTTGTGTTTGTGACTTGTTTTGACCAGTAGCTTGCAGAAGACAGCATGACGGTTCCATATCTGGGACTCAAAAGCCTTTGTGCATTTCCCTCTTAGACTCCAGAGACGATGTGGGCTAGGCCATTGGAGGATGACAGACCACATGGAACAAACTATCTCAGCCTAGGCCAGCCCCCAGGGGCCCTGCCACGAATGGCAGATGCCCTAGTGAGCCCTGGTGAGACTGAAGAACCACCCAGCTGAACCCAGCCCAAGCCGCTGAACCAGAGAATTCTGAGCTAAATACTTGGTGGTCTTCCCAAGCCACTAGGTTTGGGGGTTCTTTTAATGCAGCAAGAGATGACGCCATGAGCTCTCAAACTTGGTGGAGCAGGTGTCAGTTTAGCCAGCTTAGGGGTTAGAAAGTGTTGGCTTGGAAGGCTGAACTTGAACCCGAGTCCTCACAAGCCAATTTTTTCACTTGCACTTCTTCCCGAATGGTAGGTGTCTGGGAAACATCCAGGGAGCAGCCCCTAGAAATCCAGCCTGTTGCCTTTTCCAGGTGATCCATCACTTCCCCTGCTGCCACCTGCCCCCCCCCCCCCCCGCGCAGACAGCAAACCCACACCCCATCATCAGTTCCCTAAGAGCGCCAGCACTGCCTGCTCTCTCAGTGTGCAGGGCCCACGCGGCTCCCATGCCAACAGGCGGCTGAGCAGCAGGCCAGGGACAGGAAAACACTTCCTTTCAACCGCACTGAAAGCCGTGAGTGGGTGGGCCTGTGCGCTGTTGGCATCAGTTGGAGATCAAAGCAGGCACGAAAGGGAACAGATCCCCAGGGGAGGAGGGGAGGGAAGAGCCCCCTCAAGCCACTTCAAGCCCAGCCAGGGGTTCTCATGGTGAGGAGGGGGAGGAGGTGGCATGGACTGATGGAGAAACATCCCCTGGGAACCACCATCCCCCTGGGAGCCCAGAGGGGAAAACAAACAAGGAAATGGCAGCACTGGGGGCTGGGGAGTGGGAAGAGGAAGCAAAGAAGACAGGGAGGGGGCCGGCAGAGGAAGCAGCTCCACCCTCCTGCAGCTCTGCCTCAAGGCCTTGGGGCAGCGGCAGGAGGCCAGCGGGCCCAGGGAGGAGGCAGAAGCCCGGGCCTCGGCAGCCAGGCCAGCTGGAGGGAAGAGCGGCTGCCCCGGCCATGGCAGGGAGGGGTTGAGCCTTTTTCTTTTGTCTGAAGACCTGGACCCAACAGAGCCCAGCCCGTGAACCTGGCCAGGGCCCACTTTCCTCCCACAGGGCGAATTCTCTCCTGCACTTGGGAAACACACCACCTGGCTGGAATTCTCAGAGCGCGCAGGCCAGGAGCCCAGGTCCCTAGGGGAAATAAAACACGCAGCTGCAGAAAACTCTTTGATGTCGGAAACGGTGGGGAGGAGGCGAATAACAAGCAATCAGACAGCTCCTGGGTTGCTCTGAGCCAGGAGCCGGGTCATGGGAGTGGTGCTGGCTATGAGAGGAGCCGCCATTCAGCGAGCGCTCCCTGGGCACCAGCCCGTGTTTTCCTGCTCCCCCACGGTGCCCCCAGGGGAGGCAGCAGGCTGTGCCTCCCCGCACCTGCCTCGTGCAGTGTGCACTCTGGCCACGTCCACGGCCAACACCTATGTTCCTTTGCTTCTTCTCCTTCCCGGCAAGCCAGGGAGTTAACCATGCACCCCAAGAGAGCCCTCGGCCTCTGAGTAGTGCAAGATGGTAGGCGGAGCAGTGCCCCGAGCCGGGGTCTGTCTGTACATGCTCCCAGGGCCCCAGGGGGGTTAAGCTCCAGTCACCCGTAGAGGTGATTTCCTTGACAGCACACCCAGCCCCGGCAGCCCTCTCTCCCTTTCTCACAGGGTCACCTTCCAAATAAACTGGGATTCTTATCCCAGGGTCCACTTCTGGAAGGACCCACAGCTCCATTTTATAGGTAGGAAAATTGAGGCGCCAGCGGTTTGGTCTGCTGGAGACACGGCGGCCCTGGTGAGCAGTCCCTTGCGGCAGTCACCACCATGTTGGTTAAATCCTTGGGTGCCCTGCAAACTTTGGTTCGGGCCAGAAGAAGCCCAAAGTGTGCAGCTTCCGGCAGGCCTCCCTGGGGTCCTCCGCGGAGACTCGGTCTAGACGTGGGTGGCTGGTGGGGCAGACGTGCGTCCACGGTGGAGACCTGGCTTCCATTCAGACGAAGCTAGGGGATTCACGCACCCTCTGTGCTGGGGTTTCCTCCTGGGAAAAGGGCGGGCATAGTGACTGCCCAGGAGGAGAGAATCCCCAGGGAGCCCCAGGGAGGAACTGTGACGGGGAGCTCCAGATGTCAACCTGAGTGCATTGAGAAATACCTCCAGTGGGTGTTCAGCTGAGCTGCTCAGATGCCGGTTAAGACTCCCGGGACCACAGTGCCTGGGTTGGAGCCCCAGCCCTGGCTCCCCCTGACTCCAGCTTCCTGCTAACGCCAAGGCAACAGCGATGGCTCAACGAATTAGGTTCCTGCCACTCACCTGGGAGACCAGGATTGAGTTCCAGCTCTGGGTTTCAGCCCCGTACTCCCCAGTCCCAGTGGACATCTGGGGAGTGAAGGAGCCGACAGAAGCTCTGCACCTGCATAGACGTGAGCCTTATAAGAAAGAAAGAGGCAGAGAAAGCCTTACTCCAGGCCGTGTGAGCGCAGCTGCTTTATGAGGCGATCAGAGCGTGCGAGGCACTAAGAGGGGAGAGCCACTCTCGGCTGGGGTGGATGCCATGCGGTCGGCAGAGGCCCAGGTGGACCAGAGAGGCCACTTGTCTCTGCTGGAGCTGGACGCACTCTCCCTCTCCTGCCCTTGGACTTCAGAACGCCAGGCTCCCCAGCCTCTGGGCCCCAGGACGAAGACCAGTGCCATCCCCGCCCAGGGTCTCAGGCCCTCAACCTTGGCCATCCTGTTTCTGAGTCGTGCTGTGGCTACCGAGGGTCCTCCGCCTGCAGACAGCCTGGCGCGGGGCCACACTGGTCATCAGTCCTGTAAGCCAGAGCCCCTGACAAATGCCCTCTCATTGTCTACTATCCATCTACCTCTGTGTATGTAGCTATCTATCACCACGTCTACGTATCTAACATCGCTCGTCTGTCTCTATCTACCTGTTCTTCGGGGGCTGTCTCCATGGAGGACCCTGCCTGATACGTGCCCCACGGCACAGCTCCTGGAAGAGAGAGAAAAGGCAGAGTGAGTGTGGGCGCAGGGGCAGGAGCAGAGCCAGCCACAGAGGAGAGAACTCCACGGGACCTGGCTTCAGCCCCTCACTCTGCTCTGGCTCCGAGCCCCGGGCATGTCGCCTCCCTTCCTGAGCCTGCCTGCCTTGCCTGTCTTTCCTCCTGGGTCAGGTCGGGGCGTGTCAGCTCGTGCAGGAAATGCAACCGGGCACCCTGACTGCCCGGGGCTCTCAGGCTTGGGAGTTCTCCTTCCTTTCTGGTCTTCCAAGCTGAGAGTTTGTGTTTAACTGGGTTGATCTAAGCCTCCCAGGAGATTTAAATAAAGTCAGAATTGTAAAACCCAATCTGATTCCAGAGGGCTCCATGCAGCTGCCTGGTGCCCAATTAACATTCTGAATTGGGCCAGGGAGCCAGCCCGGCGGCGGGGGCTCCAGGGAGGAACTGCTTCTACAAAGTGCACCCCCGACCCTGGAGGCTGACCACAGTTGCAGGCACGGCCACCGATCAGCAGCCAGAAACCTAGAAGCCACTTCCTCTTGGAGAGCTGAAGGCACAGATGGACGAGCGCTCCAAGCTGAAGGGGAAGCTCTTAGACCTAGCGTGTTGCAAAGCAGCAAGTTCACTAGAGGGGCTGCCGAAGAACCCCCAAACCTGGGTCCGCTCACCGGACGTGCAGAATGCCAATCATGGACGCTGGGGTGGTGGGAGACAGTAGCTGTTTGTTGCAAAGCTCAAAGCAAAGAGCTGGGCAGCCACTACGGAACACCCTGGGCTCCCCGAGGAGTTGAGGGTAAAGTTTCTTACAGATTGAAATTGGGGCTGGCTGGTGCGTGGCTCAATAGGCTAATCCTCCGCCTGCGGTGCCGGCATCCTGGGGTTCTAGTCCCAGTCGGGGCACCGGATTCTGTCCCGGTTGCCCCTCTTCCAGGCCAGCTCTCTGCTGTGGCCCGGGTGTGCAGTGGAGGATGGCCCAGGTCCTTGGGCCCTGCACCCCATGGGAGACCAGGAGAAGCACCTGGCTCCTGGCTTCGGATCAGCGAGATGCACCGGCCGCGGTGGCCATTGGAGGGTGAACCAATGGCAAAGGAAGACCTTTCTCTCTGTCTCTCTCTCACTGTCCACTCTGCCTGTCAAAAAAAAGAAAGAAAGAAATCGGGGCTGAGAGGTGTGCATTCAGCTCTGTGCCCAAGGTCCTGGTTGGTGGTGGTGCTCATGACCGGCCTTTGACTGGTCAGCGATGCTGGGCTTTGTAGGGAATTTTTATGGTGGCCAATTGAGCTTCAGTTGGTCTGGGAAAATGACAGGCAGGTGGGAGCTACCTTCCGCCCCAGACCTGGAAATTCGCTGCCTGGATCTGGTATTCCCCCAGACAAGAGTTTTATTTAATGGAGAAGCAAATGAAAGCCCATGATTAGACTCCTGGAGGGCCAGGCGTACCACTCCCTCAGGGCAGTGAATTCCTTTTATAAGAAGTCCATCCCAAAGGACAGGCAAGGACACCTTGCTAAGGGGGACAGCCAAGAGGCTGGGTCGTGCCACCAGCAGGGACATCCGAATAGCAGCTCAGTTTTCAGGGCAGTGGCTTTCCATCAGTGGAGCACAGCTCCTGGAAGCCCGCAGCCCCGTCCTGGGTGGGCCGCTGAGACAGAGACCTCCCACCTGCCTCACCACGGCGGGCGAAGCCAGCGTCCCTGACTCCCAGCCCTTTGCTTCCTGGAGCAAATGCAACTGTTGCCGGTCAAGGCAGGCAATGACCTGACTCAGCCAGCAACTCTGGCCTTTCCATTGCAGACTGCCGAAAACACTAGCATTCCGATGGTCTGATGGACCCACAGAAAATCAAAGAAATTCATGCTGTCCTGGTTCTTAGAGCCAGAGTTGCCCCAGAGTTGTGTGGCCCGAAGAACCAGGGCCAAGGGCAGACTCCTCCAATGAACCATTCTGAGAGGCTAACAGGATCCACACTAGGAAATGCTGCCTGCCCTGTTCCCAGCGCCAAGGATGCTCTCACGTCTTCTTGGCCTCCAAGTGCACCTTGCACAAATCACGATTGTTCTTACACTTGGGCGCTGTGTTCCCCTCCAACCTTACTCCAATAGCTCAGCCTACACTGCCCATTTGGCCGTCTGTCCGTGTCAAATGACACCAGACCAATGGTTATTTCCCCCTTTGTTCTCATCCATCTCCTCCCATTTTCTTGAACATAAACATGTGTGTGTGGTTGGCTCTGTGGCATAGTGGGTAAAGCCACTGTCTGCAGTACCAGCATCCCATATGGACATCGGTTTAAGACCTGGCTGCTCCTCTTCCAGTCCAGCTCTCTGCTATGGCCCGGGAGTGCAGTGGAGGATGGCCCAAGTGCTTGGGCCCTGCACCCACATGGGAGACCAAGAGGAAGCTCCTGGCTCCTGGCTTTGGATCGGTGCACCTCCGGCCGTTGCAGCCATCTGGGGAGTGAACCAGCGGATGGAAGGCCTCTCTCTCTGTCTCTCTCTCTCACTGTCTGTAACTCCACCTCTCAAATAAATAAAATCTTTAAAAAAAAAACATTTTAAAAAAGACCAGAGATTCTCTTTCTCTCTCTCTGCCTCTGCCTCTCTGTAACTCTGCCTTTCAAATAAATAAATAAATCTTTTTAAAAAAGAAAATGAACATGTGCTGTATACTCAACGTTTTCTTTTTTTCTAATGACATCACACATGTCAGGAAAGAGAAATAAAATACCACCTTGGTAAATTAGACCTTTGCCTCTATGTTGCACCCTCCCCACCCCCGTGGGGACCAAGAATAAATATACCTCCAGGCAGGCATGAGGAGCTGCCAATCATTTGTGGTTGGCTGGAGAAGAGTGAGCTCACTCGGAGGAGTTGAACTTGGTGGCTCCACCCCACCCCTTCCGAGCTTTCTGTGCGGTCTAGGGGGGGGAAAGGTTAATTCCGCACTGCCTTTGAGGTTTATCAAACAAATCAAACCTTCCCCCAAACAGCCAAGCGCCAGAGTGACCCCGCAGAGCCCTTTCCCACTTAATTTTGCAGCCTATGTGTGTTTTGATGGAAATGCAAGCCTGCATTCACTTCATTTCTACCTCCTCGTCCACGCAGTGCTCAGAGCTGGCTGATTGATGTCCAAAGGCCCTTAGAGAGTTTTTGAAGAATTTTTAGCTCAAGAAAGGAGGAAGCTGGGTTTGCTGGTGGCAGCCAGAGCCTGCCTGCCAAGCGTCTGGGAGGGAACAAGACCCAGGAGCTAAAGGTCTGGGGGACAGATGGAAGAGCAGGTGGTGTCCTTCTCCAGGAAGGAGGTGCACGGCTACGTTCTCTCTCCAGTACCTGTTAGGCACCTACTGTTTACAGGCTGCAGTACTGCAAGTGGGGAGCAGGACAGTGACAAAGATGACTTGCCCTTGGAGTCCCTGTTCAAGGACGTGGTCAGCAATTTTTGCTGTAAGACTACAGAGTGAAAACGGTGGACTTGTCCAGCCCATCAATGTGGCATGGAAACTGCCCCGGGCTGTTCCTCTCTTAATCTCGACTTAGAAAAATGGGTCTGCAGTAGGTTGAGCCCAGGGGGCACAGCGTGCCGACCCCCGGCCCCATGAGGGCCATGTGAAATTGTTGATATTTGACCCTCCCTGGCCCCCCAGAAATAGCAGTTTCTGGGGCCAGTGTCGTGGCACAGCAGGTCAAGCCGCTGTCTGGGATGCCAGCATCCACGATGGGTGATGGTTCGAGTTCTGGCTGTTCCACTTCCAATCCAGCTCCCTGCTAATGCGCCCGGAAAGCGGTAGAAGATGGCCTAAGTGCTTGGGGTCCCTGCACCCACATGGGAGACCCCAGATGGAATTCTTGGCTCCTAGCTCCAACCTCGCCCAGCCCCAGCTGTTACAGTCATTTGGGGAGTGAACCAACAGATGAAAGACCTTTCTCTCTCTCTCTCTCTCTCTTTCTGTGTGTGTGCGCGTCTGTAACGCTGCCTTCTAGATAAACCTTAAAAACAGAGCAGCCGTTTCTTACAGTTTTGCTGTGGCGGGAGAGACCCAGTAAGCACAGACAGCCGGCTGTGAAGACAGCACCTTACGGAAGCTCTCACTGCGGTGGAGACAACTTAGTTTCTCTGATGGTGCGAGTGACAAGAGCTGGCATTTCTAGAGGGTGACCTCAGACTGGCCCCTCCTCCCCACCTAAGCCTACCCTAAGTGCCCCATGACAACCTTCAGTCCCAATGCAGAGCCCTGGGCACCTGGGGAAATTGCACAGGTTTAGGTTTATGTCACATTCCAGGGGAGGACTGGCACGATGCTGGGGAAGCTACCCAGGCGGGCTTCCTGCTGGTGGTGTCAAAACCTTTGACACAATTGATGGAGGGCTTCTGGGAGCAATTCGCCAACTGATTTGCTCGGGAAGACCCTTGCCATGGGCGTTGCTCCGCATGGTGGTCTTATTACAAACTCCACAGGAAATGCACACTGAACTTGGTCTGCCCTGGCCGCAGATCTGAGCACTCATGCCCACCTGACCCTCCGGTGACTCCTTGGCAGGGCTGAAGGGGAAGAAGGCACGGGTGGGACCAAGATGCTGCCACGCCTGTGTCCCATCTGTCCCCAGGGGCAACGCTGATTAGATAACCCTACTCCTGCTTTAAGGGGTGTAATTTGACACCCAGACTTGAACCTTTCTTGGGAAATTCCTGTAATGACATTATGACACCTTGTGGCCACTCAGAGCAACCCACACTATCCCCATTAGGGTCTGGGAGCAAAGACCCTCCCACCAAAGGAGCAAAGAGCCACCCCTCCCCCGGAAGCCCACCAGCCAACAGAGGCCCAGGGGCAAGGCTTTCCACTCTCAACTCCGCCGGGCCAGCTGGGCAGGTGTCTTACTCTTGCTTCTCAAGGTGTGGGCCTCAGCACCAAAGCAAATTCTTCCACCACCCCAGCTCACCAGTCAGAACTGGCATTTTAATAGGAGCCCGGGAGATCGGGACTCAAAGCAAAGTACCAAGAGCATCTTTCTCGTCTCCTTGTGTGGGGGAAGGCTGGGTGTTGTTTCTTCTTTCCAGTCCTGGGGCAGGTCGGGGGTAGAGGGGATGGCGGAGGGGCAGAGGCAAGTCCCGAGGTGAGCGAGCACCGTGCTAAGCTCTTCTCTGTGGTGCTAACTTCCTCGCTGTTTCTGCGGATTCGCAAGTGCCTCTGGGTAAGGTCGATCCTGGTTCTGGTGGCTGCCTTTCCTAGTACAGTTCTGTGCTACCTGACGATATTTTGGTTACGACAGTGTGCATGGGGAAAATGACAATCAATGACCACATTACTGTTTTATGTGTTTACTAGGCCATACTTTTTATCATTCTTTCAGAGTGTACTCCTTCCAGTGGCTCACTAGGCTAATCCTCCGCCTTGTGGCGCCGGCACACCGGGTTCTAGTCCCGGTTGGGGCACCGATCCTGTCCCGGTTGCCCCTCTTCCAGGCCAGCTCTCTGCTGTGGCCCGGGAGTGCAATGGAGGATGGCCCAAGTTCTTGGGCCCTGCACCCCACGGGAGACCAGGAGAAGCACCTGGCTCCTGCCATCGGATCAGCACGGTGCGCCGGCCGCAGCGCACCTACCGCAGCGGCCATTGGAGGGTGAACCAACGGCAAAAGGAAGACCTTTCTCTCTGTCTCTCTCTCACTGTCCACTCTGCCTGTCAAAAAAAAAAAAAAAAAAAAAGGAAAAAAGATGGAAGGTCAAACAGGCATCTGTGAATGCCAGCAGCAGCCTCACATGCCCAGTGTTTCCTGCATCTCGGACCACACGGCTGGATCTCCTGTTGTTGGGTTCGTTGGGGCCCCAGGAGCAGCAGACTATGGCATAGACAGGTGTATGCACCACAGAGGAGAGCCTAGGTGCACAGTAGCTACCCCCACCTGAGTCCATACAAGGACAATACCAGCTAACGACATGTTTCTCAGATTGTGTCCCATCATTGGGCAACATATGACTCTTTTTTTCTCTTTTCTCAGTTTTTAAAAATTTTTGATTTGGGGGCTGGTGCTGTGGCACAGCGGGTTAACACCCTGGCCTGAAGTGCTGGCATCCCATATGGGCGCTGGTTCGAGACCCGGCTGCTCCACTTCCGATCCACCTCTCTGCTATGGCCTGGGATAGCAGTGGAGATGGCCCAAGCCTTTGGGGCCCTGCACCCATGTGGGAGACCCGGAAGAAACTCCTGGCTCCTGGCTTCAGATCGGCTCCGCTCCTACCATTGCAGCCAACTAGGGAGTGAACCATCGGATGGAAGACCTCTCTCTCTCTCTCTCTCTCTCTGTCTTTCTCTCTCTGCCTCTCCTCTCTCTGTGTAACTCTGGCTTTCAAATAAATAAATAAATCTTTTAAAAAACAGTGTTTAAAAAAAATTTTGATGGACAGGTATTGATACATATTTATAGGGTACAGTGTGGTACTTCCATGCATGTATACAGTGTATAATGATCCAATTAGACTAATTACCATATCCATCACCCCAAATGTTTATCATTTCTCTGCGGGTAAGAACATTGAAATTCCTCGCCTAGAGGTCTGCAATATTGTTAACTCTAGTTTCCTGCTGTGCAGCAGAGTGCTACAAGTGTTCCTCCTACAGAACTCAGGATTCCACCCATTGACGCACCCCTCCCCCCTCCCTGCACGCTCCCCCAGCCATCTGCTAACCACTGTGGACCCCTATGACATCAGCGTTTTTAGAGTCTGCCTATGAGTGACATCACACAGCATTTATTCTGTGCCTGCTTTACTTCCCCTAACATCATGTCCTCGAGATTCATCCATATTGTGGCAAATGGCAGGATTTGAACTTTTTGTGGCTGAATAGTATTCCATTATACACACCACACACACACACACACACACACACATATATATATATATATATGTTTATATCACGTTTTTTTCCATCTGTTGGTGGACATTTAGGCTGATTCCATACCTTGACTATTGAGGATAATGCTGCAATAAACAGGGGAGTGCTCATAACTTATGTGAAATTCAGATATTTCTTCAAAAACACAAATTCAGAAAACTGACATGGGAAAACCACACGTATTTAAGACATCCAGTTCACTTTTAGAGTCTTCCTCCAGAGATTAAACCAAAGGCCTGAATAGTTTTGCTCATGGGTTCTACTTAAAGCTTTAAGAAGAAATAATAGCACAACAATATGTTCTGGTAGAGTATAGAGAAGGATTCAACACTTTCCAACTCTTCTGAGACCAACTTGGCCCTAACATCAAAACTTAACGAGCACAAGAAAAAAAAATTCCAGAGCTGTAGTCCTAATTCATCCAGATGAAAAAACTCTTCACTACACACGTAGCAAATCGAATCCAGGAGAAAAGTGAAAGCGAATCGTTCGATTTCTCTTCTCTTTCTTTTGTGTGTAACTGCTCTGCTGCTGAGATCTGATTTCTGCTTGTTTCCTTGACGATGGCTCTCGAACATCATTTCGCTTCTAATCTGCAGGACCCCTGCAACCGTCGCTGGCAGGGCCAGGCTGGCGGTGGTGAACGCCTCCAGCTTTTGTTTGTTGTGGGAAGTCTTTGTCTCTCTTCTTTTCTGAAGAATAGCTTTGCTGGGCACTGTGTTCTGGGCTGGCCATATTTTTCTTTCAGGAACTTGTGCATCTCATCCCATTCGCTCCTGGCCTAGAAGGTTTCAACAGAAAAGTCTGCTGTCCGTCTAATTGGGATTCTCTTATTAGTGACCTATGCTTTTCTCTCGATGCATTTAGAATTCTTTGTCTTCTTTTTTGATAGCTTAACAATAGTATGCTATGCCTCAAGGGAGAATCTTTATTGTTAAATCTATTTGGAGTGCTTTGGACTCCCTGGACCAGAAGAGCTGTATCTTTCTCAAAATTGGAAATTTGTCAACAATGATTCCATGGAATAGGTTTTGTATTTCTTCTCCCCTTCTTTTTTTGGAACACGCATAATGTGAATGCTTCCTTGCTTAATGGTGTCTCATACGCCTCAAAGTCTTTCTTCTTTTAAATATTTTTATCCGATTGAGTTATTTCCAAAGCTCTGTCTTCAGACTCAGAAATTCTTTCTTCTGCCTCCTCTATTCTGCTTTTGAGATTCTTGACTATTTTTTTCATTTCATTGTTGAGTTCTTTAGCTTCAAGTTTTCGATTGTTTCTTTCTTATGATTTCTGCTTCTTTGTTGAATTTCTCATTCATATCCTGAATTGTCTAGTTCATTGAATTGCCTATCTATATTCTCTTTTTCTTTAAAATTTAAAATATTTATCTATTTATTTGAAAGTCAGAGTTACAGAGATAAAGGGAGAGACAGAGAGGGAGAGATGTCTTCCATCCACTGGTTTACAACCTAAGTGGCCGCAATGGCCAGGTTGTGCCAGGCTAAAGCCAGGAGCCCAGAGCTTCCTCTAGGTCTTCCATGTGGGTGCAGGGGTCTAAGTGCTTGGACCATCCTCTGCTGCTTTCCTAGGCCATTAGAAGGAAGCTGGATTGGAAGCAGACCAGCTGGACCTCTGACACCCATATGGGATGCTGGCGTTACAGGCAGCTTCTCAACCTACCACGCCACAGCACCAGCCCTGCATTGGTATTCTCTTGTATCTCACTAAGTTTCCTTAACATTACTCATTTGAATTCTTTGTCATGTAATCATCTATTTCCAGTGTGTGTGTGTGTGTCCTTGAAGGCATCATGTTACCTTGCTTGTCATGTTCCTTATGCCCTGACGTTGGTTTTTGTGCATCTGGTGGGTCAGTTGCTTCTGCCAGTATTGTAAGGTGGAGGTGGCTTTCATAGTTTAAAGACTCCCTGGCTGTTGGTTGGGTCGGCTGTGTTGGCTTTAATCCCAGCTGGGTGCTTCCGCATTAGTGTCCATGTAGCTTCTGCAGCTGTCATCAACATGGACCATGTCGGTGGGTGTTTCAGTGGCCTAAGCAACAGGGGTGGTGGGACTGCATGGCTGGGGGGATGCAGTTCCCTTAGAGGGGGCAGGTTCACTGGCAGCCCTGTGCACCAGCTACAGGTGTGGGACTCCTACCGGTTCTGTGAGCTGTGTGAGGGCAGGACCACCCTGTACACAGGTGGGTGTAGCACAGCATACCCAGTGTGGGGTGTGGTGCTTGTGACTGTCTGAGCGCTGCACAGCTACATAGCTGGCCTCCCAGCTATGTGCCCAGCTGGGACAGCTGTCAATGTCTGAGTGTTGCACAGGTGACTTCATAGGGTCTCTGGGGACCAAGCTGCTCAGGGAGGTCCGCTCATTGCTTCCTGGGGACACAGAGGGCTGAGGTGGGGCGGGTGGGGCCGAGCACCTGCTTTTAGGGCCTCAGTGGGCTGAACTTCTGTGAACAAACTGCTCAGCTGCTTCTTGGGGCCACAGGAGGATGGGTGGGACCGCCTCGTTGCTTCCGGGGGCTCTGGTGGAAAGACTGTTGCTGGTCTGTGTCCTAGGGCCTCTGTGGGCCACGCCCCTCAGGGCTAAGTTGTCCAGTTGCATCCAAGGCCAAGGGTGAGAGGTGGTCACACCACTCTTCTGGGGCAGCAGGAAGGGCAGCACTGGCAGGCAGTTTTCTCAAGGGACCTCTGAAGGCTGAGCTGCTCAAGGTGTGCAGCCTAGGGTTTGTTTTTTTTTAAGATTTGTTTTATTTTATTTGAAAGACAGAGTTACAGAGAGAGGTAGAGACAGAGAGAGAGGTCTTCCATCCACTGGTTCACTCCCCAGGTGGCTGCAACAGCCAGGAGCTTCTTACGGGTCTCCCACACGGGTGCAGGAGTCACATGGGTGCAGGGGTCCAAGGACTTGGGCCATCTTCTACTGCTTTCCCAGGCCATAGCAGACAGCTGGATCAGAAGTGGAGCAGCCGGGCCTCGAACCGGCACCCTTATGGGATGCCGGCACTTCAGACCAGGGCATTAACCCTCTGTGCCACAGCGCCGGCTGGCAGCCTAGTTTTTCCCGGGGCTGTGGGAAGGGAGAGAGCAGAGGGTCTCCAGCCTGGGCTCCCAGGGCTGCGCCTGCAGAGCTTCTGGGGGCAGCTGCTTCACAGGATGCGGGTAGTGGGGTCTTGCTGCTGAGGGCATGTTTCAAGTGGAACATCTATTTGCCCCTCCCCCACCATTGCTCTGTGTTTCAAATAGATGAAAATAAAGGGAAAAAAAATTTTTTTAAAGAAAGTTTTTTCTTAAAAAAATAAAACTCCCCAGTTTATTCTAACGTAGAGCCGGCACTGCCAGGCACACATGAGGCCCCCAGGGCTCCGAGCAACGCTGGCAACGCCAGGCTGTGTGGCTTGTGGCGCGTGCGGGAGGAGGGCAGAAACAGACATTACAAGCTCCAGGCTCCTTTCGCTTTCTTTTCTGCTCGCCACAGCAGGAATTTGTCTCCCAGCTGCCTTGCAAAGCAATGACTCAGAGAGTGACGCGACCTGCTCAAGGGCATTCCGTCTGTGACGCACAACCAGCACGCCAGGCAGCCCAGCTGTCTCTGGGCTCCAGCTGCAGTGCTCCCGATGCATGGTGGGCTGCTGAGACAAGGCTGCGAAGCTTGCAAAGGGGAAGAAGCTGGTCCCCCCTCCCCACCCCTGCCCCAGACTCCACCCTGCAGGCCAATGAAATCAAGCCGGGCCAAAGCAGACACAACGATGCCCTTTGTTTTATTTTTTTAAACAACTGAATTGTTTTTTAATTTTTATTGATTGATTTTCACTTTATCTGAAAGGTAGAGAGACACACAAACGTTGTCCTTTTGCTGGTTTGCTCCCCAATGTGTGCAACAGCTAGCCAAAGTCAAGAGCCCAGAATCCCATCCAAGTCTCACAGGTGGGTGGCAGGGGCCCAACCACTTGAGCCATCACCTGCTACCTCCCAGGGTCTGCATTAGCAGGGAGCTGGAGTTGGGAGCCAGAGCTGGGATAGAACCCAGGCGCTCCAGTATGGGGCACAGACATCTTAACCACTAAATGCCCACTCCTCCAGGAGCGTGTAAAGCAGCTTTACCCGCCACGCCGCAGCGCCAGCCCCAAGGAAGCTTCCTCTCTGTGGAAACTGAGCAGCCCAGGTGGAAAGATCTGTGGAGTAAGAGGGAGGGTTTTGGTGCAGCAATTAAGATGCTACTTGGGGGGCCGGTGCTGTGGCTCAGTGGGTTAATCCTTCCCCTGAGGCACCAGCATCCCATATGGGTGCCGGTTCGAGTCCCTACTGCTCTTCTTCCAAGCCAGCTCTCTGTTATGGCCTAAGTGCTTGGACACACATGGGAGACCCAGAAGTTCCTGGCTCTTGGCTTTGACCTGGCCCAGCCCTGGCTGTTGTGGCCATTTGGGGAGTAAAGCAGCAGATGGAAGATCTCTCCCTCTTTAATTCTGCCTTTCAAAGAAATCAATAAAATCTTTTAAAAAAATAAATAAATAGGGGCCAGCTCTGTGGCGTAGCGGGTAAAGCCACTGCCTCCAATGCCAGCATCCCATATGGGTGCCAGTTCTAGTCTTAGCTGCTCCACTTCCAATCCAGCTCTCTGCTATGGCCTGGGAAAGCAGCAGAAGATGGCCCAAGTCCTTGGACCCCTGCACCTGCCTGGGAGACCTGGAAGAAATTCCTGGCTCCTGGCTTTGGATTGGCGCAGCTCTGGCCATTGCAGCCAATTGGGAAGTGAACATCGGATGGAAGACTCTCTCTCTCTCTCTCTCTCTCTCTCTCTGCCTCTCCTTCTCTCTCTGTGTAACTCTGACTTTCAAATAAATAAAGTCACCAAGATTTAACCATGCGGACTCTGCCCTAGTGACCCACTCCAATCCAATCACTGCCCAAGCACCCACCTCCTAGTGCCATAATTGGACTCACTTCCCACCCTCTCACCATCATAAGACTTTGGGGATGAAGTCTTTAACACATAGGCCTTTGGAACACCTTAAACATCCAAACTAAGACCCAGACTATAGCAAAACCACCATCCCCAGGTCCTGCCCCACTCAAGGGGCCTTCTGCTCCGTGGGTGGTACCATGACAAGTAGCCCGGGACTTTGGCCCCTGTGGTACCCTGGGCATGGCCAGGCTGTTGGACCACAGTAAGGCAGAAAGGGCAGTGGCCAGGCACCTGGAGTAGGAGGCAGGTTGTATGAAGCACATCTTGGGGGAGACTTCCCAGTGGGGCGCAGCACCACCGAGTCCTCGGTAGCCACAATGCCGGGAGAGCAGGGGCTGTCCCCGGCAGGCACAGATCCACCTGGCAGCAGCGGTGCTCGCGAGCACCAGTGTTTGGAACGCACCGTCCACCTGCCGGCGGGTGGGGGAATGAAGGAACTGGGGTCTTTTCCAGCCAGTGGCATGCCAGGCAGCCGTCAGGACAAAGGAACGAGCTGCTGACCCGTGCTGCGAGCTGGGTGAGCCTTGGAAACCTTATGCTGAGTGTACACAGCTGTGGGCGCGAAACGTTCCCAGCCCAGGTGCCTCGCAGCTGAGTGGTCGCTGGGGTCTGGGAGCAGAGGGGTTCTGCATGGGAACACATGACTGCTTGGTAGGTGTTGACTGTGGGGTGATAGAAGTGTTCTGGAGCTCTATACAATTCCCAACGTGACTGCACTCAATGTAACCAAAAACAGGTTTATTGGGGAGAGGAAATTTAACAAATCACAATTAAAAAAAAAAAAAAAAGGATCAATTAATCTGGAGGCTGGCGCTGTGGCCTAATGGGTACTGCTGCTGCCTGCAGTGCCGGCATCCCATATGGGCGCTGGTTCGAGCCCCGGCTGCTCCACTTCCAATCCAGCTCTCTGCTACGGCCTGGGAAAGCAGTAGAAGATGGCCCAAGTCCTTGGGTCCCTGCACCCGCGTGGGAGACCTGGAAGAGGCTCCTGACTCCTGATTCAAATCAGCTCAGCTCTGGCCATTGCAACCATTTGGGGAGTGAACCAGTGGACAGAAGACCTCTCTCTCTCTCTCTCTCTCTCTCTCTCTGTAATTCTGTTTTTCAAATAAATATTTTTTTAAAAAGTAAAAAGAAAGAAAAGAAACAAACAGGCCCCCAACACACAAGGGAAAAAAAATTGCCCACAGCTCCAAGCAGCCCTTGGTGAGCCCCTGGTGCTCTGGTCTGCACGAGGACCCTCTGGCTTCCAGAACGTTCTCATGAGAAACGGTCCCTAGCCGGATGCTTTGCGCCTGCAGCCAGGTCTGCTGAAGGAACAGAGGAAGGAAACCACACTTGCTTTCCTGGCCAGGCCCCAGGGGGCTGCTGGCATTCCAGCCGCGCTCTCCCAGAGGCCTCTTCCCCGCCCCGGGAACATAAATTCAGGGCATTCCGCCGGCCGCAGGCAGCCCCGGGGACCTGTCACAGGCCCGGCCCAGGAACACCAGCACGGCCCTGCCCGCTGCCGCACAGGGCTCAGCAGCTTGGAAAACACCCCCATCGCCCCAAGACAGCTCTTCTGTTCTTCAAGGAATTTTTAAGTTCGAAACCACAATATCCGAGCCAGGTTTATAAATGGAGTTGCTCTGGCTGGAGGCCAAGCAAAGGGCTGTGTGTGCTGTCCTCGCTAGCTCCCTAAGCGTCCATTTCCGGAGACACCCGGGGGATCCCCAAATGGCTTGCTAAGGCCTGATCTGGTCCCGTGTTGTCACTGTCCAACACGAAGTGTCATCTTCCAGCGGTCAAGGACGGGACTCGGGGCAGGCAGCGGGTACGGCAGTTACGAAGGTGCAATGGCCAGGGCTGCATGAAGCCAAAGCTGTGAGCCAGGAGCTTCCTCCAGGTCTCCTGCGTGGGCTGCTGGGGCCCAAGCACTTGGGCCATCCTCCTCTGTTGCCTCTCCCAGGCCATCAGCAGGGAGCTGGATAGGAAGTAGAGCAGCCAGGACTTGAACCAAGGCCCATATGGGATGACAGCACTGCAGGCAGCAGCCTTACCCACTATGCCACAGCACTGGCCCTGCCTTTCAAATAAATAAAAATAGATAAATACAGACTTTTATTTTAAAAAGGACATGACTGTCACACAGATAGAAAGTAACCACAAATCAAACATTTCTGGAACCTATGAGGATAACTTTAGAAAGTTATGAAAATTGGAATTAAGGGGCCGACGTTTGGTGCAATGGGTTAAGCCTCTGCCTATGATGCTGGCATCCCACGTGTGTGCCGGTTCCAGCCCATTTTGCCCCACTTTCAATCCAGCTCCTTGTGAATGTGCCTGGAAAAGCAGTAGAAGACAGCACAAGTCCTTGGGCCCCAGCCACCCTGTGGGACACCAGGAGGGAGTTCCTGGTTCCTGACTTCAGACTGGCCCAGCCCCAACAGCTGTGGCCATTTAGAAAATGTAGGAAAAATAGAATTAAAAGATAAGTTCATTTTGGTGCCAAAAAAAATCTGTGAAATCCATACAATCTTCAAAAAGTTCAAAAAGAATTAAAAAAATAGTTCGGTATGGAGTTCAGCTATTTTTCTACCAAAATAAACTTATCTTTTCATTCCGTTTTTCTGGGAACTGTTTGAAGTCGCCTGGTGTGCACAGGGGTGCCAGCCGACAGCAGTGCCAGTTCAAAGGCCCGTGGCCGCGGGCGGAGCAAGCTAGGGTACAGGGACAGAGAGCACTGCCCAAGCCTGCACCGCTACACACAGCGATGATGAATGTCCACCAGGTCAATGAACTCGTATTCTTTGAGGGTATCTTTTACTCCGGACAGAAATCATTTTCACAACTACTGGACCAAAATCATTTGCAAGTGATCAATCTTCCAAAAATTAGCATCACACTTTGCAGAGCCTGACCCGACCCCCGCAGTAAATAATAAATCAAGCGGCAGCCGCGTCCCCCCGCAGCAGGGTCGGCAAGCTCGCTCCACAGAGGGACAGACAGTAAATAATGTTCGGCTTGGTGGCCCACGCGGTCCCTGCACTCGGCACTCAGCTTGGCCGGGGCTGCCGAGCCAGCCAGCAAGAGCGCACAGACAGCAGGTCCCCGAGGGTGCACGGCTGTGCTCCCTGGGAAACGTTAGGGACAAAGCCAGGCGTCAGGAAGATTTGGCCTGTGTCCCCGGAGAACTGGAGAATCCTGGAGCCGGTCAGTCGGACAGCCTGCTAGCCTGCTGTCCTTTTGCCTTTTCCTGTGTTCCGGATCAGAGAGGGGCGGCAACTTGACCCAGGAGGCACAGCACAGCACCACCTCCCACAGGGACTGCAGGCTGAGCTAAGGGAGAAGCCGCCAAGCTTCCAGGGAGGTGGTTCCTTTTGCGTGTCCACAGCACCAGCCCAGGGGACATTCCCTGGTCACAGCGCCGAAGGGAGCCTTTGATTGATTGAATGAGGAATCCTTGATCCCTTCTCCCAAGGCAGACGCTTGAAGATGGAAAAGCACAAAGCCTGGGCAGACCCAGGAGCTTCTGCTGGCTCTGGTGTGAGCCGTGGTGGAAATTCGAGTCAGGAGACTCACCCCCCACCCCCTCCTTGGAGGGAGCGTTCACGGCCAAGGCTTTGGCAAGCTGCTAAGGGAGAAAGTGAGAAACTGATTTGACATGGGAGCCCTGGCAGCATTTTTGGCCTTCGATGGAGAAAAACAGGACTTCAGTTCCTTTTTCTTTCAGAATCAGGGCTTCCCTGACCCTCCAACCTCTCTCTCACCGCAGGACAGCTATGCAAAGAGATTTTTAATGGAATGCGATCACGTGAGTCCTGGCCCAGCTCTCTAACTACAAACTCATTGTCTTGGAAAAGGAGAAACTGTGGGGAAGGCACAGTTTTGGCTGCTTCTGCCAAAGAGGCCAGGGGCAGAAGATGAGGTTCCAGCACCTGCCGGGTGCCTGCGCTTTCCTTATCGCATCTCATCTCATCTTTCCCCTGTCTGTTCAGGCACCCAGGCGCCAGCGCCAAGGTCCCAGAGCTCTGGCATGGGGCCGGGCAAGTCTCTAAGCGCTTGCTAGTCGTTAACTCAGCACGTGGATGTCCCCATTTCACAGAAGAGGAAATGAAGGCACAAGGAGGTTGCACAAACTGCTCAGGGACCCGCCGCTAGCATGCGGCAAAGCCAGGATTGGAACCCTGGGAGCACACGCCTAACCCTTAGACTCACCTGCCTCCCAGAGCGGCTGCAGTCTGGCCGTGTCTCCCAAATTAGCAGGTCTGGGCATAACATGCGAAAATGAAAACTCAGATGCTTCCAAGAGCCAGACTCGGTGGTTATTTCTGGTTGATTGATGGGCTCTTAGAAAAATCTTCAACTTGCAAAGGTACAAGGAAGAGCAGGCAATGGGGCAAAATTTCCAGGCAGGTCACCTTTGGAAGGGCATTGAACCATCAGGCGTGTCTTGGGACGGTGGCATGGCCCAGGACTAGATTTTTGCTACAGCAATAAAACGCCCAAGACAAGCTGCTGAGGAAGGAAAGGCTGGTTTCCGCTTGGGGGTTTGGAGGTGTGTAGTCCACCAGCGGGAGGCCCTCTTGGTTGGGCTTCTGGGGTTGGTGCAGGCAGAGTGTCCGGGCGGCGACAAGTGTCACATGGCAAGCAGGTCTGTCTGTGTCTCTCTTGATGCTGCCACCGTGATTGGAAGATGGGGACTTCGCCCTGGCCAGCTCATCCAATCGCATCACATCCCAAGGGCCCCGTGTACGGACACTGTCACTGGAGTAAGTTACCACGCCTTCAACACACTGGTCTTTAGGGGAGAGATGCCAGACAGACAGAAGCAAGCAGAGTGCCAGTAAGTCCCCGCGCATCCCTGCCGGTGGCGGTGCCGGTGCCGGTGCTGCTGTCGTGCACGCCGGCTCCAGCCCCTGCTTTCCCAGGCCCACACAGCCCTGCTGTTCAAGTCTCCTCCTCCCCAAGAAGCAGGTGCTCCCCAAGGCAGATCTGGAGCCACAGCCCCAGGGTGTGGGTCCTGAGCTGTCTAAGCTGCTCCTGGTGGCTCCGTGGCCTTACCAGGGGTCCTGTGACTCAGTTCAGGATGGTGACATGTGGTTGGGGGGGGTCACTCCTAAAGGCAGGCCCAGTGGTTAAGACACAGGTTGGGACCCCTGCATTCCAGACGGATGTCCCAGCTCTGGCTCCTGACTCCTGCTTCCTCCTAACGCACACCCTGGGAGGCAGCAGCCTTGTCTCAAGCAGTTGAGGTCTCCATCCACTGGGAGACCTGGACTGAGCCCCCAGCTCCTGCTTGCAGCTGGTTTGGGGCATTTGGGGAGTGAACCAGTGGATGAGAGCTCTTTCTCTGTCTCTCAAGTAAAATCTTTAAAATTAAAAAAAAAAAAAAAAGCACTTCCGAGACCTCTCTCCCCACCTTGCCCCCATCCCAGGTCTCACCTCCAAGGTCCTGGGGGGAGGGAAGGATGGACAGAGTGGGGGAGGAGAGGAGAGGATGAAGAAGGGAGGTGCCCAGAGAAGGGACCCCCAGTACCCCCTTGTGCTGAGCCCCACCCAGGGGCAGGCAGGGTGCTGGACTGAGGCGGAGGCCGGGGTTCGAGCCTTGGAGCTTCTGTGCAGGTGCCTCTGAGAGCTGGGGTGTACAATGGGGGCTTTGCATCCTGAGCACCATCACGGGCCATGGCCAGGGAGAGATCAAAGGGATGGGGGCAGATGAGCAGGGAGGCAGGATAGGAGAGGGCAGAGAGGAAAGAAGGAGGGGAGGAGGGAGAGGAAGGAGCTGGAGGGAAGGGAAGGGGCAAGGAGGAAGAGGAGGGGGGAAGAGAAGAAAGGGAAGGGACAGAGAGGGGGAGTAGAGGGGAGGAGGGGGGAGGGGGAAGAGAAAGGGCGAGGGGGGGAGGGAGAGCCACCCCTGAGGTCAGCTGGAGCCAGGAAGGCTCCAGACCTCCCTCTGGGCCCCCCACCCCACCCCGCAGTCCCTGCAGTGACCTCTGGCCAGCCCAGGGCCCCGGCAGGAGCTTGGAGGGACGTGCACTCCGGAAGGCATGGCGGCAGCGACGGCAGCGGAGGTAGCAGAGACGGCGCTGACCTGCTAGGGCCTTGGGTAGGGCAGGCGCTTGAGCAACCCCACTTCACAGACAGGGCGGGGCGGATGGGGGGACTCTTGGGGTCCCCCTGAAGCCCCCAAGGCATTCAGCAACACCAGAGCCAGGAGCCAGGAGTTTCATCCGGGTCTCCCACGTGGGTGCAGGGCCCCCAGCACTTGGGCCATCTTTCGTTGCTTTCCCAGGCACATTAGCGGGGAGCTGCATCAGAAGTGGAGCAGCCGGGACTCCCACTGACACCTATGTGGGATGCCTATGTGTGGCAGCTTAACCTGCTGTGCCACAACACCGGCCCCAAGGGCCCAAGACGTAAAGAGAACCCACTCTGAGGGCTACTCCAGGCACTGCAGGAGAGAATGCTCTCTGCACGCTGCTCACCTCAGCTGCCTCCTGGGCTCACACCCTGGACCACACAGCCCTGCTGCATCCCAGGGACGAGAGCGCCCCAGCCGGATCACTCACAACTCGACAGTGCTCTTCTAGAAGGAGCTGATAGCGGTAGCGCTGTGGCCAGCAGATGTTCTCTCCCTGCTGTGCTCCGAACAGGGCCAAGGACTCTCTCCCGAGACTCCTGCTGGCCCTCCCAGGCACTCTCAAGACGATTTTCCAAAACACATTGATTGCAGCCTTTGTTCTCAGAGTAGCAAGATTAACAGGCAGAAGAACTCCCGCCACAGGCCCCCAGACTCCTGCCTGTCTAGTCCTGACCTCCCTCTTTCACACCTCTCTCTCTCTCTCTCTCTTTCTCTCTTTCTCTCTCTGATGGGTCAATCTTGCTCCCTTGGGGTGCTGGAAGTCTCTCATCACAGCCTGGGGGGAGAGGTCTCTCTGCCTGAACAGCCTCCCTCTTTGGCCCCATTCGCCTACTCAGCAAGCTCCTAGTCCCCTCTGCACATGCCCTGTTAGCTCTTCCCTCGAGACCACAGGCACACTGAGGCCATCTCTGTCTCATTCATCTTGCTACCCCCCAGGTCTAGGCCAGGGTCTGCTCCCCAGATATTTGGTGAGTGAGTACATGAAGGCGGCTCTGGGGAGTGGCAGGAACCTGGGCATCATGGGCAGGTGGAGGACCACAAAGGGCAATGTCAAGGCTGAGCTGCCCAGCCATGGATCCCCGGGGCAAATGCACCTTCTGACTCGGCCTGGATGCTGGGTCCTCACTATGCCAGTTTCAAGGACATCAGAAGAATGTCTCAGAGCTTGCCACAACCCTTCCAAGTCCACCTAGGCTGTTCCCGGTCATGGCCATGGTCAGGGCCCAGAACCCAGAAGAAGCTCCTGGCTCCTGGCTCCTGGCTTTGGATTGGCCCAGCCCTAGCTGTTGCGACCATTTGGGGAGTGAACCAGAGAACTGACAATCTCTCTCTCTCTCTCTCTGTCTCTCTCTCTGTCTTTCAAATAAATTAAAAAAAAAAAAAAACTTTAAAAAATGATCCTGCTGCTCAGGATGAAGCACTGTGCTGTAGCCAGTTAGAATTCTTGACATTCCTGCCACGCCACGGGGAAATGGGGTTCAACTTCTTCACCCCTGCACCCGAGCGGGGCCTGTGACTGCTGAGCTTGTGGGTAACAGCCAGCACGCGGGGCCTGAGTGTGAAAGGGGTGCTCTAGGAAGGGTCCCTGTCCAGTTTAACGACCCCATCCAGCACTACCTAAAAAGTAAAGCTGTGAGCAAATTTTTAAAAATTGTCTTAAATCCCCATGTTCTGGAGAGATGGGAGAGAAAAGAGGCCCTGTTACACGTTGAGGCTATGCGCTATGATGAGAAAACCAAAGTGACGTCCTTGGGACTAGTGCAGTTCTGAATAGTTGTGTCTACGAGAGGGAGCTTCAAGTTCATGGAAAATCAGTTCTATGAAAAAGGTATAAGTGGATTCCAAAATTTCTTTTTTAAAAAGATTTATTTATTTGAGAGGCAGAAGGATAGAGAGAGAAGAGAGAATCTTCAATCTGCTGGTTCACCCCCCAAATGGCTGCAATGATCCGAAGCCAGGAGCCAGGAGCTTCTTCTAGGTCTCCCATGTGGGTGCAGGGGCCCAAGCACTTGGACCATCTTCTACTGCTATCCCAGGTGCATTAGCAGACAGCTGGATCTGAAGTGGTACAGTCAGGACTTGAACCGGTGCCCATATGGGATGCCGGCACTGCAGGCGGTGGCTTTACCCACCAAGCCACGGTGCCAGCCTAGGCTTCCAAAATTTCTTTCCACCAAAAGAGACTTATCTTTTAGTCCCATGTTTGCATGAATTTTTGGAAGTATGGGAGAGCAGTACCGCCCCCGGGAGTGTTCTGGAAACAGAGGCAGGGGGCTGAGGGCTAGCTCTGTTGGTCCCAATGCTCAGGTTTGAGCACAGGAAAAAATCATGCTACTGGAACTTATTGAAGCACACTGAATGTTTTAAAGATAAAACAGCAATAGGAAAGATTTGGCATAAACTGCTCTCTCGGGAAAAGTTTCCCCTTTGACAATCGGAACGGCTGCTTGCAAGATGGTACTGATAATGCCCGAGTGGGGGACGGGGGCACCTGGAATCAACATCGGAAGGGTGCTATGATCAACTAGTGATGTCTGTCACTGGCAAGGGAAGGGTGCAGCGGCCTTTGGGTGGGTCACAGACTTCAGCAGCTGCTCCGGGACACCTTAAGCAGTGAAAGGGGCATTAATAACAGCTGCCTTGGGACAGCCAGCACAAAGCCAGGACTCCCCTGGTCACCATGGATGCCATGGACAAGCACGTAGCTTTCAGGCAATGCAAACAGGAGCTGTCTAGACCTACAAGTCCTGAGACCCTAAGTGTTAATTTTTTCTTTTAAGTGCTCCGTCTCGGTGCGTGGTTAGGTATGAAGGATTGTTCTAAAGAACACATGAAAAATTAATTAAAAGAGTTTCCTCTAATATTTAATCTTAGCAGCCATGTACTCTGAGTGATGTATTCCCAGGCAGCGTGTCAGGGCCTGAATAATTCAAGAAGGGGCTGTGAGTCATCGATGAGGTTTTCAGGGGGTTTGGTGTCAGCACAGACGCGGGCTGCGTGGGCTGTAGCCTCCATGGCCTGGGCGACAGAGCCACGCACACACAGCCACCAGCCCCTGAGTCGTCCCCGCTGCCTCCACTGGTGCAGGGGCTCGGTACTTCCTCACCTCGCATGATTCTTCGTGGCATAATGCTTCAAAGTCAGGCCGAGAGTTAAAATCAAGGGGGAGGATTTGGGAAGGGGCGTTTCTGGGGACGTGATACCCAGGATGGCTCACGCAGCCTGAGCCCTGGCCCGGCCGTTTCCCGACGTGTGCGGCCCGCGGGCAAGCGGCACCTGCTCTGTACATCCAGGCTATTAATAACTGCACTGAATGGGTGATAAATGACAGGGAGCTGGAGCGCGACACCCAGCAGGTAGCTGCTGCTGCTTTGAGTCCTCCTCTGGACGCTGTTGTTAACTGGGCGACGGAGCCGAGAGTGGGCAGCCCTCGGGTGGGGGTTGGTCTAGTGCCTGTGACACGGGTTGAAGACGCCACGTCCCACATCAGAGCACCACAGGTGCACTTTCTGGCCTCCTGCTGATGCAGACCCCGGGAGGCAGTGGAGCTGGCTCAAGTGACTGGGTCCCTGCCACTCCTCGGGGGAGACCCTGATGGAGTTCTCAGCTCCTGGCTCTCTCTCTCCTCTCCCCCTCACAGTACATTTTAAAAATGAATACATTAATTAAATAATAAAGGTGGACACATGTTTCTACCATGACGCACAGTATCGTCAGCCTGAGGAAGAACCCAGGCTGCGGCGACCCCAGAGCGTCTACTCCCGGTGAGCAGGGTCGCGGGATCCTTTGATAGCAGGACTCCATCTGATGTGATTTCCACACATCTAAATGCAGGAAAGCTGAGGGCTATCTGCGAACAAACCCCTCCCCTCTCCCCCTTCCTCCCTCCTGGGATTGTACACACGCAGCCCAGCTCCACGGCTTCCTGTTCTCTCAGCACAAGGCAGCCCGGTGGGAAGGGGGGAAGGCGTGCCATTCGTGTCATTTTCTTCCTGGTACATCGCTGTCCAGGCCAGTGAGGCATGTTGGATGCCAGAGGTCCCCAGAGATGGTAAGAAGCACAAGCTTTGAGCCACACAGACCTGAGCTGCCACTCGGCTCCTCGTGGCTTGTCCCTTCTGTCACCTATGGTTGTCACGGTGATCTACTGAAACAAGACACGCAAGGTGCGTCGAACTCGTGCAGCCTCCTGGTCAGCGATGGTTTGCTGTTACTGCCAAGACCCAGAGGCCGTCCAAGCAACAGGGCCCACCCAGGATTCCACAGAAGAGGACCTGGCGAAGGAGGTCGGACCATGGTCCGAGCCTCCAAGGAGGGGCCCGGAAGACCACACAGAAGCTCCGCAGCCAGGACAGTGCCCGCCCACACTGCGGGGACTTCCAAGAGAACATCCCTCTCCAGGCACTGCAGAATGCTGCCTGAGCACACAGAGCCGGTGCCCGGGGCTCCCCGGGGCTGCTCTGCAGGGCACAAGCTCCCGGCCTCCATGCTGTAGGGCCACGTCGGGTGGCCACTTCTCTGTGGGGCTTGCTTCTGAACACCAGGCTCTGGTGGGTGCAGCAGATCTGCAGGACCTTGTGGGTTACATCCCAGGGTCCCAGGGATGCCCACAAGGAGTGTCTTCCTCCCCCATCCCAAAGAGGCAAGCCTCACAATATGAGAAACCATCCAGAGAGAGGGGTTCCCCAGCTAGCGAGCAGCTTTGAGTGACAGATGTCTGCACCGCACGGCTCTGTCCCTTGGGATGTGGGCAGGCTTGCCTAGACTCCTGCATGCCAGCTTGTGTGGTGCCAGGCTGCCCACTCCCTACTCCAGTAGTTTCAAAAGGTCGCCCACCTTCCTTCTTCTGCACCTGCTGTGCCGCTCAGTTTAGACTGCATGCAGACCCTGGTCCTGGGACTCAGCTCACAGGGAGTCCTGCCGCTGGCGAGGGCTGTCTGTTTGAATGGCTCTCCAGAAGACCTTCGAGTTCTGGAAGGATCTGAACCCTGCCGCTGATCCTCTCTCCCCTCACCTCCTCTGCCATCTCAAAGCCAGACTCCCCGCCAATGACCCCTTGCTTCAAGTGACTGCCAGGGAATTAGCAGCCCAGTCTTCCCTACGATTTTGTGGGAGGCAATCCCAGCAGACTGGCCACCTTCCCAAAGCCTGTGCCCAGAATTTTGATTAAGGGGCTAGCACTGTAGCACAGCAGGTAAAGCTGCTGCCAGAAGCGCCAGCATCCCATATGGGTGCTGGTTCGAGTCCTGGCTGCTCCACTTCCAATCCAGCTCTCTGCTAATGCACTTGGGAAAGCAGTGGAAGACAGCCCAAGTGCTTGGACCCCTGCACCTGCATGGGAGACCTGGAAGAACTTGGAAGAAGCTTCAGGCTCCTGGCTTCACATCGGTGCAGATCCAGCCTTTGCAGCCATTGGAGAGTGAACCAGTGGATGGAAGATCTCTCTCTCTCTCTCTCTCTCTTTCTCTCTCTCTGCCTGTCTGTAACCCTGTTGTCTTTCAAATAAATATTGGGAGAAAAATAATTCTGATTAATACCATTTTCCTCCCTCGTTTGATGTCTTCTTCATCATTAACACCATCTTCCTCTCCCTGAGACTCTAGAGCACGTTTGGGGTGCTGGTGGTCTTCAAAGTCTCCCGGGGGTCACAGACCAGACCAAGATGCCAGCCTCTGACCTCCAGCTGTGAGCAGGAAGGGAGAGCAGCTGCCATCTGAGGATCATCCCGTTCCCATGTCCATCCCTCTCTGCTGACCTGACACAGGATTTATTGAGTGGATGCTCTCAGTGGGAGAGGAGGGAAGGGAGATTCGGATGGGAGGAGGCCAAGAAAAGGGTGCATTAATGTGAGTCACCACCCTGGGCACCCGGCAAGGGGTAAGGAAGCTGGGTGTTCATCCAGCAGCTCCCACCCCTCACCGGAGGAGCGCTGCTCCCAGGGACGTGAACCCTGGTGCTGCTGCCTGCTCTGCACCAGCCGGGCACTGAGAAAGGACAGGCACCGGTGCCCGAGGTGTGAGCCATGCGGTGGCCATCACTCAGCAGGTGACTCCCGGAGCAGCCCAGCGAGGGCTGTCAGACACCTGCAGCACCTGCTACACTTCGGCACTGCTGTTGTTCACCAGGGCTGACCCAACAGACCACTAAAAGCACTGCCTTCCCCTAACAGAGGTTTATTCTTTCACAGCCATGGAGGCTTGGAAGCCCACAGTCAAGGCATCACTCCCTCTGATGCTCCAGGGGAGACTCCTCCTTCCCGGTGTCTCCTGGGAGTTCTCAGAGCCCGCCGTGTCCCCTGGCTTGTGGCAGCATAACTCCCCCTCTGCCTTCAGCCAGCCATCTCGGAGTCTTCGCTGGATGTGTCTCTCTCTGTGTCCCAATCTCTCTCCCTGATACGGACACCAATCATGTGGATAAAGACCGGGTACTCCAGAGACCCCAGGGAATTACATGTTTCCAAAAAATACTCCCATCCTGAGGTCCCCAGGGGTTAGAGCGTCAGCAAACCTTTTTGCAGGGAGAGAGTCCAACCCCTAACAGGCACCTTACACGTGTTCCGGCCGTCAGTTCCCACAGCAGCCTGTTAGAGAGGTGTGCTTCTCCCGGTATCACAAGCAGTGCACTGAGGCTGTAGGGAGTGAAGTGACCCACCCAGGACCCCAGCCCCCAGGCTGCACAGCTCAACACCGTTCACTATTAGGCTGAAGTCTCCTGTGCTTTTCTACCAAGATAGGTTGAGCATCCCTCATCCAAAATGCTGGGCACCAGAAGTAAGCTGGACTTTGGGCTATTTCAGATTTTGGAATATTTGCATCTACTTGATAAGATATATTGGGGCGGGGGCTGGTGTTGTAGTGCCATTGGTTGAGCCACCACCTGCAGTGCCAGCATCCCATGTGTCAGTTCGGGTCCCAGCTGCTCCACTTCTGATCCACTTCCCTGCTAATGAGCCTGGGAAAGCAGAAGCTGGCTCAAGTGCTTGAGCCCCTGCCACCAACATGGGAGACCCAGATGGAGTTCCTGGCTCGACCAGTCCTGGGGAGTGAACCAGCGAATGGAAAATCTCTCCCCACCCCTCTCTTTCTCTAATTTTGCCTTTCAAATAAATAAAACTTAAGGGGAAAAAAAGCGATACTGAGAATATGAACCTTAGTCAAAACATGAAATTCATTTACTTTTCTGATATACTATATACACATAAACCAAAAGTAACTTTACTCAGTATTTTAAGATCCATTCGTTCATGACACGACACTTCCTAGCGTGGCATTTTCTACCTGGGACACCAGGTCAGCACTCAACACAGCTTTGGATTTCGGATTATCGGGTCACAGATACTCAAACCAGAACAGCTGTGGCTGCCCACGTGAGTTTAAGGAGGAGCCGACAAGTGCACAGGGGCTCAAGCGACTCAAGTTCAACTGCACCTCCGCCCTTAGTGCCCTGGGACTCTGCACATCCCCACCCTAAGAGGCTTCCTTTTCTCATTTGTTCACACCAGGAACACGAATCACCACACAGTGGGGACAATGCCCAGCTAGGGCACAGCCAACCGATCTGCTGACATGAACATCACAGGAACATTTCATGCTCCCGAAGCGGGCACCCTGGGGCCCCTGGGCTGGGCAGCACCTGCAGGTCACCACCCAGGATCCCCTGCGGCAGGGATTCCAGACAAGGGACAGGACGCTGCCGGGATGACCCGAGGCTGCAGGGAGGAGACGAGGGCAGCTGTGGCCCTCACCTCCTGCGGCTGCACGTGGCTGCCTCGCAGCGCCTCCCCCCACCCCCGCCCCCGCCCCGGGCCTCCGGGGGCTTGGGAAGAGGGGGGAGGGTAGCCTAGCCAGAGCAGCAGCCCCGGCCGCCAGGAAGTCTCCGCACGTACGGCACAGCCAGGCGGCCGCCCGCGCCAAGAATGTGCGGCAGGCGGACACGCAAGGGAGCCCACAAAGGCGCTGCTGTGCAAGCCCCGCGCGCAGCCGGCCACAGGATGCAGGGACTCAGAGCTCGCTCGCGTCACGGCCGCCCGCTGCGAAGGGGCACCCGGGGGAGGGGCACCCCGGGGGAAACAGGTAGTCGTTTCTCTGCCTGGCTGACAGGCAGCGTCAGAAGCGAGGCCCAGGGGTAGGTGACTGGGCCTCCTGCCCCTCCGCGCCCCTGGGGGCCCGGGGACTGGCCTCCCCGCTCTGCCTGCGTTGTGTGCGGCCTTTTCCTTCTTGGACAGCACTGTCTTCTCTGGTTTTTTTGTTTCTGTTTTTGCTCCCCTCCCCTCTCCTCTCCCCCAACGCCAGCAATAGCCAGGCCGAACGAAGCCAGGAACCAGAAAGCCAATCTAGGTCTCCCCTGTGAGTGGGGCAGGGCCCCAGGTCCTGGGGCCACCACCTGCCGCCTCCTAGGCACTTAGTCTTCCAGATACTCTGTCTGCTGAGTGGAAACTTCAGGAAGCATTTGTCCTGCAGGTCACCCGGTCCTCTGTGACCTGTGGGGGTGGGAAGATGGGGCAAGACAGGGGCAGAGACGGAGACAGGAACAGGAAGGGAGAGAGGAGTCAGACAGTGGAGGCGGGTGGCCAGGGCAAGACCCGTGGGAAGAGAGGGAGGGAGGGGGAGTGTGCAGGGAGAAGCTGATACGTGGGGGTGGGGGGTGGGGGGACAGGGCGCGGGGTCGTTCGTGGAGCGGACACAAAGGCGGAAGAGCCAGGCCGCAGTCCTGGCTGCTGAGGCATGGGCGGCCGGGTCTGAGTGAAGCTCACTGAGGATTCTCCAGGGCTGCCGCCGGCAACTGGTCCTCTGTGCCATGCCGCCAGGGAAGCTGGCCAAGAAGGCTGGCTGAAGACTCAGTCTCTGAAGCCGCTGCCTTTGGAGTCCATGGGGAGTCCGGGCTGCCCGCTGCACAGCTGCTGTGTGTGCGCATGCGCGCATGTGTGTGTGTGTGTGTGTATGGGCTGCGGGTCAGGGACAGATCCTGGTCTTATGGCTGTAATGTTCCAAGTTATTCAACACTCCTTTCATGCCAGCCCCTGGTAGCCTCATAATAAGACAGGCACTGGCAACCCATTTCACAGAGGTGGATACGGAGGCCAGGAGAAGTCAGGGACTTGAGCCAGCACACTTACAGCAAAGTCTATCACTACTACATTTGTCACTCGTCATCACAGACACGGTGAGGTGGGCCTCAGGAGCCCCGTAGCACAGATTAAGAGAATGATGTCCCAAGAGACTGGGGTTGCCGAAGTGGTGGTGAGGACAGCTAGGATGAGAACCTTGGCTCCCTCAGCCACAATGCTCGGATCCCTGCCCTCCACACCATGCCTCGCCCTGGGGCCACAGCATCCAGGACCTAGGAGGAAAACAGACCCGGTCTTCCCAGGGAGACCAGCCGTGCCCGTAGGGCTTCCACTTGCTCTCATTCCCATTCCTCTGCCCGGTGGGTCTCAGCCTGGGGCCGCAGAGCTCAGGGGGTCCATGCATAGAATTCAGGGGAGTTCTTTTCTCTGACCTCCAGGCACAGTGCAGCGTGTGCCCTCCATGGTCGGCGGAGGCAACAGATCACAGCAGGATTAGCAGCCCCGCATCTCTGTCCCCTATGTGAGGGCGCTGCAGAAAGTTCCAAAAGTCACAGAACTTGAGTCAAAAGGTCATCTGGTGCAGAAAATAATTTCAAATCATAGATATTGGCGCCGGCGTTGTGGCATAGCAGATAAAGCTGCCACTTGCTATACCAGCATCTCGTAGGGCCACCGGTTCGAATCCCAGCTGCTCCACTTCCTATCCAGCTCCCTGCTAATGTGCTAAAGATGGCCCATGTGCTTGGGCTCCTGCACTCATGTGGGAGACCCGGATGAAGCGCCTGGCTCCTGGCTTCAGCTTGGCCCAGCCCCAGCCATTGCAGCCATTCGGTTAGTGAACCAGCAGATGGAAGATATCTCTCTTTGTGTCTCTTCCTCTCAAATAAATTATATATATATGTATATATATACACACACACACACACACGCGCGCACATATATATATATATATATATAGAGAGAGAGAGAGAGTCTTCAAACAGCTCGTGGAAAATGTATATTATGGGAAAACTATGCATGGATTTCATACCTTTTTTACCAAAATTAATTTTTAATCCCATTTTTCTGTGAACTTTTGGGACACCTGTGTATGTGCCCATGGGATGTGTATGCAAGTGCATCTTCTTGCTATTTTCTTTTTTATTTTATTTTATTTTTATTTTTTGACAGGCAGAGTGGACAGTGAGAGAGAGAGACAGAGAGAAAGGTCTTCCTTTGCCGTTGGTTCACCCTCCAATGGCCGCTGCAGCTGGCGCGCTGCGGCAGGCGCACCGCGCTGATCCGAAGCCAGGAGCCAGGTGCTTCTCCTGGTCTCCCATGGGGTGAAGGGCCCAGGCACTTGGGCCATCCTCCACTGCACTCCCGGGCCATGGCAGAGAGTTGGCCTGGAAAAGGGGCAACCGGGACAGAATCTGCTGCCCCGGCCAGGACTAGAGCCCGGTGTGCCAGCACCGCTAGGCAGAGGATTAGCCTGTTGAGCCACGGCGCCGGCCACCCCTTACTATTTTCATAGTCATTTTTTACTGTTTCTTTTCTTTAGTCTTTGTATGTAAAATTTAAAAAATTAAAAACTTTTCCTGAGAAGGGTCTAGAAGCTTCACCAGATACCCAGGAGTCCTGGACACACAAAGATTCAATTTCCGGTCTCTTGAGCTGCAAAAGGGGTGCAAGTTTGCAGGGATGGTCACTGACTCTCGGCAGGGGTCAAAGGCAGGGGTCCATGCTCCTGGCAATCCTGGCTGCACAGCTGAGACCCCACTCACTGGCTGGCTGAGCCACGCCTGGTGGAACCAGCCAGCACGCACTGCCCGTGTCCCAGGGCAAAGCCACGGCTCTCCCTTCTGTGGGCAGCGGCCGCCCAGCAGCGAGCAGAGAGGCTACAGCACATCTGCAGTACTGGTCTCCACCATGGTTGCTCAGCACAAGTGCCGGGGGAGACTTAAAAAGCGCAGGTGCCGGGGTCTGCCCCCGAGAGACCTACAGTTGATTCAGGGTGATAACCCTGGGCATCAGAGAACAGGGGACCCCAGGCGTGCCCTTTGGGCAGCCGAGGTCCCTTTGTACACCTTGGGCAGGCAGAGAAGGAGTTGTGCCCTCCCCCTGCCAGGGGCTCTGCAGGTGCACTTCCTTTTCTGGTTAGTAAGCTGCAGGGCTTTTTGACCAGAAACCTGAGTGCACCCCAGGGCAGCAACACTGTCCCTTCCTCCACACACTTTGCTAAATCAGTGCTGGCTTCACTTTGTCAAGCGTTTAAAGCCCTTCCAGGGAAAGACCTTCCACAAACGCCGATTCCCAGGCACGACATCGGGAGTGGGTCCAGAGGTCTGCGTTTCCAGCGGGCTCCCACGTGACCCAACGCTGCTGCGGGCCCAGAGCCCAGGGGAGCAGCAGCAGATGGCTGCCCGGCCTCTGTGGCCAGCGTCCGTTCTGATTGGTTAGTCCTGGGTCAGCCCACTCCCACCTTCTGATGACCGCACCCAGGAGTGCTGTAGGATCCCAGCCCTCCCCTGTGCTCTGCGTGAGCTTCAGGGAGCCAGCACTCCTCAGCCAGGTGTGATGGTTCAGGACATCAAGGCTTTGACAGCAGAACCGTCTCTCTCCCACCAGAGGGGACATTCTTTCTCCCATAGGCTGAAGTGGCACCAGGACACACAGGCTGTGACTGCTGTCCAGTGCCAGGGCTATAGAACTCAGGGGTGTGGCCGGAGCCCACACATGAAGGCAGGCAGGGCAAGGAGAAGCCGGGTCATTGAGGACATCAGTGGAGCGGCTGGATTACACTTCGCCTGAAGCCCACCTCAGGGCTACCAATTCACAAAGGACATTTAATCCTCTTATTGCCAGGTTAGTTAGGGCCTCTGTCTTTTCACCTGAACAGTCCCGATACAAACTCGGGCCCTACAGAAGCCAGAGTCCAACCCCCCCACTCAAGTACTCACTGGCTGTATGGCCTTGCGCGAGCCATTTGACCCCTCTGAGCCTCCGTTTCTGCATCTACAACTTGGAACTGGGAGTGCCTATCCCAGGATTATCGTGAGGATCAGGAGAAACCATGGATATCATCAGCCTGGCTTCCGTACAATCAACGGTAGCTATTATTATCAAAACGAATCATTAGTCCCAGCTTGGCAAGCCCTCGTTCTAAAAACCGCAGATGTCAGCAGTTATTTCTAGCTGTTGGGAAAAAAAAAAAAAAAAAAAAGGAAGCGAATTAACCTAAGAGATTGGAGCGGGGGAACATACGGGTTATGAGAAGGAGGGGGAAAAGACTCAACTCCCTGAGCACCCAGAAGGGATGAGGGTGCCTGTCCTGGCGGGAAGCGCCGGGCTGGCTCAGGCCGGACTTGATTTGGTCAGATCGCTCTCGGACCTTGGCTGCAGCTAGCCGGGTGCGTGGAAGCCACGTTCTGCCTCTGGGTGTTCGTCGGTGTGGCTGGCTCAGCCGTCCTAATTGTGTTGTATTGACAAATATATTTGTTTGGAACAAGCAAATGTATTGCAGGCAGGAAACAGACCAACTCCAAGAATTTATTTGGCTTTTTGGCACCGCTGCACTGAGCTTAGCATTCATTATGCGCCCATGTAAAGCAGTCTCCCAGCATGCTGGCCTGAGTTCTCTTTTTAATTATATTTATTTTTTCAGCTGCATTTCGGATCATGAACAGACTTGCTGGTCCTAAACAGGCCTCATTGGGTGAAACCTCCTGCCTCCTTCGAAATCATTGCTGCGGGGATTAAATGTTCAAAGTCATCAGGCAAACCTACAGGGCTGCCACTGGCCATTACCCCCCAGGGATAAAACACAGGGTTAAGTCGGTCAGATCCCCGCTCTGAGCTCACGAAAGTCCACAGAAACCAAATCCCGGTCACCGGATTGGAACTGAAATCAGACTGACGCTGAGGGCTGGCCGGATGAGCCAAAGGCCGTTTGGATGGATCTTACACGGATCTCTCTGGATCCCTCCCGCCATCACAGGGCCCCTGGCAGCCATCTTTGAATGAGGCTCCTCCCCCAGCCCCCTGATTGGGAGAGGAGGAAGCGCCCGAGCCCTGAAGGGCCAATCAGAGCTCCCGCTGGCATGACGTAGAGAAGGCGTAAGGAGCGTATGACAGGACGATTTGCCACGTGACAGGCACCCTAAGGAGAACACCAGAAGATGCGGGCAGCCATATTGGATGCCACGTGGACCAGAGGCGCGGCAGAGGCGAAGCAAAGAGAACAGAGCGGTCAGGGGAGCTGCAGGCGCGAGACAGCAGGAAAGAGCCCGCCGAGGGTGGGGGACTGGGGGTGTTCTCAGCTTCCGGCGATGGCCCGCTCCAGCCTCTGGGGCTCTCTACCGCCTTGGGCTAAATCCCCCCATTATGCTCCGGCCTGCTCAAGTTGTTCAGCCTTTTACACCCAAACAAGGGAAAAGTATGCAGCCAACCAAACAATGTTGTAGAATATTTATTCCCCCGAAAATGTACACAAGAACACTGTGGAAGCGAGGGAAGCCTGCTTCTTCCCTCCCTCCCGCAGATGTCTGTTGGGCGCCTGCTCTGTGTCAGATGCTAGGTGTTCACTGGGGACCCTGCCCTTGGCAAGTTTCCAGCCTGGGTACAAGATGCCAGATAAGATCCCACTTCTATACAAAGAAATGGGTCACCAGCATGCAACAGGGGTCGCCTCTCAGAGAGCAAGTGGTGTATGCTTAGGACAATATTGAAAATCAGTGCTTTGCAAAGTACGGTCTGCCATGCCCCAGCACCCGTGTCCCCTGGGAACCTGGGAGCCATGCAGATTCCCAGATCCCAGCAACCAGTGCTTTTTTTTTTTTTTTTTTTTTTTTTTTTTAAGATTTCTTTATTGCCTTGAAAGGCAGAGATACAGCGAGAGAGTCAGAGACAAACAGACAGACTAGAGAGATCTTCCATCCACTGGTTCACTCCACAAATGGCTACAATGGCCAAGGTTGGCCCAGGCTTAAGCCAGGAGCTTAAACTCCACCCAGGTGGGTGGCAGGGGTCTAAGCACTTGAGCCCTCTTCCACTGCCTTCCCGGGGGCATTAGCAGGGAGCTGGATTGCAAGTGGAGCAGCTGGGAATGAAACCAGTGCTCCCACAGAATGCCAGTGTTGCTGGTGTTACTTAACCCACTGAGCCACGACACCAGCCCCAGAAAGCTGTTTTCACAAGACTTCCAAGTGATTCTGGTACAACTTCAGATTTGAGGAGCACTTCTATAAAACCTGAGGCTACTTCAAAAAGTTCTTGGGGGAGCCGGTGCTGTGTCCCGGCTACTCCACTTCCAACCCAGCTCCCTGCTAATGCGCCTGGGAAAGCAGTGGAAGACAGCCTAAGCCCTTGAGCCCCTGCACCCATGTGGGAGACCCGAAAGAAGCTCCTGGCTCCTGGCTTTGGATTGGCCCAGTTCCAGCCATTGCAGCCATTTGGGGAGTGAACCAGCAGATGGAAGACCTTTCTCTCTCTTTGCCTCTGCCTCTATGTAACTATGCCTTTCTTTTCTATTCTATTCTTTTTTTTTTTTTTTTAAGATTGATTCATTTATTTGAGTTACACAGAGAGAAGGAGAGGCAGAGAGAGAGAGGTCTTCCATCCTCTGGTTCACTTCCTAAATGCCCACAACAGATAGGGTTGGGGCACTGAAACCAGGAGCCAAAAACTATATCTGGGTCTCCCTTGGGGGTGCAGGAACCCATCACTTACTGCTTCCCAGGTGCATTGGCAGGGAGCTGTATTGGAAGCAGAGACAGGCCTCAATTTCAGGCAATCCAATACGTGACGCAGGCATCCCACACGGCGGCTCCACCCGTGGCACCATCCACAGCCTGCGGCACCACCAAACCCTGCTGCACCATCACAACCTGCTCCACCATCACAACCTGCTCCACCACCACCACAGCCTGCAGCCCTCCCAGACTTCTCTTTTTGTCCCATTTTTCCAAGAACCTTTGGAAGTACCTTCATACAATTGCTCAGTATCTCAACTTCCAAATTAACAAGCATTTCCAGTTTTTCTCAGGGCTTCCAGTCCCAAATATTGCATTTTCAAGACCACTCAGGGATGCAAGTGTGTGTCAGCAAACAGTCATAGCAATCAGCTATTTATTATTTTACATATCAATTAATTTGATCTTCGGAGCAATTCTATAAGCCCAGCTGCTTCCAGCTGAGGTGCCTAGTTACTCCCTTAGAGGAGCAGGTACAGACTCTGCTGATAATCAGTGCTACGTGCCCTTCACCTGGTTAAAAAGCTAACAACTCTTTCCTGTCAGTAAACCCCATCTGAGGGGCTGGCGTTCGGTGCTGTTGAAGATGCTGCTTGATGGGGCTGGTGCTGTGGCGTAGCGGGTAAAGCCTCCACCTGCAGTGCTGGCATCCCTTATGAACACATTTGAATCCCAGCTGCTCCATCTGATCCAGCTCTCTGCTGTGGCCTGGGAAAGCAGTGGAAGATGGCCCAAGTCCTTGGGCCCCTGCACCTGCATAGGAGATCTGGAAGAAGCTCCTGACTTCTAACTTCAGATCCGTACAGTTCCAGCCACTGTGGCCAACTGGGGAGTAAACCAGTGGATGAAAGACCTCTCTCTCTCTCTCTCTCTTTCTCTCTGCCTCTCCTTCTCTTTCTGTGTAACTCTGACTTCCAAATAAATCTTTTAAAAAAAATGCTGCTTGGGACACCCACATCCTTAGGGAGTGCTTGGGTTTGAGTCTCAGCTCTGCTTCCCAATCCAGCTTCCTGCTAATGTGCACCCTGCGAGGCAGCTGGTGATGGCTCAGGACTGGGTCCCTGTCACCCACATGGGAGATGCAGCATAAGTTCCTGGCCCCTGGCTGTGGCTGGCCCAGCCCTGGCAGTTGTGGCCATTTGGGCAGATGGAAGATCTCTGTCTGTTTCCCTCTCTCTGCCTTTCAAAGAAATAAAATAACCAAATACACAATTTAAAAACTGAATGCCACTTGAACCCCTTGCCACCCCTCCACCTGCCCTGGCTCTGTGATCCGGCACCTACAGGGTTAAACCTGGCACATCAGGGGGCCTTTGATCCCCCAGGGCTAGAGCCCACCCACCACTGCTCTGAGGACCTGGTGGCCCTGCTGCTAAGCTCTACACAGCTGCCAACTTGTGGGAATAGTGCTTCTCTCTAGGTGCACCTAGAGAGAAAAATATATTTTATTTCTGGCCTCTCCATGCTTTTCAACTTTTTACAATAACCATGGTTTACTTTTCTAAACGTCAAAGACAGGCGTTTGGTTCTGAGAAGTGGAGTCCTTTCCTTACTCCTGCCCCCAGCCCCACCATCTGTGCTGCCAGCCCCTCCCCCCGTTACCATGACAACGGGGATGCAGCATAGGGCTGGCATCAAGAGCACTCCTGAACTTGGCTTTGGAGCTCTTGGGAGGTAAGGCCCACACCCCAGGGTCTCAGCAAAGAAGCCTTGTGTTTCCCTGGCCACGGGCCCACTTCCTGGCCCTGGTCAGCATGGCTAACTGCCCAACACTGGAGGAATGGGAGCTCACCGAGTGATCTGGCTTCCTCCAGAGAGCAGCCCATTCATTTCCTGAAGCCACTGGTCTGGTGGGAAGTGGGCCAGAATGGTTCTTTGAAGTACTCAACAACACAAGCAGAGAGAAGAGAAAGCACAAT
This sequence comes from Lepus europaeus, assembly GCF_033115175.1. Classification (NCBI taxonomy): domain Eukaryota; kingdom Metazoa; phylum Chordata; class Mammalia; order Lagomorpha; family Leporidae; genus Lepus; species Lepus europaeus. Next base: position 46,677,484 of record NC_084835.1, read on the forward strand.
AGGGCCGCCGGGGTGGGGCTGGGGCTGTGAAGATGAGCGTTCTTGTCCCTGTTCAGAGCAAGATTAGATCAAAGCCGGTTGCTGTGGGCCATACATCTGCTGCCCAGTGCAGACATGACCAATCAATCACAGCACTGACCCTTGCTGGGAGCCTCAGAGTCCTTCTCAGCATGCCGCAGGCAACTCTTCCATCAACTGTGATGTCTCTAGAGCCGAATCTCCTTGGTCATCCTTGGAGCAGTTGGCTGGGTTTCTGGTTAGATCCCTGGATCGCACACCTGCACCTAACCGTAGCTGTTAATTCCCTCCCACTCAGGGAGCCATCACTCTTCCTAGCTTCTGGGAAAGTCTCACCAGGGTGTGGCTCCACCTCCAAAGGGAGGAGGAGAGATGAGATCCCTCATCAAACTCTTGAGGCACAGAGCCCTTTCTTCAAATCGAAGCTTTGTCAGAAGACCAGACTACAAAACAAACGCAAGTGCGACTGTCCAGGTTGAAGAGGAAGTAACAGTGCCCCCTACAGCCATCCAATGCCGCCTCCACCCTGCCTGCTGCGGGACTTCCCAAGAACTCCTGGACATGGGTGATTGCTGATCCTGTCCAAGTCCCAGATGGGAAGACGGAGGCCCCAAGAGAAGTGAACGCTCCAAACTCCCCAGGCAGCGAGCGACAGCACAGGGTCCCTGTCTCCCAGCCCTCGATCCAGACACCAGAGCCAGCGTCAGATGTTCCGTCCCTTCTTTCCTCGTGTGCTACCAGCTCCCTGAGCTACTGCGACTGCGCCTTAGCTTCAGCTGTGCCCGGCCCATCGACCCTGCCACTCGCAATGCTAGATCTGCAGCCTGAACTTCCACCTCACTACGCTTCCGCTGTGAGACGCCACGAGGACCCCAAACCCATCAGCCAGCGTGAGCATCCAGCCCCTCCTCTCCCAAACAGTTCCCCATCCAGGATTCCTGCCCCTTCACAGCCCGACCAGCCCGTGCAAATGCTCGAGCCACAGTGCTGGTTTGCTTCCTCCTTCCACCCATCTGTGGCCTGTGGCCTTGATCTTGACCTTGACCGCCACCTGTTTCTTGCCATCTTGCTTCCTTATTTCAGGCCATGACAGGTTTCCCCCATACTTTGGCAACCGTCCTTAAACTGGCCCCGCTGGCCCCAGTCTCCTCCGTTACTCAGGATGCAATCCCTGTAATTTTTCTAAAACCTAAATCTGAAGCAGTTGCTCTAACTTAGAATTTTTCAAAAGCTTCCATTGAGCTTCAAATAACACCCAACCTCTGCACAGCCTGGCGGACCCTTTGTGGTAAGACTCACTTACCTCTCCCCTCTACCCTTTAGGGGTCCCTGTCTCAGACTCCGGCAGATGGGGCCCTTTGTGTTCACAGTGTGTGTGTGTGTTTCTGTGTGTGTGTGTGTGTGTGAGAGAGAGAGAGAGAGAGAGAGAGAGAGAGAGAGAGAGAGACTGAACTTTGCAGTATCCAGGCACAAGCAGTGTCCTCTGCCTGCAACATTCTTCCTTCTTTTTATTTAAAGATTTATTTATTTTTTATTTATTTGAAAGGCAGTTACAGAGAAAGAGTACACACACACAAACAGATCCTCCATCCAGTGGTTCACTCCCAAAATGGTTGCAACATCCAGAGCTGGGTCAGGCAGAAGCCAGGAGCCAGGAGCTTCTTCTGGGTCTCCCACTTGAGTGCAGGGGCTGAAGGATTCAGGCCATCTTCCACTGCTTTTCCAGGCACAATACTAGAGAGCCGGATGGGCAGTGGAGCAGCCAGGACTTGAACTGGCGCCCGTATGGGATGCTGGCATTGCTGTCTGTGACTTAACCCATTATGCCACAATGCCGGTGTTTGGTGCAGGCCCTAAATGCACTTTCAATGCACAGACGGGGCTCCTCGTGCATCTCAGAAGAGGCAGATCGTTCTCCAACTCTGCCTGCGTGTCTTTCCAGACACAAAGCACGTTTCACTCCCACAGCTCATCTCAGTGTCGTTCTAAGAGCGCACACAGCTCGTGCTGAGGCTGGTCCTGCAGGTTTATTGATGGGTCCCTAAAGTGGACCATATGTTCCGGGAGGACAGGAGCAGCGCATTCAGTGGTGTCTCCAGGGCATAGCTCAGCATCCAGTCGGCACACAGTAGGGCTTCCAGGAAGTAAGGGGGTGGGGGTGGGGGAGAGCAGGAGAGCCGGGAGGCGGTGGGGAGGGAAGGGCTAGGAGACACAGGGCTGAAAGGCGAAAAGAAGGAAGTAAGCGCTCAGTCAGCGCAGCTGCCCGGCTGTGCCTGTTGACCGCGGTGCCTGGCACGAGCCCGGCTCAGCATTAGTGCCGGTCACTTGTTCCCACCCGCGTGGTGCACCTGCTTGGCAGCTCAGACGCATACCTCCTAGCTGCGGGGCAAATCCGAGCTGGGCACAGCCTCCCAGGAAGACTCCGGGGCTTCCTTCAACCAGGGAGAGCTCGGGCACGCCACAGCGTTGAGAGGGATGGGAGGGGGCGTCCGGCACCCCCGAGGTGGCCTCTGCGCCCTTGATCTTGAACAGCACCCACTCCTGTCTTGTTTCTCTTCGCAGCACCCATCTCCACCACTTCCTGTCCTTAGAGGTAGCAGAAGGAGGTGACCGCTGTACGCTCACTGCCATCAACTGGGTTCAAATCTTACCGCTGCCCCGTCCCAGCTGGGGAGCCTCGGGCAAGCGTCTCAGCTTCTCTGTGGCACTCAGCTTCCCCTGCCGGGCCCAGGAAGATTGGCTGGGAACAGCATGGGCTAACGTCCAAGGCCTCCAACAGGACCTAGTGTTTTGGCGTAGACCCCCACTTTCTTATTTAACATCTCCTCCCCCAGCATGGGGGTCTGGGAGGAGAGAAGCGGAGGGAACTTCTTTGAATGATAAGGGTTGGACAGCTGGGAAAAGAAGGGCCTGGGGAGGTCAAGCGGCTCCCCCAATGTCACACAGCAAATCGGAGGCAGAGTTCTCACTTTCTCTGGTTCTCCCCTCCCCGGGGAGGCCAGCTCAGGTGCAAGCGTGGGAACTCAGGAGGTCCTCCAGCTTGGACGGTCGCCACTAGCCCCGTGTGGCCCCCGAGGCCTTGGCGCGTGGCCGATGTGACCAAGAAACCGAAGCGCTCGTGCTGTTTCACTGCAATTAATTTCCATTTCAACTTAAAAATTGATAGTCAAGTTTAGTTCTTGGAAAGCTTTTTCTGTGGGTAGATGAATCTACTATTTTTCAACCACAAATCTGATGAGATCTAAATACAGAGCATGAAAATTTAGCATCCAAATGGAGATGTGCTGTGGCTATGTAGAATACACACGGAATTTGGAAGAGTTCGGATGCACAGAGCAGTGTAAAATATCTTGCTAAAAACTGTGTGTATCGGCTACATATTGAAGAGAGTGTGTTTCAGAGACACGGGAGCAGCCACAAATCCATGGCAATATGTATTGTGAAAAAGCACGTGTATGGATTTCAAAAGTTTGCACCAAAATAAGGATATCTTTTCATTCCATCTCCCATGAAGTTTTTGAAACACCCCCCCATTGGGTTAAATAAGGTGTTTTTTGAAAGCTTCATCCATTACTTTGTAGTAGTAGTATTACTTTTTGAAGACTTATTTATTCATTTGGAAGTCAGAGTTACAGAGAGAGGAGAGACAAGGGAGAGAGTGAGAGAAAGAATCTTCCATCCACTGGTTCACTCCAGAGATGGCCGAAAGCCAGGAGCCAGGAACTTCCTCCGGGTCTCCCAAGTGGGTAGTGGGGTCCCAAGCACTTGGGCCATCTTCCGATGCGCTCCCAGGCCATTGGAAGGGAGATGGATTGGAAGTAGAGCAGCCAGGACACGAACCGGCACCGATGTGGGATGCCAGTGCTGCAAGGCTGGCCCCTGATTTGTATGATTTGTAATATGGCTGTCAGCAAAGATTAAATCAGCCAAGTGGCTCACATTTTATTGCCATCAGACAGTGCCTGGATTAGAGGGACAAGGATGGAGACGGAGGAAGGGGACAAGGGGTTGGCTGGGCATGACCCCACACCCAGGTCAGAGCAGCAGGGAGCCCGAGGTGCAGGGTTGAGCTGTGCTACTTGGGAGGCCCGAGCTGCCTCGCCTACCCAGCACTGACAGAGCTTCCGCGACAGGCAGGGGAGCGGCTCGGGATTAGCACTAATTCCTTCCCTGGAGGGCAGATGCGAAGAAGGTTAAGTGGCTGCCTGGTGACTGTGGCTGCCCAATTAAGTCCAGCAGGGGGATGAGGGCAAGGGGAGGGGCTGGGAATGTTGGGCAGGGATCCCCGGGGAGACGGAAGCAGTGAGGGCTTGACCTCGCCCTCCCCCAGCCCCCCAGGACCACACAGCAGGCTCAGGGCTGACCCAGGCTCCATTCTCCTTCTGCTCCAGCTCCTTAAGCAGCAGCCCCAAATTCAGAGCCTCCCCAGGCGTCACCTCGCTGAGTCCTCTCCCTGCACCCCTGCTGGCGTCACTCCCACCGGCAGATGAGGACAGAGAGGCTCTGGGAGACTTGGCACACTGCCCACGGACCCCGAGGTTGACAGCTGGAAAGCCAGAGGATCTGAACACCAGGTCACCCAGGTGCACCTGAACACTGAGCCTAACCACTCTGTCACTCGGCCTCTTTTCCCAGGAGCCATCCCACCTAATGTCAGGCCCACCAGCATGGAGACTGAGGTGGAGCCAGGACTGTCTGGAGCACGCTGGAACCTGGAACTGGACATGCAGAAAGAGGAGAGAGGACACGTTCCCCCAGGCTACCACCTGTCAGTCTCAGCTTATGTATCACCTCCCCTAGGAAGCCTTCCAGGATTCCTCCCACCTTCCCTGCACTCCCCTTACTCCCTCTGCTCTCCCGGTGGCATTATTCCTCCAAATAAAAAGTAACCAACATGCTATAAGCATTTCACCAAATTATTTTAATTTTTCCTTATAAGCAGTAAAGAATTCTTACTTCCATTCTTCCATTTGACAGTGGAACCAAGGCTCAGAAAATAAAATAGATTGCTGAAGGTCGCAAGCTCCTAAGTAGCCAGGTGGTCCCATCCAAAATGCCCACTCCGTCCCAGTGACGTCATCACGCTGTTGGCTTAGTTCTCACCACTCTCACGCGGTGGAATGCTTCCTCATTGGACCTGCTTTGCTCAGTGTCTTCGAGCAAGTCTCACGTGCTCCATTTCATTCACTGACTGGCTTAGCGCCTGCTGGTTGAGCGCCTTGTTCGTGCCAGGGACGACAAGCCCGCTAGGAACCGGACTGAGGAGGTCCTGTTTTCACTGAGCTGCCCTACATAGCAAGGGAACAGAATGTAGCACTCAGAGAAGTATATAAAATAATCTCCAGGGGCCAGTACTGCGGTGCAGAAGGCTAAGCCACCACCTGCAACACCAGCACCTGTATGGGCGCTGGTTCAAGTCCCAGCTGCTCCACTTCCGATTCAGCTCTCTGCTAATGCACCTGGGAAGGCAGCAGAAGATGGCCCAAGTGCCTGGGCCCCTGCACCCACATGGGAGACCCAGAACAAGCTCCCGGCTCCTGGCTTCAGCTTGGCCCAGCCCTGGCCAGTGTGGCCATTTGTGGAGTGAACCAGTGGATGGAAGAGCTGTATCTCCGCACCCGCCCCCAACCTTCTAACTCTGCCTTTCAAATAAATAAGTAAATCTTTAAAAAAAAAAAAAAAAAAGTCCAGCAGTTACAAGGTCAATAAAGAGAACTAGAGCAGAGTGAGGAGCGGGAGGATCTCCCAGGGGTTTCCGGCCAAAGCATGCCCTCTGCACACTGACGTCATGGCTGTTCCCTGCAGCAGCACCTATCTCATTATTGGTTTGCTCTTTGCACCTCACCACTCTCGTGCTAGGAATTGGCACTGAAGGAGCCGGTGCTAGGGACTCGGAGCAACAGAGGCAGCGGCACTCCCTGCCATCTAGAGTCACTGTGGAGAGAACATTTGGCCAAGCCCAAAGAGGGAGTAAGAGGGAGGACAGGGGTGTGAAGTGAGGGGCGGAGCCAGGGGCAGATCTGTGGGACAGGCTGAGGGAGAGGGGGAGGGGAGGGGAGAGGGGGAGGGGAGGCCAGGCAGAGGCAGTGAGAGGACTGTGCTTACTTAGCCTGTCCAGAAACCAGAAGGGCCCACGGGAGCTAGCCCAGTGTTCACAGCAGCATCACTCAGAAGATCCCAGAGGTGAGAACCACCAGCCGTACACAGGTCAATTACACATGGTCCAGCCTCCCAGCGGAATGCTATTTGGCCACAAGAAGGACAAAAGTTCTGATTTATGACCCAAGATGGATGAGCTTGGAAACATTGGGCTAAGTGATCTCACCGTGTATCGTACATTTCCATGTGTGTAAAATGCCCAGAACGGGCAAACCTGCAGAGATAGAGAACAGGGCAGTGGAGGCTGGCATTGTGGCTCAGTGGCTGAAGCCGCCTGCGACACTGGCTCATCCATGTGCATCACTGGTTCCAGTCCTGGCTGCTCTGTGTCCAGTCCAGCTCCCTGCTAATGTTCTTGGGAAAGCAGCAGGAGATGGCCCAAGTGCTTGGGCCCCTGCACCCACATGGGAGACCTGGATGGTGTTCCAGGCTCCTGGCTTGTTGTAGACATTTGGGGAGAGACCCAGCATCTGGAAGATTCTGTGTGTGTGTATGTGTGTGTGTGCGTGTGCGTCTCCTCCATCTCTATCCCTCTGCTTTTCTTTTCTTTTTTTTTTTTTTTTTTGCTTATTAAACTTTTATTTAATGAGTATAAATTTCCAAAGTACAGCTTATGGGTTACAATGGCTTCCCCCCTCCCATAACTTCCCTCCCGCCCGCAACCCTCCCCTTTCCCGCTCCCTCTCCCCTTCCATTCACATCAAGATTCATTTTCAATTCTCTTTATATACAGAAGATCAGTTTAGTATCCCTCTGCTTTTCAAATAAATACATCTTTAAAAAAAATAATGATGATAACAGAAATTGGATTTGTGCTTGCCAGGGCTAGGGGAGGGCAGGCTGGGAGTGACCATCTTAGGGACCAGGCTTCCCAGGGGATGACGAAAATGTTCTCAAATTAGATGGAGCCGGGGCCAGTGCTGTGGCATAGTAGCCAGCATCCCATCTGGGTGCCAGTTCGAGTCCCAGCTACTCCTCTTCTGATTCTGCTGATGGCCCAGGAAGCAGTAGAAGATGGCCTAAGTGCTTGGGCCCCTGCACCCACGTGGGAGACCCGGAGGAAGCTCCTGGCTCCTAGCTTTGGAACAGCCCTGCTCCAGCCGCTGCAACCATTTGAGGGAGTGAACCAGTGGTTAGAAGACCTCTCTCTCTGTCTCTCCCTCTCTTTGTCTGTGTGTGATTGCTTCTCCAATAAATAAATAAATCTTTAAGAAAATAAAACCAGATGGCACCGACGAAGCTACCACTCAGCGAAGACGCTAAAACCATTGACCTGCACACTTTAAATTGGGTCGTTGTTACATTCACAAGGCTGCCTTCAAAAGAAACAAGCAGACCGAAGCAGGATGGCACAGAGTGAGCAGGGAGAGGGAGAAGTGCCCAGCAAAGGCTGTGGCCCTTCAGGAACCTGAGGCTTCACTGTGCCCAGGGGAGCCTCTGGGGTGGCCAGCTGAGAATCTGGAGCCCCTGTTTCCAGAATGGTGTTCAAGAGCAGTCAGCTGCCGCGGAGCATCATGGGCGAGGGGTGGGGTCTGGAATCTGGGCTCAGGGGCATTGTGGGTGAGGGGTGGGGTCTGGAACCTGGATACAAACCCCTGATGGGCTCATGTTGGTTTTTTTTTTTTGGACAGGCAGTTAGACAGTGAGAGAGAGAGTTATAGACAGTGAGAGAGAGAAAGAGAGAAAGGTCTTCCTTCCGTTGGTTCACTCCCCTAATAGCCACTATGGCCGGCGCTGCGCAGATCCGAAGCCGGGAGTCAGAAGCCAGAAGCCAGGTGCTTCCTCCTGGTCTCCCATGGGGGTGCAGGGACCCAAGCACTTGGGCCATCCTCCACTGCCCTCCCGGGCCATAGCAGAGAGCTGGACTGGAAGAGGAGCAACTGGGACTAGTATCCGGCGCCCCAACCGGGACTAGAACCTGGGGTGCCGGCGCTGCAGATGGAGGATTAGCCAAACGAGCCGCGGCGCCGGCCCTGGGCTCATGTCTCTAGCTGTGGGGCTGCAGCAAGCTATGTCACCTTTGGGGACTCAGTTTCTCAGCCAGAAGACGGATGTGATCCTGTCTCTGTCTCTGGGGGGCGTAGCAGAGTGACTGTTTGAAGCACTCACGGTCCTGCAGAGTCGGGTTAGGGTTAGGGTTCGCTCTCGCCCCCCACTCCGGCTCACCCCAACAAGCAGTGGCTCCCCAGGCCTCTTTCCAAATGGGCCGTAAACCAGAGGCCAGGGGCTCCTGTTCCCAGCAGCTGCCGGTGAAGGCCGTCCCCTGGGTCACGGGCACAGGTGCTGCCAGCGCCCTGCGGCCTCCAGAGGCCCGTGGACCTGGCCTAGCCGCATCACAGCAGTCGGGGAGGAATCTGTACGAGCTTATAAATAGACAGCTGTTCACAAAATGGCCTCGCAGGTGCTCCGCGGCTTGTTTCAAGCCAGAGGTGGGCAGTTAATGCGGTGGTCTCCAGGGGCTGAGAGAGGAAGGGCGGGGTCCCAGATAACATGGGGCTCCTTCCACAGGACCTGCTGGGCAAGGTGCGGGAACCGAGGGGTAGCCCGGCTGTAAGGAAACCTCACGGTTTGCGCCATCGCAACCACCCAGTCATGTCCCCCACTGCCCACGTTCGCAGCCGGTGCCCCAGAAGGGGAGCTAAGTCGCCTTTCCAAGCCTCTTACTGTCTTCCCCGGTGACACGAGCATGATGCCGACTCTCTCAGACGCATCTGAGGCATGGCAAGTCCCGGAAGCTGAAGTTCCACTCCAACTGTCCCATTTGTAGTAGGCACTCGAGGGGTTCATAGGAGGGAGCCTGGCACGGCGCTGTGATCCGACAAGCGTTTCACGTCCCTGGGTACCAAGCACGGTGAGAGACTGCAGGAGGTGTGTGGCTACCTCGAGTGACTTTCCTTCCAAGCTCCCTCAGGCTCTGAGAAATTCCAGAACATTCTTCAGCAACATTACAGCTATGACTCCATGGGTAGTTCCGTTTTCAGTACTGTTGATTGCAGGCTGCTGTGACGTCATCGGGAGTCATCTGCTCTTTCATTTCCTCTGGTGAGTTGCTAGATTTAGCAAATAAAACTATAGGTGTCAATTACATTTGAATTGCAGATCAACAACAAACACTTTATTTAGTACGGAATGTGTCCCACTAACTTTTTAGGACAAAGTTACAGTAAAATAACTGTTCATTGCTGATCCGAAATTCAGATGTGACTGGGTGCCTTGTATTTTATCTGGCAGCCCCCCATGTTTCATCCCCAGCCTTGTCCCACCGGGTAGCGATGGGGTAGCAAATCACTCCCGGCCCGAGCTGGGTCACGTGGACGCCTCCAGTCAATCGCCACGGCCAAGGGAACCTGATACGCACTCGCTGCTGTCAGCTCAGACTCTGAACTTGGGGCTCCCTGCAGAAAGGTGGCGCCCACGAAGCAAGGTCAAGTGCTATGGGCGGTGGGAATCAAGGCAAGAAAATCGAGATCCACCCTGAGCAAATGGCAGGAGGGGACCTGTTGAGCCAGACGAGGCAGTGAGGAGAGACCAACCTCAATCTCGTGGGACAAAAGAACCCCAGCTGTCTGCCTGATTCGGTGACAGCGTCTTTGGTTGACCCCACCTGCAGGAACTCCTGCCCTAATTCTCCTCCTGGGGCTCAGTTTACTCATCAGCAAAATGGGTATAACAGTTCAACCTTCTCAGGGTGGTTGTCAGGATCACTTGAGGTCCAATGGAATCCTGATTCAGAATCAGGTCGCAACTGCCGAAACTAGTTCCTAAGGTAGGTTTTGGACAAACTGGATTTCCAGTCTTCGTAATCGAATGTTTGTCAAGGCTTCTCCAGGGCAGCTCCACACCTTGGGCTGGGTAACTCCCTGCTGTGGGGCTGCCCTGCGCCCCCGCCCCCGGACCCCACCCACCTGGCTGTGACAACACAAGCCTCCTCTGACACCCCGAATGTCCTCCAGGGTCCTAGTCCCTGCAGCAGCAGAACATCGGCACCCGCGTTCTCACACCTCTGTGTAGACGCGGCACCCGAGTATTCTGTAAACCCCATTTTACACATGTGCCACTGGGAACACTAAGCCCCTCACCGGATCGAAGGACTTCCTGAGGTCAGGTGGCCTGAGGGTCCTCCTGCCCCGGGGGACTTCCAAGCTGCACTAAAAATGAGCCCCGTCAATCTCAAAATTGCGTCCTTGTCGGGTTAATTGAATGAGAAGGTGGTGCGGAGCAAGACCCAATCATCCCTTTGGCTTCCATTTTGACAAGAGCCTGGGGGCTTCGTGGAGTCATGCCCCATTAGGATTTGGATTTGGGGAAAGTCCTGTCTCACCAAGAGAATGACAAAGCTCTGTGTATGGGAGGGAGGAGGGGAGAGGGGAGGTGAGGGCAGAGGGCCAGGGGCAGTAAAATTCAGTGGGGACTGTTGTGGGCCTGGTGTCAGAACCTGGTTTGCCTCTCCCTGGCCGGTGTCCTTGGGCAAATGGTCTGACGTCACCAAGGCCATTGCCACAGGCTGGGCCCTCGGCATTCAGCCACACGCTCAGAGGACCCCTCGCTTGATGTATGCTCTACAGCAGTAGGCTTGAACTTCTTAGGTTTCTTAGGGGCCCTGCACGGACACTCTGCTTGGGACCCTGCAGAGCACATGGCCAATCCTGCTCCTTGAACTTGACATTCAGGGTCACAGGCCCCTGCCGACTAGTCCTGAGGCGGAGCATTCTCAGGGCAGACCACACCCGCCTCCAGGTCATCCCGGGAGTGCATTAATGGTAGCTACAGTCGCTCTCAGCACCATAGCAGAAGGAAGTCCTGAGCCCAGAACTCCAGGCTTCCCGGGAGTTTTGAAATTCTCACCGCTGATTGTGTTTCTCCCCCCATCTGCTTCCGGTAGCGGTAGCGGGGGACTCTCTCTGTGCTGAGGCCTGCGGATTTGCAGGGAGGAGGAGCAGGGCGAGGCTGGGGCAGCTGCAAGAGAGGCTCCACCCCTGTGGGAGGAGGAGAGCCCCAGGGGAGAGCCACCGGCAAGCTGAGAAAACAGGTGGAGTCCCCACAGCTTCTGGAAGGGAGGAAGGCAGGCAGGCTTCTCAGATTGCAACAGGTGGAGGGAGAGCTGGTCCCCAGGGCTCCCAGGACCCCCACAGCCCCTCCTGCAGCGTGAGCTCTGAAAGGCTGCAATTAAACAAGTCCCAAGAGCTGGGCGGGCCACCAGGCCACCTCAGCAGGTGCATCCTGGCAGGTTCCAGAGGGCCAGGTTCCAGGTTCCCATTGATATCACCCAGAAGGTATCTATAGTTGGCCTGTGTCTTGAGACACAGACAATTCAGAAACGCCCCCAAAGGGGAAGCAGGACCGGACAAAGCTTCAGGACCCTGTTGGGGGTTCCTTTCTGGACCAGTGTGCTGGCCACCCCAAAAACAAGGCCCACAGGAAGGACAGCTAGGCAGGGCGTGTGCTGGATTAGCCTGGAGGATGCCTCTTGAACCCACATGGCCCCTCAAGGGTGCTGAATTGCAGGTGTATGTGTGGTTCCAAGACCTCTCCCCTTTCCTGCAACCCTATGGTTGTAGCAGCAGACCCTTCTTAGTTAGGGTGAGTTTTTCCCATGATCCAACAGGCTGTTCCAGGTAAGTGAGTTGCATTTCTGGGTGGAGCTGGGGTGCCTATATCTCCTCCTCAGCTTTGGGACTTCTCCCGGGCACTGGGGCGCCCCGCCCTAATCCTCCCTGCTCTGTACCCTTCCTTCTGACGGCCACGGTCTGAGGCTTCGCTCTTTGGACACTTTGTGAGTCAGTAGTGATCCCCCTGGTCTGTGACGGAGCCAGGGGGGATTTGTAGGCATTCTGGGGCTCAATGAGGAAGCCAGCTTCCAGGGATGATGAATGGGCTTTGCGCTCAAGCTGCCTTGAACAGAAATCTTATTTAACCAGTCCTCAAGAGCATGGATGTTTTGGAAGCATCCTCACCAGGTGGAGTTTCGAGGGAGCTCTGCCCGCTCCCTGAGCAGGCTGGATGGACGAGCCGCAGACCGGTCTCCTGGGTGAGCGTGACCCTGCCGCCAACAGGAGCAGGGTGGTGCCGAGAAGGAGCCAGCTTGTTCGGTGACCAATCTGCGAGACCATGTGCCTGGTCCCGCTCTGGAAGACCCTTCCCGCTCACAGCTTTGCTCCGCCACCCCTCCTGTCATGGGGCAGGCCCATTCCCCCTCCTTTCACCTGTATAGGGAGGGGACTAGAGATGCTCCAGAGGCCTGGGGGGGCAGGGAGGACTGGATGCAGTGAGGGTGAGCTTGGAGCCATCACCGCAGAGACGCCTGGGAGGTTGGTCATGGAGAGGGGACCAAGTCACGACTGTGGAGTCGTCCCCAAGTGCTCTGGGAGCCCCATCACAAACCTGGCAGCTGATCTCAGTCATGTGTATATAAAAGATTTTTGTATTTATTGGAAAGGGAAAGAGAGAGAGAGAGAGATCTTCCATTCACTGGTTCACTCCCCAAATGGCCTTGACAGCCAGGACTGAGCCAGGCTGAAGCCAAAAGCCTGAAACTCCATCTGAGTCTCTTATGTGGGTGGCAGGGGCCCAAGCACTTGGGCCATTTTCTTCTGCTTTTCCCAGGCCCATCAGCAGGAAGTCGGATCAGAAGTGGAACAGCCAGGACTCGAACTGATGCTCCGATATGGGATACCAGCCTGGCAGGCGGCAGCTCAGCTCACGACACCACAGCAATCGCCAGCCCTCGGGCACCTGTTACCACCCCTCAGCACCTGCCTGGGCCGCCAGCATGTAGCCTCCCTCAGGGGCACTAGCTGTCTGAGGACACTGATGGCGGCTTGTTTCTTTGCTGTAAGACCCAGCAGAGGCACTCCTCAGGAGAGGACCTACTGTGTGCCAGGAACTCAGCTCGTAGCCGTCACGCACGCCTTCCCTTCATCCTGACAGCATGCTCCCACGTGCATGGCTCTTATCCCCGTCTTACAGTGGAAGCAACGTTAGCTCAGAGAGCAGGAGTTTGACCTACTCAGCTTTTCAGACTGGATCCTAGCTCCTGTGTCTTCTCTCCCTCTCCAGCCCCTCCCCCTGGGGCGAGAGAAATAGCACCTGGTGAACTCCAGGAAACATCGTCCCGGGGCATCCAGGGGCATGGGCAGCCCCCTCAGACCCTGGGATTGCTGAGGCCTCGTTTATGGATGCAGGCAACCAATCTCATCTCTGCGGCACTGGTCCAAGTGCTGAGGATCAAATCATGAGCAAAAGTCACCATGATCCAGCCCCCAGGAGCCTCCAGCCTGGGGACGGGGTCAAGTCTATGAGCTTCTCCTAAGTTAACATGTTCTCCGCCCCCACCGGACCCAGAGTTTACTCACTCATTCTTCAACATGCTTTGCTTATTGAACCAAGACTGGGTTAGGCTGCAAATAACAGGAAACCCAAATATTAATAGCTGCCTTCGGCTCTATAAAGAGAGAGGTTTGGTTTTCTGGTATTAATACTGTCTGTGAGTAAATTGTTTAATAACTAAAAGGGGCCAGAACAGAATTATTGGTCATTCTCTTGACCTTTGCCTCATGTACGTGTGAAAGCTGCCACCACTCCAGTCATTAAGCCCACATTCTGAACAAGAGGAAGGTGGGAAGATCATGGAGAGTATGGTCCATACCAGCTGAGTCAGACTCCTTTTTTGTAAGGCGATTCTGGAAGTCTCTTATACTTCACACAACAGACGCTGTTGGCACCTGCCTCTCGCATATCCCCTTGGCATTCTTCCACCAGGTGTCGCAGATTCTTCCTTCTGCAACATCTCTCTAAGACCTGAGTACTTTGCTCGGGTTGCTACAGAGAGGGGACCAGAAGTGCCAGAGCTGATGCTGTCCAGGAGTAGCAAAATACCTGGGTGTAACGTAAATTAAAAATATATTATTTAAAAAAACTAGCCAATGAAATTGAAAATATTTATTCCAAAGACAGAGTGACAAAGAGAGAGAGAGGGAGAGACAGAGAGAGAGAATCTTCCATCTGCTGGTTCACTCCCCAAGTGGTCACAACGGCCAGGGCTGGACCAGGCACCTGCCCAAGCACTTGGGCCACCTTCCACTGCTTTCCAGGGCACATTAGCAGGGAGCTGGATCCGAAGTGGAGTAGCTGGGACTCGAACCAGCACTCATATGGGATGCCAGGTCTCAGGCAGCTGCTTTAACCCGCTGAGCCACAGGCCAGCCCTTTAAATAAATTATTTTTTTAATACCTGGGGCTAATACTTTACAAGGAAAAGAGCTTTATTTTGGCTCACTGGTTGGCGAGCCAAGAGCATGGGGGGGGGGGCACTTGCTCAGCTCCTGGGGGCCGGCCTCGCGGCAGGAGGACAGCAGATACCTGCAGCTGAAAGGTCCCAGGGCACGAGGGGGACCAGGCTTGCCTGGATCAACCCAAACTCTCAAAGTAACTAAAACCCACTCTCAGGAGGGCGCCCCTGCATGTGGGTCCCCACCGCTCAGCACCAGGATGCCAGGGACCAAGCCTCATCGTGCGTTGGATGGAGACAGACACATTCACTCCCTAGCAGGGCCTGTGCTATGCCTTCTCCCAGGGGCTCCCTGAAGCATGGAGCCCTGGGCATCCTCCCGCCTCTCCCCACAGTAACTTGCCCACTCACACACCCTGCGTTTGGCCTCCTGTCCTTGTCTCCACCCCTCTTCCTGGCATCACTTCCAACATACACTCAGGCTGCTGGGCAGACTGCAGCCCAGGGCCACCCCTCGCTGCGGGGGAGGCTGCAGAGTGGCGTGTAGGATGCAGGCAGCACTGCTCCCATCTGCCCCAGGGCTCTGTGGGCAAAGGGGCGGGGTGGAGGAGTATCCTGGGAAGCACCTGTCAATCTCTGATGCAACTGCTTGATGCAGGGCCCAGGGCTCCAGCCAGCTTCAAGGGACACACACCAGGGATCCTAGCTGCTGTCTTTGGGGAAACACGATTCAGAGCGAGGCTCTGTTCTGTGAGCTTTGCAGGCGCCAAAACAGCGAACTCCCCCTCCCCACCGCCCCCACCCCTGCAGCCTTGCAGGCAAAGGCTATTTTGATGGTTTTCATTCTACGGTTGAAGAAACTTGGAGACGTTGAGCAACTCGCCCAAGAACACGGGGCTCGTACGTCTCTGGGGGGCAAACCTGAAACTCACTTTGGCTCTGGGAGGAAGTGATGCTTCTGCTGAGCAGAGAAAGATGGGCAGTACTGAGGCGAGTGAGTTGTCTGCAAAGGGACCAGCACGTGCAAAGGCCCGGAGGCTTGTGGTGCTCAGGAAGACCACGTGGACTGGCTGGAGACCTCTTCATGCAGGGAGAGAGCCACAGCCTGGCGGAGCCGAACAGCCCCAGAGCTGTAACCAGGAGCCGCCCACTTGCTCTCTCTCTCTCTCTCTCCCCCATCTTCTGGCTCCACCCCACCCTGCCACACTCTCCACCCCATAGTCCCTGCTCCAACAAACTCTTACTTGACCCCTGATCCACACTGGCTCCCTCGTACTGCTAGTCAAGTCTCGTGTGTACCTTCCAAGTACTTTCAGAACCTGAGGGTTCAAATCCCAGCTCAGGTTTGGCTATGGGCAAGTCATAGAAGTCTGCCTGAGCCTCAGTTTTCCCATCTGGAAAATGGGGATTTGAACACCTACTACAGGGACAAGCATTGACCTGGTGGTTAAGACCCCAGCGGAAAACGGCCATGTTCCATATCACGTGTCTGGATCCCATCCCTGATTCTGGCTTCTGGCTCCAGCTTCCTGCTGCTGCAGACTTGGGGAGGCAGCAGGTGATGGCTCAAGTAATAGGGTTCCTGCCAATCATGTGGGAGACCTGGATTGAGTTCCTGGCCTGGTCTCAGCTGCTGGAGACACTTGGAGAGTAGATGGGAGCAGCCTGTCTCTCTCTATCTCTAAAATTTAAACCAAAAAAAAAGCTTTTTAAAATTTTCTTGGATGTTTGTTTGAAAAAAAGGAGTGGGCGTTTGGCCCTAGAGATGAGGAGCCTGGCTGGGACGCCTACAGCCCACAACAGCGTGCTGGTTGGAGTCCAGGCTACTCCGCTTCCCAGCCAGGCTCCTGCTGATGCGCCCGGGGGGCAAGAAATGATGGCTCAGCACTTGAGTCCCTGCCACCCATGCGGGAGATCAGGGTGGGGTCCTGGCTCCTGGCTTCAACCTGGCCCAGTCCTGACTATTGCAGGCATTTGAAGAATGAGCCAGCAGATGGAAACTCTCCCCCACTTTCAATTAAATGAAAATTAAAAAAAAAAAAAACAAACTTTTATTTAGTTAGTTATTTATTTGAAAGGCAGAGAGAGAGGTCATCTATCCACTGGTTCACTCCTCAAAAGGCCTCAATGGCCAGAGCTGTGCTGATCCGAAGCCGGGAGCCAGGAGTTTCCTCTGGGTCTCCCACACAGGTGCAGGGGTCCCAGAACTTGGGCCATCCTCCACTGCTTTCCTAGGCCACAGCAGATAGCTGGATCAGAAGTGGAGCAGCCAGGATTTGAACCGGTGCCCATATGGGATGCCGGCACTGCAGGCGCCGGCCCCTAAGTAAGCTTTTAAAAAGAAAAATGCTTATTACCACTGGCTGTGGTAAGGGCCGAAGCGGGCCGTCTTGGTAAGGCACATTGGCAGTGCTGGGCACACTTGTTTTGCACCTCTTATTAACAACACCAGTCCCTTAGGCTGTCCAGTGCGTGTCCCCCAGCCCCCTCTGCCTCCCGCTGCTGCACCCCTGGGAACGCCCTTCCCTCCTGAGGCCCTGTCAGACTTGGCAGCACGTGGGAGCCAAGCCGCTGGGGAGCGGTTAAAAAATCCCCAGGCACGGGCCGCAAAGCTTCGGGTTGCATCAGCACTCAGAGCTCAGGGCTCAGAGCGTGGCTCTGCACCCCCCACCCCGCCAAGGGATGCCTGGGATTTGCATAACGGCCTCTCACTCTCGCCTCTACGGGGGGCCTGCGCTGGGCCCACAGTTACCGGGACTTTCACTGTTGGATAACCCAGTCTTGCTGAGACAGACCAGGGACCAGCCTGCCTCCCACCTTTAGCCGTGGCTGTCGGCCAGCAGATCAGAGGATGCACTTAAGGCCTGACCGAGCCCCCGGCCTTCTCCTCCCCTCCCCTCTTCCTCCTCAGCAGCTCCAGTGCCCAGTGCCAGCTGCTGTCTTGTCCTCATGCGGCTCTCAGTGGGGACTTCTCAGAGCCAATCCCAGGACTGTCCTGGCCTCCACGCAGCCTGTCCCTGGCACTGAAGGGTCGAGCGCCTTGCATACAGCGTGTGGACCCCTCTGCGTCCAGGTTCCCCCTGCTCCAGCAGCCCCTGGCAACCTGCAGGGTTAACGCTCAGGAGGACCTCAGGGGAGGAGGAACACGCAGGTTGTCACAGATGACAAGTTCCAAAGCCGCTAAGAGGAAAACCTCCCATTGCACAAAGCTCATTGGAGCCCGTGACCTTGCCCAGCCGCCAGCCAGGACGAGACCCTCCACCTCCACCCCCTGAGCTCAGACAGACTTTCGCGACTCCCCTAGCCCATGAGGGAACGTGAAGTGGCGCTTGTGACCTCGAGGCTGGGTCGTAACAGGTGACTCAGCCTCCGGCTGCCTCTCTGTCTTGGGTCCTAGTTCCTAGAGCCCTGTGGCCAGGCCGTGCAGGTGTTCGGGGTGAGGGCCCCAGCCCAGGGCCCCAACCGCAGCCAGATCAGCCGCAGCTGTGGGAATGGCTCCAACCCAGCCTACACCTGCCTGGCCCAGAGGAGAGCCCGGGGGAGGGATACAGTCATGACCCAGCTACAGCTAATGGATGCACAGGCCCTGGGAGTGGCTCGAGGCCCAAACCCAGCTGGAGAAGAGCTGGGAGCAAGCCCTCAAGATGAGGGTCCCTGCGGGTGTCTGGCTGTCTGGATCTAAGTGTTGGGATGCTGCACCCCAGCATCCACCTCGAAAGTGGCTCCGAGCCGGTGGTCCAGATGGGGCACCTGGGAGCCGAGCCTGCCTTGCCTTTTGCGAGCAGCGGGGAGCAGGCTGGGCTCAGCAGCCAGAGCGGAGTCCTCACCGGAGCACGTGTTTGACTTGGCTCCCACGGGGTTGTTTTAGAAAAGGCATGTGTTGCCAACATCTGAAAGTGGGAAGACCTGTCGATGTATAAATACGCACTCCCTCCCCCTCCCCCTTCTGCCTTGCAGAAACAAACACACTCGGATTTCCTCTTGAAACTCAGGCAATCTGGCCCTGCTGAGTCCGCAATTTCT
Organism: Lepus europaeus; assembly: GCF_033115175.1. NCBI lineage: Eukaryota > Metazoa > Chordata > Mammalia > Lagomorpha > Leporidae > Lepus > Lepus europaeus. The sequence goes on from NC_084835.1 coordinate 46,695,911, forward strand.
TGTGGCAGCAACTTAGCTAAGAGCCGGGCACGAGACAGGGCGAGCCCAGTCCCCACCACCCCATTGCCGAACACTTAGCAGGTTCCACGGGTTGCACGGAGCTGCCCGGTCCTCAGATCCACTGGCTTTGCGTGAACTCCCAAGGGGCTTGCTGCAGGCACAGACCCCTCAACTTCCTGCTTGAGTGACCTTGGGCCAACCGCTTCCTTTCCTCTGCCTCTCTTTTCTGTCCTGTAGGACCCTGATACACCTGCTCGGAGCACTTGCGGGAGTGCTAAAATAAAAATGCATGGACAAGCCTCATCCCAGCATCGGGCCTGGAGTGAGGACTTTATAAACAATTGCTATTATTATCACTGGAGTTATTTCTGTTATTCGAGGCCTTGGGACTCATTCCCTGCCTGCTATCCCCTGTGGCTCCTGCTCAGCCCACACAAGCTACCTCCCAGCACCCCATTCTGCAAATGCACTCCCCAGGCCCAGGAGAGCCTCAGCGGCAGGGAAACCGGCCCAGAGCTGCAGCCCTGCCTTTGAATGTAAATATTAGTCTTGGCCCAGCTTGGGAGCGCTGGCTGCGGAGAGCAAGCCTGCAGGAGCCTCCCTCAGCCCGACGGCCGGAAGCTGCCAGGCACAAGGGCCACCCTGGCCTATTCCGCCTGCACTCCCACTTGCACACAGGAGGCTGGAGCCCGGGAGAACTCAGTTGACAGACTTCATACCCTTACCCCATCACACCCTGAGGCCACCAAGGGTCTGTCCTTAAGGCCACCAGGCCCAGGGGGCTCTGACTGTAGCAGGACAGCTGAGGCTGGGACTCTCGGTCCTGGCTTTCACAGTGGTCACTCCAGAGTGGGCAACCTTGCAGCCAGGGCCTCCCTAGGCAAGATCAAGTTCAGCAGGGAGGCAATTGGCTTTTGCAAGGCAAGCTGAGTGACTCGCTTCAGTGGTAATGATCTGGCTATGTCAGGCAAAAGCAAACAACCAAGGCCTCTGCCTCTGGCTGCTGTGTGGCACTGGCAGTGGCCGGCGGCCCAGCCTGGCTACTTGAGGTTGCTGGGTGCCAACGGAGAGGCTATGGAGGCACCTGGGCCTCTACGAGACGCCCGATGGAAGCAGCAGTCGGGGCCTCTGACCTTCTCTGCCAAAGCACCACCTCACAAACTTCCAGCAGACAGGGCCCGGAGGCGACTCAGCAGCTGGCTCTGCGCTGTCCCTCATGGGGGGAGGTGGTTGTTACAGGTGATTTCACAGGTGAGCCTGGCCCGCGTTTGGATCCCAGCTCTGCCACTTACTAGCTGGAGTGAGCCTGGCCAGTTCATGAGCCGCTCTGTGCCTCAGTTTCCCCATCTGTAAAGTGGTTTGGGCGTGATTTGGAGGATGAAGGAGACCCGACCCCTTCCCTGCTGCAGGGGGAAGTGTGTGTTGTGGCTCCAAGGAGAATGCTGTCACACCAGTTGGATAGGGGTTCCTGCCGGGCACCTTGGGAATCACTGACCAGCCTGTGGCCCCTGGGGCCTGGGCTGATCCATCCATGGCCACCTCCTGCCCCATTGCAGCAGCCACACCACATGTGTGCAATGGCATACAATACAGCAGTTCAAAAGGTATGCGTTCTACCCCCGTTCACAGATACAGGAGAGTTTCTTGAGGGCAGAGGGCAGAGGCCAGGAGGGACAGCTCCCTCCCGATGGCATGGCAGACACCCAGGAAGGCTGATGGGCGGTTCCCCCAGCTCGTCCATGCCAGCATGGCAGGCCTGCGATGCACAGATGTCCAGTCTTGCCCAGGCATGAAGACCCCGATGCTCTAACCAGCCCACCCCCAGCCCCTACCCCACACTCCAGCAACACCCACCCCCGAACATCCATGGACACGGTGGTTTTCAGCTGAGACCAGAATGCACCCTTCTCAACTCATGTCACTGCCGCAGCTCGGCAGAACCAGTGCTGGCCTGACAGGGACAGGAACCGAGCGGTGGGTGGGGACAGTGAGCAAACAGATCTGCTCCCCAGCACCCCGCCTCCATCTGGGCTGCCCCCGGCCAAAGATGAGCTTGGCTTGTCTGGGAGGAGTCCACGGGTAGCGCGAGGGACTCCATGGTGTTACCCAGTCTTGCAGGAACGGCTGAGCAATGAGTCAGGAGACCCGGGTGCAAACTTTGTGCAGCCAGAGAGCTCCTTCCCACCCAACAAGGCTGCGCCGGGCCACGGGAGTGGCTGCAGTAACTGCAGTGGCTTCCTCGGGCCGTGACGCGGCACTTACTTTGCCACACTCCCCACTGCTCCCTGATGTGACCCGCTGGACTTGTGGGATGGGAGTGGGGGGCTCTGTTTCTCTTCTGCCCCACTCTCACCATTATCTGGGGGTGTTCAGGCTTCTTCCTGCTGGGCTTTTTCACTGCACCCCTCCAACCCGGCTTCCATCAAGGACTGAATCCAAAAGCACCCCAAGCTTCTCTCGGGCCAGTCTGCCCTGGCCCTTCACCCCTGCCCGTTCACCAAGCTCCCGACAGAGCCCAGGGCACCCAGACCATCATCACGCCGCCCTCTCTGTGCGCTTCCCCTGGCTCCCCTTGACCTCACCTTTGCACACCACTGCCCCCGCCTGCCCTGCACAGTCTGCCCATGTTCCTGCCCACCTCCTGCCCTCAGCAGCCCGCATCCACCCTTCACTCAGCAGTGATTCACTGAGCACCTACTACACGCCAGCACCATCGAGGGCAGCAAATAAAACAGAAAAATCTCTGTGCTCGTGGGGCTCAATTCAGCAGGGGGAGATGGCGGGGGGGAGGGAGTGAGTGGGGAACAGGAGAAAAGAAATCAGTGTGTTCCACAGCAATAGGTGTAGGGAAGGGGTGAGGTTGGAGACAGCGGGAGCAGGTGTCATTTAAAATAGGCAGTGAGGTGAGGCTTCGATTAGAAGACGACATCTGAGCTATGGCCTGGAAGAGCTGAGAAATGGAGCCAGGCAGACAGCAGCAGGACAAGCATTCCAGGCCAAGGGAACAGCAGATACGATGTCCCAGCTGGGGTCAGCTGCTGGGCTTCTGAAATAGCAGGCAGCTATGCATGGTCACCCCGGGGCCAGGGTGAGGGAGCGGGGAGGCGGGCCAGGAAGGAGACAGGGGCAGGAGGTGTATGGCCTTGCGGACTGTTGTGTGGTTTTGTTTGTTTGTTTGTTTGTTTGCAATCATTTTTATGTGTTTGAGAAGTAGAGAGAAAGAGAGAGAGACAAGGAGAAACAGCACCCACCTTTTGGTTTGCTCTCCAAATGCCTGCAGCGGCTGGACCAGAGTTGGAAGCAGGAGCTGGGAGACAATCCAAGTTTCCCACCAGGGGACAAAAAACCCAGTTGCCTAAGCCATCACGTGCTGCCCCCAGGGTGCTCTTAGCAGAGAGCTGGAGCTGGGCATTGGAGCAGGCACCACGCTGTGGAATGCAGGCCGAACGCCTGCTCCGTGACTTCGGTGTGGTTGCTTGCTCGCTTGCTATAACCGGGGCTGAGGTAGGGGAGACCTGCCCGGAAGCCGGGGCAGTGCGTGATGCAGGAGTATCTGGAGGTGGAGAAGTCAAGACAGAGGGACCCACGTCGGGCAAGGGCTTCTGAGTGGCAGGAGCCAGAGCAGATGGACAAGAGAGGACACGGGCAACAGAGCAGGAGTGGACCAAGCGCCCCTGCACAACACACCTGCTCCTGTGCGTGTGGCACTGAGCCCTGCTGGGGGCAGAGGCTCTCAAAGCACAGCGGAGGGCTGAGGTTCCAACATGGCAGCACTGGGGACAGGATTCGGACCCCAGCAGATGGTGAACCTGATACAGCACGAGCCCCAGACACAAAGGCTTCACTTGAATTATTCACCACGTTCTCCTCCAAACCAGCAAGGCTGGGTGGAGCGCGGGGCAGTGGGTGCCGTGGGTGGGTTGTGTAGGGAGATACCACGGAGGCTGAGCTGCAGAGCTGCCCTGGCTGAGCGCCCCCTGTCTCCAGCCCCAGCCCCAGCCTGCCCGGTTCATACCTTGGTTCCACCATTCTCTGGCTGCAAGACCTACCTGGTCAGGGCTGCTGAGGGCACGGTTGTTCCAGTTAGGGATGCACACCAAAAAAACCCACCCAACTTCACAAGAACCATTGCTTCTCATGGCTCTGGGGGCTGGCTGAGCTTGGCCAGAGCTGCACCAGTCCGAAGCCAAGAGCCAGGTGCCTCTTCCCGGTCTCCCACATGGGTGCAGGGGTCCAAGCACTTGGGCCATCTTCTACTGCTTTCCCAGGCCATAGCAGAGAGCTGGATTGGAAGAGGAGCAGCCAGGACTAGAACCAATGCCCATATGGGATGCCGGCGCTGCAGGTGGAGGATTAACCCACTGTGCCATGGTGCCAGCCCCTCTCAAATAAATTTTTTAAAATCTTAAAAAAGAAAAATAAAGAGGCCAAGCCTGGTAGAAATGGTCTCGCCATTTTGACCTTGTCTCAGAAGTCTCCCTTTCTCATTCTAATTTCTTGGCATCAAATCAGGAACTGGAAGTCGCCTCTGGAAGGGAGCATCAGAGAAACGTGCAGGAGCGTCTTAGAATCACGGTAATGACTCCTGTCCGTCAGCTTCCACGTCTGTGAAATGGGGAAGATGATGACAAGAATCTCTCTCAAGGGGCTGTTGCAAGCATGAAATGTGGTAATTCAGAGAAAGCATCTATAGCCAGTTCCATCGACAGCCAGGACTCAAAAAAAGAAAAAAGAAATAAACACATTTGATGTAAACCAAAATCAAGCCACTTCCAAGCCAACAACCTGCCTTTCCCAGACCTTCAGACACCTCTCTGGGTTTTGGCTCAATGATTCTGGATTCTTTGCAAGCGCCAGCCGGCCCGGAAGGGACTCCGGGCTGAGCAGCACCTGGCTGGGCCTGGGAGCCGGGCCTCCTGGTTTCGCTCGGCACCTGGCAGGTCGGGGTTAATTCACTTCTGGCTTGTTAGTGAATGCAGCCGCTGAGCTCAGGCCTCGGCTGCCAGCCAAAGCCACCCCCCCCTCCCCATCCCTTCCCGAGGAGCCGTGTCAGAGGAGGGAAAATAATTAGTCATTAAAACAAGTGCTCAGGAACATGACAAACGTCAGGCCCCAGTCTCGCAGCTGGGTGACATCCTGACATTTAACACAGCCCCGCCGTCCCCTCCCGGTGCTGATGGTGCCTCGCCCCTCTGGGCTCCTGAGTCCGAGCTGGTGGCCTGCAGAACCCGCAGGCTGCCCTTGCTGCTTGCTCACTCCATGTGCCCTGGGGGCCTGTGGGTAACTCTCCCTCCATCATCTATCCCGCAGAAGTGGCACTGCGCAGACAGCACTGCAAACCAACAATACCAAGGTCACGGCATGCCGCCCACCCACCAAGCCTCCCACACACTTATGTATCCCTCCACGCACCAACCCACTTACCCATCTCCACCATTCATCCATCTGTCACCCATCCTTATACCAGCCTACCTACCAACCCATGCCCCCGCTGACCTGTCTCTCCATTTATCCCCCATCCATCCACCTGTATGCCAACTTATCCAACCACTGAGCCACCCACCTATCAACGCAATCCATGCGTCACCTCCCAGCCAACCCAGACAGACAATAGACACTCATAGGCACCTTTTGGCTATTCATGTAGACTAATTGACTTATGCAAAATATGTATTAGTGGCCATTATTCATTCATTCACTCAGCCAACCAGTATGTATAGAGGACTTACTATGTCATTCACTGACTGGGCACTGAGCACTTGCTATGTATGTATTCACTTAATAACGATTAGGCAATGATGACATGTTTATTCATTCAACAAACATTTCAGTGGCCGTCACTCAGCCGGTCAACCAGCACGCTGGCATTGACGGAGCACGTACTGGTGCTACAGCCTGCTGCAGACTCCCGGGACAGTGTGATGATGGAGACAAAGCCAGCAAGCAGCCTGAGCCAGAAGACAGGCGCTGGTGCTGCTGGGTTGTCAGCGTGTGGATGAAGACACACGTAGCATGCAGGAGAGTTCCCAGGAGTACGAGATCCAGCCTGGAAGAGGCAGACAAGGCTTCCTGCAGCCGAGGCTCCCCTGCGGCCCTGACATTGAAACTGTCTTACATCCCGGTTCTGTTGTCTAACTCTAGGACTTGGGGTTATGACTTTCCACCTGAGTATCAATGTTCTCACCTGTAAAATGGGGATAAGAGCGCTTACATGTGGAATTAAGAGAGGTGAGGCACCTGTGGCTGGTGAGCACTAGGTAGACGTCACCACAGAAAAGTAAAGCAAGAGTAGCCATTAGCCACGTGAGAAGTAGGAAGGAGGGGCCCTGTGGGCAGCCAGAGCCGGAGCACAGACCCCAGGGCTGGAAGTCCTTGGGGATGGGGGCGACTGGAAGTAAGTTAGGGTTGCGGGACGATGCGGCCTGGAAGGAGAAGGCAGGCAGGATCAGCCACAGCATCTAGGACAGCGGTTCTCACACTGAGCTCCTGGAGTCCAGCCTCGGCTAGGTGAAACGCGAGTTCTCGGGCCCAGCTTCGGACCTGCTGCAGGGGAAGCTGGCGCTGGGCCCAGCATTCTGTGTGCAGCAAGCCTTCCAGGGGTGTGTGGTGCCCTGGAGTCCAGGAGTCTTGAGACTGACCCAGGGCGGGGGGTAGGGGCTAGAGTGGCGGGAGGTAGGGAGGAGCCCAGAAGCTTCCATGGGGGAGTGTCTGTCAACAGATTCGTGTTCATTTCCAAGTCCTAGAATACCTCTAGTTACAAGGCATAGGTGAGAGGAGCAAGGGCAGGAAACTCAGCTCTGTATTTTTTTTAAGAAATATTTATTTATATATTTGGAAGGCAGAGTGATGGAGGAAGAGAGGGAGAGAGAGAGAGAGAGAGAGAGAGAGAGAGAGAGAGAGAGAGATCTTCCATTTACTAATTCACTGCCCAAATGGCCACAACAGCTGGGGCTGGACCAGGCCAAAGCCAGGAACCTGGAACTCCATCCCACCCCAGGGGCCTAAGTACTTGAGCCGTCTTCTGCTGCTTTCCCAGGAGTGTTTGCAGGAAACTGGATCAGAAGTGGAGCAGCCAAGACTCGAACTGGTGCTCCTATATGAGGTGCCAACATTGCAGGTGGTGGCTTAGCTCACTGAGCTGCAACGTCAGCCCCAAGAATGCCTCTCTCCTGCCAGCACAGGGCTACCTGCTGCCGGTGGAAGGGTCAGGGATGGGGGGTGGGGGTGGGGGCAGCGGGGCACGTCCAGCTGGGAAGAAGCCCTCCTTTGGGGACCCCTTGTTCTTGAAGGTGACAGGCAGCCTCTGGCCCATATGGGAGGGCACCAGGCTGTGAATCTGCCAGTTCTGGGGACTCTGCTGCCCTCCCCTCCCCCTCCTGTCACACGCAGGGCTGTCACAGGAAGCAGCGTGCCTCTGCAGGCCACCCGGCTGCGTTGGCGGCAGCCTGGCGGCAGGCATCACAATGCCTCTCATTTCCTAGGAAACAGGGAGTCGCACTTGTACCTTTGCTGGGAGCCTCCGCATTTGGAGCCATCACGTGGCTCGGGGAGCTATTTTTAGCCTCTCCCAGCCCTATGTTGTAGGGAGAATGATTTGATGAAAATACTAAACTGATTAGAAGCCTGGGGGTGGGGAGGCAGAGAGGCACTGGCAGAGCATGGAGGCTGCAGCCCCCGAGGTTCAAGCCCGAGCTGGGAGAGGCGGGCAGAGGGGACCAAGAACTCTGATCCCTGGTGTTGCTGGTCTACACTACGGGCCAGCATTGCGCTCTGCCATTACCTGCATCCAGCTCCTAACACTGCTCACAAGCAAGAACTAGCAACGGTCCATTTTGCAGATATGAAAGTTCCTTAGCCAGGAAGCTGAGAATCCAGGGCTCCAGTCCCCGCCCCTGGACCCAGGCTAAACTTGCACGTTGAGCTGTAGAAACCCAGCAAGGGCACTGACAACAGAGACACCAACGGGTGCACTCACACAGGGACCGCACTTAGAAGGAGCCCGGGTGTGGTTCATATCTGCTGTCACCATCTTGAGGCTCTGCATTGTTTTTATTTTATTTATTTATAATTTGTTTACTTATTTGAAAGTCAGAACTGCAGAGAGAGAGAGAGGGAGAGGGAGAGACAGAGAGATCTTCCACCTGTTGGTTCACTCCCCGGATGGCTACAATGGCCAGGGTTGCACCAGGCCAAAGCCAGGAGCCAGGAGCTTCATCCAGGTCGTTGCCTCCACTCTCTGCCATTTACGGAAGGCGCGCAAGTCCAGTGATGTGGCACCTTAGCCCTGGGAGGTAGGTCCTAAGACCAGTTCCCATTTAGGGCGGGCATTGCGCACAGTAGTTAAGTTGCTGTTTGGAATGCCCACTTCCTGTATCAGAGGGCCTGGCTCAAGCACCGGCTCCACTCCTGATTCTAGCTTTTTGCTAACAAGTGCCCTGGGAGGAAGCAGGTGATGGCTCAAGTACTTGGGTCCCTGTCATCCACGTGGGAGACCCAGATGGAGTTCCGGGCTCCTGGTTTCAGCCTAACCCAGCCCTTGCTGTTTCAGGCATTTGAGGAGTAAACCGACAGAGGGGAGATCTCTCTGTGTGTCTCTGACTTTATGCCCTTCAAATAAAATGGAAAAGAAAAAAAAAAAAAAAAAAGAAAGACGTATCCCCATTTTATAGCTGCAGAAGAATGAGCGTCAGGATTTAACCAAGGTCACGGCCGAATACAGCAGAGCCAGGAGTAGAGGCGCAAGTGCAGGGTGCACGCTCGTCCCCTCAGCCCACAGGAAAGGGTGACTTCAGCCTCCACTCACCACCCCTTCCTGCAAAGACTCAAAGCCCGCCCCCAGAGTTACAGGAGGATGAACTGGGCCAACACGAGGCCGATGGCCTTGTGCCGACCTCTGGGCACCGGTACAGAGGTGCCCGCCCTGCTTCTTCAGCCAAAAACGTCTTCAGTGCCTTCCTGGCAAACGAGCTCTTCCCACACCCGCCCACCCATTTCCCAGCCACCCCAGTCGGCTCTCCAGGGAGGCTGTCCCTGCTGGGGAGGCACCAGGGAAAAAAACACTGCAGGAGGTGCCGGCGGGAGGAAGGCTGGTTCCAGAGACCAGAGACCAGAGTACAGGGAGCCTCACGACCTCCCAGGGGCAGGGGAGCAGGGGCCACAGACAGATGGGTTTCACAATCGCCCCTTCCCCATGCAGACCGCCCAGGCTCAGGGAGCCCGCAGAGCGCAGCTGGGACTGGTTGGTTTCACAGCCCTCGCGGCTCCTTGGCACCCAGAGGCTTCCAGGCACTCCCTGCAGTCCTCTGGCCACGGGTGCTCTCTGGCCACGGGAGCATGCTGAGCAGTTGGTACCTCCGGGAGCAGCCTCCAGCAGGGACCCGCGGGGGCTGGAGGTTACATACCCAGCACGGCCTCCCAGGGGGCCCAGTGGGCGTGAGCAGTAATCTGCTCATTAGCACAGACCTGCACTCCTTCCCGTCTCCTCTCCTCGTCTCCTCTCCTCATACCAAGCTGGTGTTTCCTGGAGTCACCTCCCAAACAAACCACTTACCCTCACATCTTGGCCTCAGGCCGCTTTTGAGGGAAGCCAGCCTAACACCACAAGCATCCACCCGTCTGTCCTTCCATCCATCCATCCGTCCATCCATCATCCGTCCGTCCGTCCATCTAGAACAAAGGTCCTCCTTGCATGTCTGCCATTGTGAGAACAGAGTTAGCCCCTGGAGCAGGTGTTCGGCCTCACCTACCAGCAGGGATGCCACCTCCCACACCATGGAGACTGACTCTAGCTTCCTGCCAAGGCACACCCTGGGAGGCAGCGGTGGCTCAGGTGGATGGGTCCTTGCCACCCACATGGGGGACCTGCACGGAGTTCCCAGCTCCTCCTGGCTTTGGCCCGGCCCAGCCCCAGCGGTTGCAGGCATGTGAGGAGTAAACCAGCAGGTGGGAGCTCTGTCTGTCTCTGTTGCCCTTTCTCTCCCCCACCCCGCCTTTCAAAACAAACAAAGCAAAGTTAGTTCTCGTGGGCCTCCTGTTCCATGTCTAGAACATGGGAATTGTCATTCAGTCAACATACACAAGGTCTGTCTGTGGCATCTGGGAGGCGACACGTGGGCTGCCTGGCCGCAGCTGGGCACAGTGCGGGACCTCCACGCACCTTCTCTTGTTTCATGCCCACAGCAGCCCAGGACAATTGCTATTATTAGCAGGAAGTGGAACTCTCAGGAAGGTGAAGCCGTTTTTGTTTTTTTTTTCCCCAAGGTGACACAGCAGTGAGCACATAGCAGAGTCGAGCTCCCGAGCTGGTTCCCTGGGAATCGCGAGTCTGCCAAACCTTGACGGAACCATCGAGCTGCATGCCTGCTCCTTCCCTCACTAACCCCAAACCTGCAGCTGGCGATGAGCCCTGGGGGCTGGGGGGGGGGGGAGGCTCCTCTGCCACCACTCAGCCAGCCATTGTCATTATCGCATCCGCAGGCCATGCACTCAGGCAGCCCAGAGCGGAAGAACTGAGATGCACAGGGCTCCGTCCCAAGAGTCAGCGCGTCCCTAACTCCCTTACTCATCCTGTGACCCCGCGCAGCTCAGCTCACCCTCTGAGCCCCAGGCTTTCTGCGGATTAGCACGAAGGGCTCCAGTCACAAACCAACCTCGTGCTGGCCGGAAACAGAACTCAGACCCTGTTTATCAGACCTCAAGCCCTGTGTCTAACAATTACCCTCCACCCAGATCCATCCACACACAGCATATCCAGCAAGGTGAGGTTGTTGGTAAAAACAGATTCCAACTATCTTTCCAGAAGTTTCCAGAAGTGTCTGGACAAAGAGTGGACTAGATCCTGACTGCTCTTTCTATGGAAAGTGTCCCAGAGCGACTGGACCGCAAAGAGCATGGCCCCTCTTATGTGAGAAAAGACCGGGGCACAGAAGTCGGAATACACGTGAGCCCCAAGTCCTGAAACCATCCAGTGGGGGAGGGCGATGGGGGCAAGCGGGACTTGTCAACAGTGGTGGCTGGGGGCTGCTGAGTGGCAGGAGGCTCTGGGGGCCAAGACAGCCTCACTGTGTCACTTGTCTGGCGGGGTGATCTTGGCCCGACCACCTGCCCGAGCCTCATCTTGCTCTTCTGTGGAACGAGATACCAAGAGCACCAGCCTCGTCGGGCTGCGTGAGCAATCAGTGAGCCTGCCGCCTGGCTACGCAGTAACTTGTGGGATGCGGCGAACTGTGTTTCACAAAAATGGCCACTTTGCACGGACTTCGTACAAAGTGGCTATCACTCTCCTCCCGTCAAGAGCAGAGTCTGTGCCCGCTCTCCTGGCAGCTGGGCTGCCTGGTGGCTGCCGGGGAGGGGCCACTCTGGCTGGCTCATAGAAGGTACTGCGAGCTTGGCCTGGTGCTCCTGGGGTGCCCCGCCTTGGACCCAGCTACCAAGTCATGTAGGAAGCCCAAACAGCCCCATGGAGAACCGATCACAGTGCAGGCCCCAGGTCTGCCACCAGCTGCCCAGGGCTGAGTGCCCAGCCAACAGCCAGAAGCTACTTCTAGAAGGTGTGTACCCTGCCCAAGCATGGATGATGTAGGAGCAAAACCCATGATCACTGTTTTAAACCCCTAAGCTTGGGAGCGGCTTGCTTGCAGCAGTAGGGATCTGATTCAGAGACGCTAAGGGACTTGCCTTAGATCCCAGAGCTGCTCAGTGGAACCAAGTCTTGAGCCAACCTCCCCCAGCATCCAGGAACAATCCCTCTTCCTTCCACAGTTCACACTGAAAGATGAGCAGGGCAGAGCCCGGAGAAGCTAAGCGAGGCACTCTAGTGGGATGGGTGGGATTGGGTTCCCTATGGCGCTCTGACTCCCAGCACCTCCTGTGGTGACTGTCTTTGGAGATTATGAAGTCAGAATCAAGCCCTTAGGGTGGGCCCTTCATGATGGGGTCGGTGTCCTCACGAGCAGGGGACAGTATGGACAGGGGCGAACAGCGTTGAGACACAGTTAACACAGGCCCCAGCTGCACAGGGCCAGCCACAAGCCAGGGAGCCCCCAAGGCTGTCAAGCGGGGAGACAGCCTCCTGCGCTGCCCTCCGAAGGAACCAGCCCTGGTTAACACCTGCATTTCTGACTTCCAGGCTGCAGAGCTGTGAGGTCATCAGCGCCAGTCCCCTGAGCCACCCAGTTTGTCAGGGCAGCTTTGGGAAACAGCTTGGGGGGGGGGGGGGTCTGACCCAAGGGCTCCTGAACTCCCAGCTCCCAGCGGCTAAGCTCTCCTGCTTCTACCTGGAGGGATTCTGAAAAGGCTTCCTGGAGGAAGAGACATCTCCGTGGTAGAGGATGCGTGGGGTTAACGGAGAGGCGATGGGAGGCAAGGGTGCAGCAGCGTGGGGTGCCCGGAGAGCTGCTCCAGGACTGGAGACTCTCCAAGAGGCTGCAAGGATCGCGTGGCAAGGCCAGGGCTGGGGCAGGGCCCAGGGGCAGTGGAGGCTGACGATGGTCCTTGTCAATGGACAGGCAGGCGCTGGCTGAGGGCAGTGGGGAGCCATCTGCCGCTTTCCTCCCGGGCTTGTCACGCCAGCAGGAAGCCTCTGAGAGCGGAGCACTCTGCGACTGACCAGCCTCCTCCTGGGAGCTGGAAGAGAGGGGCGTGGGGAGGGAGGGAGGTCTGTGCTCAGCAGGAGAGGAGCGGCCAGCCCCGCTGGGACTAAGGATTAAGGGCTTCTGCTGCTGCCTCCCACTCCGCAGCCACGGCTCCCTGCCACGTGTTTCCTGGTACACAGAGACCTTCCAGCGCTGCCTGGGGGCTGGGGTGGGGGTGACGTGGGAGGGGTGGGGTCTAGCTTTTTATTCCAGGTCCTCGCCTTCTACTTAGAGAAGCATTCCAAGCACATGCATGGATGGGGTGCACAAAGTGGCAATGTTTGTTTCAAAGGTGAAAAGCAGACACGCGCCTGCGTGGGGGGTACAGGGGAGGAGTGGAAAGGGAGAACAGGGGTGGGGCAGGGGAAGCAGCACCCCTTTAGTCTCTGCCAAAAGAGGGCAGAGCACCTGCCAGCACCAGCTTTAATGAGGTAGTGCTAGTGCGGGTCACCTGGGAATTTTATTACCCCTCCATAAAAAGCCTCAGGGAGCTTAATATACATATTGACATGGCAACCCTTCCCCAGGTCCTGGACAAAAGCAAGGCTTTCTGATGGGCGTGGACTTAGTGTTCTGTGCCCTCCGGCTCGGCTTGCTGCCTTCTGCCATGCCGTTACTGGCGGGGAGAGGTGCTGGAAGACCCCTCAGAGGGTCCCGTATGGGGATCTGTGTCTCCTGTCACCTTGGGGCCTGTCACCACCATCACGCCAGGCACTGGTGGAGTCCTCATGTCCTTACTATTCACAGGAGGGCTCCTGGATCAAGACCCCTCGACCCCCTCCCATGAGTCCCACTATCCGCAGCAAGGGCAGCGCCCTGGGGGAACTGGACACCTGTCTCCTGCCCCTGTGTCCAGCAAATACACCCAGAGTCATTCCCTGTCAGTGACACCAGAGTGTCTGATGTGTCCCTGGGGCTTCCCCCGGGCTGGGGGCACCCCCCAGCCCCTGCCCCTGGAGTGCCTGTGCCCCTCATCCACTCCAGCACTGAGCAATCTATAATGAACAGCCCTAGGCCACAGACGTCACAACAGGTCCTCACCAGGAGACACACAGAAGGTGGCTTCGGGGGAACCTAGAGCGAAGCAAACACCCAGTGTTTCCAAGAGTTTCAGCTGTCTTTAAACCCCAAGATCAGCCCCCAGAGGCTGTCCTGGAAGGAGCCCCAGGGCAGGGAGGGCTGGGTGGAGCCTGGAGGGATGGGCTGCCCCTGGAGGGGGAACCTGCCCGCTGTGCACCTGCCCATGCAGGGACATAAGCACCTATCTCTGGAGACTTTGTGGGTGTGAGATGTGGGAACTTGGCCCCAGCCTGTTTGCTCTGTCTTTGGTGCTATGAAGAATGAGAGAGCGGTCGTGGTCTCCGTAGTCCCAGCGGGGCCAGACCCTTCTAAGTTACCTCAGGCCTCTCTGAGGGCTGCCATGCCGTGCAGATGCCGCCAGGCTCCCAGAGGGAGGAGAGAGGAAAGCGTACTTGGGAGGGGGAGGAGATGAGACGATGTACAGGTCTCCCCTCCTCCGCCCCACCAGGGAGGTGGCCAGGCCTGGAGCTTCCCTAGGGAGGATGCACCTTGGGGCTTGCTACCCAGCATCGACCCCAGCACCTGCTTGGATGCAGACACTGAAGAATGGGGAGGCCATGAGGGGGGCCTGGCAGTTCTGCTCCATCAGGAAGCCCCTCAGGAAAGGTGGGCTCAAGCCGGGCATCCCCCTAGCCGAGCCCCTGAAGCTGCAGTTAGACTTCGCTCGCCTGGAAGAACACTAGGCAGCTTGTGCTAAAAGAATGTCCCAGCGGAAGATGTGTCCATGGATGAGGCTAGGAAGCCGAAGGCAAAGGGAGCCATGCAGAGAAGAAACGGAGAGACTACAGGGGGAGGGAGGGGCCAGGGGGAGGAGAGGGAGAGACTACAGGGGGAGGGAGGGGCCAGGGAGAGGAGAGGGAGAGACTACAGGGGGAGGGAGGGGCCAGGGGGAGGAGAGGGAGAGACTATAGGGGGAGGGAGGGGCCAGGGGGAGGAGAGGGAGAGACTACAGGGGGAGGGAGGGGCCAGGGGGAGGAGAGGGAGAGACTACAGGGGGAGGGAGGGGCCGAGGGAGGAGAGGGAGAGACTACAGGGGGAGAGAGGGGCGGGGGGGGGGCAGAAAGTAGAGAGGAGGGGGGAGAGCAGGCAAAGAGGGAGTGGAGAGGAGGGGGGCAGGGAGGGGAGGGACATACGGACCAGAAGAGGGGGCCCACAAAGAGCGTGGGGTCAGCAGGACACAGCCTGGCTGGCTGATGCATCTCCGGGCTTTTGTAGGAGGGTAAGTAGGGACAGCGGCCCAGCCTCCACTCAAGTTCCCCGAACTGGAGCCTTGGCACGCACTGCGCCCTCCGCCCCGTGGGACCTGCCAGCCAGGAGCCAGCCAAGCCCCAGGCTTTCTTTTACTCACAGAAGGGAGCCCTGTGGTCATTTCCCATCAGCCAGGACAGTCATCGGCCACTCCCGGCCGCCAGGAGGGCTGGGGGAATTATCCTGGGCCCAGGGGAGCAGAGTGAGAGAAGTCCCAAGGGGCCCCTTTGGGTTGGGCAGTCACAGGGGCCATGTCTTCTCCATAGCGTCCTCACTGGCAGGTGCAGCTATGATCACCTGCATTTTATTTTTATTTATTTCTTTAATTATTTGAAAGGCAGACTTACAGAGAGAGCGGAAGAGACCAAGACAGAGAGAAGATCTCTCTAGAGATCTCTCATTTGCTGGTTCACTCTCCAGATAACCACAACAGCTGGGATTGGGCCAGGCTGAAGTCAGGAGCCAGGAGTTTCTTCTGGGTCTGCCACGTGGCTACAGGGGCCCAAGGACTTGGGCCATCATCCACTGCTTTCCCAGGCCATTAGGAGGGAGCTGGATCAAAAGTGAAGCAGCTGGGACTTGAACCGGCATCTTTATAGGATGCTGGCATTGCAGGTGGTGACTTAACCCGCTGTACCACAACATCGGCCCCTCACCTGCATTTTAAAGATAAGAGGGCTCAGGCTCAAGGAACCAGATACGGGCAGAGGTCCAGAAAGTCCCTCCTGGCAGAGTGTGCCCATTGCAGCCGCTCGGATATGAACAGCTCCTCCCTAGGCTTAGCAACCCTGGCTGCCTCTCTGAGCCACCTCCAGCCAGTGCTGGCCCCCTGGAGCGGGGGCAGGAGAAAGGCAGTGCCCCTTCCCAGCAGCTCCCCGCCCCCCATCTCCCGTCTCTCCCATAGGAGTATGATGGAGGACTGACAGCCCCAAGAGCCTACCTCCCAGCTGCTGACACGCAGGCTGGGAAGGGCAGCCAGCAAGGGCCGCCAGGGGCAGACGGGAAGCTTGTGAGCAGAGGTGCGGGCAGGGCGAGCGGGGTCTGAGCACTCGCTGGCAGCTGCTGGGAACAGGATGTTCTGAATGAGCCAGCCAGCCAAGCAGCAAGGCTGTGTGTGTGTGTCTGCGTGCTGTGCGTGTGGCGGGGGTGGGGGAGGGGTGGGCGTGGTGAGTGCACACGCATGTGGCTATGGGGTAGCATGGTGTATACGTGTGTGTGCACGCGTGGTGTGTGTATGCGTGGGGTATGCACGTGCATGTGGTTTATGGTGTGGGTGTGGCTTGAGTGGGGCAGGCTATGAGTGTGTGGGTGGAGTGCGCATGTGCAGGTGAGATATGAAGTGTGATGTGGGCGTGCGTATGTGGATACAGGGCGTGCAGCGCTTACGCATGGTGTGTAGACAAGTCTCTGGGGCATGTGCACGTGCGATATGGGGTGTGACGGGAGCACATAAGTGTGCAGAGCTTGTATGCATAGCATGTGCTTCTGCCTGTGGCAAACGGTGCATGGATGTGTGGTTTGCATGGGGGGGGGTGGCCATGACTGTGGGGACTCCTGCAGAGTCTGGAGTGAATGAGGGCTGGTGTGTGTCTGAGCAGAGCATAAGGTGACGGGGCGGGGGGAGGGAGGAGAGGAACCAGAGGAGGGGAGGAAGCTGGTGGCAAGGACTGGGGGGGGGGCTCATCCTGTCACCATGCCCCTCTCTGGAGCTTGAGGTCAGGGGTAGAGAACCATCCCACCAGCCCTGCCCCCTCTCCCTGGCCACAAGTGGGTTCCACTGAACTCACAGGGCAGCCACTTGCCCCGCCCCCTGATTCTCCCGAGGACCCCGGAGCAGGTGGCTGATTCCGGATATCGCAGGCTCGTGTAGTTTCTGAGGTGGTCCCGGCGGAAGCCAGTCTGTCGTGGTGTGTGTTGGCAAAGATCGGTTGACTGGCCGACTGACGGGCTTCCAGCATGGCTGGCCGGCTGTGGCTGTGGTCGGTCCCAGCCACAAACCGTGGGAGCCTGTGACTAATTAGGATCGACTGAGCCGCCGGCAGGCGAGCTGATGGGGCCAAGCCTGACTGGCGGGGGGACAGGGTGACCAGGAGACACTCCCCAACCCAGCCATGGCTGGCTGGCTGGCAGCACTTGCTGGTTGCCTGACTTCCCTGGACGGGTCAGCTGGCGCAGGCTGAGCGGACACCTGGGGACGGACTGACAGCTCCTGGCGACAGCTGGGAGGCGTGCCCTTGGCCGTGACTGGCTGGCTAGCTGGCTGAGGGTCTGGCTGCCTTTTCCTGACTGCCCATGAGCTCCTCAGCGAGGGCTCTGAGTGAGGATCCTGCAAGCCTGCGTGCTGACTGTGACCTGCTGGCCGGGGCGCTGGCTCCGGGACTCTGAGCCCCGTCTCTGGCCGGATGCCCTCATGTCTGACAGAGACCCCCGTCTCTGGGGCTCACTGCCTGGCTGGTGGGCTGCCGCCTTGGCGCTCCTGTGCCTGACCGGAACTGACTCCCCAACTGACAGAAACTGGCAGCTGGAGCCCTCGGGGCCTCCTTGGTGGACTTGGCTTGACCTGCCATGGCTGACCAGCTAGCGTTAGCCAACTCGGGCGGCCCACTGCCTGACGGGCGTGGGGTCACGGGCCCGTGGCCATGCATTGCTGTGTGGCCCTGTAAATACAGACCCCCACCTCCGCCCCCTACACCCCCCCACACCCCACACACCCCTGCCGAGCTGTCACAGTGGCCCAGGGGGAGCCGGCCCAGCCTGAGGAGCCCGAGGGGACAGAGAGGCTTCTGTGGAACAGCAGCGAGCAGGAAGGTGGGGGGAGGGGGAGAACAGGAACAGGCCCCGCCCAGGGCTGGGCCCCACGGAAAGTTCTCCACCTCAGCCTCACAGGGACTGGGTGGTTGGCCCGCGTCTCTCTGAGCTGTGTTTTTGGCTCCGGTCTCACAGCTCCTTTGTTTAGGGGCAGAGCGGGGAAGGGAAGCTGGGGGAACCTATAAAAATATTGAGCCCATAAGTCACCAACAGGACTGCAATTAGAAGGCCTGGGGTGGAGGAGGGGAGGGAGAGGAGGGGCAGGCGGGCCTGGTGGGGGTGGGGCAGGGCCTGCTGGCTGCCCGGTTTATGGGGCTTGGCTGGGGGCCAAACACTGCCTTGTGGGGCAGGGCGGGAGAAGCCTGAGGAATGGGCAGTGGGCCTCTGCTGCTGCCATTCAGAGCTGAGGACACAGCCCCACGGCCCTCAAGGGCCCAAGGGATCTCCTGAAACCCAGCCCTCGTGGGGCTGCCCCCCAGGCCAAACCGTGCCAGCCACAGTCCCCTCCTCTCCCAGAAGGCACTGGGCAGCAGGCTTCCCAGGGCGGAGATAGTGATCTCGGCAAGTCACAGCCTAGCTCTGTGCCTCAGTTGCCCTCATTGCTAATAGGAAGTCAGAGTGGGTGCAGGGAGGCCTCTGCCCCTTGCTGAATTCACGGAGCAGGGAGCTGTGCCTCAGTTTCCCCACTGACACATGGAAATGATCTCAGTCATGAGCTTATCGTGTTGCAAGGAGAAAAAAAAAAAAACACACACACACACAACCAGATAAAGACTTCCGCTCAGGGCCTGGCACGTGGTCAATAACCAAGAAATGCGGACTTCCCGCAGGTGATGGGCTAGGGCTGATCAAGCTCCCCGAGGCAGATGTCACTCAGCCCCAAACGGCAGGGGTGGCTGCCGGGCCCAGACCTGCCCCGTCAGTGAGCCCAGCTGAGCCCTCCTCAGCCACTCCAAAATGCCACCTGTGCCCACAAAGGAGCCACAGCCACTGGGGCTGGGTCCCCTGGGACAGGAGGTACAAACAGGAGAACAGTCTCTGGAGCTCCCCTGGGAAGAACCAAGGGCCCAGCCGTCGTGAGTGGGGCTTGATGGGGGCAGGAAAGCCAGGAAAGCCCAACGTCTCAGGCCCTCAGGAGCAAAAGCAAGGGAGGGGAGCCAGGGCAGCCCAAGGGGCAGACGTCCCCCAGGAAGCTGAGACTCGGAGTGGCCTGGGAGAGTCCCACCCACACTGACACCACGCTCTGGTTCTCGCTGGGCTGCTGCGGGAGGTGAACTCCTTCGGCCTTCCCAGCCACTGCAGCTGTGAGTGCCAACAAATCAGAATGAAGCGTCCCCCAGGTAACGGCAAAGGAACAAAAACTTACCTCCTGGGGCCGGCACTGTGGTGCAGCGGGTTAACGCCCTGGCCTGAAGCGCAGGCATTCCAAATGAGCGCTGGTTCAAGTCCCAGCTGCTCCACTTCCTATCCAGCTCTCTGCTATGGCCCGGGAAAGCAGTAGAGGATGGCCCAAGTCCTTGGGCCCCTGCACCTGTGTGGGAGACCCAGAAGAAGATCCTAGCTCCTGGCTTCGGATGGGCACAGCTCCGGCCGTTGCGGCCAATTGGGGATGAACCAGCGGATAGACCTCTTTCTCTCTGCCTCTCCTCTCTCCGTGTAACTCTGACTTTCAGGTGTTGCAGAGAAGTGGGCGCAGTCTCCACCCCAGAAAGGCGTGCAGTCCGCAGATCAGCACAGACCACAGACCTCAGGCTCAGGAGCCACGCAGAGCTGTGTCAGAGTCCACCGCCCGCCTTACACACACACACACACACACTGCTGTTCACTACATCTGCGACCCTGGGCCAGTGGCTCTGCCCTCTGAGCCTCCATTCTCCCATCTGTAAACTACAGGTGTCACGGGACCTCCCCCCCCCCCCCCAGGGTCGCGGGGAAGACTTGCCAAAATGCTCAGTAAGTGCTTAGAAACAGTAAAGTCTCGGAGAATTGCTCTTGGGTCCCATGTGCCCCACAACGCTCTCCCCATCTGTGCAGTGGGCACAATGCCCCCTCCCTGTGCGGCAACCATGCACAGCTCCAGCAGGTGCAATTTCACATCGCGGTGGATGGGTCCTAGCTTGTGCAGCTCTTCCTGGTGGCCCTGTGTGGCACACAGTGAGACCTCAATCATTAGAGCTACTTGTCTTACCCTTAGAGGGGACGAGAAAGAAGGAGAGGACATGAGCATTTCAACCCCAAGGTGCAAGGGCTCAGTTAGGACATGGTGTGAACCCAAAAGAGGGTTGGAAGGGGCCAGAGACATCCGGGGCTTCACAAGGATCTGGGCTGAGCCATGTGGGAGCAGCTGGCAGAGGGCAGGGCCTAGGCAGAGGCCCAGATGCCAGAGAGAGGGTGGCAGCTCTTGGGGTACCTTGCGCCCACCCGCAGGGCTGCCACTAGGGTCCCAGGAGAACAGGTGCCCTCAGGGAGAGCTCGCACTCCCGGCTCCCAGGGACATGGTCCTCAGGGCCCTGGCAGGTGCTCAGCCAGCTCTGCTGCCTTGGCTCTGAAGACTTCAGGGGAGAAACCACATCCTGTGATTTCTGACCTCCAGAGACCTCCGGCGTTCCCAGGCGCCTCGAGCTGTCCGTGCATCCCTCCAGCCTCTTGCTTCCCTTGTCGCATTGCCTTCATTCTGGTTGTACTGGTCTCGCTAGAAAACCTTCTCATCTCAAGACCCTGAACTCATCCGCCAAGTCCTGCCTGCCTCAGGGCCTTTGCACGGGCTGTTTCCTCTGCTGGAATGCTCTCCCCTAAGATACCCACATGTTTCCTTTCTTCAGACCTTCAGGGAACTGCCCAAATAGAACCCTCACCCCCACTCTGGGGCCCTCGTTCCTCTGATCCTGCCTTTTTCCCCCTCCCTTTAACCCGTACCAACTGGTATGAGAGGTTCATGTGCTTGTTGCTTATCTGCCCACAACTCGAGTGTAAGCTGTATACATACTGGGATTTTGTGTAGCTTGCTCACTGCTGCACCCTTAACCCCTAGATCAGTGTCTAGAGGCTGGTGCTGTGGTGCAGTGGGTAAAGCCACCGCCTGCAGTGCCAGCATTCCATATAGGCACCAGTTCAAGTCCCAGCTGCTCTACTTCCCATCCTTCTCCCTGCTAATGCACCTGGGAAAGCAGTGGAATATGGTCCAAGCCCTTGGGCCCCTGCACCCACATGGAAGACCTGGATGAAGCTCCTGGTTCCTGGCTTTGGCCTGACCCAGCCCCAGCCATTGCAGCCACTTGGGGGGTGAACCAGCAGATAGAAGATCTCTCTCAGCCGGCGCCGTGGCTTAACAGGCTAATCCTCTGCCTTGCGGTGCCAGCACACCGGGTTCTAGTCCCGGTCGGGGCACTGGATTCTATCCTGGTTGCCCCTCTTCCAGGCCAGCTCTCTGCTATGGCCCGAGAAGGCAGTGGAGGATGGCCCAAGTGCTTGGGCCCTGAACCTGCTTGGGAGACCAGGAGAAGCACCTGGCTCCTGGCTTCAGATCAGCACGATGCGCCGGCCGCACGGCCATTGGAGGGTGACCCAATGGCAAAAAGGAAGACCTTTCTCTCTGTCTCTCTCTCTCACTATCCACTCTGCCTGTGTAAAAAAAAAAAAAAAAAAAAAAAAAAAATCTCTCTCTCTCTCTCTCTCTCTCTCTCTCTTTGTAACTCTGCCTTTTAAATAAATAAATTATAAAAAAGAACAGTGTCTAGTACTTAGAAAGAACTCAAAATAAACAATGAAAGAACAAATGAGGTGACTGAACCTCCACAAGACAAAGTGAAGGGTCACACAGCCGGTAAATGGCAAAACCAGGGGTTTGCACCCAAGGGGGCCTCACTCCCAAACCCTCCTGACTTGGCCAAACGATGCTGAAAGGCTCTTA
The DNA here is from genome assembly GCF_033115175.1 of Lepus europaeus. Taxonomy (NCBI): domain Eukaryota; kingdom Metazoa; phylum Chordata; class Mammalia; order Lagomorpha; family Leporidae; genus Lepus; species Lepus europaeus. Next base: position 46,717,589 of record NC_084835.1, read on the forward strand.
GAATTTACTTGTGTGGGTGCAGGTTCGCCTGGGGAAACCGGGGGCTGCTGTGTGACTCACACCAAACAATGGACAGGGGCACTGAGGGCATTAAACCTTACAGCAGCCTGAGGGCACGGCGGGAGGCGGGAGCGTGCTCAGTTCACGTGGCACACACAGAGTGCCCAACTCCGTGTCAGACAAACGCCTGACACATCCTTCATGCTCAGGAAATCTTTGGATGAGTGGCTTTCATTTGATCGCATAGAGAAGACTTGCTCGTATTTATTATCCCCATCCCTATCTATCTGCCTGTCTGTCCTCTCATCCATCCATCCACCTATCCATCCACCCATCCATCCACCCATCCATCCATCCATCCACCTATCCATCCACCCATCCATCCATCCACCCATCCATCCATCCATCCATCCACCCACCCATCCACCCACCCATCCATCCACCCATCCATCCATCCATCCACCTATCCATCAACCCATCCATCCATCCACCCATCCATCCACCCATCCATCCACCCATCCATCCATCCACCCATCCATCCACCCATCCATCCATCCATCAACCTATCCATCCATCCATCCATCCACTCACCCATCAACCTATCCACCCATCCATCCATCCATCCATCCACCCATCAACCTATCCACCCATCCATCCATCCATCCATCCACCCATCAACCTATCCACCCATCCATCCACCCATCTATCCACCCATCCATCCACTCACCCATCAACCTATCCATCCATCCATCAACCTATCCATCCATCCATCCATCCACTCACCCATCAACCTATCCACCCATCCATCCATCCATCCATCCACCCATCAACCTATCCACCCATCCACCCATCCATCCACTCACCCATCAACCTATCCATCCATCTATCCACCCACCCACCCATCCATCCATCCATCCACCCACCCATCCATCCATCCATCCATCCACCCACCCATCAACCTATCCACCCACCCATCCACCCACCCACCCATCCATCCATCCATCCATCCATCCACCCACCCATCCATCCATCCACCCATCCATCCACCCACCCATCTACCCACCCATCCAGCCATCCATCCAGCCATCCATCCACTTACCTGTTTCTCTGTCTATGCTACAGCAGCTCCAAGACTCCCAATGTTTTGACTCAGTCCTGGAACATTCCACAAGGGCCTCTCCCTTCTCAAACTGTGCTATAGAGGTCAGGGCTGTGGGTGAGCAAGGTTAGTAGCAGGTGGGCTTTAGGGCTCCTCCATTTTCCAAGGTCCTGGTCACAGTCACTGCTTCTCTCTGCATCCCCCCCTCCTCTGTCCCACTCAGCAGTGCTGTGGGAGGATGCCCCTCCTCTCCCCCAGAAACACCTGCTCTCAGAGGTTGGGGCCCAGGACAGTGGCCTGAACAGCATGGTGGAAAAGGCCACACATTAGCCTCCCTGCCCCTCCGCCTGAACTGTGCCCTGGGGACAGAGGAACCAAAAAGTGTGGACAAAGATGGCTTCATCTCCACGTGCCCCTGCAGAAGGGCAGCACGGAGCACCTGTTGTAGCTGCAAAGATATCCCCCAAAGAGGGAAAAGATGGCAGGAGGGTCACCCGGGCTGGCCACAGCAGAAGGTGACAGATGCCACGCTGAAGGAAAGTGTTTGGAAGGCAGAGCCAGAGAGCAGGACTTGCGGAAGGAATGTTGGCCCGAATGTTGGACCAGGGAGCTCCAATCCATGTCGCCGCCATGTTCATTCAGCTCTGGACACAGACGTCCAGTCAGTCACTAAGTCACCACGAGAAGCAGCACGTGGTTGACGACCCTGACTCTGTGCTTTGTAAATGTGATCACTTGGCTGGGTGGGATAACCAGCCAAGCAGCAGGGCAGGGTAAGTCACTGCCTGCAACACCAGCATCCCGTATCCGAGCACCTGTTCAACTCCCAGCTGCTCCACTTCCAGCCCAGCTCCCTGCTAATGCACCTGACCCAAGTACTTGGGCCCCTGCCACCCACAGGGGAGACTGGGATGGAGTTCTTGACATCTGGCTTCAGCCTGGTCCATATTTGGTTGTTACAGGCATTTAGGGAGTGAACCAGCAGATGGAACATTGTGTGTGTGTGTGTCTCCCTCTCTTCTGTCACTCTGTCTCTCAAATAAAGAAATACATCTTTTAAAGCAGTTATCAAAGCAGCCACTGTTGCTGCTCTGACCCCTGAGGGTTCAGCACCTGCCCCAGACCAGGACTCTGCACTCAGCACCTCATCCTTATTAACACAGGAAGTTCCACACATTTCCTTCCGTGTGGGAAGATGTGCCTTTTCTAGAGATGAGAAGACTGAGGGCCAGAGAGGTTTAGTCATTTTCTCAGAGCCACAGGACTGTCTTCATTTTCATTTTGGTGTTAAAAAGTGATCCAATGATATATTTGCATAAGAACCTAGCTTAGCCCAAGTACAGCCATGATGCCAGGGCCCGGTCCCCAGCTGCAAAGGGGGCTCAGTGGAGAAAACCCAAAGTAGGTAACAGGTGAGCTCCCTTAGTGGCGATGAATGCAATGGGCTCTTGTCTTAGTGTAAGAAAGAACCCAGACATGAGGCAGAGAGGAGTGGTCCACAAGGTAAAAAGGTTTAATGAGGTAGGGTGTCCATCAGAACCGACAAACCCCTCTCCAGACAGAACCTGAGAGAGAGAGCCTCATTTACAGTCAGGCTGGGGTTTCTAAGGAAGACGGGTCCAGTTCTTCCCACAGTTTCTACTTCCTCTCCTTCTTCTCCTGGAGAAAGGATTTGCTGAGTGCGAATTAGGTGAAATTTCTCCCAAGATTTCACTACCCAGCGTAATCAGCCTCAGTGACACACCTGGCACTGGGCAGAAGGGGTCTCCCGGGGGGCTTTCCTTGGGGATAGGCTGGGACCACCCGCAAGGCTACTGGGCTATGGGCAGGACTTTGTAGGGTAAAACGCTAACCTGCTTCTAAGGTGTTGCATTCTTTTTAGGAGAAACTTGTTTTCTTCAGGCCGCATGTATAACCTGCTCCTCCCGGCTCCTGCCTGCCCAGCAAAACCTGAGCCCCATTGCCGCCTCCTCCCTTGCTCCTGGCATCATCTCCCATGTAGATTGCTCTTCCCAAGTTGCTCAATCAGTGGGGAACTGGGGTAAGGGATCCCTGGGTAACAGGAACAGCAGGAGCTGAATCTCCGAGGCTTGTGGGTATTGATAAACACCTCGCTTTCTGCTTCCTTTGGGTTTCTGAGTCCATCCTTCGGTGGGTAGGTGGTCTCTGGTGGGCTGATTTTTCACAACTGGGATCAGCAAAGCTTTGCCGGGAGCCAAGGCAGCTACTGCCTGTCTCTATAAAGTTTTATTGGCTCACAGCCATGCCTAGTAGCTCACATAGTGCCCCTGGCTGCTTTCCTGGGATGACAACAGAGAAGCCAAAAGCGCTTGCCATCTGGGCCTTCACAGAGAAAGATTCCCAATTATGGCCCTGTAATCTTTTCTCCGCCTGATCCCCTGAAGGGACCTCTTCGCTGTCACTAAGCCAGAACTCAAGTCACGGCACAACCTATTAAAATATTTCAGATCCAATCCAAATCCTTACCTGAGCCCACAGGGCCTGACTCCTCTCCCACTCATCTCTGTTAAGCACAAGGCAGCACCGGCTATCTCTCTGTTTATTTAATTGTGTGAGCTCCCTCTAACTCCAGGGCCTTCTGTTGGGAATGCTGTTCCCCCAGCCTTAGGTCTTAGCTCCAATGCCACTTCCTCCAAGAAGCCTCCCCTGCCATTCTCCACCTGGTCTCTGTCCTTCTTAGCCTGATCCTGGCTGGGAACGGTTGGAGCTGTCGGTCCAGTGCTAACCTCTCCTTTCCTAGGGTTCAAGCGCTCGGGAACGGGGACTAGCGCCGTGTGTTTGGTGCTGGCTCCACTGCCTGGCGCGCAGCGGGTGATCTCTGGATCTGTGCTGGGTGATTGGCATCTACATTCCCCTCAGCCCCTCCTCTCCGCTCAGCCTTCTCCCAAGCACTGAGAGATCAGTGTTTACCATGGACCTGGAAGGAAGTAGAGGACTCCAGAGAGGGGGACAACCAGGTTCCTGCCCTCACTGCATTCCCCAAGGGCCAGGTCCTCCCAGCCCAATGCCCTTTCTGTCCTCTTCAGATATGGCCCCTATGAGGGAGGCATGGGGGCAAGTGGCCTCCCCAGGAGAGATCCCGCTGCTCCTCACCCAGACCCCACCGGTGTCCCTTGAGAACCCCATCATCAAGAGGCTTTGGGACAGGATTTGGGACATGGAGAGGGCATGGCTGCGGGGGTGGGGGTGTGCTGAGCAGTGAACAGTTCCCAGGTGTGGTCCCAGGAGGGTTGGATGGCGATCATCAAAGAGATGAGTCCAGATGTTAACCCCTGGGACCCGTGAATATGACTTTATTTGAAAAATGGTCTTTGTGGGGCACAGTGTTGTGGCACAGTGGCTTAAGCCGCTGCCTGTGCCCCAACATCTCTTATGAGTGCTGGTTCAAGTCCTGGCTGCTCCACTTCCAATCCAGTTCTCTGCTAATGTACCTGGGAAGATGGCCCAAGTGCTTGGGTCCCTGCCACCCACATGGGAGACCCAGATGGAGTTCCAGCCTCCTGGCTTTGGCCTGGCCCACTGTGGTGTTGTAGCCAGTTGAGGGAATAAACCAGTAGATGGAAGATCTCTCTCTCTCTCTCTCTCCCTCTCTCTCCCTGTCTCCATGTCTCCCTGTCTCCCTGTCTCCCTCCCCTTGGATAACCTGGGAAAATCTTAAATCCTGTGTCAAGGGTCCCTTTAAGAGACAGACACAGAGAAGACATGCAGCCGCAAGCGATGGACGGCAGGAGCCAATGAGGCCGGGAAGGGACCCCTGACTCCCCAGGGCCTCCAGGCGCAGTGCGGCCCCGCTGACACCTTGATGAGCCTCCGGCCTCCAGAAGAGCGAGCGAGCACATTTCTGTTGCTGTTGGTGCATTGTGACAGCCACCGGAGACTGACACACTAGGGGAGAGAAGACTCCTCTTGCCTCTGCTCCCAAAAGCACGTCCTTCTGAGAATCGCAGAATTCCTGCCAGCAGGGACCCTGGGCAGTCACCGGAAACAGCCTGGATCCACGCTCGCTTGCAGGCTCCTCCGGTCTGCTGTCTCCACTCCGCGCCCTGCACAGCTCTTCCCTGAGCATTTGCCCACATATGGACCTAACTTGCTCTTCTGCAAATGACTCTGCAGGGACAACTTTATCCCACTAGTGGGATGGGAGAGAGAACCGTAGCACCTGCCACTGCCTCGCGCCGTCCTCCCACTCCTTCACTCCAGCAGCGAAGCATTGAGGGAGCGCAGGCGACATCCCGGGCGCTATTCAAGGCTCTGGCTGAAAACACCTGCCCTCCTGGAGCTGGTACTCATGTGGGAGGGCTGGGATTGCCGCCAACGTAAACACCCAGCTGTCAAAATCAAACACTGTGGAGCCAGCGTTGTGGCACAGCAGGTTAAGCTGCTGCTTGGGATGCTGCATCCCACACTGGAGGACATGCTCCAAGTCCTGTCTGCTCCATTTCTGATTCATCTCTCTGCTAATAGGCCTGGGAGGGCAGCAGATGATGGCTCAAGTATTTGAGTCCTTGCCAGCCCCATGGAAGACTCATATGGAGTTCTGGGCTCCTGGAACAGCCTTGGCTGTTACGGGTACCTGGGGAGTGAAACAGTAGATAGCTTTCTCTCTCTCTCTCTCTCTCTCTCTCTCTATCTCTATCTCTATCTCTATCTCTATCTCTATCTCTATCTCTCCCTCACTCCCTCTCTCTCCTCCGCCACTCCAGCTTCCTGCTAATGCAATGGTTCCAATAGCTGGGCCCCTGCCACCCACATAAGAGACCTGGATTGAGTTCCTGGCTCTTGACTTCAGCCAGTCAACCTTTGCAGGCATTTGGGGAGTGAGCCAGCAGGTGGGAACCTCTCTATTGTCTGTCTCTCGAATAAATAAAGCATGTTTAAAGATCAAAACGTTGCTTGGCGTGGTCTCCAAATTATCTGTGCCCGCCCCTTCCCCCGCTCCCAAACCCAGAGCAGGGCTCCTGGGGCCGGGAGGGGTGCAAAGGCAGAGCCCAGGGCCTGACGTTGGATGCTTCCCACTGTGAGAGCCTGTCTTCCCATGGCGCCCCCAGACTCCTTCCTCTAGAGCCTGACTCCAGGACAGCCCAGAGGAGCAGGCGCGAAGGCTATTCCAGGAGCCAAAGCACGGTCTGCCAGAGCTTCTGTCAACACTTGAGCCAGCACCTGCTGCCTTCTGGAGTGTACATTAGGAGGAAGCTGAGCAGCCAGGACTCAAACCAGCACTCAGACACAGGAGGCCAACGTCCCAGGCTGCCCCTTAACCCTCCGTGCACAACACCCACCCCTGCTCGTATGCAAGTACTACATTTTATGTAAAGGACATGTAGACCTACAGATTTTGATATCGAGGGGGGACCCTGGGACCACCCTGTTTGGGTACTGAGGGGAGCATGCTCTGAGCTGTGGCCTGGGAACCCCAGAGGCACAGCCACTGGGAAGTACCATCAAGGGAAGTTCGCGGAAGTCACCCAGCCTCCTCTCAGGCCCTCTACAACTTTTTAAAATATATTTTATTTATTTATTTGAAAGGCAGAGTTACAAAGAGGTGGAGGGAGGGAGAGAGAGAGAGAGAGAGAGAGAGAGAGAGAGAGAGGTCTTCCATCCACTGGTTCATTCCCCAGATGGCAGCAATGGCCGAAGTTGCGCCGATCCGAAGCCAGGAGCCAGGAGCTTCTTCCAGGTCTCCCACGTGGGTGCAGGGGCCCAAGCACTTGGGCCATCCTCCACTGCCCTCCCGGGCCACAGCAGAGAGCTGGATCGGAAGAGGAGCAGCCAGGATTTGAACCGGCACCCATATGGGATGCTGGCACTGCAGGTGGCGGCTTTACCCACTGCGTGCTCTTTATTTGTTTCTAGGATACTGGAGGAGTTCAGAGACAGCTGACTGTTCAGTGTGCTCCTCAGAGCCTTAGCAATGCCATGCACCAAATGTAGCTGTCTCCCTCCAAGAAGGAGCCCCCAGGTGCCTAGACCTCGCAGAAGACAAATTTGGGCCACAGAGAGACAAGGTTTGTTTGGGTTTGTTTTCGTTTTTGTTTGTTTTTTTCCTTGCTCTGGTTTTTGTTTTAGTCACTTAAAATCACACCACCAATTTATTTATCTTGATCATTCATCACACAGTGAAAATAAAACAAAGAAGTGCGAACAGTGACAGCATTTGCCACCGCTTTAAACTCAGGAGAACGAACCGTGCCTGGAAGAAAAGTCGCAATTCCATTGAGTGGGGAAACACTGAACGCTCGCACTTCACTTCCTGGGGAAATTTACAGTGAGGTTGGGATTTTAACGTCAATTGCCTGGGCCAGCGCTGCGGCGTAGCGGGTAAAGCCTCTGCCCGCAGCACCAGCATTCCATATAGGCACTGGTTCAAGTCCTGGCTGCTCCACTTCTGATCCAGCTCCCTGCTATGGCCTGGGAAAGCCACCCCTGCACCCACATGGGAGCCCCGGAAGAAGCTCCTGGCTCCTGGCTTCTGATCAGCCCAGCTCCAGCAGTTGCAGCCATTTGGGGAGTGAACCAGTAGATGGAAGACCTCTCTCTCTCTCTTTTTCTCTCTGCCTCAGCCTCTCTGTAACTCTGCCTTTCAAATAAGTAAATTAATTTTTTAAAAAAGTCAACTGCCAAGCCAGTCCCAGATCGAGCCCTGCCTTCCTGGGCCTCCTGTTCCCAGCGTAGGACGGAGAGAATGACCACTGTGGAATGAGAGCAGCAGAGCGCCCACTGGGTGCCAACTGGGTGCCAGGCACTGTGCCTGGTGTGAGGCGTGCAGCTGCTCAGCCTCCTGGGAGGCTGCTGGGCCAGCAGTTTGTGGAAAGCTTATTTTGGTGCAAAAAATTTTGAAACCCATGCATGTTCGTGGAAAAACGTGTATTATGAAAAAACTGCATGGATTGCAACATTTTTTGCACCAAAATAAACTTGTCTTTGAATTTTGTGTTCCCACAGACTTTTTAAAGCCCCTCAACTATTTTATTTCAATGAAGGAAACTGAGATTTAAAGATTTTGAGTGAGGGGCTGGAGTTATGGCACAACAGGTTAGGCTGCTGCCTGCAGTACCGGCATCCCCTAGGAGCACTGATTTGAGTCCCACTGCTCCACTTCTGATCCAGCTCCCTGCTAATGCACCTGGGAAAGCAGTGGATGATGGTCCAAGTGCTTGGGCCCCTGCCACCCACATAGGAGACTCAAATGAAGCTCCTGGAACCTGGCTTCGGTCTGGCCCAGCCCCAATCATTGTGGCCACTTGGAGAGTGAACCAGTGGATAGAAGATCTCTCCCTCTCCCCCCCCCCCCTCTGTAACCCTGTAATAAATCTATCACTTTAAGTGATGCACCCACATCACACAACTCACTGGGGACGGATCTGGGACTTGAACTCAGCTCCAATTCCACTGTGTTTGCCCCAGATCTCTGTTTGAGCGGCACTGCACAGTCCTGGGCCTTGGCAGCCCAGGCAACCTCAAGAGACGCTGCTCTGCGGGAGTCTTGCCCATCTTGTGCTGTAGGAACCCCAGAAGGGGGCCTCTCTCAGGACCTGTGGCATTCAAGGCTCCTGCTGGGGACATTGCCCCCTGGCTCCACCCCTTTCCTGGGAGGGGCCTCCTGGAAGAGGGAGCTTCTTAGGGCCTTGGCTGGCCCTGTTCAGGGCAGGCACCAACGTTTTGCCCTCCCAGCAGGCTTCCCCGGCCTGACACATCCATGCCTGGTGGCCTAATCTCCCTGGGCTTCAGCTTCTCCGCCTATCTAAGAGGGGCACAAATTCAGCTCACTGATCGCCGCACATTTTTAGGCAGGAAAACCACAAGTGGAGACGCACGCAGCCTTCCAGGTGCACGCTGATGAAAGAGCAGCTGTCCTGCTGAATGGAGCCCAGGGCTCGGCTGGGCGTGGTCTCCCCAGCCCCTCCCGGAAGCCCCGACTGCACTCAAGTCCTGTGATCCTGGGGCCTTGACACACACTCGCGGAGCTGGGGCAACCCTGCTTACAGACCTGCCTTTCACTCCAGCCTCGCTCTCCTGACTCTGCCTTTGCACCTGCTGCACGCTCTGCCTGGGATGTCCCCCCAAGCTCCTCTATACCAAACTCATTCTCGCCATTCAGGATTCAGCTCAAGTCATCTCTTCCCAGAGGCCTTTGCTGTCCACTCCGACTGGAGTAGCCCACCCTGCCCACCTGACCACTCCCCAGCACCTCCCTCCCTGCCTCACTTTCTTATCATCAGGTGCAACAATCCTACCTGTGCACGGGTTTGTTTACCATCCAGCCCCTCCACGGGCACAAGCATTGCACGAGGCACTTCACATTGTTTGCTTCAGTATCTTGACAGCATGCATCCACACGTGCTGGGTACAAGCACCCCCAAACAGCTGTTGAATGAGTGACTCGAGGAGGGACAACTCTCCATCCCTTACTAAGTCCACGCTGCTCTGTCTCAAATTCATACCACGTTCCCTTTCCCCACAGCACAGAGCCAGGTCAATAAACCCAGGTGCCCCCTTGCCCCCGGCCCCTTCCTCCACGCCCACCAACCCACCCCCACAGCCTGCCAGTGCTACGCCTAATCTCCCAAGGCCACCCATTCTCCATCTCCGCCACTCCCTTGCAACCCAAGCTCCCATCTCTCCTCCGGGCACTGTGGCAGCCTCCCAGGGCGTCCCCCAGAGTCCCTGCCTACCCTCTTCCCACTCAATTCCCTCAGTGCAACTCTACTCATACCCCAGTCACTGAAGGGTTGTCAATAGTACCTTCTGGAACATTCCAAGGAAGCTCAGATGCCTCTCCTGGGCTGTGGGCTCTGCATAGCCTGGCCGCCCTGCCCCTTGCAGCCTCCCTGTTACCTCGCTGCCTCTCTTGTTCTGCTCCAGACCCGTGATCACCAGGCTTCTGGCCACAGTTTAACCGAGCACTTATCACCGTTGGTTTGCACATCGTGCTGTAGCCATTGGAGCAGTCCGTCTCCCCTACCTCACCATGCACTCCGTGCGGCAGTGACTCTGCTGGCAACCGTATGGCCAGCCTCGCCCTGTTCCCTGCATTTAGGTAAGTACTTGAGAATTACCAGCAAATGAATGAGCAAATGCTGTTGAATATCCACTATATACCAGACATCAAGCTAAAAATGGAAATAGAGGGCTTTCCAACAAATTTGAGGAAAATGGAATTAAAAGATAAGTTAATTTTGGTGCAAAAAAATTGAGATAGTTGCTACAAGAGGTTTTTAAAAACTTCACAGAAAATGCATATTTTAGGAAAAACTTTGCATGGATTTCAACGCTTTCCCCCGAAATAAACTCAACTTTTAATTCCATTTTCTATGAATTTTTTGAAGTACCCTAGTATACTACCTCATTTTGTATTCTCATGTATATTATGGAGTAGGTACTACAATGAATGAATAGATGGATAGATGGATGTGTGGGTGGGTGGGTGGGGGAATGGATGGGTGGGTGGCTGGGTGGGTGGGTGGATGGATGGACAGGTGGGTGGATGGATGAATAGGTGGATGTGTGGGTGGGTGGATGGGTGGATGGATGTGTGAGTGGATGGATGGATTGATGGACAGCTGGGTGGGTGGACGGGTGGATGGATGGACAGGTGGGTGGATGCCTGAGTAGATGGACTTCTAACCATGGGAGCAGTCACAATCCAAAAGCACACAGAGGCCAAGAGGGAATGTCAGGAAGGAGAGGCATCCAGGGCACACACTAGGGAATGGAGGGGACTGTGGAGAAATGCTATCAGTTAGGGACTGAAATGTGGCCTTCAAAATTCACATCTGAAGTCCCAGCCTCCAGGACCTCTGAACATGGCCTTGCTCGGAGACGGAGTCTTTACAGAGGTGATGCAGTTAACGTGAGGTTGTTAGGGCATGCAACAAGACGGGCATCCTTCCAAAAACGACAAGTTTGGACAGATTCGCGTTCAGAGGGAAGGCGACCTGGAGACAGCCCTCAGCGAGCCAGGCAGAGAGGCCTGGAACAGGCGCTTCCCTGGCAGCCCTCAGAAAGCACTGGGGCTGCTGACTGTGGCCCAGGGCCCCCGGCTTCCAGGACATCACAGCCACCAGGGGCTTCCTCCTGAGCACACATAGCGCCTGAAAGCGTTCACGTTCAAAAACATTTGTCAACCTTGGATGGACCAGAGAAGAGTCGTCCGGAGGCCGCCACCTGCTGCCCCCGGGAGCTTCCAGAGGAATCAGCTCAGCGGGAGGCTGAGGTCAGACGGATCAAATGGGAATTCAATTATGGTTTGGAGGCGAGGCCGTGAGGTCACAGACGCAATGAAGGCAGGGCCCGGAGCCAGGGCCGGGCTGTGGCGCTGGTGTCCCAGGCCCGGGAGAGCTGTACGGAGCAAGGCCGGGCCCGCCGGCTCATCACCGACCGGAAGAGAATGAGTGGGAACTGACCAGCTCGGGGGGTCGGAGCCCAGAAGCCAGTCAGTCCTCAATCCTGTGGAAGGCACAGTGGAACCACGGCATGCCACTGCCTGTTAATTATTAAAATCGAATCTATTTTTTCCCCTTCATTTAGTTGGGAAATCTCATGTTACACAGAAAGGTTAATTACAAACCGACTTCCAAGAACCCTTTGTTGGAAGCTTCTGTTTTATTTTCTCCAGGAGGGCTCCTTGAGCTCCACATTTGGGGACGCAAACGCAGGCCGGCTTAGCAAAATCGCTTCCTCACTCTTGCAGGCCCCAGATAGAGCCAACTTCTTCGCTGGCCTAATTGGGCTGCGATCAGCCAGAAGCCACTTCAAACCGTCCCCCAACTGCCGACAACGTGGTCTTGTTGCTTTTTATAAAACTGTTTTCCATTTAGGAGGAAGACCACCATCTTTAACACGTACTGTACTGGTGGCGAAAGGGAGAGGGGTCTCGGGTTCCGGGACCCCGGGGAGAGACACACGATCTTTTTCCAGTGGGGCTCTCCCCCAGCCTAGGTCTGCTCGCTCGCGGCTTGGGGGACGGTAGGCGGCCCAGTGCTCGCGGAGTAATGCATCCCACATGGCGTTCCTGGGCCCTCGCGGATTTCTGGTGGTAGCTGCAATGGCAGGGGGCAGAGCAGGCCTCCAGCGCCTCAGCCAAGCCCCCGGACCCTGCCTCAGCAGTGGGGCTTCTCCAGGGTCGCCCCACTTGCCACGGCCCCCTCCAGCCTCCCAGCAGGCCGTTCTCTCTGGCGCTGCGGGCACATCTCCTGGCAGCAGGCTTGGGTGGTGATTTCCTGCTCCCTCTGGCCTCTCCGACTGCGCGCGTCTCTGCAGGATCTCACCAGGCCCTGGCCACTGTGAATCCATGAGTCGGGCTGGCCCGATCACGGGCCCACGTCCACACTGCTGGCGTGTGACAATGGTCCGGTGGCTTTTCTCCGGTACATTTCTGGGCTGTGCAGGCATAGACCCAGGTTTCTTTCTTTCTCTTTCTTTCTTTCTTTCTTTCTTTTTTTCTTTCTTTCTTTCTTTCTTTCTTTTTTTTTTTTTTTTTGACAGGCAGAGTGGATAGTGAGAGAGAGAGACAGAGAGAAAGAGACCCAGGTTTCTAAGGACCAACTCTCTTGCCTGCTGGAGTGCTCCTGACTACAGCTGGATCCTAAAACAATCACCACAGTGGTGATAACAGCAAAAGTGAATCTACTATTTACCCTGTAAGCTGCTATTCTATGCACGCCACACACGTCAGCTCGCCCAGTCCCGCGACCCACCTCTGAGACCAGCCCTCTTACCATTCCTCCTTCATACACGAAGAAATCAAGGCATAGGAAGAGTGAATTAGACCGGGCCAGTGCTGGGGCTCAGCAGGTTAAAGCCGCATCTTGCAGCACCGGCATCCCATATGGGTCTGCGTTCAAGTCCTGCCTGCTCCACTTCCAATCCAGCTCCCTGCTAATGTACCTGGGAAAGCAGTCGAAGATGGCCCAAGTGCTTGGGCCCCTGCACCCATGTAGGAAACCTGGAAGAAGCTCCTAGCTCCTGGCTTCAGATCAGCCCAGCACCGGTCATCGAAGCCATTTGGGGAGTGAACCACAGATGGAAGACTCTCTCTCTCTCTCTCAACTCCACTTCTCAAATAAACAAATAAATCTTTAAAAACAAAGATTAAATAATTTGCCCAACATCATATAACAGGAGCCAAAGTCAGCAGCCTGGATCCATGACCTTCACCCTTGACCACTACAAGAGAGCAAGCAAGGAACGCAGGAAGGGGTGATATCCATTAAGCCCTCGGATGCAGCCATGCCCAGAGCAACCCCACATTTCTCCATTCATTCCTTTGGTTTGCTGGTGCTGCTTTGTTTGGCTGTGTCTTGCAACCAGAGAAGTCTGGCGCCAACATTGTCTTCCTGGATGGAAAACCGGCGAAAATCTTCTCAGTGTTGCCTACTGTCCATTAAATGGGGCTATGCCTAGGGCAGTAAGCATATCTTATTAATCTCTTATTAATGTTCTCTTATTAATCTCATTCTACCTAAGAGGTCCAAAGAGGTCCCGGCATCTGTCTAAGCTATAGCTTACACGTGATGTGAGAATCCCTCGAGTCTGCCTGGCCCAATGTCCACGACCCTGTCTTCCTCCATTCAAGTTCAGCATCATTTGCTGATTTGTGATGTGTAATCCCTGCATTAACACATAACCCCCAATTAACACAAGGGTTGTGGCAGAAACACAGAAGCAGGACAGTGAAAAGTAGGCTTTTATTTTTTAAAATATTTTCATTTTTAGTATCTGACTTACTTATAGGATACAGTTCACATACCACACAAACCAGCATGTTAAAGTTGACAATTCAGGGGCTGGCAGTGTGGCCTAGGGGTTAAGTCACTGCCTGCAATGCTGGCATCCCATATTGGAGAACTGGTTGGAGTCTAGGCTGCTCTGTTTCTGATCCAGCTCCCTGCTAATGTGCCTGGGAGGGCAGCAGAGGATGACCCAAGTGCTTGGGCCCCTGCCACCCATGTGGGACACCTGGATGGAGTTCCTGGACCTGGCTTTGGCCTAACCCAGCCCTGGCTGTTGCAGCCATTTGGGGAATGAACCAGTGGATGGAAGATCTCTCTCTCTCCCCTTCCCTTTCTGTCTTTACTCTGCCTTTCAAATAAGTAAAAATAAATCTTTAAAAATTTTTTTAAAAGTGGCAATCCAATGGTTTGAAATACGTCCACAGAGCAGTGCGGCCGTCATCAACAAACTAAAAGACCATTTTCAGCTCCCCCCAGAAACTGCGCCATTAACATCACTTTCCATTTCTCTCCAACTCCTTCCCCAGCACTAAGCTACCACCCGTCTCCCTAAGTTTGCTGAATCCACACATTTCATATCCACAGAACCAAGTGGTAAGTGAGTTTTCTGTCTGAAGTTTTTCATTCACAGTTTGTCCAGGTTCACTCAAGGAACATCCAGCCTGCAGACCGCATAAGGCCCGAGAGAGCATTTGGTCTGATCCTGCCAAGACAACTGCAGGCAGGACTCCAAATTCAATAAAACCTACGGCAGGCTCATTGTTTTTTTTAAAGATTTATTTGAAAGGCAGAGATAGAGAAAGAGATAGAGTTAGAGAGATAGAGAGATAGAGTTAGAGAGAGAGCGCGCGAGCAAGAAAGATCTTCCATTCACTGGTTCACCCTCCAGATGGCTGCAACGGCCAGGCCAAAGCCAGGGGCCAGGAGCTCCATCCAGGTCTCCCACATGAGTGGTAGGGGCCCAAGCACTTGGGCCATCCTCTGCTGCTTTTCCCAGGCCATTAGCAGGGAGCTGCATCGGAAGTGGAGCAGCCAGAACTCAAACAGGCACCCATGTGGTGTGCCAGCATTGCAGGCAGCAGCTTTACCCACTATGCCACAACGCCAACCCCAGGCTAATCTTTAAGTTGATAATTTTATATGGCTTGCAAATGGTGTTATAAATATCCAAATGGCTCTTGGCAGAAGAAAGGTTTTCCACCCCCTTATGTAACATATATGTGTGTGTGTGTGTATACATATATATATGTATACACACACACACATATCAGTACTTTGCCTCCTTTTACTGCCAACATTAAAATTGGACGATGCCTTACGTTTCATTGATCCATTCATCAGCTGAGGGTGTCTGGTCCTTTTCACTGTTTGGTTATTATGAAGATTGCCACTACGAATATTTGTGTGCGAGTTTTGTGTTTCCCTTTCTTGACCATCTGCCCAGGCATTCCTGGGCTATGCGGTCACTCTGGTTCCAGTTTTGAGGAACATCCAGACTATTTTGCAGAGTGGCTGCACTGCTCTACAGCCCTGTCAGCGACGTGTGAAGGCTCCAGTGTCTCCTGCCGCACTTGCTGTCGTCTGTCTCTCTTAGGACAGCCGCCGTTACCGGTGCGAGGTGTCTCTCATTAGACACCTCTGAAGACTGAGGACGCTGAGCTGACTGGCCATTTGTATATAACTGTGGGAGGAATATCGACTCATACGTGTTTCTCAATTTCATTGGGTTATTTTAATATTGAATTGTAAGAGTTCTTGATATATCCTATACACAAGTTCCTTATCAGACATGCGTTCTGTAAATATTTTTCTTCCTTCCTTCTTTCTTCTCTCTCCCTCCCTCCTTCCTTTCTTTTCTTTCCTCCCCTCCCCTCCCCTTCCTCTTCCTCCCCCCTCCCCTCCTCCCCTCCCCTCCCCTCCTCTCCCCTTCCCTTCCCTCCCCCTGCTCCCCTCCCCTCCCCCCTTCCCCTTCCTTTCCCTTCCCCTTCCCTTCCCTCCTCCTGCTCCCCTCCCTCTCCTCCCCTTCCTTTCCCTCCCCTCCTCTCCCTTCCCTCCCCTTCCCTCCCCCTCCTCCCCTCCCCTCCTCCCCCTTCCCTCCCCTCCTCTCCCCTCCCCTTTCCTCCCCCTCCTCCCCTTCCCTCTCCCTCCTCCCCTCCCCTCCTCCCCCTTCCTTCCTCTCCTTTCCCCCTCCTCTCCCCTCCTCTTCCCACCCCTTCCCTCCCCTTCCCCTCCTTTCCCTTCCCTTCCTTTCTTTATTTCCTGACAAAGTGACAAAGAGAAAGGGAGAGACACACAGAGAGAAACAGAGATCTTCCATCCACTGGCTTAACCCCAAAAAGACCACACAGCCAGGGTGGACAAAACCAGGAGCAAGGAACTCCATCCAAATCTCTCTGGTGGGTGGCAATGACTCAAATACTTGGGCCAGCTTTCCGACATGGGATGCCAGTGTCACGGCAGTGGTTTAACCCACTGTCACCATGCTGGTCCCTGATGTATAAATATTCCCTCTCATTCTGTGGTTGTCTTTTCACTTTCTTAATGGTATCCTTTGAGGTTCAAAAGGCTTTAATTTGTATGGAGTCCAATTTAAGTAAGAACCACTGCCAATCCTTTTCTAAGAACTTTATAGTTTTAGCTTTTCCATGTAAGTCTTTGATCCTTTTGAATTAATCTGCAGATAGTGAGATTTGGGGCAGGTGTGTGTGTCTGTATGTCTGTTGTCCTAGCATTAATTGTTGAAAAGTCTCCTTTTCCCCATTTGCTTTTGGTATCCTTGTAAAAAATCAATTAACAGTATACACGAGGGTTTATTTCTAGGCTGTCACGTCTGTTCCATTGATAAATGTTTGCCCTTATGCTCATACCACAACTCTCAATTTAAAAAAAAAAAAGATTTATTTATTTATTTGAAAGTCAGAGTTACACACAGAAAGAAGGAGAGGAAGAGGCAGAGAGAGAGAGAGAGAGAGAAAGGTCTTCCAACCATTGGTTCACTCCCCAATTGGCCACAATAGCTGGAGCTGTGCCAATCCAAAGCCAGGAGCCAGGCGCTTCTTCCGGGTCTCCCACGCGGGTGCAGGGGCCCGAGGACTTGGGGCCATCTTCCACTGCTTTCCCAAGCAATAGCAGAGAGTTGGATCAGAAGTGGAGCAGCTGGACTCGAATCGGTGCCCATATGGGATGCCGGCACTGCAGGTGGCACTTTACCCGCTAAGACACAGCACCAGCCCCTGTAGTCAATTTTCAACCAGGAAATATGGACCCTTTCATTTTGTTATTCTTCAAGATAACTTTGCCTATTCTGGGTCTCTTGCTTTTCCTTGTGAATATTAGGAGCATTTATCCATTTGTGCAAAGAAATCAGTTGAGATTTTCATAGGGATTAACCTGAGGCTCTTGATCCACCTGTGGGAATAGTACTATCTTCTCAATATTACGTCTCCTGATCCATGAACATGGGATGTCTTTCTGTTTATTTGGGTCTGCTGCCATTTCTTCCAGCCTCTTTGGAGTGTGGGTTTTGCACCTCTTCTGTTAAACTTCTTCCTAAGTGTTTTTCATGCTATTACAAGATGGAATTATTTTTTAGTTTCATTTTCAAATTATTTCTCACAAGTGTACAGACCTAACTTTGAATTTTGTATGTTGATATTTTATCTTGCAACCTTGTGAAAGTGTTCATTAGCTCTAATTGTTTTTTTAGTGGAATCCTTCACATTTACTATATAATATCATGTCACCTGCAGATGGAGATACTCTTACTTCTTCCTTTCCAATCTCTGATTTTTATTTCATCTTCTTGCCTGGTTTCTGACTAGAAGCCCCAGGACAGGGCTGAACAGGAGGCAAGAGCAGACACTTAGCCTCTCCCTTCTGAACCTGATGCTCCCTCTGGGTTTTTCATAGCTGCCCCTTTATCAGGTTGAGCAAATCTCCTTCCAGTCCTAGTTTGTTGCCTGTTTCTATCATGAAGGTGACTGTTAGCTTTAAAAAAGAGACTTTAGGACTTTCAGTTAAAGATGAAGCATTGAACATGTACCATCTTGTTCCTTCTTGGAAAATTACTTAAACAAGAGTAAAACATTTATTTATTTATTTGCAGAAATCGATAGGGGCTGGGATAGAGGCAGACAGCAACAAGAAAATATTTCAAGCTGGAAAATAGAGGGCTAGGTGGCCGTGGCCTTGAGAAACCCAAGTCTAGAAGCAAGTGAGAAAAAGCAAGAACTGGGGCCGCACTGTGGCATGGCAGGTGGGGCCACTACCTACAACGCTGGCATCCAATATGGGTGCCAGATCAAGTCCCAGCAGCTCCACTTCCGATCCAGCTCTCTGCTAATGAGCCAAGGAAAGCAGTGGAAGGTAGGCCAAGTGCTTGAGCCCCTGCACCCTCGTGGGAGACTCAGAAGAAGCTCCAGGCTCCTCTTTTGGCCTGGCGCGGCCCTGGCCATTATGGCCATCTGGGGAGTGAACCAGTGGATGGAAGATCTCTCTCTCTCTCCCCTCTCTCTCTGTCTCTCCCATTCTGTAATCCTGCCCTTCAAATAAAATAAATAAACTTAAAAAAAAAAAAACAAGAGCCAAGCCAACACCTCAAAAGGTCAAGATTGTATGCTCATGTAGGTACAGAAGCAGAGGTCTTGGTGTGGGGAGCACTGAAAAAGCAGGATTGTTCCAGAGCTGGTGCAGAAGCACCTGGGTTCCCAGATCTGCCCCCTGGGTCCCGCCAGCAGTGACCTCGCCTCTTGGGACTGAAACTCTGGGCTCCTTCCCTCCAGGCTCTGGTTGGGGTTGGCTTAAGGGAGGCCTTGGCAAGCTGGAAGGGAGATAGAGAGAGAGCGAGAGAGAGAGAGAGAGAAAGAGAGAGGCCAAGGATCTTCCGTGCCTCTCCGTGCCTGCTTGCATGCCACCATTGTAATAGCAGCTGCCTTTCCCCTGCCTGACCACAGACCTGGCGGGGACAGCCCCTTTCTCCCGGCTCCAAATCTCCTGGGCCCTAGGAGCACTCTTTGACTCCCTAGCACTTCAAGCCTGGCGCTGTTGAGAGCCTCCCACTGTCACCAACATCCCAGGGGAGTCTCCATCCTCTCCCACAGCCACTCGGCTGCAGTCCCTTGGGGAATGCTGTGTTGAGCCAGGGCCCTGACAAGGCCCTGTGTGTGTTTGCGGTTGAACTGGTGCTAAGTAAGCAAACAGACGAAACTAATGAAGAACTCTTGGAAAACGAAATGGTGCAAGGGAGGAGGAATCATGGTTGCTTTGCTGTGAAACTCCACTGTGATAGGTGTACGTAAGTCATGTAAGATGGAACATTGATCCACTAAAACATGATAGATGAGGCTGGGCAGGGGGTGAGGAACATGGTGCTGATGTGGGATGAGGATGGGCAGAGAACAGAGGGCCCAAAATCTCACCATCCACAGTGGAAGCTGCCACAGTTCAAAGTCACAGTCACGTACAAGTCTGCTTTGGCTTTATTTTTGATTCTAGAATTGGGAACCCTCCGTTCTATAAAATAGAATAAATGTTCCAATGAGCTGAGCAGAAAAGGCCGGTCTTACAGACAGGAAAGATCTAAAGAACGCAGAAACAAAACGTGGAGGGTCACCCCAGGGCACTGGGAAATTCTCAAAGCTAAGGGCTGCAGCAGGCTCCACGCCTCTGCCCAGAAATGCAAATCACCTACCTGGGAAACCCTGCTGGATCATGGGAAAAATTCACCCTAACTGGGAAGGTACTGCAGTTACAAGTATGCTTTCTGGGTTGTAGTGTGTGTAGTAAACAGCTGTTGACTCTCCTGCCCTTGGAATAGATCAGCAGCACTCTGCTTCCAGCCGTCCAGCCGTCCAGCCTGCCTGCTGCTCTCCTGCTGTGTGTTCAATGAGTCCAGCTCTGCTCACTCTAGCTCACTGCTTGGTGAGTTTTTATTTTTTTAAGTATTTACTTATTTGTTTTGAAAATCAGTTACACAGGGTCAGGGTTGGTGCTGTGGTGTAGTGGATATGGATAAAGCCACCACCTGCAAGTGCCAGCAGCAGAAGATGGCCCAAGTCCCTGGGCCACTGAACCCGTGTGGGAGACCTGAAAGAGGCTCCTGGCTCTTGGCTTCGGATGGGCGCAGCTCTAACCATTGCGGCCATCTGGGGAGTGAACCAGCGGATGGAAGACCTCTCTCTCTCTCTCTCGCTCTCTCTGTCTCCACTTCCCTGTAACTCTGCTTTTCAAATAAATAAACCTCTAAGGAAAAAAAGAAACAAAAGAAAATCAGAGTTACAGAGAGAGAGAGAGGGAACGAATCTTCCATCCACTGGCTCACTCCACAAATGGCTGCCAGGACCAGGGCTGGGCCAAGCTGAAGGCAGGAGCCAGGAGCTTCTTCCGGGTCTCTCATGCGAGTACAGGAGCCCAAGGACTTGGGCCATCTTCTACTGCTTTCCCAGGCTATAGCAGGGAGCGGGATTGGAAGTGGAGCAGCCGGGACTCGAACTGGTGCCCATATAGGATGCTGGCACCACAGACAGCGGCTTACCTCGCTGCACCCCTGCACCGGCCCCTCGGGTGAATTATTTCACCTCTCCCAACACACTGGTCTCCATCGGTAAGCGACAAAAAAGACAAAAGCAGATTAGTCATCTCAAAGTCACTTCTTTTATAAGGTGGGATAGAGAGACAGAATAATAGAAAACCCACACATTAGTTAACGTCGGGTTACGGCTGTCTGGAAGGACACCAATGAAACCAACCTTTGTGTGTGAGTGTTCTAATCCTGACTTCCTGGAAGGCCAAAGTAATACTTTAGAGTGAGTTTAGTGATGGGGACTGCATTTTGGTTTTTAGCCTGGGGTGTCGGGGCCTCGTGCAAGAGCCTAGTCCAGAACAATGGCCCCCTGCAATTTTACTTGACAAAGTCCAGAGATAACACAGAAGACAGAAAAAGCCCGAAGGAGCACTGGGAAGGATTCTTAAGAAGTATCGAACGCACGGGAGCCGTCTTCAAAAGCTCATGGGAAATGCATATTATGAGACGCTGCGTGGATTTCAAACTTTTTTTGCACTAAAATAAATGCATGCTTTTGATTCTTTTTTTTTTTTTTTTTTCACAAACCTTTCAAAGTTGCCTTGGAGTGACAGGGAATAAAAGGTTTCTTCTGCAGAGGGGGAAAGGAAGTGGGGTGGGGGCCGGGCTGCTGGTTTTCTCAATGGGTTGTTCTGCTGGGGCTGCACCAGCAACACACCACCGACCGCGTGGCTGGAACAACAGAAATTTACTTCTCACAGCTCTGAGGTATGGCCGTCCAAGATCAAGTGCGGGCAAGGCCAGTTTTTTCCCCCAAGGCTTTTCTCCTCGCTTACAGATGGCTGACTTCTCGCAGTGGCCTCCCCAGGCCATCCCTTGTGACTCCTCCTCTTCTCATAAGTACACCTGTCCTACTGGGGAGAGCCCCATCCTTGGGACGTCACTCAACTCAGCCACCTCCTTAGAGGCCCTGTCTCCAAATACAGTCAGATTGGGTGTTGCGTGGGGCGGGGCACAATCTACTCTCTAACACTCAGTCTACCTTGTTGTTCTAGGAAACGAAACTATGACCATGTTTTTAAAGGTTGATTTATTTATTTGAAAGTCAGAGTTACAGAGAGAGAGAGAGAGAGAGAGAGAGAGAACAAGCTCTTCTATTTGCTGGTTCACTCCCCCAAATGGCCCCAAGGGCTGGGGCTGTGCCAGGCTGAAGCCAGGAGCCAAGAGCTTCTTGGGGGTCTCACCCACTTTCGCCGCAGCAGTGTCGGGGGAAGGGGTGCTCTCTCTCTGCAGTGCCCACATCTTCCTAGAGACAGATCCTCCAAAAAGAAACTCAATTGCGGAGAGTCCCCAGCCTGGACCTGGGTCTCTGCTCAGCCAAGGAAGAGGCCTTGTGTCTCAGGGGAAGAGATGGAAGGTCTCCCGCAGCTTTGTCCTGGAGTGCACCTGTTCTGAGGGCTGTCCCCCCTTCCATGTCCTCCTCCACCCTCTCCCTACCCCAGAAGTCTGAGCCCCAATTTCTCTCTGCAGCTCAGCATGCTGTAGAAGCTTCAATCATCTGGCCTGCCTTACACTCTCCTGTTTTGCAGGACTCCTGTGTGTATGTGCATCATTAAGATGGTTTTGCCCCTGTTTACCTGCTGACTGTCCACTTATTTCATAGACTGAGTTATTGGAGTGTCAGAGGGAAGAGTTTTCCTCTCCCCTATGTCATGCCTCATCAAATACAAGGCCCTTCAAAAGGTTCCTGGGAAAATGGAATTAAAAGATAAGCTTAGGGGAAGGCGTGGGGCACAGAGGTTAAGCCGCCACTTGGGATACCTGTGCCCCATATCAGAGTGCCTGGTTCAAGTCTCAATTTCTCTGCTTCCGATTCAGCTTCCTGCTACTGCGCATCCTGGGAAGTGGCAGGTGATGGCTCAAGTGGTTGGGACCCTGTCACTCCTATGGGAAACTCGGATGGAGTTTTGGACTCCTGACTTGGCCTGGCCCAGTTCCGGCTGTTGCAGGCATTTGGGGAGTGAACCAGTGGATGGAAGATCTCTGTCTCTCTGTCTTTCAGATAATGAGAAATTTTAGGGACCAGCATTGTAGTGCAGTGGCTTAAGCCACTGCCAGCAATGCCAGTATCTCATATGGGCGCTGGTTCGAGTCCGGTCTGCTCCACGTCTGATCCAGCTCCCTGCTAATGCGCCTGGGAAAGCAGTGGAAGATGGCCTAAGTCCTTGGGCCCCTGCCACTCACATGGGAGACCAGGCTAGAATTTCAGGCTCCTGGCTTCAGCCTTGCCCAGGCTGGCCATTGCAGCCATCTGGGGAGTGAACCAGTGGATGGAAGATCTGTCTGTCTGTCTCTCCCTCGCTTTCTGTAACTCTACCTTTCAAATAAATAAGCAAATCTTAAAAAAAAAAAAAAAAAAAAGCTTAATTTAGTACAAAAAAATTCTGAAATCCACGGATAGCTTTTTCAGAATAAAGACTCTGCTATGCATGAATGAAAAAACTTTTTTGTCCCCTTCTGTTCTTTTTCCCAGGGACTCTTTGAAACTATCCTGGTATATACTTCCCCTCCCCTGCCACCCTGGGCCGACGGCAGGCGGGGTGGTAGTGGGGGGTGGCGGGGAGTATGGCAGGATAACCGGCTCTCTCAAGCCTTCCAAACACAGCACCCATCCAGGCAGGTCTCCAAGGTGCTGCCTGGCTCCCCAGCACACGTGCTGAGTCCCCTGTACCCTAGATCAGGGAGACTGCACACTGGGCTCCTGCTGCTTGCTGGGTGTCCCTAGGGGAGTGCGGCTTTCCCTAGCAGGACCAAGGCAGCCACCCAAGAGGAACGTGCAAGGCTGCACACGTCTCCCTCCTGCAGCCACGGAGTCCATTAAGCCGTGGGGGCGACCGGGATTGTCACAGGCGCTGAAGTGGGGGGCCAGCCCGTGTCTCACTGCTTCCCAGAAGAAAGGCTGCAGGTGTCCAGGGACTCAAGAACAAGTCGCTTAAGACGAAGTGTGACAAAGACAAGAGCGGCTGGAGAGGCTGCCAGCACACGCTAGCTCTCGCCCGAGAGATCCACGGGGTGGCCAGCACTGCCGCCTGCCCTGTGCCCAGCCGTGGGCCATGTCCCTGCCCGCAGCTAGGAGTCCGCACCTTTCCTCTTCTGTTTGCTGGCTCCGAAGGGTCCTATCTGAGGCACCTGCCTGCGAAACGAGCTGTCACTTTGCAGGGCTGCAGTGTCTCCACACTGAGCCCAGCAACAGCAGGTGGCTGCCTCCAGGGCAGAGCAGGGAACTCAAGATTTTTTTTTTTTTTTTTTTTTTTTTTTTTTTTTTTTTTTTTTTACAGGCAGAGTGGACAGTGAGAGAGAGAGAGAGAGAGAGAGAGAGAAAGGTCTTCCTTTTTGCCGTTGGTTCACCCTCCAATGGCCGCCGCGGCCGGCGCACTGTGGCTGGCGCACCACGTTGATTCAAAGGCAGGAGCCAGGTACTTCTGGTCTCCCATGGGGTGCAGGGCCCAAGCACTTGGGCCATCCTCCACTGCACTCCCTGGCCACAGCAGAGAGCTGGCCTGGAAGGGGGGGCAACTGGGACAGAATCCGGCGCCCCGACCGGGACTAGAACCCGGTGTGCCGGCACCGCAAGGCAGAGGATTAGCCTATTGAGGCGCGGCGCCGGTCAGAACTCAAGATTTCTGAGGGCTTATCAGGAGCCACCTTTCCATTTTAGAAGAAGAAACTGTGCTTTAGAGAAGCTCCATGCCTTGTTTAAAGTCACAAAGAGCAAAGGTGTACCTCGCATGTCTTTATTTATTGATGAAGGAGGGATGGAGGGATTCTCCCATCTGCTGGTTCCCTCCTCAAATGTGCACAACGGCCCCAGGCTGGGCCAGGCTAAAGCCAGGAGCCAGGGACTCCAGCCAGATCTCCCACGTTGAGGGGCAGGAACTCAACTACTTCAGTGGTCTTCCTGCCTCCCAGAGTGCACAGCGGTAGTTAGCTGTAATCCAAAGAGGAGCCAGGACTCAGATCCTGGCACTGATGTGGGATGCGGGTGTCCCAAGCCATGTGTTAACTGCCACACAAACCCTCACCCCAGGACCTCGTATCACTTAACTTAAAGCCTTTCCCAAACCATCACTAAGTTTTCGAGAGAAGGAAGTTAAATGATGTGTTCCTTGTAGACAGGTAGGACTTTTCAGAGCCTTTGATATGAGAATGAGTACTGCATTCCAAAAAAAACACGTCACTGGCTGTTAAGTGTGCTATCCACAGTTTTGTTAAGACACTGAAAGTTGAATTTTACATAATCTTTGTGTCAGTAATATGATCCTTTAAAAATGATTTTTAGCTATTTAAAATGTAAAAACTCTTTCCCTCGAGGGCTGTACAGAACTGGGGGCGGTGGTGCTGTGGTGCTGTGGCGTAGTGGGCTAAACCTCTGCCTGTGGTGCCAGAATTCCATATGGGCGCTGGTTCAAGTCCTGGCTGCTCCACTTCCGATCCAGCTCTCTGCTATGGCCTGGGAAAGCAGCGGAAGATGGCCCAAGTCCTTGGGCCCCTGCACCTGCATGGGAGACTTAGAAGAACCTCCTGGCTCCTTCCTTTGGATTGGCCCAGCTCCGGCCGTGGCAGCCATACGGGGAGTGAACCAGCAGAGGGAAGACCTTTTCTGTCTGTCCCTCTGTCTGTAACTCTGGCTTTCAAATAAATTAAAATCTTAAAAAACAAAAACTAGGCAGAGGATGGTTATGGCCCATGGATGCCAGTTTCTCAGCCCTATGTCCTACAGTCATTGTGTGGGTTAAATAAGCTAATACATGCACAAAACACCTGGCCGTTCTTACTACTTGGGTATACTATGCTGCGATGGTGTCTGTCCGTGTTGCATAAATTTGATTTATGGAGGCCGACCAAAGTAAGGAACTGTCACAGTGCTGGGAACAGAAGAAAGGCTGTCATCTGCCACCATAGTGACACCAGGTCGCTCTCTCCCCTGGGAGGAATTCTCTGCCTCCCAGGAGCAAAGCAGTGGCAAGCCCGGCTGGAGTTCGGGCAGTCCTGCCTCTGCCGTCTCCAGTCTAGCCTGTGTCACAGCCCCGTGATTGGTCCAGCCGAATGGGAGCCACTCACAGCTCTCCTCCTTCCCACTCTGGTTGCTGCCTTCGTCCGCCATCCGAACCATCTCTGCCGGCAGGAGCTGCTTGCAAGGCTAACAGCAGAATTTATTAGCTGCTCTGCCTCCTGGGGATGTCTCAGATTCACGCCTTTCCCTTGTGGTGTTAATCTTCGTCAATTAGATTACCTGTGCTTTGGGGGACTTCTACAAAGTCCTTTAAAAGCAGAGGAGCAATGGCTTCCATCTGCCTTGCTGCCAACGTGGGGCTCATCTCCTCATCCCGGGACTGCTCTGGCATGCTGAAAAAAGCCGATTCTCATCCAGCGTCCCCTCGCCATCAGTGTGCGTGATGGGCCAATCGAGTGGCTTGTGGCTCAAAATTCTCTGTGTTAGCACTGGTCGATTTATGCATGAAAGCAAAGAGATGCCACTGTCAACAGGAGACACCTGTGTTGTGTTGTTTTTGGTGTTGGCAGAATCATGTGCAGCCCAGTAGCTCACGCTCATCAAGCTTGTCCCGTGTGAGACACCTAACTGTCCCAGTGACTCTGGACTCCTTTGTTAGTGACAGGACAGCACACGTCACATGAAGATCAAACTTCTCATCACAAAAAAGAAAAGCCATATTCATGGTCACACTGGTTTGGAGACACAGAAACATCGCAGAGCTACTGAAAATATCCCCTGGATTTTGTGATTGACATGTGGTCTTATAGCAATGGCTCCGTCCTCAGGGCCAGGAAAGGGAATAAATAAGAATCAAAAAGTATGGCGCAACAAACTGTTTTCATTCCTGGCATTATCAGTGGAGCATCAGCATGAAAGTTCAGATAAAGAATTTCACACACGGGGCTGGTGCTGTGGTACAGCGGGTAAAGCCGCTGTCTGCAGTGCCGGCATCCCATATGGGCGCTGGTTGGAGTCCCTGCTGCTCCACTTCCGATCCAGCTCTCTGCTGTGGCCTGGTAAAGCAGTAGAAGATGGCCCAAGTCCTTGGACCCCTGCACCTGCATGGGAGACCCGGAAGAAGCTCCTGGCTCCTGGCTTTGGATCAGTGCAGCTCCAGCTGCTGCGGCCAACTGGGGAGTGAACCAGCGGGTGGAAGACCTCTCTTTCTCTCTGCTTCTCCTTCTCTGTGTAACTCTTTCAAATAAATAAATCTTAAAAAAAAAAAAAAAAGAATTTCACATACACACACCCCCCATTTAGAACATGGTAAGACACAGCCAGGCTGGACACAGCAGGCAGGACAGCCTGCACTTGACAGGAGAATGAGCCCAGAAGAGGGACTGACCAAGGTCACCGAAGTCAGTGGGAGAAGTCTTGCCTGGTTCTCACTCCCAAGGTGCATCCTGCTGTTTCCGGGACTCGTATCCGGTTGGTGTCTGGCCTTGTTATTTCAGAGTCTGAGGTTGACAGAACTGGTGCAACAGCCTGGGCAGGTCCTGGCTGGCCTCATGAGGCAAGATGGCCACGCTGGCTGGCAGGCCGCTGGACCTGGGGTTTAAGGCTGTGTTCAAGGTGGCCGTGCTCCAGGCTGACCCTGTTGCTGGCACAGGAAACTGAGCTCTTCCAAGAGCTGGGGCTTGGACCCCTTGGTTTTGTTGCTTCCCGACTCCTCCAAGCCTCCCAGATGGCTGTCTTCTTGCACCTCTAGGCTCCGCAATTCGAGTCGACAAAACACTGCCTTGTGGGCCCCCAGTTGTCCTGAGTGGAAATGGCAGTTGGGTTTTACCACAGGGGTAACACCAGCTGCTCATACCAGCTGCGCTGAGGATTCTGCGTCTGGATCCAGCTGAAGGAGAGCCCTGTGGTTGATGTGTGCTGTCTGGCTCAGCTGCAGGTGTGGCAGGAACTACTGCAGCCAGGCGAGGTCCAAAGCAGCTGCACAAGTGGGCCAGTTCCAGCCTGGACCTCCCTTCGACACACTCATCCCTGCTATGACACAGTGGGTCCAGCTTCCCCGTGCAGCGCCAGCATCCCCTATGGACGCCGGTTCGAGTCCTGGCTGCTTCACTTCCAGTCCAGCTCCCTGCTAAAGGCCTGGGAAAGCAGTGGAAGATGGCCCAAGTACTAGGGCCCTGCACCCACCTGGGAGACCCAGCAGAACTGGCTTCAAATCAGCCCAGCTCCAGCCGTTGCAGCCATTTGGGGAGTGAGCCAGCGCATGGAAGACCTGTCTATTCCTCTGTAACTCTCCCATTCTGTAAAAAAAAATAAAAATGAACACAGCACAGCGTGCATCACGGGGACTATGTAAGTGCTCAGAGACCACATCGGTCCCCAGCTGCTGGTTAACTCCAGGAGACTAATCAGGCAGAACCTAACACCTGCCCAACTACTTCTGCCCCAGGGTCCACCCGGGTCCCAGCCTTTCCCATGTCCAGATGTGCAGTGGCCCCAGCTGCTGGTTAACTCCAGGAGACTAATCATCAGGCAGAACCTAACACTGCCCAACTACTTCTGCCTCAGGGTCCACCCGGGTCCCAGCCTCTCCCATGTCCAGATGTGGCCAATCATCTTTTCCAGAAAAAAACAGAGCCCTCCTTGCTCCACTGCACCCTCCTGACAAAAGCCGTAGACGGTCAGGTTCGAACCTGGCTTCCTTCAACCAGCAAGGGCTTTTTAGCTCCTGAACTTCGTTCCTGGGGAGCATGGCTTTGCTAGGACTTACGGACTGCTGGGAGGCTGGGGCAAAACCGCCAAGGGCCTCCCTCTGCTCCTCTTCCCCAGAGGGAATGAGGCTGGCTGGTTCATCTCATGCCACCGGACCGTGACAGCGGCACAGCAGCCTAGGCACTCCCCAGCCAAAAAACATCATTCCATACTTCATCCAAACCAACACAGCGAGGGGCTGGCATCGTGGCACAGCGGGCTAAGCTGCTGCTTCTGACATCGCAGCCCATACTGGACTGCCAGTTGAGTCTCAGCTGCTCTGTTTCCACTCCAGCTCCCTGCTGATGCGCCTGGGGAAGCAGAGGAAGATGGCTGGAGTCCTTGGGGTCCTGGCTTCAGCCAGGCCTGGTTCTGGCCATTGTGGTCATTTGGAGAGTGAACCAGTGGATAGATCTCTTGTCATTCTGCCTTTCAAATAAATCAGTCTAAAAAAAAAAACCTAGACGACACATGGAGTCACAGCCTGACCACGGTACCCTGCTCTAGGAGTGTCACTGCTGGCACTGAGCTGAGGACCAGAGAAAACCTCCGCCTTCCTTCCTGCACACACAACCGGAACCATGTTACAAGACTTCCTGAGCTTCCGCCGCAGGGGCCCAGCACTCACTGCACGCC
The DNA here is from genome assembly GCF_033115175.1 of Lepus europaeus. Taxonomy (NCBI): domain Eukaryota; kingdom Metazoa; phylum Chordata; class Mammalia; order Lagomorpha; family Leporidae; genus Lepus; species Lepus europaeus. The sequence continues at coordinate 46,746,358 of NC_084835.1, forward strand.
CACACCTAGTGAGAGAAGCTCCTGGCATCCCCTGAAGGATGTCACCAGCAGCGGGCACCCTCACAAAGGACCCCTCAGGTGCCCTCTGAAACAGAAGGCTGAGGGTAAGATTACCTGTTGGTACGCAAAGCGTGGCCTGTGGCCCATCCTCCCCTCCCCTTCAAGCCCTCCTCGCACTTGTGAAGGGCGTGAAGAGCTTGCACTAGGTTTCCCCAGGACACGCTGTTGCACAATTCACCCTGTCTTCCTCGCAGCACCAGTTCAAGTGCAGACCCAGGGCAAAGAGTACCCAGGGACGGATCTAAGTGGTTCCCTGATTCCCAGGTAGGTTCCAGGCCACGGGGTGGGCTGAGTCAGCCTGCTGTTCACGGCTCGCCACCTGCATGTGACTGCCCACGAACCCTGGACGAGTTAGCTGCCACCCCCGTTTCTCTACAGCACCACGCCCCATCTGTGGGACGCACGCCCTTCCTCAGCCGTGTCTTTCGTGGCATCCCTGAAACACACACACATTAAGACACCCAAAGCAACTTTAGCTTCTGATTGGACACCTCAAGTTCTAAAATACTGGAGTAGGCGTCCCGGTCACACTGGAAATATTCCAAGTTAGAATTTTTGGGCACAAGGAGCTGTTTTTTCTTGCTAAGGGCTAACATCCACACATGTGAAAACAATAAAGATTGCCAAGGTAAATTTTACTATTTTATTTGTGAAAAAACTACAAGCAGAATTCATAAATAGACATTTCTATTTAAAGCAGGAAAATGATAAAGTGGCTTCTAATAACATGGTCGTGCACATGCCAGTAACAGGAATATATTAACATCTTTTATTTGCTAGACAAAGAGCAGTGTCCAATATAAATCTCCCCCAAACCTTTAAGACCTGTGAATTTCTGACCAGTTCACAAAACCACCAACTGACACTTTAGCATGAAGGAAAACCAAACCCAACAGACCGCCCGCTCTAAAGACGCTGCAGAGCAGAAGCTTCCAGAAGCACTATACAAGCTGTCTTTCTGGGCAAAGGAAAAATAGAGCTCGTATAATACATTGACAAAAATTCACAAGATAAGATTATGTTTTGACATACTTAACAAGCATTCTCTATTTGTCTCCAACAAACAAAGCTAAGGAAATAATGTAACCATCTTTACACAGTAAATTAAGGTTACAAGTCATACACAAGAACAGAACGGCTTGCGCATTAAAAACTGTTCAGCTCCATTGTCATACTCTAAATGTTGGCTCTTAAACCATTTCCGGTTACATACAAGCAAAGGTTATTATATACTCAGCAATTAATAAACTTTCAATAATTTAAGATATGGTAGCTTAAAAAAGTAGACTGAGAATGGTCTTGGTAAGGCAGGTGAAACATCTTAGTGGAACTAAACTCACAGAAGCTTCGCCAATGTTGTTTAAATAACCAGACTGAAACGGAAAGGTTCAGATTAACATATTTTGTGGGTGTCAAGATGTCTTTTTAAGCTGCATGACTAAAGCAGAGCAAGTCAGGTAAGCTATGTGTGTGCACATGCACGCACAAACGTGAACGATCGTGTGGTAATAAAACAACTGGGGAACTGCAAGCGTTAACACTGTGCTTTTTGTTGTGTTTTGTAACCTGCTTTCTGTGCCACTGAATACCAAGTATTTCTGGTCCTCTTTTAATGTATCTCCTCATCATCTACACTAGTGTTTTTACGCACTGCCTACTAATTGTAGGGCAAACAGCAAATGCGGGAAGTCTACAGGAATTCCATTTCCAGAATGCACGCCTGAGGGATGTCATCAATCTCAGGAATCCCAAGTCCGAGGTCCCTACCCCTCGCGATGCCAACAGGACGCACAGCAGCAGCAGAGGGGTACTCCACACTCCCCACCGAGTGCTTCTGACACCGACCACCGGCTGCCGCTCCTACCACTTGTTCTAGAGCTACTCCTCTCCCTTCACCCCGCCCCATTCTTTAATTTATCACGGAGGCAAAACTGAAGAACCAAGACATTGGCAATGAATTAATTAGCAGCCTATGAGTAGCTGGTTAATCAGCTTTTTCCACTAATCTAGGGGGTCCAATCACTTTACATGAAACTAATTTTGAAAAAGTACACAGTATTTCTGAACAAAGTGCATACCAACACTTAATTGGTTCAAAAAGCAGTGCAACCCACATATGAGTTTGGTGGTATTTAAGTTTTTTTCTTTTAAAAAGTTAATTAAAAAACTTAGCAATCCCTTACACCTCTGGAAAATAAATATGGCTGACTAATTTACCCTCCCTGAGACCCTTAATAAAAGGACTATTAAAATTTTAGAAGGAATGTCTTTGCAATATCCCACTAATATTAAAATGTGGATTTAAAATTCATAGTCAAATCACTATGTATTATATATTCTGATGCTTACGGGAAGCATCTAATTTCCTTTGGTTCATTAATAAATACTTTAAAAATGTATTTAAAAAGATAAGCATAGCTTGCATCCCAGACACAAGCGTTACTTTTAAAAAGAAGGGAACATTGTCCATGCATCTGAGAGTAGGATCACAGCAACAAATGGCACTGCTTCGTTACCTAGACCTTCCAGAACAGAATCTAAAATATGGAACATCAGTGACTGCACAATAGTTTTAATGTAAATGTGAAAGGAACCTTTCCTGTTGGCTACTCAATTCAAGCTGTTAATTTTTTTTAACTTGTTGCCTCCAGACAGAAATTAATTCTGATTAATAGCAAACCAGGCTTTTCACACCAAAACCTGGTGCTTCATTACATTACCTGCCCTCCCGTGAGCCCTTAAAGGTATGACCAAATAAAGGAAGGTGACATCAGTCCTCATGCTTGCAATGACTCGGAAGTACTACAAACTCCGTCGGTATGAATGCAAGTCAGAGAGACTCCAATCAAACAGAAGCGAAGCGAAAGAATTTGTTGTTTGAATGAGGAGAAGTGGAATCATCCTAGTGGTCTTTGATTTTTGCAAGACAGTAAAGAAAAAAAAAAAGTGAAAACCTTGAAAATTTTGCTCTAGCTATCTTTACGTCGAGGAAGAAAAAGATCACAGGCGCTCACAGTTCAGTGTGAGCTCTCCCGGCACCTCTGGCAGCCACAGCTCAAGCCATTCGCTACTTGAGTTCTTCCCACAGCAGGGAATTGAGAAATGTCTCTGAACACTGCAAAGCTCCACGTCAGGACCGGATGTGCGGTAGATAACCTTTGCTCCATAAAACCAACCACAGTAGGCTTCAAGAAAGACAGACAAAGCATTCTCACAACAGAACTGGGGAAGGTGGAAGTTTGAAAAGTGAGGGGACATGGAGGCACACACATTTCAATCAGAGCAACTGCCACTGCAATGTCATGTGCAGCGTGGGAACAAGGGGCTGCTTCCTATGGGCCAAAAACACAGCTCAGACGCTTTCAATCCTAAACTAAGAGACAATTTCTAGGTTTACCTTCAGACATGAGTAGAGGTCTGGAAAACGGATGGAATTCGAGTTACAGAATACCATATTTTCATGAGTGCTAATGTAAGACAGCAATGTTAACATGTAACCGTAATGTACACGAATACTTGGCATTCTGGAGCTAGTTTAGTTACTTTTGAGTGATCAAAGCCCTCCCCAACTAAACCACTTGTGATTTGTCAGTTATTCCATCGCAAATGCAGGCTATCTGGAGCAGTCTTTAAATTTGAGATCACATTGTTTGAAAAAATATATATTTTTATATCGTCCAGTACTCTTTAGACAGATGAGAGTCCAGTTCCCACATGGGTTGGAACACACTTCATGTAAGACTGACTTTAATTTAATTTCAGCACTTTCTGTGACTGTTCAATGCTGTATTCACTTCACAGTGTATCAAGCACCAGCGCTGCCATGGATTGGTTTCAAATAACCCTTTAGATATAATTTTATATTTATATATATATAGTTATATCAAAACTGATAGTACATAGTATAACTTGAAGAAAGAACTAAACTTAAAAGGATATGCTGAAAGGATGGAGTTTGTGAACACAATAAATAAAAGTTCCCTCCCCCTCCCAACCCTCCCTCCAACAAAACAAAAACAAAAAACCAGTTGTAATGTACATGGAAAATTGTGCACAGCAGATTTTTTTTTTTTTATAAAAAGTAGATTCAGGAGCACATCCAATTATAAATGATTGTTAGGAAAATCATATAAAACAATGGAATACATAAAAGTGTCAAGAGTAATCGTCAGGGTGCGAAATTCCTTGGTAGCCAGATGCCCATGGCAAGCAGAAATTATCCTGGCAGCATCACTAAGAGGTCGATGTCCACAGAAGATTCTCCAGGGGTGCAAGCAGCATGGGCAGGTGGAGGATTTGAATTTCATACCCTGATTCATAGTTTTCACAACTCCATGTGCAACTTCAGAAAGATTCATCATTTACTGCCGACATGTCGCCCTTTGGCGTGGAAGAACGGGAGGAGCCCTTGTCTGTGCTCTCTGAGCCCGAGCTGCTCTGGTTCTGCTGTTCTGACCCTGCACTGGAGGTCACTGTGGATGAGGATGTCGAGGAGGAGCGAGTCTTTTCCTTAAAGTCTGTGATAATGACGGTGACATTGCCCACAGTCACTGCCAACTGCTGCGCCGTGCTCCTGTCCACGTTTTTCAGCCGGGGCCTGAAAGCAACACCATGAAAGAACAGTCAATTAAGTAAGTCATGCTGGCAAAACATGAGCAACACACCTACAGTCATCACGACACCACGGCAGTGAATCCAAACTTCCTAACAACCATGGCAAAGCTGGCTGCAGAGTGTGCGCGTCAACTCTGGCGAGCACGGAAATGACTGCTGGCTTGCAGCACTTCGGATCCACTGCAAAATTCTTATTAATTTACCCCTCTCTTACTTGCACCACCCTCACGGAGAAGCAGTTTAAAGTAATAAAGAGGTCAACAAACACCTTGCCCCGCAGCCCGTATCTCTTAGCCTAGAGATCCACAAGTACAAAACCACCCTGCAGTTCCGGATGACGACGAATCCACCAGAACCACAACTTCTTCTATTAGTTTCAAAGTACCTTGAGGTGTGATTCGTTTCACTGGTCTTTGTTGTCGCGTTTGCCGACTGTATACTGTTTGCTTCACTAGGAGGGTCTTTCAGAATGTCAGACTTTGGTCTGAAAGAGAGGATACAAAAAAGCAGCATTTAAAAGATACTTGTGGTTCACCTGCCAAGTAATATACTGTACTCTGCTCCCCAGGAACTTACTTTGTTTTCTTATTGGTGTTTTTCTTGGTAACACTAGGACTAATTTCCTTGTCTTTCTCAGGTTTCTCTTTGTCTGGCTTTTCCACTTTCTCCTTCTTCTCCTTTTTAGGGGGCGGCGGGGTGGCATACTGTTGTGCCACTTGCTGTGCCACCAGCTGAGAATTGATTCGAGGTTTCCTAAAATAACCAAGAAAAGATGTATCATTATTTGCTTTATAAATAGGATCATTATTTGCTTTTAAGTATTTCTTTGAATTTTTCGTTTGATCTCCTAACTTCTGAGGTATTTCATGATTGATAGCCAGCAACAGAAAATGCATTATATGGTTTTATTTCTACATTATTATTTTGAGATAGTATGGTTTCTTTTTCAACGGAAATGAAACACTGATGTGTGCTAACACAAACACATGTAGCCCCGTACGGTAAAATAGTCTTTTGGCCAATAAGCATGACAGTGTTTCTAAGAGTGCTGAGAACACTACTTCTTTTGAGCTGTCAAGATAATACTGACTGACAGCTTTCAAATAACTCTGTTGTAGAGGGCTAATCTCATTTTATTAAATGAACACTGATAATCCCCCCGAAAAGAGAATGAAATCAGAAGTGTGACGTTCACTGCTCAATCTAATTATTCTGACTTGGTCTGCTCTCCTGCAGCTCTGTGATTGGCACAGACAACACATCCAGAGCAATAAAAGGTAACACTGGTCCACACCAGCTCCCAAAGGGCTGTGACGGTTCAAAGTCACCATGAAGAACTCTCAAGACAAACGACACATTCACTGTGGCATCAACCATCATATCGTGCCAATCTCCAACTGACACTGGCTCTCAGCACTATTGTTCACAAATGCTAAGCGGTGCCAAACACTGTTCACAGGGCCTAGCCATTCATACACCCAAAAGAGAAAAGGAGAAAAGAATACCTAGGGATTCTTTCTATATACTATAGCCCTCTCCCCTACCCCCACTAGTAGATGCCTGAAAGCCTGTGTGTGTGTGTGTGTCTGTATAAACACTATTGTTCTGACTGTTGATCTAAGAGATGGCTACTAAGTGACCAACAGCTGAGAAGCAGATACAGAGTGGACACAGAGGACAAAGAGGCAATCAGTATCCTGGTCAGGGTGGCACAGGAGGACCTGGCACTTCATTGTGATACTTAGTGCAGTGCACAATTGAAAAGGGAGTCTTAGATTGGAGGGGAGGGGCTGCCGTAATGTTAGTTTTCAGACATTCCCATCTATACAGACATCTCTACTGATACTTCCCAAACACAAAACCCAAGTGAGTCCTTAACAAGGCGAAACCACCGTCTGCCACAACATAATGGTCACCTTCAGATCCTACGGTTCTCTCCACCCCCAGAGGAAAATAATGCAGAGCAGCAGATCTAGCTCAGGCATGGCGGGGAGCCTGTGTTGGAGGATCAGAAAACACCCATCTAGGAAAACAGAGTAAGGTTGCCTTTTTACACAGTTCTGCTGTTCTAGGTACATGGCATGATTCCCTAGATGAAGCAGGGTTACTCCTGGAGCATCTCTTGGAAGGGAGTCTAAGGTGGCTGGCAACAGACACATGCTTACTCCACAACTGCATTAAAAGGTTGACCTATGTGCTGGCTGGGTGGCAGTACAGATTGCAAGGATACATATCTGAAGTTAAGTGCAATCTCAGAGCAAACTTCCTATCAGCCTCCAACAACACAGGCCTTGGTCATAGGTTAGCACACCATGAAACCACTAGCCTCAAAGCACACTTCTGCCTAGATCACAAGTGGCCTCACTCACCACTGAGCAAGAGACTCAAACACACAGGAAGTAGAAACATCCTTCCTCTGAGCCCCTGCCCCTCAAACACAGGGAGGACGCTTGTATGTAACAGATAAGTTTCCCTCTGCAGTCTCTTATATCGCTGAGAAGAAAAGTCTTCTGGCCGGCACCGTGGCTTAACAGGCTAATCCTCCGCCTTGCGGCGCCGGCACACCGGGTTCTAGTCCACGTTGGGGCACCGGATTCTATCCTGGTTGCCCCTCTTCCAGGCCAGCTCTCTGCTATGGCCCGGGAAGGCAGTGGAGGATGGCCCAAGTGCTTGGGCCCTGCACCCCATGGGAGACCAGGAGAAGCACCTGGCTCCTGGCTTCGGATCAGTGAGATGCGCTGGCTGCGGCGGCCATTGGAGTGTGAACTAACGGCAAAAAGGAAGACCTTTCTCTCTCTCACTATCCACTCTGCCTGTCCAAAAAAAAAAAAAAAAAAAAAAAAAGTCTTCTAATACTTGTAAGCACTCAGGAGAGACATAACACATCAGCTAAGGGGCTAACCAAGCCAGGTGAATTAGAGTGAAGGTGCCATACACTTATCAACACTCAGGGCTGCAAATAAAATGAAATGGGTTAATAATATGAATAAACCATCCAAAAGCTACACTCTGGAGGGAGAATTTCAATTGGGCCAGTATGTGTACTGTACTCCAGAGCAGTATGACTCAGGAACAAGGGAAGGTACCTGGATATCAATTTAAGAGGACCCTAAAAAGAGGGAGACTCAAAGCTAAGCCAGATGCCTGGCCCCAGAGAACCCGCAGCCTAATTAGCACTCACGCCGAGTCTGAAAGCTGTGTCTCACTTCAGGATACCTATGATGCTCTAGGATGTCACTTTCCACATTGCCCCATAACTGCCAATCAGCCACATACTCCTCAATGGTAAAGATCTCATTCTTCCCACCTCTGTCACCAAGATAGCCAGCTCAGGGCCAGGTCAATAAAAGTCTTCCATTGGTGGTTCACTCCCTAAATGGCCACGATGGCCAGAGCTGGGCTGATCTGAAGCCAGAAGCCTGGAGCTTCTTCCAGTTCTCCTGCAAGGGTGCAGGGGCCCAAGTGCTTGGCCACCTTCTACTGCTTTCCCAGGCCATAGCAGAGAGCTAGCTTGTAAGAGGAGCAGCTAGCACCCATATGGGATGCCGGTGCCACAGGCGGAGGATTAACCTGCTGCGCCACAGTGCCAGGCCCTCCAGGGAAGATTTCTAAAGCAAAGAGGTCTTGAATCATGCAGTACACTGAAGGAGGGAGGACTGGGTGCAAGCAAGAGAAAGGGGCAAAGGACAGAGAACCATCCAGAAAAACCGAGGAAAGGAACAGAAGCACTTTCTACTGAGGCAAGAGAGGAATGCTAAGTAAACTGTCTTCCTAAACAGGTCAATTTTGGGACCAGTGCTGTGGTGCAGCAGTTAAGCCATGGCCTATAGAGCCGGCATCCCATGTGTGCTGGTTCAAGTCCCAGCTGCTGCATTTTCATTCCAGCTCCCTAATACGCCTGGGAAAGCAGCAGAAGATGGCCCAAGTGTTTGGGCCCCTGCACCCACATAGAAGACCTGGTTGAAACTCTTGGTTCTGTTCTGGCCCAGCCCCGGCTGCTGCAACCATTTGGGGAATAAACCAGCAGATGGAAGTCTCTCTGTGACTCTGCTTTTCAAAGAAACAAACAAGTAAACAAATAAATTTAATAATAAAAAAAAGTCAACTTGGGGAGGCTGTCTCAGTTGGATACTACAGGGCTTGCTGGGAGCGAACTTGAAGATTGGATGTGTAAAACTGTAGTAGGAAAGAGAGTTAGTGATGAACAGACAGAAAAGGAAGTTACTAATACCTCATGAATTACTCTCAATGGCATGAATGTGGCATGTTTACAAGAAGTAGTTTTTGGCTACCCAGGAAGCGTGCTTATCCAGAATGGATCGTTCCCTTAAAGTTAGCTTGCCAAGGCTACTGTTCGCAACAGTATACTAGTACACAGAAGTAAGGTGTTCATCTAAATGCTTCTGCTGCTGGCAAATAAACCCTTGGAATTCTTCAGTGCCTGCAACACAGCACAGTACCTGTAGGACAAAGTCTACATGAACAATAAGCTCAACTCCAGCTCCAACTCTGGACTGGCACAAATACACACTTTCTCACTGGCTCCTAAGAAAATGTTTGACTTAAAGTAGTGAAATTAACATTCCTCCCTTTTACACAACAAAAGGCAATTTCACAAGAGAAAAGGGCCCAAGGCTATTTGGGATTAGATTACTACCAAGAAAAAGTGGGACATCTGCTAAGCCACCTGTGTCGCCTGAAAGCTACTGCTGTGTTCTAAATGCTGCACTGCACACACCCTGTTCCCCAGTGACAACCCAACGCTGAAGCCATCATTTGTCCCTTCCTCAGCAAAACCTTTTCTTCAGCAACAGGATTTATTAATCAGTAGTCATTTTCCACTACTAGTTCTTCAGCAAGTGCAACATTACTTCCAGGTTTGGGAGGAGGGATGAGGTGAGGAAATTCACCTTTGGAAGGGGAAGGGAAGGTGCCATCCTCTCCAACTGCTTCAGCAGCTCGTGCCACCTGCCTCTCAGCAATGCTCTCCTGACTGGCCAGTGTCCACAGTGGAGGCTGCACCAGGTTCTCCAGACTGGCTATTACAGATTGGGTCTGCAGCATAAAAGGCAGGGCCATTCTGTAGCCATCATGGCACAGGCACATCAGGAAGCTACAGCCCCCCAGGAGTAACTGCCATCTCCACTTCGCAAATTAAGACGACTGAGGAACCAAGGCTTGCAGTTAAGTGGCTGAACCGAGATCTGAACCTGGCTCCACTTGGACTCTCCTATGAAGGTATCTTCAAACTAATCTCCCCGCTTTGAAGAGCTCTGACTTGTTTTTTCCTGTTCGTGAGTGGGGGTGGGAGACTGTGATGTGACTTGGCACGATACCAGGGATGAGATCTCGGGTCAACTCAGGTTCCAGTTTAGCCAGGGATCTCCCCAAGAATCCACTGCCTTTATTATCACTACGCTTTGCTTTATCAAGAATAGGACTACTTGGTAGTCCTGTGGCAGACAAAAAGGGAAGGGGATCTGGAAAACCTGCTGTCTTTGTTTTCACTATCCTTGGAATACCGTGGGTAAGGAATGAACCCTTACCTTTACATTTAACACAGTTCATCAGTGAGAAATAGTGACCTTCCACAAATTTTCACTGTCAATGATACCATCTAAGTATCATATAAAATAGTGTTCACAGCTCTTGGTCAATGGGCAGAACTTTCAACAAGTGGTAGAAACTCAATCCCTCAACATGGAGCTGAACATCTCAATCTCTAGGATCATCCCAAGTTTCCCACCTAATAAACCTTAAAAAGAAGCAGTTAACAGTCTTCACCATATGCTGGACATATTAGATCAAAACATGTCCACTTGTGCTTCTGACATCTAAGCTTCAATTTGAAACCAACACCCCCCCCCCGCCCAAACACACACCTCCACAAAGGAAAACTACTTACCAGATATACAAGATAGTAAAACAGTGCTGTCTCCCTTACAAGTCTGGCAGATCTTTGTGGAAACATTTTACAGGTTTATCATTGCTATTTCAATAGCTTACAAATGAAAATGTGCTATAAAATGTCAACCATACACATCAAGAAAACGTGTCTAATTGTTTACATTTAAAAAGTTTTATTTCACACGAGCCTGAGCTATTAAAAAAATAAGTAAATCTTTATCTGGGAACATCTTTAATTTTTGCAAAGGAGAAGTGTTCACGAACATAAAAACACAAGGCAAAATCCTTTTGCTTTCATAGGCATATTCATACCACTTTGGGGTCATACAGGCGAAATCTTATCTTTTTAAGAGAGATTTCTTCCATAAACAACTTCTCTTTTCTTTTTCCTTTTGTGTACTCAAGGGAACCCGAGATCAACCTACAAAATGTCTTCATCAAATCAGCTCACACTGTCCTTCAGGGCTCACTGTGCACTTCCTTTTCTTTCTTTTTTTTTTCTTTTCTTTTTTTTTTTTTTTGACAGGCAGAGTGGATAGTGAGAGAGACAGAGAGAAAGGTCTTCCTTTTTGCCGTTGGTTCACCCTCCAATGGCCGCCGCGGCCAGTGCATCTCTCTGATCCGAAGCCAGGAGCCAGGTGCTTATCCTGGTCTCCCATGAGGGTGCAGGGCCCAAGCACTTGGGCCATCCTCCACTGCCTTCCCGGGCCATAGCAGAGAGCTGGCCTGGAAGAGGGGCAACCGGGATAGAATCCGGCGCCCCAACGTGGACTAGAACCCGGTGTGCCGGCGCCGCAAGGCGGAGGATTAGCCTGTTAAGCCACGGCACCGGCCCACTGTGCACTTCCTTTACATGCCCCTAAACCTTTCTTTGCCTTGGCAATCTGTCAGCTGAGAAGGAGCAATTTTGACAACTTAACCAATCTAAGCCAGCCTCTACTAAACACACTCTATTAGGATTCTTTATGATAGGTCTTCAACACAGTGCTGCAATTAAAAGAAACCTTGTCCACGTGACCTGCTTTTCTGTCCCGAGACTCTACACGTACAAGGTCAGTTTGGATGGATTGTACCTTCTTTCAGCAATGACTGGAGCTCTGTATCGCTCCCCAAAATGTACCTATCCCAGCTGGAACACACCAAAGTGTTCTGTGCACAGTCATTATTCAGCAGTACTTGCTGATCAAATCCAGCTTCAGGAATCTGGATAGGCCAGATGTGTGAAAATGCTCTGTGATCTGTACTTTTTTTTTCTTTGCAAAGTGTATGTTAAAGTTACACTATGGCTAAAAGAAATCTTATCTTTTGGCCCAACTGCTTGGGCCCCTGCACCCACATGGGTGACCCAGTAAAAGCTCCTGGCTTTGGATGGGCCCAGCTCCGGCCATTGAGGTCACTTGGGGAGTGAACCAGCGGATGAAAGACCCTTCGCCATCTCTCCCTCTGTCTGTAACTCTACCCCTCAAATAACTACATAAATCTTTAAAAAAAAAAAAAATCTCATCTTTGCTTAACTACTCTGTATAAGAAAATGTATTCCAAGTTATAAATACATTTTTGGATTTAGAATTCATTTTTAAAATGGGTAATGTCTGTATCAGAGTTTTCTATCTCAACAGCATGGTCCAACACTGATGGCCTCTGGCTATGATAACTAGTGTAACTTGTTTTCTGTTCACTGAACCCGGCTGCTTCTGACCCATGATGGATTTCAAATACCAAAGGACCTATATGACCTTATGATATCATTGAAACCAATCATCATTATAACATGGACAACTAAAAACTTCAACTGTTGCACATATTCACTAGGATCATAAGCTACAGGTATTATGAATCCCCATTTCCCAAACAGTATCTCTTCTTATACAGTTCTTTTCCCTCCTCAACAGTACTTTCCTCTCTCACAGAAACACTTGTCTTCACCTTCTCAAGTTGTTTGGCTCACCTTTTAGGAAAAGCCAGTGAGGGGTCTTGGTCTCAATTCTAGGACACTTTCCCACCAGTATACCTCCTTGACTCAAGAGAATCACTCTGCTGTTAGGGGGGAAAAAAAAAAAAAAAAAAAAAACCTACGATTTTCCTTCGAGTCTGATTCCAACTATTCAACTATACAACCTAGGCTCTCCCCCTTTCCCCAAACATCCTCCCTTCTCTCTTCTTCAGAGGTAATGGGGAAACAATGTAGTATAAAGGAAAGAATGTGGACTTTGGAGTTAAGAACAGGCCTTGGACTTTCTCCAGGCGCTGTTTCTGAGCTTGGGTAAATTATTTGAAATGGAATAGAGCCACACCTAATTTAACAGGGCTAAAATGAAGATGAAATGAGGTAAAGTTCACTTAGCTTCTGTCACAGCGCATGCAGATATTCTCTTCAGTGAAATAATTCTCCACAAAACCACATATACTACAAAGCAATACTTTCCTAGCTGTAGACATGACTACCACCTCAGACACTGGAGGGAAACATTTACAAGTGAAAGAGGTGGGCCAGAATGAGGAGTTGTTACAGCTATAGATTTTTCACACAGGTTAAAAATCCTAAAGGTAATAATGCTGTCTATAAGCCAAGGGAGCCTCAACAACATGGCTGCCAATTTTCCTGCACACCTTGCCCAAAGGAGAGGCCACCGGACTTTAACTGTACAATATGCATGGCAAGACGCAAATTCATCAGACAGTTTGGCAGGGACAATGGGCTCCAACAGAACCAACATGTATACTTAACCAGCAGATTATGAAATGTTCTACGAGATTCAAAACTCTTGTTCTGAATATTCAGTTGCCTTTTATGCCCTGAAAATACACTCAGGACTTAAGCATCAGCAGGTTAAAGCACTGTCACTTTTCTGCAACTCAGGAGCAAATATTCAATAAATACAAAGGGATACAAGAGGTTTAGATTCTAGGAAACAAAAGCACCTATTTCATTTTCATGAACGTATAGGGCAAAAATGGACAGATTATCTTGGCCAAGTGCTGGTCCAGAGACTCCTAGGGGTCCCCAAGGCCCTTTCAGGAGAGTCTCAGGTCAAAACTATTTCCACAGTAATTTGAAAACAGCACTTGTCTTTTCACCTTCATTTTTTACAATGGAGCTTTCAAAAAAAACTTTATGTGTTATATCATTGCTCTGACAGCCTGCATACTTACACAGGCCTTGAATACTTCTCAGTTTTAATTTCCGGTATTTAAACTACCTACAGATATAACCACAATGAAGACCAGTACCTGGGGTCTTTAACCATTAAACTAACTTTTTCTCCTGGTCCCCTGAGCGTGAAACTTCTGTGTATTGCCTGAGCCAGAAACAGGGCGACAACACCCACTTGAGAATACAACTTCTAAAATATCTCAGGCTTAAATTCTTCCTTAGCAAAACTTCAAAAGAAAACTGAAAAGGTACATCAGCTCCAATTGCAAGTTAAGAAAACACCTTGAAAATAAGAAAAACATCTGCACTTACAAAACACCAAAACAACCTTTCAAAAGTGGGCTTGAAGTATTTCAACCACAGACTATAAATCTGGCTTCCTGGGGCCTGTGCTGTGGCGCAGCGGGTTAAAGCCCTGACCTGAAGCACCAGCATCACATATGGGTGCAGGTTCTGGTTCCCGCTATTCCTCTTCTGATCCAACTCTCTATATGGCCTGGGATAGCAGTAGAAGATGCCCCAAGTCCCCGGGTCCCTGCACCCATGTGGGAGACCCAGAGAAGCTCCTGGCTTCGTCTCGAGGCAGCTACAGCCGTTGCGGCCATCTGAGGAGTGAACCATCGGATGGAAGATCTCTCTCTCTCTCTGCCTCTCCTCTGTGTAACTCTGACTTTCAATAAATAAATAAATAAATCTTAAAAAAAAAATCTGGCGTCCTTCCATTTTCACTCCCTGGGAGTAACCACAGTAACAGAATTTTCTCTGTGGTCACTTAAGTATTTTAAGTACATGTTCCCAAATAAATATGCCCTGAAGGTATAAAGATCTCCCAAAGCACTTCAGTAGCTTCAACATAAATTTTACTCTGCATTCTAACACCAGAGTGTTAGGCTCTTTTGCTGGGAAGATTGGGTCTGAAACACTTCAGTGATCACTGTCACACATGAAGCAGTGTTCAGTCCCACAGCCACTGCCAGTCTTGTAACCATAGGCATGGCACAAAATTCTTTTCTTCTGCCTTGCTCAGAAGAGGAACGCCTAGGTGAACACCCAACCCTACTCCCAGGTCAGCGCCCACTGCTTCTCAGGTGCAGTTTGGGTAAAGGGACAAAGATGACCCAGTGCCATATCTCTGCTAGCTCAGTTTCACCTTTGTATTCTGGCTTATGGTTTTCCAATTCATTAAACTAACTTTTCTCCTGGTGGCTGCTACAAGTAGGGAAAGGGGGGCTGTGTATTCTGGATGTGTGTTGGATATATCCTCATTTTCCAAGGTGTGCATTAGATTTCAATGGCCAAAACCTCTGGTGAGGGTGCTTTGTATTTTAAGGAGTTTGTCCTGTTACAGAAGCTAGGACATTGGACCTTTTTTTTTTTTTTTTTCTTTTTAAAGCTTTATTTATTTATTTGAAAGAGTTACAGAGAGGCAGAGATATCCATCCTCCATTCACTGAACCCAGTTGGCTGCAAAGGCCAGAGCTGACACGATCCAAAGCCAGGAGCTTCTTCAGGTCTCCCATATGGGTGCAGGAGCCCCAGGACTTGGACCATCCTCTGCTGCTTTTCCAGGTGCATTAGCAGGGAGCTGGATAGGAAATGGAGCAGCTGGGACACCAACCAGCACCCATCTGGGATGCCAGCCAGCACTGCAGGTGGCAGCTTTACAGGCCTCAGAACATTAGATGTTAATAGGTGAGCTGCCAAAGCTCTCCCTTCTTTGCTTTGTGTTTATTTTGGATCACTAATTCTGACTTTGGATGGTTACACAATCTTTGCAAACTTCAGTTTCCTCATTGATTAAAAAAAAAGATTAGGAGCAAGGAATCTCTTTGCTCAGACACTTGTACTCCATATTAAAAAAGACAACTATGCATTTATTTATTCTTGAGGTGCAGGCAGGCTCACCATTTATGCAGTCATCAGCTTGTTTTCAACAATCATAAATAAGCATCACATTTTACTGACATTCTACAAACTATAAACTGAAGGTTTAGTGACTTGGACCCTCTTCTTCTCCCCTAAAGACATACCAAATTACCTTACAAACCATGCTTAATGATTAACAGGAATCCCAGAAACGAGAAACTCTAAGCTCATTGTATTTTCAGATACAAATAAACTTGATAAATCAAGTCTTTCTCTAAAAAATACTAAACCATAAAAATAATCCAATCTGCCCAGCAAATTACTTATGGCTGTCAAAGATCTCATTTAACATGCAAAAAGCTGGGCGAGTGCCACGGTACAGTGGGTTAAAGCCCTGGCCTGAAGTGCGGGCATCCCACACGGGTGCTGGTTCGAGTCCCAGCTGCTCCTCTTATAATCCAGCTCTCTGCTATGGCCTGGGAAAGCAGTAAAAGATCCCCAAGTTCTCGGGCCTCTGCACCCACATGGGAGACCCGGAAGAAGCTTGTGGCTGCTGGCTTCAGATCAGTGCAGCTCTGGCCTTTCTCTATCTCCTTCTCTGTCTCTACCTCTCTCTGTAACTCTTTCAAAGAATAATAATAATAATAATAATAAAGCATAAAGCTAGCATTGTGTAATAGTGCTAAGGCTGCCTGATTGTGATGCCAGCATCCTATACAGGCACCAGTTTCTGTTCCAGCTGCTCCACTTCTGATCCAGCTCCCTGATGATGTACCTGGGAAAGCAGCAGAAGATAGACTAAGTCCTTGGGTTTCATGTGGGTACCAGGTCACTACTGCCATTTTGGGGGGTGACCCAGTGAATGGAAGATCTCTCCTCCTAACTCCAATTTTCCAAAAAACAAAACAACTCTCTTCTGTAACTCTGCCTTTCAAATTAAAAAAAAATAAATAAATGAATAAAAAAAATTTTTTTTTGCTCTTGAGCTAAGACCATACCATCTGAAGGTCTTTAAACAATTACAAAGCAAACACCTTCTGAGCAAAGGAAGGGAAACTTTAGGTTATCTTCATTATTTCAAATGGTTGAAAAATTAGATAAGAATCAAAGTGAAGACCTGTAAGTTACTAGTATCCAACAGAGACTCTGTTAAGTTTGAGAATTCCTTCAACTCAAATAAAAATGGTTTTGTTTTGCCAGGGTGGTAGAGAATAGTGTGTCAAAAGTAGATGGAAATTCATATGCCAATGCTTAAACAGTAATCCTGGAATTAAATGTTGGTCCTATTTATTACACTTGGACACAAATTGTCTCAGAACCACCAGAAAGTAATGTAAGAACAGAAACTTGACTAAAAATAAGAATTTTTTTAAGATTTATTTATTTATTTGAAAGTCAAGAGTTAACAGAGAGCAGCCAGGTCTCTAACTGCCGCCCATGTGGGATGCTGGAATCGCAGGTGGGGGCTTAACCTGCTCTGGCACAGCCACAGCACTGGCCCCCATATGCACTTCTAAAAGTGCATGAAGTCTTTATCTCTTTTTGTTCCAATATTCCTCACCAGCTGGCCTTTCCTCCATAGTGTATCCCCAGCCTGGGTTGCTCACCCATACTAGTCTAGACTTTAATGACTTTCTCAGAAGACACCTTTGAGCACTTGCTGTTTTTGCTTATCTGCTATCCCTTAGCTGAAACACCCTTCCTGATACCTTCTCTGCAAAACCCAAGTCTACTTCAAGACCCAGCTTACTTCTGTGGTGTAGCAGGTAAAGCCACTGCCTTCAGTACTGGCATCTCATATGGGCGCTGGTTCAAGTCCCGGCTGCTCCACTTCTGATCCAGCTTTCTGCTATGGCCTGGGAAAGCAGTAGAAGATGGCCCAAGTCCTTGGGCCCCTGCACCTGCGTGGGAGACCCAGAAGAAGCTCCTGGCTTCAGATTTGCCCAGCTCCAGCTGTTGCGGCCAATTGGGGAGTGAACCAGTGGATGGAAGACCTCTCTGTCTCTCTCCCTCTCTTTCATTCTGTTTAACTTTCAAATAAATAAATCCTTTTTTTTTTTTTTAAAGTATGCCACTTCTTCCCAGCATCTCCTGGCAAGTAATAATCTGTGGCCATGTTTTAGAGCTCCCAAACTACCCTAACATACACGTAATGGTCTACATCATAATTTTTTACCCATGTGTGCCACTCCCTTTATGAGCATGTCTGGGATAGTACTGACCTTCTTTTTTTTTTTTTTTTTTTTTAAATAAAGATTTTGTTTATTTATTTGAGAGGTGGAGTTACAGACAGTGAGAGGAAGAGACAGAGAGAAAGGTCTTCCTTCCATTGGTTCACTCTCCAAATGGCTTTAACAGCCGGAGCTGCGCTGATCGGAAGCCAGGAGCCAGGATCTTCTTCCGGGTCTCCCACGCGGGTGCAGGGGCCCAAGGACTTGGGCCATCTTCTACTGCTTTCCTAGGCCATAGCAGAGAGCTGGACTGGAAGAGGAGCAGCCGGGACTAGAACCCAGCACCCATATGGGATGCCAGCGCCACAGGCAGAGGATTAACTGGTGCCACGGCACCGGCCCCAGTACTGACCTTTTCTTTTTCTTTCTTTTTGGACAGGCAGAGTGGACAGTGAGAGAGACAGACAAAGAGAAAGGTCTTCCTTTACCGTTGGTTTACCCTCCAATGGCCGCTGTGGCTGGCACATCATGCTGATCCGAAGCCAGGAGCCAGGTGCTTCCTCCTGGTCTCCCATGCGGGTGCAGGGCCCAAGCACTTGGGCCACAGCAGAGAGCTGGCCTGGAAGAGGAGCAACCGGGACAGAATCTGGCGCCCCAACCGGGACTAGAACCCGGGGTGCCGGCACCACAGGCGGAGGATTAGCCTATTGAGCCGCGGCGCCGGCCCTGACCTTTTCAATGTTATGCTATGCTCTCCAAACTTGCTTTAAAATAATTGTTTCCTGACAGCTCAGTTGATGCTGGCTACAAGAATATATGATCTCTGTATAATGTGCTGCAGACAGCAGATGCTGTATCAGCATGTAGCTGAACACTGTATTATCACACTGTACTTAACTGTGCCTCAGAACAGGGCTCTTTTAGAGAAGGTGTGTGTGTGTACCCTTTATGCTGACACTCCCTAGCAGAAAAGCCTGGGACATAGTAGATTCTCAATGAATATAAATATCCACTCCCCAGAGATAAACCAGCTCCCAGTTTAAAAGAGAAAGAAGTACAAAGTTAACAGGTAATGAATGCTTCCTATGAAGAGGCACTGTGCTGAGTGTTTTACATACGTTATCTCTTACAAAACTTACAGCTTTCTAAGGCTATTAAAGAAATCAAAGGCTGAAAGTCCAACAGTAAATGTAGCACAAGTAAAGCTTAATCCAAGTTTATGTTCTTTTCACTAATGACCCTTATCTTGGGAAAAAGGAAGACAGATGAACAGAAGCCAGTGAAAGGTAGGGTGAAATAAAGGGGAACAGGATATAATTTTAAATGTAAAAAAATTTTAGTTATTTATTTGAAAGGCAGAATGACAAATTCATCTGCTGCCTCACTCCCCAAATGGCCACAGTAGCCAGCATGGACCAGGCCAAAGCCAGGCATTAGGAATTCCATCTGACACTCCAACATGTATTTACTATTTAGGCCATGGGATCCTCCCTCTTTTTTAAAAAAAAAAAAAAAATTATTTACTTATCTGAAAGGCAGAGCAACAGAGGGAGGAAGGGACAAGAGACAGAGAGGTCTTCTACTCACTGCTTCACTCTCTAAATGGTTGCACACCTGGAGTGGGCCAGGCTGAAGCCAGGAGCCTGGAACTCCAACCAGATCTCCCACTTGGGTGGCGGTGGCCCAAGCACTTGGGTCATCTTCCATCGTCTTCCCAGGTGCATTAGCAGAAAGCTAGTGCATAAGCAGAGCAGCTGTGACTGCTGGCAGTGCAAGCGTGCAGGTGGGATGAGTGATATTTAACCTGCTGTGCAACATTACTCTCAGGCAACCATTATTAGAAGGGACAGAAAAAAATTCCAGGAAAAATGGATCATAATATTACAAGTCACAGCAAATGAGAACTGAGAATATGCTTCTGAATCTAGCATAGATTCCTTCCATTTCCAGTTCCTTCACTATACCACATGTAAGTCCCTTAACTTCCTTTCCCCATATCTCAAATACCTCAAGTACTGAAACATATCCCATCTAAATTCCCAACAATACAGGTGTGTATGTCCAGGGAGTGAGGGGGGAGGGACCACACTCTCACCATGTTTTACAGTACCTGTGATTTTTAAATATCTGAGGCCAATAAACTAGGACAAAATTTTTAGGCAGTAAAGAATTCTAATGCTCTTGGTTTCTTCTGTTTCTCTACCAAAGTAAAGAGTATGGATGGTAAAAACTGAGTCCCCAAACATGGAACAATTAATAAACCTGCTTGCTTTAACTTCAGAGGAATCAATTATTTTATGAGTAAATACTATACATCAAGATCTCCAATTATAGATTTATTCAATCTTTAGCTTATCTGGATGAACTGGGATAATCTTATACAGCATACATGAAAGCATCTGCATGGGTATAATCATTTTAAGAACTTCTCAATTTGGGGTTCTACTCCAAATAGGTATTTGCCTATTCCTTGTAAAGTTTCTAACAAGGTCAGGAGTGTGCATGATCCATAAATAACTCTGGAAAATCTTTTTTTTTTTTTTTTAAAGGAATCCTCTCCTCCCTTTGAAATAAGTTGCAAGAACACTTGCTAAAGATTTACTGAAAACTTATTATTGGAAAGACAAAAATAGATTTTTTTCAAATGTAAAACAAAGTAGAAAACTTAAATGTTTTATTTTTAACTAATTTTAGACTTACAGAAAGGTTATAAAAATAATTTAGGGTTTGCACATACCCTTTACCCAAAGAGTACAATGATCAGAACCAGAACATCAATACCTGCAAAATCCTGTCAAGGACAGACCTTTTCTGAATCTCAGTGTTCCCACTATGGTTTTTTCCTGTCTCAGGATCCTACCTAGGCCTTCACATTGCATGGTGTTATTTTTCAAATCTCTTACATGAAAGCTAGCTACTAGGTCTGTCTCTTATCTTGATACTTCTTAGAGAGCTGGTCAGTTTTTCTGTTATAGACCCTCAATTTAGGACTATCTGATGTTTGCTCATTTCAAAATGAGGCCACGCTTCTTGACAATAGCAAGCAATGACGGTGCACCCTTCCGCAGTATATCCTATCAGGGGCCCATGTCTTGTTTCTCTATCTTAAAGTTAAGTATCTTTCAAGTAAGTCTCTTAGCAAAGATAATTTCAAGACTACAGAAGTAAGCTGCTTCTCCTCAAACTTTCTTTCAGCCACTAATTTTAGCATTCAAATGTAGGTTCTGCACAAATTATTCCTGAATTTAGCCCTCTCCACAGCTCTTAATAAAACTAAAGACTAGTGATATCTTCAACATTACTCTCGGCTTGTTTGTAGGTACATCCAAACACCCGTAGCCCA
The DNA here is from genome assembly GCF_033115175.1 of Lepus europaeus. Taxonomy (NCBI): domain Eukaryota; kingdom Metazoa; phylum Chordata; class Mammalia; order Lagomorpha; family Leporidae; genus Lepus; species Lepus europaeus. The sequence goes on from NC_084835.1 coordinate 46,767,473, forward strand.
GAGAAAAACCACCAAAAAGTGGGCTAAGATTGATGAACAGGTGCTGCAGTTTGCTGATGTGGCTGATTTTTGCCTAGAGCAAACTATAATAAAGCACAATTCACATAAAATAAAATGCAAGCACAGTCTTAAGTGTACTTTAAGTAAGCTTTTTTTTTTAGAAGTGCTATCTATGTTTAGCAGGAAGCTGGATCAGAAGCACAGGAGCTGGGACTAGAACAAGGCACTCTGATATGGGATGTGGGCATCCCAAGCTGTGTCCTTTTTTTTTTTTTTTTGGACAGGCAGAGTTAGAGACAGAGAAAGGTCTTCCTTTCGTTGGTTCACTCCCCTAATGGCCGCCACAGCCGGCGCTGCACCGATCCAAAGCCAGGAGCCAGGTGCTTCCTCCCAGTCTCCCATGCAGGTGCAGGGACCCAAGCACCTGGGCCATCCTCCACTGCCTTCCCGGGCCATAGCAGAGAGCTGGACTGGAAGAGGAGCAGCCGGGACAGAATCCGGTGCCCCAACCGGGACTAGAACCCAGGGTGCCAGCACCACAAGCGGAGGATTAGCCAAGTGAGCCACGGCGCCGGCCCAAGCTGTGTCTTAACCACTGTGCCAAATGCCGGCCCCCACTTAAGAAATTTTGACAAATGCTCAATCCTTTGCAGACAATTCTCACTCTCAGCACTATGCAGCCACTAATATACTTTGTCACGATGGATTAGATTTGTCTTTCCTCACATTTCACAAGGATGGAATACACTCAGTATGTACTCTGGTTATTTTCAGTGATCATAATGTTTCTGAGACTCATTCATATTATGTGTGTTCTGTTATCTAGTCTCCTTTGATGGTCACTGGACTCTGCTTAGTTTCTACCACCATGAATTGAGATGAACACTCATGTACAAATCTTTGCATGAACATATGTTTTCCTTTCTCTTGGAAATGCACAGTCAACTTTATAATAAACTTCAACTCCTTTTTCAAAGTAATTATACAGGGGAGTGCATTTGGCCTAGTGGATGGGCTGCCAGTTGGGACTCCCACATCTCACAATGGAGAGCCTAGGGGTCAGTCCTTCACACTGGGAAGCAGCATGAAGCTCAAGCAATTGGATTCCCACCACCCATGTCAGAGATTTGCATTGGGTTCCTAGCTGCCAGCGGGGGCCTGGCTCACTCTCAGTTGTTGTGGGCATCTGAGTAGTGAAACAGTGGTTGGAGTTTTCTCTTACAAGCAAACAAAAAACAAGTAAGAGATGTTTAACTTCTTTTGGGGAAAAGAGGTACTTTTTTTAATGTTAACTCCAGCAGATGAGCATTCTAAGTGCTCTACATTCTCAATTACACTTGATACTGTTAAGTGTCGGAAATTTGAGCCATTCAAATACAGTACATCTCAATGTGATTTTAATTTGCAATTCCCTGATGACTAAAGATGTTCAGCCATTTTCTTTTTGGCTAGGACATACTTTTATACAAGTGCCAATGATTGCTTAACAGAAACAATATGCTTATACAATATTTACGGAGATCAGAAAGTCTGCTGATATGGCTTAAAAAAAAAAAAAGCCCAATTTGGGTGGTAGTGCTTTTTGTGTTCTGATTATATTTATTAAAACAAGTTTAAAATAATCTAGAAGACTATTGAGTTGCATGCCCAGAGAATGTCTTAACCTCTTAACTGAGGAACAAAGACTCAGAAAGAAAGGAAGTAAAAAGTCAAGTTACTTGTCTCATTTGGATAGAGTAATACTCGGAGCTAAACATTTTTGTAAGAATCTGTATCAATCACCTCTTAAAAATTAGCCAATTAACCCAGATGAGGAAGAGTGTACTTAAGATATAAAGTCTGTACAATCAGTGATCTGGATGTAGACACAGCAGACAGCTGACAAGACTGGAAAGACAGCACTATTGATGAGACAATCAAAATCCGAAGGAGTTCAATGAACTAGAATAATAGATTTGATATTGAATAGTAAGATTTCATTGGATAGCAATATTCATAGAGATAATCTGCTTGCTGGTTTTTTTTTTTTTTAAAAGATTATTTTATTTATTTGAAAGGGAGAGTTAGAGAGAGAGACCTTCCATCTGCTGGTTCACTTCCCAAATGGCTGCAACAGCTGAAGCCAGTCCAGGCTGAATGAAGCCAGGAGCATCTGCTCGGCCTCCCACATGGGTGCAGGAGCCTAAGCATCTGGGCCATCTTCTGCTCTTTCTCATGCACATTAGCAGGGAGCTGAATGGGAAGTGGAACAGCCAGGACTTGAACCTGTGCCCATATGGAATGCTGGCATCCCAGGTGGTGGCTTAACCCCTTATGCCCTAACGCCAGTCCTGCAAACAAGTTTTAAAAGCTCTGGTGAAATAGAAGAATATCAATATCAAATATATCCTGTAAGGGCTGATGCTACATAGATTTTCCAGCAGGGGGAAAAAGAAAGGTAAGCCTTAATTGCCTTACTACAGTTATTGATTGTAGTTTTTAACAAACCGTGTTCCATATTCCTTATTTTATTAAACACAACACAGAAAACATTTGTCCATCTGACTGCTTTAGGCTGCTATTACGGTGAGGCTGCCTGAAGAAGTATGCAGAGCTGCCTGACTCTGGACAACCATGTCACTGTTTTCATGGTACACAGGACAGCACCTTGCAGGGTTTGCCTTCGCCCCAGCACACTAGCAGCTATCCATGGTTCCTGTTATTCTAAGTTTTCCACATCAGCATCCAGCCCTCTTTCTGGGAAACTAGAGTGCATTTAAAAATTTTTTAAAAGATTTATTTATTTTAGTTGAAAGTCAGAGTTACAGAGAGAGAGGAGAGGCAGAGAGAGAGAGTGAGAGAGAGAGAGAGGGAGGAGAGAGAGGAGAGAGAGTCTTCCATCTGATGGTTCATTCCCTAATTGGCTGCAACGGCCGGAGCTGTGCTGATCCGAAGCCAGGAGCCAGGAGCTTCTTCCAGGTCTCCCATGTGGGTGCAGGGGCCCAAGGACCTGGGCCATCTTCTACTGCTATCCCAGGCCATAGCAGAGAGCTGGATGGGAAGTGGAACAGCCGGGTCTTGAACCAGTGCCCATATGGGATGGCGGCGCTTCAGGCCTGGGCATTAACCCGGCCCCTAGAGTGTATTTAAATTAAAATGCCAGAGTTGAGAAAACATGTTTCAGAAGCAGACCACAATTCAGAGTTCTGTTTTTGGCCACTAATTCACGTATCTTCTCCACCTGTCTTTCAAAAAGAATTATCTTCTTAAATGAGGCATTACTACATTAAAACTAGCAGTCAGGGGTCAGCAGCACCATGGCACAGAGGGTAACGCCACTACCCACAATATTGGTGTCCAGTACAGGTGCTGGTTTGAGTCCTGGCTGCTTCACTTCTGATCCAGCTTTCTGCTAATGGCTTGGGAAAAACAGCCAAACATGACCCAAATGTTTTGCCCCTTGCTGCCCATGTGGAAGACCTGGAAGAAGCTCTTGGCTCCTGGCTTCAGCCTGGCCAAGCCCTGGCTCTTGAGGCCACATAGGAGAGTGAACCAGTGGATGTAAGGTCTGTGTAACTTTGACTTTCAAATAAATAACTATTCTTCATAAACAAACTATAGGTGTGTTATTTCAATATGCCTCTACATCCCAAACTTAAAATCTATAAAGAAAAAATTCAAGAAGATTCTAACATTAATCAATTATCATTTTTAACTACTGCAAGAACATTAAATACAGTTAGCAGGCCAAAACTCCTCCCTTCAAACAAGAGCTCAGAAATATATTGTTTTTTATTGGTAGCGATATGGGTAAGGACATATCAGGGCTAGCCATTAAAATCTTAAATTGTGAAAGTGGTGTGGCCTATCTAACAAATCACCTGTTACCCTCAAAGATCAGCAAATTCAATTCCTAGTTTGTACAAAGGCGCAAAATTCAAAATAAGCCTAAACACCAAGTATCAATGTAACTTATTTGATTGCACATTAACTTCATCCAGCCTTCTCAACTACTAAATATGATATATTCTGTTAACAAGGTTTTGACCAAAAAAAAAAAAAAAAAATCAAATTGTCCCCCAGAGTTAAGAAAAATATAGACATGTTTAAAATACAAGCGATGATGAGACTAACTGAGCTGTTTGTGAGGGGAGCTTGCAGCAGATCTTCCTCTCCTGTCATTTTCTGAGTTATGATCCACAAGCTTCGGGGACTAGGGGGCTGATAGACAAACTCTTCATGTGTATCCAGCTCCTGAAAACCCCTTATCTTAATCAACTAGACCCTGATGGAAGCCCCAATTCTGCTTGTGCAAGCTGCATAGCTAAGGGAAGAAATCAAAGTGTATAGAAGACAGGGGCTGGGGTCCGATGCTTTGGCACAGCAGGTAAAGCAGCCGCCTGCATGCCAGCATCCCATCCCACTTCCGATCCAGCTCTCTGCTATGGCTTGGGAAAGCAGTGGAAGATGGGTCCTTGGGCCCCTGTACCCACATAGGAGACCTGGAAACAGCTCCTTGGCTCCAGATCAGTGCAGCTCCGGCCATTGCAGCCAACTGGGGAATGAACCATCAGATGGAAGACACTCTCTCTCAATGAACCAGCGGATGGAAGACACCTCTCTCTCTCTCTTCTCTCTCTCTCTCTCTCTCTCTCTCTCTCTCTCTGCCTGTGTAACTCTTTCAAATAAATAAGTAAATTTTTTTTTAAAAAAGCAGCAGCAGCCACCAGGGGCCATAATATGTGGTACAGTATGGTACACATAAAAACCATAAAAACAACCAAAGAGAAGGGTGCAAACATAACACAGTAAACATCAAAGACTGAAGAGTTCTATATTAATTCTGTTTTTACCCACTGAGTCTATATTTATTTGCTCACAGAACCTTCTTTGGTTTTGTTTTTTCTGCATATATGCACTGAAATTCTCCCATAAGGTTATCTTTCTTTGCTACATTAGTGGAAAAAAGTAGTAAGTGCTTTAGTGGGGGGGAGGGGGGGGACAGGAGTAGTGTTAGGAGGAGGTGGTATTCTCTTATTCTAAATGAAATTGTGGCTTATTGTTTCCCCTTTTTCTAGCAAGAAAAGTTTTCTCCATAATACCAAGTATCTTTGATAAATGTTTGGGTTAGTAACCACCAGGGTAGTGAGTTTATACACATGACACATCACAAGGCTCAGGATAATCTAACTGCAACATCATTAGAAGCAGCATTATGGAATGCTAACAATACAGAGGGGCAGGAGAATATCTGCAATGCTCTCCCTCTTTTGATTTGCCTCAAAGTAATTGTTAATGAAAAATTAACTCCTTTTTACTAATGAATGAATAACCTTAGAGACCTAGGAATTTTCTCAAGAATCGGAGTCTTAATGCCATTAACAAACATACCAAGGCTCCTAAAATCTCTTCTCCGTCTATAAGGAAGGGTTAGAGCCTAACTAATTTAGGAGTAGGTCATCTACTCTTAAGCCCCAACTGAGGTTGTATTTTTTAATTTTATCAGGTGTCAGGAATTTGCATACAAGTATTCCACATTTCTACTTAGTAATTTTAATGTGTCACAATTTCAGGAAAATGAAATGTGGAAAACCTTTGTTAGACAGCCAACGAGACAGAGTATGATCTGATTTACTCCTATGGGTCACTTAACATTTGTCTAAAGTAGCTAGCACTGCAACATACAAAGTGCTTAAACATAAACCAAATTAATTGTGAACTACTTAGTAATAGCAATTTCAGCTACCCAAAGTGAACCATGGTCCACAAATGTTACATGGAAAATCCCAGAATAAACAATTCATAACTTTTAAACACTTTTTACTATATTTTTGTTTTATTATTGCTACTAATCTTTTACTATGCCTCACTTGTTTATTAGATTTTATCAGAGGTATGGAAAAAGCACAGTAAAGATACACAGGGTTTGGTACCTACCTGTGCATCCACTGGAAGTCTTGAAAGTTGTAAGCCAGATTTAATTTTGTCCCTCAATTACATTATAATACTTAACATTTATTAATACTTAACATAAAGCTTCAGGGAGGTGGCCAAATTACCATGTCTATCAATTGTCTTTAAAAAGGACCTTCACTGCTTATAAAACAAAGCATTTTTACATGATTCAGGTCTGGGGCTGTGCTATAGTACAGTGGATTAAGCTGCCTCCTGCAACAGTGGTACTGGCTCAAGTCCCAGCTGTTCAGCTTCTAATCCAGCTTCCTGCTAATGCACCTGGGATGGCAGCAGAGGATGGCCCAAGTGTGTGGGCCCTAACACCCATGTGAGATCAGGATGGAATTCCTGGCTCATGTGGCCATTTGGGGAGTGAATCAGCAGATGGAAGATCTCTCTCTCTCTTCCTGTCACCCCACCTTATAAGCATAAACAGTGGCCGGCACTGTGGTGTGGCAAGTGAGGCCACTGCCTCCATTGCAGGCATCCCACATGGGCGCCAGTTCCAGTCCCGGCGGCTCCACTTCCAATTCAACTCTCTGCTATGGCCTGGGAAAGCAGTAGAAGATGGCCCAAGTCCTTGGGCCCCTGCACCTACATGGGAGAACTGGAAGAAGCTCCTGGCTTCGGATCAGCACAGCTCTGGCCACTGTGGTCATCTGGGGAGTGAACCAGCAGATGGAAGACCTCTCTTTCTCTCTGCCTCTCTTCTCTGTGTAACTCTTTCAAATAAATAATAAAATAAATCTTTAATAGAACAGAACTTTCCAGCTCCACTATAATTTTTTTAAAAAGATTTACTTTATTTGTTTGAAAGAGTTACAGAGAGGCCGGCGCTGTGGCTTAACAGGCTAGTCCTCCGCCTTGCGGTGCCGGCACACCAGGTTCTAGTCCCGGTTGGGGCGCCGGATTCTATCCTGGTTGCCCCTCTTCCAGGCCAGCTCTCTGCTATGGCCCGGGAAGGCAGTGGAGGATGGCCCAAGTCCTTGGGCCCTGCACCCCATGGGAGACCAGGAGAAGCACCTGGCTCCTGGCTTCGGATCAGCGAGATGCGCCAGCCGCAGCGGCCATTGGAGGGTGAACCAACGGCAAAAAGGAAGACCTTTCTCTCTGTCTCTCTCACTATCCACTCTGCCTGTCAAAAAAAAAAAAAGAAAGAAAGAAAGAAAGAAAGAAAGAAAGAAAGAAAGAAAGAGTTACATACACACAGAGAGAGAGAGAGGTCTTCCATCTATTGGTTCATTCCCCAAATGGCCACAATGGCTGGAGTTGAGCAGATCCAAAGCCAGGAGCCAGGAGCCAGGAGCTTCTTCCAGGTCTCCCATGTGGATGCAGGGGCCCAAGGACTTGGGCCATCCTTTGCTGTGCTGCTTTCCCAGGCTCATTAGCAGGGAGACGGATAGGAAGTGGAGCAGCTAGAACTCGAACAGGCACCCATACAGGATTTTGGTGCTACAGGCTGCCGCTTTAACCCGCTGCACCGCAGCACCAACCCCAACTGCATTATAATCTTTTTTTTTAATATATATATATTTTTTTGACAGACAGAGTGGACAGAGAGAGAGAGACAGAGAGAAAGGTCTTCCTTTGCCGTTGGTTCACCCTCCAATGGCCACCGTGGCCAGCGCATCTCTCTGATCCAAAGCCAGGAGCCAGGTGCTTCTCCTGGTCTCCCATGGGGTGCAGGGCCCAAGGACTTGGGCCATCCTCCACTGCCTTCCCGGGCCATAGCAGAGAGCTGGCCTGGAAGAGGGGCAACTGGGACAGAATCTGGTGCCCCGACTGGGACTAGAACCTGGTGTGCTGGCACCGCTAGGCGGAGGATTAGCCTGTTGAGGCACGGCGCCGGCCCCAACTGCATTATAATCTTATGAGACTACTGTTGTATATGTAGGTTCGTTGTTGACAGAAATATCATTATGCAATTAAGTGCATGACTGTATTAGTAACCCAGAGCTGACCTCACAATTACCTCTTCAGATATTCAAATTTTTTCAATAATATTTATTGTATTCCTTTAGGTCAGGAATCAAGTGTTTTCTATAAGGGGCTCTGTAGATAAAAAGGTAAAATCTAGAATATTATGTAGGTTCTCACAGCAACAAAACTTATGTTGACTAGCTGCTTTTCAAGTGAGAGTAAGGTTTGTCATTCTAAAGTTAACAGTATTTGATATACAGTTAACTAATAGAACTCTAGGAACACACAAGCTGGTCAAACCAGAAAAGCAAATTTGTGTCAGAACATAAGGGACAAGGGGGGACTCCACAGTTTGATTGTGCCTCCCCAAATCCATCATGCATTTTAGCATCATGATGGTGGGGGTGGGGTTTTGGGAAGGTGATTGGGTTAGGAAGGCAGAGCCCTTTTAGTAGAGGGGTGAGCGGAGAAGGGAGAGGGAGAGACCGAGAGATGCTTTTTTTCCCCTCTCTGCCACCTAAGGACACAATGAAAATGCATCATGAACAAGGAAACAGGCCTTCATCATCTGTGGCACACTCTGTGGGCACCTTGATCTTAAGCTTCCCAGTTTTCTGAACTGTTGTTTATAGGACATCCAGTCTATAGTATTTTGCTTTTGCAGCCTGAACTAAAACAGGGGTGGTTAGTGATGATGTTCCCAGCCAATCAAGCAAGGAAGTAGCAAGACTAACATATTGGTTACCCAATGCAGTGAGCAATCATACAATTTACCTTCAAATATTGCCATTATCATATCCTCTGGTATTAAAATTCCTCAAGTTAAAAGCTTTATCATTTATTTGAGTAAAGAGCACTCAGTTCGTCAATTCAACTTATTTGGACCAATGGACACCCAGAATGAGGCTAATCAGATTAAATCAACCCTCATAACAATGTGTGTCAGGTGACCTCCAACACCTAGCCCTTACACTCTGACTAGCTGTATGAAATGTGCCTGGCCATGTTTTCTCTGAGATTCAGTATTCATGGTAGGTCCATATGTTACAGCTTGGAGGACAAAAATTCATGACTTCAATATGAACAAATATGAAAATGCCTCAAAATAATCTAATTTTGTTGAGTGTTCTTATACCAAAAAGAAGAAAGAAAATGAAGAAACTAATGCCTGGAAAACATTACATTTGCTTAGGCTCTCACATTAGGAAAATTTTCCTTCCAAGAAGCTAGTGAAATGTTTTCCTAAAGGGAATGCCTGTCTGCTTGTTTAATTTGACTTAAGATAGTTTTGTCTCTGTCTCTCAAATTATAGAACCATTAATCTCAGTAGAATTCTTTTCCCCTCCAATAAAAGCTTCCCATTAAAAAGTCCTTTCTCAAATGAAAATACCACTGAAAGCACTTCATATCAGCCTGGTGGGCCAATCAATGGCCCTGAATATTTCCAGAGGAGAAAGAGCAGAATTAAGCCACATCTGCCACAAACAGAAGAGTGCTCACTGTGACATTACATGTAAAGCCTGGCATCTACTTGGCTATCCAGTTTCCTCCTTGGAGGCTGGGAAACCCCTCATTGTCCTTTTTTTTTTTTTTTAAATATTTATTTATTTATTTGAAAGAGTTACAAAGAAAGAAAGGTCTTCCATCCAATGGTTCACTCCCCAATTGGCTGCAATGGCTGGAGCTATGCCAATCCAAGAGCCAGGAGCTTCTTCCAGGTCTCCCATGTGGGTGCAGAGGCCCAAGGACTTGGGCCATAGCAGAGAGCTGGATCGAAAGTGGAGCAGCCAGGTCTCAAACCGGCGACCATATGGGATGCCAGCGCTTCAGGCCAGGGCGTTAACTTGTTGCGCCACCGTGCCGGCCCCCTCAATGTCTTATATTTGGCATCTGGTAAACAGTAAAGACCCAGCTTAATCCAAGTACAATATATAGTAAGAAAATGTTTTAAAGTCTTCATTATTTTAGACATACTTAGCATAAAGCTGTGAATATAATTAATACAAAGTCCATAATGAAATAAACTTCTTTAAAAACAAATTTTAAATACTTCAGGGGCTGGCAGCAGGTAAGCCGCCGCCTGCAATGCCAGCATCCTATATGGGCACCAGTTTGAGTCCTGACTATTCCACTTCCAATCTAGCTCTCTACTATGGCCTAAGAAAGAAACAGAAGATGGCCCAAGTCCTTGGGCCCCTGCATCTGCATGGGAGACCCAGTAGAAGACACTGATTCCTGCCTTTGGATCAGCACAGCTCTGACCGTTGCAGCCAACTGGGGAGTGAACCATTGGATAGAAGCCCCGCCCCCTCACCTCTCCTCTCTTTGTGTAACTCTTTCAAATAAATAAATAAATCTAAATCTTTTAAAAAATACTTCAAGAAAGCTCATCGTTTTAAGGAAACAATTTTCTTAAAAATCATCTTAAGAATAAAGCTAGTATTAGTCCATGGATAGTCAATCCCCTTTCAATAAATCTATTCTGTCACTTTCTTGGTTGGGGGGTGGTAAGGAAAGGGATGGGAACAGAACTGTTTCAGTGTAGAAATGAAATTAATATTTAAATGCGCTTATATGAAACTTAAAATCTAATCTAACCAGTTTTCCCCTTCTATTTTCTAAAAAAGGATGAAGCAGCTGAACAAACAAAATCACAGATTAACTGTTTTTAAAAATGGGGGGAGAAAAATTAGGACTAGGAAAAAGAACAAACATTTACTTAGCTACAGTTAGCAGAACTTGAAAATTTTGGCTCTGAGTTTCCAAGCAGCTCCAATGGAACAGCAGAGACAATGAGAGGAGGACTCAAAAGTGGGGAGCCCACAGGACACACCTGGCAAAGCAACCAAGTTCCTGATGGTAAGAAAAGATAGATCCCTGAACTTGTGAAACCCACTGGGTTTAACAACCGCTGGTTAGCTCTGCTTTCCTTAAGGATCAAGTACAAATGGACTAAGTAATTAATCTTCCATGAAAACCAATCTGTACCAAATTTAAGTGAGTAATAGAATAGAAAGCAATTAAGAGATATTTCCCAAAGGCCTAGATATTAGAAACTACACACAGGTAGGTACTGAATATGGCAAAATAAAATAAAATTCAGGCCCACCATCTCACTTCTCAGTTTTTGTTATCTGGAGAGCCCAGCTCAGCAAATATCCAAGTACTAAACTGACTCCCTAAGAAGTTCTATACCACAAACCTTACTTGTAAGGTAATTTTATATGCCAAATACTCAGAGCAGGTGCTTCCCAGGATCACAAAAAAGCCTTCAAGATACTGCAATGGATATTTTGGCTTTGACAATGCTTTCCGGGGAGATTAACCACTAAGTAGGCTTAGGCTTCCTGCAAGGGTAGTTGTTAGCAAAGTACGCTGATAAATCCCCATGCATTTTATTCTCAGGACAATTAAAACACAGGAACAACAAACAGAAAAGAAAAAAAAGACAACATAATTATCTTTCTTCTCATATTTAGGATGTGCTTTCTTTTAAGCTGTGGGGTAAATTCGACAATAAAGAATAATAAGCAACCATGTTCTGTTGGCTCTTCCTGCTTTGAATATATTTAGCTAATTCTGCTTTTACAGATGACAAAAATGAAATGCAAATACTCGGTGATTTGCCAAAAGTTTTACTGCCATTTAGTGCCTTCTAAACCCTGGGTACAGTGGTATAGCTTTTTAAATTCTATCACACTGCCTGCCTTATAAATTCATGTAACTTATCTACAAGTGATGTTCACAGATACGTAAAAAACACACTCCCAAATGATTAGATTTGTCATAAAGCTCATCTGCTGTTAACAAACCTCAAATAATTAATGAAATTAGTTTTCCAATTTAGAGCTTTAGAATGTTTGGATTAACCCCTACCTAAGAGAAGAGAAGGAAAAGAAAGAAGCAACCAAGCAACTCAGAGATATCTTAACTACCTCACTCGTGTCAATTTTGCTTCAACAACTACTAGCTATCACTTAATAACAACGCATCTAAAAACTAATCACTCTATACACACTGGCTATTTTTCTTCACAAAGTTTCTCAATGACTCCTTACCATTCATCCTGCAGTCATTCCTCCAAGTCCAGAGATGACATATATGTAGCATAAATACTCTCCCTTACAAACCAAGAGGAAACATAACAAGAGCAAAAAGAGTTCAAAATTCACAAAACTACATTCAAAAAGTTGCATATCCTATTCTTTTCCCACATCTAATATTTCCAATTCCTTCCCCTTTAAACTTGACCCTAATGTCAAATTCATCTTTCAAAATATTACACTGAATCTTCCTCTAAAACCTTCAATGTGTTTCAATCAAAGCCTAAACCCTAGGCACCATGATACTAATCTATTGACTGCCTTTTCTCAGCATGATTCCTTTATCTTCGACATGTAATGTCTGGTTGCTTGCCTCATCCTCCCAAACCTGTCAACCGTTACTCAACTCTCCCATCTTCTACCTCAGATTTAATGACTTTCAGGGCTGGGGCTGTCTACAACATTATCTCCAACCCCAGAAGCCTTTGTATTATTATTGCATATTTGCTCTCATATTTATTTGGTTCTATAGATACATATGGAATCTCTATTCAGATGCCTTACACTTTAATTACTCATTCATTCAATATATGTTGTATCTTAATTGCTATTTTGATGCTAGAAATACAAAGAGCTTGACCTAAGAGAGTCAAATAAGTAAATAATCACATAAATAAAGTTGCAACTGAGAGCAAGAAATGGGGCATATTAAACAAACTGGTCATGTTTAGGACGAGGGAGCTATTCAGAATTAGGGGATGATTGATATTGGGTATTCTGGAGCAGAAGTAAAAAATAGTACTGTGCCAGAAAGAATATCACAAATTGTTGGTTAATTCTGAAAGGCCAAGATGGCTGAATTGTAAGGACTGGGCATAAAAAGATCAGACAGCCACAATAGGCAGGCAGGCAGAGCATGACTGTTAATTAATTTATGAGCTGGGATACAGGGTGAATAGGGGAGACCTCTCATCAAACAGTTCACCCCCTTATGTCCACAACAGCTGGGGCTGGGCTGGGCTGAAGCCAGGAGCCTGGAATGCAATGTAGGTCTCCTATAATGCATGGCAGAGACCCAACTGCTTGGACTATCAGGAAGATATATCCTCAAGAGTGGAGTCAGGCAATAAACCCAGACCCTATGAGTTGGTCTGGACACAAACTTCTTAACCGCCAGGCTGAATACCTGTTCCAGAACCGTTATTTAAAGATCGTGTATTCAGTTACTATAAACCCTCATATTGTCCACTATCATACTACCTGCTTGTGAACTAAAAATTCACTTGCTAGAGAGTAAGTTAAACGTTGATATGAATGTGCTGAAACAATATATCTTTTGAAAAAAGAAAGTGAAGTGATGGACAAAATGACAAGATGAGTGACTTTCTCCCAACCACCATGATCATCACAAAAGGAAAAAGAACAGGGAAAGGGAACCCACTGCAATCATGTTTGTTGTGTTGCAGGCAAAAGGCATCTAAGAAAGTGATGAGACTTTCTCAGTGAGAGAGCGATAAAAAGTGGTAGAGATGTTGAGGTACCAAAAAATTGGAGGAGGGAGAGTACATCCAATGCTCTTGAAGTTGCAGGACTATTAGAATTACAGCACAAATGCAAATTAAGGAGCTGGTGCTGTGGCATAGTGGATAAAGCCGCCACCTGCAGTGCCGACATCCCAAATGGGCAACGGTTTGAGACCTGGCTGCTCCACTTCTGATCCAGCTCTCTGCTATGGCCTGGGAAAGCAGTAGAAGATGACCCAAGTCCTTGGGCCCCTGCACCTGCATGGGAGACCCGAAAGAAGCTCTTGGCTCCTGGCTTCAGAACGGCCCAGCTCCCAACTGTTGTGACCATTTGGGGAGTGAACCATCAGAAGAAGACCTCTCTTTCTCTGTATCTCCTTCTCTCTGTGTAACTGACTTTCAAATAAATAAGTAAATCTTTAAAAAAAATGCAAATTAAATTCTACATTAAAATTGTCTAAACTTAAGCAGAAACAATTTGGCTGTTTTATCCAGCCAATATTACTATAATATTAGGACTCTATTCTTAATATTTGTTATAAACAAGTAATGTTTATAAATCAAAACTACATGCCCATTATGCATAACTTAAGATTTCCCTGGCTGCTTTGGATTATCTGTAAATATATCTGTTCACTATCAGGTTACCGTGCATCTTTGATTACAAATGTTTAAATTAAAATATAAAGACATTTAAACCATTTAATAAGCAATTTTACATAAAAAAACCCCTTGTTTACCAAAACGTATGTGTCAATAGTAGAAGATAGAATTTTCTCCTCCATTTTAAAACTAAACCCATTCTAGTAAAAATTACAAGTACCAACCACAATGAGAAAAAATAAATTAGCTCTAACAACTTTCCATTCCAAGATGAATCCAGGCCAACTATAAATGACACCAGTCTGGCACAATTATAGAGTCACATCAATGCCAGAAGTGCCTTTCATTACTGATCTCACTTATTAATGCCCACAATCTCTCCACACCTACACCTGTATAGAGTATTCAGAGACTGATGCAAGAACTGTTTGGCTTCTTACTGTTTTCACCTACTGTCTGTTAATGGTTAAACACTTGGCATTGTGCCTAAACTGCATAACACATCTGGATCTGTCAGTCTGACAGTTGTCACATAGTTCTGAATGAATAAAAGATTGAATGAATGAAAAGAAAAACAATGTCTGCTTAGAAATGACTACATTTGCCAACTTCAAAGTTTCAAACACACACAAAACATGTTTCTTAAAAATCTATGAACAAAAACCTATCATTCCACCTTCTGATGACATCATTTAATTTCTTTCATTTTTTAAAATTTTTTTCCTCAACAGTTACATTTTAAAAAGAAGGATGACTTTAAAATGTCTTCCAATAGAAATCCTTCTTTTCACAATAGCTATACTGTTTGAAACGTGAGCTGGGCCATGATCATCATTAAGGCAATAGTATGTCTTTAAAGTATTAACTTATGAATCTTATAGGGCTGGCAGAAATAACACAATTATTTTATCATACATTGCACATCTTTTTCAAATACATTTCTCTTCAACTGGTACTTTTATTTCTACAAACACAGCAATTTAATACTCCGAAACCATTTTTTTTTTGGGGGGGGGGGGAGGAGACAGGCAGAGTGGACAGTGAGAGAGGGAGAGAAACAGAGAGAAAGGTCTTCCTTTGCCGTTGGTTCACCCTCCAATGGCCGCTGCAGCCGGTGCGCTGCAGCCGGCGCACCGCGCTGATCCGAAGGCAGGAGCCAGGTGCTTCTCCTGGTCTCCCATGGGGTGCAGGGCCCAAGCACTTGGGCCATCCTCTACTGCACTCCCGGGCCATAGCAGAGAGCTGGCCTGGAAGAGGGGCAACTGGGACAGAATCCGGTACCCCGACCGGGACTAGAACCTGGTGTGCTGGCGCCGCTAGGCGGAGGATTAGCCTGTTGAGCCACGGCACCGGCCCAAAACCATTTTCTTTTAGTATTTCATCCAACCAATATCACTTAAAACACTAAACTACTAAATAAACTGTGGGCTAAGTTCAATACTGAACAAGTTAGATAGTACAACTCCCTTTGGAGAGTATGATCTAAGCCTATTCTATAAAGAACATGATATATTCAAGGGCATACAAAGTAAAAGCAAAACAAACAAAAAATACTTAATAACATACTAAATAGTCCAGTAGTGGAATGAATAGGTGAAGGAGTTAGAGCATTATGTTGGAAAAAAATCATGACTTCCTATAAAATAACTGATTATTTCTTGGTGTAAAGAAATCTATTTGGGGGCTGGCTCTGTGGCTCACTTCCTGGTTGCTCCTCTTCCAGTCCAGCTCTCTGCTGTGGCCTGGAAGGCAGCGGAGGATGGCCCAAGTGCTTGGGCCCCTGCACCCACATGGGAGACCAGGAGGAAGCACCTGGCTCCTGGGTTCGGGTTAGTGCTGCGTGCTGGCCGTGGTGGCCATTTGGGGGGTGAACCAACAGAAGGAAGACCTTTCTCACTGTCTCTCTCTCACTGTCTAACTCTGCCTGTCAAATTAAAAAAAAAAAGAAAGAAAGAAAGAAAGAAATCTATTTGATTCAAAATGGTGAGGCAAAAGATCTGACAAGATGCTGTAAGATTATTTCAGAAATAAATACAATTGGGGCCGGCGTGGTGGTGCAGTAGGTTAAAGCCCTAACCTGAAGCACTGGCTCATGTATGGGCAGTGGTTCAAGTCCTGGCTGTTCCACTTCTGATCCAGCTCCCTGCTAATGTGCCTGGGAAGGCAACAGAAAATGGCCCAAGTCCTTGGGCCCCTGCACCTGTGTGGGAGACCCAGAAGAAGCTCCTGGCCTCAGATTGGCCCAGCTCCAGCCATTGCAACCATTTAGGGAGTGAACCAGTAGATGGAAGACTTCTCTCTCTCTAACTCCAGCTTTCAAATAAATAAAATAAATCTTTTAAAAATAAGAAATAAATACAATTAGAAAGAAGCTCGTATGCAGGAATACAGAAAAATGAAGTGAATTGCTCCACCAGTTTTCATAGAAGATAAAGTGTAACAGTAGAGAAAAAATGTTGTTTGTCTTAGAGTGAGGGCTTCAAAATGTAAAAACAGGTACAATCTATACAGTCCAATACTATTTAAATAATTTAATTTTCATGTCCTTTTGAGTGGTTAACATGGTTAATTCTTCGAAGTTAAGAGGTGAAACTACTGGATAGAGTTCTTAATTTTAATTTAAAAGCATGTAACTTTATTTCCCTCTAAAAATTCAGAGCTTTTACAATGCATTACCACGCATCCAAAGTTTTTTTTTAAAATAGGTGAAAGGCATTATATAAGTGTTATCCTTCTTCATACTAGGAACAAGGTTCAACAAATTTAAAGGCATTGGTAAGTAACCAGAGTAAAAACAAGTAAATGGTTTCCATAGGAAGCACAAGCAGTTTTGCCTCTGATCAAGTTGCCCCCACCAAGTCTGCAGAGAGCTTAAGAGCTCCAGGGTGAAGGACAATCCTTCATAACACAAACTACCACTCCATTCTCATTTTCCTTTTCATGTAACTCTTTCTTCTCACCATATCATACTCTTTTTCTAGGTATGTTCTGGATGGCTTACTTTCATGCCTTCATCTTCTGAATGAGGTATGTAATAATAAGTGTCTTCAAGGCTGCTGTAAAGATAAAACTTATCTTTAAAATGCCTTGTACTTGTACCGGGCATGGCTTATCATGACCACTCAAATGGTTATTATCTCACCTCCTGCTGTAGATCAAAGTACAGCTCACCTGAGCTTAGTTATCAAAAAAAAGAGTATCAAAGTTTATTACTCCACTCTCACTGATTATACCACTCTCTCCCTCAAACCTAAGAGTTCCTACAATGCATTATGGGCCAGATCTAAGGTCTCCAAACTTCCCAACCCATTCGCAAATATCCCTGGTGCTTCCACATCTTATCCAGAAGCATCTTTGCCTAGACTATGCTTTCTTTCTAGTTTACCTTTAGTGTCAATTCTTATTAATTATAACCTGAAGTCTCTCTCACTTCTTCTACTGACTCAGCAAATATTTACTTAACACCCACTAGACAAGGCTTTGTTAGACTCTCTCCAATCAACAAGTGATAGCTAGAAAGCTTAACAATCCAAACTTAAAATTTTGTTAAGTTTCACTACAATTCACACATCTTTTTTTGTTGTTGCTTTCTCACTTTCAAACCTCTTGCTCATATATTCAAGAAATTTTCTCCAAACAATCTGCACAAATGAGAAAATGGAATACGGGACAAAGAGATGGTAGTGACCATTTAGTATATTAGCTAGTGACTCTCAATTTTGGTCTTCTGGGTACAGATCTCCTTGGAAGCTCTTATTTATCTTTAAATTTGCTGGCTCATTTTCTACAACTTAACTGCATACCTCGATCTGCAGTATTATATGCTCTTCTATCATTCAGAACTCTTTTCTTTAAAGATTATTTTTTTTTTTTTTTTTGAAAGGCAGAGTTACAAAACAGAAGGCGAGATAAATCTTCCTTTGGCTGGTTCACTCCCCCAAATGGCCACAATGTCTAGGGCTGGGACTAGGCCAGGCAGGAGCCAGGAGCTTCACCCAGGTCTTCCACATGGGTGGCAGGAGCCCAAGCACTTGAGCCATCTACTAGCCCCCTCCTTTCCCAGGTGCATCAGCAGGGAACTGGATCAGAAGTAGAGTAGTCAGGACTCAAACCAGCACCCACATGGGATGCTGGCATTGCAGGTGGTAGCTTAACCCACTATACCACCACTGGCCCATTCAGAGTGTTTTGATGTTTTTATGCTCCTATCAGGTTGTATTTGTGAACTCTGTTGATTTCACTGTGATGTTAAAGAGACCAAGATTGTATTTCTAACTCTGTGTAGGCCAAGGTGTTCTGCTGCTCATTACCCAGATATACCTCTGCTGTGAGTAGAGCAAAACTTTACTGGAGATGCCCATCATTACTTAGTAGGAAAGAGCATATATTAGGTGTTAGCAAATATAACAGTCTCTAGGGATGAAAAGGGATAAGAGTGGTGAGACAATGCTGTAACACAGTATTCCTAAATGTACTAGGGGCACCTGAGTAGCACAGTGGGTCACAGCATGCTATGTCGCAGCTTGAGGCACCCACATTCCATATCAGAGCTCTAGATAGAGTCCCAACTATTCTACTTCTGATCCAGCTCCCTGCTAATGAGCCTGGGAAGCAGCAGATGATGGTTCAAGCCACCCATGTAGGAGACCTGGATGGTGTTCCTGGTTCCTTGTTTCAGCTTAGCTCAGCCCTGGTATTTGTAGCCATTTGAGAGTAAACCAGCAGACAGAAGATCTCTCTCCCGCCTTCTTTCTGTCTGTCAAATAAGTAGACAAAGTGGGGCCCACTGTTGGCAGCATAATTACTTGTTTCTTGCCTTTCGCATGCATCACATAAGTACACAGATCTCTATGTGCAGTGTGGATAGCCAAAGCATACTAACACGAGTGACCAAAAAAAAAAAAAAAAAAAAACTACAAATGTTCTCTGAGCATTTGGGTTACTGAAAAACAAACACACACACAAAAACACACAAAGACAGGCAGTGACGTCTCAAGCACAAAAAAACATGTTTGTAGTTGGTTTTGTTTCTGCATTTTTATGCTGGCACAAAAACTGAGTATATCACAATATATTCTTCTAGGTTCACAGCCTTTCTCAGCCTGAAGCACAGAACACCTCCCCCTCCCCCCCCCCCCCCCCAATCTCAATTCTCTCAAGGACCTAAAAGCTGGTTCTGAATAGATGGGGAAATGGTGAGTCTTGGAGCAGCAGAGTCTAATGTTCTTAGAATTAATAAAACTGTCTCTGTAGTTATCTTCACACTGAACACAGTAGGCTTATATAAATCAACTCAAGGTCTGGGTTGTCATAGGAAAGTTACTAAAAGGCAAGGAACTTTCACTTGCTGCTACATTCTCCTTTGTGTGTGGGGGAGCAGTGTGAAGGAATATTTTCCACAATCTGCAATATATTTGCAAATAACTTCACTACGAAGCATACTGGACATATACAGCAATATACAGATCCATGGGAGATTAGCTACAAGGGCCTTCCACACCCCCTGCAGATTCCAAATCTGTGGATATTCAAGCTCCTTATATAAAATGGCATAGCATTTACATAATGTACATGTAACATCTTATATACTTTAAATCACCTCTAAATGACTTTTAATCTTTTACAATGTATATGGTTTTTAAGAGAATAAGACAAAACAAAAAGTCTACATTTTCAGTACAGATGCAATTTTTCAATACAAGAGTAGTTGAATATAAGGATGCAGAAACCACAGATACAGTGGGTCAACCTTATATATTTAAATTGCACTAAATTAAATTGCACTACCAACATCTAAAAAGTTTGGGTCTTTCATTTTATAGCTTAGAAAACGCAGGAGAGGTTTACACAGTTTGACTGAAATCACACATGGTGCTCAGGAGTTTTCTAAGCATTCTCTCTGAGTTTATTTCTTGTCCTGCTTTGAATCCACAAAACCCAACTTCAAAACAAGGAGAAGACAGATGTTTTCCATGGGAAATAATTTAGTAATAGCAATAAGGGGGAAGAAAAAGCATTACTTAACAATGCTTTCCAAACTTGGCGTTTATAACCACTTGAATGCAGTGATGAAGAGCATTTTCTTTCTTTTTTTTATTTATTTGTCAGGTAGAGTTATAGACAGTAAGAGAGAGACAGAGAGAAAGGTCTTCCTTCCATTGGTTCACTCCTCAAATGGCAGCTACGGCCAGCACTACGCCGATCCGAAGCTAGAAGCCAGGTGCTTCTTCCTGGTCTCCCATGCAGGTGCAGGGTGCAAGCACTTGGGCCATCCTCCACTGCCTTCCCGGGCCATAGCAGAGAGCTGGACTGGAAGAGGAGCAATCGGGACTAGAACTCAGTGCCATATGGGATCCTGGTGCCCATATGGGATGCCGGTACCGCAGGCAGAGGATTAACCAAGGAGCCACGGTGCCGGCCCACGAAGAGCATTTTCTTATCTGCTAAGAACATCTAACATCAGACACCAATTCTGTAGCAATTTCAAACGTTAAAAATAAAAATTATTTGCAACTTTAAGAATTCTGTAAGATATTTACAAAATCCAATTCCAGTAACATCATATGTCTTATCTATGTCTTCACTTTACCAGTGAGAATAAGCAAAGTTTGAATTTACTTGGTTAGTTCAAGCAAAAAAAATAATAGTACTTTCACTATGCTATAGGTTGAAAGAATGGTTTCTACTGTTCTTTTGCTACAAGTTATTTGGGAATGACAGCATATTGTAAGCCTAAATATATTTCATATATAAGGCAAATAAGCAAACTACTTCAACCTAGAGAACAACTTCTAGGGCAGCGAACAGCAAAGATTAAGGATGATTTAGCCAATTCATAGATCTATGGCAAGAAACCACTTCAGTGTTTCTCTTTAGAAACTAATGTAAAAGAAGGACTCCCCCAACGCCCACCATGTCCCATGAAACCAATTCACAGGTAACCAGGACTGCAGATGCACCTTCACAGCATTCAAGGCTCAAATCTGTAGGGGGTTCAAGTGAGGCTGGTTAAGGCTCAGATGCAGAAGGTTCCAACCCCAAACCTGTTTCTACACTGCACTACCCGGGACTCCCACTATTTGTTAGCACATTTACCTTTCTAGGCACACCATGTTCATAAGAGATACAGCAGCCTGGAGAGAAGGCAGCAGTGCCAAGTTTCCTGGTCAAATAAAAAATGCCCCCTCTCCACACTCCCAAGAAAGACACTGACAAAGAAGCATACCAGAGGATACTATTCAAAAACAGAAAAATAAAGCTTATCATTAGCACTAAATGCTGTGCAGAAAATCCAATTTATATAGTAAAAATGTGGCTAACGCAAGCAACACCTGTCATGTTTGAGAAACGACTAAAAGAAGTTAACTCCACTCAATTGCAATACACATTTCTTCAACAATCTGCAAAACATGCTTTCTAATTTGTAATTTAGAGAAAGCACCCAAATCAGCAAAAGGGCATGGACTGGCTCATTCAGTTCATTAGACTGTGGTTGGTAAAAGGACAAAATATGCTGCTTTGCTAACTACAGCCTAACTAAAGCCTATGGGTAACTCAGCAGGCTCCAATACCTCAGAAGATCTGAAAGTTCTTAATCTGTTTCAGGCAAATTCCAGATTTTTTTTTTTTTAAAGATTATTTATTTATTTGAAAGGCAAATATAGAGACAGACATCTTCCATCCACTGGTTCACTCCTCAAAAGGCTGCAATGGTCAGGGCTAGGGCAGGCTAAAGCCAGGAACTTCTTCCAGGTCTCCCATGTGGATGGCAGGGGGACCAAAAGACTTGGGCCATCTTTTCTCTGCTTTCCCAGGAGCATTTGGGGGTGTGTGTGGCAGGGGCAGAAGGGACGGGTGGATGGTGGGCTGGATCGGAAGAGAAGCAGCCAGGACTCAAACCAGTGCCCATATGGGGCTCCAGCACTGCAGATGGCAGCTAGCTTGTTGTGCTACAGCACCAGCACTGACAATGGATATTTAAAAGGTTACAACATGCTTATTAGAATACTCTAGAGTGGCCGGCGCCGTGGCTCAATAAGCTAATCCTCCACCTGCGGCGCTGACACACCAGGTTCTAGTTCCAGTCAGGGTGCCAGATTCTGTCCCGGTTGCCCCTCTTCCAGTCCAGCTCTCTGCTGTGGCCAGGGAGTGCAGTGGAGGATGGCCCAAGTGCTTGGGCCCTGCACCCGCATGGGAGACCAGGAGAAGCACCTGGCTCCTGCCTTCGGATCAGCGCGGTGCACCAGCTGCAGCAGCCATTGTGGGGTAAACCAACGGGAAAGGAAGACCTTTCTCTCTCTCACTGTCCACTCTGTCAAAAACAAAAAACAAAAAACAAAAACAAAACAAAACAAAACAACCAAAAACAAAAAACACACAACAACCAAAACTCTAGAGTTTCGCCTCATCTACACTGGGAAGAAAAAAAAAACTTACAGGACTGAGGTTAAGCTGCTGCTTGGGAAACCTACAATCTGTGCCTGGTTTGAGTCCAGGTGACTCTGCATCTGATCCAGCCACCAGACAATCAGCATCCTGGGAGGTAGCAGATGATTGTTCAAGTACTTGTGTCCCTACCACCCACATGGGATAAAGACCCAGATGGAGTCCCAGGCTCCTGACATAGGCCTGGCCCAACTGCAGCTATCATGGGCATTTAGGGAATGAACTAGCAGACAGGAGCTCACGCTGTCAATCTACCTTTCAAATAAAATAAATAAGAAATATATCTCCTTTAAAAAACTGTGCTGTACAGGAGTCTCTGTGTACTTACTCCCCATGTAGGACCTCTGTCCTTAATGAGTTGTACTATGAGAATTAACTGTAAACTTGTTTTCAAACAGTACTTTATACTGTGTGTCTGGGTGAGTACAAATTGTGGAAATCTTTACTTAGTATAGAGTTGGTCTTCTGTATATAAAGTTAATTAAAAACGAATCTTATTGAAGAATGGGATGGGAAAGGGAGTAGGAGGTGGGGACGGGAGTAGGGGGGTATGGGGGGTAGAACTGCTATATTCCTAAAGCTATACCTATGAAAGTTGTATTCATTAAATAAAAGCTTTCTTTAAAAAAAAAAAACAACAACAACTGTGTTGTTACATGTCTGCAAGAAACTCACCCATAAATATATAATTATTAATAAAAGATTATAATTTAAACATAAAAAAGCAGCTGTTCCATTCATCAGATGGACCTCCACATAGCTGTGTGTAATGCAAAAGAGACACCTTCCCAAAAGGCACAGCTAATTCTCTGATGAGAATATCTCACCCAAGAGTTTAAAGTCTTCCTCTACCAATGTTCTAAATGCACACATACTTTCTCCATCACAAAATTCTCATTTAAGTAGATTCTCCATGAATTACAAACAGAATTCCTTTTTAACTTATCCCCATGTTACCACCAATTTCAGATGCATATTACTTAGCAAGAAAAATCTACAGTTTTTGCAGGCAAAAATATGCTCATGAATTGGGAAATTACCACGGTTTTACATGTGTGTTTCCTCTAATATTCACACTGAGTCACAACCATCAATGCAACAGCATTAAAAGGTAGAGTTTAAGGAGGCAATGAGTCCATGAGGGCTCTGCCCTATGGACGAGATCAGTGCCTCATGAGAGAGTTAAAGGGAAAAGCTTAGATTCTTTTGCCCTTCCACCTTCTGCCACGTGAGAACACAGCAACCAGGCTGGAATCAGAGTAACCCTACATCAGATATGATCTGCTGGCATCTTGATCTTTTGAGTTCCCAGACTCCAAAACTGTGAGAAAATAAAATTACACAGTCTCAGGTATTTTGTTATAAAAACACAAACTCACTAAAATAATTCCATAGTCCACATCATCACACCCTAGCTGAAGTGAGCTCAGGTCCCTGTAGCTTCTCATCTTTATTATCAGGGTCATTCACATTGCATGTGGTCCATAAGTGTTTACAGACTCCCCCAAAGCCAGGAGACTTCTATAAAGGGACACAGGCACAGATTTCTAACTTGCATCCACCTTGAAAACCAACTGAAAGACTCACTTCCAATTAAGTGTGTTACTATTGTGCTGATTTTTGCCATGTGAAGATAATGAAGAAGGGGAGCAGGAAATCCAGTAACTCCAATGCTATAATTAAGGATATATTTGTAGTCCCGCCTTTAACAGATTTTCTCTTCTTTTGCTGTATTTAAGAATATATACTCAAGGGGCTGGCACTGCAGCGTAGTAGGCTAAGCCTCCACCTGCTGCACTAGCATTCCACATGGGCACCAGTTCTTAACTCCATTTCTGATCTGGCTCTCTGCTATGGCCTGGGAAACAGAAGATGGTCCAAATGTTTGGGCCCCTGCACCCACATGGGAGACCTGGAGGAAACTCCTAGCTTCAGAACTTCCAACTCTGGCTGTCGCAGCCATTTGGAGAGTTAACCAGCGATGGAAGACCTTTCTCTCTGTCTCTCCCTCTCTCAGTCTGTAACTCTACCTCTCAAATAAATAAATATCTTTAAAAATATATATATACTCAAGATCTATCTTGTACTTAGATAACTTATTGCAAGTGAGCTAATGGCGGGGGGGGGGACCCCAAAATTTGACAACTCTCAAACCACAACTACACTGTTGTACTTGATCTCCAGAAGGCTATTCTAAGAGCTTAAACCTCTGATAATAAAGCCTGCACTAAAAAACTGCAAAAGAGGGACCAGTGCTGTGGCTTGACAGGTAAAGCCACTGCCTACAGTGCCAGCATCCCATATGGGTACCAGTTCAACTTCCAGCTGCTCCACTTCCAATCCAGCTCTCTGCTATGGCTTGGGAAAGCAGTAGAAGATGGCCCAAGTCCTTGAGCCCCTGCACCCGCACAGGAGACCTAGAGGAAGCTCCTGGCTCCTGATCAACACAGCTCCGGCCATTGTGGCCATCTGGAGAGTGAACCAGCAGATGGAAGACCTCTCTGTGTGTGTCTCCCCTTCTCTCTCTGTGTAATTCTGACTTTCAAATAAATAAATCTTCTGTTTTTTTTTTTAAAGCTGCAAAAGAAGAAATGAGTTTTCTTTTTATTTCATTTGCTGTTTCTATACACTAATAGTGTATAGTGAGGATAGACAATAGACCTCAAATACAAACACTGATCTCCCACAAGCCTGCATTTCTAACAATCAGATGGCATTAGTTGTAATACATATAAAACTATGTGTATCTCTATTAAGCTTAATTAAAGAAAATGTCCTAGGAGCAGGACTAGCAGTTAAGGCACTCACTGGAGTACCGAGGTTCAATTTACAATTCTGGGTCCTGACTCCAGACCCTGGAAAGCAGTGGGTGATGTTCAAATGATTAGGTATCTGCCACCTAGGTAGAAGACATAAATTGTGTTCCCAGTTGCCCTAACCTGGCATGGCACTGCTCCAGACATTGTGGGCATCTGGGGCATGAGCCAGCAGATGGAAGCTATGTTTCTGTCTCTGTCTACCAAATAAAAAAATAAAATGTCTTAAGTAGGACTAAACAAGTATTTATTGCTTTCTCACTACAAAGTAATACAATGAAAACCCAACTTTTCACTCAAATTTATAACACACTGAAGGTTCTAGAACACAAAGACCTATAAATTGCTCATTGTTGAGTGCAGGCATTTGGGGAGTGAACAGCAGATGGAAGTTACTGCTCTCTTCTCTTTATTTTGAAAGGCAGAGTTACAGAGAGATGGAGAGACAGAGAGAAAACTTCCATCCACTGGTTCACTCTCCAAATGGCCACAATGGCCAGGGTTGGGCCAGGCCAAAGCCAGGAGCCTGAAACTCCAACTGGGTCTTTCATGTCTCCACTGCTCCCCCACATGCATTAGCAGGGGACTGGATCAGAAGTGGAGCAGTGGGGACTCCAGAGCTTGTATGGGATGCCTGCATTTCAAGCAGCAGCTAAATTTGCTGGGCCCTCTGCCTTTCAATAAATAAAAAAAAAAATATCCAAAGGCTTTTATTTTCCTTAAAAAGGTACTCTCCTGAAGCAGGCTGTAGCAAAATATCTTCAATAGAGTACTTTATAAAACCAGAAACTTATTGCTCACAGTTCTAGAAGCTGAGCAGTCCAAGAATAAGCTATCAGTAGGACTGGTGTCTGAAGAGGGCTCATTGCTACTATGTGTCCTCACATGGGGAAAAGGGGTAAAAATACTCATTAGGGCCTTTTTATTCAAGAGTAGAGCCCTCATGACTTAACAACCTCGAGAAAGTCACACACTTCCTCATAACAGCACATGGGATTAAACTGCAACACAGGAATTTTGAAGGGACACACATTGAAACCACAGCTGGCTTAATCAAAATTAAGAACTTTTGCTTTTCAAAGGATAGCAGCAAGAACATGATGAGACACTTATATCTTATGAAGGACATATATCTAGACTATACAAAGAACTCTTTACAACTTACAACAAAAAGACAATTCAACTTCTTAAATGGTTAAAACACTGGAAGAGATAACTTGACCAAAGACCCACAAATGACTAACAAGCACAAGGGAAAGATGCCAAACATCAGTAGTCATTTGAGAATTGCAAATTAAAACCACAGTGAGGTTTCACAGTACACCAACTCAAAAGGCTGCAATAATAAAAGATATTACCAAGTGTTGATGAGGACACAGAGCAATCAGAACCCTCTTAAGTTTGTGGTAACATAAAATGGCATTAAGCCACTTTGGAAATTACAGCAGTTCCCTAAAAAATTATACAACCACTATACAACTCAGCCATCTACACCTAGGTATCTACTCAAGAGTAACTAAAACACGTGTCTACAAAACTTTTACAGAACTCTTCACAGCAGCACTGTTCCTAACAGTAAAAAAAAAAAAAAAGGGGGGGGGGAACAATCCTAAAATCCATCAACTAGCGAACCAGAAAATGTGGTTTATCAGACAACAGAATACTACACAGCCACAGAAAGGAATGAAACACGGCTAATGCAAGAAGGCAGAAAAGCCTAAGAAAACACTAAGTGAACAAGACACAAAACTATGTGTATGATCCCTGACACAAAATGTCTACAAAGCTAAAAGCAGATCAGTGATGATCTGGTAAGAGTGGAATGACTGCAAACAGCCACCATTAACTTTTTGGAAGTGATGTGTATTAATACTTGACTGTGGCACAACTGTATATATTCACAAAAAACCACTGAACTCCTGGTTGAGCTATTTGTATGGTATGTAATTATGCTACAATAAAGCTGTTAGAAATTAACAAACTAATATTCCACAAATTTTTACTATGGAGACTAGCAATTTCTCAAAGTCTCACATCTTGTCATTAATGTTTTCAAGAATAAATTTTATGCAGAATTTAAAAGAACTCAAGAAAACAGCAGTTCCCCATTTAAGACATGATGTTTAGAAATTTCTAACCAAGTACATATATGAGCCAGTCTTATCAACAGAGTTAAAAAAAAAAATGCTATGCACTGCCCAGTGATTATAGCTACAACACAGTAGTGTGAAGGACTCTTGTAATGGGACTATTCTAAATCTTGACTGTGATGGTAGTCACACAAAACACACATGGTTACATTACACAGACGTAAAAACATACATACAGTTTAGGCAAAAATGGTGGGATTTGACTAAAGTTTGGATTACATTATGTTTATTTCCTGGATGTGTTATTGTCCTATAGCTGTTGTGTATGATGTCACCACTAGGAAAAACAGGGGAAATGTTATATGAGATTTTTCTCTAGTTATTTCTTTCTTTCTTTCTTTCTTTTTTTTTTTTTTTTTTTTTTTTTTTTGACAGGCAGAGTGGACAGTGAGAGAGAGAGAGAGACAGAAAGGTCTTCCTTGTGCCGTTGGTTCACCCTCCAATGGCCGCCGCGGCCGGTGCACCGCGCTGATCCGAAGCCAGGAGCCAGGTGCTTCTCCTGGTCTCCCATGGGGTGCAGGGCCCAAGCACTTGGGCCATCCTCCTCTGCACTCCCGGGCCACAGCAGAGGGCTGGCCTGGAAGAGGGGCAACCGGGACAGAATCCGGCACCCCGACAGGGACTAGAACCTGGTGTGCCAGCGCCGCAAGGTGGAAGATTAGCCTATTGAGCCACGGCGCCAGCCTCTAGTTATTTCTTATATCTGCATGTCAATCTACAATTATTTCCACATATGGATTATTTAAAATTAAAGTATAATTCAATGCCTTGTGTTTGCAATTCTACTTCTATGGAATACCAAAACTTGACATACTCTGTTGCTGAATTATATTTAAGTCCTGAAATATGTTACTCTATTTTATGGAACAGAAACCTTTTCCGAATCGTTAGCAGAAGTAGGAAATGTTGCAATAAAAATCAACCATTGATTCCCAAAAACAAAGAGAAAAGGGAGGAGGAAAGAAATCCAGCATGTAATGATTTTTACACCATGCTGCATGACAACAATCTCATCATAGTTATTTTGTGCAGTGTGGAAGAGGGAGCCATGCCTTCAAGGCTATAACACACAACACACACACTTTTCCTTATCAAGTCATGTTCAAATCATAACTTTATTTTCTAAATAAAGAAAGGTACATATCCATGATAGAGTCATATAAGCAAGTATCAAAAACAAGAAAATATGCATAGGAATAATATCTACCTTAAATAATAGTGGCTGGGAACAGCACTAGAATAGGAAGAGTCAGAGTAGCTGTCCCTTTACATATGTACTGCTTGAAAACTAGTAATTAAAACTAAAGTAAATCTGAAAATGTCAACACTTATTAACGTTAGGCAGTGAGCATACAGTTATGCTTTTGGGCTTTTCTATTTGCAGCATTTTGCTTTTTCTCTTAAGCTTTGAGAAGGGCAATACAATAACCAAGAAAAAACAGAACACACAAATTCTCCGTATCAAGAATAAAGGCAGAGACATCACTACAAGTCTTAGAAACTTACTGAAGGGAAGATTATACACAATTCTATATTTTAAGGTTGACAATTAGATAAAATGCATCTCCCCTAAAAGAACTATAAATGCTTTTTTTTTTTCTTTTTCTTTTGACAGGCAGAGTGGACAGTGAGAGAGAGAGACAGAGAGAAAGTTCTTCCTTTACCGTTGGTTCACCCTCCAATGGCCGCTGCGGCTGGCACACCGTGCTGATCCGAAGCCAGGAGCCAGGTGCTTCTCCTGGTCTCCCATGCGGGTGCAGGGCCCAAGCACTTGGGCCATCCTCCACTGCACTCCTGGGCCACAGCAGAGAGCTGGCCTGGAAGAGGGGCAACCAGGACAGAATCCGGCGCCCTGACCGAGACTAGAACCTGGTGTGTCGGTGCCGCAGGTGGAGGATTAGCCTATTGAGCTGCGGTGCCGGCCTAAATGCTCACTTAAGAAACAGATAACATACACTCCTTCCTATAAAATCAACTGACTCACGCTTAAAAAGCTTCAACAGGGTCAGTGCTGTGGTGTTATAGGGATAAGCCACTGACTGCAGCACCGGCATCCCATCTGGGCACTGGTTTCGAGTCCTAGCTGCTCCACTTCAAATCCAGCTCCCTGCTCATGTGCCTGGGAAAGTAGTGGAAGATGACCCAAGTCAGAGACCTGGAAGAAGCTCCTGGCTTTGACATGGCTCAGCCCCAGTCCTTGTGGGAAGCTCTCTCTCTCTTTCAAATAAATAAAATACATAAATCTTAAAAAAAAAAAAAAAAAAAGTTCAACAAACAAAACAAGATGCACACAAACACCAGGCCAAGACAGTTTTTCGTTTTAAGAAAAGAATTCCAGGGCCAGCGCTGTGGCGCCCTGGGTAAAGCTGCTGCCTCCACTGCCAGCATCCCATACAGGTGCCGGTTCCAGTCCTGGCTGCTCCACTTCCCATCCAGTTCTCTGTTATGGCCTGGGAAAGTAGCAGAAGATGGCCCAAGTCCTTGGGCCCCTGCATCCATTCACATGGGAGACCTGGAAGAAGCTCCTGGCTCCTGATTGGCACAGCTCTGGCTGTTGCGGCCAACTGGGGAGTGAACCAGCAGATGAAGACTTTTCTCTCCCTCCCTCCCTCTCCCCCCACCCTCTCTACCCCTCTTTCTCTCTGTGTGTAACTCTGACTTTCAAATTAATCAATAAAGCTTTGAAAAGAAAAAAAAAAAATAATTCCACACAACCTCTAGGAGCAAGGTGGTGATGGTGAACACTCTTTAACCTCAATGATACGAACCAGCATTACCAGAATACCAAAATTAGACAATGTGAGATTACAAACCAAACAATCTCCATCCAGAAAATGAATCTAAAAATCACAGAGCGCTTCCATTATGAAAACCCCAAAATGTTCCAACATCTCAATCTTTCCGAGTGCCAATATGATATCACACGTAGAAAATTCCACATTCAACTCCATGCAATAGGTTTTACTCAAAAGGCAGGCACATACAAAAGATGAGGGCCAGTGTTGTGGTAGCAGGTAAAGCCACCACCTTCAAAGCTGGCATCCCATATGGGCGCCAAGTCAAGACCCAGCTGCTCCACTTCTGATTTAGCTCCCTGCTAATATGCCTGGGAAAGCAGCAGCAAAAGATGGCCCAAGTCCTTGGGCCCCTGAACACACATGGGAGATCTGGACGAAGCTCCAGGCTTCTTGCTTCAAGCTGGTCCGGCCCCCACCGTTGTGGCAATCTGAGGAGTGAACCAGCACATGGAAGATCCCTCTCTCTCGCTTTCTGTCTTTTCTGTTCTCTACGTTATTTCTTCCAAATAAATAAATCTTTAATACACACACACATACAAATGATAAATGATAAATGTTTAGACTTGAGTTATATCCCTAAAATATTTCAGTATATATTTTTGCAAATATTTCCAAATTCAAAATCTGGAACATTTCTGGGTTCAAAGCATTTCAGAGGGGGAGATACTCACTCAGCAATACATAAAAAAGGATTATATGTGACAATAAAGCAGAGTTTTATGATATGAATGCAAAGTTGGTTCAATTAAAAAGAATAAAATTCAACATATCAACAAACTAAAGAAAAAAATATAGGAACATGGTGACAGATGCAATAAAAGCATTAACAAAAATTCAGTGCTAGGGCTGCTGTTATGGTACAGTGTGGTTAAGCTTGATCATCCCATGAGTCTTGGTTTCTCTGCTTCTGATCCAGGTCCCTGCTAATGCAACTGGAAGAGCAGTGGAAGATGGGCCTAGTGCCTTAGCCCCAGATGGAGTTGCAGGCTTTGGGCTTCAACCTGCCCCAGCACTGGCTACTGTGCCTACTTGGGGAGTGAACAGATGAGAGATTATCTCTCTCTTTATTGCTCTCCCCCTCTCTCTATAACTCTGCCTTTTAAATAAATAAATCTTAAAACAAAGAGATTTCCAGTCAACACTGTAATATCTGTCCTAGTCTATACAATAACAGGAAAAAAAATACATAAGAAGTATAAATATTGGGAAGGAAGAAATAAACCTGTCTTTACTAGCAGTATACATAATGTCTACACAGAAAATTCCCAAAGGATCTATTTTAAAAATGTATTAGAATGACTGAAGTTGAAGTTAGTCAGGATACAAAAGTCAATATACAAAAATCAATTTTCTTTCTACAGACTAACAATGACTAACTGGAAGTTAAAATTAAGGAAGAAGGAGGGGGCCAGCGCTGTGACACAGCAGATAAAGCTGTCGCCTGCATCCCATATGGGCACTGGTTCGTGTGCTGGCTGCTCCCCTTCTGATCCTGCACCTGCATGGGAGACCTGAAGAAGCTCCTGGCTCCTGGCTTCAGTCAGCAAAGTTCCAGACGTGCGGCCAACTGGGGAGTGAACCAGTGGATGCAAGATCAATCTCTTGATCTCTCTGCCTCTCCTTCTCTCTCTGTTTAACTGTGACTTTCAAATACATAAATAAATCTTAAAAAAATTACGGAAGGAAAAAATACCACTTAGAATAGTATCTGAAAAATAGAAAATATTCAGGGATAAATCTAACAATATTTGCATGCTGCAAGAAAACAATGATGAATTAAAAACTAAAGGGGTAGCATTGTGGCACAGCAGGTAAATGCCACCGCC
The DNA here is from genome assembly GCF_033115175.1 of Lepus europaeus. Lineage (NCBI taxonomy): Eukaryota > Metazoa > Chordata > Mammalia > Lagomorpha > Leporidae > Lepus > Lepus europaeus. The sequence continues at coordinate 46,799,531 of NC_084835.1, forward strand.
TACAGTGCCAGCATCCCAAATGGACACCAGTTCAAGTACAGTGGTTTGCTCCACTTCTGATCCAGCTCCCTACTAATGGCTTGGGAAAAGCAGCAGAAAATGGCCCACGTGATTGGGCCTCTGCCACTTACATGGGAGACCCAGAAGAAGCTCCTGGCTTCAGCCTAGCCTGGCCCAGCCCTGGGTGTTGCAGCACTTGGTGAGTGAACCAGTGGATGGATGGAAGATCTCTAACTTCAACTTTCAAATAAACAAATATTTTAAAAATAAATCATTGAGTAAAAACAACTAAATTTTTGATATAATACATCTGTGAGTTGGAGACTCAATATTGTTAAGAACCCAATTTGTCTCACAATGTTTTACAGTTGTACTACCCAATATAGTAACTATTAGTGACATAAGTCTGAACTTTTTAATAATTAATTTCCTCAATCTGAATAGCCAAATTTGAAGCCAACAATACTCATACAAGGCTGGTGACTACCAGACTGAACATTACAAATGCAGAATATTTTCATCATTACAAAAAGTTCTATTTGCACAGTATTGATGTATATAATTTTAATGCATTGTCAAAATCCCAGCAAGGTGCATAGAAATTGATAAACTAACTCTAAAATTTTTGAAGAATACAGAGGACCTTAACAAATTGTTAAAATAAATTTTTTAGGGGCCAGCGCTGTGGTGCAGCAGGTTAAAGTCCTGGCCTGAAGTGCTAGCACCCCATATGGGCGCCAGTTCTAGTCCTGGCTGCTCCTCTTCCAATCCAGTTCTCTGTTATGGCCTGAGAAAGCAGTAGAAGATGGCCCAAGTCCTTGGGCCCCTGAACCCATGTGGGACACCCAGAAGAAGCTCCTGGTTCCTGGCCTTGGAGCGGCGCAGTTCCGGCCATTGCGGCCATCTGGGAGTGAACCAGCAGATGGAAGATCTCTCTATCTCTACCTCTCTAACTTTTTCAAATAAATAAATAAATAAATCTTTACAAAGTAATAATTTTTTTAAAGATTTACTTATGGAGCCAGCACTGTGGCACAGTGATAAGGCCACCATTTGCAACATCGGCATCCTATTTGGGTGCAAGTTTGAATCCTGGCTGCTCCATTTCCAATTCAGCTAAATGCTCCAAGTACTGGTGTCCCTGCACCCACCTGAGAGACTTGGATGAAGCTCTTGGTTCCTGACTTCAGCCTAGCCCAGCCCAGGCCATTGAGCCATTTAGGGAGTGAACCAGCAAATGGATTATCTCCATTTCTCCACCTCTCTCTGTAACTCAAATAAAATAAACAAACTATTTTTAAAAGGGGGGGGAAGGGATTTGAGAGAAAATGAGATCTTCCATCTACTTATGACTTACTTCGATTATTTATGGTATTCAAGACACTGTGGTATTGAACACATACTACAGTGGAACAAATCAGGGCCAAAATACACACACACACACACACACACGATAACACTTCAAAAAGTTTACTTTAGGGGCTGGAGCTGTGGCACAGTGGGTAAAGCCTCAATGTGTGGCGCTAGAATCCCATATGGCAGCTGGGTCAAGTTCTCGCTGCTTCCAATCCAACTCTGCGATAGCATGGGGAAACGGTAGAAGATAGCCCAAGTACTTAGGCCCCTATACCCGTGCGGGAGACCTGGAAGAAGCTCCTGGCTTCGGATGAGCTCAGCTCCAGCAGTTGCGGCCATCTAGGGAGTGAATCAGCAGATGGAAGACCTTTCTGTCTGTAACTCTACCTCTCAAATAAATAAAAAATAAAATCTTTAAAAAAAAGTTTACTTTGGTGTAAAACATTTTGAAATCCCTACAATTTTTTCACAATATGCACTTTCCACAAAATTTTTAAGACCTCTTGTATATCATTATTGGACTGGATTTTTTTTATAAAGATGACAAACATACTGTATAGATCAGTCACTTCAGCAAATGGCACAAAAAAAAAAATCTGTATAAAAAATTAAGAACTTCAATCCATACCTTTATCTATAAGATTAGGTCACTATGGATCACAGACCTAAATGTAAACTAGCAACTTGTAAGATAGTAAGAAAAAAGCTCTGACACTGGCGTAAGCAAAGATTTGTTGACAAAACCATAAAAAGCATAAGATACTTTTCATCAGTCATCAGGGAAATTAAAATAAAAAGCTACTGAGTTACTATTACACACCTACTATGACTACTCTTTTAAAAAGTAAGTTAATGGCCAGCGCCGCGGCTCACTAGGCTAATCCTCCACCTGTGGCGCCAGCACCCTGGGTTCTAGTCCCGGTCAGGGTGCCGGATTCTGTTCCGGTTGCTCCTCTTCCAGTCCAGCTCTCTGCTCTGGCTCGGGAGGGCAGTGGAGGATGGCCCAAGTGCTTGGGCCCTGCACCCGCATGAGAGACCAGGAGAAGCACCTGGCTCCTGGCTTCGGATAGGCGCAGCGCACCAGCCGTAGCAGCCATTTGGGGGTGAACCAGTGGATGGAAGAACTTTAAAATTAAAAATTAAAAAATTAAAAAAAAAAAAAGCTGGTTAATAACAAAGATTGGGGACAATGTACAGAAACTGGAATTCAGCACTGTTGTTGAGAAGGTAAAATGGTAATATCTAGGATCACAGGAATATGTTTTCTTAATTATTGTGACAAGACTTACATTCATCAACATTCTCAGACTTGTATACCGTAAAAGGACAATCTTCACATATATTTGTATATGTAAATATGCCTCAATAAATCCGACAAGAAAAATTCTCAAATTTTCTCTTAATATTTTCTGTAAAATGCTGTAGCATTTCAATTTTCCAATGAAAACTAACCAGGTACTTTAAGTGGTCTTCAGAGAGTCTCACTTCATGAGCTTCATCAAAGAAACGCTGCACGATATGGAGACTGAATGTTCTGTATTACTAAACAATCTGTTTCTAACGTATGGGATACAACCAAGTAGATAAGCTTCAAAAGGGACAAAGACATAAAAAAAGCATTCCACCCCTGCCAAAATGGTCCAGGTGTTCCACAATTATCTACAAAGAAAGTAATCAAGAATTAATCAATATGAAAGGATTCTAAAAAGAAACCTTACAAATGCAACGTAAGTGCTATGGATATGATACAGATGGTAACTTGAAAAGAAAATCACCAATCCACACATACAGGCTTACCACTGGGAGAAATTAGGTGGGCAGAATAACAGAAACATAAGGGAAAGCAAGCTCACACCCTGAAACCCTCAAACAAAACAAAAAGATTGCCTGTTTGAGCAAGCAAAACCAAATCATACACATTTTAAAAATAACAAATAGGGGGCCAGCGCTGTGGCACAGCAGGTAAAGCCATTGCCTGTAGTGCCAACATTACATGCAGGTGCCCGCTGCTCCACTTCTGATTCAACTCCCTTCTATGGCCTGGGAAGATGGCCCAAGTGCTTGGACCCTGCACCTGCGTGGGAGACCCTGAAGAAGCTCCTGGCTTTGGATCTGCCCAGCTCCAGCCACTGCAGCCATTTGGGGAGTGAACCAGCAGATGGAAGATCTCTTTCTCTGCTTTCTGCCCCTCTGCAACTCTGCCTTTCAAATAAATAAATCTTAAAACACAAACAGGAACTAGAAGTATGAAATAGTTATCACTGCTTATGGACTATGATAGGAAATATTTCATAGAGTTTGGGAGAAATGTGAGATCTGGAAACTGAGAAGAAAACAGTTCATATTTCATTATGAAATATATATGTCGGCCGGCGCCGTGGCTCACTAGGCTAATCTTCCGCCTGAGGTGCCGGTACCCGGGGTTCTAGTCCCAGTTGGGGCACCAGTTCTGTCCCGGTTGCTCCTCTTCCAGGCCAGCTCTCTGTTCTGGCCCGGGAGTGCAATGGAGGATGGCCCAGGTGCTTGGGCCCCGCACCCGCATGGGAAGACCAGGAGGAAGCTCCTGACTTCAGATCGGTGCAGTGCGCTGGCTGGCACTGCAGCAGCAGCAGCAACTTGGAAGGTGAACCATTGGAAAAAGGAAGACCTTTCTTTCTCTCTCTCACTGTCTAACTCTGCCTGTCAAAAAAAAAATAAAAAGAAATATACATGTCTACCCTAGTTATGAAAAACAGAAAGATGAACAATGGGTGACACGAAAGGAGAAGCATACTACTTTCTAAAGTTAGAAGTAAAGGACTCCTAAAACAAGAGTATAGCAGTAGCCATACTCCACATACTCCACTGAGTTCACAGCAAAACCCTTAATGACTTTCCTAATGCTTGGTTTGTCAGAGAGACAGTACAATTTGATGGGAACAGATGAAACACAGAATAGGAGTCTAATCCAGGTTCTATCACTATTATAATCTTCTCCACGACCTTGGGCCAGTAACTTAACCTCATTGGATTTTAGCATCCTTATATATAATGATGGATAGAATTATCTTCAAGGCCTGGTTTTAAATTTTTAAAAGATTTATTCATTTGTTTGAAAGAAAGACTGACACAAAGAGAGGAAGAAACAGAGATCTTCTAGTCACTGGTTTACTCAACAAATGCCCCCAACAGCTAGGCTGGACTAGGCTTAATGCTTGTTGAAAACACCTTTTGAAACAACCGCAAGAAATTGGAGGCCTCAAACACTATTGATAGAGGTCTCAAATACTGTTGACAGGAATATAAAATGATGCAGCCACTTTGGAAAACAGTGAAGATTGTTCCTCAAAAGCCTAAACATACTTACCATTTGACCCAACCATTCCACTCCTAAATATATGCCCAAGAAATGAAAATATCTATTCACACAAAAATGGGCACATAGAGGGTGCACAGAAGCTGGTGTCCCACATCACAGTGCCTGGGAACGACTCCTACCTCTGGCTCCTGATTCCAGCCTCCTGCTAATTCAGACCCTGGAAGGCAACAGTGATGGCTCAAATAGGTGAGTTCTTGCTACTCATGTAAGAGAGTTGAACTAAACTGCCGGATCACAGGTCTGGCTCTAGCCAGCTCTAGGTCTCCCATGTAGGTGCAGAGGCCCATGGACTTGGGCCATCTGCTTTTCCAGGCCATAGCAGAGAGCTGGATCGGAAGTGGAGTAGCCAGGACTCGAACAGGCGCCCATATGGGATGCTGGCACTGGAGGCAGCAGCTTTACCCACTGCGCCACAGCGCTGCCCCTAGAATTCTTAAAAAGAAAAACTGTCTTGGCCTGGTGTTTGTGTGCGTCTTTACCCACTACACCACAGCGCCAGCCCCAACATAATCATACTTAATGGTTAAAGATCAAATGCTTTATCATTTCTAAAATTTGAAGTAATGTAAAGAAGTTCACTATCAAAAACTCCATTCAACACTGTACTGGAAGAGGTTTTGCCAGTTCAAATGCTGTATTAGCTTCTCACTGCAACTAAATACTTGAGCTACTTATGGAGAAAGGAAGTTTATTTCGGCACACAGTTTTGGAAGTTCACAGGCAAAGATCAGGCATGCCTTACTGGTTAGGCTGTCTAATAAAGCTGGAGGGTGGCAACCGCACAGCCTGCGCAGAACAATCACAGGGCAAGCCAAGAAAGAGAAAGAACAGCTAGGTCCAATTCAGTTTATATAACCAAACCTTTCATGAAAACTACCTTCTGAGGGCATGGCCCCAGTGACCCAAGGACCGCCTACCTTCTCAACACCACAAACTGAATTAGGTTTCCATTGTCAACTTTAATACATGAGCCTTTAGGGAACACCCACATTAATATCCGTAACACAGCAACAAGCAAGTTAAAGAATTAAAAGGCATCCAAACTGGAAAGCAAGAAGAAAAACTGTCTAGATTCACAGAGATGGTAGTCTACATAGAAAATTCTATGGAATCTTTACAGGCAGAGTGGATAGTGAGAGAGAGAGAGACAGAGACAGGTCTTCCTTTTTGCCGCTGGTTCACCCTCCAATGGCCACTGCAGCCGGTGTATCTCGCTGATCCGAAGCCAGGTGCTTCTCCTGGTCTCCCATGCAGGTGCAGGGCCCAAGGACTTGGGCCATCCTCCACTGCCTTCCCGGGCCATAGCAGAGAGCTGGCCTGGAAGAGGGGCAACCGGGATAGAATCCGGCGCCCCGACCGGGACTAGAACCCGGTGTGCCCAAGGCGGAGGATTAGCCTGGTTAAGCCACGGCGCCGGCCTAGAATCTGTTTTTTAAAAGCTAGCAGAATAATGGCCGGCGCCGCGGCTCACTAGGCTAATGCTCCGCCTTGCGGCGCCGGCACACCAGGTTCTAGTCCCGGTCGGGGCACCGATCCTGTCCCGGTTACCCCTCTTCCAGGCCAGCACTCTGCTATGGCTCGGGAGGGCAGTGGAGGATGGCCCAAGTGCTTGGGCCCTGCACCCCATGGGAGACCAGGAGAAGCACCTGGCTCCTGCCATTGGATCAACGCGGTGCGCCGGCCACAGCGCACTACCGCGGCGGCCATTGGCGGGTGAACCAACAGCAAAAAGGAAGACCTTTCTCTCTGTCTCTCTCTCACTGTCCACTCTGCCTGTCAAAAATTTAAAAAAAAAAAAAAAAGCTAGCAGAATACGTAAGTTTAGCAAAGTTACAACTTACATAAAATAATTTGTGTTTCTATGAACTAGCCACATGCAACCACAAACTGAAATTGTGAAAGTAGGGATATTTATATAGCATCAAAAATATCAAATACTTAATGAAAACTTAACAAAAGAAATGTAAAAACATTTAAGACTGAAAATGATTAAACACTGCTGAGAGAAGACCTAAGCAAGTGGAGAGATATACCACATTCATGGATTCGAAAACTGAATACAATGCTTCCAGCTATGTTTTCTCCAAATTTATCCAATAGATTCAATGCATCCCAATGAAAATCCCGAAATGCATCCCACAGGGAAACTGAAAAACTGATTCTAAAGTTTTTATAGATATGCAAATGACCTAGAACACCCAAAATCGCTGCAAAAGAATACTGACATTTCTGATATTGATATTACCAATATTTCTGCAGTTTACTGTAAGCTACATCAAGATCGTAGTGTTAGTAAGTACTGACATAAAGAAAAATAGATTAATGGAACAAAGCTGAAATCCAGAACCAGATTCATAGATACACTCATTTAGCCTAACTGAAATGAGTATAAAGAGTATAAAGTTAAAGGCCGGCGCCGTGGCTCAATAGGCTAATCCTCCGCCTTGTGGCACTGGCACACCGGGTTCTAGTCCCGGTCGGGGCACCGATCCTATCCCGGTTGCCCCTCTTCCAGGCCAGCTCTCTGCTGTGGCCAGGGAGTGCAGTGGAGGATGGCCCAAGTCCTTGGGCCCTGCACCCCATGGGAGACCAGGAGAAGCACCTGGCTCCTGCCATCGGATCAGCGCGGTGCGCCGGCCGCGGTGCGCCTACCGCAGCGGCCATTGGAGGGTGAACCAACGGCAAAGGAAGACCTTTCTCTCTCTCTCTCTCTCACTGTCCACTCTGCCTGTCAAAAATAAAAAAAAAAAAAAAAAAAAAGAGTATAAATATAAAGTTAAAACTACAGAGCTGGGGCCGGCGCTGTGGTGCAGCGGGTTAAAGCCTTGGCCTGAAGCACCAGCATTTCATATGGGCGCCAGTTCTAATCCCAGCTTTTCCTCTTCCAATCCAACTCTCTGCTATGGCCTGGGAAAGCAGTGGAAGATGGCCCAAGCCCTTGGGCCCCTGCACCCCCATGGGAGACTTGGAAGAAGCTCCTGGCTCCTGGTTTTGGTCAGCAAAGCTCCAGCTGTTGTGGCTAACTGGTGAGTGAACTAGCAAATGGAAGACCTTTTTCTCTCTGTCTCTATCTCCCTCTGCAACTCTTTCAAATAAATAAAATAAATATAGAAAAAAAAAAAACTACAGAACTTAAAAATGTAAATTTATGTGAAAATCTTAAAAATCCTGGATGTGGCAAAGATTTCTTAGATATGATACAAATCACAAAGTTACAAATATATTAATTGGATATTATCAAAACTATTAAGGTCATTCAAAAGTTTTTTTTTTTTTTCAAGAATTATTTTATTTATTTTGAAAGACAGAGGAGTTACAGAGAGAAGTAGAGCCAGAGAGAGAGGACTTCCATTCCACTGGTTCACTCCCCAAATGACCTCAACTGCCAGAGCTGAGCTGATCCGAAGCCAGGAGCCAGGAGCTTCTTCCAGGTCTCCCACACGGGTGCAAGGGCCCAAGGATTTGGGCCATCTTCTACTGCTTTCCCAGGCCATAGCAGAGAGCTGGATAGGAAGAGGAGCAGCCAGGACTTGAACCAGCACCCATATGGGATGTTGTCACTGCAGGTTGGGGCCTTAACCCACTGAGCCACACAGTGCCAGCCGTCAAAAGTTTTGTTTGTTTTGCCAGGCAGAGTTAGACAATGAGAGAGAGAGAGAGAGAGAGAGAGAGAGAGAGAGAGAGAGAGAGAGTTATAAACAGTGTGAGAGAGAGACAGGGAGAAACGTCTTCCTTCCGTCGGTTCACCTCACTATAGGCCGCTAAGGCCAGCACGCTGCGCTGATCCGAAGCCAGGAGCCAGGTGCTTCCTCCTGGTCTCCCATGCGGGTGCAGGAGCCCAAACACTTGGGCCATCCTCCACTGCCTTCCCGGGCCACAGCAGAGAGCTGGACTGGAAGAGGAGCAACTGGGACTAGTACCTGGCACCCCAACCGCAGGCGGAGGATTAGCCAAGTGAGCCACGGCGCCGGCCAAAAGTTACTCTTAAAACATACCTCCAAATCTCAAAAAGAAGAACTCTCACAATTCATTTAAATCAATCAAATCTAAAATCAAGGAAAGGAGATGAACAAACAATATGTAGATGGAAAATTAAGTACATGAAAACATGCTGCACACCATTAGTTATCAAGCAATTATAACCATAAAGAGATGCCACTAGATTATCTGCTTAGAAAGAATAATACATGAAATACCAAAAAATGCAAACCAACCTACGGTGACTGAAACCAGACAGTGGCTGTTCAAGAACAGAAAGAAGCAGAAAAGGAAAATGTTTTATACAGATAAAGGGAAACTTTTTTTTATAACAGATAAATGTAATCATTTTCTTCACTCTGTGGTGGTTTCCCAGCATATATATATATATATATATATATATATATATGTATTTTTTAGAAAGATTTAATTATTCATTTGAAAGTCGGAATTACACAGAAAGAGGAGGGGCAGAGAGAGAGAGTCTTCCATCCACAGGTTCACTCCCCAATTGGTCACCAACGGCTAAAGCTGTGTCAATCTGAAGCCAGGAGCTTCTTCCAGGTCTCCCACATGGGTACAGGAGCCCAAAGACTTGGGCCATCTTCTACCCAGGCCACGACAGAAAGCAGGATTGGAAGTGGAGCAGCCAGGACTCGAACTGGCACCCACATGGGATGCCAGCACTGCAGGCAGTGGCTTTACCCGCTATGCCACAGCACCAGCACCCAGGATATATTAAACATGAAGTTTCTTACATGCCAATTATAATAAAAGTAAAGAAAATTAAAGAGAAAATATTAGGCTTTTCCTCCAATTGCAGTATATTTTGTGTTTTCTTAAATCTGTATAGAGACTAGTATAGAAATTATACATTAATCTACAAATTTAGACAATTTTATTGTTTACCATCTTTTTATATCGAGATAAAAGTATAGTTGGTGCTATTTGAAGATATAATCTAGAAATACTGTCAATAAATCAATTTTTTATTCAGCAAAGATTTTTCCCAACAGTTTCAAGGTTTTTCAAAATATTCTTAGGGGCTGGTACCGTGGCACAGTAGTAAAGCCGCCAGCTGTGATGCTATCATCCCAGATGAGTGCCAGTTCAAGTCCCAGCTGCTCCACTTCGGATCCAGCTCCCTGCTAATGCACCTGGGCAAAGTGGCAGAAGAGGGCCCAAGTGCTTGGGCCTTTGCACCCATATAGGAGACCAGGAGAAAGCGCCTGGCTTCCGCCTGGTCCAGCCCTAGTTGTTTTAGCCATCTTATCCATACTCTGCTTGCATTGAAATAAATCTTTCATGGATTCTATCACTGTGTTATTTCCAAAGTTCTCAACAGTAGAGTAAGCCAACGCTTCTCTACCTCCACCCCAGTATGTAACCCAAATGTTTTCTATCTAGCACAAGAAAAGAAAAGCAGAGGCTGGCACTGTGGCTCAGCGGGTTAACGCCCTGGCCTGAAGTGCCAGCATCCCATATGGGCACCGGTTCTAGTCCTGCCTGCTCCTCTTCCAATTCAGCTCTCTGCTGTGGCCTGGGAAAGCAGTGGAAGATGGCCCAAGTCCTTGGGCCCCTGTACACACATGGGAGACCTGGAAGAATCTCCTGGATCCTGCCTTCAGATCGGCACAGATCCGGCCATTGCAGCCATCTGGGGAGTGAACCAGCATAAGGAAGATCGATCTCTCTCTACCTCTCCTCTCTCTGTGTAACTCTTTCAAATAAATTAATAAACCTTTAAAGAAAAGAAAAGAAAAGCAGCCAGCCTGACTTTATTTAAAACTCAATTATCTAAATATTCTTTTCTTGCTTCACATCACCTGACAGTTATGTAGGCAATAGAAGGATAACTTCTTTCACTACTTTTGAGTCTTGAAAGGACAGAGAGAAGGAAAGAAAAGTCAAAATTTTTTTCTTCAACAAGTTTAATTCTAGGGGTGAGATTTTGGGTTTATTGGGGCGGGGGGGTCAGGGGCAGGATGGAGGCGGTGTAAAAGTTAAACCTAATGATTAAAGCAAATTTTGAATTTAAATGAGGAAATTCCAAATCCTGTAAGACAGTGAAATTGGCTGCTAACTGTTCTGCATTCACCTTTCTTAAATTGCTTTCTGCAGAAAAAACAGAATGAAGCAAAGTGAGCAGCAGGCCTTGGTTTCTTTGGTTCTTTTCATTTGTAAAAAAGATTTAACTTTCTTTGATTCTAATCACAGTTCAGGGCAAGAAATAAAAATATGTTTATTCATATGCAATAGTTCATCAGAAAGTTCACGGAAGGAAAAGGTGTTGTGGCACAGCTAGTTGACACTTGGGACACTCATATCCTGGTATCAGAGCGCCTAGGATTAAGTCCTAGCTTTGCTTCTAATTCAGATTCCTGCTAATAGGCTTGGGAAGCAGCAGATGATGGTGCAAGTGCTTGGGTTCCTGCCACTCAATTGGGAGACACAGATGGAGTTCCTGGCTGTTGCAGGCATTTGGAGAGTGAAACAGTGAATGGAAGATCCCTCTCCCCCTGTCACAGGTCTCTCTCTCTCTCTGTAACTCTTCACCCCATCACTCTTTCAGATAAATATATAAACTTTTGAAAAGTTCATGAAAAATGTGGTTTGTGAAAACACTGTGCAAAATTTTTGCGCCAAAATAAGTTTATCTTTTTCATTTTCAATTATCTTTATATTCAGAAGATCGATTCAGTATATATTAAGTAAAGATTTCATCAGTTTGCACCCACACAGAAACACAAAGTGTAAAAATACTGTTTCAGTACTAGTTATAGCATTACTTCACATTGGACAACACATTAAGGACAGATCCCACGAGACGTAAATACACAGTGACTCCTGTTGTTGACTTAACAATTTAACACTCTTGTTTATGGCGTCAGTAATCTCCCTAGGCTCCAGTCATGAGTTGCCAAGGCTATGGAAGCCTTTTGGGTCCGCCGACTTCGATCTTATTCCGACAGTCATAGTCAAAGTGGAAGTTCTCTCCTCCCTTCAGAGAAAGGTACCTCCTTCTTTGATGGCCCTGTTCTTTCCACTGAGATCTCACTCATAGAGATCTTTCATTTAGGTCTTCTTCCCTCCCCCCTCAAGAGTGTTTTGGCTTTCCATGCCTAAAATAGTCTCATGGGCTAATCAGCCAGATCCCAATGCCTTAAGGGCTGATTCTGAGGCCAGAGTGCTATTTAGGACATCTGCCATTCTATGAGTCTGCTGTGTATCCTGCTTCCCATGTTGGATCGTTCTCTCCCTTTTTGATTCTATCAGTTAGTATTAGCAGACACTAGTCTTGTTTGTGTGATCCCTTTGACTCTTAGACCTATCAGTGTGATCAATTGTGAACTGAAGTTGATCACTTGGACTAGTGAGATGGCATTAGTACATGCCACCTTGATGGGATTGTATTGGAATCCCCTGGCACGTTTCTAACTCCACCATTTGGGGCAAGTCCGAAGTTTATCTTTTAATTACACTTTCCCAAAAATGTTTAAAGTTCCCTTTCACAATGAATGATATGAACTGAATGCAAATATTCTGCTAATAAACTGAAGGTCAAATTCAAAACTATAGACAAAAAACAAACACAAAACTATAGAACAATTTTGATTTGTTTACACTATTAATACCCCAGTTCTAAAGAACAACTGGTCAGTCCAAGGCCTATTCTTGAAAGCAAAATATGATCATGTTTTTGTAAAGCAAAAAACAATGATGTTACTTTCTTAAAAACAAAATCTATGATCCAGGTAAGCTTACTTAGTTTATAAGCCAGTTAGAAGAGTTTTAATATGAAAGACTGAGTAATAGATACTAACACAAACTCTAGTTATGAGTGATTAGCAAGAGAATGTAAAAAAGTTAAAATGACAACTACACACAAAAAAATTCAAGATATATTCATCATAATTTTAAGAGTCTGAAGAGATCTTCCACCTCACCACACTGCTTACTACAATGAAGTCAAATAATAAATTACTATAGATTTGAGTTTCACTTTACAGACAACTGAACAAGGTAAAAATTACAATAAAAATCTTTGTTTAAAGATTTATTTATTTGAAAGTCAGAGTTACAGAGAAAGAGAGGCAGAGGGGAGAGAGAGAGAGAGAGAGGTCCTCCATCCGCTGGCTCACTCCCCCAATTGGCCACAAGAGCTGGAGCTATGCCAATCCAAAGCTAGGCGCCTCTTCTCCAGGTCTCCCATGTAGGTGCAGGAGCCCAAGGATTTGGGCCATCTTCCACACCCTCCCAGGCCACAAGAGAGATCTAGATCCCAAGTGTAGCAGCCAAGACTTGACACAGCGCCCACATGGGATGCTGGCACTGCAGGCACTGGCCCCAAAAATCTTATTTGTAATGTATTATTTCACATAAAACTATATAGCCTGGATAAATGATAAGGGAACAGGAATATACAATTAGGATCTACTTACTTGACATGATCATTAAACTGAAAATAAATAGTTCCAGTGATAATCTAAAGTAAAAAGTGCACTTTAAAAGACTATATTGGTGAGACCGGGACTGTGGCATATGGGTTAAGCCTCCACTTGCAGTGCCATCATCCCATATGGGCACTGGTTTGAGTCCCATCTGCTCCACTTTCGATCCAGCTCCCTGCTAATGTACCTGGAAAAAGCAGTAGAAGATGGTCCAAGTGCTTGGGCCCCTGCACCCACATGGGAGACCGGGAAGAAGCTCTTGGCTCCAGCCCCAACTGTTGCAGCCATTCGGGAATGAACCAGCAGATGCCAGATTCCTCTCTTTCTCTCTCTCCTCTGTATGTCTGCCTTTCAAATATATATATATATATTTTAAGGGCTGGCGCTGGGGCGCAGAGGGTTAACCTGGCCTGCAGTGCCAGAATCCCATATGGGCGCCGGTTCTAGTCCCAGCTGCTCCTCTTCCAATCCAGCTCTCTGCTATGGCCTGGGAAAAAAGCAGAAGATGGCCCAACTCCTTGGGCACCTGCACCCACATGGGAGACTTGGAAGAAGCTCCTGGCTCCTGACTCCTGGCTTCAGATTGGTGCAGTTCCAGCCGTTACATACATCTGGGGAATGAACCAGCAGATGGAAGACCTCTCTATCTCTACCTCTGTCTGAAAACTCTATCTTTCAAAAAAAAAAAAAAAGTAAAATATATTTTTAAGAAGTTTTTAAGAGAAATATATTGATCACCAAGAAAACCAAAGCGGCATCTTTATGACAACATGCCGTAAGCAGTGTTATTTATGAGTAATAAAATTAATTTTGAAATATATCTTTGAAAAACCACAAAAGAATCAGAATGATTCATGGAGTTATCATTAGTCAAGTTAACTACAAGAAAAACTTTCCCCATCTAGGGATTGATCTCATCACTATGTAAGAAATTTACCAAGTGTTGTAAAGAACATTTCCTGTTTACAAATATTTTTTAAACTATGTATTGAGAGTACAAGTTTCTATGTAACATCTATTGAGAAACCAATTCTGCAGTTCAGCATTAAGTCTGAAAATACTAACAAACAATTCAGAGGCTTTACTTATAAACAGTACCAGCTGAAAGGGAAAGATCTAGGACTTTACCCTTGAAGAATAAATTCCAGTGTCTAAATTACTTAGTAGTTCAAAAAATTGTCTAGACCACCTCTTGAAAATCATTTACTAAGAGATGTCTAACCATTGTGAGCCATACTGAGCTACAAAACAGAGACTTCCCGATCTTGTAGACCCTGGCCCACCTTTGCTTCCTTGAGCCATGTTCTGAATCTACAGTACTCCAGTCACTGTGCTGCTAAAACCTCCAGCCAGCAAGCACAGAATGCAACAGAACTTCAGAGGAGAGAGTTCCTTGGGAGCTTTCCTACTAAGAGTCTTCACTTTTTAACAACAATCACTGCTTCACAACAATCTTACTTTGTAATTAATCGTTGTCTCAGTTGTGAGCAAAAGAGCATATAAGAATTATGTAGCCAGCACTGTGGTATAGCAGGTAAAGCCACCCTCTGCAGTGCTGCCATCCCATATGGACGGTGGTTCGAGTCCCAGCTGCTCCACTTCCGATCTAGCTCTCTGCTATGGCCTGGGAAAGCAGTGGAAGATGGCCCAAGTCCTTGGACCCCTGCACCCGCTTGGGAGACCTGGAAAAAGCTCCTGGCCATTGCAGGAGTGAACCAGTGGTCAGAAGACCTCTCTCTTTCTGTCTCTGTGTAACTCTCTCAAATAAACACATCTTTAAAATATATATATATATGTATATGTATATATAAGAATCTGAAAGGAAGATAATCAAGGAAATTTTCTTAAAAGTAACAGAGCCTATACAAATAAAATTAGAAACTAAAGTGAGGAAGGAAACTAATGTGGAAGTATTTCTGAGGTATTTACTACTAAGTGTTCTTATTTTTTTTTAAATATACCCACTTGCAAAGAGGATTAACTAACACAGAACACATTTATATTAAAAAGAAAACATCTTGGCTGGCGCCGCAGCTCACTTGGCTAATCCTCCGCCTGCGGCACTGGCACCCCGGGTTCTAGTCCCGGTTAGGGTGCCAGATTCTGTCCCGGTTGCCCCTCTTCCAGGCCAGTCTCTGCTGTGGCCCGGGAGTGCAGTGGAGGATGGCCCAAGTGCTTGGGTCCTGCACCCCATGGGAGACCAGGAGAAGCACCTGGCTCCTGGCTTCGGATCAGCGCAGCGCGCCAGCCGCAACACACCAGCCATAGTGGCCATTTGGGGGGTGAACCAATGGAAGGAAGACCTTCCTCTCTGTCTCTCTCTCTCACTGTCTAACTCTGCCTGTCCAAAAAAAAAAAAAAAAAACAAAAAAAAAAACCTTAAACAAGAGATCAGGAGAATAGATTGATTGCACTATAAAAAGGTACAATGAGGACACAGTAAAACGCTGCCTCTGAAGCTTAACAGTAGGTCACTGCCTCTGCTCCTGAGAGCTTCAAATATAAATATGGAGCAACAAATAAGCAAGAAATTCCAGTACAAAATAATTCTCTGCTGGAGATATAGCATAAAGGGCATCAAAAAAGAATCAAGGAAGGTTTCCCCAAAAGTTAACATGAGCTGGGTCTTGAAGTGGAAGCTGGCAGTTAGCAGGCAGCAATAAGAGATAAAGTCTTCAGGCACTTTTAGAAGTGCATATGAGGGATGTGGTGTAACAGGTTAAGCCCCCAACTGCGATGCCGGCATCCCACATGGTCAGCAGTTAGAGACCTGGCTGCTCCACTTCTGATCCAGCTCTCTGCTATGGCATGGGAAAGCAGCAGAAGATGGCCCAAGTCCTTGGGCCCCTGCACCCATATTGGAGACCCGGAAGAAGCTCCTGGCTTTGGATCAGCACAGCTCTGGATGTGGTGGCCAATTGGGGAGTGAACCAGCAAATGGAAGACCTCTCTCTCTCTGCCTCTCCTCCTCTCTATGTAACTCTGACTTTCAAATAAATAAATAAACCTTTAAAAAAATGCATATGGCAGACTGCATAGTGGCATAAGAGCACAGGTTCAAGAAACACTGAACAAGATGACAAGAAAGCACATCCTAAGAAAGGAAAGACCTCCTTGAACAATAAGGCAGCACACAAAGTTTTTAAGCAGAATAGCTACAACGTGATCTGTGTTTCTCGAAGTGTCTTTAAGAAACACCGACTAGACTTGGTAGACCAGTTTCAAGGCCACTGGGACAGCACAGAAACTGGTGACAAGTATGAACTTGTAATTAAGTTCATACTGATTAAAAAAAAAAAAAAGGAAATGAGAACCTAAATTAAGGTAGTAGTAGCTAAGAATACCAGAGGAATAAAATCAGTACAATTTGTTACAGCTCTGAACCTATGGACAAGCATCTAAAGTAATGTCTATATACTGTATGGCTGTACAGAAGGTAATGTCATTATCAGAGAAAAAACACTAAATAGAATAAGCAATCCTGTGAAGTTAAATGTAACTTGCTAATATAAATTTGGGATATCTGTAAAATAGGAATACACCTATTTATACATCAGTCTTCTAAGTATTTTAGTAGACAATGGATGAAATGGGATTAACATAGTGCCTATGATTGTTAAATGCTCAATAACTGTTGGTCTCTATCAGTATGGTAAGCTAGGGCTAGGACCTAAGAACTCTGATGAACTGTGTCCCACTGTTTGTTTTTTTTTTTTTTTGAAGATTTATTATATTTATTTGAAAGAGTTACAGAGAGAGAGAGAGCGAAAGAGAGAGGTCTTTCATCTGCTGGTTCATTCCCCAAATGAACACAATGGCCAGATCTGAGCTGATCTGAAGCTAGGATCCAGGAGCTTCTTCCGGGTCTCCAATGTGGGTGCAGGGGCCCAAGGACTTAGGCCATCTTCTACTGCTTTCCCAGGCCGTAGTAAAGAGCTGGATCGGAAGAGGAGCAGCCAGGATTCTAACCAGTGTCCATATGGTATGCTGGCACTGCAGACCATGGCTTTAACCCGCTGTGCCACAGCACCGGCCCTGTCCCACTGCTCTAAACAATCAAGTTTCCCTGGAGTCTGTGTTACACTTACAGCATGCAGCATACTCACTCACTAGACAACTGATGTTCAATAAATGCTAAACAAAGAAAACATCCGATGTGTACCTGTTCCATCATAACCAAGGTTTGCCTTGAGGCATGATTCAATATTAATATTTTAAGAATAAAAATTTTTTTTTAATATTTATTTATTTGAAAGAGAGAGTTACAGAGAAGTAGAGACCGAGAGAAATCTTTCCATCTGCTGGTTCACTCCCCAGATGGCCATAATGGCCGGAGCTGCGCCAATCCAAAGCCAGGAACCAGGAGCTTCTTCCGGGTGTCCCATGCGGGTGCAGGGGCCCAAGGACTAGGGCCATCTTCTACTGCTTTCCCAGACCACAGCAGAGAGCTGGATCAGAAGAGGAGCAGCTGGGACTAGAACCGGCACCCATATGAGATGCTGGCACTTCAGGCCAGGGCTTTAAACCACTGCACCACAGCGCCAGCCCCGGGAATAAAAATGTTTTAAAGGGATACATTTGGTAGGCTCCTTGGGATGGCCATATCCCAAGTCATGACTCTGCTTCCAATTCCAGCTTCCCACTAATGCACATCCTCCTGGGAGGCAGCAGGTGAAGGCTCAAGTAATTGGTTCCCTGATCCCCATGGCAGAAACCTGGATTTGGGCTCCTGGCTTCAACCTGGCCCAGCACTGGATGTTACAGGCATTTGAGGAATAAACCTCAATGGGTATATCTATCTCTTTATGTCTGTCTCTAGCCCTCTCTTTTTGTGTGTCTTTTAAATAAAATAAAATTTTAAATACTTTAAAAAGAGTAACTGTTATTTTAAATTAAATAATAGATAACAAAGGATTAAGTAAGAATAGCCACAGGGCTGTAGTGTGCCCCCACTTTAAAAACACACTTTTATTCTGTACCAGGTGTTCTGAAGGGAAGCCCTAATCTAAGAAATTCTAAATAGGAGATTAGCTGAATCTAGCTATTTGCCAATCTGTATTGAGTTTAATTTCTGAGGATGGGAAGATCATGGGAAAATACTTATTAATTTATAAATTCAGAATTCCAAACTAAAAACTAAAAACTATAAAACTATAACTTACATGAGAAAATTGCCCAGTTACACATAAATTCAACCTTACCCAAAAAATTTTTTTGAGAGGAATGTTTTCCAGAGATCCCCAAACATATACATTCCTATTTATATATCACTGGGGAAGAATACATCACAAATAAATTATTTTTCCATATATATTTCTTTTTTTTTTTAAGATTTATTTATCTATTTGAAAGTCAGAGTTACACAGAGAGAGCAGAGGCAGAGAGAAACAGAGAGATCTTCCATCCTCTGGTTCACTCCCCAACTGGCCGCAATGGCCTGAGCTGCACCAACCCGAAGCCAGGAGCAGGAGCTTCTTCCGGGTGTCCCATGTGGGTGGAGGGGCCCTAGGACTTGGGCCATCTTCTACTGCTTCCCCAGGCCATAGCAGTGAGCTGGATCAGAAGTGGAGCAGTTGGGGCATGAACCGGCGCCCATATGGGAATGCCGGCACTGCAGGTAGCAGCTCCTCCATATACATTTCTAAACAAGTAATTGACATCACACAAGTAACTGACATCATGATGTGTAAGAATTATTATATAGTGGCCAGCATAGTGGCATAACAAGTAAAGCCACAGCCAGCGACTCCAGCAGCCCATACGGGAGCCAAGGTTTGAGTTCTAGTTGCTCCATTCCTGATCCAGCTCCCTGCCAATGGCCTAGGAGAAGCAGTGGAAGATGACTCAAATGCATTGGGCCCTTGCACCCACATAGGAGACCTGGAAGAAATTCCTGGCTCTAGGCTTCAGCTAGCCCAGCCCTGGCTGTTTCCGGCCAACTGTTGAGTGAACTAGCAGATGGAAGATCTGTCTCCCTCTCTTGTCTCTAATTCTTTCAAATAAATAAATCAATCTTAAATAAAAGAATTATAAATTACCAGAATGGACATAAATCACAGTATTTTAAACTAGAAGAGATCCTTTGGGGCCAGCGCTGCAGCATAGTGGGTAAAGCCGCTGCCTACAGTGCCAGCATCCCATATGAGTGCCAGTTCAAGTCCCGGCTGCTCCACTTCTGATGCAGCGCTCTCCTATAACCTCGAAAATAAGTGGAAAATGGCCCAAGCGCTTAGGAGACCTGGAAGAAGCTCCTGGCTTCAATCAGATCAGATCAGCTCTGCTCTGGCCATTGCAGCCATTCGGGGAGTGAACCAGCAGGTGGAAGACCTTTCTCTTCTGTCTCTCCCTCTCTGTAGCTCTGCCTCTCAAACCAATAAATGCCATTTAGGGGGTGGGGGGAGAGAGGGTGAACCAAGAATAGAAAACTTCTGTGTCATGCTTTCAAATGAATAAAAATAAACGATAAAAACTTTTACTTTATTTGGTGCAAAATTTTTTGAGATTATGCAGTTTTTCAAAATATACATTTTCCATGAATGTTCTGAAAACCTCATATGCAGTTTTAAAAACTTTTTGCAGCAAAATAAATCCTTTAAATTCCGTTTTTCCTAAACTTTTTGATGCATCCTCATATTTCAAATATGTACACCAAAAATATTCTCCCCAAGAGGAGCTGATAGCTCACATCATACATTTTGTCCCTTAGGACTCAGAAATAAGACATGGTCAGTATTTTAACTAGAGGAGGAGCTGTACATAAAGCTAGCAATGCATACTACGGAAGCAGAACCTACCTATCCAGAACCCAGAGCCTGAGTAACTAATGATATATGTAGGGTTCCATCTGATTCCACCCAGTAGACAGTGCCTTCCATTGCACCACCGCTTTGGAAGAGTCAGTCGTTCACAAACTCACCGCCTCTCACCAGTGATTTTCGTGGCATGCACTGTTCTTTCAAAGAACTGTGCAACTTTCTGAGTAAATCAAGCAGCAAACAGCACTTCAAGGACTGACTGTAAGGCAGTCGCATAATACTGCTTATTCTCAGCCCATCTTTATGGCTATGTTTATCCAAGAGATAGATGAGAAACACTCAACTTTATTAAGCAAAACATCACAACAAGAAAAATAAACCATCTAGTCCAAACAAGCTCATGGTCACTTTCTGTATCATAGGTGATCTGATCAGGTTAATCTCAGGCTGACTCTGAGCAAGTAACTATTCACTTGCATTATTTTGTTGTCCTCCTCTAATCTGAATGGCCTGGAGAGGCTGATGGGTTCTCCCTGGAGAAGGCAAGATGGAAGGGGGGAGGGGTGTGTGAGGGTGTGCGTGTGTGCAGAATGCAGTTACAATGCTCTGGTGCCACGTTAATTTGTACTTTTTTAATCACCTTTCTTCTATTCCGCTAGCTATAAAAACAGCTAAGCTACTTTTCTGAGCCTCAGCTTCTTCAACAGTGAAAGAATTACAAATACCACCTCTCAGTTAAGTTTCTGTGAACTATACTAAGACTTACTCTTCCTAACCATATTTTGGTATCCATCATCCACCACTCTATTCTCTCATGCCGTTCTATATTTGCATGTTTACTAAATCCCACCACAGTCAACACACAACTCGAGTCAACAGCGACTTGAACACAACAAGAATTTCCCACACCCCTTTACATTTTTTAATAGCTGAAAAATAACTCCCTCATGGTTATTTCAAACTCTTAATAATTCTCTATTAATCCTTAAATTTAGGTAATGTCCTTTTTATTATAATAATGATGTGATTAGTACACCTAACACAAAATTTGTACATGCAGGACAAACAAATTTGTGTAAGTTATGTTACTGGGTTACAGGATACAAATATTTCTTTTTTAAAGATTTATTTATTGATTTGAAAGAATTACAGATAGACAGAGATCTTACATCCACTGGTCCACTTCCCAAATGGCTGCAAGAGCCAGAGCTGGAACAGACCGAAGCTAGGAGCCAGGAGCTTCATCCGGGTCTCCCAGGTAGGTGCAGGGGCCTAAAGATTTGGGCCATCTTCTACTGTTTTCCCAGGCACATCAGTAGGGAACTGGATCAGAGGTGAAGCAGCTGGGACTCGAACAGGTGCCCATGTGGGATCCCAGCACTGCAGTGGTTTAAACCTGCTGTGCCACAGCACCAGCCCCCAGGGTACAAATACTTCAAAAGTTACCTGTTATCAATTGCTATATTGGTCCTCCATAAAACTTAAATCAATTTAGACGTACCTACTAAGGGTATGTTCCTCAGCCTCACTAAAATTTTTTTTAATCTTTAAATTTGCAAAAAAAAGTTCGGCCGGCGCTGCGACCAATAGGTTAATCCTCCACCTGCGGCGCCGGCACACCAGGTTCTAGTCCCGGTAGGGGCGCCGGATTCTGTCCCGGTTGCCCCTCTTCCAGGCCAGCTCTCTGCTGTGGCCCGGGAAGGCAGTGGAGGATGGCCCAGGTTCTCGGACCCTGCACTCGCATTGGAGACCAGGAGAAGCACCTGGCTCCTGGCTTCGGATCAGCATGGTGCACCGGCCACAGCACACCGGCAGTGGCGGCCATTGCGGGGTGAACCAACGGCAAAGGAAGACCTTTCTCTCTCTCTGTCTCTCTCTCACTGTCCACTCTGCCTGTCAAAAAAATAAATACAAAAAATTTTTAAAAGTTCTCTTATTTTGTAACTCTGAATCATGGGAAGACTGCATGTTCTCACCATTACTTACTTTGTAGTTCTTTTCACTGAAATATTGGTTTACCAATTATAAGACTTGGTTTCCACCTAAAGACATAGGATTTTTATAAACATTTCACTTGAATCTGAAATCCAACCCAACTGTTGGCTGTTCTTCTCCCAATCCAGCTTCTTGCTAATGCCCCTGGCCGGCAGCAGCTGATGACCCAAATTCTTGGGCCCCTGCCACTCATGTGGGAGACCCACCCAGATAGTTTCTGGCTCCTGGCTTCAGCCTGGCCAGCCCTGACTGTTGTGGTCATTTGGGGAGTGAACCAGCGGATGGAAGATATGTCTGTCTGTCTCTCTCTGCCTTTCAATAAATCAATAAATATACAGATATCCCTATTCTATGTACAATGTATTAATTAAGGAACCCTCTCCAATGCCAAATCTAGATTAAAAACATAGTTCCTTGAATGCTGTCTTCTTAATAAGTTCCTCTCTTAAGTTCACTTGGAAATGCCAACATATAATTTTTCTGTAATATCAAAATCCTCACCTTAATTATCAGGAAAGCTGGCCAGCTTCATGTGTAGAAAAATTTTAAGGTCATCAAAACCAGCAGTTCTCAAAGTTGTGCTGTACAGAACTAGTTGCATCAATATTACCTGGAAACTTCTTAGAAAAGCAAAGTCTCAGCTCCTACACTAGTATCACTTAATCAGAAACCCTGAAGGAAAGATCCAGAAACACGTTTAAACAAGCCTTCTAGATGACTGACATACACAAAAAGTTGAGAGCCATCATTCTAAACAAATGCAGAATAAAAACATTAAAAGTGGATCCCCTGTACTTGTACACATAATTGATCTTTAACAGAGGACTTGGGTAAAGTTAATTATGCTACAGATTTCAACATCTTTTTTTTTTTTTTTTTTTGACAGGCAGAGTGGATAGTGAGAGAGAGAGAGACAGAGAGAAAGGTCTTCCTTTTTGCCGTTGGTTCACCCTCCAATGGCCGCTGCAGCCAGCGTATCTCGCTGATCCGAAGCCAGGAGCCAGGTGCTTCTCCTGGTCTCCCATACGGGTGCAGGACCTAAGGACCTGGGCCATCCTCCACTGCCTTCCCAGGCCATAGCAGAGAGCTGGCCTGGAAGAGGGGCAACCGGGACAGAATTCGGCACCCCGACCGGGACTAGAACCCGGTGTACCAGCACCGCAAGGCGGAGGATTAGCCTGTTGAGCCACAGCGCCGGCCTACAGATTTCAACATCTTGATCCTTTCCAAATGAAAAAAAAATCAGAACAGTACTTTAGCTTGCATGGAACTACTACCCAAATCATTTTGAAAATTTAATGAAATAGCATATTAAAACACAACACCTGGAAACCTGTAGTAACTCAAATATTTGTGGATCCAAGGAATAAATACATTGCTCAATGAATAAAACAATTCTAAGTGGCAAGATTGCAAAAAACTTTTGTGCTTTTTTGTTGTTTTATCCCAAATTTTCTGTAAGTATATATTACCTTCATAACTAAAGTGCAAAAGACCAATGACCAAAAAAGGCTATATAAGAAAATAACCTATAAGATTAGAATGCCTGTCATACAAAAATAACAAATGCTGTCAAGGATGTGGAGAAAAAAGTATCCCAAGGGGCCGGCACTGTGGCGCAGTGGGTTCACTCCTCAGTTGGCCCAACAGCCAGTGCTGGGCCAATCCAAAGCCAAGAACCAAGAGCTTCTTCCGGGTCTCCCATGCAGGTACAGGGGCCCAAGGACTTGGGCCATCTACTGCTTTCCCAGGCCATAGCAGAGAGCTGGATCAGAAGTGGAGCAGCCGGGACTGGAACAGGCACCCATATTGGATGCCGGCACTGCAGGTGGCAGCTTTAGCCACTTGTTACGGCATGGGACCCAATGCTTTGTTCTTAATTTGGGTGCTGGCTATGAGTTGTGACCAAGTACAAAAAGACCCTACATTTATATATACACTTATGTGTGTATCTTAGTATGTGTACTGTATTTCAGTAAAATATGTAAAGAAAAATAATCAGCCGGCACCGCAGCTCAATAGGCTAATCCTCCGCCTGCAGCGCCGGCACACCGTTTGCTCCTCTTCCTGTCCAGCTCTCTGCTGTGGCCCGGGAAGGCAGTGGAGGATGGCCCAAGTCCTTGGGCCCTGCACCAGGAGAAGAAGCACCTGGCTCCTGCCTTTGGATCAGCGCGGTGCGCCAGGCACAGCGCACCGGCCGCAGCGGCCATTGGGGAGTGAACCAACGGAAAAGGAAGACCTTTCTCTGTCTCTCTCACTGTCCACTCTGCCTGTCAAATAAAAAAAAAATTTTTTTTTAAATAATCTTCAAAGCATCAGTATCTTTAGATTTTACCAATCTCCAATGATATTCTTTCTCTCCTTTACCCACACAACAAACATCTTTTTAAGTAATTTACAAGATTCTGGGGTGGCATCAGACAGAAATACAGCTCCCCTACCTTCAACAATTATAGTTCAAATGTATTTTCTTTCTTTAATGTGAAAGGCAGACACACAAAGGGACACAGTATCCATCTGCTAGTTCTCCCTAAATGCCCACAGCAGTCAGGGCTGAACCACATCAAACTTGAGACCCAGAGACTCAATCAGGGTATCCCATGTCAGTGGCAAGGACCCAAAGAACTTGAGCCTTCACTGTTGCCCCCCCCCCCCCCGGATGCTCACTAACAGGAAACTGGACTAGAAGTGGAGGAACCAGGATGTGGACCAAGCACTCTGTTATGGGATGCAGGTGTCCCAAGTGATGAGTTAACCACTGTGCCAAATGCCCATCATTGTAGTTCAAAGTCAGAACTGATCATGCATATTATCCTGGTAACAAAAATGGTGTATTAAACTATGATAGCAAATTTCTGTCCACCTAATAAGTGTCCCATCTCCCTATTTGAAAGGCAGAGTTTTGGGGGTGAGGAGTAGATTTTCCATCCACTGGTTCACTCCCTAAATGGCCACAAAGGCCAGGCCAAAACCAGGATCTTCCGGGTCTCCCTAGTGGGTGCAAGCACTTCTGCTACTTTCTCAGGCACCCCAGCAGGGAGCTGGATCAGGAGCATAGTAGTCAGGTCTCCAAGTGGTGCCCATGTAGGGATGCCAGTGTTGCAAGCAGCCGCTTAACGTGCTATGCCACAACACAGTCCCATCTACCCATCTCCTTCTTCAAGTAACAAATTCTAGTGAACTAGATTTCACCAATCATGGTAGCCCAACTTCTAAGAAAGCGAGAATGAGTCAGAGATTAGGCAAGAAAACAGGAGTTCTGATTCTTGCAGTTCTTACTTTGATTCCAAATTCAGAATGGTATGCTTATCATTATACTGGCTATGTAGACCAGAAAATTTTGTTTTGTTTCTTTGGCTTAAAGTAGCTCAAGTTGTATCCCTATTCTCATAACCTTATCTCATACTACTTATGGCAGTAAACGTTTAATTTTTTTAAAAAAAAATTAAAGAGAACAGTTAATAAAACTTATAATATACATAAGAAATCTGGCCTGCTTTTAGAGAGCAGGCACCAGATTTAACTTTTCCCTCCTACTAACCACCATGCATTGAGTAAGACTCAATACACCACTCTTTAGTTTCTTGTCCTACCCAAAATTTCATCTCAAGTAGTACTGCTAATGCTCTAAATGCTCTAAAGTTGTAGAAACACATATTGAGCAAGGTTTAAGTAAGACTGTTTTTTACACATCCCTTCCACTAGGTTTCTTTTCATAACCACAGGATATTAAGCAGATTTTTCTAGACTGGCAGAGGGAGAGAAGTCATAGCTAATACACTTAAAATGTTCATCTATTTACCTTGTGATTACAACTAGCCATGATTTTTAAAAATATATTTATGTATTTGATAGGAGGAATGAAAAGAGAAAAAGAGAGAGATCTTCCATCCACTGGTTCACTCCCCAAATGGCCACAACAGCCAATTCTGGACCAGGCTGAAACAAGCAGCCAAGAACTGCATCAGGGACGTTCCCAAGCACATAAGCAGGAAGCTAGACCACAAGCAGAACAGTGAGGTCTCAAAGACCCTGGTACGCAAAGTGGGAATCCCAAGCAGTAGGTTAAACCACTACACCACAACGCAAGCCCCTATTGATGATTTCTGAGTAACACAGTACTGGTATTTGCTTTGCTTTTACTGAGAATTCATTCTTGGCACCTCTATCAATCACTATCAATCACTGCATGGAGCTAAAAATACAACTAAATAAATGAATGAAGTGAATGAGTCAAGATTTAACAGAAGTAACCAATCCAAACCATTGAACAGAATAGTAGTGTACCCAACGTACGACTATTAAGTATAACAAGGTACAACTATCAATTTTTGAGTATACTAACACGGAAACACAATGGACAGCACTAGCATTCCCAGCAATACTCAATGTTCTGTAACCATTAATATCTCACCTCAGGTGTCAGCTTACAAACACACCAATCTAGTTCCTTATCCTACTTTACTTGAGACTTCTCCAAATTGGCTGTGTATGTCACTGATCCCCTGTTTTATTTCCAGACTTTGACTTCTGGTTACTGAAATTACCAAATGGGCAACCAAACAGGAATAGAGAACTGTCACAGTCAATGTCATTTAGGTAAGTCTGCCAAAGCTCTGAGGCTCAAAACCACTCCAAAAGTACTTTAAATTCATTGCTTACAGGCTGCAAAGCTTTGGATCTGTTTTTAAGTTCGAACTAATATTTGTTTAGAAAGCAAAACCAGGGGGCTGGCATTGTGGTGCAGCAGGTAAAGCTGCAGCATGCTATGCTGGCATCCCATATGGGTGCCAGTTCCAGTCCCGGCTGCTCCACTTCCAATCCAGCTCGCTGCTAATGGCCTGGGAAAAGCAGAGGAAAACAGCCCAAGCGTTTGGGACCCTGCCACCCACGTGGGAACCTCAGATGGAGCTCCTAGCTTCTGCCTGGCCCAGCACTGGCCATTGCTTCCATGTAGGGAGTGAACCAACAGATGGAATCTCTGTTCTTCTCCCTGTAATTCTGACTTTCAAAATCAATAAATCTTTAAAAACAAAAATCAGAAAAGCAAGAATACTACTTTTAAGGGCACACTTTACAAAGAAAACTTTCCTCTAATCCATAAACATTGAACACACAAGACAAATGCACTAATACGAAAGAACCATTATTACAACTGTTAAACACAACTCCTTTCCCCAGTATTCATTTATTCTATACACTCTGAAACCCTACCAAGTGCCAGCCACTGTAACAGACATAAGAAAATAAAGCTAAAACAAAGTCCCTGCCCTCCAAAGAGATGCCAACCTAACAAAGGCAGGTTGGAAATCAAATAATAATAAGGTTAAGTATTGTTAACAGGGGTTTGCATGATTCAAGGGAGATGGATTTCCTGAGCCATCTAGAAGGAGAAATAAAAGTCAGCCAGGACTCAAAACCAAGGAAAAGCATTTCAGAATACAAAAAAAAAGGATGTGAAGAAGGTATGAAAGTGACACATCCGAGACATCCTGGTACACACTCTGAAAACACTAAGCGGTTTGATACAAAACACACACATGCTGTATGGGGCTGTTATAGGCCACTTGCAGAAATTCTAGAGGAAGATACAATAAAGAACCAAATCACAAGCCCACTCTGACACTCACAATTTTGGTTTTATCCTAAAGGCAGTAACAAGCAGGAGATAATTAAGCAGGAATGGGACGGGATCTGTTTGGCATTTTAGAAGCACTAAGATAGAGGAACTATTTTTCAATCTGTGAAATTCAAATTGTCTTTAGGTTTTCCATGTAGAGAGAAGCCTAGGAAAGCAGGTGGGCTGGTCTGTTCCATGGATGCATGCATGGAGGTAGTGGATGGATGGTTAAGAAACATATCAGGAAATCACTTGTCTATGGGACAAGTGAAAAGGTGTAGATAACATCATCCAAATAGAGTGAACAGTTTAAAATGAGGTCAAGGGGGAACAAAGAACTAACTTGGAATCAGCCTGGACAATAAGTTCTACATCAAAGAATCATGAAGGCCTCGATTAAATCCTAGAGAGGTTTTCCTGGGTAAAGGTCCAGCCTGTCTGTCTCTAACCTCCTCTAAGGCTCTCCCTGTCTCACTCATTCCATCCCTCCCAGGATGTTCACATCCCTGGATGCTTTATTACACTGGCTATCTTTTCAACAAGTAGGTTAAGTTCCTTGAAAGCAAGAATTTTCCATGTGTTTAACCAATGCCTTGAAACAGAAATGACAGATGAACAATCCCACTTATAAGAAGCAAAAATTGACTCCTGGTATGACTTCTACAAAGTTGTACACAGCAGGTTTCATTCCATTCACATAAAGATGTATGGACTCATGCTCTGAGGAAGGAGACAACTGTTGAACACAGAGTGAAGAGGGATCTTTTCTCCAGAATCTAGTATAAGGATCTGAATGCAAAGCACAAAACAACACAACAGCATGATGAATCCTGCAAATACAATGAGTGAAAGAAGCCAGACCCAGAAATGTACATACAGTATGACTCACAAAGTTCAAAAACAAATGAAACTAATCTCAAGTGTTAGAAATCAGATAGCAGGAGGTGGAGATAGTGTACTGGGGCTTCTGGTTCTCTTTAAGAACCTGTGTGTCAGTTACCAAAATGTGCTTACTTCCTCTAAGTCCATCAAACCTTTACGCTTACATGTAAGCTGTACAGAGGCTCTAACTCTAAAGGTCCGAACCAAATGAGCTTTATAAATGGCACAGGTAAGTCTATGCCAAGAACTATCCTCCGGCTCCAAAAGAAAGTAGCATTGCTGCTTACCAAAAAAGCCAAATGTCTATCTCAACATTGTCTTTTAAGTGGTCACTCCACCAGCTCACATCACTCTACAGCACCTTACCCTGCTCTCATTTCTTCACAGCACTTGTCACTACTTGAAATTATTTCTGTTTGCTTGTTAATTTTCTCTGTCTCTCCATGGTATTTTAAGCTGCATGAGAACAGGGACCTGTCTTTACCCTATATCCACAGCCTAGATGGCAGTATGCTCAATAAAAACTTGTCAAATGACCACAACTACCCAGGTAATTTACTTTAGGGTCACCAAGTACACATAAGATCAAGTCAGTACCAATAAATCAGTAAGTCCAATGCAACAGCAAATACAAAATAAATTATTACTTCACTTCTGGATAAGAGTAATCTTTAAAACTGTACCAGCTTTTGTACCAGCTTTGAGGGTGACAGGTTTGATAAGCTTTGATGCGTTGGAAGACAGAAGTAATTTTTCGATGTATTTTACAGAGAACTGTTATGAAAGACAAACACTACAATAAAACCAGCGGGACCTGGGGAGCAGAACCACTGTTAAGGAATACCAGGAAATGCAGGTTAACGGGCCTGGCTCTGCTCCCAGGGTAGTTACCTCCTTTTCTCTTAGCAAATTTTCCCATTTGAAAAGTATCACAGAATGAAGTGTTTTTGTAATTTCCAGCAAAGATCATAACCATGATCATAACCATGATTCTGAATTTGAGGAGGGAGGAAAAAATCAAACATTAAAATTTCCAAGAATCATGGAGTTATTGAATAAACACAAAACTACTGTTTCTTTAACCCTTCCAATTCATATCCTGAGTACCAACTTTTAAAAAGACTGCTACTTTAATTATGACACTGGAAAGAGATAGTATTTCTTACCCACTCACCTGCCATCTTACACACATACCCTATCTTCTACCTTGAGAACCTTGGAATATATATAGCGGCATGGTGGGGAAGCAACCTTCCAATCTCCTATCACTCCCCTCCATGATCAAAGGCTAAAAATCATAACCAGCAAGGGTTAGAAAATGAGACTATATAGCTGAAAAACTAAATGTATCAATGACCCAAATAAAATTGATAATAGATCTAAAATATAGATCTCTACTACCCACTGAGCCTCAAAGTAGTCTGTTAAGTGTCCCTTCCTTCAATGTATTTCTTAGGACCTTCTAACTTTCATTTCACCCTGCTTTAAGTCGTTCCAAAGAGAAAACTCATCTCATTCTAAATTTCCTTCACAATTCCACCTGCACAATTAACACATCTGATGCTGAGGCAGGTGTTCAGCCTGGAGGTTAAGCCACGGGATTGGGATGCTCACATCCCAGAGTGCCTGGGCTCAAGTCCCAGCTCCTGATAAAGTGCACCCTGGGAAGCAGCAGATGATGGCTCAAGTACTTGAGTCCTAGCCACCCACGTGGGAGACCCAGATGGAGTTTCCAGCTTCTGGCTTTGGGCCAGCCCAACCCATCACTGTGGGCATTTGGAGAGTGATCTAGGAGATGGGAACAAGTGTGTACATGCTCTCTGTGTAAATAAATTCAACAAATAATTATATATCTGATGCACATGGCAACAGTGATGAAAAGCTGGCAGGTGACTTTGTAGAAACCAACTGTCATTGTCCATAAGAAATAGGAGGGAGGGGACCCTTCTAACCGGCCAAGCCAAACTGTTCCAAACTTCTATAGCATCTATCTATAGCTCCAGTAGCATGTCTGTAATTGAATTAATGATCATTTGGGTACATGTCCCACCAACCTTTTGACACTCCCTCATTCTCAATGTCTTCAGTACTATCTCTCACGTCCTAGGAACTTAATAAATGTTGTTTGAATGAATGGCAGTCTTTTTCTCATCACATTGAGGAATATCAACTTTATCTTCAAAGGGCAAATACAGTTCTGTGTCCTACTGGACTACCACTAATTCAGTGCAGGTCTCCTTGGTTGACTGGTAGACGATGAGACAACAGTAACAAAAATGGCCACAAGTTCCTAAATAACCACCAACTAGCCAAGGCGACCAGAAATATAAAAACAAGCAAAAAACAGCAATAAAACCAATTTCTGTGCCAGTCAACACATTATTCTAAAATCACAAATTTTGCCCATTACCCAATATCCCAAACCCAGTATATCATGTCTTTTACTGACATCAATAAAGTCTGATCACTACTACCCAAAACAGAAAATGTTCATACCAAAAAAAAAAAAAAAGAAGAAAGAAAGAAAGAAAGAAAGAAAATTACAAGACAAAGGCCCAAGCAGAAAACATAGCAATAAGCAGTACCAGAGTACTTAGCCAACAACACACTGGATAGGACAGAATGAAAACCTGTTAAATGAACTTCTCCACATAAAGTCCATTTATAACATAAGAAAGCCAAAATGTTACTTGCGTTCTGGTCACTAATAACTTCTACATAGAACTGAAAACAGCAAAATATATGTACTGGCAGTAACCAAAATGAAACCAATTTGGTCAGGTAAGAGTATTATAAACACTTAAGTCCTCAGATCTGTGTTCAAATCCTACCCAGTAACAGACATCAAAGTTACACAACAACTCTTGAAGATAAGAAGTTAGGTGGATTATCCTATTCGTGAGCCCTCCAAAATATTCTTCTTAAAAATCTAATGGTTTAATAATGTCAATTACTGTCATCTGTGGCTCCGAAAGAAGTTTAAGCATATATGTTATTTTTAAAGTCAAAGTCTTCCCCATGTTTCCAAAAAGTTGATGAGTCAGGTTTTTAAAAAATACATGTAGAAACTGAAACGCATTTCATTACAATTATTCCCAGCATTAAATCAGATATGAACTCTTGGAATTCGGTTTAAGTTTCTCTTCATCAGTAAGGTTTTCAAGTTCCTCTGAGTTTCCTAGTCATTTACTTGAACATCATCTACAGTAAAACTCAAAGCAAAACCACAATAAAGAGGTTTGGCCTCTGAGGGATTCTACATGTAAAAAAAAAAAAAAACATTACTCATAGATGCTACACAATCATCATTGCTTTAAATAACAAATACATTTCTAAACTTTCATGCCACTCGATGGAATTCCCACTTTTGAAGACAGCAAAACAAAATCTACAAAGCCACGAACACAAGAATTTGACGTGCGTTTACTTTAAAAACTACTTATGGGGGAAATATTTGTAGTTCTTGGGTATTTTTATTCAAAGGTCCCATTATTTAGAGTTAGTGGAATTCACAGAACTCTTCACCAGTAATGAGAGCAATTAATCTCAGAGTTACATTCCTTCAGGTTGCCCAATATCCTATTTAATACCAGATATAAATGAAGCAACGAAACCTTAACAGGATACATTCATTTCGCCAAGAGAACAATGTTCAGCTGGACTTGCAGGGTACTACTGCACAGTCACAGTGGAACGCCACCAATTAAGCCCAGAAGACCTGTGGAAGGAGACTCAAGGCAATCAATTCTTAGTCCCCAAGAACTTCTGCTCACTAAGCGCTCACTCACTCTCATGTCAATCCATCAAATGGGACCAACAGTTTACCTTCCACTCTAACACTACTGAAACAAATTCCAGATAGAAGTTAAAAGATGACCAACAGACCACAAAGCCAGTCTTGACATTCTCTCCAAGTGTATCTAAATGTCCAATCTAAAGCTGCTGAACTCGTTTTGATAACACCTGCAGTTTACCACCTCATCGAAATGGAAAGGAATTCTTTCAACATTCTTTATTATAACGAAGGTTTAAACAGACTTCAACAGTCACTCTTCACCATTCTGCAAAATCGGTGTAAGCTCATCAAAAACAAACAGAAAGCCTCAAAACAACAACCACCACGGGGGGGGGGGGGGGGGGGACTGAACAGCTCAGCCCAAAAAAAAGAAAAAAAAAATACACTTTCCTTATCAAACCCCAACAGTCATTTTCAAGTGCAAGAAAGTAACAGACATTTGCAGCTCCCTACCAGAAAAGCTCAACCAGCCTTATTGTACTACCACCACCACCAAACTGCTCAGAGAGAAAAATAACTCAGGGCAAGCAAAGCAAAGCCACTCCGCACATGGCAAAAATAAATACAAAGGTTCCTGTCCCAAATCCGCAGCCATGGTGCCGCTCCCTCCTCTCCTTCCGAGCCAACGGACACAAGTGTCAGATGCAGCCTGTGTGAAGTTAAGCTGGGAAAAACTCCCTCCCACAAATCATTCGGGCAACACGAGGCAATGCACCCACACGAAATACAAGGAACCCACACCACCGCATCAGCCACCCCCAAAGGCAGCCAAGGCCGCAATCAACAAGTTGGAAAGCGGGCCGGAAAGTCCGGCTCAGGACCCTGTCCCCGCAGCGCGGGCCGAGTCCGTCCACAAAGGTAGCACGGAGCGCCAGGTACCTGGTGGAGGTGCCTTTCCTCACGTCGCAGATGCTGCATTTGAAGGCTTCGGCGCTGTTTCGGAAGGTGCAGACGCTACAATCCCAAAAGCCCTCATCGGCGGCAGGTTTCGCTTGTCTTTTCGGCCTTCGGAGGAGTCGGGAGCCGGGGGAAGGGGAGGGAAGAGACCGAGAGCAGGGGAAAAGAGGGAGAGACAGCAGAAACACAGGCGCTGTGAGCCGCCGTAATTTTGCAGGAATCCGGCGCTGGAAACTTCGCCCGCGCGACCACCCACCCACCCCCCTTCCCGGGAACTGGAAGGGCGAGCGGGCGAGCGGGCGAGCGAGCGAGCGAGCAGGCGGGCGGGCGGGCACGGGAACCAGGCGGGCACGGGAACCGGGCGCCCCCGCCGGCCGCGGCGGCCGCGGGCCGGGCCGGATCGCCTAGCGCTCGCCAGGCGGCGGCGGCGCCCCGGGAAGGGCCGCGGCGGGCGCAGGAAGCGGGCGGACTTGTGGACCCGAGCGCGGGGCTGGGGGGGCCGCGAGGGGAGCCGCGGGCCGGATCTGGAGGGGGCGCGCAGGGGCAGCCCGAGGCCGGCGGCGGGGAGTGGGCCGGCTCCTTCCCGCTCCCCTCCCCTGCTCGCGCCCTCCCTCCCTCCCCACCTGGTTAAATCTCCCTTTGTCTGGGAGGAGCGGCGGCGGCGGCGGCGGCGGCGGCGGCGGCTGAGGAGGGCGGCTGAGGAGGAGCCGCCATGGCTGCGGCGCGCACGGCCGCCGGCCCCGGGCAGGAGCGACACCGCCTCCCGCCGCCGCCGCCGCCCGCCGCCGCCGCCTCCCCGCCCCCGGATCTCCATCTTAGCAGCGCCTCCCCCCGCCCGGTGGCTCCGGGGCCTAGTCGTCGCCGGCCCCCGCCCGCCCCCAGCCCGCCCTCCCCTTCCGCCCCTCGGCTCCGAGCAGGTACCTGGTCGGGCTCTTCTTGTCGCCCATGGTCATGGATGGGCTGTACCCCCGCCCCCCCCAAGCCGAAACCCGCGCCGCTCGGAGGAGAAACGCCGTCCGGGGAGTCGTCGCGGAACGGCCCCCCTCCCTCCCCCGCGCCCACCCTCCCTCAGCCGCTGGGGCTCGAGCTCCGGCCGCTGCCGCCGCCGCCGCCGCCGCCGCCAGTCTCCGGACGAGACTAGTCCCCGCCAGCGCCGCCTCCGCCGAGTGACTGACGAGGGGCGGGGCCGGGCGCCGCGCGTCACGCGCCTGGCGGCCAATGGCAGGGCGGCGGCCGGGGCCGCGAGGGCGGGGGCGGGGCGCGGGGGAGGGCGGGGCGTGGCGGACGTGGGCCGGGCCGTCGGTGTGCGTGCCCGGGAGTGTGTGCGCGCTGGGGGCGCGCGTGCCTGCCGCTGGCCCCGCGGCCCGGCGCGGCGGAGCGTGCGAGCTCGGCGGGGCGCACGTGGCCGCGCCCGGGCGCCGGCAACGGGCTTCGGGGCCCCGCGCGGCCGCCCGGTGCGGCTGTCGCGCGGCCCTGGGCCCCGCAGCCGCTCCGGGGAAGTAGTTCCAGGCAGTTTGCGCGCGCCGTGGGGGTTGGCCACAGCCGCGCCGCCCGCAGCGCCTCGAGGCTTGCTGCGCCCCGGGAGACCGCGGGGCTTCTCAGAGCCCGCGGGCCCCCCCCTGCGCCCTTGTGTTCCTCTGCCACGCGGAGCTTTGTAGCTGCCTCTCCTGGAGCCCCCGCCCCCCCAGCCGAGACGCTAGCCCGCAGCCCTCGGGGGCCCCCCGCTGCGGGAGGGAACTCTGCAGAAAGGGTGTGGCGTAATTCACAGCCCGGGGCTGGCCGCGGACTTCTCGGACCCCCGGGCGCCTAAATAAGGCGTTTCCCTAGGGAAGTTGCTATTGAAATCGTGGCGACCTCAAGCCAGCCTTCTAACCTTGTGTCTCCAAAATGAGGCTAATAACCCTCCTCCTTAGAGACAGATGCGTGGAAAGCGCGCAGTGAGTCCCTGGCACTTGGGGAGGCACTGGGTAGGGAGCGGGTATGGCTAGGCCTGGGCTGTGCTTCCCCGCGCTGGGAGATGTTTGAAGAACAGGTAGGACCCATCAGTTTCTGCCCCACTTCCAAGAACCCTTGCCAAACTGACTTGAACGGGAGTCACGTCACGGGTCCTCTTACCCCTCGGGCCCTGGGGGAGGCATGGCAGGGGGAGGACCCTGGCTGATAAGAAAAGAGGCACAGATGGGGGATGGGACAGGTCTATAGCGTGATGCCAGACCTAGGGAGATGGGAATGGGGTGTGGAGGAAGATAAGACAGGTCAGCTGTCCTCAGCACTGGCCCTGGAAGGGAAGCAGGGGCACAGGGGACAGGAGAGCCCGCAGGGAGCAGAAAGTCCCTGGAGAGCTCAAAGGCTCCCAACAGAGAGAATAAAGGAGGGAGGGACTGTGTCCACGATAAGCTCAATCAGCACATCACGTTCTCTCCAGGCCGGCACACCCTGGAGGGCCCAAGGAGCAACAGTTTAGCAAGGGGCAGCAGCAGCAGCCTCCAGGGCTGGCCTTAGGAGGGGAGGGAGGGCAGGAGGAAGAAGAGAGAGCCGAGAAGTGAAGGGCCAAGCTCGATAGCCATGGCCTCCCGTGCCTGCCTGGCATGCTTCCAGGACTCTGCCCATGGCATGAAGGTTACGCATGGAAAGGGACATTAAGAAATGCCAGCTGGAAGAGTGACCTCAGGGGAGGGAACCTGGGTAGCAGGGAGCCACAGGTAGTGGCCAGCAGGCTGAGTTTACCAGTACCATCTATGTAGAGGGAAATACACAGATTGTCATTTGCAGCTCCGTGCCTGGATCCACCATCCAGACCAAAGCCGAGCATTTTCATCTTGTAAGGCCGCCGCAAAACACTCCAAGCACCGGAGTAAGGGAAGGGGTTTGTTGGGGGAACCCAACAGGGATGAGGCGAAGAAGGAAAGAGAGAGAGAGGAGAGTGTGTGAGAGAGAGAGAGAGAGAGAGAGAGAGAGAGAGAGAGAGAGACACGGGTTCTGCGAAGTAGCAGCAAGGAATCCCATTAGAGTGGGGGTGGAGCTGACACCGGTGCTTGGGCCACGTGGCCACCTGGCTTCCAGCAATGGCAGTGGCAGGGGCTAGAGCCTAGGATCATGTCCAGGGCGTAGATCGCACCACAGATAAGATGAGCCATTTCACTACCACATCTCCCAGTGAATCACCAGTCCCCCTACTCCCTACTCACTGTTCCAGCTTCTGTCCTCAACATTCAGTTTTGCCTGTTCATAAATGTCATATGCAGGGGTCCCCAGGGATGCACTCGTGTGTCGGGATGGCACCTTTTGCTCAACACAGTATCTGGAGTCTTCATCCACCTACATCAGTTTTTGTTCGTTTAAGCATGTAGAATTGCACTGCATATAACAGCCTATTTATCCATAGGAAATGGACTTCTTTGACTATGTCTTTTTGTATCTTTG
The DNA here is from genome assembly GCF_033115175.1 of Lepus europaeus. Lineage (NCBI taxonomy): Eukaryota > Metazoa > Chordata > Mammalia > Lagomorpha > Leporidae > Lepus > Lepus europaeus. The sequence continues at coordinate 46,836,042 of NC_084835.1, forward strand.
CATAGTGTTGCCTATTCCAAAAAAAGAAATCATTTTAAAAATTATTTTAAGAAAAAAGAAGTTCCGGAATGGAGAAGTAATTTCTAGGAACTTCTCAGAACCACAGCTTACCAGGTGTGTGTGGCCATGGGTGCTCGCATAGTGTTCAGATGTACGAGGTTAGCATCCGCTGGAAGTCTAGGAAGTTACAGGAACCAGGTGGGACCACTTCTGGAGCAGCGAGCTCTAGAAGGGAACGGCTCAGACACCATGATCTGGAGTGGGTAGGTGGCAGCCTGAGCCAAGTGGGGAGCAGACCATCCCTCAGGTGTTGGCCTTGGTCCCCGTGGGGCGTGAGGGAACAGGTGACAGCTGGCAACCCCTTGCTGCTCCTCAGTTTCCTGTCTTGAACTTAGACTGCACGTTTCATTTGAAGGAAGGAAGCACTACTTGAAACCCGTGGTTTTGAGTGTAGAGGCTGCTAAGAAACCCTCCCCCCAAAATGCCTGCTGTAAATGATTCCACAGGTAGATAGGACCTATGAAAAGACTGTGTGTGGAGTCTGCTTGCCACATTGAGTTCCCTGCCGCTGCCCCCTTCCCCCCCCACGCCCCCCCCCTGCTGTCCCTGGAGCAGTTTGCTATCTTCAGGCCTCAGGGCCTTTGCATTTGCTCTTCCCTCGGCCTGGAAGGCTCTCCCCAGATATGCGTACTGCCAGCTGCCTGGTTTCCTTCATGAGCTTCCTAGAAGTCGCAGTCTAAGCATTTCACATGCCAGCCCACGCTGTCCTTATGTCTCCTGCTGTGCCGAGCACAGATCACCATCTCCATAGCTCGCAGTTCACTCACCATGAGCTCCGTAATGTAAGGATTTATTTTTCTGTGACCCCCGTTAGGCATCCAGTGCCCAGAACAGTGCTGGCATCCATGTGTTGAAGATACTGATTTTTCCGTTTAACAGTAATGTCTTAAGGTGCCGTGCCCATGCCAGAGACTGGAAGACCGGCTACACAAAAGGGGCTTCATGCCTGGCCTTTTGGAGTTTACATTCTAGGTGAAAAACCAGACACTGTGCAAGTAATTAATTACCATGTGCCAATCGCTATAAAGGCGCCATATAAGAAGCAAGGTGAGCAGGTATTAAAGCAGGGAGCAGGTTCCTGCAGCTGGTGGAGGAGGGACTTCCCTAAAAAAGTGAGGGTTTCCTGGGATAAAACAAGGCAAGAGCATCCCAGGCGCTGGGGAGGCAGAAGGCAGGCAGCCATGGCTGGAGTCCCCCAGAGAGGAACTGTGAGGCTGGAAAGGCAGCCACTGGCCGGATCCCATAGGGCAAGGTAGGCAGGCTTGGGAGTGAGGTCTCATCCTGAATACCGTGGAAGCCACTGACGGATTTACTGAGAATATTGGTCTGCCTGGGGTATCTGAATGTATGGGGTGCTGGGGGAGAGGCCCGCTCCAGGGGGAGGGGAGGCACTGCAAGAACAGTTAAAGTGACCTGTGAGCTGCTCCAGGAAGGCAGGTTGGGTGAGCAGCCCTCCTTTCTTTAGCTCAAGAAAGAAGGGAAAGCCATTAGCGTGTGCCAGAGAAAAAGGCTGGAAAGTTACCAACTCAGCTTCCTCCTACCTTTAAATACACAGGTGCTCCTCCCAGCCAGGAAACCCAAGCACTCCCTAAGCCTAGGACTTTGAACCTCAGAAATACCCATGGAAGTGTGGTGAACCACGTGGGAGGGAAAAGCATTTCTCCCTACACTTCTGGGCTCACCCCGCCCCACCCGTGATGCCTTATGTCCGGAGTCCCAGCTGTGGGCTAGGGTGAGGCTTTCCCCAGTCTGCGAGGAAATGAGTAAAATAATGGGTCAAGTCCAAGTAAATCAATCACTCAAGGTCGGTTCTTGGGAAGAACACTTTTTTCCCCCTGAGATTCTCTCCTTCCAATTTTTTCTTTTCTTGGAGGACTGGGTAATTTAAATGTCCCTTCTCTAATGAACAGATCACAGCTGGAAATGGCATTTGAGCTTCCTAATGTGTCTTCTATTGGCCAAATCACCAGTGGGCAGTTCCAGGTTGCTTCTGCAACCCTCTCTCCTCCCTAGCTTTATCCCTGAAGTTTTCAGGGCAGCAAGATGTAAATAATCTTAATGAAATGTTCCAGCCAGTGCGAGTGAGGGCAAGTGGAAGAAGACAGGATCCCTGGGTGACTGAAGCTGGGAAGGTTAAGGTTCCATTCCTAATTGCTTAAGAATTCTTGCTCTGCTTTGCAGGGAATATTCCGTAGGTGGCTTCAGAGAGAAAATGCGTATCCTGGCGTATCTTAGGAACCAGGAAGAACCTAGAGCATGCCCCTTAAAGACTCAGCGCTCCAGCCGGTTATCACCGGAGACACCTAGAGAGTGATGCCCATGGGGAGACTAACATTTGGGGGCAGATGTTTGCAGTCCTGAAGCTGCCACTTGGAATGCTTGCATCTCCTATCAGAGTACCTGGATTGAGTCCCAGCTTCTCTGCTTCCAAGAGAGCTTTCTGCTAATGTGCACCTGGGAGGCAGCAGATAATGGCTCAAGTGGTTCCAGTCACCCTTACCCCCCCCCCCCAAGACCGCCTCCACCCACTTCCCCATCGTGGGAAACCTAGATTGAGTTCTTAGCTCCTGGCTTCAGCCTGGCCCAACCCTGGCTGTTGCAGGCGTTTGAGGGGGTACATCAAGATGGAAGAGTTCTCTGTCTCTTGAATAAAATGAAAATACATGTTTAAATGATTAACTTCTAAAGGAGCGACCCTGATTCAGAGAGGTGGGGCTTCCCTGGCCATCTGTGTTGAACCTTAACCAGATTTTGCAATCAGTTACAATGTCACTGGGGCACGTGCTTATCAGAAATGTGAAGTTGCATTGATCTGCATATTCCACAGTAGGAATTATCACAAGTCAAAATTGTCCTGGCTTATACCTCAAGTCATTTTTAAAAATTAACTCTGGGGGCCGGCACTTTGGTGTAGCAGGTTAAGGCCCTGATCTGCAGCGCCAGCATCCCTTGTGGGCGCTGGCTCGAGTTTCATCTGCTCCACTTCTGGTCCAGATCTCTGCTGTGGCCTGGGAAAGCAGTAGAAGATGGCCCGAGTCCTTGGTCCCCTGCACACGCATGGGAGACCTGAAGGAAGCTCCTGGCTCCTGACTTCGTATTGGCTTAGCTTTGGCTGTTGCAGCCATCTGGAGAGTGAGCCAGCGGATAGAAGCACATTTGTGTGTGTGTGTGTCTCTATCTCTCTCTCTCTCTGCATCTCTGTAACTCTGCCTTTCAAATAAATAAATAAATCTTTTTAAAAAATTAACTCAGGGGCCGGTGCTGTTGCGTAGCAGGTTAAACTGCTGCTTGCAGTCCCCTATGAGTGCCTGTTCAAGTCCTGGCTGCTCCACTTCCAGTCCAGCTCTCTGCTATGGCCTGGGAAAGCAGCAGAAGATGGTCCAAGTCCTTGGGCCCTTGCACCCACGTGGGAGACCCAGAGGAAGCTCCTGGCTCCTGGCTTCAGACTGGTGCAACTGCAGCTGTTGGGGTCAACTGGGGAGTGAACCAGTGGTTGGAAGACCTCTCTCCCTCTGCCTCTCCTTCTCTCTCTGTGTAACTCTGACTTTCAAATAAATAAATAAATCTTAAAAAAAAAAAAACAAAAACAAAAAACTAGATCACAGACCTTAATGTAAAACCTAAAATTTCCAGAAAAGATTTCATAAATATGATACAAAAGCACATGAGCTTTAAAAGAAAAACTTGGTTGTTTGGATCTTATCAAAATTAAAAAAAAAAAAAAAAGACACTGTTAAGAAAATGCAAAAGACAAGTGTCAAAGACTGGGAGAAAAATTGGAACATACTTATTTTTATATTTTTATCGTATTTATTTCATTTATTTGAAAGTCAGAGAGAGAGAGAGAGAGAGAGAGAATTCCTATCTGTTCATTTCCTTCCCCAAATGCCCCCCCACAGCAGCCAGGTCTGGGCCAGGCCGAAGCCAAGAGCCCAGAATTGAATGCTGACCTCCTCTGTGGGTGGCAGGGACCCAACTACTTGAGGCATCACTGCTGCCTCCCAGGGTGTTCACTAGCAGGAACCTGGAGTCAGGGGTGGAGCCCAGCCAGACACCTGCCCCTGCACAAACGCTTCTTTGATACAGAACTTGTTTCTGGGAGTGAACACTTGGAATAATGGTTAAGACACTTCTTGGGACACTTGCATTCCATATCAGAGTGCCTGGGTTCAAGTCCCAGGCCACTCTTACGGGAGATCCAGATTGAATTCCTGGTTCATGGCTCAGGCTTGGTCCAGCCCCAGCTGTTGTAGGCATTTGCAGACTAGCCTAACAGATAGGAGATCTCTCCCTCTCTCTCTCTCTGCCTTTTTTTTTTTTTTTTTTTTTTTTTTTTTTGACAGGCAGAGTGGATAGTGAGAGAGAGAGAGAGAGAGAAAGATCTTCCTTTTTCCAATGGTTCACCCTCCAATGGCCGCTGCGACTGGTGCATCGTGCTGATCCAAAGCCAGGAGCCAGGTGCTTCTCCTGGTCTCCCATGCAGGTGCAGGGCCCAAGCACTTGGGCCATCCTCCACTGCACTCCCGGGCCATTGCAGAGAGCTGGCCTGGAAGAGGGGCAACCGGGATAGAATCCAGCACCCCCACCGGGACTAGAACCCGGTGTGCCAGCGCCGCAAGGCGGAGGATTAGCCTGTTAAGCCATGGCACCGGCTTTTTTTTTTTTTTTTTATTAAGATTTATTGATTTATTTGATATAGTTAAAGAGAGAGAAGGAGCAATAAGAGAGAAAAAGAGAGCTTCCATTTGCTGGTTCACTCCCCAGATGGCTGCAATGGCCAGAGCTGGGCCAAGCCAAAGCCAGGAACCTATAACTCAAACCAGGTCTCCCATGTGCATGGCAAGGACCCAAACACTTGGGCCATCTTCTGCTGCTTTGCCCAGGCCATTAGCAGGGAGCTGGATTGAAAGTAGACCAGCAGGGACACAAACCAGAGTCCATATGGGGTGCCAGTGTCGCAAGCAATTGGATTATCCTCTAGACCACAATGCTGGCTCGTCTCTCTGCCTTTTAAATAAGTAAAAATTAAAACTTAAGATAGCTAACACCAACTAAATTTTTTTTTTAAAAAAAAGAGCTTGTTTCTGGAATATTTGAAGACCTTTTACTTTATGACAGGATGAGCAACCTGATGAAAACGTGAGTAGAAGATATAAATGGACATTTCACCCCACAGAAGATACATGACTATCCAGTGGGCACATGAAAAGAGGTTTAACATCATTATTCATGAGGGAAATGCCAAGGAAAACCACAATGAAGTACTACTGTGCTTTAGAATGGTTTAAATTAAAGAAAAAACAACTGACAATCCCAAGTGCTAGGGAAGATGTGGAACGACCCTCCTACCTTACTAGTGGGAGTGCAATATGGTGCAATTCCTCTGGAAAGACAGCTTGGCAGTGTCTTATCAAGTTAAACACACACTTACCATACGAGCCAGCCATCCCACTCCTAGGGATTTACCAGGAGAAATGAAGACATATGTTCTCACAAAAAAAACTACTCGGGGGGGGGAAGGGGGCAGCGCTCTGGCGCAGCAGGTTAGAGCCCTGGCCTGAAGCGCCGGCATCCCATATGGGCACTGGTTCTAGATCTCTTCTATGGCCTGGGAAAGCAGTGGAAGATGGCCCAAAGTCCTTGGGCCCCTGCACCCACGTGAGAGACCCGGAAGAAGCTCCTGGCTCCTGGCTTGGATTGGCTCAGCTCCGGCCGTTGCAGCCATCTGGGGAGTGAACCAGCAAATGTAAGACCTCTCTCTTTGTTTCTACCTCTCTCTGTAACTCTGTCTTTCAAATAAATAAAATAAATCTTTAAAAAGAAAAAAAAAACTACTCAGTACTGGGTTGAGCCCCAGCTACTCTGCTTCCAATCTGCTTTCAGTGCACCTGAGAATTCAGCGGAAGATGGCCCAAGTGTTTGGGCCCCTGCATCCATGTGAGAGAGCAGAATAGAGTTCCTGGCTCCTGGCTTCAGTCTGGCCCAACCCTGGCTTTTGTAGCCATTTGAGGGGTGAACCAGCAGATGAAAGCTCATGTGCTCTCTCTCTCACTCTCTTCTCTCTCTCTCTCTCTCTCGCTCTGTCACTCTGCCTTTCAAATAAATTAATCCTTTACATAAAAAGAACTGTATTCAGACATACGTAGCAGCTTTATTCATGATGACCAGAATTGGGGAACATCACAAATGCCCTTGAGCAGGTGCATTACCCTAATAAGCAGCCAGTCTCAAAAGGCCATGTACTGTTTGATTCCACATCTGTGGCCTTTTTCTGGAAAAGGCAAAACTGTAGGGATGGACAATAGATCGGTGGTTGCCAGGGATTGGGGTAGAGGGAGGATTTGACTTCGAAGGGAAGGGCAGCAAGGGAATGGGGCAGGAGGAGGGGCAGTGTTATGACCTAGTGGGTAAAGCCCTCGCCTGCGACACCAGCATCCCATATGGGCACTGGATTGTGGCTGATCCAGCTCCCTGCTAATAACCTGGGAAAGCAGCGGAAGATGGCCCAAGTGTTTAGGCCCCTGCACCCACGTGAGAAAATTTGAATTCAAACTCAGCCTTACTCATCAGCTCCATGTCTTGATCTCTCTCTTTATTCTGCTGCTTCTAAAGCATTGAAAAACAGCCAGGTCACTTGGAGGGTGCCCTGGGAAGCCAGGCTGAGGTGGACATTCAAGTGGTCATGTCCCAAAGAGGATCCCAGGGGGCTTCCTAAAGGCAGGCAGCTTTTGGTCCTGGCCAGCCTTGTTTATGAGCTCATCTTACCGTGAGTTTTTGCTGCAGGTGCCAGTATCCAGGAAACGGATGGCACACTTCAGTACTGCCCGCTTTGGGCCTAGTGAACACACAGGTGGCTGGTCCCCTAGAAAAGTATAATTTCTCTCATTTATTCAACAGGTTCATTGAAGCCTGGGGCCCATAAATCACTTCCTCAGAAGCTTGTTTGGTTGTTTTGTTTTGTTTTTTAAGATTTTATTTATTTATTTGAGAGGTAAAGTTACAGAGAGAGAGAGAGAGAGAGAGAGATCTTCCATCCACTGGTTCACTCCCCGGATGGTCACAACAGCTGGAACTGGGCTGATCTGAAGCCAGAAGCCAGGAGCCAGGAGCCAGGAGCTTTTTCCAGGTCTCCCATGTGGGTGCTGGGGCCCAAGGAATTGAGCTATCCTCTGCTGTTTTCCCAGGCCATAACAGAAAGCTGGATTGGAAGTGGAGCAGCCAGTTCATTCCATATGGGTTGCTGGTGCCACAGGTGGAGGCTTAGCCTACTACACCACAGTTCAAGCCCCAAGTCTTTTTTTTTTTTTCTTTTTTAAGATTTATTCATTTATTTGTGAGACAGCATGAAACTGGACAGATTTTTTCATCTACTGGTGTACTCCCTAAATGGCCACAATAGCCAGGGCCGAGCCAGGCCAAAGCTAGGAGCCTGGGATTCCATCTGGGTTTTCCACATGGGTGACAGGGACCCAAGTACTTAGACCATCTTCCAAGGCTTTCCCAGGCATATTAGCAGGAAGCTGGATTGGAAGCTGGTAGCTGGGGCTAGAACTAGCTCCCCAATATGAGACGCCTGCATTGCAAGTGGTGGCCTCACCTCCTGCGCCACAAGGCCAACCCCTGGAGGATTTTTAAAGAGGTATTGAAGTTAAAATGAGGCACTAGGGGTGAGCCCTGTCCTCCCTGTAAGAACAGAGAATTTGGACTTGCAGAGACTACAGACACAGAGGAAAGACCAGAGCAGAAAGCAGCCACCAGCGAGCCAAGGAGAGACACCTCAGAGGAAACCAAGCTTGCCAACACCCTAATCTTGGGCCCTCGGCTCCAGAATTGTGAGAAAGCAGTTTTCTATCATCCAAGCTGCCCTGCCTATGGAACTTTGTGGAACAGCAGCCTGCGTTCACCCATCTACGTGGGATTGCTAAGCAGTGGGCAGCCCACAGGATAGTAATAACCCCTGCAGGGCTGACCCAGGCAACTGCTAAGCACTTGAGGCATTTTAACAAAGTGAAGACTGAAAACCACCTTGCGAGGTAGTGTCCATGATGGTACGGAGCCCTTGTCATGAATGAGGAAAAGTGAAGCCACATGTTTGGAAAGTGGCCAGGGTGGGATTTGAACCTAGGCAGCCTGGGCTCAGGACTCCACATGCTGAAGGAGCTAGGACGTTAGTTATCATCATTCCCGCCTTCTACGCAAGGAGGCTTAAGGCTCAGGCACTTGTTCAACATCCCACAGCTAAGGTGCAGCGGATCTAGAATTGCGAGTTCGGGTACTTCACAAACCAAATCCCTGGCACTCAAGAATCCTGAGAGCTGTTAACCGGAGAGAGGGAAGGGACCCATCCAGAGAGAGGGGGGCCAACATCTGCTTGTACAGGGGATGGTTCACCTGTGGGAGGTCGGGGGAGGGGAGGTTCTGACATCAAGCCCAGGCAATTGAAGGATGAGAGAGAGGAGACGACAAAACTGAGCCAGAGTCTAAGAGGGGGAAAGTACAAGCCACAGGGCATGGAAGAGCACCCTGTCCCTCACCTCCTTTTCACATTCTGTCCTCGCTCCACCTGCCAGGAGACAGCCAGATGATGTGTCCTACCCAAGGTCATGCAGCCAGGGAGGCAGTTGGCTGGCTCCATCCCGGTCTCCTGATGCCAAAGTCCGTTCTCTCCTTAATTCCACTTTCAGTTTGGACACGGGAAACCTACCTGTGCCACGTATGAAGGACCGACAACGTTGGGATAAAGGGCCAGGCAGGCTAGGGCCCCTGGACCTGCAGCCTGGAGAACTCTACACCTGAGCCCATCCTGAGAAGGGGCGGTGGAGGGTGACGGGTCATCAGTACTCATTGTCAGGGCTCCCAGTGATGTCCCCTTTCCCAGGAAGACTGGTGGGCAGGTGTGCTATTTGGGGAATGAATGTGACAGAAGAGAAGCCAGGAAGGTTCTCTGTTCTCTGCCTCTTGTGTTCCATAGTCCTCACCTCTCAAGGTTCCCAACCAGAGAACAGGGCAGGGTGGGAGTAGACAAATGTCCTGAAGAAGCAAAGGGAGGGGAGAGCTTGTTTCAGACAAGGAGAGAGGAATTCATGAGACAGGGAGCACAGCGGGCCAGGGAGTGGCCTAGTCCGCCCACAGGCTAGGCCCTGGGAAGGTGCCAAGACCCCAGAGCTGGAGTGAGGGCGGTCACGTCCACACAGACAAAGCCGTCATCCACCATGCAGGGTATGGCCAAGGGTACTCCTGGACTCAAAGGGGCCACAAGGAGGGGCCAGTGGTGTGACATAGTAGGTTAAGCCTCCACCTGTGGCACCAGCATCCCATATGGGTGCCAGTTCAAGGCCTGGTTACTCCACTTCCAGTCCAGCTCCCTGCTAGTGGCCTGGGAAAGCAGCAGAAGATGGCCCAAGTGCCTGGGCCCCTAAATACACGTGGGGGACCTAGAAGAAGCTCCTGGCTCCTGGCTTCAGATCAGCCCAGCTCCAGCCGTTGTGGCCATCTGGGGAAGTGAACCAGCAGATGGAAGATCTCTCTCTCTCTCTCTCTCTCTCTCTCTCCCTTTCTCTAACTCTGCCTCTCAAGTAGATAAATATATATTTTTTTTAATTTTAGATTTATTTATTTGAACGTCAGAGTTACAGAGAGAGAGAAGGAGAATCAGAGAGAGAAAGAGAAGTCTTCCATCTGCTTGTTCACTCCCCAATTGGCCACAATGGCTGGAGCTGTGCCAACAAAAGCCAGGAGCCAGGAGAGCTTCTTCTGGGTCTCCCACACGAGTGCAGGGGCCCAAGGACTTGGGCCATCTTCTACTGCTTTCCCAGGCCATAGCAGAGAGCTGGATGGGAAGTGGAGCAGCCGGGACTCGAACTGGCGTTACCCGCTTTGCCATAGCACCGGCTCCCAATAAATAAATCGTAAAATCAAGGACGTCTCTGCGGGCAACCTGTGATGAATAGATGCTCTGAGACCAGGTACACCACCACCACCACCACCACCACCACCACCCCCCCCCCCCCAGTGAGACCCTAGGTAGAATCCACGGGTGAGAATTGACTTAAGGAAAGACACTGCTGGCATGCACTTGAAATGCACACTTGCTATGAGTTAGGAGAGGAAACTAGGTGGGGAGAACAAGCGGGCCAGGGAGATAGGTGCGGAGGGCGTCCTGGGTCCGGGCACAGCACATGCAGAGGGATGGCTGTGGGCTGCTGTGGCTTGGGTGGAGGGCGGGTGAGAATGCAGAGGTGGCTCCTGGCTTGCCGTGTCCGACAAACCATGTTGACTGGTCTGACTTCGTCCCAAAGCCGATGGAAGGGCTATCCACAGATTATAATCAGAGAGATCAAGACACACCGAATTTTAAAAATCTCTTTGGGGTTGTGGGCGCTGTGGTGCGGTGGGTTAAAGCCCTGGCCTGCAGCACCAGCATCCCATATGGATACCGGTTCAAATCCCAGCTGTTCTACTTCAGATCCAGCTCCCTGCTGGTGCACCTGGGAAAGCAGTGAAGGATGGCTCAAGTCCTTGAGTCCTTGCACCCACGTGGGAGACCCAGAAGAAACTCCTGTTTCCTGGCTTCAAATTGGCTCAGCTCTGGCCATTGCAGCTATTTGGGGAATGAACTAGCAGATGGAAGGACACCCACCCCCCCGCCCCGCTGTAGCTGTCTTTCAAGTAAATAAAATAAATCTTCATATATATATATATATATATATATCTTTGGGAGCAACGCAAATGGTGGTGGCTTGCCCTTGGCAAGTAAGGAAGGGGACCGAAGAACAGAAGGATTTCAGTGACAGAATCTCCTAGACTGAATTTAAGATTGGCCTTTAGGGGAGAGGCGGAGGGAAGAGCCAAGGATGAAACCCAGGTTCCCAACTGAGGCGACTGATGAGTCATGGTGGTGTCAACAGAGATAGCGTCACAGGAGGAGAGTTTGGAGGAGATACCAAGTGGCATCGGGGATATGGTAACTCTAATGTGTCACTTAGGATGCTTGTGGCTGTAAGTGATGAAAATGAAATGAAACGAAACATGAAACCTATACAAACAACAAGGAAATGCATTATTTATCACAGTTGGACGCTCCGGCACCAGATGAGGTGCAATTAGCTGGTCGTTAAGGACCCAAGTTCCAGGATGCACATTTGGTGTAGCAGTTAAGATGCCGGCATCCCAGATCCCAGTGCCTGGGTTCACGTCCCAGCGCTGCTCCCGTTTCCAGCTTCCTGTATGGGCATCCTGGGAGGCAGACGGGCTGGTTCAAGTAGTTGGGTCCCTGCGCCTGTGTTGGCCTGGCCCCAGCCCTGGCTACTGTGGATATTTGAGGAGTAAACCAGCAGGTGGGAGAGCTCTCTGTCTTTCAATCAAATCTTTGTAAACAACTCAAGTTCTGTTCTTGTCGGTGTCTTGTGATGGTGGTGGATTGTTGTCACTGCTCCAGAAATAGCAGCCACAGCATCTACAGGGGAAAAGGGACCATTTTCACACATCTTTTTAGAAGGGAGAACGACTTTTCCTAGATGTCCCCAGAAATCTTCCCCTTTCTTCCTCTGTCTTACTGGCAGAGTTGGGTGACAGGCCCTTCCGGTAAGCAATCTCTGGCTCTGGCCAATCACCAGGAGTGGAATGAGGATTGGGGAGACCCCATGCCTACTTCTGCAAGGTGAGGTGACCCATGGAAGTGGAGATGCCTTAAAGACAGGTGGAAACCAGGACAGGCTTTAGCTAAGGCATTGTCCGGGAGTTAGCCAAGGGCAAGCTCTGTGAATGAGCCCTGTAGGGACAGGAGCAGAGAGCAGAAAAAGGAGCCAAACCCAGAACACCTCTGGGTCAGGGAGGGCCCAGCTGAGAAAGAGAAACTGCAGTTTCATAACAGGCCTGCAACTCATGGGCTACGTGCCCTTGGGTGAGGATCCCTTTATCACTTGGTGCTTGTTTCCTTATCTGTAGAACGGAACCGATAAGCCCTCCCTCCCTTGGTTGGCATGACGAGTTGATCGAACATGCACGCAGGGGCCAACGTTGTGGCACAGCAGGTTAAGCCATCACCTGTGACACCAACATCCCATATCAGAGTACCAGTCCCAGTCCCAGCTGCTCCACTTCTTTTTTTTTTTTTTTTTGACAGGCAGAGTGGGCAGTGAAAGAGAGACAGAGAGAAAGGTCTTCCTTTGCCGTTGGTTCACCCTCCAATGGCTGCCGCGGTAGCGCGCCGCGGCCGGCGCACCATGCTGATCCGATGGCAGGAGCCAGGTGCTTCTCCTGGTCTCCCATCCACTGCACTCCCTGGCCACAGCAGAGAGCTGGCCTGGAAGAGGGGCAACCGGGACAGGATCGGTGCCCCGACCGGGACTATTACCCGGTGTGCCGGCGCCGCAAGGCGGAGGATTAGCCTAGTGAGCCGTGGGGCCGGCCCTGGCTGCTCCACTTCTAATCCTGCTTCCAGCTAAGGCACTTTAGAAAGCAGCAGAAGATAGCTCCAGTGTTTAGTCTCCTGCCAGCCACACGGGAGACCCAGAGAGAGTTCTGGGTTCCTGGTTTTGGCTGGGGCTGGCCATTGTGGCCATTTGGGGAGTGAACTATCAGATGGAGGATCTGTCTGTCTCTCCCCCACCCCCGCCTTTCAAATAAAGAAAGAAATACCTTTAACAACAACATAAATGCATGCAAAGTGTCCACACCTGCTTCAGATACACGCCGCAGCTTCTCACGGCCATTGAGAAGAAAGAAGACAGCCTTAAGAGCGTCTTCAAAGAGGCGATGGCAAAGCAGGGGACTGACCGGGGAGGGAGGTGTCGCGGGGTGAGAGGATTTCAAGGAGGAGAGAGTGGGCAATTATGTCCTCTGCTGAAGAGAGGTCAGGCCAGAGGGGGACTGGAAAATGCCCTTTGGACTTAGCAATTAGCAGGCCGTGGTCCCCTCGACGAGAGCCCTTGGAGCGGAGTGCTGGGGCGGCGAGCCAGGAAGCAGGGGTCAGCAGGCCAGCCCAGGCTCCCCGTCCGCTGGCTGTCACATCAGCGGTCTTTGCCCAAGGCCAGGAGCTGCTTTCCTAGACGACTCACATACTCGTTTGGAGAGCAGTAAACAGCAGGAGTCCACCGTCTGCGGGCCAAATGGCCCTCCCCATCCTTTTTTCTTTTTAAATTTTTTTGTGGATAAAACGAAGGTGGTGGTTGCCTTTCTTTAGAAATATGTCCCATCCTTTTGGAGGGATCGTGTTTACACTGCTGTTTTATTACTGTGTGGTTCTTTTTTATGTAGCATATTTTTGCAAAAATAAAAAAAACTCAAACATATGTGCTTTGCATTAAACCCAGAAAGTTCAAACCCCTCACTCTGCGTGCATTGCTTGAAGCAAAGTGTAGACGTAGAAAATTCTAGAAGAACCATGCAATTTGGTAAATCCTCCTTTAATAAATGAGAGCAGTTGGTTTTGAGATTGATTTGGTCTTGTTTGGCAGGGCTGTCATTAGAGGCCTAATATTTTTCCCGTTGCACAATGTCTCTGAGTAATCCAAACGTGGGCAGCAGCTAAGCACGGTCAATTTCATGACCTCCTTCCTGCTACCCACCTCCCCGTCCTGGCTATCTCTACTCCCAAGTGGATGATTCTTCTTCCCTAGCAACAACTGCAGCTGCTACTGTTTCCCGACTCTGGCGGGGAAATTGGGCTTGGGGCCAGGTCTTCTGTCCAGGGCTCCCCATGGAAGATGCTGGAAAAGAGTAGCACACACTCTCTCACCGTCAGTGACCCGAGCTCATCACCTTTGCTGAACAGCTGGATTGCAACATGCAGGGTTCAAAGGTCCCGAGTGTGTGTGCCTGCACCTGGGCTAGCTATTTAAATGGAACTGACCTCAGATCAAACACTGGGCCTCTGTGCTATTATTTATGCAGAGAGTTGGATGCCAAATATATAAATATTAACTTCAGCATCTTCTCCCCACAGGCGTTTGTGACTAAAGGATGTGTATTAGCCACCTATGGTGCACAAAAAGCTACCCAACTCTTTTTTGAGTATGAAACTCTTCTCCCAAGCAATTGAGTTCCCTTTCTAACAACCCTTTCAATGTTTACTTTAATAAGTTTGTGGAGGGGTCATCGTTGTGGCTCAGTGGGTTACACCTCTGCCTGCGTTGCCAGCATCCCATATGGGCACCGGTTCGAGTCCTGGCTGCTCTACTTCTGCAGAGTGTACCTGCTAGTGTGCCTGGGAAAGCAGCGTCAGGATGTTCCAAGTCTTTGGGCCCTTGCACCCATGTGAGAGACCCAGATGGAGTCCCAGGCTCCTGATTTCCATCTGGCCCAGCCCCAGCTATTGTAGCCACTTGGGGAATGAACCAGTGAATGAAAGATCATTTTCTCTCTGTGTCTCTCTCAAATCAATAAGTAAATCTTTAAAAAAAAAAAAAACTGTAATAAATAAACAAGCTCACAGTTCTCTTGTGTCCTGGAGTCCACGGGAGCCTCCGGCTTTCTGAGCCATCAGGTGGAAAACATGCGGCAGCGTGTCCTCAGGACACCTGCAAGTGAGCATCAGGCTGTTAACACCTCCCAGGATCCAGTGCGGCAGAGTCAGGGAAGAGCACGTGCACACAGCACCTTGGAGCGGGAGTGAGCTCTCCATTCTCAGTAGCTCTAAGTGATTCTTCCTCTTTGGGAGCAGCAGATGATGGGCCAAGAACTTGGGCCCCTGCCATCCATGAAGGAGAACTGCTGGAGTCCTGTGCTCCTGGCTTTGTCCCTGCCAAATCCTGGCCATTGCAGCCATTTGACAGTGAACCAAATGGAAGATCTATCTCTCTCTCTCCCCCTTTTTCTCTCTGTGCTCCATCTTTCAAATAAATAAATCTTTTGTTGTTGTTGTTGACAGGCAGAGTGGACAGTGAGAGAGAGAGACAGAGAGAAAGGTCTTCCTTTGCCACTGGTTCACCCCACAATGGCCGCTGTGGCCGGTGCGCTACGGCCGGCGCACTGCGCTGATCCAAAGCCAGGAGCCAGGTGCTTCTCCTGGTCTCCCATGTGGGTGCAGGGCCCAAGCACTTGGGCCATCCTCCACTGCACTCCCGGGCCAGAGCAGAGAGCTGGCCTGGAAGAGGGGCAACCGGGACAGAATCCGGCGCCCCAACCGGGACTAGAACCCGGTGTGCCGGCGCTGCAGGTGGAGGATTAGCAAATAAATAAATCTTTAAGAAAAGAAAAGATGGTGTTGAGAGTCCTATAAGGACATCCAGGAGGACATGTTCCATAGAAACATGGACTTGCTCATGAACAAAGATTTGCCCTGGAAATACAGGGGGTGGGGGGAATCAAAGACTTGCAGGTGAGGGTAGCGTTGAGAAAGGCACCTCGTGAGAGAAGGAGGAGAGAGCCGAGTGCCAGGGTTTGTACTGCATTAAGGGACAGAAGGAGACAGGACACAGAGGGAGGACCAGAGAGGCAGAAAGAAAGACCAGTGTGGGCTCCCAAGGGAGTGGTTCACGTGAAGAACAAGAGCCTGGTCAAGCTGCCCCCTGCACCAAAGGTTAGGCAGGATGGGAAATTGGATGAAGCTGTTGGACATGTCAATCAAGAGGTCACCGGTGACCTTTTCAAGAGCAGTTTCACTACCATGTTGCGGGTGGAATGCATTTAAAGACACTTGATGACCCAATTGTAGAGGAAGAGCGCGGACAGGGAATGTCTTTATACGGAGGCAGAATCTGAATAGCAGTCATTTTCCAGCTTTGGCAAACAAAGGGAGTATGCTGATTAAGAGGCAGAAAAGCAGATTAACAGGAGCCCAGATCAGAGTGGTTATCATAGATTTAAAAAGAAGTCTGCAGACATGCAGCCTCAGAGTTGATTTGGAGGCTTAGCGATGTCATTAAGAATCTAGACTTTCCACTTTTCCGCTCCGTCACTGGACACGTGACGGCTTCCGTCCCCTTGCTCACATCCTCACGGCCACAAAATCCCAGCAGCAGCCCCAAGCCTCCTATCCTCACGTGACACTCCCGAAAGCAGGGAGGACGAGGCCAGGGACAAACGAGTCTCTCCTCACATGCCTCTCTCCTGTATCACGATGCCTTCCCTTGGGGCTCGTTGCCTAGAATGCTTTCTCACGCCCTGACCTGTATCACTCCCAGCAAAGGCAGGTGAGATAGCCATACGTAGCTTGCACCACTGTGGTTCCTCCCACAGCCTAGGCACCTGGCTGCCTGAACTAAATGGGTGCTCTCTTTGCAAGGAAGAAGGCGCATTGGCCACGCCCAGGGCAGGGAGGCAGCGTGGCCAACGAGGCCAGAAGGGAGGCGAGCCACAATGAGACTGAGCCCTTGGAGAACAGTGACAAGGACAATCAGTGTTAACGATCTTCACACCAGCGGCATCAGAAGATCCACCCCAGCGCCCGGCAGCAGGCTGGTTCCTTGGCAGATCCACATTCCATAACACCAAGTAGGAGACAACTGTGCTGCTAATACAGGAGATCGGATATGATTATTGCGAGCTTACCACCTCCCAGGCACCTTACACCCATGGTCCTGATTACTGCCCGGAACCCCAGTGAGATAGGTGCTAATCATAGTCCCATTTTAGAGAGGAGAAGATTGAGGTATAGAGAGGTTCAATAACCTGCCCAAGGTCTTTCACTGGAACATTTTCTTATACTCTGGAGGTAAGAATGATTGTACGTAAGAAGGAAATGTTGGCTGCTGTGAGCAGGCTCCCTTTAACAGTGTCCTGAGCTTTCAGTGTTTGCTTGTCCACACACCTGTGCGACAACAGCGAAGCCACCGTTCCAGCAGCTTGGCACCCTTGTTTACAAGCTCGCTCGCCATGCAGTGCGCCCCTGGGACCTGGAGAATGAGATAGCGAGGCATGCTCACAGCATAAGTGCACGCCATGGTAACCAGAAGTTCTCCCAGGTCGGAGCAGCCACTTGGACGAGATGCAGGGAACGGTGAACACACGCAGAGGTAATCCAGTCGGAGGAAAAGGGGGGAAGAGCTCCAGCCAAAGACGGCAAAGGTGGTCTCAGATACTCAACAAGCTCCCAAGTGGCACTCGGGGCCCCACCCTGAGATGTAGCGAGAGCTGGCCTTCCCTGGTGCTCACCAGATTCTCAACTCTGTGCTGAATATTCTGCATGCATCAAGCTCACTGAACCTCCTAATGAAGTTAGGAGAAGAAACTTCTATTATCTCCCTCTGCCTCACAGATGAGGAAAATGAGGCTTGGAGTGTTTAAGCAATTTGCTGAAGACGTCACAGCTAGTGGATGGCAGAGAGGAAATGAGAACCCACTCAAATCTGTCCCTCCAGTCTGATCAAGTTTAACTCCTGCGCTTTACTGACTAGGCATTCCCTGGGTGCTGTGGTACAGAAACATCTCCAGATATTTGCCATCTAAAATGCCTCGGCTGGGGCCGGCGTTGTGGCACAGCAGGTGAAGCCTCTGCCTACCATGCTGACATCCTATGGGCATGCCGGTTCGAGTCCTGGATGCTCCACTTCCCATCCAGCTCTCTGCTAATGCCCTTGGGAAGGCAGTGGTTGATCACCCAAGTACTTCGTCCTCTTGCTACCCACACGGGAGACCTGGATGAAGCTCCTGGCTTCCAGAGAATGGAAGATTCTCTTCTCTCTCTCTCTCTCTCTCTCCCCCCTTCTCTTGCTCTCTCTCTGTAACTCTGCCTTTCAAAGAAATAAAACCAATCTTTAAACGCATTGGCTTTTGTCCTCTTGCTTACGTCCTCATGGTCACAAGGTAGCAGCAGCAGCTCCAAGCATCCCATCATCACGTGATAGAACCGGAAGCAGGGAGGAAGAGGGCAGGGACAAATAGGAGTCTCGTCTCACGCTCCCCTCTCCTTGTACCAGGATGCCTCCCCCTGGGGCTTCCCTGGGCATTCACCCCACACCTGGAGATAGGGCCAGAGGAAGGAGATGCAGAGACTCACATTTCTTCCATCTCTTTAAAATCCCAGTTCCGTTCCAAGGCATATATTTATCCCACATGCACTTCAGGACAAATACCCACACATAAAGCGGCATGTTGGAAAGGCGTTTTAGCAGTACCTACAGACAGAAGGTATCTATTTCTGCCCTCTACCAGCGCCGTGCCCAGCCCAGAGTGCTCTGTGGGTGGGGCGGGTGACTCCTTCCCCTAGGCTGCCCAGCCTTGTGGCAGCCCAGCCTAGGTGACTTGGTGAGGGCAGGCCGGACTGGATCTCACCGCCCACAGTACAAGGCACGCTAGAGAATGGAGGCCCTGACCAGGTCTGGACCCTGATAACCAGGATGCTTTCCTGCGGTGAGAAGCAGAAAGCTGGGGGCCACATTCGCACCCAGCTGAAGGGGAAAGGAGGGAACTTCTTTGAGAATTCTTCGGTTGTCGAATCGCTTAAGTCCCGCAGCTCAGCCTGGAAAGACTCCATTAAGATGAGTTGTAGGAAAACCTCAGGACCATGCAAGGCCCAAGGCCATATTCAAAAGGCTTTCGAAAACTGTTAGCTTGGAACAATTTTGTTTAGTTCCACAAAATTGGCATTGAGCCAGCCAATATGTCTCCTCTCAGCCTCATTCACAACTCCTCTGAGCACTGGAGGGAGGGCTGGCGTAGGATGTAGGTTCAGAAGTAGCCACAGTTCTTTGGAGCTGTGTGTCCTTTGGCACGTTGCTTTACTTCTCTGAGCTCCAGTTTCCTCACAGGAGTATTGTAGGGAATAAATGAGATATTAATGTAGAAAGCACTTTACACAATGCTTTTCCCCTCTGGAAAATGGACAATAAGGAATAGCTATCCTGGGCTGGTGTTGTGGTGCAGCTGGTTAAGCCATAGCTGGTGACCGATGTATCTCAAACAGGAGTGTGATTAGAGTTCTTGCTTCTCTGCTTCCAGTCCAGCTCCCTGCCAATGTGCCTAGGAAGGTGGCAGAAGATGGCCCAAGCACTTGGAGCCCTGCCACCCACGTGGGAGACCAGGATGGAATTCCTGTCTCCTGGCTTCAGCCTGGCCCAGACCTGGCTGTTGCAGCCATTTGGGGAGTGAATCAGGGGATGGAGACTTCTGTGTTCCTCTCTCTGTCTTCCTCTCTCTGTTGCTCTGCCTTCCAAGTAAATCAATCATTCAATCTTTTTTACAGCAGCTATCCTTGAGCCAAGCAGAGCTAGGAGAAAGAACTCAGGGAGGCTCGGCCTAGCTGACTCCCCTTTTCTTCTCACTTCAGCACTGAGATGAGTTGTGCTCAGCACCATTCAAAGTTTGCGTAGGGGCCAGCATCGTGGCACAGCCTGTGACGGTGCCGGCATTCCATCTCTTTAAAATCCCAATTCCATCCCAAGGCATATATTTATCCCACATGCACTTCGGGACAAATACCCACACATAAAGCGGCATGTTGGAAAGGCGTTTTAGCAGTACCTACAGACAGAAGGTATCTATTTCTGCCCTCCACCAGCGCCGTGCCCAGCCCAGAGTGCTCTGTGGGTGGGGCGGGTGACTCCTTCCCCTAGGCTGCCCAGCCTTGTGCCAGCTGGTTTGAGCCCTGGCTGCTCTGTTTCAGATTCATCTCCTTGCTAATGCACCTGGGAAAGCAACAGAAGATGGCCCAAGTGCCTGGGGCCCTACCACCCATGTGTGAGACCTGTGTGGAGTTCCTGGCTCCTGGCTGCCACCTGACCCAACTCTGATGGTTACAGCTATTTGGGTAGTGAACCAAAGAATGAAAGGTCTCTCTCTCTCTCTCTCTCTCTCTCTCTCTCTCTCTCTCATTCTGCCTTTCAAATAAATAAATAAATCTTAAAAAAATAAAAATAAAAAGGATGCATGGTTGGAAATAGGCCTGACCTATTTAAATGTATGGGCATCTTCTTTGGATGAGGTATTGAGCTAAGGAGGGTGGTGAAGGTGAAGATTAAAAAAATGTCCTGTACCTTCGAGTTCGCAGGTATGAAAAGAAGTCGTAAAGTTGCACCTGTATTGTCAGTTCAGGAAATACTCTGGACGCATCGATCACGTCTTCCCTGTCCACCACCCTCCGGGAAGTCAGCTCCCCACGTCCTGTGACCCCTGATTCATCCTGGATGCAGCTGATTGGACAGAGCTAGACACATGCCCCCGCCAAACCAATCAAATTTTCTCCTGGGAATTTAAAAGCGAGTGAACACGAATTCAAGCTCAGGATGAAGTTGGTGTGCAGAGCCAGTTCCGCAGAGCTGGATGGAATGTTCTGCCTGGGGCATGCCAATTAGGAAGCAGAGAATTGCAGAGGAGAGCAACACTGGGAGGTCAAGTAGCTCCTGAGAGAGATGAGACAATGTGGGAGGAGCAGCCCTCTGCGCCTCCTAATAGCCGCCCAGCTCCTTGGGGCTGGACTATCCCGTCTTTCCTTGGGGGGGCAGGGAGGGGTTTAATGCACCTTCTCTTCTGGAAACCCCTTTCTCCCCGAGGCATCAAGGGCTCGCTCCAGGTTCTGCAAAAGGCTGGGTGTGTGGAGCCCCTCTGATCAGACATAAGCAGCTGCCGAGGTCATTGGGTATGATCCTTTTAAGCCAAATAACTGCCTCTTAAAAACCTGATCAACCATTTGGTTTTAATATGGATAGCTGTTTGGCAATGGATCCCATGTGAACAAATCCAGGAAACGGGAGTATCATCGCCTTTTATTGGGAATACCACAATTCTTATCTGATAATAGACCATTATGAAGGGTTCCCTGAAAGATAAGTACCTCCCAGGAAATAAAATCCCTAAAGTTGTAGATAAAAAAAAAAATGCAATGGAAGTTCTTTTAGACCTGCTTTCTGATTTCCAGGGGTGGGAGTGGGGGTAGGGGAGAGGCAACCTGGTAGCTTTCAGGTGCTGGGCCCGTAGGCAGGTACTTAGTTGGCTTACAAAGCACCCCATGCCAGCACCAACTGGCTGAGCAGAAGACAGGGCCATGTAGTCAACGTTCCCAGCACAGTACCCAGCCAAAAGATCTTTCTAAAAAAATCATAAACACAATTGGTTTAATCCAAGCACCCTTTCTAAGTATCCTGGCCTCACAGTACATTAGCAGCGTTATTTCGCAATCGCCAAAGCCTCTAAAATTTAATTCAGGGAAGTCTATGAAAGTGGTATTGCGTTCATGGAATATGTATATTGCCTGTACGTCAATTGGCATCTTGGGACTGCTCCAGGGCACGGAGGTCAAAGTTTAGTGATGCATGGAGTTGTCGTCCTAATGGTAAGTATCGATCAGCAGCCTTGGAAACAATGCGCAGGCACTCAGTTTTCTCCAGTCAGACGCCAGGCTCCCACACAAGGAGTGTCTTTCCCAGAGAGCCTTGAGAGCGATGCATGGAGAGCCACTAAGAGAGTGAGTGATGGCTTCAGCAGGGTAAGTGGAAAATGATGAATGGCGCTGCCCGGCATCTGCATAGCAATGATACCTGGTGCAAACAGACGCAAGACCAATAAATAGCATATGCATGGGTGTATATATTAGTTTTCTGTTGCTGCCATAACAAATTACCCCAGACTGAGCGACTGGAAAAAACACATTTATTCATTGCTCACCTCCGCAAGGTCTGGAAATCCCAGTTGGCTCAACTGGTTTTTCTGCTCCAGGTTTCACAAGGCCAACATCAAGGTGTCAGCAGGGCTGAGATTCTTTCTAGAGACTTCTGGGATGAATCACTTCCCAGCCGTTTCGGGTTGTTGGCTGGATCCAGTTCCCTGGGCTGTAGGGACCAGGACCCCACTTCCTTGCTGGCTACCCGTGAGGACTGCTCCTTGCTCTGGGAGGCTGCCTGTGTTCATTCTCACATTTTACATGGTGCCCCCTCCAGCCGTAAAGAGGCTCCTCTCACCCCTCACACCTCCGCAGCTACCACGCTGCTGAGCCTCTCCTGTCTCCAGCCAAGGTTCTGCTTGTCAAAGCCTTGCGTGGTTAGTGGGGTCCGCTCAGACCCGAAGATACTGTGTTTTAAAGTTTGTAACCTTGATTGCACCTGCAAAGTCCCTTTTGGCATGTGACGTGATAAGGATTAGGACGTGGAGATTTCGGGGGGGCCCACTGTTTGGCCTATCACAATGCAAGGGTACCTCAAAAGTTCATGGAGAGGTCGGTATTGTGGCTCAGTGGGTTAAGCAGAGTGCCAGTTTAGGTCCTAACTACTTCACTTCCTATTCAAGCTCCCTGCTAATGCACCCAGGAAAGCAGAGAATGATGGCCTGAGTACTTGGATCCTTGCCACCCATGTGGGAACCCTTCATGAATTTCCTGGTTCCTGGCTTTAGGCTGGGACAGCCCTGGCTCATGTGGGTTTTTTTTTTTTTTTTTTTTTTTTTTTTTTTTTTTTTGACAGGCAGAGTTAGACAGTGAGAGAGAGAGAAAGACAGAGAGGAAGGTCTTCCTTCCATTGGGTCAACCCCAAATGGCCACTATGGCCAGCACGCTGCGCCGATCCGAAGCCAAGAGCCAGGCACCTCCTCCTGGTCTCCCATGCAGGTGCAGGGCCCAAGCACTTGGGCCATCCTCCACTGCCTTCCCGGGCCACAGCAGAGAGCTGGACTGGAAGAGAAGCAACCGGGACAGAATCCAGCGCCCCAACCGGGACTAGAACCCGGGGTGCCAGCGCCGCAGGTGGAGGATTAGCCAAATGAGCCGTGGCGCCGGCCCTGTTGTGGTCATTTGAGGAATAAACCAGTGGATGGAAGATCTCTGTCTCTGTCTCTCTATGTTGCTTTGCCTTTTTTTTTTTTTTAAAGATTTATTTATTTGAAAAGCAGAGTTGCAGAGAGAGAGAGAGAGAGAGAGAGAGAGAGAGAGATCTTTGATTCACTGGTTCACTCCCCAAATGTACACAACGGCTAGAGCTGGACCAGGCTGAAGCCAGGAGCCAGGAGTTTCTTTCAGCTCTCCTACAGGGGTGCAGGGACCCAAAGACTGGGGCTATCATCTGCAGCTTTCCTAGGTGCATGAGCAAGGAACTGGATCAGAAGTGGAAAAACAGGGACTCCAACCAGTGCCCCTATAGGATGTTGGCACTGCAGGCTGTGGCTTTAACCAGCTGTGCCACAGCACCAGCCCCTACTTTGCCTTTCAAATAGATAAATATTTTTTAAGTTGATGGAAAATAGAACTAAACTTGTCTACTTGGATGCAAGAAATTTTTAAATGTGTGCATTCTTTTTTTTTAAAGATTAATTTATTTTACTTGAAAGAGTTACACAGAGAAGGAGAATCAGAGAGAGAGAGTAAGAGAGAGAGTAAGAGAGAGAGAGGTCTTCCATCCGCTGGTTCACTCTTCAACTGGCTGCAATGGCCAGAGCTGTGCCAATCCGAAGCCAGGAGCCAGGAGCTTCCTCTGGGTCTCCCACGCAAGTGCAGGGGCCCAAGGACCTGGGCCATCTTCCACTGCTTTCCTAGGCCACAGCAGAGAGCTGGATCAGAGTGGAGCAGCGGGGACTTGAACCGGTGCCCATATGGGATGCCGGTGCTGCAGGTGGCGGCTTTACCTGCTACGCCACAGCACCGGCCCCCATGTGTGCATTCTTAATAATATACCTTCATGTATTGGAAAGAAGTGGGAGAGTCTGCATCATATTCTGCCCGAGCCAGACCCATCGACAGTGTGTTAGGTGTCTATCACTGCAGACATCAGTCAGCTTTCCATTGTGATAACAAATACCTGAGAGAAGTTGCTTATGATAGAAAGCCGTTTATCTGGCTCTCGGTTTTGGAGAGTCACAGTCCAGGATCGGACAGACCCCATGGGTTTGGCTGTCTAGGGAGGCTGGAGGACAGCCATGGAGGAATGCATGCAGGGGAGCAATCACGGGGTGAGCCAGGAAGCAGAGGGACAGGAGCCTGCTTGTCATCTACACCCATAGGTCCCTCCTTATAAAGTCACCATGACTTGGTCACGGACCCTCCACCCTAGCCACCTAATCCATTCCAACTGCTCCCCAAAGGCCCCACCTTCAGATAACACAACTGATTGGAATGTCCATCCTCTAACTGTTAATATGAGACTTTGGGGTCAAGCCTTTAACACATGGACCATGCATGGGTCACACTGTGATTCAGTGGCATCACAATGAAGTCGGCATCCCATGTTGGAGTGCCAGTTTCAATCCTGGGTGCTCCTCTTCCAATCCAGCCCCCTGCTAATGCACCTGAGAAGGCAGCAGAAGCTGGCCCAAGTACTTATGCCCCTGCCACCCCTGTAGGAGGTACACTAGGGTGGAGTTTCTGGGTCCTGGCTTCAGGCTCGCTCAGCTCCAGTCATTGTGACCATTTGGGGGATGAACCAGCAAATGGAAGATCTTTCTCTCTATCACTTTGTCTTTCAAATAAGTAAAAAGAAATCTTAAAAAATGCACCTGAATTGATAACCAAACAATAGTGCTGCATAACAAATTATTCCAAAATGCAAGTCATCATTATAGCCCAAGTTCTGGGATAGTAGTCTGGTGCAGTTCAGCCTGGTACTCCCAGTCCAAGGTAGTCAAGCTGTTCGCCAGGGCTACAGTTTCATCTGACGGCTCAACGTGGCCACTGGAGATCCACACTGAGACCCAGACTTTGAGCAGAAGTGAGGAGGTGAGGTGGGTAGCAGGGAAAATGATTCTTCCCTCTAGGAATTTTATTGCCAGGGGCACATTTAGAGACCTATTAAAGGTAATGCGATGTGATGGAGTTCAGTATTTAGCAATATGACTATGGTGAGAAGAACAGAACAGGAGCTGCACGAATGCGAAACCCTGAGACACGCGGAGGAGTAGTCGAAGACGATGCTTTTGAGCTTTCTTCTGTTAAATGCTTTAATCTCTTGGTATAGGCCCTGCCCCCAGATCAATCTCTTTCTGATAAAAAATTATTTTTAATTTTTTAATTTATTTCAGGGGGGCAGGGAGACTGACAGAGTTCCCATCCACTGGTTCACTCAAATGCCCCCTAGCACTGGGGCTGGCATGGGCCTGAGTCAGGAGCTGGGAGCTCAACCTAGGTCTCTCACGTGAGTGGCAGGGATCCAGTTACTGGAGCCATTGTCTGCTGCCTCCCAGAGTCTGCATTAGAAATCTGAAGTCAGAAGCCAAGGCAGGCATTGAACCCAGGCACTCTGATATAAGGTGTGGCCATCTTAACTTCTAATTCAGATGCTCACCCTCAATGTAAGAATTTAACTAAGTAGAGCTGACGTCATAGATTTTTTTTTAAAAAAAGATTTATTTATTTACTTGAAAGTCAGAATTACACACAGAGAGAAGGAGAGGCAGAGAGCGAGAGAGAGGTCTTCCATCTGCTAGTTTACTCCTCAAATGGCTGCGATGGCTGGAGCTGTGCCGATCTGAAGCCAGGAGCCAGAAGCTTCTTCTGGGTCTCCCACAAGTGTGCATGGGCCCAAGGACTTGGGCCATCTTCTACTGCTTTTCCAGGCCACAGCAGAGAGCTGTATCAGAAGAGGAGCAGCCAGGACTCGAACCGGTGCCCATATGGGATGCCGGCACTGCAGGCAGCAGCTTTACCCACTATGCCACAGTGCCGGCCCCAACATCACAAATTCTTAGAGCAGAAAAGGACTTGGGAGCTTATCCTGTCTAGTGGCTCCTAAATACAGCTAGCCCTCCAAGGGCTCCTCTGAAAATCCAGATTTTCAACATTGCCCCCTTCCTCTCAAATTCTGAGACCTTGAAATTCTGAGATCTGTGGTTTGGGAAAGTTCTCTGGGTGAGTCTGTCAGCCAGATTCAAGAGCCACTGCTCTAACACCCATATTTTTCAAAGCCGGAAATTGGCCCATGATCAGACACCTCAAGGAAAGAACATTGCCTAAAACTCGAGGCTCCAAAAGCCTCATCCATACTTTTCCAAACCTGTGCAGTCAAACAGTTCTAATCCTTGGGGTAAATGCCGAATGGCCTTGGAGGGTTCAGTTGTTGACAGCAGGGCCCCAGCCTGTGCACACAGACCTGTCAGCAGGTAGGGCAGTCTTCCTCATCATGGGACGTTAGCTGGCCGAAGTTAAATTGCAGAAGGACGAACAACGAACAAAACTGTCACTGCCAAGGTTATACACTTGCAATCGGCAGCCATTAGTGTTCGCTTCAGATGATGCATCCTGGTGGCTAGAATATGGTTAAGATTCAGAAATTAGAAAGTTTGGACCATTTCATTCATAAAAATGGACAAAATCCTCACTCACATGTATTTACCCAGAAAAATAGCAACCTCCCAGCTCAGTGGTTATCCAAGCTCATACTGTATTAGAATCACCTGGGAGTGTTAAAAGCACGCCCTTGGGCAACCCTGACCCCTAAGATCTCCAGAAATACAATCCAGGGGGCTGGCATTGTGATGCAGTGGGCACCCCGCCACTGCATCCTTTATTGGGGCGAGTTCCGGCTGCTCTGCTTTCGATCCAGCTCCCTGCTAATGTGCCTGGAAAAGCAGCAAAGGATGGCCCAAGTGCTTGGGCCCCTGCACCCACGTGGGAGATCCAGAAGAAGCTCCTGGCTCCAGGCTGAAGCCTGGCCCAGCTCCAGTTGTTGAGATCATCTGGGGAGTGAACCACGAACGGAAGATCTCTGGCACTCTGCCTTTCAAATAAATAAAACAAATCCTTAAAAAGAAAAAAAAGAAAAAAGAAAAGAAAAAAGAACCAAGGGCCAGAGCCCAGGTTCATGTTGTTTTAAAAGCAAGTTCCCTAAATTATTCTGATGCATAGTGCTTGGTGAGCACTATCCTAGCTCCTTGCATGTCTAATAAAATGCGAACAATTAGAAAACATTAAATTTCACATCATAGTCCTCAGACACATTTTCACAGGGACTGGGCTCAAGAAGGAAAGCGGTGTGATCCTACAGCCTAGGAATTATAATAAAGCAACATTTGCGCACCGCTTTGTAATTTCCTAAGCGCTTCCTCATACATCTCGCCACCCGTTAGGATTATTTATTAAGTTTCTATCGTACCTTTTCTGCTAGAAGTTCAAGGTGCTATATTCTCCTGCTCATTCTGAAAATGATTCCATTAACGAAGCTTTTCCTTTTAGAATGTTAACTAAGGAAAAGGAAAACAATGTCAGCAAACAGGGTAGGACCATTTTCTCCTAGAAAATTACACTGCACCTAATGACGCTGGAACTTCTGGAACAGGATCTGTTGAAATGGAGCCAAATTCAGCCTGGGAGGTTCAAAGATCCTTGGGGTTGAAGCAGCTACCAGAAAGGAACCGGGAGACACAGAGGTTCTAGACGAGCGGTTTTCAGATTCTGAAATGCATGGGAATCTTGTTAAAACGCTGATTCTGTTTCCAGGGGCCTGGGGTTGGACTTAAGGCTCTGCATTTCTAACAAGTTTCCTGGGAGACTCTGAGATGCTGCTGGTCTGTAGATCACATTTTGTGTGGACAGGGTGGAGCGTAGGGAGACAGCAAGGAGGAAAGGGGGTAGGAAATGCCCCCACTGGTTCTGCTCCACCTCCACCATGGCTTTGCAGAAGTCACCTCCCCCCCTCACTCGGGCTGGGGATTGATGGAGAGCAGAGGTGATTAACACCCAGCTCTTGAGCCGATGCTGTGCAAAGACAGGAGACCCTGAAGGCAGGATGGGCTGATTTCCTGTCCTGTAGCCCAGGCAATGCAGGCAGTATTTTCAGAAAGCACCCTTGTTGATTGTGAGCTGTCACCTGTGAGTAGCGCCACCTGTGACCCAGGAACTCTCCGCGTGGATTGCTTGTCAAAGCAGCCAGGCTTTGAGAGTAGGCTGGACTTCTGGGAGTGCTCATGGAGTCAGAGAGACAGCACTCCCATCTACTGAATCATTCCCCAAATGCCAACAACACTTGGGGCTAGGCTGGGTCTAAAGCCGGGAGCCAAGAATTCAGTCCAGGTTTTCCTCTTGCGTGGCAGGAGCCCACCTACCTGAGCATCACCTGGTACCTCCCTGGGGCTGCAGAAGCAGGAGCCAGAGCCAGGACTCCAACCCAGGTGCTCCAGTGCAGGATGTGAGTGTCGTAACCACTAGTCCCAGTGCCTGCCCCACTAGGAGATAAGTTTTGATGGGGAAAGTGAGGGAGCCGGAAGCACTGAGAACCCTTTGGACAAAGGAGGCAAGGAGTCCAGTAGGAGATTAGAAGAGGAGCCACGGGGGATAAACCTAGCCCACTTCTAACGTCCTGGTCCTTAGATTACGATTACCTTGGTCCTCTGTAACGTCAGCCCTTAAAACCTGGACCCCTATCAGAGAAGGACCCAAGAAAGGAGAGCAGGAGGCCCCTGCAGGCAGTGTCTGGAGCTGTCCCCCACCCCCACCTGCTTCCCGGGGGACCCCTCTGTCCTTTCCAGGTCTGGCTGGCGCTGGGCATGTGCTCCTGGGACTCTCCATTGCCTGGAGCTATGCTCCAGCATCTCCTAATCTCCAGGGGTTTGGTCCAGTGTCGCTAAATAGAGAGGCCATTCAGTGCGAGGCCATTCACCGGCAGAATGTACCGAGGCTGCTCTTGTGCAGAAGCTCCGGGGGTCATGTGGCTGGCACTGCTTTCAGATTTTCAAGGTTAAAGGAGCTATTCCCAGAAGGAAAAAAAAATAGATATTTTTAGGTGTATTGTATTAGTCACTCCCCAAGTGGCTGTAATATCCAGGGCTGAGCCAAGCTGGAGCCAGGAGCTTCATCCAAGTCTCCCACTTGGGTAGCAGGGACCCAGGCACTTGGGCCATCTTCCTTTGCTTTTCCCGGGCTGTCAGCAGGGAGCTGGATTGGAAGCAGAGCAGCCGGGACAGCAAGCAGTGCTCATATAGGATGCTACTGTCACAGGCGGCTGCTTTACCTGCTAGGCTACAACACCGGCCCCTTTTCTCTCATATAAGCACCATGATGCTGCAAACATTTAATGTTATTATTCCCGTTTTATGATTGAGAAACTTGGGCTCAGAGAGATCGATAAACTTCCCTCAGCTCACACAGCTGGAGTGTTGGGTAACTTAGCATTTGATTCCTAGTTCTTCCAACTCTAAGTCCAATGCTCATATCACTGCTTCACTGCCTCCATGCCACTGTACTTTGCACTCCGAAGGAATCTTTAGAAACTGAAATTGAGTGAGATTGATGAAGCAGGGTGAATTTCATTCTCGCTCCAGTTCATGACAAAAACAGGTGTCCAGCACATGGGAATAATCTTTGAAGTTCTTTAAAAAAAAAAAAAAGATTTATTTATTTACTTGAAAGTCAGAGTTACACAGAGAGAGGAGAGGTGGAGAGAGAGAGAGAGAGAGAGAGGTCTTCCATCTGCTGGTTCACTCCCCAATTGGTCACAAAGGCCGGAGCTCCGCGGATCTGAAGCCAGGAGCCAGGAGCTTCTTCCTGGTCCCCCACAGTGGGTGCAGGGGCCCAAGGACTTGGGCCATCTTCTGCTTTCCCAGGCCACAGCAAAGAGCTGGATTGTAAAAGGAGCAGCCGGAACTCGAACCAGCGCCCATACTGGATGCCGGCATTGCAGGCAGGGCTTCACCCGCTATAGCACAGTGCCGGCCCCACTTTGCAGAAAAAAATGGTGGACTCAACTCTTCTGTCTCCAGGTGGTAGCAACCTGGGGCTCCTGGATTACAAAGAGAGGATGCCTGGGGCTCCAACTACCCACCTTGAGTGGCAGATGGTTCCTTCTAGATACAAATCACAGATGTCCTTAACCACTGTCTTGTACACGCCCTCCCAAACCATGCAGCTAACTCAAGTCAACATGCCAGACACTGAGGCAGGTGCTGAGATGCAGATACAGGTGAGCAAGGGAGATGAGGCCCCTCTCCTGGGCTGATCCTGATTTGGGGAGGGGTATGGGGGTGGGGCATGGGGTAGGGTCACCAACAAGGCATTTCATGCACATGGAATAGGATGAAAGGGAGCCTTGCAGGGCCCTGGAGTCCACAGGGACCCAGCCTCAGTGGGCAGCTTAGAAGGCCAAGCAGATTGAATTAAACTTAATCATCCCCAATCCCCCCTCCCCCCGCGCCTAGAGGAACTTGAACCCCATCAGCAGGTGAATCATTTCTGCCACCTGGAGCCAGAGCTACTGACCCTACCTCTCATTTCAAGAAAGACTTCTCTATTAAAGTGGTAATAAATTCCCCCACCAACTTGGCTGACTGCTGGTGTGCTGAGCCTGTCTCCGACTGGGCAGAGGAGCACCTGGCACGAACACATGTGTGCATAGGTGCACATATGCACACACACACCCCCACCCAGCCCTATGCACTCCCAAGGTCGTATTTCACATCCGTCCTCTGTGCAGGTGAAGCCGAGTGGATGGGGTTTCCTTGCGAGCTCACCCTGGAGATGCTGTGAACGTGATGTATTTTAAAACCACTTCCTTTGTTCTTAGGAGAATGGTGGAAGAAATCTAGAGAAATATCTTTTTTTCTTCTTGATTATTTTATAGCTTTTCCAAAATAAGCATGCATCATCTGTGTAATTAAAAAAAATAACGAAACATGAGATTTCCCTTGCTATATCACAGCTGCTTCTCAATTCCAGTTTGCCCTGGAAGATCAGGAGGTATGCACAGGGTGTTTTTGAGGCCCAGTGGCCACTGCGTGGTACGCAGGAAAGGGCCACATCACATGGGTTCAGTTCCCAGCCCTGCAGAGCTTTCTAACTTTGAGACACTGGGCAAGTCATTTCTGCAAACCTTTATTTTCTCATCTATAGAATGGGACAGTCATAGCTCCCAGCCGATCACATTGGGGTTGCCATTATAATTACTCATGTCACTGAAAATCAGCCACTGTCACACACACGTCGACGGACGAAACAGCACTCCTTCTGAGAAATGGAGAATGGCCCGTTTTCCAGTCTGGCGCTGGGGGAGGGTGCCAGCCTCAAATGGCACCACATGTTTCTCTCCTCTTGGAATTCACGCCCTTGGACAGGCCCCTTGCACGGTGGCAGGGCTGACCTGTGTAACCCACAGGAGATTGCAGGAATAACAGCAGCCCATTCACAATGCATCGGGACTCTGCCTCACCCTCTTGGACCTGGGAGAAGCCAGCTGCCACGTTGTGAGGACACTCAAGTGGCCCTTGGGAGAGAGATCACGGGCTTTCTGCCAACAGCCGCTGTGAGCCACCCATCTTGAAAGCAGCTTCTCCAGGCACAGCCCTCAGGGGATTGCATCCCCAGGTGACACCTTGGCTCTGACCTCAGGGCAACGTCAAGCCACAGCCCCCTCGCTGCAGCCACTTCACGACCCACAGAAACTGCGAGAAACAGTGCTTGCTTATTGTGACCCTAGGCTGTTAAATCTGGGGATGATCTATCTCTTGTGCAGCAGTCACAAACCCTTCAGCCCTGCAGCCATCTAAGAAGGCTTAGTGGCCAGTGTGACTTTGGGTGGAGTTCATTCTAAGCCGGATTAATTTCTCCTCATGATGGAGTGGCTGGGCATGTGGATAAGGGAGCAGTGCCCCACCCCCTCTTCGAGAGGGCTTTTAATTTGATACCACACGCCACTCTCACCAGTACTCGTGGAGGCGGCGTCTGAGCTGTGGTGCATTGATTTGCTCGTAGGAGAATGGATGTAGGAGCTAATCCAGGACTTGAGAGGGGGAGAAATACGGATGCTGCTATGTTCTGAATGCAACCCCCCATGCAAGCAGATTGGGAGGTAGGGCCTTCGACGCCATTACAAAGGTTTGACACAGGGAGTTCCGTCCCTTTCTGTCCTTCCACCAAGGACACAGCGTGCAGGACTCCATCTTGGGAGTAGAGAGCAAGCTTTCACCAGACAGGAAACCCATGGGCATCTGGATGTTGGAATTTCCACATGTCAAAACCATGAGAAGGAAGTTTCTGTTATCGACAAATGGCCCAATCTGGGTTGTTTTGCTACAGCATCACAATGACTAAGACAGATACCAAGGCAATGCCAATACTAAGAGTAGTACTCTCCATTGATAACATTAGCACCACTAATACTCCTCCTGTCGACACCTCCCCCTCGGAGAGTCCCAAGTTCTTCAGAATTCAGTTCTCAATTTTTCTTCAATAAACAAGGAAAATGGTCAGAGCCCCTAGTGCTTAGCCCCTTGGCTAAGCCTCCTTGAAAACCCCACAGGCTTCCAGAAAGGTGCACCTGCTCCAGATTTGGGGGGGGGGGGTGCTGAAGCTTCGATCTTGGCGATCTGGCCCTCAGCCTCCCTCTGCTCTCATATCCTCCATGTCCCAAAGCATGTTAAGCACAGGGCTGTTTGCTGCTGAAGCCTTCTGTGGGCAACGGGCATTTACCATCGTCCAGCAGGCAAAATTCAAGCAGGAAGTAGCGCGCTGCTGCTTACGCTGCGGCAGCCCTTGAGGATCGTAGTTCTCCTGTGCTGTCTCCCTTTGGCTCTGAGCTCTCTCTCCTCTCATTTCCTTCCTGCTTCCCATCCCAGGGCGCTCACTTCCTGCTCCCAATTCCAGCCACTTTGTTCAGTCTGTGCATGTCTCCCCCCGCCCGCCGCCCCCATGTGGTTAAGCATGTGGGCTCACATGTTGGAAGGCTCCCTTTCAACTCCTGATGCCACATTTTCTCTTCCTATCCCTGTCGCATAGCTAACAAAACCAGCTTCCTGGTGCATTTGGTTTTGTCCAGGGACACAGAGTGAGCACGAAAAAGATCTGGGACAACTCCCAAGCGTCTTGCAGGCAGAAGGAGGACTAGGTTGGAGATTGCTCGGTGAGGGCACCTGCAGAAGCTAAATCAAGCCTGCCTGAAGCTGAGGAGGAAGGAAATGTGTGTAGGTTTAGTTCCTAGAGGGCGTATAAATAGGACCTTGGCTCATCTGTCCTGAAAAGTCACAGGGCAGCCTTCCCGAGGTAAGGGGAGGAGGCAAGGTCGCATGTCTGAGGTCATTTCTGACTTGATGAGTCACAAGACAAAATCCCGGCAGGGGTTCCCCGCCCCCCCCCCCAGTGTACTTTCATTTTGCATTATGATTGGAGCTGATGCGAACCCAGATTGATGTCATTTCCCTCGCAACAAGCTCTTGACCAGAAAACATCTTTCTCCATCTTACTGGGATTTTTTTTCCCACTCAATTCCTACAAAATCATGTTGCCATTTGCCTTGCTATTTTTCTTCTCTTTTCAAGATAGCATTTGTCAGAGCTTATATTCTGGTCATAGAAGTAATATACATGCTCACTGAAAGAGAACCTGGGAAATGTACGTCATGTCACGTTGGCACACAAACACTAAAGATCATTTGCTGTGCATTTTCTGTCTTTTCCTTCCATGTGTGTGTGTATCCATAAAAATGATCAGAATTAGATCAAATGCTTGCTTAAAATCTTCTGGTTAGACATGAGAGGGAGGGAATGCATTTCCGGGGCTTCAGAACGTGAGTTTTACTAACTGCTTACACGTGCTGAGTACTGAGAATGTTTAGGCATGTCACTGAGCTGTGTCGTGGTGGCAAGTTAGCCATGTCTATGCATCGCTTCGCTGGATCTGCGCAACAGCCCACTGAGGACACCACTCAGCGCCATGTGCATCTTGAAGTTGAGGAAACACAGGCTCTGAGAAGTAGCATGCCCATTCAAGGAGCAGCTGGGATGGACTTGAACTACAGGTTTTTTCTTTTTTTTTTTTTTAAGATTTATTTTGAAAGGTGAGTGACAGACTAATCCAGAGAGAGAGAGAGAGAGAGAGAATCTTGCATCTGCAGGTTCACTCCTTAAGTAACCACGACGGCCAGGGCCTGGCCAGCCTGAAGCCAGAAGCCCAGAATTCCACCCAGGTCTATTACATGGAATGCAGAGTCCCAGGTACTTTGATCATCCTTGGCTGTCTTTCCAGGCATATTAGCAGGGAATTGGATCAGAAGTGGAGCAGCAAGGACTCAAACTGATGCTCTGATTTGGCTCTGATGCTGGTGTTGCAAACATCAGCTTATTCCACTCGGCCACCATGCCAGCCCCTACCCTCTTTTTGGCATATACAGAGCTTGCCTCTTCTCTGTAAGCGCCATGGCTGGGAGTATCACAGTGAAAGTATTGGCATGCTTCCAGTGCAACTGAGAATATTGTAATGCAGCCACAATCTTCTCACGGAGCAGAGGTCACACTCCATTCTGACCTTCTGCAACTCTTTGCTTTTAAAAAGCATAGGGGGAGAAAAGCAACCAGAGGAAAAAGTGGAAAGCATATTAGCCAGTGCTACTACAAGCCTGTCGATACTTTCACATAGCCCTTGCTATTTCAGTGTGTGAAGGCCATCTAACATGTCCTTGGGCACAGGGGCAGCTGGCAGGTGTCAAGGGCCAGCCCAGCTGCTGTGACTGCTCATTCTTTCCATGGTCATTCGCTGCACCTTTCCCCCAGGTGCAGTACAGCAGAGACTCCAAATACAACCCGTATCATGCCGGCACCCATGAGGGCAGCTTCAAAGTGATGAAGATGGGGCCGGGGTTGTACCGCAGCAGGTTCAGCTGTCGCCTGTGACGCTAGCATCCCATATCAGACCGGGAGCCCCAGCTGCTCCACTTCTGATCCATCTTCTGCTAAGGCATCCACAAAAGCAGCCAAGGCTAGCCCAAGTGCTTGGACCCCTGCCACCCACATTGTAGACCCAGATGAAGTTCTGAGAGCCTGGCTTTGGCCTGGCCCATCCCCAGCATTGCTGTTACTTGAGGAGTGATCTAGCACGTGCAAGATCTCTTTCTGTATTTTCTTCTCTATCAACTCTGCCTTTCAAATAAATCTTTTTTAAAAAAGATTAATTTATCTATTTGAAAGTCAGAGTTACACAGAGAGAGAAGGAGAGGCAGAGAGAGAGAGGTCCTCCATCCACTGGTTTTCTCCCCAATTGGCTGCAATGGCCGGAGCTGTGCCGATCCAGAGCCAGGAGCTTCCTCCAGGTCTCCCACATGGGTACAGTGGCTCAAGGACTGGGGCCATCCTCAATTGCTTTCCCAGACCATAGCAGAGAGCTGGATCGGAAGTGGAGCAGCCGGGCCTCGAACCGGTGCCCATATGGGATACCGACACTGCAGGCCACTTTTAGCTTTACCCACTAATCCACAGTGCTGGCCTCTCAGATAAATCTTTTAAAGAAAAAGTGGTGAAGTGGTGTCATAGTTCTCCCTCTCTCTCTCTTGCTCTCATACACACACACACATACACACACACCTGGGAATGAAGCATTATTTCAAAATAGCTTAAAATATTATACTGGCTTTATCTGTTAGGATGTGTTGATTGCAAGCAACAGAAATGGACTCTGGCTAATCGAGGCAAAAAGGAAATTCTTGGAAGGATGGCGGAGAGAATACTAGAGCAAGAGAAAGACTAAATAGTCAGGCTGGGAGCCAGCAGGCACCCGGCACCTCCAGAAGGCTCCTGGCAGCCAAAAAACACTCCCCAGTCTCCCCAGCCGTGGCTGGAATGAGACTCCTCCAACTGATTTCTGTTTTGGGCCTAAATCCATGATTGTGATCTCAGGGAGGGAGCCCCCACTGGCTTTGCTGGCAGCCACCTGCTGGGGGGAGGAATAACCTGGCCAGCGCTTGCCCCGGACAAGACTGGAGAGCAATTAGCAGAAGGTGGACTTGCGTCTGGACGGCTGACAGCCGCGAAGGTCCGTGCATTTCCTGAGAAGGACGAGAGCCAAACGCCGAGGCCAAGACAACTCTTACAAAGCAAGCCCTTCTCCTCTCTCCAGTTCTCTCACGTGTGGAAGCTGCCGCACAAAATTTCTCTCTGCAAATCGCCCAGACACGCAGTCCTTGGGACACTCGCTCTGCAAAATGTACTCCCAGGCCGGCAGCACGGGCCTCACAGGGAGCTCGTTGGAAATGCAGGCTCAGGAGCCACCCCAGGCCGACCACACACAATCTGCATCTTAACCAGGCCCCGGGTGGTTCCGGTGCACGGGAAGTTTAAGGATCACTCACGGATACACTTGGCTCTCTCCTCCCCCTCTCCTCTTCTTTGTTTCACAGATCAGCCCAGCCTCCCACCTGCCTAAACCAATCCCTCCAGTTCAGCGGGGGTGGGGGGGGGAGGGCTGGCTGGCTGGTTGTTGCAGGGGCACGTCTGGTGGGTGGGAGACCAGGCAGGTGAAGGTATGTAGGCTAAGGATCTCTGTTCTGTACCAAGATGGAGCCGATACAGTTGGTGGCCCAGGGGAGTCCTCGTTCCAGGGGGAGGAGCTGGTGAGACAGTCCAAGCTGAGAATGACACGTTCTCAAGGCCATGGCGCAACTCTTGGGGCTGAACTTGGCGTTCTCGCATGCCTCGCCCTGGTGCAGATCCCAGGGGCAATCAGGTCGTCCTGAGCCTCAGGGATGACGCTGGAGGAGCAGAGTACTTTGAGCGCCCTCCCACATGCCATCCTGCGATGGAACAATGCCAGAGTGCGCAGGGCTGGCCCATGGGAGCCAGCCCCAGAGACTCCCACAGAGGCCGCGCAGGGGCCTCTGCCATGCACACGTCGGAGTCCAGGTGCCAATCTGTTCGAGTCTTTGTGACATCCAAGCAAAGCGAGCAGGAGATTTCTGCCAAAGTTAGCAGTCTCCTGTGAGTCATTTCTCAGGAACTTGGTGGCAGCCACTTGGCTGGAGGCAGCTGTGAGAAGGAATGTCCTAGAAGGGTAGCCGCAGCCAGGGGTGTGGCTGTGTTATACGGCCCGAATGCGAGGTACTGACTCGGGGCTTCGCTCCGCGGGCGTGGTGGCTGCAGCCGGGGGCGTGGCTGTGGGTGGGGCCGCTGCGGTGGGCGTGGCCGTCGTGCTCACTGCTCGGGTGGTTCCTGGAGGAGGAGCTGCTGGGCGGGGCTCCCCTCTCGGGCCACCTGGCAGGACTGAGAATGGTGCTACCGGTCTCCCAGTGCAACTGGAACTTGAGGCAGCGTCGGGGGAGAAATTGGAACAAAGGTGGACACCGGTTGTACCTGCTGGGGCCATGAGCCCCGAGGGGCCTGGGAAAAGACCAGGAAAAGGTTTTCGGTCACACACCTTGGTGCTTTCTGGCGCTGCAGGTGGCAGTGGGGTCCGGCATCCCGGTGACAGGAAGCAGGACTCCCCTCCTGCTCCAGTCTAAGAGCAGCCTCTCTGTGCAAGGCGCCGGCCCCTCCTTCAAGGCCGCATCTCACCCTGTGTCACCTCACCCTCAGAGGTCGTCCTGAGCCTCTGTCTTCCCCCAGGGCCTCGCTGTTCAGGGAATCATCTGTCAGCCAGAAAAAACGGAAGGCCCACGCGGAGCAACCCTGCGATGGCCCCAGCAGGACGCTGGGAATCCCACAGCTCTTGGTCCCAGGGCTAAGGAGTTAATTGTCACAAAAGCCTGGAGAAAAAGATGCCCTTGTTGGAGGACCTTCTTTGACATTCTCCAGTTTTCAAAAGCCGCTTGCAAATGCCAGCCCCTGATCCTGTACCTACAGAGAAGGCCATGGCTCAGGAAGACGCTTTTAAAACCCTGGCAGTTCAAGAAAGGGGAATGTAAGACAGACACACGCACACAAAGACACGCATACAACAGTAGCAAGGAAATACATGCACAAATGGGCCAAAGAAGCCTGCACCACCCCAGGAGGGCCTGGGAACCCTTCGTGGCTGAGCTGATTGGTCACTGATCTGGCGTTAGGCTCTTCCAGCACCTTCCATGGGTTACATCCTGTGGTGCCTACTGTGATTCCACAACAGAGATTTCCAATCGGAGGTTACGTTGCCGCTTACCCAGGACTCTTTTGGCAGTATATGGAGATACTCTTGTTTGGTTCCCCTGGGAGGGAACCTTCCAGGAGGCTCTGCTGCACTGGGCAGCCCAACACCAACTGTTCAGCCCTGATTGTTAGCTGTGTCCGGGGTATGAAGCTCTGCTCTCAAAGAAAGAGATTTTTAAACAAATTATTTGTTTGAAAGAGTGACAGAAAGAGACAGGCAGAGAGAGAAAGAGACCTTCCATCAGCTGGCTCACTCCCAAAATGGCTGCGACAGCTGGCTCTGAGCCAGGCTGAAGCCAGGAGCCTGGAACTCCAGCTGGGTGTTCTACATAGGTAGTAGGGGTCCAAAAACTTGAGCCATTCTCTACTGCTTTCCCAGACACACTAGCAGGGAGCTGGATCAGAAGTGGAGCAGCTGGATAGAAGATCTCTTTGTCTGTCTCTCCCTATCACTTTGCCTTTCAAATAAAAACAAAATAAATCTGTAAGCAGCCAGGAGTCAAACCAGTGCTCCAATATGGGATGGCAGCATTGCAAGCCATGTCTTAACCCCCTGTGCCACAATGCTGGCCCCGGGGGAAAGCGACTGTTATTCTCCCCATTTTACAGGTACAGAAACACAATTCCGGAGAGGTCCGTTGAGATATGTGGATTTCTTTGAGATTTGTTTGTTTGAAAGGCAGAGTTACTGAGAGATGGAGATTTTTCCATATGTTGGATCACTCCCCAAATGGCTGCTATGGCTGGGGTGCGGCCAGGGCAAAGCCAGGAGCCAGGAGCTTCCTCCAGGTCTCCTGCAGGGGTAGCGGGGGACCCAAGGACTTGGGCCATCCTCCGCTGCTTTCCCAGGCACATTAGCGGGAGCTGGATGGGAATTGGAGCAGCCCGGACCTATTGCAGGCGACAACTTACCCACAGAGCTGACCTGGAGCTAAGAAGATTTCTGGTCAAAGCATCAGCAGAAAATGAGTGTGAGCGACAGGCTGAGAGAAGTTTGCCAACCTTTGAAATGAACTAAGAGCAGGTGGGAGAAGCGATCCATCAGCGTGGGCGCTCCTGTGATTTTCTGGGATAGGATTACAGTAATCTGTGGGTCCCACTGGCCTGCCACATTTGCAGAGCTCCCTGGCAGGGTGAGAGTTTCAGTGGCTGTCCTGACACTGTTTCTGAGCCATTACTTGCTTCCCTCTTCCCATCACTCTGTTTTCCAATTTCACAGCTGCCCTTCTCACTCCCTTCTCAATTTGCAGCCTGTCCTTCCACCTTGTTAGGTCCATTTGTGCCAGTTCAGTGGGTGATGGAGGGAGGCCTGCACCCTCCCGACCCGCTGCTGTCTCATGGTAGACAGCCTGCTTGTGCCTGAACCTGTGGCATGTGGGATAGGTGGGTGGCCAGCCGTCTTCAGCACTCGCCGGGCTACAACCTCAGAATCATCGCGGACAGCCTGGACAAGGAACAAGGCCAGAGGGAATTAAAAACAGTATAAGATTCCTTCCATATGGACCATGATGAGAAATGCCCATGGTATTTTGAGTGCAAAAGCCAAGTACCAAATTGAAAGTACATTGAGGATGACTTAAAAACAAAAAACAAAACTTTGAGCTTTTGTATGTCCCACTTTTACAGTGAAATCTCTACAGCTCTTATCAGAAATAAACAATAATTATTTTTAGCCAGAATGTTTTTTCTTAAAAACAAAAACCCACACCAATAAGAGAAATGAGTGATGTCGCCAAAAAGGCACAGCAATGCTCCAAGCAGCCGTTTTTTGTGTGCGATCACTCAAATGGAAAGGATCCAAAGGAAGTGGAGGAGGGCAAATAAATCAAGGGTATTTTGCCATAACAGAATGCTACATGGTGATGAAAAAGAACACACTGCTGCTGCTCCAGCAATGGGGAGGCGTGAGCAAAGTACTGAGCAAAGAAGCACACGCTGTTTTACTGTATTTATATGAAGTTCAAGTTCAGCACAGGCGGCATGAACCCCTGTGCTGGTGAGCGGTACTGACTGGGAAACGTGCAGGAAAACCTTCTGGGGCGGCTGGAAAGAAAGGAGCCACAGCACCCTCTCCCCTCCAGGACCAGAGCCACTGCCCTGGCCCCACATTTGCATAAGCCACTCAGTAAAACAAAAGCTGGGGAGGTAATAGGACCCTCCCTTTCTAGAGGACAGTTTAGCCACAATGTATCCGTACTAGAGCAGGCTGCTGCCTTAGAGTCTCACCCTCGCCCCCCAGAGCTAGAAGCAAGCACTCCCCCCTCTCCCGCCCCCGCTGCCGCCCCCAGTGGGAGTCTCCTCTTTATCCCGTGTGGGATCTCCTTTCACCAGTGACACGCCTGCGGGCTTCAGCTGCCCACAGTAAACTGTGCTTGCTTGTGGCTTCCCAGCCGTAGGAGCGAGCCAGGAGGCTTATTGCCCCAGGGAGGGAGAATAAAGAGCCCGTTGATCCGCGCTGGAGTCTCCAGGCTGCGGCTCTCGACCTCAGCGGAGGGCCCAGGGCCGTGAAAGCCAGGCTTTATAGGGGGAGGGGGGGCGGTAATGGGGGAGGGGGAAGGCGTTTGTCAGCTACTCCGGACCTTGCTAGCCAGGTCAAGTTGAAAGTGCTAAGGAGGCTGTCCTCCCAGAGATGCATTGTCCCGTGAGACAATGGGCTCCCTCTGCCTGCCCTGTGACCTGGTGGGTGGTAGCTTTGGGATACACAGGGAAGGAAGGTCTATACTTCCGGGAATGGAGAAGTCCCTACCTGTACTTGTGGGGAAGAAAAGTCCCTGTCAAGGCCCCTGCAGGTGCCTAAAGGTCAACCAATGAGGATCAGACCCGCCTCAACCTTTAACCCCCATGCCCTGAATCTATAAAAGGAGCCCTCCCAATCTCTGACGCACGACTTCTCGGCCCCCCCCCCCCCCCCCCCCCCGCTCTGTTGCTCTGTTGGGACCGATGAACCTCGCCCGGGAGCGGAACCCAATACAAGCCTGTGAATTAATTGATTCGTCTGCCTGGGAAGGTTTGTTACACACCGGACACCTTGCAGTGGGGACTGAGTGACTGATGTAGACCCCTCTGGGGCTCCAGGTGCCCTCCGAGCCAGCCAGCTCACCGCACACTGATGATTCTCCCTGTGTGCTGTCCCAAGGGACAGGGACAAGAGCAACTCTCCAGGGCCTTGGGTTTTGCAGGGACGTCTCCTGAATGCTTGTGCTGCCCCGGGGAGGGCCGTGGGAAGAGGAAGAAAGAGCCCAAGGCCACCGGCAAGAAGAAATGTCTCCAGGGAGGACAGGAGTCATTCAGGAAATGAAAGGGAAGTGGCTCACGTCCCTGGCACATCCCAGAGGACACGTGCCAGGGCCCTGGCTGAGTGCCACATCTTCCTGGGGTCAGCAGCTATGGCAGGGGTGGCAGAGGGGCCTGAGGATGTGGCCATGGCTGTCCTTGGGCTGGACACAGCGTGCAAGGGACGCGGGATTTCCGTGGGCTGCGCCAGAACAGCTCTGGACTGCCGTGGGGACCAACAGGTTGCCATGTCCAAGGAAGGCCAGGCCAGCAGCAAATCAGCTGGAATCTGGGTGCTGGCCAGGGCTTGCACCAGCCCAGGGGATACCTGTGTACCAATTAGGAAAGGGCTTGCTTTTCTGAGTCACACAGCCGTGAACTGGCGAAGCCCTGGCTCCATTCCAGCCCCTCAGCGGGCACTCTGCACAAGGCATCACCCCCACACCTGTTCCTGACAATCCCAGTTGCAGAGCGTTGCTACCAAAAGCCAAGTGAACCAACAGTCCTCCAGGGTCCCGGGAGCAGCCCAGACCTGTCATTCCTCAGAGGAATCCTTAGGAGCTTGTTGCTTTCTCCAGGAACTGATTCAGCTCCTCCCTGCTGCTGCACCCGCCCCTCCCCCGCCTCCCACGTGCCCTGCCAACATTTAAGGGGAAGGGGATGGAGGCGGGGAGAGTAGACAGGAGGGTGCAGAAACCTGCCAGGGCCTTTGCCCCCTACTCGGCCACGCAATGCCTGAACCATCTCAGAGGCTGCTGAAGTTAGCCGGGTGACATCTCCCTAGCAAAGTAGAGGCAGGTAAGGGAAAAGACCCGTCCAAAGAAAATGCTGCATTTTTCTCTGCAAACCCAAGCACGTGGCAAATAAAGCCGCCACCCTGCTTTATCTTCTCCCCCTTGCTGCCCCTTAGGGATTGGATGTCTGGATGCCACGGTTTGCTCTGGAACTGGGCGCTGGGTTTACCAACTTCCGAGATCATTACCAACAGCACCCCCTTGCACTCTCAGAAATGTCTCAGAATGGATGATAAATTATATATGGTCACCTATTAATAGAGACACAACAGCTGTCGGCCCTGGCTGAGCTCCTGTTAACGCAAGGCAGGAAGGCAGGCATGGTGATGGGGCCAGATGGGAGGAGGGAGCCTTCCTTCTGGGCCGGGGAACACCAGCGCAGGACGATTTGGACTTGAGCCTTGAAGGAGGGCGAATCTGGAGAGGAAAAGAATGCATTTCCAGACAGAGCGGTGTGTGTATTCGTTACCTGTTGTCATGTAGCAAATGACCGCAACTCTCAGCAGCTTCAAACCAAGCTAAATGATTCAGTGGGTAAGAGTTTGACAGCGGTGTGGCGGAGCATCAGGGTCCCTCCTGAGCTTGTGGGCTGTGCTCATCCGGGAGCTTGACTGGGGCTGACCCTGATTTCACGAGGCGGCTGCTGGTCCCCCTCAGAGCGAGTGATCCGAGAGAGAGGAGGGTAGGTGCTGCAAAGGCTATGACTTGGCCACCATTGCTATGATAGCCTATTCACCACAGAAGTCGGCAGAGAGAAGGGTGCTGGCGGACCACCTGAGAGGCTTCTGCACCCCCTGTGCCCAAAGGCAGAGAAGCAAAAAAGCAAGGTTTGTGTTCCAAAAGCCAGCAGCAGAGC
Organism: Lepus europaeus; assembly: GCF_033115175.1. Taxonomy (NCBI): domain Eukaryota; kingdom Metazoa; phylum Chordata; class Mammalia; order Lagomorpha; family Leporidae; genus Lepus; species Lepus europaeus. Next base: position 46,878,684 of record NC_084835.1, read on the forward strand.
CGTTTGGAATGTTCACAGCCTTCCCTCTCCCCAGTCCCGACAGTCTCCTGGAGCCAGAGTCCGGCCGTCCTGTCCTTGGGGAGTCGTGGCTCTTTGATCAGGCTGCAAGAAATGGATATCGTAAGCTCCAGTGCGTTGCTAAACTCTACAGCAAAGCTCCAAGGAAAGTTTTGATTTTTGCTAGCAGGAGAAATGTGGTGCCCATAAAGTACCTTGTTGCCTCATATAGGAATTAAAAACTCTGCCACTTTTTAAAAGTCCATTCCAGAAAAGAAAAACGTCATTAAAAAATTCTTTAAAAGAATTATTTATTTGAAAAACAATGACAGAGAGGGAGAGAGGTCTTCCGTTTGCTGATTCACTCCCCAAATGCCCACAACAGCTGGGGCTGGGCCAGGCCAAAGCCAGGGGCCAAGAACTCCATCCGGGTCTCCCACGTGGGTGGCAGGGACCACCAGGCTCATTAGCCGGAGCTGGATCGGAAGCAGATTAGCTGGGACTTAAACCAGGCACTCCAATATGGAATGCAAGCATCCCAACCGGCTTAACCTGCTGTCGCACAACACCAACTCCTAAAAAAAAAAAAAAATCAATTTTTTAAAAATTCATTTTTCTAGGGCAGACATTTAGCCTGGTGGTTAAGATGCCTGTGTTTCACTTCAGTGTATCTGGATTCTATTTCTGATTCTGGCTCCCAATTCCAGTTTCCAACTAGTGCAGAACCTGGGAGGCAGCAGGCGATGGCTGGAGTAATTGGGTCCCAGCCACTCACAGATTGAGCTCCCAGCTCCCAGCTTCAGCCCGGCTCAACCTTGGCCATCGTGGGGTTCTGAGGAGTGAATCGGCAAACAGGAGCACACACACGCACTCCCCCCCACTCCCTTCTCTCTGCCTCTTAAATAAATAAATAAATAAAGCCCGGCACTCAGCCAATGGGTTACCCTTCCTGGGAAGTTATTAAACATTCATTTTTCTTTTTACTTTTAGGCACTTTTCTCATTTAAAAATGATGTATGGCTTGTGTAATTTTTAAAAGATTAAAAAGCATTAAAACACACACTGCCCCAGTCGCTGTCATTCTCTTCCCACACTGCCTCTTCTGAAACCCAAGAGAAAGTCCTGAGAGGCTGCACCCCTGGGGGTGGGGGTGGGGGTGGGGGCGGGGCCCCCTGCCATCCGGGCTGTCTGGCTCCCAGGCCAGTGTTTTAAGCAGTTTGGAGTAAGACCTGGGGCATTCGGATTGTGAAGTCACGGTTGATCTTTGCTTTGCTCTGTGATCCTGGGAATCACTACAATTTTCTAGATTTTTTTCCATCCTTAGCTAATGTGTTTGCAATGCCTCATACCCTTGTTTTCCACGCTAGTGTCATTGCTTGAAACCGGCTTAGAAGTGCTTCTAGGGCACAGCTCCTCTGCACCTGACATTTATTTATGTACCCATTATCCTCCCCCACCCCCGCCCAACATATAGACCTTCCATTGCGGCGGCCAAGGAAGGACTACTGACTTGAACTCTCATGTATAGAGTGTCCACACCAAGACAAAAGCCTATTCCCTCCAAGCCTCCCAAGTGGCTTTAGAGCTAACTAGAAGGAAGACTGGGTCCAGATACTGGATTAACAGATACACACCACATAAATGTGCCAACTAGCCCAAGAGTGTCCAGAACCATTTACACCTTATATACACCCTATGGTTCCCCTCTCTTTTGCTCTTTTTTTTTTTTTGGACAGGCAGAGTTAGATAGTGAGAGAGACAGAGAGAAAGGTCTTCCTTTTTCCGTTGGTTCACCACCACCCCCTCCCCCCACCAAATGGCTGCTATGGCCGGGGCGCTGCGGCCATCGTGCTGTGCAGATCTGAAGCCAGGAGCCAGGTGCTTCTCCTGGTCTCCCATGGGGTGCAGGGCCCAAGCACTTGGGCCATCCTCCACTGCCTTCCCGGGCCACAGCAGAGAGCTGTGTGGAAGAGGAGCAACCGGGACAGAATCCGGCACCGCAACCGGGACTAGAACACAGAGTGCCGGTGCCACAGGCGGAGGATTAGCCTAGTAAGCCGTGGCGCCGGCCAAGGAATATATATTTTTCCATGTTAAACAAACTCATATAATGAGTGCTCATTGTGTACTGGGCCCAGGGCTGATGGCATCGCTTAGAGGCTGTGGTTGGTCCTCTTTTTATCCCCATTTCACAGATGAGGAAACTGTAGCTTCCAAACGTTGATGCAGGTATTCACAGGTCAACACAATAGGTTCAAGGTCACCAACTTCGGAAAGGGCAGAGCTGGGATTCAAGAGTCTGAAACTCTGAACCCCCACGGTCTCGGCGCCAGCTACAGCTTTTGCCTTTTGCTTGCCTGGGGAGTCTATTTTGACATTAGCCAGAACTGAAATTTAGCTGGAGCTCCTATGAACTGAAACGGCAAACGGAAAAGAGGAAAGGGAACAGCTTGAAACCTGGTTCAGACCCTGCACGAGGCGAAGAACAAGTCAGCGGAAATCAGCAGCCAGCTGGATTCAGCAAGTGCTCAAGGAAGGGGGGGCAATGGGAACCAACTTAATTGGATGATTATCTCAATTATCTAATTAAGAAAGATTACAGCTGAACAAAGGCAGAGAGGGCCTCCAAGGTGATTTGGAAAAATAAAATAAAAAGTTGATTAGCTGGGTTGGCCCTTGGCGGAATTGGGAGGTGGAAGGGACTCCCCATTGGAAGTCCCAGCCCTGGGGCTGATTAGCCACCAAGGGACACGCCGCCCCCACCCCCACGGAAAGCTATCTTCTGTCTCACAGCTGAGACTCAAATGGTACAGTCACCTCTTTCCTCCCTCCCTCTCTCCCCCCTTCCCTCCTGTCCTTCCTTCTCTTCCCTCCCTCCCTGCCCATTTATTGGCCTCTAGCTTAGCCAACAAACAAGCGAAAAAACAGTCTGGGTTTAGGACAGAGACTATAATCTGGTGCTGTCCCCATTCCAATCCTCATGTCTAGCCCATATACACGACTACTTCAAAAACTTCACGGAAAATGGAATTCAAAGATAAATCTGGGGGCCAGCGCTGTGGCATAGTGAGCTAAGCCTTTGCCTGCAGTGCCGGCATCCTGTATATGGGCGCCAGTTTGAGACCCAGTTGCTCCACTTCCTATCCAACTCTCTGCTATGGCCTGGGAAAGCGGTAGAAGATGGCCCAAGTCCTTGGGCCCCTGCACCTGCGTGGGAGACCTGGAAGAAGCTCCTGGCTCCTGGCTTCAGATTGGCCCAGCTCAGGCTGTTGCAGCCATTTGGGGAATGAACCAGCCTCTCTATAACTGCCTTTCAAATAAATAAATCTTTAAAGAAAAGAAAAGAGATAAAGTTATTTTGGTGGAATATTTTTGCAATCCATGCATAGGTTTTTCATAATATGCATCTTCTATGAACTTTTTGAAACTCCCTCATACTTTTTAAGAAACATAAATGCTTTGCCAATATTTAAAAGTCAAGAATTTCAAAACGGAGCCTGGTTATGGTTTAGTGGATTAAGGCACCGCCTGTAATACCAGCATCCATATTGGAGCACATGTTCAGGTCCTGGCTGCTCTGCTTCTGATCTACCTCCCTGTTAATGCACCTGGGAAAGCAGTGGAATTTGGACCAAGTGTTTGGGTTCTTGTCACCCACACAGGAGACCCAGATGAAGTTCCGGGTCCAGCTCCAGCTGTTGTAGCCTTTTGAGGAGAAAACCAGTGGAGATCGAAGACTGCTTTCTCCTTGTCTCTTCCTCTCTCTGTTCTGCCTTTCAAACAAATACAATGTCTTAAAAAAAAAAAAAAGCAAGAATTTCACATTGAACATCAGGTTGGCTTTATTTGAAAAGTAGGATCTGACAACATGGAGTCAACTTTCCCAGGAGTCAGATTCAAAATCTTTCCCACTCTGGGCTGGAGCTGTCCTATCAGAGCAGACACCGGGCGTGAGCCACCTGGGTGGACGTAGCCACATGTCCTGGCTGCAGGCTGGCCCCTCCACCCCTCCAGATGGGCTGTGTGCTGTGCAGGTCCTCCTGTCTCCTTGACACCAGGGTGAAGGTGACCTGCACTGGTCGTCACACACGCTCGGCCAGCTTACAGAGAAGAGGAAAGAGATTGCTTCCTCAACTTGGCCTTTGACTCAGTGACGTCATCCAGCTGGCCTGATTTGGCTTTGAACTTACGACCCTTGGCTTCAGAAGTTCCTTATGCACATTTAACAAATTCCGGTTGAAAATTGTCATCGTGCAACACGCTGCAGCCGATCGTTAGGGACTCGGCTGTGGAGGCAACAGTGCTGGCTCCAAGGCCCGACTGTATCAGGACGGGACCCTGCTCGATGTCTTGATATCTCAGTGAGGAATCACCATACTTGCTTCCCTTAGAACATGGCTGGGAGGATTCAATGAAAAAACAGGGTAAAGTTCCTTGCCCAGGGCTTGGTACCTGGTTAGCAGTCAACACGTGGCAAGCAGTCTACGGAACTGGTACCAGTATCATCCTTGTGTAGCGACAGGTGACAGGCGGTGAGCTACACCCACGTGTGTGTTATCGCCCTCGATCCTCATGAAATTCCTGGACGTTGCCTTAGATCGCCGGGTGCTGCCACAACAGAATACTTGAGACTGGACGACTTAGAAAGGTCAGGAATTTGTTTCCCACAGCTCTGGAAGTTGACAAGATCCAGGTACTGTCTGGTGAGGACCAGGACCCCATCTTCAGGAGGATGTCTGAACGCTGCCTCCACCGCAGGGGAGAGCACTGTTCTCACGCAGAAGAGCAGGAAAGGGAGAATCCACTCCCACGGGCTCTTCCACGGGGGCGTGGGCACCTCCCGGTGCTTTGTCAAGCCCTGGGCATGTCATTCCAGATCTCTGAGACTGGGCTGGCTTCCTCACACGCTCAATGAAGAGGTTTGGATTGACCCACTTAGCCTTAAAACCCTGCAGGTGTTAGTGCCATGGACGCGGAAGGCCATATACACCAGTGTCCCTGGAGCAGCCTAATTCTCTCTGCCCTTTTCTATCTTCTGAAAAACGACTCCTACAGGAGGAACAAAGATGTTTTTCATCTGTGACTACAACTTGTGGCATACTGAACCCCACCCCCACCCCAACCCTCATCAAGCAGGATTTGATTCAACTAGCCCCTCATTAAACAAATCCTGACTACGTATGAGTCCAGAGGAACACGTGTGTGTTGACCAGCGCCATTTGGGAATAATTACCCTACACTGTTGCTCAGTGAGGCCAGACTTCAGATGGCGGCGATTTGGAGCAGGGGTGGAGGGTGAACAGACACATGACAGCCTAGCTGGTGAAATCTTGGGAGCAAAGGTTGCTCTTCACACTCTTGTTAATAATAATGACAGGGGCCTGCACTGTGGCGTAGCAGGTAAAGCCGCCGCCTGCCATGCCAGCATCCCATATGGGCATTTGTTCGAGTCCCGGCTGCTCCTCTTCCGATCCAGCTCTCTGCCATGGCCTGGGAAAGCAGTAGAGGATGGCCCAAGTCCTTGGGCTCCTGCACCTGCATAGGAAACCCAGAAGAAGCTCCTGGCTCCTGGCTTTGGATTGGTGCAGCTCTGGCCATTGCAGCCAATTGAGGAGTGAATCAGTGGATGGAAGACTTCTCTCTCTCTTTCTGTCTCTCTCTCTCTGCCTCTCCTCTCTCGGTGTAACTTTTCCAAGTAAATCAATCAATCAATCAATCTTTAAAACAAATACTAGTACTAATAATAACAGTGTAACAGTGGCTTTGCATGCTCATGATTTGCAGGCGCTGTCTTTTATCTCTTCTTCCCCTGTAACAGCGCCATGAAGCAGGTACCGTTGGCACCATCTGATAGATGAGGAAATGGAGGTTACGATGACTTGGATGAACTAGACAAGTTCATGTAGCTAATAAGGAGAAGGCATGGGATTCAGTCTGGGTTCACTGGATTTGTAGGATAGTGATTTCTTTTTCTTTTTTTTTTAAATTTATTTGACAGATAGTGTTAGACAGAGAGAAAGGTTTTCCTTCCGTTGGCTCACCCCCTAAATGGCCACCATGGCCGGAGCTACGCTGATCCAAAGCCAGGAGCCAGGTGCTTCTTCCTAGTCTTCGACGCGGGTACAGGCTCCCAAGCACTTGGGCCATCCTCCACTGCCCTCCCAGGCTACAGCAGAGAGCTGGACTGGAAGAGGAGCAACCGGGACTAGAACCTGGCACCCATATGGGATGCTGGCGCCGCAGGCGGAGGATTAACCAAGTGAACCACGGCGCCGGCCCCTAGGATAGTTGATTTCTAGTGCTGCACTGAACTGCCTACTTCCTGTAGGTGGCCAAACAGTCTTCCAAAATCAAAATGAAAATCTTAAGAATAGGTCTAATTTCATTGCTATTTTCAATCCTTTTTGTAAAATCAGGAACTTTGGTCTTCCTCTACACTTTAAAAAAGAATTATACTTTAAGAATTACTCATCATCATAACATATTCACGAAGTCTCCCACAGTGTGATCCTATATTCGACAAAGATAATGAAACAGATTCAGCCTCAAACCCGTCTGCTTCACACGCTCATCCAAGGGCAGCCCGAGATGGCTCTATGACACCAAGGCCCTTGATGGCTCTAGAAGAGGCAAGGGCAGATGGGTAGCCACGAAGCTTGTAGGGAGGGAAGACAGAGGAGGAGACAATGTTGACAAATATTGTAAGGTCCCAAATGGAGGCTTAGCCAGAGAGTCAAGAGCTGAGTGGGTGGCTGGCACCCTAGACCAGCACCCAGCTGTTGGCACCAGCAACCCGGCAGAAGCCAGGGTGAAAATCAGCACCAAGACCCAGGACGAGCAGAAATCAGGCTGGTGGCTAGAGACCAGGACATCCAGATAAGGAGGGGGGACTCAGGAGCCACAGGAACATCGGCTACAGACCCAAGCAAATGGTGAGGCCCCCAAAGACACCAGCGAGGCCACAGCAGAGAGCTCAGCGACAGGACGGAGAAACACTTGGGTTTCCGCTGATGGTGGGTTAGGTTCTTTGCACCATCCCTCCTTCAGGAAGCAACGGAACATGCTGGATGAGTTGAACATCTTAAAAGCACTGAAGAGTTAGTTATACAGCCAGACAGCACCAGGCCAAAATTGAAGGGAAAACAGGAACCCGGACAGATAAGCAGAGCGCTCAAGTCACTTTGGAACTGAGGGCACTAGCTGATTCCAGCGATTTTAACTGTTGTTTTGACGGCCTTGTGGGATCCTGGAAACAGGAATCAATGGGCCGTCTAATTGGAGACCCACTCGTAATAACAGGGAGCCCAAAGCCCGACACCCTTAGGGACAAAGTAAACTGTGCCTCGTGGGTTGGATTAACGTGTGGTGTGGTCCCAGGCAACTTCAGACCCTGAAGCTGGGCACCGCCGTCCCGAGACACTAGGTAGATGCAGACACGAGTTCTCTCTGAAGGAAAGTGCTTTTACCCCAGACCTCAAATTACCTCTACAAATTATTTTTTTTTAGGTAAAATGAGCAGACAACCAAAGGTAACCAAGAACGAAAAGAAACAAGGTGCCATAAGTAAGAACTAGCAAGAAACAGCAATCAACAAGCATAGTTCTGCTAAGACTTCCTACATGGAAATGATCGGGCAGAGACTGTCAACTAACTGTGTTTAATATGCTTACAGAATTAAAAGGCAAGGTCAAGGATACGTTCATGGAATAGGAAGCACTCAAAAGTTACCCAGTCAGACTTCCAGAAATTAAACAAATACAAGCCAAAACCAAAGGAAAACTTTAGCATGGAAATAAAATTCTATCTCATCAAGGACAGCTCTTGGAAATAAGTTCAAGGCACAATATTCTGGCTACAAGAAGAGAGCGACCTACTGGATGTGGCTCATCTACTGTCTCCCATAACGAGATAGCTGGCAGTGAAGACGGTCTTGGGTTATTTCTGGGGCGAATGGTATCATCCAAAACGCTGCCTCTTGGCATCTTGCCACACCGTAACCATCAGTGTGTTGCCTTTTCTATTAGACTTATTCCCTCATAGCAGCCACGTGGCTGTGAGGGCTCCAGCCATCATGTCTTTCTATTGCTACATCCAAAGGTAGAAATACAAGAGGCTGTCCCTTGAGCCTTTCTCTTTTATGGAGCAGGAAACCCTCTCCCGGAAGCAACCTGACCGGATTTCCCTTCGAGTCTGGCAGGCTGGAAAGCGAGTTGTCAGCAATGCCAGCCTCCGAAGCGGGAGGTGGAACTGCAGGTAGGGAGAGCGTGGCTGCTGGCTCAGGATGCTGACTGCGCGTACGAACACTTAGAAGGGGAATCTAAGGAGAGGCGGCGGGGAAGAGAGATGGGGGAAGAATCTAAAATCGGAGCAGTTTGAATTCCCTTTCTGTACCACTCCCTCTCGTTCAGAACCACCGCTCAGCCCTCCCTCTCCAGTATAGTCTCCCGAGATACCTGGAGCCATGAATCTCTCCCTTTGAGAGGAGAGAAGATCTTAAAAGCAATTGATCCAATCGTTTAAATTAGTTGTCTGTATTACCATTCCCTTAAGAAGTATAAAGAGAACCCAAAGGAATCAATATGGTGGTGTTCCCACGCTGGTGGTCTGATGAGTGACAGGGGTCAAGGCAAGGGGAATCCAGAAGCAGGGAGTGTGGAGAGCTGCTGTGCCTGCCACCTGCCCGCAGTCACCCGCTGGGCGAGGCTCAGGCGCCCTGGTGGCAGTTGGGACAGCCGCTCCCCCGAGTCGGAGGCCTTGGCTGCCTGTCCTGATTTAGAGCCCAGGTGGCTTTGGGCAGTGCACTGTTTCTCCAGATCCTTTTGTGTTCATCTGGAAAGCAATGCAAGTTGACTCCATTGCCTGTCTAAAGCCCAGCCTTGGTCTAAAACAACAGCAAAGGCAAAATGAAAAAGCACGAATAATGACAAAAGAGATCCAAGGAAACACACTCGGTGCTGTTGGGACACCCCGTCCCTCTCTCCGCCCCAGCTCTGCTTCTGTTCTAGAAGTGGCTTCATTGTCACCCCATGTTGCGGGTGGGGGAGGAATGGAGAGCGCAGCGAGGAGCCAGGGCTGGAGGACAGTGCGAAGGCTCCAGGCCTCCCTGATGTCAGTTCAGTGAAGACTAGAGAGAGCCTCTCTCAGCGTTTGTAGATAACATCTCCGGGAAGGGCCTGCCCATCTGCATGTTGGTGCTTGATTGGCTGTGCCTGGACACCTTGCAGGCTGGGGAGGAGACAGGATGGCTAGAGAGGCTCTTACTGTGCCTGGCACCCCCAGCAGAAGCACTGGGGACAGCAGAAGCTGTTCCCGGAACGCAGAAGTTTTCTGGACAGACCAAACAAACAAAAAGGCCAGTATAGTACAATTTGCTCATCTTTATGTTTTATTTGTTTATTTTTAAAAAGATTTATTTATTTATTTGTCAGGCAGAGTGACAGAGAAAGAGGGAGACAGAGAGAGAGAGAGAGATCTTCCATCCCCTGGTTCACTCTTCAAATGGCTGCAACAGCCAGGACTGGGCCAGGCTGAAGCCAGGAGTCAGAAATTCCATCAGGGCCTCCCACCTGGGTAGCAGAGGCCCAAGCACTTGGGCCACCTTCCACAGCTTTCCCAGGTGCATTAGCAAAGAGCTGGATCGGAAGCTGAAGCAGAGCGACTTGAACCAGGGCTCATATGGGATGCTGGCATCGCGGGCGGTTTAACCCGCTGCACCATGACAATGGCCCCAATTTGTGCATTTTAAATGGTAGAGCCCCAGAAAGGAGCCCCAGAGACGTTATGCTGTTACCCAGTATGCATGCTGGTCTTTCTTTTCCTGAGGCATAGCCTCCCTTCCACAGAGCCTAGTAATCCCCAAGCCACTTCCTTTGCTGTAGTTTAAATGACAACTCTGTCATCGCTACCTTCTGAACTAGATCAGGCCATAACTCATGCACTCGCAGGTCACCTTCTATAAGCATTCCTGGAAAACTCCTCTAATTAACCAGAAGTGCACTCAGCAAAGCTCAGGCATGGACGGGGGGGCTGGGCAGCTGTGGAGCAGGTGCCACAGCCCGCACCCCTTCACACCAGGCTTTCGAAAAGATCCAAAGGACAGAGAGGAAAAGGCAGGGTCCCCAACAGAGCCGTAATGGTCTTTGGTTTCTGCAAAGTGCCCCGATTGCCTCCGAAGTCAGGGAGTGGGATGATGGATGGTGGCTTCGTAATGAGAACATTCCCCAAACCTGATGGATGATTAAAAGCTTGGGAGGCACTTGAGTGTAATGAGGAGAAAATCTCTCTACTAATTGCGCTGAAGATGTAGGACTTATCACAGTCGCGGAAGGTGTCGGGAGGCGAGGACCGCAGCTCCCTGGGTGAGCATCCAAACGCTGCCTGTCACAGCGGGCTGTGAGCCGCCTCTTGAGTCCACTCCGCCCCTGACCTTGCAGCTGACCCTGCTTGTATTCCACATTCCCGGCCCCTTGTCTTGGTCCGCAGAGGCCACTTCGAACTTGGTGCAGAAGGCGGGTCTCTGTTTTGCAACTACAGAACTCAGACTTGGGGAGGCCATGGCCTTGAGTCTGTCCACTGTTGGTGACCAAAGGACTTGCAGGGCTTTGTGAACCAGACAGGCTCCTGCAACTCTGGGTGGGATGTGGCAAATCCTGCCTTCTGGTACTCTTAGTTCAGAAGCATCAGTGCCTGGAATGGGAGCATCCACGTGTGTGTGTGTGTGTGTGTACAAGCACAGACGTATGCTGTCACACTGATATCCACATGGGTGGTAGGGTGGAAGAGACCAGCGGGTGGACCCGACTTCATTGTTTTTTGCCATAATTAGAGTTACTAATTAGGAAGCACTTAGGAGAGCCACATGTTCCACAGACAGTGTTGTACTTAATTCTGTCTTTGAGTTCCCCGAAAAAGCAGAGCCTGAGGACTGGATGTGGGTACCACACGTTTCCTTGGAAGCAGGGAATGTGGAGAACGAGAAAGGTCAACGTGGGATGACCTATTGAGGTCCTGTGGTGTGTAGCTGGGCCTCGCTGCCTCTGGACCCAGAGCAGGTGCACAGCCTCCTAGAATTTTCTACCCAGGAGCCAGGGGCTGGACGTTTGCATCTTGGGGCGGGGTTGCCCCAGGGGCATTAGGGCTGGGCCCACAGAGCCAAGCAGGAGCTTGGGGGAGGGCCTCCGCCTCCATGCCCTGAGACTGCACCACCTTCCCCCCAACCGCAGCTCTCACGGGAGGGAGACCCTCCCCAGTGTCCTGAAAGGAAGTGACTGTTTTTCCTGTTTGAAGATAAGGATCCAGACACTTAGAGAAATGGAGCTGCCCGGGACCCCACCCCGCCGGGAAACAGCAGAGCTGGAAGAGGAATCCAGGATGGGGCCATCTGCCCTCCACCTATGACGTCTGGGAGCCCTAAGGACGGGTCTCCAGGAGGGACATTCCTGGGTGCTCCCTCCTGCTATGCATCTGATGGTGTGTACTCACTGCCTCCACGCCCCCCGCCCCCACATCCATCTCCGGCAGACCTGAGGGGACCCCAAAGGAGGGTGGCAGTCAGCGTGGCTCCACTGGGCAACACTGCTCTGCACCCCAAAGGCTGTTTTCCTGGTGCGGTCCTGGGTCAAACCCCAGGGCTAGAAGGTAAAGCCAGCAGAGCCTGGAAGGAGAAAGGCCATCCTCCCAGGACTGACGCAAACCCTTCCAATCCCTCAGTCCCACATGATCCACCACAAGATGCTGTCCACATCAGTCCTTTAAGCTCCCAGCCTCTGCTTGCATACTTCCCTTGATGGGGAGCTCACTACCACCTGTAGTCTAGCTTTTGCCTATACTCAACCTCTTTTCCAAAGGGTTTTCAGTGGCAAACTAACCCCCAAAGATGGCTGTGCTGTCCGCTTTCCCTTATTTTAACTCAACTACCTGAAAAAAGCTTCTTGGGAAGGAAAAGGTTTACAGGTTCATAGTTGAGTACGGGCGGCCCCAGGAGTCGGCTGTGGTGGAAGCTGGCCGTGGTGGAGTGGGAGCAGAGCAGAGCAAAGATCGTTTGGCAGCTGAGAAGCAGAGAGAGAAGCTAGGCCGAACTCAGCTTAAATTACAACCTCCTGGGGGCATGTCCCCACTGACCCAAAGACCTCCATCAGATCCACGCAATTAGAGAGTCTCCATGCTTAATCCATCAACTTCAGGGTTTAGGGGCCAGCGTCGTGCAGCAGCAGGTTAAGCCAGCATCCCATATTGAGCACTGGTTGGAGTCCGGCTGCTCCACTTCCAATCTGGCTCCCTGCTAATGCCCCTGGAAAGCAGTGGAAGATGGTCCAAGTGCTTGGGCCTCTACACCTACATGGGGGACCTGGATGAAGCTCCTGGCTCCTGGCTTTGGCCTGGCCCAGCTCTGGAGGTTGTGGCCATTTGGGGAGTGAACCAGCAGATGGAAAATCTGTGTGTGTGTATGTGTGTGTGTGTGTCTTCCTATCACTTTACTTTTAAAATAAATAAATTTTAGAGAAAAAAGAACAGCTCCAAAAAGGAGGAGCAGATGATTTTGGGGTTTACATGTCTACATATGTTTGGGGAACCAGTTCCTGTTTAATACATACCAGTGTCCCATGGGCCATGGAGGAATAGATTGGTGGGTCCATAGATTTGGCGAAAGCTGCTTGTGATAATATTTTCATCATAATGACATATCCCGGGCTCAGAAAATGCATAGCTGTGGAGAAGCCTGTCTAATTTTGGTAGGCTAAGAGTTCCCAAATTTACTTGGCTACAGATGCTTTCTTCAAGATTCACCCAGCTGGCACCTGTGTACCTCGGCAAGTCTTCCTGGGGTTGGAGTAGCTCCTCCTGAGGGTTTCACCTGTGGCTTCCTTTCTCAGCTCAGGGGCACAATGAACAAATGCGGTCCCTCCATGGTTTGGAGCTGTGGGATCTAACCCTCACTGAGCACTGTGGAGCCAGGCGCTGGGCTGAGTGTCTTTTTCCAGGTTCCCCACACCCTTGTCTAAGAGAGGAAGCAAATGAGGCTTAGAGGGGTCAAGGGATGTCCTACAGCTAGAGGCTGGCACCGACCTAGCACTGAATGGGGTGGATGCAGAGGTGCCTGGAGAAGTGCTTGGCACTCAGTGAGCATCCAGGAGGTGTGACCTGTGCTGCTGCTGCCACCGCTGTGGCCGTTGTTACATAACTTAAGAGCAAATGTTGCAGGGGACAGGACTTGGACTCAGCAGGTTAAACACCCACCTGCAACACCCTCAGCCCAGGTGGGAGTCCCAGAGGCTGCTCTGCTTCCAATCCTGCTAGTGCATCTTGGGAGGCAATGGATAATGGCTTGGGAGTTTGGACTCTTGCCACTCATATGGGAAACCTGGATGGAGTTCCAGGCCCCTGACCTTGGCCTAGCTTAGCCGTGGCTATTGTGGGCATTTGGGGAGTGAAGCAGCGGATAGAAGATTCTCTCTCTCTCTCTCTCCCTGTCTCTCTCTCTCTCTCTCTGTCTCTCTCTCTTTGTGTCTCTGTCTCTGCCATTGTGTCTTTGCAAGTAGATTAAAAAAAAAAAAGTAAGTGCCTCCACTGCTCCCCCTGCCTTGCTGACTTTGCTGAGTTCAATGTCCTGGACGTTTGCCGGGGTTCACAGGCTGCTTCCACCCTCGCCGGCTCTCCACGCTGTGCAGAGCGGGAGGAAGGATTGTGTACACAGGACATCTGACCTTTCCTGGCTGACAGCAACTGCTGTCTGCTGTTTCCACGGAAGACAGACTGTTGTCAGCCAATCTCCATGTTCGGAGGAAGAGCAGGTGGCTTGGGAGAAGCCTTGACTAGGAGACTAACTTCCCAGACCAGCAGGCAGCAAACTGTAACCCCCAGGCGAGGCGGGCAGCTGTCTGCTTGTGCCACTGTCGCGGTGTCCCTGTCCCTGGGTCTTTTTTTTTTTTTTACAGGCTGAGTGGATAGTGAGAGAGAAAGGTCTTCCTTTTTTTTTTTTTTTTTGACAGGCAGAGTGGACAGAGAGAGAGAGAGAGAAAGGTCTTCCTTTGCCGTTGGTTTACCCTCCAATGGCCAGTAGGCGCGCTGTGGCCGGCGCACTGCGCCGATCCGATGGCAGGAGCCAGGTGCTTCTCCTGGTCTCCCATGCGGGTGCAGGGCCCAAGGACTTGGGCCATCCTCCACTGCACTCCCGGGCCATAGCAGAGAGCTGGCCTGGAAAAGGGGCAACCGGGACAGGATCGGTGCCCCGACTGGGACTAGAACCCGGTGTGCCAGCGCCACAAGGCGGAGGATTAGCCTAGTGAGCCGCGGCACCGGCCTAAGGTCTTCCTTTTTGCCGTTGGTTCACCCTCCAATGGCCGCTGCGGCCAGCGCATCGCACTGATCCGAAGCCAGGAGCCAGGTGCTTCTCCTGGTCTCTCATGCGGGTGCAGGGCCCAAGCTCTTGGGCCATCCTCCACTGCACTTCCGGGCCATAGCAGAGAGCTGGCCTGGAAGAGGGGCAACCGGGACAGAATCCGGCGCCCCAACCGGGACTAGAACCCGGTGTGCCGGCACCGCAAGGCGGAGGATTAGCCTGTTAAGCCATGGTGCCGGCCCCCTGGGTCTTTATAAGGAACAGCAATGCATTTTCTCACAGTTCTGGAGGCCCGGAAGTGCGAGATCAAGGAGCTCGCATCTGGTGGGTGCTTTCTTGCTGCTTCCTCAAAAGACAGAAGGCGGAAGGGTGAAGGAGAAACCAACTCCTGCCCCAAGCTCTTTTACGAGGACACCTGGTCCCACTCCTGAGGACAGAGTCCTCTTGGTTTATCCACCTCTTAAAGGGCCCTCTACATTGCCATATTGGCAAAATCTGGATCTTGCTTTATTTTCAATGTCTGCTTGTTTATTCGAAAGGCAGAGAACAGATTAAGAGACAGAATTTCCATCTGCTGGTTCCCTCCCCAGATGCCTGCAGTAGCTGGGACTGGGGCCAAGCCAGTCAGCAGCCCAGAAATTAATATGAGTCTCCCACATGGCTTTCAGGAACCCAAGGACTTGAGCCGTCAACTGCTGCCTCCCAGGGTCTGCACGAACAGGAAGCTGGAACTAGAAGCAGAGCCGAGACTCGAACTCTGATATAGGATGTGGGCGTCCCAAGTAGCATCTTAACTGCTGCCCCAAACGCTTGCCCTTATACCTTAATTTTATTATTTTAAACAACTTTTTAAAGATTTATTTATTTATTTGAAAGGCGGAGTTACAGAGAGGTAGAGGCAGAGAGAGAGAGAGGTCTTCCATACGCTAGTTCACTCCCCAATTGGCAGCAAGGGCCAGAGCTGCACCGATCCGAAGCCAGGAGCCAGGAGTTTCTTTCAGGTCTCCCACGTAGGTGCAGGGGCCCAAGGACTTGGGCCATCTTCCACTGCTTCTACTGCTTTCCCCAGGCCACAGCAGAGAGCTGGATCTGAAGTGGAGCAGCCGGGACAAGAACCGGCGCACATATGGGCTGCCGGCGCTGTAGCCAGCAGCTTTACCCGCTACGCCACAGCGCCGGCCCCCTCTTGTCTGTTTCACACTCCCTTGTTCTGCCAGCGCTCAGCTGCAGGCCTGCCTCCTAGAACACACTCACTACATGATTTGGAGCCAGAATGGAAGAAAGGAAAGAAAGACGGGAGGCCAGGAGCAGAGGATGGGAGGGAGGAAGTCAGAGGGCGCTCAGGGAAACGTGAGTAATCTGGTCCCTGGGATACTTGGAATTTTCATTGTAAATTAATAAACCGACCTTCTGGTTTGATGCAACAGTCATGAGCGTGGTTAATGGCTTTTCCCCGGGGCATAGCTCTGCTCCTGGTGTGCCGTCAAATCAGAATTCTGCAGGCTTCCACCTGGGTGAGTTCACATGCGCCGCTCCCTGGGAGACAGGCTGCTGGCTTTCTCCCCAGGAGGAGCAGGAGTAGGGCTTTTGCTTCCCACACTTGCGTTTCTCCCCCCAGGTAACAGCATTTGCTGTCTCCTGCAGCGCTGGGACCATTCAAAGTCAGGGTTGCAGCACCCAGCTGGCGCTCAGGAACAATGTATAGAACAAATGGATGTGGTCCGATTTGGTGTAGCTGATCAAATGTTGATTGTACAATGGTTTTGGCTATTAAACCTAAACACATGATTGAACAGCCTACAAACTACTTACTAGAAGCCACAGCTCTGGATCTGGTAGTCGTAAGGCTACCCTGAATTCCACAGAGCAAATCATTGCTTGTGTTGAAGCACAGCGCCCCGGCCAAGAGCCCAATGCCCAACCTGGCCATCTCCATCTTATGTGAGGCTTTTCCAGGTCTGGCCTGACACATTTTTTTTTTAATATAAAAGATTTATTTATTTACTTGAAAGGCAGAGTTACAAAGAGGTAGAGGCAGACAGAGAGAAAAAGAGAGATTGAGAGAAGTCTTATATCCTTTGGTCACTCCCCAAATGGCTACAACAGCCGGAGCTGAGACAATCCGAAACCAGGAGCCAGGAGCTTCTTCTGGGTCCCCCACCTGAGTGTGGGGGCCCAAGGATTTGGGCCATCTTCCACTGCTTTCCCAGGCCATAGAAGAGAGTGGATCAGAAGTGGAGCAGCTGGGACTAGAACCAGTGCCCATATGGGATGCTGGTGCTGCAGGTGGCAGCTTTACCCACTATGCCACAGTGCCGGCCCCTGGCCTGACACATTCTATATGGCAGCAATTTCTGGCTTGGTAGGCAGTAGTCTTCATTCTGAAAAAATAACATTTTTGGTTGACGATTTGGTTGAGAATTTTCAGGTGTTTGGTGAACACCCAGAAAGTGGGAAATTGCTATGCTGTGAGGATGGAAAGACAATCATGTCTTACTCCTCTAGTAACATCGCTTATTCTCCCATTCTCTTCTCCAGAAAGTACCTTGTGGGTTACCCAGCCATATTTTGAGGTTTACTAGCTAGATGCACGCACACACACACACAAATAGATGTACACACATCTCCTTTATTTCTTCTGGAAAAAAACAAATAATGTAAGTGTGGTGGTACAAGTGTGGTAAAAACAAGCTGGCTCTAAACTTAGCAATTTAAAGCAACACATGTTCATTATCCGACACAGGCTCTGGGGTTCAAGAATCCAGAAGCAGTTTTGGCCCAACATCCGTCTGATTGAGACCCTACTGGATGGGGCACACACTTGCCTGGTGGTTGAGACCCTGGCAAGGATGCCCACATCCCACATTGGAGGACCTACATCGGAGTCCCAGCTCTGCTCTGGATTCCAGTTTCCCGCTTGATGTGCGCCCTGGGAGGCGGAGGATCAACACTTGAGTTCTTGCCACTGGCATGGCAGAGATCCGAATGGAGTTCCCAGCTCCTGGCTTCAGTCGCTACGAGCCCTAGCTATTGTAGGTATTTGGGGAGTGAATCAGTGAATAAGAGCTCTCTGTCTCTGCCTTTGAAATTTAAAAAAAAAAAATAGGAAGTCAATTGGGGCTGGAGGGGTTTGATTTCCAATTCACTCACGTGCTGCTGGCTGCCCTGGTTCTGGGCTGGCTCTTAGCTGGAGGTTTTAGTTCCCTCCTCCATGGGCGTCTGTGTAAGGGGCTCGTTCATGGTTGCTTATTTCTCCAGGGTGGGCCGGGGGTGGAGAGAGGAAGCCGCTAGAGCAGCTTTGGTTAGGTGAATTTTGGAGTGGCAAGCTGTGGCTTATCCACAGCCCATTGGTCACATGGGACATGGGACAGGAGGGAAAGTACTGGAAGGTGTGAGTATGAGGACATGAGGACCATGGGGGGCTCTCTTGGAGGCTGGTGCCATAGGGAATTTTTCAGTTTTATCTACAACTCTTCTGTCATTCCTCCTATGAAAGAGTAGAACATTACTTCTCCTCTCTTTGAAGACGAGCGGGACTTGGCGATTTTTCTTGTAGCAGATAGAACAGGGTGGACAGGACAGGGTGTGACTTCACGTGGACAAGACCATCAACAGCTTGGTGACACCTGTCTCCCCTGCATCCCTCTGTCCGGGTTGTGAGGCCACTCAAGCAGTGCTACCGAGAGGCTCACGGGAGAGCGGCTGAAGCTTCCTGCCAGCAGCCAGCACCCAGCACCCGTGGGCCAGTCATGTGACTCCACCATTGTCAAAATGGCTCCTGCAGCTCAGACAGCCTGCAGGTGATGACGGCCCTGGCCCGACACGGGACTGCAACCTCACGGGAGACCTTAAGGCGGAACCAACTAGGCTGAGCCCACACTCTTGCCTCAAGGAAAATGCCATAGCCAATGTTTACTATTGCTGGAAGTCACTAAATCTTGGGGAGTGATTCCTAGTGCAGTAATACAGAATACAACATGCTTACTGCATTTCCACGATCTTAGTTGCGAATAACAAAATCTGCCCTGGTTAGTTGAAGCAGAAAAGGACCGTACCAAAGGAACTAGACACTTTACTGAGCTCTCAGCAGGACAAAAGGAAGAGACAAAGGCTGACACCTCCCATGGAGACACCTTGTGGAGACTCTTCACACGGGCAGGGACCCTGTGTACTCTCGCGACAGGTGCTACTGTCAGGACGTCTGCAATTTTGCCTCTGAAAGTGAATGTGTCCACTACCACCCGTCTTGACAGATGGCTTGGACATGACACTTCCAAACCCAGTCCTTAGGGAAGGATCAGATCTATGGCTATACCCTAGTGTGATAGTTCATCTATGGGTCGACTTGCCCAGATATTTGGTCAACCGTGATTTTGCATGTTTCTGTGTGGATGTGTTTGGATGAGGTCGGCATTTCAATCTGTTAGTAAAGCAAGTTGCCCTCCCTCAGGTGGGCGGCCACAGCCAATCAGAAGGCCTGTTGCATAGAACAAAGGCGGATCTCCAAGCAGGAGGGAATTCTGCCAGCAAAGCACCTTTGGCGTTGAACAGCAACATTGGTTCTATCTTGATCTTCATAACTGCATGAGCCAATTCCCTAAAATAAATACGTCTCTTTCTTAGAGAGAGAAAGAATATGTATATATATATATATATATGCACATAAATATGAGTATACTTCAAATGGCTTGTGGAAAACTAAAAGGCAATTTTTTTAAAGATTTGTTTATTTATTTGAAAGGCAGAGTTATAGAAAGGTAGAGGCAGAGAGAGAGAGAGAGAGAGTTCTTCCACCTGCTGGTTCACCCTCCAGATGACTACAAGGGCCAGAGCGGGGCCTCTATGAAGCCAGCAGCCAGGAGCTTGGTCTCCCCCATGGGTGCAGGAGCCCAAGGACTTGGGCCATCTTCCACTGCTTTCCCAGGCCATAACAGAGAGCTGGATTGGAAGTGGAGCAGCCGGGTCTCGAATGGGTGCCCAAATGGGATGCCAGCACTGCAGGCGGCGGCTTTATACATTAAGCCACAGCACCAGCCCCAAGATAATTTTATTAAAATTAAAAGGCAACTTAATTTCAGTGTAAAAATTTTTGAAATCCATGCATAGAATGGGTCTTCAAAACGTTCATGAAGGGGTCAGTGCTGTGGTTTAGCAGGTAAAGTTGCTGTCTGCAGTACCAGCATCCCATATGGACACCGGTTTCAGACCCGGCTGCTCCACTTCTGGTCCAGGTTTCTTCTACAGCCTGGGAAAGCAGTGGAAGATGGCACAAGTGCTTGGGCCCCTGCACCCACATGGGAGACCAAGGTCCTGGCTCTTGGCTTTGGACTGACCCAGCTCCAGCAGTTGCAGCCAATTGGGAAACAAACCATCAGATGGATGCCTCTCTGTAACTCTGCCTTTCAAATAAATAAATAAATCTGAAAAAAACAACACTCATGAAAGGTGCAGATTATGAAAAAAAACTGCATAGCTTCAGAAAAATTTTTTACACCAAAATAAGACTTTTTCCATTTTTCCACAAACTTTTTGAAGTGTCCTCACATTCATGCACACACACACACAAATGTTATTGGTTCTGTTTTTCTGGAGAAGTCTGATCAATACATTTAGTTATTGGCAGGTTCCAAAAGTGTGTTTCTGGCTTATGCATGTTCAGAGTCATAAGATAAGTAATTCTACAAACATAGGGACAGTGTCCCAGTTGCCGAGTAGCCCAACAGCTATATACATACGAACATACATACATACATATATATACATACACAACATACATACATATAGTAGATATAGAGAGAGAAAGATAGACCTACTATATTCACTCTTTAAATAGTCAAACATCACAGCAATCTTTTATATCAAATTAAACCTGTCCCTCAATACCACTGTTCTTTCCAGTCCACAGAGAAAAGCACATAGAATCGTTTGATGTTTGTCCCTCAAGCCACTTTCCCCCCAAGTTGCAGACTTTAAATATGTGTTTGGGACATGCGCCTGGTGGGAACCCAGGGATTCCATTGGATTCAAGCCTTGCACTACAGGCACTGTGGCCGTTCTTCTGTATATATCGCTTCCTTTAATTACGTGCATTGGCAAATAATGAATGACACATCCCTCCAGAGATTTGCTAATTGTATCTCTTGATCCGAATTAAAGTCTGACCATAATTCCTTCTCTAGAGAGCGGTATTGTGTGCCTGCAAGTGAAGTTAGGAGCATCGCTGTCCCAGGATGGGGGTGGAGGTGGGAGGGGTCCTTCCTGGCTGAGAAAGCTCCATGAAATCTCATTCATTCAGATTCCTTCAAAGTGGAATTTGGAATTATTCATCCTTCCCCGGGTTGAAGTTTGCTTTTTTGTTTTCTCTGGACAAAGTGATTAAAGTTAAATTTTTTTTTTAAAAAGCCAAATTGCAAGAAGACTATTTCAGTGGCTACAGCTGGAGAAGGTGTTAGCGTCTGATTTATCGAGGTCCAGATGGAACCTGCTACATGGAAGTCATTAGTTTTTTCTGTAGGTTGAGAGCAGCAAAAACGAAGAGGGATTCATTCATAGAATTTTGAAGTTTTTTTTTTCCACAAGATCCCCATAAACTTTTGTTCCTTGCTTTAAGCAACAGTGAAGCTGCAAGGCACGAGCAGCGTTTGACTTTAAGCAACAGCGTTCCTCTCGGAGCAATCAATGATCTCATACTTGTGGGACCATCCAAGAGAAAGGAGATCCCGAAACGATTGCCAAAATTGTCCTCCGAAAAGAAAAACTCCCAAATAACGCGAGCAAAGCACAAGCACAACGAGAGTTTCGGTATGGGGGCACAGGCTTCTTTACAATGAAAACAGAGGTCTGGGATATTGAGAGTCGGCCTTCCGAACGTTGAGATAGATGTGTCCGCCTGGCGTGCAGGAGAAGCCAGATGACACGCAGGCGTCACGCGCTCCCAGCACGGAAAGCTCCTGTCCCGTGACCGTGACTGTGGCCCGCTGCTGTTGCTTGGCAAACAGCTTCCATGTAAGCACGTTGTTCCCCTCAGCCCTTGGGGTAACTGGGACGGACTTGGGACCACCCCAGTGCCAGGAAAAACATTCTGGCTTTGTTTGGTGCTTCGCCAGCGAGCCCTACAACACTGTCGCCTTCCAGCTTTCTTGGCGTGAGCGTGGGAGGTAGCCCTGCAGTGAGGAGAGCCAGGGGCCCTCTCCTTGGTACTGTCTTCTCGGAAGCGGGAAGGAACTGAGTGGCAGTCCTCAGACCCCCGATTG
Organism: Lepus europaeus; assembly: GCF_033115175.1. Classification (NCBI taxonomy): domain Eukaryota; kingdom Metazoa; phylum Chordata; class Mammalia; order Lagomorpha; family Leporidae; genus Lepus; species Lepus europaeus. Next base: position 46,900,272 of record NC_084835.1, read on the forward strand.
TGCAAGCTGCCCGGATGTCTGCTCCCATGCCGCAGGCCTCCATGTCGCATCTTCCAGATTTAGAATGGCTCTAATACTAGAAGTGATCCACGCTTGATTTCACTCGTATGGGGAATCTAAAAAAATTGGTCTCAAAGGAGCAGAGTCAAATTAGTGGTTATAGGAGGTGGGGGCAGGCAGGGGGAGTGAGGGATGGTGAAATGTGAGTGCAGGGCTACACAATTACAGAAGGATAGGGGCCTGTAAGTGAACAATGCACAAACATGCGAGGGAGAGCAGGTAGCCGATTGTGTGGGGCTGGTAGCCGGCAATCGACTTCGAATGCTCTTCTAGGATGCAAATGTCCTGTAACTAACTGGTGATGGTTGACACCTCTGAGAACCAGAGAATTGTACATTTTACTATTTTATTATTCTAATTAATCCTTAAAACGTTTTAAGTGCATTTGGTACAAAGCAGAATCGGGTATAGCAGTTGAATGAAACTTAGCAATCATGAAAAATAAAACTCTGTATTTTTATTATTCTAAAAATTTGCTTGAAACATGGGGAGGGTGGTGGAGATCTTCCATCCACTGGTTCATACCCCAAATGCTGGCAACAGCCAGGGCTGGATCAGGCTGAAACCAGGAGCCTGGAACTCTATCCTGGTCTCCCACATGGCTGGCAGGAGCCCAGCTGGTTGAGTCATCGCCTGCTGCTCTCTAGGATGTACGTTAGCAGGAAGCACAGCTAAACCTCAAACCCAGGTACTCTTCTATGGGACGTGGACATCCCAAGCTGTGTCTTTTTTTTTTTTTCTTTTTAAAAGATTTATTTATTTGAAAGGCAGAGTTACAAAGAGGCAGAAGCAGAGAAAGAGAGAGGTCTTCTATCTGCTGGTTCACTCCCCAGATGGCCAAAACGGCTGGAACTGGGTTGACCCGAAGCCAGGAGCCAGGAGCTCCCTCCAGGTTTCCCACGTGGATGCAGGGGCCCTAGGACTTGGACCATCTTCTACTGCTTTCCCAGGCTATAGAGAGAGCTGGATCGGAAGCAGAACAGCCTGGACTCAAACTGGAGCCTATCTGGGATGCCGGCACTGCAGGCGGCGGTTCTACCAGCTATGCCACAGCACCGGCCCCACCAAGCTGTGTCTTAACCGTTGCACAAACATCCATCCCAGAGTGTACACTTTTGATGGGTGAAGTATGTTACATGAATTATATCTCAATATTGCTAAAAAAAAACTGTGATTCATGCTTGTTTCTAAATGCCAGCCTTACAGAAGCTGGTAACTAGAGTGAGATCCCTTTCTGTCCTGCTGACTGCTAGCCATGTTAAAAGTTGGGCATCTGGGGCCAGCTCTGTGGCGTAGTAGGTTGGGCCTCCTCTGCCTGTGGCCTCGGCATCACATGTGGGTGCCAGTTCAAGTCCTGGCTGCTCCACTTTCGATCCAGCTCTCTGCTGAGGCCTGGGAAAGCAGTGAAAGATGGCCCAAGTGCCTGGGGCCCTGCACACACATGGGAGACCTGGAAGAAGCTCCTGGCTCCTAGCTTCAGACTGGCCCAGCTCTAGATTTTGCGGCCATTTGGGGAGTGAACCAGCACATGGAAGACTGTTCTGTCTCTCCTGCTCTCTGTCTGTAATTCTGCCTCTCAAATAAATAAATAAGTCTTATAAATAAAAGAGTTGGGCGTCTGTCTTCCTGATCCCTTTCTCCATGGACAAGCATGAACTTTGATTTATTCCCTGTGAGCTATCCAGTTATCATTTACCTACTCAGTCCTTTACATAAGCGCCTAAAATTCGTTCACATCTGTCTACCCGGAGTGGAGGAGGCACAGATGCCAGGCAGTAATTAGGTGAGATACTCAGCTGTACAAGACGGGAGTTGTCCTTGCACAAGGAATATAAAACATGGCTCAAACCATCTTCATCAAAGTGTGTGGTTTGCATACAAAAGTAGTTTCGGGGCAGGTCTAACTCCAAGCACAGCATGATTCAAGGACCCAGTGACATCTTCGGTATCCGGTGTATGCCTTCCCCATCCCCCATCTCTGAGTTGGATTTGTTCTCAGGCCCTCAGCAGTCACAGCCAGGGATCCTTCCAGGTCCAGGAAGTGTGACGAGGCCAGTACAAGTGTCCCCTGTGTCCCATGGGCCCTGGCCACCCTCCCTAAAAGAGCCTGGACCATGGCTCTTGGGACTCCTATTTCCTATTACTGTTTGCTTTTCTGTAGCACACGTGCAACGAATGGAAGTCATGCCAAGTGTGTGTGTGTTGTTTCTTGTCTGTCCACACCCCCACCTGTCACGCCTCCCACCCCCACTGTCCCTGGAAAACAGAGCTCCGCCCTCGTCTGCCTGGGTCCCTCCAAGTGCCGGGTGGCTCAGCTCCTCACCATAAACTTTTGTCGAGTGAATGAGTCACTGTGTCCAGGGAGACCCAATGCCTGATTGGCCAGGCTTGAGTCACATGACCTGCACGAACCACCTGGAGTGTTCCAAGGGTGCCTTTAGCAGAACAAGAGCCACCCAGGTCCCCCACATCAGCTAAGCTTCCATGTGGACATTCTGAGTGGGAGATCACACCCTGTGGTGCTGTTTGGCTATCGGGATTGTCACTTCTCAGCTTTTCTTTCTTTCTTTCTTTTTTTTTTTTTTTGTTTTTTTGTTTTTTGTTTTTTAGACAGCGTTACAGGTAGAGAGACAGAGAGAGAGGTTTTCTATCTGCTGGTTCATTCCCCACATGGCCGCAATGGCTGGAACTGCACCAATCTGAAGCCAGGGGCCAGGAGCTTCTTCTGGGTCCCCAACATGGGTGCAGGGGCCCAAGGACTTGGGCCATCCTCTACTGCTTTCCCAGGTCACAGCAGAGAGCTGGATCAGAAGAGGAGCAGCTGGGACTAGAACTGGCGCCGATATGGGATGCTGGTTCTTCAGGCCAGGGTTTTAACCTGCTGCGCCACAGTGCTGGCCCCTGAAGGACCTTTCACCAGTGGCTTCTCTTCTCTGCACTCTGGCTTCCCTCCTGATTAACGTAAGGAACAGTCCCAGCAATTCGCATGATGCTTAGGAAGAACAGACGGCAAGCAGGGAGACTCAGTGCATAGCAGCATTTACGATCTTTGTGGTCCTGCTTACTCGTTTTCCACTCCTAGTGATCGTATTCTTTTGGTATTTTAAACAAAATCCAATGAGAAGCACATTTCCAAGGCCCCAAACAAAAAGTGAGCTGTTGATTAAATGGCCACTCTAGGCTTGAGTGTCTGGCCCAGCAGTCAAGAGCCTATTTGGGATAACCCACATATGAAGATATTGGGGTGCCTGGGTTCCAGTCCTGGCTCTGCTGCCAGTTCCAGCTTCCTGCTAATGTGCACCCTGAAATGGCTCAAATACTTGGGTCCCTGCCACTCCCATGGGAGACCTGGATTGAGTTCCTGGCTCCTGGCCTTGTTTTTTCTCTCTCTCTCTCTCCTTGCCTTTCAAATGAATTTTTAAAAAGCAGCTTAATTTTTTTTTTTAAATGGCTACTCCACTTTTTTCCAGCAAGGATTTCAGACAGTTTGGTCCTAGTGCAGTATCACTCTGCTACTAGGGCTAGCCGCAAATGCACATTTGAAGGGGATCCCAGAGCAGGAAGATATTTTCTAACTGGTCTATCTAAGAATCGGTCAAATTTATTAACTGGATCAATGAGAATGGACACAGCCCTACAGAGCCTGTCGTGTTGTCTTTGATGCGCTCACTTTGGGTCAAGGCAATCATCAGTGTCTGGTCACTGAACCTATCAGGACTGGAAGTGGCTACACTTTACCACAATCCAGGAAGATTCTAGCTCAGGTTAATCCTCATCTACTACCTTAATTTACAACCAAAGTACCTCCTGGGATCTGGTTAGCCCTGGGCAAGTGCAGCCCAGCCCAAGAGAGCTCCCTGGCGTTCCCCCATTAACCCAGAGACTTGGACCTCTGAATCTTGTCTGCTGAGCTAACACAGCCATGCAGCCATTTACGGAGAGGACTGCACATGCCCAGTGCTGTGCAGGAGCTGAGAATGACCCAGCAGCTTGGTACAACACCAGGCCCCACGGTGTGGTCGACAGCCCTGACCCTGGAGGGTTATTGAAAAGAGAGTGCATTTGATTGCATCACGATTGTAAATGCAACCTACAAGCAACAGAGGAGACAGGTCTGCAGTAACATCGCTAAGGACAGCTCTGTTTCCCTCGGACCTCTTCTTGGCATTGTAAAGTCATTGAACTGAGTGATCTCCCAAACAGACCTGTTCCCAAACCGGCAAACGGAGGGACCAGCTCTGTCCCAGCCCAGAAGCGCCACATCCTCCCCTGATCAGTAATTACCCGTAAGCAGAATTAATCACGCAGCCCCAAGACCTCTTTCAGTTAATTGCACTTTCTCCTGCTAAAATTTAAATCCATGTTGGCTTCTTTGCTTACGATATGTCTTATCATCACCAAATTTCTGAATTTCATCTACTCGAAGTTTAAGTAAGTTTTTAAAAGTGGTGGTAAAATACGGGTAACAGAGAACCCATCATTTAAACCCCTTTTTAGTAAATTCCATGGTGTTAACTTGTGCAATCATCATTACCAGCATTTTCTTTTTTCTTATGTATTTATTTGAAAGTCCAAATTGTAGAGGGAGAGGGAGAGAGAGAGAGAAAGAGAAAGAGAGAAAGAGAGGTCTTCCATCCACTGGTGCACTCCCCAAGTGGTCACAATAGCCAGGGCTAAGCCAGGTAGAAGCCGGGAGCCAGGAGTTTCATCCGGGCCTCCCACGTAGGTGGCAAGGGCCAGGTGTCATAGGCAGTGGCTTAACCTGCTACACTCCAATGCTGGCCCCCATTTCTTTATTTTTTAAAGATATATTTATTTATGTGAAAGGCAGAGTTACAGAGAGGCAAAGGCAGAGAGAGAGAAAGAGGTCTTCCATCCACTGGTTTACTCCCCAGATGGCCACAGCTGGACTGATCTGAAGCCAGGAGCCAGGAGCTTCCTCTGGGTCTCCCACGTGGGTGCAAGGACCCAAGGAATTGGGTCATTCTCCTCTGCTTTCTCAGGCCCATTAGCAGGGAGCTGGATCAGAAGTGGAGCAGCCAGAACTGGAATCAGCACCCATATGGGATGCTCAGGAGTTGGCATAGATAAAGCCACCACCTGCTATGCCAGCATCCCATTTGGGCACCAATTTGAGTCCCGGCTGCTCCACTTCAGATCCAGCTTCCTGCTAATGGGTCTGAAGAAGCAGGGTAGAATGGCCGAAGTGTTAGGCATCTACACCCATGTAGGAGACCCAGAAGAAGCTCTTGGCTCCTGGCTTTGGCATAGCCCAGCTCCAGCTGTTGTGGCCATTTGGGGAGTGGACCAGTGGAAGGAAGATTCTCTCTCTCTCTCTCTCTCTCTCTCTCTCATAAATAAAAATTTAAAAAAAAAAAAACAATATAGTGGGACCGGCGCTATGGCGTAGCAGGTAAAGCCGGCACTGTAGCCATATGGGCACCAGTTTGGGTGCCGGCTGCTTCACTTCCAATCCAGCTCTCTGCTATGGCCTGGGGAAGCAGTAGAAGATGGCCCAAGTCCTTGGGCCCCTGCACCCATGTGGGAGACCCGGAAGAAGCTCCTGGTTCCAGGCTTCAGATCGGCGCAGCTCCAGCCATTGCAACAATTTAGGGAGTGAACTAGCAGATGGAAGACCCCTCTCTCTCTCTGCCTCTCTGTAACTCTTCCTTTCAAATAAATAAATAAATAATTTTAAAAGAAAACAATATAGCTTTCCTTTTGATTGATTTTAAAAGCAAAGTCATGCATGGATATATTTCCCTTCCAAAGAAGGGCCAGCGCCCCTGTTCTGTGACGGGCCAGCCAGCAAACACTTTAGGCTCTGTGGGCCACGCAGACTCTGTTGGAATAACTCAGCTCTGCCCTCGTGGAGCGAGAGCAGCCAGGGGAGGCTGTGCCCCAGCAACGTCCCCGGTATGCAGGCTGGCATTTGAGCTTCACGTAGTGCCTGCTTGCTTTCATCAGTAGTAAGACCCATTCACACGTGTTGGCAGCACGCACGCAGGCAGCAGGGCAGACTTGGCCCACTGGTTATGGTTTCCCACACTGCACTGTAAAATGTTAAATACCATACACAGAGGAAAAGCTCCCTTTAAACTGCTCCAGTGTCTGTCCCCTCCATGACTTCTACTGCTGTTATTTAATCTTAATTCTGTTCCTTTTCATGTGGAAATTATCCAAAATACAAAAGCAGCTTCAACAATGATCAACCCTCGGGCAATCATGGGACATCTACATGCTCACCTACTCACCTAATTCCCCTCATCAAATCATCACATGTATCCATGTTTGCACATTTATCCACAAATCATACTGAGTTTATCCATATTAAACACCCACTTTTTAATTAAAAATTGATTTATTTATTTGAAAGTCAGAGTTACACAGAGAGAGAAGGAGAGGAGCAGTGAGAGAGAGAGAGAGAGAGTCTTCCATCTGCTGGTTCACTCCTCAGTTGGCTGCAATGGCCAGAGCTGTGCTGATCCAAAGCCAGGAGCCAGGAGCTTCTTCCGGGTCTCTCACATGGGTGCAGGGCCCAAGGCCATCTTCTACTGCTTTCCCAGGCAGAGATCCAGATCCAGAGAGCTTCCAATCCAGAGAGCTGGATCGGAAGTGGAGCAGCCAGGACTCGAACCGGGACCCCTACGGGATGCGGCACTGCAGGATGCAGCTTTACTCACTATGCCACAGCTCCAGTCACAATGCTTTTCACTGAAAGCCTGTTACAAGCAGAATCACAAAAGCTCCTTAAGGAATGCCCACGAGATGCAGACTTTCACTCACGATGGCACAGTTGTGAAAAGTACAGATCCCAAAGGCAGACTGCTTGTTCCTGAGAGGTGACAACATCGCTCAGCAGTGATGTGGGGAGGAGAAAGGCAGTCAGCCCCGGGGGCCTCAGTTTTCTTATCTGTAAAAGAACTGATATGAAAAATGGGTACCCATAATGTTGTGAGTGAGAATTAAATGAATTAATAGGCAAAAGGTATTTAGGACAGAGACTGGTACATAACAAGTGGTAGCCAAGTGTAACCGCTCATTCTTGCTATATATATATATATATATATATATATATATATATATATACACACACACACACATATACATTTAATTAATTAAAAGTTTTAAAATTTATCTTTCACTTTATTTGAAAGAGAGAGAGAGATTTTTTTTTTTTTTTTGACAGGCAGAGCGGATAGTGAGAGAGAGAGACAGAGAGAAAGGTCTTCCTTTTTGCCATTGGTTCACCCTTCAATGGCCGCTGTGACCAGCGCATCTCGCCGATCCGAAGCCAAGAGCCAGGTGCTTCTCCTGGTCTCCCATGTGGGTGCAGGGCCCAAGCACTTGGGCCATCCTCCACTGCCTTCCCGGGCCATAGCAGAGAGCTGGCCTGGAAGAGCCCTGACCGGGACTAGAACCCGGTGTGCCGGCGCCGCAAGGCGGAGGATTAACCTGTTAAGCCACGGCGCCGGCCTTAGAGAGAGAGAGAGAGATCTTCTATCACTCCCTAAATACCCTCAACATCCAGGGCTGGGTCAGGCTGAAACCAGGAGCAGGAACTCCATCCCATTCTCCCACAAGGGTGGTGGGAACCCAGGTACTTGGACTAATACCTGCCCCCTCCCAGGTGAGCATTAGCAGGATGCTGGATTGAAAGTGGAGGAGCTGGGATTCGAACCAGGCACTTTCATATGGGATGTGAACTTGCCAAGTGTGATTTAACTGCTGCACCAGACACCTGCCCCCATTCCTGCTTCTATTTGACTCTTGTTAAGGTCCTTACACTTGCGAGTACAGAGGCACCATAGACAAGTTCATGTTGTGGGATTAGTGTCAGTCTACAGGAATTTTACAGCAGCTTAAAACAGGAAACAGCATAACCATTGTGGAAAGGAAGACTGGAAAGTCAAGATCAGGGTTATTTGTGGAATTGCACTGCCTTTCTCAGCCACAGGTCCTTCCATCCGCTCTTCCTTCCCAATAGGTGTCTGCCTGGCTTTTCCTTGGCCCTGGCCCAACATGGCCCGTAGTCCTGCCTAGCCTTTGGGGAGCTGTAGCTTCTACCATGGGGTACTGATGGTTTCTGTATTCCTTAGAACTCAAAGTCTTGAGACAGAATCAACAAGGCTGGCCCTTGGTTCCAGCTGAAGTATCCATCCCTTGGCCTAGTGGTCACAGTCCTAGCAAAAAATCAAGTGACTGTTTTCAGAGATGTTTGTGGGTAGCGTGGTCAACCATTCATGAGAGGCTCGATTGTGCTATAGAAACAGACATGCTGAGGTCACAATGGCTTCCAGCAGCAGCACCGTATTTCTCTTTCAGATACACAGCAATGAAGGGTTGGCTAAGGGTCTTACACTTCTGGAACCCAGTGGCACCGCCTTGAACCACGGCACGGGTGAGCAAGTCTTTGGCTAGAAATCACACTGGCTCATCAACTTTTGTGTTAGACATATCACTCTGGTCACAGGTCATTGGCCAAAGCAAGCCCCATGTCTGTGCCTATGTTCAAGTGGGTTGGAAAGTATAGTCCTACTGTGTGCTCAGAAGGAGGAGAACTTGAAGTATTTGCGGATGTCCTCAGGAGGTGATGATAAAGTTATGGTCTATGTCCGTATCCTCTCAGTCTGACCACGTACAAGGCACTCCAAAAAGTTTGTGGAACATTGAATTTTTTTTTAAGATTTCTTTATTTATTTGAAGGCCAGAGTTACATAGAGAGAGAAGGAGAAGCAGAGAGAGAGAGAGAGAGAGGTCTTCCATCCACTGGTTCACCCCCCAATTGGCCACAATGGCTGGAGCTGCGCTGATCCGGAGCCAGGAGCTTCCTTTGGGTCTCCCACGTGGGTGCAGGGGCCCAAGGATTTGGACCATCTTCTACTGCTTTCCCAGGCCATAGCAGAGAGCTGGATCAGAATAGGAGCAACTGGGTCTCTAAGCAGCGCCCATATGGGATGCCGGCACTGTAGGCAGCAGCTTTACCCACTACGCCACAGCACCAGCTCCAGAACATTGAATTTTAAAAGTTATTTTGGTACAAAACATTTTTTGAAATCAATGCGGTTTCTTCTTTTTCTTTTTTTAATATTTATTTCAAAGGCAGAGTTATATATAGAGAGAGAAAGGGAGAGAGACAAATGGCCTCAATGGCTGGAGTTGGGCCAGGCCAAAGCCAGGATGCTAGAACTCCATCCAGGAGTTCATAGGTGGTAAGGACCCAACTGCTTGCACCCTGTTCTACTGTCTTCCCAGGCACATTAGCAGGGATCTGGATCAGAAGTGGGGGCAGCCAGGACTCGAACCATTGCTCATATGAGATGCTGACATTAGAGGAATTGACTTAACCCACAGCACCCCAAGAGTTTTTTCACAGTATACATTTTTCATGAATGTTTTGAAGATCCTTTGTAGAAATTTCAAGATTTTTTGCACCAAAATAAACTTATCTTTTAATTCCCTTTCCCCATAGTCTTTTGAAGAATCCTCTCTTTCTCCCTGAACTGAAATACCCATTCTAAGGGTAGCAAAGGCTTTTCCTGAAACAAAGACAACTTCAGGGATCAGCTGTGACGTAGTGAACTAAGCCTCCACCTGTGGCACCGGCATCCCATATGGGCGCCAGTTTTTGTCCCGGCTGCTCCTCTTCTGATCCAGCTCTCTGCTATGGCCTGGGAAAGCAGCGGAAGATGGCCAAGTCCTTGGGCCCCTGCAACCGCATGGGGAGACCCAGAGGAAGCTCCTGGCTCTTGGCTTCAGATCCGCACAGCTCCAGTCATTGTGGCCATTTGGGGAGTGAACCAGCAGATGGAAGACCTTTCTCTCTCTGCCCCTTGCTCTCTGTGGCTCTATCTCTTAAATAAATAAATAAATACAATTAAAAAAAAAAAAAACACCCTCCAGTTCTATTAACTTTTTTCCACCCTGGACTTATTTTTCAGCTCTTAGACTATAAGATCATTACCCTCTCCAGGTGCCTCCCATTTCTCTTGAGATAAACAAGTTGAAATTAGTCAGAATAATTGGAACAGCCCTGGGCCCGTTCTGGGTGACTAATTGTGCGCCTTTGTGAATGACGTTGGTGTTTCCTCTGACAAGCCTTGCTCTGCCCACTCAAACGCTGCCCTGCTTCTGCCCCCACCCCTCCCCCCAAGCAGCGCTGTCCTACCACGTGCGCTCACTCAGATTTTCCACATCTTCTGCCGGTGCCCCCACAACTCCTCCTGTTGTAGGAAACCCACCTCTTACAAGCGTCTCTTCCAAGCGCACAGTGTTCTAACAGTGAGCGAACAACTGCTCTATTGTCTGCAGCAGCCTGGAGCTTGCAGCTCTGAGCACAATTTTTCTTATTAGAAAGTCACATTGGCTCATAGCCCGTGTAGCAGGGCCAAAAGTTACACTCAGATGGGGGAAAAAAAAAGATGAAAAAATTCTTCCATTAACCGGCTTCACTCGGCTCTGGCACCCCCATTCCTCTAACGGTAGAGAAACTTGACAAGCGAAGGTCCTTTTGCTTCTGCTGATGTAAAATGGTCTCAGGGAGCTGCTTTCAGTTCAGATCCCCCAAGAGGACTGCTTCTTTGATCTTCAGAAGTTTCCACAGTTCCAACTCTTTCCTAAAATGGCATCTGCGGAGGCCAGCGTCGTGGCGCAGTGGGTTAAGCTGCTGCCTGTAACACCGGCATCCCAGCTCTGAGCACTGGTTTGAGCCCTGGCTGCTCTGCGTCTGATCCAGCTCCCTGCTAATATGCTTGGGATGATCCAAGTGCTTGGGCCCCTGCCACCCACAGGAGAGACCTAGATGGAGCTCCTAGCTCCTGACTTCAGCTTGGCCCAGCCCTGGCTGTTGGGGACGTTTGGGGAGTGAACCAGTGGATGGAAGGTCTCTCTCTCTCTCTCTCTCTCTCTGCCCCTCCCTCTCCCTTCATAACTTGACCTCTGGTTCCCTGGCTCTCTCAGCCCCTTCCTCCCTCCCACCTGGAAAATCCCAAGACCCTAAGGATGGAGCCTTGGTCTCAGGCCCGCGGTCATGGCCATGGCTGTGGCCACCGTCTCTAAGCCATCTCTACTTTTCTCCTGAAACCTGCTCCGGCCTAAGCCTTGGTGCACCTGCTCCAGTCTAAGCCTTCTGGCAGAGGAGCTGCGGATCTCCTGTGCCCAAAAGGCTTTCCGCTTCCCCTGCTTGCTCAATAGCAACATCTGTGACATTTCCTCTTCAGGGACCAAGACCAACCCCCCCCCCCCCATTTCCTGGGGTAATCCTCACAGAAGGGCTGCAGGGCAAGAGGTGGACACATTCAGAGGTGTCCTAAAATATACCCATTACTCCGATTTCCTTTAGGCGGAGGCATGACTAGAATCAAGGGGGTGGCTAGGATGGAATCATAGTGTTCTAGCAACGAAAGAGCTCTTAGTTTTCATTCTGAATTCCAAGTGGGACAAATTCTCACTGTGTCATCCTAGACAACAGAACACATTTAGCTCCCAGTTCCCCACCGCCGCCCCCCAACACACAGAGAAATGTCAGTCATCAGTCGTGTTGGCCACCGAGAATTCTCCCTCCCAACACACGCACTTCTAAGTGCCCTAAGGTAGGGTTTCAGACTTAAATATTCATTTCAGAGATCCGGAGACTGCAAGCCAATGCAATAAGAATGATTCATGGGTTCAGCGAAGCCAGACTGATGAGACGGGTCAGACCCCCGAGGTCCAGCTCCGTGAGCGATGTCAGCTCCCTGCCGACTTTCAGTTCGGGTTTGAGGAACTAAAACACGCTGCTGGGAGGGAACTTGGGTTTCTTACTGAATTTCTGCTTTCCTTCCTGGCAGTGGAAGCGGTCCAGGGCCACTTCCTCTTTCCCTCCCTGAGAGCAGTGGATACAGCATTGCAGTCTAGGGTGCACGGTTCCTCCAGCCAGAGTGGCTGTGGGGCCGTGACACGCCTGCCCCTTGCTGGCAGCCACAGGCAGAGTGGACCTGCCCTGTGCGCCGGCTCTCCACACTGACCCATGTGTACAGAGATGCACACATCAGAGTCTAGCTTCGGGTCTCCTCATGTATCTGTAGCAGGTGGGGTGCACTGGGGGGTTCGTTTCTCCTAGTAGGGATGTGGAGGACTCAGTCCTAACTCCCAGTGTCATTCAGATGCCAAGGAGATGGATCTGGTAGAGCGGGGAGCGGAGCGGGGAGCAGACACCACAGGGCGACGCAAAACAGGGGGTAGAGCCATGCGTTCATGCGTGCATTCATCTGCGCAAGCACCGATTCCTTCCTTCTTCATTCCTTCTCTAGAGAGCCCTCATGGGGGCCGGGGCCATTCTGAACACACAGGTGACTCCCCTGTGGACTCAACCGACCCATCCCTACCCTGTGGATGCAGAGTCTTTTTTAAGATTTATTGATTTATTTGAAAGTCAGAGTTATACAGAGAGAGGAGAGGCAGAGATAGAGAGAGAGAGAGAGAGAGAGAGAGAGGTCTTCCATTCGCTGAGTTACTTCCCAGTTGGCCGCACCAGCCGGAGCTGTGCCAATCTGAAGCCAGGAGTTAGGAGCTTCTTCAGGTCTCCCACATCTTACACTGCTTTCCCAGGCCATAGCAGAGAACTGGATCAGAAGTGGAGCAGCCGGGACTCGAACCAGAGCCCCTATGGGATGCTGGCTCTGCAGTCGGCAGCTTTACCTGCTGCGCCACAGCGCCGGCCGCAGATACAGCGTCTTTACACTGATCTCCACACCTGGTTCTGTCACTGCACTGCACACCTGTGTGGCATTCAATGAGTTGCTTAGTTTCTCTGGATTTCTACCCCTTCACCAATGCAACAGAGAAATGGAAGCAGGCACTCAGCCTAGTGGTTAAGACACCTGCCCTGGGGCCGGCGCTGTGGCGCAGCGGGTTAACACCGTGGCCTGAGGTGCCGGCATCCCATGTGGGCGCCGATTCTAGTCCCGGATGCTCCACTTCCAATCCAGCTCTCTGCTGTGGCCTGGGAAAGCAGTAGAAGATGGCCCAAGTCCTTGGGCCCCTGCACCCTCGTGGGAGACCTGGAGGAAGCTCCTGGCTCCTGGCTTCGGATCAACGCAGCTCTGTCCATTGCGGCCATCTGGGGAGTGAACCAGTGGATGGAAGACCTCTTTCTCTGCCTCTCCTCTGTGTAACTCTGACTTTCAAATAAATAAATAAATCTTAAAAAAAAAAAAAAAGACACCTGCCCCGCCTCCCACATTCAGGTCCCTGGGTTCAGTACCCCGCTCCCCTTCCTGACTTCAGCTTCCTACCGGCGCAGATTCTAGGCAGAGGTGGGGATGCTTCAAATAATTCAGTTCCTGCCACCTGGATTGAGTTCCCAGCGCCTCTGGCTTCAGCCCCTCCTGGTCCCAGTCATTGCAGGCATCTGGGGTATAAATCAGCAGATGATTTCTCTCTCTCTCTCTCTCTCTCTCTCTCTCTCTCTCTCTCTCCCTTTCAAACAGAGAAAAAGAAAGAAAAAAAATATTTAAGAAGTTTAAATCCATGCAATGTAAAACGAAAAGTTGCTTTTGGGGCTGGCGCCGCGGCTCAATAGGCTAATCCTCTGCCTAGCGGCGCCAGCACACCGGGTTCTAGTCCCAGTCGGGGCGCCGGATTCTGTCCCGGTTGCTCCTCTTCCAGGCCAGCTCTCTGCTGTGGCCTGGGAGTGCAGTGGAGGATGGCCCAAGTGCTTGGGCCCTGCACCCCATGGGAGACCAGGAGAAGCACCTGGCTCCTGCCTTCGGATCAGCGCGGTGCGCCGGCTGCAGCGCGCTGGCCGCGGCGGCCGTTGGAGGGTGAACCAACGGCAAAGGAAGACCTTTCTCTCTGTCTCTCTCTCTCTCTCACTATCCACTCTGCCTGTCAAAAATTAAAAAAAAAAAAAAGTTACTTTTGGTGAAAAGAAAGTTGAACTCCATGCATAGATTTTTTGAAGACCTCTTGTATGTCTGTAGTGTGTATCATAAACTTAACAATAATAATGTGAGTGTGCTATATCTGACCTGGGATCAGACTTTCTACATTCTAAGGTGAAGGCAGCAGTAGCATCTGTGTGTGTTTTTTTGAAGAGCCTTGGGTGAAGGAAAGCATGACATAGCTCTGAGGTTTGTTTTTTTTTTTTTTTTTTAATACTCTATCCTCTTGCTAGCCTCCACTCCTGACGGATACTTTACCTTACTTAGCCTCTGCTGCCCAGTCCTGAAACCTCTAAATAGATTGGTTATTTCAGGCTGGCCAAACCCTTGAAATTTTTTGCCAGCAGCGTTTGCAAACAGATCCCCTTACTGCTAGCAAGAGCAGCCGGCACGACGATGGTGGAGTTGCTCCCACCCTCTTCTTCAGAAGCCCTGCAGCTGCGGGGGAAACTGCAGGCAAAGGAAGCAGCCGGCTTTGAGGTCAAGGCCAAGTGTGTGATCCACAGCAAGTTACAAAGCTTCCGGACCTCAGGGTCTCCACCAGTACAGGGGCGCCGACACTGAGGGATAAGTAAAAGGTGAAAACAGCCCCTGACAGATGATGGGTAATAACTAGATACAACTTCGGGGTTTAGCCTCAAAGCAAAAATGTCCTGGGAGGTGCGTGGGCTGTGCACAGGTGTGAGCACGCGACAACCTTGCATGTTTTCTACAGGCCCTTTACACGGAGCGAGGGAGCGGAGAGAAGACTTGACTAAGACTTCAGGGAAGGGTGTATAACACAGGGGCTGGCCGGAGCATCACAGAGAGATTTCTCCCATGTCTGGGACCAGCAAAGTTCCTGAAAGCTCAGCACAGGGGCTGGCGTTGTGGCGCAGCAGGTTAAGCGGCCACCTGCGACCTCTGCATCCCATACGGACAACTGGTTCAAATCCCAACTGCTCCACTTCCCATCAAGCTCCCTGCTAATGAACCCAAGAAAGCAGTGGAAGATGGCCCTAGCGCTTGGGCCCCTGCCACCCACTTGGGAGACACGGATGGAGTTCCTGGCTCCTGGCTATGGCCTGGCTCAGTCTCAGCTGTTACTGCCATTTGAGGAGTAAACCAGCAGTTAGAAGATCTCTCCCCCCCGGCCCCTCCCGTAACTCTGTCTTTAGAATAAATAAAAATCTTTTTTTAAAAAAAACTCATCACATTCGGATAGAGTAAGGTGTGGTTCTACAAAGTTGCTCTCAGCAAGGTTAATCCTTTTAGGTGTTGTCGATTTGCTGAGTTCACCTTGCAGACTTCTTACATACACACACACACACATTCCTTATTGTTTTAGGCTTTGAAGAGACTTTCTGATGTGTTTTTTATGCCTTCGGCACTGTTTATTGAGGGCCTACTCTGTCCCAGGTGGCATCTTTGGAGCCGGGACTCCCAGCCATGAACAGCGCTGGCCAAGTTCCCGCCTCCCTGAACTTGAGCTCTTGCAAGAACACCAGAAGGCAGGCATGGCCCACGCATGAGTGGCCTGAGGTCATGGAGGTGTGATGGAAGACTGACAGCAGAGGTCAGTGAGGGGTCAGGATGGGCTGCCCCAGGAGGCCACATTTGACAAAGTCGGAGAGTGAGTGAGGCAGGTGCGTTCAGAGCGCACAGGGCCAGAGGCAGGCCGGCACTCTGCATGCAAGACCAAGGTGGACGCAGGCAATCACGCGACTGTCCCACAGCCACACATCACCTAACGCGGCCCTGAACTCGTCACCTGGTTCAGTTCTCTCAGCTCTCCTGGGATAAGATAAATTTGACACAATCTCAAAGTTCTTTGTTCCAGCTTTCTCACAAACCAAGGGCCGTCCATTGTGATTTGTATAATCATTGTTATTAATGGATAATATTCGTGGAGTGCTGAATACATGTCAGAAGCTATGCTGAGAGTTTTACACTCAGGACTTCATTTAAACACATTGGGAAATCTATCCTGTGGGTACTGTTAATATCTCCCATTTTACAGGTGAGGAAACTGAGGCTTAGAAAGTTTAGATTACAGGGCCTGTGCTGTGGTGTAGCGGGTAAAGCAGGTGCCTGCAGTGCCGGCATCCCATATGGGCGCCGGTTTGAGTGATCCAGCTCTTTGCTATGGCCTGGGAAAGCAGTAGAAGCAGTGGAAGATGGCCCAAGTCCTTGGGCCCCTGCACCTGCCTGGGAGACCTGGAAGAAGCTCCTGGCTCCTGGCCGCCAGGAGCCTGGATCAGCGCAGCTCTGGCCGTTGCGGCCAGTTGGAGAGTAAACCAGCGCGTGGAAGATCTCTCTGTCTCTCCCTTTCTTGGTCTGTATCTCTGCCTTTCAATAAAATAAATAAACCTTAAAAAAAACTGTTTGAACTGCCCAGATTGTGCTCTCTAAGTCCCATTTACCACCCTAGAAATCACACTTAGAGAAATGGCTGACTTCAGTCCAACATGAGAAATGCGTGAGTATAAGCAACTTGTACATCTAGTCCCGTCAGAAAGCCAGCAGGCTGTCACAGATGGCTCCGGAGTCAGCTTACAGAAGCCCGCCCTGGCCAGCAGTGGGACCACAGCATCAGCGAGATGAAGCACCACGGGGTGAGCAGCACGGCAGGTGTAGAGAGAGCTCGTCCGTTCTTCATGACGACAGAATGGAAACAAACTCACAGTTCCTTTGGAAGACGAGGGGGAAATGATTCATTTTGCTAAAGCTAAAGCTAAAGCATTTCCTGCGTCTCCTCTCTGAATCCTTCCTCGGGGTGGCTCCTGAGGACGGAGTGGTTCTGTCTGCAGGAGGACTCCACGGGGATGAACCCAGCCAACCCCGGCCTCAGGGAACTCTGATGCAGGGTGCAAGGAGAGAATTAGATGAAGGGGAACCCATAGATGAAAAGGAATCAAACGGCCATCCGACAAAGCAACCCAACGCAACCAGTAGAGCTTGTTTAGATCCTGATATAAAGAAACCAATTGTTAGAAAGAAAAGAGAACATTTGGAGAAATTTAAACTCTGGCTGGATATTTGGTTATAGTAAAGAATTCTTATTGGTTTTGAAAGTGTGATTATGTACTATCATTACATCTTTTTCTTTTTTAAAAGATTTTTATTTATTTATTTATTTGAAAGTCAGAGTTACACAGACAGAGGTAGAGACAGAGAGAGAGGTCTTCCATCCGCTGGTTCACTCCCCAGATGGCTGCAATGGCCGGAGCTGCGCCCATCCGAAGCCAGGAGTCAGGAGCTTCTTCCCGGTCTCCCACATGGGTGCAGGGGTCCAGGCACTTCGGCCATTGTCCACTGCTATCCCAGGCCTCAGCAGAGAGCTGGATCAGAAGAGGAGCAGCCGGGACTAGAAATGGGACCCATATGGGATACCGGCACTTCAGGCCAGGGCATTAACCTGCTGCGCCACAGTGCTGGCCCCATTCATTACATCTTTTTTTATAAAGAGTTCTTATCTTGGGCTGTGTCCATCATGTCCCATCTGCTCCTCCTCTGATCCAGCTCTCTGCTATGGCTTAGAAAAGCAGTGGAAGATGGTCCAAATGCCTGGGCCCTTGCACCCCCATGGGAGACCCAAAAGAAGTTCCTGGCCCCTGGCTTCAGCCTGGCCCAGTCCTGGCCTTTGTGGCCATTTGGGGAGTGAACCCGTAGATGGAAGACCTTTCTCTGTCTCTCCCTCCCTCTGTTTGTAACTATGCCTCTGAAATAAATAAATAAAATCTTTTAAAAAAAGAATTATTATCTTTTAGAGATACAAACTGAAATATGTATGGATGACTGATGCAGTACTGGGATTTACCCACAGTGCTCCAGGGAAAGACAGGAAGTGGGTGCGAGCGGCGGGCATACAGATAAGACTGGTCATGAACTGCGGCTTGCTGGGATGGGTTTTGTAAAGATGTTACCTCTTTCATAACAAAAGCTTCACCTCTCTGATTCTGTCTCGGGATCTTGTGCAATTGTATGCTTTAAAAAAAAATAAGAAAAGCTCCAGATTGGCTTCTTTCCTTTTTGTCTAATTTTGACAAGTGGAGAGAAATTTAGACATGAAGGTTTTGGGTGGAACCAGTCTTTGAAAACATCTTAGGGCTATTTAAGGAGAAATCTTAGCAGCAAGTTTCCCTCAAGTGACAACCAGGTCACAAAGTCTTATTCTCCGCTGAGGACTTTTCCCTTCTCAGGGCTTCTAATCCTCTAACTAGGTTATCATTCCCTGAGTAGCAAGCAAATTCCATTATTCCAGAAATTTGCAGGCCAGCCTAGAGGGATTCAAAGTGCAGGGGGAAGTGTCTCTTCCTCATCTTCCGCTTCTTTCATGTTCTTACATGGATCGAAGAAACTCCTCTTTCTTCCTTCCTTTCTTTTTTTTTTAAATATGTATTTATTTTGAAAGTCAGAGTTACAGAAAGAGAGAAGGAAAGACATACAGAGAGGTCTTCCATCCATTGGTTCACTCCCCAGATGGCCACAAAGGTCAGTGCTGGGCCAGGCGGAAGCCAGGAGCATCATCTGGGTCTCCCACGTGGATGGCAAGGGCCCAAACACTTGGGCCATCTTCTGATGTTTTTCCCAGGTCATTGGCAGGAAGCTGGATCAGAATTGGAACAGCCGGGACTCGAACCGGCGCCCATATGGGATGCCAGCACTGCAGGTGGTGGCTTTACCCACTATGCCACAGCACCAGCCCCCAAAACTCCTCTTTCAGTGGAGAACCGATACTGCCTTCTGGGAGAGTGTTCCCTGGGCTCCTCCCCCTCACCTTCCAATGATGACCCAGAATCCAGACCCAGGAGCTCAAGCTCTGGTTGGAGGAGGCTTCCTAACTTGCAGACTCCTGGTCACAGTAGCACGCTGTGTTCTCAGAACAGGTCTTGCACAGGGGTTAAAAGGTCTCGGTGGCCTGGGACCAGTTTCTGCCTTCACTTTTTCTTCCAGGAAGCCTGATGGCCTCTTTTGATGCCTATCAGACCCTCACATTCCAAATCCCCTCCCGCGATGCTCCTCTCTGACAGGACTGGAACTGAGTGTTCTGATCCTGGCCGGTCACACCTTCGCAGCCGTCTCCTGACATCTCTGAGAAAGGTGTGGTAGAATGCACCGTGCTGTCCCCCCCGCCCCACAGTGACCCACTGCCTTCTTCCAGGAGAGAGCACGCCCAGGAGGGACCTCAGTCCCGGCTTCTCCCTTGGCATGGCGTGGTGCTAGACTACGTTCATGCTGGTGCCTTTCCCAGATCTTGTTCTTAGCCCAAGTGGAAGGGTACTTCCGGTCCCTGTGCCCCTTCTGCCTGCCTGGGAGATGGTAGACTCACAAGTAGCAGCCATGTGCTGAGGACAGAATGATCCCACCAGCCCTGAACTGCTACCCTGGTGTGTGACATGGCGATGAATTATTTGCATCTCACACAATCGTCCATCGCTTCAGAACGCCTTGTAACAGTGGTGTTTCTGTCTCATCTCAATGGCGATGGTTACCTAGAACTGGTATCGGGGAACTAGGCAGGGAGCTACATAGGGATAAAGAAAGCTGGGAGGCTTTTTTCATAATTTCCGTGTTGCATAGCATTATAACTCTACTCCCTCAGCTGTCAATCCAGTACACCCGCTTTCCCATGATGCACCTGGGTCTCATCTGGGACCAGGAAGAAGAGAGGCCATATTGGCCATGTGGAAGCAAAGCTCTAGGGGGAGGTGCCATGAAACTTCCAGAAAGCCTCATGCATACCGAACTAAATTGTGTATTCAGTCCGTACACCAGCCCCTACCTCCTAAAAAGGACTGATAATTGGGGAGCTGCCTTTTGCTCTTTGAGCTTCGGGATCACGCTTAATGGCTCCTTTTCTGGCTCCCTCCCACTCTCTCCTCATGGCAGGTTTCTCTCCATATATATTTTCTCTCTTTTTAAAAAATGCTTTTACTTATTTGAAAGGCAGACGGAGAGAGAGACAGAGACAAAGGGCCCCGTTACACTACAATTGCTGGGCCCTTAATTATTTTTTCAAAGTTGGTAATGAAAAGCAGAGACAGACCCAACCTCACTCGCCCCACCCCCACTGCCACCCCCATGACCATTTTCCCTGTCCAGGAATTAACTGGGTTCTGAACAATGAAGGCCCAGTCACCTTTGACCTGGGGCCAGGGTGGACAATGACCAGGGCCAGTGGGGACCGCAGCAAGGGTGAAATTCCTTGGTCAGACTTCCCCAGGAGCCTGGGGGTGGGATTTCTGAGCCCACCGGACTCTGGTGTATGTACCCCAGAGTCTTGGAGGCACCCCTAGGTCCCAGGCCACAGCAGCCCAGGCTGTCTACGTCCCCAGATTGCCGTGGCCCAGCCCACACTGGGTTCCTGGCGGGAAAGCTGCTTTCTGTTCCCGTGGATCTGGAACATTTCTCAGGGTACTGTGCTGACCTCTTTGGGCACAGCCTGTCACGCTTTTGCTCTCTGTGCTGCTGGCCCTGCCCCGTCACTCCATGAACTTGGCCTCGGGCAATCACTGCCAGCTGGGCTGCCTTCCAATGTCACCTTCATCACTGTCTGGAATGGAGCCCTGAGTTCCCTGCCCTCCCTCCCACTGTGCCCTGGGCCATCTCCCAACTCCCAGGACAGCCTGGAGAGGATGCTTGAACTTAACCCAGGTCACGCTCCGTACACTGCCATCTGGGACCCATTCACTCGGCCCTGTAGAATCTTGGCCCAATAAAGGAAAAGCTTGCTCTCCTCTAAATCTTTATTTCCTGTCTCAGGATTAACGTCTTCCCACGAGGATCAGCAATGGGATGTCCATTCTTTCTGGGGAAACTTCACTTCCACCTTCAGTGGGAAGAAGGCCAGAGAGCACACACAGCCACACTTACTCACGGACATACAACCACATACACAACCAATCATGCACACAACCGCTCATACACAGCACATACACACTCTCATATATACAGCATATACACAACCACTCACAGCACACACGCACACTCACACACATAACACATATACATCCACACACGGACACACAACACACATACACAACCACTCATGCACACAGCCACTTGTACATAGCACACACATACTCTCATATACACAACATATACACAACCACTCACATACAACCACTTACACACACATTCAACGGACACACAACACACCTACGCAACCACTCACACACAGCACATACACAACCACTCACACACACAACCACTCATACACAGACACATATACACTTTCATATACACAACACATACACAACAACTTGCAGGACACACACACTCATATATACACAACACACATACACAATCACACACACAACCACTCACACACAGCACTCAAAACACACATACACAACCACTCACACACACAATCACTCATACACAGCACACACACTCTCATATACACAACACATACACAGCCACTTTCAGCACACACATACAACGCATATACACAACCACTCACACGCACTGACATGCACACACAACCACTCACAGTACACAACCACACACACTCACATACACACAGCACATAAGTATGCCTGCACAGGAAAGGGAAAAGACTTCCACCCTGGAGTTCAGGTCTCTTGACTCTGGGGCCAGTTCGGCTCCTTTGATCGGGACTGGAATTCTTCCTCCAAGGGTTGCTCTGCCTGCCACGCACTGCCCAACTCCGCCCAACTCCGGCAGGCCGCTCGCTGTCCCTGAAGCTCAGCGTCTTGACAGTAATTGGGGACGATAATGGTTACCTACTTCACAGGGGTATTCAGCGGCTCAATTAGCAAAAGCTTCTAAAGTACTTGAGTCCCATTATTAGTTGTAATGGGATCCATCTGCCGAGTTGGCCCTTCCGTTGGCTCTCTTCGGCTCTCGGTGAGAAATGCTCTTTGCAAGGAAGAATCAGAGAGACAAAGCCCCCCATTGACTTGGAAAATAGGAGTAGAGCCCAGCCCTCCGAGGAGGAGTTGCCCGGTCCTCCTGGTCTTCTGTCTCCTAAGAGAAGATGTTGAGTGGAGTACACACCTGTGTGATCCCAGCGGTTACCAGCCCCGGTCAGGGGGCCTGCATCGCATGGAGTCACAGACTCCAATCGGGACAAGGTGATGGGAAGGGGTACATGGAGATAAAACTGCTCAGAATTGCCCAAGTAAGATCCGTCCCCAGCGGTTATGCTATGGGCCTAAGTAGTATCTCAATTTTAACTTCAAGTTCTTACTGTCATAGAAATAAGAAATTAAAACAGAAGCATGGACAGTGCACAAGTGAGAGCAGGGTTTATTTAAGAGAGAGAGGGTGAGAGGCCGGCATTGTGGGTGTTAAGGGTGGTAAGCTACTGCCTCCAATGCAGGCATCCCACATGAGCATCAGTTCCAGTCTGCACTGCTCCACTTCCAATCCAGCTCCCTGCTAATGCGCCTGGGAAAGCAGCACAAGATGGCCCCTGTACCCATGTGAGAGACCCGGAAGAAGTTCCTAGCCCCTATCTTCAGCCTGGCTAGCCCCAGTCTTTGCAGCTATTTGAGGAGTGAACCAGCAGATGGAAGATTTCTCTCTGAGAGCTGGATAGGAAGTAGAGCAGCCGGGACCCTGGCACCCATATGAGATGCCCACCCTGCAGGCGGTGGCTTTTCCTGCTATGCCACAGCAGTGGCCTGCAGCTTGGTGGATTTTTGACAAACACCATCCCCACCCCCACTGAGGACATTTCCATCCCCTTAGACGTTTTTCCAGTGAGTCCCCTCACCCTCCAACAAGCCGTGACTGTTCTGATTTCTGTCACTTTGGTACAGTTTTGTGTCTTCTAGAACTTGGCTGTCGCAGGCACCATTCTAAACAGATTCTCTGTATTCCCATTGTAACATGCAAGTGACGCTCTCAGTAACTGCCCCGAGCAGTTGTCTCGGAAAGAAGACACACTGCCTGCAGCCAGCAGCCCTGCCTCTCGCCAGCGCAGTCCTAGTATGGGGACCCCATCTTTGATGTAGCAGAAGCCGGGCTGCTCCCTGGCTGGCCCCACGCTGAAGTCCTCCAACCTCAGGGCTTGCTCCCCTCCCCCGCCACCCCAGCACACAGCCAGCACCACGCCCGGAAGGTCCCTGCATCCTGGAAGGCTCTATTTTTCACTAGAGCAACAAGCCCTAATGCAAGCATGGAGCTGTTACAACTTAATAGCTAATAATAATATTAGCTGCCTGTTATCCGAGGCTCGCTCTTCAGGACCCAGTGCTCAGCGCTGGCAGTCATCATCTGCTGTGATTTCCACCACCTCCCCGTGAGCTGGTGGTGTCTCCTTTTTCACAATGAGGAAGCTTTGGTTCAGAACCATGGGGAGGGGCTTTTTTTTTCTTTTTAAGATTTATTTCGCCGGCGCCATGGCTCAACAGGCTAATCCTCCGCCTAGCGGTGCCAGCACACCGGGTTCTAGTCCCGGTCGGGGCGCTGGATTCTGTCCCGGTTGCCCCTCTTCCAGGCCAGCTCTGCTCTGGGCAGTGGAGGATGGCCCAAGTGCTTGGGCCCTGCACCCCATGGGGAGACCAGGAGAAGCTCCTGGCTTCGGATCAGCGCGGTGCGCCTGCCGCAGCGCGCTGGCCGCAGCGGCCATCGGAGGGTGAACCAACGACAAAGAAGACCTTTCTCTCTGTCTCTTTCTCACTGTCCACTCTGCCTATCAAAAAAAAAAAAAAAAAGAGATTTATTTTATGGGACTGGCATTGTGGCATAGTAGGCTAATCCTCTTCCTGTGGCACCGGTTCGTGTCCTGGCTGCTCCTCTTCTGATCCAGCTTTCTGCTATGGCCCTTGCATCTGTATGGGAGACCCGGAAGAAGCTCCTGGCTCCCAGCTTCGGATTGGCCCAGCTCTGAGTGAACCAGTGGATGGAAGACCTCTCTGTGTGTGTCTCCTGCTGTCTGCCACTCGACTTCTCAAATAAATATATAAATAAAATCTTTTTTAAAATATTTATTTTATTCGAAAGGCAGAGTTACAGAGAGGCAGAGACAGAGAAAGATAGAAAGAGAGAGATCTTCTATCTGCTGGTTACTCCCCAAATGGCCTCAGTGGCTGGAGCTGGGCAGATCTGAAGCCAGGAGCCAGCAACTTATTCCACGTCTCCCACAGTGCATGGGCCCAAGCATTTGGGCCATCTTCTGCTGCTTTCCCAGTTGCAACAGCAGGGAGCTGGGTTGGAAAAGGAGCAGCTGGGACATGAACCAGCACCTGTATGGGATGCGGGCACTGCAGGTTGGGGCTTAACCCCTTCCACTACAACGCGGGGCCCTTATTTATTTATTTTGTATTGGTAATGAAAGAGAGAAACAGAGTCGACCTCACTCCCCTACCCCCGCTCCCACCCCCATGACCATTGTCCCTGTCCAGGAACTAACTGGGGTGATCCTCCTGGGGTAGGTTCAAGTGTGAGTCCTCACTCGGGAGGTCTGGGGCCGGCCTCTGCCCCTTGCAGTGGGCTCACCACTGATCCTGCTGCTGATGGGTCATGGGTCACACGTGGCATGTATAGGGGGCCTGAGGTGATCCCTCTAAGCACGGGATGATCTAAGATAGCAACAGCTGGTATCTCTCTCCCAGTGTGTGTAGTGAGGAGAAGAAAAAACAAACAGGAGGGGCGGAATGCCTTTTCTGAGAAACAGGTGTTTTTGTTTAACAAAAGCCTTGCCATGGATACTTGGGTTGTGGAAAGCTATCCCTCTGGGCAGGTGAGACAGCCCAGGGATGCAAATAAGACAGAGACCAGATCTGCCCAAGAGCTCTGCAGTGGTGAAGGACAGGTCCCGAGAGACCAAGGAGCAAGACGTGGCAGCCTCGGGGCCGGCGTTGTGGCACAGTGTGTGACGTCTTCTCCTGTGACGCCGGCACCCCGTATGAGTGCTGGTTCCTGTCCCAGCTGCTGCACTTCCAGTCCAGCTCCCTGATAATGTTCTTGGGAAATCAGAGGGGACAGCCCAAGTGCTTGGGCCCCTGCACCCATGTGGGAGACCCGGAAGAAGCTCCTGGCTCCTGACTTCGGCTGTTGCGGCCATTTGGGGAGTAAACCAATGGGTAGAAGATCTCTCTCTCTCTTTCTCTCTCTCTCTCTCTGTCACCCTGCCTTTCAAATAAATAAATAAGACACACAGTTGGAGACTGGGCATTAGGTGGCCACACCCACAGCATCAGCACCCAGACCAGGAAGCAGAGCGTTTCTGGCCCCGGAAGGCCCCCTGGTCCAACATGGCAGTGCCTGTGTACCCCATCTTCCAGCCCCCCCGCCAAGAGGGCCCTCTCTCCCTGCAGGCAGGGCAGCATAGTCCCACTGTTCTCTTCCTCTGCTAGCTTTCTCATGGCTGTCAACTCCATGTAGGAAATCATCCCAGAGCGAAGGAACAAGACCTGCTGAGCCAAACGTGATCAAAAATACCCTGGGCGGTGGGCTCAGTGCTGATGGGAACCGCTCTTTGGCTCAAGTAGGAGTAAATCGCTGGGATTTGCTGGCTGCTGACATACCCCCTGCTGTAGAAATGGGAAGGCAAAAGGATTCAAGGGAGTTGCAGGCAGAGAGAGGTGGAGCTACTGTTCAGCCTCCGTTTCCATGCCCAAGTGAGTCTCCAGGGAAGGGAAGAAAACCTGCAGATATGATGGAGAACCGGTTAGAGTTCTCTAAAGATGCACGGTCTAATAGAAATATAATGCCTTTTTAACTTTTACAGTACCTAATTTTAAATTTTCTGGTAGCCACCTTGAAAAAAGGAAGAAGAGGAGCCAATGTCGTGGCGCAGTGGGTTGAGCCGCCGCCTGCAACGCCAGCATCCCACGTGCTCACTGGTTGGAGTCCTGGTTGCTCCACTTTCGATCCAGCTCCCTGCTGATGGCCTGGGCAAAGCAGTGGACAATGACCCAAGCACTTGGGCTCCTGCACCCACGTGGGAGGTGCGGATGAAGCTCCTGGCTCCTGGCTTTGCCTGATTGTTGTGGCCATTTGGGGAATGACCCAGGAGATGGAAGAGCTCTCTCTTTTTCTCTCCTTTTTTCTCTAATTCTGCTTCTCAGATAAATAAATTTTTAAAAAGAAAAAAAGAAGAGGGAACAGGTATTAATAAATTTATTAATTAAATGTTGATGAATAATGATTTAATTGTAATAATATATTTAATGCACTATAATATATCCAAAATTCTGTCATCTTAACCTATAATCATTATAAAATTATGGAT
Source organism: Lepus europaeus (assembly GCF_033115175.1). Lineage (NCBI taxonomy): Eukaryota > Metazoa > Chordata > Mammalia > Lagomorpha > Leporidae > Lepus > Lepus europaeus. Next base: position 46,926,441 of record NC_084835.1, read on the forward strand.
GAGATATTTTAAATACAATAGGATATTTCACATTTTTTTCCATAGGATGTCTCAGAATCCCATTGTTTTACATCATTATTTTATAGGCCTGTTCAGATTAGCCACATTTAAAAAAAATTTTAAATTTATTTCTTTATTTGAAAGAGCAACAAAGGGAGAGGGAGATATACACACATACTCAGATCTTCCATCTGCTGGTTCACTCCCTAGGAACTCTGTCCAGGTCTCCCACATGGGTGGCAGGGGCCCAAGTACTTGGGCCATTTTCTGTTGCTTTCCCAGTCACATTCGCAGCGAGCTGGATCAAAAGTGGAGCAGCTGGGACTCAAACCAGCTCTCTCATATGGACGCCAGCATCACCAGTGGTGGCTCAAACTACTGCAGCACAGCACCAGGCCCGAGATAAACCACACACACCCCAAGTACTCGGCAGCATATATGGCCCGGGGCTGCCATATTGGCTGGAGCAATTCTAAGGAATCAGGAAGAGGTCCCAGGATAGGAGTAAAATGCAAACAAACAGAATCCCTTTTACAAATTCTCCCAGGCCAGCTTACAATAATGTTCAAATGACACACATGTATTCACTCATCAAACATTTTTGCATGGAGACTATAGAAAGAACTTGGAGCTTCTGTCTTCAAGAACCTCATAGTGAAAGAGATGTGACGAAGCCACCATGGCATCCGGTGGCAAACACGGTGCCAGGGATTAACGTGAGGGAGCAGCCAGCCAGCCGTCAGCCGGGGAGGGCGGCTGGAGCAATGTGCACCCCGATACTCCCACCCAGTACACCCCGGTGCTGCGAGTCTCCTCCTGCAGCAAACTCAGGGTCACAGAAACACTGTGCACAATGCAAATACCTACTCAGCAGGGCGAATGTGCAAACTCCTCCTGCCTGCCCATTTACATGCACGATTTTTTTTTTTGAAGTCGGATTTTACTTGTACTGTTTGCCAAGAAACAAAGCTGGAGATAGGGAGAAGGATCTAAGACTCAGGACTCAACGGTGGTGCCCTCAAGCCCTGGAAGCTTCTAAGAGGAGACTCAATCAAAGGAAGGGGAGAGCTGAGAGTGGAGACGAGAGAGGAAGCTGGCCGGCTGGCTTTGCACAGCCAGCCATCAGTCCCGACCAACGCCTGCCTTCATCATAACACCAGGCCGCCAGGTCCTCCAAGGCCAGCCCTCAGACCTCCTGCCACAGATTCACGTTAATATGCAATTTAAATGCATAGCCCAGGGGGCTGGTGCTGTGGCAGAGTAGGCTAAGCCTCCACCTGTGGCACAAGCATTCCAAATGGGCGCCGGTTCGCGTCCAGGCTGCTCCTCTTCTAACCCAGCTCCCTGGGAAAGCAGTGGAAGGAAGATAACCCAGGTGTGTGGGCCCTGCACCTGACTGGAGGATCCAGACGCATCTCCTGGCTCCTGGCTTTGGATCAGGCCAGACCTCCTGGGGTGTATCTGTTCCCCCCAAATTTGCACCATCTTTCCTGAGAGACGAGTACACAACTTTCATGCAAGAAGCACGTTGCACGTGTTCCCTCTGTCTGAGTCCTGCCATGGAAGAAAGCATAGTGGAGCTAACACACAGCCAATGCGTCATGTGAACGAGAAATAAGCCACTTTGCATCATAAGCCACAGAGCTGCGGGGAACTACTTGTTACGTGTCATCTCCAAGCAAAGCCGACTGATAGGCCCAGTGAAGCAGGCGGAGCCCAAGAATGCACACTTCTCCCCAGGCGACACGCGTTCTCATCCAGATCACCCAAAGAAGTCACCAAAGCAAAAATCCAAAACAAACAAAAACACCCCCACGGGTTCTCTAGCTATAGATTAGAAATATTTGGGGGAAAATTGCCACGTATGCCGAATGAACTGTACTGAACATTTTGCATTGTCATTGTTCTCTATACAATGGTGCAGTGAAACACCTACTTGCATAGCACGTGCATGGTAGAAGGTGTTGTCAATAATCCAGGATGATCTAAACTGTACAGGAGGATGTGTAGAGATTATACGCAACTATGATGCCATTCTGCGCAAAGCACTTGAGCACCCATGGATTTTGGTATCTGCTGGGGGTCCTGGAACCAACTCCTGGGGACACCTAAGGACACCTGTATTTCCCCTTGGAGAAGAGAGACTTCCATCTGTCACAAAGCGGAATGCCGGCCACAAATCCCAGTGACACCCAGGGTTCCGGTAGCACCCAGTGTTTGCTATAAGTATGGGTCTTAGGCCCTGGGTGCATCACAGTCCTAGAAATTAGGGGAAACTACAGGCCGGCGCCGTGGCTTAACAGGCTAATCCTCCGCCTTGCGGCGCCAGCACACGGGGTTCTAATCCCGCTTGGGGCGCCGGATTCTATCCCGGTTGCCCCTCTTCCAGGCCAGCTCTCTGCTATGGCCCAGGAAGGCAGTGGAGGGTGGCCCAAGTCCTTGGGCCCTGCACCCCATGGGAGACCAGGAGAAGCACCTGGCTCCTGCCTTCGGATCGGCAAGATGCGCCATCCGCAGCGGCCACTGGAGGGTGAACCAACGGCAAAAAGGAAGACCTTTCTCTCTGTCTCTCTCTCTCACTGTCCACTCTGCCTTAAAAAAAAAGGGGGGGGGGGAACTACAGCCAGGTGGAGGTGACCTTGGGAACCTTGAGTTCCTGTGACAAGGAAGACACTGGGCCTGGCACTATAGTGGTTCCACCCAAGAAAACCAAGCGCCTCTATCTGTCCAAGGCTCGTAACCCATGGTTCCCTGGCAAGCAGAGCCAGGCTGTGGAATGATCCGACTGTGTCCTGCAAATTCAGATGTCGGAACTTAGCTGCCATTGTGATAGAATTACGAGGTCAAGCCTCTAGGAGGTGATGAGAGTGTGAGGGCAGAGCCAGCCCTTCCACCCACCCTGTGAGGACACCGAAGCAAGGCACCATTTTGGAAGCAGAGACTGGGCCCCCACCAGACCCCACACCTTGAACCTCCAAGGCATTTGAATGATGAGATTCTGTTCCTTATAAAGTTACAAGTGTAAGGTATTATAGCAACCCAAAGGGACCGAGACAGGCAGAAACTGGCTTCCCTGGTGCAGGGAAAAGCAGGAGTCTTGCTAGGAGGGAGAAGGCACTCTGCTTAGAAGATTGGCTCTTGTCCCAGAAGGAAGACCGGTGTAGCTCACCCATGCTCTTCTTACAGACAAGACAGCATCTGGGCAAAGCACCACGCCCCCCCCCCCCCCCCCCGCTGAGCACCCTCAGTGATGCTCTGCTGCTTTGTTTTGTTTTTTTCTAAGATTTATTTATTTGAACAGCAGAGTTACAGAGAGGCAGAGGGGGAGAGAGAGAGACGTCTTCCATCTGCTGGTTCACTCCCCAGATGTCCACAATGGCTGGAGCTGCGCTAATCCAAAGCCAGGAGCCAGGAGCTTCTTCCAGGTCTCCCATGCAGGTGCAGGGGCCCAAGGACTTGGGCCATCTTCTGTTGCCTTCCCAGGCCATAGCAGAGAGCTGGATCAGAAGTGGAGCAGCCAAGTCTCAAACCGGCACCCACATGGGCTGACGGCACTGCAGGCAGTGGCTTTAGCCGCCACACCACAGCACTGGCCCCTCCACTGCTTTGAACATTGCGTCTGGACTCTTTACAGGACGCAGGAACTGACCTCTGTGGAGTGACTTTGCTTTGCCTTTCTGATCCCTCCCTCCTCTCCCCCTCTCCTCCAGCCACTCAGATATTTCTCCAGTTTTTCTAAAGCACCACCCTCCCTTTCTCACCCCCAGACTTTTGCACATACTCTTCCCCTGCTTGGAGCGCGCTGGACCAGGCCGACTCCAGGCCACCTCCTTCAGGAAGGCGTCTGACAACTCTCCCCCCACCCCGCCCCTGGAGAAAAGTATACAGGGCCAGGGGCCCCCCTCAGGGCCCCGCCAGCACTCTGTGCCGCTCTGGCCTCGCTCTTACCACAATGGATGGAAACTGCCCAGTGAAATGTCTGCTTCCCCATGGCTCTGTGAGCCCAGGGTAGGGGGGAGGAGGGAGGACTCGGGCTCGCTTTCCAGTGTTCCCTCAGCAAACACAGTGCCTGCCCCGTAAGAGTGAACAAGCGGCCGATGCCATGGCTCACTAGGCTAATCCTCCGCCTTGCGGCGCTGGCACACTGGGTTCTAGTCCCGGTCAGGGCTCCGGATTCTGTCCCGGTTGCCCCTCTTCCAGGCCAGCTCTCTGCTGTGGCCAGGGAGTGCAGTGGAGGATGGCCCAAGTGCTTGGGCCCTGCACCCCATGGGAGACCAGGAGAAGCACCTGGCTCCTGCCTTTGGATCAGCACCTGGCTCCTGCCTTCAGATCAGGGCGGTACACTGGCCACAGCACGCCAGCCGCGGCGGCCATTGGAGGGTGAACCAACAGCAAAAAGGAAGACCTTTCTCTCTCTCTCTCTCTCTCACTATCCACTCTGCCTGTCCAAAAAAAAAAAAAAAAAAAAAAAAAGGTGAACAAACACAGACTAGAAAACCCGTAAGAACAGCTCCTGGCTCAAAGTACTTTGGGCTGTCATGCAGATGGTCTCTCACCTCCCCATGGCAGCAACTTCTCTCTTCCTTACACCACCATTTGTCTGGTTGGTTAAAAGCGCCGCCCTCTCTCTGTCACCTCCGGGTGTTGCACACACGGCTCCCCTGCCTGGAATGTATGCACCGGCTACCTCCGGGGCACCTCTTCTAGCTGCCATCACACCGCCTCTTCTCTTTGATGGGCTTCTCAGGCTTCTGCACTTGGCTGTCCCCTAAGATCCCTGTGGGTTGAATGACAGCCAGGGGAAACAACTCCCATCCCACCTCGTTCACTCAACGCCAGCTAGGGTACATGTCTCCAGAAAAAGAAAAAGAAAAAAAAACCAGCAACCACTCTTGGAAGTACATTTTATTATTTCTGAAGGCCTTTAAAATATTGAGAAATATAGCACTTGTGGGATGCCAATGCCAAAAGCGTAATCATGGAATTATCAGCAAATGTCTGTTGAACCCTTGACCAGATCTAGGAAGTTGGCCCTCCCCCACCGGGAGTCTGGGGTCCTGTCCAGGTGCCCCCTGGACAATCACTCCCTTGCTTTGTTGCCGGCTCCTAAACAATGGAGCCTTGTGGTTCTGGACTCGCCTTCCCGCGTAGGAACGGCACAGGTGGAAGGCGCGGTTTTGAGGTGGATGCGACTGTTCTCTCAATTTGTCAGATGAGAACAGTGGAGCCCAGAGAGCAGGTTTGACCTCCAGTGAAACAGCCCAGGCCCCCTGGACTCTTACTCCTCTGTGGGAAACCCTAGTCCAAATTCAGGGTGGCCCCGGGCAAGGCTGGGGTGGGGGAGTCCCGGCCCCACCACCACAGCGCACAGACCCGGATGAGCCTGGGAGAAGAGCAGGTGCCACCACGCATGGGCGGCAGAAAGCCCCTTCTGCCTCCTTCTTTGCTGGCTCACAGCTGGGTGGGGCAGGCTTTGGGACTCAGGCTTTTGGGACTTACCCTCACTCAAGGTGCGCGCACGGAGAGAAATCCCATGCACAGTGGCTAAAGGGCAGCCCAGTGTGTCCCTCGCCTCCCGGAGCCCCTTGGTCAGGATCTTTACCTCCTGGTCTGCCTCAGTTTCTCCTTCTGCAGTAGGCTTACAGCACTGCCCACTGTGTGAGTTTTGTGGGAGTCTGTGGGGAGCGGAGCTGCAGAGCCATGGTGCCAGGAGAGGTCTCAGAGGCACCGGTTCTTCCTGGCCAAAAAGGAGAGACACAGGGGCTGGCACTGTGGCGCAGCAGGTTAATCCTCCACCTGCGGTGCTGGCATCCCATATGGGCACCGGTTTGAGTCCTGGCTGCTCCACTTCCCATCTAGCTCTCTGCTGTGGCCCGGGAAGGCAGTGGAGGATGGCCCAAGTGCTTGGGCCCCTGCACCCGCGTGGGAGACCAGGAGGAAGCACCTGGCTCTTGGCTTCAGATCAGCGCAGCACCGGCTGTGGCGGCCATTTGGGGAGTGAACCAATGGAAGGAAGACCTTTCTCTCTGTCTCTCTCTCTCTCTAACTGTCTGTAACTCTACTTCTCAAATAAATAAATAAAATCTTTTTTTTTAAAAAAAAGGAGAGACACAGAGAAGGACCGGTGTCTTTGTGGCATGCCCTGCCCCCAGTGCGTGCCTTTGCACCATAGCCGCCCGGCAGGCGTGGAAGTGGTGAGAACTGCCCACCTTGCTATCCCACAATTTAGCCCCGACGTGGCCGTGTCGCTCTGGCGCCCAGCGAGAGCTGGTGCAGCATTTTTACTCTTCTCTAAAGTTCTCAAGAGAGTGATTGGATTGACTCAGCTGTGGAAACAGGGGCAAAGTCGGGGACCATGAGCAGGCAGGGCGGCCTGGCCCCCCTGCTGTACGCCGTGTGCTGTGGCTGGACCTGCCTCTGAACGCCATCAGCTGTGTGCGTGCTCGGCTCGCTGCTCAGCGGCCGTGGGTAATGAGGTTCTAAAGGAGCCGTAAGATCTTTTTTCTGCTCAGAGTTCTTCAATCAGCTCCAGCTGGGCTTATATTCAGTCACAAGTGGCGTACTTTTTCTACATCGATTGTGCACATCACGAGAGGGAGGGGTGTGTTTCACATTAAAAAATGTAATGATCAGGGCTGGCGATGAGGCACAGGGGGTTAAGCTGACAATATCAGCATCCCAGGTCAGAGCGCCAGTTCAAGTCCTGGCTGCTCTGCTTCCAACCAGCCCCTTGCTAATGCACCTGGGAAAACAGAGGAAAATAAGCCAAGAGCTTGGGCCCCTGCCGCCCTCGTGGGAGACCTGGATGGAGTTCCTGGCTCCTGGCTTCTAGCTGGCCCAGCCCTGGCCATTGCAGCCTTTTGGGGAATGAATCAGTGGATGGAAGATCTCTCTCTCTCTCTCACTCTGACTTTCAAATAAATACATAAATCTTTTTTTAAAATATAACTATCAGGGACCGGTACTGTGGTATGTCAAGTTAAGCCACCTTTTGCGATCCCAGCATCCCAGATAGAGGAATGGTTCCAGGCCCAGCTTCTTTGTTTCTGATCTAGCTCCCTGTTAATTCACCTGGGAAGGCAGTGGAAGATGGTCCAAGTACTGGGGCCCCTGCCATCCATATGGGAGACAAGGATGGAGTTCCTGGCTTCTGGCTTTGGCCTGGCCCAGCCCTGGCTGTTGCAGGCGTTTGGGGGAATGAACCAGCAGGTGGAAGATGTCTTTCTGTGTCTCTCCCTCTCTCTATATAGCTCTTCCTTTCAAATAAATAAATATATATTTTTTAAAAATTGTAGTTGGAGCCAGCACTGTGGCATAGCAGGTAAAGCCACTGTCTTAAGCGCCGCCATCCTATATGGGCGCCAGTTCGAGTCCTGGCTGCTCCACTTCCAATCCAGCTTTCTGCTGTGGACTGGGAAAGCAGTAGAAGATGGCCCAAGTCCTTGGGCCCCTGCATCTATGTGGGAGACCTGGAGGAAACTCCTGGCTCCTGGTATTGGATCAGTGCAGCTCTGGCCATTGTGGCCATTTGGGGAGTGAACTAGGGGATGAAAGACCTCTCTTTCTCTCTCTGCCTCTCCTCTCTGTGTGTAACTCTGACTTTCAAATAAATAAATAAATCTGTAAAAAAAATGTAGTTATCAGGACTCTTCCTTAGAATCTTTATTTTAACAAGTACCCTAAGTGATTCCTAGGTTATCATCATTGGGTAAAGTGTCAATACAATGTCAAATATTATTTCTTACTATTCCCCAAAAATGAGTCTCTCAAGTATATATTTCCATTGACGTTTGACCAACCTCAAGAGAGGGTCCATTGACAATGCTTGGTTCCAGGCCTGCAAGTGCCGCTGACGTGGTCCAGAACAGGGGCTTTGGTGCTGTACAGACCTGAGCCTCCTGGAGGGTGACCTGGGGACAAGCCAGGGACTTCTCTGAGCCCCAGGTTCATCTGTAAGGTGGAGAGGGTAATAGTCTCATTGGTTTATTGTGAGGGTTGAAGACAATAATGAAAGCAAGGGATATTTGTTGACAATTCTCTCGGCAGAACCCCAGACTTCTTATGGGTCGTCTCCTGTAGCAGCCGGGACACCTAGGGATGGCAAGTGTGGCTGGGAATGACTGATTTCCCTTGTGGGGCCAGGCTGGGCCCGAGACTGCAGCCTCCTCCACTCCCGGCCAGGTAGACAAGCACCCATGATTGAGATTCTTCGAGGAAAGAAACGCACAGGGTATGGGGGTAAACATCGGGTTAGAGGCAGCTACCTGACTGCCCCAACTTCGGAGGGGAATTCCCCGGTAGTGCTTGCTTTCTTTGATCTTGTTGCAGAAATTTCCAGATACACGATGAGAGAGAGAGAGAGCAGCACAACGACTCTCAGGGGCTCCTTGCCCAGCTCCAACACCCATCTTTCGCCATAGTTGTTTAATTTTTGTAAAAGCTTTATTTTATTTATTTGAACAGCAGAGTGACAGAGAGCGAGGAGGAGAGACAGAGATCTTCCACCTGATGGTTCACTCCCCAGATGACTGCAACTCCTGCAGCTGGGCCAGGCCCCAGCCAGGAGCTAGAAACGCCATCTGGGTCCTTTATGTGGATGACAGGGACTCAAGCACTTGGTCGGTATTCTGCTAGCTTCCCAGGTGGGACGTGAACTGACACTCTTGATATGGGATGCTGGCACCTGCAGGCAGTGGCTTAACCTGCTACACCACAAGGCCAAGCCCCAGCCATTCTTATTGTATCACATTTCTCTATCATTTCTTGTTCTTGCTCCTTGGACCATTAAAAGTAATTGTTTTACTGTTTTTAAAACAGAATTGACTTTCAAAAGCAGTTTTAGGTTCACAGCAGAATTGAAGAGAAAGTCTAGGGTTCCTACATCTCCTTTGCTGTCACACCTGCCCAGCCCCCGCCCTGCCCCCCATTGCCAACCCTCCCTGCCAGAGCAGTGCACCTGTTACTGCTGATGCGCACGTCATTATCACCCAAAGGCCACGTTCACACACTACGGTTCACTCTTGGTGCCATACATTCTATGCATTTAGACAAATGTATCTTACCATGTGATTGCTGCGCTGTTAAATATGCGTAAATATGTAAATATGTGTATCTGTGATACATACAGACCAGCATCACAACAGAGGAGCCTCCGGATGGACGCGTGGGAAAGCACAGGACATGACCTATAATACAGGATTCGTGCCACGGATACTGGGCCTGTAGCTCATCTCGCCTCTGCAGCTAACACCAGTTTACAGGAAACCTAGGGAAGAGAGGGGCATGACCAAAGTCACTCCAGAGGTAACAGCCAGTGGAATCCATCAGGCTGGGTTAAGCTGTGACTTGGGACACCTGTGTCGCAGTTTGAGTCCTGGGTACTCAGCTTTCCATTCCAATTCCTGCTAACGTGCCTGGGAGGCAGCAGATGATGGCTCAAGTGTTTGGACCCTTGACTCCTGGCTTCTGCCTGGCTCAGCCCTGAATGCTGCCGGCATTTGGGGAGCGAACCAGTGGATGGAAGATCTCTTTCTCTGTCTCTCCTTATTCCTCTCTGTCACTGTGCCTGACAAATAAACCTTTTCAAAAATAGATGCAAGATATCTCCTTTCTCTCTCTCTCTCTCTCCCCCTCTCCCTCTCCCTCTCCTTCTCCCTCTTCTTCTCTCCCCGTGTGCCTTTCAAGTAGAAGAAAATAAATTTGAAAAAAAGAGTCGGTAATGTATCATGTTCTCCAAGCCAAATAACTTAGGTTTTCTTTGCTCAACAAATGAAAAGCCTGAAAAAGGGGTGGGGGAGGGGAAGGGGTGATTTGAATGTTTTTGTGCCCTCCAAAGATTCATGTTGAAAGTGAATCTGTCACAGGTATTTTGCTACGGCATCACAAAGCAGATGGAGACGGAGGGGAAATCACTGTCGACAAAAACAGACCTGACCAACCAAAGGCAGCGTGGGAGTGGTGAGAGAACCTGAGATCTTGCTTTGAACAAACCAACCATGAAAATACGTTTTGATGATCAGGGGAAAAATCAAACAGGGCCAAGTGTGAGATGGTGATGGAAGACTGTTGTGGATTTTTGAGGGGCATGGTCATGGTATGTGATTAGGGCTCACTGTTGCTGCTTTTTTTTATTTTTTATTTTTTATTTTTTTAGCATGCTAGCCAGTTTCATGGAGAGAGTGCACCTGGCGACCATGCAGGCATCTCGGTGAGGAACTGGGAACTGAGACAGCTGTGGTGTAGCGGGTAAAGCCACCACCTGTGATGCTGGCATTCTATATTGGCATTGCTTCTCTTTTTTTAAGATTTTATTTTATTTTATTTTATTTTATTTTATTTGAAAGAGTTACAGAGAGAGGTAGAGACAGAGAGAGGTCTTCCATCTGCTGTTTTACTCCCCAATTGGCTGCAATGGCCGGAGCTGCACCGATCTGAAGCCAGGAGCCAGGAGCTTCTTCCAGGTCTCCCATGTGGGTGTAGGGGCCCAAGGACTTGGGTCATCTTCTAATGCTTTTCCAGGCCATAGCAGAGAGTTGGATTGGAAGAGGAGCAGCCAGGACTAGAACCGGTGCCCATATGGGATGCCGGCACTTCAGGCCAGGGCTTTAACCCACTGTGCCATAGCACTGCCCCCTGGCATTGCTTCTGACAGCAACATACAAGGGACAGGCTTGGGACTGAGTCTTCCAAGTCCTCGCCCCCACTCTTAGCTCCACCAGAAAGAGCTGGGTGTCGCTAGCTCGCTCAGCAGCGCTGAACCTCAGCATCTCCATCTGCAGAACGCGTCGGTCACGAGGGTTGTCGTCCACAGTGCCCCCCGCCCCTTCTTCCCCCCTCACCATGCGACAGTTTGGGTTCCCCGGTCATCCCTCCATCATGTCTGCACCATCCTGGGATCTGAGAACTACAAGACAATGGATGACGTCACAGCTCAGAGACACCACGCTTCTCTTTACCGGTCTCAGGAACTTCATTATTTTTTTTAAAGATTGATTTGTTTATTTGAAAGTCAGAGGTACAGAGAGGCAGAGGCAGAGACAGAGAAAAAAAGAGAGAGAGGTGTTCCAACTGCTGGTTCACTCCCCAGATGGAGCCAGAGCTGCGCCGATCCGAAGCCAGGAGCTAGGAGCTTCCTCCGGGTCTCCCATGCGGGTGCAGGGGTCCAAGGACTTGGGCCTACTGCTTTCCCAGTGCATTAGCAGGGAGCCGGGACTTGAGCTGGCGCTCCTATGGGATGCCGGCACCGCAGGCAGCAGCTTCACCCGCTCGCTATGCCACAGCGCCGGCCCCGACCTTCATTATTTTTAGAGACAAGACTATTGATTCCCATTTGGCTTGTGGGCCACCCTGAGATTGTTCTCATCCGCAGCCAGGGGAGCCCGCCTCTGCTCAGCCTGGATCCAGAGAACAGCGCTCCTCTCTGCTGAATGCCGTCCTGATTCTCAGTTCCTCCCAATTTTCCCACGTGTCAAGGTTATTGTGCCCACTAAGCACTATTCATTAGTTACTACCCCAATAGTTGTGGCCACGCTACCTGGGGAAGGGCAGGCTGCAGATGGCCCCGGGTCACTGCAGACGCACAATAGCAAAAATGCCCTCCAACACACGGAGCTGTTGAGCTTTTAAAAGCACAGTGACAAGGAGCGCAGCTTCCTTTTACAGGCGTGGTCCTGCTAGCTTGGCGTTGGCAAGCCCCGCACGCTTATTGCCATCGTGAGGAAGTGAAATGAGAACTACTTTGAGAGTCACCAGCTTGGGGACAAATTCCAGGCTCTACCACCCATCCTCTTTGTGACCTGGGGCAAGGCTCAGGGTGGAGGGGGGCCCTAGGAGGCTACAAGTGAACTTGACCTCACATGTAGATTTGCCCAACGCTGGCTGACACCTGCTGAACCTGTGTGGTTATCGCCTGTGGCCCCTTTTTTCCCTGAAATGTGTTCCAGCCTGGATGGTAAATTGCACAGCCCATCCACCAAAGCCTTAAAAAACAAGAGACACAACCCAAATCGTGGTTTTCTGTCCTGGTTGCATGACAGACTCACTGGCGAAGAATTTTTAAACTTTGAGCGCTGACACCACGCCCTAGACCAGTTGGATCAAAATTTGATTGCAGAGGAGGGTCGTGGTGTCACTGGTTCGAGTGTCCAGGTGGTTCTAATGCAGCCACACCGTGGGATGCTGTCGTCTCTGACATCTCCCGTGGGCTCCTTCAACCGAGGAAGCTCGGGCCCTGCTGCAGACCCTGGGTGCAGCTGTAACACAACACCTTAGACCGGGTCACTGACAAACCGTTGAAATGTATTTGTCACAGGCAGAGAAACCCGAGATCAAGACGCCAGCAGGCTTGGTGTCTGGTGAGGGCCTGGTATTCCCTGCCAAGAAGACACCTGTTCCTCCTATGGCGACAGGCTGGAGGGGCAAGAGAATGCTCCCTTCAACCCTGAGCCCTTCATCTGGGCACAGTCCCATTCCTGGGAGCAGCGCCCTCGCCACTGAATCACCTCCCAGAGGTCAAACCTCCCCACCCGGTAGCGCCGGGCATTGGGTTTCATGGGCTTTGGAGAGGACACCGTCACTCACACCGCAGCACCTGCTGGCTGGACGAGCTCCCCTGGGGACTAACGTGCACGTGAAAGCTTGAGACGCTCCAAGAGCCCCAGAGCTGTCCTCCTCCTCCTCCTTCTCCCCCTCCTCCCCCTCCCCCTCCCCTCCCTCTTTTCCTCCCCCTCCTCCCCCCTCCCCCGCCCCTCCCCCCTCCTCCTCTCCTCCCCCTCCTCCTCCTCCCCCTCCTCCTATTCCTCCCCCCCCTCCTATTCCTCCCCCCTCCCCCTCCTCCTCCTCCTCCCACTCCTCCTCCTCCCCCTCCCTCTTCTTCCTCTTCCTTTTCTTCTCCTTTTTAATTTGGCAGGGAGAAAGAGAGAGAGAGAGAGAATTCCCATTCCCCAAATGCCAGCGACAACTGAAGATTGGGCCATGACTAAAGCTGGGAACCAGGTTTCCCAGGTGGGTGGCAAGGACTTGAGCCATCACTGCGGCCCCCCCGGATCTGCGTTAGCAGGAAGCTGGCGTCAGGAGCCAGGGCCTGGAAGTGGACCCACGCACCCCAGTGTGGGACACCGGCGTATTAACCACTAGGCTCAGTGCTCGCTCCAATGCTGAGTGCTTCTCAATGACCAGTGCTCGCTCCAATGCTGAGTGCTTCTCAATGACCAGTGTCACTTGGCTGCTGAGAGTTGGCGCTTCACCCGGGCAGCTGGCTCCCAGCTGGGTGCCACCTCCCTAGGACTCTGCAGTCTGTGTCCTGGCCAACAGGGAGGGCTGAAACCTGGAGACACGGTGACAGAGGCTGGGAGGGGGCCTGCGTGGAGTGAGGTCAGGACAAGCCTGACTCATGCCCCTACAGAAGGGGCAATGGTAAGAGCAAACGTGGCCAGCATAACCCGCTGGGCCCTCCCCAGCGTCTCGGAACACAAATAGGTCATATCAGTTCCCGATGGTGACATGATTGATTCCAAGCTGCTACCTGTGTAATGAGCAGCACACCCAGCAACACTCTCTGCTTTGCTTTATCCCTGCCCCATTGTTTTTTCAAGAACTCCATGTCCTTACCACTCCAATGGACCAGGCTGGAGAGAATTGAGAAACCCAACAAACGATGGCAGAGAGTCCAGCTTGGAGTTGTTTCCTCTCCTTAGTTAGACTGAGTTAGGAACTTGGTTCTGCTCACTGTTGGCGTCTGCGGTAGCAGGCAGATGGGACCCTTGATGATCAAGGTGCCCACATCAGCCTCCCCCAACTTCCCACAGTTACCCTTGGCCAGAGCGTTGCAAACTTGGGACTTGCTATGGTTTGGATGTGGTTTGGTGTCCCCCAAAGGCCTATGTGTTGGAGGTTCAGTCCCCAGGCTGGTAGTGATGGGAGGTGATAGAAGCTATAGGAGATGGGGCTTAGGTCGTGAGGAGCACGACACAGTCCTTGTGCAACTGCTTGTTCGCCCCACAGACTTGAGAGCCAGTCACTGGGTTAGTTCCGAGGATCCCAACACAAGCAAATTGTGGATACTTTTGGCTAGAGTTCAGGGTGGAGGAATTAAAGTTTGTTTGGCTTTTAGGGGACACGAAAAAGGTTCAGTGTAGAGTGGAGATGAGAAAAGTGTCAGAGGAGTTCGGCTGTCTAAAAACCTGGATGGGGGCCAGTGCTGTGGTATAGTGGGTAAAGCCGCCGCCTGCGGTGCCAGCATCCCATATGAGTGCCAGTTCAAGTCCTGACTGCTCCACTTCCAATCTAGCTCTCAGCTGTGGTCTGGGAAAGCGGTAGAAGATGGCCCAAGTCCTTGGGCCCCTGCACTCGCCTGGGAGACCCTGAAGAAGCTCCTGGCTCCTGGCTTCGGATCAGCCCAGCTCTGGCCATTGCAGCCAACTTGGGAGTGAACCAGCAGATGGAAGACCTCTCTCTCCCTCTCTCTCTCTCTCTCTCTCTCTCTCTCTCTCTCTCTCTGCCTCTCCTTCTCTCCCTGTGTAACTTTGACTTTCAAATAAATAAATAAATAAACAAATCTTTAAAAAAATAAAAACCTGAATGTGCTTTGTACTTCTGCCTTTTAAAGATGGGTTTGGGGCATGCACACTGAATAGTTGGAGCCAGAGGCTGACCCTGACCCTGACCCTCTAGCGGCTGCCAATGTCCAGGTGTGCCAGCTGGTGTCACCTGAGGTCACCTCCCAGCAAAGATCCCGAGGTGCAGCCTAAGGAGCCACCACAACCTGCAGGGCTGAAGACAAGGAGTCTTTGTTCCTGTTCTCCAGCTGGGCGCGGCCACTGCCCGGGGCCAACCCTGGCTGCACTCCCCTGTGCTTGTCCTGGCTCCTGCTGTCCCGGGCGGATGGGCTGCCTGGGGCTGTCTGTTTGGCAGCCGCCAGGCTGTGGGCAGGGCTCGTGCAGGGGCTTGAGCCCTGTGTCCCTCAGCATCGAGCAGGCTGGCTGGCGCTTGTTCACACGGCAGCCTCGCGGCTCTGGGCAGGGAGCAGGAGCTCGCCCGGTTGCCAGGGAGAGGCTGCAGAACCAGCCACGTGTAGCCAGCTGCCTGCTCATCACAGAGGGGCTGGCATGGATTCAATGGGTGGGGAACATTCGCTTTGAGGATTTGCTGCAAGGAAAGGGATGGTGTGATGAGTTTTTGAAAAAAAAAAAAAAAAAAAAAAAAAAAAAGGTTGGTTTATGGCAATAAAAATGGACCAGGTAAAACAAGTGTTCTTGCTTTGGGCAGCTTTTCCACTACTACAAAAGCCTTGAGGCAGCGAGCTTTATAAGGAAAAGGGGTTTATCCAGCTCGCAGTTCTCCACGATCAGACAGCGTCCCTGGTGTGGCCTTGCTAGGGCACCAGGGAGGGAACACAGGGAGGAAGGGTCCCAGGGTGCAGAGGTGGTGAGGGGTTGGGTTTGTCATTTAAAATGATTTTTAAAATTTTTGCTTATTTATATGAGAGGCAGAGAGAGAGAGAGAGCAAGCACGAGCTAGCTCATCCATAGATTCGCTCCCCATAGTGCCTTTAACAGCTGGACCAGGCCAAAGCCAGGAGCTGGGAACCCAGTCCGGGTCTCTCATGTGGGTGGCAGGAACCCAAGCCCTTGAGCCATCTCCTGCTGCCTCCCAGGGCATACATTAGGAGGAAGTTGGAGTCAGGAGCTGAAGGTAGGTATTAAATCCCAGTACCTGGTGGTCGGCGCTGTGGCGTGGCAAGTAAAGCCGCCATCTGCAGTGCAGGCATCCTATATAGGCACGGATTCGAGACCAGGCTACTCCTCTTCCGATCCAGCTCTCTGCTATGGCCTGGGAAATCAGTAAAAGATGACCCAAGTCCTTGGGCCCCTGCTCTTGCGTGGAAGACCCGGAAGAAGCTCCTGGCTCCTGGCTTTGGATATGCCCAGCTCCGGCCGTTGAGGCCATTTGGAGAGTGCGCCACTGGATGGAAGGCCTCTCTCTGTCTCTGCCTCTGCCTCTGCCTCTGCCTCTGCCTCTCTGTAATTCTTCTTTTCAAATAAATAAATAAATCTTTTTTTAAAATAAAATCCTGGCATCTGATGTGGGACACAGGCTCCTTAATCCCTAGGCCAAATGCGCAGCTTCTGTTCCTTTTATAGAAACCCTCCTGCAAGAACTGCTGAGGGCTTGCATGAAAACCCTGTCGGAGCCGGCACTGTGGCTTAGTGGTTAAAGTCGCCGCCTAAAGTGCCGGCATCCCATATGGGTGCCTGTTCGAGTCCTGGCTGCTCCACTTCCGATCCAGATCTCTGCTATGGCCTGGGAAAGCAGTGGAAGATGGCTAAGGTCCTTGGGTTCCTGCACCTGCGTGGGAGACCCAGAAGAAGCTCCTGGCTCCTGGCTCCTGGCTCCTGGCTCCTGGCTTCAGATCAGTGCAGCCCTGACCATTGCAGCCAATTGGGGACTGAACTAGGGATGGAAGACCTCTCTCTCTCTCTCTCTCTCTCTCTTCCTCTCCTACCTCTCTGTGTATAACTCTGACTTTCAAATAAATAAATCTTTTTTAAAAAAAAAATAGTGAGTACTGGGCAATCCCTCAATTCCCCATGCAACGTGCTAGTTAGGGGAGCCGTGGGCAACCGTGAGGACTCTCAAGTCCATCTTGGAGGGGAGAAGGAACCGGAGCCGCCTTTAGTGAATAAACTCTGTGGTGAGTGAGATCCACAGCACTGACCAAGCCGAAGAGGAGCTGAAGAAGAGAGAAGAGCACGTGAGGCAGGAGAGCGTCAGGTGCAGGGTCTCAGAGGCAGGGGGGAGTGCGACCGGCTGCTTCCACAGGGCTGGGGTCCAGGTATGTACATGGGATTTGGTGAGGCAGAGACATGCAAGAGAGACTAAAGAACTGAGATGGACACGGAACGCTTTTGAATTTGTCAGATCAGATTTGTACGGCAGAGAGACCACCTGCTCCGTAAGTGTGGAATATGGACCTTTGTGGGGGACAAGGGCTCACAGAGGAGGAGGATAAGGTGAAAAGCAGGACAGCCGGGGAGCAGACTGAGCCACCCATGCATAGGAGGATGGCAAACTAAAAGGGGACTGAGTCTAAGACTACACAGAGATCGACAGACTGGAGAGATTTAAGAGGAAAAAAACCAGGGGCCGGCGTTGCGGTGAAACAGGTGCAATCCCATATGGGCACCTGTTCGAGTGCCAGCTGCTCCATTTCCAATCCAACTCCCTACGAATGCACCTGGGAAAGCAGCAGAGGATGGCCCAAGAACTTGGGTCCCTGTCACCCATGTGGGAGATACAGAAGAAGCTCCTGGCTCCTGGTTTCAGCCTGGCTCAGCCCTCACCATTGTGGCCCTTTGGGGAGTGAACCAGTGGATGGAAGACCTCTCTCTTTATCTGTCTCTCTTTCTCTCTCTCTCTCTCTCTCTCTCTCTCTCTCTGCCTTTCAAATAAATAAATAAATCTTTAAAAATAAAAAAGAGGAAAAAAACCCAAGACTGTATAGGGGAGGGAAGATTTCCCCTCCTACCCTTTGTGGGTTTGATAAGTCGAACTCTGACCTAAATTAACAATAGGAATAAAAAATACACAAATGTATTATGTGCACAGGGCATCACGTTACAGAAAAGTAAATATCCCGAAACCCTGTTAGATCTGGAAGCTTCATAGAGGAGAGGTTCTGGGGAGCAGGCAACTTAGGCAGAGCAGAGTAGATGGTTCTGGGGCAAGATGCATGGGTCCTCAGGAGACCGAGTGCCGCCTGGGACAAAGCTTGTTGGGTGTGGTGTCAACTCCAGTCTCGTCTCCTGTGGTGGAGTTAGCCCCCTGGTTCAAGAACTTCCTGGGAGGGGATTCATGATGACTGAGCATTTTGGGGAGGCCCCCTCCTTTTTAAAAAACTCATTCTCTTTCTCCTATTTTTTTCTGTTTCTTTTTTTTAAAGAGGTTTATTTATTTATTTGAGAGACAGAGAGAGGGAGAGACACAGAGAGAAAGGTTTTGTATCCGATGGTTCACTCCAAGGCAGAGGCAGAGAGAGAAAGGTCTTCCATCTGCTGGTTCACTTCTCACATGGCTGCAACGGTTGGAGCTGGGCCAGTTTGAAGCCAGGAGCCAAGAGCTTCTTCTGGGTCTCCCATGCAGGTGCAGGGGCCCGAGGACTTGGTCCATTTTCTGCTGTTTTCCCAAGCTCATTAGCAGGGAGCTAGATAAGAAGTGGAGCAGCCAGGCACCCATATGGGATGCCAGCACTGCAGGTTGTGGCTTTACCCACTACGCCACAGCACCGGCCCCTGGAGCTCAAGGAAGGCTTCTGTCTAAGTCCACCACTCCCCACATGCCCTTGGTTCCAAGCAATCAACCAACCAAAGCATTCTTTTGGAGAGACAGAAAAATCTAGAATGTTGCTCAAGATTTCTGGCTTCACCAAGGTAGATGGATGGTGGTGCCGTAAGATAGAAACCCATGGTCATTGAGCACAAAATGTGACCCTAAGATTCCCAGCTGCAAAGGTGGGAAGAAAACAGGATAAATGATCTCAACTCATGGTCTCCTGCCAGGAAGGGCACCCAGGCATCACGTGAACTCCTCCTCCTCTTAAGGCATACAGGGGGATCTACCAAGAGCACTTCCACTGAAGGACCACGTGGACACCTGTCGCAGGTAGCAGACAAGACCTCCGACGGCAGTCCTGTAAGAGACGCAGAAAGAGTCTTTGCAGGCCCCTGCTGCGTATCGACCCCTGCTAGGAGCCGAGAGCGAGCTATTAAATTTCAGCGCCGTGGAGTCATTTGTGCCAAGAACCCAGTGGAATGCCCTCCGGGCATCACACTTGCTGTAGAGATTGGAGCTCCCAGCGTCTACAGAAGGGAGAGACTGGATACAAACTGAAGGAACTTGCACCAATTAATATATTTGATAAACTTGAAATTAGGAGTTCAAGGCCTTATTGGGCAAATTAGTGCCCCAGGATAATTCTAAAGAAATAACAAAGCAGAAACCCAAATTCTAGCAAATACCGTTAATACAATCAAATAACTTACAGCTTCTTTTGTTCAATGTGGAAGAAATTAGAACCCATTGTGTGCATGTGGTGGGGGTGGGGAGGGGCATGGCTGCATCCACGGATAAGGAACACGTGGATACAGCACACAGAGAGCTCCTTGTAGTTTTCTCTTTAACAAATAGACGTGAGGCCAGATCACCCGTTTTACATTTCGTTTTTTCCAATGATGCATACAAAGCATTTGGAGGGCATTTAGGGTTCTGATGGCCTCTCTCCATTTCTCAAAATGTGTCCTGCGTGGACTTTGGTGCCATTGCTCTGCCTGTCCTACCAGCCTCCTGCAAAACAGAAGAGTTTGCTGAACTTGACTTTTCTTGCCGAGGACTTAATTGGGTCATTTATAACAGAGATCTTGGGGCCTGGCCTTGGAGTATGTAAAGAAAGCAACATGCTAATACAAGAGCTCACCAGGGTCATGGGGCACCCTGCAGGAGGGGTAACCAGGAGGCGGCCCCACTGCTCACTTCCTGTGCGGGGGTGGGGGTGTTTTCTCGGGGCAACTATTCTTCCGGACTGCAATCTCCACTCTGGCCTGTGAGGTGGGCAGGGTCAGTGGTGAGGACAGCCGCTGCACTTCACCACTTCTCTAGTGGAGAGGTGAAGTTCATGTCCATAGCCGCTGGCTCGGGGCAGGCCAACCGAAGCGGTGGGCGTGGTGGGGTGGCAGCTGTGAGCCTGCGATTAGGGAGGCTTTGCTGCTCTCTCGCTGCTGCCCGGACCCACGTTCTGGGTGATGGAAAACCACGCGGAGAGAGGTCCCATTCATCCAACCTGAGACTTTGAGAAATCAGCACAGTGGCAACCAGCCCAGCCCAGAAGAACTAAGACAGATGGCTTCCATCATGGAGAGGTGTGGGTGTTGGGTGCAGTGCCTTAAGTCTCTTCTTGGGACACTCATAACCAGTGCCTGCTCAGGTGCATCCCAAGAAGCAGCAAGTGGCGGCTCAAGTCCCTGCCACCCACGTCGGGCTCCAGGCGCTGGGTGTGGGCCTGGCCCAGCCCTGGCTCTTGCCAGACAGGTTATCCTGGGTGAGGCAGGTGAGCCCAGTGGAATCACAGGGATTCTCACACTAGGAGGGCAGCAAGGTGAGAGAAAAAGGAGATGTGACGGTGGAGACTGAGGTTGGAATGGCGTGTGCCTTGGAGGAGCCAGGGGCACAGGGGTGCAGGCAGCTTCAGACGCTGGGAAAAGCCAGGAGACAGCTTCTCCCCAAGGCCCCAGGAGGGATCCAGCCCTGCTGCTGCGCTGACCTCAGACTTCAGAACTAAGACAGTAACTTGTGCTGTTTGTAGCCACCAAGTTCAAGGTAGCAGCAGTAGGAGCCTACTAGTACAGGCCCAATGCTCTCAATACCTTATGGACTAAGCGCTCCTGTCCTTTTGCTTAGACGGAAACTCAGGCTCACACAGGGTACCCAGCTTGCTCGGCTGCTCACTGGCCACTCCAGGTCAAAACTGCCTTCCTACAATTCGCACTGTGCAGCTTGCCACTGGGTCAGAGAAAGAGCACTGGACTCCGAGTCCGCACAGGAAGCACCTGCATGTTTAGTCCCATGTGCAGAGGTTCTTGAGTAGTGCAGCCTTTGAGAACCACTGGGCTAGCCTGGAGGAAGCAACAAAGTGAAATTCTGCCTGCTGTGTTTCAGCACTCAATCCCTCTCCGTCCACAGATCTATCATGCAGATTCCCGAACCACAGCGTGCACTGTAAAATAATAAATAATAATAATAAGGTTTGTGTCATTCCTGCGGGGTGCAAAGCCTGGCCGAGCAGAGAAGCCAACAGGACCACCCGGATAGGGGACACGAGGGGAGGGCGGTGCTGGAGGCGGCACACAAGGGTGCAGAGGGGAGGGCGTGTGCAGAAGCCCGGGGGTTGGGTCCTGGGGACCAGGGGGCACTCCGTGCCAGAAGATGAAGCTCTAACTCGGAGCTAGATTTTCAAAGCTCTGTGAAAAAAAAAAAGTTTTGCTAAGGCGCCAGGACGTCACATGCTGCGGGGCAGGGCAGAAGTGCTGTACGTCCGGGTGGGACCGGAAACAGCGTAGCTCTAGGCAAGCATAGTCCTGGGCCTCGAGGAAGCAGCTTGGCCGGGCGGGGCCTTCGCTGGCCCGGGAACAGCAGCCTGCACGTGGCCCACAGCTCTGCGCAGAGGCCTGGCCAGGGGAAAAGGAAGCCTTCCTTTTGGAGAGTCAAGTTCCCTTCGTCCATGGGCAGCTTACTAAGAGATCCATGGCAGGGCTGGTGTGTGGCACAGCGGGCGAAGCTGCCACTTAGGACACCCGCATCCCACATCTGAGCACCAGTCCCAGCTCCGTCCCAGCTCCTCCATTTTCGATTTGGCTCCCTGTTGATGCACCTGGGAGGTGTGGACAGTGGCTCAAGTGCTTGAGTTCCTGCCACCCACATGGGAGACTCAGATGAAGCTCCTGCCTCCCGGCTTCAGCCTGGCCCAGCCTAAGCTATTGGAGCCACTTGGGAAATGAACCCAATGGGTAGAAGAGCGCTCTCTCTCTCTCACACACACACACACACAAATAAAATAAATTTTTTTTAAAGATTTATTTATTTTATTTGAAAGGTAGAGTTACAGAGAGGCAGAGAGAGAGAGGGAGAGGTCTTCCATCCACTGGTTCACTCCCCAGACGGTCACAATGGCCAGAGCTGTGCTGATCTGGAGCCAGGAGCCAGGAGTTTCTTCCAGGTCTCCCATGTGAATACAGGGACCCAAGGCCTTGGGCCATCGTCTACTGCTTTTCTAGGCCATAGCAGAGAGCTAGATCAGAAGTGGAGCAGCTGGGACTTGAACTGGCGCCCATATGGGATGCCAGAACTGCAGGTGTCAGCTTTACCTGCTACGCCACAATGCCGGCCCAAATAAATAAAACTTTTAAAAACTTAAGAGCAAAAAATATTCTCAGGTGTAATAGTCCAGGTAGGAGCAGTATTTCTCTGTTAATGGTTACCAGATGTTGGTATGTATAGAGATCATCTGGGCGTATTTGTTAAAAGTCAAGATCTCTGGGGCCGGCGCCATGGCTCACTCAGTTAATCCTCTGCCTGTGGCTCCGGCATCCCATTTGGGCACCGGGTTCTAGTCCCGGTTGCTCCACTTCCAGTCCAGCTCTCTGCTGTGTCCCAGGAGGGCAGTAGAGGCTGGCCCAAGTGCTTGGACCCCTGCACCCGCATGGGAGACCTGGAGGAGGCACCCAGCTCCTGGCTTCAGGTGGACGCAGCTCCGGCCATAGTGGCCACTTAGGGGAGTGAACCAGGAAGACCTTTCTCTCTTTCTCCCTCTGTCTATAACTCTACCTGTCAAATTTAAAAAAAAAAAAAAAAAAGGTCAAGATCTCTAAGACATCGTACAGTGGGCACACTGGATTGGGAGCTAGAAATCTGCATTTTCTGAGAAGTCCCCTGGGGTTTTCTAATGCAGGGACTTAGGGTCCAGGGATCTGCATTCCGACTGGTCCCCAAGGTTATTCTGGTGCCGGTAATCTGTAAAAACCCCACCACAGGAACTGGCCCTACCGGGATGGCAGTACCAGAAACTCCACGTGGACAGACTGGCCAGGAGCCGAGGCAGGAAGGGAGCAACGCGTGGGCACAGCGCTACCTGCACGCACTCACGGCGGACAGAGCTGCTCTGGCATGCGCCGTTTCCCACACTCCTGGAGCTTCTCAAAACAGCACAGCACGCACAGCTGGGGGGGGGGGGGGGGACTTGAAACCGATGGGCAGTCCTTGACCTTGAGGCCACATGGCCCGGGACCCTGCTGGCTCTGAGACAGGATGCCGCTTTTGGACTTCTCCAGTCCACGTGGAGGAGATTGGGGCTGGCGAGACCCGCAGGGGAGTGGGGCCTTGGCCCGTGGGAGAAGTCCCCGGCCAGCGCTCATGCCTGGGAAGCCTTGGCCTGCCCCACACACTGGGGCGTTTTAAGGACAACTCCGAACAGGGGCCCATCCGTCTCCCTGCTGGGGGCTGGGGGTTTAGAAGGTGGCCCGGGGTCGGCCCTTTGTTTGGCTCTGCCTTGGTTGTTCGCTGGCTTTCAGGAGGCCCGCCGGCCATTGTGTGACCCCTCCGGTCTTCTTTTTATGGGATGGTTTATGTCCGCTCCTGTGCCCTGGGAGGGAACCTTCACAAGAGTTGCTAAGCAGCTGCCGGGGCCTTTCTGTTTTAAACTGGGGTGCTATTGTCTCCCTCTTTATTTCCCAGAAGGAGCCGTGACCCAGGTGGCTACAGAACCGCCGTCCGGGCCACACTCACTTGGTTGGGAGAAGGGCCGAGAACGAATAGCAGGAGGAGCAGGTGTGGGGCGTTAGGGCCGGCGGCAGCAGCAGGGCCTGCAGAGCTTGGGCCTCGTGCCCTCTCCTGCACATTCCTGCCCCTCCCCCACCCCAAGTTCACCTCCACGGCTGCCGTCTGACCTGGGGTCTGAGACACATCCTCCCAGGGGCTCTCATCAGCCGGGTCTTCACCCAAGCTTTGGCATCAGGGAACGCCTGCCCCAAGAGGCATGATGTGGCGTTGGCTTGAACCCTGGAACCCCGTCCCCGCAAAACCCCCGTTTCTAAAGCAGTTGTAGCTGGATCACTTTTATGCCTCACATCCATCATGCTGCTTATTGAAAAAAGCACACAATAAAGATATTTTTAAAATTTACCCCACACCCTAAAGATAACCACTGTTAACCTCAAACAATCCTTGCAGACTTTATGTGTGTGTGCACGCGTGTGTGTGCATGTACTCAGAGGTCCTCGCACTTGGCACTGTTGACATTTGGGCTGCAATACGTCGTGGTGGCCTGTGCACTGTAGGATGAGCAGCCTCCCTGGTCCCTCTCCACCAGCTGCCAGCAGCACCCCAACCTCATCTGAGCTCATCAGATATGTCCCCAGATATTGCCAAATGTCCCCAGAGGGGCAAAATCCCCGCTGGTTTAAAATCACTGATCACATACTACACACGCGTATTTAGTCAGTGGAATTATATTGTAAATGCCACCTTGCCTTTTTCATTAAACAGAATATGCCGTGAACTCTTCCCTGCCATGCATCGCCTGCAGTGGCTGCAGAGCTGCCTAACTGTCCCCCGTGATGGACAAGGTGTAGAAAACAGAAATCACACCCCAACCCTGCATCATATGCTGCTTTTTTTTTTTTTTTAAAAAGATGCATTTATTTATTTGAAAGGCAGAGATATATATAGAGAGGGAGAGGCAGAGAAATCTTTCATCTACTGGTTCACACTCCACATGGCCTCAACAGCTAGGTGCAAGGGGCCCAAGCACTTGGGCCATCTTCTGCTGCTTTCCCAGGTGCATTAGCAGGGAACTGGATTGGAAGTAGAACAGCCGGGACTTGAACCTGTGTCCAAATGAGATGCCGGCACTGCCGGCGGAGGCTTAACCTACGGTGCCACAGCACTGGCCCCTCATATGTTGCTTGCTAAGTGAAGATGTCGTGAGCATCTTCCCATGTCACAGCTGTGGGATGCAGCCCGAGCCACTTGATCTCTTCAGATCTCACCTGTAGAATGATGACACTGTGAGGGCTCATTACCAGTGTGAGGGCCACAAGGCTTAGCCCAGGGTCAGGCACGAGTGCACACTTGCAGCTGCAATCTGTGTCCTTGTTATGATGGTGACGCTATGGATTTTTAAGAAATGGTTTATGTTTTTATTTGTTTGAGAAGCAAGAACCCGACTACTGGAGCCATCACCACTGCCTCCCTGTGTCTGCTTAAGCAAGAATTGGGGACCAGGAGCCCAGAATTGAACCCAAGTATTCAAAGGTAGGATGCAGGCATCCAACTAGCGACTTAACCACTAGGCCACTGAGCTCCAGCATGCTTTATGTTTGTTTTTTTTTTTTTTTAACATGTATTTATATATATTTATATAGTGGCAGAGGGAGAGGGGAGAATGGCTGCAACATTCAGGGCTGGGCTGCCCAAACCAGGAGCCTGGGACTCCATCCAGGCCTCCCATGTGAGTAGCAAGAACCCAGGCACTTGGGCCACTTTTAGCTGCTTTCTCAGGTGCATTAGCAAGGAGCTGGATTGGAAGTGGAGCAGCCAGGACTGGAACTGGTGCTCACGTAAGATTCCAGTGCTACAGGCAGCCGCCTAACCCGTGTGCCACAAGGCTGCCTCCACCCCCATATGGTTTTTAAATGTCACCTAATGGGCATCCTTCACATGGAAACACTACACATTATTATTGTTGTTTTCATTATTTACTTGAGGGACAGAGATCTTCCATCCATTGGTTCACACTCCAAATGTTTACAACAGCCAAAGCCAGACTGAAGCCGTGAACCAAGAACTCAATCCAGGTCAACCATTGGTACCCTCACCTGCTGCCTCCCAGGGTGTGCATTAGCAGGAGGCTGGAACTGGGAGCAAAGCCAGGGCTCAAACCCAGGCCCTCTCATAAGGGATGTGGGGACCGGCACTGTGGCTTAGTGGGTAAAGCCGCCGCTTGCAGAACCAGCATCCCATATGGGCACTGGTTCAAGTCCTGGCTGCTCCACTTCCGATCAAGCTCTCTGCTGTGGCCTAGGAAAGCAGTAGTGGACAGCCTAAGTCCTTGGGCAACTGTACCTGCGTGGGAGACCAGGAAGAAGCTCAGGGTTTCGACCGGCCCAGCTGCAGCCGCTGTGGCCATTTGGGTAGTGAACCAGCGGATAGAAGACCTCTCTCTACCTCTCTGCCTCTGCCTTTCAAATAAACAAATAAATCTTAAAAAAAAAAAAAAAAGGGATGTGGGTGACCCCGGCAGTGTCTTAAGCATGATGCCAAGCACTTGCCCTACACATTATTAAACTAGTGTCTATTGTGGGACTTGAAGGTGGTTTCCAAATTTCCATAAATCCCCCAGCCATTAATACGCGCATACAGTTTTCTGCTGATGTCTCTGGAAACCAGCGAATAAGCTGACCTACCTTTCCTAACCTGGGATGAGGGGAGCAAAAACAACCACTTTCTTAACCGCCTGGCTTTAGAAAATTCCCCTGCTCCCTTTCTCAGGCCCCAGCCTCCTTCCCTGCCCCCACCCCCACCCCAGGCTCTGCCGGGGAACTTTTTGCTGTGTTCCTGAGTCAAGGTCAAGTCACAGACATGGCTCCTGGGCTAGGCCTTGGTTGGATCTTCCCTCCGTTTACGTGAAGCCCATCTTTCGCCTGGAGACCACCCAGGTTGTGTGGCAGCACCTGTGAGATTCCCTGTGTGCTCTGCTGTGTTTAAGTCGTGGGTGTGGTCACGCAGTATTTGCTGTATACCATACATGGGTGATGAGAATGGTTGTTGTTGTTGAAGATTTACTTTGTTTATTTGAAAGATAGTTACAGAGAGAGAGAGAGAGAGAGAGAGAGAGAATCTTCATCAACTGGTTCACTCTCCAACTGGCCACAATGCCCCAGGCTGGGCCAGATCGAAGCCAGGAGCTTGGAACTCCATCCGGGTCTGCCACGTGAGTGGCAGGGGCCCAAGCTCTGGGGCCATCCTCCAACGTCCTTCCTGGCATGTTTGCAGGGAGCTGGATCAGAAGCAGAGCAGCTGGGACGTGAACCGGCTCCAATACGGGATGCTAGTGTGCAAAGCCGTAGCTCCACCTGGAAATGTTGTTATACGGCTTACAGCGCAATATAAAATTAAATCTCACCCAAGCCAAGAAACAGCATAGTCACTACTCAGAAGCATCCCCGGGTGCTGGTCCTTCCTGAAAGGAGCTTTGCTGGGGGCAGCAGAGTGGGAGGGGAGGGTCTCTCGGAGCAGAGGGGCAGGCAGCACGTAGTTCCAGTGTGAAAGCTTCAATTTCCTCATCTTGGAACTGGAAGCCCAGTTCAGCGTCGTGGAGCAGTAGGTTAAACAGCTACAGGTGGCTGGTGCAGTGGCATTACAAGGTTAAGCCTCTGCCTGCAGTGCCAGCATCCTTTGTGTGCGCCGGTTTGAGTCCTGACTTCTCCACTTCCAATCCAGCTCCCTGCTAATGCACCTGGGAAAGCAGTGGGAGATGGCCCAAGTGCTTGGAACCCTGCACCCATGTGGGAGACCCAGAAGAAGTTCCTGGCTCCTAGCTTTGGCTTGGGTCAGCCCCCATTGTTGCAGCCATTTGGGAAGTGAACTAGTGGATGGGAGACCTCTCTCTCTCTCTGTCTGTATGTCTGCCTTTCAAATAAATTAATCTTAAAAAAAAAAAAAAAAAGTGGAGCAGCCAGGATTCGAACCAGTGCTCATATAGGATGCTGGCGTCATCGGTGGCGGCTTAACCCACTGTGCACATGGGTCATTTTATTTAACTCCATAGACAGCCCTGAATGGCAGTTCTGTTTTTATACCCATGTTACAGACGTGGAGACTGAGGCTCAGAGGGGCTCCTGTAGCCTGGGGCTTCTGGACTGGCTCTAAGCCGGAGCTGCTCAGACATCAGCATGCCCCTGGATCACGTGGCACCTTGCAGAAATGCACAGTGTACTTCAGCACGTCCCGGGTGGGCCCGAGATTCCTGTGCTTCTAGCACATTCCAGGGGGTGCTGCCGCTGTGCCCGTGAGTGGCGAGACCAAGCTACGGCGCTGCCCTGTAGGAGTCCCACTGGGAAGCAGCTGGAGGGTTTCCAGCTCCTTGGTTTCCTTGACCATAAACTTCATGGCTATTTTTATTCCATCGCAGGAAAAGAAAAACGAGGGCACCCCACACTCTCCAAACACAACTGCTTCTGGGTCACACAGACAGAAAGGAAACCGTTTCCTGTTGACAAGAAGAAGTTTCTGGCCATGTTTGCTTTTCCAGGCTTCTGTTGAATCTCTGCTTTGTGTCTCTGCCTGCTGCAGACAGTAGCTCGCCTGGGAGATCACAGCTGCTCTGTGACCGCTCTCCCCCGCGACGGCGTGGGGGCCGCCAAGCCGACACAGGTGTGCTGTCAAATTCCGATCGCAGCTGAACATTTATTTTGGCTCCCGCTGGGGGTCCGCGGCTTTATCCTCTGAGCCGTGCCCGTCGGGGCTGGGAGGGAATTCACGCGTAGGCTGTTACAGAGGAATTGGTGCCACTAGATATGCACATGTAGAACTCAGAGGAAGATGTGAAATACGGATTTGTTTTTCCCATCACAGTTTCATTCGGGCCACAGCCATGGGCATTTGGGGGCGCCTTTTGGCTCTGGGCTCCCTGGAATCCCTACCCCCAACAACCACCCACCCTGGCCAGGCAACCTTTCATCCTCTCTGCTCTCATTCTCCCAGGGTCCTGGCTCCTGCCGACACAGGGGCCGCCATCCTGTTGTTCACTCTCTTCAGAAGGAACCAAGATGAACGGGACTTCCTCTTACGCGATTGGGATGTGTTAGTACGCAAACCGCGCCTCCTCCATCTTTCTCGAGAATTGCAGCCGTGCAGCACAGGGACGGGGCGGGGGGTGGGGGTGGGGGTGGGTGGAGAACACCCCAGCCTCTCTGGATGCGGCTTCTGCAGCGTTCCCTGCAACGTGGGGCTGAGGAGGGGACCGCGTGGGTGAGACAGGACACAGCCAGCCCTGAGTACAAGTGGGAGGAACGGCCTAATGTCAACCCAGCGCTGAGGGAAGGGGGTGGCTAGGTCAAATACCAGCATGTCCACCTCAGGAGGACAGAAATGCACAGGTTACGGCAGGAGGTGCCTCCCAGACCTGGCTCTGTGCTGCAAGGGGCAGAGCGGATGTGGGATGGCAGCAGGTACATTTTTTTAAAAAAAGATTTATTTATTTATTTGAAAGGAACAATGAGAAGGAGGGGAGGAGAGAGAGAGAGAGAGAGGGAGGAAGAGAGAGAGTCTTCCATCTTCTGGTTCACTCCCCAAATGGCGACAACAGCCAAGGGCTGGGCCAGGTCGAAGCCAGGAGCCAGGAGCCTGGAACTCCATCCGGGTCTCCCACATGGGGGCCAGGGGCCAAGGATTCGAGCCATCTCCTGCTGCTTTTGCAGGCCATTAGTAGGGAGCTGGATTAGAAGTGGAGCAATCAGGACTTGAACTGGTGCACCACGATGGCTGCAGTGTCACAGCTGACAGCTTAACCTGCTGTGCCACGATGCCGGCCCCAAACCTTCAAGTTCAAAAAAGGCCTTCAATGAACCTGTGCAACACACAAGCACTAGTGGAGTCAGCTTCAGGGGTGTGTGGTGGTGCGGTCACTCTCAGGAGGCCCTGGCTCTTGATTTAGTGCTCGGCTCTCATTGTCTGGAGATTCACAGTTGGTTGTGAACAATGGGCTGCGTTTTCATTCTGTACTGGGCCTGGCAAATTAGTAGCCAGTTGTCCGCTCCAACGATCGTCATCAAGTTTCTCAGAACTCACTCTCTGTCCTTTCCAATTAAAAAAGACTTTCGGCCGGCGCCGCGGCTCACTAGGCTGCCGCCTGTGGTGCTGGCACACCGGGTTCTAGTCCCGGTTGGGGCGCCGGATTCTGTCCTGGTTGCTCCTCTTCCAGTCTAGCTCTCTGCTGTGGCCTGGGAGTGCAGTGGAGGATGGCCCAAGTGCTTGGGCCCTGCACCTGCATGGAAGACCCTTATCATTTCCTTGGGTTTGGAGACTTGGAACTCCTCTCTTCTATTGGCAAATTCTCCTCCTTTGGCGGATCTCGTGTTTGGAGGGGAAGAAATCTAGTTGAAGGTCTTCCTGCTGCGGATGGGTGAGGGGCTGAAATCCAGCTGTGAGACCCTTCCTTACTCATAATCAGAGGAGCTCCTCTCCCCTCTCCAAGCCCTCCCCCCAGTCTTCCAGGATCCAGACCCCAGCCTGCGCCCCAACAGCTCACTCAGGAGCTGAGCTTGCTCCCGAACTGCAGCAGCAGGACACAGCCTGGCTCGGCTCCCAGCCCCTGAGCCCTTCATGGTTTGAGGCTTCCTGGAGGGAGGCGGGCCAGGGTTCACCTATGGAAATAACGCCACCTCCATTTCTTCCTCGCTGCAGGAACACTTCCAAGCGCCGCCCCCATCTCATCTAAAAATAGAGACAGCCACAAAATCTGGTTCAATCCCTTCCTAAACCCCAGGCGAGTTATTTGCACAAGATTTGTCCTTTCATGCTGGCGGTGTTCGGTGGGGCTGCAGGGTCCACCACACTGCTGTGTGTGTGTGTCGGGCCACAGAGACGTCACATACTGGGCTTCTGGTGGTGACTTCTGTTGTTTAAAAACAAACCCAAAATTGGGGGCTTTGATGTTGTGGCATAGCAGGTAAACACACTGCTTGCGATGCCGACATCCAACATGGGCCCTGGTTCGAGTCCCAGCTGCTCCACTCCCAACCCAGCTCTGTGCCGATGTGCCTGGGAAAGCAGTAGAAAATGGCCCAAGTGCCTGTGACCCTGGCACCCATGTGGGAGACCTGGAATTAGCTCCTGGCTCCTGGCTTCCACCTGGCCCAGCCCCAGCCATCTGGGGAGTGAACCAGGGAATAGAAGATAATATTCTCTCTCTCTCTCTCTCTCTCTCTCTCTAAGTTTGACTTTCAAATAAATAAATACATATTCAAACCAAGAAGCAGGAGCTAGAGGCTTTTCATTTTTAAGATTTATTTTATCTATTTGAAAGGCAGAGTTACAGAGAGGAAGAGACAGAGAGAGAGAGAGAGGTCTTCCATATCCTGGTTCATTCCCCAAATGGCTGCAATGGCTGGGGCTGGGCCAAGCCAAAGCCAGGAGCCAAGAGCTTCTCTCAGGTCTCCCAAGTGGGTACAGGGGCTCGAGCACTTGGGCCACCTCCGCTGCTTTCCCGCGAGGGTTAGCAGGGAGCTGGATTGGAAGTGGAGCAGTCGGGACTCGAACTGGCGCCCATATGGGATGCCGGCACTGCAGGCAATGGCTTAACCCACTGTATCACAGAGTCGGCCCCAGAGTTAGCGGTGCTGTGGTTCCGAGCACCTTTTTCCACCGTGATGCAGAGGGAACCTTTTCTCTCAGTCACGCCTTTACTGTTCTCCTGTGATTTGGACGAGGAGAAAACCAGCAGGTTTCTATCTGACAACTGAGGAAAGCCATGGCTCAAGGCCTGTGCTGGGCGCCTCCCACCAGCACCACTCTGGGTCTCGAAGCCCAGCCGCCTTTCCCTATCCCTTTTGCAAACGACCCATCACTGGGTCCTGTGGTCACTGCCTGTGTCCACACGGTGCTGCTGGGAGCTCTGGGGGCCACGGGTTCCCACGCACCTGGCCCAGGTCCCACAGCAGCTGGGCTGGGGAGGTGGCAGCAGCCTCTGCCTGTCCAAGTGCACACCCCCCCTCCAGGCCATCAGCAGCTCCCGGGGATCTTTGCCACAGCCTCCAAGCCCCGCCCTGGTGCTCCTGCACCCCGCCCCCGCCCCTCTCTTCCTCCTACTCCCCCCCACCCTCCACCATCCCCCAGCAAAGCTGCACCTCTAGCAAACCGAGACCTGGGTCGGTGCCCTTCCTCTCCCTTGGGTGCTTTCCCGGGCCTTCGGGCCTTGCAACTTCCCAAACCTCTCTTCTCGATGAACCCATGAGTCCTCCACGTTCAAGACTGGCTTCTCCGCTGCCTTCTCGGGCTCGTGGTCCCTGAACCTTCGCTCTTGGGATGGCTGCTCCCCATCGCTGTCCGTCTGCGCTCTGGCTGCCCGCGTGTGCAACACAGGCTGGATCTGTGTGTGAAGGGCAGTTGGATGAATGACCCAAACGAACGCACAGGCGTGGTGGTTTTTTTTTTTTTTAGGCGCTCAGTCCACCGCAGAAAGGGGCGTGTCCTCGGGGCTGCGCGGGACACGCCCCCCTCCCCCCCTCCCCCCCTCCCCCCCCTCCCCCAACCTGCGCTGCCGGTTACCAGCTTGCGACACACTCGGTGTGGAGATCGGGAGGGGACGTTTCACCAGGCAGTCGGACGGCTACCGAATCTGATCATGAAAAATGTTGAGCTTGTTTTCTGTGTGCTTTCTTTTCTTTTAATTTGTTTTTGTTGTAGTTCAGGAGTGCATCGGTCGGCCTGCCGCGGATTAGAAATGTAAACAGCTGGCCTTTTACCGCAGGTAATTTGAGAGGCACGGTCCCACACCCCTCCCTGGGGTGGCAACCCCGTCAGCCTGGGGGGGGGGGTGAGGTGGAGTGGGGGCGGGGAGTGCCCAAGAAAGGGAAGGATTAGAAGGTACAGGAGGTAGAAGCTGCATGTATGGGGACTGCATTACCATTTGATTCTGTCCAAAACCTTTCTCAGAATCAAGTAGGCGAGAGTATAGCAGACCACAGAACGATCTTCTGATCCCCAGGTTCCCAGGGGAGAATCAATTGCAGCTATTAAACTCATCCCGTCCACGCCGTCCAAAAGGACCCGTCCTGGCACATGCCACAGACCTGATTCTTGAAATGTGTGTCCTGACATTCCCCAAGTCTGGCTTCCATTAGAGAGCTATTTCCCCAATTAACCCCGGTGCCCTCGCCAGTAAAGAATGCGAGAGATTTCCACCGCTATGTTCTCCAGTCGGCAGCGCGCCACGTGCGTCGGGAAGGAGGCAGCGAAGTGGCCGAGAAGGGCTCGTTCCCGCGACCCCGTTCTGTGGACGTCTGCATAGTGTTTGTTTTCACCGGGGAGCACCTTTGTCTCCCCAGGTGGTCCCTGCCGCCTCGAGAGTGAGGCCAATGTTTAACCGGGGCTGAGGGCTCTCGCATTAAATCTTCCAAGCGCTGGGCGAGCAGCGGTGCCAGGAGGCCGTGCGGAGGGGGGCGGGGAGGCGATTGAACTTTATCTGTGTGCGTGCGGAGAGCGGAGAAGTCACTGGCGGCCTGGGCAGCCCTGAGTTATCATTCTCCACGCTTGCTCAGAGAAAGGGCACACCCGGGGTTGCTGATTGTGCATTCAGGCCCACGGTCCGCCTCCGGGCAAATGGTTTTCTTGGCGTAGTCTCAGAACCAGCCGTGTTGGGGTATTTCTCGGCAGGTAGCGCACGGTGCGTGTCAGCGCACGAGTTCAGAGCCCAGAGCGTAATCTTGGAAATTGTGAGACAAATTTCCAACCCAGGGAGGCAGAGGAGCGGACACAAGCCACATGCTGCGGCTCAGAAACACTCCTGTCCTGCACGTGGCCAAAATGCCACCAGAGTCCCCCCTCACAGTCACACCCCAGACCCACAGCCTTCTATACTGACTCTGGGCTTGGCCACGAGACTCGATTTACCAATGGGACAGCAGCAAAGGGGGCCATGCAGACAGGTGAAGCATGTCGGCACCCCAGTGCTGGCCCTTGTCTGCAGCTCTTAGGACCCTGGGTCACCACGTGAAGCAGGGAGCCAGCCCCCTGGAAGGGGGTAGGCTACGTGAGCCCTCTCAGCTGAGGCTCATCAGTGCTGAGCCCTGGCTGAACACAGAACAGAGAAGAGAATCATGCACTTGACCCACAGGATCATGAACAATCTCAATTGCTTGTTGTTTTAAGCCTATAGTAAGGGGATTTGCTGCATGGCGGAAGCCAACTGAGGGGCCAGTGCTGTGGCGTAGCAGTAAAGCTGCCGCCTGCAGGGCTGGCGTCCCTTATAGTCGCCGGTTCGAGTCCTGACTGCTCCACTTCCCATCCAGCTCTCTGCTATGGCCTGGGAAAGCAGTGGAAGATGGCCCAAGTGCTTGGGCCCCTGCACCCACATGGGAGACCTGGAGGAGGCTCCTGGCTCCCGGCTTAGGATTGGCACAGCTCCAGCTATGAGGTCATTTGGGGAGTGAACCAGAGGATGGAAGACTTCTCTCTCTGCTTCTGCCTCCCTGTAACTCTTCCTTTCAAATAAATAAATCTTTTTTTTTTTTTTAAGCCGACTGACACGTTCATTCATCCATTCGTTTACTCCTCATGGCTATGTTTATTTACCAGATACAGATTGAATACCTCCTGCTGGCTCATCATCTAGGGAGCCATAAAGGCGATATAAAGCAGTCACAATCCCCTGGAAACCAAGGGTGTAGCTTCTTGGCCCATGCATCCTAGGTTTCATACACTTGCAGGAGGTGCCCCCCAAGTGGCCCTAAACACATATACGGGTTGTAGATCTTCCAAGTGTAGCACTTGAAAAACTTCTGGGAATTTAATTCAAAGAAATATTTGCAGAATGTGTGCAAGAAACCTGATGACAAGAACGCCTCATCTTAGCCTGGTTCATGCTGTTTTCATTTGATTCGGTTGAAATCGTGTAGGTTGCAATGGCAGTCTGGTCGCCACGGTGACTTGTTTGAAAAGATAGCGCCGGTCACGGGAACAGGTGATTTGGATCCACTGTGGAGCAGATCCTTTTTTGTATCTTTAGACACGTAATGTTTCTAGGGATTCAGAGATTTTTTATTTGTTCTGCTTGTAAAATTCCTAATTCTCTTTCCCTCAATTAGTCATGCGCTGGGCTGCTAAGATGAAAAAGACAGGCATGGGCCTTGCAGCCCGACAGCTAAGCTGCCCGCCCCCTGTATCACAGGGCCTGGGTTTGAGTCCTGGCTCTGCCCTCCATTCCAGCTTCCTGCCAATGCACTCCCCAGGAGGCAGCGGGTGATGGCTCAAAGTGGTTGGGTCCCTGCTTCCCACATGGGAGACCTGGATTGCGTACCTGGCCCCTAGCTGCAGACTAGCCGAGCCCTGGCAGTGGGTGATGGCTCAAAGTGGTTGGGTCCCTGCTTTCCACATGGGAGACCTGGATTGCGTACCTGGCCCCTAGCTGCAGACTGGCCGAGCCCTGGCTGTTGCAGACATTTGAAGAATGAACCTGGAGGTAGGAACACTCCCCTTACCCCTCTCCCCGCCTTTCAAATAGAACTTAAATAAATAAATTCCACAGAAGAAAAGGCAAGAATTTCCTGCCTGCCAATGAGAAGCACTGATACAAAATAGATACTCACTGTTGCCTGTGATATGGAA
This sequence comes from Lepus europaeus, assembly GCF_033115175.1. Lineage (NCBI taxonomy): Eukaryota > Metazoa > Chordata > Mammalia > Lagomorpha > Leporidae > Lepus > Lepus europaeus. The sequence goes on from NC_084835.1 coordinate 46,961,367, forward strand.
GAGAGGTTAAAACCCAGGTCTCTGTTTATAGCCAAAGAAGTCTGAGCCTCTAGACTGTGTGAGAGGGAGGGAGAATGGCGGGAGCCATGGTAAGGACTCGGGTGACCCGCGAGGCCTGCGGAGACTGGCTCTCCCAGGGCAGACCGAGCGACACTGCAGAGACAGTCTTTATCCAGGGCAATCTCCTTTGCTTAAAGTCAACAGATGATAGATGTTAATTACATCCATAAAATTCCATTAAAGCAACATCTATGTGTGTGCTCCATCCAGCTACAGCCTAAGTCAAGGTAATGGAGAGAATGCAACCATCTCTGTCCGAAGTTCAAAACCAGTCAAGCCACCAAATAGAATCATCTGGTCCCGTTTTTTTAAAGTGGAAACTTACAAAGGTGCAGAAATCAGGGTCTACACTAATGAGTTCGCGATGATGGTCTCTGGGGTAGGTGGATCATCGCTTTCCTCTGGTCTTTCTGCTTGTCTGGTTTTTGTTTTGCTTGAAAAGGCAAAGTTTTGCTATTGAAAGAAAACAAATAAGTAAAAGGAAGAACGAATTAAAGGAAAGAACCTTGCTAATGCCCTTCAGCAAAAGCTCACCCAAGAACCCACCTGTTGCTAAGTTGGGGTTATTACTTGTTGCAGTGAGATCAGAAGGGACACCATGGGGAGGAGTGGGGCAACTCAGGAAAAGCATCAGAAAGAACCCAGGGGCCGGTGTTGTGGCACAACGGATTCAGCTGCCACCTGTGATACCAGCATCCCATATCAGAGCACCAGTTGGAGTCCTGGCTGCTTCACTTCTGATCCAGCTTTGTGCTAAAGCTCCTGGGATGGCAGAAGATGGCCCAAGGACTTGGACCCCTGACAACCATGTGGGAAACCCAGATCGAGTCCCTGGCTCTTGGGCTTCTGCCCTGGCCCAACCCATTTGGGGCATGCAAGATTTCTCTCTGTGTGTCACTCTGCCTTTCAAATAAGTAAAATAGATCTTAAACTAAAGATGGGAAAAACCTAGTACAGAGGTCTGCAACATCCAGGTTCTATTTAACGATTTCTCAACTTTTCAGTGGTATGAAAATTATTTGCATTTTTTAGAAAATATCTAAGTCAGACCATCATTAAGGCAGGGACTGTCTACCCAAAGTTGTCTGTACTGGATGATTTTTCAACTTCTAATATTTTCAATTTATGATGGGCTTATGGGCCCATAGTCTCCCAAGGGCCATAACTCCATAGTAAGTGGAGGAGCTCCATATTGAATGTCAGCATGTGTAATTGGGGGGGAGGGGTCTCTCGGTCTCACTCTGCACTTGTTCACTGCTTCAGTAGACAGGGGTAATTCTGTGATCATCACAATACATCTTTTTTTTTTTTTTTTTTGACAGGCAGAGTGGACAGTGAGAGAGAGAGACAGAGAGAAAGGTCTTCCTTTTACCGTTGGTTCACCCTCCAAGGCCGCTGTGGCAGGCGCACCGCGCTGATCCGAAGGCAGGAGCCAGGTGCTTATCCTGGTCTCCCATGGGGTGCAGGGCCCAAGGACTTGGGCCATCCTCCATTGCCCTCCCGGGCCACAGCAGAGAGCTGGACTGGAAGAGGGGCAACCGGGACAGAATCCGGCACCCCGACCGGGACTAGAACCCGGTGTGCTGGCGCCGCAAGGTGGAGGATTAGCCTATTGAGCCGTGGTGCCAGCTCACAATATATCCTACATAAAGGGAAGTCAGGCTCAAGGAAGGACAAAGTTTTATCAATGAAGCAACAGCAGTCACTCAGGCTAGCTGAGAGAGGGACTGTGTGGTGTTCTGTGGATTACACAGTGACCTTGTTTTGAGTTGGCTCTGTCCTGGTCACAGAGTGACCTTGCTTGACCTTGATGTCCTGGGAGATGGTATCTGTCCAACGCAGTCTTGCTCTGAGCGTCAGATGAGTTCCCCGGTGTCAGAGGTTGCTCGTTTCTCTCTCAACTTGGATAGGGATAAGATCAGGAACTTCATTTGCACAGTAAAGAAAATATAGACAGCATCTGTATTCTCTGCAACTGACTCCTTATTTGTTTAACCAAGTCTTCCTGAAAGATTTTGTTTGTTTTCAGATTGAACCAAGGTTGACGTCTTCAATCCCCAGTGCACGTACCATGAATCTCATGCATTCTCTACAGGGCATGGATGAATAGACACAAAGGCTATTTCCATCTTTGAAGAAATGTTCGCTTAGGTGGCTTTCTCCCCCTTTTTTTTTTTTTTTTTTTTTTGACAGGCAGAGTGTATAGTGAGAGAGAGACAGAGAGGAAGGTCTTCCTTTTACCGTTGGTTCCCCCTCCAATGGCCGCTGCGGCAGGCGCACCGCGCTGATCCGAAGCCAGGAGCCAGGTGCTTCTTCTGGTCTCCCATGCAGGTGCAGGGCCCAAGTACTTGGGCCATCCTCCACTGCACTCCTGGGCCATAGCAGAGAGCTGGCCTGGAAGAGGGGCAACCGGGACAGAATCCGACGCCCCGACTGGGACCCGGGGTGCCGGTGCCACAAGGCGGAGGATTAGCCTAGTGGCGCCGGCCAGTGGCTTTCTTCTTAATCTAATCCCAGGTAGATTGTAACTGGTGGGCAATGTGGAGACGCTGAGAAGTAGGAAACTGGAGCCTGTGTTGTGGTGCCCCTGGTGATGTTGCTATTTGTAACGCCGGCATGCCATTCCAGAGCACTGGTTCGAGTCTCGGCTGCTCCACTTCCGATCCAGCTCCCTGCTAATGCACCTGGGAAAGCAGTGGAAGATGGCCCAAGAGCTTGGGTGGGTGCCATCCATGTGGGAGACCCAGAAGAAGCTCCTGGCTCCTGGCTTCTGCCTGGCCTAGCCCTGGCAGTCACAGGGAATGAACTAGTGAATGGAAGATCTCTTTCTTTCTCTGTCTCTCCCTCTGCCTTTCAAATAAATAAATGAATAAATTTTAAAAAAACTTAGAAAAGGTGATTTTGATGAAAGATGCATAAAAATTAAAAAAAATCACTCGAAGCAAAATTTCCACTTTGTATAAACACAACGACCAAAATTTTTCATTATCAACGAATTCAACATTCTAGCCACAGTGACAGCTTAATCGATTTGCTTCTGGCCAAATTACTCTTGACCACATTGTCTGCTATGATGCATCACAGAAAACACTGGAAATAACCTAAACATCCAACAAGAGAAACTAAAGAAAAACCAAACCAATCATGGGTTGTCAACAGAGCAACTGTCACGCATTTATTAAAGCAACATGCAGGCACACTTCTGAGCAAGTTCCAGATACAAATAAGCCCACTGTCGTTTTGGCCTTTCAGCAAACTCCAGGAGTTTGGTCGATCAGGATGCACACTCTTTTCTCTAAGAGTCACCAATATTTCCACTGTCTTTCAGTTCTTTAAAACTAATGTTCCATATATTCTTTATTGGCTGTTTCAGAACATAAGACTCAATCCACCTGGTTCCAACATGTAAGGCCGATTCCAAGTATCCCCCACCTGGCTGAGTATCCAAACAAACAAAATCAAAGCACTTCCTCCCTAGGGGAGATTTGATCCTTTAAGCCCTGATGTCCTTGTTTTCCTGGACTTTGGTTTACAAAATTGCTTTTTGAGGTGCTTTATTAAACTATAATTGGCATTCAGCAAAGTGCACATATGAGAGCATGCAGTGTGGTGGGTTTTACAGACTCACGCGCCCAGGCTACTGTAGCCATGCTCAAGATGATGAACAGGGGGCCAGCACTGTGGTGCAGTGGATGAGGCCACCGCCTGAGACGCCGGCATCCCTTATGAGCCACAGTTTGTGTCCTGGCTGCTCCACTTCCGATCCAGCTCTCTGCTATGGCCTGGGAAAGCAGTAGAAGATGGCCCAAGTGCTTGGGCCCCTGCACCTGCGTGGGCGACCTGAAAGAAGTTCCTGGCTTCTGGCTTTGGCTTGGCCCAACCATTGCAGCCATCTGGGAAGTGAACCAGTGGATGGAAAATCTCTCTCTCTCTCTCTCTCTCTCTATCTCTTTAACTCTGACTTTCAAGTGAATAAATAAAAATCTTTTTTAAAAAATGATTATTCCCTCCCAAACTTCCCTGGGGTCCCTTCTAACCCACCCTTGCCACTCCTTCCCAGCTTCCTACGGGAAACCGCTGAGCTGTTTTCTGTCCCTGGAGACCAGTTTGCATTTTCTAGACCTTTCTGTTGTCACCAGCAATCGGTATTGTACTCCTTTCCGTTGCTGAGTGGTACCCACTGCACAATGCACCACGTTTCGTGTATGTATTCACCAGCGGATGCAGGAACCAGCAGTGGTCTACCAGCAAGCTGCCCCAGAGATATAGTAGGCTCCAAACCCATTCTGTGCTCTTCCTGTCCCAGCCTGGGGAGGAGGTGTGCAAAAGGATTGCAACGAGCTGCTCTGGATGAGATGCAATTTTGTTGCTTTCCATCAGTACGTGGTGAGTCGATGAGTGTCAAGGGAGGCGGAAAGGGAAGCAGCAGAGGCTGGGGACTGAACAGCTCGTGGAAGTAGAGGGAGAACAGGACAAGCAGAGCCGGCGCACAATGAGTCCCGATCACGGAACACCAGTGCCTGATCGACACGGCCTTCTCCGTGCTGGGGAGGGGACGTCCCTCGGGCTTGCATTGTGAATCCTACAAATCAAGTTGCTCCAGGAAAAGCTTGCATTAGAGAGAAAGCTCTGCTGTCTCATGAATCTTGGAGTGGGTTGAATAAAGTGAGCGCGTGCAGAGGCCCCTTGACGGGACCAGGGTGCCCCTCAGGCTGTCTTCTCTCCCGGCCGCTCTTTCCTGGCCTGATTCCCAGACCCGCTGCACCTGCCGACCTCACTTGCTCAGCCTCTGCGTGAAGTGGAGTGGCTGGCTCTGGGGCTCTGGCTGGTGGGAAGAGTGCTTGCCAGATCCAATAGCCTCTTCTTCTCCGGTCTTGATGCCTGGTCTCGAGGCACCATTTGGTCTCGGTGCTCACCCCTCCTGGGGGATGGCTCTCTTTCCAAGGTCAGCACAGCCCTGTTCTGCCTCCTGCTGCTGCCGCTGTACCCTGGGAAGCTGGCTCTGAGCTGGATGTGATCAGGAACTGCTCTCAGCCTCAACCTCATGTGTGGGAGTGGGGAGAGGGGTGGGAGTGGGGTGTGGGGCCGGGGGCAGGGAGGCTGGACTGTACCGCGGGAGATAATGGGCAGTGACGGTGGACCCCAAAGGCCTCAGCAGACCCCAGGGAGCTGGGACAGCCACTCAAGATGTCGCCCTGCAACAGGAGGGCCAGCTCTTGATACTTCCTGTTGATCCGTTGCTGGGTTGGTTGAAGCAGTCTCCAACAGAGGGAGACAACCCTTCCCCAGAGAGGGGCTCTGGGCAACACAGTCCAGCATCCTCCACCCCTACCTTCCCTCCAGCTGCAGTTCTGCCCCCGCGGTGACCACTTCACTCTGGCCTAAGTTCCTCCTCCTTATTCACAGTCACCTTTGGTGACAAATACTCATAGAGAAGAACCAGGGCGTGGCCACTGCGGCTCAGCAAGTTAAGCCACCACTTGGATGCCTCCATTCTGTGTCAGAGCGCCAGTCGGAGCCCCAGGGACTCTGCTCCCCATCTAGTTTCCTGCTGGTGCATCCTGGGAAGCCGCATGTAACAGTTCAAGTACTTGGGTCCCTGCCACCCTTGCAGGTGACCCGGACAGAGTTCCCAACTCATGGCTTCAGCCTGACCCAGCCCTAGCTGTTACGGGCATATGGAGAGTGAGCCAGCAGGTAGAAGATCGATCTCTCTCTCTCTCTCTCCCTCCACTCCCCCAGTCACCCTGCCTTCTAAGAACCTGGAGCAATAACTGACATTTTTTGGGGTGTACTGTGAGAACAGGCAGGCACTGTACTGAGAACTGCCAATATATATCTCATTAAGTTCACAGAAACCCAATAGGATTACAGGCTATGAAAAGTCCATTTTATAACCAAGGAAAGTGTCAGAAATGTCTTTCCAATAAAACCTGTTCCGAGCTCAAAGGCCTTAGATGGCTCCCAACAGCTGTCAGGATAGAAGCTCACTCAGCACCCAAGGCCCACCCCAATCAGTCCTGAGAGTCCCTTTTCAGGATGCTTTTTTTTTTTTTTTTAAAGATTTATTTGTTTACTTGAAAGTCAGAGTTAAGAGAGAGATAGGAGACAGAGGTCTTCCATCTGCTGGTTCACTCCCCAAATGGCTGCAACAGCCGGAGCTGGGCCAGGCTGAAATCAGGAGCCAGGAGCTTCTTCTGGGTCTCTCATGTGAGCATAGAGGCCCAAGCACTTGAGCCATCTTCCACTGCTTTCCCAGGCGCATTAGCAGGGATCTGGATCAGAAGCAGAGAAGCTGGGACTCAAACTGGCACCCATGTGGGATGCTGGTGCCATAGGCGGAGGCTTAACCCTCTATATCACAGCACCAAACCCCAGAATGCCTTTTTTTTTAAAAAAATATTTTATTATTTATTTATTTGAAAAGTAGAGAGAGAGAGGGAGAGGCACAAAGAAAGAGATCTTCCATCAGCTGGTTAATTCCCCCACAAGGCCACAATGGCCAGGGCTGGGCCAGGCCAAACCCAAGAGCCGGGAGCTCCATCACAGTCTCCCACATGAGTGCAGGGGCCCAAGCACTTGGGCCATCTTCCACTGTGTTCCCAGGCACATTAGCAGGGGGCTGGATTAGAAGTGGAGCAGCCGGGGCTCCAACCAGCGCTCTCATAGCATTCTTCACTTTTCATTCACTTATTCATTTGCTCAGTTCCTGAAGGTCTAATAGAGGTGAGGCTGTGAGCTGGGCATTGGGAACACGGGGCTGAGCAGCCATGGGCTGCCTGGTCCCAGTGTTGTGTGTCCCCCCTCCCCTGAAAATCGCACAATTTAATAAAGAAAGGGGTGGCCCCAAGGCCCCCAGCCCTGCCACCAGAGGAGCCCCTAGGTGAGGAAGTGCAGGTTCCAGGAGCCTCGGAGTGCTAAGGATAACGACAGAGGGCCAATTACTCCCATATTACAGTTAAGCCAACTGAGGCTTGGCAAGCTCAGGCCAAGGTCACACGGCTGGGAACTCGCAGAGCCAAGATAAACCCGGGTCTTCCTGGCTCTCAAACGGTTGCTGCCCCTGGAGAGACATCATCTCGGCTCACTATTCCCTAACCCTTAGTGCTCATCGAGCACGGCCAAGCACCCGGGACGACCCTGCAACTCTGCCTCCTGAGAGACAGGCTCGGCTGATGGAGGCGCAGAGTGACAAGCCCGCCACAGCGCCCCCTGTCGGAACAAGTTGACGCGCTTCTCAAACCCCTTCTCACTTAACCACCTCTCCAAAGTAGGGAGACTGAGGCCCACACTCACTGCCGGCTGCCTCCCTCGCAGCTCGGCCAGCACCGGAGCTGGCCTCCCGCAGTATCCAGACGCCCAGCCGTTCCTTCTCTTCCCTTCCATGAAATCCCCCTAACTCGATTAAAGAGGAAAAAAATCAATCAAGGGACGGAGTAACGGAGTAGGACGGGGCTGCGGATCGAATGGCCGCCATCTGTACCAGGGCACGGCCCGCACGCCCCCGCGCACAGCTGAAGGCCCTGGGGATTTGTTTTGCTTTCCCTGACCGGGGGACTCTGATCTCTCACTTAACCTCTGACCTCTTCAATTCAGATAACCAGGGAACTGGCAGCTGGGACAGGGCGGCTCCAAATGCCACCCGGCTCTGATGGCCCATGGAGACGGGACAAAAGGAGGCAGCCCCCGCCTCCGCGAAGCCCTCAGGAGTCTGAAGTGGGCTGGGGTCCTGCAGAGGCCTCTGCTCTGTCATCCATTCCCCTGCGTGGGAGTGGGGGGGGGGTACCCGGGGAGCGCGGTGGGGGTGGGGTCTGCCCTAGGTCTGGCCAACGTCATCCAGAATCTACTTCGCACACAGCGTGGGGGAGTGGAGGCAACCGCGAGATTTTTGCTTCCTTTCTGTCTGCAAACCTCAGACTACAAGGAGTTCAGCGGAGATCCGTGCCCCCCTCGCCCCCCCGCCGTTCTCCACCTTCGCCTCCCAGCCTGGATTTCACAGCAGCTCCTAAGAGGTGGGGATGAGGCACTTGTTTGAAATTGAATCAGCTGTTTTTATTAAACCATATATTTTCATTCTCGCCCGGGAAGCGGGGAGAGGGTTTTCCAGCCTCCCTGTTGAACTCTGCAGAACATTTTCGTTGGCAGGGGAGGGTTGCAGATCCAGGCCCTGCGAGCTGCAATTAGCTAAGGCTGTGCACAGCTCCTCACTACCCCCCCCCCCAAAAAAAAAGAATGGATTTAAAAATCTCCCTCCCCCGAAAATTCATCTCTAAAGTGAGGGACCCTTTAGCGCCCACCTCCCCCTTATTGCCCCCCCCCCGCCCCCGGTCCCTTGAGTTTCCAGTCTGGGGCAGCTGCATGTGGCCACCCAGGGTCACCCAGGGTCACCCCTGGGGCTGGCTGCTGACTACGTCATCTCTGATAGGCTGCCCTGAGACAACTGCACGTCTCCAGGGACAGACATAGCTTTGGAGAATCCGGTTCCTAGAGGCATGTGGCTGGGCCTTGCATTCATTAATTCATTAATTCACCCTTGGAGCGGCTCCTGGGGCTGTCATTGGCACTCACAGCCCACAGTCAGCAGGGGTCTCCTATGATGTGGGCAGGGGGGCTGCAAGGGAGATAAGTGCTCCTTTACTGCCTGCACATGGGAGTCACCTGGGCGGCTTCTGAGCAGGTGAGGCTGGGCCGCACTCCAGGAAGTTCGATGTGATCAGTGCGTGGTGGGGCCCAGGCATGTGCATTCTGGAAAGACTCCCAGATGCCTCTACTATGCAGCCAGGCCGAAAAACCACAGCCCCACACAGAAGGGCTGAAGCAGCTCTGCTTTCTGGGATGAGGAGGGTAAGAACAGGCGGCTGTGGGTACCAGGAGGCGTGGGATCGAACCCCAGGCCTTCTGCAGGGTCTGAAAATGCAGGCCAACCCGGGGCTGGGCCAAGAGGCTGCGAGATGAGAAAGAGGGAGAGGATTCCAGGAGACAGGAGCAGCACAGGGGGAGAGCTTCCAACAAGGGCTGAGGCTGGAGCTGAGCATGGGGACATCAGGGTCTTTGCCATCTGCAGGAGCTTGAACTTCGCCTAAGAACAACGAGAGACAGAGGTGGGAAATGACTCATTTTGGAAGCGGGCATTTAGTCTAGGAGTCTCTCCCCTCCTGGGGCCGGCGCTGTGGTGCAGCAGGCTAAGCATCTGCCTGCCATGCTGGCATCCTATATGGGCGCGAGTTCTAGTCCCGTCTGCTTCACTTCTGATCCAGCTCCCTGCTAATGCTCCTGGGAGAGCAACAGAATATTGGGTTTCTGCCACTCATGTAGGAGACCTGGAAGTGGCTCCTGGCTTTGGCTTGGCCTAGTCGCAGGCATTGCGGCCATTTGGGGAGTGAATCAGCGGATGGAAGATCTTTCCTCCTCTCTGTAACTCTGCCTTTAAAATAAATTTCAAAATAAATTTTTAGAAGACTCTCACATCCCATATCAGAGTGCCTGCATTGGATTCTTGGCTCTAGTTCCCAGTTCCAGTTTTCTGCTAATGTAGATGCTGGAAGATAGGACTGGGTTCCTGCCACACACGTGGGATACCTGGATTGTGTTCGACCCAGCCCCAGCCATTGCAGGCATTTGGGGAGTGACCTAGCAAATGAGAGTGCCCCCCCATAAACAAGTAAAAATAAAAAAGGATCAGCCCCTGGGCTGTAGCATGGACTGGAGTGCAATCAGGAGCACAGGTAGGGAAAGACGATGGCGGGACCTAGGGCTGTATCAGTCTCACTTAGGCAGGACTCTCCAAGACCATGAGACGACAGGTAGTACAGAACAGGTATCTGGGACCAGCGCTGTGGTGGAGCGGGTAAAGCCACCGCCTGCAGTGCCGGCATCCCATGGGGCGCCAGTTCAAGACCCAGCTGCTCTACTTCCAATCCAGCTCTCTGCTATGGCCTGGGAAAGCAGTTGAAGATGGCTTAAGTCCTTGGGCCCCTGCACCCTATGTGGGAGACCCAGAAGAAGCTCCTGGCTCCTGGCTTCGATCAGCAAAGCTGCGGCCATTGTGGCCAATTGGAGAGCGAACCAACTGATGGAAGACCTCTCTCTCTCTCTCTCTCTCTCTCTCTCTCTCTCTCAGCCTCTCCTCTCTGTCTAGTTCTGACTTTCAAATAAATACATAAATCTTAAAACAAGAAATAAAAAAGAATAGGTGGTGGGGTGTCCTGCCCAAGGAATGAAGAAACGGGGGTACTTGCTCTCCACTCACGGCTGGCCTTGGTGCCGGGCTGCACCTGGCAGCATCGGACCACCCCGCACCCTGGCCTGCCCCACCTGCAGAGTCGCAGGCCTCACCGTGGGCAGCCGGGGTGCTGCAGCAGCAGCTGCAATGAGGTCTTTGCCCAGTGATTGAAGGACAGAGAGATTGGGGCCAGGTTCTGCCTGGGAGAGGCTGGGGAGTGCGAGGTGATGGGTGGGTGAGGGTGGGAGTGAGGAGGGAAGGAGGGAGGGAGAATGGTGCCCTCAGGGATGCTAACCTTAGGATACAAGCCATTAGAGGAGCACCTTTAATCGCCAGGAAGCATCAGTCCCAAGTCAGCCAGGAGCAACCAGCAATGGGCTCCGTGCCCACACAGGGCAGGACCCTGGGGTTCCGTGTACTTAAGGGGAGAGAGGGATCTGCAGGCTTGGCCACAGGTGCATGAAACGTCCCTCCGGGCCTGAAGCCTGGGTCACCCCCAGCCCTGTCCGCGCCTCCCTCCCGCTCTTCACCCCACATCCGATCCCTTCCTCCCTTTCTCCTCCCCGTCTCCCTTCTCATCCAACCGTGGTGCTGCCTGTGAATTATTCGGGGGCGAGAAAGAGAAATCATTCACATGAATTCCAGTCGAGGAGGCCAGTTTGTTGGAAGGCGGGAAGCAAGAACCTAGGGCAGGAAGTGTGACCAAAGCAGGGGCAGGAAGACCCCCCCCCCCCGGTGGGGGGAGAGAAGCCCTTTCTCATTTTTCTGCACTCTGTCCGTCCGCTCTTTCTCTGCCTCCTTTTGGCTCCTCTCTGCGGTCTCTATCTCTGTGCTGTTTGTGCGTGGGTGAGCGCGTGGCCATCCCAACCTGGCGTTCCGTGGCCCCTTGGTTTCAGCAGATATAAATAGGCTTCTGTCTCGGTGTCTCTAGTCCTACTTCTCCTGGTAGAATAATCTGATTACAGATAAGACGAGACCCAACTCTGGGAAAAAACAAACTTATTGGCTCAAGTAACTGAAAACTCCAGTGTTGGCTTCAGGCACAGCTGGATCCAGGGGCAGAAGCGCTTTCTTAGGAAACTCTGGCTCTGGGCCCTGTTTGGCTCTGTGTCAGTTTCCTTCTCAGACAAGTTCCCCCTGGGCCTGGAACCTGGGCAGTCCTGGTAGGACGAGGGCTTCTTTCTGCCAAGAGGGTCCCATCGGATTCTCAGAGCTGACTCTCACTGCTGGCCAGCAAGGTTCACATTGCTGAATCCGGTGCTCTTAGCCAGCGGGTGGAAATCCAGATCAACCAGGCCCAGGAAATGTGCACCTGGGACCAGACAGACTCAGAGTGGAAGGAGGAATTTTCCTGAAGGCGTGGATATGAGCAGGCAAAGCTAAGCAACCAGCAGGGCCATGGTGACCACACCCCTTCCAGCCACCCCCAAGAGTGCTGAACAAAGCAGCCTCCTTGTAACAAGCTGGGGCCCCCAAACAATCATCGATCCCTCCTGTCTGGTCTAACTGAGCAGCCTCTCAGAGGTCTCTTCCCACTCTCCACCCCCCACCACCACCCCAGCCCCCCACCTCAACAGGGCACCAACGTGTACGCCCAGGCGCGACCGTTATGCCTGTTAAGATATTGCACGAGTTCCCTTATCTCTTGGTAAATGTCCACGGCCTGGGTCTGCAGCTCTCCCCAACCCCCGATCATTCTGGCTCCTTCCCCCTGAACCTCCAGACTGCTGCGGTCTAGCCACACAAGGGTTAACACTGAGCACAGCTGGGGCCTCCGGACCCTGCCCCAGACCTCCTGGGACCTAGCAGTTGTCTCATTGATCTGGAGCCAACAGTGAAAGCTTTGAGAAGCAGCCTGATGGTAGCTGTCTGTTCTCCTGCGACTTGCTCCTTCCTGCTCCTGGCCTCCATCCACACAGCCGCCAGGGCCACCTTCTTCAGCCCTGATGGGGACTCGCAGCTGACCCCCTGCCCTCTCAGCCATGCATCAAGTCCCGGCTCCTCCGCACATCCCAGGCTGCCTGTTACAGCTCCTCTGTCCATCCACTCCCACTCAGGCAGCTCCTCTTTCCCCAGTGCACCTGCCTCCTTGTAGTCCTTGGTGCCCGCCCAGGCTGTTTCCTCCATCTGATACGCTTTCCCCAAATATTTACAGAAAACTCACTACATGCCGGCACCGTGGCTTAAAAGGCTAATCCTCCGCCTTGCAACGCCGGCACACCGGGTTCTAGTCCCGGTCGGGGCGCCAGATTCTGTCCCGGTTGCCCCTCTTCCAGGCCAGCTCTCTGCTGTGGCCCGGGAGTGCAGTGGAGGATGGCCCAAGTGCTTGGGCCCTGCACCCCATGGGAGACCAGGAGAAGCACCTGGCTCCTGGCTTCGGATCAGCGAGATGCGCCTGCCGCGGCGGCCATTGGAGGGTGAACCAACGGCAAAAAGGAAGACCTTTCTCTCTGTCTCTCTCTCTCATTATCCACTCTGCCTGTCAAAAAAGAAAAAAGAAAACTCACTACATGTCAGTAGACAGAGTGTCCTGGAGGCTGAGTGTGTGACAATGAATGCAAGGAAGCCACCTGCCACGCGGGGGGATTCCCAGGTCCGGGCCGTGGCCTGCTGGCCTCTGTGTCTGAGCACACTCCCCATGTGCCCCGTCCTTGCTGAGCCCTTTTCTCCTTGACCTTGCCCCATCGTCGCTGCCCCCCTGCAAGGGGAGATCACACAGGGAGGAGAGCGGGCAGCCAAGCCCAGGCTCCCTTCTCCCTCTGTTCACCCCCATGCCCCTGCGCCACACCTGTCAGCAGCCGCAACCACCTGAGGCACTAACGGGCTGACTGATGGCAGGTGCCCTGCCTCCCCCATCTCTGATGCCTCCACACAGCATGGGGAGGACAAGATCTAGGGGCACTACATAGGGTCATGCCTAGAAGCCATTAGCCTAGTGGCAGGCAGAGGATCAGCCTGCAATAAACCTGAGCTACTGCAGTCCCTCCGCCCTGACCATATGAGGAAGTGAGATAAGAAGCAAAACAAGCAGCAGGCACTTAGCCTATGGGTAACACCCATTTACCACATTCCAGTGCCTGGGCTCCAGATGCAGCTCCAGCTTCCTGCTAATGGAGACCCCGAGAGGCCAGCAGTGATGGCTCAGGTACTCCGGTCCCTGCCACCCACAAGGGAGACCGGAGCTGAGCTCCTAGCTCTCAGCTTCAGCTGGGCCCTGTCTCAATTGTTATGGGCACTTGGGGAGTGAACAAGCAGATGGGAGACCTCTGCCTCTCTCTTTTTCTGTGTGTGTGTGTGTGTGTTTGTCTGTCTCTCAAATTAAAAAATAATAATAATTTTTAAATATTTATTTTTATTATTTATTTGAAAGTCAGTTACACAGAGAGAGAAGGAGAGGCAGAGAGAGAGAGAGAGAGAGGTCTTCCATCTGCTGGTTCACTCCTCAATTGGCCACAATGGCCAGAGCTGTGCCGATCCAAAGTCAGGAGCCAGGAGCTTCTTCTGGGTCTCCCATGCAGGTGCAGGGGCCCAAGGACTTGGGCCATCTTCTACTGCTTTCCCAAGCCATAGCAGAGAGCTGGATGGGAAGTGGAGCAGCTGGGACTGGAACCAGCGCCCATATGGGATGCCAGCACTGCAGGCAGCGGCTTTACCCACTACGCCAGAGCTCCAGCCCCAAAATAATAATTTTTTAAAGTAATAAAACAAAGACTCACACTTAGCTTCCCTGGCACAATTCCTTCTGGCACAGAGAGGAAGTTCAGCTACAGACCTGTTCTCTCTCTGTGACCACACATCTGGGTTCACCCATGTGCTGTGTGATTTGGGGCAGGGAGCTCGACTTCTCTGAGCCTATTCAGATACCCAGTGTCACAGTGGAAATCAGAGCCGAGCTCTGCGTGTGTGCATTCAGCCAGCCAGAAGGAGCACCCTCTGTGTGCCAGGTGAGACAGACAAGCTCCTCCACACCAGCAGCTCCTGTCCTGGGGGCCCGGGGGTGGGGAGGAATGTGACTAATGCATACACACACTCACACACACACATACGTTAACACACAGACTCTCTGTCACACACTCATGCACATTCTTTTTAAAAAAAAAAAAGATTTATTTTTATTTATTTGAAAGAGTTACAGAGAAAGGTAGAGGCAGAGACAGAAATATCTTCCATCTGCTGGTTCACTCCCCAAATGGCCTCGCAATGGCCGGAGCTGAGCTGATCCAAAGCCAGGAGCCAGGAGCTTCTTCTGGGTCAACCACATGGGTGCAGGGGTCCAAGGCCATCCTCTGCTTGTTCTTCCAGGAGCATTAACAGGGAGCTGGATGGGAAGAGGAGCAGCCGGGACTCCAACTGGTGCCCATATGGGATGCCGGCGCTGCAGACTGGGGCTTTAACCCACTGCGCCACAGCGCTGGCCCCCTCACACTTCAAAAGTCTGGGAAAGAGCTTTCCAGCCAACAGGAACAGCAAGTACAGAAGCCCTGAGGCGTGGAGGAATACGGTATGTTGGTATGTTCTAGGTACGCAGTGGGGTTGCGGGATGAATGGCAGGGGGAGGGGGGAGCGTGGGGAAATTTAAGGGGAGGAGGCACTAACAGCAGTCTCTTGGGTCCCTGGCGCTCCCCGAGGCCGACTGAGCACCACCTGCTACTCCTGGGCTCCATTGCTGCTTATACACAAGCAAATACGGTAACTCTGCCTTCCACCTCCCCGCCGCGGCGGCAGCGGCAGCAGCAGGGATATGAATTGATTGTCAGAAGCTGTTTAAGAGCCTGTGATTGAGGAGATGATCTGAGATAAGCTGCTCCAGTGAAATAAAGGCCAACAGCTGCCTGCGCGCACGTCAGCCGCTGCGCTTTTCTGAAAGGCAGCTTTGCGTCCCGGCGCCCGCCCCCAGGAGGCAGGGAGTGCTCCCTGCACACCCGGGGGAAGGAGGTTCTATTCAGTGGCAGAGGAGACGCCGGGGACTAAACCCGAGGCGCTCGCTCGCACAGCACACACAGTAGCTGGGGTTGAGTATGTTCGTTTCCTGTTCTTTGTGGGTGGGATCTCAGTGATGAATGAGATTTCACGGAAATCTTGGGATTGGAAGGACAGAGATTAGAAGAGGCAGCTCCATCCTGAATCAAAGCATGTGGATTCCCAGGCTCTAAGTTGGAGGATTTGACACTGAATCTGTTCTTTCATCTGAAAAGTCCATCCACCCATCATCCACCCACCCACCCACTCATCCATCTACCTATCCATCCCCCCATCCATCATTCCCCCACCCACCCATCCATTCATGCATCCCCCCATCCACCCATCCATCATCCACCCACCCATCCATCCATCCATTTATTTACCTTTTCCACTCATTCAACAAATACAGAATGAACAAGACCTTGGGCTCTGACAGCTGACTGACAGATTCAGTGGGTCTGGCCACCCATTAGCAAGGTGACCACAGACAACTCCTCTGACTTCTATGAGCCTCTGAACACAAATGCTTACCTCCCAAGACTATTTGAGGATTATTGAGATAAGGCCCCCCAGGGGGCTGAGCCCAGTGCCTGGCAGGTACACAGGTGCTTTTGTGATGCTGTGCCAGGGACCAGAGAGTGTCCCAAACATTACAAAATGCAGACAAAGCCCCTGAAGGAGCTCACCACCCAGAGCTGTGAAAGCACATGCATGCTATGTTACAAGAGGCGCAGAACAACTCACATTGGCAGGAGGTGTCTCCCCACTGAAAAGACCGGGAGACTCAAGGTGGTTGGTTGAGCGAGCCGAACCTTAAAGGATGGGGAGGGAGAGAGGGGTGTTCCTGGGAGGAGAGGACAGTGCAACCCTAGGCGCGTTCCTAGAACCCTGCTTCGCAAAGTGCGGTGTCCGCGGATGAGCAGGGCCTGCATCACCCGGACACTTATTCAAAATGCAGATTCTCAGGCCCACCCAGCTCAAATCAGAATCTGTGAACCATCCGGAGGTTCACACGTGCAGATCACGCTATGCGGCACATGGGGCACAGGATCTCTGCTTTCTTTGCCCAAGCCTTTGCGGCAAAGGAGCGAAGGCTGTGGAGAGGCCCTCCTCGACCCCTCTGTTGTCTGGGCTGACAAGGGCATGGCGGTGGACGTGAGCCGGGTGTCCCAGGCATGTGGGAGCAGCGTCCCAACGATGAGCCTGCAGGGCAGGGCAGAGAGGGAGGGGCCGGATGCTGCAGCAGATTGGAGCCAGGAATGGGGCAGTGGGGTTGGGGGAGGGGCAGGTGCATGCCCCTCCCTCTTGTTCCCATCTGTGTCCCCTTGCCTGTGCTTGGTCCTCAGGCGAGCCCCTTGAACTCTGGGTGCTCAGTCTCTCTGCCGCTCAAGGCCAGGTCGTGCACTTGATTCCCGAAGCTGCCTCTGCCACCAGCCCTGTCTGGTCGCCCTCCCCCTTCTTTCCCAGCCTTGCTTTCTTCTCTCCCCGCTCCTCCTCCTCCTCCTTCTCCTCTTCCTCCTCCTTTGCATGGAGGATCCCATCCCCTCTCTGTCGCACCCCGGGACCCCAGCGGCAGAGTGCGACTTACAGCAGGACCCAGGGGCCCATGGATATGGAGGGTGCTGTTGGCTCCGCTTTGCAGGGGTGCAAGGGAGCTGGGTGGACCATAAACCCCCAGGCCCTTCCCTGGGGCTCCCTGGCATAGGCTGCTAAGCAGCCCCAGCAGATGGAGGGCAGCCCCAACAGGTGCAGGAATGAGATAGAGGCTTGAGTGTACACCAAAAGCCACGTTTCTGAAGACAGCAAAGGCGTCAGGGTGCTGGGTAGAGCACCGGCATCATAGACTACACCCTGCCCCTCCACGGAGGACACAAAGTCATCCAAGCATCAATAATTAGACCACAATCTGCCCTTTCCTTAAAAATGTTACTTATTTACTTACTTACTTATTTAAGAGGCAGAGAGAAAAGAGAGAGAGAGAGAGAGAGAGAGAGAGATCGCTTCCATTCTCTAGTTCACTTAGCAGATGCCCGCATGGCTGGGGCTGGGCTGAGAACTCAGTCCAGGTCTCCTTCGTGGGTGACAGAAACTCTATCACGTGGGCCTTCAATGCTACCGCCCAGAGTTGGCATCAGCAGGAAGCTGGAGCCAGGAGCCGGAGAGAGAGATGAAACCCACGTACTCCGACACAGGATGCAGGCTAAATGCCCGTCCCTAGCACCCGTCATCCTTGGTTGAGCATTTACTTTGCACCATGCACGGCCCCTCACATTGTACCGTATCTCCTTGAATCTGCAGGACAGCTGTCTGCGGGCTTTGCAAGTTTCTCGACTCCCCCAGCCCTCACCCCCGCCTGACCCCTAGCCCTGTTCAAGGCCACCATCTCTTTGATCTCTCTAATCATGAACAGAGTGATGATTAGCATTTTTGACAACTGCGGGAACTATGAAATCAGACAAGAGAAAAGGCCCCACAGCTAGCAAGAAGTCCTGGGAGAACTTCGCCCTACTGCGCCCCACAGCCCCGCGTGGCCTGCAGGTTGCCAATTATCTGGAAGGCAGAACGACCGCACTTCTCGGCCATTTGCTCCCAGATTTGCCCATTGGGCCCTTCTGTCGGCCTGGAGAATCCTGCAGGATGCTGTCCATTGCACAAAACACAGAGGCTAAATTTCATGGCAATTTAATACATTTTCAAGGGTGGTTTTAGATGGTACATGCCTTCCAGCGACTTCAGGGTCTACCCGCCGTGTTCCAACACAGAGAGAAGGGAAGAGGCACAGAGAGGGAACGTGAGCTGCTCAGGGTCACACAGCTGATGGAGGACGGCGGTGGGGTTGCAAACTGGGGACTCGGATCTGTGCTCCTGGCTGCAGGGCCACCCTTTGCCTGAAGGAGGAGGAGCTCTTGGGATTTTCTGCCAACCCTGAGGGACCTGGTCTCTAATGGGGCAGCCCTGGGCTCTGCCCCTCCAAGGCTCCATGGATGGGAGATAATCCCTCATCCGTCTTTTCCCCAGCGGCGCATGGGCCCTGCTGGCAGTCGCTGCCTAACATTGCCTCTGCACAAGGCTTAAGACGCCGCCAGCCCAGGGTTTAATGCATGCAAAGCCCTTTCCAAAGAAGTCACTTTAAAAGATTACACAGGACAGAGTCGCCCTTCCTGCCTGCAGCTCAGCGGAGGAAGCAGAGTCTTAGCGGCCTGAAGATAAGTGAGCCTTCCTGTGAGCCAGCTCTTGGGATCTCAGCTGCGTGTGGGCCGGGCCCCCGCCTGGCAATGGCCACTCCGGGTCTTGCAGGGCCCTGGGACAGCCTGAGGACCTGGTTCCTGCCCTCTGGAGGCTTCCACTCCAGGAATCTCCCCTCGCCTTGTGTTTCTCCCTGCAGCAAGGGGGTCCTTTCCCCTGCTACCCCAGGGAACCTTCCAGATGTGGTTCCCTTCCTATTACACTTTTGGGGGCGCACACAGCTCTGGGTGAGGGGGCTGGGGAAGGAGACGTAACCTAGCCTTGCCACCGTATCCACCAAGGTCACCAGTGTGTTCCGGTTTTTCTTTTACGTGTGACATAGATAACAGTTCTTCCCACATTGCCCATGTCAACAAACTATGACCTGTGAGACACACCCCACTGGCTGCCTGATCTTCAATCTAAATAAAGTTTTATTGAGACACCGCCATGCTCATTTGCAGACCGTCTGCGGCTGCCCTCGCTAGCACAGGTAATTAGTCACAGCAGGGACCGTGTGGTCCCCAGAGTCTAAAATATTTACGAGCTGGCTGTTGACAGAAGCAAGTTTGCCAGCCCCTGGGTGTTATTTCCAGGCTCCCGAGCCTTCGGAGTTCTAAAATTGCTTATCAATTCTTCAGCACTTCCTTTAAGCCTGCTCATCAACTATTTATGGGCGCCTACTGTATTAGAATATTCTCTTTGGGTTGTGAGAGATGGAAGACTCAGCTCACGTGGGCTCACGCTAGAAAGGAGGGCCTGGGCTATTGTTCCCTGGAATTGCTAAGCCTGGGCACTGTGGGCCTAGGAGCTCAGACAAGAGCAGATGGCACGGTGGCCAGAGACAGCCCGCTTTCAGCCAGCAGAGCGTGGCAAAGCAATCACGTCCCAACCCTCTCTGTTGCTAGAGACTCTCTCTATTGCCTTCTCTACCTGCACATCTTACTTATTTGTTCATTTTTAAAAGATATATCCATTGATTTGGAAGGCAGAGTGAGAGAAAAAGAGAGAGAGAAAGGAGAATCTTCCAGCTCCCCAAATGACCACAACAGGTGGAGTTGGGCCAGGCTGAAGCCGGATCTCCTACACGAGTGGCAGGAGCCCAGGCATTTGTGCCATCAACCGCTGCCTCCCGGGTGCACATTAGCAGGAAGCTGGAGTCGAAGGAGAGCCAGGACTTGTGCCAAGCACTCTGGTTTGGGAGACAGATGTCCCAGACAGCACTGTAACTGCTGTGCCTGCCCGCACAAATGCGTATTATGTGTGTGGTCAGCTATGGTGCTCTGGATAACTAACACAAACACTAACCTCCGAGAGAGGCTTGGTGGAGAGAGAGTTTTCAGTATGGCCTGCTGTCATCTGCAACCAAACTGGGGTTCTCCAAATAAGAAGAGGAGGAGGAATCCTGGAGGGGAAGATGCAGCTGTCTCCCAGCAGCCACTGCGACATTCCCCAGCATAGACGCTGGCGAGCTGGGTCAAGTGGCGGCAGCGGGAATGGAATTGGCGACTGGATTCCTGGTTCCTGAAACGGGATCAACCCAATCGCTTATAGACCTGGCCTCCTGTCAGTCAGTCTTAATCTCTCTCTCTCTCTCTCTTTTGTAAAAATTTATTTGAGACAGAATTACAGAGAGAGGGAGAGACTGAGAGAGAGATCTTAAATGGCTGCAAACCCAGGGCTGGGCCAGGCTGAAGTCAGGAGCCAGGAGCTTCTTCCGGGTCTTCCACGTGGGTACAGGGGCCCAAGCACTTGGGCCATCTGCTGCTGCTTTCGCAGGCCATTATCAGGGACCTGGATCAGAAGTAGAGCAGCCAGGACTTGAACCAACACCCATACGGGATGTCAGCGCTGCAGGCGGAAGCTTAACTTTCTACACCACAGAGCCAGCCCCAGTCTTAATCACTCTTACCCAGGCACCAGGCCCCCTGCGCCCCTCTCCTACACGGCCTGGTTCCCACAGAGAGTTGCAGTACAGAGGTTCAAATCAGAAACCCAAGGCATAGCAGGAACAACACGCTGGACATACAAGCCCCTGGCCAGTCCAAAACTACAAATCCTCTCTCCTTCCACCCTGGTAGGGCTTGGTCTGCAGGAGAGGGAATTCTGGAAGTTTCGAACATCTGTGATTCCAGATGCAGAGATGAAAAGAACCCCAGGGCCCTCTATAAACGATCGGGGGGCCTCGGCCCCAACCTCACGGTTAAAAATCCAGCTAGTGGCCAACGCGTCCGAGTCCTCACTTGGGAGGTTTGGAGAAGGCGTGGTGGAAAGGGAGCGAGAGTGTATGAGC
Source organism: Lepus europaeus (assembly GCF_033115175.1). NCBI lineage: Eukaryota > Metazoa > Chordata > Mammalia > Lagomorpha > Leporidae > Lepus > Lepus europaeus. Next base: position 46,982,129 of record NC_084835.1, read on the forward strand.
CTTGTAGTTATAGCAACAGACTCTTAGGGTGCTGGGCGGCGGGGCCATGAGACGATTATATAACAGGCAACTTCATGGTAGGCACTGCAGGCACACCAGGGCTGCCGGACGGTGGATACTGAGGCTCTAAGGAAAGGGAGGTGGGTAGGAGGGAGAGAGAGCGAGGCTACAAAGGCCTTTTCAAAGTGGAACATGACGGAGCTTTTTGTGAAGGGGCAGGAGCTTCATCTCGCAGGCTCGTGGCTGCCAGCTCAGGCTGGTAGGAAGAAACTCGGCAGACAAAAGAGCACACACAAATACCGACGCGACACTCCAGGGCCTGCCAGGCGCCGGAGCAGGAAACAGCAGAAAGCACGCGGCTGGAAGGCGGAGGAGACCCCGCGGGGGTCGGGCGGGGGAGGCAAGGATGAAGGCACGGGCCAGGCTCGGTGCTGCAGCAGCACACTTGCTACTTTCTCCTCTCACCTCCCTGGTACTCTGCAGGCTCCCGCCCATCCCCGGGAGGAATGGAACTCAAAGCCGCAGCGCCCCAAAACCTCAGGAGTCCTGCTGCTGGCCGTGCCAGCGTGGTCCCCAACCTGGCACCAGAGGGCATCTCCCAGTATTGGTGTCCCGAGCGGAGCAGCCTCTGGACCCGGCAGGAAAGGTTTTGCCCCCGACTCCTGTTTCAGAAAATCCCGAGTGCACTGAATCGGCGGGACCCAGGTGTTGTGCCCATCGGAACTCCGTGCCTTCCTCCTTCTAATCTACACTCTCTTCTGGGGATCTGGAAGCCCTGGGTCCCTGGCCAGGTGGCTCTGAGCCTGTTTCCAGGAGGTGTGGGGGCCCTCTTGCCTTCTTTCTCTCTTGGGGGACCAAGCATGCCCATCCGTGCACAGCCAAGTCTGAGAGCTGAGCATCTGTTGGCTGGAGTGTGGACACGCAGGCTGGAGCGTTCACAAGCCAGCCAGGCTGAGCAATGGAGCTGCTTTTTTTTTTTTTTTTTTTTTAAGATTTATGTATTTATTTGAGAGGCAAAGTTACAGAGATAGGGAGAGACAGAGAGAAAGGAGTCTTCCATCCACTGGTTTACTCTCCAAATGGCCACAACAGCCAGAGCTGGGCCAATCCGAAGCCAGGAGTCAGGAGCTTCTTCCGGGTCTCCCATGCCGGTACAGGGGTCCAAGCACTTGGGCCATCGTCTACTGCTTTCCCAGGCCACAGCAGAGAGCTACACAGGAAGAGGAGCATCTGGGACTCAAACCAGCACCCATATGGGATGCCGGTGCCGCAGGTGGAGGCTTAGCCTTCTACCCCATGGTGCCGGCCCCAGCGGAGCTGCTTTGCTGTTCAGGACAAGGCCAGGTGGAACCAGAGGGGACACATGGCAGGCAGGGGCTGGTCCCCTGCAGGACCCCCTCTTTCTGGCTCAGAGTGTCCAGGAGCCTGAGAAATCGTGACTCACTCATGGTGTCACAGGGCATTCCCAAGGTGGAGCTGGCAAGGTTGGCGGGCACCTGACATTTTGCTGGGGAATCAGTCACTTCTGAATGCCTACACACAGCCTCGGCAGGCCCCCATGTGTTCCCCTGCCCTGGGCTCCTGAACCCAGAGCCTGCTCCCATCCCCCACCAGCAGCAGGTGTCCCACCCCTCCCTACTGCAAAGCCAGATGCTAAAGGATATTTTTGCTAACTATAAAGACAGCAGCCCCTGGATGCTTTGCTGGGCAGTAGCAGGGCCAGCTCTTCACAGTCCCCCTCTGGTGCACAGCGCACTTCGAGGTGGCCAAGGCTGCAATCTGACTCTGCTCCTGACACCTGCCCCACCCCCACCACCCTCAGCCTGCAGGCCCCGGCCAAGGAGCCTCTTGCGGGTCGCCAAGCCCCTTCATTCTCGCCTGAGCTGGCTCACACAGTTGCAGCAGAGAGCACTCTCTTGTCTCAGTCCCGGGCCTGGCAAGAAAAATCATTAGCAGTTTGGCCCCTGGCCAGCCCCGCGTCACTCGGGAGAAGCCAGTCCTATTTGCTGTCCCCCAGAGGAAGCCAGGGCGCCAGATCCTGCAGACAGAAGCCTAAATCCTCTTCCTGGGGTGATCCTGGCGTGGCCTGATTTGCAGCCTCAGGAACCTGCTCCGGCCTCAAGTGCCCCAGCCCGGCCATCTCCAGTCTAAGGGGTGACAGAGCTGGGGCTGGGCGTCCAGCTGTTAGTAGGCACGGCAGGGCAGTGACCCCGGTCTGAGGCCTGGGCCTGCCCGGGTGTTCTGGGTGAGTGGACAGGCAGGATCCCGGGACCTCTGTCTGCACGTGGCCTTGGAGCCTTAGGGAGGGGACCGGCCCTGAGAGGAGCGGAGCTGAGAGCCTTCACCGTGGCCTTGGCACCAGAACAAAGCTGTGATTGTTCAGCAGGGCCATATCGCTGCTCCGGGGTTTTCTATTCCAGCCTGGCTTCCCATGGATCAGGGTAGAAAGGAGGGGGATGGAGGGGGGAGAGCCAAGGCAGAGGAGAAAAAGGTTCTATTAAAAGTCCGCCTTTCCTATACCCACTTCCTCCAGGAAGCCGTCCGGGAGCAGTAAGAACATGTAGTCAGGGCCTAGGCAGCACCGGTCGCCAAGCTAAGAAGCCAGCTCCACTCGCTCACTTTTAGCGCCAGGCCCTTACAGAATAGTCCTTTTCTCATCAACTCCGGTTTTTGTTTGTTTGTTTGTTTGTTTTTTGTTTTGTTTTTTGAGACCCAGGCATGCAGAGTGTTGCCCAGGTAGGGAAGAGGTCAAACCAGTATTGCCATTGACCCAGACCCATCCTGTGGGTTCTGGTATCAGACTGGGTCTGGTTTGCAGGGCAGTGCGGCCCATCGTGCACTAAAAATTCAGGACCTGATTGCAATACCTATCTTCCATTCCTTCCACGGAGACAGCATCCAAGGAAATGTCAGACTTGGGGACCAGTATGTGGTGGTGAGGGCCTTAAAGGAGCCCTCTGGTGTGAAACCCAATCCACTAGAGTGAGTTGAATAGCAGGGAGTGCCCCACCCCTAAGTGTGTGTCCACCTGGAGCCAAGGAGCCTGAGCTAACTGGAAGTGGCGTCTTTGCAGTTGGAATCAGTTAACACGAAGTCGTGCTGGATTAGGATGGGAACTAAATGCAATGCCTGGGATCCTGGTAATAGGAGAGTACACAGGGCGGGCACTCAGAGGAAAAGGCCAGGCGGCCGCAGAGGTGGAGCTCAGCGCCAAGAGAGCGGAAAGCCAGGCAGCACCAGGATTGCTGCAAGCCCAGAGGCCCCCCGGGGGTCTGGGAAAGACCCACCCCTGGAGCCTGCAGAGGGGGCACCGCCCTGCTGACCCCAGCTCTCAGACATCTCCCTCCAGACTTGGGAGGGCATGGATTCCTGTGTAAGCCACCGAGTTCATGGTAACTTGTTACAGGGGCCCTGGGAAATTCACACACACGTTTAGAAAAAAGAAGGCGCTCCACGTGCTGCAGCCGAGCTATGAGATTGACAGGAGCTGCAGCGTGGGGCCTGACCCCACCCCCATCAAGTGCGATTTTTCCATTATTCCCCATGCACATCTCTCCCTCTTATTTATTTGCTTATTTATTTATACCTTTAAAAGATTAATTTATCTATTTATTTGAAAGGCAGAGTTACAGAGAAAGAGGGAGGAGCAGAGAGAGAGAGAGAGAGAGAGATTTTCCACCAGCTGGTTTACGCTCCAGAGGGCCACAATGACCAGGGGTGGGCCAGGAACTCCATCCTGGTCTCCCATAAGGGTGGCAGGGGCCCAAACACTTGGTCTATCTTCCACTGCTTTCCCAGGTGCATTAGCAGGGAGCAGGATCAGAAGTAGGACAGCAGCACTTTGCTATGGGATGCCAGTGCCGCAGGCAACCTTTGCCCAGCTGTCTTTCTTAGAGACACAGCCCTCTGTGCTGTTTTTGTTTCTGTTTTCAGTCGCCAAGTACTCACTTTCCATTCTAGTCATTTCCAGGGCCCAGGGGTGCAGAAGCATCTCTTCCTTGGTGCATGAGATCTGCAGAGGGAAACTGCTGGGGACTGCCTCCCACTGCAGAACTCTAAAGGATAGACCTGGCCTCTCCCTACCCTAACAATAGCCCGCCACAGCAGCTGGGTCAATGGATTTTCTTTCTAATGCCAGTGTGGGGCGCAGGTTCCATGAGGCGGCACATTAAGAGGCCTTCCTTGCTTGGAAACTGCTCTTGAAGGTGATGCCACGGCCATCAAAGTCACCTTGATTCTTGCCCACATGCAAGCCTGATCCGGGGGGGGAGGGGAGGGCTGGCACTATGGTGTAGCAGGTAAAGCCGCTTCCTGCAGTGCCAGCATCCTATATGGTCGTCGGTTTGAGACCCAGCTGCTCTACTTCCCATCCAGCTCTCGGCTGTGGTCTGGGAAGGCAGTAGAAGATGGCCCAAGTCCTTGGGCCCCTGCATCTGCATGAGAGACCCAGAAGAAGCTCCTGGCTCCTGGCTTTGGATCAGCGCAGCTCTTGCTGCTATAGCCATCTGGGGAGTGAACCAGCAGATGGAAGACCTCTCTCTGCCTCTGCCTCTGCTTCTGCCTCTTTGTAACTCCGTCTTTCAAATAAATAAATAAATAAATCTTTAAAAATAAATAAATAAAATAAATGAAATGGTGAATTACAGCTGTGCTTATTGGTATCAATAAATATATCTCACACATACAGTGATGAGCAAAAGAAACTAGACTTGTCAACGTTCATATGATTCCTATATATATCAAGTTAAAAAATAGGTAAAAGGAGGCCGGCGCCGTGGCTCAACAGGCTAATCCTCCGCCTTGCGGCGCCGGCACACCGGGTTCTAGTCCCGGTCGGGGCACCGATCCTGTCCTGGTTGCCCCTCTTCCAGGCCAGCTCTCTGCTGTGGCCAGGGAGTGCAGTGGAGGATAGCCCAAGTGTTTGGGCTCTGCACCCCATGGGAGACCAGGATAAGCACCTGGCTCCTGCCATCGGAACAGCGCGGTGCGCCGGCCGCAGCGCGCTACCGCGGCGGCCATTGGAGGGTGAACCAACGGCAAAAGGAAGACCTTTCTCTCTGTCTCTCTCTCTCACTGTCCACTCTGCCTGTCAAAAAAAAAAAAATAGGTAAAAGGAACTTATAGTGTTAGAAATCAGGATGGTTTTCAACTCTGGGGGAAGAACTTGGTTTTTTTAAGATATCTTTATTTATTTGTTTGAAAGGCAGAGCAATGGAGAAAGAGGGAGAGAGAGAAAGAGATCTTCCATCCACCGCTTCACTCCCCAAATGGCTATAAGAGCCAAGTCTGTGCCAGGCCAAAGCTAAGAGCCAGGAACTCCACCCAGATCCCCTACGTGGCCAGCAGAGCCCCAGGCACTTGGATCATTTTCCCCTGCCTTCTCGGGCTCATTAGCAGGAAGCTGGATGGGAAGTGCAGCAGAGCAGCGGGACTGGCCCTGGCTACTGCAGGCACTTAGAGGATTGAGCCAGAGGATGGAAGCTCTCCGTTTCTCTCTCTCTCTCTCTCTCTCTTTCTCTCGTTCTCTCTGTCTAGTCACTTTGCCTTTCAAGTAGACAAAAATGAATAAATAAACATTTAAAAATAAACAGACAGAAAGGCATTGTGGAACATTTAGAAAGAATGCTTTTTTGTGATTTATCTCTTAGAAACTTTAAAATAGAGTCTGTTAAATACAGTTCTTGGTGATGGATTTTTTTGAACAAGCTTTTATTGTCATGTAACTCTTCAGAAGCAATGAAGATATAATTTCACACACGCCTGGGACGTAGTTTCATTTTCTGTTTTTCTTATTCTTTATCTGAAAGGCAGAGAGGGAGAGAGACACAGAGACTGAGACAAATAAATCATTCACGTCCAACATGCGCATGACAGTAGCAGATGGGACAGACAAATCTGGGAGGTAGGAACTCAATCGTGGTCTCCCACGTGGGTGGCAGAGTCTCAACCCCTTAAGCCATCACCTGCTGTTTTGCATGGTACACATTAGCAGGAAGCTGGAATCAGAAACAGAGCTGGAACTTGAACCCAGGCACTCTGATATGGAATGCAGGCATCCTAAACTATGTCCTAACCACCATGCCACAGGCTCACCCTCATAGCGTTTTCAGTACTGGCCACCTAGCCCCACTGCTGTGTTCGTACTGCTTCTTCCTGTTAGCACCTTACCCTAGAGCAGGTAGGAGGGGAAGGCCACACCCTGTTCCCATCTATGATATGAGGAGAATGGAGACTCCCCACTAGTTCCTGCTGAGGAGCCTATGGGGCAATTGAGATGCAATGGAAAGTTTGTGAAGGAAACTTTGGGAAGTGTATGGGGTCTTGTTATCTTTTCTCATAGAAAATACATAAAATCTGGCAAATTCGCCGACTGGGAATAACGATGTCTAGGAGAACAGAATAGAATAAGAAGAGGCAGTGGGACCTTTCAACGAACCATTTGGCCTCATTTAATTTGGAGACTTTTTCCTCTTTGCTAATGTCCCTAACTCTGAAGGCTCCTTCCCAAAGGCTAACCAGAGAGGCAATTATGAGGCTATAACACACTCCTGACAGTTCTAAGGTTTGGGGTTTCTCAGCATGTGCTCTGCGTATGTAAGCCGGCAAGGCTGTTTCTGATAACAGAGTTCTAGCACGAAGAACGTCAAATACTGTTGGGGAGGACATTTTGCTGGCTCCTCAGCATAGCTACCCTCTCTTCCATTCTTCCTTGGGAACATATCCTCCCCGCTCGCTGACCCCAGGCTGGGGACAGAGTGTCACCCCTCCTTCCGGGAGTGGAGTAGGTCTAGGACTCAGCCAATCAGTAGTCACGTTTCCTGGATCACGGTGATTGGGTCAAAGGTGGGCACGTGACCCTATCAGAACCAATGAGGTAGAAGGAGGCTTTCACAGGCGCTACAGGGAAATGGAGAGCCAACCTGAGTTTGGAACCAGCCTGGAAGAAACAAAATTAAGGGGGGAAAAAAAGTGGCGGGAAAGCCTGTGGCGGCTAGGAAAACCACTTCTCCTGCCGTGGGAGGGTAAGTGACAAACGGCCCCTGCACATTCACTACCACACTGGGCGGAGACCACGGCCACCCAGGGGTGTGCACAGCGCAGAGGCCAGCTCAGGCCTATTTCTGCAGAAGCAGGTGCATAGCCACACCAAGCTGCAAGGGAGGCCGACAAGGCGGAGCTTGTCCTGGGCAGCCAGGTGCTAAACACACAGCTGCGCACCGTGAACTTTTTATACCAGGAGGAAGGAGCAAAAGACTTAGCGAACAACTAGAAACCTGCAGCCCTTACCCGGTTCCTCTGAGCTTCGAGAGCACTTTCCGGGACATCACCGCGCCTCCCTCTGTTCCCCTCTGCCTAAGCGGCTTATTCCTTCCCAGTGATGTTACCCCCACCCCCATGCTACCAGCCAAGTTCAAAGTCAGTTGTCTCCCTGTTTTAAGAGTCTCCTGCCTCTTCCCGCTCTGTGACAAATTCATCTTGGATCAGTCACCAGAAGAAACCTACAGATTTATTTATTTAATGTATTTGAAAGGCGAAGAGAAAGAGACTGAGAGACAGAGAAGAGAGAATCTCCCATCTGCTGGTTCACTCCCTCAAATGCCCACAACACCTGGGACCAGGCCAGGGAGAAGCCAAGAGCCAGGAACTCATTCTGGGTCCCCCACAAGGGCGGCAGGGCCTCAAGCACTTAAGCCCTCCCTGTTGCCTCTCAGGGCGCTCATCAGCAGGAAGGTGGAATCGGGGAACAGAGCCAGCCCTGGAGCCCAGGCACAGCATGCAACATGCAACCCAGCATCCCAAACGGTGACTTAAACACTGACCCAAATACTCGCCCCTCTGCCCCCCCCCCCCAGGTGAAGCTTCTTAAACATCACTTTGCAGACATTCCTTTCTGTCTTCTCCCATGGGAACCCAGCGACCTGGGGGAAAAGGATATCCTCTTTGGTATTGCTCTCTGGAATCCTCCAGAACCACTTGAACTTCATTCTCACCTTGACCTGGCAAACGGGCTACTTCTCATCACCTTGTGCAAAGCAACAAGGTTGATTGGTTGAACTGTGGACTTTTGGTTCTTCCTCTTGACCTTGAGCAAGAGATCCAGGCTTCCTTTCCACATTGGGGGAGTTGTAGGGAGGTGGGATGAGGCGGTGTGTACAATCACTCAGCCCAGGGCCTAGGAAAAGAGAAGGCGCTCAGAAAACGCCGGCGGGGCTGTTTAAAGCCCGCCCAGGAGCCAGATGACCCAGCTTCCCCCCAGCCAGAGTACAGAGATCCCCACTCCACCCAGCTTCAGGTCTCTCGGAGTGTTCAGGTCCGCTCAAGTTAGCATCTCTTAGACACAGTATTTCCTGCCTGGTGGCTCCGTGTCCCAAAGCAGCTCCCACTGGCTGTCCTCAGCCGTGGGCGCAGTCTTGTGCCTCCAGCCCTGGGGCCCAGAGAGGAGTGTCCTTAGTAAGAGGGGTGTTGGGGGCATGAAAGCATCGGGTCACTGGGTGCCTGTGGCGCCACAAATGTCTGGTCTGCGCTTCTACTTCTTAAAGCACAGAGCAGAGGAAGTGACTGGAGTCCCACATCTGCTGTATGCAAGACTCGGGGCATTTGCAAATTATCCTCACTCCGGGCTGTTCGAACCTTCAAGAGCTGTCACTCTGCTAAAAAGGTCTAACTTATTTTATGACTACATTGGTATAAATAACGGTATCTTGGTTAGATTCACTATCACATATGCATATATATAATATATTGTTTTGATTTTAAAATATTTGTCATGTTTGTTTATTTCCAATAAACAAACTTGGACTTGGACTTATACGTGGACTTCATGGCAACAGATACAGGCCAGCAGCCATGCTAACCAAAGAGGCTGTGCCTAAACAAAGGGAAGGAGTGGTTCGTCTCCGTCCCCAGGACAGTGGACGGTTTCATGCACTCCCATCCTGTCCTGCCATGCTTCCTTCGAGAGCCAGGGCAGGGCCTCGGCTTCCAACCCGGGGCTCTTCCTGGTTTCGGAGCTTTGGGCAAACCACCCTCACCCCACCGCAGTTCCCTCAAATGTAATCTGCTCCCGCTATGCAGGGTTTGCGTGAGGGTTCGAGGAGAAAGCTTATTCCTAGCATGGTGAGAACTCAAGAAATGGGACGGCCAGAGACCGTGAGGCCGAGAGAGCCACGTTGGATGGGGAGCACTTATTCTGTGTCTGCTGCCCCAAGAGCAGGTGCACAGACAAGAGCAGTGCAGCAGAGAGGGAGGCAGTCACTAGAGCACCTGTGGCGGAGCCGGCCACACTGGTGGTTTGCTTAACAGAAGTTTGTTGGAGTCATGGTTCCGGAGGCTGGGAAGTCCAAGAGCGCGACAGTAGCACCTGCTCGGCCTTGGCCAAGGGCTTCTGGCTGAGCCATCTCACGGTCAAGGGCATCACGTGGTGAGACGGAGCAAGTGTACCAGGGTGGGTCCCTCTTCCTGGTCTTAGAAAGTCACTGCACCACTCTCCTCATCGAATCCCAGTGACTCCACAAGGACTCCACCTCCAAATATCCTTTGCCTGTGAACTTGGGGGTTAGGTTTCTGACTCAGGGAGCTGGGAAGGTAAGGAGGGGGGATGGGAGGAGGGGAGAGCAGCCACGGGGTGGGGTCGCTCTCCCTCTGGCTTCCCCAGCCAAGGTTGAGGTGGAAGTGGGCTCAGGTGAAAACACAGCTTGGGCCTTCAGGCTGGGGCATGAGTTTGCACAAATGAAATCCCAAATGGAATCCGGCAGCTCCAGCGACGGTGGGCGGAGACACAAAAAGCAGTTCTGGCTGGTGCTGCCTGGAATCCAGGGTGTCTCTCTCAGGGAGTGCTTAACCCTTTCTGCTCGCTCCCAGGGCCAGGGAAGCCATTTGCGTGGGCTGTAACCAAGCCTCGCCAGGGTTCTTTGTCTTAGCATAGGACCACAGCAGCTGCAGCCCTGGAGTGTCGGGGAACCATCAGATCTCTGCCTCTCAAAACTGCAAATGCACACAGAGCCGAAGAGCCCCCGGGGCAGCTCCTTTAGGGGACTGTGAACACGCTCCCTGGCTCTGGTCACTGCCTACTGTCCTGGCTCATCCCCAGCCACCCTCTGAGTGGCCCCCTGCCCTCTGCGAACATCTGGCCATACCCAAGTCCTCAACTGCTGGCTCTGGTGGGCCCTTCCCCACGGGGCGCCCCTCCCCAGCGTGGGCCCCTTTCTGTCTGCCTGCTATCGCATCCACAGCGGAAAACAACAGCTCATGGTGGTGGGAGGGGCTGTGGGATGACGGAGCCCAGCTGGGTGGTCCTCGGGCAGGCTGCCACACAGCTGTGGTCAGGAGGCAGCCAGGGTGGAGTTGTCCCGTGGGCAGCTCAGCAGGGCTGGGCAGCCCGGTGCAGCATCTCGTGCACCTGTCGGTGGCCCTCCGGGCTGGCGCTTGTCTTCATGAGCAGTTTTCACACGGCTCCGGTTGGCCTCCTCACAGTGAAGGGGTCTCAGGGCGGTCAGGCTTCACACCTGACAGCTGGCGTCTCCCAGACCAGCTGTTCTGAAAGCACAAGGTAGAAGCTCCAAGGTTTCGTAGCGTTGACGGTTTTGCTTTTGAAATTAATTAATCGAGAGGCAGAGAGACAGAAAGAGCTCCCATCTGTAGATTCGCTGCCTTAATATGCTTTCAGGGAAATGTCTCTCCCGTGGGGAGGCGGGAAGCCAATCCCATGAACCATCCCCACGCACCCCCACCCCTCCAGGCTCTCCACTTAGCAGGAAGTTGACCCCAGGAGCCAGAGTCAGAAATCCAACCCAGATACTCTGCCATGGGATGCAGGCACCTTAGCTGGCATCCCCACCACCAGGCCGGACAGGTGCCCCTTCTGCAAGGGTTTGTCCCACTTAGCCTTGGAAGCCACACAGGGTCACTTCCACCAGATTCTACCGATGACACCACACCCAGCCAGAGTCAGTACAGCATAGTCCATCTGAGGGTCTAAATGCCCAGAAGCAGGTGTCCCGGGAGCCCTGTAGGAAGACGGGCGACTGCCCCTTCCCCACCCGTCCCCCTCCTCTGTGCTCTCAGCGGACTGCATCCTCCCCAGTCCCAGCCTTGAGTTGAGGGCATGGCAGCTTCTGTCCCCTGTAGGCACCGGGAGTGCCTGTCACGCAGTCGGTTTTCGGAGCCCTCCCTGAACACAGAAGTCCTTTCTAGAATGGAACCGAACTGCAGCTGAGAGCTCCCTCAGCCTCAGATGGGATCAACCCTCCCAACCACGTGGCTCCTCCCCCTCGCAACTCAAGGGACGCCCCGCAGCGAAGCCCCGACCCAGTCCAGGCTGATTACGTCGTCGCAGGTAGCGCAGAGCCCCGCACCGCTGCTTTGCCTCTCTCGGATGCCAAGTGAATTTGCTTGAGAAACAGATGCCTTCCCCCAGCAGGGCTGGTGCGGGCAGAGCACGGGCGGATTCCAGAGTGGGCAGCTGGGTGGCGGCTGTGCCACCAACCTCTCCTGTCCTGGCCGGTGCCCCCCCCCTCCCCGCCAGCACCAGCCACGTGGGGAAGACGTTTCCATAACAAAGACGTCACTTCCAGACATCTCTGCCCCTCGGCGGGGCTTCAAGCTCCGGTTCTGCCTGAGTCCCAGCTGTGATAGACTGTGGGGGAGGGGCGAGGTGGGAGGAGTAGTGAAGAGGAAATAGGGGGTGGATTGAAGAGCTGGGAGAGAAACACCCACAGGCCTTAGATGCCACACTCTGGTTAGATCATACATAAGAGCTACTGATTGAGGAGCGCGAGCCGCAGGCCGGGCTCTGCGCTCAGCACTTTATTCTGCTGTTCCATTTAATCTGCACTGTTCTGTGAGATGGCTGGCTCACCCTTCCCAGCCCCCAGCCTCTGCCAGAGGTCAAGCGCTTTGGCAAAGATTACAGAGCTCAGAGGTGGTGAAGCCAAGACTGGCACCCTGGACTGCCAGCCTCTGGAGCCCGGACACTCCAAAGTCCACCTGGCAGCCCCAGCAGCTCCCACCCCCACCCCCCGGGAGCTGAGCGGAGCACAGACTCTCAGGCCTGGCCTCAGCCCTACAGGATCAGAATCCACATCGCTGCGAGCTCCTCCACGCTGGGGAGTGAGAGAGCTCTCAGTCCCTCTCCTCCAGGTGGAATCGGTTCTCAGGCCCTGGCTCAGAGCATGGGAGTTGACTAAGCTGTGGACGGGGTGACCGGCGGTCACTGCCCAGCGCGCACACACACACACACACACACACACACGTCAGCGCGAGCACCAGTGATTGGCTGTTAGAGGGCTGAGGGCGTGCCCGTGCCACTCTCAGGTTCTCTTCTGCAGCCCCTCCCAAGACAACCCTACCAGGGAGAGGGAACTGCCTGTTTTCCTTTTTATTTATTTTTCTATAAAGATATAATTTACATGCCACCAAGTGCTGAAATAGGATGTGTGCAGCCACCACACAAAGAAAGATGCAAACATCCCTGCACCCCATGGCTCTCGTGCCCTCTCCTTATCCATACTCCCCAAGATTCGCTGTTCTTCCTCTAGCATCATAAACTCGCTGTTGTTAAAACTTCAAATACAACACTGAATGTTCTCTCTCTTTTTTAAAAAAGATTTATTTGTTTATTTGAGCGGCAGAGTTACAGAGAGAAGGAGAGAGAGAGAGAAATGTCTTCCATCTGCTGGTTCACTCCCTAAATGGCCACAATGGCTGGAGCTGGGCAATCCAAAGCCAGGAGCCAAGAGCTTCTTCTGGGTCTCCCATGCGAGTGTAGGTGTCCAAACACTTGGGCCATCTTTCTCTGCTTTCCCAGGTGCATTAGCAGGGAGCTGGATTGGAAGTCCAGCAACTGGGACATGAACTGGCATTCATACGGGATGCCAGTGCCACAGGCAGAGGCTTAAGCTGCTGTTCTCTTTTGCATCCATGAAATGTAGCCATGAAATGTTGCTGTGTATTTCCGGGCTGTCGTTCTCTATGGCTCAGTGGTGCTCTGCATGTGAATATCGCGGTTTGTGTCCCATTCTGGTGCTGATGCACGTGGGGGTTGCTTCCATGCTCTTGGCGATTGTGTGCAAAGCCGCTGTGCATTTGTGTGTAGGTGGACAGGTGCACTCATTTCCCCGTGCGCAAGCATGAGGCTGCTTTTAGTCAGCATCTTTGAGGCTTTATGAGTGACTAGCAAATGGCTTTCCAAAGTGGTGGTACTCATTTATACTTCTGCCAAAAGCTTGGAGACGTGAAGAATGGGTTTTAAAGCCCGGCCCCCTAGTTCGCCAGAATGCCATTGCATTCTCTTTTGAAAAAGACAAAGGAAGGTTTGCTTCTGCTTTCTTATCTAGGATGCAAGGGCGGGATGTGTCTGAAATCAACAGGTTGTGAGGAGCTGTTTGTGGGACGGCAGCTGGCAGCCGGCAGCCCGAGCCTTCCACAAGCACACTGGACAGGATGCTGGGTGCCCACGAACTGCCACACTGCTACGTCATAGCTTCATGTTCACGTCCGGGAAAGGCCCCGTGGATGCAATCAACCTTCACAAACATACCGGGCAAATCTCAGGGCAGTGCTCGGGGAATGTCGTGGCACAGCTCACATTAAGGCTAACCTAAAATAAGGGAGGCTGGGGGGGGGGGGGAGGCTCCGCCTGCCAGGCAGGAGGTCTTGCCCACCCCTGGAGGCCCTATATCAGCGAGCCTGCTTCCCTTCTGGGGACCCCCCCCCCACCTCCACTGTGCAGAGTTAGGCTTGGCGCTCGAAGCCGCGGTCGGCAGCCCAAAGCCCGCACTAATTGCTCGCTGACCCGAGACTAGCCATTTAGCCTCTCCACGACTCCATGGCCACTCCACTAAGACAGGCAGCCAGACTTCCAGGCTCCCGCCCCCACCCACTCCCCAACTCTTAGCCTACGCTCTGCGCTTTCCCATTCATCTTCCGCAGAATTCTAAGGATGGAAGCAAAGCTCTATCCTTTATACCCTTCACCTAGCTTCACCAGGTTTGCATTCTGCCGCATCCGGTTTATTAACTCGCCCTGTGTCAATAAAGATGATTTTCCTGTGACCCACTGGGGAGTTCCTCGTGGGCATCATACCCTTCCCTGCCTACTGGTTCAGCCTGGATTTCCTAAAAACAAAGACATTCTCGTGGAAGAGGGAGCTGCGAGGGACAGTTCGCGGAGAGTGGAAGGAAAAGACAAACAGGCCTGTGCGAGAAAGGAGAGCCGTATTCAACCCCAGCAGAAGGCAGTCTCTTGTAGCACTCCCAGCCCAGCCCGGCTCAGCACCCACGGTCATCACGGAACTTAGCCGGCCCGTTTGCATGGTCTCTTCTCATCTGTCTTTTGCTGGTATCGCATTGACATTCTGAGGAGGGCAGACCACTAGTGACCTTGAACTTGTCCCTCTTGGCTCCTCGCATCCTTCCATTCTCAAATTCCCAGGAAATAATGCTTTTCTCTCTACCAGGCTGGTGCTCGTACTGTCCCCTCCACTTGGAACTGCCTCTCCCTTCTCCTGCGCTGGGCAATTCACGCTCACCCTCCCCTGCTACCTTCCATAGCTCCTCGAGAGAGGCCCACCATCCTGCAGGCTCTGCCAACTCCCAGGCCTCGCCCATCGGAGCCTCTGCCATGAGGACTCCCCACCACTTCTCCACCCAAGCTGTGACTGCGCAGCTCAGGAGGACAAAAGCTTGTCCTCTGCTTCATGCCCAGGGCTCTCTGTGACTCCTGGGTGATGTGGGAGCTTGGCCAGTGTCACCAGCCCACACTGGAACAGCCCGCTGCATCGATGGGGCAAGGCTGCAAATACCTGTTGGCCAATGGGATAATGATAAACAGATGTCTGTGACAGCAGCAGTTACGGTAGCAAATGAATAGCACTTACTCCGTGCTGTCAAAACGACACACATGTTAAGTCACTCCGGCTATGGGGTAGGTTTTGCAAGAGTGTGCATCTGGAGTTGCCTGAAGGCTCAACACACACACGCCTGGTGATTGATGCCACCAGCCGAACAGCCTAGGGCACCCTCCGGTGTGGCCTCGGCCTCCTTGCTACATGGCAGCTGGGTCCCAAAGGCGAGTGTCCCTAGCGGGAGAGAGACAGAGACAGGCAGAGCCTACATCCTTTCTACGCCTTAGCCCTGGAAGACATAGCGCCCTCCCTCTGCCTACTGCTCTGGTCATGGCTGTCACAAAGCCCATGTGTGTTCAAGGAGAGGCGACAGGGTCCCTGTCCCCCAGTAGGAATGTCAGCCATGTGAGAGAAGAGCCTGGGGGGACGGACCGTGAGGCACAGCTCCTCCATGGCAAAGCACAGCTGGAACCCACTGGGTCAGGCTCCAGAGCCCAGGGTCTGGTCCCGTCAGCCACGCTTGTCCAGTGGAGCAGCTGCCTGGGGAGCCTTTAAAACCGGTGCTTGAGATGCCAGCTGTTTTCCTCCCGTTACCCACTCTTGAGCAGAGGTGACGGCATTTGCCTGGGTGTCATCAGAGCCGGCTTCCTGGAGGAAGTTCACCTTCCCAGCTAAAAACAGACTGGATTCTTTCCATACAGCGAAGAACAGAAAAGAACTGAAAACCATGCATTCCATCTGGAGACAGGCTGAATAGCTGTATCCTGAACCATCCGGCTCACTGGAGGCTTTGGGGTTTAGTTCACCCTGCTGCCCCGGGACCTGCTGTGAGTGGCTGCCTCATTTCTTTCTTTCTTTCTTTTTTTTTTTTTTTTTTTTTGACAGGCAGAGTTAGACAGTGAGAGAGAGAGAGACAGAGAGAAAGGTCTTCCTTTTTCCATTGCTTCACCTGCCAAATGGCCACTGCGGCCGGCGCACCGCTGATCCAAAGCCAGGAGCCAAGTGCTTCCTCCTGGTCTCCCATGGGGTGCAGGGCCCAAGCACTTGGGCCATCCTCCACTGCACTCCTAGGCCACAGCAGAGAGCTGGCCTGGAAGACGGGCAACAGGGACAGAATCCGGTGCCCCAACCAGGACTAGAACCCGGTGTGCCAGCGCCGCAGGTGGAGGATCAGCCTAGGCCCTGCCTCATTTCATTTATGAATGAGTTCAGAAGAGCAAGTATGCCTTGAAAGGTTGCTCTGTGCCAGGTTCTGTCCCGGACGCTGCACCGATATGAACTCATTTAGTTCTTACCGGAACTCCTATCAGAACCCGTGTCTCACAGGTAGAGAAATCGACCCCGAAAACCTGAGTGACTGGCCCAAGATGGCAGAACTAGCTGCTGGCAGGATCCACCACACGACCTCTCACAGAGAAGGAAGGGGACGGAGGAGGGAGGGAGGAGAAGGCAGCACAATTCTGATCCCACCCCAAGGCATCCAGAACACGGCCGCCCGTGCTGTGGCACAGCAAGCTGAGACGCCGGCATCCCCTATGAGTGCTCATTCCAGTCCTGGGTGCTCTGCCTCTGATCTAGCTCCCTGCTAATGCGGAGGATGTGGGAGATCCTGATGGAGTTCCAGGCTCCTGGCTTCAGCCCAGCCCAGCCCTGGCTGTTGTGGCCAGTTTGGGGAGTGAGCTAGCAGATGGAATCTCTCTCTCTCTCTCTCTCTCTCTCTCTCTACCTCTCTACCTCTCTCTGTCTCCCCCTCCCTCTCTCTGCAACTCTGCCTTTCAAACAAGTAAATACATCTTTTTAAAAATCCCCTGTTGCTCTTTTGAGGGTCATTCAAACTTCTCCCACCTTGAAGGTCATGATTTAGTGGAGCAAGGTCAATGCTTCCCAAAAAATAGGGAAGAATCTCTCCTCCTGGCTGAGACGTCATTCAGAGGAAGGCCTGATCACAGGACAGCTTCCTTCCAGGGGGATTACAAGAGAAGCGGGGTGAAGGCAAACCCCAAACAAATCCTCATCCACCTCCCAGGCTTCCGGCGGAGGCGCACAGCAGCTGCGCAAGATTGATTGATAAGAAAAGCTCCAGAATGGCAGGAGAGGATTAACTCCGGGACAAAGTGACAAGGAGGAAAAACAAGGATTAACCCTTCCTGACAAGGTGGCCTTGGCAAAAGTCCAACATCAAGCAGGCGGCGAAAAGATGAGAAACCTGGAGGCCAAAGGTTGCCTTGTCAGCCCCAGGAGCTGCCCAGCGGAGGTAGCTCAGTGAGTGGGGCGAGCGCGCGGGCCCCTGGGGGAACACACCACATCTGGCAGGAGCCCGGCTCCGCGAGAGGGCGGACAGGTCCCTCGCTGCGGCCCCAAGAGCCGCTGGATCGCTGCGTTAGGTGCGAGTTCCCTGAGAAGCAGCGCCCGAGACAAATCTGCGGCAGGTGCATTGCGGACACCTGGAGCTCACTCCGCGGGGATGCAGGCAGGTGCAGGGAGTCTATGAAAACCCCTACCTGCGCAACCATAGGGAACTGTGTACACAGAGGACTGGATATGCCCTCACCAGAAAACCATGGGAAATGAAGGCAAACAAAAACATGGAGAAGGGTGAGCAGAGATCATTTCACGGTCGTCACTGATACCACACACAGAACCTGTACTTAACTGTGCAAGCTCGGGTTTCTGCATAGTGAACACAGGTTGCCTGTCTAATAAAAACGAGAGACGTTGCAAATATTACACATCAGAGGAGGATATGCTCGAGCAAGACATCCCAGAGCAAATTCTTCTTGAAGACCAAAGTGCACCCTGCCGATCACCGCCTCGTGACGCCCTAGTTTGTCTTTGGTACAAAAACTACAATTTTAAAGGGGTTGGGGGTGGGGATATTGCCAGGGAGAGCTGTAGTTGGATGTTATCTTGGAAGGGCAGGCGTGTGCTGCTCCCTGGGGAATCCACGCAGCCACGCCGCCTGGCCAAGCTGCTCCCCCAGCTCTGCCCCGCCATCCCAAGGGCAGGTGCTACCCCACGGTGTACCCTCATCTGTGTGTGGCACCTGGAAGGGCAAGCCGGGGCCACCCTGCCGTGCCTGTCTCAACAGGCCTGCAGGCAGAAGGCCCTGCATCTCCTCCCTGGGCAACTGAAGCTCCATGCCCCAGGGCAGCCTGGGAAAATCCCTGCCCCTGCCTCGCTAGGGCCATGGAGCTCTTACCTGCTGGGTGGTGGCCATGGCAGCTTTGGGGGCTCCTGCGCAGCCTGGAGGGCCCTGGGTCACTTAGGGTCCTGGTGGGTGATGCTGGCTGAGGCGCTGTCCCCCCAACACACAAACACCAGTTACAGCAGGCAAGCAGGCTGAGTGCCACCCTCGTGAAAGAGAAGTATCTAATGACCAGTTCACACTAAGAAGTAAAAAGTAAAAAATACCTTGATGTATTCAGCCAAAGGAATGAATCTCTAACAACCGAATTCACCACTGGGTGGCCAGCGGGCAGACATGTGCTTCATTGTAACACCTTCCTAGTACATCTCAAACCAGGTCACCTGGCTAACAGGAAACTGGGTTCTCAATCAGAATAGAGGCTCAGACCCTGACAGCCTGGCCCGAGTCTGGACTTTCCTGCTCGGCGTGCCTGCCTTCGTCTGCCTTTTTACAGATTACGAGAGCGACTACAGAGGGGTTGGGGTGTGGAGACGACAATGGCCAGGGTCAGAGCCTTCCCACTTCTTGGCAGTCGTTCTCCTTCACCAAGAGCCAGGCAGCGTCAGTCTGTGTCACAGAGGGCAGAAGGAGGCAGGGCAGCCTGGCCAGTTGGTGTTCAAACGTCTTTTAGCCATGGCAGCCTTTGCGCATGGGAGATGTCACGCAGACGTTCAATACCACCTGCTGATGAGAGCCCTGACCTCGGCCCTGACCCAACATTGACCCTGGATGGAGGTCCTGTGCTACAGATGCAGAGCTGGAAAATCCCTCTCTGGCGTGGATGACAAAAATGCCATTGTTCCCAGGGCCCACGCTGTGGCATAGCGGGTAGAGCCGCTGCTTGTGGCTCCAGCATCGCCAGGTCGAGTCCCGGCTGCTCCACTTTTGATCCAGCTCTCTGCTATGGCCTGGGAAAGCAGCAGAAGATGGCCCAAGTCCTTGGGCCCCTGCACCCACATGGGAGGCCCAGAAGAAGCTCCTGGCTTTGGATCAGCCCAGCTCTGACCATTGCGGCCATTTGGGGAGTGAACCAGCAGATGGAAGACCTTTCTTTCTCTGCCTCCGCCTCTCTATAATTCTGCCTTTTAGACAAATAAAGAAATTAAAAAAAAAAAAAAGCCATTGTTCCCATTGAGCGGTAGAGGCCACTTCTCCACTATGAGGGTGATTTGCTTGACCATCAGCACGCAGTGGAAGTGACTTGGTGCCGGTTCTGAGTGGAGGCCTTGCGCCCCTCTGTGCTTCCTCTCGGACCCCTCCTGCCACCATGTGAGCCACGCTCCGGGAGTCATCGGGAGCCAGCCCAGCAGCTAACCGTGCCCATGAGAGCCCAGCCCGGCCCCTGTCACAAGGGACCGCCAGCTGCAGCCAGCCCAAGTGGCTGACCCGCAGAGTTTCAAGTCAACAGCGTTGATTGAAGCTGCCCAGTTTTGGAGTGGTTTGTTACACAGCAGCAACAACTGATGGCTGCAACTTTATGGAAGGACATCAACATAGCACGTGGCTTCCCCTTGGTCTCTCCCCGGGGCAGGGAGGATGGAGTAACCCAGCAAGGGGTCCCTCCCAGAGCCCGCCCTGGCCCCAGTCCTAACCAGAGCCACCCCTGCCAATCCACCTGTGTCTCAGGATGTAGTGGGCAGAGACCCATGTGCCCGTCTGCCCTTATTGCCAACAGAACTAGAGTTACAGAGCCGGGACAAGAGACTCCCAGAGTTGCTCCCAAGAGAGACCAACTACAGCAGTCTCTCAGAAGCCCCCCACCGTGGAGAGGGGGCCACCTCCTTGCTCCCCACTGCCTCTCCCTCCTCCCCCGGCCGCCGCCCTCCAAGCCTGGGATAAGAGGAGAATCATCAGAAAGAGGGAGAGGTGTTAGCCTGCTCAAAAAACACCCTCCCCCAAAATGCAAATAGGCAGGAGAAAGCCCCGCCCCGCCCCACCCCTCCAGGCGGAGCTGTCCCCGCGTGTTAAATTAAAACCCAGTGTTGTCTTTGAAAGATAGATCCGGCCCTCAGGCTGTGGTTGGAGCGATCCCGGCCTGAGCGTGAATCCCCAGCACAGTTTAGGGGCCAACCAGGGCGGGAAGGGTCCTCGGGGAATCTACCCCGAGGAGAGAGGGTCTCATGGGGTCCGCCCATGCCGCTCGGCACTCGTGGTTGACAACGGGGTCAACCTCTTAGGGAGCGGCTTCAGGCAGCTGGTCACCCGGCGGTAAGCAGCGGCCAGGCTGACCACGCTGGGCTGCCTTTGCCTCTCCGCTGGATTCACGCTCATCGCTTCGCTCAGCCATTCGCTGCCTTCGTGAATTCAGCCAACACTGAATCCTTGGGACACGCAGGGCACCAGAGGGCCCGCTCCAAGCCTGTCGTGTACCAGGAGAGACAAGTCAGGAAGGTCAACCTGTGTAAGGGCGCCCTCTGGGAAACCTTCTGCAAGTCGGCATTGAGCGTCAGCCAACGTCGTGGAATGTTCTGGAACTTTCCCGCAGGCGCCCATAAAGGAGCAGTGGAGGCGTCTGAGCATGCACGTGGCTGCCCACTTGGGCTCCTGCCTCTCTTCCTGGGCGGGGACCCGGGCACTGGAGTCAGGTAGGCCTGCTCCCAGTGCTAGGTGTTCTGCCGCTTGTCATGGGTGACGTGCCAGTCTCTCAGAGCCGTGGTTTCCTCGTTGGGAAAGTGACAAGAGCAGCCCAATGGCAGAGACCATCTACCTCACATCCACTCTGCCCTTCGTCCTTAGTAACAGGGTCTTGGATTACTGAAGGCTGCGGTGAGCCCAGCTAAGAGACAGCCTTGAGCAGCCTCCCTTGGTGGTGTGGCCATGAGAGCAGTCTCTGGCCTGGAAGATGTAAGTGGATCTGTTGGGTGGGGTGTCTGGGAAGGCGAGGCAAAGGGGGTTTATCAAGACAGCATTTAAAACCTTTTAGCTTCTTCCCTTCCCTTGCTGTCAGGAATGCAGACATGACGGCTGGAGCTACAGCACCCATACTGGGCCATGAGGTAGCCTTGCAGATGGAACCACTGATCCAGGAAAGACAGAAGCAGTCTGAGACGCTGTTGTTCACAGAGCTGGCATCAAATCCATGGCTGTGCAGCTCCAGGCTCCTTACAAGTGTGAGTAAAATGAAGCATCTCTTGAAATCCCTGTTATTCCTGGTCTCTCTTTCTCAAAACTCAAACAAGCAGTCGTGTCACCATGGTCCCCAGAGGAGGCCATCCATGTAAGCGTGCTCAGCACGGTGCCTGGAGCACGGTGAGCCATGGGGCGGAAGGGTTTCCTCTGTCCCCACACACCCCCAGTACGGACGCTGTCTCGGTCAGCTTGGGCTGTTCTACCAAAACACCCTCGCCTGCGTGGGCTGAGCCCGAGACATCGATTTCCCACCGTTCTGGACACTGGCCAGTCCAAGTTCAAATCACCAGCCGATTAGCTCCCTGCTGAGAGCTCTCCTCCTGGTGTGCAGATGGCACCGTGCAGGCTCACGTGGTGGAGAGAGAGAGCGAGAGCGCTGGTCTCCCTCCCCTTATACAGACATGGGCTCAGGGGCCGGCACTGTGGCATAGTGGGCTAAGCCACCGCCTGTGGCACCAGCATCCCATATGGGCACCGGTTCGAGTCCCAGCTGCTCCTCTTCCCATCCAGCTCTCTGCTGTGGCCTGGGAAAGCAGAAGAAGATGGCCCAAGTCCTTGGGCCCCTGCACCCGTGTGGGAGACCCAGAAGAGACTCCTGGCTCCTGGCTTCAGATTGGTTCAGCCCCATCATTGTGGCCATTTGGGGAGTGAACCAGCGATGGAAGACCTTTCTATCTCTCCCTCTCTCTGTAACTTTGCCCCTCAAGTAAATAAATAAAATCTTTGTTTAAAAAAAGACATGGGGCCAGCGCCGTGGCTCAACAGGCTAATCCTCCGCCTTGCGGCGCCGGCACACCGGGTTCTAGTCCCGGTCGGGGCACCGATCCTGTCCCGGTTGCCCCTCTTCCAGGCCAGCTCTCTGCTGTGGCCAGGGAGTGCAGTGGAGGATGGCCCAAGTGCTTGGGCCCTGCACCCCATGGGAGACCAGGATAGGTACCTGGCTCCTGCCATCAGATCAGCGCGGTGCACCGGCCGCAGCGCGCCTACCGCGGCGGCCATTGGAGGGTGAACCAACGGCAAAAGGAAGACCTTTCTCTCTGTCTCTCTCTCACTGTCCGCTCTGCCTGTCAAAAATAAAAAAAAATAAATAAATAAAAAATAAAATAATAAAAAAAAAAAGACATGGGCTCACCATGGTTGGGGGGCATCCATCCTCTACCCCCTCAAAGGCCCCGCCTCCAAATACCACCACACAGGGGTGGGGAGGGGCATGGCCACGCAGTGTGTGACACGCACAGGCCCTCCCAGCTTTACAAACAGCTGGATTTGCAGCAGTGGGAGAACCCCCAGGTTCTGGTAAGGGTTTCAGGGTCCTGACAGGGAGACAGGAGAACACCGAGGACTGAGAGCCTGGTACGATGACTGGGGGCTGGAGACCGTGCCCATAACTCCCTCTTGCTGCCAGCACTCACGTGGGAAGACCGAGTCATCCATCAAAGCCACTCCTGATTCATGAGAGCAAAACCACAGCATCTGATTAGGAAAAGAAGACCTCGCACAATGAAACCGATGGTCAGCCACACATCTGTCATGCGTCTGATTCTTTATGAGGGCTTAGAGAAGGCCCCCAAAGACAGTCCCCTCACAGTAGAGTGGGCATGATGGGGAGTGGTGGCCCAGGCCCAGCAACAGCTGCCAAGCCCTGGGCCAGGGCAGTGACCAGGGCCTGTGACAAGGGCTGCCCAACAGGAGCTGTGGCCTTGGTGACAGCCACAGCCAGCACATACTGATCCCACCGTCGTGAGCCCGCCTTCCTCTCCAGAGTCATGGCTCCCATGGTCTGGGACCTACCGGAAGCCAGCGGCCAGTGGAGTTGTGACGACGACCCCTCGATGAGCCTCCCAGACCCAGGGCCGGGCCGAGGAGGGTGAAGGGTGGCTCTGGGAGGGCTGGGTGCACCGTACCTTTCACCGTCAACAACCACCTGAGGAGGCAGGCGCTCCGAGATCCCCCCATTTTATAGATGAGGAAACCAAGGCAGGGGCATGGAGGGGGTGGGGGCGGGCATCAAACCACCGACACATTTAAGGTAGGTAATATCCTAAAGCAATTGGCTTCTCTGGAGTGAGACACTGAACTCCCCGAGCTGCATGCTCTGGTGCCCTCCGGTTTACTGTTGGAGAAGCAGAGGCTCTATGAGGGTGGACCACGTGACTTCCAGGACGCTTTACTATCCAGAGTCACGCCCTGCCCGGCCGTGGGATATGTTCTGAGAACTGCGGCACTAGGCAGCTTTGTTGTGGTGCAAACATCACAGAGTGTCCATCCACACACTTAGATGCTGTGGTCTAGCTCACACTGAGGCTTTGGGGTGTCTGCCAGTGTATGTGCTTCCTGTCATTGGCTGAAACAGTGACTGTGTAGTCTAAGTTGGTGATGACTGAAATCGTGACTTCTGATTTGTCTAAACAAAACCATGAAAAGTCCTCACCACCTCCCGAGAAAAACCTATGCTGAAATAACAAAACTCTCTGTTGAAACATAGCACTCCAGTAAACCCTTCCACTGGGTGACGCTAAGGTATTTGATTGACATCAGTGACAATGGCATACATAATAATAATATTAGAGAGTCAGGGGCAAGCAGAAAATCCTGCCCGTCTCTATTGCTTCTCTGGCCATCATCTCTCCTTTGCATTCCAAGACCAGAGTTTCCTGGGGGAAGGAAAAGGCTTTCAGGGAGCAACAACATCTCATTGGCCGTGGTATCAGCTGGGGGTCTGTCGCTACTGACTATAAGAAATGCAACTCACAGCAGCTAAAGTCTAAAACGGCAGCCTCTTGGCTCGTGTCCTAGAGCAAGGCTGCCTCCAGGGATCAACTCATCTGGGGCCCCGCAGATGTCGGCAGCACCAGGCTCGCCTCTCCCTCTCTTGGTAAGAGTAGACTACGAAGCATGGATGCGCTGGACAGAGGGGCGATTCACACCATGAGAGGGAGTCTATGGCAAGACTCAGAATGCGTGCGATTGGAAATACATGAATCGGTTACTCCTGGGATGTCCCCTTCAGTGTTTTCAGAGTGCCTTTCTGACCACAGGGTAACAGAAACCATCAAGGAGGGTAGGCTGAGCCTCCGCCTGCAGCACCAGCATCCGTATGGGTGCCGGTTCAAGTCCCAGCTGCTCCATTTCCAATCCAGCTCTCTGCTGTGGCCTGAGAAAGCAGTAGAAGATGGCCCAAGTCCTTGGGCCCCTGCACTCATGTGGGAGACCTGGAAGAAGCTCCTGGCTCCTGGCTCCTGGCTCCTGGCTTCGGATTGGCTCAGCTCCGGCCACTGCAGCCATTTGGGGAGTGAACCAGCGGATGGAAGACCTCTCTCTGTCTCTGTAACTCTGCCTCTCAAATAATAAATAAATCTTTTTTTTTTTTTTCGCATCGAGGAGAACTACCATGTTCTGATCT
Organism: Lepus europaeus; assembly: GCF_033115175.1. Classification (NCBI taxonomy): domain Eukaryota; kingdom Metazoa; phylum Chordata; class Mammalia; order Lagomorpha; family Leporidae; genus Lepus; species Lepus europaeus. Next base: position 47,006,690 of record NC_084835.1, read on the forward strand.
GCTGAGGTGGGACTGGCCCTCTCCAACACCACAGGGCAGAAACAGGGGAAAGGGCTGGGCTACTTTGGGAATGGAGAAACCTGTGTCGCCAGGATCATCACCACCACCTTCAACAGCCATCGACACCAGAAACAGAGACCATGGAACCTCTGCAGGCAGAAGGAAACTTTCTCAGAGTTCCCCAAGCTGGATCTGGGGACATGGCAGTAATCCCCCACCCCACCCTTCCCTAGCTGTTCCCGCCTGGCCAGACCATCTTCCTTCCTTGGGGAAGGGGCCACAAAGGTGGAACATGTGCCCTCCACCATGAGCACCTGCACCTCCCCACTCTGCTCCTGCACAGCCCTCCCCTCGGCCCTCAGGTCTGAGCTTGAACCTGACCTCCCTGAAGCCAGCTCTGATGAAATCCGCACTGCCCAACTCTTCCAGGGGTCAAAACCCCTCTTTTATGCAGGCAGAATACTTGGCACACGCGTTGTGTTGGAAGTGTCTCTGCCCTCAGATTCTACGCTCCCACCACTCAGCCCGCCCCCATGAGAAGCTGCTTAGAGGCAGAAATGCCCATTTGTTCATCTCCAAGTCCCTAACACGCAGCACAGCATCTGGGGTGGCAGTGAGAGGTGTGGAACGAATGAATGAATGAATAATGAATGAATGAATGAATGAAACTTTCACAACTCTTTTATTTTAAAGATTTATTTATTTATTTGAAAGGCAGAGTTACGGAGAGAGGAGAGACAGAGAGAGACAGGTCTCCATCCGCTGGTTCACTCCCCAGTTGACCACAGCAAGCAGAGCTGGACCAATCTGAAGCCAGGAACCAGGAGCCAGGAGCTTCTTCCAGGTCTCCCATGTGGATGCAGGGGCCCAAGGATCTGGGCCATTTTCTATTGCTTTCCCAGGCCATAGCAGAGAGATGGATCGGAAGTGGAGCAGCTGGGACTCGAACCAGTGCCTCTATGGGATGTTGGCACCATAGGTGGCAGCTTTACCCACTACACCACAGCACCAGTCTCATAAATTTTCTATAATTCTTTACCACTGATCAAAAATCACAGCATTTTGAACATTACACAACTTATTCAGATATCAAAGCAACACTTGGGACCCCATGAATACATACAATTTTTAATGTGTCAAGTACAAATAAAATATTTTAAAAATTAACAAAAGGCCAAAAAGAGATCACAGAATTGATTTGGGCGTTTAGTCCATCAACCATATTGAGTAAACTCCTACTGTGTAAAGGAGCTTCAAGAAGGCCATGGCCACGAGGCTGGCACTGTGGCACAGGCAAGCTGCCACCTGCAAAGCCAGCATCCCATATGGGCACCAATTTGTGTCTCTCTGCAACTCTGCCTTTCAAATAAATAAGCAAATCTTTTCTCTAAGAGTACACAGCCAAATGGAATAAAAAGATAATGCAAATGTTCCTTTCACTTTCTAAAGAATTTTTTATTTATTTATTTGAGAGGTAGAGTTACAGACAGAGAGAGGAGGAGACAGACAGAGAGAGAGAGAGAGAGAGAGAGAGAGAGAATCTTCCATCTCCTTCAAATGTCCATCACTCTTCAAGTGTCCTCAATGGCCAGGGCTGGGCCAGGCCAAAGCCAGAAGCTAGGAGCTTCTACCAGGTATCCCACATGGGTAGAGGGGCTCAATCACTTAGGCCATCTTCCACTGTTCTCCCAGGCCATAGCAGAGTTGGATGGGAACAGGAACAGACAGGACATGAACTGCTGCCCATATGGGATGCTGGTGCCACAGGCGCAGAGGCTTAGTCCAACTGCACCACAGCACCGGCCCCTTCCTTTCAGTTTTTAAAAATAATTTATTTATTTGAAAGGCAAAAGGACAGACACAGAGAGAAAGAAACAAAAGCAGAGAGAAAGAGAGAAATCTTCTATCTGCTGGTTCACTTCCAAAGTGGCCACAACAGCCAGGGCTGGGCCAGGCCAAGGTGAGGAGCCAGGAAGTCTATCCAGGCCTCCTACATGGGTGGCAGGGGCTCAAGTTCTTGAGCCATCATCTGCTGCCTCCCAAGGTGCATTAGCAGGAAGCTGGATGGGAAGTGGAGCAGCTGGGCCTTGAACCGGAGCTCCAATACGGGGATGCAGGCATCCCAAGTAGCAGCTGAACCCGCTGTGCCACAACACTCACCCTTTCCTTTCACTCTTCGAGGACTCCTCACATATATAGCAGGTGCAAACAAATTGTTGGAAACAAAATGAAACCGGGAATGTGAAAAGCAACCGTATGTGTGTCCTGCCTGCTTGAAAACAGAAGCCCGGGCGGTAAGGAGAAAGTGCACCGTGTGCGTGTTCTTGTGAAACATTACACTAACAGGTGGGGGAAAGGAGCCAAGGTGACACGGGGAGGTGGGGGGAGCGGGGGGGTCCCATTTCCCGGAGCGGCTCCAGGGTAGCAATGAGTTGGAAACCACAGTTGCGAGATCGGATTTAAGGCACAGAAAGTCCTGGGCTCAAAGCTGGACTTTGCTCCTTGCTGTGGGATCTCGGTCAGGCTACAGAACTCCTGTGAACCTCCATTTTCTTAGCTGGAAAATGGGGATGACCATGCTCTGAGCTGCCGAGCTTGCTCCAGCCTCTGCCGACCTGCCGTCCTTGCCCGCCCCCTTCCTTTCCTGCTGCCTGCTGTCCATTGGTGCTCCCCTGCTCCAGCGCATATATCCAGGATCCCACTTCCCAGCTAGTGCAGTGTCCGGAAGAAGTCAGTTCAAGCTTCCATTGGTGAGGAAGGGGGTGGGGGCCAAGAACCTCACTTCAAACAGGGTCCTGAGCTGGGGTAGGGGTGGCACCCACGCCCCATGCTGGGCAGGAGCTTCCTGTCGGTTTCCTTCCTTCCATTTCTTGTCTTGGTGCCTCCAGCCCCTCCACCCAGCTCCAAGAGGGATGGCGTAAACACCAAATCAGCCCTGGCGTCTCGTGCCGAAACCCCAGCGGCCTCCACCATGACCCACAGAGCCCCCCAGGCCTGACCCTGCTTCCTTTTGAGGTGCCAGTGCCCCCACCCCCACCCTGGAGACTTTGCCCTTGGCCTTGGTTTGCAGTTCCCACCTGGCTATCCTGCAGGGCTCCCTGACCTCCAGCCTGAACAACAGAGCCCCAGCCTCCCTCCTTGCCGACACCGCTCGCCTCCCGACACCGCTCGCTGCCTAAAACCCTCTCCTGCATTCGCCGCACGGCGGTGCGCTGGGGCCGACACGTCACACGGCAGCGATTTGTCTTGATCATCGCCGTGTCTCTAGACCCCGGAGCAGTGTCTGGCCCGAAGAGGTGCGCAGTAACTGATACCTGAAAGAAGGAGAGATGCAGAGGGAGGCAGAGAAGGGGGAGCTGTGCCCTCAAAGGGGTCACTGACCCAGAGCAGGGGCCTACTGCGCGACAATGCCTAGTCAGCTACCAGGACACGAGAGTGCGCAGGACACGCCTGGGTGCACATACTTACACGCTCACATACACACGTGCTCGCTCACACACACGCTCACACACTCACATGCATGTGTGGGAGCGCTCACACATGCCATCTCACATACATGGTCACACACGTTCACACGCATGAGCACACACCCACATTTGAGCACGTGTTGTGTTCACACATGCTCACACATGTGTGGGAGCGCTCGCACATGGTGTCTCACGTACATGTTCACACGCATGCTCACGTGCACACACACACAGAAGAGGGAGGGGATGCAGGAGCGGGGTGTCCCACTTGCCTGGATTCACCTGGCTAAGCAAGGCTCCCCTTCTCCTCCCCTGGATCTGCCGCTTGAACCCAGTTCAGACCCCAAGGGTTTGGAGTTCATTTTCTTTTGGCAAACCATAGCTTTTCTTTTCCAAGGGAAAAAAATAAAGCACAGAAAGACACTCACACAGCATCTGAGAGATCAAATGGCTCTTGGAAAACTGCATTTTGATGAGTGAGGGAATCAAAACCAGATGGATTAAATTCTCCTCCGCTCTCTGGGGGGGGAGGGGGCCGGGGCAGGGAGTGGGGCAAGGGCAGGTGTGGGGAGCACAGCAAGGTCGCAGCCCGGGCGGCGTGGGCCCCTCCAGGCGCACTGCTGACCACAGTCCAGCAGCCCCGCAGGGGCCACGATGGCTTGGCTAATCACTCCCCCCTTCTTTCCTTCTGATCTGCCCCTCCCCCAGGGCGCCCCGCTTCAGGGTGCCTCGCTGGTGACCAGGAAATGGTAGCGGCTCCACTTGATGTTTCTGTAATTCATCCCAGAAAGCAACCTCCCGGTGGCTCCCGGAGGAGCTGAAGCCAAACACTGGTCACCAGGGACTCAGGTGGGCGTCGTGCTTCCGTCTGTCTGGCTGAGGTCGGCAAGCTGCAGAGGGCGGACTGTGAGAGGTGGCCTGAAGCGTCACGCACAGCGTCATCGGCCATGCGGGGACACCAAGAGGAACACGCGTGTCCCACTTCCTTACCTAAAAGCCGGGGGTGGTGCACCACCGACCCCAGGGAGCAGGTGACATCACTGGCCACCTGTGTGTGTGGAAGGTGGACAGCACATAATGAGCGCTCAGAACAGACAAGGGCCCACCAGCATCTCATTTCATCCTCCCAAACCCCTTCAAGGGAGCTGCTGTTATTCTCGTTATACAAACAAGACGACTGAGGCACTGAGAGGTTAAGCAACATCACCCAAGTCACACCGCTAAGAGTTGGCAGAGTGGGGATTCGAACCGTGGGCACAGAGGCTGCCCTCCTCGCCGTCATCCCCCTGTGCGTATCCTGCGCTTCGGGAATGTGTCTTTGCTTTTGCCAATTCATTCATCGAGAAAGCTTTTCTCGCTTTCCCTTCCCTCTCAGCCACCTGCCAAGAATCTGCGTCGCCCTTCCGGCTGGGTTTCCCATACCTGTGAAGACTCTTTGGAAACCTTCAAATCAGCTGCACTGTCTGCCCCCTCCACATTCCAGGGCACCCGGGTTTCTCTGGGGTGCCCACTCTCCAGCATCGAAACAGCGTGGTGTGATGACCAGGAGCCCTGGCCTTTTTCTTTTAAGATTTTATTTCATTTATTTGAAAGGCAGAATGACAGAGAGAGATGGAAACACACACACACACACAGATCTTCCATCTGCTCGTTCACTCCCCAAATAGCCACAAGGAGCCAGGAGTTCCATCCAGGTCTCCCTTGTAAGTGGCAGGGGCCCAAGTACCTGAGCTGTCTAGCACTATTTTCCCAAGCGCATTAGCAGGGAGCTGGATCGGAAGTGGAGCAGCTGGGGCTTGAACCGCTCCTGCATGGGGTGCTAGAGTGGCAGGCGGTGGCTTAACCGGTTGGGTCACAACACTGGCCCGGAGCCCTCGCTGCAAAAGAGACACATTTGCCTTTCCTCCCCCACACAGTGGGCAGGAGACACTCGGGAGAGGCAGGCAGGCGCAGAGCCAGCGTGCAGTCCACGCAAGCTCCTGCTTCCCAGCTGTGGCGCCTGCTCATGACCATCCGTTCTCTCAGGAAATGGAATGGCCGCTGATTCGGTGCTGATCGGATTAGGTATTCCGCTAATGGAGTTTGGAGAAGAAGGGAGGGAGGGCAGGCAGGCGCAGCAGACAGAAGCAGGGCTCAGAGGGAACCAGGGCGGCCTGTCCTGTGGCCGGGTTTGCGGGATTCATTCCTGGAAGCCTCCCCACACTCCTGGGAAGCAGCCGCTGCTCTTTGCCCCATTTCACAGGTGAGGCCCCGGCAAGTGGAGGGGCTGGCCCCAAACCACATGCTTAGTGAGCGCAGAGTCGGGAGAGGAACCCAGGCGTCCTAGCCCAGCGGCCAAGGCCTCTCCTGCTCCACGTGAATGCATCGTGTTGGTCTGGCTCCTCCCAAAAGCAGCTGGCGGGACTGTACATCCTGGAGACGTACTCAGCGGCATGCCTGCGTGGGAAGATGGGGCGGGGGCTGGGAGAGGCGGCTCTGCCCGGAGTGAGGGAGAGGAGGAGGAAGGAAGGGCAGATGGAAAGATGTCCAACCACCCTGCCCCAAGGAAAGGCGAGAAGGCCAATGGGGGAAGGGAGCTCTCCATCTCTCAGGAACGGGCCTGCCCGGCCTCCGCACCCACCCCGGGAAACAGCGCCTTGGATAAATGCTGTGATGGGTTTTAGAGCCTCAGAACCAGTCTGGGAAGGCCCTGTCTACAGCCGCCAAGATGTATCTTCACGGTCACAGTGGAGAATGGTTCCACGCATGAACGCCAAGAACAGCAAAATCAGTGTCATGCAATGTGGTACAATCAGGGGTGGGCATCGTGGTACAGCAGGTTACATAACCCCTTGGGATGTCAGCACCCCATATCAGAGCGCCTAGGGCACCCCTCTGCCTCTGCTTCCAATCCAACTTCCTGCCAGCGTGCCGGCAACAACCAGGGCCGGCCATGCTGAAGCCAGGAGCCAGGAACTGAATCCAGTCTCCCACGGCGGTGGCAGGGACCTGGCTAGTTGAAGTCTGCACCAGCAGGAAGCTGGAGTCAGGAGCCAGGGCCAAGACACAACCCCGGGGCTCTCAGATATGGGACACGGGTGTCTTCCCCAGCGTCTTAACTGTCAGGCTAAATGCCTGACCCACTTCCCTCCCCGAAACATTTCTTCAAAAGAGAAAATAAAACAAAACAAGCAACTTGCACGAGAAGGCAACTAGAGATAGGCGAGCAAGTCGAGAGCTATCAGAGCTGCTGCAAAGGAAATGGTTTTGGGGATCAATTACAGGAAAATACCCCGTGACTGCTCCCAGCCCAGCCCTCGGGGAGCCCTGAGCCCTGGGACTCAGGCTCAGCTCGCTGTGCCCGGCCGTCAGTCTCATTTGGTTTACCTCTGGTTACCTCTGATATTTCCCAAGCCAGGCAGGCATCTCATGCCTTTGTGAGAACTGCTGGGAGGCAGGTGGAAGAATGGAGCCTCTGGGGACAGGGGTGCCCATTAGGGCCAATTAGAACTGGGCGCGATGCCCTAGAAAACGGGAGATTGCACCTTTGAGGACATGGGCTCAGAGAAAGTTCTCCACGGAGAAGCACTGGTATCCATCACCCCTGAAAAAAGGTTGGAAAAGCAAACTCAGGGGCCAGTGTTGCAGTGCAGTGGGTTAAGCTGCCGCCATCCTGTATGAGCGCTAGTTCAAGTTCCTAGCACTCAGCCTCCAAACCAGCTCTCTGCTGATGCCCCTGGGAAGGCTGCAGAAAATGGCCCGAGGGCTTAGGGCCCTGCACCCACGTGGGAGACCCGGAAGAAACTCCTGGCTCCTGGCTCTGGATCAGCCCAGCTCCGGGCATTGCAGCCATTTGGGGAGTGAACCAGCAGATGGAAGACCTCTCTCTCTCTGCCTTTCAAATAAATACATCTTGAAAGGAAGGGAAGGGGGAAAGAGACAGCGAAGGAAAGAAAGGAAAGCAAGCCCCTCCAGAGCGGCTCTGTGCTCTCCCGGCTCCTAATTTCCACTCACTGGAACAGGAGCCTGTGGCCGGCAGGCTCTGAAACAACATGTAAATAGACACATATTTCAAACCAACTCGCTCCCCAGTGTGTGCCCAGTGATGTGCTCCTGGAGGAGGAATTATAAATGGGACCCTGTGAAGGCGTCTAACTTTTGCTAGAGTTTTTTTTTTTTTTTTTTTTTTCTTTTCTTGGAACTGTCCCGTCTTTCCGGTCCATGATAAAATGCCAGAAAAGGAAACCGCATCGATAATTTACTGCACCAAGACAGTAGCATAATTGAGCCACCCAAGTCCAGCGCTTCAGGAAAATTTCTATCAGGTGTCGTCCTGCTCCCTGGCCTGAGCACTCTTTAAACCACTGGATCAATTTGAATCAATCTGACATGTACACACTTCGGGGCGTGCTTCGTTTCAGATCAATTAAGCTTCTTATGACTTTAAGGTGAAGAACCCGAGGTTATAAAACATTCACATAAAAATCACAAATTATAAGGGGAAAAGTAAAAATCCCCACCGAAGGGTGGGTCCAGACCAAGGGAGTCATCTTGCAAGCTTCCTTAAACAAACAAGGGAAGAGGAATGGAGGGGGTGGGGCGGATGACAGTGGTTGCAAAAGGCTCCAAACAGGCTGCACCCAGCGCTTGACTGATGGTAAGGAAGCCGGGGTCCAGCCTGGCCTCTGGCAGCATTCAGATCAGAAAGGGGCTTCTCAGGGTCTGGTAGGCCTGGCAGCAACAGTGCATTGCTCCCGTGAGACACAGTGAGGTCCAGACCTTGGCTGCCAAGCCCTTAACCAGCCCGAGGACCAGATAAGGGTCCCACGCTCCGCTGGAGCCAGTGGGCAGCCACAGGAAGCGTTTCAAGCAAAGCAATGAAATGTGCGATTCCTGCCTTCTAGAGTCACGCAGAGCTTTCTCTCTTGGACTCGGAGCTCAGGCAGTCGAGTAAGGAGGAGTGGGAATTAGAGATCACATTAAAATATTGTAGTTTACCAAAACAATGCGGGCTCATCAAACACTAGGCATAGATAGATCAGTCCCGGTGATCTTCACAGCTGGCCACAGGATGAGACAGGAACTGTTAATTCTCATCTGTTTTAGCAAGAGAAGCACAGAGAAGTTGAGTAATCTTCTCCCAGGGGCGCACAGCAACTAAGGGACGGAACCCAGGCCTGAGTCATTCCTGGGTTCTCCACCTCCGCAGGACAGGGACGTCTCACATTCATTCACTCAACACATATGGACTGGGGGCCCCTGCCTGCTCTGTCCCTGGTGTTGCCAGAGCTAAAGATGCAATGTGAACAAAGCAGGCAGGTTCCTGCCTCACGGGGCTTCCACTTCTGTGAGAAGAGACAAGTGATAAATGAGCAACTAAACTAAGCGAGTTGGAGAGTGCTGCGCTCTGCAGGGGAGATGTGAAAGGCACCGTGAGAGCAGCAGGTGACTTCACCGAGATGGCAAATGAGGTAGGTTTGAAGGGCGAGGGGGCGCCAGCAACACCAGGGTCACACCGAGGAGCAGCAGGCAGAGGAGGGAATGAGCTGGCCACGTAAAAGGAAGAGAGAGGAAGCCAGAGCTCTGGATTCAGGAAGGCCACGTGCCCTGAGTCTCTCTCTCGCTCCCTCTGAATCTGGGTATGTCCGGTGAATCGTTTCAGCCCGTGGCGTAGGGACGAAACGATAGCATCTCGGCTCTGCATCTCAGTCTGCAGAAATCTGGTGAGTCCCGATTCCCTTGATCCAACTGTGCCAGAAGCACCAGGTGGAGGGAAAGCGAGAGGGGATACTCCACTCCCAACAAAAGTCCCAGCCCAGTGCAGCCACGTGAGCCGTCCCAATGGGCCTCATCATGGGACACAGATGAGCCTCCCCGCTGAGCCCTGCCAGTCCACAGATCCTGAGAAATCGCTCCCAGTTGCCATTTCAAGCCCTTAAGTTTCAGATGGTTTGTTCTGCAGCAGCTGATCATTAAAACGGCCAGTGTGGCTGCAGTCAGGTAAAGCAAAGGCAGGGTGGGTAGGTGGGTGGAGGATGGCCGAAGAGGCAGCTGAAGAGGTCGGCAGCAGCTGGTTCAGACGGGCCCTGTGAGTCAGGGCAAGCAGTTGGCATCGTTCACTGTGTGCTTAGATGCAAATAGAAGGCTTAAATAGAGGTGTGATGTGATGTGATGTGATGGTTTGGGTAATTCCAAAGCTTATTCTGACTGCTGTGTTGGGAATGGATTCTTGGATAGCAAGAACAGAAGCTATCCTGGTAATGCCAGCAAGAGGTGATGGCAAAGTCCTACCAGCCCCAGCTGGTAGTGGGGACAATCCAGTGAACTGTGCTGTTTTGAAGACAGAGTCTCTCCGGATTTCGCACATGCCCAGAGGCCCCAAAGTTGGCCATGGAAGGGACCTGTGAAGCCTCATCACACACACACACAACCCCCCCACCCCCACCCCCCGGCAGACGATTAGGGTGGGGTCAGCTAGAAGGTGTGACCTGGCCTAAGGGACCAGCAATGCCCGGGGAGATGCCAGGAAATGAGATACCAGGAAATGACCTCCTTATGAGGCCAAGGTCAAGAAATCCCCAAAACTCTGAAGCAGGCACAACTCCGAGCAACCAGAGAGAAGTCTCATGCCTCACCAGGTCCAGGCAGAAGCGCTTCCTCTCCTTCCTGCTGGCCCCACCTGAAGAAGCCAACCATAGGAGGGAGGGGGAGCAAGGACATGCGACAACATCCTGACTTCTGGTCCCCAGAGTCACCATTCCAGCAGTCCCAGGACAGCAGCAGGAAAGGGGCTTTCAGTCCAGTATGAGACTGCAATTTCAAAACCAGAAGACAGAGCCTTAAAAAACCAAAGTGATGGTTTTGGTAAAGAGATGGGTAAGTGACAGGACCCAGCTGAACAAAGGATGCTTCTTGATAGAAAATATTACATAGCTGAGTTGGGCAATGCTTAGAAACCAGAAAACCTTATCTTGTTTACACTGCTGGTGAACTGAGACTCTGACAAACAGGCTCCGGTGCATGGCGGAGCTGGTCAGGCCAGGCTCAGAGCTGACGTTTCACACACATTATTCCATCTCAAGCTCACAAGAGCCTGCTTGGTGGGTACAGCCAGTACTCACATCCTTGTTTAGCAGGTACCACCTAAGGCCCCCACCAAGGTCAGGGAGCAACTCAACAGAAAGGTTAGAGGTCAAACCCCGGAGACTGTGACTTGGAAATCGAATACTTTAAACAGGACTCAATCCCTTCAGAATGCCTTGCTGGGCACCACAGAACCCACACCCCACAGTTATGCATATAGGAGACAGGCTGTGAGCGGTAGGTGGTGTGGCACAGAGGGTTAAGTCTCTCCCATATTGGAGTGCTGGTTCGAGTCCCAGCACCTCTGCTTCGGATCCAGCTTTCAGCTAGAGCCATCCTGGGAGGGCAGCAAATGATGAATCAAGTGCTTTGGTCCCCACCACCCACATGGGAGACCCGGATGGAGATCCAGGCTCTTGGTTTTGGCCTGGCCAAGCCCCGATTGTTGCAAGTAAGGCATTTAGGAAGTGCACCAGCTGATGGAAGATCTCCCTCCCCCTCCCCATTCCTTTGTTGCTCTGCCTTTCAAGTAATGAAAATAAAGTAAATAAACACTTAAGAAAAGAAAAAAAGGAAAGGAAACAGGTTGGGAACTCAGCATCAGTGAATTTCCTGTTATTGCTATTATTTTTTGACAGCTATAATGCATTTCTTCCCCAGATCGCCAATCCTGCAGGTGGCATAAACAAAATCTCTCCCATGTAGGTTTCCCTGACTCTCCCCTACACTGAGTCCCATTTGGGGGCCTCTGGGGCTTGAAGGCACGGGGTGGGTGCACCTTGCTTGGGGCCTGGAGAACACTCGTAGCGTGCGTACACAGTGTCGGGATGTCGCCAACATCACAGACGATCGACTAAAGTCAACTGTCACCATTTGGGGGCAAGAGGAAGCGGAAAATGACTGTCACTAACCACGTCTTCTTATGGCTGCACAGTAACTTTCAAAATTCAAAAGGCCAAAACTTTAACCCTTTCATTCCCAGGATGCTGTTAACATCCTTTCTTCCCAGAGATGGTACACCTTGGGGAGTGCAGGTGTGGGGTATGGTCCATATCTCAAAGTTCTACCCTACACAGTCCTGAGACCCTGCAAATGACCCTGCAGTAATTTTGCAACTGCCCCACCCACCTGCCCCACCCCACCCCCTTCAGCATCACCACCCAGCCACCGGTTAGAACTTTCTGGAACGTAGCAGAGTTTACTACCCCCAACCACATTCATGTGGTGGAACCTTATCACGACCTTTAAAAACAAAGACAAGCAGATCTGGTTCTCAGCCACTGTTGTTGGGTTCTTTATTTTCTAACAAGTTTTTTTTTTCAACATGGAAGATTTCAAACATATACAAGTAGACCAAACAGGACCATGAATACCCAGGGACCTACCACCACTCCCACCTCACCCACTCCTCCATGTGTATTTTGAAGCATACCTTGAAGATCCTATCATTTCATCTGTAAATATCAATATGTTTCTAAAGGCTAGGAATGCTCTTCTAGCACATAGTAGCAGGGTAGGTAGGCACAGTGGTTAGGATGCTTCCTGCGACGATCATCCCATATCCAAGTGCCTGAGTTCAAGTTCCTGTCCAGCTCCTGAATCCAGCTTCCTGCTAATGCACCCTGGAAGGCAGCGGTGATGGTTCACGCACTTTAGTCCCTGTTACACATGTGAGAGACCTGAACTGAGTTCCTGGATCCTAGCTGTTGCAGATATTTGGAGGGTGAACCAACAGATGGGAACTCTCCCTCTCTGCTTCCCTGCCTCTCAAATAAATATTTTAAATAAACAAATAAATAAAACACAGTGCCATCATCACAACTTTTTAACATATATTTTATAATGATCTGTTGATTTATTTGAAAGGCAGAGTTCACTCCCCAAATGGTCACAGCAGCCAGGACTGAGCCAGGCCAAAGCCAGGAGCTCCCTCTGCGTCTCCCACTTAGGTGCAGGGACCCAAGCACCTGGGCCATCCTCCGCTGCCTTCCCAGGCACATTAGCCAGGAGCTGGATCAGAAGCAGACAGCTGGGACTCAAACTGGCAACCATATGGGATGCCAGCACTATGGCCGTAACTTTAACCTGCTAAGCCATGGTGCTGGTACCTAGCACAACTTTTTTTAAAAACTTAGTCATTCCTAGGGCCGGTGCTATGGCACAGTGGGTTAAAGCCCCAGTCTGCAGTGCCAACATCCCATGTGGGCGCCAGTTCGAGTACCAGCTGCTCCACTTCCCATCCAGCTCTCTGCTATGGCCTGGGAAAGCTCTATGCTATGGCCTGGGGAGAGCACCGCACAGCTCAATGGTTTCAGGAGACAGCGGGGCGGGGGGGGGGGGGAACCTCTGGAAGAGTAATTGGGTCCCTCTGCTTCCCTCACAGACAGATATACAAGAATCAAACCCACTGCAGGTTTTGCCAAGAACTCCAAAAAGACAATCACGTGTCACATAACCATGGAGACGCTGTGACAAAAGGAACTTACTCCTGACTCCCTGGTTTAGACAGAGCCATCAGGAAGCGGCAGGCAGGCAGCAGGAGGCAGACGCTGCAGAGGCCACGCGCCCCCTCGGGACGGTGGTTCACACGTGGCTGCTGCCAGGGCTGAGCTGAGCGCAGCCTGCAGGAACTGGAATCGCCGCCCTTTCCTCGTTCCTTTCTTCTAAAGGTTCAGCGGGCTGTTTGGCGCTGGATTCAGCAGCGAACCATCCGAGGTCTTTCCGTTAGCACGAGGGCTGCCTCGCCGGGTTCCAGGGCCCGTCACGGACGGGATGAGCTTTGTGATGTGATGGCAGTGACCCAAGGACCATTCTGAGCTGCAGCACGAGACGTGTGATCCGATGTGGCTTCCCGGGACACACCTGACGCAAAGCAAGCTGCCGGTGCATCAGGATGGAAGGATCTTTTTTTTTTTTTTTTTTTTTCTTAATACAAAGCTGTTCTCATAGGAGACGCATAACTGCCCCGGGTCTCTGCCGACACAGCCTGACGACACAGCCTGAGCAGTCAGCAGTTAGCACCACCACTGGGTGGAAAGGCTTATCAGGCTGTTTAGACAACTGCCTGTGGGTCCCCAACAGGCCCCACAGCGCCAGCTGTCGCAAGCTAGCCTGTTCCTCACTTGCTCCCTGCACTGCCCCCTCTCATCCCCTCACTTCCTTGTCAGTGTCCCCTGGGGTTGCTTCCCATCGTAGGGCCACCAGCTCTTCCTGTGAAACCCCCAGCCCTGGCCAACCAGGCCAGCTGTCACTCTGCCTTCCACATCAAACATGTGCACCCAAATGCCAGGCTCCAGGTCTGCGTCTGGGCCACCGCTGCCTAACGCAATTCCCCGTGCAGAGGAGACTCTGGGAGATGTACATCGCTGTTCAAAAGTATTTATTTAGGAGGCAGACAGACAGTTCTGCTGGTTCACGCCCCAGATGCTCACGATGTCCAGAGCTGGGCCAGGCTGAAGCCTGGAGCCTGGAACTCAATCCAGACCTCCAACATGGGTGGCAGGAATCGAATCACGTGAGCCATCACCACTGCCTCCTGCAGCACACATTAGCAGGAATGCTGGAATGGGCAGTAGAGCCAGGACTTGAGCCGGGGTACTCTGGTATGCAAGGCAAGCATCTAACCACTAGGCCACATGCCTGCCCCAAAGAGACAGACATCTTTGGTCCTGCACTGTGGCATAGCAGGTAAAGCCGCCCCCTGCAGGCTGGCATCCCATATGGGTGCCTGTTCAAGTCCTGGCTGCTCCTCTTCCAATCTAGCTCTCTGCTATGGCCTGGGGAAGCAGTGGAAGATGGCTCAAGTTCTTGGGCCCCTGCACCTGTGTGGGAAACCTGGAAGAAGCTCCTGCCTCCTTGGCTTCAGATCGGCACAGCTCAGGCCATTGCAACGGGGGAGTGAACCAGCGGATGGAAGACCTCTCTCTCTCTCTCTCTCTCTCTCTCTCTCTCTCTCTCTCTCTCTCTGCCTCTCCTTCTCTCTGTGCATAACTCTGACTTTCAAAAAAGAAAAAAAGACAGACATCTACCTAGAGCCTTCTGGATGTGGGTAGTGGAGCAGAGCTGGGCTCCTTGGTTAATTGGAGGTGGGAGTGAAGATGTACCTTTCATCAAATCTGTATTTAATATCTTTACAATGAAAATATATCATTTGTCTTTTTTTAAAGATGCATAAATAAATATGGACTTTTTAACAACTAGCAAAAATGTGTTGTATAGCTTTTAAAGAATCATTCCATTAATTTTATGATTTTTATTATTTTTTAAAGATTATTTATTTATTTTAAAGGCAAAATGACAGAGAGAGGGTGAGAGAGAGAGAGAGCAGGACAGAGGAGGGAGAGACTATTTTCCATCCACTGATTCACTCCCCAAATGGCCACAGTGACCAGGGCTGGGTCAGACTGAAACCAGGAGACAGGAGCTCCATCTGGTCTGCCACATGGGTGGCAGGGACCCAAGCACTGGCACCATCTGCCGTTAGCAGGTGCATTAGCAGGGAGCTGAATTGGAAGCAGAGTAACCCGGACTGGAACTGGTACTCTGATATGGGATGCTGGCATTGCAGGCGACAGCTTAACCCACTGCACCCCAACAAGGGCCCTCATTTAAGTTTTTTTTGAAAAGGAGAGAAACTAGGTGTAAGAAATCTGTAATGAAGACTTAGGACAATGGCTTTCAAATCCTTAAGCCTCTGAATCTTTCTGAGTTCCAATCAGATTGCAGCAGAGCCGCTGGGAGGAATACAGGGCCCTGGGGGCTTGAGCCCCCTCCATGTGGCTGTCCTATCCAACAATGTCCCTATTCCTCCCCAATCACAAGGCAGGCTGAGGGTCTTGCCCCATCCAGTGTAAAAACCACTGTTGTAGAGGAATATTGAATGGCATGGAAAATTCAGTTTTTATTTTAAAACATGTTATTAAGTGGAAGGAAAAAAAAGCAGGCCAAAAATAGCACTTGCAGTACTGCCTTAAGTTTGTGGAGAAAAAGAAATAATTCGTCTATTCACACACACAGAAACAGGATGACAAGTTAAGCTGCTGCTAGGGACACGCGCATCCCATACCAGAGTGGACCAAGTCCTACCTCTGCCTCTGCTCTGTTCCAACCTCCTGCTAAGGCGCCTGGAAGGCAGCAGCTGATGGCTCAAGGACTGAGCCCCTGCCACCCACAGGGGAGACCTCCATGGAGCTCCTTGCTCCTGGCTTCAGTTTGGCTCAGCCCTGGCTGTTGTAGGCATTTGGGAAGTGGATCAGAGTATGAAAGCTCGCTTGCTCGCTTGCTCTCTTTCGCTGTCTCTCTCACCCTCTCTTGCTCTCACTCTGCCTTGCAAATAAATAAAACCGAACCAATAAACATTTCTTACACTTTGGGGAAGAAAGTTGAGAAGGAAATATTATAAAGATGTTAACATTGATTGTCTCAGGAGAGCTAGATTATTCTTTTTACTTTATTTTGTGCCAATACTATATTACCTCTACTTTTTTAGGGCATATATGTATTTTTGATTTTAGGCAAATAAAAGCACAATATAGGATTTTAAGAAGGGAAGAGCGGAAAAAAATGGATGCGAAGCCACATGCGGCATCTGGACAACACTGAGTGTGCCCAGGATCTGTCTCTCCGTGGTTCAACACTGCTTGGTCAGGAGCTCCAGGAAACCCATGTGCCCCAAAACTCTGCACACACCCAGCAGAGACAGGGTCCAGGGGTGGGGGGATCAGCTGTTTATGGAAGACTCACTCTGCCCCGACATTCCATCAGGTGGTTTCAGATCAAGACCACCATTTTAATCATAACTCAAAGGAAAATGCTCTTTACCCATTTTGCAGATCATGATGCTGGCTCGAGGAGATACAGAGACCTGCCCAAGATCACGTAGCTTCCGCACTCCAGCTCATCCCATTCAGCCATGCCACTTCTAGAAACTTCCACCACTTTTCTTTCCTGGGACAAAAATAAAATCAAAATTCTTCTGTGATCTATCCGCTCCTCTGTGTACACCCTCTCTGCCCATCACACACCTTCTAAAATTGACCTGCAGCTAAAACAGCACCAGGGTTCCACCCTGGATATGGGGCATAGAGTCTTATTCTCACAGTATCCTGCCTTCGTGTCCTAACAAGTCTTTCCTAAGCTAGAGGAAACCGGCTAGTCCTTGATCCCATTGAAATTCTCTTTCTCATTTGAAAGCAATGCTTGCAAGCCTGCCTAAGCGATTTGGCTAGCCAATAGGTGTTTGCTGGTCGCTTCACCTGAAGGCCACCTGACCAGACTGGGCTGTTACAGAGAGAGCCCGCCTCAGGCCAGCAGGTGCACAGCCAGCCACTCTCCCCATTCTGTGAGCCTGAGACCTCGCTGTTCTCTCCTTTCAGACAATTTCTTTCACGCGAAGTTTATTCAAGACAGATGTGACGATCGGTGCAGTATTTAGCTAACCTAGTCAGCCGGGTGATCAAATCAACTCTTTAATAGCTAAACACGGGAAAAAGTAACTGGCCCGGCTAGATTCGCTGGCACTGCTCGGGCCAGGCAAGTATACCAGGAAGCATTTCTAGCTCTCTCTGTTTCTTGAATGTATTCTTTTCATCAATAAAAACCACAATGCTGATTAACACACCCGTGGGTGCTGAGCTCCCACAGATAATTGAAGTGCTTAGGGTGCTTCCCCTGGAGTGTGGTGCTGCGCTCTCTCGGAGGTTAACTGACTGCCCCTACAGGGCAGACGCCGGGCACATGCAGGTGCTCACGTGTAGCACATGGTCCATGCGGTGGTTCTAGAAGTGAATCACCCACCATGCATCAGCCGTGACAGCCACCATTTAAGGAGAACTGATGGAATTGTGCCAAGTGCTTGACCAGCAGGAAAGACAAGTTATCTCATTTAATCCTCACTTTAGAAACCACAGCCCCAGGAAAGCCAGGGAAGGAGGATGAGCTGGCCTGGTGCCCTGGCTGACTCAAAGGCCTTTGCATGGGGCTAGCATTGCAGCGGGTTAAGCTGTCACCTATGATGCTGGCATCCTAAACAAGCACCAGTTCATGTCCCGGATGCCCTGCTTCCAATCCAGCTCCCTGCTTATGCACCTGGGAAAGCAACGGAAGATGGCCCAAGTGCCTGGGCTCCTGCCACCCAAGTGGGAGACCCGGATGGAGGTCCTGACTCCTGGCTTCTGCATGGCCCAGCTCCAGCTGTTGCAGCCATTTAGGCAGTAAACCAACAGATGATCTCTCTCTCTCTCCCTCTCCTTCTTTCTCTGCCACTCTGCCTGTCAAATAAATAAATAAATCATAAATCTTTAAGAGAAAGCATTTGCACTTAGCCATGCTAGGAAGCCATTCATAGACCTCCCAGGAGCCTCCCAGTCATCACCAACACCAATTTTCCACTCTTGGCTCAAAACCTGCAGCAATAAATAAAATCCTGATCCGGGGGAAGTGCCCCATGCACGCCTCCTGAGCACAGCTGCCTGTTGTGCCTGGGCACCACAGGCACTCCCCTGCAGGGACAACATGTGACATCAGCATGTGTGCAGGGAAGAGGGCTGGGAGAGCCCAGGAAGCCCGCGGGGCCAGAGCGTGAGTGTCCCCTGCCCCCAGCCAGGCCTCTGTGTGCAAGCCCCCTCCCGGCCACCGCCTGTGATGTGGCGATGTGAGTCTCTCGCCTTCCCGAGGGGTTGTGGCTCAGAGGGCAGAGGAGGGTGGCTGCCCACTGGCCCAGGGGTGCCAGGGGCTGGGCATTGCTATGACAGCTGCAGAGGCGTCGGGGCAGTGAGGAGAAGGGACAGGTCCATGGGGGGATAGACGTTGCAAGAGGGGACTCAAAACTGGGCTGAGGGAGGTAACAGAGTCCACAGGACAGGAAGGATCCAAAGCTGACTTAGATTTTTCCTGAGCAAAGTAAAATAAAATAAAGTGAGCTGCTGCTGACCACATGAGAAGACTATGAAGGGAGGGTTGGGGGGAGCTACAAAAGGTCTTCAAAAATCTCCTGGAAGGGCCAGAGCTGTGGTGCAGTAGGCTAAGCCTCCGCCTGCAGTACGGCATCCCATATGGACGCCAGTTCAAGTCCCAGCTGCTCCACTTCTGACCCAGCTCTCTGCTATGGCCTGGGAAAGAAGTAGAAGATGGCCCAAGTGCCTAGGCCCCTGCATCTGGCTGCTGCAGCCATTTGGGGAGTGAACCAGTAGGTAGAAGACCTCTCTCTCTCTCTCTCTCTCTCTCTCTCTCTCTCTTTCTCTCCCTCTCCCTCTTTCTCTGCCTTTGTGTAACTCTGACTTTCAAGTAAATACATAAATCTTAAAAAAAAAAAAAAAAAAGGGAATCAAGGGCAGTGCAGGGAACACAGTGTTATCTTAGGCCCTCGGGGATTAACACATCACGACTGCAAGGTAGGATGGTTTTACATCCAGGGATGAGTAAATCATAACTTAAAGACAGTTTCAGGAGGCACTCTACTGTCTTATCCTGGTACGAGACTAGGCCTTTATGGCAGGTGGGGAACCAGTTACATCAGTACTGGTTTGCTTAGACTCAACTGCCCTCAAGTAACAAGAGGGACGCCGTGTCTGTAGCATTCCCTCAAACTGGCTCCTTAATGACAAGTGGGAGGGGGTCTACAGAGACGGGGGGAGCAATCTTCCACCTGCTGGTTCACTCTCCCAAATGCCCGCAACTGCCAAGCCTGGGTCAGGACAAAGCCAGGAGCCCATAACTCAGTCCGGATCTCCCACACGGGTGGCAGGGACGCAACTACTTGAGCCATCACTGGCTGCCTTCCAGGGAACGCCCAACAGGAAGCTGGAAGAGGAAGCTGAGCGCGGATTCAAACCCAGGCACTCTGATATGCAGTGCAGGTATCTCCAGCAGTGTCTTAACCACCAGGCTAAAAGCCTGCCTCCACTTACCTTTTCATTCCATTTTCCCCTGATCTTTCCAAAGTGTCCTCCAAGCTGCACAGGCCTGTTGGATACCCAAGGTACATTCACTTTCTGTTGCTGCCTAACAACCTCCCAAGCTCTGAGCAGAGTTGCAAACAGGTCAGCAGTGCGGGCAGACTCAGCCGACTTCCCGGCTTAGGGCGCAGGTGGCTAGAAGCACACTGCCAGCCGGACTGCGCTCTTGCACGGAGGTTCTAAGCAGGACTCCCCTTGCAAGCTTTGCCTCCTTGTTGGGAGACTTCCGATTCCTCAAAACTGGAGGTGCTGAGCGCCCTGCTCACGAGCCGGCTGTCAGCTCAGGATCACTCTCGGGGGGCCAGAAGCCACCCACATTCCTGGGCTCAGGGCTTCCTCCATCGTCAAGCCAGAAAGGGTGAGTGGAATCCCTCCCCTGTTTCCAAGCTCTCACTTCTTGGCCACCAAACGGAAAAACCCCAGCCCTTAAAGGGGTTACAGCGAGCCCCCTTGAGTCAGCTCCCTTCCTTAGCGTCAAGCATGTCATATGACATCATAGGATCGCGGGAGTAAATTCCATGGGGCGCAGTGCAGGGCCTGCCTGCCGCTCTGGCCTTCAGAACCTTCCAGAGCTGCAGGCTGGGCAGGAGAGGGAGGGCAGGAGCCCATCTGTGTATCTTTAGCTTCTGGAACTTGAAGCACTCAGGAAAAAAGGCCTGCCTCCCCTCCTCCATCCCCCCAGAGCTGCCTCTCGGGGCTCCCCCGCAGGCTGCCCGCCAGCGCCAACCCTCCCACACAGGCCCCAAGGCAGCTTGGCGGCGGCATCTCAGCATCTCGGGCCTGGCAGGTGAGTCAACATTTGGCTCCTCTCCTGGCCTTTCTTGGAAAGGGCCGCGTTCCAGCTTGGCAGCTGCGCTCACGGGGAAAGAGGAAAGAGAAAAGCCAAGTTCCGGTGGCCCTGCTGCCAAGCAAGAGACACCTGGGCCTCCTCTCCCTGAGTCACAGAAAGGGGAGAGGTGGCAGGCAGGACGCTGGCCACTGCCGGCACGAGTGACAGCTCCTCCATTTTCCCATCCATGCCGTGGGGTTGGCCCTGAGTAGCTGCCACATAGGTGTCGCTCAGCACTGCGGCTGGTGTGTAAGAAAGCACGAGGGAAGTCTGTGATCGGGTGCCAGGGACTGAAGGGGTCAGGCCTGGCCGGTGGGGGTTGTTCAACCAGATGGGATCAAAAAGCAGGACAAGGGGCCAGCGCTGTGGCATAGCGGGTAAAGCCGCCACTTGCAGTGCCGGCATCCCATATGGGTGCCGGTTCGAGTCCTGGTTGCTCCACTTCTGATCCAGCTGTCTGCTATGGCCTGGGAAAGCAACAGAGGATGCCCAAGTGCTTGGGCCCCTGCACTGGTATGGGAGACCCAGAAGAAGCTCCTGGCTCCTGGCTTTGGATCAACACAGCTCCAGCCATTGCGGCCATCTGGGGAGTGAACCAGAGGATGGAAGCTCTCTCTCTCTCTCTTCCTCTTTCTCTCTCTCTCTCTCTCTCTCTCTCTCCATGTGTGTGTGTAACTGACTTTCAAATAAATAAATAAATCTTAAAAAAAAAAAAGACTGATAAGAACCCTCGGATAAAGCACAACTGATAACCACCCCCACACGCATGTTTGACTGTCACCGGGCCACACAGGACACCTGGTGTGTGATGGTCCCAAAGCTGTTGGTCAGCTGGGTAGGGTCTCTGCTTCCTGTAGAAATTCGAGAGGCCCGGGGCAACAGGCAAAGCGGCAGGCTGCTGCAGGGGTCTGCGCCAGCTTCGGGGGTGGGTGACAGCGGAGGCGGTAGTGGTGGGTTCCTCTCCCAGCTTTCCATACTCACTGCATTTCTCTCTGTATCCAAGGCCCCCGCTCCCCGACCTCCCTCCACCCCTAAGCTGCGCAGCAGCATAGAGTCCACTGCTCTAGGAAGGAAGCGAGCAGAAGCTCTGTACACTCAAGGGCAGCCTGGGGGAGACTAAAGATCTCACACACACACACACACACACACCTGCATCTGGCCCAAGGGGCTGGGGTTTCCTGGAGCCAGCACCAAAGCCTCTCTCCCATCCATTGTCCATATGCAGTGATGTGTCCATGGAAGACACTTTTCCCCCAGCCAACGGCCAGGACAATAGTCTCCCAGCTCAGAGCCCCTCCCCAGAGACCACTGGACAACCTGAGAGCAGATGATGGCATGAAAATGAGGTCTCATTCCTACCAAGGTGGGTAAGCCAGGACCAGTTTGAAATCCCCCTGAGTGGAGACCTGACTGTGCTTATTCTAAAGATCCAACAGACAATGCCCTGGACATAGGGACCACAGGGTATCCAGGCAGCCAGAGCCTGCCACCACCTTGTCCCCACCCACTCTCCCTTTCCAAGTACAGGGGCAGGCTCTCTCAGCCTTCTTGAGAGAGTACACACGGCATTGAGCCACTGCCCCAGCCTGGCTCAACATCATCTTACAGTTCGAGTGCTGGGCACCGTCTAACTGCACTTCTGTGTCCCCTAGTTGTCACACTTGAAACTCAGGAGCTGGCTGGCTCCCGGTCACGAGAGCACCTTTGATCCAGTTAGTGCCAAGGGTTGGGGTGTGGGCTCCGGGGAGGTTGTGGGTAACAAGAGCTTGGCAGGCACTCCAAATTCAAGAGCACTTCCAAAAGTTCACGGAAGATGGGATTAAAAGATAAGCTTATCTGGGTGCAAAAAAAAAAATCAAAATCCAGGCACAATTTTTTTTTTCATAATTTTTCCATGAACTTGTTGAAGACTCCTCTGTATGTAGATTTCAAAACTTGTTGTGCCAAAAGAGACTTATCTTTTAATTCCGTTTTGCAGGAACTTTTTGAAACATCCTCACATATTCACCATCAACGACCCCCAGCCCAATTCCGATTCCACAAGTTCCCCCTGACACATCATTACAGGGTTCATGAAATCTAATCTGTTCCCGAACATTGCCAGATGGACCGAAGGGGACTGTCGGGTCTCCACACCTTCCCCTTATTCCAGAACACAAGTATTTCGAAACGAGCTCTACGGAAGTCCTATCCTGCAAAAACGAAGTCCCTTGTTTGATCAAATAAGTACCTCTCACTTATCTTGTCCGCGGGCCTCCATCTCCCCGGAGTGGGCTCGTGGAAAGCGGGGTACACCCAGATGGGCAGTTCTAGGACAACCTCGTGTCATGGACCATCCCAGTTAGTTACAGGAGAGTTCGTGGCCTTGTGCCTGTTCATAGCGAAGCCGAGAGCCCCTCGCTGAGTCCTCCACTCTTCATTAACTCAAATCCCAGTGAGTTCCGACTCTGCTTACTCTGCCAGACAGCGGCCCGGCCGCAGCAGAGACCCTAACCGTGCTGTCAGCCATGAAGAATAGCAACAATCAAGAATTCAGATTAGGAGAGCACACGCATTCATCACGGTTTGTTTATCAGCTTGCAGGAGGAAGAAGGCGAGCTCGGAGCTCCGCAGTCCTGGGGGCCTCCCCTGCAAACCTGGGCCAAGGCCCTGCAGGTCTCGGCTCTGTGTGGCGGCCCGGGCGGGTCCGTGCGCGTGCCCCCACCGCCAGCTCGGACTGGTCAGTGCGCACGCCCACCCACTGGAATGACGGGGGTTTGACTAGCCACCCTGGTTATCTGGTCCTGGATTGTTCTTCTAAAAAATGGGCGGATATTGATTACCCGACCTCATGGCATGATCTAATGTGTGCTATGTTCATTTCTTTCCCACTGTAGCTATTTCCGGGTTTGGGCTGCTCTGTGAAGAGGCCTCCTGTGAGTGTCACGACTGACCACAGAGAACCGATGAGGAAACCCAGACCTTGGAACAAGGCCCTCCTCTCGTAGACTCTGGTGCTGGGACCCCGTGTGACTGCCAGACCCTTCTTCCACTGTGGCAGACGCTACCGGTTCTCCCTTAATAATGGCCTTCCCTTAATTCTGTAACAGAATTCTCAAGTTGAAGCTGAACGCATGGCCAAGGAGGAGGGGGACTACAAATCCCAGCATCCCTTGCAGCTAGATATGGTCATGTGACTAAGTTCCCACCAATGGGATGCGAGAGGAGATTGTACATTAGAACCCCAGCCCTTAAAATTAGTGCGCTTCTCTTTCTCCTTTTCTGGTGGCTGGAATACGGGCAAGGAGCTGGTGGAACAGTTGGATCCCGTAAGCACTCTGAGCTACAGAGGAACGTGGATCCCTGGACAACCACCTGTCTCCGGACTGTGAGACGAGACGGAAGCATGCGTCTTTGGCCTGAGCACTGGATGTGGGGTCTGTTACATCAGCTCAGTCTTCTAACCAACACGCCCGCCCTCCCTCAATCGGAATTCATCTCTGGACTGGCGTGGAGCCCTTGGGGTAGATCCGATTTCATCATCTAGCTGTTTGTAGACCAGATCCAGCCCACAGACATGCTTGGGTTGGCTCGCGAGGGGTGTTTTTTCAGATTTGAATTCGATGTCAACATTTACGAATGGAGAAGTTTCCCATCAAACTCTAAATGGCCAGCTCCTCTGGAGAAATCAGGAGGTCTGGCCCCGCTGGGCCCACATTCCTGCTTGGCAAGCCCCGCTCACGCTACAATGGCCCTGCAGATGTGGCAAACGGGCTCAGGCTGCCATGGCCAGCAGCTGTAGCAGACGCTGGTGTGCCCTGAACCCAGCCACGATGCGGGCCAAGGGACTAACTTCCAACTCCCAGGGTCCCATGGTCCTTTGCCCAGGGGCTCTCCCTATGCCCACCCTGCCCCCCAGCCTGCAAGCCTGTGATGGCATCCACAGCAACCCCCACCCACCCGACAACTAACTGATGGACCCATTTCCCAGATGGGCAGCTGAAGGGTACCTGGGACGCTGGCCCCCAGGGTTTGAATCCTGGTTGCCCACAGTAGTTTAACTCACCCCATAACACACCCTGTATCGGTTAGCTGCCACTTCCCTCATCACCCTCCAGAGAAGCTACTTGGACTCAAATCCTAGTCTTAGAATCCATTTCCAGAGAAGCCCCCAGTTTTCCAAGCGGCAGCTGGACTTTGTCATAACACTGTGCTGTTGTTTTTCTCCTGGAAGGAAAACATCTAGCTGTGTTTAATATTGATTAAAAGTGAAGAGCAGGGGCCAGTGCTGTGTTGCAGAGGGTAAAGCTGCCATCTGCAGCGCCAGCATCCCATATGGCACCTGGTTTGATTCCTGGCTATTCCACTTCTGATCCAGCTCTCTGCTTATGGTCTGGGAAAGCAGCAGAAGATGGCACAAGTGTTTGGGCCCCTACACCTGCATGGGAGACTCGAAGGAAGCTCCTGGTGCCTGGCTTTGGATCGGCACAGCTCTGGCTGTTGTGGCCATCTGGGGAGCGAACCAGCAGATGGAAGAACTCTCTCTCTCTCTCTCTCTCTCTCTCTCTCTCTCTAGCTCTGCCTTTCAAATAAATAAACTGTTAAAAAAAAAAAAGAAGGAAAAAAAAGAAAATGAAAGAAAACGAGCCATCTCTCACTTGGCTTACAATCAACTAGTACAAGAATGTGGGCCCTGGAGTCAGCCTGTCCAAGTTCAAGTCCCACCTCTCCACTGACTAGCTGTGTGACCTTGGCTGACTGACTTCACTGCTCTGTGCCTCCATAAAGATGAGAATTTAATGAGCTAATTCGAGTAAAGTGCTTTTGCATTGGGCCCGCACACAAGCACCTGTTTGGGCTCTAGTGGGGAGATAAATAGAACTTTGCTGAAAGAAAACTGGAGTAGAATTATCTAGAAGGAAATGCACCAAAACGTGAACAGCGACCACATCTCCATGGAAAGTTTTTATTGTTCCCTTTCTGCTTATTTGTAATTTGAATTTGCTGTGTTCCAAGGTCATATGATCTTTCTGCTGTTTGAAGCTGTTGAGACCGGAAAGGAAGGCGGCTGCCGGCTGCCGTGGGCCTGCGAGCTGCCCCTTCCCCTGTGTGGCTCCTGGGGGAGCAGTACACAGCCCTGCCTGACGGCTGCCTGGAATCCCTGCGCCAAGCGCTTTCTGTTCTATCCGCAGGCCACAGGGGAACAGAAGTGTGGCACGCGCCTGGTCTCCTGTACCGACATCCCCTGTGCCACACAAAGCAGGCCCAGGGGCTCTCCCTCACCTCCCTCGTGGCCAGCCCCGGGCAGTTTACAGTCTGCTCTGAGCCCTGAGCCCTTTCTCACTCACAGCACAGAGAAGCCAGAACAGGCTTTGGTGCTAGCAGGAGGAGCGTGCATTGGTTCATTCATTCACTCCTCACTCATTCATTCTATGACAATTTCATGAGCTGGGAATGGGCTGTCTTTAGGACTGACGGGCATAAGCAGTGCTCAGCCACCAGCCCTGGCTCGCACCAGGCAGGTCTGCTGTGACCCCTGCAGGTACACTCCATGCGCTGGAGGCTGACCTGTGAGGATAGGGTCCCCTGGCCTCCAGACAGTCCAATGAAGAGCCCATCAGAAGACTGGAGGGGAGGATGTTGGGGCTGGGATATTGCCCTTGGCCCCTCTGTGCCCCATCCTGGATCCATCCCTTGACCAAAGGCTACCAAGCCTCTCATGGTGGCCTTCTCTGTGCTACTCAGCCTCCCGCTTGTAGCATCTGTTCCCTCCTGCTGTCCCCACCTGGCCTAGGGACATGGCTACCCTAGGGGCCAGCCCTCTCCCTTCCCCTTCCCCCATACCCAGCCCCGTTGTAAAGAAGCCCACCCAGAATTGTCTTCACCACCAGGATGCTGCCTGACACTATTATTCACCTCCATTCTACAGATCGGTAAACTGAGGCTTACAGGGATAAATTCACCCAAGAAAGCTCAGAAGCAGAGGAGGCAGCCCTGGAATCCAGGAGGGGTCTCTGAGTACAGAGTAAACAGTGTGTGTCTCCCTGGGAACTGGGACTTGCCCCCTTTTCAGATTCTCTCTCTCTCTCTCTCTCTTTCTCTCTCTCTCAATGCTTGTCCTCTTGCTTGGGAGAGGCTGTGGGAAGGACCGGGGCTGGGCAGAATTTCTTGGGGAGCAATGCTGGCTCTTATTGGGGGCTCTTCTCATCATCAGACTGGAGCCACATGCAGAGCCTCTTAGGGCCACAGGTCATAGGGCTGCTCTGTCTACCGTGAGCACGGGTCCCCTGGGGCCAGCCTAGAGTGGGAGCGCATGTGGCAGGGCGGGGAGAAGCCAGGCGCCTTCCTCCCACACATCAGCTCCCCTTCCTCCAGCTCTGGCTCTAGTTTTGCTCCAGGGCCTGCCCTCCACCGGGAAATGCAACCTGGAAAACCAGTCCTGACTGAGCCTCACCACAGTCACCCATCCCTCCCTCTCTCTCTCTCACACACACATGCACGCGCACACACACGCCATCACACACACCATCACACCACGCGGCATTTTGCACAGGATCCATGGAGTGCTTCAGCCAGAAAAACAGCGGATTCACAGCACTGGGCGAGGAGGAGATTCGACGGCTGCCTTCCGATCTGACCACATGCATGTGTGTGAATGACTTCTCCACCGACCCCAAAAGCGAAATGGGATTTAAGCCCTCAAGTGGACTCTGGGCATCAGAGTAGGGCTTCTGACCTTTCCTGTGCCCTGTGCCCTGTGGGGGTCAGCAGAAGCAGCAGATTCAGTTTTTCAAGGGCAAAATCAAGCATAGGAGGCTTAGAGAGAAAACCAGCTGTATGCTCCAGCTATCAAAATATCCAACTAACGTGTGCTGTAGTAATACTGCTGCTCCTTCATTAACACTTAAACAACAAAATCCAGCAGCAGGGCTAATTACTGCTGTAGTTTGTTAAATAAAGATGAGCGTAAAATGTGATTTTCAGATCTCTGTGACAACTGTAGTGTGATATGCAAATACCTCTGCTCCTGATGGGTGACAAAGTCACAGGCGTGGTGGGGGTGGGATGATGTCTACATTCGATCAGGAAGAAAGGCCAACTTGCTGTTATAGATGAGCAAATGTGAAAAGCCAGCCTTCTTCCCTTCCAGGTTAGAGACTCCCAGGCCACTACCCCTTCCCCAAGGGCATCACCACGAGGCCATGTGAGCATCCAGACGCCAGTGTCTCAGTTGGCTTGGCCACCATCGCTTGCTTTCTTCCAAGCTGTGTCAAGAGGCATGGGGTGGGGCCTGCGCTGTGGCACAGTGGGTTAAGCCGCGGCCTGTAGTGCCAGCATCCCATATGGGCGCCAATTCGAGTCCCGGCTGCTCCACTTCTGATCCAGCTCCCTGTTAATGTGCCTATGAATGTAATGGAGAATGGCCCAAGTGCTTGGGCCCCTGCACATATTATAAGAGACCCAGAAGAAGCCCCTGGCTCTGACTTTGGCCTGGACCAGCCTTGGCTGTTGTGGCCGTTCCAACCAGTGGATGGAAGATCTCTCTCTTCCTCTCTCTGTTTCTCCTTCGCTGTCTCTGTAATTCTGCCTTTCAAATAAATAAATAAATAAATGTTTAAAAAAGGAAAGCAAGTGGCAGGAAAGACTTAACAATAGAGTATATACAACTTTAAAAAAAAAAAAAAAAGAGGCATGGGGCTGGAGCCTGCAGGGCTGCAGCTTCTAGCTGGTGGCCGGGGAGGGAGGCTCCCCTGCTGGGGTCAGAGGGCTGTTTCAGGGGGTGACTGTGGGCTGGGGGTGCTGTCTGTGATTCTGTGAACAACAGGACTTCTAGAAGGGGCAGGAGACAACTGGAGCGCGTGTGGTGGAAAAAGAGTGCAGGTGAGCCCCACCCCTTAGAGGACAAGGGGAGGGCGTTACCTGGAGTACAGAGGACTCCACAGGCTGTCCGGGCATGGCTCCTAACCCAGAAGGCAGCCCCACCCCGGAAGACCCGAAGGCCATGGCTGCAGGGTGTTCAGCCGATGGCAGGACTAGCACTTCGGGGTCTTTGCGTTGAGGAGAAGCCCTGCACCTCCATCCCTCGCCCAGACACACACAGACCCACCTCCGCAAACATGGTCGTGGGCCCCTGAGAGCAGCCCTGGGAGCTCAGGCACAGAGCCAAACAGGGGGCGGCACCGGGGGCTGGGGGGGGGGCGGGGGGCAGATGCAGGGCGGGGCCCGTCAGCAGTTGCCGCTGAGAACGAGGAAGGCACACACGCGCACGCCTGCGCACGCGCACACACACCCACCACCCTCCCACCTCCGGTCCCTCCTGAGACTGAGGACAGCTTGGAGCTCCAGGGAGCACCGCTGGTGTCTCCTGGGGGAAGCTTGCCCCAGGGCCAACCTACTCCCTCCCGGCTTCAGACCCCTCAAGCTGAAAGCCAAGCCTGAGCTGGGCACAGGAAGGGGATGGAGATCTTTTTTATCGGACAGGACCCCAGGGTGCCAGCAAGAGGCAGTGAAAGGAAATAGGCCCATTGGTGGAACAAACACAGGAACTTTCTATTACTTGGGAGTGTCCACTCCCTTCCTCCCAACACACAGAACCATACTAGAACTCCTGGCTGCACGGCCCCGCCTTTCGGGGACCTGAGAGTCCCTCTGGTGGGGGCGCCCACCTGCTGGAGCCCACTCCAAAGACAGCAAGAATCTCTCACAGTCAGAGTCTTCAACCTACCAAGAAATGGAGGAGTCTGCACGCCAGGAGGCAATTCCAAACTCAGGGAGTCATGTCCTTGTCCCCAGCCAGACCCCCGTGTGCACCGAGGCACATCCTGGTGGCACAGCTGCTGGCAGACAACTGGATGCAGAAGTTTGCAGCTGTTTCTAGAAGCGCCCCCCCCCCCAACAGCACAGGCACAGGGAGACATGCAGAGAACTTTGTTTCCCCAGGGACCCCTCCCTCCCAGGGGACAATGCAGCATCTACGGCTCCTTCCTGGGGACCCAGTAGGTAGCCTGCAAAATACGGCACTGTTAGGGGCTTTGCTCCCTTCCCTCTCTCCCTGCCCCTCTCCCCTGCTTCCTGGCTCGCTTCCCAAACTATCAGGCCTGGCTGAGGCCGCCTTTGGAAGCGCCCCAGCGAGCCCTGCCTTTGTGCGCACAGCGGAGCCCATCATTCTTCCTTAGAGGGCTCCTGCACGCCCCCGGGGAGAACACAGGGGCACGGGAGGCTGGGTGGGGAAGCGAGAAAACTCATTCGCGAAGTCCGAGCCTCTGCAGGTTTGGGAAGAGCAGAAACCTGGCTGGGAGAGCAACCATTTCCGAGACTGCGGGGAGGAAGGCGGAGGAACCGCCCAGTTAAGCCCCGCCCAGTTAAGGACAGGCGGCTGGGGGGAGGAGGGAGGGATACAGAGCAGGCTGGGCTGGGCTGTACACACCTGCTGGCACCATGGGGGCGCTTCCCCTCACAGGAGTGAAGTCTGCATTGCTAGCAGGGTGATCTGAGCAAAACTGAATCTGTCAGATGCTCTGGAGCAAAAGGAGCCAGGGTGGGCGCGCTGCAGGCAGAGGCTCACTGAACACCTGGTCTCTTTGCAGCCAGAATTACAGCAGTGGGCAACACAGAGGACACTGCGGGCTATTAAGGAAAACCAGCATTTAGCAGGTGCATATTACACCGCGAGCTCTCACCGCGTGCTGGGCACCAGTCCACGTGCGCCGCCTCACTGGAGCCTCATGTGGACCTTGAGGCCTCCAACTGCGTGGTCGTTATCTCGGGGAGGAGCAGGCAGGCTCACGAAGCTCAGGTGCGCTGGCCAAGGACAAAGCATCAGTGAGCGCCCGCGTCTGCACCCTGACCCGCTCCACTCCACAGCCGGGGACACTAAAGGTCTGGGAGGTCCCCAGGCAGGACGAGCTGCATCCCTTGCACCTGTGTGCAGCCCAAGTCCACCTCCTCTTCCCACAGCACCGCAGCCTGTGGAGATGGACGATCCCTGAGGGCTGTAGCTTCCATGGTACCGGGGTCAGAGGTGAGTGAGCAGCCCGCGCTGAGTTGCCTGCCTGCTCAGCACTGGTTTAGCTGCGGTCCTGCCCTGCTCTAAGACCCCAGGGCTATCCTCCTGCGGGAGGCAGGGCGCCACAGCTCAGGGCCCCTCAGTGTGAACCAGCCCCCCCGGGGGCTCCTCTCTATCATTGCTGTGACTGTGGAGGTGAGATCACAAAGCATCGCCACCCACCATGCTGAGGATGCTCAAGCAGCCCCGTGGAGGCACCCCTGGCCAGGCCCTGGCATCTCCTGCCAGCGGTCATGTGAGTGCTCCGTGTGGGAGGTGACTCCCCCAGCCCCAGCCTCACCTTCAGACCACTGAGCCCTGGCTGAGGTCTGGACCTCAGCCTCCGGGGAGACCTTGAACCAGGACCACCCACCAAGGCTGCTCTGAACCCCCCCCCCCCTCATGGAAGCTTTGAGAAAATAGATCTCGTGACTCTGCTTTGAAGTCACAGTCACAACCCCAGGTCATTCTCCAGTGGCAGCCACCGCTGCTGATGAGAACCCCACGGGACACGGGAGACGCACCTGTTATAGGGACCGGGGGAGGGGGCAGAGAACATGAGCTGCTGCTTCACGGAGTCTCTTGGGGGGGGAACCACACCCCCAGGGGGGGGAGCGGCACAGACTCTAACCATAGGGATCATTAGCAAAAGCCTCATACGGCGGCCACCGCGTGCTGGGAGCTCTGATTCTGTTGCTGTGCGTTTCCGCGGGTCACTCAAGGCTGTGTCAGGTGCATGTGCCAGAACACATCTGTGGTGGGTGAGGGAGCCCAGCTCTAATTGCCCTGACTCAACATGGGCAGTTACAGACAGGCTCACCGAGAAGCGCACGGAGAATGTTCTGGGCTTTAGGAAGTACTGAATCCAAGCTCATTCATTCTCTCTCTGTGTGTCTCTCTCTGTCATCTATCTATCCATCTATCAGCTATCTCTTTCCTTCTCTCCCTCTCCCAGTCACCTCCCACTTGGTTTTCTTTTGTCCTGGAAAATTGGACAGCAGTCACTCCAGTGTAAGCCCTCACAGCTCCAACAGCCCCACACTGTCTCCCCCAGAAGGGCTCTGATCGCCCCACCAGCAGCAGCAAACAGACACGGAGCAGCCCGCGGACACGGAGATGGGGTGTGATGGTCGCCTGTGCCTGGATCGCACGCCCACTGCCTTCGCCTAGGACACAGTGACCGCCAGGCCCACTGGGACTACACGGGATTGTGATTTCGTGACTGAGAGGACAGGCGGCACACAAAAATAACACCTGCTCAGGGTGCCCATGTCCCCATTTTGCAGGTGAGGACACCGAGGCTCGAGACACTGCAAACCTGCCCAAGGTCTCTTAGCAAAGCCAGATCTGACTCCGGGCCCTTCCCAGTGCTCAGCGACGCTTCTTCCCTCGTTCTTACCTCTCATCAGAGCTTCCAGCCACCCAGAGGGGTCAGAGGCAGGATTAGCTCCTTCCCTAAAGCCATAGCAATAACCTGGCCCCAATCCAGAACCCGGGCCCCAAGCTCTCTC
Source organism: Lepus europaeus (assembly GCF_033115175.1). NCBI lineage: Eukaryota > Metazoa > Chordata > Mammalia > Lagomorpha > Leporidae > Lepus > Lepus europaeus. The sequence goes on from NC_084835.1 coordinate 47,038,537, forward strand.
TGACCCAAATGCAGCCAGCAAAGGCTCTCCCAAAGATCCTCCCATCGCTACCGTGACTGCAAGAACCAGGTTGATGACAGCCTGGTCATGGCACTGCGGGTGACCCTCCAAGGATGTGCCCTTGCTCTTGGAGTGGAGGTGGAGACTCTCACCTCAGGTAAGGGCCCTGCCCACCCCTCTCTCCTCATCTTCCCCATTTCCTGTCCCAGTCTTGCTGCTCCTAGGTTCCAGGTAAATGCCTCGCATCCACTCACCCCAGGACCTTTGCGCTTTCCACTCCTCTGCCTGGAGTGCTCTCTCCTGCTCTTCCCCTAAAGGCTCAGCCTCCAGATCAGCCCCTCCAGGGTCAAGGTCATTGTCTGTTTAGCTCCTGGGGGAAATTCAAGGCACCCACTGAGGTTCTGGAAACCAGCATATGTGTGACTGCTTGGTGACACTCTCTCCCGCTGGTCTGCAAGCTCAACACAGCAGGAATCACATCAGTGTTTGCATTTATCCTTGGCGCTGAGCCCAAGACCTGGAGGGCTATGGACCCCCACACATACTTAGTGGATACATGAAAGAGGGAGGGAGGGAGGAGACGAGATAGAGGAGAGGGGGAGCCTCAGTCAGGCTCCCTGTAGTCAGTGAATCCCCAGGCAGGTTTCAAGGGCGTTGATCAAACTTCAGCGTGAAGACAATGAAACCAACACAGCGCAGTTTGTACTCCCCGGGAGCTCCGTCGGTCGGGGAGCGGGAGCGGAGCGGAAGAGGAGAGGAAGAGGGAGACAGCGGCGTGGGAAGGCAGAGTGGCTGGGGGCGCGAGCAGGCGCGGGAGACTCAGGCTGCCTGGACTGGGGGTGCTTAGGAGCCCCTAGGGCGGTGCCAGGCCGCTGGCCGCCAGCTGGAAGCCGCATAGAAAACCCCAACGAGGCCTGGAAGGCTTCGTGTAGGAGGCGGGCTCTGAGGCTTGGGGGAGGGAAACACGACTGGCGGGCTGCCGTGGGAGGGGTGGACGCAGTAAGTGGCCCTCGAGCCCCTTCCTGGCCAGCCAAGCTCCGGGACGCCTCTCCTGCTTTCGTGCGCCCTCGATGGTCCGGAGAGGGCCTGCGCTCCGTCGCTGGGGCTTCCCTGGAGTGGTCAATGCGTGCTCGTTGGCGGGGTCGCCACACACGTGGGATCGGGGACCTGGCATCGGCGGGAGCTGTCGCTCTCACTGTCCGCGCTCCCCACCGCCGCGCTGGCTAAGCCGGGCTCGGTGCGCTCGGCTGGGCAGAGCGGGGCGGGCGAGGCCGCATTCCACCTGGGCCCCTGCCGGAGCTGCGCGTTAGGAGGAGGTGCGGGGCTGTCGCTCCTGCAGGGGAGGGGCGGGCGGCTTCGAGCCCGCATCGCGCGTGTCAGAGGCTTCTCTGAGCAAGGAGGGGTTTACAAATGGGTAGGAATGCGAGTGGGAGCCATGGAAGGGATGACTGGGAGAAGGAAAGGAGAATCCACAGGTCTGAGCCGGGCTCAAGACACGGCTTCTGCCTGCTCAAATCGGGCATTGGTTGGCTCAAGAAGAATCCAGGGATTAATGGCTTCAGGCAAGGCTGGATCCAGGAGCTCCGGAACTGCGGACAAGGCTGTTTTTTTCTCGATCTGTCTCTTGGCCCTGCTTCCTCCTCCACCCCTGGGGGGGGGGGGCTAGCAGGGGGTCTCCAGTCCTGCAGCCTGGGGGCAGCCACCCCACAGTGTAACCTATGCTTCTCTCTTTCCACCACTCCCCCCATTCTCAACCCAAGCCTACTGGCCAGATATGGAATGCATGGCACCCCTGGAGCCGGGGTGAGGGGTTGGACCCACCCAGATCGGGTGCTGTTAGACGGATGACAAGCAGCCGCTGTGTGCACAGAAACGACAGCTGTGACCACGGGAGCTGTGGTGACGGCAGCCCCTCCCCCAAGAGGTTAAACACAGGCACTGGTTGCTAGGGCAGGCAGCTGAGGTCACCCTACAGCGAGAGCTGGGAGGACGGCTCCTGGCCAGTCTTCTTTGGGAGTGGTCTTGGCATGTCCATCCTGGGGGCTCCAGGATTCTCAGACACGCAAAGATGCTCCTGGAATGCGATTAGTCCACTCCTTCACTCCTCTCCTTTTTCTCCCTGCCGCCCGGCCGCTGCACAGTAGTGGGGGAGGGGACACGGCGCTTGTGTTGGGAACGTTGCCAGGAGACGCTGCCCTCTTCCTGGATCTCCCAGGGAATGTGCCTTCTCCACGGTTCTCTTCCTGTTCTGCACGCCCACCCCTGCAGCCTCAGCTTCCCCCGCTTTACTGATCCGCAGTCCAGATGTGCAGCCTGCCTGCTCCGCGGGGCTTGGATCTCCTGAATCCAAGCGTCCAGTGGAACCTCCGCTCGGACATCCCTCTGGCACTTGGCACTCATCCACCTGTTGCTGACCCTGCTCCTCTGCCAGAGCTCGCTGCCTCAGTGCCCCGTGCCATCAGCACCCACTCACCTAAACCTGAGAACTGGTACAGCCCCTCCCTCACCCCCACATCCACCACATCCATCAATCACAGGCCCTCCCCCCAGATAGACTCCACTGCCCACCAGTCCTGCTGCATCAGCCTGTATCAGGGTTTCTGCCAAAAGTGGCCCAGCTCCCAGCAGGTCCCAGTTCGCCCCCTCATCCACCCTGCACGTGCAGCTCATTGGATTGGGCCAGCATTGTGGTGCAGCAGGTTAAGGTTTTTCTTGAGATGCTAGGTCCCCGTATTGGAGCGCCAGTTCTGGTCCCCACTGCTCTGCTTCTGATCCAGCTCCCTACTGATGCACCTGGGAAGGCAGAGGAAGATGGTCCCAGTGCTTGGGCCCCTACATTCATGTGGGAGACCTGGATGGAGCTCCTGGCTCCAGGCTTTGCTCTGGCCCAGCCCCAACTGCCACTGCCATTGGTGAATGAACTAGCAGATGGAAGACCTCGCTCTCTCTCTCGCTCTCACTCTTTCTCTCTCTCTCTCTCTCTCTCTCTCTCACTCTTTCTCTCTCTCTCTCTCTCTCTCTCTCTGTAACTCTGCCTTTCAAATAAATAAAATAAATCTTTAAAAAAAGAAAGAAAGAAAAAAGCTGGTGGGTGGCTTCTCACCCTGGAACAACCCAGGCCTGGTCCCCATCCAGTCTTCTGACTTCCGCCTCGCATCGCCCAAACCCTGTGCACCTGCTGTGCCCAGCTGCTGAGCTCTCAGCTCCGCACAGACCCCTCCCTCTGGCTGGCCACGCCCTCCTGCCGCCTCTGCAGGAGTGTCCCCTCATCCTCCAGGGCACCTGCTCTGCACACCCAAGACCAAGCTACCGACCTCCCCCACCCCACCCCACCCCGAAGGTAAATGGATCAGCCGGTCAGGCAGGTGTCTACGGAAAGTGGCGGCCACGCTCCAGTTCTGGAGCCAAGTCCACAGGAGGAGAAGAGAAGTCTGCGAGTGCCTTTTTAGGTGAGGAAGACTTCCCTTTTGATACTTTTCCAAGCAGCACTTTTTCAACTGGGGCCGGCGCTGTGGCGCAGTGAGCTAAAGCCCCAGCCTGCAGCACCAGCATTCCCATATGGGCGCAGGTTTGAGTCCCAGCTGCTCCACTTCTGATCCAGCTCTCTGCTATGGCCTAGGAAAGCCGTAGAAGATGCCTTGAGTCCCTGGGCCCCTGCACTGGTGTGGGAGACCCAGAAGAAGCTCCTGGCTCCTGGCTTTGGATCAGCTCAGCTCCGGCTGTTGCAGCCATTTGGGGAGTGAACCAGTGGATGGGAGAGACCTCTCTCTGTGTGTCTCTACCTCTCCCTGTAACTCTTTCAAATAAATAAAATAAATCTTAAAAAAAAAGTTTTTCTAGGTCAGCTACAGCTACACTGGACACTGAGCCACACCAGCAAATCAGACAGATGCATGCCTGACCTTCAGGAAACTGTGGCCGAGAAGGACACAGGTGCTAATGAACCCTCAGCAACACATGGGGCATACTAGCTCTGTCTAGTGGCAGTGTCTGTTTTCCAAAGATGCCTGCAACCATAGATACCCCGTCCGACACTCACCCCCCAGAGAGACGTGGGGTATCCGTTCCCTCCCCTTGAAACTGGATGCACTGCAGTGGTAAGCGCTGTGACACTGGAGCGCTGTTGGTAGTGACACCGGCTGATGTGCAAGTCCGTAGCAGCACCCAGCGATCTCTCTGTTCCTCCCTCTTTCCTTCAGGACTCCCTTGTGAGGAAGCCGAGATGACACGGAGACCACCTATAGACGTGCCAGCCAACGACTCCAGCTCGGCTCCTGCTCCTGCCACTCAGGGTGGAGGGTGTTCCTGTAATAGTGCTTGCTCTTCTGTAGCTGTGTGAACTTGGCCATGCATGTCGGGCCTCTGGGTTTTTAGTCTTCCCAGGTATAAAGTGAGGGTGTGGGGCTGGATGACTTCCAAGGTGGCAGGAAACTTGAAAATTCTACTAGTACTCTTTTCTTTCTTTTTTTCTCTTCTTTTCTTTCTTTCTTTCTTTCTTTCTTTCTTTCTTTCTTTCAACTGCTGACTTGGGGGCAGGTGCTGCTGTCTCTACTTACAGCAGGGCCAGGAAGAGCTTGGGCAGTGAGTGGTTCACTTTGTGATGCACACCGTGGCTCTTCCCACCAGCAACTGTCTCCTTGTCCCTGTTTTCTTTTCTTTTTAAGATGTATTTATTTATTTGAGAGGCAGAGTTACAGAGAAAGAGAGAGAGAGAGAGAGAGAGAGAGAGACCTTCCATTCACTGGTTCACTCCCCAGACGGCTGCAATGGCTGGAGCTGCGCCTATCCAAAGCCAGGAGCCAGGAGCTTCTTCCGGATCTCCCACGTGGGTGCTGGGGCCCAAGCACTTGGGCCATCTTCTACTGCTTTCCCAGGCCACAGCAGAGAGCTGGATTGGAAGTGGAGCAGCCAGGACTCGAACCTGCACCCACATGGGATGCCAGTGTTGCAGGCAGCGGTTTCACCCACCATGCCACAGCGCCAGCCCCTCACCCTTGATGGAATGAGTGACCCAATTAAACTGTGTCAATTGATGTGGCAAGAGGTGAACTTTTTAATTGAAAGACTTGACTTAAAAAAATCTTACAAGGAGGTGAACCCAGCAAAAGCAGAGGAAAGCAGAAAGGCCCCGTGATGTATAATGCATGAAGGGAGCATGGGTTTGACCCGGCAGGCCATTTGGAATCAAGATACCATAAAAATAAAATATGTTCTCCCCCCCACTCTGTCCCCCTGACCCCTTGCGCCAGCTAATGGAAGGGAAAGAGTGAATTAAACTGGAGTCGGGTCAAAGGGTTAGCTGATCCGGTCCCGAAGGGTCATTCCCACCAGCCACCGCAGGAACAATAGACACTGCAGATGTCGGGGCCATTCCGTGTCCACCCTGGGGCTCCTCGTCCTGAGCGAAAGGGGCTGTCCCAGTCCCTGGGGAGGTGACCTCACCTCTCCGGTTAGGAGGCACACGAGCCTGCCGGGAAGACACTCCACTTAAGGGAAATTTCCCCAGGGGCCCACCTGCCTCCCCAGAGGCCAAGGGGAACGTAGCAGCCTGTGATTAGGCTAATCACCTGTTCCGATTCCACCTGCCTGTGATTTCCCGGCTCGCTCCTTCATTCATGGCTTCGTTCATGCCGGCAACAAATATTTACAGAGCAGCTGTGATGTGCCAGCCCCCGCGGTACGACAGGTCCCCCAGAAGGAGCTAACGATTTGTGTTCAAGCCATTGATTAAGGAAGTGCTCCCGGGGGGCCCCTGTCGGGGAGCGGCGGGGAGCAGCAGGACGGAGAAGGCACAAAGCCCAGCCAAGGTTGATTTCAGGCCGACTGCAGGCCTCCGCTCATCCTGCAGGGAGCTCTGGAGTGAAAAGCCATCCTCAGAGTGTGCCCCAGTGCAAAGCTCGGGCGCTGGGCTTTGCATGACAGGGCAGTAAACGCCAGGCACTTCTGGCAGCTGCGTTACACAGGCAAACTGATTTCAACAGCTCCATTTCTCCCAAAGTCATCACAGGTGCAGAACCCACCGGCCTGTTAGGCCATCCCCGAGATCTTAGCAATATCTCACCTCATGCTTACAAGATGGCTGCAGCAGCTCCAAACCTCCCATTCTCTCCCAACAATATTCAAAGAAGCTAGGACCCACCTCTATGGATGGAACTTGTCAGGGAAGAGTCGTCGAGTATATTTTCATAAAGTCCTATTTGTCAGAGGTGGGCCAAGGCTCCAATCAGACAGGGAACAGGATTACTGTGAATGATTTCCTGGACCGAGGAGGTGTCACTCGCCCTGATCATCTCGCCTACCCACTTGATGCTGATGGATTCTAATCAGCAAGGGCCAAGGGAGAAATGGCGTTTGGTTGACAATGATTCATGCCTGCTATACGAACCAATCAGAGCACTGTGCTCTCTGGGCTTATAGTGATTGGTCCAGGGATGGACATGTTACTTAAGCCAAGCCAATGAGAGCGGGTCTTGAGAATTTTGCTTTAGTCACCAGGAAGAAGGGCTTACTCTTCAGGTGTGTGAGGCAAGAGCTGTGGCAGCCATGTTGGCCCCACTCCAGAAGGAAAGAGCAGTCCCGGCTGCCCCTCTTCCCATCCCACTCTCTGCTGTGGCCTCAGAAAGCAGTAGAAGACGGTGCAAGTCCTCAGGCCCCTGCACCTGCCTGGGAGACCCAGAAGAACTTCCTGGCTCCTGGCTTCAGATCGGCACAGCTCCAGCCGTTGCGGCCATCTGGGGAGAGAACCAGTGGATGGAAGACCTCTCTCTCTCTCTCTCTCCCTCTGCCTCTCTGTAACTGTGCCTTTCAAGTAAACAAATAAAATCTTAAAAAGAAATAAATAAAAAAAGAAAGAGCAATGGACCCAAGGAAGGGCGAGAGATCAAAATTGGATGATCTGTTCAGAAACCCTGGATTCAGTCTTGCCAGGAGTCAACCTAAACTGGGACAAAAAATAAAAAGTCCAACTTTTGGGTTAGGCCCTCTGTTTCCTGCAACCAAAACACTCCTAAGTGATACGAGTGGCCTCTACCCTTATGGAATTCACAGTCAGACGGCGGAGGCAGGAACCGGACAGTGGCAGGTGCAGTCTGGGACGCCCAGACCACAGAAGCAGAGGGTTGGCCTGAGTGAGGAGTGTGAGGAGGCGTCTGGGGCAGCGCGCTTCAGCTGAGCTCGGAAGGCAGGGGCCTGGGACTCCCCAGCCTGAGACCCCAAGGCTTGCCCTTGACCTCCCAGAGTTGGGGCGGGCACGGGCCTTGCTGGCCGAGCTGCCCTGTAAATTTCCTCTCCGAAGGAAAGGAAGCCCTCTCCCTGTCTTCCCTCCGGCCCACTCTGACTCATTCAAAAGCCGCCGGGAGTGCTCAGGTGTTTGCCGCCGCGCTCCTGGAAAAGCTTTTTTTTTTTTTTTTAATTTATTCATTTATTTGAAAGTCAGAGTTACACAAAGAGAGAAGGAGAGGCAGAGAGAGAGAGAGAGAGGTCTTCATCCGATGGTTCACTCCCCAGTTGGCCACAAAGGCCAGAACAGCGCCAATCCGAAGCCAGGAGCCAGGAGCCTCCTCCAGGTCTCCCACGCGGGTGCAGGGGCCCAAGGACTTGGGCCATCCTCCACTGCTTTCCCAGGCCACAACAGAGATCTGGATCGGAAGTGGAGCAGCTGGGACTAGAACCGGCGGCCATATGGGATACCGGCACTGCAGGCCAGGGCATTAACCTGCTGCGCCACAGCGCGGGCCACATGGCAAAGCCTTTTTAGTTCACATCCGGGAGAGTTTTCCATGTCATCTTCATTCCTTCACTCCCTGGGTGCATTGCAGGAGTTGCAGCAGGGAGCGAGCGAGCGAGCGAGCGAACGAGAGAGAGAGAGAGAGAGAGAGAGAGCTCCCAGCCAGGTGCAGGTCCTTGGCGGCTTCGGGGAGGGGTGGCAAGGCCTGCAGGAGGGGGGTGGCGCCTCGCAGGCAGCAGACCACCCGCAGCTCTCCTGCTCTTAGCTGCTGCTATGGTTCTTGGCCAGAGACCCAGAAGGGAGACGCCCTCTAGGTTCGCAAGTCCTGGTCCCGCTCTGTCATCCCAGCCGTGCGGTTTCTGAGCCTCAATTTGCTGATCTGTGAAATGGAAAGAATAAAATCCAAGGCTCAGGGCAGCCTCAGTGGTGATGTTGCTGACAGGCCCCCTCCACCAGCCAGTCTGAGTCTGGGAGCGGACACCTTCACTCAGCACAGGTCCTCGGGCCCGGCTCTGCAGCCCCAGGCACAGCAACCAAATCCCCCTGCTGTCTTGCCAATCTCGAGAGGCCTCCAAGTCCACCTGGCTGTAGATGTGAGTGGCGCTCCAGGCAGCCAGCCCATGGCTCCCGGTGTGAACAGCCCCCTGGAATGGTGCCACCCGGGGTGGGGCCACTGCGGGGAGCAGGTGCGAACGTGGTGACTAGCAGCCTTTCCGTTGTTGGACAGGGGGCCACCTCAGCATGTCAGGACAGCCTGGCAAAGCATCTCTGGGCTAGTCCTCAAAGGCAGCAGGTGCACCCCAGGATCTGGTCCTAGTTCTGCAGCCCAGAGAGAGGGAAGGTGCTTTTGGGGTCTCCAGAGCCCACCCAGGCACCTCCCTCCATCGCAACTTCAGGGAGAGTCATCCGACCTGAGATTTTAGAATCGGGCTTCAGAATAAGAATTGGTTTGAAAGGTTTCCAGAGAACAGGAGAGGCATGGGCCGGGATGGCGGGGCGGGTCGGCCATCAACACCTGCCCAGCTCTTCCATTTGGTGCTTTACCTCTAGCTGAGAATCTCACACCCATGTTTGTCCCAACAACATTAAAGACAAAATGCATCAGCTATTGCTTAATTCAAAGCAGCACAAGTGGTTCGGCGACCAGAGTATTCTTTAGAGTCCAGGGACATCACATCAGGTGCCAGGCGCACCCAGAGGACGGTGACTCCAAGTGTAGCCTAGAGCCAGGTACTGGGGCTGCAGTCCCCTCCAGCACCCAGTAGCTCTGGAACTGGGGCACATCGGCATCCACTTTCCCATCAGAGAGATGGGTATAACTGTGTACACAGCCAAGGCTTGTGAGGATGACATACATCAGTGAGTGTGGAGCAGTACACATGGCCGGCAGGCACACGATCTGAGTGGTCAGGAATGTCAGAGAGGGGCCCAGGAAGCTGCAGGTGGACGGCAGCCCCATGTGAGCTGCGCACGGAGAATGCGTGGACTCGGCATCATCACCCGCAGGGGCCCCTTTCCCCTTCAAAGTAAGCAGCGGGGGCAAGGCGCTGGGTGCTATCGGGCATCTGAAACATCAGCAGCTCTTTCCCGCTGACCGGAAGCAGCGTCTTACTCCAACTGGCCGTGGAGTACATGCTCAGTACCTCTAAAATCAGGACAAGAAAAACATGTAAATAATCCTCAAACCCAAAAACAACGAGTAAGGTGTTGCTCCCATGCCTACTCACACACATACATACACGTATGTTACCATTGTCACCCCTTTTCCTTTTTTTTTTTTTTTTTGACAGGCAGAGTTAGACAGTGAGAGAGAGACAGAGAGAAAGGTCTTCCTTCCGTTGGTTCACCCCTCAAATGGCTGCTACGGCCGGAGCTACGCTGATCCGAAGCCAGGAGCCAGGTGCTTCCTCCTTGTCTCCCATGCAATTGCAGGGCCCAAGGACCTGGACCATCCTCCACTGTACTCCCAGGCCACAGCAGAGAGCTGGACAGGAAGAGGAGCAACCGGGACAGAGTCTGGCGCCTCAACCAGGACTAGAACCTGGGGTGCCGGCGCCGCAGGCGGAGGATTAGCCAAGTGAGCCGCGGCGCCGGCCCACACATCTTCTACTTTTCTAAAACTGATTTTTCACTTTCCTTTGAAAGGCAGAAATATAAAGACAGAGACAGAGAGAGATCTTCTATGCACTGGTTTACTCCCCCAGATGTCTGCTAGAGTAGCTATAGCTGGGGCCAGCCAAAGCCAAGACACTGGACCTGCATCCAGGTCGCCCACATGGTGGCTGGAAGGCTTAATTATAAAAAGGATCTTTTCCAAGTCACTTTAATCCACACAGGCACACACAAAATGTGAATTCCATTTAATCTGGGGCTCCCCAAATCACTGCTAACATGATTACTTAATGCCCTGCGGTGCAATCTTGGGATTTCAGAAATTTCCGGCTAAGATGTGCCTTTGCTGCAGACCAGGGGGCATGGAGGTTGAAGGAGTGGGCCCCAGAGGCGGTGTGTGTGCCCGGGAGCTCTGCTTCACCCCCCCTCCCTGCCAGCTGGGGGAGGGGGCGGGGGAGGGGATGGGGGTTTGACCACCGAGGTCCTGAGTCTCAGAGAGAGCATCAGAGGCTCATGTTCTATCATGGCTGTGACAGAAAACAACATAGCAGAGAACCAAGACCTGCATTAACATATTCAAGTTCATCAAATATGAGCTAATTCAGTATCGTTATTTTTAATTTTTTTATTATTTATTTGAAAGGCAGAGTTAGAGAGCGAGACAGAGAGAGAAACCGAGAGACAAAGAGAAAGAAATATTCTGCCTACTGGTTCCCTCCCCAGATGGCTACAAGGGCTAGGGCTGCAAAGCCAGGAGCCTGGAACTCCATCCAGGTCTCCCATTGTGAGTGGCAGGGGCTCAAGTGCACGGGGCCATCTTCTACTGCTTTCCCAGGCACCTTAGTAGGAAGCTAGATCGGAAGTGGAGCAGCGGGGACTCAAACCAGCACCCATATGGGATGCGGACATGGTGGGTGGAGCCTTAACCCGCTACACCACAGTACAGAGTGTATGCCTCCGTCAGTTACCCATAAACTGGCAAACACCACACCCTAGGCCAGCAATGCCTTCTTTTTTTTTTTTTTTTTTAAGATTTATTTATTTATTTGAAAGTCAGAGAAAGGAAAGGCAGAGAGAAACAGAGAGAGAGAGAGTCTTCCATCTGCTGGTTCACTCCCCAATTAGCTGCAATGGGCTGGAACTGCACCAATCCAAAGCCAGGAGCCAGGAGCCTCTTCCGGGTCTCCCACATGGATGCAGGGGCCCAAGGACTTGGGCCATCTTCTACTGCTTTCCCAGGCCATAGCAGAGAGCTAGATCAGAAGTGGGGCAGCCAGGTCTCGAACCGGCACCCATATGGGATGCCAGTGCTTCAGGCCAGGGCATTAACCCGCTGTGCCACAGCACTGGCCCCCAGCAATGGCTTCTCCACCTGCCCTGCCTAGGGGCCTGGCTCACTGACGTCACTGGAAAATTGCCCTCACCGGTGTCTTGTTCATGCCACACTTCACAAGCTCCAAGAGACCTGTAACGTCACATGCAGATCTAACTCCACACTGCCCCAGGCCCGTGGGGTGCAGTAGGAAAACTGGGCCCACTCTGGAGCTCTGGCTGCTGGGCAGTCGTGTGCTAAGGGCTTGCCTACCTTAACTCTCTGACTCTTCTCACTAATTTGCAGGTTGGCTACCATCGTTATGCCCATTTTCCAGATGCAACAACTGAGGCTTGGGGAATCTACCTAACTTGCCCAAGACCACTGTGCTAGGGAGCAGCAGTCTCCTGTGGGGCCCACGCAGCTGCCCGCGATGGAATAATCAGCCTGATACACTGCTCCTTGTGTGTGGCCACCTACTCATCCACCCCAGCAAAGAACTTGGAAATCAGGAAGACAGACTCACTATCCGAGAGCTAAACCATAGCTGTGGGTTACAAAAACACTGCTTCTAGGGCTGTGAGAAGAAAGTCTTTAGTGCATTTAAAGAAAAACAAATTGTGTCCATCTGTAGGAAGTCTTCCAAAGGGGCATCCCAGGGTGCATGGCGGAGTGCTGCCTGCAGAGAGGTGGCCACGCTGGGGTCTGCACTGCCCGCCTGCACACCCCTCACTGAGTAGTGCTGTGTGGGGCACCCGTGTGGCAGCCCCTGGACTGGAACTCTCCTTGCACTAATGAAGCCGACGTCCTCATCAATTTACTCAAGAACCCTAACAACACATTCATGCAATCACACGCTGCGTACGATCCGCCGGGGTAAGAGGCGGCTGTAACGGCACGAATGGCTAAGCCACTGCTCGCAGCACTGGCATCCCAAATCCAAGCAGCAGTTCAAGTCTTGATGCCTATGGTTCCGATTTAGCTCCCTGCTAATGCTCCTGGGAAAGCAGCAGGAGATGGCCCATGTACTTGGGGCCCTGCCTCCCATGTGGGGGACCCTGGTCTGTCTGGGCTGGCCATGGCTGCCGTGAGCATTTGGGGAACGAACCAGTGGAGGGAAGAGCTCGCGCTCGCTCTCACTCTTGCTCTCTCTCTCTCTCTTTCTCTCTCTCTGCCTTTCAAATAAATAAAGTAAATCTTACCAACAGCCATCAGTTAAGGCCAATGTCTCCACTTCTACTTTGTTCCCTTTATGTAAAATGAAGACTCCCTTTTGGACTGACTTTGTTTTTTTTTTTTTCCCCCGAAAGCTGGCCCTGGGCCAAGAAGAGGAAGATGACTGGCTCAGTAGGGAGGCGCAGATGCACTGGCAGGCGAGTGGGGTGGGCCAGGTTGAGGGTGGACAGGCCACGAAGGGGCACTGCCAAGTCAGCCCCCTGGGGTCCCAGCCACGGCGAGGGCTCCGGGTCCGAGCGAGCCGGTGACTCCCAAGCACTCGGTGAGGGGGAGGCCAGCGGAAGCGGCGGGTCTGGCACCCACTGAGGCGGCCAGTGTGGGTGGGCCACGCGGCTCTGTCTGCTCCCTGCACCTGACTTCACACTCATACCTGTGTCCTGTGTTTGCAGAGAACACAGAAGGGCTTCTGAGCACGCACAGCTGAGCCTGCCTCTCCGGGAGGACAAGCAGCGCGTGACTGCCGTCAGCTGCCTGGCATCCTTGCAAAACGCATGGCGTCTGTAACTCGCAGCACCCTGAATGTGATGGGATCCCAAGCAAAGGTCTTTAAAGAGGTGGGTAAGGGGTCAGCGCTGTGGCGTAGCGGGTAAAACTACCGCCTGCAGTGCCGGCATCCCATATGGGCGCCGGTTTGAGTCCCGGCTGCTCCTCTTCCGATCCAGCTCTCTGCCGTGGCCTGGGAAAGCAGTGGAAGATGGCCCAAGTGCTTGGGCCCCTGTACCCGTGTGAGAGACCCAGAAGAAGCTCCTGGCTTCAGATCGGCGCACTCCGGCCGTTGCAGCCATCTGGGGAGTGAACCATCGGATGAAGACCTCTCTCTCTGTCTCTCTCTCTCTTTCTCTCTCTGCCTCTCTGTAACTGACTTTCAAATAAATAAATAAATCTTAAAAAAAAAAAAAAAAAGAGGTGGGTAAAGTCCAAGGAGGTCATGAGAGCAGGCTGTAATCTAATCTCTAATCTTCCCATAAATCTGGTGGATGAAGAGGAGGGGGAGGAAAGGAGGAGGAGGAGGGGGAGATTAGGCCACAGACACACACAGAGGGACCACCGAGTGCAGACTCTGGAGAAGACAGCATCTACAAGCAAAGGAGAGGCCTCGGGAGAAGCCGGTGCAGCCAGCATCCTGATCTTGGCCTTGGAGCCTGCAGAACTGTGAGAAACATATGTGTGGGCTTCCAGCCTGTGGGACTTTGCAGCCCCAGCAAATTCATGCATGGGTGACTGTCCGATCAGCCGTTTCCCCTACCCGTGGGCGTCCACCAAGTTCGCGTGGCTGGACGCCGCCTCCTTCGGCAGCCGTGGGGTCATGAACTTCCCCACAGAGCAGCATCGCAGGCTGAGGGGGGCTGTGGCCCTCTGGAGGGCTGATGACCCTCGAAAGGGATCTGTCACCCTCAGCTCCAGCTGGCTTTTCCCACATCTCCAAAAGTCTGCCTTCTGTGCGAAAACGCTCTATTTTTAAAAGTTGCATGGAATTCAAACTTTTTTTTTTAAAGAAAACATTCTCCAAGCCAAGCAGAACATTTCTGCTGCAGGTGGGATTAGACCATGAATCCAAAGTTTGCAATGTGTAAGGCAGGCATTCGGGCCAGCAGTTAAAGCACCCGTGTCCCACAGGGGAGTACCTGGGTTAAATTCCTGGCTCCGACTCCTAACTCCAGCTTCCTGCTAATGCAAATCCTGGGAGGCGGCCCTGATGACTCAAGTCATTGGGTTCCTGCCACCATGTGGGAGACTTGGATTGAGCTCCTGGCTCCTTGGCCCTGGCCCAGCCCCTGCTGTTGCAGGCATTTGGGGAGTGAACTGGCAGATAAGGACTCTCTTTCTTTGTCTCTCTTGATCTCTCTGCCTCTCAAATTAAAGACACAAACCAAAGCAAAAACAAGGTTTGCAACAAACTGTATTTCTTCCTGCTGGGAGCTACTACACGGTTCCAGCCACTGAATACTTTTGTTTCCCAGGGTCAATGAATTACTTAGCATTGGCCTGGGGGCCAGATCAGCCTGGGGGAGAAGTGCCAGCTCTGACACTTATTAGCTACAGGGGGGAGGAGGCCACTGTGCCCTCCCTGCCTCTGTCTCCTCATGTGGAAAGTCACCATTACAAGGTTCAGAGAAGCTGAGGCTCAGAGGCTGGGTCTGCAAGGGGCCGAGCAGGTAGGGTACCTCCAAGAAGGGGACATCTTGCTCTTCGCGCCACCTCGCCTCTGCTCGGCTTGCTGATGCCAGACCCCCAGGACACTGTGACTGTCAGGACACTTCCGTGCTCCCAAGTCTGTGACAGCCTGCCGGGAACATAGCTGAATCACAAAGGAAATAGATCTCCTAGCCATGACCTTGAACAACTGCCATACTCTCCCAGGGAGAGCCTGCCATGGACACGCCCCCTCTCGGGTGTCTGCACGCTGACATAGATCATCGCTTGTTAGATTGCACACTCTGAGAGTTAAACCACCTTGCCCCGGAGGTGGAGTGTCATGTCCCTGGCCCTCAGGGTCACTCTTTAAAATACACCCTGATGCGCCTCTCCCGGGCATTGGCTCACAAAGTCCAGGGCCTGAAGAAGAAAGTCAGCTCCAAGGGCACCCCGCGTTCAGCAGTTGGCTCTTGGATTCCTTTTGTGTTTTATTTATTTATTTCAGAGAGAGAAAGAGAGAGAGAGATCGCTCCCATCCTCCAGTTCACTCCCCAAATGTTCACAACAGCTAGAACTGGGTCAGGCCCAAGCCAGCAGCCAAGGAGAACCCAATCCAAGTCTCCCGTGTGGATGCCAGGAACCCAAGACTACCTGAGCCACCACTGCGGCCTCCCAGGAGCTGCATGAGCAAAAGGCTGGAGACAGGAATCGAACCCAGGCACTGTGACAGGGGATACAGGCATCTCTACAGCCAAGCCAAACGTCTGGGTGTGCGTTGGCAGGAAGCTGGGTCAGAATCCGAGGAGCCAGGACACACACCAGGCACTCTGATACGGGATGCAGCATTCTAAGCGGTGCTCCAACCACTTCACCAGATGCCCGCCCCCCTGCATTTCCCTCCGGCGCAGGAGAACCGGAAGACGCCTCCCTTCCAACATCACTCCTGTGAGATGAGGCACATATAGGCTGATTCTCTCCTTCCGCCTCCCCTTCCCACAGCAGGCTGCGAAGGACAGGGTCAGGACCCGCCGCCCTTTCTCGGTACTTTTCACACAATGGTATATCAAAAGGTTCATGGAAATGGATAAAAGATAAGCTGACTTTGGTGCCCCCCAAAATTGTGAAATCCATGCATAAGAAGACTCTTCAAAAAGTTCCTGCCAGGGGCCAGCCCCGTGGCATAGTAGGTTAAGACTCCACCTCCAGTGCCAGCATCCTGTGTGGGCGCCAGTTCAAGTCCTGGCTGCACTACTTCTGGTCCAGCTTCCTGCTGGTGGCCTGGGAAAGCAGTGGAGGATGGCCCAGGTGCTTGGGCCCCTGCACCTGCGTGGGAGACCTGAAAGAAGCTCCTGGCTCCTGGCTTCTTATCAGCCCATCTCTGGCCATTGTGATCACTGCGGGAGTGAACCAGTGGATGGAGGATCCCTCTCTCTGTGTCTGTCCCTCTCTCTCTCTGTAGCTCTACCTCTCAAATAAATAAATAAATCTTTCAAAAATAAAAAAGTTCATGCCCAATGTGTATTATGAAAAAAGTGCACAGGTTTCAAAAAAATGTTGCACAAACTTACTTAGTTCCAATTTTGCACGAGTGTTTTGAAATACTCTCATCAGCCCATGACTCAGAACACGGAGCACCTGTGATGGGCAGACCTGGCACAGTTCAATCCTCCTTAAGCACTGGGCCACAAAGGCACAGAGAGGCGGTGAAGGTCACACAGCAAGGAGATAGAAAAGCCAGGTCTTGCACTCGGGTTCAGATCTCAGCAGGTACACTCTTGACCTTGTCAGTATCATTGATATAAACAATCACAGGTTGGTTTGTTTGGCCAATTTTAAAATAGACAATCATTAAAAGGGTGCTGAACCTATCTTTTTACATGGAACAGCCAGCTACTGTGGGTGCACAGAATAAAGAGATGCAGAAGCTGGCTCGGGGGGGCAGGCAAACCCTGGGCACTCTGTGCAAGCAGCTGCCAGGCTGAGATGAGACTATGAGAACTTGAGCTAGAACCTGGCTTCTCACACGTGCTGGCACGCAAATCGGGCGAGTTAAGCCAACTGCTGGGCCCAGCCTCAGCGTGTGGGGCTCTATAGATTGGGGTGGGGCAGTGCACTCTCTCCCAAAAAGCTCCCAGGTGCTGTTGCTGCTGGGGATAGGCCCACACTTTGAGTAGGAGGAGCAGAACAGGGAACCCGGTAAGTGAAGCTCCATTAAAGTCACTCCAAATTTAGAAGTTGCAAGAGTGTTCTTTCTACTTGGCACGGGAGAAACTTGGGGTGAAGAGCAATGGTGAACTAGTCTGAAAACTTGGAAATGGGGCCAGTGCTGTGTCATAGTCGCCTGCAGTGCCAGCATCCCCTATGGGTGCCATTTCGAGTCCCAGATGCCCCACTTCCAATCTCCCTCTCTAATTTGATAGGTGGACACACACACACACATGCACACACACACAGTCTGAGAGAAAGACAGAGAGGGAGCAAGAGCTCCCATCAGCTGGTTCACTCCCCAATGGCCACAATAGCCGGAGCTGTGCCGATCCAAAGCCAGGAGCCAGGAGCTTCCTCTAGGTCTCCCATGCAGGTGCAGGGGCCCAAGGATTTGGGCCATCTTCTGCTGCTTTCCCAGGCCATAGCAGAGAGCTGGATCGGAAGTGGAGCAGCCGGGACTCGAACTGGCACCCACATGGGATGCCGGTTCTTCAGGCAGCAGCTTTACCCGCTACGCCACAGCGCCGGCCCCCATCTTCCTCTTTAACATAAGCAAAAATATCTACCGACTTGCATGCTGGAACCATACTCATTTGCCAGTTGCAGTTGCTGGTTGCCTATTGATAGCAGAGTTGTGCAAGGCAACAGATGTATTTTGTGATAATCGCTTGGCTCTGAGGAATTTATAAGAGTATTGTATAGTTTATTATTTTTTAATTGCTTACATTGTCTATATCGGTAAAATTGATAATGAATACATACATGAACATGTGTGTGTGTTTGTCTACATGCATCTGTACTTTCTTTTGGAGAGGCAGAGATTAAACATTACAACACGCACACTACTGCGTTCCACTGTCCCCAGCTGAGGAGACTGGGCCCCGGGAGCTGAAATAGCTATCCCAATTCACACACTTCGGGTTTCTGGCATGCCCCACCCCCACCTGAATCCCCACCTCCCGCTGCGAGCAGGGCTGTCTTCAACCTCACCACAGCCCCCTCAGCAGGGCTGAAGGACAGCCTGGCGAGACAGGAAATGCCTCTGGGATCCACCCAATGATCTTTCTTCCCACAATCCTCTTGGCACCACACAGACAGCTAAGCCACGGATCCTAAGAGGGAAAATAATTCCTTGTGTAGCCTTGTGCAGCCGCATCATCCCACTCCTGGGTACCAATGCAAGAGCACACGTCCACCCAACACTTGTCCACCAAGGTTTGCAGCAGCTCCACATCGCCACAGCTCAAATTCACAAACCTCTGAACGTTCGCAAACAGGCATCGGGATGAACAAATTGTAGTCCGTCAACACTCAGCAGTACCGATGACTGAAAATGACAACACAGAGGGAGCTCAAATAATTATACCGAGCGGAAGAGCCAGACAGAAACAAGTGGGTGCCACATGAGTCTACTTTAGATAACATTCTACAAAAAACAGGGCACCTGCTTGTCAAAATTGTACATTGAACGCAGGTGCATGTAATTACACAAAGTCAGTCCTCAACCAAGATGATCTCTTAAAAAGACTCATTTTATGTATTTGAAAGGCAGAGTGACAGAGAGAGAGGCAGAGATAGAGACAGAGAGATCTCCCATCTTCTGGTTCACTCCCCAAATGGCCCCAGTGGCTGGGGCTGGGCCAGGCCAAAGCCGGCTACTTCTGGGTGTCCTATGTGGGGTGGCAGGGGCCCAAGTACTTGGACCTTCTTCCTCTGCTTTCCCAGGCAAGTTGCCAGGGTGCTGGGTGGGAAGTAAAGCAAGTGGGACTTGAACCAGTGCTCCCATATTAGACGCTGGTATCACAAGAAGCAGGCGGGGGGCTTAGCCCACTGCACCACAATGCTGGCCCCCCACGGTTGATTTTAAATTACCAGCTAAACGCTCCTGAGGAAGCAGCCAGAGATGACCCAGGAGCTCCTGTAGAAGTCAGCCGGGTTACCAGGTAGTCGGGTGAGTACCAGTGGGGTTTGGGGTGTAAAATATTTGCTCCCTCCCCCCAAGAACAAACAGGCCTCCCTGCTTCCTTCTGAATCTCCAATTTTACGATGAGAATAGCAAGGGAGCTCCTCCTGAGCTTATTGTGAAAACAACAACTTATCTACCCCACCTTTTTTTTTTTTTTTTAAAGATTTATTTTATTTATTTGAAAGACAGAGTTACAGAGAGGTAGAGACCGAGAAGAGAGGTCTTCCATCCGCTGGTTCACTCCCCAGATGGCTGCAATGGCCAGAGCTGCACCGATTCGAAGCCAGGAGCCAGGAGCCTCCTTCAGGTCTCCCTCGCGGGTGCAGGGGCCCAAGGACTTGGGCCATCCCCCACTGCTTTTCCAGGCCACAGCAGAGAGCTGGATTGGAAGAGGAGCAGCCGGGACTAGAACTGGTGCCCATATGGGATGCTGGCGCTTCGAGCCAGGGTGTTAACCCGCTGTGCCACAGTACCAGCCCCTATTCCACTCTTCTGGATGGTTTTTTTGTTTTATCATGGACAGGCCAGACAGGATGGAGAATTGTAAATCAGGTCTTTTGATGGGTTTTTGTCCCTGCCTGGTAACTGAATGCCAATCTGATTGTCAAGTTTTTTTCCTTAGAAATTGTATTTTTTTTTTTTTTACATTTATTTGAAAGTCAGAGTTACACTGAGAAAGGGGAGGCAGAGAGAGAGAGAGAGAGAGGTCGTCCATCTGCTGTTTCACTCCCCAGTTGGCCACAACGGCCAGAGCTGTGCCGATCTGAAGCCAGGAGCCAGGAGCTTCTTCTGGGTCTCCCACATGGGTGCAGGGGCCCAAGGACTTGGGCCATCTTCTACTGCTTTCCCAGGTCATAGCAGAGAGCTAGATGGGAAATAGAGCAGCCAGGACTCAAACTGGTGCCCATATGGGATGCCGGTGCTGTAGACCAGGGCTTTACCGGCTACCCCACAGCGCTGGCCCCAGAAATTGTGCTTAAAACCCCAGTGCCATGGGGTCCTTTGGGTTTTTTCCTCTCTTGGAAGCCCCCTCCATGCTGCTCTGGCTGGAGGTCTTTGACTCTAATAAAACTTTTTAAATCTCTCTGTTGTCCGCTTGGAAATTCTTCTTCCATGTGAGACAAGAACCTCGGTAATAATTTCTCTGCCACCATTTTTCCGTAACATTTAGGCCCCTGCACCCATATGGGAGACCCAGAAGTAGCTCTGAGCTCCTGGCTTCGGCCTGGCCCAGCCCTAACAGTTGTGGACATTTGGGGACTAAACCAGCGATGGAAGATTTCTTTCTGTCTCTGTGTCTGTGTCTCTGTCTCTCTCTGTAACACTGCCTTTTAAATAAATAAAAAAAGAACCATGGGCAACTTGTTCTTTTTGTTAAAATAGCAGCAGCAGGGATGAGGGGCAGATTATCTCGGATCTTTGTCTTACATGGAAGAATTCCCATGGGGACATGGCAGAGAGAAAAGCAAGATTTATTTAAGTCAGAGCCTCCTGCCAAAGCGGCCAGGATGTGAGCTCCAAAAGAGGCCAAACCCAAAGGGGCTGGTGATAGTGTGTGTTTTTTTTTTTTATTAGGGGGGAAACAACAGTGGGGTTTTAAGCACAATCTGGGGGAGTGGGGAAGCTGAGTTACAAGGCAGGGACAAAATCCATCCAAAGACCTGATTTGTAATCTTCTTTGCCCTGTCTGGTTTCCTCCAGAGAAAATGAGAGAGCCATCGAGGAAGGGTGGGAGAGGTAACTCGTCCACTGTACAGGGAGAGCTCAGCACGAAGGATGCAGCCCTGAGCTTGCTGAAGACACTTTTGGGGGAAGCAAGCACTTTGCACCCTCTTGGGGTTGGAGGTGGGGGGCTCTCCTTCCTCATTTTCCACTGGGGCCAACCTGACTGCGTTTAACCCATCTGACCCCTCACATGTTCTGGGCCTCGGTTTCCTCCTCTGTAGGTGGCTATAATCTGAAGACTAGAGAGAGTGGGTGCAAACCCTTAGCAGAGTGCCTTGCACATGGATGTACACAATTATACTGGTTTGTGACCCTGGGTGGTTTTCACTGAACTATAAATGGCAATAGAGTAGCTGCTCATTCATGCGTTCATTCATCCACTTGACAGCTACTTACTAAGCACGTACTACATTCCAGGCATTGTTCTAAGCACTTAATACACCAGTGGAAAAATAGGCCATGGCATTTGCCTTCTTGGTGTTTCCATGCCGCGAGGGGAAGACAAACACCAAATAATCAGGAAGCAAGTTGGAGGTTCCCTGGTAGATGAGAAGAGAAAGGCGCTAAGAGGGAAGGCAAAGGAAATGGAAGGGAGCAGCAAGAAAGGGATTCAGGGCTCGAGCAGGTGCCATGGGCATCTTAGGGGGAAACACGACCTCGGCTCTCGAGGAAGAATTCCCACGCGGACAAGCAAGCAAGGTTTAAAAGTCCGAGACCTCCTGCCGCCAAGAGGGGGCTCCAAGAGAGGAAGACGGACCAGAGAAATCTGTTTAAGTGGTGTCTTAAGCGCAATCAGAGGTGGAGACAAAGCCTGTCTGGCCTGCCCAGAATAAAACAAAAAGCCATCCAAAGGGTGAGATCTGTAACTTCTTTTTCTCGTGATAAAAGTAGAAACTCAGAAGGGAGGGATCGGCACTTTTGTCTTGCTAAAGGTAGCTTCTAGGGAGAAGCGAGTGTCGTGTACCCTTTTAAAGGGGCTCGCCCATTTCTCATTGCAACGGGGAGCTGACCTGACTCCCTGCTGGTTCATCTACCTCCTCCCAGGCTTTGTTGGCAGAGATAAGTGGAATAGGTTCTTGACTTCCTGCAGGAGGGAATCCAGACGTGAGGCAGAGAGCAGAAGTCACCGAGGGAGCAAGCTTAATACAGTCAGGACAACTGGTGGAATGGATGGAGCCCTCTCCAGACTGGATCAGAGAGCCCAGTCATTCAGACTGGGAAAGCGGGGTTACATCGCCTATTGGGGAGAATGCACCTGACAGTCCAGGGGGGTCACCCCGGAAAACAGCTGGGAGCTGAGTATGCCGTCTGTGTTCAGACTGGGGTCCAACTTTTCCTGCATGTTTCTCCTTCCAACTCCTCCTTCCTGACAGTTTACTGAGTGTGAGGCAGGGCAAATTCCTCCCACGGTTTTACTCTCGGGTTATCAGGCTGGGCAGCTCTCTCCACATGCGCGCGTGCGCGCACCCACGCGCGCTCGCACACACACACACACACACACCGCAGGGGACCATCCCCAGTGTGCCTTCCCCAGAGGAAGGCACGGGAGGTTTTAATACCCAAAAGACGAAGTGGCCCCTCCGTCCCAGACAGAGAGGACTCTCTGGGGGAGTGTCCCCCGAGGGGAGCGCGGAGACCCCCTGAAGAGTTATCAGGGAATAGGGGCGGGACGTGATACTGGAAAATACTGGGCTGCTCCCAGCTGGGCATCCCAGCTTTGCTGTCCCCCCAGCTTCACCGGGGAGAAGGCTCTCTTTGCCCAAACTCCAGCCCCGCTCCTCTGAACTCTTCCCAGCTAGACCCTGAAGTCTGGGCTCCTGTGTGTGGCTGACATTTGTCCCACGTTAACAGGAGTCCTGTCTGCCAAGTCAACACAGTAGCCAGAACTCCCAGTCTGGATGTGTGAGCTCCCGCGGTATTTGATCCGGCTGCTCGCCCTGCCCCTCCCCAGGGTGAAGTCTGACACCTTCCCCTCCCCCTCTCCTGCCCCCAGCAGGCCCCCAGCTAGAATCCCTGCAGGTCGGCTGCCCCAGAATCTTGCTAACCCCCGATGTTTCCTCTTGGAATTTTCCACCTCCCGATCGCCCCTCCACTCTGTGCCTTGGCTCTAAAGTCCCCACTTGCTTCTCAGAGTTGCAAGCTCAGCTCTCCCCCTCCGCAGTCACCCTCCGGGTGAAGGCTGCCTGAGCCGCCTTTAGATCCACTTTTAGAAAAAGGATGTGTGAGAACCGCAGGAAGGCACACTGGCCAAATCTGAACACCCGCACTCAGAAGTCACCTCCGCTACCCACTGGCCGCCGTGACCTGGGGCCTGTCGCTTCCTACCTGCTGCAAGGTGACAACGGGCCCCTGTAACAGATGCTGAGAGGATTAAAGGAGGTGGGGATCTAGCATAATCCCCGGAGCACTAAATACCCCCTTTCTTTCCTGAGATGGTTAGAGAACATCCCCAGGGTTGGCTGGAAGAGTTGCTGTGGAACCCCAAAACTTGGGGTGGCAGAAAGATAGGTGTTCGCGTGCAGAGGGAGGAGCCGGCAGCTACCACTGGGTTCCTCGGCTTCAGGAGGGATTCCAGGCAGTGAGTCTTAGATTTCAGAAGATCAGCAGGAGATCAGGGCCTCGGGTGGGTCCACAGGGCATGTGGCCTTCCTTTGATGGGGCAGGGATACAGGCTCCAGTCAGTCTGTCTCCAAGGGCAGATAGGGCATTAGTTTATTTGAGCAAGTGCCTGCAAAAGCTCTCCACTAGAGGCTAGCATTGAGATGTTAACTACAGGGGCCACTGGCGTCAGTGTGATGGCCGGGTCACTCCCTGGACTTAGCGAGTTGATCTTCCCAGAGGAACTGCACCCTGAGGGAGAGATCCTGGGGCCTGATAAAGTCTGCAAGGCCTTAGGGGTCAGGACCGGGCTTCAAGACCCCATTGAGATCCACGGAGACCCATTCATGGTTGTCCTTCCTCCGAGCACCCAAAGCTCCACCTACTGGGCTCCTCTCTGCCTGTCTCTGAGTCCCTCTTTAGCACGGGCATGGCAAACAGGAGATTTTACATTCCTGGTCAATGATTGACAGAAATGGAGGCTGGTATCTCGCCCCGTTTCTAAGCACTCTGCCAACCACACATCTGTGAGCAATCTACTGGGTCCCTGTTTGTCAGAGTAGGGGCTCCCTGGGGAGACCGAGGGAAAAGAGCATTTCCCAAACACTTTAATTCCAAGCGGAGTTCATTAGTTTGGACCCCATTACAATAATTATCACCCAGTGCTGTGCATCCTAACAAAACGGCCCGTGCCTGGACGAGAGCCCCTTGTTGAAGGACCTGGCTGAAAAGGCACACTGCTTCCCAACCAGACCCATTACTTCCCCCCAAGAGGTAGCGCCCCCTAGTGGAAGGGAGAACGAAGAGGCCGGGTCTCATTTGCTCAGAGTACTGAGGTCATTGCTGTTTCAGGCAAACGGGATCCTGGCAGCTGCTTGTACAGGACAGAGATCTGTCAAAGAATAATGCTGAGAAGATTAAAAACAACAACAAAAAAAGCCTGGTTCTTAAACTAATCGGGAATTAACACACATTAAGCGTTCGCTTAACACATTCCTGGGAGAACCAGCAGTGTGGTGGAACTCCTTCGAGAAGCATCTGCCAGCTGGGGGTTCCTGGTGCCTGGGAGGGTGTGGCTGATGGAGGCATTGATCTGTTGCAGGTTTAAGTCAGAAACAAATCGGACTTCGGTCCCTTCAGGGCCACAGGGCCATGGCCTTGGGCCTCCCAGTGGCTTTTACCAGGACACACCTTCATGTGCAACTTGGTGGCCCCAGGCCCAAGCAGTGAACAGCTGAAGCAGGCCAAGGCGCAGTCCCCATGGAGAATTAAGTAATCCTGGGGCGGGTCTGGCCAGCACCGCCCTAATCCGGTGCTGAAAGAGCCTGCATTCTTCCTCTGCACCGGATTTCTCGGTTTGAAGTGGTTTCCCTTAGCAGTTCTGCCTGAGGCATGGCCTGCAGGATCCAGCCTGGCTCCTCCCTCTGTCCCCCTGCCCCCACACACTGCCTGGTAACTCTGTCCTCCGGTGACAAGTGACAAGTGACAAGTTGCTTCCCAACAGGGCCACTAGAGCAGCTTCCTTTGTCTGGAGTCACAGCCCTGCCCCCCCCCCCCCACGCTCTTGTAGTCTCAGGTGCACTCCTGGCATCCTTGGCCGCTACAGGTTGGGCTACCTGGCTGCGACCTTGACTCCCCGGCAGCCTCCACGCTGTGTTTTCCCAACCAGAGCTTCCCCAAGAGGGAAGGGGAGTAGGGAATGGAGGGCTGTGGCCCCCTTGGCTCTGCAGGACACAGAACCTCTGCTCTCAGGGCTCTCGTGCCCAGCTTGGCCGGCAGCCTGGCTGCACTGGCCGCACTCCAGGTCACGACGATGCCAAACCAGCGGCTGCAGGCCCAGGGCTGTGGGCCGCGCTCACCTCTCACACACATTTTGCTTGGCTCTTGGAAAGCTTCTCCGCCGTCTTCAGTTCATTGTCAACATGCACGGTTTAATCAGCCGGAATTTCCAGTTCCTCTCTCCGGGAGCTCCTTAGGCCCAGGAGGCATGGCTCAGCTGCAGCCCAGGAGCAGCTAGCCAGCTGCCTTTGAAGATACCCAAGCTGGCCGGGATGCATCGCCATGGCCGGTTCTCCCGATGGGTTCTTGACCCCTGGCCCAACTCAGACGCAGCTCTCTAGGCCTGCAGGCCGCATCTGAGGTTTCCACCTCTCCTCCGGAGTGTCTGAAAACCAAAGAGAAAGAAACATCATGGGGGCTGGGGGCCTTCGCTGTGGTGTAGCAGGTGATGCCGGTTCATGTCCTGTTTCATTTGCTATCCAGCTCCCTGCTAATGGCCTGGGAAAGCAGTAGAAGATGATCCGGGTGCTTGGACCCCTGCACCCATGTCGGAGACCCGGAGGAAGCTCCTGGCTCCTGGCTTCAGCCTGACCCACTGCTGGCTGTTGCAACCATCTGGGAAGTGAACCAGCAGAGGGAAGATCTCCCTCTTCCTCTCTCTGTAACTCTTTCTTTATTTTAAGATTTATTTATTTATTTGAAAGTCAGAGTTACAGAGAGAGAGAGAGGAGAGGCAGAGAGAGAGAGAGAGAGAGGTCTTCCATCCGCTGGTTCACTCCCCAATTGGCCACAACAGCCGGAGCTGCGCCAATCTGAATCCAAGAGCCAGGAGCCTCCTCCAGGTCTCCCACGTGGGTGCAGGGGCCCAAGGACTTGGGCCATCTTATACTGCTTCCCCAGGCCACAGCAGAGAGCAGGATTAGAAGTGGAGCAGCTGGGACTTGAACCAGCGGCCATATGGACTTGAACCAGCGGCACTACAGGCAATGGCTTTACCCACTACGCCACAGCGCTGGCCCCTCTGTAACTCTTTCAAGGAGATATTCCATCCACTGGTTCACTCAAATGCCCACAATTGCCAAGGCTGGGCTGGGCCCAAGCCAGGAGCCAGGAAATCCATCCAGGTCTCCTGTGTGGGTGGCAAGACCCCAACTACTTGAGCCATCATTTGCCACCCTACAGCGTCTGCCTTACCAGGAAGCTGGGATTAAGAACTGAGCTAGGCACTTTGACATGGGACACAGAAATCCTAATCCTAACAGAAGTGTTTTGTTGTTGTTGTTGTTTTTAGATTTATTTATTTATTTGAAAGGCAGAGGTATGTGGGGTGGGAATCTTCTATCTCATGGACAGTTCACTTCACAATGGCCAAACTAGGAGCCAGGAGCATCTTCCCGGTCTCCCACGCGGGTACAGGGGCCCAAGTTCTGGGCCATCTTTCACTACTTTCCCAGGCCCATGAGCAGGGAGCTGGATTGGAAGTGGAGCAGCTGGGACTGAAACTGGCGCCCCCTATGGGACACCAGCAGCGCAGGTGGAGGCTTTACCCACTACTCTGCAACACGACCCCCTTAACAGGAGTCTTCACCGGCAGCCAATGCCCACCTTGGGTGTACTATGGCAGTCTGTGTCCGTGACCTCTGGGCCTGGCAGCCTCACAGGCCACTGGGCAAACAAAGCATGGAGGTAAGACTCGTGTGTCGCCTGCTCGCTCTGAGACTTGTGAGCAGAATTCGGGGGCAGGGCGCTCACTCCGGGCACACTCAGAGACCCAGCTCACCGGCGCTGTGGCTGAGAAGGAGAAGACCGCCCGGGGTCACCGTCTCCTCCTCTAATAACCCGGGACTGCGGCGGCCACCCCACCCCCGCCCCGTGGCCCCCGACCACCGCCTTAAGGAACTGTTTGTGTTAGAGGCAGCAGAAGGCAGAATGGCCGGGAAGCGCCGTGGGCAGCCGGCGAGCGAGAACAGGGGCGATGTTGTTGGAGGTTTCTGAGCGGGGCCAGAAGCTCCCGCGCCGCTTCCTCCCGCTGAACCCGGTGTCCCCGAGGGGCCGTGCGCGGCCGGGGGCTGCGAGCCCGTGGGTTTGGGGATTCGGCCGCGGCAGGAATTTCTCTTTGCTGGAGCGATGCCAAGGGAGGCTTCAGGCAAGAAGTCGCAGCGCAAGGAAAAGCGCACTCCTAGGCTGAGCCTCCACCCCCCACCTCCCCGCACGCACCTGGCGCCAAGCCCGCGGCGGCCCCCTCCACGAGGCGCACAGGGGACAAAACCAGAGAGCCGGGAAGCCGGGAAACCGGGGTTTCTTTATTGGCTTCCTGCGATGGAGGGGAGGAAGAGGAAGAAGCAGCCAATGAAGAGAAGCCACAGGAAGCAGCTGTGTCGCCCACCCCCACCCCCACCCCCGTTTGAGCAGCAGGGGGTCGTTCCATTCTGCTGACCTTGCTACCCTGAGCCAGCCTGTGGGAGTGCAACACCACAGGTGGATGCCCAGGGCAGGGGAGGGAGGATGAGGACATCCGCTTCGTGCTTGCAATGCTGTCAGCCTCCCCTTGGTGGTGCCTGGGCTGGGTGCTGGTGCGCCTGCACTCTGTCCCCTCCCTCTGTCCTTAGGGACAGCCTTGACCCTGAGGAAGGCATTCTTCGGGCCACAGAGCTCACTCAGCTTGCACGCAGGGCAGGCAGGAGAAATCCCCCAGAAGCAGCTTGTGGAAGACTGGGGATGCCGTGATGGTGCAGGGAGCCATTCTCTGCTGTTCCCCAAGGCTCAATGCTGTTCCCTAGGGCTCCACGGTGGCTCTGTGCTCCCTCTGTCCACAACCACATCACACCCTGGATGCTTTGCTGAGGTCACCTCCCAGACGAAAACTCCTGCATGCCAATATTTGTCTCCAGGTCCATTTCTAGGACATCCCGCCAAGAGAATATCATAGTGCAGCTTTTTAGCAGGCACCCCTCTGGGCTCCCAGGGTAGTTGTGGGGCTCTCCCCCAGTCTGACAAAGCCCACCATCAGGGCACCGACAGGCAGGTCACCACGTGGTCTGCATCTCGGCCCCCTCTGCCCCTCCCACGCTGGGCATCTTTGCACTCCTAGGAGTCTTCAAAAAATTTGCAGAAAATGAGCATGGTCTCAATGTCTTTTGCACCAACATAAACTTGTCCCTTAGTCCCACAAACTTCTTGGACCGAGTCCCCGAGGCCCTCCACCTACTCACCTACGCCCTCTCTCTTCTCAGCTTCAGGGGAAGACGGAGGAATCTGGTTTTGAGGCATGCCAGAAATTCCCCCAGGAGCCTCTGCAGAGTGTGCACATTCCTAGGCATTCAGAGAGGGAGCAGGATGCAGCAGAAATCAGCACGGGCCTGGAGTATGGCTGCTTTGAGTTCAAATCCACCTCGGCCCGTGTAACTCCCTGGAGGCTGCCGCTGGCTCAGTTGCAAGGCAGCAGCCGCTGGGGGAGCCCAGCCAGGAGCAAACACGCAGCTCGGGAGCATTGCCCACAGCCACAGCTGTTCTTGCAGGGTCAGTCCCTCCTGGTCCCTCCCCCAACAGCCTGCTGGGATCTCAGCACAGTCACAGCCCAGCTGGGACCCGCAGACAGGAGTCTCTGCAGCTTGGTGGCACTCAGAACTGGGTCAAGCCCACACTGGCGTGGATGCCCGCTGCCGCTGGGTGCCAGGATATAAAACGTTAGCATGAAAGGAAGTCAGCCAGCTCCCACCATGGTGACAAAGCTCACTGCCATCTGTTCTTCTCCTCCCTGGACTTAGAGTGGGCACAGCCTGACCACTCCTCCTTGTCGTGTAAACTGATGCGAGAAAACACAGAAATCCCCCAGGGGCTCCAGGCCAGGTGAGGACCCCAGCCTGCCTTGCTCACTTCTTGACTAATGTGCCACGAAGCGAAATATTCATGGCTGTCCTGGGTTTCTTAGTGGTTTCAACCAGGTTGCAGCTGCCCCAGCTTTTCCAGGAGTGGGTTAAGCCACTGCTGAGGATGCCCACGTGCTGTGATGAGGGTGCCTGGGACCAAGTCCTGCCTCCGTTTCCAAGCCAGCCTCCTGCTAAGGCACACCCTGGGAGACAGCAGGTGATGGCTCAAGAACTTGAGTCCCTGCCCCCAGATAGGAGAGCAGGATGGAGTTCTTGGCTCCTGGCTTCAGTCTATTCCAGCCCTGTGGCAGGCATCTGGGGAGTGAACCAGTGGATGGAAAATCTCTCTCTCTGCTTTTGAATAAATTAAAAAAAAAAAACTTAAAAGATATAAATTATGTTTTAATTGGGACAGTGGGTTAAAGCCCTGGCCTGCAGCGCTGGTATCTCATATGTGTGCCAGTTCGATCCAGCTCTCTGCTATGACTTAGGAAAGCAGTAGAAGACGGTCCAAGTCCTTGGACCCCTGCATCCGCGTGGGAGACTCAGAAGTTCCTGGCTCCTGGCTTCGGATCGGCTCAGCTCTGGCCATTGCGGCCATTTGGGGAGTGAATCAGCGGATGGAAGACCTCTCTCTCTGTCTCTCTCTCTCTCTCTCTCTCTCTGGCTCTATCTCTGTCACTCTGTCTTTCAAAAAAAAAAAAAGGGTATGGAGAGTTGCTGATTCAAATGTGAGTCACACTCCTCCTTATCTAAGCACAAATGCTGCCACACCTCTGAAGTCAACCCAGGGAAACTGCTAGTGCGACCTGTGGGAAAAAAGGTGCGTGGCACCTAGAGCCCCTGTTCATGCCACTGCAGGTGCAAGGCTCAGAATACACACATACACACACACACACAGAACCACACCTTCCAGGTCACACACACACATATTGGAGACCATGAAAAAAATAAAAGGTACACAAACAATTGAAGGTTAGAAATACTTAAAGAAAAAAAAATACAGGGGCCAGCGCTGTGGCATAGCAGGTAAAGGCGCCACCTGCAGTGCCATATGGGTGCAGCAGGTTAATGCCCTGGCCTGAAGCACCGGCATCCCATATGGGCACTGGTTCAAGTCCCAGCTGCTCCTCTTCTGATCCAGCTCTCTGCTATGGCCTGGGAAAACAGTAGAAGATGGCTCAAGTCCTTGGGCCCCTGCACCCATGCGGGAGACCCGGAAGAAGCTCCTGGCTCCTGGCTTCGGATTGGCACAGTTCTGGCCATTGTGGCCATCTGGGGAGTAACCCAGTGGATGAAAGACTTCTCTCTCTCTCTCTCTATCTCTTTCTCTCTCTCTCTTTCTCTCTGTAACTCTGCCTTTCAAATAAATAAATAAACACATACAGAGTCAAAATACATAAAAGTGTACAAAATATTGGTCCACTTTGCTCGTGAAGTGTAGTTTTCATAACAATGCTATTCCATCTAAGCACAACTTGTGGGTCGGTCACCCCACTTTGCAAGAACTTCCAAATCTGTGTGATGACTGCTGAGCCAATGGTAAATGAGATGAGTTACTATTCCTAGCCAAGCAAGTTCAAAATCAAAAATCCACAGATTTAACTATATATACAGACACACACATATGATTATATATGTGCCTGCTGTTTGATGTAACACAGAATGCAGAGGAGGCTTCTAAAAGTAGAAGCCAATGAACTTTTTTTCGAATACCCCTGCTGTACGACAGTAGTCACAACTGTTATTAGTTCTTGAGGAACTCTTTACTAGGGTATAAACCCTCATCTAAGGAACTCCGCTGGTTCACTCCCCATAGGACTGCAACAGCCAGGGCTGGGTCAGGCTGAAGTCAGGACCCAGGAGCTTCATCTGGGCCTCCTGTGTGGGTGGCAGGGGCCCAAGTACCTGGATCATCTTCTGCTGCTTTCTCAGGTGCATTAGCAGTGAGCTGGATCAGAAGTGGAGCTGCCGGGACTGGTGCCCGTATGAGATGCCGGCACTGCAGATGTCGGTTTAACCCACTAGACCACAATGCAAGCCCCTGGCTGCCACTTCAAGGAGCCAATCAGTTTCAAGTGCATACAGCGGAAGCGCCCCCGCCCCCAGCCCCCATCTTCTCCCTAGCACTCCTGGAAGGCCCCAGGCAGCAGCACCCTCACTGGGGCAGCTTGTGGGCCTAGGGAAACACCAGTGGGGCAGGCAGGGGACAGTCGGGTCCTGGGTTTGTGGGTGAGTGATTCCCACCCTCACAGAGGCCTGCTGGTGCCGGGGATCCAAGAGCGATTCTTTCCAAGCCTGCAATGCACAGACAGTGGGGCCTCCGGGGGAGGCCAGGAGGAGCTCCTGAGGAGGAAGAGAGATAGAGATATGGGGAGAAGGGCGTCCATGGACTCCCAACTTGGCTCTCCTCTCCAGGGCTGGGCCACGGGGCATGGGTCATGCTCACCATGTAAGCTGCGAAGGCTGCTGACCCGGATGAGAGCGGCTCACTGTTCTCCTCTTGGCTCAGCTCCCTTCTGTCTCCGGATCCTAAGCAGCCCTCAGGATAGCTCAATTCAAGAAATCCTACTGCGTAGGAGGAGGCAGGGGTACTGGGGCAGGGGACACAGCATGAACCAAACCACGAAAGCCCCAGACTCTCCCTGAGTTGCCGTGCCATCGTATTGGACAATGTCGCCTCTTCTGGAAGAACTGAGGGCTGAGTTCCAGCTGCGAGCCTGAGGTCCCCTGAAAGGCGGGGTCATCGCCCCCATTCCCCAGATGAAGGAATGGACACCCAGGGGCATTTGCTAAGATGTCCACGGTCACAGAGCTGCGGGCGCTAAATCCTGATGCATCTTCAAAGCAGGTGAAGCAAGTCCTTGAGAAAACCTCCCCACTCCTCTCGCCCACAGCATCAGACTCCCTTTAATATAAAATAAATGGAGGGCACTTGGCGCAGCCATGAAGATGACACTTGGGACGTCCGCATCTCATGTCAGATTCACGTGTTCAAGTCCCGGCTCTGCTGGATTCCAGCTTCCTAAAGTGCACCCTGGGAAGGCAGCAGGTGATGACACAAGTACCTGCGTCCCTGCCACTCACATGGGGAGAACTGGTTGCATTCCTGGCTTCTGGCTTTGGCCTGGGCCAGCCCCAGCTGTTGTGCACAGGAGCTCTCTCTCTCTCTCTCCTTTCCTTTCAGAAAAATGAAATAAATAAATTTAAAATAAAAATAAGTTCAGTGGCTAATGCCAAACTTAATAACTTTGTGCTTGGGCAAGGGACTCAGTTTTCTCCTCTATAAAATGGGGTTGGCAGCCATTTTCCTCCCTAGGATTAGAGGGGATCAGGCCTTGAAACTCTTTGTCCAAAGCTTGGTGCCAAAGGCTCAATACATGTGAGTGGGCATCAGTAGCAGTAACAGTTTTAATATTGGATACAAACAATCCCACCTAAGGACAAGACAATAAATTACACCTAGCAAATGAGCCCTATAAGAGAGCAACAGTGTTGCTAAGTCTGGGGCAGGCATTTGGCAGAGTGGTTAAGATAACGCTGGAACCCCTGCGTCCCACATCAGAGGGCCTGACTTCAAGAGCTGCCTCTCCCTGATTCTAGCTTCCTGCTGACGTGCACCCTGAGGGAGTGCGGGGAGAAGCAGCCATGGCTCCAGCAGCTGCCTCTCTGCCAGGGGACGAGGGGAGACCTGGTGGAGTTCCCAGCTCCAGCCTTCGGCCTGGCCCAGCCCCAGCTGTTGCAGACAGATGGGGGGGGGGGGGGGGTGTGAAGCAGTGGAGGAGAGATCTCTGCCTGCCTTTCAAATCAATACAAACCGCACAAAGGTTTGAAGAGTGTTACTGTGAACATTATGAATACAGTGGGTGCCCACCATGGCACTGCATTTTAGTCCTTATTGTCATGGCCTTACGACACGAGTAAGAGGAATTGCACATCATCGAATGTATATCTGACCCCTCATTTGAGGGACAAAAATCTGTGCTGGCCACGAACACTGCTGCAGGAAGCACCGCCCAGTATAGCTGTTGAGTGGCAGGGCGGGGTGTGCCTCTGCCAGTGGGGCACCAGCCAGGTGGCTCTGCTCAGAATTCAACAAGCGCTCTGAGCCCCCCAGCTCAGGGTCAGTGTCCAGAGCTGTGGGTGCCTGAAGCTCACACGGTGTCTCTTCATCTGTGACAACAGCCAGCCGGGGACGAGCTGTGGGTCAGCTTCTGCTGCCTAACAAGTCCCCCACCCCCCATAAACCATCTCCCATGGATTCGGCTTGAAATTCAGTGAACTGGCAATTTGGGCTGGCCTCAGCTAGGCACATTCATTGCCCACAGTCAGCTCCCAGCATGGCCTGGGGCTGCTTGGCCAAGAGGGCCACGGCTGGGAAGGCTCGATGGGTTCAATGTATCACTCGTCAGCCAGAGGGCTGGACAGGTCCCACAGTGGCTGTCCTGTCTGCAAACCTCGCACCAGCCAAAGCAAGGTGCTCGGAGCCCAGGGCACTAAGACATGGCAGGCAGGGGCTGTGGGTGCCACAGGGGCCTGGTCACGCCCATGTATCAGTCAGATGCATTAGGGTGCAAGTGACAGAGTCTACGCAGATCATCTGTGGCAGAGGGAAGCTGGCTCGGGTGGCAAGAGTGGGACTAACCTTCAGGACGGCTGGATGCTAAGTCTCAAAACCACGGCCAGACCTCTTTCTCCCCTTCCCTCCCTCCTGCTCTTCACCTTCCTCCTTCCTTCCTTCCAGCTCTTTTCTCTCCCTCTCTCCCTCTCTTTAAGATTTATTTATTTATTTGAAAGGCAGAGGCAGAGAGAGAGAGAGAGAGAGAGAGAGAGAGAGAGAGAGAGAGAGAGAGAGAACCTTCCATCTGCTAATTCACTCCCCAGTTAGCCGCAACGGCCAGAGTTGTGCTGATCCAAAGCCAGGAGCCAGGAGCTTCTTCCAGGTCTCCCATGCAGGTGCAGTGGCCCAAAGACTTGAGCCATTTTCTACTGCTTTCCCAGGCCATAGCAGGGAGCTGGATCGAAAGTGGAGCAGCCAGGACTTCAACCAGCACGCATATGGGATGATGGCACTGCAGGAGGTGGCTTTACATGCTACATCAGAGCACCAGCCCTAAGAGTATCATTTCTAAGAGCCCTGGCCAACGTCCTGAGGAGCACTTATATCGGCTGGGCTTAGGACACCTGCCTGCCCTTGACCCAGTCACAGGGGCCAGAAGAGCAGGATATTGTCAGTGGCCAGACTTAGGTGCCCTGCGTGGTGGTGCTAGGGATCAGGCAGCAGTGGGCAGGGGTGCCCTCCCTAAGAGGACGTCAGGCAGACAAAAAGGCATGCCTGCTCTTGTCCAGGTCCCGAGCAACTATGGGACCGGGCTTAAGTCTTCTAGAAATGCCCAAGAAGAGAAGGGCATCAGAGACAGATGGCAGTTATATGGGCCGTTACAGAAAGGCCCAAACAGGAGAGTGGCTTGTGCAGTGGACATGCCATGCCTGTGGGTTCCTCCTCCACCGATCCCACCAAATATGGGCCTGGAGAGAATACGCCTGTGCTAACTATGCAGCCTTCTTTTTGTGTGTGTCACTATTTCCCAAACACCACCGCATGAACATTTACTTAGCACTGATACTGTGCTAAGCCTCACAAGGCCTCTGAAGCCCATTTAAAGCACTCGAGAGGATGTACACAGGTTGTAAGCAAACACCATGCCGCTGTCCAAGGGACTGAGGCAGCTTGGGGCCTCAGTATCCGCAGGGGAGCCAGCCTTCCACGGGGTACGGAAGAGAAGCTGCACCCTGCTCCGGGAGGGTGTTTCTGGGGAACGATTTAGTGCTAGGGACAAAGCAGACATCACTGAAACACACTTCTCCAGCCCCATGAACCACCCCTGAAGGCTGAATCCTCCCAAGTGTGCCCAACCGAGCCTCATCTCGCTTTGCTACTGCAGGGTCAGTAACTGGCCATGGAGTCTCTGAGGAGGATCCCGAAGCACAGCACCCCAATCCTTGACCCAGGAACACTAGGATACAGGGTGCTCTCCCACCCTGGGAAAACCAGTATGTTGCTGGCAGGCCCGGCACCAACTTCAAAAGGGACTGGCATGCACAGCCTAGCCCTCCTCTCCCAGTGTCCTCCTGGGCCTGCCAGGGTGCACAGAAAAAAACTCCAGAAGCCATGGGCCAGGCAGGCTCCCCACATGCTAATGGGCAGGTATTCATAACCCTATCTCGCAAACCAGAGACTGGCAAACTCTCTGTAAAGGGCCAGATGGTGAAATAGTTTAGGCTTTTACAGACCAAGAGGCAAAAATCAAGGCTACTGGGTGGTACTTACAAGTCACAAAGAAGTGCAATTGGTGCAGATTCTTGCCACTCAAATGCTTGTGGCAGGCTGTGCCAACCCAGGCAGGGGATGATTTGGCCTGCGAGCTCCGTTTGCTTTGTCTTCCCCGCCCTAAACCATCTATGGGGACGCAGTCACAAGGCAGGCTGAGCTGCTGCCGGAGAGAGCTGTGAGGACAGCACCCGAAGGCGGGAGTCAGGGGAGTCCTCGGGGGCAGTGGCTGCGCCAAGAGAGGCAAGGGAGGTTGTGTCACAGCCACTGGGCCTCACAGGGAAGGGCACCACGGACGACTTGCTCTTTGGTTGTTTCGGACCCTAGATCCATGTGCTTGTGTTCCTTCTTTCTTCCTGGGACCCAGTGCTGAACCCACAGTGGATGTGGCTGTCTACGAACTGGCCCTCAACCCACCATCACCCCCACCTCTGTCCCAGCCACCCTGCGCCATCTGCTTCTCTAACCTAACCCTTCTCCCCCAGGGACAAACCTCCACCCCTATTCCA
Source organism: Lepus europaeus (assembly GCF_033115175.1). Classification (NCBI taxonomy): domain Eukaryota; kingdom Metazoa; phylum Chordata; class Mammalia; order Lagomorpha; family Leporidae; genus Lepus; species Lepus europaeus. Next base: position 47,074,044 of record NC_084835.1, read on the forward strand.
GCCTCCCTCTGCTCCTCTGCTCCTTGGGAAGGTCCATGGTTCCCACACCTGGGGCTCCCACTCTCTGTGGCGCCTCACTTTATTGTTTTTATTTTTTGACAGGCAGAGTGGACAGTGAGAGAGAGAGAGACAGAGAGAAAGGTTTTCCTTTGCCGTTGGTTCACCCTCCAATGGCCGCCGCAGTAGGCGCGCTGCGGCCGGCGCACCGCGCTGATCCGATGGCAGGAGCCAGGTGCTTCTCCTGGTCTCCCATGGGGTGCAGGGCCCAAGCACTTGGGCCATCCTCCACTGCACTCCCTGGCCACAGCAGAGAGCTGGCCTGGAAGAGGGGCAACCCGGACAGAATCCGGCGCCCCGACCGGGACTAGAACCCAATGTGCTGGCGCTGCAAGGCGGAGGATTAGCCTATTGAGCCACAGTGCCGGCCGGTGCCTCACTTTAAACAGACAAAACCTGCAGGTGGCGTGGGGCCCACTGGTTACCGCACCACTGCTTGGGATGCCTACATCCCCTGTGTGAATGCCTGGTTCCAGTCCTGGGTGTGCACCCCGGGAGGCAGCAGCAATGGCTCAAGTGCTTGGGCCCCTGCTCCCCAGATGCAGAGACCTGGATGGAGTTGTAAGCTCCTGGCTTTGGCCGGGCCCAGCTTTGGCTGTGGCGGGTATTTGGGGGAGAGGGGACGGGGGAAATGAGCCGGTGAATAGAAAATAAATAAATAAAAATAAAAAGTGGAATGAGATCGCCTGCCTGCCCCTGTAGAAAACGAAGCAAAGCAGAAGAAAGCACTGGGGAGCTGCTATGGGCACCAGGTTCCAAGAACGGCTCATTGTCGGCGGCCTTCTAGACTCAGGCCTGTGCGGGTGAAACTCAGCGTGTCCAGAGACACAAGCAGAACCATGGCATTACGGGGAGGAACCAGGGTCTGCCTGGCGCCAACCACCGTCCCCAAGGGCCCACGCCGGCCCTTCCCTGACAGCAGCTTGCAGCCCACCGCCTCCTCCAGCTCCGCTCACAACTTCACCCCGTCGCGCCGCCTACAACTCGCAAATAACACAGCGCCCTCCGCCGGCCACAACCGAACACACAGTTCCGCCGCAGTGAGCGGGCGACTGCACCTGCCGCGACCGTCCCCGCGCTCGCCGCACCTGCGCTGGGCGGCGCCCGGCCCCGCCCCCCGCCCCGGGAAGCGCACGCGCAGTCGCGCCGCGCCCGGCGGGGACGGCGGGGACGGCGGGGACGGCGGGGACGGCGGGGGCGGCGGGCGTCCCGGGTGGAACTTGGACCCTGGTTCTGCCGGGAGGCTCAGCTGCCTGGGGCGCTCGGTGGCTGAGACCGGTCGGGCGGCCCCGTCTGCGGAGCGCGGCGTTCTCCCGGGTGCGGCGCTGACGCCCACGCCCCTCGCTAGCCCCGAGGGCCCCCGGCGACGCCAGGCCCTCACTGGTGCTCGGCGGCCGCGGGTGGGGTTTCCGGGTCCTGTCCGGCAAAGTCTGCTTTTGCCTTTTCTTAACGTGCTTCGTCGCAGCCCATCCGCCAATGCCTACCGGACACCCCCTGGAATTCACGTCCCCTGTCCCAGAGAGCCAGGGGTGGGTGACTGCGAGGGACCTGGCATCGCCTCACCTGGGCTCTGCAGGGAGAGGCAGCTGGTGCGGAAGGAGCAGGCTGCAGGCAGGTGACGCTCAGGTGTGCCGTCCAGGGCTGCACGGCTGGCAGCAGGCAGCGTACTCACTTTGGAACCTGGCGCCCTTCTGTGAGAACTCCAAGGACCCTGGGGCTGAGCCCTTCGGTGCAAACCACCGGCTCACTCAGGTCGCTCAGAAACTAGGATGCATCTTTCTGGTCTTCTGGGACGAAGCAGAATTAGAAGAAGAGCAACCTGTGTGAAGGATAAAGGGGAGCGGAAACCATAGTGGGCAGAGACGGCCTCAGGCCATGAGAAGGACAGGTGTGAAAGGAGAAAAGGAGGGCCCCCTACTGCAGCACTGGGGACCGGGGCAGTAGAGAGGCCCCCGCAATGGCACAGCTCCAGTGGCCTCCGTGCTAGGTGCAAACACTGGCGAGGGTGGTGATGTGAGGGTGTGGCTGCTGGAACTGCCAGCCCAGCCCTGCTCTCTGAAAGCTGCATGGTGCATGCCCACAGCGACCCACTGGGTGAAAAGGTGGCAGACATGGATCCTCGGATCCTCATCTCCCAAGTTCCCCTGGCTTTCCCTCCGGCCCCAGGGCAGCCACACAGCTGAGACAAAGGCCGCCACGGGCACAGAGATTCAGTCTACCTACGCTGGTTGGATCAGAGGGAATGAATCTGAGGATGTTGGCTGGGGAGGTGGGGACAGATGTCACCTAGAAAGCAGGTAGCTACAGGGGCTGCTGGCAGCTACCTTGGGGCATCATGGCTGTGCAGGTCGGGATGCGCTCAGCTCTGACCACGAGAGAATCAGGCGCTTTAGTTACACTGTTGAGTGGCTGGGTTGAACCTCTCCTGCAAACCGTTCTGCCTCTTGGAGCTTTCTGTTCATCAACCCCACCCCCACCCCTCCCTGACCCCGGTTGGGAGTGGTTGTGTCAGGGTTCCCGTTCCTTATGGGAAAGGCACCCGGCCCGATCAGCAGTCAGGGAATGGGTGCCCGCTGAACTCTAAGAGAAGCACACACACGAGGTCAAACCTGCTGGAGACCCGGAGGGCAGGAGGGGTCCACAGTGTGGGACCTTGGGGTGCGAGCGTGCCTTCCGCGGCCACGGGACCTGACAGCCCGGCGTCTGCCACACCTTTCCCTCCACTGCATTCCTCACCTTCTCCTCTGTGTCTTTCTCCTCCTCCTGGATCCGTCTAACTTCTGTTTTTCCCTTCTGAAGCCGAGTTTGCAAGGCTGACTCCAGATCTGACTTTTCTTCGTGCCCATCATTCTGGAAGCTGCCAAGGGCCACGCCTGCATCGGGTCAGGAACTGGCTTTTCCCAGCTCTTGCCCGTTCAGACACTAGCAGAGCCTCCAACTGCGTTGTCTGCAGAGAGCGCTGGGCCTGAGTCCCCTTCTCAAGTTCCTTGGGTGGCCCAAGTGTGCAGTCAGAGTTAAGAAGCCCTGGATTCACAGCTGAGCGAGGCCAGCAGACCCCACAGTCTGCCCCTGGGTCAGCTTCAGCCCCTGCATGGACAGGGTCTCCTGCCACGGAGGGACTGAACCGGCCCCAGGCCCCTGCTCACTGTGTGTTGGACAAGACGGGCCTGGCACAGTCCTTGGCACAATGCAATGGCTCAGCAAATGACAGTTGCTTTTGAGTTTCCTGCCCCTTCTCCGACTCAGAGGTGTTCTGTCCCTAAGACAAACCAGCACGGCTGAGGAAGAGCTGCCGAGGAAGCACCTGGAGCATCCGGGCACCCGTGCCCGGGCACTGCAGGAGCGGAACAGCCGATTCACCCAAGGCTGACATTGGAGAGGAGCCACTTCCGTGGTAATAAGGATTCCTAAACGCAGCCATGAAAAGTCACATTTTGGGGGCCGGGGTGTTTGGTTCCATGTTAAAGATACGATGCAGGAGCCAGAGCTGTGGTGTAGTGGGTAAAGCCACCACCTGAAGTGCCAGCATCCCGTATGGGCGCTGGTTCAAGTCCCTGCTGCTCCACTTCCAATCTGGCTTGCTGCTGAGGCCTGGGAAAGCAGCAGAAGATGGCCCAAGTGCTTGGGCCTCTGCACCCGTGGGAGACCCAGAAAAAGCTCCTGGCTCCTGGCTTCAAATCGGCTCAGCTCCGGCCGTTGTGGCCAGTTGGGGATTGAACCAGTGGAAGGGAGACCTCTCTCTCTCTCTCTCCTTCTCACTGTCTGTAACTCTATCTCTCAAATACATAAATAAAAATAATTTTTAAAAAATAAAATAAAATATATGAGTGGATGTGTGTAGATGTCTGAGCAGAAAAAAGGACTGAATAGAGATACTGAAAAGATAACTGGTTCTCAAGTGAGAAAGTTTTTTTTTTTTTAAGGTTCATTTTTTATTTATTTGGAAAGCAGTGTTAGAGAGAGAGAGAGAGAGACAGAGCGAAGTCTTCCATCTACTGGTTCACTCCCAAAATGGGCACAACAGCCAGAACAAGGCCAGGCTGAAGCCAGGAGCCAGGCGCTTCTTCCATGTCTCCTACATGGGTAGCGAGGGCCCAGCAGCGTGGGCCATCCTCTGCTGCTTTCTTAGGTGAAATAGCAGGGAATTGGATTGGAAGTGCAGCAGCCGGGACTTGAACCAGTGCTCCAGCACTGCAGGTGGCGGCTTTACTTGCTACACCAGCTTCTCTTTTCCTTTTTTCTCTTCTCTCTCCTCTCCTCTCCTCTCCTCTCCTCTCCTCTCCTCTCCTCTCCTCTCCTCTTCTCTCTTCTTTTCTGATTTATTTGAAAAGCAGAATGACAGAGAAAAAGGGAGACAGAGATCTTCCATCCACTGGTTCACTCCTCAAGTGGCTTCAATAGCTGGGCCTGGGTCAGGCCAAAGCCAGGAGCCAGGAACTCTACCTGGATCTCCCATATGGGCAATAGAGGTCCAAGCACTTGGGCCATCATCTGCTGCCTTCCCAGGCCCATTGGCAGGGAGCTGGATCGGAAGTGGAGCAACCAGGACTCCTACCAGTGCTCCGATATGGGATACTGGACTCTCAGGTGGTGGCTTAGCCCTCTGAGCCACAATGCCAGTCCCTCTTGTTAAAAAAATTATTTATGTGAAATACAGAGACAGAGCACTTGCATCTGCTGTCCATTCCCCAAATGTCCGCAACAACCAGGGCTGAGCCAGGCTGAACCCGGGAGCCAGGAACTCAGTCTGCGTGTCCCAGGTGGGCGGCAGGGACCAAGCACCTGAGCCACCTCCTGCTGTCTCCCAGGGTCTGTACTAGCTGTAAACTGGAATTGAAGTGGAGCCAGGACTCGAACCCAGGCACACTGATGGGGGGGCACCTCTCTTGGCACCAATACCCCACCCTGAGAGAGCGGTTTTCTGAAAGCTCAATGTGTTCAGTTTAGAGGGCTGGTGTTTATTCTATGTCCTTTAGCATTGGGAATGTTAACACGCTTTTATGAAAAGGTGGTTCCAGTGGATTCTGACTGGGCTGGGGACAGAAGTAAAAAGGCAGCAGCCTAAACAGCAGCTCCCTCTGTCTGCTCCATGCTGGTCTGAACACAGGACCCCAAACCCGCCAGCCTGGGAGGACTCTCCCACTCCTGTCCCTCCACTCTCCTGGCGTTCAAGGCTCTTCCAGCAGGCCCTGTCCCTGCCTCCCTGGAACCGTGCTCCTCCCCCTCCATGTCAGGGGACGGTGTTCCCCAGTGAGTGCTGGTGGGCTAGTTACTCAAGGTGGGGAGGGTGGGCGACAGGAAAAGATAGAACAGTGCGCTGAGTAGTCCAGGGGACAGGGGATTGCAGACCGGGGGGAGGAGGCAGAGGAGGAGGAGGAGGAGGAGGAGGAAGGGCACATTTGATCTTCCTGAATATCCTTAGAATATTGCTGGAAGTAGAATTAGAATGTTGATTAGAATATTTGATACTATTGAATATTTTGAAAATAATAAGAGACCTGAGACTTGTGAAACAAAAGAAAACCAAAAAGGGCAACATGGCCTTGTTATGCCCAGAGAGTGAACAGCTACCAAGGCTTTGAGGCCTGTATTCAGGCGAGCCATTTATTTGGTTGTCTGTTTTTTCTTTGTTGTCTAAAGATTTATTTGAAAAGCAGGGTGACAGAGAGAGGTGAAATACATAGAGAGAGATCTTCCATCTGCTGCTTCACTCCCCAAATGGCTCCAACAGCCAGGGCTGGGCCAGGCTGAAACCAGGAGCCAGGGACTCCATCCAGTTCTCCCACATGGGTGGCAGGGGCCAAAGCCATTGTTTCATCTACTGCTGCTTTCTCCTCTGGGTCTCCCACGTGGGTGCAGGGGCCCAAGGACTTGGGCCATCTTACACTGCTTTCCCAGGCCATAGCAGAGAGCTGGATGGGAAGAGGAGCAGCCGGGACTCGAACCGGTGCCCCTATGGGATGTTGGCACCGCAGGCCGGGGCTTTAACCCACTGCGCCACAGCAGCTGGCCACTACTGCTGTTTCTCAGGTGCGTTAGCAGGGGGCTGGATGGGGAGCAGCACAGCAGGACTCAAACCAGCACTCCAGTCTGGGATGCCAGCGTTGTAAGCAGTACCCTAACCCACTGGGCACAATGGCAGCCCTGTTCTGCCTATGACCCAGTGTCATCGGCTGTGTGCCATGGATAGAGCCTCACAGTAAGTGTGGTGTGAGATTCGAAGTTGACAGAGATAATGAAGTCTGAGTTCTGATAGAGAGAGAGGAGGGACACCTGCCGTAAGCAGCCCCAGACTGTTCTAAATTGTCACAGATGTCACATCCACCCTGGAGGGATGCCAGGTGACCTCCCAGAGGAAGCAGCGTTTGAACAGGGCCTTAAAAGGCTGGATGAAGTGTTAACGGACAAACTGAAGGGAAGAGAAGGGGAAGCAATGCAGGGAACAAATGCAATGCACAGCTACCTAGCTGTGTGGTACGGTGAGGCCCCGCGGGAGGGATGCCGGTTTGCAGTGGGGCTCTTGTTTTTCCGGTCAAGATGCTAGGTGCATCCCTACTGCAGGCAGCCTAGCCCAGTCCTGCTGACTCCTCCCCTGCAAGCTCATTCCAAGAGCAGTGAGGAATGTCTCCCTGGAAATAGCTTCAAAGACGCAGCCCAGCGCAGCCCTGTGCACCTTCAGACAGGGGAGCCAGAGCTGGGAGGGTTGCTACCGGCTTGGTGGAGGCAGAGGCCCCAGATCCTCCCCGGAGGGAGGTGAATGCTTTCTTCTGCTGTTGTTTTTCCCCATGCTTGGGCATCCCGTCCCCTAGTCATCCTTTTCCTGGAGCTTATCTCTTCGTGACTTTGGAGAGCAGTCTTCCTTATCTAGGAAACAAATGGCCTCCACGGAGCGCTCAGAACAGCAGAGTCATTTATCTGGCTGACATGTGCTTCCCTGTTTGTTTTCGCCAGCCTTGAGACCCGAGTTGTGTCAACTGCGGATGGCTGTGCCCCAGTCACTTGAGAGGCATGAATCAATTTCCCAACAGCATTTATCACTCGCTGCCTTAAATCAAGTCTAATCAATGCCCCCTTCATTTGCTATGGATTGGAACTATATATAACACACTCAGGAGAACAGGTGGGAAAAGGAGCCCATCACTGACAAAGCTTCCCACCGGGGGGTCAGCGGGAAGGATGCTAAGGAGACCCTTGGAATCTTTGATTTGCTTTTAATGGAGACCCATGACCAAAGCACCCCACAGGCCATTTGCATTTCTGGAGCTTAACTTGAATTTGCCTCATCTGCAGGGATGTTATAGGGCATATGGTCTAGACAGGGGCACTGCTGACCCTTTAAAAGGTTTTTAAAAATTTATGTATTTACTTAGTTGAAAGGCAGAATGAAAGAGAGAGGGAGACGCAGAGACAGAGAGATCTTCCATCCACTGGTTCATTCCCCCCAAATGGCTGCAAGGCTTGGACTGGTCTGGGCTGAACTGTGGGGAGGAAGCCAGGAACTCCATCCTGGTCTTGCACAGGGACTTGGGCCATCTTCTGCTTTCCCAGCACATTAGCAGGGAGCTGGGTGAGAAAGTGAAGCAGCTGGGACTTGAAATGGCACTCCAATATGGGATGCCGGCATCGCAGGCAGCAGGTGAACCTGCTGCACCACAGTGCTGGCCCCAGATATTTTATAATTAATATATTCTGAGGATTTGCTGTATTTTTTTAAAATTGTTTTACTTCTACTTTAAGCTATTAGCTTATTTCTAGTATTTTTAGGCACATCTGTCCTGCCGTCATTGACTACGTGAGTATAGGTCAGTTTCCAGTTGTGATATAAAAGTCTACGACAAAAGCTGCAGGAGTCTCTGTTTTAAAATAGTAATTTTAGAGTCTTAGGGATTAAGCAAATGTGACCCTCTCTCCACTCCCCTTAATTCTTGGTAATAGAATTTGATGCGTGCAACCGGAGTGAATTTTTTCTTAGCAGGTGTGAAAACCGCCCGCCATCTGTCAGCCCATTGAGAATGTGGTAGGGAGCAGCCCTGGCTCATTTGTAAGTTAATCTTGTGCCAATGAAAGATGATACCCGCTTAGTTACTGCACCTAAACCGATGGGCCTGCGGCAAGGCCTCACATAATTCTGCCAGGATAATGGGAGAGGAGAGACAGAACATGGAAAAATAGGTCAATGATAACGCAGACCTGCAGGAGCAGAGCTCCGATTCACCGACATCATTACTATTTCCACCCATGGGGGGCCGAATGCTACCGTTAGCGTACTGCAGAGCCAGCGACAGGGCTGGCTCTCCCAACAGTGACCTGGCGACAGGCCTCCCTGGGCAGCTCTCGGCAGCCAGGCAATTATCATAAAGGGGCCGGTGCTGTGGCGTGGCGGGTAAAGCCGCCACCTGCGACATCAACATCCCATATGGACACTGGCTCAAGTCCCGGCTGCTCCACTTCCCATTCAGCTCCCTGCTGATGGCCTGGGAAAAGTAGCCCAAGATGGCCCAAGTGCTTGGGACCCTGCACCTGTGTGGGAGACCCAGAAGAGGTTTCTGACTCCTGGCTTTGGTCTGGCCCAGCCCTGGTCATTGTGATCATCTTGGGAGTGAACCAGTGGATGGAAGATCTCTCTCTCTTTGTAACTCTTTCAAATAAATAAGTAAATCTTTAAAAGATAAAAATCAGTCCTTAGGTTGACTCGATATTCCTCCACTTATAGTGTTTTGAACACAGCCTTCTCATCCTATAAAGGAAGTGAAACAAGTTCCATTTCTGTTGTCCAGATGCAGGGAGAGCTTTGGGGTCTGACGTGCCCCTCGCGGGGCCAGTCTCACCTGAGCTCTGGAACTCAACTCTGTGTCTCTCAGGGTATTGGTCCTTTCCACTGAACTAGGACTGGCAGTCAGGGAGGTTTCCTTGTTCTTCCCCCCAACTTACCCTCCTCCCTTCACCCAGGGTTCTTGGGAAAGGACTGCGGGGGACCTGGAGGCTGAAATGCAGGCGCCCTGCACCTGCTGTCTTCAACACCCCTGAGAGCCATCTAATGAGCTCCCCGGCTGTGCGGACTTCAAGGAAGGGCCATATCTGCTTGTGAGAAAGGCGTTTTCCCACCCAACACGTGTCTCCCGGAAGTAGATCTTGTCAAGATCCCAAGCCAGGACAGAGGTGGAGGTGCAAGGAAGAAAGACCTCATTGGCTTCTACCTTGTCAGCTTTTTTTTTTTTTTTTAACTTATTTATTTGCAAGGCAGAATTTGAGAGAGAGAGAGAGAATCTTCCACCTGCTGGTTCACTCCTCAAATGCCCATAACAGCTGGGGCTAGGCTAGGCAGAAGCCAGGTGCCAGGGGCTTTTTCTGGGTCTCCCATGTGAGTGCAGGGGCCCAAGTGCTTTGGCCTCCTCCACTGCTTTCCCAGGCTCTTTAGCAGGCAGTTGGATCGGAAGTGGAGCAGCCAGGACTCGAACCATTGCTCATACAGGGAAGCAGGTATCAGAGGAGGCACCTTAACCTGCTACACCACAACGCTGGCCCCCTACAGCTTTAAGCTTTTAGACAAGAAGTAGAAATACTCAACTTGCTTGACTTGGGAAGAAGTCTATGAGGGAAGGAACAGATGATGCTTTTTCAGACTGGCTGCAGGTCAAGTGCTACTGAAGAGAAACGCATTCTCAGTGCTCGGAGGGATTCTGAAGCTCTCCGGGGAGCTGGAGAAAGTCCTGAACAGATCCTGACAAAGCTGCGGCAGTGCTCAAGAGTAAAGATGCGTGTCCAGTGGCAGTCACCCCACTGTCACTTTTTTAAGATTGATTTATTTATTTGAAAGGCAGAATTACAGAGGGAGAGGCAGAGAGAGAGAATCTCCCATCTGCTGGTTCACCCCCCAAATAGCCACAACGGCCGAAGCTGGGCTGATATGAAACCAGGAGCCAGGAGCCAGGAGCTTCTTCCGGGTCTCCCACGTGGGTGCAGGGGCCCAAGCATTTGGGCCATCTTCTGCTGCTTTCCCAGGCACATTAGCAGGGAGCTGGATCAGAAGTGGAGCAGCCAGGACCCAAAGTGGTGCCCATTTGGGATGTTGGCACTGCAGGCATTGGCTTTACCCTCTACGCCAGGGGGCTGTCATGTTAATACATGCTGGAATTTGTATCAGAAATATCAACATAACCTTAGAGACGTAAAGTCAAGGGGATCATGCCCATTCTTGGAATAAAAACCACTGCTGAAATCAATACATATTAGATTACGTTTCATTTCCTCCCCAAAGCAAATTGGTTTATTCCATTTATCATTCACTAAACAAGTATTTGTGAAGCACTGAGGACATACACGCTGAAGACTTAGTGTGGCCAGACAAGCTGCACAGTCCCCCTAGCGCCCAGCTTACACTCAAGCGGGCAAATCCCCATTTAAAAGATTAGTGGGAGGGGTGGTGTTTGGCTTGGAAGATGCATTAAGATGTGTGAGTCCCATATCAGGGTGCCTGGGTTCAATAGTTGCCTCCAGGTACCTGTGACCTTGGGAGACAGCAGTGATGACTCAAGTGGTTGGGGTCCTGCTGCCCAAGCAGAAGTCTAGGGTCAAGTTCCCAACTCTCGGCTTTGGCCTTGGCACACGCCAGTCCTGGCCATTGTGGGCATTTGGGAGGTGGATCAGCAGATGTGGGACCTCTCTCCCTGTCTCACAAATAAATTAACAAGCAGATATTTTTAAATGGGGTGTGTGTTCAGCCAATGGTTAAAACACCACTTTGGGTCACCTGCATCCCATATTGATGTGCCCAGGCTCAAGTCCCAGCTCCACTCCCAATTCTAGCTTCCTGCTGATGGGAAGCCTGGGAGACAGCAGCTTGTGGCTCAAGTAGTTGGATTCCTGCACTGAGTCTCAGGCTCCCAGCTCTGAGCCAGCCCAGTACTGGCTGTTGCAGGTATTTAGGGGGAATGAGCCATTGGATGGGAGCTCTGTTCTCTCTCTTTGCTACTCAAATAAAGTTTTCAAAATGGAGATTTATGGTTTCCATCGAGATGGAGTAGCCAGATTTACTCCTACCTGACATAATCAAAGAAGAAAAACAGGAACAACACCCGGGACCAGACCCTGAACATCAGGCAATGAGAGACAGCGATTCCAGGGGGCAGAGAGCAAACAAGCCAACCTGACTGCCCCACTTACTGCCTGGACACACATTCCAGGCTGGGCTGTGCAGCAAGGGATGGCCCTGGCAGAATCCAGCTGGCTCCGGAGTTCCAGAGGGGGCAAGAACTGCACAGAGAACCCTGGACATCTGAAGAGAGAAGGGGTCCCCTTCCAGTATTCAAGAGAGCCCTCAGCGAGGAGAGCTGGGGAAAAGCTCCGCCTGAGGATCAGCGGTTACAGTGCTCAGCACCCACCCCAGGCTGGGGACAGAATTCATGGGGCCCGGGCGCAGCACTCGGGAACAGCAGCACTGGGGAGTAGTTCACCCCAGACTGAGCACTGTGCAGGACCAGTCTAACAAATTAGAAAACCAAGACCCATGGGATGAAACAGTTTCAAAGTCACTTAGCTGCCTTCCCAAGCAAAGCTAAGGAGGATCTGTAAAAATACACACCCAGGGGCCAGTGCTGCAACGGGGTTAAGCTGCTGTTTGCAATGCCGGCATCCATATGCTTTGAATCCAGCTCCCCACTAATGTGCTTGGGAAGGCAGGGGAAGATGGTCCAAATGCTTGGGCCCCTGCCACTTATGCAGGGGACCTGGATGAAATTCTGGGCTCCTGGCTTCAGCCTGGTCCAGTCCAAGCAATTGTGGCCATTTGGGGAGTGGGCAAGCAGGTAGAAGATCACTTTTTCTTAAGATTTATTTATTTGAAAGAGTTCTAGAGAAAAAGAGAGAGAGAGAGAGAGAGAGAGAGAGAGAGAGAAGTGACATCTTCTATCTGCTGGTTCACTTCCCAAATAGCTGCAATGGCTGGAGCTCGGCTGGAGCTGGGCCGGACTGAAGTCAGGAGCCAGGAGCTTCTTCTAGGTCTCCCACACGGGTGCAGGGGCCCAAGCACTTGGTCCATCCTCCGCTGTTCTCCCAGGCAAATTAGCAAGGAGCTGCCAGGACTCCAACTGGCATCCATATGGGGTGTTGGCACTGCAGACAGTGGCTTAACCTGCTACTACACCACGGCACCAGCTCTGGAAGATCTCTTTCTCCCTCTGTCTCTCCCTTTTTCTCTGTTGCTCTGCCTTTCAAATCAATAAATCTTAAATAAAAAACCAAACAACATATCCAGCTCCCAATAGGATACAGTTCACAATGTTTGGCATCCAAAGATTACAAGATATGTAAAAGATAGCCAACATAACCCATGTGAGAGCCTGCATCCAGAATTCATGAAGAACCCTCAGACTGAAAAATGAAAAGCCATGTTTTAAAAAACTGGCAGAAGGCTTAGATACTTCAAAATGATATGAGTGGCAAATAAATATATGGAAAAATGCTCAATACCATGAGTCTTAGGGAACTACAGATTAAAACCATTATGGGAGGGGCTGGTGTCGTAGCATAGTTAGTGCCGCCTGCAATACTCATATCCCATGGATGCTGGTTCACGTCCAGGCTGTTCCAATTCCCTGCTAATGTGCCTGGGAAAGCAGCAGAAGACAGCCCAAGTGCTTGGGCCCCTGCCACCCACGTGTGAGACCACATGAAGCTCCTGGTTTCGACCTGGCTCACGCATCTGGGGAGTGAACCAGCAGATAGAAGGTCACTCTCTCTTTCTCCTTCTCTTTAACTCTGCCTTTCAAATAAATAAATAAATCTTAAAATAAATAAATATAAAAAAGCCACAATGGGATACCACATCTTTTTTTTTTTAAGTTTTTATTTATTTTATTTGAGAGGTAGAGCTACAGACAATGAGAGGGAGAGACAAGAGATAAAGGTCTTCCCTCCATTGGTTCACTCCCCAAATGGCCGCAATGGCTGGAGCTGTGCCAATCTGAAGCAAGGAGCCAGGCGCCTCTTCCCGGTCTCCCATGTGGGTGCAGCAGCCCAAGGGCTTGGGCCATCCTCCACTGCTTTCCCAGGCCATAGCAGAAAGCTGGATTGGAAGTGGAGCAGCCAGGACTCGAACCAGTGTCCACATGGGGAGCTGGCGCCACAGGTGGAGGATTAACCTACTACGCCACGGTGCTGGCCCCAAGGGATACCACTACATCTTAGTACCAAATGCTGAAAAGAACTAGGAATCTCACACTCTGATGGTGGGAACAGAAAATGGTACAGGTGGGCATACATTGTGGTGCAGTGGGTTAACCTGCTAGTTGAAACGCTCACATCCCATATCAGAGTGCCAGTTTGAGTCTGGCTGCTCCACTGCTGCTGCTGTTCCTTTTTTTTTTTTTTTTAAAGATTTTATTTATTTATTTACTTGGAAGAGTTATACACACACAGAGATAGAGAGAGAGAGAAACAGAGAGATCTTCATCCACTGATTCACTCCCCAAATGGCTGCAATGGCTAGGGCTGGGCCAGGTCAAAGCCAGGAGTTGGGAGCTTCTTCTGGATCTCCCATGTGGGTGCAGCAGCCCAAGCACTTGGGTCATCTTCTACTGCTATCCCAGGCACATTAGCAGGGAGCTGGATTGGAAGTGGAGCAGCCAGGTCTCAAACTGGTGCCCATATGGGATGCCTGCAGCTTTACCAGCTATGACAAAAGAGCAGCCCCATTACGCCACTTCTGATCCAGCTTCCTGCTTATGTGCCTGGGAAGCAGCAGATGATGCCTTAAGTATTTGGGCCCCTATCACCCACATGGGACCTGGATGGAGTTTCTGGCTCCTGGCTTCAGCAGTGCCCAGCCCCAGCTGTTGTAGGCATTTGGGGAATGAACTAGTGGGTGGAAGGTCTCTTTCTCTTCTTTCTCTGTCACTCTGCTGGAAGGAAAGGAAGAAGGGAGGGAGGGAGGGAGGGAGGGAGGAAGGAAGGAGATGGTATAGGTATGGGGGAAAGCAATTCCACAGTTTCCTCAAATGTTCAGCATATACCCACCATACGGCTCAGCTATTCTGTGTCTAGATATTTACCTTAGAGAAATGAGAGCATATGCCCACACAAAGACTTGTACACAAATGTTCCTAACAGTTTTATTTGTAACAGTCAAAAACTGGAAACTGTCCAAACAGCATCAGTAGGTGAATGGACAAATCAATTCAAGAAAATAGTACTCAGTAATGAAACACAACGAAACTCTTGACACATGGGATGCCTCTCAAAATAACTGCACAGAGTGGAAATGTCTGCCAGAAAAAGAGCACATACTACTGCATGATCGATCCATGTACGGTGGTAGGAAAGGCACACTCATGTGCAGGGACAGAAAGCTGAGCAGCGGGTGCCTGGGGAAGGCCGGTGGCCGGGAGGGATAACGAAGGGGCCTGGGGACACGTGGAGGAGATGCGGAGGTCACGGCCTGGATGGTGGCGAGGGTTTCCCTGGGGCACCACACTCTTGCAGTGTGGGCGGTCTGCTGTCTGTCGAGTAGACCTCAGTGAGGCTGCACATATCCATGGGCTCTACAGTCCCGAGCTTCTGGCAGCAGTACGCCATTATCTTCATCTTTATCAGCTACACATTTGGTAAAATGACTTTAGAACTTTAATTTTAGAATTCCAACAAGGAAACCAAATGGCCTCAGAATCAGCTTACGGAAACACAATATTGTCTACAGCAGGCAAGTGAGAGCAGGGCATTCTGACTCACAGGTGAACCAAGTCGGGCCGAGTTGCACAATGAGTACAGCCACCTGCAGTCAGCCACTTGGCATCTGCTGCGCCCCTCTCTCCTGCACACTGCCCTGGCTTCCAGCCGCAGCACCCTCGGCCTTGGACACCTGCACGGCTGTCTCCAGGCGCTCTCCAAGCTCCTCTATGAGAGGCCTGCCCTCTCCAGGAGCCCGGCGAGAGGCAAGAGGCTTTAGCTGGCTAACGTCAGACTGCTGCGTGGCCGGGTTTCTGCACACCCCACCACTAGCAAGAAGCAGGGCGCTGCTCTGTTCGAGAAAGGGGCCTTCCAAAGAATTCCCCGACTCGGAGGGACCACCTTTGTGCTCCTCGGGTTCTGAATCGGAGCCTTCGGTTTCCGACGACACAGTGCTGCTGGCCTCTGACCCCTCCGATTCCGACTCCTCGGCATCGCCTGCCTCTGGGCTGGAGCAAAGTGGCTGCTGCCCGGGAACGGACGGGGCTGCCTGGCACGCGGCTTCTTCCTTCTGGACAAGCAGTGCTGCTGCTTCTAGCTCTTCCAGTTCTAGTCCCAGCTGCGCCTTTGTCAGGGAGACTTCCTTTAAGGCTTCTGCGAGAGCTGCCAACTTTTTGGACCTCGAGAAACGTTTTAAGAAGAAATATTAGGGCTCTTCATTCACTGGCCAGGGGACAACAGGATATGTGCTTTAAAAAAAGTAACAAAATAAGGTTGAACCCATACTTCACATGGCATACCAGGACCAACCCTGGACAGATCAAAGACACATATGTAAAACATAAAGCAATAAAATATTATGGGGAAACAGAGATTCCTGCACGACCTCAGGATGAGGAAGGCCTTTCTAACGCTGATTCAAAACACAGAAGTCACAAAAGAAAAACACTGGCAATTTATTTCACAGACCAGGGCCCAACTCCCGAGTCTCTAAAAATGGCTACCACCCAACAGAAAGATAGGCAAAAGATACAGGTAGACAATTCTCACGACAGGACATAGAAATGACTCCTAAATATATGAAGAGAGATTCCAACTTCAGTCCAACAGGAGAAACACAACATCATACTGAGAGCTCACGTTCATCTGTCAGACTGACAGCTGTCCAGACACTTGATGGCATTCTGTCAGCGAGGCTGTGAGGACAACGGTGCTTTCACACCCTGTCGGAGGGAGGTTCCATAGCTACGGTCCCCACAAAGGATAACTTAGCAGTGACTGTCAGAATTCAGAATGTACAGATCCTTGAACCAGCAAGCCCACGTCTGGAAATTAAACACACGGAGCACATATGCTGCATGAGACAGGCCTGCGCTTTTCTGTAACAACGCTGTCTTTAATACCCCAACTGGGAAGCAACCAAATGCCCTGGATATGGGACTAGCTATTAAATAAGCCACGGCACAGCCACAGGAAGCGACAGCCTGTAGCTGGTTATGCAGCAACGTGGCTCTTCATGGGCCGATCCAGACATAACAGATATCCAGATATAACAACTGCAAAAGGCACATGAAATAGAGAGACAGAGAGACAGAGAAAGAACGAAAGAAAAGAGCAAAGATGTAAGAACATATACTTGTATTTGCTTGTATACTCAATAAATGCTGGAAAGCAACAAAAACAATAACTTAGGGGGTAGGTGTTGGATGGGACCTAGAAGGATGGGGGATGACAGAGGATGAAGGTGAGAGGAGATTTTTCACTGCAGTTTTATTTTCAGCCCCACATAAATGCAATATCTGTTCACCACCTAACTATGTACAAAAAGAAAAAAGAGCCGTATCAGACAGCAGCCTGTATGGCTGTTCTGTCTAATCAGATGGCCTTTTATATGATTTCAGACAGCTGTTTTTCTTCTCTAAGTTACCCACTAGACTTAATAATCCTACATTGTGTAGGATAGGTAATTTTTTCATTATTACCTTGGATGCACTTAATTGTTTTTTGTTTTTAAAAGAACCAACATAAAAGCTGCTGGCATCCCATAGGCACTGGTTCAAGTCCCAGCTGCTCTTCTTCGAATCCAGCTCCCTGCTAATGCACCTTGGAAAGCAGCAGAAGATGGCTTAAGAGCTTGGGCCCCTGTACCCCCACGGGAGACTTGGAAGAAGCTCCTAGCTCCTGGCTTCGGCATGGCCCAGCTCCAGCCGTTGCGGCCATTTGGGGAGTGAACCAGTGGATGGAAGATCTCTGTGTCTGTCTCTCTCCCTCTCTGTAACTATGTTCAAATAAATAAATAAATCTTTTAAAAAAATAAACCAACGTAACACACACTGCAGTTTTCCCAGGACCATCTTTTTGACAACTGAAAAGCGAGTGCAAATGGTGAGCTGCTGACAAGGTCCCTACCTTTCTCTACCTCCAAAGACTACCAAACATGGAGTGGCTTTGAGACAAGCCCAGTGCTAAACTCGTGTACAAGTATAGTCCATCCCCCAACAGCAGGAAGATGAGGCTCCACTGAGAGCGAGCTGATGTCAACAGAAGGTGCAATGGGAAATCCTGAACAAAGACAGTATCTCAGACCTGTCGTTCTCAATGTAATTAGCACAATGTGAGCTTTGTGCAGGGACATGCCTTCCCCACCCCTGCTGTCCCTTCACAGGGCACGGTGTCATCAGGCCAAGGACGCACCCTGCATGTCCAAAGGGGGGCGGGGCGGGGGGGGGAGGTAAGGTAAATGGGACAAGAGCGGCAGCCACCACTGAAGGACTTTCAGCAAGGAAAGCCCTGGACTTCACTGCTGGAATTGCCAAAGAGCTTAGAAAAGCGGAGGTGGAACAGTTGGTTAAGCCACCACCTGCGACACTGGCATCTCACACTGGAGCTCTGGTTTGAGTCCAGATGCTTGGTCTTTGCTTCTGAGCCAGCTCCCTACTAATGCACCTGGGAAAGCCATAGATGATGGTCCAAGAGCTTGGGCACCTGCCACCCATGCAGCAGAACTCCTAGATGGAGTTCTGGGCTTCTGGTTTTGGCCTACACCAGCCCTGGCTGTTGTGGCCATTTGTGGAGGAACCAGAGGGTAGAAGATCTCTCTGTCGCCCTGCGTTTCAAAGAAATCTTTAAAAAGAAGAAGCGTGGGAGGGAGGGACAGAGGGGGAGATGGCCAAGGTAAAGAGGAGAACCAAGGTAAGGTCAGCTGAAATCAGCTACTGATTTACTAAATGGCTCTAAACCATGGTTGCCATTTTTATTAGTTTGAGACATTTTTAAAAGCATAGTAATGTTGTAAGATGGCTATGATATAATTACATTCATGTCTGAGATACTGTGGACAACGTCCACCATATATTGCGAAACCTCGACCACCCCTGGTAAGGGGCTCCATCAGAGCTGGTGGACCAGGGTAGCACATCTCTGGTCCAAGCCTCAGTAAGACTGGGAACTGATTCCCCGCAGTATTTCTCACTGAGGCAGAGTTCTCCCTGGCTAGTTACTGACTTGCATTTAAGGGATAAAGACGGATGAACTTGGGAGAGAAGCGAGTGCCTCTTACTAAGCTCTGATGTTAGAAATGAAAAATTAAGAGCAGTGGCTTCACTGACCGTACAAGCCATTTCAACCGTATCTTCTTCTTCTTTTTTTTTTTTTAATTTATTTTTTTTATTTTATTTTGACAGGCAGAGTGGACAGTGAGAGAGAGAGAGACAGAAAGGTCTTCCTTTGCCGTTGGTTCACCCTCCAATGGCCGCCACGGCCTTTGCGCTGTGGCCGGTGCACCGCGCTGATCCGAAGGCAGGAGCCAGGTGCTTCTCCTGGTCTCCCATGGGGTGCAGGGCCCAAGCACCTGGGCCATCCTCCACTGCCTTCCCAGGCCACAGCAGAGAGCTGTCCTGGAAAAGGAGCAACTGGGACAGAATCCGGCGCCCCGACCAGGACTAGAACCAGGTGTGCCAGCGCTGCAAAGCGGAGGATTAGCCTATTGAGCCGCGGCGCCGGCCTCAACCGTATCTTCTAAGAAGAATGCAGAACACCACAAGGAGGACAAACATCACTGCACTTGCTCCCCACGCCCACCCCCTCCTGAAGCTGCTTCCTTATTGTCCTGTGTTCCCAGTGAGCTGAAGGTCACCCCATCAAGGGGCAGTCAGGACTGGCAGCCCACACAATGCCAGAGCTCCTCCTACCACACCACAGGGTCTCCCGTGAGTAACACAGGCTCTGAAATCCCCTTCTTTAGGACTGCACTCTGTTTCTTCCCAAGCTCAGCTCTGCTCAGCCTCCTCCAACTGAGCCACCCTGTACAGGGCCCAGAATTCCTAAAGAAATTCTGCTAACATCTCTAAGTTTAGCACCATTAAATGAATACATACAATTCCAACTGTTGTTGGGGAAGGTTGGGGGGAGATGCATATGAATTATTTTTAAAACGTTCCTGACTATGTTATATATGTGAATTCTCATGTTGACACGGTTTGGATTGTCATTATTGTGCATTATGTGAATGCCACATACTAAGTGTCCTTTATAACAGTATAACTTTGAGACTTTAAAGTTCCTCACTAGAGGCTAGCATTGTGGCATGGTGGGTAGAGCTGCCATCTGTGATGCCGGCATCCCACATGGGTGATGGTTTGTGTCCCGGCTGCTCCATTTCCGATCTAGTTCCCTACTAATGGCCTGAGAAAAACAGTGTAAGATGGCTCAAATACTTGGGGCCCTGCCACCCATATGGGAAACTGGATGAAGCTCCTGAATTCTGGCTTTGACTTGTCCCAGCACTGGCTGTTGAGGCCATTTGGGGAATGAACCAGTGGATGGAAGACCTCACTCTGTCTCACCCTCCCTCTCTCTCTGCAACTCTTTTTTTTTTTTTAAAGATTTATTTTATTTATTTGAAAGACAGAGTTATAGATAGAGGTAGAGACAGAGAGCGAGGTCCTCCATCCACTGGTTCACTCCTCAGATGGCCGCAACGGCCGGAGCTGAGTCAATTGAAAGCAAGGAACCAGGAGCTTCTTCTGGGTCTCCCAGGTGGGTGCAGGGGCCCAAGGACTTGGGCCACTTTTCACTGTGTTCCCAAACCATAGCAGAGTGCTGGATCAGAAGTGGAACAGCCAGGACTCAAACCAGTGCCCATACGTGATGCCGGGGTGCCGGGATGCCAGTGCTTCAGGCCAGGACTTTAACCTCAGCTATAATCCAGGCTTTTTTCAGACCTACAAGTGTAAACTGAAACAGGCAGGAGAGTGGCAGGAATAGGCCATGTGACCCAACAAGAGAACCAGCTGATGTGAATGTCTAGCCTCTAGGCAACAGCTTATCTCTCCCCACTCCTCCTCTCCTTTTAGAGATTTTTTTTATTTGAAATGCAGAGAGACAGGGGACACACACATACACACACACACAATCTTCCATGCCCTGGTTCGCTCCCCAAATGGCCAACACAGCTGGAGCTGGGCCAGGCTGAAGCTAGGAGCCAGGAACGCTATCTGGGTCTCTCATGTGGGTTGTAGGAACTCAAGTACTTGAGTCAATATCCACTGCTTCCCAGGAGCATTAGCAGGGAGCAGAACTGGAAGTGGCGAAGCTAGGACTTGAACTGGCACTCTAATATGGGAGGTGGGTGTCCCAAGCAGCAGCTTGATCTGCTGCACCACAAAGCTCACCCCTTATCTCTCACTTTCAGCATTATAGTAAGTTCACAGTGACCACTTTATACAGGAAATAAAAAAAGAAAGAATTCTGTGTCCACTTTTGATCCTTCATTGTCCAAACCAATTCATTTTATTTCTTCTAACCCCACATTTACTTCCTCAGACTGGCTAGTTTCCCAAATTAATATTAAAGTTCTCATAGGAACTCTAAATTTACACAAGCAACATTCTGAACTCTAATCCTAAGAAAGGATACAGTGACTGAACTTTCAAAATAGCCTTGGTGTGCAAAGTGTGTCTGAGGAATGCAAGTTAGGCTTGTTTTTATCTGATTATTTTCTGTAGACAACATTATCATTATTCACAAAAAACAAAATTATTCCTTTGGGGGGAAAAAATTGAGCCATGAAAGAGTAGCCATTTCGTTCATTCAACTACCGCAACAATTAGAGCTGGCCCTAAGCTGCCACTTGCTGTAAATTCTACGATCTGCCTCTGTAACTTGGCCTTCCCACTTCCAAAAGCAGCTCATTTAAGGTGGTTAGTGGTTTTCCTCTGTTATAATCAAAACACATCAGGCCAGTCCATGACAGAAAGCTCTGTTAATGGCCTTATCACATAAGCAGACTCTTAAAAACACCAGGTATGTTTTGAAAACCCCAAGGAACACATACACTGAGTTATTCGTTGCAGTCACTATTTATATTTTATCTCTAAGTGAAGACCACCTCCCCAGTTAAGATCGTCCTAATTACAGAGTGAAGACACTCAGCATTTAAGAGACGTGAATGGGCAACATGGTGGTGCAATAAGTTAAGCCACCACTCACAATGCCTACGTTGGAGTGCCGGTTCGAGTCCCAGCTGCAGCATCTCCAATCCAGCTCCCTCCTAATGTGGTGACCTACATGCTTTGGGCCCAGTCACCAATGTGGGGAGACCAAGATGGGATTCTGAGCTCCTGGCCCTGCCCTAGCTGTTACAGTCATCTGCAGAGTGAACCAGCAGACAAAAGGGCTCTCTTTTTCCTGTCTCTCCCTCTCTCTCTGTTGCTCTACTTAGCCTTTCAAATAAATAAATCTAAAAAAACAGAACTGACAATTGATAATACTAATACATATCTCAATAAAATTACATTCAAAGTAGGCTTTTCTATCAGAAATGTAATCCTATAGCATAACTTTAAAATAACTTTTATTCTTTCTACATATGTAAAATAATATCCTATTTGGAAGATTTTTTAAAAATTAAAGATTGCTCACAAGTTACGGTAAACATAACTAATATGAAAGAGTAATAGTGGGGCCAGTGCTGTGATATAGCAGGTTAATCCTCCATCTGTGGCACCAGAATCCCATAGGGGCACCGGTTCTAGTCCCGGCTGCTCCTCTTCTGATCCAGCTCTCTGCTATGCCCTGGGAAAGCAGGGAAGATGGTCCAGGTGCTTGGGCCCCTACACCTGCAAGAGAGCCCCAGAAGAAGCTCTTGGCTCCTGGCTCCGAATCGGCACAGTTCCAGCCGGCTGGCCGTTGCAGCCATTTGGGAATGAACCAATGGATAGAAGACTTTTCTTTCTGTCTCTCCCTTTGACTGTAGCTCAACCTCTCAAATAAATAAATCTTTTTTTTTTTTTTTAAAGAGTAATAGTAATGGCTGGAAGTATATACCTTTACCATATCTAAACTGATACAAAATTTCCACAATTATTTTGCATTTGATGACTAAGTCTAGGAAAAAAAAAAAAAAAAAGGAGCCATAGCCTTATTGAAATAGTCAAAACAAAGTGCAAAAGGAGCCCTGAAATGCATGAGCGAAAAATAACTGGGCATGAATGGAAAGCACACATCCTGTTTCTCGCTGTAGTTCTGTCTTCAACTATCCATCAACATTTCACCACTTCCTGCAATGGCAGGTCTACTATCAATCTCAGAGTAACTGACTCGGTTTCATTTCCTCTGCTCAAACCTAGCATCCTGGTAGGCGTGATCTACGAAGACTAGAGCCAGCAACTGGTAACTGCAGGATGGGATCCAAGAGAGGTAATTTAAGACAGTTCATAGTGGATGATGTGGTGCACTGGCTAAGCTGGCCTTTTTTTTTTTTTTTTTAGATTTTATTTTATTTATTTGAAAGACAGAGTTACAGAGAGAGGTAGAGGCAGAGAGAGACGTCTTCCAGATGCACTCCCCAGATGGCTGCAATGGCCGGAGCTGCACCAATCCGAAGCCAGGAGCCTCCTCCAGGTCTCCCACGTGGGTGCAGGGGCCCAAGGACTTGGGCCATCCTCCACTGCTTTCCCAGGCCCCAGCAGAGAGCTGGATTGGAAGAGGAGCAGCCGGCACTAGAACCAGCACCCATATGAGATGCCGGCGCTTTAGGCCAGGGCTTTAACCCACTGCACCATAGCACCAGCCCCAAAGCTTCATAGGATTCACACACACACACACACAATCTCAGGTTCTATCTGGGATCAAACAGTACATCAACTTAAAAAAAAATTATTTGAGTGAGCAAGCGGCAGAGAGAGAGAGAGAATGAGAATCCCCACCCACTGGTTCACTCCTCAAGTGCCCATAACAGCCAAGATTGGGCCAGGCCAACGTCAGGAGCCAAGCACTCAATCCAGGACTCCCACATGGGTGCAAGGGACTCAAGTACTTGAGCCATCACTTGCTGCCGCCCAGGGTGTGCATTAGGAAGAAGCTGGCACCATGAATGCAGCTGGGACTCGAGCCCCGGCACTCTGCTATGGGATGTGAGCATGCAAAGTGGTGTCTGCACTGCTGCGCTGAGTGCCCACCCCGAGAGCCTGTTCTTTCTGGGAGCACAGAAAGCACCTACTCCAGCCCTTCCGCTTTACAGACGAAGTCGGTATCACTGCCTACTTTTGATACAGCCTCAAAAGTCCGTGTGATCAAACTGGAAGAGCTATGACTGGATATGAATCCCATAGTTCCAAGCTCAAAGGTCTTGTCTCTTTCACCTGCTCCCCACGGTGGCTGTTACGATAGTCACAGAAATTATTTAACCTTTGAAAAAACCTAGGCAAAATAATCCAGTGTTTCTCAATTCCAATGGAGAAGTCAACTTGACAGTGATGTAATGAGCTCAGGAAACATGATATTAGAAAACAATCAGTGTCAAACCATTCTTTAAGGACCTGACAGTGAGTATTTCCCCGTCTCTGGTGGGAAATATCTTTTCTCTTCTTGAAATGTTACAATGTACATCAAGATTTAACACCCAACAAAATAGACTTTCACACTCTCTTATGAAAACAGCCAATTACAGGTAATTCTATCAGACCAATTCATGCTCTCAGCACTGTTCCAACAACTCCACAAAAGTCAAGTACAGGATGGCCGGTGCTGCAGCTCACTAGGCTAATCCTCCACCTGCAGCGCTGGCACACCAGGTTCTAGTCCTGGTCGGGGCGCCGGATTCTGTCCCGGTTGCTCCTCTTCCAGTCCAGCTCTCTGCTGTGGCCCGGGAAGGCAGTGGAGGATGGCCCAAGTCCTTGGGCCCTGCACCCGCTTGGAAGACCAAGAGGAAGCACCTGGCAGCGCGCCGGCCGTAGCAGCCATTTGGGGGGTGAACCAACGGAAGGAAGACCTTTCTCTCTGTCTCTCTCTCTCACTGTCTAACTCTGCCTGTCAAAAAAAAAAAAAAAAAAAAAAGTCAAGTGCAGGATGAAAATAAACATTCATCAGGCCATTAATATATATGTGATATGATGCCCTACAGATCCAAAAGACAAAAAAGGAACAGGATTTTCATTCACCTTGGACAAGCACAGTCCAATCATGACAGCACACGGCTGTAATAAAGACTCAGTCACCCGTGGGACGTGGTGTAAGGTGACAAAGTTCTCACTGCAACCCTGTACAACAGGCACTTGGTGACCCTGCCCAGTGAAGCGAGGAGACAGGGCCAGAGAGGCACCACCGTGCGGAAGAAGTGGGGCGCTGCCCGACTTCTCAGCGAGCTGTCTCCCGGTCACTCTGCAAAGGCCCCAGCCTCCTCACGGCTCATGTGTTCAGATGCTTGTAAACCCACAGGCAGTGTTCTCCTGGGTTCACAGTTACACAGCGGCGTTTGTTTTATCTTTGGATGGAAAACAGCTGGGCAACATGTGTGCAAAGTCAGGGCAAGGGCTCAGTGGTGCACCACAGGAGTGGCAGCCGTTCTGGCTCCAACAGGTCTTCTACACATACCCACACACCCACAAACACACATGTGTGCACGCACACACACCTTTCCAGAGCAAAAGAAATGATTTTAGGTCACAAAAACACTGCCATGGCAGTGTGGGGTACTGCGGAGGAGGCCTCTGGTGCGTGCATGTAGGTTTACCCAAATCCACGGAAGCCAGGATAGGCCTCATCACTGACACCCACCTACGTGGAAGTGTGAGGTGATAAAGAAGGTAAAAAAAGGCAACATTCGGGAAAACTGTTTGAGAGAAATGTGCCCCGTCTTGTCCTTGGAGCTGCTTTATATTAATACCAGGCCAGGCCAAACTAGCAAGGATGGAGATGTGGGTCTCAGAAATTGACTAATTTCCCTCTACCCTCCCCTCCCCTTTCCACTCCCATACCTACTGCTCAACTGCTTTTGCTGAAATGTGCTTCCCAAATGCTGGAGTTCAGGGCTGACTTTAAAAAGAGTCCCAGGTCACATGTGAGACTCCTGCTTGACCTCTAGGAGGACCTGGTTCAAGTACAAGGTCCTCTGCTTACGATCCAGCTTTCTGCTAATGCACACATTAGGCAGCAAGAACTCGAGTACTTGAATCCCTGACAACCATGTGGGAGACCTGGATGAAGCTCCAGGCTCCTGCCTTCAGTCTAGCCCAGTCTTGCCTGTTGTGGGTATTTGGGGATGGGAGACCTTTGGCTATTTCTTTACCTTCTAATTTTTTTTTTTTTTTTTTTTTTTTGGACAGGCAGAGTGGACAGTAGAGGGAGACAAAGAGAAAGGTCTTCCTTTTTGCCGTTGGTTCACCCTCCAATGGCCGCCGCGGTAAGTGCGCTGCGGCCAGTGCACCGCGCTGTTCCGATGGCAGGAGCCAGGTGCTTCTCCTGGTCTCCCATGGGGTGCAGGGCCCAGGAACTTGGGCCATCCTCCACTGCACTCCCTGGCCACAGCAGAGAGCTGGCCTGGAAGAGGGGCAACCGGGACAAGATCGGTGCCCCGACCGGGACTAGAACCCGGTGTGCCGGCGCCACAAGGTGGAGGATTAGCCTGTTAAGCCACGGCGCCGGCTTTCTTTACCTTCTAAATAGAATGAAAATAAATTTTAAAAAAAGTAAAAGTCCCATGAAACTGAATTGTGCAGCTCCCAAGGTTTTCTTTTCCACATCAGCTGTTAGCAAATTCAAACCTGCGACTCCCTGCCCCCCAGCATGGTGGAAGGTACCTGTAGCTTCTGCTCACCTCTACTTTCGTTGTTTCCACCTTTTTTTCTTGTTTTAACCCTGCCTTTGATGACACCATCTTGTTGCAAACACACTCACATACACACACAGAGAGAGACATGTTTTAAAAAACTTCTAGTACACATGGCAAGGGATAAATACCAGTAAAACGACAACCAAAACCACCTTTGTAGGACAGAAAAGGATTTGGGAAATGAAGGTCAAGTCCAGGGGTGCTCTTTGATTCCTTTTCTTCTTCTTCTTCTTCTTTTTTTTTTTTTTTAAAGAGAGTTATTTATTTATTTGAAAGGCAAAGTTAGAGAGAGGCAGAGGCAGAAAGAGAGAGAGAGAGAGAGGTCTTCCATCCGATGGTTCACTCCCCAATTAGCTACAATGGGCTGGAACTGTGCCGATCCAAAACCAGGAGTCAGGAGCTTTTTCTGGGTCTCCCATGTGGGTGCAGGGGCCCAAGGACTTGGCCATCTTCTACTATTTGCCAGGCCATAGCAGAGAGCTGGATCAGAAGTGGAGCAGCCAGGACTCAAACCGGGGCCCATATGGGATGCTGACACTGCAGGTGGCGGTTTTACCCCCTATGCCACAGTGCCACCCCCCCTTTCTTCTGAGATTATTCTGTTAAGCATGGTCCGTGGGTTGTCAGACTTGAACAATGCTGACAATGTTGCCATGTTTTATCTATGTGAGAAGGGCAAGCGTGTTGTGAAGGACTTAGTGTTTTCACCTGTATAGCTGAAATGGCTATTGATTCAGTTATATTAAGTGGAGGTCAACCAACAAAATGAGGAAGACATTATTACGAAAGTGGGGGGCCAAAGATATTTTGGGGTGAAATGTGTCCCCAACAAACATATTCTGACTTTCTACCCCTTGGAACTTACGAACGTGTTATCTGGAAATAGGGTCTTTGCAGGTGTATTGCCGTTAAGATGGGGTCAGACTAGATCAGGGGAGGCCCTGAAGCCACCAACCATGTCCTTATAGAAAACAGCATGCAAAGACTCCGGGACACAGAGACAGTGTCCAAGTGACAATGAAGGCAGCGACAGGCTGACGGGTACATAAGCCAATGAATGGCAAGCCAGGGGAGGGCACGGGGCAGACTCTCCCTGAGGGCCTCTGGAAGGAAACCAGCCCTTGCAAAACCTTGATTTTGGACCTCCAGGGTCCAGAGCCGGGACAGAATGCTTTCTGTATTCCCAGCCACCCCACTGGGTCATTTGTCATGGCAGCCACACTTCCTTCTGCACCACTCTCCCCAGGGCTTTCCTTGCTGGCTCTGACTCCTTCAGAACATAGCTAAAATGTTACCACCCAGGGCCCTGCCAGAACAGCCCAGCGGCAGCCATGCCTCCCAGGCCGTTCCACTTCACACAACACACAGAACACGGCATCTGCTGGTCATGGAACATGAGGTGGACTGACCAGGCTGGCCTGCATGCTACCTGCCAACCCCGAGGCTCCATCCACCTGGATGCCATGGTGCCACAGACCACCAACTGGGACATGCTGCCCTCTCCCTCAACCTTTTATTCTGAGATTCACTGTTATGAACTTGGCAGAGATCTGAGGGCTAATGAAACAGAAGTACTGGGGCTGGTGCTGTGGCACAGAGGGTAAAGCTGCCACCTGTAATGCCAACATCCCATATGGGCACCACTTCAAGTTCCAGTTGCTCCACTTCTGATCCGGCTCTATACTATTGCCTAGGAAAGCAGCAGAGGATAGCTCAAGTCCTTGGGCCCCTGCACCCCGTGGGAGACCCGAAGAAGCTCCTGGCTCCTGTCTTTGTATGGGCCCAGCTCTGGCTGTTGCAGCCATTTGGGGAGTGAACCAGAGGATGGAAGATCTCTCTCTCTCTCTCTGTAACTCTGTCTTTCAAATAAATAAATAAATCTTAAAAAAGAAAGGAAGGAAGGAAGGAAGGAAGGAAGGAAGGAAGGAAGGAAGGAAGGAAGGAAGGAAGGAAGAAATGATGTACTAACTTTCTAAACTTTTTTTTTTTTTTGTCTCTACTTTCCCATTTTGAAAGTACAATGGAAACGAATGCTTCCTCATTTTCTGGTATCCTCTGAGAAAGACAGAAAAGGTCTAGTGGTTTAATGGTCTGATCTCTCTGTGGGCTGGATCTAAGTGTTGAATTTTCCCTTGGTCACAAAATGGATGGTGTGTGCATAAGGTGGTCTTCACAACGCTTCTCACAGAGGGAACTACTCCAGGGTCGGTGTGCTCACAGCAGCACCACAGGAGCCAGCCAAAGCACGCTATGCTCCGCATGACGATGGAAGCAATTGCCTGCCAACTCGGAAGCTGATGTGCTCACTGCTGGGGTGCGTGATGAGCGGCTTCTGAGATGCACACCACAGTGGGTGGCAGTCAGATTAACAAGAGCTGTTCTGTGAGTTCTTCACTCCAATCCCGCTCTGCAGAATGGAGGAAAGAGACGCACTGCCTATTCCCTTGGGGTGAGTTTTCTGGAATCATTAACTGGCTGATGGTGTCACATAAGCTCTGCTTCTTCCTGCTCACTCTGAACCACAGTCTAGAGTTCTCTAAACAGAGTCTGCAATCTGCCTTTCCTTATGGAAAAAACGGGGGCAACGTAAGATGGCATAGTTACGTTACAGAGGGGAGCGCACGGTGCTCCTCCTCAGCGCCGGTCCCAAGGCTCAGGGGCCTCCTCCTGGGCAGACCTGCCCCACCTTCCCACAGGCTTAGGCAAAACCCTGGCTATGCCAATCTCTAAGCACAGCTCATGGACATATGAGAACAGCTATTTCACCTGGCCCCTCTGCGGGAGGGCGAGGCCTGGGGACTACGGCAGTCAGACTGGTCAGGAGCTTCCTGAATGCAGATGCACAGGGGGCTCTGGGGGTTGGCAGGGAGTCCTGACGCCCAGGACGACATGCTCAGAAAAGATGCCCACCTATCATCTACTCATCACCCCCACTCCCCCCGCAGTATGCCCCTGCCTCATACTGTACTATGACCTGTGCATACTCCACCAAAAACCAGCTGTAAGAACTCCTGCAAGTCCCAGAAGGAAGGCTCAGGCTTCTGTTCTGGTCAAGGGAATGGAGTCAGAGACAGAATGAGCATCCTGGGGAGCAGGAGAGCAGAGAAACAGCTCCACTTCTCCCCCAACAA
The DNA here is from genome assembly GCF_033115175.1 of Lepus europaeus. Taxonomy (NCBI): domain Eukaryota; kingdom Metazoa; phylum Chordata; class Mammalia; order Lagomorpha; family Leporidae; genus Lepus; species Lepus europaeus. Next base: position 47,103,003 of record NC_084835.1, read on the forward strand.
GCTGCCAGGACTTCTAACACCACTGCCCTCATCTCAAAGTTCTTTTTAAAAGGCACAGAACCTTCTGCAAACACAAAATGAGCCTCAAAACTATGACTATAGAAAGATCCACGGGGCTGGCGTCATGGCTCACTTGGTTAATCCTCCGCCTGCAGTGCCAGCATCCCATATGGGCACCGGTTTGAGTCCTGGCTGCTCCTCTTTCCATTAAGCTCTATGCTGTGGCCTGGGAAGGCAGTGGAGGATGGCCCAAGTGCTTGGGCCCCTGCACCCGTATGGGAGACCAGGAGGAAGCACCTGACTCCTGGCTTCGGATCAGCACAGCGCCAGCCGTGATGGCCATTTGGGGAGTGAACCAACAGAAGGAAGGCCTTTCTCTCTGTTACTCTTTCTCACCTGTCATATAAATTAAAAAAAAGAAAGAAAGAAAGAAAAGGAAAGATCCACTAGCCTTCAACTTCAACATGTAGCTTATACACAGAAAAGGTTTCTCTTGGCACAGGTACACAGCTCGCTGCTATTGAGATTGTTCCTGAGGTATTCAACACTTGCATAGGAGGGGCTGGCATCATGGCACTGCTTGGGACACTGGCACCCCATATCGGAGTGCCTGTTCAACTTCTGGCTGCAGCATTTCTTTTTTTTTCTTTCTTTCTTTTTTTTTTTTAAAGATGTATTTATTTATTTGAAACACAGAGGCAGAGGCAGAGAAAGAGAGACAGAGAAGTCTGCCATCTGCTAGTTCACTCCCCAAATGGCCACAACGGCCGGAGCTGAGCCAATCCAAAGCCAGGAACCTGGAGCTTCATTCAGGTCTCCCAAGGAGGTGCAGGGGTCTAAGGACTTAGGCCATCTTCTACTGCTTTCCCAGGCCATAGCAGAGAGCTGGATTGGAAGTGGAGCAGCCGGGACTTGGACCAGTGCCCATATGGGATGCCAGCACTGCTGGCGGTGGTTTTACCTGCTAAGCCATAGAGCTAGCCCCCTGTTGCACTTCCGATTCAGAAAGCAGTAGAAGATGGCCCAGGTGCTTGGACACTTGCCACCAACATGGGAGACCCAGAAGGAATTCCTGGCTCCTGGCTCCGGCCTGGCCCAGCCCTTACTGCTGAGGGCTTTTGGGGAGTACACCAGAGCATGGAAGATCTCTAAGTCTTTCTTTGTGACCCTGCCCTCCAAATAAATAAAGACTTGCATATGAGTTATGTCAAGAATCTTTTTTTTTTTTCCCCTGTTGAGCCTCTGCCTCATTGGTGTTTTCAAAAATACTTATTTTCACTTTATTTAAAAGGCAGACAGATAGACAGAGACAGATCTTCTATCTGCTGATTCGCCTCCTCAAATGCCCATAACAGCCAGGGTTGGGCCAAGCCAAAGCCAGGAGCTGGGTATTCAATCTGGGTCTCCCATACAGGTGGGCAGAGGCCCAACCACCTGAGCCATCACCTGCTGAGTCCCAGAGTGCACATCAGGAGCAAGCTGGATTAGAATCGAGGAGCTGGAACTTGTGCCATGCACTCCAATGTGGGATGTGGGTGGGTGACCAAGCAGCATCTTAACTGCTGTGTCACATGCCTGCCCCTCAAGTCACTTCTAAAGGCATTCCTCTTCCCACATCCCTGGGACTTTACTTTGAAAGGCAGAGAGAGAGACAGAGAGACAGACAGACAGACAGACTTCCATATACTGGTTCACGAGAAAGTCTTCCATATACTGGTTCACGAGAAAGTCTTCCATATACTGGTTCACTCCCCAAATGGCTGCAACAACCAGGCCTGGACCAAGCTGAAGCCAGAAACTCCATCCTGGTTTCCATCACAGTGGTAGGGGCCCCAAGTATTTGGGTTATTTTTCCCTGCCTTTCCAAATGCATTACTGGCAGGAAGCTAGATCGGAAGTGGAGCAGTCTGGACTCAAACCAGCACTCTGATATGGGCTGCTGATATCATAAGCTTAACAACTCTGGTTTTGCTTCCTGGGCTTCTGACCTATGAGCCAACTTTTGTACTTTTAAAGTCAAGTATAAAACTTCTATTATTTTTACTTTCTTTCTTTTAAAGATTGATTTATTTATTTGAAAGTCAGAGTTATACACACGGGGGGGGGGGGGGGAGGGGCTTCCATCTGATGGTTCACTCCCCAGTTGGCCGCAACAGTTGGAGCTGCAGTGATCCGAAGCCAGGAGCGAGGAGCTTCTTCTGGGTCTCCCAAGCAGGTGCAGGGGCCCAAGGACTTGGGCCATCTTCCAGTGCTTTCCCAGGCCACAGCACAGAGCTGGATCAGAAGTGGAGCAGCCGGGATTAGAACTGGCCCCCATATGGGATGCCGGCACTTCAGGCCAGGGTGTTAACCCACTGCGCCACAGTGCCGGCCCCTATTATTTTTTCCTTCAATACTATTTCCAAGCCTCTAAGACCTCATCTTACCTAACAAAAATCTAAACATGTGACACCAGGAATCTTTATGTTACTTGTATGAAAATTTTACACAAATGGAGCGATTTTATAAGCTTGCTTTCTCAAAACAAATATACATATTTCAAAAATTTTTGAGGGGCAGAGACACACAGACACACACAGAGCAAGAGCGGGAGCGGGTGCAGGAGAGGGAGAGGGGTCGGGAGAGGGGGAGGGGAGGAAGAGGGAGAGAGAGAGGGAGAGGGGGAAACAGAGTTCTACCTGCTGGTTCACTTCCTCAAATGCCTGCCTAGAACAGCTAGAAGAAAGCCAGGAGCCTGGGGGAACTCAAACCCTGTCTCTCATGCCAGTGGTATGGACCCAGGCACCTGAGCTATGACTTGATGCCTCCCAGAGTGAGCACTGGCAGGAAGCAGGAGTCCAGAGCCAGAACTGGGAACTGAATCTGAGTGCTCTGATGTGGTACACAAGTGTCTTGGCAAGTATGTCAAATGCCCACCCCAATAAATAATGGAAAAAGAAAGAAAACCTTCCCCCATGGCGGGGTAGACAACTGCATCAGATTTTCAGGTGTTTCATTTATTGTTGTTATTGTTTTAAGGAACAGCATGGAAACACATTTTTTGATAGACTTCAGTTGATTGTTCTGCTTTGATTTTTGGCATTTTTATTGTTTTAACAGAAGAGTATGTTTTAAGAACATGTTTCTTTGTGAAAGAATAGTTGATTCCCAACATTAGGACCAGATTCTTCTTTTCAAATGAAATCTGGAATTTAAGGGATCTCTTTTACTTGTCAATTCTACCTATGCACCTGCTGATAAAGGCATATGTAACCCTAACGGATTCATTATGTTTATAAGGAGGTCTTAAGAAGCATCAACTCCTTTGCTTCCCTCTTTCGAGCCTCCCATTCATAACAGGAGAACAGTTCTCTCAGCATTCTTCACACTTGCCCTGGGACTTCTTTACTGCACACGTTGTTCCCTCAGGAGTGTGCCGTCAGATTATGTCATTTAATTTTACTCTCACCAGTCAGAAACTATACCCATGAGTACCTCTAGCTAATTCTCTTCTAAACCCTCAATTTCCAGAAATAAAATTCTCATACATGTTGACTATGCCTTGTGTTAAACCCCTGGACATAGCTGAGCTTCAAAATTCCAGTGTGGGGGCATAGTTTTAGAAAGGTGGTCATTCAGGATGTAGGCCATATATTACCATCATAAAAATACGTGATTTGTCATCAAATACCAGCACATTTCAAAATGCTTACAGAAAACTTAAAATTAAAATATGAGCTTAATTAATATAAAACATTTTTGAAATCTATGCATGAAAGGGGTCTTCATAAAGTTCATGGAAAATGCATTTTAGGAGGAACTATGGATTTTGCAATAAAACATTTTAAAATTTCACTTCCCCATGAACGTTTTGAAGTACCCTCATATACAAATATTTCTGAAGCAAAATATATGGGAGGGGGGCCAGTATTGTGGCATTGTAGGTAAAGCCATCGTCTGCGCAGCCAGCATCTCATATGGCCACCAGTTTGAGACCTGGTTGTCCCACTTCTGATCCAGCTCCCTGCAATGTACCTGAGAAAGCAGTGAAGGATGGCCCAAGTGGTTGGGCCCCTGCATCCAATGTGGGAGGCCCAGAAGAAGCTCCTGGCTCCTGGCTTTGGCCTGGCCCAGCTCTGGCCATTGTGGCCATCTAGGGACTGAATCAGCAGATAGAAGATCTTTCTATTTTCCTCTCTCTACATAGCTTTTTTTTTTTTTTTAAAGATCTATTCATATATTTGAAAGGCAGAGTTACAGAGAAACAGAGGCAGAGAGAGGTCTTCCATTCGCTGGTTCACTCTCCAGACAGCCACAATAGCCAATCCAAAGCCAGGAACCAGGAGCTCCAGGAGGCGAAGCAGCCAGGACTCAAACCAGAGCCCATATGGGATGCCAACACTGCAGGTGGCAGCTTTAACCACTACACCATAGCGCCGGCTCCTGTGTAACTCTTGGCTTTCGAATAAGTCTTATAACATATACACACATACATATATATACAGCACAGCAGTTAGGTCGCTGCTTGGGACACCTGCATCCTGAATCAGACGGCCTCATCTGAGTCCCAGCTCCCCTGCTTCCAATCCAGCTTTCTGCTTACGTGCACCTTGGGAGACGGCACATGATGGTTTAGGTACTTGAGTCCTCAGTGCCCATGTGGGAAACCTGGATGGAGTTCTGGGCTCCTGGTTTGGCCTGGCCCTGCTCTGGCTGTTGTGCGCATTTAGGGAGTGAACCAGTAGATGGAAGATCTCTCTTTGTCATTCTCTCTGCTTTTCAATAAAACAAAAATAAATAAAAATTCTAAGAAAAATCATGATCAGTCACTTCAAGGTTGAAAATAGTTTCCCGTCACCAAATTAATTCATGGCAGTCAGCCAAGTGTCCTGAAAACACAGTTGTCACTCAGTATGTACAGGAGACTAGTTCTCAGCCACCCCATGCTCCCACAGATATACAAATCTGCAGATGCTTAAGTCTCTCTCTCTCTTGATTTTTGTTAAAGATTTTATTTATTTATTTGAGGTAGAGTTACAGACACAGACAGCAAGAGACAAAGACAGGTCTTCCATCCACTGGTTCACTCCCCAATGGCTGCAACAGCTAGAGCTGATCTGATCTGAAGCCTAGAAGCAGGAGCGTCCTCCCGGTCTCCCATGTGGGTGCAGGGGCCCAAGGACTTGGGCCATTTTCTACCGCTTTCCCAGGCCATAGCAGAGAGCTGGATCAGAAGAGGAGCAGCTGGGACTAGAACTGGCACCCATATGGATGCTGGCTCTGTAGGCAGAGGCTTATTAGCCCATCATGCCACAGCATCAGCCTTGTGCTCAAATTTCTTGTATAAAATAGCATGTTTGTACATAATCTACACAATCTTCTAGTATTTCCCGCCCCTTTTAACCACCCCCCTCTTTTTAATATTTAGTTGAGAGACAGAGAGAGAGAACATGCTCCCATCTGTTGATTCACTTCTCCAAAATGTCCACAAAGGAGCCATAAACTCAATCCAAGTCTCCTGTGTGGGTGGCAGGGACCCAATTACTTGCCATTATTGCTGCTTCCCAAGGTTTACACTAGCAGGAAGCTGGAGTCAGGAGCCCCCTAGATATGGTAACAGGCATCTTAACTGGTGTCTTAATTGCTAGGCTAAACATTCACTTCTTCCCATGTACTTGAAATCATCTCCATATTACTTAATACCACTAGAGGTCACTTAATACCTAATATAGGGACTGGTGCTGTGGCGCAGCGGGTTAAAGCCCTGGCCTGAAGTGCTGGCATCCCATATGGGCACCAGTTCAAGTCCTGGCTGCTCCTCTTCTGATCCAGCTCTCTGCTACAGCCTGGAAAAGCAGAATATGGCCCAAATCCCTGGGCCCCTGCATCCAGGTGGGAGACCCAGAAGAAGCTCTTGGCTTCAGATCAGAGCAGCTCCAGCCATTGTGGCCATCTGAGGAGTGAACCAGCGGATGGAAGACCTCTCTCCCTGTCTCTACCTCTCTATATAACTCTGTCTTTCAAATAAATAAAATAAATCTTTAAAAAAAATAGCTAATACAACACAAAGGTTATATAAATAGTTGTTATACTGTATTGTTTGCGGAATAACATCAAGAAAAAAGAATGTTCAGATGTGAATCTGAGCCAGTGCCAGCACAAATAAATGTCGCATCCTGCTGAAAAGCCTTGGTGTCCTGCCTGCCTCTCTGTATTCCGCTACATTTCCTCTAGAGAAAACTCAAACTGGGAAAGGCTGATTTTCTTTTCTAAAATTTATTTGAAAGGCAAAGTTATAGCGGGAGGGGGAGGGGGAGAGGAGAGGAGAGGGAGAAGAGATGGGGAGAGAGTGATCTTCCGTCACTAGTTCACTCCCCAGATGATAGCAACAGCCAGGGCTCAGTCAGCTGCTCTCTCAGGCACACTGGCAGGGAGCTGGATTGGAAGTGAAGTATCCAGGACTCAAACTGGAGCTCATGTGAGATGCTAGCATCACAGGTGGTGGCTTCGATTTCTGTGACACAACGCTGGCCCGAGGGTGACTTTCTTAATGCTTGCTGATGCTTTCATGGTTTCATGATAGCCTGGGTCCAAATACTGGAGGTTTGATCCTTAAAATCTTACGTTAAATGATGAAGTGTACAGGCGATCAAGTGATGATGTGTAAGTGGCAGACCTAGTGGGAGGTCTTTACATCACTGGGAGCCTGCAGACTGTTGGGTTATGCACAGTGGGTTTGGCCCAGCTTCTCTCTCTGCTTCCTACCTCACCCTGTGATCCTTCCACCACATGCCTTGACACCCTCACAATTGCTAGATTAACTGGGCTACTGGATCTCAGACTGTGAACCTCCACAACCATAGGCAGAAATAAAATTTCCTAAGTAGCTCCCCCAGCTATTTTAGCTACAGCAATGAAAAGCTAATTCATTTTTCAAAAAATATTGAAACTTAAAGGACAGCTTTTAACTTATCCAAGGGGAATTTTAATATACTTTTAAAAAGACAACTGGTTTCAAAGACTAATATTCAGTTTTTGTACTTCATGAAGCCTTGCTCCTTAAAAGTGACCAGCAGCAGCACTGTCACCCTGGAACTTGTTAGAAATGCAGCTCTGGGACTTTTGAGCCAGAATCATTTTAACATGACTCCCGGGCAATTCACATGCACAAGGGTGTTTGAGAAGTGTGACTATGCTTATGTGATTATTCCCACTGTATACTTTTAGGACTCTCACTATTGTAGACTCTCAGATGAGATCGCACACCCAGTAGGGATGGAGTGGTGAGAAGGCCTCTCCTCATTCCTGGACAAAGCTTTGCTGTGACTTCACACATTTTGTTCGAGCACTCGACTCTGTCACGTCCCTCCGTCACCCAGGGCCCAAATACAAACCTCTAGCCAGTGTTCACTCGACACCCGTGGCTCTACCTACGAAGATGCTGGAGCCCCGCCCTGGCTGTTCCTTAGCTCAGGAGTTCTTTCCTTGGCCTCTCCTCTAGGCCAGACTGATCCCGAGGCCCAGTCTTAGAAATGTTTTCTCCTTGACCCCGACTTTGCAAAGCTAGGGTTTCTGCCCATTAGCTGCCTTCTTGTGCTAGATGTTAACCTTCCAGAGCGACTGCTCCCAAGGCCAGGGTCCAAAGGTCTGTCCCTGACCCCACTCCTGTTCATTTATCTACTGCTTCCCTGCCTGTCTAGACTTCCACCCACCACTACCTCATCTCCCTCTATACCATAGCTCCCCACCCCATCCCCCAACCAGCAGCCTCTACTTCTAGATCTCACAGGAATAGTGCAGAAGCACTGCATTTCTCACTCTCCATCAGTGACCTTTTACTGAAAGTACTATCTATGTGCCCAGGCACTGAGCAAAACGGACAGGAATCGTGTGCTCACGAAGCAGATATTCTGTAGGAAAAGGCAGATAATACCAAGAACTTGAGTAAAATACAGAGCATGCTAGGTTGTGTAGGTGCCATGGAAGAACTCAGAGCTAGGGACACTCAGGGCAAAAAGTCTTCAAATTTTCCTGAGTGCTTAGGGAAGGCCTCTCTGGAAGGTGACACTGGGGACCACATAGTCTTGGAACAGCCTACACTGCAGCCTCCTGCTTGCTTTTAGCTATTCCACTTCCTCCTGGCTTGTACCTCAAGTCTATTTTTCTTTTTTTAAATATTTATTTATTTATTTGAAAGGCAAAGTTACAGACAGGGACACACATACACACAGGTATTTTCCATCTGCAGGTTCACTTTCCAAATGGCTACAACAGCCAAGACTGGGCCAGCCTGGAACTTCATAAGGGTCTCCTATGTGGGAAATGGAGCTTAAGGACTTGGGCCATCTTCCACTGCTTTTCCCAGAGAGCATTCACAGGGAGCTGGATCGGTGCCCATATGGGATGCTGGCACTGGCCCCCGCACCTCAGGTCTATTAACCTCAGTGGACAACATCCACATACACACCCTGCCCCCATTCCCAAAAGCTATTTGGATGTCAATTCCCATGTGACTACTACTAGTCTGCATCCATACCTAGGCTACCACTTCTTGTGCTTTCTATCCACCTCTGGGGACCAAGTGGAGACCCCAAGCTCCAGCCACGCAAGTTCAGGCTATCTCACCAATGCCTGAGCCTGACACTAGCCTACTCTATCCTGGGTATGGAGAAAATGACAATGAGTCAACTCCTTTCTGAAAAGGAAGAGCAAGAGATTTAGTAAAAGAGGAGAAAAACCTTGTCCACATCAGAATTTTCTATTATAAATGTAAACTAGCTAAGACTATTTGAGGGCTCAGAGATGACTTCCACAACCAGCTTGTCTCTCCTAAGAAGCTGATGGTAAAAGACACCACAGGAAGGCCTCGTGCTCTGCGCCAGGGGAACGAGGAGTAGAGATTCCTCTGCTACAGTGTGCTGGGGGCACTGCAGCCACACCTCTCCTTTAAGGATGCAGTGAGCCTCTTTGGTGAAGTCAACACAACCCTAGACCAGAAGTCGGGCAGGGCTGTCCTGCAGATCTTAACATAATGAACCAGTACGGTAGCCACTGCCCACACAGCTAATGAGCATTTGCAATGTTGTCGGCACCACTGAGAAACTAAATTCTTACACCTATTTCATCTTAATTTAAAGGAAAATAGCAACAGGTGACTATAAACATCAACTAGGACTACCCAGATCTAATCCAGAGAACTTTTTTTTTTTTTTATAAACATGAGTCCTTAGAGAACTTGAGTGCCATAGATAAGACCACAAACCGCAAGCGCTCATCTTCCCCACCGGCACCGACCCGAGGGTTTTCACACTGCTTTCAAGAGCCCATCTGCTCCTTTCACCAGCCACACGAGCAGGCCTGACTGTCCAGAGAGCTGCCATGTACACCCACTACCCCGTGTGGGCTCACACTCGAGGAGGCAGCGGCCCCACTGGGTAACTAACAGGTGCATCAACTGCATGAAACTGAACAAGCTGCTGGCAGCAGGACCACTGGCCAATCTGTCCCACATCGTGGGACCCAGTCCTTGACAAAACACACAAATGAAGTCTCTAGGGACAGACAGCTCAGTCAGGTCGGGCACTATAGTTCATCCATCCCATATTTTATTACAGTGATCAGGACCCTCAAAATTAGGATGCCACTAGTTTGCTGGACAGCTCTTTAAATCCCATGTTCACCCTGTGCTCAAGACTCAGAGGCAAGCACACTTCTATAATTAGACCTGAAGCGTTGCCAGCATGTCCCAATCAGGCCCAAATTACTATCTGCAAAAATTACTGACTGCTAAAAGTGGCTCAGAGGTATTATTTTACTAAATATAGGAATACACAGCACAACTGAAACCTCCTCAGTCAGTTGTTAGAACCAAACCTGTTGGCCGCCTAGCATTTCGTGTTCCTACAAGAACTGGACGCCACAGCCTAATTACGGTTTGACTCAACGATGTTATCAAAACGCTTCCTGCATGGGGCGAGACATGTAAGCGCTTTTCTCCTTTCATGCCTTGTCAGGGAGTCTGGGAGGGTTTTTTTCCTTGGAGCCACCTCCCTCCACAGAGACAAATGCAGCCCCACAAGGAGCAGTTTAACAAAAAAGCAGGGATGCTGTTGGCAGGGAGCGCGGAGCCTGGCTTTGATCACAGCTGCAGTTCCCACCTGCTTAAAAAGGCGGCAGCAACAGACACAGCTCTTCATTCGCTGGCTCAAAAACACAAGAACTCAGCAGAGAGAAGCTGCCGGGGAAAACATTACACAAGTCGCTGACCCTGCTGCAGGCGGAGAGGAGCTGCCTCTGCTCGGCTTTGATTTTCCAAAGCCTGCGCCGGAGGGAGGGCCAGTTTACTTTCTTCTTACCTAGTGCTCCCGACGGCAAGGTGCATGCAGCCGGAGCCTGAAGGAACACCAAGCACACAAGAAAGGGAAATAAATAAATAAGCAAACAAGAACACAGGCCAGACTGTACAGGAGCGGCACTGTCGGCAGCCAGGTTGGAAGATCAGATCCCCAGTCAAAGCAACCGGGCTGGACGGGTTTTTGCTAAAGCACACAGAGCCCGGAGCTCTGGCTGTGATCGCTGCCGTGCTGTCGTCCTGCTGAGTACAGCAAATAAGTACGTGCCCCAAGCCTTATGCATTTTCTGTTCTGTTGAGTGCATGTCCGAAAAAGAAAACAGCAGGCTGGCTATCTCCGTGGCCGTGAGGGGAGCTGGGAACACAATCTACACAAACCAGACAGGTTGTTCCCCGCTTTAGGAGCAGCCTGGTCGCGGCTTACTGGTCACCCATGGGGAGCCTTTCGCACAGGGATCAAAATGGGCCACTGGCTCACTCTGTTTTCCCCCAAGCAGTCTCGAGATCTGCTGCAGCTTCCAAAAGTGATTCTTCTACAATGCCGCCCCTGCTGCCATCCAAGTGTCACATTGACTGAGTGCTCAGTGTTTGCCGGGCATTTTGCTGGGCCCCCGCGACACTGCAGTACCCCAGCAAAGTGCGGCTCCTGCTTGCTTGGGGCTTGTGGTTTGGCAGGAAGCGCGTCCTGGGTCCTCTGATCCAGCATCACAGCCCTTACCCATTAGGCCAAGGCCACAGACTGTTACTCTCAGAAGCCAGACAGATGGAGTCTAGAGGGCAGGTGGGGTCTATGACAGAATGGAGAGCCCTCATCCTGCAGAATGGAGACAGCTGGCCCCAGCTCCAGCCAATTGCTGCCATGTGGGGATGTGGGCCCAGCAACTGCCAGCACTTCCGTTATTTCAAGAGCAGCTGTAAATCCAGACTTCTACATAAGATCTTCCAATTTTTTAAGTGTTGACAACCAATTTAAAGTTTTTAAAAACTCACTGAGAGCCAAATATGACCCAAGGGCCATTAGCCTCCAACTTTTACATTCCACAGGCTATGTTCCATCATCTCCCCAATTTCCTAACGTGCTCTATATCCCTGGCACACACCTGCCCTGGCAGTGGGACTGGTGACTGGCCTCAAGGCGGCCCTGTCTACATTTCCCATGTTCTGTCCGTGCAGAACCTGCCACCTTCAAGCTCCTACTCCATGAGGCCCTGCAGAGCAGCTGCGGGTTCCCCTTCTCTGCATCATCACTGGCATGGGGCAGGACTCCCTTGGCCACCCTCTAACTTTGCCCTCTGGTGATGCTGTCTCGTCTTTCCAACCAGACGGGATGCTCAGGAACAGAGACCACATCACATACTTCCCCAGCAGAATGTGCACATGCATCAGCAGGTCACGTGCTCTGGAAGACAACAGAGGACTGACTGAGCATAGCAAAGGTGGGCTCAGGCTTTGAAGTTTACTGAACTCGAGCCTCAGTTTCCACATCTGCAACCCTGGGCTATAATAAATTGGGGACAGGACCCAGCTTCATATGAAGCCTGTAAGAGTTCAAGGGAGAGAGAGAGAGAAGGTATGTCAGTCAGTTGGCAAGACGTCGGCACAGTTAAGTGCTGGGTATTATTACTATGAACTGACTCCCTGACTCAGCCAAGGCTATTGTTCAACAAGCACTGCCTCACTGGAGCACTGTCCGTAGCTCACATTTGTTGAACACTGACTCTGTGCTATCATGTTGGAAACACACTGCACGTGTTAGTGCACCTCATTTTCCTAATGTCCCCCCATCTTATGGACAGCTGAAGCACAGAGTATGAATGGCTTGTCCAAGGGCTTACACACTGAGCAGAGATCTGAAGCTGCCAAGTGGCTCCAGAGCGCATGCTCTTAGCCATATCTATGGCCTCACTGTGCTTCTAATGGCAGGGGACAAGTTCTGACTTCAGGCCTCCCAAATCAAACACAGGATTTGGTTTTGTGGACCACAGCTTAAGATGACAGAACGATCATGGTGCGCCTTGGGCCAGATTATACATCAGAAGTTCCAGGAAAAAGCAGTTTGCCTCTATTGGCTTGACGAAGGGTTGTCAGTTGGTCCAATAAACTAAGAGTGATTAGGAAAGGAGAATACCAGGCAGAAAATACCCAAAGATTATAGCTACCAATATGGAGGGTAAAAAATCTTGATAGAGGTTAATGCTAATGGCAAAGATGTTTTTGCTGATCTCAGAAAAACTAACCGTAGAGGGAATCAGAACAATGTGTCTGGTCTTCAATATTCTCACAGAAGACAGGAAATAGGATCAACAGTGTCTTGCTTAATGTTCCAAAAGGCAAAGAAGGAAAGTGAAGAGACCGTGAACACATGAATTCTGAACTGTAGGCAGGTAAGAGATGAACAGGTGGGCCCCAGGAGCTTCTGTGGGTTCACACACTGCCCTGTGGCCTGTAGCCTGAGCCTGGGAGCCGGGTGCAAAGACTGTCTCTGGGTTATTTATTTATTTATTTATTTATTTTGACAGGCAGAGTTAGACAGAGAGAGAGAGAGAAAGGTCTTCCTTTTTCCGTTGGTTCACCCCTCAAATGGCTGCTACGGCCGGCGCACTGCACCAATCCTAAGCCAGAAGCCAGGTGCTTCCTCCTGGTCTCCCATGCGGGTGCAGGGCCCAAGCACTTGGGCCATCCTCCACTGCCTTCCTGGGCCACAGCAGAGAGCTGGACTGGAAGAGGAGCAACCGGGACAGAATCTGGCACCCTAACCGGGACTAGAACCCGGGGTGCCGGCGTCACAGGCAGAGGATTAGCCTAGTGAGCCGGGGCGCCCGCCTATCTCTGCATTTTAACAAAGCATAGATAAACACACAAAACATGGTATGGGATGCAAGATTATAAAGTAGATTGTACTCACATTTGACCTTGTAGGTTAAGACAGAATTCAACCCGAGGGCAGTCATCTGGAGGAAAATGCCAACTTCTGACCAGAGCCTTCCTCATTCAACATCCTATTCCATGTCTTGGGTCAAAACAGACTGCTCATTCTCATTCCCAAGGCCAGAAGCCATATCTAACTCTTGTTCAGTTTCCCAGTGCCTGGCCTTGAGCTTGGCATACACTAAGTACTCCAAAAATGACTATAAATGGATTTCAGCAGTGACGTTTACAAACAGTGTCACTAAAGTGAAAAGATCAGGAAATAACCCAGATGACAGATTCCAGTTCTGGAAACACTGTGAGAGGCGGATGGGACAGACTGAATCCCATAAGGAAAATTCAGCCAGTACATTAGAGTGGTACAGTTAAAGAAGGATTTCTGAGACAGATTTTAACGGCTTCAACTCCTCATAAACCAAGAATCAGTAGCATGTTAAGGCTTCCCAAGCTAAGGAGATGAGCTCCTGGTCTATGACAACAAAGGAATGAAACAGAAAACAAAAGCAATAGCTGCTCTCCAGCCTGGCCAAAGCTGGGGCATTACAGTTAACCTGGAGGATAGTTTAACCAGGGCATGCCCAAAATAAATGAGCAGGGGACACTGACAAGGTCCTAAATGACAGTGGGATGGGCAAAGGGTTGGGATTTAGGACCTATAAGAATAATTTAATGGCTGGAGAGGTTGATCTAGATGACTCAGAAGGGGGACAATAGTAATCCTTCAGGCAGCTGAGAAGGGCATTTAGAGGGGACTGATTTGATCTATAAGGATCTAGAATTTAAAAAGAAAAAAGTGAAGAATACAGATTTCTGTTTGATGTTTAGTTACAGAGAGGCAGAGGCAGAGAGAGAGAAAGGTCTTCTATCCACTGGTTCATTCATCAAATGGCCACAATGGCCGGAGCTGCGACGAACCGAAGCCAGGAGCCAGGAGCTTCTTCTGAGTCTCCCACGTGGGTGCAGGGGGCCCAAGCACTTGGGCCATCTCCCACTGCTTTCCCAGGCCATAGCAGAGTTGGATTGGAAGTGGAGCAGCTGGGACTGGAACAGGCACCCATATGGGATGCCGGCACTGCAGGCAGTGGCTTTACCCACTACGCCACAGTGCCGGCCCCTCAATTTGAAGAACTTTTTAAAAATTATTCACTTATTTCACAGGCAGAGAGGGGGGACAGAAAGCAAGAGCAAAAGGCATCCCCCCACACTTCCCCATTCCCACCTACTGCGTTACTCCTCAAATATCCACCAACAGATGAGACTGACCCAGGCCAGAGCCAGGAGCCAGGAGCCAGGAGCCAGGAGCCAGGGACGCAGCTCTTTGTGCCATCACTGCTGCCTCCCAGGGTCGGCAATAACAGGAAGCTGGAGTCAGGAGCCAGAGGTGGGTACTGAACCCAGGTGCTCTGATATGAGACATAAATGTCTTAACTGGTGTCCTAAGCGTTAGACCAAACCCCTGCCCTAAGAACAACTTTTCTGCAATCTGAGCTGCTTCAGAGAAGAGCTGAATTCCCTGGTAATGGAGCATTCTTGCTAAGGCTAAGCAATCCACACAGTGACAACAGTGCAGATGGAACTGATCAACAAAATAAAGGCTTAGAAAGCAGAAGATCTTGCCAGAAAATCCAGTTCTATGACCAGCTGCATTACAAATGACCATCACCAACAAAAGCTGATGTCAGTGTTACCTTCAAGTCCTACAGTAGAGAGAGTGCTTTCTTGGGGCCAGTTAGAGAAAGCTAAAAGCAAAAGTAATATTTCTGGTAGAGGAGAAACAATGTGCAAAGGTAACGGAAAACTGAAGTTCATGGCAAACTTGGGAAGTGATGAGTGTACCTACTGGGCAGCAGACAGCAGAGGCCTGATCAGCAGGAGGGAGAGGCAGAGAAGATGGCAAGGGGCGAGGAGGGCAGAGGGTCTTGGACCCAGCTCAGGCACTTAGGTTTTACGCTGTGTTTAAAGAGCAATCTTTGGGAACTTCTGAACAAGACAATCCTGATCAAAGGCAGTTCAGAGTGGCCAGACTGGCATCACTGCAGGAACACAGAAGATGGGGAGTAAGGCTGTGCTGGCAAAGAAACCAGAGGACTCTCACAGGAAATGAAGAAATACAGGCCTGTATTAAAGGAGAGGTAGGGAGATCAAAAGCAGGGATTTATATGAAAGAAACTGTATAGGAGAATTAAAAGGACTTGCTGATTGATTCAATGTGGAGTGGGGCATCAAAGACAGAAACACATGACTCAGGGAACCCAAGTCCGATAACCTGCATAATGACAAGACCAGAAAACCAAAAGCATCTTAAGCCGTAACTGGTTCGCAAATGACTGACTTATCACAGCTTTACATCATATGTTCAAAGTATTTTTTTCACATATACAGAATAATAAGATTTTGTAATTATATCTGAACTTACTGGAAACCATTATCAAAAGTTAACTGAATCAATGTTCCCAAAGTCAATCCCCCAAGAACAGAAAGAAGATATTCCAGCTAAAGAGGAGGCCGATCAGAAGGCGGCAGGAATAACCATGTTAAACAGACAGAAGAGGCTACAAGGTAGGGCGGGTGTTTGGTAGCAGGTAAGACACTGGGGATGTCCACGTTCCACATTGGGGTGCCTGAGTTTGCATTCCAGCCCTATTTCCAATCCAGCTTCCTGGAATGAGCAGCAGGTGATGGCTCAAGTAGTTGGGTCCCTGTCACCCACGTGGGAGACCCAGTATGAAAGCTTGGCTCTCAGTTCGGCCTGGCCCAGACCTGGCTGTGGCAGGCATTTGGGAAGTGAACCCACTACCTGTTGGAGTCTGTCTCCGTCTCTGTCTCTCTGCCTTTCAAAATATAAATAAATACTTTAGAAAACAGACTGTAAGGTAAAAAGCATTATTTGCAATAAAGAAGACAACTACATTTTAGTTCACCAGAGAGATATGACAATTATAAACTATTAACACCAAATAACATGGCTCAAAATAGAAAGTCAAAACTGACAGGTCTACAGGAAGACACTGACAACACTGCCAACACAGTGGGAGATATTCACACATCTCTTTCAGTCTAAAGATGGACAGGCGAAACAGACAATCAGTAAGGACATAAAAGACTTAAATAGCCCAAGGGACAGAGAACTAAACTGGAAAACTAAACATTACTTTCAAGAATAAAATGGAAAATTTATGAAAAGTGACTAAAAATGAATTGACTAAAAATCGACATAAAAATGAATCTACAAATTTCAAAAGAATGACATCATTTTCTGACAGAAAATAAATAACAACAAAATAAAATCAATGACAAAAATGTTATAAAAACCCAAACATTTGGAAAGGAAAAATACTTCTAAACATTTCATGAGTAAAATCAGAAAATATCTTGGATGAAATAATAATGAAAATTCAGTACATTTCAAAACCTGTAAGAGGTTTCATATAAAGTTAATACTTGGAGGAAAATGTGTAATCTTAAATGAAGACAGGCTCAATGTTAATGAGTTAATAAACATCTACAAAAGAAGTCAGGAGAGGGGTGAGCGTAACAAACCTCTAAAATGTAGATGGAATACAGCAGGACAGACAAAAGCAAAAAGAAATGAACTATAAGAGGACAGATCACGAGAGCAAGATACCAGGACTCTGATAAACTAATCAAATATACCCTCCTACAAAGTTAATTTAAAAACAAACAGAACAAAAAGACAGCATAAATATCAGAGACGTAACGTAAGACAATAACAGAAGCTATGGAGAAGACAATAGGTAAGAGCAAATAAAAACAATTTTATGAGAGAAAGTTTGAGAATTCAGGTAAAGTGGACAAATTTTTTGAAAATTTTAAACTGACTCAAACAGAAATCAAGAATCAGAATAGGGGCTGGTGCTGTGGCACAGAGGGTAAAGCCGCCGCCTGAAGTACCAGCATCCTATATGGGCACCGGTTCGAGTCCCGGCTGCTTCACTTCCAATCTGGCTCTCTGCTAATGCTCCTGGGAAAGTAGCAGAAGATGGCCTAAGTCCTTGGGCCCCTCCCATGTGAGAGACCTGGATGAAGCTCCTCGCTCCTAGCTTCAAATTGGCACAGCTCCGGCCATTGAGGCCAGCTGGGGAATGAATCAGCTGATGGAAGACCTCCCTCCCTCCCTCCCTCCTTTCCTCTCTCTCTCTGTAGCTCTGCCATTCAAATAAATAAATACTCTTTAAAAAATGTTCGGCAAACTAAAAACAGGAAGCATTTTAATAAAGACTATCTACAAAAACTTTCAGCAAGCATCATATTTAATGATGAATTGTTGAGAGCATTTTCTTTCTTTTATTTTTTATTTTATAAAGATTTATTTTATTTATTTGAAAGACAGAGTTACAGAGAGAGGTAGAGACAGAGAGAGAGAGAGGTCTTCCATCTGTTGGTTCACTCCCTAGATAGCCACAATGGCTGGAGCTGCGCTGATCTGAAGCCAGGAGCCAGGAGCCTCCTTCAGGTCTCCCACATGGGTGCAGGGGCCCAAGTACCTGGGCCATCCTCCATTGCTTTCCCAGGCCACAGCAGAGAACTGGACTGGAAGAGGAGCAGCTGGG
Organism: Lepus europaeus; assembly: GCF_033115175.1. Taxonomy (NCBI): domain Eukaryota; kingdom Metazoa; phylum Chordata; class Mammalia; order Lagomorpha; family Leporidae; genus Lepus; species Lepus europaeus. Next base: position 47,120,832 of record NC_084835.1, read on the forward strand.
ACTAGAACTGGCACCCATATGGGATGCTGGCGCTTCAGTGGCTTTAACCCACTGTGCCAAAGCGCCAGCCCCAGAGAGCATTTTCTTAAGGAGTAAGAGCAAGGCAGGGAACTGTATTAACACTGTATCTAAGTCAGCATTATACCAGAGGGCCTAGGCCAGAGCAATACTAGTAAGAAGAAAAAATTTTTAAAAGAAATAATGGATATAAAGCTTAGAAAAGAAAAAAACAACCTGTCTTTATTTATTTATTTATTTATTTATTTTTTGACAGGCAGAGTGGACAGTGAGAGAGAGAGAGAGACAGAGAGAAAGGTCTTCCTTTGCCGTTGGTTCACCCTCCAATGGCCACTGCGGCTGGCACACCACGCTGATCCGATGGCAGGAGCCAGGTGCTTATCCTGGTCTCCCATGGGGTACAGGGCCCAAGCACTTCGGCCACCCTCCACTGCGCTCCCGGGCCACAGCAAACAGCTGGCCTGGAAGAGGGGCAATCGGGACAGAATCCGGCGCCCCAACCGGGACTGTAACCTGGTGTGCCGGCGCCGCAAGGCGGAGAATTAGCCTATTGAGCCGCGGCGCCGGCCACCAACCTGTCTTTATTTGTATTACTGGTGCCTATGCAGAAAACTTAAAAGAAACTCAACTTAACAGTAGAGTTTAGCAAGGTGGCTGGATACAAAATCAATTATTACAATGTGAATTGCGGGGTGAGTGTTTAGCTTGATGGTTAAGATACTGATTCCTACATCAAAGTATGTGGGTTTGAGTCCCGGCACTGGCTCCTGATTCCAGCTTCCTGGTAATGTAGACCCCAAGAGGCAGCAGTGCTGGCTCAAGTAATTGCGGTCCTGCCACCCACGTGGGAGACTTGGACTGGATTCCTGCTTGAAAGTAAGTTTTTGAAAAAGATTTCATTTACAATGGCAACCACAATATAAAGCAATAAATCTACCAAAATACGTGCAAGCCTTTTATGGAAAAAATTACAAAATTTTGTTGAAAGACATTAAGGAAAACTTATATAGTCATTCCGCGTTACTGGAAAGAAAGACTCAATGTTTCAGTCTCCCCAAACTGATGAACAGATTCAAAGCGATTCCAATCAAAATGTTTTTCATGGAACCTGACAACCTGGTTCCAAGATATAAAGCTGCAGGAATTAAGAAAGCATGGCACTGGCACATGATAGACAAGCAAATCAGTGGAACTGAGTAGACAACCCAGAAACAGACCCACACACACACATAAACTTGATTTATGACCGTGAGCACTGCAGGATGTATGAGGAAAGGACAGACTATTTAATAAATGAGGCTGGGATAAAGTTATCCATATGGGAAAAAATGAAACTGGATCCCCTATCTCATACAAAAAAATCATTTCCAGGTGGACTGAGAACTTAAATGCTAATAACAAAATAAAAATTTTAGCAATACTAAAGGAGAATATCTTTATGACATTCAAATCATAAAAACTTTCTTAAACAAGAAACAAAAAGCACACCCATAAAAACACTGATAAATTCTACAACATTAAAATTAAAAACTTCTGTTTAGGGAGACACTACAAGGAGATGGAAAGATAAACTACAAACTGGGAGAAAATATTCTAACATATTTAACTAATAAAGGACTAGTACCCAGCATACTGGAAGAGTCCTGTAAATCACAAAGACAGAGAGCTCTGTCGAGAAACAGGAGATAGAGCAGACAGACATTTCACAGAAGAGGAAACACAGCGGCTCACAGATACACAGGATGGATGCTCAGCTTCATTAGTAATCAGGAAAATGCAAATTAAAATGATAAATGAAATTGTTTCACACTCCCTCAGATTGCCAAACCTTCAAAAATCTGAACAATGAGGTGGGCATTTACCCTAGCAGTTAAAGATGAACTTGGTGTGCCTGGGTTCCATTCCCAGCTCTGGCTCCCAATTCCAGCTTCCTGCTGAGGCAGATCCTGGGAGGCAGCAGTGATAGCTCAGGCAATTGGGTTCCTGCTACCCACATGAGAGACCTGGATTCAGATCCTGGCTCCCAGCTTAGGACCCGGTTCCTGTAGATATTCGGGAAGTCAACCAGAGGGTGAGAGTTCTCTCTTCCCAAATAAATTAAGTTTTTAAAAATCTGAACAACCTAAGTGTTGGCATGAAAGCCAATGGGAGTGTAAGTTGAAATAAACTGGTAAAATCATTTTGGAGATAGTTTGATATTATCCAGTGAAGTCTAACCTACAATAATCCCCTAAATAAATGTCAGCAATTGCATTCTTAGGTCTAGGGCTTACCCAAAAAGTCACACAAGTCTAACATGAAACATAGACAGTGATGCTCAGAGCAGATTTTCTTAACAGCCCAACCTGGAAACCATCATCAACATCACAATTTACAGGAAGAGCAAACTGCAGCATTTTCAGAGTATGCTATAGCACAGAGCAGGAAAACAAAAGGATCACAGCTCTACTCATTATCGAGACTAAATCTAAAACTAATTAAGAGAAAGAAATAATACGACATATACAGCAGGATTCTACTTACATAAAGCTCAAAAGCAGCAAAATAAAAAATTAAACTTGGGAAATATACACAAATGGCAACACCATAAGGAAAAAGTAAAGTAATTTAGAATGCCAAGTTCAGGGTTGTGGTTACCACAGGGGGAGACAGATAACGAATGGGCTCTTAGGAAGCCTCTATTTTCTTTTTTTTACAGATTTATTTATTTAATATGAAAGACAGAGTTACAGAGACAGAGTGGGAGAGACAGAGATCTTCTATATGCTGGTTCACTCCCCAAATGGCTGCAATGGTCAAGGCTGTGCCAGGCTGAAGCCAGGAGCCAGCAGCTTCATCAGGATCTCCCATGTGGGTACAGGGGCCCAGGAGTTGGGCTATCTTCCGTTGCTTTTCCCAGATGCATTAGCAGGTAGCTAGATCTGAAGTGGAGCAGCTGGTACTTGAACTGGCATCCATATGGGATGCCAGAGACACAGGAGTCGATTTAACCACAGTGCCGGCCCTGGAAGCCTCTCTCTTTTTTTTTTTTTTTTTGGTAGAAAAAAAGTAAGTTTTATTATTTGAAAGGCAGAATTACAGGGAGAGAGGGAGAGGCAAAGGGAGAGGTCTTCCAGCTCTTGGTTCACTCCCAAATTGTTCACCTCTACTTCTTACAACTGGTGGTAGGTACACATATATTCAGTTTTTCATTCTTTACATGTACACATTAATGCTACTGTATTTTATATTTCTTAAGAAAACAAACATGTAAACACACAAAAGGGAATCCTCAACAGAAAACTGGGTCCCATTAGTCCTTTAAATAATAACGTAGGGACCAGTACGGTGATATAGCAGGTTAAGCTGCTGCTTACAATGCCGGCAGCCCACATCAGAGGTTTAAGTCCCAGCTGCTCTGCTTCAGACCCAGCTCTCTGCTAATATGCCTGGGGAAGGCAACAGATGATGACCCGAGTACCTAGGGCCCCACCACCCATGAAAGAGATCTTGATGGAGTTTCCTGGCTTTGACCTGGCTCAGCCCTGACTGTTTTGGCCATTTGGGGAGTGAACTGGTGGGGCATGCACATTCTCTCTCTCTCTCTCTGTGTACACATGTGCATGTTTGTCTCCCTCTCTGATGCTCTGCCTTTCAAATAAATAAATCTTCAGAAATAATAATAAAGGAAACAGTAACAAGCATAAAACATAAACCAACCATAATCTAGAATTATGAACTAAAGCACAGGTCACCCCCAAAGAGGCCAGTACACAGAAAAATTTCTCTAACAAAGGCCAAGACTCTGGGGTAGGAGTTCGGCGCAGTGCTTAAGATGTCGCTTAGGATGCCCGTATGCCACATCAAAGAGCATGGGCTCCAGTTCCACCTCCACTCTTGATTTCAGCTTCCTGCTAATGCAGACCCTGGCGGGTAGCAGGTGACAGCTCAAGGAATGGGTCACTGCCACCCACCTGGAGACTTTAGTCGAGCTCTCAGCTCCTGGTTTCAGCCTAGCCCAGCCATTGCTGTTTGTGGGCATTAGGGGAGTAAAGAGGCAGATGGAAGAGTTCTCTCTCTGTGTCATTCAAATAAATAAGATAAAAATGAAAGTCCAACACAAGAATTATTTTTCCAAAGTTCATCATTCAATGGTGAAACCAACAAACCCAGGCATCGTCTTCCATGTTACGCTCTCCCTCGGTCCCCAGATCCACTCTAGTTCCTAAATCCTACTTCCCCAATGCAGTGACACTGACCACTCACTAAGACAACATCCATAGCCTTCAAACTGGCCTACAAGGCTCCTCACAGTGCCGTTCCAGGGATCTTCTTCTATCATATGCTTAAGATCCTTCACTGGCTTCCAGGTGCACTTAGAATAGGGTTAAACAAATCTGAACATCACTGAAAGGGTATCATATAATCTGAGCCCAGCCTAAGTCACCAGCAGTGACCCCTCCTCACACATATACATCCTTTCTCTGTGTTTCTGCCACTATGGCCTCCTTTCAATCTCTTGAAGACACACAAAATTCCCTCCTGCCCCAGGGTCTTTGCACGTGGTGGATCCACCACACCTTCCTGAAGCCTACCACTCCTCTCAAGTTAACTCCAACTCATATTTCAGTTCTCAGAGCAAACATCCCGCAGGGATACCTCTCCCTCCCCTCTTCTCCCACCAGGCTAGGGCAGACATCACGTGCTCTCACATCACAGCACAAACCTTTTCTTCTGCATCACTTTACTTTGCAAGTTTAGTTTTACCTTTTGTGTGCATGATTATTTGATCAATGTCTCTCTCGCTATTAGACCATGAGTTCCAGGAACCAGAGTTGGTTTATGTTTACCATTGCAGGCCCAGCATCTTGCACACTGGAACTCCTAACTATTTGCTAAATTCACGGATTGGTGAGCAGACACCCAACTGAAAAGCAGTCATAATTTTAAGACCCCCATCACCACCACTTAAGATAATAAGACCCGGCGGGTGCCTTGGTTCACTAGGCTAATCCTTCGCCTGCGGCGCTGGCACCCCAGGTTCTAGTCCCGGTCGGGGCGCCAGATTCTGTCCCGGTTGCTCCTCCTCCAGGCCAGCTCTCTGCTGTGGCCTGGGAGTGTAGTGGATGATGGCCCAGGCCCTTGGGCCCTGAACCCGCATGGGAGACCAGGAGGAAGCACCTGGCTTCTGGCTTAGGATTGGCGCAATGTGCCGGCTGTAGTGGCCACTTGGGGGGTGAACCAACGGAAAAAGGAAGACCTTTCTCTCTGTCTCTTTCTCTCACTGTCTAACTCTGCCTGTCCAAAAAAAAAAAAAAAGATAATAAGACTCTAAAGGAAATACAACAAAGTCAACCTCGGGCTTGACTCTCACTCTCCAGCCTTAAGAGAAGGGCCCGGGCTACCCTGGTGGCAGGTGATCTTTGAAACAGTATAAGGAGAGGAAACGTGTTATGCTGTGCGGCCTTTGGGGAAAAGCGAAAACAAAGTGGTTATAACACTAACCTGGAACACGGGTGTTTCTCTCTGATAAAAAGGTAAGACAGGGGCCGGCGCTGTGGTGCAGTGGATTAATGCCCTGGCCTGCAGTGCCGGCATCCCATATGGGCGCCGGTTCAAGACCCGGCTGCTCCACTTCCGATCCAACTCTCTGCTATGGCCTGGGAAAGCAGTAGAAGATGGCCCAAGTCCTTGGGCCCCTGCACCCACGTGGGAGACCTGGAAAAAGCTCCTGGCTTTGTATTGGTGCAGTTCTGGCTGTTGTGGCCAATTGGGGAGTGAACCATGGGATGGAAGACCTCTCTCTCTCTCTCTGCCTCTCCCCTTTCTGTGTAACTCTTTCAAATAAATAAATAAATCTTAAAAAAAATTTTAAAAAGGTAAGACAAACCTAGGACTTACCAAGTGAGAATGTCTAGATGTGAAATTTGCATCCGAAATCCTGGATCATTAAAGAATGTACAGAGCTCCCGTGTTCAGAAATACACAAGCTTCACCAGTTGAGACTTGGAAGCCTGGTTTTTACGATTAATCTAGTTTTTAATAGAGTGGAGATCCTTTGCCAATGGTTCAATTCAGATGACTTTAGTTTATCTAGTGTAGTTCAGTCCATTTATTTGCTATGGCCATTAAAACATGTAGACAACACACATCTGACAACTGTGAATTTTAAACATCAAGTTGAAAGTGAAGTCAATTTCCTCCAGCAAGAACTAAACACTTATTCTCCTGAAGCACTGGGACAGTCTAAGGCTAAGAATAAAGTCTACATGGTCTAGCAGGCTGACTTGGAATGCTGTCTAATACTCAGATGGAGAAGGTGTTTTCTTCTTTGCTCAAAAAAAAGTGCCTCTGGGTTCTAGTAAGGCAGCCAAAGTGACACTCTCGAAGGCTCACTGTGGGTGTTTATAGGGCCAGGGGGAGTCAGAAGAAAGTAAGGGCATCAGAACAGATGTCACTCTTTTCACTTCACTCCGTCATTTAAAGCGCACCACAGAATTCTAAACAAGTGACATCTCGTCCCTCACAAGACTCGGCAGGCCAACTGAACCAAGTGCAAACCTCACTTGACGTGTGGCTGTAAAACTCTGGTTTTACCTTGGGACGGACTTTTTTTCTATGAGCTTTTATATAAATGAAATGCTGCACTGAAACACTGAAAGAAGCTCCGCATTTGTAACAGCAAATTACTACTTGCCTTAAACGCTACGTTAACATTTGAGAAAACGCATACAAGACCTGATGAATTGTATTAGTATTATGGTTGTTTCATTTCTTTGAGGGCATAAGGGCTTTCTTTTGTCATTTATCCTTATGTTTAGTTGGGCTCTCAGCACAGACCACCACTCATTTTACTTTATTCATTTCTAAAATTGTCCACTATAATTGAGGGAAAAACACTGTTACACTTATTTTAAGTTCTTAAAAATGCATGTGTGTGAGGGAAGGATGTGTTCACTGAAAAACATGCCAACTAGGGCCAATATTGTGGCTCAGCAGGTAAAGCTGCTGCCTGCAACACCAGCACCCCATATGGGCGCTGGTTCATGTTCCAGCTGCTCCACTTCCGATCCAGCTCCCTGTTGATGTACCTGGGAAAGCAGTAGAAGATGGCTCAAGTGCTTGCGCCCCTGCCACCCACGTGGGAGACCTGGAGGAAGTTCCTGGCTTTGGGCACTGGCCCAGCTTAACCCAGCCCTTGCAGCCATCTGGGAGTGAAATCTTTCTCTGTAACTCTGCCTTTCAGATAAATAAATAAGTCTTTGAAAACAAAAGCATGCTGAAATGTAAAGTATAGTACAGAAAGGCTGCCTAGGAGTTCCACATGCCGGAGACCACTTTTACTAACATTAAAGTGCTTCCTTCCAGGAGTCTGTTCTTTGAAAGTATTTCTTCAGCATGACTGAGCCAGTTCGGCATGCACAGCTTTATACACACTGCTCTGTTTACAATTTTTCCTGACAGTATAATACCATGGCCTCCTAAACAACAATTTTCAATTAATTCCCAGACAGTGGGCTCCCTCCTGCAAAAAACCTCGACACTGAGCAGAGTGGCTGCCACGAGTTCAACACATTTTAGATTCCATCAGCCTCTAAAGTTTTAGACAAATGAACCATAAGGGACAGAAACAGTTAAAGTTTCTCAATTTCAGATAAAAAAGGTTTGATCTGGGAACCTGCCATTGATAGGTCTCTACCTAGGAGAAGGAGGATTAAGCTGAATGGAGACACAGTCTGTGAAACCCAGCAGTTATGTGGCCATTGCATTTCTCTGCTTCTCAGGCAAAAAATGTGCAGATAATGATGGTCTGGGAAGCATCCGGGGACTGAAGGGTGGGGCATCTCTGTCCTTTTCAAAGGCTCCCATCCCTGCCTATAGGGCTGGTGACAGCACATGGGGTACAGGCCCGAGTCCTCAGGAAACTGCTTGGCAGGCCCAAGCCCACACTCTGGGCTGGTGTTGCTCCACAAGTAGGTGGCATGCACACGATCCTAACGCCCATACTCACTCTCTCTCTCTCTCTCTCTCTCTCTCCAATCCAATACACCTCCAACCTATTTGACTTTCTCATGTCAGATAAGTTAGCAGTCTCGGGAAATTACACATTTCCTTTGTCATTTATCTGGATGGTTAACATCCATGCATGCAAACGTGTCGGTCCTTGATTTATGAGTTGGTTCCGAGGAGTAGAAAATACACTGAAGGTGCTACCACAGACAGGCTTGAAATCGTGGAAAAGGGGGGTGAAACTCCTTCTTTTCTTTGAAGCTTGTTACTGAATCAGAAACCACTTTCAACACAGTGAGCATTTCTGAACGTCATTAGTAAGTGTCAGGCATTTTGCAAGGTGGTAGGGTGCCAAGCGGAATAGGATCTTTGCCTCCTAGGACATCTGCAGTTCAAATTTCTTTGGATCCCCTTTTACTGGACCAGTAGTTAACAACAGAATCACAAAATTATTTCTCACGAAATCATACAGCTTGAGGTTACACTTTTGTCACACTCGACATGGCTGTCCAGTCCAAACTCCATTTATTTTTCTCATTTTCTTTAATGTTTTAAGTTAACATGTAAGAATAATACCAAAGAATTCCCAAAGCAAACATCAGACAAAGCCTGTTGTTGATGCCCAGAAATACTTAGTGCCATCTGCACTCAGAAGTGAGGCTTCTTTCTCCTCTCAGAATAAACTGAACCTGGTTGGGGAAACACTCCATCGGGCAAAGCCTCAGTTTCCAAGTCATCCAGCGCTTTCAAGCAACTGGCAGAGGTAGACGAAAGTCCCTGAACTCCAACTCCAGTTACCTAGAGAGGTGATGTCTCGGCTCAGACTCTGAGAATAGACGTCTGTGCTTCTTGGAAATAGAATGCTGTTCTACAAGGCAGTGGCCTGCAAGGTTCTGCTCAGGTACTCCCTCACTAGAAGATGTACAGGCCATACTCATCAGACACCAGTTCTGCATCAGTCCGTACACAAACTATTAGTGAAGTTTAATTTCTTGCTTAAAAAACCAAATAGAAGGTATAGGTGTTTCTCCTACGCTCCCAGAAGTCTGTTTTATGTGTCCCCTGGCCTTAAGGGCACCTCACTTAGGAAGCCACAACAGATAATCCAGAGAATAAATGCATAATTTGAAATTAGTTTTATCTCTAGGAAAAGAAGACAAACACAAAAGAGAAAACATGATCCGCCTCATGGAAGTACTAACTTATTTTGAGCTTAACAAAAACTCGAAGCTCCTATGTGAAAAGGTAACAGAAATGTTTTAACAGCTAACATTTTCTTTAGTTCAAGCCTTCCAAAAGAACACATCAAATGAAAACATCTAAAATTGATCAGAAATCTGCTGATATCCATCAAAATACAACTTATCAAATTATCTCAACCCTTGAGAATATCTCTATTTTTTGAAATGAAAATGATTTTCTGGAAGGCTTCTTAAATTGTGAATAGTAAAGAATAATCAAGAATAAAATGATCTAAAATAAATTATCATAGAAATTATTTAAAATCGGGATATATACCTCAAAGAGGTCTTTTCCCAGTATCCTCTGCTTCATAGCTCTATTTGTTACGTTCCCAGCTTCTATTTATTCAAGAAAGTAGTCAGGGCAGGAAATGGGACAAGTCAAATGATCACAATCAATCTCATCGCCTTCGCAACATGCTGGCAATGTAATTAATCCTCTATTTATTTAGGGGACTTCACACCCCTTACATGAAGGCGGCAACTCCCTGCTGGCTTCAGTTGAGATAATTATGTTATAACAAGGATTGGGTTTCAATCATAATAGGCAGAAGAAAAAGGAAATTGTACTTGAAGTTGTCAGTTTTTTAAAAAAGCTTTCTGTGACTCCATTCAAAGGACACTCTTGACAAAGCTCTCCTTAAATAGAGCGCTTTCTAAGTGCGATAACCACACACCCGCCACATTAATCAATGTAAGCCTCTGCGCCGACTAAGATGAGAAGACAATCCCAGCGCAGAGCAAATTCTGCGTGAAGCTGACAACACTGGTTTACAAAACCTGCCTAAATCAATCACCACCAGAACTCACTTGATACTGCATGTTTCCTCCAAAGAGCTTCAAGGTATAAACATACACAAGAACACGAGGTGAAGGAAAACACCGTTTACTTGCTCTCTGAAAGAGCTGGCTCCTGCAAGCCAAAGCCAAGGGCCGAGAAGGTTGGAGCCAAGTATCAGGGATTGGACGAGAAAGAAGAGTCAAGTCTATCAGAGCCATGGACCACAGCACACAATGGGCTTGATGCCCACACTAGACTTGGCAGGCAGGGGCACTTTCCGTACCTATTCACCTCTGAAAATGCTTATTTTTCTTTATAGAAATTCACATTTTCTCCTCTAATTGCCTCTTTCTTATAAACTTTCTGTCTTTATCATCTATCACAATCATGATGATCCCTAGCACACAAATAAATAAAAATGAAAAACTGTTCCTAAATGTCTAAAATCCCTCAAATATGCTAAATTTAACTTTTTGTAGATTCATGATGGTTAGAATGCTTGTATGCTGCAAGCTCCTCAAATACCGGAAAATCTCAGCACTTCACTACCTTTCAGCAGCACTGTAAGATCTTAGATAATCAAAATGTCCAAGAAATTGACCATTACTAATTTGAGTTCCAGTTCTTAGTGAAAACAAACAAAATGTGGTCACCTGGAATAGAAAAAGAACATTAGGTAAAATCTAAACCTTAGTTAATAGTAATGTATCAGTACCAACTCACTAATTGTGACAAGCATACCATACATCCCAGGGGAAGATACTAATAATAGAAACAGGGGCATGGTGTAACTGGGGACTCTGTACTACCATCACAAGTTTTCTGTAAGTCTAAAACTATTCTAAAGCAAAAAATTTACCTGAAAAAACAAGTAGGATAGAAATTACAAATAAAAAAGAAACAAACAGAACAAAGAAAAATAACAAGAAAATGCAACAAGATGCTAACATTCGGATACATCGTTCTTTTGTCAGTTTTCTCAGTACACTTAGTTACAGGGAGCACTGGCCTCTTGACAAAGGGTTATTTTATTCTTAAATCTGTAGGAACATTTGTAATCCTATGATTTATTGGCACATTTCTTGTAAGAGAAGTCTAATGAAGAGCAACAGTCCCCAGTGGGCTCTGCTGAACGACCGGTGATAAGGCAAAGAACCATTAAGTAAATCCGCTCTCTATGAAACCACACTGAATGGACGCAAGTGAGTGGATATTGGCATGTACTAATCTTTTCTTGTGGAGATAAAACCCACTTCCACCCAGGATGAATTTGTGGATTTAATTAAAAATAAACAGTCAAACCAAAGAGCAACTTGACATGCCAGAATAAGCACCTCACTAACAACAATTTCAATTCAAGGGAGGTTTAACATGCTTAAAATTACGCACAATTGTTTCCTGAAATTCCTACATGCTAATCATCAACACCTAATGTAACACTTAATGTCCTACCATTTGTCAGAGAAGTAATTCCCCAGACAACAGTAAAACCACCGACGGTTCTAGTCTGATTATCACTTTGCATGCTTGAAGTTAACAGATTCCCAAAATTGCCTTCAAAACTGTGGATTTATTATGAACTCCATGACATGGGTTCTAGGAGATGCCATGGCTCTTCCCCAGCTATGGCTCAAAATGCTGCTGGGGAATTCTAGCAATATCTTCATGAGGTGGTTATAGGCTCACCCCACCCCCAACCAATACACACACTCAGCTCTGAGAAATGCCAGCCCTGACAAAGCGGGCCCTGGGCCCAAGTGTGTACTACCTTAGGGAGCACCGCTTCACCCTACCATGAGGAAGGCAACTGGACCAGGAACGACACCGGCTGACACCAGGCCAATCACGTTCTTCCTCCCATGGAATGACAAACAAGGACCTCTGGTTATCTCTGCCAGTAAGGACCTGTAAGCTCAGAGCTATGGAGAAACCACCCTCCTCCATGTGCATGGAGAGAAGAGTGCAGGGACTGGCAGGAAGCAGCCCCGTGACAGAGAGCCAGGAGACTGCCTCACTCCCCACACCTGAGCTCCCCAGATCCAGCCACACTCCCAAGAGCCTGGCTTCCAGAAGATGACCTGCAGCCTCCTGAGAAAGCTGGCCACTCTCCCTGAGAAAGTCCACTGAGTTTCTCTTGTGTGCCCATCTGACTCTGAGAGAGGCCGACAGTCTCCAGCATAGACGAGAGAAACAAGGATTTCTCATTTGGCCCTGTTACTAAAACATCCGACTACAGGCTAACAGAAGATTCTCTTATTCAAAAATAACGGGATACTACTAGGATCAAGTATGATCCAAACACAAATAGCCTCACATCCATGCTGCTCTTCCAACAACCACAGTGCCAATCAGGAAATCTGTTCACCATGTTGCACGCACATTTTCCTTGTCTACTCCTCTGTATGGTGTTATTTTTCCAGCCTGGAATGCATCCACGCCTGATCATCATTATGTTCGTATGGGGAGCACAATACCGTGCAATCAGAGAGCATTTTTTACACTGTGCTATTAATTCATATTCCTGCTTTGTCAAAACTCTTCTCTATACAGCTTTCCTAGTAGTGATTCAAATGTGCCTGCCCCCTCTTTGTGGATGGTTCTTAGAGGCCTCAACTCTGCATGCCCAAAACCCAACTCAGCTTCTCTCTCAGTCTACAACAATACTGGCCAGGTCAAAACCAGGATGGCACCTTCTACTCCTCTTCTCTCCCTCCCCTACTCGGTGGACCACTAAGTATGTCCTACCTGCCTCTCAAGTCTGACCACTGGTCTTCCCCCCTCACTGCCCTGGCTCAGGCTGACTGCCTTCTGACTGGATTAGCAGGCCTCCTGACCAGCCTTTCAGTCTCTGAGCTATGCCCCATCCCAATTCCTTCCTCACAACAGGACCTCACCACATCACTTACACTGCATGCTCTCCACAGCCCAAAGCTCTTCAGTTGTCCCACGTTCTCCCTGGACAGAATCCAAACTTCTCTAGGTAGTGAAAGCTCTGCGTGAACCTTTCTGGCCTCATCTCTCTCCTTGGGACTCCTGGGCTCTGACCCACCCATTCTGAGCCCTTAGGGCCACATTCTTTTTGTGTCTGAACCTCTCATCTCCACTTCCCTACCAGCACCCAACCAACTCTCAGGCATCTTTCTGCTCTCAGCTTAAACCATTCCTTTGGAAGGTTTTTCCTCCTAGCTGATTCCCCAGCCCTGAGCAATCCCATGTGGCTGCTATCAGATTCTGCTTACACCTGTTTCCCGCACTGGAAGACTGGCCTTTAGACAGCACGGTCTAGTACTTCTCTCCTATCTGGCACACAGTAGGACTCAAACACTACTGGTTGAAAAAAATACAATGTTCCAGTACTGATGTTGACTTCTGCCTGTCTGTGAGCTGGCTCCCTTGATGTCACAGATAAACCAGGAACAAGAGAGCCTAAATGAAGAGATGCCTTATCCACTACCAAAGAACGTACACAGAGGAAGCAGCTCATACAATATAAAGCAATATGCTGAAATAGCTCAAGTTTGCTCAGAGGAAACTGAATCCAGGATTTATCAAATGAGAATAACTATTTAGGGATCAAGATGTTTGCATCTACAAGCTTTCCACATTAGTGTCCAAAGGGTCACAAAATAAGTTTTCATTTAGCAAGAAAAGTATGCTGAAAAGTAGCACAAAACTAAATAACAAAAAATGATTATGATTACAATGTGGTGGAATAGGGAAGGACCTTACTGCTCTAGTCTAGGGGAAGATAGTTAAAAAAAAAAAAAAAAAAGGTAGAGAGAATACAATCTCAGGGAAGAGTTAGGGAGAAAACAGCAGAGGAAAGTCCACGCAAATTAGAGGGTCACCGAGGATCTACGTGGAGGGTGTGGAGGCAAATAATTCAGGACCCCAGCAGCCGAGAGCCTCAGCACCAGCTTTGGAGAATGAGGTGAGAGAAGGCTGCAGCAGCACAAGCTGTGGGAAAAGCCTGGCCTGAGTCTGGCTTGCAGCCCAGTGGAGGACGGTGTACTTTCCAAACTAGAGGGAAAAGGGGCGGGGGCGGGGGGGGCACATTTCTCTCTCTGATCACCCAGCCCTGGCATCCTGTAACTAGCTGAGAGGGCGGGCACCATTTTGGACATACATAACAGCTGCACCAGCTTGTGTCTGTGCACCCAGCAACCACCTGAGAGGAGACGCCTGAGTCTGGCTGGGAAAACTAACAGGGGGCTGCGTGCTCATTTCTGTGGGAGCCTTGTGTGCTGCGACAGACAGTAAAACACTGTGGCTGTGTGGGAGGGCGGCAGGATGTGGCTGGGTCTCTGAGCAGTCACTATGGGTAGCTCTACAAGCTCAGGGCTTCCTGTCTGGTGACAGTCATTGCTGTGGGACCCATGCTCACACCAAGGACTGCATAGATCCTCTGAGTGGTTCTTGTGGCAGCATGGATGAATATTGTACCCACTGGGGTTAGTGCCCAGGCACTGGCCTCCTTGGAGGAGAGGAGGTGAGCATGAGACTAAACCAATAGAGCTGATCAAACCCTCTCTGATTAAAAAAAAAGAGATTTAACGCCCAACTTGGGTGTCACCTCAGACACTCTCCTCACCCTGGAGCACTTAACAGAGCTCCTGGGCCACACCCAGGACACACCTCTGGGTATTCAATGAAAGAGATGCAACTCTACTAAGCCACAGAGGTATATCCCAAGGATAAAAGCCATCCCAGGGGGAAATTAAAAACAACAACAACAAAAAAGTATCTCTACAAATACCTAAAAATAAACACTGCAATTCAACAAACAAAAATAAGGAAGACAACATGACACCCCTAAAGAAACACAACACTTTAATACTAGAATGTGAAGATAAGGAGATTGAAGAAATGCTGGAAACAGTTAAAAAAACTGATTGTAGAAGTAATCAGAAGGAAATCCATGAAGTGCAGAAGTCCATACATGACATGAATGAAAATTTTTCCCATGAAATTGAGATTTTATAGAGAAATCAAAATGAAATATTAGAAACAAATAATTGAATAGATTAAATAAAAATGCCATGGAAAGCCTTAACAACAGACAAAAGACTATCCAAGTTAGATGACAAATCTCTGGAAATTTTACAGTAGAGAAAAAAAAAAAAAAAGAAGAAGAAGAAATTAGAAAACTAGGGGCCTGCGCTGTGGTGTAGCAGGTAAAGCCACCACCTGAAGTGCTGGCATCCCATATGGGCGTCAGCTCAAGTCCTGGATGCTTCACTTCCAATCCAGCTCTCTGCTATGGCCTGGGAAAGCAGTACAAAATGGCCCAAGTCCTTGGGCTCCTGCACCCCCATGGGGGACCTGGAAGAAGCTCCTAGCTTCGGATCAGCACAGCTCTGGCCGTTGCAGCCATCTGGGAGTGAACTATGGATGAAAGACCTCTCTCTCTCTCTCTACCTCTCCTTCCCTCTCTGTGTAACTCTGATTTTCAAGTAAATAATGAATAAATCTAAAAAAAAAAAAAAAAAAAAGAAAGAAAACTAAAAACAGTGTTGGAGATTTATGGGATACTATCAAATGACCCAATATACGAATTTTAGGAGTTCCTGAAGGTTTGGAAAGACAGAATGGATTAGAAGACATTTTTAGTGAAATAATTACATAAAACTTCCCTAATTTGGAGAAAGAAAGGGACATTGAAGTGCAGGAAACACACAGAACTTCTAATAGACATGACTAGAAAAGATCTTCACCATAGCACATTGTAGTCAAACTCTCCACCGTAAAACATAAAGAAGAGGTTCTAAAATGTGCTCGAGAGAAATGCCAGATTACTTTCAGAGGATCTCCAAGTAGACTCACAGTGGACTTCTCATCAGAAACCCTACAGGCTAGGAGAGAATGGTGATATATATTCCAAGTCTTAGGAGACAAAAGACGTCAACGCAGAATACTGAACCCTGCAAAGTTCTCATTTATGAATGAAGGTGAAACAAAGATCTTTCAAAACAAAAAGAAATTGAAAGAATTTGTCACTACTCATCCAGCCTTACAAAAGATGCTTAACGATGTGCAACACAAAAACACAGAAACAGGGTTATCACTATGATGAAGGCAGAAAATCTCCCAGTAAGTACAAGGGAAATCCAAATTAAACAATAGGAAAATTTATGGAAAAATGGCAGAGCCAAGTCATTATTTATCAATACTCACCTTGAATGTAAATGGCCTTAACTATCTAGTTAAAAGATACAGACTGGCTGAATGAATTAAAAAATAAATCCTATCTATTTGCTGCCTACAAGAAACACATCACACCAACAAAGATATGTGCAGACTGAAAGTGAAAGGATGGAAAAAGACATTCCATGCAAAGCCAAGACACGGTGGCAAAAACAACCTAAATGAAAGATCTTGGTGAACAAGAATCCAGCGGAAGGAACGGGCCATCAAGGAGGGAGGCGCCTTTCTCTGAAGGGAGGAAGGAACCTCCACTGAGATATGGCCTTGACTAAACAAGTTCAGAGTTGGTGAACTCAAGGGGCTTCCATAGCCTAGACAGCTCATGGCAAGAGCCTCGGGTGATTGCTGACGTCATAAATAAGAGTGCCAACTGTTAAATCAACAACGGGAGTCACTGGGCACATGCTCCCCACATAGGATCTCTGTCCTTAATGTGTTTTACTATGAGAGTTAAAGATAACACTACTAGTTGAACAATACCCTATACCTTGTGCGGTTGTGTGAGTGCAGTGTGTTGAAATCTTTGCTTATTATATACTAAGTTTATCTTCTGTATATAAAGAAAATTGAAAATGAAATTCAATGAAGGGTGGGATGGAAGAGGGAGTGGGAGAGGGGAGGGTTGCGGGAGGGAGGGAGGTTGAGGGGGGAAGCCACAATAATACAAAAGTTGCACTTTGTAAATTCACATTTATTAAATTAAAAAAAATAAAAAATAAAAAGACATTCCATGCAAACAAAAAACAAAAAAGAGCTGGTATAGCCATCCTAATATCCAACAAGATATATTTTAACACAAAAACTGTTAAAAGAGACAAAAAAGAGCACTACGTAATGATTAAAGGATCAATTCAACAGGAAAATATTACTATAATAAACATTATGGTCCTAATTACAGGGCACCTATCTATATAAAAGAAATGCTAATGGATCTCAAGGGAGACATAGACTCCAATACAATATAATGGGGACTTCAACACCCTACTCTCAGCAATGGACAGATCACTAGACAGAAAACCCACAGGAAACAACAGAGTTAATCGACACTATAGACTAAATGGACCTAATGGATATCTACAGAACTCTTCATCCTGCAGTTGTAGACTACACAATCTTATCACCAGTACATGGAATTTCTCTAGGATAGACTACATGCTAGGCCATAAAGCAAGTCTCAGCAAATTAAAAAAAAATTGAAATTATACCATGCATGGCCGGCACCTAGGCTCACTTGTCTAATCCTCCACCTGTGGTGCCGGCACCCCGGGTTCTAGTCCCGGTCAGGGCGCCGGATTCTGTCCCGGTTGCTCCTCTTCCAGTCCAGCTCTCTGCTGTGGCCTGGGAAGGCAGTGGAGGATGGCCCAAGTGCTTGGGCCCTGCACCCGCATGGGAGACCAGGAGGAAGCACCTGGCTCCTGGCTTAGGATCGGCACAGCGCGACGGCCGCAGCATGCTGGCTGTAGCGGCCATTTGGGGGGTGAACCAACAGAAAAGGAAGACTTTTCTCTCTCTCTCTCTCTAACTCCGCCTGTCCAAAAAAGGAAAAAAAAAAAAAAAAAGAAATTATACCATGCATCTTCTCTGACCACAATGGAATGAAGCTGGAAATCAACTATTCAAGAATCTCTAAAATATACGTAAACACATGGAGACTGAACAACATGTTCCTGAATGAACAGTGGGTCACAGAAGAAATCAAAAGAGAAATCAAAGAATTTCTGGAAATGAATGAAGATAACAATACATCTTATCAAAACTTATTGGATACAGCAAAAGCAGTGTTAAGAGGAAAGTTTATAGCAATTGGTGCCTACATCAAGAAATTAGAAATGTACCAAAAAATTAGCTACCAATGCATCTTGAAGATCTAGAAAAAGAACAGCAAACCAAACCCAAAATTAGTAGGAGAAAAGAAATAATTAAAATTAGAGAATAAACAAAATTGAAACAAAAAACAATATAAAAGATCAGCAAAATGAAGCTCTGATCTTTGAAATAATAAACAAAGTTAACACACCATTGGCCCAACTAACCAAAAAAAGAAAAAGAAAAAGAAAAAAAAAAGGAGGGAGAAGACACAAATCAATAAAATTAGAGATGAAAAAGGAAAAAGGAAATGCTACAATAGACACCACAGAAATAAAAAGAACCACCAGAAATTACTATATAGAGCTGTATGCCAACAAATTAGGAAACCTAGAAGAAGTGGACAGATTACTGGATACATACAACCTACATAAACTGAGCATGGAGTCACAGAAACCTAAACAGAACAATAACCAAGATGGAAATTGAATCACTAATAAAGACCCTCCCAACAAAGAAAAACCTCAAGATTGGATGGGTTCACTGCTGAATTCTACCAGAATTTAAAGAAGCACTAACTCTAAAAATTCTTCTGAAGCTATTCAAAATTACTGAAAGGAAGGGAATCCTCCCAGACTCCTTCTATGAAGCCTGCATAACCTTAATTCCTAAATTTGAAAAAGATACATGAGAGATAGAGAACTACAGACCAATTGGCCTAATAAACACCAACACAAAAATTCTCCAAAAAAAACTAGCCAATTAAATCCGAGAACACATCAGAAAGATCATTCACTGGGACTAAGTGGATTTATTCCAGATATGCAGAGATAGTTCAACATTTGCAAATCAATCGATGTGATACATCACATTAGCAAACTGAAGAACAAAAATTACATGATTATCTCAACAGATGCAGAGAAAGCATGTGATAAAAAAAAAAAAAAATCCTCTCCTGATGAAAACTTTAAGCAAACTGGGTGTAGAAGGAACATTCTTCAACACAATCAAGGCAATCTATGACAAACCCAAGGCCAGCATCCTATTGAATGGGGAAAAGTTGAAAACATTCCCACTAAGATCTGGAAGCAGACAAGGATGCCCATTCTCACCATTACTATTCAATATAGTCAATACAGTCATTACTATTCAATATAGTTTTAGCCAGAGCCATTAGGCAAGAAAAAGAAATCAAAGGGATACAAATTGGGAAGGAGGAAGTCAAACTATTGTTATTTGCTGATGACATGATTCTATATTTAGCGAATCCAAAAGACTCCACAAAGAGACTATTGGAACTCATAAAAGAATCTGGTAAAGTGGCAGGATATAAAATCAACACATATAAAAATCAGTAGCTTTTGTATACACAGATAATGCCACAGCTGAGAAAGAACTTCTAAGATCAATCTCATTCACAATAGCTGCAAAAAAAATCAAATACCTTGGAATAAATTAAACCAAGGATGTTAAAGATCTCTCTGATGAGAATTATACAACATTAAAGAAAGAAATAGAAGAAGAAACACACACAAAAAATGAAAAATGTATGTACCTTTGCAGTTGTATAGTTATCAGATTCTACTATCTACTGGTTGTACTTGACAGACAGGTCTTATTGTATATTTTTTTGAAAAAGTTTATATACTTTCTTGGAGATCAGTGTGAAAATATCAAGAAATCAGGATAGCCATTTCTTTTAATATTCACTGAAACTATGCATTTGTTGCTAGTGGGACTGTTAACTTGTCACTGAGCAGGACTATATTTAAAACTAAATTGAAAATGGTATCTGGCCTATATGTGTTTACTCCTGGTTAAAGATAAATCTTCGCAATGCTTATTTTTATTCATCACATTAATCAGCTGTAAAACACAGAACTTAATCAATAGTAGGCAAAGAATTTCAGGATTCCTATATAGATAGGCTATAAAGTCATGTAATTTGGAAAACAGTGTTTCATTATGGAAGAACTTTCAAGTTGCTTGTAAAGCCAATCCAATTAAAAAGATGTATAAATGTTCTTGAAAAAAAAAAAATGAAACTCTTCCATGTTCATGGATTGAAGCAGCAATATCATCAAAATGTCCATATTACCAAAAGCGATTTACAGATTCAATGTGATACCAATCAAAACACCAAGGACATTCTTCTCAGATCTAGAAAAAATGATGCTGAAATTCATATGGAAACACAGGAGATCCTGAATAGCTAAAGCAATTTTATACAACAAAAACAAAGCTAGAGGCATCACAATACCAGTTTTCAAGACATACTACAGGGCAGTTTTAATCAAAACAGCCTGGTACTGGCACAAAAACAAATGGACAGACCAATACAATAGCATAGAAACACCAGAAATCAATCCATGCATCTATAATCAACTTATCTTTGACAAAGGAGGTAAAATCAATCCCTGGAGCAACATTGGAGTCTCTTCAACAAATGGTGCTGGGAAAATTGGATCTCCACATGCAGAAGTAGGAAGCAAGACCCCTACTTTACAGTGCAGATCTCCTTACACCTTACACAAAAATCTACTCAAAATGGATCAAAAACCTAAATCTATGACCTGATACCATCAAATTATTAGAGAGCATTGGGGAAACCCTACAAGACATAGGCACAGGCAAAAAGTTTCTGGAAAAGGCTCCAGAGGCACAGGCAATAAAAACCAAAATTAACAAACAGTATTATATCAAGCTGAGAAGCTTCTGTACTGAAAAAGAAACACTCAGGAAAGTGAAGAGGCAACAGACAGAATAGGAGAGATTACTTGCAAACTAAGAACTGATAAAAGATTAGTAACCAGAATATATAAAGAGATAAAGAAACTCCACAACAACAACCTAGTTAAGAAATGGGCAAAAGACTTAAACAGATATTTTTCAAAAGATGAAATCCAAATGGCCAACAGACACATGAAAAAATGCTCAGGATCATTACCTGTCTGGGAAATGCAGATCAAAACCACAATGAGGTTTTACCTCATCCCCATCAGAGTGGCTTTATACAGAAATCAACAAACAACAAATGCTGGCAAGGATGTGAGGGAAAAAGGTACCTTAATCCATTGTTGTTGGAAATGTAAACGGGTACAGCCACTGTGCAGAAGACAGTTTGGAGATACCTCAGAAATCTGAATATAGACTTACTATATGCCCCAGCCATTCCACACCTGAGCATTTACCCAAAGGAAATGAAATCAGCATATGAAACAGTTATCTGTACCCCTATGTTTATTGCAGCTTAATTCACAATAACTAAGATATGGAATCAACCCAAATGTCCATCAAATGAGGACTGGATAAAGAAATTATGGGATTTGTATACCATGGAATACTACACAGTGGTTTAAAAAAAATAATATTGTGGCCTGGTGCTGTGGCATAGTGGGTAAAGCTGCCACCTCTCATATGGACCCTGGTTCGAGTCCTGGCTGCTCCTCCTCCAATCCAGCTCTCTGCTATGCCCTGGGAAAGCAGTAG
This sequence comes from Lepus europaeus, assembly GCF_033115175.1. Taxonomy (NCBI): domain Eukaryota; kingdom Metazoa; phylum Chordata; class Mammalia; order Lagomorpha; family Leporidae; genus Lepus; species Lepus europaeus. The sequence continues at coordinate 47,142,360 of NC_084835.1, forward strand.
AAGATGGCCCAACTCCTTGGGCCCCTGCACCCATGTGGGAGACCTGGAAGAAGCTCCTGGCTCCTGGCTTCCTGGCTTCGGACTGATGCAGCTCTGGCCGTTGCAGACATCTGGGGAGTGAACCAGCAGATGGAGGACCTTTCTCTCTCTCTCTGCCTCTGCTTTTCTCTCTGTAACTCTGACTTTCAAATAAATAAATCAATTTTTTTAAAAAAATGAAATCCTGTCATTACAACAAAATGTGTACAAATGGAAAATATCATACTTAGTGAAATAAGCCAGTCCCAAAAGGACAAATACCATATGTTCTCCCTGATCTGTGGTAACTAATAGAGCACCTGAAAGGTAATCTATAGAAATGAAAGAGACACTTTGAAACATGATGACTTTGAATAGTCCTTTTCTCAACTGTTGAGGAAGTTTTTTTTTTTTTTTCATCATACTATTTTTTGAACTCTTTACTTAACACAGAGTTAATCTTATGTGTATAAAGTTAATTGAAACTAGAGCTTAGGAAAAAATAGTAATGGGAAAAGGAGGGAGAAGGGAGAAGGGTGAGAGTGTGGGCTGGAGGGTGGAAAGGGTAGGAAGAATCACTATGTTCTTTTTTTTTTATTTGACAGGTAGAGTTACAGACAGTGAGAGAGAGAGACAGAGAGAAAGGTCTTCCTTCCACTGGTTCACCCCCAAAATGGCTGCTACGACTGGAGCTATGCCAATCCGAAGCCAGGAGCCAGGTGCTTCTTCCTGGTCTCCCATGTGGGTGCAGGGCCCAAGCACTTGTGCCATCCTCCACTGCATTCCTGGGCCACAGCAGAGAGCTGGACTGGAAGAGGAGAAACCGGGACTAGAACCTGGCGCACATATGGGGTGCGGGCGCCGCAGGCGGAGGATTAACCAAGTGAGCCACGGCGCCAGCCCAGAATCACTAGGTCCTTTTTTTTTTTTTTTTTTAAATTTTTGACAGGCAGAGTGGACAGTGAGAGAGAGAGACAGAAAGAAAGGTCTTCCTTTGCCGTTGGTTCACCCTCCAATGGCCGCTGCGACCGGCGCACTGCGCTGATCCAGCGCCGGCCTATCACTAGGTTCTTAAAGTTGTATTTATGACATGTATTAAGTTGTATACCTTAAATAAAAAGTTTCTGGGTAAAACAAAAAGCTAAATAACACCAAGAGTATTAGAATTAAGGATCAATTTAAGGCATACAGGTTCAGCATTTCAAAAACGTTTTTTCTTTTTCCACACAACAACTCACCTTAAAAAATTATCTTGGAGAAAAAAAAAGAGGTGATTTAATTCTTTAATGACAAGCTCAGATCTGTACTGAAGACAGCCTGGATTTTTTTTTTTTCATTAAAAAAAAAAGGTTTTTTTTTCATAAAGCAAAAACAGTACCCTACATGATCCTTTGTTATTTCAAAACACACCATCTATTAAAACCATACAGTTTGAACATCAAATTTTCTCCAGTGAAATAAAAGGACATATGTTCCTTTTATAATGAAGAGTAAATTATTTTTAAAACTATACTTAATGGATATTATAAGGGGAAATGATTTATAGAGCACTATTACAGTATGAAACAGGTTATAAAATGACATGTATAGTATTATTTCCACTGGTTTAAAAAAGCACTGGGAAATAACTAGAGGAAGTATTAAAATACTAACAACAAGTGCAGTAGATGAAGCAATGAAGTGACTTGCAAAGGTCACAAGGACAATGAGAAGCGGAGCTGAAACACATTCCAGTTCATTTTTTTTCACACCAGCTGAACTTTCAGACAGTCAGAACTATCATACCAACGATAGCAACCCACCAGGGAGGAATCAGAGAGAAGAAAATCTACACTGAAAGTAGCTAAAATTTTCAATAAAAATGAGTCAATGTTTACTAAATGGGGGGGGGGGGCAGAGGGGGAGAGAGGGAGAGCGAGAATGAGCTCCCCTAAACTGGTTCATTTCCCAAATGTCTACAATGGCTGGAACTGGGCTGGAACCAAAGCCAAGTCGCCCACATGAGTGTCAGGACCCCACTTACATGAGCCATCACTGCTGCCTCTTGGGGTCTGCATTAATAGGATCCTAAAGAGCCAGGAATCAAATCCAGGTGCTCCAATATGGGGTATGGGCTAAACACTTACTTCTAAATTCATATTTTTAAAGAAACGAAAATGTATTCCTTTACTTGGTTCTAATAGGTACTCATCAAATTCATCTAAAGCTTACTATGCTCACAAGGAGCTGTGATGGGCCCTGACAGGTCCATTCACATGGACTGACCCCAAACTTGCAGAGAGGAAGGAGATCCGCACCGAGTACTGTAGACAGTATATGAGCTCTCAACAAGTGCATGAGAAAGACAACTGACCAATTCCTTTTCCTATAGGAAGAGCTCTTTGAAGTGAAGGTTTTTTCTTTTTTTCCTTCTTCCATAACCCATGGGTCAAGACATCTGGCTGTGCAGGTGGCCTACATGGACAAATATGAAATCCAGAACCAGAAGAGCTGACACTGTCGCATACCCAACTTTTCTAAGCCATAACCTCCAGCAAATCACTTCCTCATGCTGCCACTCCAAACATCTGCAGCTGGGTACCCCACCCCTTGAAACTTGCTTTAGAGAATGGGGGCAGGAAGTACTCTTTTTCAGAAAAATAATCAGCAGAGTCTATAACTCAGAATAAGAATCCAGGAGCTTCAGTTATGATAGTTGTTGGTCTAACTTCATTAATTCAATGACTTTGCTGGGGTGAGCATATGGCAGAGTTAAGATGCCACATATTGGAGAGCCTGGGTCGAGTCCCAGCTACTCTGCCTCTGAATCACCTTTTGGCTAATCCATACTCTGGAAGGCAGCAGATGATGGTTCAAGTTGGGTCCCTTCCACTTACATGGGAGACCTCAACTAAGTTCTCGGCTCTTGTCTCAGCCTGTCCCTTCCTGTCTGTTAAAGGCATTTGGGAAGTTAATCTAGCAGATGGAAGATCTCTGTCTCTGCCTTTCAAATAAAACGAAAACAAAAAAAATAAATAAAATTTTAAAGACTGACTTTGCTACCCATATTCCAGTAAGTTTTTACCAAAGTGAATCTCTGACTGTAGAAATGGAACAACGGTCTTTGTGCTGTTCCGACTTTAGCACTTGTTTGTTACTTCAAATAAAAATTTACAGTCTCTATTACTACCATCAAAAGCATCGAGTATAGACTAAAGAAAATACAGAACCATTTAAAAATATACAAATAACGATAGATTTCACTAATAAACTATATGGATGAGGAATAAGGCAACAACCTATGAGAACCATGAACATTCACCAAAGTGTAACAGAGCCGAGAAAGGTCACAGTGGAAGTGACACTGCAGAGCTCAGTCACGCCGTGCTTGTTAAACAAAGGAAAAAACTGGGAATTTTCACAGACATTGGGTAAATGAACAAATGTTTCATTTCAAAGAAGTAGAAAAAATAGCCAGCCTAGAATTGACCTGTAGAGTGAAAATACTGCTGTCTACTTAGGGAGAGGAGAGTGATGTTCAAATTGGTAAGGTTGAAAACATTTCACAGAGTAATCTGAAGAGTTTCTGCTGGTTCCTCTCTCCCATCTCACTCCCCAGGACATTGTCCCTTTTAAAAAAATTACTATTACAACAGTTACTAAGAACCTAGGAATTCTGCTTTATTTCCCACAACTTAAAACCAAGAGAAAAAAAAATTTTAAGAAGGAAAAACGTCTGATAATCCCCACATCAACTTGAGAGCCTCTATCCTTCCACTTTAATGAAATACAATCTTTGCGCTAGTTAATAGGAATGTCAGAAACAGACAAACAGGTACTCATGGAAATGAGATCCTGGCGAAAACCTCAATACTCATTAAATCCTTTAAAGAGCAAAAACAAAACCTACACGGAAAGACTATTTCAATTTAATTTTATTATGAAAATGAAAGTAACAACAGGAAATGGCAGCAGGGTATTGGGTAAACTCAATTAGCAGGGGGATCAAATGAAGTGATGACATGCCATTATGACCTCAGGGGTTAAAGACTCAATTTTCCATCTGGTGAAATCCAGATTCCCAACACAAATGCTGACACCACCTGCTGTACGTTATTAGGCATTATTCTGAGCAGTCCCAAAGCTTTTTCCATACAACAGGTACAGCCTCAATTTTTGTTTTTCCCTATTGCATGCTGCAATATAATTGCTTCCCAGGGACAAAAATAAAAAATAAATTCTACGTAATGTCTCATTCAAAATAGGGATTAAAAGCATTCATCTACCAACCACAATAGTAAAAATATCACAATTATTATTCTTCTAAGTCACAATTAATACTACGCTGTCATTTTCTACAGCTCCTAGGAGTCATTCCAATCAAGAGCTCCCTTTACGTTCTCTATTAATAGCCTCCTGCCACAGAAATGGATAATTTGGCCATGTCTGATACAAATCTAAAGAACTCCTTCCAAAATAAGAATTCATTGTATCTTTAAATTTACTAGTTCATCTACTACAATTCCTTGATTGAAACAATGGCAAATGGGTTCTGAACATTTTTACATACCAATTTCTGGAGCCCACTTGTGAGTGTTCAGCCTCTTTGGTTCATGTTACCAAGAATTATGCTGTTAGCCTCTGAAGGCTACTATTTTTCATACTTTGAAACATGAACTCTGTAAGCTAGTGGCTAAAAAATGCCAGTTATTTGGATTAGGTTTGAATCCTATGATGTGTGCACATTCAAATGTGAACACATACATAGGCAAACAGCAGATACAGATTCATATACCCAGTTTTAGGACACCATATTAGACACTCAATGTGAAATGAAATGAATATTCACAACTGTCTCTCTTTTTAAAATTAATTGATTAATTTGAAAGGCAGAGCAATGGGCCAGGGGTTGAGGAACAGGATCTTCCATCTGCTGGTTCGCTCCCCAAATGGCCACAGCAGCCAGGGTTGGGCCAGGCCGAAGCCAGAAGCCAGAAACTCCATCCTGAGCTCCCATGTGGGTGGAAGGGGTCCAGGTACTTGGGTCATCTGCTGCTGCCTTCCAGGTGCATAAGCACGCAGCCAGATAGGAAGCAGAACAGCCAGGACTTGAACTGGCACTCCAGTAAGGGATGTTGGTGCCACAAGTTAACCTGCTGTACCATAATGCTGGCCCCATGATTGTTATAATATTTATTCTGTTTATTACTAACACTATTTTTTTCTAATAAAATAAGTTTTTGTCATCTGCACCCCCTTCTCTAAGTAAATTAACCAAACTGCTCATGTTAATCCAGTTACTTCTTTTTTTTTTTTTAAGATTTATTTTATTTATTTGAAAGACAGAGTTACAGAGAGAGGTAGAGAAAAAGAGAGAGGTCTTCCATCCACTGGTTCACTCCCCAGATGGCTGCAACAGCCGGAGCTGCGCCGATCCAAAGCCAGGAGCTTCCTCCAGGTCTCCCACGTAGGTACAGGGACCCAACGACTTGGGCCATCTTCTACTGCTTTCCCAGGCCATAGCAGAGAGTTGGCTCAGAAGAGGAGCAGCCGGGACTAGAACCAGCACCCATATGTGATGCTAGCGCCTCAGGCCAGGGCTTTAACTCAATGTGCCACAGTGCCAGTCCCTCCAGTTACTTCTTAACTGTTTGGGAGCTACCTAGGTTTTTCTCTCATTAAAATTTATACCCAGGGCCGGGGTTGTAGTGTGGCTGGTAAAGCCACGACTTGTGACACCAGCATCCCACATGGGCGCCAGTTCATGCCCTGGCTGCTCTACTTCCAATCCAGCTCCCTGCTATGGCCTAGGAAAGAAGCAGAAAATGACCCAAGTGCTTGGGCCCCTGCACCCATGTGGGAGACCCGGAAGAAGCTTCTGGTCATGGTCTTTGGACTGGGCTAGCCCTGGCTGTAGTGCCCATCAGAGGAGTGAACCACTAGATGGAGGCAATCTCTCTCTGTAACTCTGACTTCCAAATAAATAAATCAATCTTTAAATAAAATAACATTTATTCCTAAGTGAGCATGTGGCACAGTAGTTAAGCTGCCAGCTGGGATGCTGGCATCCCATTATCAGAGTGCCTGGTTCAAGTCTCGACTATTCCACTTCCAATCCAGCTTTCTACCAATGCACATCCTTGAAGGCAGCATATAATGGTTTAAGTACTTGGGTACCTGTCACCAACAGGGAGACCTGGACTGAGTAACTGGCTCCTGGCTAGGGCCCAACCCAGCCCTGGCGACTGCAGGCATTTGGGGAGTGAACTAATAGATTGAAGATCTCTCTCTGCTTTCAAACAGAATGAAAATAAATAAATAACTTTTTTTAAAAAAAAGATTTATTTTTATTTATTGGAAAGTTAGAGTTACAGAGAGAAAGAGAGAGAGATCTCCCATTCACTGGTTCACTCCCCAAATGGCCCCAACAACCCGGGTTGGGACAGGCCGACACCAGAAGCCAGGAGCTTCATTTGGGTCTCTAATATGAGTGCAGGAGTTCAAGCACTTGAACTATCTTTTGCTGCTTTCCCCAGGCACATTAGCAGGGAGCTGGATTGAAAGTAGAGCAGCAGGGACTCAAATATGAACCATACAGGGTGCTGGCTTGACCTGTTATGCCACAATGCTAGCCCCATAAATAAAAATTTTAAAAACTTATTCCCAGGGCTAGTGCTGTGGAACAACAGGTTAAAACCCTGGCTTGCAGTGCCAGCATCCCATAAGGGTATCAGTTCAAGTCTCAGCTCCACTTCCAGTCCAGCTCCCTGCTAATGAGCCTGGAAAAGCATGGCCCAAGTCCTTGGGCCCCTGCACCTACGTGGGAGACCTAGAGAAGCACCTGGCTTCAGACTGGCTCAGCTCTGACCATTTAAGCCATTTGGGAAGTGAACAAGTGGATAGAAGACCTCCCCCTCCCCGACCTGCAACTCTTTCAAATAAATAAAATGAATCTTTAAAAAAAAGTATTCCCTAGGTTATTGCATTTTCTTCCTCCTAGGTGAGTAGGTTTCCAGCAATGTGAGCACCTAAAACTTTTTAAGTGACTTAAAACTTACTTGGCTTTCTGAATCCACACACAGTAGTCTGAGATGTAGAGATCATTTAGAATGTAAGCTGGGTCATTTTCTCGAAAAATTTTGTGAATATCCAGAAGACACTTTAAAATGGCACTTTTACCTAAAAGAAGGTAAAAAAAAAAAAACATATAATGACCCATAAGAAAGAAGCATGTGATTTTTTTTAACTGTGAAATTCAGCTATTGAAAGGTAATATTTTTTTTAAAGATTTATTTATTTATTTGAAAGTCAGAATTACACAGAGAGAGGAGAGGCAGAAAGAGAGAGAGAGAGGTCTTCCATCCGCTGGTTCACTCCCCAGATGGCCGCAGCGGCTGGAGCTGTGCCGATCTGAAGACAGGAACCAGGAGCTTCTTCCGGGTCTCCCACATGGGTGCAGGGGCCCAAGGACTTGGGCCATCTTCTACTGCTTTCCCAGGCCATAGCAGAGAGCTGGATCAGAAGTGGAGCAGCCGGGTCTCGCACCAGCGCCCACATGGGATGCCAGCGCTTCAGGACAGGGCATCAACCCACTGCACCACAGTGCCGGCCCCGAAAGGTAATATGTTTAAAGCAACTCAGAGTTTTAATCATTTCTTTAAAATATTTGAAATACAAGTTTACTGAATAAAAAGATATCAATCCTATTAAGTTAAGCCCCTTATTTCTTTAAGAATTATGAATAATCTTTATACTCTACTGATACAGCTGATTAACTGCAGTTACCATTAAAATTGTGGTTACCATAAAAGTGCTATGAAACACAACTAGATGAATTAAACAATTGGCAGAGAAGTTTTTCCAAACTAAATGAATATTTAAACGCATCATAATTTTAATTAAATAATGTTCTAATTCACATTTTCAAAACAACATGGAAAATTATATTTTAATTTTTGAATGTACTTTTATGTCAACATCTTTTGTCAAAGAATTGTCTAGTTACTAACAATTTTTTTCACTATTAAAAAAAACTGAAGAAAACAGATTGATAACCAAAATAGCATAGCACTACCTCAGAAATAAGCTAACAAAATCTCTTATAAAAACACCATCAGGTCTTGAAGTCTTGTCCAGGGGCTGGCCCTGCGGCATAGATGGTTAAGACTCTACCTACAGTGCCAGCATTTCCTATGGGCATGGGTTCCAGTCCCAGCTGCTCCTCTTCTGATCCCGCTCTCTGCTGTGGCCTGGGAAAGCAGTGGAAGAAGCCCAAGTCCTTGGGCCCCTGCACCCACGTGGGAGACTCAGAGAAGCTCTTGGCTCTGGCCTGGCCATTTCTAGCTACTGTAGCCATTTGGGGGAAGATCTCTCTCTTGATCTCTTTCAAAAAAAAAGTCTTATCCAACCCAATTACTTCCCCTGGTTGTTAAATAAACCTAATTTTTTTTTTAACTTTTATTTAATGAATATAAATTTCCAGTGTACAGCTTATGGATTACAATGGCTTCCCCCCCCCCATAACTTCCTTCCCTCCCACCCGCAACCCTCCCCTCTCCCGCTCCCTCTCCCCTTCCATTTGCATCAAGATTCATTTTCAATTCTCTTTATATACAGAAGATCAATTTAGTATAAAGATTTCAACAGTTTGCACCCACATAGAAACACAAAGTGAAACATACTGTTTGAGTACTAGTTATAGCATTAAATCACAATGTACAGCACATTAAGGACAGAGATCCCACATGAGGAGCAAGTGCACAGTGGCTCCTGTTGTTGACCCAACAAATTGACACTCTAGTTTATGGCGCCAGTAACCATCCTAGGCTGTCGTCATGAGTTGCCAAGGCTATGGAAGCCTTCCAAGTTTGCCGACTCTGATCATATTTAGACAAGGTCATAAAAGACAGAGTGAGGATAGTAACCAATGATCCTAAGAGTGGCATTTACCAGGTTTGAACAATTATACAGCATTAAGTAGGGAAGAGGACCATCAGTACACACATGTTGGGAGTAGAGCCATTGGTGGTAGAGGTTATGATTACAAAGGAATGAGGCCCAAGTGCACTAGCCAGGGCCTAGAACAAAGGACAGAGTCATTATTAGAGGAGCTAAGAAAGGTGCTGTCTAAGCTACAATGAAGTTTTCTGATTGAGAGGCAAATAGAACCTGATAGAAGGGGCTTGATAATAATCTGGTGGGCTTCAGGCCTTGTAAATTCAGAGGCCCAGACCTATCTATCTCTTCACATGGGGTATATCCTAAGGGAGGTGTGAACCTCCTAGGGGAAGGCACTCTGTTGACTTTCATTACTTGGCTGGCCTGGGAGGAGAGCTGGCCAGGTAAAGGCAGGGGGCATCTCTAACAAGAAATTTACAGTTCTGCCTGCAATGTTGCTGACCCTACTTGACCATCCCCTCAGCTGCAGTGGTCACTTTGGAAGTTGGGCTGAGTGAAGGGCTTTTCAGCTTAGAGCCAATAAGATCTGTGGCTCTGACCTGGGCATCCTTCGACTCCAGGGCAGGTCCATTTCCAGTGATCCAACTCTTGGCAGAGCTGCCAGGGCTCTTCACAAGCTGACTTCTGCTGAAGCCCAGGCTTACCACATTGAAAGCCACTGCAGTGGACTGGCCTGTTGGGTCTCCTTGAGGGCAGATCACTGTACAGATCAGCCATTAATAGGCCTGCCACCCATTGCTTCTGATGCCGAGCTTTCTTTTCCTCCTGGTTTGTGTTAAAGCAGACCAGAGGATGCAAGTCAAGGGAGTGCCCGTTTCCCATCTCTAATCTTCGGTGGCCTGAACTACAAGTCTATAGTCACAGGCATGTTCTGTAGTAGTTTTTCTAAGGTAGACAATGCCCATGAGGAAAATTATATTCTCACTTTAAAACTTTCTTTCCCTTTGGTCTGAAAGGGAGGTTTTTTTCTACTTACTGTATACTTCGCTGATGGCAAAGTGAATCTAGCTATGAGATTATTATTTGAGTTCTTATTTTGGCTATGCTATTGCAGAAAAATGTTAGCCATCTCTTTTATAAGGTCTAAAGATTAAATTGTGCATCCTACAGATTCCTTCATAATAGAGTTAGTTTCCTACCTTGAAGAGAATAGAGAAATGAAAGAACAAGTTGGGCTTAGAATAGAGAAATGAGGGAGCAAGTCCTAGATCGCTTGCTGACAATTTAAAATTATCAACTCATCAACCAACAAGAGGCACTTGCTTACTTCACAGTATTTTTGAAAGCACCTGTAGGATTTTACAAGTATTTAACCCTTTAAGCCTCTGGGGCTTTCTCATTAAGATAACTATCATGTCTCCAAAATATCTGGTTGAAATAAGATTTCTTAAAATCATGACATAACATAGACCAAATTTGATCATTGTTACAAGGTGATTATTCAAATTTTTGAAAAAAGCACATATTTAAATAACCCATAGCTCTTAATAAAAATTCAGCTGTTTTTGAACAATTAGAATTTAACAGACATCAAGAGAACATAATAGATTACTTTAACACATTGCTTTAACAGAGCATCAGAGTTTAATTCTATGTCAAAGAGAAATTGAGCTTCCTGTGATCTTTTGCTGTGAGGTTTCCTTCCTTTACCTTCTTTCATACTGGTGACCATGTTTCTGTGTTTCTGTGTGTAACACATCTTTAAGCATCTTTTGCAGGGCAGGATGAGTGGCAACAAATTCTTTCAGTTTCTGTTTGCTATGAAAAGTCTTAATTTCACCTTCATTCACAAATGAGAGCTTTGCAGGATATAGTATTCTGGGCTGGCAGTTTTTCTCTCTTAGTACCTGGGCTATGTCTCGCCATTCCCTTCTAGCTTGTAGGGTTTCTGATGAGAAGTCTGCTGTGAGTCTAATTGGAGATCCTCTAAGAGTGATCTGACGTTTCTCTCTTGCACCTTTTAGGATCTTTTCTTTCTGTTTCACTGTGGTGAGTTTGATTACAACATGTCGTGGTGAGGATCTCTTTTGGTCATGTTTATTAGGGGTTCTATAAGCTTCCTGTACTAAGATGCCTCTGTCCTTCTCCAAACCTGGGAAATTTTCTGCTAGTATCTCACTGAAAATGCCTTCTAATCCTTTCTCCCTCTCCATGCCTTCAGGAACTCCTAGAACCCGAATGTTGGGTTTTTTAATAGTATCCTGTAGATTCCCGACAATATTTTTTAGATTTCTAATTTCTTCTTCTTTTCTTTGGTTTGCCTGTTTCCTTTCCTGTTCTCTGTCTTCTAAGTCTGATATTCTCTCTTCTGCTTCGCCCATTCTGTTTTTAAGGCTCTCTAATGTGTTTGTCATTTGATCTATTGAACTCTTCATTTCATTATGATTTCTAGTCACTATCAGAGTTTCTTGTTCCACTAGTTGTTTCATTTCATTTTGATTCCTCCTTAATATTTCACTTTCACGAGAGAGATTTTCTATCTTGTCCATGAAGGATTTCTGTAGTTCAAGAATTTGTTTTTGAGAACTTCTTAATGTTCTTATCAATTTTTTGAGATCCGCTTCTTGCATTTCTTCGATCTCATCATCTTCATAGTCTTGAATTGGGGTGTCTTTTTCATTTGGGGGTGTCATAGTGTCTTCCTTGTTCTTGTTAGCTTGGTTTTTGCGTTTGTTGTTTGGCATGTTGGAGATATTTGGTTTCTTCACTGTGGTGTTTTTTCTTGTTACACTATGGCTCTAGATTAAGTGGACTGTCTGCTTTCAGTGGAGCCTTAGAGGCTTGAGATGAGTGTGGACTGAGAGCTGTGTTTGGTTCCTCAGGGTTGAGGGTGTGTCAAGGATGACACTCCCAGGTTAGGTGTGGTAAATCTCTCTTTTTTTGATTTAAAAGGGAAGTAATTCCGCACAGCTGAACGTAATTGGAGGTAGTTAGCAGGCAAATGATATACCCACAGGAGCCAGAGATCGGAAGCTCTTTCCCAAGGACCACACAGGGAATCTCTGCTGCCCTCAGTGTGGGCTCCAATTCTCCTGCAGTCTCCCACTGGGTTGTCAAGTTAGATGCTAATCTCCTGTTATTTCACCCCTCCCCCCAGAGTCAGGTTTTTCTGCTAGGCTCAGGGCTGGTGCAGACCTGAGGTCGCCCTGCTTATGACGTATGTCCAAAATGGCGCCTGCTCTGTCTTGCTCGCCTTTGAGAGGTGAGCGGAGAGAGAGAAACTTGTGTCCGTATCAGTCACTTTTTTTATTTTTTTCTCTCTCTTCTAGTTAGCCTGGTGAACTTTTCCCCACGGAGTTTCAAGCCTCGTTCCCTCTAGCCTCCTCTTTCCGCTTGCCCGCTAGTATCTCGGGCTATGGAGGTTCGGCTCACCTCGCGTTCCAGCGCTGGTGCGTTGAGCCTGCCGCTGGTGTCCCGAACTTGGGCTCCCACGCTCTCCACGCAGGTCCACTGTGAATCACTAGTTCCGGAAGAGTTTCCTCTGCTGTTTCTTCCCCTACTCTTCCTTGACCCTGCAGTATCTCCACTTATATTAAACTTTCTCTCCCCCCGGACTAAGTGTGCTTCCTGCCTATTCCGCCATCTTGCTGCTTCTCCACTAAACCTAATTTTTTTTAAAAGAGTTATTCGGCCGGTGCCGTGGCTCACTAGGCTAATCCTCCGCCTGCGGCGTGGGCACCCCGGGTTCTAGTCCCGGTCAGGGTGCCGGATTCTGTCCCAGTTGCTCCTCTTCCAGCCCAGCTCTCTGCTGTGGCCCGGGAAGGCAGTGGAGGATGGCCCAGGTCCTTGGGCCCTGCATCCGCATGGGAGACCAGGAGGAAGCACCTGGCTCCTGGCTTTGGATCGGCGCAGTGCAACTGCCGGCATAGAGGCCATGGGGGCGGGGGGGGGGGTTGAACCATCGGAAAAAGGAAGACTTTTCTCTGCATCTCTCCCTCTGTCTAACTCTGCCTGTCAAAAAAAAAAATAAAATAAAATGAAGATTTATTCATTTATTTGAAAGGCAGAGAGAGAGACAGACAGACAGAGACAGAGAGAAATCTTCCATCTACTGCTTCACTCCCCAGATGGCTGCAACAGATAGAGCTGGGAGCCAGGATCTTCCTCCATGTCTCCTACACAAATGCAGGGGCCTAGGACTTGGGCATCTTCCACTGCCTTCCCAGGAACATCAGTAGAAAGCTGGATCAGAAGTGAAGCATCCAGGACTTGAACTGGCGCCCACGTGGGATACTGGCGTCACAGGCAACTGCTTAACCTACTACAACATGACGCCAGATTAAATGAACCTAAGTTTAATCCAACCAAAGTCACTAAAAGAAATCTTTTACAACTCAATAATTTCCTAGATTTTCTAAATCCATGACATTCTCTGAAATGTATTCACTATGAGAAAAACTACAACATCTAGAGTAACACCACTTTCTTTGATCTGTGAAATATCAGCACTTTCAGGCTTCCAGTTTTCAATCTTCTCTGTACAGTTCTAAAACACAAAAATACTATTCTGTATGCTGATTTCATGAAGATGCTCGTTGTATCTCAGTGACATTTCCCATTTACCTGTTAGATCATAAAATAATCACCAGCTAGAGAAGACTATCTTAGTGTCTCCAAACTGTTGCCACTGACATTCAGCATAAAGAACACTAGAAAACAAGGTCCAGAAGAGCAGGGACTTCAAATTTATTTCGTAGTTATCTCCAATACCTAAGAGAACTTGGCAGCAAGAGGTTTTTGATTTAAGCATTTTAAGAATCAGTGAATGACACAGCAACTGCCCACTTTAAATCCATGTGATTTTTTTTTTTTTATTCCAGTCTCACACACCAAATCCTGATGATTTTCCTTGGAAATCCTCCTTATATCTGCCTTTTCCCCAACACTGCCTGCACAACTATCCACACTTATATCCTCAGCATCTGATGCCCATATATTTTCACAACCTTTTCCCCATCTTTCAGATTCCAGACTCTCACCCTTTTAACACACGTGTGTGTGTGTGTGTGTGTGTGATATGCATACACCTTCACGGCTCTCTACCGGACCTGTTTCCAAGCCTTTGCTCACTGCTTCTCCTTTCCCTCCTCACTTGACTTAGTTTGCTGGCAAGGTCTAGCTCAAGTGTCTGTCCCTCCAGGAAGCCCAGGGCTGACCTCCGTGGTACTCAGGGCTTTCACTCCACACTGCAAAGGAAAGAAGGGGAAGGCAGCGGGGCTGATTCTTCCCAGACCTCCCCCACCCCCTTCGCAGGAGCAGAGGCTCCAGGATGCAGGATGCTTGCAGTGCCACTGAGTGGAGGGACAGGATCTAATTCTCATTTACTGGCTTAGGAAAGCCACTGTGCCATGCTGCCTACATGTTCTTTGCCCATTCAGTCTATACCACAACTTTCTCATTATTCAAGAGCTAAGTAGGTAACCAGTACTTGAAAACAGAGGTCATGTCTTTTTGAGGAAAAATGTTAACTCTTTACTTGGCTTCCTCACGTGCAGATGGGAAGAATGCCAATGAAAGCCTCCACTGCTGGCCTGGTTAAGAGAATTAAGTAATACTTAGAAGGCTTAAAAGTATAAGATATCAAGTTCATTTGGGTAAGCTAAGGCCAGAGCTAGGACTCATTAAAGTGGCCCTGGTTAACTACGTCAAAGCTTAGTGTGGATTCCTCAAACCCCACCCCAGGCCCACTTTACAAAGTAGATAGTATTGAAGGCCAAGTCTGATGAAAGCAGGAGGAAATATAATCAAAATCCACACGCGCATGTTATCCAAGAATCACTAACCTGTAAGAATGTTCTGAACAGTTTTGATCGCACAGAGAAGCTAAGTGTCACAATGAACGCCTGTCATTGGATTCTCTCTCTCTGGGGTGAGAGAGGTATAAAACAGAAGGAGTTAATTTAGTTTTATAACTACTAATTTAAAGTTTTAGAAGTCAATTCTAGATCACCAGAAAAACAAACTACTGGCTTGTAACCTGAATAAGCCTCTCCACAGTGTGGCACACCCAGAACGCTGGCTCTCAAGATCCTGGACTGTGCTGACAGAAGCAGGTAAACACAAAATGCAAGATTTGGAGAAAATCACTTGGCTGGAGCAGATGGTTCATTAGGGAAATAGAAAGAGTAAGCAGGTGACTTCGGTAGAAGTCAAACTATATCCAGGAGGGTAATATAACTGCAGCTGGATGGGACCGAGTGAGAAGACCTAAATTCCAGAGTGGGTAGTGGAAATAAAAGCCCCTACTCCAAAGACTTTTAGAAGATGCCATGGTAGCAAGGTGATACAGTTAATCAGATCCACAGCAGCCCCTCCCTAAGCAATTATACAGCTGCATTTAGTGCACATGCCTAAAGTAAGGCTGCACTCTTGCTTAGGGCCACAGGTAAATCTTCAACTTATCACAAAAGAAGAATAATAAAAGGATAAGAGTTAAAATAAATGCCTAAGTAAGAAGAAATGTCAAACAACAAAAAATAAGAAGTGCCATAAACCAAACAACTGGGGCAAGCACTGTGGTGCAGTGGGTTACTACCACTTGGGACACCTGTATCCCACGTCAGAGTGCCTGGTTTGAGTCCTGGCTACTCGGCACTTCTGATCCAGATTCTGCTAGAGCATCCAGGAGGCAACAGAGGATAGCCTTAGTACTTGGGCTCCTGCCACCCATGTACAAGACCCAGATAGGGTTCCTGGCTCCTGCCTGGCCTGGCTCTGGCTGCTGAGGGAATTTGACTAGTGAGACAGCAGATGGAAAATATGTCCCCCCCCCCCCGCTGCCCCATCATTCTGCCTTTCAAATCAATCAATCAATCAATCAATCAATCTTTACAAATAAATAGGGACCAGTGCTGTGGTGCAGTGAGTTAAGCTGCCACTCGCAATGTCAGCATCTCATATCAGAGTGCCAGTTCAAGTCCTGACTAATCCACTTCCAATTCAACTTCCTTCTAGTGCACCTGAGAAGGCAGTGGAAGATAGCCCAAGTATTTGGGGCCCTACCATCCAAGCAGGAGACCCAGATGGAGTTCCGGGCTCCTGACTTTGTCCGGGTCTAGCCCTAGCTGCTGTGGTTGTTGGGTCATTAGCGTAGTTAAAGCACAGGATGGAAGAGCTCTCTTTCAGTCTCTCTCTCCCTCTCTCTGTCACTCTGTTTTTCAAATAAGTAAATAAATAAATTTTACAAAAAATAGACATAATTAACTATAAAGCCAATGCCTAAAATACTGACACACAAATGTCACATATTTTAATTCATACTGAAAATCATATTTTTAAACTGAGAAACAATATTTAGATCATGTAAGTTTAAAAGATCACACATCAAGCTGTTTTCAAAGAGGAAGTTACAGACTCTTTTCAAAAGTCATGTTTTAGATACAGACAAGACTCAAAGTGTTTTCAGTGCCTGCATGTGGCAAACAGGGCAAAAGACAACCAAGCACTGGCAGTCGATGATCTAGAACACTAAGTACATTAAGCCATTCTCCTCCAACAGTATGTTCTGTTACCCCGAGGCCATACTTCTCTCTCCCGTTCCAACTAAGTTGCCGTAGATGATTCTGGCATCATATCCAGGAAGCCCATGAAGCATGTGGCTGTTGCTTTGTTTGTTCAATTCATTTCTGAACTGACTGCTCCATCAGGTCCGCAATCACTTATCCAGCAGCTATCAGTAAAGGAAGAAACTGGCCTTTGTCCAGCCTGTCACAGGGCCAGCAGCCAGGAGCTGATGGGGACTCAAAGAACCTGGTTCCTGTGGGGCTTCATCCACTCCTGGGCTTGTCACACATCACACGTGCATTAAAAACCCTGCTAAGGTCTCAACTCAAGAGAATTACGTGTGTTCAAAGGCACAGAAGAAAGTGACCATTTCCAGGCAGTTCACTGTCCAAAGCAGAAGAAGGCCCTTTGCACAGTAACCACGGTAACTACTTCCACTGCAGGAAAGCACTCACACTCTCTTCAGGTGCTAAATACCCTCAAACTCAGGGATTCCCAAGGACAGGCTGGGTTGGATAAGGCAATCGTACCCAGTGGACAGGCTCTGGGACCAAGATCTCTTGCTCACTCAGGAAGGCAGGTGAACACTAGTATCCTGCTATTATCAATGACAAGTGACATGAATGCTTTCCTTCAGGGAAGTGGCTGACTGATGACAACACAGAGAAACATAATGACAACATAAAGAAAATCTGGCTGACAGTAACAAACAGGTGGGCAGTGAACAGGATTCAACACAGTCTCGAGTTTTCCCTTAAACAGATGTTTCTCCAGTTTTCCTTTCAAGGGCAAGTAAACTAAGAACAGTGAGCTTTCCCATCTGGACAGATGTGGTATCTAAGGTTAATACATCTCGAAACAGAAACAAGACTGAGCTGTTCTGAGTTCAACCCAATCAGTCGTCTGAAGTCCTCCTATTAGCAGCCCTGGTGTGGCGATAATTGCTCACTGACAGACCAGTTCATGGTTGGAAGCACCTAAAAATGGCTCCCCGTCTCTAGGATATGACCAGAGTAGTGGAAAGTTTAGCTGGCGAGAAGCCAGGTTAGGAAAAATCTAAGTTGCTAACTCTACACAGGAGAAGCTATTTTTTTTTTTAACTGTTGGTACATTACAGCGCTAGGTGGCTGTAGTTTTCTGGGTAGTGAGTTCTGCCCTACAGCGTTTGCAGCTACATAAGACAAGAAGCTTCCCCTCCACAACCTCCCAAAAAAAGAAAGGAAAAAGAGGCAGTTATTTAAAATCCCTCAAGGAAAGTACTATTCGGCCTTTTTTTTTAAAAAAGACTTTTTTTTTTTTTGAAAGGCAGTTACAGAGAGGCAGAGGCAGAGACAGCGAGAGATATCTTCCATCTGCTGGTTCACTCCCCAAACGGCTGCAACAGCCAGAGTTGGGCTGATCTGAGGCCAGGAGCCAGGAGTTTCTTCTGGGTCTCCCACATGAGTGCAGGGGCCCAAGCACCTAGACCATCTTCTGCTGACCTCCCAGGCACATCAGCAGGGAGCTAGATCAGAAGTGGAGCAGTCAGGACTTGAACTGACACCCGTATGGGATAATGGCACTGCAGGTGGTGGCTTTACCCACTACACTACAGCTGCCAGCCCCAGTCTTTTTATATTTATTCATTTTTTTTACCATTACTTAAATCCATTCTACTGTAATCTGTGTCGCATTATCACTCCTGCTACATTTATTTACTTATTTACCTATTTTACATTCTTGTTTACTTATTTTCATTTATTTGAAAGAGAGAGAGAGAAATCTTTTATCTACTGGTTCATTCCCCAGATGCTCACAATAGCTTTGGCTGGGCCAGGCCAAAGTCAGAAGCTCTGAACTTGATCCGGGTGTTCCATACGTGTTGTAGGGACGGAAGTACTTGGGCCATTACCTGCTGCCTCCAAGGATGCACATTATCAGAAAGCTGGAATCAAAACCAGGGCTGGACACAAACCCAGACACTCTGACCTGAGATGCAGGCATCTTAAGCAGTGTCTTCACTGCTGTGCCAAATACCCTGTCCCACTGCTTGGTCTTTATATATAAAATTATCATAAAGTAAGCATCAACATTATTATAATCTTGAAATAAAAATTTAATAGACACCTGGCTACAAAGGTGAGATTTTGTTGAGATCATATTATCAAAAGGTCTATCCTGTGAATTATTTTAAGCCTCATGTGCACAGGTCATTTGACCATAAAAAGGGATACAACAGAAAAATTGTGTCAAATTAATCAAAATTAAGAAAATCAAAGTGGATGATTTTACTTCAATACCAGGCCCTGTTAGGAAGAACAAAGCCCTAACAACACAAACAGATACATTAAATTTAGCATTAAGGAAGCTGCTCAGTCCGGGCAATTGTTTTATCCTCAAATTCCTCAGATGCCATTTATGCTCTTGTGTTTCTGAGCTGTAATAGGAAACACACACTTGAAGCATGCACTACTATTCTAAGTAAAAACTTACATCCCTTTACCAATTTTTAAAGTATCTCTTCTTAAATTTCAAGTATTATCCATGCAGTCACAGCAAAATTAACACAAAGCAAACATGTATTTTGTAAATGTCTCTTTTACCTGGACTGCATAACCTCAATCCAGACCCCAATTTACCTTCCAACTCTCTGGGAGCAGAGTTTCAATTCTTCCCTAAAGCTGGGCTGGGTCCCTTCATAATGCCTGGCATAACCTACTATAGTAGTTAGTAGATACCCACTCGCTCTGCACTAGGTACTTTATATACATTACACCTTTAACCCTACAGGTTAGGTTCCTTCTTTGTCTCATAAAGAAGGAAACAGGGGCCGGTGCTGTGGCACAGCGGGTTAAAACCCTGGCCTGAAGCGCCAGCAGCCCATATGGGCGCCAGTTCTAGTCCCGGCTGCCCCTCTTCCAATCCAGCTCTCTGCTATGGCCTGGGAAAGCAGAAGATGGCCCAAGTCTTTGGGCCCCTGCACCTGCATGGGAGACCCAGAAGAAGCTCCTGGCTCCTGGCTTTGGATTGGTGCAGCTCCGGCCATCATGGCCATCTGGGGAGTGAACCAGTGGATGGAAGACCTCTCTCTCTGTCTCCACCTCTCTGTAACTCTTTCAAATAAATAAAATAAATCTTTTAAAAAAAGAAGAAGAAGGAAACTGAGGCTCAAGGATATGCAGGAACTGGCCCAGGTCACAGCCACAAAGCAACAGTCAGGATCTGAAAATAAGGACACCTGACTCGGCAGCATCCAGTGAATACAGTGTTGGTTTTTATCAGCTTGTGTAAGTGAACTAACTACTTGACAGGAGGGGACGTGACTTTTTAACTTTTCTTCCCTGGTCTAGAGCAACTTCCAGCAAATCGGATGATCCTGTACAATAAACGTTGGTTGTTAATCTACAGTATGGCGTACATTAATCCTCATTTTAAACATACTCGTCAAACTATGCTCAATACTTTACTACTAACTCATCCACCACTTATAACCCCTTTATGGTTTGCAGACTGACTTTAAGTAGCTGCATCACAACCAACTGGGAGTACACAGTTTGTTTATTCTTTCCTTTATTATATCTAGCCCCTGACAAGAAAAGATTGTGGCTGGGCCAGACTTCCTTACGTCACTAAACCACCCAAAGTTCAAGTAATGAATTTAACCCAGGGCTGCCCTTCGCCTTTTCTGTTCTAACAATTCCTACAAGATTTGCTGGTCTGAAAGGACAGTCTTGAAATGAACTCTATCCTCCTCAAGTCACTTGTCAAACCAGTGGGTGTTTCACTTTGGCAATGCATGGCCAATGTCATCAAAATTACATAGTAGTAACAACTAATTTCAACTTCTTTATACAGTTAGGACTGAGGCATTCAAATTCAAAGCAGAAGACACACGAAAACTTCCCAAGGTGGGCATGCATTGCAGTGGTTAAGACAACTTCTTGATCAGACTGCCTAGGTTTGAGTCCCAGCTTCTCTCCCAATGCAGGCATCCTAAGAATGCACACCCTGGGAGGCAGTAGATATTGGCTCAAGTTCTTGGACACCCTCTCCATCTACATGGAGACACTCACTGAATTCCACTTTCTGACTTAAGCTGGGCCCAGCTACAAATGTGGAGGACATTTGGGTAGTGAACCACCAGATAGAAAATCTCTGTCTCAGGGCTAGAGTTGTGGCATGGCAGGTCAAGCTGCCACCTGCAATGCCAGCATCCTAGACGAGCACCCTAGTTCAAGGCCCAGCTACTCCACTTTTGACCCAGCTCCCTGCTCATGTGCTTAGAAAAGCAGCAGAAGATGATCCAAGTACTTGGGCCCCTGCCACCCATGTGGGAGACCTGGCTCTTGGTTTCATCCTGGCATTGCCTTGGCTGTTGCAGCCATTTGGGGAGTGATCCAGGAAGATGGAAGGTCTCACCCTCTCTGTAACTCTGCCTTTCAAACAAATAAAGAAATCTGAAAACAAACAAACAAACAAAACTTCTTTCTTCTCTCTCTGCCTTTCAAGTAAAATGAAAAAAAAAAAAAAACTTTTTTAAAAACTCCCATCTGTACAATAAGTAGAAAGTAGAACAGCTAAGAAGTTTAAGATATATGGTCAGGGGCCAGTGTTGTGGCACAGATGATTAAGCCACTGCCTGCGACACCAGCGTCCCATATAAGCACTGGTTCAAGCCCAGGCTGCTTCACTTCCAATCCAGGTCTGCTAATGCTCCTGGGAAAGCAGCAGAAGATGGCCCAAGTACTTAGGCGTCTGCAACCCATGTGGGCGACCTGGATGGAGATCCAGGCTCCTGGCTTCAGCCTGGTCCAGTCCCAGTTTTTGTGGTCATTTGGTGAGTGAGACAGTAGATGGAAGATCTCATTTTATCTCTGGCTCTTTCTGTAACCCTGCCTTTCAAATAAATAAATACATCTTTTTAAAAAAAGATATATGGAGAAAAGATCTTGAAACATTTACAATCTGATAATAAAAAAAAAACAAAATCAGTAAACATCGAGGACCTCATAATTTTCAGCTAACACTGTAATCTGATTATCATATCTTAAGGGTACAGTATGTATCTCAATATTCAATTAGAAAAATGCTGTTTTAATTAAGACTATTGTACTTCATTTTTCCAATAGGTACGACATAATATTAAGAGTTCTAATTCTTTGGAACCGGTTTAGTTTCAAATTGGGAAAACCAAAATTGTGTTTTGAAAGGAGAAATATGAATGGAGGAAGAAAGACGAGTGGATACTTCAAATGACTCATTAAATGGAAAACAAGTCCAGCTCTACCACAAATGAGTCCCTTGCAGTGACCTGAGACACTGAGAGAATGTTGAGGTCAAAGGAGAGAGACGGACCCCTTTGAAACTGTCTCAGCATCACAGAGGGAATGTCTGCTTCCTGCTAAACAATGCACATTCTCGTAGGACCGAGTTACACTTCTTCACATTTAATCACTGGTCAATAAATGTAATTTAGTAAGAGCAGTAAGCTTGACTTACAGGTAAGAAAATTTGGACTAGGAAATTAAGATCTCAGAATTCTGGTCCCCAACTCTAAAAGGCTAAGGGAAGGTCATTAAAAAGCCACACAAAGGAGCTGGCGCTGTGGCGTAGTGGGTAAAGCCGCCGCTTGCAGTGCCGGCATCCCATATGGGTGCCTGATCGAGACCCAGCAGCTCCACTTCCGACTCAGCTCTCTGCTATGGCCTGGAAAAACAGTGAAGGATGGCCCAAGTCCTTGGGCCCCTGCACTCACGTGGGAGACCCAGACGCAGCTCCTGGCTCCTGGCTTTGGGTTGGCTCAGCTCTGGCCATTGCAGCCATCTGGGGAGTGAACCAGTGGATGGAAGACCTCTCTCTCTCTCTCTTTCTCTGTCTATCCTCTCTCTGTGTAACTGTGACTTTCAAGTAAAATAAATCTTTAAAAAAAAAAAAAGCCACACAAAGCCAATCGTGCTAGTTGTTAGGGGATTTCTCCACAGAGTAAACACGGCAGCAAGGATAACTGCTCCCCTGCGGATCAGCTGTGCAGCCCACACTCTGCCTGCTCCTGGAGTTATTTCTCAGTTGGCTGGTACCAACTCTGAACCTGTGCCCACAGGGGAAACAGAGGGAAACTCTTAAGACTCACCATGGGAATTCAATGAGACAAGGAACATGCAAGCAGCCTACACGTGAAAAGAGAGAAAAAACAGCTCATGGCATCAAGGTCCTGGGACTCTCTTCACTTGTGCTCCCACCCCACTCCACCCCACTGCGGGAAGGCCCTGTCCAAGAACTCAGCACCACTGCTCTTGCTGTAGTTCAGGGCACTGGGGTCCAGCAACAATATTGGTCTCCTCTCTTCTACTGGCCACTAACCTCACCCTTCAAGGACCCCATCCTACATGGGACTGTCAGATGAAGCTGAACCCACCAGCCTATCACAGAAATAAGACACCCTCTCTTTGGTGAGCCAGGTCAGGTCACACACCATGGCCACTGCTTCTTACTGCTCCCTTCCCACTCCAGGTCTCCAGATCCATGTGAGGATCCGTCTTCTCTTGGACAGGGACCCCTTTGATTTTCCTTTTCCTCATCATTGCATCTTCTCCTTTCCCAGGGAATACCCTTCCTCCACATCTTTTCTATATTACACACATGAAGGATTAACTACCACAATGCCTCACTTCTCAGGGCCACTGAGTCTTCCTTGTCAACCCACACTCCTCCTTTTCTACCTCTTCCCACTTACAAGCAGCCTGTGTATCACAGCGAGGTGCGGAATCCTAGGACTCATTCTCTCCACCAGGATTTTGGTTCTGGCTGACAAGAACAATAATAAAGAGCATGCACGATCTGCTGTATCAAAGGCTTTGTGGCATTCACTACATGGGAGGATGCAGGAAATCTCTCACCTCCTTCCCTGACCTACTCTTGGAACACACATAGGGCTCAGACTTGGACTGAAGGAGGAGAACCCAGGTTCAAGCCCACACTGCAGCTAGCAATGGGAGTCTCCAAGGTGCGAGGCAGGCTGGCTGGCCCTTAGACACACTGTAGCTCTTAGACAACACTTTCACCTCATTATCCACATTGAAACTTTTAGGGGTATTTACATCAAAGATCATGACTTCCTCCTACTTTTTAAAAGTGGTCCAAACTGGCAAGGGCACCCACTCACATGGCAGCAGAAGGCTACAGATGTGCCACATATCCTTCAGGTTCACCCAAGCCTCACTACTCCTGATTGTCCTAACCCTGCCATCCTCACTGATTTACCCGCGTGGCCAAGTGGGCCTCTCAGTTTGCTTCTCTTAACACACAGGGGCCTGCTCCAATGTGAACCTGCTGGGTCAGCAACATGGCACCCTGCAGGGAGGAGAGAGAAAACAGCCCACACGACCTACTTCAGCACCGGCACTATTTGAGATGGAAGGCAGCCAAAGACCTCAGCCCACCATGAAAGGGCTCCCCCTCCTACCCTTGTATATGTACCTAAGGCAGGGTGGTGAATTTTTTTTTGCAAAGAACCAGAAAGTAAATATTTTGGCTTTGGGGGCCATATAATCTCTGTTGCACTTACTCAACTATGCCATTGTATCAAAAAAGCAGCCACAGATACTGTGTGAGTGAACATGCATGGCTACAATCCAATAAAACTTTATCTATGCACACTAAAATTCAAATTTTCATGAGTCACAAAATGCTATTTTTCTTTGATATTTTCTTCTACCATTTAAAAATTTAAAGAATTCTTAGATCCATATAAATCCATAGAGATGGATTTGGTCTGTGGGTGGCAGTTTACATATTTTCTTAAGGGACCCTCTCCTTTGTATCTTCCACTGTAACTATTTAACGTGTTGCATCATATCATTTGTCCCATCATTCCTATTATACAACAAACCCCCTAAAAGCTATGACCAAGTCATATATATCTCCTTATAATCTTCACCAATTCCAGTACAAAGCCTTGCACACAGAGTAAATTTGATCCATGGCTGTTGAATAAATGTCTTCCACTTGTTATTTTTCTTGTCAGAGAAATTTTAAATTACATAAACATCATTCTTGTATCTTTTCTAGAAGATGTATTATTAAATTTATTTCATTTAGATCTTAATATTAATACATGATAGGACCTTGATTCATTAGGGTCAAATAAAGTACTCTTTTGTTTCCCCAAGTTTGTCCTTAATATATACAATATTCTGCCTTTATCTTTTTCCTTGAAGAAAGTAGACTTAAAGTTGCTTCCATAACAATTCAGATCCAGAAAATAATCTCAAGATTGACTTTAAATTTATTTAAAAAGACACAAATTATAGAAGTTTTATTTTTAGCCATACATTCAAATCATGTTATAATAATAACCTCCTGGGTTATAGAATATAAAATATTGCTCAGCTTGGAAACCATAGAAATTAACAAAGCTTATCTTAAATAAATAGCACAGAAAATACAAAATGTACGTAAGTAAACATGTAAAAGACTGGCTGATTTTGACCCACCAATAAGCATTACTCACATTTCCAAAGGACATTTAAAAATATTTTAAGTGATTTTTTTTTTTGGTAAGGCAATAACCACAAGCTGTTACTCATTTGTAGCAATTAAAGACAATTTATTTGTAAATCATACAAAAAAGACTGCCCTCTATAGTGTTTAAGAGAACAAAGAACTATTTATAAACATGTAACCCAGAAATTATTATGAGAGCAATGTAAACATTATTAGTGGTTAAAAATATTAAGTGATTAACAGGATTACAAAGAGAAAGGGATTCTATGGAGAGGACTGGAGCTCTACTTTTCTCAACGTGTCTGTTCATGTTTAACACCCTTCTCTACAGGAGCACATGTGAAGAAAGAGACAGGAACATAGACTGCACTCTCAGAAGAGACAAGAACAGAAGCAATTTACTTTGCCTTGTGAAGGAGACTCCAGAGAGAAAGGGGCACAGGATTGGCTCCAGCACTGAACCGTAGCCCCCACTCCCCAGGAGTAGCTCCTCATGGCCTCTGAAACCCTCTCTTTTCTCAGATTAACTGGAGTGACAACAGGTGATGACTACTACTTCAATATCTGACTTTAATTCCATTCCACTCAAGTTTCCTGAAAGCACTACTATGATTGTTCCACTCTTTAAAAAATAATAATTGCTATGGTGAATTACGAAAGCAATAGAAGTTCAAAAACAATTCAGAACATGAGGAAGAAAACAGAAAGAATAACCATCTGTAGGGCAGGAGCAGGGAATTAAGTGACAACATCGAAAACGTAGGAGACCTAGTAACTAGATTCAGGGGCTGCAGGGCAAAGCCCAGGAGCATACAGCACACTGACTCCCTGAGTGCTGCGTGCTGCTCACTGGCCACGTCCAGCACGCTCCCCTCCATCCTCTACGAGCAGCTACTACCCATCCTTCAAGTCCTCATTTAAGTCTCATGCCTGCCACAAAGCTTTCTTTCCCTGACCTCATGAAACTCATCTCTCTGTTTTTGTTTTTTCTTGAGCAACTTAATCTACAGTTCTTGCAAGGTATTAGCCACTGCCTACTACGTACTGTACTACTTTTCATTATTGTTGGATATCTCAGCTCCCCTGCTAGTGCAAGGCTCCTCTGCTGGTCTTCATATTTACAGAGTGCTTTGCACAGAATAGCTTTTGCATGTAAGTCTTCATTCAAAATGTCTGTTGAATCAATCAATTAACAGATGAACTCATCAGCCAATTAACAAGTACTTGACAGAGCTGGGAAACCAGTAGTGGCTAAGAATGGGAAGTCAAACCAGGCAGAGGCTCCCCTCTGTGGGAGGTTACACATCTTAAATGCCTTAAATATAGATCAGTTTCCATGGCTTTCTATTTTCACTCCCCACATTTCTTTATTTTTTAAAAAAAAATATTTATTTATTGATAGAAGAGGAAGAGAGAAAGAGAGACAGACAGAGAGACTTCCATCTACTGGTTCACTCCCTAAATGGCTGCAATGGTCAGAGCTGGGCAGATCCAAAGCCAGGAGCCTGGAGCTTCTTCCAGGTCTCCCATGTAGGTGCAGGGACCCAAGCACTCAGGCTATCCTCTACTGCTTTCCCAGGCCATAGCAGACAGCTGGATCAGAGTGGAGCAGCTGGGATTCGAACTGGCACTCATATGGAATGCTGACACTGCAGGCGGCGGCTTTACTCACTATGCCTCAGCGCCAGCCCTCACATTTCTCTTTGGAGCTACTTGTACAGTCTTGGGGGGAAAATCTTTTTATACAGGAAAATCACAACACGGACAGAATGCAGAGGACAAAGCTGTGAATCAGGTGCCCATCCGGCACAAAGCCAGCAGTTACCCACTGGTGGCCAACCTTGTTTCAGCTTCATCACACCCACTTTCCCATACCCAAGCCTGCACTGTTTTGAAGCAAACCCCAGCCCTCATGTGATTTCATTCATAACTAGTTCAATACATACAAACTCACAGACATGCAGTCAAATGCAGGCTGGCCCATCTACTAGCCATGTGACCTGGGCTACCGTCATCTTGGAGTCTATCTTCTCTCTGCAAAACAGGGATAGTGATCCTTGCTTCTCAGGATTGCAATCCCTGAGATATGACATCCGGGACCTTAAGAACTGGGACTAGTGCTGGTACACATAGAGTAAGTAATTTAGGGTGGCTGGGGCTTTGACTACTGTGTGAGCTTATTAACCCAGAATTCTTTCTGTCCCATTGCCAGTGAGGCACACAAAAGACAAAACAGGGATCCAATCTCTTTTAAAAAGAGATGTCGACTTCTCTATGCTGAATCTCTATAGAGAGAAACTAATTTGCAACCCATCAGCCCAATACTCAATTAGCCTCCAGGAGCTCAAGGGTAAAGAGGTCCAGAAAAATCTCTAGATCAAATTGGTGGAGTGCTATGGGGTTTCCTACTGCCCTCCATGAGTGAGGGGAAGAGGTACTTTTCTGTTACCTTAAACGAAAAGGAAGGGGTTTTAACTGTTTTGTTTCTTTGTTTATTCAGAAACAGAAACAGGCAGGCAGGCAGGCAGGCAGAGAGCTCCCATCTGCTGGTTCACTATCCCAAACACCCACACAGCCAGCTCTGGGCCAGAATGAAGCTGGAAGTCGGGAACTCAAGCCAGGTCTCCAAGCTGGTGGCAGGAATCCAGCTACTTGAGCCATCACCACTGACTCCCAGAGTCTGCATTAGCAGGAAGCTGGAGTCCGAAGTCAGAACCAGGGATCAAACCCCGGTTCTCTGTGGGACACATACACCTTAACTGCTTCACCAAACTCGAGGCCTTAAGAGAGGACAACCTGCTTGCTTTGGAAATCGCCCAATTGTGAGGTAGAAAGACTGGTGTCTGGGTCCAACGAGAAGCAGGAAAAAGCAGCCAGCGGTGACCGAGTGCAGGGGTTGCTCTGGAAGCAACACGGGCCTCCTTCTCACCGTTGCTTCCTCCCAGAGGAGGCCCCACACCAGGGAAGAAGGAAAGGTTTACTGTTGTAACAAAGTTCAGTGTGGACACTGGTACTAGAATTACATTCCTCTTGTGACCAGAAGTAGTGGGAGAACTTTCTTTTAATTGAAAGTGACAGAAAAAGTTGTCAGGTGTATATCACAGGAGACATACACAAGTATACGTCATTATATATATTCCATACAAGGGAAAAAAGAACCCACGGGATGAGCTCAAAGGGCAAACTTGTTAGAAAAAATTAAATTATTCCCCTCTGCTCCATCATGTTCAGCCCTTCCAACAAAATAGTGTCAAGAATTCCTTACAAACATTAATAAGCTGTGGATACCAGTACACTCAGTGAAGGTATAAATAATGTATCACTAAGTATTAAACTGTAAGACTTGTCATTTCTAATAGGATAAAACTTCTGAAGATATATTAGAAAAGCTGTTCTCTATCCCTTTTAGTTTTATTTTCAATTAACTAACAGCAAGTAAGCAATGCTTCCCTGAAGGATTCTACCAATTCTTCCGAGAAGAATCAAACAAGGAGGAGGTAGTGAAAACTGCCAAAAAGACAGGAACAAAAGTGAAAAAGGGGGAGTCGTGAGCCCCAAGATGACTGGCCCACGGAGAACAACTCCATGTGCAGGGCGTGTGAGAAGAACTGAAACCGCACTTACAGGGAAAATGCAGGATCTCCTGCCCTTCAAGAAATCTGAGTTAAGCACACAGCAAGAGCAAGACAGTCTACTGGAGAAGGAGAGAAGTGGGAGGGAAAACACAAAACTGGAGAGAGCCAAGAACTTGGAAAGAATCCTTGTAAAGGCGTTTGTGAGGTCAGGTAAAGCGCTCTGAAAAATCCAAACAGCCAATCAATATGAAATATTCTGTAGACTCTGAAGCTATCTTGGTTCTGGAAACTCATTCCATTTAAGAACAGTATTTCTTTGGAGTAAATGAGTTCGTCATCACTTTTCCACTGACTATGGAAGCACTACACTGACCTTTATTTTTTAAATGTGTGAATGCTGATTGCGTTTTGAATTGTAAGTAGGCACAGATAAATTCTCAGAAAACAGCAAATACCAAACCAGAGCTATCTCTACTTACATCACGGGATGTCCAAACAAGACTATTCAGTGGCCATAATGGTTTCCCTGTGCCACCCACCTGGACAATGGCAAGCCACAATCTCACACAGCGCTTGTCATCATCAGGGCGGGTGGCATGCATTCTAGACAATCCAGCACTCTCTAGCCCAAATGAGTCACAGAACACACTGTGTTTGGTTTAGAGAGAGTTCAGGTTCATTTTTAGCAGACAGGCCCACAGCGTGTTACTTCAAGTCTTCTGTTGCTACCATTACACAGCTGATAAGACTACTTCTCGTCAGGGTGATAATGATGAGACACTAAGTCTCAATTTCAATTCTGACCTACTAAAACTGTTTGAGTAATGAAATACAGCATTGAAGTCGAGGCAAACATATTTATTTTTGGTTATGCAAGCTTAGAATTGATTATTTTTCAAATAAAAATCCAGAGGGCTACATTCCTTCCCAGAGTCAAAAGTAACAAGTAGTGGTTCATATGTGTGAGTGAATGCATGCGTGAGAGTGTGTGAATGTGTGAGCATGTGTACAAACATGCACATGGGGGTTCTGCCACAGTTTTCCATCTGGAAACCATGATATAACAGGATAATCGCAAGCTGCATTCTCACTGTGTAAATCCATGAATGATGCCCAAATAATGTAGTATGACTTACAAAAGAAATTAATTGTGATATGCAACTCAAGCGCAACAGTTGGTCATTTATAGTGGATTGATTTTTCAAGGTAATTTTAGCAATTCAAGAAGTAACTTGGAGGAAAGAAGAAATAACTTATGAAAAAATATAGCAGTTAGTTTCCCACTGTTAAAAGAAGATAGATTTCTCAATGTAGCTCTGTTATCATATAATCAATCCTTCAAAATAAAATACAGCTAGTCTAAACCAACTGTAAGAATAAAAAGCCATCTTTTATTTAACTGTTGATTCATTTTTATAATTATTGTCTACTTTAAAGTAATCTACTTCAACTGCTTCAAACATGACTCCTCCCTCCACCTTCCCCAGGGCAAGAAGACTCTAATAGTTTACACAGAAGGCAAAGGAAAAGCTAGGCAGGTGTCCTTCAAGGTGGAACAAAAAATTAGAGACATGATTCTCCCTTTTAAGCCAATGAAGTCACCTGGACATAGAGGGAAGCACCTCCCTACCTTCCCCTTCTCATCCAGAGGTTTGAAAACTAAGCTCCCAGAAACACTTTTCTCTAAGGCAAAGGAATGATGAGACTCCCCAGAGGAGAATGCAAGAAACGGCCCCCATGTACTGGAAGGGACCTCTAAGTAAATGTGCCAGAACTAATACATACACATGGATGTCCCCTCCCGCTGCCAAATCATTAGCTTGGACAGTACATACTTCTTCCAATGAAGCTCTCAGAGGCATTCTGGAGTCTGCTTCAGAGCCTGGAATCATCAACACCCTTAATGCTGGCAAATGTTGTTCTTCTCGGGCTGAATGTAGCAGCAGTCAGAAGTCCTCAGAGCAGCTGTGCTTTTCAATGCAAGCCCCCTGATGACATCCCAAGTCTGGGTCATGTGTCCTAAATGACCCCTGTACCTCTCCCAGCAGAGCGTTGTTCACCCTACACTGGAATTGCTTACTGATTCATCATCTGTCTCTCTGACAAAACTGCAAACTTCATTTGGCAGGGAATTTCTCTATCTACTTGATTATCCTACTCACTATAGTGCTTAGGAAAGTACAAGCACCCAAGAAATACTGAGCAGTGCAACTTACTGGAAAGCAAAATGGTTTAGAATACTGCACGTATCCTCTATACTCATCCTCTCCTCTTAGAAGAGTATTACACCTCTTCCATACAGAAGAATAACTACTTTATACACCAGAGGTGAGGTGAACAGCTGGATCATATGATTTGCATTACTTATTTATGCACAGAAAAAGAAAAACTCATGATTACATCTTTACAGACTGAAAAATTTACAAATTTCTCACTCCCAGATCTGCAAGCACAGTATCTTACCTAGCTGCAGTATCTTTATGGTGTCACTGTAGGCCTTCTTCACCAGCTTGAAATGGCGATAAAGCGGGTAGCACAGAACTCTTCTTCCAAAAGACACCACGATTTCATGAACATTAGTCCATGTCTGTCAAGGGTCATTTTTACAAGTAGTCACTTTCATAAAATGTTACATCAACAAAGCCCCACAATGAAATAGGAAACAATTCTCAATTTAAAACTATAAATTATTTCAAATAGCATAAAGCCAAGAAGAGAAATATAAAGCCATGAAATCAGATTCGTTCTGTATACCTTACAATAAAATATTTTAGCATCATCTTTCTGATATCTCGTACAATATCAACATACCACAAATGCCCCTTAAAATCACATATGTAGCAGGAATGTTCTGAAAAGTTTTTTGTTTTTTTTTTTTAAAGATTTATTTATTTGAAAGTCAGAGTCACAGAGAGAGAGGAGAAATACAGAGGGAGAGAGAAATCTTCCATCTGCTGTTTCACTCCCCAAAAGGCTGCAACAGCTGGGGCTGGATCAGGCTGAAGCCAGGAGCCAGAGGCTTCCTCCAGGTCTCCCATGTGGGTACAGGGGCCCAAGGACTTGGGCCATCCTCTGCTGCTTTCCCAGGTATATTAGCAGGGAGGTGGATCAGAAGTGGAGCAGCTGGGACTCAAACCGGCACCCATTATGGGATGCCAGTGCTGCAGATGGTGGTTTAACCTACTGAGCCACAGAGCAAGCCCATGAAAAAGTCTTAAGAATTCTAAATAAGACTCTAAAGCACATGGCATTAACAAAACACTGATGCACATAAATGACACAGTAAAATGTTACAGCTTCATATTTCTGTCTCTTAGGGCTGCCGCTGGCATCAGGGACAAGGAACTGTTGAGTGAGCATTGTTTGCAGTCTCCCTCCCCTCCTCCTCCTCTTTTTTCTGGGGGTAGGGGTGGGAGTGGGGATGGGGATGGGGAAAAGGGCTTTGGACATGAGTAATACGATGATATCTAATTGAGTAACTTGCCTTCACTTACCAAGACTGGGAGCACTGCCCTTCTGTTTTCTAATTTTGGGGAGGGAGGAATATTTTATTTATTTTGAATGGTATCACACTGATACTAGTAACTTATAAATACTAGAAAAAGATTTCCTACAAAATCACATTCTCATTGGTTTTTGATAAGCAAAATATGAAAAATGTAACCCACATATAAAATATAAAATTAGAATTAAAGGAGCAAGATAATTTCCATATATATGTTAATCTTCTTAACACTATGAGAGATCTGATTAAAAATACTGAATATTTGACAAAGATTATTTTATCTCTAAAAATAATTATGAACTTAAAAAAAGTTCTTACGAGGGGCCGGTGCTGTGGTACAGTGGGTTAACATCCTGGCCTGAAACACTGGCATCCCATATGGGTGCCAATTCGAGTCCTGGCTGCTCCACTTCCAATCCAGCTCCTTGCTATGGCCTGGGAAAGCAGTAGAGGATGGCCCAAGTCCCTGGGCCCCTGCACCTGTGTGGAAGACCCAGCAGAAGCTCCTGGCTCCTGTCTTCGGATCAGTGCAGCTCCAGCCGCTGCAGCCATCTAGGGAGTGAACCAGTGGATGGAAGACCTCTCTCTCTGTCTATACCTCTCTCTATAACTCTGCCTGTCAAATAAATAAATTAAATCTTAAAAAAAAATTCTTACAAAAAACTAAAAATGCTCATAAAAGTTGATCATAGCTATTAATAAACACAGCAATTTTACATTATCTCAAAAACAATAAAATTTTCTAAAAAAAATCATAAACAGGTGAATTATTACAGATAATTTAGTAAGTATACTACAAAAATATCTACTCAGCCTTTTTATACATCCAACATATTAAAGGTTACAATGTAATTATTGGAAAACTGACTCCTCTATGATAAACTGACTGTGGCAATGCAAGGCACCCCTATGCAGCGTGGCAGGTGGCACCTCTCCAATCCTACTGTGCATGTGAACTCACTAGCGTGCCACAGACTGACTCCGACTCAGAAGGCCTGGGGGAGGACAAGCTCCCATGAGGTGGCTGGTCCAGCGTGGGAGCCCGGACCATCTTTGGAGTGGTGAGATTCTCTAATGAACTGTTTCATGTTTCAGTTCCTTTTCAGACCTGACCTAGTAGTCCAACAAAGCAATGCCATGAAACCACTCTAGATTTTACTACATGAAAAACACTAGCTCTCTTTGATGATATAATTTTAAATTGCTTAAAATGATATTTTAAAAAAGCTTCTACTTTGGAGGCTGGTGTTGTGGCACAACAGGTTAATAAGCCACTACCCGAGAGGCCAGCATCGCATTCTGGAATGATGGTTCAAGTCCCAGCTACTCTGCTTCTGTGCCAGGTCCCTGCTAATGTGCCTGGGAAAGCAGCAGAAGGATGGCCCAAGTGCTTGGGTTCCTGCCATCCATGTGGGAGACGCAGGCAGAGTTAGTTACAGGCTCCTGGTGACAGCCTGGCCCAGCTGTAGCCATTGCAGCCATCTGGGGAGTGAACTAGTGGATGGAAGATCTGTCTCTTCCTCTGTCTCTGTACCTGTGACTTTCAAATAGAAGGATAAGAACATCATGTTCTTAAAACTGTATCTACAAATCACATTGAATCTGTTAATGAATTAAAAAGTAAAATATGGGCCAGCACTGTGACATAGTGGGCTAAGCCTCTGCCTGCAGCTCCAGAGTCCCATATGGGCACCAGTTTGTATCCCGGTTGCTCTTCTTCTGATCCAGCTCTCTGCTGTGGCCTGGGAAAGCAGTAGAAGATGCCCCGAGTCCCTGGGCCCCTGCACCCATGTGGGAGACCCAAAAGAAGCTCCTGGTTCCTAACTTCAGATCGGCCCAGCTCCGGCCGTTGAGGCCATCTGGGGAGTGAACCAGCAGATGGAAGACTTTCTCTCTCTGCCTTTGCCTCTCTCTGTAGCTCTACCTCTCAAATAAAAAAATAAAAAAATTAAATTAAATAAATAAAACCAATTATTACTATACTAAAAGAGGAACCAGACGTAGCTACACTAACTGTAGGACCTACTATAAAGTTATTAAGCTGTGCAAGTGTCCTGACGTGTAAAAGCAGGAACACTTACCTCACAGACTCTCTGAGGGGAACAGGGACGCAGTACACACACAACACTTAGCACACCTCCCTGTGGCCGGTCAGCACCTAGGTTGGCTTCCCAGCTTTGAGTTCTGAGCCTCAGCGTTTGCCAGCTTACAACACAGCTCCTCCACTTTTACCCCCACGCAAACCACATCCCCTTTTACTCCAAGGTTATTTTTCCCTCCTCTAGCTTCCAAAATACACACCTGGATCAGTACCATAATTTTATTTTAAAAATGGAAAACTAACTTGTACAACAAATCTTCCACTTATAAAAGGCCAAGGAACTGCTTGAATTATCCTGCCAGGATGACAACAGAAAAATGACTATGAACAACAGAATCTCAGTAAATACCTCAAAATGGAAATCATACCTCAAACCAGCAGAGCGTTGGACTCAGTTTTCTGATATTCCATGCTGATTCAACCTTTAGTGGGTTAGGAAAAAAGAGTACTATCACTTTAAAGTCACTTGAAAATAAATATATCCAGTGTAAGTAGCACTGACATATACAAGAACTAAAAATAGTACAAGTATAGAAAAACAATTATTTTACTGATGCAGAGTCTATCAGAAGGAAGTTTCTGTTTACATTCTCCGAGACTTTATGAAATACAACTTTCCTACTGGTAAGAGAACCACAATACACGAGTGACAATCAAGGGCTTAGAAAGTAGAAATTAAAGCAAAGCAATGCCGGCTCAACCTTGATCCTTCTCCACTAAGCCACTTGCCTCCCAAACTACATAATCTACCAAAGGACTCAGAGACAATGCTGAGTGCTGTCTGTGGCACTGGAGCATTTCGCAGTCCACAGAATGCTTCTGAGAGTGAGGACGTGCTAGGGAGGGCCTCAAAGCTGCAAGACTTCACGCCTTGAAGTTTGTGAACACAAGAATACAAAATGGTGAATCTCGGCCGGCGCCGCGGCTCACTAGGCTGATCCTCTGCCTGCGGCGCCAGCACACCGGGTTCTAGTCCCGGTTGGGGCGCTGGATTCTGTCCCGGTTGCTCCACTTCCAGGCCAGCTCTCTGCTGTGGCCCGGGAGTGCAATGGAGGATGGTCCAGGTGCTTGGGCCCTGCACCCGCATGGGAGACCAGAAGCACCTGGCTCCTGGCTTCTGGATGAAGCGTGCCGGCCGCAGCGGCCACCGGGGGGTGAACCAATGGAAAAAGGAAGACCTTTCTCTCTCTCTCTCTCACTGTCCACTCTGCCTGTCAAAAATAAATAAATTAATTAATTTTAAAAAATGGTGAATCTCATCAAGTATAACCAAGCACTCTTACTCAAGATTCAATAATGCCACACACTTTTTTAATCAAAGAAAACATTTTCTCCAATTACAGTATCGTTAAAAAATGAGTGGAAATAAAAGGTTTTTTTTTTTTTTCAGATACATTAAGCCCTTAATACTCATCAATATTTGAGTCATAAACAAACTCAAGAGCCATTTAAAAATTTTCACAACCATGACAACTAAAAAATTGGTATGCATCAATTATTTTAAAGATTTATTTATTTACTTGAAAGAGTTACACAGAGAGAGGAGAGGAAGGGGTGGGGGAGGGAGAGACAGTCTTCCATCCGAAGGTTCACTCCCCAATTGGCCGCAATGGTCGGGGCTGTGCTGATCCAAAGCCAGGAGCCAAGAGCTTCTTCCTGGTCTTCCACATGGGGGTAGGTGCCCAAGGACTTGGGCCATCTCCTACTGCTTTCCCAGGCCACAGCAGACAGCTGGATGAGAAGTGGAGCAGCCAGGACCTGAACCAGTACCCATATGGAACATTGGACTGTAGGCGGTGGCTTTACCTGCTATGCCACAGCACCGGCCCCATATGCATCAATTTTAACTCTTAAGACTATGCTAGTGGCCGGCACCACAGCTCACTAGGCTAATCCTCTGCCTGCAGCGCCAGCACACCGGGTTCTAGTTCCGATCGGGGTGCCGGATTCTGTCCCGGTTGCTCCTCTTCCAGTCCAGCTCTCTGCTGTGGCCCGGGAGTGCAGTGGAGGATGGCCCATGTTCTTAGGCCCTGCACCTGCATGGGAGACCAGGAGAACCACCTGGCTCCTGGCTTCAGATCAATGAGATGTGCCGGCCGCAGCGGCCATTGGAGGGTGAACCAACGGCAAAAAGGAAGACCTTTCTCTCTGTCTCTCTCTCTCACTGTACACTCTGCCTGTCAAAAAAATAAAAAAAGACTATGCTAGTGATATGATGCTGAAAAAAGCAAATTAAATCATAGTAGTCAGTATAGTTTGACCCAGTGTAAACACACAGTTACATACACATATGCACACTGAAATACTTTTAGAAAGAGATATGGCGCCATTTAACAGTGGTTACTTCTGGGGCTGGCGTTGCGGTGTAGCAGGTAAAGCCTCCACCTACAACGTATCTCACATGGGTGACAGTCTGTGTCCTGTCTGCTCCTGTTCTGATACAGTTCCCTGCTAATGGCCTGGGAAAACCAGTGCAAGATGACTCAAGTCTTTGGGCCCCTGCCACCCACATGGGAGAACCAGATGAAGCTCCTGGTTTTGGCCTGGCCCAGCCCTGGCTGTTATAGCCATCTGGGGAGTCAATCAGCAGATGGAAGATCTCTCTCTTTCTCTTTCTTTCTTTCTGTAAATCCTTTAAATACATTTAAAAATCTTTCTTTTTTTTAAAAAAGCTACATTTCTGATGGCTCAAATTACAGGAAATCTTAGGCTATTTTCTTCATGCATGCATTTTCCTTTCTAATGATATAAATTATTCAGGTAATAAAAAAAAAGGAAAGTATATGTTCAGGTAACTCTTTTAGCAAAGACGATAATAAACAGTTGCAGGGGCTATTTTCAGTTTCTCAGACTTTTCAAACTATATAATCAGTGGTACAAGTGAGAAATAAACTTCATTCTTCATCTGCAAAATCAAATATGGTTTACTAAGAGATACAATAGAGCCCACATTTTTAAAAAAATTATTTAAGAAGTAATTTACTTTATAAAAGGATTCATTTTTATGAGTTCTATAATAGCAAAAAAATAAATAAATAAATAAGGCCACAATTCAGGTTTTAAAAATCTGATTTATGGCCAGTGCTGCAGCTCAATAGGCTAATCCTCCGCCTGTGGCGCCGGCACACCGGGTTCTAGTCCCAGTCGGGGCTCGGGATTCTGTCCCGGTTGCCCCTCTTCCAGGCCAGCTCTCTGCTGTGGCCCGCGAGTGCAGTGGAGGATGGCCCAAGTCCTTGGGCCCTGCACCCGCATGGGAGACCAGGAGAAGCACCTGGCTCCTGGCTTTGGATCAGTGCGATGCGCCGGCCACAGCACGCCAGCCACGGAGGCCATTGGAAGGTGAACCAACAGCAAAGGAAGACCTTTCTCTCTGTCTGTCTCTCTCACTATCCACTCTGCCTGTCAAAAAAAAAAAAAATCTGATTTATATACAATTTTGCAGAAGTACATAGACTACACGGATTGAGAAATGCAGGCAAAGCTAAGATCCCTTCTTTGTAAAATATTATACTTGCATCTGCTCACTGATTGCTTAGAGAAGGACTATAAATGGGTATGGCAGTTTGTGCCTTGCCAAGGTTATGCATGCCGCATAGTCCTCTCCTTTGGCCTAAGAGAGGACAGTTCAGGATGGCGCTCTCTCTACCCTCAGTTTTCCTTCCTTAAACTTGCTTTCTCTGCTGTCTGGTAGAAATAAATGCTGAGAGTGAAAGGAAAAGACCACACAGGGGCTGGTGTCATTGTATAGCAGGTTAAGCCACTGCCCTGCAGTGCTGGCATCCCATATGGACATGGGTTCAAGACCTGGCTGCTCCACTTCCAATCTAGGCTCCAGCTCCCTGCTTAATGCACCTGGAAAAGCAACAGAAGATGGCCCAAGTGCTTGGGCCCCTGCACCAACATGGGAGACTCAGATGAAGCTCTTGGCTTCAGCCTGGCACACTCCTGGCTGTTAAGGCCATTTGGGTATTGAAGCAGCAAATGGATTTCTCTCTCTCCTTGTAACTCTGCCTTTCAAACAAAGTCTTAAAAAAAAAAAAAAAGTAAGCATTATACTTTCATGTTGGTACTGACCATTACCCACATTGCACCTCTGCCTGGTGCAGCCTCTAAATAACTAGTCGTGATAATTTCCACTCTTGACGAGTTTCTCTCTCTTTAATGCAGTTTACAAGGCACAGTAATCTGTGTCGACACGCAGACACACATGCACTTACATTCGTCTCTCCTTCAGTGACACGTGTCTCATAGCAGTATGCCAGGAGGATGTCAATCAAACTATAGTACACATGACGAAGGGCTCTCTTGTCCAGCAGGTAAGACTTGTTGACAAATTTTCGCAGCTGGTATTTCTCTTCTTCAGAAAAAGATACTAAAAGAAAATGTGTTTAAAAAGTAAGTGTTTCATTCAGTTCTGTAAAACTTCCAATGTGGGAGATTTGTTAAAATCAGAACTTTGAATACAGAAGCTAAAACACAAGTTGCTGAAATGCAAGTTATTTCTACCTAACTCTGGATATACAAGCATATAAAAGTAGACCTCATAGATTTTTTTTTATTAAAAGTTATGCATCTGGGCCGGCGCCTCGGCTCACTTGGTTAATCCTCTGCCTGCGATGCCGGCACACCGGGTTCTAGTCCCGGTTGGGGCGCTGGATTCTATCCCGGTTGCTCCTCTTCCAGTCCAGCTCTCTGCTGTGGCCTGGGAGTGCAGTAGAGGACGGCCCAGGTCCTTGGGCGCTGCACCCGCATGGAAGAACAGGAGGAAGCACCTGGCTCTTGGCTTCAGATCGGCGCAGTGCGCCGGCCGCAGCAGCCATTGGAGGGTGAACCAACGGCAAAAAGGAAGACCTTTCTCTCTGTCTCTCTCTCTCACTATCCACTCTGCCTGTCCAAAAAAAAAAAAAAAAAAAAAAAAAGATTTAATTATTTACTTGAAAGGCAGAGAGAGAGAGAGATACAAAGAGAAGGAGAGAGAGACACAGAGAGAGTTTGCACCTGCCATTTCTCTCCCAAATGGCCCCAACAGCTGGTGCTGGGCCAGGCCAAAGCTAGGAGCCAGGCGCTTCATCCAGGTCTCCCATGTGGGTGGCAGGGGTCCAAGTACTTGGGCCATCTTCTACTGGTTTCCCAGGCCCACTAACAGGGAGCTGGATCGGAAGCAGAGCAGCCGGAACTTGAACCAGCACCCATATGAGATGCCAGCACTGCAGATAGAGGCTTAACCTTCTATGCCAGCACTGGCCCCTCAAACCCTATTCTAAACAGTATCTACTCCTTATTTCTAGATGCCTCACCTTTTTACTTTTTGCCATCTTATTCTTATTTAAGGCATCAAAACAGCAGTTATTAACTTTAAGATAAGGCATTTTGATAACACAGAACATGTAAAAGCTATATAAAGTACTCTGAAAATAGCCATTATCTAATTTGAAAGTTCTATTTAGAGAAAGAGGAATAGTCCCATATATTAATCAATGGTAGGCACAGTATTTACTTTTTAATATTCTTTATTCATCTAAATCAAGTTTTCCATAAATGTACATATATCACGACTATATCACACAGATTAGATTCGTAGGAAGGAGATGTTTCAAAAGTTTCTTTTTCGGCACCCTCTCTCCACCATCATCCTTGATAGCCTCCCTGATGTAAAATCAGCATTTACCACTCCTCAGCTTTCTCCAGATGCATGTGAGCACACACACACATTAGGGAGCTTGTACCTTTTTCTCCTCCAAAGAACTAGATCATTTCTCCCCATCTAATAGCTCGCTCCTCAACCTCTCTAGCATCTCCCTCCGAGTGGCTGATTTCGTAAAGGGGTTCATGATGTACATGCTTGGTCCAACTGCTCCCCCTACTGATGGGCACTGGCTTTGCTTCTAGTTTTGTGCCACTACTAATGACACTAAGGTAGATATCCTTGTCATGGGTCCTTGGATTTTGTAGGCTTATTTCCACACAAAATTCCCAAAAGTAGATATACTGGCTCAAAAAAAAAAAGGTATCTGTTTTAAAAAGATACTTTTCATAAGGACTGCAATAACTCTCCTTTCTGCCAGTCATGCTGAGCAGTTTCCCTTCCTGAGCAGGTGTTTGGCCCAGCGGTTAAGAGGATGCTTGGGATGTCCACATTCCATATCAGGTGCCTGGGTTGGAGTCCCAGCTCCACTCCCAATTTCAGCTTCCTGCTAATGTGTATCCTGGGATGCAGCAGGTGAAGGCTAAAGTACTTGGTTTCTTGCCACCTAGGGAGAAAACCCAGATGGACTTCCTGGCTCTGGATTTCGGCCTGGGCCAGCCCCTGCCGTTGTAGGCATTTGGGGAATGGAACAGCAGATGGGAGCTCTCTGTCTCTTTCTCTTTCTGTGTTTCAAATAAAATAATTTTTTTTCTAAAAAAGAAGTTCTCCTTCCTACCATACACCTCCCACCCAGGCCTAGCAATAAGTATAATAGCTTTTTCCCCAACTGTTTCTAGAGCAATGGATACAAAGTGACTGCGGTAGGCAGAACTCTAAGATGACCCCCAAGGAGTCACCTCACCATGTAAGGATGGGGCTTGTGACCTGTTTCTGTCCAGCAGAATGTGACAAAGGAGATGGGAACATCACTCCTATGATCTGTCCCACTATTAGCAACTTGTAGTCAAGGACTTGCCTGCTGGTTTTGAAGAAATAAGATAGCCAGGGTCTGGAGGGGCTGTGAGACATCTACATAGCAGGGGCCCGTGGGGCCCTCCAAGATCTGA
Organism: Lepus europaeus; assembly: GCF_033115175.1. NCBI lineage: Eukaryota > Metazoa > Chordata > Mammalia > Lagomorpha > Leporidae > Lepus > Lepus europaeus. Next base: position 47,183,233 of record NC_084835.1, read on the forward strand.
CAGTGACACTAAAAACAAAGTGGGGCCTCATTCTACAGGTACAGGAATAGACGTGGCCTGAAAGAGGACCCTGATTTCCAGAAAGGAGCAGAGTCCCGACAACTATTTAAAATTTAAAAAAAAAAATTTTTTTTTTTAAAGGAACATATGTGGCTACAGTCATGCAAGACCCTGAGCAGAGAAGCCAGCTAAACTACACCCAACTCCTGGCTCACCGAAAACCAGAGTTCACCAACTATATGAAATTTGCAGTGCCTTGTGAGGTAGCCAGCAAGAGAATATTACAATGCTGGCCCAGCGTTAACTTCAGCAAATAGTTCTCTAACTGTGGAACTCAGCGCACTGTCTCACAGCTGTGCTGGTCATCTGCAGTCTGCATCTGCCCTCCTAAGAATTAACCTCGCTGAACGTGTCCTGCCCAATTCTGTCTATCAAATGGCTTGTCTCATCAAATTTTTAAGCACTCTTTGTATATGACAGATATAAATCCTAATCATCTCTCCAAATCTACGATGCCTCTTTTGACTTTGTTTATACCACTAAAATATTTATTTACCTTTTTTAAGACTTATTTATTTGAAAGAGAGAGAGAGGGAGAGTCAGAGAGAGAGAGATCTTCTATCTGCTGGTTCACTCTCCAGATGGCTGCAACAGCTGGGGCTGCGACAGGCCAAAGCCAGGAAGAGCCAGGAGCTTCTTCTATGTCTCCAACATAGGTGGCAAGGACCCAAAGACTTGAGCCATCTTCCACTGGTTTTCTCAGGCCATTAGCAAGGAGCTGGATTGGAAGTAGAACAGCCGGGACCCAAATCACTGCTATAACACAGGGCTGACCCCTCAAATACTTTTTATGTAGCCAAATACATCAATTTTTAAATATAGAAATGGTATATATAGCCTAAGATTTCCCCAATATCTGAATCATATGAAGTCTCTTTAAGAGTATATATTTCATTTATTACATTCAAATTTTTAATCGATCTGGAATGGGTCTTTTTCTTTTAAGATTTCAGTACACTGTAGAGGAATAGTTAATGTGTCAGCACAAATTGTTCTATAATCCACCATACTGAGTCAACAAGTTTGTCAAGTAAATCTGTTGCGTTCTTGCTTAAAAGCACTACAAAGTATTAACTTCTGTCACTGCTGGGAATACAGTTTTGTTTTGTTTTGGTTTGGTTTTGGTTTTGGTTTGTTTTGTTTTAAGGGAAAGGGCTTATTGACCAGGGAAATCCAACAGGTCAGAGGGCAGCGGTGAAGAAAGGGGGCCCGAGCACGGGAAGCAGGTCCTGTTACACTTCCGTGAAGGGGTGGAGGGGAAATAGGAGCATCAAATCCCATCAGGGTGGAGATGAGGCTGACACCTGTGGTGGAGCTGCGTGGTTTAGGACCAGAGCTTACTGTGCAAGGTGGCAACAGGGCCCAGAGCCCAAATGGCATCCGGATGGATGGGAATACAGTATTTCCCCCATTTTTATTATTAAATACTCCTTGATCAAAGAGAGAAAAGCAATTTATTTTTATGTATCAAAATGCTGGCTATCCAGGCCAAAACAACACACTGAAATAACAGATGTTAATAATAAATTAAATGATGTCTACATAAAAGGCAAGGTAAGCAAGTATGAAACTACAGTTCCCACGCTGCCTTTGATGCCCTACAACTTAGGCGAGCTGTCACAAAGAAGTCTCTTACCATGCTTTTCTATTATGCATCTTCTTGCATTAACGAAACATCAGCATTATTGGTCCTCATTACCAGTCAAACGAAATAGAATACCTCTTGAGCAACATTTACAGAAACAAGAAGAACTAAAAACATGGATGTGCTCCGATCCCAGCCATTACAACAGGGTCTACCACTTGTCTCAGAGCAGTTTTTAAAGAAGCCTAAGCATCTACATAAATCAGTATCTCTAATGGAAAGTGTTAGCCATCTCCTCCTGCAAAGGAATTATTAATTTTCCTTCCACCTCCTATCAGAAAAATCACTTTTAAATTCACATAAAATGTTCAGCCCAGTAAAGAGAAGCATTTGCTTCCATTTCCAGTGCTTTGAATCAAGGTAATGTCAAAATAACTTTCAAGTCTCTTTCTCCCAGTTATATTTAGGTAAAGACAGGCTGAACTGCTCTAACAGAGAGATCCCAAAAGACAGGGCTTAAGTAAGATAGAAGCTTCTCTCTGGCACTATTATCCTGGGTAAATGATTTGGGGCTGGCTGGGCACCAGCATCCTGTCATACAGCTTTCACCCATGGGTGAAACTGAGACAGCTGATCTCACTTTTCAATATTTGCAAACCACCAAGAAAAAAAGAAAAGACAGCAAACACCTTCTTTCTGAAGGCTTGATCCAGAAAGGGCACACAGCACTTCTCGCTTCCCACTCCCGGGGCTCAGTCGCAGGACCACACTCAGTCACTGGGAAAAGAAGGAAACACGGGCACCACTGAGGGCTCATAGGCTCAGCTCTAACTTAAGAAGCCTGTTAGTCACAGAAGGGGAGAAGAACTGTTAAAAGACACCTGCTGTCTCTGCCACCTTTTCAGAGGCCAAACATTACTACTCTGCCTTTATAATGTTCCCAAACCATTCTCTTGATAGCTCCCCAGTCCCTTTGTGTCTCTGCTCAACCAAAGGCTGCTTTTTTTTTTGCTCATCAAAAAAGCCAGAAGGAAGAGAATATGATTCTAAACTGATGGTCCCTTTCATATATAATTTTCCAAACTTACTGCTGTCCTCTGTTACAAGTCTTATGTTCAACAGGGCTTCTTTTTAACATAGTTTTGCAGCCTGTTCTTGGGGAGAAAAATTCTGAAACATGCTTATTTTTAGATTATACGAAGCAATACTCTTTTTACCTATTAAAATACATACAGTGCAAAAAACAGGTTTTGAAATAATTTATATATTATTGTCCAACCATGCTAGCAGAGCTATGTTAAAAAATGTATTTATTCAAACATTGCTCATATAAATAACAGATAAACTAGAATGCATTTAATTTGCTCACCAGCAAGGTAAGGAAATATGTATTTTTTTAAAAAACTTAATAATACTGCAGATATCAAGTAAAGCATTCTTTAAAGACTAGCATTAAAAATGAAATAAGACAGGTAAAGTGGGTTTGATTGCCTCATTAAGGACTCATCTGAAGATGCCTTAATTTAAACAGAAGCTCTCCGTACACTTTAAGTGATTCGATTAAAGGAAACTGCATGAAACAACATAACTGCATGAAGAAAGTATACCTGCCAAAGTATTTTAAGACCCCTGTATTTAGCAAGATGTGAGATAGTATTCCCTTAAGCATAGTTTCTGAGACGTTCATTAATTTAGCTAATAGGAAAGTGCCAGGTGTTCCTGATGATATTCTCACTAGAGAAAAGCCTTTATACTTTAGTTGACTAATAAAGACCTCTGCTTCCACACAACTCTAAATCACAAAGCAAGCATGCCTAGAGCCAGTTAACAACACATCAGCTCTTCCACACACTTACCCCTTCATCATACCTGTATATGTTTAATGATTTGCAAGAGTGCCCTGGGCACTGGAGGCTCCGATGTTACATCACCCAGAAGTAAGTCCTCCCACATATTATTAGTCACTTTCAATGCCTGTGTGACATAAGCAAAGCCTACCAGAATGTACTCTCTTGAGCCTGTGGACACTCGGTGCCCCGAGCCTTTCCTTAAGATACCACCCCATTTTACTGGGCATTTTTAAGTCCCATTTTGGCCTACTTAGCTCATTAATAATAAACAAGCACATCTAAATCCCGAAATTCAAGCAAAGAAACTGGAGAGGATAAACAGCAATTACAATAAACCAAGAAATCACTAGAGAAACCAAAAGTCTTGTCCCTAAGGCCTTTTCTTAGAGCTGTAAATCACATCACCCAAAGGGGAACGTGGGGAGGTTTGCACACAATCAGGTCTAACTGAGCAGCAGCACTGGCAGTAACCGCAGATGCAGTGCCAACAATACTTGGATGATTGCCACTCCCAGCAACATTTGTCAAGCATTTGTGTAACACAGTTCCACTACAAAGCAGCTTTGCTACATAGTTCACAACATTTCGGTTAATTACACTTCTAAAAATAATCTACAGGGAAAGAAAAGCCAGCTGAAAGCTCAGTCTGTCTGGGGAGGAGACTGGTGCCCTGGCATTGAACAATGGGCCCAGGACCACCTCCCAGCATTAAAACCCTCACCAGAACATTTGCAGGCTCCAAAGTGACTCTCACCAAAATGGAAAAATGTTGGTGAAGTGGCCACGTTTCCTGCCCAGCGTTTTCTAACTTGGTTGGTTTTACATCTTCCTTTCATCTCTAAATCCTCCTCCCAAATGTCCCAGGGCGTCTGTGTCTTCTCTGGGTCAACAATTTAAATCATCCACAATCTGGCTCCTCTCAGAGTAGTGCACATCTGTCTACCACACTGTGCACTTGCTGGAAACAAACCAAGGGCAACAGAAGAAAACGTGCTGTCTTCAGACTTCCAGTGTCAGCGGGCAGCGGGCAGCCCTGCAGTGCTACAACTTTCCAAGCTGACACCCACAGTTACCTCCAGTAACACCGAAGGGCGCAGTGGTGCCCAATGGGATGGCCCTGCTAGGGCGCGAGCTGACTCTAAACATCACGTGGCAATAACATGCCAAGATTCTTGGGCTGAGATCAACCACAGAAAGACAACATAGGAAATGTGGTAAGGGCATCCTGTGAAACCAGAGCTCTGGGGAGCACAGCATCGAACACTGCCATTGACAAGCCTTTGGGGAAGATCTGGATCATTCTAAAGCCCAAGTTAACAAAAGTCTCTGTGTTGTAACTCAGGACTACAAAGACAATGACAAGAACTACAACCAAGGCGAAACCAGCAGCAAAGTTTGCCTCTCGGGGCTTCCCTAGAATTCGAAACAACCCAGGTTAATATTCCATGAAGGATGAATTAACGGTGAGCCCCTCCCTTGTAGTGAGAGCTCTGCCTGGGAATTGCTGACAAAGGAGAAGCGGCAACACCTCACTGCTGTGACAGAGGAAGGCCAGAGAGGCAAAGAGCAAAGGAAAAGAGGAGGTCAAACACAGCAGCAGCCTGCTCCTCAGGCGAGCAAAGAACGTGAACGTTTGTTTCTTGGTGCATTTCTTTTTTCTGATGCACCTCAATCGATTTCTCTAATTCTAGGTATCTGAAATATTTTCTTCTAATATGTATGTATTTCCTTGAGAGGCAGAAGGAGAGAGACAGCAAGCTAGAGAGCAAGAGAACGCTCACGCACTCCCACTTGCTGGTTCATTCCCCAAAGACCACAAGGGCCAGGGCTGATGCAGGTTGAAGCCTGGAGCTGGGAACTCAATCCAGGTCTCTCATGAGGTGGCAGGAAGCCAATCACTTAAGCATCACCACTGCCTCCCAGGGTCTGCATTAGCAAAAAGCTGGACTCTGATGTGGGATGCAGGCATACTAATCATTAGGCCAAATAAGCTGAAATACATTCTTAAGGCTAAAATATTTTTATCAAGAAAAATGAAATGAGAAAGAACTTATTAACAAAGAACTTTCCCCCAAAGCTTTGCAAATATATAAAAATTGTAGTTTCACAGAGAAGCCATCTAATTCCTGGTTCTTCTATTGATTTTAGTCTGTAATAATTTCTTTTTTTTTTTTTTTTTTATTTTTGACAGGCAGAGTGGACAGTGAGAGAGAGACAGAGAGAAAGGTCTTCCTTTTGCCGTTGGTTCACCCTCCAATGGCCGCCGCGGTAGCACGCTGCGGCCGGTGCACCGCGCTGATCCGATGGCAGGAGCCAGGTGCTTCTCCTGGTCTCCCATGGGGTGCAGAGCCCAAGCACTTGGGCCATCCTCCACTGCACTCCCTGGCCACAGCAGAGAGCTGGCCTGGAAGAGGGGCAACCGGGAGAGGATCGGTGCCCCGACCGGGACTAGAACCCGGTGTGCCGGCGCCGTAAGGCGGAGGATTAGCCTGTTGAGCCACGGCGCCGGCCTGTCTGTAATAATTTCTAACATTTACAATACGCTAAGGATTTTTTAAAAGATTTATTTATTTGAAAGAATTATACAGAGAGAGGAAGAGACACACAGAGAGAGAGAGAGAGATCTTCCATCTGCTGGTTCACTCCCTAAATGACCCCAACAGCCAGGGCTGGGCCAGGCAAAGCCAGGAGTCAGGAGCTTCTCCCAGATCTCCCACTTGGGTGCTGGGGTACAAGCATTTGGGCCATCTTCTGCTGCTTTCCCAGGTGCATTAGTAGGGAGCTGGATTGGAAGTAGAGCAGCTGGGTCTTGAACCAGTGCCCACATGGCATGCCAGTGATGCAGGCAGAGGCTTTACCCACTACACCACAACACCAGCCCCTGTGCTAAGCATTTTAAATACACTGTCTCAATCAATCCTCAGGACAGCTCTGAGACAGGCAGAGGATTTCTACAGCAACCCCAAGTTGCAAGATCACAAAGCTAGTCCATAGCAGAGCAAAATTAAACCCTGTGTACCACACTTAGCTTGATTCTCGCACTTAACCTTACACTTGGCATATCAGAAGAGGTACTTTCTGTTCAACAGATCTCAAGTTCTCCTACCTTATATCACATGCCCTTGATATTTTAAAGATGATTTTTGGAATTAATCACCAAAATGGCCTCGTAAACTACAACTGTTTGTACCACACTAGCCTCGCTGTAAGTCAAAGGTCAGATGAAGAAGGGTCAGGAGAGCCAGTGGTTAAAAGGAAGGATTGACTTAATCTGCTAAAATCATGCAGAGAGAACCAACTCAAAGCACTGCCGACACAGAAAACTGGACTGAGAACAAGCTGCAATTGATCAAAGCAGAACAAGCTAGAATTTATATCAAAGAAATGTCTTTTGATTTTTAGGGCAACTAGCTCACCCTGGTGGACAGAAAACTCCACTACGCAACCACCTATCCCTTCCCACATGACCTCATTTAAATACTGGGTAAAACTTAGGGAAACTGATCCAGAGCCATTGCTATCCCTGATGATTCAAGTTTGAGCAAACTTTCTGAGCAGATCTGCGTGGCATATACAGTTAACCATCTAAAGTTTTTAGCAATCCTGGTCTGGAAATGTGTCTATATGCAGTCAAAGGAAGTTTCTTAAACCAAATATAAAGCCCAAGATTTATTCAAAACAATAATAACAAGGTATCAGCAGTCATTACAAATGAGTTTCTATTATGCAAAGATGGCAGCAGCAATTTTTGAGTCCAGACGAAATCACCTAAACTCTAACAAAACTTAACCACAAAAATATTCACTACAATATTTACTTATTCTATAAATATCTGCAGAGTATCTATTATATATGAACAGGCTCTACACCAGACACTGGGATGGAATGCAGCAGAGACCCGGTGGCTACTTCACACTGAATAATAGTACAACAGTAGAAAACTGTAAACAACCCAAATATCCAGAAGCAGTAAATAGCCCAATGTCCACCCATCCTGATACAAATATACAATGGGATTCTAGGCAGCCATTAAAAACAGTTTCAGGTAGATCTGCAAGTGCAGACACAGAAGCTTGGCCACATACACTACAAACTGCAAAAAACAAGAAAAGGACAGAGAGGATATGCTGGTGCTATGGTACAGCAGGTTAAACCACTGCCTGCAATGTTAGCATCCCATATGAGTGCCATTCTGAGGCTTCACTGCTCTGCCTCTGACCCAGCTGCCTGCTAATGTGCCTGAGAAAGCAGCAGAAGATGGCCCAAGTGCTGGGGCCCCTGTACCCACGTGGGAGACCCATTGGAGCTCCAGGCTCAACCAGGCTTGGGGGCGTTGTGGCCATCTGAGGAATGAGCCTGCAGATGAAGATCTCTATCTCAATCTCTCTCTCAGTATCTGTTTCAATCTCTCCCCTCTGGCCATACTTCAAAAAATAAATAAATCTTGGCCCTCAATATGCTAATCCTCCACCTGTGGCACCTCAACCTGGGTTTTAGTCCCGGTCGGGGAGCCGGAGTCTGTCCCGGTTGCTCCTCTTCCAGGCCAGCTCTCTGCTGTGGCCAGGGAAGGCAGTGGAGGATGGCCCAGGTCCTTGGGCCCTGCACCTGCATGGGAGACCAGAAGAAGCACCTGGCTCCTGGCTCCAGATCAGCGCGATGCACCGGCCACAGTACGCTGGCTGCAGCAGCCATTTTGGGGTGAACCAACGGCAAAGGAAGACCTTTCTCTCTGTCTCTCTCTCTCACTGTCCACTCTGCCTGTCAAAAAATAAATAAATCTTAAAAAAAAGAAGAAGAAGAAGAACAGAGAAGTGAGTCTGTGTGTATAAATTTGTTTATACTTTTTTTTTAAAAAAAGATTTGTTTTATTTATTTGAAAGAGTTACACAAAAGAGAAGAAGAGGCAGAGAGAGAGAGAGGTCTTCTATCCACTGGTTCACTCCCCAAATAGCCGCAACAGACGGAGCTGGACCAATCTGAAGCCAGGAGCCATGAGCTTCTTCCAGGTCTCCCACATGGGTGCAGGAGCCCAAGGAGTTGGGCCATCTTCCACTGCTTCCCCAGGCTATAGCAGAGAGCTGGATTGGCAGTAGAGCAGCTGGGACACAAACCAGCACCCACATGGAATGCCGGCACTGTAGGTGGCAGCTTTATCCGCTATGCCACAGCGCCGGCCCCTCTTTATACTTAAATGTGGGTATATGTATTCTTAAATACCCCACTGTTAACAGCGGTCACTTTTAGAAGAGGAATGAGAAATGTCAATATTCCATTTAACAGATGTCAGAATGTATGGGTATGTGTGTATTTCATTTGTACATAAAATGTAATTTTTAATGTACAAATAAAAACTAAGTATCAGTATGATGGAAAATTTGGACTTCTATTCTTGATCTACCTGAAACTGTCATTCATTCTAATGTACAGACTTAATATACCAGCCTCACAAGTGGAGAAGATGGTAATGACACGCCCATCTAGGAAAGAACCCTCAGGGTTAATACTCAGCTTCGTGCTACACACGGCACAGCCACCACAGATGGTGTGGCTCAGAAAGCTCTGCAGCTGGGCACTCACAGGCCAGCTACCAGCTGTCTGTAAGGTCCACATGTGAGCAAAGGCCTCACATCAAACCACCTGCAGGGAAGCTGGGAAGGACATACCCAGGCCATTCAGTAGGGAAAGGGAATGAGAACCGGGTGTCCTCCCACCAGCTGTCCTGATCACGGGGCTGCCCAGACTTCTCAGATTATTCAAAGACTACAAATGTCCTGGCTGTTAAAATAACTTAAAAAAGAAAAGAATAAAAAATTTTAAAAAGACGCCAATGAGTCTCAAAAACATGGACTTTTCAAAAGATTTTTCCAATACAAGTCTAATAGTTGAGTGGCATTTTCCAGTCAGGGTAGATTTCATTTCCAAAATTTGCAATCCAAAATCATATTTTGCTCATTACAACGTAATTATAATTATATGCTTCATAATAAGGAAGGTGGTAAACGTGGCATACCATAGGATTTTAAAATTAAACAAATGAGCTACTTTTGACTTTCTTACCTGACACAGCATGCGTTTCCTGCTCCTGGCTCTTTCCCAAAGAGGCCATCAATCTGGAATATGCTTCAGTCCACCAAGGATTATACTTCAAAATCTGTTCAATCTCTTCATCCTCAAAAAAGTCCGCTCTGGGAAAACATGGAGGACAGGCTTGTTACATGGGGTTAGGATTGCCTTCATTTTCTAAAATCTTCTGGTTCACTGCATTTGCACTGGAAATGTGAATGGTTAATTCAAAACACATTTCCAGCACCTTCTTTCTTTCTTTTTGTCAATAATTACATAAAACAAAAAGTCAGAGTCTAACTAAAGGGACATCTGACACTTATGATCTCTTCAAAGAGAAGACAGATAAGTCCTACCCTAAAGGCCCACCCTGGACTCCCGGGCATGGGAGAAAGTCAATCTTAACACACACTCTTGCTAGTTTTGTGCACACCACAGATTCTGGTAAGGTTACAAGAAAGGAAAGACATTTTCAACTCCACCAGCGAAGAAACACAAATAGACGAGCAGGAAATTCACAAAGAGGTGCAAAGAGGCTACACACCCAGACACACATCATTCTGTGGCATGCACACTAGAATTTTCTTCCGTAACGCAATCTATTTATTTGAATCTTAACAGCTCCTTGAGTTTATACTACTAAAAAAGGTTAAGTGCAACCTTTGCAAAGAACGGAGCACTATTTTCCCCTGCACTCTACATTTTCAGTTTTAACTAGAAAAGTAACAGCTACATTAAAAATATTCTTCTTATTCTGGGAGGACACTTTAGTGCCCATAGGGCCCACCCCCACTGTAGCAGGCATCTGGGGAGTGAACCAGAAGATTTCTCTGCTTCTCAAATAAATGTTTAAAAAAAAAAAAAGAGTAAAGAAAAGAAAGGAAGAAAGGAAGAGATTATGCTACCTTGCATTCACAGTTGGAGATTGGTATTCACAGGGCAAGCATGACAAAGGACACCCAGAGAAACTTTATTATATTTCAGTTAATTAGAAACTCAAGGAACTGGCTGCTTGGAGAAACTGAATTTTGTAGCTGACAATTTTATGATCTTAAATACTTTTTTTCTTTCAAGCGAGATACGAAATCTTTCAAAAACAAGAAAGATCACAGATAACTCACTGTGCTCCGTGTGCTCCAGGCACTGCACTCAGCACTTTGTGTGCATGACTCCCTGGAGCCCTCGTCATCAGAGGCAGCGCAGGACTGCTAACACCTTCATTTTACAAGGGTGGAAACTGAGGCTGGAAAAAGCTGTGTTACCTTGGCTGAGCTCAGGTAACCAGTAAGAAGTGTTAACCAGGAGGTGGGGCCACTTAAGGCATTCTCCAGAATCCAAGCTCTTAGCTAACATAAGAAACACTCCATTTTTATGCATGAGGAAATAAAAGTACATATTGGACAGAATTGAACAGCTAATATCCTGAAATGAGAGTTCTCAATATCAATTTTTGTCAGGTGCACAAGGTGTATGAGACCAGAATAAAGAAGTTACTTTATAAATGAATCCTAAATCTATTTCCTAATTAGCTATCTCTTCCTCCTTAAGTACAGGAAAACTCTTTTGAATGGAAGTTCTGGCCGGCGCAGTGGCTCAATAGGCTAATCCTCCGCCTGTGGTGCCAGCACACCGGGTTCTAGTCCCGGTTGGGGCGCCGGATTCTGTCCTGGTTGCCCCTCTTCCAGGCCAGCTCTCTGCTGTGGCCCTGGAAGGCAGTGGAGGATGGCCCAAATCCTTGGGCCCTGCACCGCATGGGAGACCAGGAGGAGGCACCTGGCTCCTGACTTCGGATCAGCGCGGTGCGCCGGCCGCAGCGTGCTAGCAGCAGCGGCCATTGTGGGGTGAACCAACGGAAAAGGAAGACCTTTCTCTCTGTCTCTGTCTCTCACTGTCTACTCTGCCTGTCAAAAAAAAGAATGGAAGTTCTTCTTTAGACTCATACACAAACTAGAAATGTAAATTTTTCCTAGGAAATTAATTTCAAAAAGGATAAACAGTGTTAGTAGCAGAAGGGGTCAGTGTTGTAGAGCAGTGGGTCAGGCCACCACTTATCGTTCAAGTCCTGCCTTTAACTTCTGATCCAGGTTACCACTGCTTTCTCCTGGAGGCGGGGATAGCAGATGACAACTCAAGTCCTTGTTCTCTGCCACCCACATGGGACACTTGAATGGAGTTCCTAGATCCTGGCTTTGGCCTGGCTTAGCCCTGGCTGTTGAGGGCATTTGGAAGGTAAACTAGAGGATGGAGTAGATTTCTCTCTCTCTCTCTCTCTCTCTCTCTCTCTCCCCCTGCCTTTCAAATAAATGAATAAGTCTCTTTAAAAAAAAGTATCTAGCTAACCTGCTGACTACATAATTCATTCAACAAAATGTATGAAGTTTATGCCGTGTTCCAGGTTCCACGCTGGGCACTGGGGTTCCACAGCTGACAAGACACGGCCCAGCCTCTGTGGGGTTTACAGTCCCTTGGGAGAGCAAAGCCATTACGATACAGCATACGGCAATGACACAACAGCACCACAGTCTATGGCAAAATAAACCTGGGACACAGGACGACCCTGGAGGAAAGAATATCTACGCCAATTACTGAATGGTAATTAACAACTAAGCATATTAGGAGTGCTATGGAATGAAAAAGTAGCTGGCAAAGGCTAGGGAACAAACAGGCACAGTTAAAAAGAAAAAAAAGAAGAGTTGAGAGAAGCTAAAAATGAGATGTTGTAGTGACACAACCCTGTGAGCCATGTTTTAAAATCTGAAGGAGCTTTACCTGAAAGAACGCCTGAACACCTAAAAGCTTTTACACAGAGGAGGGACCGCAGTGTGTTTTGGAAACATCACTCGGCGCAGTCTGGAATGATTTAAAGGAACAAACCTAAACGAGCAGAAATAACGATGACCTGGACAGGACAGGGGCAGTGGAACTTGGAGCAGAGTGGATGTGTATCAGCTACCTGCAGCAGCTAGAACCGCCAGGACACAGGGGTGGGGCCATCTTGACCCCAGGATTCCAACCTCAGCACCCTGTCCTCGGCACCCTTCATCAAGACAGTGCCACGAGAGTGAGAGCTAAATCACTTCCTTCTGGAAAGCTGGACTGCAAGATGCCCTCTAGGACACAGGAGCAGAGATCTGAGACGGAGTTAGTGAACATCCCAAGGCCTCTGTAACTCACGGGGCTTACATTCTAGGGAGGGAAGGAGCTATTTCTAAGTGTCCCAAGCGCTATTTATAAAGCAGAGTAAAGGTTCAGAGAGTGACTGGCACCCCACTGATCACTGTTTCAGCATGTACAAAAATCCAACTCCTCATTTTACCTGCAAAGTCTCCCTGAGTTTTCTATTTGGTTAGGGTCTCATTTCTCATCCTAGTCATCTAGGTTAGAAACCTAGGATTGGGGCCGGTGCTGTGGCACAGCGGGTTAACGCCCTGGCCTGAAGTGCTGGCATCCCATATGGGCGCCAGTTCTAGTCCTGGCTGCACCTCTTCCGATCCAGCTCTCTGCTATGGCCTGGGAAAGCAGTACAAGATGGCCCAAGTCCTTGCGCCCCTGCTCCCATGTAGGAGACCCGGAAGCAGCTCCTGGCTCCTGGCTTTGGATCAGCGCAGCTCCGGCCATTGCGGCCATCTGGGGAGTGAACCAGAGGACGGAGGACCTCTCTCTCTGTTTCTACCTCTCTCTGTAACTTTGTCTTTCAAATAAATAAAAATAAATCTTAAAAAAAAAAAAAAAGAAACCTAGGATTATCCTGAACTTCCTTTTTCTGCCACACACTCGGTCAATCCTGAAGCTGTGTCATTCATCTCTGTATTTCTCCTTCACCCCCACTGTTTCTGGCTCTCATCTGTGTCTGGCTTACTGAAACACGCATGCAGCTATCTGGCCTGCAGCTCTTCTTCCAGTCTGGACTTTTTCAACTCCACTAACCATAAAGCAAAGATCTCTTGTTACTAGGCATTGCTTTGTGATCTGCTCAATAAATCCAAAGCCTGATTAACACTACCTTCCTTAACATATTCAGAATAATGAAAAATCATCACAATTTAAAATGGCATTGCAAATGGTATATGGTCATTTTTGTCCCTTCTCATACTTCATAGATGTTTATAATGTTGCCTACATTCTTCTACTATTTTCTCCTGAGTAAAGAAATAGGTAAGAGATCATGAATTGGTTAAGGTAAAAAAATGTATCAATAATTTAAAAACAATTTGGGAAGAAAAAAACCAACATTCTAACCAACAGAAATATGAAAATTTGGCTTTAATAAGCAAAAGAGGAAGGGCTATTAAGGAATGCTTCAAGATGTCATCGACATATTTCAGTATAAAAATAATATCCAAAAGGAATTATACATAGCAAGAAATTTTATGTGGCTGGGAATGGGCCAGTCCAAAGCCAGGAGCCAGGAGCTTCATCTGGGTTTCCCATGTGAGTGGAGGGGCCCAAACATTACAGCCACCATCCACTGCTTTTCCCAGACAATTAGCAGGAAGCTGTATCAGAAGTGGAGAGGCCAGCACACAAACCAGCACCCATTTGGCATCCTGGCATCGCAGGTAGTGTATTTACCCACTACGGCACAATGCCGGCCCCAGATAAATAATCTTTAAAAAAAAAAAATCAATGTTTAACATGGCATCTATTATCTGCCCAGTGCTATGCTGGGCTGCAAAATATACCAAAAACAACACAGATCACACCAGACTGACAAGCAGATTTTACAACACAGGATTTTAAAAATCATTACAATAATCCACCTACATGTGCCTTGAAACTGTTTAAAATTTTTTTACATTCAATTGACTGCTTAGCATGAAATTAAAATTGGTTTTTCTCAGGCCCATAAAAAACCTGATACAAGGAGAGTTCATGACCCGTAAAAGGGCTACTCAAACAACTTAACAATAGGTAACATATTATACTAAAATAATATTTGCTACAGATCATATGTGCACATCATTACACTAATGTAATGCATATATTATGATATGCTATCTGCATGGTAGATAATGAGGCATTTAAACTGAGTATTCTCACCATTGTATTCATCAGTAACAAAAACAAAATAGTGCACTAAGCCAAAAAGAATTTTTAACTGAAAATCTGAAAGAACTTTATTTGTGGTTCATCTAATATCAGTACACTTACTTGGGTGAGTCAGTCAGCTGATGTAAGTAGTAATACCAAAATTACAACTAGCCAGTCTTGTTGCTGTCAGAGAAGTCACAAAGAACCTAGACCTCTAGATGCCGGCTCTCCTGGCTGAGCCCATGACTACATCTAAGCCACTCTTGTAAGAACTATTCTTTGAGAAACAGAAAGAACACTTAATGCGTTCCATTACAGATCATAACAGTCTTGATAAAGAAATATGTAAGACAAAAAAGAAAGGCTACTTAGAGTATCACATTGCTAACCATAAATTTCAATTTCCTAATTCTGTCAGGCCATAGTTTATTCTTCCAGTTTTGGAAGAAAAGAGATGGTAGTTCTTCTAGTTAAGCTCCCTCTCACTTGAAATTTTAGCCTTGTAAAGCTCATTCTGTTTTCACGCTAGCCCAAGAAATCTGCTGACAGTGAAATTCCCACTTGAAATCTTCAGCATGACTTTGGATGGCTTTCTCCAAATGACTCTTCAGTGGGGCTTTCATGCCACAATTGAAGACAAAGGTCATCAGAAGTGGCAATATAAATGGAGTCCAATCTCTCAGTTTCCCTCAGGATGTTGAGCAGTTCAACCACTTATCATTATACATCATTCATCCCATTTGCACATCACAAGATATATTTCTGCCATTCCAATTAGTATCCGACTGTGTCACAGGAGATAGAATGTTAATCACAACAGCCAGAGCAGCTAAACCGGAATCAGGAACATAAAAAGGGAATGCAAAATGACAACTAGAGTCTCTTTTCAAGTCCTGGCCAAGCCACCTAGTGGTAGTATGACAGTGGGCAAGTCTCTTAACCTTCTTTCCTCATTTGCTGTGAGAACTGAATTAAATAATCGCCTGAGAGCACATGGTAAGCTAATAGCAATATACAAACATAAAGGAATATGATGATTCTAATTGCATCATAACACTCTAGAAATTATTTACCCAGAATGCCAGGGCTTGGGAAGAGTAGTTACTGAAATCTACATCAACACACAATACCCAGTCTCCATACATTCAGAGAGAGAATCAAGAATCCAGGGACAGAGAAAGAGAGAAAAAAAGAAAAGATGGATCCAGGGGCTAGTGTTGTGGCACAGCAAGTTAAGCCGCCACCTGTGATGTTGGCATCCCATGTTGAAGTGCTAATTTGAATCACAGCTGCTCCATTTTTGATCCAGCACCTCACTAATGTGTCTGGGAAAGCAGAAGATGGCTCAAGTGCTTGGTCCCCTGCCACCCATGTGGGAGACCTGGATGGAGTTCCAGATTCCTGGCTTGGGCCTGGCCTAGCCCCAGCCGTTGTAGCCATTTGGGTAGTGAGCCAGTGGATAAGATCCCCCCCTCCCTGTATCTCACTCATTCTTTGTAATTCTGCCTTTCAAATAAATAAGTAAATACTTTTTAAAATTCATTCAATCAGTCAATTAATAAAAAGTATCCAGAGGCCAGGTGACAATCCTTGGAAGAAGGATGGTTATCCTAGCCAGCCTTTCCTCAGGTGATCATTTACCTATCCAATACCTAGATAAGGTCCTTATGCAAAGTTTATGGCTAAAGTCGTGATTACTGAGGGTGAAAAATACTGTAAAACTTTAAATTTAGATAACAAAGAATAATTATTAGTCCATCTGAAACAGATGGTTAATTATAGTGCTAGTGGAGAAAACTGTGAGGAACATAAGAACATCTTGGATCACCCAAAAAATGCAGGACAGGTAGTAAATTCAAATTCTTAAAGAAATCAAAACTCATTTTCATTGATATATTTCTTTAGTCACAACAAAAATTATACTTAAAAGCAGTATAAATATTCTCATGAATTTAGTGTTCTATCTGAAGCCTTGCTAGAAAAAAGCCTCAAAAAAGTATGCTAGAAGAATTCTGTGTTGCTTGAACAACTAAGGAGCACCATCTTACCGAGATTACCAAGGTACAACAGCTGGAGGTTAAGTCCAATGTTAATTAAGTTTTGAGTCAGCACTAAGTTCCAGGACCCAAAACATACACGCCTACTGGAGTTTAAACGAATACTCAATTTTTTTTTTTTTTTTTTTTTAAACAGGCAGAGTGGATAGTGAGAGAGAGAGACAGAGAGAAAGGTCTTCCTTTGCCATTGGTTCACCCTCCAATGGCCACCGCAGCCAGCGCATCGCGCTGATCCGAAGCCAGGAGCCAGGTGCTTCTCCTGGTCTCCCATGTGGGTGCAGGGCCCAAGGATTTGGGCCATCCTCCACTGCCTTCCCGGGCCATAGCAGAGAGCTGGCCTGAAGAGGGGCAACCGGGATAGAATCCAGCGCCCCAACCAGGACTAGAACCCAGTGTGCCGGCGCCGCAAGGCAGAGGATTAGCCTGTTAAGCCACGGCGCCGGCCAAATACTCAAATTTTTAACAAATAAATGTCAAGTAACTTATTTAATACTCAAAAACTCAATACTCACAGATAATGATCTGGATCAAACTTGGCCAGCTCAGCAGCCAGGCGTTTCTGTCTTCGTTCAGCTGCAGGAGTAAAATCTGGATTCTTTATATCAATAACATCACTCAATTCATCCTAAGAACACCCAGAGAAGAAAGAATAATTGCTATCTCCTATTTTTAGCATTTAAAAATCAAGTTTTACACAAAAATATCAAAGCATGAAAAGAATCTAACTGATTAGTAGACTGACACCAACTGCAACATTGAGATTCAACTCCAGCAAACAGCTGCTGAGTACCTACTACATGCTGGGCCCTGTGGAATCTTTCATGGAAACCATCTCATTTGATACTTTAATAGCAAATAAACTGATTAACACATATTAAGACTATAGAAGTTTCAGGCAAAAAACAGGATGGAATAAAGCCCTTCCTGCAAGCTGGAACATTTTCCATCCACTTCTCCCTTTAGCCCCAAAGGAGTTGAAAGTTATTAACGGTACAGGAGTTTGAGTATCAGACACCTTATACACAGACTTTTTTTTCTTCCTATAGTCTAGATCAACTGGCCTCAAAGAATTACTACGTAAATCCATATACACAAAACTGCACATTCTACTTTATGAGCAGATTTAAGAATTTCTACTGGGGCTGGCATTATGGTGTTAGTGAGTCAAGCTGCTGCCTGTGATGCTGGCATCCCATATGGGCAACGGTTTGAGTCCTGGCTGCTCCACTTCCGATCCAGCTCCCTGCTGATGCACCTGGGAAAGCAGTGGAAGATAACACAAGTGCCTGGGGGCTTCTGAACCCACGTGGAAGACCCAGATGAAGCTCCTGGCTCCCAGCTCTGGCCATTGCAACCGTCTGGAGAGTGAATCAGAGAATGGAAGGTCTCTATCTCTTCCCTATCTCTGTATCTGTCTTCCTAATAAATCTTTGGGGGTGGGGCTGTGGCATAGCAGGTAAAGCTGCTGCCTGAAGCACCAGCATCCCACATGGGTGCTAGTTCGAGTCCTGGCTGCTCTAATTCCAATCCAGCTCCCTGTT
The DNA here is from genome assembly GCF_033115175.1 of Lepus europaeus. Classification (NCBI taxonomy): domain Eukaryota; kingdom Metazoa; phylum Chordata; class Mammalia; order Lagomorpha; family Leporidae; genus Lepus; species Lepus europaeus. Next base: position 47,201,420 of record NC_084835.1, read on the forward strand.
GATATGCCTGGGAAAGCAGAGGTAGATGGCCCAAGTATTTGGGTCCCTGCACCCACATGGGCCCTGGCCATTGCAGCCATCTAAAGAGTGAACCAGCAGATGGAAGATCTCTCTCTCTCTTTCTCTCTTTCTCTCTCTCTCTCTCTGCCTCTCGCTCTCTGTAACTCTGCCTTTCAAGAAAATAAATGTCTTAAATAATCTTTCTAAAAAACAGAATTTTTATGAGAGATTTTGATGTAGATGATATTCTACTAGAAAATTAATTTACCATAATTGTCTTTTCTAAAATATGATTAATGTATTTGAAAAGTAGAGTGACAGAGAGAGAAACAGATCTTCCATCTACTGATTCAATCCCTAAATGGCTACAATGGCCCAAACTGGACCAGGCTGAAGCCAGGAGGAACTCTATGTAAGTCTTCCACAGCAGTGGCAGGGATTCAAGTACTTGAGTCATCATCTACTGCTTCCCAGGGGGCATTAGCACAGAACTGGATCGGAAGTGGAGCAGCCAGACTCAACCTGGTACTCCATTATGGAATTCCAGTGTCTCAAGCACAGCTTAACCTAATGCACCACAACGCCTGTCCTGACAACTGTCTTTACCTATACATATTGAAACATAGCTTGTTCCAGCCGGCGTCATGGCTCACTTGGCTAATCCTCTGCCTGCAGCGCCAGCACCCCAGGTTCTAGTACTGGTCGGGGCGCTGGATTCTGTCCCGGTTGCTCCTCTTCCAGTCCAGCTCTCTGCTGTGGCCCGGGAAGGCAGTGGAGAGTGGCCCAAGTGCTTGGGCCCTGCACGCACATGGGAGACCAGGAGGAAGCACCTGGCTCCTGGCTTCGGATTGGCGCAGCATGCCAGCCTCAGCACACATGCCATGGCGGCCATTTGGGGGATGAACCAATGGAAAAAGGAAGACCTTTGTCTCTGTCTCTCTCACTGTCTAACTCTGCCTGTCAAAAAAAGAAAGAAAGAAAGAAAGAAATATAGCTTGTTCCTTAAGCGAAATCTTACAAAAGAGATGTATAATAGGAAAACTGCCCAGGATACCATAGTCTTTATCCTTTTGGTTAGAACTGTGAAAACTTACACAATGCCAACATTCCTAAAACTGGGCCTGCTTTTCCTTCTTCAATCTCCCTACTCCTACAACTATCCCCAAGTGAGAAGCACAGAAATCGGATGAAGGTTAAAGAATACTCGGAAGAAGGTTGTGGAGGCAAACTGTTGAAGACAGATTTGTAAATGGTATTACAGGTAAGTGCCTATTAGGCAGGTTTACAAGTCAGTGACTGTAATACAAAACACAACCATGAAAGTGAACAGCGTTGAGACTAGAATACAGCCACCCCACTCAAGCAAAACTGCCACATAGTAAAAAAAAAAAAAAAAAAAAAAAAAAAAAAAAAAAAAAAAATTCTTGCATTCTAACCACAACCCTTTTAGTTCAGGTAATATCAACAGTGTTTATTCTAAACCGCTTCTAATATAAGAAGAGGGTCCAGAGATCCTTTTGGAAGTCACTGGAATATCCAGGACATTCTAATACTTCCAAAGCCAAAGTTTACCCTAAACTTATAAAAAATTCCCATTCAAAAAGTTCCTTTGTAATTTATTTTTTGGAGAGTTAGAATGTATTTCCCCATAGAAATGCTATTACAGTGGGAGTTACAGAGTCTCAGGCCAGCCTTCAAGTTGGTACAATTCCTAATACACTAGAAAGAGAGCACCCATGACATGAAGGGCTTATCAAGCACTGCAGCAATGCTCCCATGGGAAAGACCTGCAGGTTTCTGGAGCTGAAGCCACCAGAACACATCTCTTCCCTAAGCAGTACAACCTATATTTTTCCTCAATTCCTCTACTTCTTTACCCGCCTAAAGTTTCCCCACAGGGCTGGGAAAGAGGCACTGTAATGTATCTGCAGAAGTTACTTAAGCTAAGTCAACACTATGAGAGCCACGCCTGCTCATGGAACCCAAGCCTCCCTGCCCAGCAACCTGGACAGGCACACCTATCCTTTCTTTCCTCTTTCTAGCCCCAGGGAGCTCCCTGGCCTGCGTCCTCACTTCTCAAAGTCCAAAGAGTGACTTCAGAGGTAGACAAATGTGGGCCCAGGTCCCAGTGCACCTCCCAGAGCCTCGCTGCCTACTAGACATGAGTCCAGTGACACCTCTATCACAGCGCTATGTACTAGTGTCTGCTTGCTTCCTTTGCTGTAACAAATGACCATAAGCTCAGAGTCTTCATACACATTTACTGTCATCCCGTTCTGAAGGTCAGAAACCCACCATCAGTCTCACTGGGCTGAAGTAAGGTGCCAGTGGGGCTGCAGCTCTTCTTGGGGGTAGGGGTGCTCTGTTCCTTTGCCCTCTCCATCTTCAAGGACGCCTTGGCCTTTGGCCCCACATCACATCCCTGTTCCTCCATTGGCTTCTACCACCACGTGGCCTTTTACTCTGACCAGATGCTTGCACTGTGATCTTCCTACATCCCTCTTGTATGCACCCATGGATTAGACTGGGCCAACCAGATAATTCCAGCCAGTCTCCCCAAGATCCTGGGATCAGCACTGTGGCTCAGTGGGTTAAAGCCTCAGCCTGCAGTACCCACATCCTATATGGGCGCCAGCTCGAGTCCCAGCTGCTCCTCTTCCGATCCAGCTCTCTGCTATGGCCTGGGAAAGCAGCAGAAGATGGCACAAGTCCTTAGGCCTCTGCACCTGTATGGGAGACCTGAAAGAAGCTCCTGGCTCCTGGCTTCGGATCAGCTCAGCTCTAGCCATTGCAGTCATTTGGGGAATGAACCAGCAGAATGGAAGACCTCTCTCTCTGGCTCTATCTCACTCTGTAATCCTTTCAAATAAATAAAATAATTCTTTAAAAAAAAAAAAAAAACAGATCCTTCACTTCCTCACAGCAGTGAAGTACCTCTGGCCACATCAGGTAGCACAGTCACACATCTAAGCACAAGAGCATCTTCTGGGGGGGAAGGACAACCTCGTGTGCCACTGGCTGTGGGGAGGACTGAATGAGAAAACACCAATACATTCAGTAGTGTGGCTGCCCTTCTCCCGCAATGAGGCTCATCGACCGCTCCTCTGAGAGGATGCCTCCTTCCTGTGCCTCAGTCTCCTCACCTGCTAATCACAAAGTAGGGCAAGGTGGCAGAATTAAAATGTTCCCTTCATTACTTCAGCTGGGCTGATGTCAGGTCATAGACAGGTACAATGGGTGAGTCTCTGCAGACAGCTACATTTTAAGGGATAGACAACTGCTAGATGAAATCCTACCGGCCCAAAGAATGCACCTGCTCTGACCTCAGCTCTCAACACCTAGCCCACTGTGTTCCTCACACTCACATCGACTCCCCTCTGCTCAAAACTGCCCAGCCTGCCTTCCATAGCTGGAACTCGCCCAGTCAGTCCTAATGCCAAGCCTCTGCCTTTGCAGCAGCCTTCTCATCACTTGGAACTCAAGGTGAAGTTCAAGGTGAAGACCAAAGCAGCCTTCTGGGGACAAGCATTTGGCCTAGTCGTGAAGGCACCAATTGAGACGCTGCAACCCAGACTGCACTGGCTGGGTTCCATTCCCAGTGCCAGCTCCTGGGCAGTCCCTGGGAGGTAATGGTGATGACTCAAGTGATTGGGTTCTTGCCACCCACATGAGACACCTGGATTGCATTTCTAATTCCTGGCTTTGGCTCTGACCCAGACCCAGCCATTGCAGGCATTGGGAAGCCAACAGATGGGATTTCTTTCTCCTCCTGCCTCTCAAATAACTAATAATTTTTAAAAAGCGGAGGAGGCCTCCTTTGGGCAGCCCAGGCAAAGCAGTGGCCCTCCAGTGTTCCCATTACACCCTCCTTTTCCTTCTTATGTTACTAGCTGACATTTTCCCTAAGGTTTGTTGTCTGCATGACTACTGTCTGTGCTCCCATCAGAATATTCCATGAGGGCATGCGTCTCACCTGTCTTCTTCCTCACTGTGTCCTCAGCACCTCAGCGCTGTGCCGGGCACTCAGGACTCAACCACTCATTCAGCACAGAGTGCCTGAGGGCCCTGTTCTGAGTGCTGGAGCACAGCTCCAGTAACAAATGCACAAAGGAGAATGAGAACTGACCAGAAGAAAGCAGCCCCTTTGCCTGGCTCGCTCCTCTTTTGGCCTCCAGACTCGGGGCCTCCACATATAGCCATATGACATGTATACAGTAGAAGGCAACTACTCCGACAGTACAAGCCCTGCCCAGCTATTTCTTTTTTAAAAAAGATTTATCTGTACAAGCCCTGCCCAGTTTTCTTTCCTGTTTAAAAAAGATTTATCTATTTATTTATATAAAAGGCAGAGTGACAGAGAGAGAAATCAGTCTTCTATCTACTGGTTCACTCCCCAAATGGCCATAATAAGCAGAACTGGGACAGGCTGAAGCCAGAACTCCATCCGGGTCTCCCACATGGGTGACAGGGGCCAAGTACTTGGGTCATCTTCCACTGTCCTGGTAGGAACATTAGCAGGGAACTGGATCAGAAGCAGAGCAACTGAGGCTCCAACTAGCATGCTGACATGGAATGCAGGCATCCCAAAGCAGTGACTTAACCCACTGTGCCACGCCTGTCTCCCTGATTGGTTCTACACACACACACACATACACACGCAGTGGCCCTGTTCAAAGTACCACAAAAGAGAAAGTGAAACAAACTTAAAAGCAAAGTTTGCTTGGGGTCGACAGTCTAAGGCATTAATCAACCAAAGGGAGAGAAGAAAGGAGGATGAGAAATGTTTAACGAGAGCAGAAAGTAAAGGATTCCTTTGTAAAGAATCGCCACGGCCACAAGTTAACAGAGCTGCTTAAAAATGGCCCCGTGAAGAAAAGGTCACGGAGGATTTACATCAGGCTTATGGACGTTTACACACAGAAAAGGCAGAGGCAATGCCAAGAGCAAAGCCAGCACTGTGTGCACATCTGCCCGGGGCGGGGGGTTGCTTGGACACCACGGCCTCAGGGGAAGCAAAGGGCCAGCAAGCCTGGTATCCTGCGGCTGCTGGCAGCAGCGACCCAGGAGCTGGCTGGGCGGGCGCCCAGAGACTCCAGGGCTGTTGCTGCTGGCAGCCACTGTACCAGAAGCTTGTTGTGAAGCCCTGATCCGAGCTGCCGGGCGCTTTTCCAAAGGCGCCCTGGTGGCCAGCAGGAATGTCAGAGAGGAGAGAAAGGGCGGAGGAGGACGTACAGGAAGCAAGAGAGCCACGGTGAAGCAGACGTGTTCCAGTGAAAACACTTCTGTGTTCTTCTCATTATCAGTGGAAAATGCAGAGGGTCACAAGAAAACTCGATTTAAGAGCGGGGCGAGAATAAAAGGAATGTACCACCTGGGAAGGGTTAAACCAGTCAATGAAGAGGAGAAACCTGGGTGTTGGGATAATGGAAGAGTTCTCACTTTCTTCCTTCTGTCTTTTTAATGAATCTGTGTAGCTTTTGTCATCACAGAAAATATTCTTTTTTTTTTTTTTTTTCAATTTATGGTGGAGGGGGAAGCTGTAAAAATACTGGTAAAATATGAGGGGTAAATGAAGCTTTACAGACATTTCCCCACCCAGGGGCAGGATCAGAGAAAGTCATGAAGGTGTTAAAGTCAGTTTAAACGAGCAGGGGTGTCCTAAAGTCTCTTGTTTCTAAGATAGCTTACCGAGAGCTCTGTGTGCTTTGCATCTTATTCCCTGGAACTCTCACTGCCGTCACCGTAGGTGGGGCAGGACTACGAACACCTTCATGGACCCACAGAGGGTTGAGCTGATGCACACAAAGTGCTCACCTACCAAGCGCTGCCCCAACCCCTCAGAGCCAGGGGAGCTGCAGGACTGGGACTCTGAGAGCTTAGAAAGGTAATACGGTGCCCACATTTTCTTTAAGCCTCCTACAAAGTCTAGGGCAGGACCCCATATCCAGATCCACTATTTCTACAGTGCCATTTTTAATTTGTACACTAAATGGGATTTTTAAAATAACTGTTAAAAGCTCACACATCAGGGCAGGTCAAGTTTTGCCATCAAATAAAAATGTTAAAAAACTTAGTTTTCAAAACTTTGGAAGATCTCAGCATTACACCAAAGGGGTTAGAAACCGGTACTGCTAGTGGGATACTATTTACATTACAAAGCTTTCTCTCACATCCTCAGCATATAGTGAGGGAATATTCATGCAAACTGTTAAGAAAAGCAACGCTCACGCAGTTAACTTTCTGAGTAAGAGTTTAATGAGTTTAGACAGTCAAGGTAGTGCTTGAGGGTGATAAACATTAAATTCAGCCGTTCCTTTCCGATGGGGGAAACAGAGGGATATAGTCAGGAAGGAAGAGACCGGGGGCTTCAACTGCGGTAATGGTTTTCTTCTTAAGCTGGGGAACAGCTACCAAGGTATCTGATATATTAGCTAACATACTTAAAATGATTTCTATCCCATAATAACTTTTATTTTAAACTAACCTAAATTACTTTTTAGAATGATTTATTTAGTTATTTTTAATTTGAAAGGCAGAGTGACACAGAGAGAGGGAGAGATAGAGATCTTCTACTTCCTGGTTCACTTTGCAAATGGCCACAATAGCCAGGCCTAGGCCAGGCTGAAGCTGGGAGTCCATATTCCTCTGGGCACCCCATGTGGCAGCAGGGGCCCAAGGACTTGGGCCATATTCTGCTGCCTTCCCAGGTACATTAGCAGGAAGCTGAATTGGAAGCTGAGCAGCTGGGACATGAACTGGCACTCCAATACCAGATGCTGGCATTACAGGCAGTGGCTTAACCCACTGTGTCAAAATGCCAGCCCCCTAAATTACTTACTTAGTAATTTTCAATAGATATACTAAGTTCTAACCTAAAAGGGACTTGGTCCAGGCTTATATTATGGCACTCCTCAAAAACCTGTCAAAATTCCTCAAGAGGAAGAGGCCTGGCATTTGGACTAGCAATTGGGTCACCAGTTAAAATGCCTACAAGAGTGCCTGGGTTCAATTTCCAGTTCCGACTTCCACTTCCAGGTTACTGCTAATGCAGACTCTGGGAGGTCACAGGTGATGGCTCAAGTAATTGGGTCCCTACCACCCACATGGGAGACTTGGAATGAGTTCCTGGCTCCTGGCTTTGGCCTAAACCAGCCTACCCAGCTCCAAGTATTTCAGGTATCTGGGGAGTGAACCAATGGATGGGAGCTGTGTCTCCCACCACACCCTCCCTGTGTGTGTGTGTGTGTGTGCGCACGCATGTCTGCCTGCCTGCCTGTCTGCCTCCTGAAGGAGAAAGGGAAGGGAAGAAGGGCAAAGGCAAGGCAAAGGGGGAAGGGCAGGGGAGAGAAGAAAATGTCAAGAGGATCTTCCCTGAACAGCGGCAGTAATCAAGTAACCAAGTTCTGTGGTTGCAGGAAGCACTTTGAATCTGAATGCACTGTGAATCTGTACTTAGCCTGTGTGGCATTTACTACCATTCATGTATAGTTTTCAACTGACAGTCCCCAAACAGTCTGACCACAAACCAGGTCTTGGCCAAATGACTGAAGTCCATTCACTGAAATCCCTGCTATGGACAAAACTGACTCTGTTCTAACTACCTCAGGCTCAGCAGGGAGTGTGGGCAGACACAGAGAACAGACACAGACCATAATCCAGTTAAAAAAAACACCCTAAGCTTCTAGAAGGAAATATTTCATCAGCATTATTGGCTCCCATGTAAATCCAAATTTTGCTCTCTATCAGGAATCTTATTCCCTTTAAAATTTTTTATTTTATTAGTTTTATATTTTTAAAAGGGTCTTTAAAGTATTCTTTGCTTTTCAAAGAGTTTTCACATGCAGTATCTCCTTAAATTTTCAAACAGCCTTGTATAAATTGGTGAGAAAATTCATTTCTATTTTTTTCCATTCACTTTTTGTTTTTTCCCAAAAACAAACCCTTTTTTTTTATTTTTTATTTATTTATTTTTAAAAATTTATTTGACAGGCAGAGTTATAGACAGTGAGAGAGACAGAGAGAAAGGTCTTCCTTCCATTGGTTCACCCCCCAAATAGCCGCCACGGCCAGCACTGCGCCAATCCAAAGCCAGGAGCCAGGTGCTTCTTCCTGGTCTCCCACACAGGTGCAGGGGCCCAAGGACCTGGGCCATCCTCCACTGCCTTGCCGGGCTACAGCAGAGAGCTGGTCTGGAAGAAGAGCAACCGGGACTAGAACCGGCGCCCACATGGGATGCCAGCACCACAGGCAGAGGATTAACCAAGTGAGCCACAGCACCGGCCTCATATTTTTTTTTTTTTTAAAGATTTATTTATTTATTTGAAAGTCAGAGTTACACAGAGAGAAGAGAGGCAGAAAGAGAGAGTGGTCTTCTATCCAATGGTTCACTCCCCAACTGGCCACAACGGCTGGTGCTGCACCGATCTGAAGCCAGGAGTCTCCTCGGCATCTTCCACATGGGTGCAGGGGCCCAAGGACCTGGGCCATCCTCCACTGCTTTCCCAGGCCATAGCAGAGAGCTGGAGCGGAAGTGGAGCAGCCAGGTCTCAAACCAGCGCCCATATGGGATGCCGGCGCTTCAGGCCAAGGCATTAACCCACTGTGCCACAGTGCCGGCCCCGAAACCTTTTATTTAATGAGTACAAATTTCCTAAGTACAACTTAAGGAATATAGTGATTCTTCCCACCATATCCATCTAGACAGCACCATCATTCCTATTTTATAAAGAGTAGATGAAACAAATAATTGGCCTGGCACCCCAAATCTAAACAGCAGAACTGGGGAGAACCTAGGCCCTTTACCTTTCCTTGGTAGATTCAAATGTGTTTTATTAGGGTCAGGGATGGTGGTGCAGCGAGTTAAGCCACCACTTTGGAATACACACATCCTTTACCAGAGTACCGGGGATCAAGTCCTGCCTCCACTTATTATTTATTTGAAAGTCAGAGTTACACAGAGATAAAGAGGTCTTCCATCCACTGGCTCACTTCCCAGATGGCCCCAAGGGCTGGTGCTGGGCCAGGCCAAAGCCAGGAGTCCAGAGCTTCTTCTGGATCTCTCACATGGGTACAGGGGCCCAAGCACCTGGGCCATCTTCTGCTGCTTTCCCACACAGGTTAGCAGTGAGCTGGATCAGAAGTGGAGCAGCCAGGACTTAAACCAGTGCCCATATGGGATGCCAGTGTTGCAGGCAGTGGTTTTACCCACTGTGCCACGATGCCAGCTCCCTGCCTCTATATCTGAACCGCTTCCTGATAATGTGCCTGGGAGGCAGCTGGCAATTTCCCAAGTGCTTGGGTTCTTGGAACTTACAGGGAGACCCAGATATAACTCCTGGATCCTGGCTTCAGCCTGGCCCAACCCCAGCTATTGCAGGCATTTGGAAAGTGACCCAGTGGACAGAAGCTCTCTCTCTGTCTCTCTCTCTTGCTATGTCACTTTGCCTTTCAAGTAAGTAAATAAATATTTTTAAAATCTAAATGTCTTACTATAATAAATTATATTCTAAACAGGTTTAACATCCTCTGCTCAATCAGGGATCAAGTAATAAAAATAGCTCATCCCTGTTTCTCTCACTAAAGCAAATTAAAAATTAAGACTCCATGGGCTGGCGCTGTGGTATAGTGGGCCTGAGACACTAGCATCCCATAGTGGCGCCAGCTGCTCCTCTTCTGATCCAGCTCTCCGCTCTGGCCTGGGAAAGCAGTGAAAGATGGCCCAAGTGCTTGGGCCCCTACAACCATGTTGGAGACCTGGAGGAAGCTCCTGGCCCCTGGCTTCAGATCAGCCCAGCTCTGGCTGTTGTGGTTATCTGGGGAGTGAACCAGTGGTAGAAGACTTTTCTGCTGCCTCCCAGGTTATACATGAGCAGAAAGCTGGAATCAGAAGTGGAGTGGGGATCTAAACCCAGCTCCTCTGAAATGGGATACACTCTGATACCTTAACCACTGCACAAAACATCCACCATGATATTTTTTCAGCCCAACTGCCAATTAATGAAAGACTAGACTCAGCCTCAAGAACAGAAACTCAAGAATGGACAACAGTGCCTACTGTACACCAATAACTGAACATTTGGATCAAAACCACAATCCCATTCTCAACAGGAACATTCCACCTCATTGGTATAAAATGGAGGGAAATCATGCCTTAAGTATGGGATCTCAATTTTTTTTCAGAAGTATGAAATAAGATGCTTTACAGGAAGTAAAAGAGAGGGGTTCTATTTTTTTATTTTTGTAATCTCATGCCTAAAACACTAAGAAAGAAGACAATAGGACACCTGGTAAGGGCAGTAAGAGTGGACACAACAGCGGAGGAAATGCACAGCACTGTAAAAATTATATGCAAGGAATTGTGCCATGAACTCTAAATATATCACTTGTTGCCTTATTAAACAAACAAACAAAACCCAAGTGTAAGCAGAACCAAAACTAACATATCTAACTGGAAAATCCTATAAACCAGAAAGACAATATACCTGTAATCGGTGAACCACTCCTGACCGTAAGTTCCCAAATCCATAGTGGCACTGTGGATTCAAAGGACTTTCTGATGCCTCTTCATAGGGAGTCTGTTCAATTTCCCAATCGAACTCTTCATCATCATCATCTTCAACTTCCCCAGAAACCTCTGAAATACCTAAATGCGTTAAGTATTAGTATTTTTATAAAAGCACTGGATTTCTTAGGTGACAACTAGGGGAAGAAAAGGTACAGGAAAAAAATGCATGAATATGTGTACCCTAAGACATGTACAACAATATTCATGGCTCCACTATTCGAGAGAGCCAAAACGATGGAATGAACCCAAAGACCATCAACAGGAGGTATGAATAAGTACAGTACATTCGTGCCACAGAATGTTATATAGCAATGAAAACAAATGGGGCTCAGCTACAATATACAAAAATTTCACAAAAATGTCAAGTGAAGGCCGGCGCCGCGGCTCACTAGGCTAATCCTCCGCCTTGCGGCGCCGGCACACCGGGTTCTAGTCCCGGTCGGGGCACCGATCCTGTCCGGGTTGCCCCTCTTCCAGGCCAGCTCTCTGCTGTGGCCAGGGAGTGCAGTGGAGGATGGCCCAAGTGCTTGAGTCCCGCACCCCATGGGAGACCAGGATAAGCACCTGGCTCCTGCCATCGGATCAGCACGGTGCGCTGGCCGCAGCGCGCCTACCGCGGCGGCCATTGGAGGGTGAACCAACGGCAAAAAGGAAGACCTTTCTCTCTGTCTCTCTCTCTCTCACTGTCCACTCTGCCTGTCTAAAAAAAAAAAAAAAATTAAAAAAAAAATTTTAAAAAAAAAGAAAAAAAGAAAAGAAAAAAAAAATGTCAAGTGAAAAGAAACCAGTCAAAAACAGAATACATACTATGTGGATTACCTATGCAATTCAATGCAGGTAAAAGGGAGTATAACGGTTATCTGCAGGAGGAGAGGGAAGAGTAATTGGGAAAACACAGGGCAGGATTCCAGGGGATAGGCAACGTTCTGTTTCTTGACCTCAGTGGTGTGCATTTTACGTAACACACTGAACTGTACACCTCCGATCTCAGCTCACGAGGCTAATATTTCACCCTAGATCAGAAGCTGCTTTACCTGGTTCCAAAATGTGACTGATCTACTGGTTCAGTAGGGTTCTTTATGTATTTTAATAACAGCATCAAATAAGCAATCATCACGTGACCTCAACACCTGATGTATTTTCTCCAATTCTGTGTTTACTATAAACCGTTTCCCCTGGAAACACAGAGCATTCTAAGTACCACTGGAATACACCAACCTATTTCTTCCACAAGAGGCTTTGCTGTCCTGGATTTTCTTGGTGCCAGGAGAGCAGTTAACATGTTCAGCCCTTCAAAATGCTGGCCAGGTGTTTCTTTGGGCAATCGAATGGTAAAAACTCCTAAAAGAGAAATACATTTTAGGATTAGACAAACTATATTTTCAAAAACTTCACAAACAAGTCTAAGAAATACACATACTTGTTAAAATGTAATTCTATTTCATATAACTCCAAAATTATGCCCTGATCAGATTTAGTGAATACAAATCAAGACAGACAAAGGCTTGACCAGGGTTCTTCAGCAGCTGTAACATCTATAATCTGTTCAGGCTACAGAATGCTTTTGTCTGACACAGTACTACTTTAACCCAGATTTTTTTAAAAGATTTATTGATATGTTTGAAAGGCAGAGTTACAGAGAAAGAGAGAGAATTTTCCATCCATTGGTTTACTCCCCAAATGGCCCAACAGTCAGAGCTAGGCTGATCTGAAGCCAGGGGCCAGGAGCTTCTCCTGGGTATCCCAGGGGCCCAAGCATTTGTGCCATCTTCCATTGCTTTCCCAGGCACAATAGCAGGGAAGTGGATCAGAAGCGGAGCAGCCAGGAGTCGTACTGGTTCCCATATGAGATGCCGGCAGAACAGGCAGCGGCTTCACCTGCTGCAGCCCCTAACCCATTGGTATTAAAAATCCAAATCGAAACTTCTAAACACCAGTGGCAGTAGTTAATTACATTCCACATGAAGCCTGCCCGTGGCAGACTGAAATTACATCTCTGTGCTTCTTTGCTTTCCTTTGCTGGGTTTATCAACTGCATCTAGGCCCCCATGCAGTTATTTCATTATTTGCTTCTCTTATGTTTTTTAAAACATGATGCTTCTTTCAGTGGTTGAATAGTGTTCCGACAAATCCAGTGCAACTCAATCCAAATATCTCCTTAACGTGCTGTGTACTTCTAAAATGTAGTAACTTTGCTTCAGTGTGCATCCTGCCTGCAGTTAAAAACAGACTTACTACCAAGGAAGGCAGTTCTGTTACAGTTAATTTAATTACACTGCATTATGTGTTAGAGCTTCACTATCTTAACTTTTTCATCCCACCTGCCCTTATCCTAGTTCATTGTAGTCAATAAATATTCATGGAATAAATTACACAGGAATATATATGGCAATCTTATTCCAGATCCAGTAACTAAGGGAAAGCCATGGCATCTATAAAAATAAAGATTGCCTCATGGCTAGCTGAAATGATGGAATTGCCAATCATGAGAAGAAAATGCAAGTAGCCTTTAACCATCACCCAGGGATAGTTTTTCTCTCACCTGCCAGTTATTAAAACTCAAATTTGGCCAGCGCCGTGGCTTAACAGGCTAATCCTCCACCTTGCGGCGCCGGCACACCGGGTTCTAGTCCCAGTCGGGGCGCCGGATTCTATCCCGGTTGCCCCTCTTCAGGCCAGCTCTCTGCTATGGCCCGGCAAGGCAGTGGAGGATGGCCCAAGTCCCTGGGCCCTGCACCCGCATGAGAGAACAGGAGAAGCACCTGGCTTCTGGCTTCGGATCAGCGAGATGCGCCGGCCGCAGCGGCCATTGGAGGGTGAACCAACAGCAAAGGAAGACCTTTCTCTCTGTCTCTCTCTCTCACTATCCACTCTGCCTGTCAAAAAAAAAAAAAAAAAAAACCTCAAATTTGAAAATTGCAGAACAAAGATTCTACTCAAAAGCCGTGTAAATCTTCCACATCTCATTAATCAACAATTCCATCTGTTCTAATTATTACTTCCAAACACCTGTAAAGGTTAGGGAAATTCTTCTAGAAAATAGAACCGGAGTATTTAACTTTACTTTGAAGAATACTTTGAAATACTTTAAACAACTGAGGAACAAACAGAAAAAAGATACAAAAAAAGAGTGACAGGAACAGACTGCACCTGTGGGACTGCCAATGGTCCCCGTGGTAAGACTACTGTGCAGACACTGTGACATGAAGGATCCAAAGAAAAAACAAAACTTTCGAAGGCAATACCTTTATCTGCATCATAGGACCCTTGCTCGCTTCCATTTTCTACAATTCTCCCAGGGAGGGTCAACCTGAAGATTTAACACAAAGTCTCATTAAGGCCTTATACCACAACATAATTTAAGGCTAGTTGGCCATCCATAACAATATATGTTTGTCCATCAAAATTCATCAACCATTTAGAAAGGAAACTCTTCAGCATTCTTTCATATATAGACCAAATTTAGATTCCCTCCCCAACGAAGTACAAACTGGAGATGACTCATCTTTCTACTTGATGATGCATATTATTTATTTATTGGAAAGGCAGTGGTACAGGGACAGAGGAGAGACAGAGAGAAAGATCTTCCACCCACAGGTTGACTGCCAAAATGGTCGAAATGGCCAGACAGCTGGACCAGGCCAAAGCCAGGAGCCAGAAGTTTCCTGTGGGTCTCTCACATGGGTGCAGGAGCCCAAGGACCTGGGTCATCCTCCACTGCTTTCCCAGGGAGCTGAATCAGAAGTGGAGCAGCAGGGACTCAATCAGCACCCATTTGGGGGAATGCCAGGCTTTGGACCGTGGTTTTAACCTGCTGCACCACAGCAACAATCACTTATCTTTCTATTTGAAAACCTCTGACAACAATAAAATAGATACTGAAAAACAAAAACTACAACAAATTAGTTATCACTATTGTTACAGTACTTTCCCCTTCTCAGTAACAGTTTTTTATATGCATGGAGCCTGACAGGGCAAGGGCTCAATAAAAGGATACTACTAATTGCCCCCCCCGCCCCAAAGAGGGAAAAGGCAGAGAAAGGGAAATAAAGAAATAACAAAACTAATTGCTCACCTCAGACAAATTACTACTAAAGAAAAAAAAAAAAGCAGCACAAAGCAAAAATGTTTTCCTCAAATCTCATAATTACTATAAGGGGATTATTTTCTCTCTCATTCTAAAGGAAATAAACTCTGGTTCAATCAAACTGCCACCAAAAAGAATTTTTTTAACACAGATCTCTGTCATTTTTCTACTTGAAAAATCTTCTCCAGCTACCTCATGTCAACTAAGTAAACTCGTCAGTACAACATGCCAGCCCACTCCATACCATTACTAACCTAAAATTTGCATCCCCTTTCCTACTGTGCCCCTCCCCTTGCTTCCTACTAAATGCGATTAAAAATAAAAACCAGGAAAGCTTGGCAGTCCCCAAAGGCCCAGGGCTTCACAAGTTAGTTCCCTTCAACCCCAGTGTTTTCTCGAGCCCCTATGCATCTTCAGAACCAAAATCCCTTCACAGCCCAGAAGAAGGAATCTGTTCATGGATAGATCAGCCTATCATCATGGTTACAAACACTACCTTTAGTGTCAGACTCTCAATCAAGTCCTAGCCCTGCCACTTCCCAACTTTGTAACTTTTTTCAGACACTTCAAAAATCATACTACTTTATGTGTTAAAAACAGAGAAACAACCATATCTCCCATAGGGTTACTGTGAGAATGAAAGACAGTGGGTAAGCACTCAGACAAGTGAGCTATTATTATCAACTTTCTTCTCCTCAACTCCTTATATAGTACATAGGAGTGAAATCATCTTTGTCTACAGATCTGCCTCCCCAAATAACCTCTCAATTCCTCAAGGAAAGAGGAACCACATCTTTGCGATATTCGCTATACTGCAGCAGTTTGTAATTTCCAAGACTGCCCAGCTGGCATCACTCCTCTCAACCATGGGGTCTAAGTCTCTTGCTCTTGAAATTCAGCACACTCCTGGGACTGTTTTGATCAATACAATAAAGCAGATATAACATGAGGTACTTCCTGAAGCGAGGCCAAAAGCTGATGCAGATTCTGCCTTGCTGGTCAGAATACCTGATCTTGAAAATTTCAGCCAAGAAAACACAAACTAGCCCACATAAGGAGACTGCAATGGGGGGGGGGGGGGGGGCTGTGGCGCAGCGGCGCAGCTGGTAAAGCCACAGCCTGCAGTGCCAGCATCCCATATGGGCACCAGTTCGAGTTCCGGCTGCTCTACTTCCAATCCAGCTCTCTGCTATGGCCAGGGAAAGCAGCGGAAGATGGTCCAAGTGCTTGGGCCCCTGCACCCACATGGGAGACCTGGAAGAACCCAGAAGAAGCTCCAGACTCCTGGCTTCAGATCTGCCCAGCTCTGGCTGTTTCAGCCATCTGTGGAATGAACTGGCAGATGAAGACCTTTCTCTCCTTCTGCCTCTGCCTCTCTGTGACTCTGCCTTTCAAATAAATAAGATAAATCTTTGGAGAAAAAAAAAAAAAAAAAGACCAATAGAAAGACCACATGAAGAAAGAAAGATGTCCCACTAACCTCCAGCTTTAGCTCACTATTCTTTTTTTTAACATTTATTCATTTATTTGAAAAGCAGTTTTACAGAGAGGCAAAGACAAAGAGAGAAAAATAGAGAGAGGTCTTCCATCTGCTGGTTCACTCCCCAGATGGCCACAAAAGCTGGAGCTGGGCCGATATGAAGCAAGGATCCAGGAGCTTCTTCTAGATCTCCCACATGGGTGCAGGGGCCCATGCACTTGGGCCATCTTCCACTGCTTTCCCTGGCACATTAGCAAGGAGCTGGATCAGAAGTGGAGCAGCTGGGACATGAACCAGTGCTCATATGGGATGCCAGCACTGCAGGTGGCAGCTTTACCCACTATGCCACAGCACCTCACTATTCTAAACTCCATGTCCAGTCACCACCTGACCATGATGGCATTAACGACTTCAAGCAGGAACACCCTGCCAAGCCCTTCACAAATTCCTTACTCACAAAAATGAAACCACTGCTGTGAAGTCTCACTGGTTCACCCAGCCATAGCTAAGTGGCGCAGAGAGCCCTCAATAATAGCACAGTAGTCCTCCTTTATCTGTGGTTCCACTTTCCATGGTTTACCCATCAACCGCAGTCTAAAAATACAATGGGAGAGAGACCAGATTCACATAACTTTAGAGTATAGTATACTGCTAGACGTGTTCTAGCTTGAGTTATTGTTTCTACTCTCCTACTAATTAGTAAACTGAGCTTTATCATAGCCACGATGCATAGGAAAAACAGAACACTTAAGGTTCTGTATTGCAGGCCTCTACAGGGGATCTTGGAACACAGTCCCCATTGAGAAGAGGTACCATTGCTTCTACCATTTTTGACACACAGGTGATCACCAGCCATGGTAATAAGCACTTTGCATGCAGTATCTCAAGCCTCTCCTCACACAACTCCTTAAGATCATTAATATGGGTCCCACGCTACAGACTATCAGACTCAAACCAGAAACCTGTGTGAGGCCACAGAACTGTACGCATGCTGAGTGCTTACTCCCAAGCTTCAACTACCTGAAGCATGGACAGATCTGCGGGAAGAAAGCTTTTCCATTGTTCTACTTGTATCCTCTTATTCTGCCCTTATCAACTCACAGGCTTCAAAGGGTTTTCACTTTAACACTTTTATTTGACTGGGCTTATTGGCTTATTTCCCAATCCTACTGCATTTTATATTTTTATTAGCGTACATGACAACAAGGTCTACACTTAAGAACAACTGGGGGTCGGCGCCATGGCTCAACAGGCTAATCCTCCGCCTAGCGGCGCCAGCACACCGGGTTTTAGTCCCGGTCGGGGCACCGATCCTGTCCCAGTTACCCCTCTTCTAGGCCAGCTCTCTGCTATGGCCCAGGAGTGCAGTGGAGGATGGCCCAAGTGCTTGGGCCCTGCACCCCATGGGAGACCAGGAAAAGCACCTGGCTCCTGGCTTCAGATCAGCGCGGTGCGCCGGCCGCGGTGGCCATTGGAGGGTGAACCAACGGCAAAGGAAGACCTTTCTCTCTGTCTCTCTCTCTCTCTCACTGTCCACTCTGCCTGTCAAAAAAAAAAAAAAAAAGAACTACTGGGCCTCTGACCTCTCCTTTGTGACAAGGGAGTCTTAGTCACTTTGGGCTGCTCTAACAGAAACGCCTCAGGCTGGGTGGCTTAAACAACTGACATTGACTTCTCAATGCTTCTGGAGCCTGGAAACTTGTTGCCAACCAGTTCAGTGCCTGGGGAGGGCACCCCTCCTGGCTGCAGCTGACCACCTCCTTGCTGTATCCTGACCTGGTGGACAGGGGCCCTGGACTCTCCCTCTTCTTACAAAGGCACTAACCCCATCAATGGGGACTCTTGCCTTCATTCATCTAAACTGAAATATCACCATATTGGGAATTAGGGGCTTCCACCTTTGAATGTTGGAGGGACTCAACTATGCAGTCCACAGCAATGGGTGAACAATAAAACTTGCTCTGTGGGCTCTCCTAAAGCAAATGCAGTAACCCACATGGAACACTTAACCTACAGTAAAACTTCAGGGGATGCTTGCTACTACCACCACCACCATCTTCCTGTTCTTCGTCTTGCCACCCTCAGGGAGACTTGCTCTGACCACTTTAAATAAACCTGGGCCTCTTTTGATGCCTCGTGAGCACAGTTCCTTCCCTTCATAGCACTCACGATTTGTAGAAGCATCATTTGTCCACCCTTTTTCTCTCCCATCCCCAACTACAATGTAAACGTTTAACCTGGGGGTGGGGGGCAGCACCATGGCGCAGTAGGTTAATCCTCTGCGGGCAGCGCCAGCATCCCATATGGGCGTCGGGTTCTAGTCCCCGTTGCTCCTCTTCCAGGCCAGCTCTCTGCTGTGGCCCGGGAGGGCAGTGGAGGATGGCCCAAGTGCTTGGGCCCTTGCACCCACACGGGAGACCAGGAAGGGGCACCTGGCTCCTGGCTTCAGATCAGCTCAGCGCTGGCAGTAGCAGCCATTTGGGGAGTGAACCAAAGGAAGGAAAACCTTTCTTTCTCTCTCTCAACGTCTATAACTCTACCTGTCAAAAAAAAAAAAAAAAAAAACTACAAGAGGGAAGGAGTACGTCTTTTTTTATTTATTTATTTATTTATTTATTTTTTTACAGGCAGAGTGGACAGTGAGAGAGAGAGAGAGACAGAGAGAAAGGTCTTCCTTTGCCGTTGGTTCACCCTCCAATGGCCGCGGCGGCCGGCGCGCTGCGGCCAGCGCACCACGCTGATCTGAAGGCAGGAGCCAGGTGCTTCTCCTGGTCTCCCATGTGGGTGCAGGGCCCAAGCACTTGGGCCATCCTCCACTGCACTCCTGGGCCACAGCAGAGAGCTGGCCTGGAAGAGGGGCAACCGGGACAGAATCCGGCGCCCCGACCAGGACTAGAACCCGGTGTGCCGGCGCCGGCCAGGAGTTCGTCTTGTTCAGCACTATAATCCCAGCACGGACGCCCAATAAATAAACTACATGAATAAAGAAATCAGAAAATACAGTGCTGTATTTCATTACTGGTTGTTTCCTGTTAATCTGTGGCCATGCCTAATTTATCAATTAAACTTTACCATGGATCTGTATGTACAGGAAAAAAAACTATATAGTTTGGTACTCTCCACAGTTCAGGCGTCCAGTGGCGTAGAGATTAAGTCGAGATCTAACGGAGACTTGAGCAGAACTGGTTTAGGTAGTGAAGGAACTAGTTCGCCTGGAGAGGGAGGTTTGTGTTACAAAATACAGAAGCACTTAGGCAGGGAAGGCACAGGGGAGCCGCACTTAAGAAAAGACTGGAAAAACACAAGGGGATCCCAGGGGATTGCCATGCTGTAGCATGTTAGAACCTCTGGCAGCGTCCGTTACAGAATGGGGAGAACCACAGTGTCCACCCCCAAGGGTCGCTGTCAACGTTAACACTGCTTGCCCACCACACGGAACGGCATCAGCCCTAGCTGCTGCCACTGTCGTTACGGCGCTGCAAGAAGAGAAATCTAAAGTGACACAAGCTGAGGGCTGCTCAGAGAGACCCTAAGGAAATTACCGCAACAAACAGGCAAAACGCAGAACTGCGGAGGCGGGCAGCTGGGGAGGCAGGAGAACGCGGCTAGCGCGGACTCAGAGCCCGCTAAGGTGAGAAGTTGAGGAAGCAGGGAGCGGGCAGCCAAGATAAAGGTCGGTACACAGAAGGCGGGCTGGGAAGTCACCGAGAAGATGCGAGCGAGCACGCGCGCGCCGCCGGGGAAGGAGAAGAGCGAACGCGGAGCGCAAGGAGGGGGCAGAGCAAGTCTGGGAGGGCAACTTCACAGAAGCGGGAAACGTGCCCCGGCCCAAAGGCCACGCTGCAAAGGGCTTTCGAGATCGCGCTCACGGGGGGATCAACAAGGCTGGGGAAGGGAACGGGCTTCTAAGCACCTGGAGCGCGCACCTCCAGCAGGTCACTTCCTCGGCCCCAAAAGGAGACGCGCAAGTCTCCAGAGAAAGATTCCGGGGACTGCTTCCCTGCTCTCTCACCCCTCTCCATAGGCGCTTAGTTCATGAATGCCCCCCAATACGCTCGTCCCACGTTGACCCCCGGAACTCACCTGAGAAAGTACGGCTTGGCGTAGAACTTGAAGTCCACCCCCTCAAAGTAGACGTCGAACTCGGAGACTCGGACGTACGGCACGCGGATGGCGACGGTCAGGAAGTCAGGGTCCTGGCTGAGATCGAACGCGGGGGTCAGCATCGCACCCGCCTACGGCCGCCGCCGTCCCGCGGCACAAAACTCTCCAAGAAGTCCCCACACTCGGAGATCCCTTCCGTTAGCCACGGTGCTTCCGGCACAAGGCGGAAGTGCGCGTGCGTGAGGCGGGAAGTCCCGCCCCACGTCGATCTCCATGGAGACGGGACGCTTGTAGTGGCGAGGTGGAGCTTTCAAAGCAACCGGGAAGAGCCAGAGGCGTGGCGAGTAGTGCCAGGGCGCTGGAGCTTCCTCGAAGGGAAGACTTGGAAGAAACGCCGGAATCCGTCTTAGACCCGCCAGGCCTCTATCCAGCTTCTTAGAGATGATTTTAACAGCGCTGGCTTGGCAAGGAGACAGGTGCGCGCTTGAATCCCATCTCAGCCACTTCCCAGATGTAATTTGCTGGGCCAAGTTACAACACCTCCTTATGCTACAGTGAGAGTAATGCTACACCTGTAGCATCTAGAGATGGTCTTGGCCCCGTAGAGACACTGCGGGGATACCACGCACAGTTCCAACAGCGTGCCTGGCAAGCTGGCAAGCTAGCGTGGTAGAGCGATCCCCTGGGCGCCTGGGCGCCTCTGCTTTGTCTCCCTCGCTTTCCACCCGCCCGTGGACGATTTCTTTCCTCACTAGCTCTCACCGTCCCTTCCTCCCTCCCCCCTTTCCCTCCTCTTTCCTATTTTCCAGTTCCCTCCTTTCCTCCCCTTCTTGCAGTAGCACTTTCTCTTGATGGACCCCAAGTTTGGGATTCCAAAGTGCTCAGGTGGTCATCCAAAGACCCAAACTCCAGACCGGTAGATGCAAAAGCAAGAGGATTTTTATTAGGCGTTTGGGCAAACGTGCTTCCTGTCACCAGAGGCAGAGAAGCCCCGAGCAGCAGTTACAAGCAACTTTTAAAGGCAAAAACCACAAGATTAACATATTTCGCGGGGTTTGGCTTGATTGGCTAGTTTAAAGGTTACCATGGGTACTCATTGGGTCCTTTTAGATGGGGAAACTTTCAGAGAACCAAAACTCTCGGGAAATCAAAACTTACAGAATGTCAGCTAATCTTGGGGTGGGGGGGCATCTGGTGCTGGTTCTTGAGACTTGACCTAGTTCCTTGTTCCCGCGCGTGGGTTTTTCAAACCCTAGTTCCCAGTTTCACAAGATTCACCCTTAGGCGTTAGCAAGCAAAGCTAATGTGTACAGAAGCAAGAGATCTGCAGTTAGCTCTTAGCCACACTTGTCACAAAGCACACCAAACACCGGAGTAAGGGTCCCTCGGGTTTTTCATTCCCTCCTTTTCTTTTGTACTGATTTTAATCTTAAAATCTATGGTATCTCAGTGGCCCTGAGGGCCTGGTACTGCTGGGTTAACTAGGGCCTGAACAACGGGACAGTCTTTCACGGATAAACTGAAGTAACCTATTAAGGATACACGGGCCTAAGGTCAGGAGCAGAAGTAAAATAAGCAGGGGGCCCATTATTGTGGAGATTAAAGTAGTCATCCATGGGGACCTATTGAACCAGCCTTCGAACCAACCAAGTTGGGCCTCCCCTCCCGGTCCCTTTGTCTCTTATTAAGCCTGTCTCTAAGCTTAGCCATAGATTCCCTGATGACCCCGGAGTGGTTTACATAAAAACAACATTCTTCCCCCAGAGCTGCACACAAACCTCCTTCCTTAAGAAACAGCAAATCCAGGCCTCGTCTATTTTGGAGCGCAACCTCACGAGAGAGGTGAGACTGTTCCAAATTTGAAACGGACCGCTGTAGTGCCCGTAGATCTTCATCTATGGCTGTCTGGAGGCCGGCATACTGGCAACCTTGTACCAGAGCAGCTGTTTCTGTGCCAACCCCGGCCGCAACCCCAAGTTCCAGCATGACTGCCAGGGTTAGAGAGATGGGCTCCCGCCGGAAGCGAGTGGGGCGGCCGGTCCTGTCCGAGGGGCAGCTGGCCCTGGTCGGGAGGGGGGTCCCTGTTCTCTTAGGACGGGATTTGGCCCTACTGGTAGTGGGTTGGGGGTTTCTACCTTTAGCTTTATTGTCATCATGAGTCCGGGATCATATCCGGTAACATAGAACCTCAGCCCCCATGTCCTTCCCGTTGTCCGGCTGGAGAGCGTGGAAAACGCTTTCCCTTTTGGCGTAAAGGTGATGTTTAGGGGAATACAAAAAGGGGTACTGGAACAGGAGCCTGCCCCCAGGGCTGGGCAATCTCCCTCGTAGGGGGCGAAATTACAGCCTATTGAGACCCAATCCCAACTGGAGGATGGTTTCCACCAGGCTGATCCAGTGGTCTCACAGCCCCAGGCCTTGCAATAGAGAGACTCTGGTCCTCCACATTGCCATCTTTGGTTTGCGGTCCTTCCGTCCTTTGGACACACATAAAACTCGGTCTGTTGAAGGAAACATCTGAACATCGGGTTCCTGCACCCGTACCAATCATTAGTAGAGAATACACCCCATCCCGATCCCTGATTTCTTAGTTGGAGCTGGTCATGAGATATGTCAGGAATATCCCAGGTGTCTAGCCCGGCAACCAGTTGACACACATCAGGGTGTAAAGAGGGCCACCATGTCCCCGGTGTGCCTATGTGGGTTACAGACCAAACAACGTCTCCCGTGCCAGACAGCACCTGCCAAGTCAGCTTTTGGGGGGCATGGGGGTTGGTTTCAGTTGGGGTGGGGAAAGTCAAAAGCATTTACAAGCATTAAGCAGTTTTTAAGAGTCTTATCTTGAGCGGGTTTTGGGTACGCTGAAGCTTCCATCGGGTTGGTCCGTCCGGGTTTCTGTGGTCCCCAGGTGCTGCTCGTTTCACGTGCGAGGCGTGGACCCAGGCAGCAATTCCGTCTACCTTGAGAGCGGTGGGGGTTGTCAGCAGCACGGTGAACGGGCCCTTCCAGCGAGGTTCAAGAGTCTTGGACTGATGTCTCCTGATGTACACAGAGTCACCGACCTGGAAGGGGTGTGGGACAGTCATTTCTCCGGCGCGATAAGCCGCAGCAAGGGGCTTCCAGACCTGGTTCTGCGTGATCTGGAGCGCTCTTAATTGGGCCTGCAAGTTAGGGGCATTGGCAACAGAGTCAGTGGCAGGATCAAGCAAACCTGCCATCGGTGGAGTTCCCCCATAGAGGATCTCATACAGTGTCAGCCCATGGTAAGAGGGGGTGTTTCAAACCCGGAACAGGGCCATGGGGAGGAGTTGGACCCAATCGCTAGTGCCAGTCTCCAAAGCTAATTTAGTTAAGGTCTCCTTAATTGTTCTGTTCATTCTTTCTACCTGTCCTGAGCTCTGGGGTCTGTAGGCACAATGTAATTTCCAATCTATCCCCAGTACTCCAGCCACCAACTGACTTACCTGGGAGACAAATGCAGGGCCATTGTCAGACCTTATTACCTTAGGCAAGCCAAACTGGGGGAAGATTTCTTCCAGAATCTTCTTGACAACCACCTGGGCGGTTTCCCACTTCGTGGGGAATGCTTCTGTCCATCCAGAGAAAGTGTCTACAAAAACGTCTCGCAGAAAACTGCTCCCGTTGGTATACCAGGTCTGCTCGGCGTCCGACAAGGGCAGGTCCTTCCGGGTGCCATGGGTCTCAGCCAGAATCTGGTGACAGTCATGCACTACCCGGGCTTGGGGTCCCGGCTCAGGGAGCAAGGTGGCCGGGTTCAGAGGGGTGGCAGCCCCAAACCGAATCCGCTTGGGGTTTAGCAGCATGGCCTGGTAGTGGGTTATCTGGGCATTTGAAAGCCACCGGTCTGGTGGCTGGCGGATAACTGTCTCTATGGCGTGAGGTGCCACTATGGTGAGGGGCTGTCCCAGAGTCAGTTTGTCTGAGTCCTTTACTAGGACCGCCACTGCCGCTCTCATGCGGAGGCATGGGGGCCAGCCAGCGGCTACATTGTCCAGCTTCTTGGAGAAATATGCTGCTGGCTTCTTCCAGGGCCCGAGCTTCTGGGTCAATACTCCCTTTGCTGTCCCCTTATGCTCATCAACGTACAGCGTGAAAGGTTTGGTCATATCAGGGAGGCTTAGGGCCGGGGCTGACAACAGGGCCCTTTCTATTTTGTCAAATGCCCGTTGCTGCTCTCCTCCCCAGTGGAAGGGAGTGTTGGACTTCGTGAGGGGGTACAAGGGGGCCGCTAGCTCCGCAAACCTGGGATCCAAAGACGGCAGAATCCCGCACTACTGAGGAACTCCCGCATCTTTTTGGCATCTGCGGGTGGCGGGATCAGGGCAACTGCTCTCCTTCGGCCTTCAGTCAGCCATCGCTGCCCTTCCTCAAGAAGGTAGCCTAGGTAGGCCACTTGCCTCTTACATATCTGGGCCTTTTTGGCGGAGGCTCTATACCCCAATTCCCCCAGTCTCTTTAGTAGGGCCCCAGTACCTCTCAAACAGTCCTGCTCAGTTTCAGCTGCCAGGAGGAGGTCGTCCACATATTGTAGGAGGACCAGGTCTGGTGTTTGACTCGGAAGTCGGCCAGGTCTTGGTGTAGAGCTTCATCAAACAGGGTGGGCGAATTCTTGAATCCTTGTGGCAGTCTTGTCCAGGTGAGCTGTCCCGAGAACCCTGTCTCCGGATCTTTCCACTTAAAAGCAAATATAGGCTGGCTCTGGGTACTCAGTCTTAAACAGAAGAATGCATCTTTAAGGTCTAACACAGTATCCCAGACATGGCTCGGGGGCAGGGTGCTCAGTAAGTTGTAGGGATTGGGCACCGTAGGGTGTATGTCCCCTGTTCACCGGATGACCGCTCGTAGGTCCTGTACTGGCTGGTAGTCCCCTGTGCCAGGTTTCTTTACTGGTAGTAGGGTGGTGTCCCATGGTGAATGGCAAGGCTTTAAAATGCCTAGTTGTAACAGTCTCTGGATGTGTGGTTGGATACCTTCCTTAGCTTCCTTGCCCATCGGGTACTGACGGATTGACACGGGAGTAGCTGAGGTCTTTAGGTCTATAATTAGGGGAGGCTGATTGGCAGCCAGCCCTATTCCTGCAGTCTCTGCCCAGGCCTGGGGAAACTCAGCGAGCCATTTGGGATCCAGGGAGGGATCAGAAGATGGGAGTTTCTCAAGCAACCGATGTTCATCCTCCAAGCGCACAGTTAACACCTGGAGGGGTTGCCCCTTCGAGCCCATTACAGTGGCCCCTTCCTCATGGAAGTGTATCTGGGCTCCGACCTTCGAAAGGAGGTCTCGGCCTAGGAGGGGGTAAGGGCAGTCCGGCACCAATAGGAATGAGTGCATTACCTGCCCCGTGCTCAAATGGACCTTTCAATCAGTTGTCCATTGATACAATTTTCCCCCGGTTGCTCCCTGGACCCAGGATGTCTTGGAGCTCAAAGGCCCCTTTGCCTTGGTCAAGACTGAGTGCTGAGCTCCCATGTCAACTAGGAAGGTCACCGGCTGGCCCCCCACATCAAGAGTTATCCTGGGCTCAGTGGGGGGCTCCTGGCCCTGACCTACCTAGTCGTCTTCTTCCAAGGACAGGACTGGAACAGGCTTCTGCTTGGGTCCCTGAGGCTTCTTCGGGCAGTCTTTGACCCAGTGTCCTTTTTCCTTGCAGTAGGCACACTGTCCCTTTCCACCCAGGCTTCCTTTTTTTTTTCTTGACAGGCAGAGTGGACAGTGAGAGAGAGAGACAGAGAGAAAGGTCTTCCTTTTTGCCATTGTTCACCCTCCAATGGCTGCTGCGGCCAGTGCATCGTGCTGATCCGAAGCCAGGAGCCAGGTGCTTCTCCTGGTCTCCCATGCAGATGCAGGGCCCAAGGACTTGGGCCATCCTCCACTGCCTTCCCGGGCCACAGCAGAGAGCTGGCCTGGAAGAGGGGCAACCGGGATAGAATCCGGCGCCCCAACTGGGACTAGAACCCTAGAACCCAGTGTGCCGGCGCCGCAAGGCGGAGGATTAGCCTGTTAAGCCACGGCGCCGGCCACCCGTGGCTTCCTTTTGTCTCCGAGGTCTCTGTTCTGTCCTGCCTTACTCTGTCCTGCATTCTGTACTACAGTGGCCAGAATTTTACTCAGTTCCCTGTTATGCTTTTTATCTCTTCTGTCTTCCCTCTCCTCCTGCTCTTTACGTATCCTCTCCTCCTTCTCTTCTGGAGTCTCTCTCTTATTAAAGATTTTTTCTGCCTCCTTCATTAAGTCCTGTATAGTATACCCCTGCAACCCTTCTAGCCGCTGCAGTTTGTTTCGGATGTCTGGTGCTGACTGTCTGATAAAGGACCTGATCACATCCCCCTGGCGCTCCTCCGCAAGGGGGTCGAACGGGGTATACATGTGGTAGGCTTCCATTAGTCTTTCTAAGAAACCCGCCGGCGTCTCCTCAGCTCCCTGGACTATTGCAAGTACCTTAGCCAAATTGGTGGGGCGCTTTCCTGCCCCCTTGAGACCCGCTAGGAGGACCTGGCGATAGAGACGGAGTCGCTCCCTACCGGCAACCGTGGTGTAGTCCCAGTTGGGGCGGGTCAAGGGAAAGGCTTCTTCAATCTCGTTAGGCAGCTGAGTTGGTCTTCCATCAGCCCCAGGGACGTTCTTGCGTGCCTCGAGGTAGACATGCTGCTTCTCCTCGGTGGTGAGGAGGGTCTGCATGAGCTGCTGGCAGTCATCCCACGTGGGCTGATGGGTCAACAGGATGGACTCAATCAATCCTGTCAAAGCTTGGGGATCTTGGGAGAAAGAGGGGTTATGGGTTTTCCAGTTATAGAGATCAGAAGCAGTATTGCATCTGGCCAGCCACTGAATGGAGGGGAAAAGCCTGCGATATCCAGACGCGGGCAGGGAAGGCGCTGGGTCCTTTTAGATGGGGAAACTTTTGGAGAACCAAAACTCTCGGGAAATCGAAACTTACAGAATGTCAGCTAATTTTGGGGTGGGGGCATCTGGTGCTGGTTCTTGAGACTTGACCTAGTGCCTTGTTCCCGCGCGTGGGTTTTTCAAACCCTAGTTCCCAGTTTCACAAGATTCACCCTTAGGCGTTAGCAAGCAAAGCTAATGTGTACAGAAGCAAGAGATCTGCAATTAGCTCTTAGCCACACTTGTCACAAAGCACACCAAACACCGGAGTAAGGGTCCCTCAGGTTTTTCACTCTTTCACGGAGCGTCCGTGCACTAATCTCGTCTCAGCTTCACTACAAACTTCAGAGAAAACCGGGTTCAGAGAGGTTACACCGCGTCCTCTGGTCAGCACGCATCTCACTAGGATCAGAACCTGAAACGCTGGCCGCGCTGATGAATGTGGTTCCTCTGCATCCCCACCCCCTTCCTTTCCCTGGCTTTCCTCCTGACACTCATCTGAGGCCATCTTTTCTGGTTTTCTTTTTTTTCTCCTGTTTTCCTACTACTCTTCCATCTATTTTCTCCATTTAGCCTGTGCTCCTCTTGCTCTCCCACCAGTCTCTCTCTTTCTCTACGTTCTCCGTTGGACTTGCTGTCCTCTCATTTCACTTCCTGTTATCCCATCAGTCACCAGCATGGGCCAACTAGGATTATTTATTCCCTGGTTTTAAATATCAGTGGGAAACGGATGAAAGTCATCTCCCAGGACAGTGATGGTAACCAGATAACTTCAAAAGCCTTTTCAACCTCTCTCTCTCACTCACTCTCTCTCTCTTGATTCTAAGGAAATCGTCTTGACACTTAGGACTCAGGGAAAAAATACGAACAGGAGATAATACTAACTGAGTAGTTACTATGTGCCAGCACTGCCATGAGCCTTACATGACGACCTCATTTCTCCAGCCGACAGCTCTGTGCAGCAGGCATTACGTATCCCCTTGGCGCACACGGGATCGCATGGCCAGTGAGTGGTGCAGTGAGAATGTTCAATTTCTGGGACCAGACTATAAACTACCACAGACATGACTGCCTCTAATATTACCCCTGCCCCTCGGTTTCACATCTGAGGCCAAGTCTGCCTGCTTTAGACCACGCTGAGCCTTCAAATAATAGGCATTCCATATTGACCATGAATTGATGCCCACTTGGAATTAATACAGCCCTTTAAAAGTCCCTTGAGAAAGGCCTTCTGCTAAATTATCTCAAAGTAGCTTCTCTAGAAAGAATCTTTACATCTGCCATGGGACCTCATTCCTGTAGGTCACAAGCATTCATATCTTTAAATTATTAATGTCAGACAATTAACTGAACCAAGCTCTGCTATCCATGAGGAAACTCTAATTAAAAGCACTTTAACGAACCAGAGCTGTGCATTTTCTGAGTACTTTGTGATGGGTTGGCGATATACATGTCCATACACAGGACTGCGACACAGAAGACCAGACCACGGGGTTCAATGCTGCCAGGTATTGTTTATAAGAAATATCTATTCCACGTGCTCTAGCACAAAATGCTGGCAGTTGCAACTGTGCCATGGAGTGTTATTGTGACAGTGAGGGCTGTTTGGATTTATTTTTGGTTTGGGACGTGACAGTTCCTTACTTTTACATTTTCACATAGTGGTAAATCACTGAAGTTATAAATTCAGTTTCCTTTAAAAAAAAAAAAAAACCAAACAAACCAACCAACAGAGACTTCCCTTGGACTGCCAGGCCACTCTGCTTTTCTCTCGTGTTTCTGCGACAGTGACCTCCCAGCTAGGCTTGCACACCGTTCTCCATCACTACACACATTTCTGTGCACTCCGTTGCTTTAGGTTTAGACTCACTTTATGTAGGTGCTTTATCACACCCTAAATGTAACTGTGCAATGTTCTCTTCCTTCGTGTGTTTTTGAGGCACGGCTGTATTGATTCATAGAGCAAACGGAATTCTCATTTCTGGATATACACATTGCTTGAGAGTAAAAACGTTATTTCAACATTTCATAACTCTGGTTGGGGTGGGGAACAGTAATGAAATTGTTCATCATTTTTTGGCTATACAAAGATTGCAATATATTTTTTTAAATTTTCCTCTTCTTTAAGTCTTACTTTTGGATGGCTTGTCACTTAAAGATAATTTTTTTCTATGACCAACTTATTGAGAACAAGTACAGAACCTGTCATCTTTGATTACATTAAAATAGCCCCTCTTCTGGTCTGACAACCCTGACTGTGATCTATCTATAAGGATCAAAATGAAATGTTAACTTTAAAAATGGTTTATATCAACAATTCCAAGGACGGCTTAATGACCCAGTTCTATTGTTAGGGAACTCTTAATGGTGAAATACTCTTCGTTTCCAGAAGGTGGCACGCGTGTAGGGAGTGAGCCAGTGTTATCTCAAAGAACAGTTTCAACCTGAGTTTTAACCTGAAGAATAATTTTCCGAAGAAGTCGTTCTAGTTCATTCTCTAAGCTATTTTGAGGAGGTCAGGTCCCACACAGAACTTGCAAACTACACTTGAGCCAGTGCTGTTACGTCAGTACACGTCTTTCCACACTCCTACTCCTAGAAGCACAGGAAGATTTGTAAACAAAATTGGTGTCATCCTCTGTATTTCACTTTATTCACTTAACATGGCATTGCAGTATTTCTATTGGAGTCCTTTTTGGTCAAGAATATGCTTATCCATAGTTAGACCCTTCTGATTTCTTAGGGTTGGTATTTTTTAAAGATTTATTTAATTATTTAAGCCGGCGCCGCGGCTCAATAGGCTAATCCTCCGCCTAGCGGCGCCGGCACACCGGGTTCTAGTCCCGGTCGGGGTACCGATCCTGTCCCGGTTGCCCCTCTTCCAGGCCAGCTCTCTGCTGTGGCCAGGGAGTGCAGTGGAGGATGGCCCAAGCCCTTGGACCCTGCACCCCATGGGAGACCAGGATAAACACCTGGCTCCTGCCATCGGATCAGCGCGGTGCGCCGGCCGCAGCGCGCTACCGCGGCGGCCATTGGAGGGTGAACCAACAGCAAAAGGAAGACCTTTCTCTCTGTCTCTCTCTCTCACTGTCCACTCTGCCTGTCAAAAAAAATAAAAAAAAAAAGATTTATTTAATTATTTGAAAGTTGGAGTTACATAGAAAGAGAAGGAGAGGCAGAGAGAGAGAGAAAGAGAGGTCTTCCATCCGCTGGTTCACTCCCCAAATGGCCACAACAGCCGGAGCTGTGCCGATCTGAAGCCAGGAGCCAGGAACTTCTTCTGGGTCTCCCGCGTAGGTGTAGAGGTCCAAGGACTTGTGCCATCCTCTACTGCTTTTCCAGTCCACAGCAGAGAGCTAGATCAGATGTGGAGCAGCTGGGTCTCAAACTAGCACCCATATGGGATACCAGCATTGAAGTCGGCAGCTTTACCTGCTATGCCACAGCGCCAGCCCCAGGGTTGGTATTTTAACTCTAAAAACAGAAAAGAATAAAGTGGTGACTTGTTTTGTGAGAGAAAAAATGAAATACTGAGATTATCAACATAGATCACAAAACTAGAATAAAACTCTGAAAGCTAGACTACAAAGTAGATGAAATTTGAAAAAAAAAAAAGTGCATGTGTATGTAATAGTAGTAAATACAATGGAACTAGATACTCTGAGTTTTTGCAGTTCCACGCTATCCACTGCTTCCAAGTGGGCTTCGATGAATTCATGGACAGCTGACAGACAAACACAGATTTGAGGGGTGGTCTCACCAGGCAGACCAACAGTCTGAAATGAATGATATCACCAATGGTTTTCAAACTCCTTTACATTTAAGTGCAGCTAATTTTTTTTTAACTTTATTGATTTATTTGATAGCCAGAGAAAAAGAAATAGAAAGAGAGAAAGACTGAGTTCTCACCTGCCTTCAAATGCCTACAACAGCAGGGGCTGGGCCAGAAGGAAGCGTGGAGCTGGAAATTCAACCCAGGTCTGCCACATGGCTGGGGAGACCCCACTACGTGAGCCATCACTTGCTGCCTTCCAGGTCTGCGTTGGCAGGAAGCAGGAGCAGAGCTGGCACTCTGAAACGGGTTCTGAGCATCCCAACCAATAACAACCACTAGGCAAAGGCCTGCCCCTAAATAGAGCTATTTTTGTTCCTTGTCCCCAACCCTTGGGCCCATTCTAGTGATCCTTGTTAGGACTAAGCTCAATAAGGAACAGTGTCAGCATCACATAGCACAGTAGTGAGTATCCCAGGGAGGATTTAGTCCAATTCCAAATTAACATGAATTCAATAAGGCTCTGCGGAACAAAAACTAAAATGAGTACAGCTGACACCAGCACATGCTTTGCAATGCACCTGCAAGCTTAGCAACACGTATTTCAAGATGCTAGTCCCATCCATTAACAGAAATGCAGATTACATAGTGTGCTCCACTTCCCATCCAGCTCCCTGCTAAGCAGTGGAAGACGACCCAAGTGCTTGGGCCACTGCACCCACGTGGGAGACCCAGAAGAAGCTCCTGGCTCCTGGCTTCAGAGTGAACCAGTGGAAGGAAGATCATTCTCTGTCTCTCTCTGTCTCTCTCTCTCTTTGCCTCTGGTTCTCATCCCCTGTAACGCTGACTTTTAAATAAATAAATCTTTCAAAAAACAAAACAAATCAAAAAAGACATCCGCAGGAGGTGCTCTTTCTGGAGCCAGGGAGCCCATCTGTCCCTGGGAGCAAATGCTGCCTGTGCCTGGCCACTGATCCCTCAACATCATGACCCGCCCCCTGGTGTGACAACCACAGAGACCTCCAGTAAACGTCCACATGGTCATGGTTGAGAACAACTCCCTGCAGGAAGTAACGGCCGCCGCCAGCAGCAGCCCAGACTCACACTCAACCGTCAGGACTGCTGTGGGTACAGAAGACCACCCCCAAGAGGGAGGGGCACGCTGTGCTGTGGCTCAAGCCCCAGAGCTCCTCAGGGGATCGGGCCCAGTCCACATCCTCTCTCTTCCCTTTCCCCTTCCTGGCCTGACTTCTGCCCTTGTAGGTTCCTCCAGAGAAGCTTCCCTCAGGAAATCGTGGGCATCAGACTCCCGGCTCTGGTTCTGCTTCCAGGGAACCTGACCCAGGTCCCTTCCCCTCCTCTGCAGTGCCTGAGAGATCACCTGACTCCAGCACTCATCTTACCTCTCCAAAAGTCCCTATTATAGTCAGGTTGCCCCTAATGTAACGAATCTTTCACTTAAATGCATCTCTGTGGCCTCAAAGATTGTGGTGGGACTGAGAATTGGCACAACTGCCCTAAAAAATTGTGTGGCAGCATTTACCAAAGCTACACAACCTTGTGGGTTTTTTTTTGTTTTTTTTTGTTTGTTTGTTTTTTTGGTTTTTGCCAGGCAGAGTTAGACAGTGAGAGAGAGAGAGAGAGAGAGACACACACAGAGAGAGAGTTATGGACAGAGAGAGACAGAGAGAAAGGTCTTCCCTCCGTTGGTTCACTCCCCAAATGGCTACCACGGCCGGCGCAGCGCCGATCAGAAGCCAGGAGCCAGGCGCTTCCTCCTGGTCTCCCACGCGGGTGCAGGGGCCAAGCACTTGGGCCATCTCCACTGCCTTCCTGGGCCATAGCAGAGAGCTGGACTGGAAGAGGGGCAACTGGGATAGAATCCGGCGCCCAACTGAGACTAGAACCCGGGGTACCGGCAGATTAGCCAAGTGAGCCATGGCGCCGGCCCAACACATCCTCGTGTTCTAACACCAAAGGGCTCCTCTCTTCTTTATACACAATAGGAACACCAGTGTCCCACATCAGAAGTCCTGGGCTACCGTCTGGGCTCTGGTTCCTAACTACATTTTCCTGCTAATGATCCTGGGAGGAAGCCATGATGGCACAAGTAATCAGGTTTCTGCCACTCATGTGGGAGATTTTTTTTTAAAAGATACATTTATTTATTTGAAAATTGAAGTTACACAGAGAGAGAAGGAAAGACCCAGAGAGAGAGAGTGAGAGAAAGAGAGAGAGGTGTCTTCCATTGCTGGTTCACTCCCTGATTGGCCGCAGCAACCAGAGCTGTGTCTATCCAAAGCCAGGAGCCAGGAGCTTCTTCCAGGTCTCCCACACGGGTGCAGGTGCCCAAGCATTTGGGCCATCCTCTACTGCTTTCCCAGGCCATAGCAGAGAGCTGGATCGGAAGAGGAGCAGCCGGGTCTTGAGCCGGTGTGAATATGGGATGCTGGCACTGCAGGCGGTGGTTTTATCCACTCCACCAAAGCACCGGCCCCGCAGCTGGGAGATCTGAATGGAGTTCCTAGCTCTCAACTCTGGCCCCAGCCATTGCAGGTATTTAGGGAGTAAACCAGCAGCTGGGAGTCTCTCTCTCTCCCTCTCTCTCTCTCTCTCTCTCCCTCCCTCCTTCCATTCATCCTTCCTTCCCTCTAAAAAATATAGATTAAAAACTTAAGAAAAACAGTAGAATGGGAAAATTGTATCATATTCACTTGATATTCCTAAACATATAT
Organism: Lepus europaeus; assembly: GCF_033115175.1. Classification (NCBI taxonomy): domain Eukaryota; kingdom Metazoa; phylum Chordata; class Mammalia; order Lagomorpha; family Leporidae; genus Lepus; species Lepus europaeus. The sequence goes on from NC_084835.1 coordinate 47,235,062, forward strand.
CCTACACATACTCATATATTTTTACACATATATCCATGGGTCCTGCACCCACAGAGGCAAACAAGGACAAAAAATATTTGGAAAAAGATAATGCATCTGAGAGACTAGTGGTGTGGTGCCACTCGCAACCCAGGCATTCCATAGGGGAGTGTCTGATTCAAGTCCTGACTTCTCTGCTTCCAACCCAGCTTCCCGCTGATGTGCCTGGGAAGGCGGTGAGTGAAACAGGGCCCAAGGACATGGACCCCTGCTGTCCATGTGGGAGACCTGGATGGAGTTCCTGGCTCCTGGTTTCTTCCTGAACCAGATCTGGTTGATGTGGACATTTGAGGAGTGAACCAGCAGATGGAAAATCTCTCTTATTCTCTCCCTCTAGCTCTCTCCATCACTCTGTCTTTCACATTAAAAAAAAAAATCCTAAAAAAGAAAATGTATTCATAATGAACATGTACAGACTTTTTCCTTGTCCTTCTTTCCTAAATACAGCATAACAACTACTTACATACATTTGCATCATATTAGAAATGATAATCTAGAGATGATTTAAAGCATACAGGAGGATGTGCTTATGTTATATGTAAATATTATGGCATTTTATATAAGGGAATTACATTGTTAGATCCACAGATTGTGGTATTGTTGGGAGGATCCTGGAGCCAGGCTCCTGGTTCCAATACACAATGTACACAAGTCCCATGGGCATGTCAAAAAGGCCACATTCTAGATGTTTCCATTTAGATGAAATTCAAAAACAGGCAAAACTAGTGGATGATCACAGCCGTGCGAATCGTGATTATCTTTATGGGAATGGTTATTGACTGGGAGGGCGCAGGACAGCCTGCAGGAGTGCTGAGAATTTGGTCTCTCATTTAGAGTGGAGACAGCATGTTATTTATGTATATAAAAATTCATAAAATCTTGGGTTTAGGAATTGTACATTTTAGCATATGTAATATCTCGATGAAAAAGAGAGTATGCAGACACCCAGACAATAATCTAAAGACTCTGGGCCCTTGCTGTGGTGTAGTGGATATCCCATATGGGCTCTGGTTCGAGTCCCAGCTGCTCCACTTCCAATCCAGCTCTCTGCTATGGCCTGGGAAAGCAGTAGAAGATGGCTGAAGTCCTTGGGCCCCTGCACCCACATGGAAGGCCTGGAAGAAGCTCCTGGCTCCTGGCTTCCGATCGCCACAACTCCAGCCATTGTGGACATCTGGGGAGTGAACCAGCAGATGGAAGACTCTCTCTTTCTCTCTCTCTCTCTCTCCCTCTGCCTCTTTGTAACTCTGCCTTTCAAATAAATAAATAAATATTTTAAAAAATAATCCAAGGACTCTGGGAGCTGACTACGCGGGCTGCAGCTGGCTTATACAGCTAAGTTCCTCACAGGGCCCTGCCCTTGGCTGCAGACAACCTGCCGTGTCTGAAGTTACTCCCCTCAGAGTGCTAATGTGGTACAAAGGCCTGGCCCCTTCCTCAGGATGAGATCGATCTGCAAGGCTGCTAGCTATCAGGGAGGTATGGTTCCATGCCACCTCCAGGGTGCCACATAGAATCGGGAGAGGCCTTGGTTGCAATGGCATCAGCATCCCCCAAACCATCTGCACTGCCCCTCTGTCTTGGCGTTTGTCTCCAGGAGTTTCCGTCTAAGACGCCATCTGCACTGCAGGTCTGTCCTTCCAAGTGGACAGGAAACTTCCCAGAATTAACTCTTCTCGATTTTGCTGCGGTGTCATCTCCTAGCTGTCCCTCACGAAGCGGTCTTAAAGCCATGAGCTTGCCGGTGTTTCAAAAACCCATTGCCGGGGTTCTCAATCTTCCTGAAGGTCTTTAGATTGCTCCGGTGGATGCGCTGCTGAGAACAGCATCCTTTTGATTATTGGAACCGCCCAAAAGAAAACCAATCTTGTGGGGATTTAAAAAACCACAAAATTATGAGCTCTAAGGAGGAGAAAATAGGTCCTTTGCAATCTGAAACTCTGTTGATTATATGGATTGTAAACTCATTACAGGCATTTCTCTATAAATTTAAAATAGCATCACTGGTTTGTTTCATGTTGTTTTCCCCAAAGAGAGTTCACATAAGTCCCTTTTTCTTTCCTAAATAAGGACATATCCTTTCAACAAGATGCCTTACTGTTTAAAATGCAGACGGTAATTATGTTGCCAGTCGTACATCATCAAAACCTACCTTTGGCGCCTTCTGCCACTCTTCCCAGTTTGCTGTTAGCTCCATTCCGCACTCTGGTTTCTGTTTACGCCTGCAAGTCTTCATCCATCCTTCCTCTTACCCACACTTCTACAGGGACACCTTTTTTGTTTCACATAAAATTTTTTGACAATTTTCTTTGCCTTATGAGTTTTGTTTATTTACACTTGTTTTTCAGGGACATTTCAGTATTTAACAGCCTTTCAGTTGTGATTTTTAAAAAATAATAATATAGTGGCCAGTGTTGTGGCCTAGTGGGTTATGCCGCCTCCGCCTGCAGTGCCAGCATCCCATATGGATGCTGGTTCGAGTCCTGGCTGCTTCACTTCCGATCCAGTTCCCTGCTAATGCTCCTGGAAAGCGGCAGAAGATATCCCAAGTGGTTGGGCCCCTGCTCCCATGTAGAAGACCCAGAAGATTCTCCTGGCTCTTGGCTTTGGCTTGGCCCAGCCCTAAGCCATTGCAGCCATTTGGGGAGTGAACCAGAGGATGCAAGACTTTCTCTGTAACTCTGCCTTTCAAATAAATAAAATTGATCTTTTAAAAAATAAAAATAATAATTTATAGCCAATTAGGTATCTCTTATCTTTAGATAAAACAGAAAGTAACCAGACAGCTTAGATTTATGTCCTGATGGCTTCAGAGGTCTCCATGTAGTGGAGCAGTACCCGATGGAGGTCAGAGAGCCCAGTGCCTCTATCACCAGAATTGATGGAACACACATTTTTTCTTTTTTCATTTCAGAAAACAATACTTGGTTCTTCCCTTTTCCTCTGGGCCTCAGTGCCCTCACGTTATGATACCTTGGTGGTAGAAATTAAATCAATAGCAACACCTTGTGTTTATAGGTTGCTTATTGCACACTAGTCAATTTTCCTAAGTGATTTGCAAGTAATGTCACTGCTTCATCCCCATAGCAGTTCCATGAGGAAAGTGCTACTGTATGACCACTGAGGGGATGAGGACACTTGGAATCAGAAAGCTTGAGTGATTGCCCCCAAGTCTCGTGCCAATGAGTGACACAGTCAGGATTGGGACCCCTGAGCTTGTCCTGCTCCCACCCGTTGTGCGTAGCACACGTGTTTCTGTTCCTGATGCTCTGGCAAGCAGAATGAGAGAGCAGAGATAATGAAAGACGAGGGAAATGAATCCTAACTTCCAATATTTTAGACTTTCATGATAAAAATATAACGCATGCGCAGCTGTAAGGGCCAGTTTCCCAAGACCCCCCTTCCATAATGAGCTGCTAGACCCCCAAGCCACGACGTTGGGTGGTGTCCATGAGGAGCCTTGATTGGCCCTGTGTAGACAGTAGAATGCAGCAGAAGCCACAAGGCATGACTTCTGAAGGCTGTGTGATAAAAGAGTTTGCTGATTGCACAGTGGACCCTTAGAACATGTATGTACCCGGAGGGAAACCACCCATGGAGTAAGAAGTCTAACTACCCCACCGTGTGAGCAATAACCCCCAGCCAGATGGAAAGAATGTGCGGCTACCCTCGCTGTCTCAGCCGGATTCCCCACCCTTGTGCCACTCATGTGACCAGAGAGGCAATTTCCACAAGGAGGAAAACATTGGAATCTCACTGACAGCCACCAAGAGGGCTGCAGGCATGTGCCCCACCCCCCCAGCCACGTCCAGTCAGCTGAGCTGCCCTGGTAGAGGCCCCGGTTTTGGCAGATGGAGACACACCATCCCCACTGCGCCTGCCCTAATTCCTAACTCACAAAATTGTGAGCATAACAGAATGATTGTGGTTTCAAGTCAATAGGTTTTAGGCAAATTTATCACATAGCAATTGATAAATGGCACAGAGTAATAAATAAAGCAAGAGTGTACCAATTAAGGTGGGGGAGATCCAGAGATTAGAAAAATGCTTGGGAGTCGGACCGGTTCAATCTCTTTTCTGATAAGAGTCTGGGGCTTCTGATAAGAGTCTGGGAGAAGGCGTCTAGCAGCTTGGGTGGATCCAGGCCACCTTGTGTGACACAGAAGGTACAGGAACTAACGCAACAAGCAACAGAACTGGGAAGGAATCTGAGGCGAATTGTTGAGGGTGGTGAACACCAGGAAAATAATTCCAATGCTGAAGAAGACTACAACAGCCATCTGGTAAAACCTACTTTTTATTTTTATTTTTTTCTAAACAGATAAAGAAATTGAAACCTAGAGAAACGCAGTGAGTTGGGGAGGGTCACAGGCAAGCAGGAGTTAATGTTCAAGGTGAGGCAGTGTTTTTCTTGCCTCCTGGAAGCCATAGGATCACGGTGAATCTAGGTAGGCTGCCTCCCTGGGATCAGAAATACAAGGGTATATCCATGCTAATTGTCTACACAGACGCTATTAGGGTTAAAGCCATGCTCTCTAATTCGGCACTTGGGAAGTCTCTATCAGTCTTTCCTTATCCCTTCCCTTCTTATTAAACTGAAAACAAAACCTCCAGGCTTTTCAGTCTCTGAACCTCCACCAAGTTCTCCATTAAGTTTTTTTTAAACAACTTTAATGAGGTATAATTTACATTTCATAATATCCAGTCTATTTTGAGTGTACTATTCAGCGATCTTTAGTATCAAGTTATGCGATCAACATAATCCAGAACATTTCCATCACTCCCATAAAATCTCTCTACCCAGTTAACTCTTGTTCCCACTCCCAGCCTCAGGCTGCTCATCTACTTTCTGTTTCCATAAATGTGTCTTTTTCTGGAAGCTTCATATAAATACATGGTATTTCGTATCTGGCTCCTTTCACATATAACTTGGTGCTGTGTTTGTTAAAATTTTCATTTATTTTATTTGAAAGGCAAAGAGGGACAGAGACAGGGCTCTTCCATCCACTCCTCAAATACCCTTTATTTTATTTTATTTTTAATATTTATTCACTTATTTGAAAGTCAAAGTTACACAGAGGCAAAGAGAGAGGTCTTCCATCCGCAGGTTCACTCTCCAGTTGGCCACAACGGCTGGAGCTGTGCCAATCCAAAGCCAGGAGCTAAGAGCTTCTTCCTGGTATCCCACATGGGCCCCGGGGTCCAAGGACTTAGGCCATCTTCCACTGCTTTCCCAGGCTATAGCAGAGAGCTGGATCAGAAGTAGAGCAGCCAGGAAATGAACTGTCGCCCATATGGGATGCCGGCATTGCAGGCGGCGGCTTCATCCGCTATGCCACAGCGCCGGCCCACCTCAAATACCCTTTAAGAGTCAGGGCCGAGGCAGGCTGAAGCCCGGGAGCCTGGAACTCAATCTGAGTCTCCCACTTGGGGGACAAGGACCCAAGTACTTGAGCTATCACCTGCTGCCTCCCAGAGTGCCTTTAGCAGGAAGCCGGAATGAAAAGTAGAACCAGGATTTGAACTCAGGCACTCTGACATAGGATGGGGGGGTCCTAAATAGCAGCACCAAAGGCCCACTCCAGCCTGCTGCTTTTACACATTGTAACACAGTCTGTTCTTTGTTACTGATGAAAGGTATTTTATTGTGGGCATGCACTGTTTTTGTTTATCCATTGAGCACTTGAAGGACATTTATTGTATAAATCTGCTTTGATTAATTTATTTTTAAAGACTTATTTTATTTATTTGAAAGACAGAGTTAAAGAGAGAGGTAGAGCCAAAGAGAGAGAGAGAGAGGTCTTCCATCTGCTGCTTCACTCCCCAATTGGCTGCAATGGCCAGAGCTGAGCTGATCCAAAGCCAGGAGCTTCTTCCAGGTCTCCCATGTGGGTGCAGGGGCCCAAGGACTTGGGTCATCTTCTACTGCTTTCTCAGGCCATAGCAGAGAGCTGGATCGGAAAGTGGAGCAGCCAGGTCTCGAACTGGTGCCCATATGGGATGTGGCTACTGCAGGCCAGGGCTTTAACCCACTGTGCCACAGCACTGGCCCCCTGATTAAGTTTTAAAACTGGTAACAATTGTTTAGTAAGATAAGTCACTTTTAGAAATTTGGAAGGTTTTTTTTTAAAGTTTTATTTATTTGAAAGGCAGAGTCACACACACACACACACACATACAGAGAGAGAGAGAGAGAGAGAGATCTCCCATCTGCTAGTTCACTCCCCAAATGGTTGCAACAGCCAGGCTTGAGCCAGGCTGAAACCAAGAGCCAGGAATGCCATCTGGTTCTCCCACGTGGGTAGCAAGGACCCAAGTACTTGGACCATCAACTACTGCCTCCCAGGCAGATTAGCAGGAAGCTGGATTGGAAGTGCAGAGTAGATGGGACTTGCACCAGCGTTCCCACATGGGATGCAGGTGTCCCAAAGAGCAACTTCACCCATTGCACAATGCCTGCCCAGAAAGTTGGAGTTTTCTAAGTGGAGGGGGTGCTTATTAAATTAAGAAAATAGAGAAGAAATTAAGAAAAAGAAATGTGCCGGTCCAAGATCACTACACTGTTAACATTCAACACTTTTTTTTCCTAAACATGTAGTTTTTAAACATAAGACCAAACTGTACCTACTTTTTTTTTTTTTTGACAGGCAGAGTAGACAGTGAGAGAGATTGAGACAGAGAGAAAGGTCTTCCTTTTGCCGTTGGTTCACCCTCCAACAGCCGCCGTGGCTTCAGATCAGCACCGCGCTGATCTGAAGGCAGGAGCCAGGTGCTTCTCCTGGTCTCCCATGCGGGTGCAGGGCCCAAGCACCTGGGCCATCCTCCACTGCACTCCCGGGCCACAGCAGAGAGCTGGCCTGGAAGAGGGGCAACCGGGACAGAATCCGACGCCCCGACCAGGACTAGAACCCAGGGTGCCGGCGCCACAAGGCGGAGGATTAGCCTAGTGAGCCGCGGCGCCGGCCTATTCCTACTTTTTGATAGCTCATTTTAAAATTAATGTTGTCATAAAAGATTTCTATGTCAATAACACTTTATTGAACTGGTGTGCCGTGAACAGTTGATCTACTCCTAACCATCAGGTAATTCCAGTTATAACTAACTTGTGTGCAACACTGGCCGTTGCTATGCTCGCAGAGACTATTTTCACACTGCAGCCATAAAACTATTTACTTCTATTTTCCTTCAGTTCTCTTATGGCGTGTTGTTTACATTCAACTTTTTATTCCACCCTGAACATATTTTGGCATTCTTTACCCCAAAGCTATTCAGCCACACTGACTGGAAAAGTATCATTTACTTGTCTTGGAGTCTGTGCTGTTTCACCAAACTACTTCCAGGGACAACGGCATCCTGTTTTAATTGTGCTCGCTGACTAGTGCATCATTCCCACAGAACAGTGCGAGTCTTCCCCCAACAGCATCTTCTTTCCTATTGTCTAATTCCAAAAAACAAAAACAAAAAAATCCCAGCATGTCTCACTTTAATTGTATGTATGTCCTAGGAAGTTTTTGATAGCGTTCATGCATTTTATAAAGATTTTATTTATTTATTTGAAAGGCAGGGGGAGAGAGAGAGAGAGAGAATATCTTTTGTCTCCTGGTTCACTCCCCAAATGGCTGAAATAGGCAGGACTGGGCCACATTGAAGATCTTCCAGGTCTCCCTCCTGGGTGGCAGGAGCCTAAGAACTTGGGCCATCCTCTGCTGCTTTCCCTGGAGCATTAGCTGGGAGCTGAAGCAGAGCAGCCGGGACTTGAACCAGCACTCTGATGTAGGAGTCCAGCACTGCAAGAGGCCGCTTAACCCGCTGGCCATAGCACTGGCCCTAGAACGATGTCCTGACTTCACCAAGAGGAACCCTTGGGTGATCCATTTGTCAGCCCATAACCACGGGCTCCCCACTCTTTCCTCATCACCTTCTGACCCCACACCTGTCCACCACATTTTGTTCAGTGGTTGTTGAGCTTCTTCCGCGTCACTGTGGTAAGACGAGTGTGAGCTATGAGGAGTGCATTCTTTTTTTTTTTTTTTTTAAGATTCATTTATTTATTTGAAAGTCAGAGTTACACAGAGAGAGGAGAGGTGGGGAGAGAGAGAGAGAGGTATTCCATCTGCTGCTTCACTCCCCAATTGGCTGCAATGGCCAGAGCTGTGCCAATCTGAAAGCAGGAGGCAGGAGCTTCTTCTGGGTCTCCCATGTGGGTGCAGGGGCCCAAGGACTTGGGCCATCTTCTACTGCTTTCCCAGGCTTTAGCAGAGAGCTGGATTGGAAGAGGAGCAGCCAGGACATGAACCGGTGCCCATATGGGATGCTGGCACTGCAGGCAGCGGGGCTCTACCCACTACACTGCAGTGCTGGCCCCAAGGAGCGCGTTCTTAAAAGCAGACAGATTGTGAAACCATTGCAGATCTATGCAGACATCAAAATGTGCATGAGGTATGAATTTACTACGAGTAAAACTCCATCGTGCCAAAAAAAAAAAAAGGAAAGAAAAAGCAAAAATTGATTTCCCACATGTGAACTTCACTTCTCTCACAAGCTGCAGTCTCTGAGTCAATTCACAGTAAACTCAGTAGATTCAGTTTGTCCTCGATCTCCTTAAGACGAATTCAAGAGGTTAAGTTGATTGCCTCGCTCTTTAATTCCCCTCTGGGTGTCATTTCATTTCTAGGAAGGTTTTCTGAAGAATCACGGCGTAGAGTGGGGTGGGTTGGTGAGGATGTGTGATTCTCGGAGCCTTCCCTTGCATAGACTTGTACAGGCATGTCCATCCTGGCCTCACCGCCAGGGAGGCTCACCTGTCTACATTAGCACCTCCTGGAGCAGCCAAATCTCTAGTCCAGAGCCATTCAGTCTGCTCTGGTGGCTGCTGGCACTCCACACAGGACTATGCTATCCTAGGGGGGCCCTACTGGACCTTGCTTTGTTATTTTTGTTTATTTACTTGAAAGAAAGAGACAGGGAGAGTGGGGGGTTGGGGTAGGGCGAGTGAGCTCCCTTCCACTGGCTCACTCCCCGGATGTCTGTGATGTCCAGAGTTGGTGCAGGCTAAAGTCAGGAGCTGGGGACTCAATCCACATCTCCCACATGGGGATCAGGGACCCAAATACTTGAGCCGTAACTGTTGTCTCCCAGCATCAGGGGCTGGAGATGGGAATTGAATCCAGACACTCTGATATGGAACACAGGCATCTTAACCAGTGATTTAACCACTAGGCAAAATGCCCACCCCGTGGACCTTATGTTTCATAGTACCCCACCCTGGGCCTCCCCAGGCAGTGCCCATCCAGAGCCTAGGCCCCTCCTCCTTTCATTTATTGATTTTATTTTTAATTTATTTAATTTTGGGGCCAGCACTGTGCTGTAGCAGATGAAGCTGCCATCTGCAGTGCTGGTATCCCATTTGGGCACAGGTTCAAGTCCTGGCTGCTCCACTTCCGATCCAGCTCTCCACTTGTGGCTTGGGAAAACAGCGAAGGATAGTCCAAGTCCTTGGGCCTCTGCACCTTCATGGGGGACCCAGAAGAAGCTCCTGGCTCCTGGGTTTGGCCTGGCCCAGCCCAACCATTGCAGCCATTTGGGGAGTGAACCAGCGGATGGAAGAACTCTCTTAGTCTCACCTCTCTCTCTGCAACTCTGACTTTCAAATAAACAGAGCTTTAAAAAATTTATTTAATTTTATTAAAGGCAAAGTTATAGACAGAGGGAGAGACAGAGAGAGTTCTTCCATCCCCTGGTTCGCTCCCCAGATGGCTGCAATTGCCAGTTAGGTCAATCCAAAGCCAGGAGCCAGGAGCTTCTTCAGAATCTCCCACATGCACACAGGGTCCCAAGCAGTTGGGCCATCTTCCACTGCTTTTCCGAGCTATTAGCAGGGAGCTAGATCAGAAGTGGAACAGCTGGTATTTGAACTGGCACCCACACCAGCACCACAGGCAGAGGTTTAACCTACTATGCCACACCGCCAGCCCCTGATGTACTTTTTATTTGAGAACATTTTATTTATTTATTTTTAATTTTTTTTATTTTAAAAAAAATTTTTTTTACAGGCAGAGTGAACAGTAGAGGGAGACAGAGAGAAAGGTCTTCCTTTTGCCGTTGGTTCACCCTCCAATGGCCGCTGCAGCTGGCGCGCTGCGGCCAGCGCACTGTGCTGATCCGATGGCAGGAGCCAGGTGCTTCTCCTGGTCTCCCATGCGGGTGCAGGGCCCAAGCACTTGGGCCATCCTCCACTGTACTCCCTGGCCACAGCAGAGAGCTGGCCTGGAAGAGGGGCAACCGGGACAGGATCAGTGCCCCGACCGGGACTAGAACCCGGTGTGCCGGCGCCGCAAGGCGGAGGATTAGCCTACTGAGCCGCGGCGCCGGCCTCCTGATGTACTTTTTAGATTTATTTATTTGAAAGGCATAGTGACACAAAGACAGAGATTTTTCCATCCACTGGTCCACTCCCCAAATGCCCACAACAGCAAGGACTAGGTCAGGCAAAAACCCGGAACCAGGAATTCCATCTGGATCTTCCACATGGAGTTGCAGGAACCCAAGCATCATCTGTTGCTTTCCAAGCGCATTCCAATAGCAGGGCACTGAATTGGAAGCAGAGTGGCCAAGACTCAAACCTATACTCTGGTATGGGACACAGGCATCTCACAAGGCAACTTAGTTCATGGCACTAAAGCGCCTGCCCTCTTCCTTTTAGATGGCGCTCTGGATGGCCAAGGTCCTTAAACTTCCCTAGCTAAATGCTCCTGAGCCTATTTCAGGATTAGTGCAGGCTTCCTTGCCAAGTGGTCTTCCCTAAAGTAAAGTATGCCTCTGGAGCCCACATTCTCAGGTCTGAAGGTGGCCAAAGGGCAGCCATGGGCAAGGACATGGAGGAATCCCTGGCATGTGGGCAGGGATGCCCATGCATGTGCGGACGGAGGGGAAATGGTATGGGCTGGAGGCCAGCAGCCGGGCGTTGGCTCCCTACCCGGCCTTCCAAGTATATGTGTAGATGCTAAAAGCTTATCCTGGCCTCCAAGATCATTCCCAAATCCTGTTTGACAAGCAGCGGCATAGAACATGTGTTCAGTGGTTAGTTTGACTTACATATTCTAAATATTTAAATGTATGGTAGGTGGGCCTCCCTGTGTACCCTTGCCCCAGACCCTGCAAATACTAGGGATAAGCCTGATGGACTCATTCATTCAGTAAACTTGGGACTGGAACATGGACGTTGTGTTCATGCTGTAACCCACGCTGGGCCAAGGGAGGCTACCTGAGGTTTCTCTTCTCTGAAGATCTCAGCCATCCACTCCACGTTACTGTTCTTGCGCCCAGGAGCCCGAGATGCACCTGTGAGCGTGCTGCCCCCTGGCCCTGGTCTCATCTTTCCCCAAACAACTGGAAGACCTTTTCTGCCTTCTTGGGGGTTAATACTAGTGCCTGTTTTGAAATTACCATGGGCTGACTGGCTCAGCATTTATCTTGGAACTTTTTCAAACAATAATCTCTTTTAGACTTAGAAAAACACGGGGCCGGTGTTGTGGCGCAATGAGCTAGGCCGCTGCCTGCAGTGCCAGCATCCCATAGTGCAGCACCAAAGTGAGCCAGGGGTTGCTTTGCTTCATTTTACAGCTCCCTGCTACTGCATCTGGAAAAGCAGCAGAAGATGGCCCAAGCGCCTATGGGATGCCGGGGCTTCAGGCCAGGGCATTAACCCGCTACGCCACAGCGCCGGCCCCGATGAGGCAGTTTGTACCTCCTCTGTATAGCCTCATCCCCTCAATGAGATTAACTCACAGTTACATAGAGCAGAAGTTTATTTACTGTTATCAGCATGTAGCATTTCATCACAAGACTATGCTAGCATGCAGCCATTCTGCTTTGGTTGGGCATTTGAGTAATTTCCAACTTTTAGCTGCTATGAACTTTCTTTTTTCCCATCTTGTGGTGCACGTAAGTATGATTTCTAGTAAGCATGTGTTACACCCGAGAGTGACATTTCTGCTCATAGAATATGCACAGTTAGCTCTTACAAATTCTGCTGAGTTTTCTTAAATGGTTGGCCCAGTGGTGTCATTGGCAGTGTACAAGTTTCGGTTGCTTTACAATGTCACCGATGTTAGATGTCTCATTTTGCCCCGTCTGTTAGATAAGTCATCATGGCTTCTTCTTCCTCTTCCTCCTCCTCTTCCTCTTCTTCCTTCTTCTCCTTCTTCTAAGATGTATTTTATTTATTTGAAACCCAGAGAAAGGGACAGATAAAGAGATCTTCCATTCGCTGGTTCACTCCCCAGATGACAGCAATAGCTAGGGCTGGGCCGGGCTGAAACCAGGAGCCTGGAGCTCCATCCCAGTCTCTCACATGGGTGGAGGGATCTAAGTATTTGTGCCATATTTTGTTGCCTTCCCAGGTCCCTCGGCAGCGAACTGGATCCCAAGTGGAGCAGCAGGCTTCTCTCCTTCCTCCTTTGGCCTTCTTATCTCTCTTTATCGACCTTTGGGATTGCTTTCTATATTTACTTACTTTTTTTTAAAAAATTTATTTATTTATTTATTTGAGAGACAGAGTTACAGAGAGAGGGAGAGACAGAAAAAAAAGGTCTCTCATCCGCTGGTTCACTCCCCAAATGGCCGCAATGGCCAGAGATGGGCTCATCCAAAGCCAGAAACCGGGAGATTCTTCCAGGTCTCCCAAGCAGGTGTAGGGGGCCAAGCACTTAGGCCATCTTCCACTGCTTCCCCAGGCCATAGCAGAGAGCTGGATCGGAAGAGGAGCAGCCGGGCCATGAATTGGAGCCCATATGGGATGCTAGCACCTCAGGCAGAGGCTTAGCCTACTGTGCCACAGAGCTGGCCTCCACTTACATTCTTTTTATGAAAGCACAGGTGTTCCCTCAGCTGATGGACACTGTCAACCACCCTTCTGAGTTCCAACAAGCAGCATCTTTAACGTCTATGTTGTGGTATAACAGGTGAAGCTGCCGCTTGCAATACCAGCATCCCATATAGAAGTGCTGGTTTGAGTCCTGGCTGCTCTGCTCAGATCTAGCTTCCTGCTAATGTGCCCGGGAAGGCTGCAAGAGATGGCCTAAGTGCCTGGGTTCCTGCCACTCATGTGGGACACCCACATGGAGTACCCAGCTCCTGGATTTAGCCTGGCCCTGTCCTGGCCATTGCGGCCATTTGGGGATTGAACCAGTGGATGGAAAATCTCTCTCTGTCTCTCCCAGTCTCCCTCTCTCTGTAGCACTGCCTTTCAAATAAATATTTTTTTTTAAATCTGTATTTCTACCTACCGTCCATGTAGGGAAGTTGTGGCTTTTTCTATTGCATGTTTCAATATTCTTCCAGTCTCAATCCATTACTAAATTCTAAAACCGATTCCACATTTTTAGGTATTTGTTACTTTATGTGCTCTACGTGGAATGGCAGCTTGCCAGGGTATAGAAGCCTAGGCTGATACATGTTCCTTGCACATGGAAGATATTACCCACTGCCTTCTGTCTGTATTATGCCTGCTGAGAAGCCTGGTTTTTATTCCCTTGCAGGTATGCAGGCTTTTTTCCCTGTGAACTTTGTTTTTCCCCTTTATGTTCTGTATTTTTACGGGGACACATCTAGGCATAGATTCCTAGCTTATCTCATCACGCGTCGTCAATCTAGGGACGTGTTTTCCAGTGCTGAGAATATTCTCAACCATTTTCATGTTCAGTGTTGCCTCCCTGGACTCACAGTCTTGCTTTCTTGAACTCTACTTAGTTGTACAAGGGAATTTCTGGTTTTCCACAGATTTTTTAAAACACACCCTCATGTATTAAATCTTTTTTTTGTTTGTTTGTTTTAAAAGTAAGATTTATTAAATCTTCTTACCCAATCCTCCATCTCCATGACCTCTGAGTTTTTTTTTACATTTCTCTCTCTCAGGCTGCAGTGTCATGAATTCCCTTAGCTCCGGTTTCCAGTTTCCTCGCAGCAAGATTTTACATGCTGTTTAACCGGGAAATTGAATTCTGGTTTTAATCATTCCAGATTTTGTATTTTTAGATGTTATTTTTTCAAATACGAGAGTCACTTTTTAAAAGTACAGATTTATTTATTATTTGTGAGGCAGAGAGACAGACAGAAAGACAAACAGAGGGAGAGCTTCCAACTGCTGGTTCACTCCCCAAACGCCTGCAACAGCCAGGACTGGGCCAAGCTGAAGCTAGGAGCAGTAACACAGCACCTGTCTCTCATGTGGGTGGCAGGGACCTGCTGCCTCCCAAGGTGTACATTAGTGAGACTGGTCTCATGAGCAGACCAGGACTCAAACCCAGGAACTCCAATGCGGGGTGTGGGACGTGTCTTCACCACCAGGCCAAACACCAAATGCCCCGCCCCTCCAGCCCTTTTGATAGCTCTTTGCATCAAATAACCATAGTTTCCATAACTTCTTTCATTTTTTATAGATTTTTATTTATTTGTTTGAGAGGTAGAGCTACAGAGAGAGAGAGAGGTCTTCCATTTGCTGGTTCAATCCCCAAATGGCTGCAACAGCGAGGGCTAGGATGATCTGAAGCCAGGAGCCAGGAGTTTCTTCCAGGTCTCCCATGCTGGTGCAGGGGCCCAAGCACTTGAGTCATCTTCCACTGCTTTCCTAGCAGAGAGCTGGATCGGAAGTGGAGCAGCCGGGACTCGAACCGGTGCCCATGTGGGATGCCGGCACTGCAGGCAGAGGATTAGCCCACTACACCAGAGTGCCAGCCCCAACCTGTCTTTCTTCAGGACTACAGAGAACACTTACTTTCTATCCCATGGGGGCCCCTCCGCTACCTGTGCTGCCTGTGTGTTGCTCTCTGTCACTTGTTGTTCATGCTGGTTGCTGTTTACACGGCTTGTTTCCTCATGGGTGTTTTATGGCTTGGATTATGAAACCAAGTGCCTTGGCATTTTATCTGCATGCATTCCTTGAAACCTGGTGTCTGTTTCCTCAGCTGCCATAACGAATTACTACAAACTGGGTGGCTTTGACAACTGGAAATGATTTTCTCAGAGCTCTGGAGGCCAAAAGTGCAAGCTCATCATGCCAACAGCGCCCTGAGTCCCAGCAGGCTCCAGGGGAGAGCCCCTCCCGGCTCTCCCAGCTCCTGGTGGCTCCTGCTCTCTTCAGCTGCTGGCTTCAGAACTCACGTTTGCCTCCACCCTTAGGGGACCTTCTTCCACCTATGTGACTCTCCGTGCATTGGATCAGCATTTGTGCCAAATCCCGGATGAATTCATCTTGAGATTCTCAGCTAATTACATCTAATTAGTTACATCTGCGAACTCTCCATTCCAAGTAAGGTCAGACTCTGAGGTTCTCAGTAGACATGAATTTCAAGGAGACACTGTTTTTTGTTTGTTTGTTTGTTTTTTAAGATTTTATTTATTTATTTCAGAGGTAGAGTTACAGACAGAGAGATGGATAGACAAAGGGAGAGGTCTTAACTGCTGGTTCACTCCCCAAATGGCCGCAACAGCTCCAGCTGAGCTGATCCAAAGCCAAGAATCCCTGTCTCCCATACAGAGCTGGATCAGAAGAGGAGCAGCCAGGATTCAAACCGGTGCCCATATGGGGTGTCAGCACTGCAGGCAAAGGCTTTAACCTACTATGCCACAGCACCAACTCCTCAAGGAGGCACTTTTCAATGCAGTACACCTGGGAGTGAAATTCCAGGGCTGAGTCCCTCCTGTATTGCAGGCGCTGCACTTTGACACTGAAACAGCACTGGTGTTGCTTTGCCATGCACAGAAGCGATGCAGTAAGAGATCCCGTAGCTACTGCAGACACAGTGGTCAAAGAAGGCCGAGGGGATGGGCTTCTGGCCAGAATACACGGGTTTGCGTCCCAGCTGTGGCTCCCGACTCCAGCTTCCTGCTAATGCAGCCTGTGGAAGGCGGCAGTGATGGCTCAGGAACTGAGTTTCTGCCACCCACGTGGGACACCTGGATTGGGTGCCCAGCTGTGGGCTCAGCCCCAGTCCAGTCCCAGCTGCAGAGGATGAGAGCTCACTCTCTGTTTCTCTGCCTCTCAGATAAAAATTTTAAAAATATGTTTGGCTGAGTGAAACTTTATTTTTGCGCAGTGGGTTAACGCCCTGGCCTGAAGCACCGGCATCCAACATGGGAGCCGGTTCTAGTTCCGGCTGCTCCTCTTCCTGTCCAGCTCCCTGCTATGGCCTGGGAAAGCAGTAGAAGATGGCCCAAGTCCCTGGGCCCCTGCACCTGCGTGGGAGACTCAGAAGAAGCTCCTGGCTTCGGATTAGCACAGCTCCAGCCATGGCGGACATCTGGGAGTAAACCATCAGATGGAAGACCTCTCTCTCTCTCTATGCCTCTCCTCTCTCTGTGTAACTCTGACTTTCAAATAAATAAAAATAAACCTTAAAAAAAAAAAAAAAGAAATTGGAGGCACCACTAACATGGGGCTGTTTTAACCTAAGATTCTGCTTGGCTTTTTCCCGCATGAGGGATACACCCCTGTGAGGGTGGATTTATCAGGAATTCTCACATCCTTCTCCCTCCTCTAAGGACCACGGATGACCTGCCCTCCCCCCCCCCCTTCTGAAGGTGGGCTGTTTTCTAGATTCCCCAAGTGCCACTCTTTAGAGGTCCTCCATTTAAGGTAAGCATCCCAACCCTAACTTGACACCTTGCGGAAGCTCTAGGCTCTTTCCTTTCCAAAGAAAAATGTGGTCTCACTGCTGAATAACCAAATAGGCTACTCTGGTTTCTGACTTTCTTAGAGTTTTTTTGGCCCTAGAGATTTTCCTTGCTTTCCCACCAGCTCAGTCAAGCATATCAAAAGAAGTTTATGCACCGTAGAAGGACACCAAATGAAATTTGAACAAACAAGAGACATGTAATCATATTGGATAGGAAAAACTCCACATCATGAAAACGTTAACTCTTCATCAGTTGATTTAGAAACTTGCTTCCATACCACTACAGTTTTGTTTTTTTAAGTTTTGGAATGAGACAAAGTTCTGAGTTCATATGGAAAAATAAGTTAAAACAGTCTCTGGAAAGCTCTGTGGGACTCCTCCTAGTAGATTTTTTACATTTAAGAAAATGTATTATTTATTTATTTTAATTTTATTTGAAAGGCAGAGAGGAGTAAAAAAAGAAAGAAAAAGAAAGAGCTCTTTCAGCTGCTGTTTCGGTCCTCCAAATACCCACAATAGCCAGGGCTGGGCCAGGTAAAAGTTAGGAGCCCGAGAGCTCAATTCAAGTCTCCAACGTGGGTGACAGGGGCCTAATTAGTAGTGGCCTCTCAGAGGGTGCACATAACCAGGAAGCTGAACTGGAAGTAGATGCAGAACTGGAACCAGGCACTCCCACATGGGATACAGGCATCCCAGGCAGGTCTTAACCACTGCACCAAACTCCTATCCCCTACCAAACATTTACACACGTTGTAAATGCCAAGGAAACACAATGACACTTACACATGGGATAAAGACAAAGAGAATGGACTAGCAAGCCAAGAAATCTTCCAAATTACACACGGGATGCATTACTTGTCTAAAATGGCCTCTCAAATTAATGTAGAGAAATGGCCGGTGCAGTATTGATGCTGAGATGGCCTAAGAACCATCTTGAAAGCAGTAAGGTTGAGTTCATTCTACCCCCAGGATAAACTCCAAGTGGATCAAAGAATTTAAAAATAGAATTAAAAAATCTAATTGATAGGAGCGCTTTACACATAATCTGGATAATCCCACAAACCAATAAAAGCAACTCAACAGAATGATGGACAAAAAACTTGAACAAACACATCAGACAGTAAGACATCTAATAATACATGAACTGCTTCTTAATTCCATTAGTCATCAGTGAAACGCAAATTCAATCCACAGTGAAATGCCAATCGCCAAATTGAAAGTCATCGCTTACATTTGCCTTTCTAAGACACTGCCAAGCCATTTTCCAAGTGGCAGCACCCTTTTGCAGTGTCACCAGCAGCATGTGATAGCTCCTGTAGTCCTACATCATCACAAGTGCTTGGTGTTGTCAGCATTGTGGATTTTAGACTTTCTAATGGATCTGTAGTGGTGTCCCATTGTGGCTTTAATGATATGATATTGAATATCTTTTTATATGTTTGTCAACTGTATGTCTTCCTTGGTGAGGTGTCTATTCAGACCATTGGCTCATTTTTTAATTCAGCTGTTCACTTTCTTTTCATTGAGTTTTAAGAATTTTTTGTATCAAATTTATCTTTTATAAATATTTTCCCCCGGTCTGTGGTTCATAGTCTCATTCTCTTGATATTGTCTTTCACAGAGCAGATGGTTTTAATTTTGATGAGGTCTAGTCTATCAATTAATTTTCCCATGGATCATACCTTTGCTGTTATATTTAAAAAGTCACCACCATACCCAAGGTCACCTAGATTTTCTCCAGTGTTATAGTTCTAACTTGCTGGGGTTTTGATGGAGATTGTGCATTCTATAGATCAAGTTGGGAAGAACTGACATCTGGACAACATTGAGTCATCCTATCCATGAACATGGAGTATCTCTCCTCTTACTTAGTTCTCCATTAATATCTTTCATCAGAGTTTTGTAATTTTCCTCATGTAGGTCTTCTACATAGTTTGTTTGGTTTAAACCTAAGTATTCCTTGTTGGGAGGTGCTAAGGTAAATGGTATCATGTTTTTAACTTCAAATTCCATTTCTTGTTTGTTGGAAATAGAAAAGCTTATTTACTTTTGTAAATACTTGTTCCCTGCAAGAGCGATACAAGTGCTGTTAACTTCAAACTGTGTGTGTGGGTATGTGTTCTTTTGGATTTTCCACATAGACAGTCATGTTATCTGTGAACAAACAGAGTTTTATTTTTTCTTTCTCTACATGTAAACTTAACACTTTTCTTCTTTTATTGCATTAGCTAGAAATTCAAGCTTGGGGGCCAGTGCTGTGGTGTAGTGGGCTGAGCCTTCACCTGTGGCGCTGGCACCGTATATGGGTGCCAGTTCATGTCCCAGCTGCTCCTCTTCCAATCCAGCCTTCTGCTAGGGCCTGGGAAAGCAGTAGAGGATGGCCCAAGTTTTGATCCCCACATGGGAGACCTGGAAGAAGCTCCTGGTGCCTGGCTTCCAATCATCCCAGCTCTGGCTATTGAGGCCATTTGGGGAGTGAACCAGAGGATACAAAAACTTTCTCTGTTGCTCCCTCTCTCTTTCTGTAACTCTACCTCTCAAACAGAAAAAAAGTCAAGTTGGATGTTGAAAAGGAATGTTGAGCAGAGATACCAATGTCTTGTTTCTAATCTTGACAGGGAATGTTCTTTTCTTATTTCTCATAATTAAGTATGGTGTTAGCTACAGATTTATTATAGATGTTATTTATCAAGTTGAGAAAGTTCCCTCTAAGTTTGATGAGAGGTTTTATTGTGGATAGGGTGTTGGATTTTCTCAAAAGCCTTTTCTGTACCCACTGATATTATCATATGAATGTTTTTCCTTAGACTGCTTATGTAATGGATTGCATGAACTGATTTTCAAATGTTGAACCATCTTTACATATTTGGAATAAATCTGAGCTGATTGTGGTGTATAATCCTTCTTATACATTTTTTGACTTGAGTTCTCAAATTTTGTTTAGGATTTTTGCATCCTGTTGATGAGATATATTGTTTTGTATTTTTCTTTCCTTGTAATATCCTTGTCTGGTTTTTGGTATTAGGATAGTGCTGATCTCATAAAATGAGTTAGCATTTCACCTTTTGGAGGAGATTATGTGGTATATTGGTACAAATGCTTCCTTATATATTTGGTAGATTTCACCAGTAAATCCATCAGGGCCTGATGTTTACTAATTTAAAAAAAAATTATTTATTTGAGAGGCAGGAAGATAGAGAGAAAGAGAGAGATCATTCAGATTCACTGACCCACTCTTCGAATGTCCACAACAGCCAGGATTGACCCAGGGCTGAAGCTAGAAGCCTGAAATGCAACCCAGTCTCCCACTTGGGTGCCAGAAAGCCAATCACTAGAACCACCACTTCTGCCTCGTATGGTCTGAATTAACAGGAAGCTGGAGTGGGAGCCAGAGTTGGAACTCAGACCCAGGTACTCAGATATGGGAGATGGGTGTCTTTACAATTAAGCTAAATACCCACTCCCAAAAGTTGTGAACTACAAATTGAAATTCTCCAATAGATACAGACCTACCTATTCAGATGATTTATTTCTTCTTGTCTGCATTTTGGCATGTAATTTTCAAGAAATTGGTTCATTTCATCTAGGTTATCCAACGTGTGGTCCTAGAGTTGTTCATGGTATTGCTTTATTACCTTTTTAATGCCCATGGTATCTGTAGTGATATCCTTTATTTCATTTATGATATTAAAATTTTTTCCTTTTCTCTTTTTTTCTTAATTCTTAGGGCTTTTTTTCTTCTTAGTTCTGGCTAGAAGTTTATTTTGCTTTACTTTCAAAGAACCAACTTACGTAATTTTGTTAATTTTCTCTACGATTTCTACTGTTTTTATTATTTCTTTTCTTCTGCTTACTTAGGATTAAATTAGATCTACTTTTTCTTATCTCCTAAGATAGAAGATTAGATGATTGAATTTTTATGTTTTTTTTAAAAGATTCATTTATTTGAATATCAAAAGGCACAGTTACAGAGAGGCAGAGGTAGAAGCAGAGAAAGATAGGTCTTTGTCTGCTGATTCATTCGCCAAATGCAATGGCCGGAGCTGTGCTGATCTGAAGTTAAGAGCCAGAGCTTCTTCTGGGTCTCCCATGTGGGTGCAGGGGCCCAAGGACTTGGGCCATCTTCCACTGCTTTCCCAGGCACATTAGCAGGGAGCTGGATGGGAAGTGGAGCAGCCCAGACTCGAACTGGCACCCATGTGGAATGCCAGCACGGCAGGCGGTGGCTTTACCCACTGCGCCACAGCATTGGCCTCCATTATGTTCTTCTTAAGGAAGTGGAGTGGAAGCAAGACAGAATCTGGGGACTCCTCCTTCCATGGGCCATATGCTAACATAATAACGGTTATTTCTAAATCTGAAAGGCCTAAGTACCAGGTCTTAGCCGGCCCGGTGTTTCTCAACAAGGGTGCTACATTGACACTCTGCCCAGGACAAGGTGCTGGGATGCCTTGAGAACTGCAGGATGCTTAGCCAAATGCCTGTAGAACCTGCTGGTCATGTGACAACCCATCACACCTTTCCCAGCATTCCAGAGGCCTCTCACCCCCCACCAACTGAAAACCAATGGATTGTCTGTGGTTGCTGGCTTTGAACTTGCAGCTTGCCATTCCCCTGACAGCTGTTTGGCAGGAGGTTCTAGGTTACTAAACAGGCTTATCCCTAGATCTTTAAATACAATGCGTTCTAAAAGGCTAATATGAGGACAGTTTGGAATGTGATTGGATTGTAGATGATTTACAAGTCAACAGGGAGTCTTGCAGAAATCAGGGGCATTGTCCTGTGGGTGTGCTGAGAAAAACAGTTCATAGAGCTCAACGGGCTGTGAGCTCACCGAGAAAAGAGGGTGCCCTGACGTTTCAGATTTGTGAGTGGGACACGGGGGAAAACAGCTGGTAAATTCTGACCTTTACTTGGGGACTGGCACCATCCAAAGTCTCCAACAAATCCTTTCTTACACTGGGTTATGCATTTATCACTCCACCGCGAATCTATGCCAGGAGGCAAATAAAGCTTGAAGGCTTGCATTTTACGTGTTATGTGTTATTGTAATAAACGTGTTCAACTTTCCGTTGGGCACCTACTGTGAGTTTCTTTCTTTGGACGTGTGATTTAATTTAATGCCCCCACAATGGCCCTGCGGTGGACAGTATCTCACTCCCGCTTTGCATGTAGGCAAATTACCCCTAAGAAAGTTTGTGCAGCTTTGCTCAGGATCACCATGCCCGTGAGTGGCGGGGCCAGATCTCATATCCAGACTGTGGAATTCATTCTCTACTGTCTCAACACTACCTGTATCCGGAGTGATTTTATTCACAGATGCTTACTGGGCTCAAACAGGACACAGGCGTCCCCGCCCGAGTGGATAGGCTCTGGAGCGCATGGAGTGATGGATAAAACACACGGTGGGGAAGACTCATGGAATAACTGAACTAAGGAGTAAATCCCGGCATGACTGAATCAGACGGAGAGCGGATGGCATGGCGGAAGGGGAAATGAATGAGAGGGGGAATAAGGCAGTGAATGGACGAAGTGGATCTGAATCGGACTTACCGGAACTGAAGCCCCAGCGCCTCTCCGCACGCGGGCGGGTGGGCGTGCGGGCCGCTACTCCACACAGTACGGTAGGCGAGGGCCGCTCCTCCCGGAGCCCCGCTCGCGCCTCCACCCCTCCCCGCGCGCCTCCCTTCCCCGCCTCCTCCGCCGCCGCCGCCCGCCGCCCGCCACGACCCCAGTCCCCCGCGGGCGGGCGGAGGAGGCGGCCGCTGCGCTCGTCCTGCCGCCGGCCTCGCCGCGATGCGCACAGGGGCCGCGCCGCCCGGGGGCCGCCGCCGCCGCCCCGCACCATGAGGCTCCGCAGCAAGGCGGCGGCGCTGCTCCTGCTCGCGCTGGCCGCGCTGCTGCTCGCCCTGCTGCCCCTGCGCGCCGGCCGCGCGGAGCCCCCCGCGCCGCCCGCGCGCCCCGCGTCCGCCCCGCAGCGCCGCCCCGCGCCGGGCCCCGCGCGCCTGCCAGAGCCGGGCGCCCTCCCGGGGGCCGGCCCGCCGGGCGCTCCGAGGCGCCGACCCCCGCGCCCGCGCCCCCGAGCTGGCCGCCGGGGCGCGGCGAACCTGGAGAAGTTGGTGAGGTGAGTCGTGGCAGCCCCAGATTCCCTCCTGAGGACCCGGGGCTCGCGCCCTCCCCCGGTGCCAAGCCCCGGGCAGGCTTTGCGCGGGGCGGCGCACCCCAAGGCTCCCCGCTTTGGGTCGCCAACGTCTATGTCTTCCCCCACTAGAAAGGAAGACCACCGTCGTGGAGTCCCCCCGCGTGCGAAGCACCGAAGACCCGCACGCTGTGGGAGAAATGTCAGGGTCGGGGGTTGTGCGTTACGGATGTTTGAAGAGTGTCAAGGCCGGGAGTCTTTCTTTTTGCACTATTGCCAACATGCACCCTTTGTTTAAGTTCTCAAAAGCCATCCCGAAGCGAGAATGCTGTAGCCAAGTCTCCTGTTGCCCCGCAGAGGTTGGGTTTTTTTTTTGTTTTTTGTTTTTTGTTTTTTTTTTGCTAAGAAAACTTAGCTCTGATGGAGTTGGAAAAGTGCGATGCTGCCTCGAGGTGAACCTCGAGGCCCGCGTGCTGAACGAAGGTTGATGGCCCCTAGGAGGCTTCTCCGTGCGTGGAGTGATGCGTGGCACGGGCAGGGCGCTGCGCGGGTTTCCTGTGCCTTGCGCTGTGGCAGGCTGGAGTCTGGGCCCAGGGTCCTACAGGAGAACTTGTTGACCTTCGGCATTCTGTGTGGTGCCCTCTCTGCCTACGCAGAGCAGAGCCTTGCTCGCTGGCTCGGGGGTTGTACCTTCAGCCCCCGGGGGTTGCTGGAACGCCCGCCCGCGGGTTAGGGATTTGCGTCGGAGGGGTGGGGGGGTGGGGGTGGGGCTTTGTGAGGGAGAGAGCCTTTTAACCCGCCCTTGTTCCCCTCTGCTCTTTCGGAGCCCTCCTTCTGACTGCCTCTGCCGGGGCTCCTTTAATTACTTGAAACGAGCTGAGGAATTCTTTTTTGACCATAATGACTAAGTGCGCTTGGCACTGGGGCTGTAACTAAGAGAAAAGACACGAAACCTCAAGAAGTCGCTGTGTCAGCTTTTGTTTCTCCTCTGTCTCAGAGTGACTGTACAGATGGGCGCTGACAGGTTCTAGGAGGGGACTCTGTGAGCTGGGGAGCCGCTTGTGACTGTGGACACAGCCCCTTCTGAAGGTGTACACTTTAAAGGAAAACTGGGAATGTATTGCAAGTGTCCTTCCTACCGATGAGGTCACACGGTGTTAGGGCTTACCCCAGGTTAACGTGATTGCTAAGTCTGATGAGACTACTTGCAGTCATGAATACAGACACCTTTTTTTTTTTCTTTTGTAAAAAGATGTATTTATTTGAAAGGCAGAGCTAGAGAGAGAGAGAGAGAGAGAGAGAGGACAGAGAGAATCTTCCATCCACTGGTTCACTCCCCAAATGGCCGCAACAGCCAGGACTGAGCCAGGAGCTTCTTCCAGGTCTCCCACATGGATGCAGGGGTCCAAGCACTTGGGCCATCTTCCACTGCTTTCCCAAGCGCAGTAGCAGGGACCTAGATGGGAAGTGGAGCAGCCAGGGCTTGAACCAGCACCCATATAGGATGCTGGCATTGTAGGCTGGGACATTAACTCGCTGAGCCACAGTGCTGGCCCCCAATACCTCTTTCATACAGCTAAGAAACACTTGCCAGGGACGCTGCTAACAGCAGTGCATAAACTGGTTGTGGCTAACACTCACTTTCCATACGTGACTGTTACCCACCTCCTCATGCTTAGAAAGTCTGGGCTTCCAACAGTACCAGCATCATCTGGGAACTTGTTAAGAGATGTAGATCTCAGGCCTGGCCCCTAGCTGTCACAGAATCAGAGTGGGGTCAGTAGCTTGTGCCTCATCCCACCCCCCTGTTGTGTCTCCTACATTCCATGGAATGAGAACCTGCTCTGTGACGTCAGCACCGATGCCATCCCTGTGGTACTGAAGAGGGGGCTATTTTCCAAGGCTTAAGCCATTTGCCCAGGGTTCACAGATCGAGGTAGTCTGGGTGGGCTCTTACCTGCTAGGCTGATGTAATAGGTTAGTCGTGCCTGCCTTTCATGGTGTAACTGAGACTTTTTTTCTTTTTTAAGAAACACCATAGATTTTTGGAACTGTGTCATTCTTCAAGGTGTTGGGAACATGGGGCGGCGTCTTCTGGTCGCTATCTGAACAAATTGGCTCTGACTAGGCGGAGATCATGAACAGAATCCAAATGGATGTTTCAGGGGGAACAGCTGTTTCCGTGAGCCACGGTCCTTCTGAAGCCATTTTTCTTGTGAACATATCTCTTAGATGATCGTAGACATCATGGCCAACGCCGCAGGAATAAAGAACAACATTTAAGAAAGAGTGAAAAACAACAATAACAAAAAGCCGCAGGACATCCTGAGCTCCAAGGCATAAACACTTGACGTTTTCCGGGACTTGTTCGTTGTTCCTTTTGCTACCTCGCCAGAAACGTAGGAGATTCTGATGGAGAAGGGAGCATGAGGTTGGGGGGGTGTCTCTGCGTGGACTCCCTTAGAGCTCTCTGCATCCTGCCTGGGCTACATTTTTGTGGTTTAGGAGGAATTTCATTTAAGGAGGGAAGAGAAAGCCTCATGTTTTCAGAAAACGAGTGCTTTAATCTCTTTCCGTGGCTGGCATCCAGAAGGGATGAAGGCCGCGTGATGTCATTGCCGGGGCCTGGCGAGGGCCAGGCTCGTGGGTGTAGTTAGCAGAAAGCTTGGAGCTGGCTGGATGGGACACTGCCCGCCACCTGCCAGCCGGGCAAAGACGGGACTGCCTTGCGTGCGCTGGGGTACTGCTGGGAGGTTCTGCCCCAGCACTCCTCGATCCACATCTTGTTTTCATTTCCATCAAGATTCCAAGGCCTTGCCTGGTTAGACCCTGCAATTTTATAACTAGTCATTTGTATGCAATCTGGCCAGTGGCGGTTTCCTTCTCTGTATATATAAGGGCAGGAGGTAAGATCTGAGCTTTTCGGTCAAGGATGGGACCTACAAACAGACACTGCCCTGGAAGCAGCAGCCCCTGGGCACAGGAGAAATGCAGTCTTCTATTTTGGTTTATTGGTGACTTATACCTGGCTGTCTTCCAAAAAAAAAAAAGAAAAATGAACTTGAGACCTTGTATAGTAAAAGACACATATACAATAAAGCCATTGATGTTGTTATAAAAAAAATGAAAAGTCAGAGAGAGGAAGGGGAAATAAATCCTGTTTGTCAAAAACCAAGGCCACTGTTATTAGGAGGATTACATGTTAATTTAGCCCTAAGCTTCCTGGCAACCATGTCAAAAAGGGAACCGTGACGGGCTGCCTCACGGTTACAGAACGATATGCAGGGAGTTTATCAAGAGCCGATGTTTGTTTTCACGGAACTGAATTCTGAAACGAGAATTTGACTTGGGAGTAGCATTTAGGCTTTGGAAGACTCTCTCCACCACGCTTCTGAAAACTCCTCTTGGAGGAGGTCGATGCAACTGCTAAGCAGCGCAGTTACAAAAGGTTTTGGCACAGGGAGCCCAACAAGCTGGCTTCTCATCCCAAGCCGTTTCGCCGTATTTTCCTTCTCTGAAAAATGAGCCGATCAATCCAAAAGCGTTCTCAGACACGCGTCCAGCCCTGACCCTGGAGGGGCCTGTGGTGAGGCCATCAAGTGTAGCGGCAGAGACCCAACAGCGACTGTCGCACGGCCTTCTGTGCGCTCTCGTGCAAGATCTCTGTTCCTTTCCGAGTGGCTTCCATCCTGCGGCTCTGGCCTATTATTCAGCCCCAGCCCTCTTCTGGACTTTGTTCTTGGTCTTCCATGTTGGCTTGGATGCGGCTGTCTTCACATACTCGCATGGTTTCTAAGGGGCGCTTGGGCTGCCTGCAGGCCTTAGGGTGTTCCTCTATCGTTTTATCTAACAGTCAGCAAATGTGGATGGTGCATGTAGCCTGCCAGGCACTCAGTGTTCAGTTTTTGTTTTTGTTTTGAGAGAGAGAGAGATCTTCCATCCCATTGTTCACTCCCCAAGTGGCCACAACAGCTGGGACTGGTCCAGGCTGAAACTAGAAGCCAGGATCTTCCTCTGGGTCTCCCACATGGATGCAGGGGCCCAAGCACTTGGGCCATCTTCTGCTGCTTTCCCAGGCACATATTGGCAGGGAGCTGGGTTGGAAGTGGAGCATCTGGGACTCGAACTGGCACCCACATGGGGTGCCAGTGACTTAGGTGCCAGCTTAACATGAGCCTTAATTCTATTCACAATTGGTTTTTGTCGATTGGGTGATGATTCCCGCTCTGTCTCCCTCCACGCCGTCCCAGTCAGTGAGCCTTTTTGGTTCTGTCTCAAAATGTAGGCTAGTCCCACCATTTCTACCGCTACCGAGTTCCTCATCAGCATTTGGTACTGGGACCACAGCAGTAGCCTCCTGGCTAAGCAGATGTGATTGCACTCTAGCGCCCCCTACAGTCCATTTTCTACAAAGCTGCAGGGATCGCTAGACCAGACCAGGTCAGTTGGCTGGCGAAAGCCTTCCAAGGATAGACTGATTTCCCATAACTCTCCCAGCATGGCATTTGTCAGTCATGGCCTTTAACCTTCACTGGATCTCAACCCCTTTCAGCTCTCCGACCTCATCTCCTACTGCTCCCCGTCCATTTACTCTGCTTCGGCCACAATGGGCTCATTACCACGGCAGCGCTGCTCGGCTTGGTGCTCGTGCTGGAATGTTCTTAGCTCCCATTGTCCTATGCTGGCTCCCCCACTCCTTCCAGCACGGTGCTCAGATGGGTCCTCCACAGGACAGTCTTCCTGGCTGCTCGAAGTAGACTGTCCTCCCTGCCCCCACTGCGGTGTGGCTTATGCTTGCCAGTATATGAACATTGGGGTTTATTTGACCTTCCCCCTTGTGTACCCTTCGTGTCTTATCAATCCCTGTATCGTTGGCACCCACAGCACCCGCGATCTCATAGTAGGTGCTTGATAAATTTGTGTTGGGAGAACTCAGAAACGATTGTAGCACGCACGTGTGTCAGCACCACTTACATCATTAATTATATATTATTTAATGATATGCAAAAGAGCCCCAGAACCTTTAAGAGAAACCTGAGGATCTTTCATAGTAACACCATTAAAAAAAAAAAAAAAAAAAACAGGGCTTTCTTCCTTCCTTCCTTTATTATTTTATTTTTTGGAAGCGTGACAGAGGAGAAAGAGACAAAAGAGACAAATCTTTCATCTGCTGGTTTATTCCTCCAGTGGCCACAACAGCCAGGGCTGGGCCAAACTGAAGCCAAGAAGCCAGGAACTCCATCTGGATCTCCCACGTGAGTGGCAGGGACCCAAGTACTTGAACCATCTTGGGGTCTGCAGCCTCCCAGGCACATTAGCAGGAAACTGGATTACATGAAGAGTGGTTGGAAGTTGAACCAGGCCTGTGTGGGATGCAGGCATCCCAAGTAGCCCTGTAAGCCACTGTGCCACAGTGTCCACCCCAAGTTTTTCTTTTTAATAGATTTTACTCTTTGAAAAATGTATCTATTTGAAAAGCAAAGTGATACACACACACACACACACACATATATATATATATAGAGAGAGAGAGAGAAAAGGCACCTCCATCTGCTGGTTCTCTCCCCAAATGGCCACACTGGGCCAGGTGGAAGCCAGGAGCTAGAAGCTTCTTCTGGGTCTCCCACATCGGTTGCAGGGATCCAAGCACTTGGACCATCTTCTGCTGCCTTCCTAGGCACATTAGCAGAGAGCTTCCTTGGAAGCAGAGCAGCTTAGGACCTAAATAGGTGCTCGAGTGTGGGATCCCAACATCACAAGCAGTAGCTTAACCTGCTGTGCCACAAGGCTGGCCCCTAGAGATTTTATTTTTTGGAGTAGTTTTACATTTACAGAGAAATTGAGAAAGCACAGTTTTCATATACTCAGCACCTACATCCCTCTCTTATTAGAAATTTCTACCTATGTGATATACTTTTTACAATTAGTGAACAATTATCTTTTTTTTTTTTTTTTTTTTTTTTGACAGGCAGAGTGGATAGTGAGAGAGAGAGAGACAGAGAGAAAGGTCTTCCTTTTTGCCGTTGGTTCACCCTCCAATGGCCGCTGCGGCCGGCGCATCTCGCTGATCCAAAGCCAGGAGCCAGGTGCCTCTCCTGGTCTCCCATGCGGATGCAGGGCCCAAGGACCTGGGCCATCCTCCATTGCCTTCCTGGGCCATAGCAGAGAGCTGGCCTGAAGAGAGGCAACCGGGATAGAATCCGGCGCCCCAACTGGGACTAGAACCAGGTGTGCCGGCGCCGCAAGGCGGAGGATTAGCCTGTTAAGCCATGGCGAACAAATATCATTCTAAAACTTTATTTGAAAGACAGAGAGAAATGGATAGAGAGACAGAGAGATCTCCCATCTGCTGGTTCACTCTTCAAATGTCCACGACAGCCGAGGCTGAGCCAGGCCAAAGCCAAGAGCTGGGAACTCAATCCAAGTCTCCCATGTGGGTGGCAGGAACCTATGTACTTGAGCCATCACCTGCTGCCTCCCAGGAAGCTGGAGTGGAGAGTGGAACCAAGACATGAACCCAGGCACTCTGATACAAGATACAGTCATCCCAAGTAGAAACCTACCCCCTGTCCCAAACCCCTTAATGAACAAATACTGAATTGCTAGATTCCCTTAGTTTTCTCTGATAACGCTTAGTTTTCATAACGCTGGGGTCATGGGTTATTAGGATGAAAGCCATAGAGGTAAAATGCCATTTTCACCATATCGTTTCAAGTACGGGTACCATCCGCATGGCCTATGACTACGAACATTAACCCAGATAGCCTGCCTGGTGTGGTGTGTGTTAGTTTTCTCTTTTCTTTCCCTTTCCATACAGTACTGTTTGGAAGGAAGTCACTGTGTACACCTATGGAGTAGGGAGTTTATTCCCCACCTCAGGATAGAGTATTTACATGAATCATTTGAAATTCTTTCCTCTCCTCCATTTGGTAGTCTATTCAATCACTTATTAAATCAATGTGGGGCCGGCACCATGGCACACTAGGTTAATCCTCTGCCTGTGGCGCCGGCATCCCGGGTTCTAGTCCCAGTTGGGGCTCCGGATTCTGTCCCGGTTGCTCCTCTTCCAGTCCAGCTCTCTGCTGTGGCCCGGGAGGATAGTGGAGGATGGCCCAAGTGCTTGGGCTCCTGCACCCGCATGGGAGACCAGGAGGAAGCACCTGGCTCCTGGCTTCAGATCGGCACGACGCCTGCCGTAGCTGCCATTTGGGGAGTGAACCAACGGAGGGAAGACCTTTTACTCTGTCTCTGTCTTTCACTGTCTGTAACTCTACCTGTCAAATAAATAAATAAAAATCTTAAAAAAATAAATCAGTGTGGGCTCATGGACATTTATTTTATCCTTGGGGTTATAAGGCACTGGGATTAGTTTGCAACTAAAAATGTTGCTGTTTTGGCCACTAGGAGCTCCTTGGGTTGGCTTCTGTGCTCCTGTGATGTAGCCCCTTTAAAGTGCTTTTGGTTTTGTCCTCATTTGTATTTCCTGAGCACATTCTTACGCTCTGGCAGTCTCTGCTGCTCCAAGCTCGTCTTAGCATCAGCCATTTCTTCACTGAGCCCTGGTTCCTTTTATCAGAAAATATACCAGAAGTCAAGGGTTAAGCCGCAGCTTGTGTTGCTGGCCTCCTGTGTGAGCGCCTGGCCATTCTCTTTCTGATCAGCTCCCTACTGATACGCCCAGTGAGGCCTCAGATGGTGGCCCAAGAGCTTGGGTCCTTGCCACCCATGTGGGAGACTCTGGATTCCTGTCTTCAGCCTGGCTCAGCCCCAGCTGTTGGTAACCATTTGGGGAATGAACCAGCGGATGGAGCATCAACCTCTCTCTCTCTCTCCTGCCTTTCAAATAAATCAGTCTTAAACAAAATCAGGATCTGGGGAGCAGACATGCTTGTTGTTATCGGGGTGTCATTCCTGGGGCCCTCACAGCAGCCAGAGCATAACGTGTACGTGTGTGAGCTAACCTGTTGGGTACCCACATCTCTAGGTGTTTTCCTGTGAAACCATTTCTGCTAACAGGCAAACTTGTGTTCATGCTGCTGTCTGTAACTGCAATGTGTCGCCCCCAGATCATTCTTGTTGCCTTTGCTTGCTTACCTGGGAAAGAGAATGTTTTGTTTTGTTTTAATTCCCAGAAGCCCCAGAAGGAATGTTCTCCCATAGCATTGGCTGTGGTTGGCTTAAATGCCTGTAATTTGGAGAGAATGGGAAAGGCCAACTCAGTGACGTATCCTGGGCAAGGCCCCCTCTTTGACTTAGCCAAGGCCACTCAAGCCACCTAGGGGAGCACGGTGTGGTCGACACGGAGACTGGCTCCTGGCCCCCTCCCCACTCCCCCATGCCCTCCTTGCTGAGTAGACTACTGCTGCAAAGGGTGGACTCAGCCCACCACCCTTTTCCTGTGTAGGCTGTGTGGATCCCAGACTAAGCCCATCAACCCATTCGTTTCTCCAACAGTGGTGATTGGTCCATAGGTATCACATGACCCAGGCTGGCCCACGCACCGAGAAGGGGAGGACTTGTTCCACAGAGGACTCTCTTCTACGTAGACCCACAGCCCCGGCTGCTACTGTGATCCCATGGGAACCAGTTTCAGGAAAAAGCCATCCCTTGGGCAGTAGAGTGGAGAAAGGATGATAATACAGGTCTTTGAGGACGCCACGGAATCTTGGATTTGGCAAACCCTGAGGCCTGCTCTATCTCTTGGGCCCTGATCCATGTGGAGTTGAGGTTCCTGTTATTTGCATCCCAGATCATCTTAGCTGGATGAGAGGGTTTTTATAAGTCAACATCAAGGGGCTGTTGATGAGGAGAAAGGGGCGCACAGAGAAATGAGCATCCACTACGCCCTGAGCCGTCTTTCTGTGCCCCGGGCTGATGTATCAGGGTAGTTCCTGGGCCCTGTTGGAGACTTTCCTTAGGGAGTTGTGGAAATCAGTGTCAGAGACCTAAGGGAACAGCACTGAGTGGCCGCTGTTTCTGGGGGCCGAAGCTGGGCTGTGTGTATGTCAGGAATTGTGTCTGTATGTCCAGCATGTGGAGCAGGCTGGGCTGGAGCCAGGATGGGCTGGGGAGATGAGAAGCAGTGGAACAGGCTGGGGGCAGCTCCTGCCGGCGGCCCGGGGAGCAGCTGCTGCCTTTTGCCGACTGTGCTGTTACAACCTTTTGGAGATTCCATGATATAATGAGTTTCCCCTTTTTCTTAATCTGGGTGGGTGTGTGTTTCTGTCCCTTGCCATCAGAGGGTTCTGATGAAGTTGGATACGTAGCACCTGCTTTGAGCTCTTTTACTGACTTTCAGTCAGTAGTAGCCGTGTTAACATTTTCCCTCTACAAACTCGCAATCTTTGGAAGAAAATCTGAAAACACATTTGGTTTTTCTTTCCTTCCTTCCTTCCTTCCTTCCTTCCTTCCTTCCTTCCTTCCTTCCTTCCTTCTTTCCTTCCTTCCTTCCTTCCTTCCTTCCTTCCTATTTATTTATTTGAAAGGCAGATTTACAGAGAGGCAGAGGCAGAGAGGTCTTCCATCCACTGGTTCACTCCTCAAATGGCCACAATGGCCAGAACTATGCTAATCTGGAGCCAGGAGCTTCTTCTGGCTCTTCCATGTGGGTGCAGGGGCCCAAGAACTTGGGCCATCTTCTACTGCTTTCCCAGGCCATAGCAGAGAGCTGGATGGGAAGTGGAGCAGCCAGGACTCAAACTGGCACCCACATGGGATGCCAGCACTGCAGGCGGCAGCTTTACCCACTTCGCCACAGCGCTGGCCCCCACATTTGGTTTCTTTAGGAATGCTTCTCTTCGTATTATAATCCACTGTGAGAAAATGTGAGAAAAATTTGTGGTAACTATATTTTAGTACAATTTAGAAGTTATTAAAAAAAGAAGAGACCTTGTTGAAGAAGGAATTCATTTTACATTCCTTCTAAATATTCCTGAGCATTTTATTTATTTCAGATTATGAGGTTGTGAAAAGTGCTTTGGGAAAAAGAACTTTCTTGACTTGGTACCTTTATTGGGAGTCCTTAATGTCGTGCTAACGAAGTGTGACTTTGCTATATTTAAATGCTATGTTTTGCTGATACCCTATCAATTTTTTTTAAAAAAAAGATTTATTTATTTATTTGAAAGAACTTCGGAGAGAGGGAGAGAGATCTTCCATCTACTGGTTCACTCCCCAGATGGCTGCAGCAACTAGGGCTAGGCCAGGCTGAAGCCAGGAGCCAGGAACTCCATCCAGGTCTCCCACACGAGTGCAGGGGCCCAAGCACTTGGGCCGTCTTCTGCTGCTTTCCCAGGCCATTAGCATGGAGCTGGATCAGAAGTGGAGCAGCCAGGACTCAAACTGACACCCATATGAGATGCATTGAAGGTGGCTTTACCTGCTATGCCACAGCCGCCGCCCCCCCCCCCCCCCCCCCCCGTCAATTTTAGCAACACAAAAGACAAATCAATATATATGGTAGACTTGAGGATCTAAGCTTTACCTAAATAAATGACAATAGAAAACATGCAAACCCTTTATGGTTGAGAACACTGTGGGTGAGAGAGGTAAAGTAATAATGTACACAGAGCGCCCAGCACAGGGCTGGCTCATGGGCCTCACTCCCCAAGGATTCTCTGTTGTCCTTACTATTGTTGTCTATGGCTGTCTCGTCATTTAGAAACTGAATCGTTACTAACCCCCACTCACTAGCAGTGTGACCTTGACCAGGTCAGGCCTTCCCAGCATACCATGATTTTCTCAGCAGTTCAATGATGAAATAAGATAATGCAGGTAGCATACTGCCACAGTGCAGACGACAGAAGGAACTGGCAGGCAGGAGTTCAGTGCACTGGTTAAGATGCTACTTGGGATACCCACATCCCCTGTGGAGTGCCTGGGTTCCACTTCCACTTCCAGCACCCTGGGAGATGGCGGGTGGATGGCTCGAGGCGTCAGGTCCCTGCAAGCCACGTGGGAGACCTCAAGTGAGTTCCCAGCTCCAAGTCTCAGCTGTGTCCCACCCCCTGGCTGGAGAGGAGACCTGGGGAGCTTCCCACCGACCGCAGGCCTGGCCACCGGCAGTGTTGCTGTCTACTCCTGGGCCGCGTTGCCCAGCTTGGGAAAGCCAGGAGTGAGGGGGGATTCTCTGGGCGTCTGGGGGTGTTCTCGGGGAACTGAATGCAACAGTTGGCCGCAGACACTGCTCCGCGAGGGGCCTGAGCCTCTGCTTGGGCTTCAGTCCTCACGCTCAGTAGTTCTTCTCCCACTTTTTTTTTTTTTTTTTTTGACAGGCAGTGTGGACAGTGAAAGAGAGAGAGATGAGACAGAGAGAAAGGTCTTCCTCTTGCCGTTGGTTCACCCTCCAGTGGCTGCCGCGGCCGGCTCATCGCGCTGATCCGAAGCCAGGAGCCAGGTGCTTCTCCTGGTCTCCCATGGGGTGCAGGGCCCAAGCACTTGGGCCATCCTCCGCTGCACTCCTGGGCCACAGCAGAGAGCTGGCCTGGAAGAGGAGCAACCGGGACAGAATCTGGCGCCCCGACCGGGACTAGAACCCCGTGTGCCAGCGCCGCAGGCGAGCATTAGCCTATTGAGCCGCGGCGCCGGCCTCTTCTCCCACTTTTGTGAGAATTACAGGGACACCAGTTGTCCAACCCCTGGCCCGGGAGTCACAAGCCTTAGCTTTCGAGTATCAGATGTTCTCCAGGGGGACGTGGGTTAATGGAAATTGAGGTTAAAGTCTGAGAATTTTCTCACAGTTTTTGTACTAAAATGTTTTTGAAAAGTAAAAAAAAAAA
This sequence comes from Lepus europaeus, assembly GCF_033115175.1. Classification (NCBI taxonomy): domain Eukaryota; kingdom Metazoa; phylum Chordata; class Mammalia; order Lagomorpha; family Leporidae; genus Lepus; species Lepus europaeus. The sequence continues at coordinate 47,269,690 of NC_084835.1, forward strand.
ATTAAAGTCTGAGAATTTGAAAAAGTATGCAAACCCTTGAAGTCTGGTTTGAAGTAGAAGTGTTGAGACTTAAATTAACATATGATTTTAAGAAATGATTTATTTATTTGATCAAAGTCAGTGAGAGAGAGACAGAGAGCGAGATCTACTGTCTACTGGTTTACCCCCCCCCCAATGGCCACAACAGCCATGTCTGGGCCAGGTAAAGCTAGGAGCCAAAAACTCAATCCGGGTCTCCAGCGTGGGTGGCAGGGAATCAAGGGCTGTTTTCTTTTGCCTTCCCAGGACACATTAACAGAGAGGTGGACTGGAAACAGAGCAGCCGGAACTCCAACTGGCACTGTGTTATGGGATGCCGGCATTGCAAATGGCAGCTCCACACACTGCCCCACAACACTGGCCCCAGCAGATGCTTTTTGTTGTCTTGTCTAGCTTGGTTTTGGTCTGGACATAACATATTTAGAGAAAAATGATGAACTACTAGTTACTAATGACAATGTTAAGTAATATTTCATGGTGTTCTAAAATATGCCAGGAACTGTGTTAAGCACTTCACCGTATTAGTTCACGTAATCTTCATAATGATCTAAGATGTAGGCACTATTATGGGATAGGTCAGAACTCTTTCGGTTGTCAAGTGGTAGAATCCCAGCCCACCTGTGTGTGTCACTTACCTATACAAGGGTGTTCACGGGCTCACAAGCCTGGAAGGAGTATGGAGAGCTGGCTTCAGCCGTGGGTGTGTCCAGGGTTTCTAACCATCTTGCCTCCTTTCTCTGGTTCTATTTTCTTCTGCCTGGGCAACACCTTCAGGTCAGTTCTCTCCACCTGACTGTCCCCAACAGGTGTGGACTTACGTCTTCCTCCTTTTGTAACCCCTGAGGGAAAAGGCTCAGGGCCACCTCTGCTGACCTGGCTTGGGTCACATGGCCACAGCTGGGACATTTGCTTGCTGCTGGCAGGATGGGGGATGGGCAGGTGGATGATTCAGCTCCTCCAAGTCTCATGGACCAAGAACTGAAGAGAAGTGGTTCCCTCCCCACCCCTGAAAAAACAAACAAAAACCGAGCTGTTCCTACCAGGGAGTCCTGGAAACAGCTGCCAATATGAAACACCAAAACCAAAAGCAGATATCCCACTTTACACCAAGAAGCAAAGTTGGTAGGCCAGCTTTATCTATAGGGAAGTTCAGGGTTACAGGTGATTGAGAGGCAGGCAGTGTGGTACGGTGAGTTGACCCACGGCTTGGCATCCCAGCTACTCCACCTCTGATCTGGCATCCCGCTAATGCATCCCAGGAGGTGGCAGATGATGGCTCAGGTACCACCTGGGAGACCAGGATCAAGTTCCTGGCTCCTGACTTTGGCCTGGCACATCCCCTACTATTGTCGGCATTTGAGGAAGGAACCAGTGGAGGGAAGACTCTCTCTCTCTCTCTCTCTGCCTTTCAAATAAATAAATCTTAAATAGTAGTGGAAGCATTTTCTAGAACAGATAGCCACGGGGCAAACCTAGAATTTGAAGCCATGTCCATGTTTCTAGAGTGAAATTGCAAACCACCATGCTGTACGTGGGAGCACATCTCAAAATCTAAACCATGTGGTTGCTTCCTGGAATCCCTTTGGAGAAGATCTCTTTGGTTTAAAAAGTCTATTTTTTTTTTTACACTTGAAGATCGTTCATGTTTGTAAGGGAGAAAAAGTTATAAAAATTATTCCATTAGAGATTTTTAAAAAGTTTTTTATATGCACATGCCCACATATATGGGGTACATTACTCTGGAAGACAAATGTTAACAGTGGCTGTGGAGTTGGAACTAGGGGTACCCCCCACTTTTACTTGCCTATACTTTGCAATTTTCTATGATTAGTATGTGCATTATTTATATAATTTATAAGGCAACTTATATAAATTAAACAAATAGAAATCGTTTGTTTGCTGAGACTTAGGAGGATGGAAGTTGATTGGAAAAGCCATTTTTTCTTCTCTTCTTCTCTTCGAGTTGATAACTCCTTGCTGCTCTTTTTCCAAAAATGAGGAGGAAAGGCCCCTTCGCATCCTCTGGAATCCTCATCTCATTCCTATCCCCTGTATGTCAGCAGTCATTTATTTCAAACTAGCACTGCGGGTTCATGTTTTAAAAATCTCAATCACATCTTAATTAAGGAGAGAAGAGGGAGCTGGAGAAACAGAGTATCTATGTGTCAGGAGCAATCAGACAGGAAAAAAAGGAATTGAGGATTAGTGCAGGCACCAGCCTAGAGTTTCAGAGGGAGATAAATCAACAAGAGTGCGAATGACCTCAGCTAACGGCAGGGAGCTGCTGGAGTTTCGCTGTAGGAGTTGCACCCTGCAAGGGGCATCCAAGGGCGGCTGCGAGCCGGGGCTTAAATCCAGTCCATGCTGCATTTGCAGAGAGGGCTCTCCGTGATCACTTGTGTGTGTCCCTAAAGCCGACATGATGAAACACACGGCGTCTGAAGTCTAGCCCCCCAGGTTTGGATCCTGGCTGCGACACTCGCTTACACTGAAGCGTGTGTGTGTGTGTACAGTGGTGTCCCGAAGCTCGCATGTAGACACACACATAATTGCCAGTCTGTGGGCCTCCACACCTACTATGCATTAGACCTAGACTTTACTTAGGACCACAGCCATGGTACAGAGATCATGAACGGGACCAAATATGTACTAGTCATAATTAAATGCATTTATCAACTCATTTTATTAAGCCCCCTGCCCTGTCAACTTTTTGGCACTCTGTTGCCACTTTTCATACAATAGCATGTCTTCAAGACGTATGTGAGCTTTTCTGTCTGCAAAGATTAATGATATTTGACTTAACTCCAAACCATGGGTCATTAAAAGTGATTTAGCTGTTAGTGGAGTCCTTAGTGTCAGGTCTGGGTTCTGAGTGGAAGGCTCTGTAGTCACAGCTTCCATGGGGGAAATTTCTTGGCAAGGGATTCCTGTCTTCCAGAGCCCATGGTCTGCAGGGAACTTTATTAGCAGATGCTCAGTTGCCAGCGCCTGGTAAGGATACAGTGACCCTTCGCCAGACTGTTTCTAGGGGCTGTGTAAGGTGTTTCCGTTCCCCGAACCACTGCTCTGGTCTCATTTACACACCTTTCCCACATTAAAGAATACAGCAGATTCATCTTGTAAGAGACGGCACACTGGCAGAGGAGGCAACATTGTGGTGCAATGTGTTAAAGCCACAGCCTGTGACAACTGCAGCCCCTTTCAGAGCGGCTGCTCTGCTTCTGATCCGGCTCCCTGCTAATGTGCCTGGGAAGGCAGCAGAGGATGGCCCAAGTGCTTGGGCCACTGCCATCCATGTCAGAGACCCTGATGGTGTTCCAGGTTCCTGGCTTGAGCCTGGCCCAGGCCTGGCCGTTGCAGCCATTTGAAGAGTGAACCAGCAGGTGGAAGATTCTGTCTCCCCTCCACCCCCATCTTCCCCCTCCCCCCCACTCCGTAACTCTGACTCTCAAATAAATAAAATCTTTTAAATAAGATTGTGCAAAGCAGAGGAACTCCACTCATTTCTTCTTCCCCTATGGTGAGAATATTCAGCTTCCTAAAAATCCATCTTCCACCGCTTTTCCCCAAATACACGCATGTTTTCTCCACTAAACAAAGAAGTTGCCAACAGCACGGTTTGGGGCTGTAATTTAAGGAAGTGTGGTTTTTCCATCCAGCTCCCACTGCGGGCGCCGGCCCACATGGCAGCATCAGGTTGACCCGAGTTAATTTAGCTTGTCAGTGAATGAGAGGCAGTGATAAGAGGGAGCAGGAGACGGCAGAGAAGAGGGTCTGAGTGGAACCAATTACTCGCTTTAATAATTCAGTGTGTTTTGCGGTAATAGACTACAAAGTAAATAGCACTACACATAAATGCCGTATTTCATTATTTATACACTCCAGAAATTGAGGTTTAATTAAGTCACACGCTTGAGTCTTTTAAGCGATTAAGGAGACACTTTGTCTTGGGCGGCAGGGAGGGAAGCGTGGAAACTCTCCCTCCGGGCCGCCTCTGCTATTCTCAATATCATTTTTCATTTGCTCAGGGAGCGGCCTTGAGCCAGGACCACGGGGGCAGCCTTTCCAGATTTCAGTCCTGATTCTTGTAAAAGTGCTGCACTATCATTGCCTGCTTTATGCATTTTTGCAAATCCATGTTGCAAGCCCAAGTGCATTTCTTTCTTTATCTAATAATGGCTTGGTTGAAATTCAACTCCGATAGCCTGTACAAATAACACAGTTCCGTGGCTGAAGTTTATTCAGATTTGTGCTGCCGTCACCACTGCCTAATTTCAGAACATTTTTATCAGCTCAAAGAGAAACCCTCTGCCCATGAAGCAGTCACTTCCTGTTTGCCCCTCTGCCGGGTTCCTCATAACCAGTGATGTATTCTCTGTCTCCATGGCCCTGCCTGTTCTAGACTTTGCACAACTGTGGCTGTATTTCCTCAGATGTGTGGCTTTTTGCATCTTCACAAAGTGTGCAGGGTTGCTGCTTTCAGGGTTCATACGTGTTGTAGCATGCAACAGTACTACATCGCTTTTTATGGGCGAGCAATAATCCATTGCGTGATAGATCGTGTTTTATTTATCTATTCATTGGCTGATGGACATGTAGATTGGACTCTTTGGGAAGAATGCTGTTGGGAGTGCTTGTATAGCAGTTTCTGTGTGGACATATGCTTGCAGATCTTGTAGGTCTATCAGTAGGAGTGGAATTGTTGGGCCCAGCAGTAGCTTTGTTGCTTTCAAGAGCTTCCCAACAGGCTCGCGTAGTGGCTGCACCAGTTTATAATGTTGGCAGCGGTGCTGGAAGGTTCTAGTTTCTCCACAGCCTCAGGGCATTTATTTCTTAGAGAAACTCTGAGCAGTAATATAAACAGAAGGTAACTGTCAAATCAAATACTAAGAAAGCTAAGCAGTGTTGTTCAGTGGGCTCTGTCCTCGTGCTCATTGGAAGCTCTGCACCAGAGGTATGGGCTCCTTTCAGCTGAAAGGGAGGATCGGGCGATCCTAGAAAGGTGCTCAAGACACATTAGCACCAAGCAGACACTTTCTTATTGGGATTATTGAAAAAGAACTGAGTTGAAATAACTTTCTCACCATGTGACATGTTACGGAACACTGTGTCTGGATGTTAACTTTTTTTTTTAAAGATTTATTTATTTTATTTAAAAGAGTTACACACAGAGAGAAGGAGAGGCAGAGAGAAAGAAAGAGGTCTTGCATCTGCCAGTTCACTCCCTAGTTGGCTGCAATGGCCGGAGCTGTGCTGATCTGAAGCCAGGAGCCAGGAGCTTCTTCCAGGTCTCCCACGTGGGTGCAGGGCCCAAGGACTTGTTCCATCTTCCACTGCTTTCCCAGGCCACAGCAGAGAGCTGGATACAAAGTAGAGCAGCTGGGACTTGAACTGCGCCCATATGAGATGCTGGCACTGCAGGCAGCAGCTTTACCCTATACTCCACAGCACCGGCCACTGGATGTTGACTTCTACCCACACATCACCCCTTGTAGTACGTGGAATTAGCAGACAATAGGCCTCACACAAGTCCATTTTGTCTTGTTGGTTAGTTGGCCCCATGGGTACTACAAGTAACTTAGAGGTGCCTGGGGTGTTGCTTGTTAGGCCTTATTTTTTCCCCCTCTTCTCTCTCTAGAAAGCTCTCTCTCCTAGAGAGCTCTTGGGTGAATTTGAGAAATTATCAAAATTTCCTCAAACTATCAAAATTGCCTAGTTAATAATAGATATTAACCCAGTAATTGCACTTCTGAGAATGTAGGCTAAGGTGGTCATGAAGAGAAAAGAAATAATCTCTAGCTTCACAGATGGTTAGTGCAAGGTTTTTAAATACACATATAACCACAGCAGTTGGAAACACCAAAAAAAGGGAAATGGTTATAACTTACAGTGTTTTAATTGGATGGAAGAGTAGGTAGCCAGTAACAATGATGGTTTTGGAGACTTAAATGATAAGAAAAATAAGAAACAAATGATACAAGTAGGATCTTAAAATGATATACCCACTGTTATAGCCACTGTAGAAATATGTATTTAATTGAACAATGACCAGAATGTAATATGCAAAAACCAAAAGGTTTTATTGAACAAGCATTTTTTTCATGTACCAAGCTGAATTTGGTAATTTGGTGGGCATTTGGCCTGGTGGTAAAGGTGCCGGCATCCCACAATTGGAGTGCCTGGCTTCAGTTCCCAGCCATGGCTCCTGACTCCAGCTTCCTGCTGGTGCAGACCCTGGGAGGCAGCAGTGATGGCTCAAGTCATTGGATTCCTGCCACCCACCCAGGTGGGGGACCTGGGCTGAGTTCCAGCACCCAGCTTTGGCTTCAGCCCTGGCCCAGACCTGGCTGTTTGGGATTTTGGGGGAGTGAGCCAGCAGGTGGGCACTCTCTGTCTGCCTCTCCCTCTTTCTTTCTGCCTCTCAAATAGGTAAACATGTTTATTAAATTTATGGGAAAAATGAATTAAATTTTTAATATGTTTTATATTTTTCAATTCAAAATGCACGTAGTATATTTTATTCTAATCCTTTTCTAAAGAGAAACTTGCTTATTGTATATTTTATATGCAACGTTTATGCATCATATAAATTATAATTCAAGAATATGTACTCATCAACTGATGTGAGTTTTTGGGAGGAAATAAACAAAAACCAAGATAGAAAATGAAAGTGCTGGCATTCCTTTGATGAAGGGTTTGGGGAAAGGCCTTTTTGCCTTCTATCTTCAATGGATAAGGAGACAGCCTTGCAAAGATTCAGGAGGCAACCTCTCAGGCTGAGGACCTGGTTTGTGTGAAGGTCAAGGACAGCATCAGGCATCAGAGGTAGAAGGAAGGAAAAGGTGTTGGGGGTGGAGATCACAGAATTGAAGGTCAGGGGATGTACATTTGGCCTTTGGCTAAGTCTCTGGTTGGGATGCCCACATCCCATATCAGAGTGTGTGGGTGCAAGCCTGATTCCACTCCCAATTCCAGCTTCCTGCTAATGCATCCCCTAGGAGGCAGCAGGTGATGGCTCAGATATATGGGTCCCTGTCACCCAGCTGGGAGGCCTGGATTCTGTACTCAGCTCTTGACTTCAGCCCTGGTCTAGTTCTGGCCATTGTAGGCATTTGGGGAATGAGTCCGTGAGTGGGAACTTGCTTTCTCTCTCTCCCCCTCTGCCCCTCTCCCCCCTCTCCCTCTCCCTCCCTCTCTCTCTCTCTGCCAATTGAAGGAAGGAAAGGAAAGAGGGAGGAAGGGAGGAGAGGGGAGGGGAGGGGAGGAAAAGGAGGGTCAAGAATCTGCAAAGCTTCTATTAAGTAGTGATTGAAGACCCCAGAGTGAGGACTATGTGAACCAGCAGCCGAACTCCCAGGTGAAGGAAAGGAGCAGCAGGGCGGCTGACTGATGATTTACCTTCGGGCACAGATGGAGAAAGTGGAAGAGCTTTGGAACACAGACTTTACTCTCCAGTGAGTCTGGGTGTGGCCCTGAGGAGCAAGGGCACCTGCCCCACCTGCTACCCTAAGACCCCCCCACTGCCCCACCCTGGCCTGGGAGGAGGCATCCTTCCAGGGCAGCCAGGTGTTAATTAAAGCAAGAGGTGGGGAGAATACTCAGAGCCACAGCCAGACACAAAGCAGGTGTTCCTGAGGGCCTGGGGGGAGCGTTTAGGAGGAGGGGAGAGATGAGATGGCAGCTGGGGTAGTCGGGGCCTGGCCACAGGGAACCCTAGGCCATGTGCAGTGCCTGGGGCCTCACCCAAGACCCTTGCAGTGCCTGGGGCCTCACCCAAGACCCTGTGGGCTGGGAGCTTGCTCATTAACAGACTCTGCAGATGATCAGGCTGTGTGGCCAGGTGGGTAGTCCACCATCCTACGTGGTTTCTCCCATCTCTTCGAGCTCCAACACTGGCAGGGTGGCAGTGAGAGGAAGGACTGGACTCAGGGGACATGTCAAAGGAAGAACCAGGTGGCTATAAGAGAGGCGGGAAGAGTCAGAGGTGATTGGAACCATAGTTTTAGCACTTGCTTTGGGATTCTGCTGTTTGCGTAGAGTGCGTTCTCCGAGCTTGGTCCCCAGGGTGGTGGTGTTGAGGGGTTGGAATCTGTAAGAGGCGGGACCTCAGGGAAGGACATTAGGTCATGGGCCTCCACTCTGATGAACTGGTTAATGCTATCTGGTGGAGTAGATCATGTCCAGTGGGCAGGAATGGATTCCTTCCTGCGAGAGCAGATTGTTGACCTGGAGCCCTGCTCCCCAAGTGTCTTGCTTTACTGTCTGACTCTGTGGCCTCTCTCTCCCTTCCACAGTGCTCCCCCGCACTGTGATGCCATCTACTCGGAGGCCCTTGCCAGAGCCCAGTAGATCTGCACTGTGCTCTTAGAACTCCTAGCACTTCTTTCTTCATCACGTGGCCAGCCTCGGGTGTTTTGTTATAGCCACACAAATCAGGCTAGAACAGACTCTTGGTTATTAAGTTGTAAGTGTCAGCCTGGCTTAAGCAAAGGGGAGTTTATCATTTTTTGGTTTATTTTTTAAATTATTTTATTTATTTGAAAGACAGAGTTACAGAGAGAAGTAGAGCCAGAGAGAGAGAGAGGTCTTCCATTCCAATGGTTCACTCCCCAAATGACGGAAACGGCCTGAGCTTATCTGAAGCCAGGAGCCAGGAGCTTCTTCCAGGTCTGCCACGTGTATGCAGGGGCCCAAGGACTTGGGCCATCTTCTACTGCTTTCCTAGGCCACAGCAGAGAGCTGGATCAGAAGAGGAGCAGCCAGGACTCAAACTGTTGCCCATATGGGATGCTGGCGTTGCAGGCTGGGGCTTTAACCCACTGCGCCACAGTGCCGGCCCCAGTTTATCGTTTTAATCACTAGACAGTCCAAAGTTAAGGTCAGGTGCACCTGGATTCAGGTGAGGTCTGACTAGCATCTTTTGTCTCTGCTTTCCACTGGAAGTTGATTTCCAATCAGGCTGCATCTATGCGGCGGCTAAGATGATTGCTGTCAGTTCCAGCTTTAGCAACAGGAGCACAGGAGCAGGTGTTTAGCCTAGTGCTTAAGACCCTGGTTAGGACGCCCATGTCCCATATTGGGATACCTGGGTTTAATAACTGGCTCTGGTTCCTGTCAGTGAGGATCCTAGGAAGCAGCAGTGATGGCTCAAGTAACTGGGTCCCTGTCACCCGCGTGGGAGACCCGGATTGAGTTCCCAGCTTATGGTTTCCTCCCCAACCAGGGATCACTGCAAGCAAGCATTTGGGGACTAAGCCAGAAGATGCGCGTTCTCCTTCCCTCTTCCCCTCAAATTAATGAGTAAAAACAAAAACCTTGGACAGCAAATGCCTCCTACAGTCCCCTTTCGTAAAGAGTAAGTAGCCATCAGTCAGAATAATGCTGGAGTTCCCCACCACCTGGCGCCTGCTCAGCCCTGTGACTGAAGGGGTTAAGAAGTCCCAGGTTACAAGCGGGGACTCCCTGGATCCCGTGACATCTGAGAGGTGCTGACTGTGCTGTTGGTGGGAGCTGGTGAAAGGCACACCAAGGCTGAGCCCTTACACTTGAGTGTTCCTTGTGACTGCAACACAAATGCTTATTACCTGAAGCCTGGGATTTCTAATGTAACGTGAGAGGGGAACAGAGTGGGGCCAGCAGAGGTCTCATTAAATCCTGACCACTGACACTTGAACTGGCACCGGGAGAGGCTTTGATTTTTCTTCTCTCGTACCTGTCACCAGACACCGTGGAAGATTGCAGGCGCCGCCCCTGTGCAGGCTCAGACCCCTGGAGTCTGCAAGGGGAGGAGCGGGGGCTTGCTTTGCTGCAGGCGAGTGCCGGCTTTCTTAATGGGGAAAAATGCATTTCCCAAATAGTTTGGGGGGGCAAAAAATACAGATAATTACAAAATTAAATCTGTGTGCCCACCATTCAAGTTAAGAAATAAGGTTTGGAGGGGGAGCAGCGCTGTGGCACAGCGGGTCAAGGCACCACCACCTGCAGTGCCAGCATCCCATGTTGGCACTGGCTCGATTCCCAGCTGCTTCACTTTCTATCTAGCTCTGCTAATGCACCTGGGAAAGCAGTGGAAGATGATCCAAATGCTTGGGCCCCTGCACCCACATCGGAGACCTGGAAGAAACTCCTGTCTCTTGGCTTCAGCCTGGCCCAGCCCAGGCTGATATGACCATTTGCAGATTTAACCAGCAGATGGAAGATCCTCTCTGTCTCTCTCTGCAACTGTGCCTTTCAAATCAATTAATCAATCAAAAGAAGGAGACAATTTGGGGGGTAGGCATTGTGGCACAGCAAACTGCCTCTTGATATGCTCACATCCCATGTCAAAGTGTCTTGTTTGGGCCCTGGCTCCTCTGCTTCTGATCCAGCTTAATTAATTAATTAATGCACAAACTGGAAGGCAGCAGATAGGCAGCAGATGATGGCTCAAGTGCTTGGGCCCCTACCAGGAGAACTGGATGGAGTTCTGGGCGCGTGGCTTCAGTTTGGTTGCAGGCATTTGAGGATTGAATCAGCAGATGGAAGATTTCTTTTTTTTTTTTTTTTTTTTTGACAGGCAGAGTGGACAGTGAGAGAGAGAGACAGAGAGAAAGGTCTTCCTTTTTGCCGTTGGTTCACCCTCCAATGGCCGCTGTGGCCAGCACATCTCGCTGATCCGAAGCCAGGAGCCAGGTGCTTCTCCTGGTCTCCCATGTGGGTGCAGGGCCCAAGCACTTGGGCCATCCTCCACGGCCTTCCCAGGCCATAGCAGAGAGCTGGCCTGGCAGAGGGGCAACCGGGATAGAATCCAGCACCCCGACCGGGACTAGAACCCGGTGTGCTGGCACCGCAAGGCAGAGGATTAGCCTGTTAAGCCACGGCGCCAGCCCAGATGGAAGATTTCTTTCTCTCTCTGTTGCTCTGCTTTTCAGGTAGAAGAAAATATATAAATCAACATTTAAAAAAATATTTACTTGGTAGGCAGAGTAACAGAGAGGGAAAGAAATCTTCCATCTGCTGGTACACTGTGTCCATTGGTTCACTGCTCAAAAAACCCCAATGGTCAGGTCTGGGCCAGGTTGAAACCAGGAGCCAGGAGCTTCATCCAGGTCTCCCACAGGGGTAGCCCTGTTAACCAAGCACTTGGGTCATCTTCCGCTGCTTTCCCAGGTGCATTAGCAGGGTACTGGATCAGAAGCAGAGCAGCCAGGGCTCAAACCGGTGTTCACTTAGGATGCCAACATTGCAGGTGGCAGCTTAACCCACTGTGGCACAATGCTGGCCCCAGTATATAAACCCTTTTTAAAAGTAAAATCATAAGTCCCCAGACATAACCAGTGTCCTGCATTTGATATTTCCCGTCCTGAAGCCTGCATCTCCCTCTCACTACATCTGTCTGTGAATAATGTACGGTGCTGTTTTGCTTGTTTTTAAGCTTCACCTAAATGATGTCATTCTATTGCTGTCCTTCGAGAAACTGCTGCTTTTGTTCTTTGTCCTTAAGTTGGTGCCTATCATTCCGCTTTATTCCTTTTCACTGCTATACAGATAAAAATCTCTCTTTTATTTTTAAAGATTTATTTATTTATTTGAAAGTCAGAGTTAGAGAGAGAGAGAGAGAGAGTCTTCCATCCGCTGGTTCACTCCCCAATTGGCCCCAATGGCCGGAGCTGTGCCTATCTGAAGCCAAGAGCCAGGAGTTTCTTCCAGGTCTCCCAGGAGGGTGCAGAGGCCCAAAGACTTGGGCCATCTTCCACTGCTTTCCCAGGCCATAGCAGAGAGCTGGATCGGAAGTAGAGCAGCCAGGACTTGAACCAGTGCTCATATGGGATGCCGGCACTTCAAGCTAAGGTGTTAACCCGCTGCGCCACAGCGCCAGCCCATCCCTCTTTTAAATATATTAGATATCTTCATGATTCTCCTTTGCATGAACAATGAGCTTATTTCCAGTTTTTCATTGTCACAAAAAGGGCTGCTGTGAACACTCTTGCATGGATCTTGTGCCAACATGCAGGAGTTCCTTCAGGTCCAAAAGTTGGTGGAAAGTAGAATTGAAAAATAAGTTTATTGGGACTGGTGTTGTGCCATAAAGGGTTAAGCCACCACTTGAGATGCCAAATCCCATATGGGAGTGCTGGTTCAGGTCCCGGCTGCTCTGCTTCCAATCCAGTTACCTGCTAATGCACCTGGGAAAGCAGCAGATGGTCTCTCCCACCCCCTTGGGAGATCTGGATGTAGTTCCTAGCTCCTGGCTTCAGCCTGGCCCAACCCTGGCTGTTATGGCCGTTTGGGGAGTGAACCAATAGATGGGAGTTTCTCTCTCTCTCTCTCTCTCTCTCTCTCTCTCTCTCTGTGTGTGTGTGTGTTGGCACAGGTTTTTTAATCTACCCATAGTTTTGACCATAACATGCATTTTCCATGACTCTTTTGAAGACTCCTTGTATTTGCAGGAGTAGAACTGGGGTTGTGGAGAGTGGATGACCGTCTTCACTCACGCTAAATGTTGCCAAATGGCTCTTCAAAGACTGTGAACCAAACTCCATCACCCCTAGCATCTCCTGAGCTGTTCCCTGTCCCTTGTCTGCACCACATCTCTAGGTGATAAAACCTTTTATTTTTCTAATTTTTGCCAAACTAAAAATAAAGTTGATCTCTTTACTGTTTGGATTTGTATTTCCCTGATCACTAAGGTTAGCACTTGGTATGAAGTTTGTGCAGAGGCGTGACATGTGAAGCTAAACAAGAGGAGCTGTTCTCTTTGGGGGCAGGAGGGTGCGTTCATCTTTAAGACATCAGAAGGGTTGGATGGTTTGTTAGCCCCTTCTGTGGTTACTGCCTGCTTTGGCTATTATTTATTTCTGTCGAAAATTTCCCTTGTCCCTTGTAGACTGTAACTCTGCAAGGGCAAGCATCTTTGCTTTGCTCACTAGACTAGCACCTGGTACACAATAGGTATTCAGTAATGGTTTGTTGACTAATAAATGAGCTGAAGTTAGCAAGGAAGAGAGTGGGGAAGAACAGGAGACAGAGAGGATGCAGGTGCCAAGATCTGCAGTCTGCATAGCATTCTATCAGGGACTGAAACTGAAACAGAATATGAAATGGAATGACTATGATGGTAGTTGTGGGTAGCAGTCTCTCCAGCCTGGGGAGAGAGTGTCTCCAAGTGTAGGGGACACTTGCGGGAGATGTAATAGGAACCGTAAGGGGCAGTTGGGACTGGATGTTAAGGGTAGTAGGGTGCCCTTGCATTATTTTGCTTTCATTAGAGAGACAAAGAGGAAGCACCCTCCTCTCATCTAGCTCGCTCCCCAAATGCCTGCAACAACTGGGGCTAGGCCAGGTTGAAGCTGGCAGCTGGGAATTCAGTCTAGGTCTCCCATGTGGGTGGCAAGGACTCAATCAGTTGAACCATCCATCCCCCTGCTGTCTCCCAGGGTCTGCATTGGCACGAGACTGAAGTCAGGAATGGAGCCAGGAGCCAAACCCAGGCACTCTGATATGGGATGTAGGAGTCTGAACCCCTAGGCCAAATGCCCCCCCACTTGCAGTATCTTAATTAAGGGCATATCACCAACCCATGTGCATTTTAGAAGAACAACCTCCAGGCACCAGTAAGGAGAAAGCAGGGGGTGTGGGCTCTAGATAGCCATAATGGAGGCAGGTGGACCGCCTAGGGGGCTGTCACAGTGGTGGAGGTGAGACAAGATGCTGACCACATCGGGTAATGGCGGGGATGAGGAGAAACGGACACTCCAGAGTGGCTCAGGGTGTCTCTCTGGTCTGCCTGGGATTCCCAAAGTAACTGCAGTCCAAGTAACCTCACGTCTGGACTAGACTGTGCTGCGAGGCGCACTCTGAAGTAATCTCATTGGAAAGCTTCCCAAAGCGCTCCACCCACATCTTCCACCCTCCTCCTGGTGAAAGACATCTGGAGCAAGACGACCATTATTCAGCAGAGCGGTGAATAATGGAACAGCGTGCTGATGGAACTCCAAGTTTCTGGAAGGCAGGTAGCATTTGACATCCAAGTTCCCTGGGCCTGCAAATCTTTTGTGCAAGTAAATTAGTTTCATTTGTCTCCGAGTACCTTTTCCAGGCCAATTTCTTCCAGCTCGCCTGCAAATGCTTCTCGGTGGTGTGTTTGGGGCTTGGCTGCGTCTCCTTGTCTGGAACAAATCTTTTATTACTAGGAAATAGCTGGAAGATGATTCTGGACTCTTGGACGCACTTGCCCTCCCAGCTGTGGGCTGCGTGTTAGATACCTCGATCGCTTGCAGGCTAACCTGCTCCCTCTCCTGTCTGATTCTCGTTAATACAAATTTCATGCTGGATGCTGGATTTCATACCCACCACCTCCCCAGTCTTTGGCGAGACAGTTAGGATTAACACCTGTTCCTTCAGGACTCTCCTGATATGTAATGGGACACAGGGGAGAGGGAGGGGGCGGCACACATGCTGTTTTCTCGCTCACCTCCTGGATTTGCGTGATTTTCCTGTGGTTCAGCGGTCACGCATTCCACCGCAGCCTACAACATCCAGATGATGGGAATATCACATTGCGCGTTTCACATGGGAAAGCCGCAGCCCACCCTCCTCTTGTTCAGATCGCATTGAAATCTGATTTCCATGCCCTGTGCGAGTGGAAGCGCCTCAGCCCTTGAGTCAGCTGTCAAAGCTGAGCAGTGCTATTTCCAAACATGGGCCAGTAGGCAGCCAGCAGGCACTGGACAGCTGAGTGCCGGCAGAAAAAGTCTCAGACACCTACAGCAGTCCAAACAATGACTCATCCTGCTATTGCCAGGATAAATATGGGAATAAATGGTATTTTTTCTCCAAGCAGGAAGAATTGTCAAAATGCTTATCGCTTTATAAAATATAACAGATTGCGTCTGTTCGTGTTGTGAAATGCTCCAACCACTCACCCGCTGTTTTCATTTTCTGGGAGTACAGTGATAGCTTGAACTTGTTTTTCTTCTTTCCAGGAGGCCCGGAGAGCCCAGGAGTTTGCAAGCCGGGCCGCCGCCCGAGTTCTGGATCCACCTGGCCGTGGTGGCCTGTGGCAATCGGCTGGAGGAGACGCTGGTCATGCTCAAATCAGCCGTGCTCTTCAGCCACAGGAAGATCCAATTTCACATCTTCACTGAGGAGTCTCTGAAGCCTGAGTTTGACAAGCAGGTGAATTTGTGGGCATGGTGGTGCAGTATTTCCCGAGTGCAGAAGCCTGAGTTCTAGAAGCTGCCTGGCCTGTTCCCTGATGCGCATTGCTGCGTGGCCCAGCGTGTGTGCCCATGGCTAGACTCTGTGCCATGGTTAACTGCACCTTCCTCACAGAGATACTGGGAGGATTGGATGAGGGGATGCGCTCACAGCACGCCACCCAGGGTTCCATCCTTGTTGGATGTTCTCATTTGGGCAGTAGAGAGCTCATATTTATCTATTTATGTGTTTTTTTAAATAACAAATATTTTTTGAAATACATTCAGACAATATAGATAATAAAAGAGGAAAGTCTTCTCTACCTTTCAATTCCACACAAGAAATGATTAGTGAACACTTCTGAGTGGTTCTTCCATGTCTTTTTTTTTCCCCCATATCCAAGAGTACTTCAAGCAGTCTGTGGGAAATGGGTAGGCTGGCAGTGGCGGAGCAAGTGCAGAGAAAGGACACATGGCGAGGCAGGAAGAGGAATGAGCAGCTGAGCCTGACTCAGGCCTCTGTAAGAACTGCCTTCTGAGGGGCACGTCCTCAGTACCCTGGGGACCTTCTACAAGGCCCACCTGCTGAACACCATAATTAGATTAAGCTTCTACCCTCTTAGTGCCGTTAACTTATGACTTAAGGGGTGCCTGTTTGCATTTAGGAGCCAGATCTTGCCCAAGCCATAGCATCTTTTATTTTTTTTGACAGGCAGAGTGGACAGTGAGAGAGAGAGAGACAGAGAGAAAGGTCTTCCTTTGCCGTTGGTTCACCTCGCAATGGCTGCTGCGGCCGGCGCACTGTGCTGATCCGAAGCCAGGAGCCAGGTGCTTCTCCTGGTCTCCCATGGGGTGCAGGGCCCAAGCATTTGGGCCATCCTCCACTGCACTTCCGGGCCACAGCAGAGAGCTGGGCTGGAAGAGGGGCAACCGGGACAGAATCCGGCGCCCCGACCGGGACTAGAACCTGGTGTGCCAGCGCCGCAGGTGGAAGATTAGCCTATTGAGCCGCAGCGCTGGCCCAAGCCATAGCATTTTGCATCTTGGATGCCTGTGTCTCTTCACTGGCCACAGAGAAGCCAGTTGCTACATCAGAATAGTCCCTGAGAGCTGCCCCCAGGGTAAGGGACAAGGTCTTTTTGCCAGCACTCATGTGAGTGACTGTGGAGGCAGATCCTGCAGCCCCTTCAAGCCTTCAGATTGACTATGGCCCCCTAACATCAGGAGAGGGCCTGAGCCAGAACTGGCCAGCTCACAGCCTCCTGACCCTAACAAACCACATGAGATAGAAAATGTGTGTGGTTTCACGCTTCTGACTGTTGAGGGGGAGGGGCTTGGTTTTAAGACAATAGAAAATAATTTACATAGACGTATGCATATGTATACATGAGCGAGCGTATGTGTGTGCACATTCAACAGGGTATGTTAGATGTAATACTATGTGACATCCAAGACTAGGACTTAAAAAGGACACAGCATCTGCCTGGCTTGTTCTTGGGATCCCTGCACCAGAACATGGCGAGCAAGCTTGGGGAAGCCCAAGTTAGCCTATACAGAGAGAGAGGCCTGTGCAAAGAGGAGCTGAGGCCCCCAGAGGAAAGCCAGCCTCAACCACCAGACACACGAGGGAATGAGCCTTCCGATGGCTCCAGCCCCCAGCCTCCAGGCTTCCAGCCCAGGCCGCGGATGTCACGGAGCAGAGCCGTGCTAGCCCTGCTGTGCCTCGTCTGAGTTCCTCCCCGTGGGATCTGCCAGCATTATCAGTGGTGGCTTTATACAGCTGAGCTTTGGGGTCATATGGCATGCACTGTAGTAACCAGAACATTATCAGGTAGGAGCTTCATTGTGTGGGGGGATTCTTGTTGGTGCCTGTGAAACCGTGCCATTGTTAGGTGGCCCTGATGTCGTTAGCCAGCCTTTGGTGGCTGCTGTCCTTGTGGCTTTATCAAACCAGTGAAGCCCAGCCACTAAAGGAGACTGAAACAGGATGCTCAGGCTAAGCACATGGGGTCGCTTCTTTCTTTTCCATGTAGGAGTGGAGCCAGTTTAGATTTTAAACCTCGGCTCGGGGGCTGGTGTTACGGAGCCTTGGGTTAAGGTGCCACATGTGCCACTGGCATCCCATATGAACACTGGTGTCAGTCTGGGCTTCTCCACTTATCATCCAGCTCCTTGCTAATAGACATGGGAAAGCAGGAGAAGGTGGCCCAAGTGCTTGGGCCCCTGCAATCCACATGGGAGACCAGAATGGAGTTCCTGGCTCCTGGCTTTAGCCTAGCCCAGTGCTGGCCATTGCAGCCAATTGGGGGAATGAACCAGCAGGTGATAAATCAGTCTCTCTCACTCTCTATCTCTCCACCCCCTACCCCCAACTCTGATTTTCAAATAAATAAATCAATTTTTAAGATGTATTTATTTATTTGAAAGGCAGAGTTACAGAGAGAGAGAGAGAGGTCTTCCATCTGATGGTTCACTCCCCAGTTGGCTGCAATGGCCAGAGCTGTGCCGATCCAAAGCCAGGAGCCAGGAGCTTCTTCCGGGTCTCCCATGCAGGTGCAGGGGCCCAAGGACTTAGGCCATCTTCAACTGCTTTCCCAGGCCATAGTGGAGAGCTGGATCGGAAGTGGAGCAGCTGGGACATGAACCAGTGTCCTAATGGAATGCCGGCACTGCAGGCAGCAGCTTTACCCACTTTACCCAGCTTTACCCTCAGCACCAGCCCCAAGAAATCAATCTTTAAAAAAAAAGACAGCAGCAACAAACCTTGGGTCTTTATGTGAGTCATAGAACTTCTCTCAGCCTCAGTTTTGTCATCTGTGTCACAGGGCAAATAATGCTTACTCTGCTTATTGCAGAGTGCAATGACGAGACTGAATCAGGTAATATATTCTTTCATTCCACAAAGGTTCTTTGCAACATTTCCTGTAAGCTGGGCATTTTGTCTATAGAGACAGCAGCAGGAGTCACTCCTGCCAAGGCACAGTCAGACGCTGGTGTGGAGGGGGGCTGTGCCCCCCACCCCCCACAAGGCTGCCATCGCCAACACTGAGGCATTGTGGGCACAGCGAGTTTTCTTGTGATAACTTCCTGGGAGGCCCAGACCTCTTCCTACCCCAGGGTAAAAACAGGAAAAAAGTGCCCTTTGCTATAAGGATTCCTCTGGAGCCTGCAGGATGGGTGGGTGCTATATTAAAGTCGATGTTTCAAGATGTGTAAGTGCAGTATGTCTGGTGGCATTTGCCGCTTCCTAACTTCCTAACGTCTACTTCCTACTTAGTAACTTCCAGTTTTCTTTTTATTGATCATTTTCCCTGCAGGGAAGGTGGAAATGCCAGTTGGTTTGTTTTTGCCTCTTCTAGCAGCTTGAGATCAAGCATGTGAGTTGGGCTTGACTAAGCTGTGTTGTTGGCTCAGACTCAGGCTTGGGAAACAGTGGGGACCCAGTGGGTCTGGCATTGTGTGGCACTGCTGGTTGATACCAGCATCCCGTATCAGTGCTGGGTCACCTCCCAGCTGCTCCACTTCTGATCTAGCTCCATGCTAATACACCTGGGAAGGAAGCAGATGATGGCCCCAGTATATGGGCCCCTGCCACCCACGTGGGAGACCTGAATGGGGTTCCTAGCTCCTGGCTTCAGCCTGGCCCAGCCCCAGCTGTTGTGACCATTTGGGGAGTGACCCAGTGGATGGAGGATTCTCTCTCTCTCTCTCTCTCTCTCTCTCTCTCTCTCTCTCTCTCTTTCTCTCCTCCTCTTCCTCCTCCTCCCCACCTTCTCCATCACTCTGTCTTTCACATAAACAGATAAATAAATCTTTAAGAATAGTAGGAGCCAAAATAAAGCTCGCAGTTTGGTGATGGAGGGGGTCGATGAGGCAGCAGCATCAGCATCTACAGTGTATGTGTGTGTGTGGTTGTGTGTGTGCGTTTGAGAGAAAGAGAGAGAGAGGGACACTACCATGTGAGGAGATGCCAGCAGAAGCTTCCAGGGTTTGCAGTCAGAGGGGCTAGCTGTGGTATGGTGGTGACAGTGGCTCGTGTCAACTGGTTTGTAGAAGGTTTCAGTTTAACAGATATACTCAGAGGCCACCTGTAGCCGCTGAGACTGGTTCTCCAGCCTTCCTGATGGCCATCTCAGCTGCTTAGTACCTTGTCATTACATTATTTTTTTGGCTTGATTTTATTGCTTGAAACTTAGTATCCTGAGAATGACACAAAGTGACTAAAAAGGGATGAAGAATATTATTCCTTTAAATTTTTATATGTTTTCATTTGAGAGAGAGAGAGATCTGCTGTCTGCTGGTTCACTGGCCAAATGCCTACAGCAGCTGAGCTGGGTCAGGCTAAAGCTGGGAGCCTGGAGCTCCCGCTGGGTCTCCCACCAGACCGGTAGGAACCCAAGTACTTGAGCCACCTGTTGCCTCCCGGGTGCATCAGCAGGAAGCTGGATCAGAAGCAGAGTAGCTGGAACCTGAACCAGGCACTCCTACACAGGATGTTGGTGTCCTAAACACAGGTGAACCCGCAGCATCAGGACACCCACCCAGGAACCTCATTTTAACCGGGTACGAGGAGCATGTTTGAAGGTATTGAGTTTCTCATTACTGGAGGAGGTGAGCCGAGGCTGGACAGGCTGCATTCAGCAAGGTATCTGAAGGGTAAAGGTCCGGGCTGCACTGGCTCCTTCACTGCGTGGCCCTTGCTGTCTGACCTTCATGGTCCCCATTTGAGGGTCCCTCCTACGGACACTGGTCATTGGGTGCCTTCCTGACGCCTCTGAAGGTGGATGTGAGCGTGTGACTTGCTTTGGCCAATGAAATGTGGGTGACAGTGACTCGCATCACTTTTCATGTAAACTGCCTCCCTTGGGGGTGGAAGCCTTTAGAATCTGGCCTGTGTCGTGATGAGTTTCCCTCTCCTCCTGGAGGGCTCATGGAGGTGTGTGTTGAGGTGGAGCTTCCGTCAGCTTGGTCCTGAGGAACAGAAGGGAGCAGATCTCCCCTTTCTAATCCCTGTAACAGTGCAAGGAATGGACTTCGTGGTATCGTTTTAAGTAAAATCAACACTTACAAACTCATGAGACGTTGGGGGTTGTATGTTACCTTATTTGAATCTAGTGTATCCTGACTGATGCAATTCAGTTGTAATGACTTCATTGTATCTGGTTTGCTATCAGCTGGCCAGATCTTTGTGATAACAATGCATCCAAGATCCTAAAAGTCTGCTGTTCTGTAACATCTGTAGATGCTAAAAAATAAAATAAAAAATAAACAAATAAATGAATTAAGGGGCCAGTATTGTGGTACACCCAGTTAAGCTGCCACTTGTGATGTTGGCATCCCATGTCAGAGCACCAGTTCGAGTCTTGGCTGCTCCACTTCCAATCCAGCGCCCTGCTAATGCACCTGCAAAGGCAGTGGAAGATGGCCCAAGTATCTGGGCCCCTCCACCCATATGGGATATTGAGATGACATTCCTGGCTGCCAGCTTAAGCCTGGCCCAGACATGGCTGCTGTGGTCATTTGGGGAGTGTACCAGTGAATGGAAGATCTCTCTCTCTGTCACTTGGCCTTTCAAATACATCATAAAGAAATATTTTTTAAAAATTAAAAAGGATTTTAAACTTTAAAAGAATGAAGGAACCTGTCAGAAAGGAGGGGTGATTTACAGAGGTAAAGCAGGGACAGGAAGGGCAAGTCTGGCTAGCACGTGGGCACGGACACCCTTGGGTGCTTGAGGGGCCCCTGGTGATTACTCAGTGGGCCCTGGGGAGTGGGCTCGGAGCCTTCAGCAGACACCGAGAGAAGGGGAACACTCCTCAGAAGGCTGGGACCCAAGTAGGGCCACACTTTCTGGAGAAAATTGTGCCAAGTAAAAGGAAATTAACAAGAGCTTCCCACAAAATCTGAGAGTGAAGGAAAATTTCTTGGTTCTAGAGGGTGGAAAAGAAAAATGTTTGTCTTTTCTCCATTGAGAACCTGTGTCACTTGTCATTCCTCACATGGACTTGGGGCTTGAAACTAAAGTGTCTGTGAGATCCCTTAAAAAAATGCAATAAGGGGCCAGCATTGTGGCCTAGGTTAAGCCTCCACCTGCGGGCTGGCATCCCATATGGGAGCTGGTTCGGATCCTGGCTGCTCCGATTCCCATCTAGCTCCCTGCTGATGCACCTGGGAAAGCAGTGGAAGATGACCCAAGTGCTTGGGCCCCTGAACCCACTTGGGAGATCTGGAAGAAGTTCCTGGCTCTTGGCTTCGGTTTGCCCAGCTCTGCCATTGCAGCCATTTGGGGAGTGAACCAGTGGAATGAAGACATCTGTTTCTGTCTCTCCCACTCTCTGTCTGTGACTCTGCCTCTAAAATAAATAAATAAAATGTTAAAAAAAAAACACAGTGATTAAAAACTGGGGGGCGGGGGCAGGCATTTGGCCTAGAGGTTAAACTGCCAGTTACAACACCCATATCCCAGGTTGGAGTACCTTGGTTTGATTCCCGGCTCCGGCTCCTGATTCCAGCTTCCTGCTAAAGCACACTCAGAGAGGCAGCAGGGGAAAGCTCAAGTCACTGGGTCCCTGCCACCCACATGGAAACCAGGGTTGGGTTCCCAGCTCCTGGCCTTGGCATCCCCTGGGTATTACAGGCATTTGGGGAGTGAATCAGCAGGTGGGATTTCTCTCTCAGTCTCAAAGTTTTTAAAAAAAAAAAAAAACAGCAGCTGAGAATTATAATTTAAAGTCGACTCTGCTAGCTGTGTCTCTGAGAAAGTATCCTCCACCGAGCAGAGATCCTCCTTGGAGGGACTAACTCTCATCCCACAGTAGGAGTCCCTGCAAAGTAGACCTACAATCCTGAATCAGCAAGCCCATAAGGAAGCAGGCACCAGGAGAAACAGCAGAAAAACAGAACCTGAGCTGATGGGCCTGTCAAGTACAAAAGCAGTCTGCTTATCGAAATGAGAGGGAAAACCTGGGCAGATTTAGGGGGCAAAGAACCAGGGCAACCTTTAAAAATGATTAGAATCCACACAGCCAAAGTGTGTCCAGCCGTCCAATTGACGAAGGCCAGTACTGGGTGCGGATTCACCTTCAGAGGGGCCAGACACAGGTGCCGCCTGGCTGAGTCCAAGTTCACGTAGCCAAAGGATGCAGAAGGCAGGCAACACAATCAGGATATGCAGGGGGAAAGTCAGCCGTGTTATGCAGCGACAGAGTGTGAGGCTGGAAGCAGCATGAGGCTAACACAATGCTGATGGTCAGTGCTTGCAAAAATGTGCCTTCTGAAATTTTGCTCCCACGGCACCCTGCTTGTTTTCCTAGACCCAGGCCCAGCAGGGAGAGGTATAAGTTTATGTTCCCCTAGAAGGACCTTACAGTTGCAGCCAATGAGTCTGAATGAGCGAGAGTCACATCTGATCTTTTGAAGTCTCGGCTACTCTCAACAAACCCAACTGTATGTGACAATCTGAGGCAGTTCAGCATGTCAGCTGGTCTGCACTGTGCCAAGGGGCACCTCATCTGAGACAAGGGCATCTCAAGAGTCTCAATGGACAGTACACAGTATGCAGTGGGACCAAAGAAGGCCACAGATGCAGCACACAGAGTGCAGGAAACAGTGTACTAGGTACAGAGCACTTCACAGCTGAGTAGCATTTATCATAATTGAGTCCGAACAAGGACCAGACAGCCCAGAGACCTCTGCAAGTCATGCCAACAGGTCATGAGGGCAGCCAGAGGCTTCTGCAGAAAGTGTTCACTGGCAGAGAAGACAGCTGAAGAAAAAATCGGTGAAAGGGAAGATAGCACGCAGAATACCGCACAGAGAGAGGAAAGAGATGGAAAGTACCCAGTAGGGACTGAACAATACATAGATCTTGTATACCTAGTGAAACTACCTTTTAAGAGTGAGGGCATAATAAAGACAAATTTGAATAAGTAAAACCTGAACAAGCTACCACCAACAGATCTTCACTAAGGCAGATTTTAAAGGATGTACTTGAAGTTGAAAGAAAGCGGTCAGTCACAGGAGGAAGGTGTGAGTGGCGAGATGGGATGGGGAAGAAAGGATGTGAAAACATACAGGTAGGCCGGTGCTGAGGCTCAACAGGCTAATCCTCCGCCTTGCGGCGCCGGCACACCGGGTTCTAGTCCCGGTCGGGGCGCCAGATTCTATCCCGGTTGCCCCTCTTCCAGGCCAGCTCTCTGCTATGGCCTGGGAAGGCAGTGGAGGATGGTCCAAGTGCTTGGGCCCTGCACCCCATGGGAGACCAGGAGAAGCACCTGGCTCCTGCCATCGGAACAGCACGGTGCGCCGGCCGCAGCGGCCATTGGAGGGTGAACCAATGGCAAAAAGGAAGACCTTTCTCTCTGTCTCGCTCTCTCTCTCACTATCCACTTTGCCTGTCAAAAAAAAAAAAAACATACAGGTAGTGCTAAACAACAATTTATGATCCAGGAGCAGGTATTAGGGCACAGCAAGTTAAGCCACTGTTTGCAACACTCACATCCTGTCTCAGAGTGTTGGTTTGAGTCCAGCTCCTCTGCTTCCGACCCAGCTTCCTACAAATGCACCTGAAAAGGCAGTGGAGGATGGCCCAAGTGCTTGGCTCCCTGCCACCCAACCTGAAAGACCCGGATGAAGTTCCAGGCTCCTGGCTTCAGCCTGGCCCAGTCCTGGCTGTTGTGATCATTAGGGAAGGGAACCAGCATAAATGCGTCTCTCTATGGCTTTGCCTTTCAAATAAATAAATAAATAAATCTTAAACAGAAAAATTTGGAATTATAGCATAAAGTATGAGAGAAGTTGATTCAAGTACATGCATAGTAACAAATGTAAATGGGCTAACGCTTCCATTAAAGGATACAGCTTGACAAAGATAGATAAACCCTTCTAGAACGTGGGATGCCAGAGATCCAGGAGTCGAGGAAAGCAGGAGACCATGGGGACTTTCCTTTCTCCTTTTCAGGGCTGGTTTTGGTCTGTTGTGCAGTGGCACCTGTGCTGAGTATTTGCTCTGGTGTCCATTCTGACCGGCCAGTGGTGTATTGAAAGTTTGTGCCCAGTGTCACTTCCTAGGGCCAGTGCAATTGTATGGATGTGTATGCTTCATGTGGGCTCAGATGGGCCAAGCCACTCATACGTCAGATGTCAAATACTTCAGCTGTCAGTCCTCTCCCACCAGAGATTTTGAAGTTTTTCCCTATTTGTGTTTAAGTGTGTATGCGGTTTATGAGCAATGTATGTATAATGTAAAAAGAAAAATCCCAGTAAACTAATAAATCATAAATGAAAAATTAATCATCACACTAATACTCAGGGAAGACAATTTTGGTGGATTTTTTCCCGTTTCTTTTCACATCAGAATCAGAAATAGAATCATATCCTTTATTCTGTTTTACAACCCTGAAACTTATATTCCTAAATTTCTTCTAAACAGAAGTTGAGCAATACACACACACATACACACACATACACGTAAACACAAGGTACTATTTTAAGCTCATATGGTCATATGATCTCTGTCCCAACTACTCAGCTGTGCCATTAGTGTAAAAGTAACCATAAATAATACAGTTAAAAATGGGTGTGGCTGTGTGCCAATAAAACTACGCTTATGAAATTTCATGTATGTACTTCTGTTTTTTCCACTTTCTAATTTTTAACCAACACATAAAAAGTGTACATGTTTATTGGGTACCATATGATGGTTTTTTAAGGTTTATTTTATTTATTTGAAATAGTAACAGAGAACGTAGAGACAGAGAGGTCTTCCATCCACGGTTCACTCCCCAAATGGCTGCAATGGCTGGAGCTGTGCTGATCCGAAGCCAGGAGCCAGGAGCTTCTTCTGGGTCTCCCATATGGGTGCAGGGGCCTAAGGACCTGGCCCATCTTCTACTGCCCTCCTAGGCCATAGCAGAGAGCTGGATAGGAAGAGGAGCCCATATGGGATGCTGGTGCTGTAGGTTGGGGTTTTAACCCACTGCGCCATAGCACTGGCCCCCCATATGATGTTTTGACATATGTACATGATGTAATGTTCAGATCAGGGAGATTTCATATAATTTTCACCTGTCACCAAATTTTTTTTTTTTTTTTTAATTTTTGACAGGCAGAGTGGACAGTGAGAGAGAGAGACCGAGAGAAAGGTCTTCCTTTTGCCGTTGGTTCACCCTCCAATGGCCGCCGCAGTAGGCATGCTGCGGCCGGCGCACCACGCTGATCCGATGGCAGGAGCCAGGTGCTTCTCCTGGTCTCCCATGGGGTGCAGGGCCCAAGGACTTGGGCCATCCTCCACTGCACTCCCTGGCCACAGCAGAGAGCTGGCCTGGAAGAGGGGCAACCAGGACAGGATCGGTGCCCCGACCGGGACTAGAACCCGGTGTGCCGGCACCGCAAGGCGGAGGATTAGCCTAGTGAGCCACGGCGCCGGCTACCAAATATTCTTGTTTTGACTTTTTCCAATTATTTATAAATATCGAACTCTTCTGGGCTCGTGTGCTATTGTGGCACGCTGGATTTGGCCCTTGCCCTGCTGAGGTTTTCTGACCGCAGGTCTAGGATGTTATTACCAATGACTGTACTGTATTCTATTGTATTGATACACCCAGAGCTTATTTAACCAGTCTCTTAGATTGTTTCCAGTGTTTCGCTGTGACCAACACTACTATAATAAAGAACCTTACAACAAATAGTGTATACTTTGGTAATTTTCCTTTGGATAATTTCTTAGATGTAGAATTGCTGCAACAATGGCAAGGCATTACCTCAAAAAAAAAAAAATGGAAGATGCTCAACATCATATATCATTAGGGAATTGCAAATTAAGACAACCACCGGGTACTTGTTAGAATGGCTAGAATTTAGAATCCTGACAACAGCAGATGTTGGTGAGGCTGTGGAGCAATGGGAACTGTCATTCTTTGCTTAAGAGAATGCAAATTGTTAACAGCCACTTTGAAGGGCAGTTGGGCGGTTTCTTAATGAGCTGAATGTAGGCTTACCACACAATCTAGCAACTTCACTCCAAAGTATTTACCCACGTGAATTGAAAACATGTCCACATAAAACTTGCACACAGATGTTTATAGAAGCTTTGTTCACAATTTCCCCAAACTGGAAGCAACCAAGACTCCTTCGATAGGTGAATGGATAGACAAACTGTGGTATATCCATACAATGGAAAATCATTAAGGGATGAAAGATGTAAGTCATAAGAAAACTTGTAAGAACCTTCAGGGTCCAGTGCTGTGGAGCAGCGAATTAAGCTGCCGCATGCCACACCAGGATCCCATGTGAGTGCCTGTGTGAGATCTGGCTACTCTACTTCCTATCCAGCTCTCCTCAAATGTGCTGAGCCCAAGTGCTTGGGCCCCTGCCATCCATGTGGGAAACCTGGATGAAGGTCTAGGCTTCCGGTTTTGCTTGGCCCAACCCCAGTTGTTGTGGCCATTTGGGGAGAGTGAACCAGCAGATGGAAGGTCTCTCTCTTGCCTTCTCTCTGTGTAACTCTGCCTTTCAAATAAATAAATAAGTTTTTTTTCTTTAAATAAAAAGGAAACTTCAATGCATATTGCTAGTGAAAGAATCCAGACTGAAAAAAACATATACTATATGATTGCAGCTATAGGGCATTTGTGAACCATCATTGGTTACCAGTAGTTCAGGGGAGGGAGCGAGGGAAGTTAGATAGGTGGAATAGAGAGATTCTTAGGGTGATAAGACTATTCTCTATGAAACTGTACTGGTGGTATGTGACATTAGTCATTTATCAGAACCCATAGACATATACAACGCAAAGCATACATTCTAACATGAACTATGGACTTCAATCAATAATAATGTATTGATATTGGTTCATTAGTTAAAACAAATGTACCCCACTAATACCAAGAAACTCTGGGGCAGGGGAGACAAGACTGTATTGGACTTCTCCATGTTTTTTTTTTTTTTAAGATTTATTTATTTGAAAGAATGATAGAGAGAATGAGAGAGATCTTCCATCCACTGGTTCACTCCCAGATGGCTGCAACAGACAGGGCTGGGCCATACTGAAGCCAGGAGCCAACAGCTTCTTCTGGGCCTCCCATGTGGGTGCAGGGGCTCAAGCATATTTGGACCATTCTCTGCTGCTTTCCCAGGCACACCAGCAGGGAGCTGGATCGGAATTGGAGCAGCTGGGACTCGAACAGATGCCCATTTGGGATGCTGGCAACTGCAGATGATGGCCCAACCCACTACTCCACAACACCACCCACCCCTCTCTATACTTTCTGCTCATTTTTTTTTTAAATAAACATAAAACAGCTCTTAAAAAAGTAAAATAAAACCTCAGGCTTCCTGCAAATGCACCTGGGAAAACAGTGCACTAGTGAGATGCCATTGGTACACGCCAGCTTGATGGGATTGAATTGGAATCCCCTGGCATGTTTCTAACTCCACCATTGGTACCTCCTTCTTTGATGATTGGGCCATCTGCTACTGCTTCACTAGGCTAGGATTAGCCTAGCGAGCCATGAGCCGGCCCCAGTAAATCTTTAAAAAAAAAAAAAAAAAAAAAAGGCCGGCGCCGTGGCTTGACAGGCTAATCCTCCGCCTAGCGGTGCCGGCACACCGGGTTCTAGTCCCGGTCGGGGCACCAATCCTGTCCCGGTTGCCCCTCTTCCAGGCCAGCTCTCTGCTGTGGCCAGGGAGTGCCGTGGAGGATGGCCCAAGTTCTTGGGCCCTGCACCCCATGGGAGACCAGGAGAAGCACCTGGCTCCTGCCATCGGAACAGCGCGGTGCGCCGGCCGCAGCGGCCATTGGAGGGTGAACCAACGGCAAAAAGGAAGACCTTTCTCTCTGTCTCCCTCTACTGTCCACTCTGCCTGTCAAAAAAAAAAAAAAAAGAAAAAAAGAAAGAAAAAAAAAAAAGAATAGGTACCGGTGCCAGCTCTGGCCACTGCGGCCATTTGAGGAGTGACCCAGCGGATGGAAGACCTCTCTGTTTGCCCCTCTCTCTGTAACTCTGCCCCTCAAGTAATAAAATAAGTCTTTAAGAAAATAAAGTCTGTTAAAAGTTTTTGTTATAAAATTGCTACATGCAAAGAAAACAATCTATACTCACACTACAGTTCTAAAAAATAAACAAACTTTAAAAATGAAACCACCATCACAACCTCACAAAGTGCCCACTTTTAATAATTAGACACATATCTGTCCAGAATTTTCTATCTAAAATGTGTGTGCAGGGGCTGGCACTGGCATAGTGAGTAAAGCTGCTGCCTGCAGTGCCAACATCCCATAAAGGCGCTGGTTTGGCTGCTCCACTTCCAATCCAGCTCAGCGCTATGGGCTGGGAAAGCAGTAGAAGATGGTCCAAGTCCTTGGACCCCTGCACCCACGTGGGAAACCTGGAAAAAGCTCCTGGTTCCTGGCCTCAGATCAGCCCAGCTCAGGCCATTGTGGCTAATTGGGGGAGTGAACCAGCGGATGGAAGACCTCTCTCTCTCTCTCTCTGCCTCTCTCTCTGCCTCTCCTTCTCTCTCTGTGTAATTCTCAAATAAATAAATCTTTTTAAAAAATTGTGTGCACATATTTCTCCATAATAAGGCAGAATGATATATACTTTTTTGCAGTTTGGGTCTTCTAAAACCTAACTGTATGTCCTAACCATTTTTCCATGTCTGTACATGTAGATATATTTTATTATGAGTGAATCTTAGTCCACTGTGGTAATGAGCAACTAATGAAGCATCATAATTAATTTGCCCGCTTCCCTCTGATGAGACGTTTGGAATATTCCCCGGTTTAGTTATGGTGTACTTCTATATTGCTGGGATTTGGAAGTTGGTTTTTTATGTCTGTCTGATCCCCTTGAAGGCATATACGTGCCAGTTTCCCAACACCGTTGCTTATGTGAGTGCTGCTTTTCTAAACTACTCATAATTTGGATCGGAGAAAATGATCGTCCAGGTGGTGAACGTTACTAGTGGTGAGAGTTAGACTCTGAGTTGCCTGAGTAACTCCATCTGACAGAGCCGAAGTCCTCCACGTGTTTTCCGACTCTCCCGGGGTCTGATCACCTTCCCTTGCCTTCCATGTGTTCCAGCTCCGAGAGTGGCCTGACTCCTATACCAGGAAGTTTGAGCACAGAGTGTACCCCATCACGTTTTCTGTCGGAAACCCTCAGGAGTGGAAGAAATTGTTCAAACCCTGTGCCGCCCAGAGACTCTTTCTTCCGGTAAGAACAACATCTTGACCCAGACGTAGCTTGACAAAGGCTTGGTCTTGGAAACATCGTGAAATTTATGGAGACGGCTCTGGAGACGTTGCACGTCTAGCTGTAAAGGTGGCTCTATGGGCTTCTGTAGTGGGGCGCTTGGCCTTGTGGTGTGTGGAGAGGGAGCCCCTGTGTTCCAGAGACACGGCCCCAAAGGCAGCATCGGAAGCGTGCGTTGGATCTGGGTCTCTGTGACTCTGCTCCAGCCTTCACCAGCTGTGTAACCTTAGTAAGTCCCCCAGCCTCTCCAAGCCTCGGTTTCTGCCATGGGCTTGGCCCACTGATGGCCCTCAATACATCTTAGCTTTGGTTGTTATTATTTCTCTTATAGCCATGACTGCTACTGAAGGGAGCCATGCTGGGATTTAATTCAAAAAGGGTCCACAGCTCCAGTTTAGCCTTTCAGCTGCAAATTTTTTAATTGCATGTTTTTTTTTTTCCTTTGAAAAATTCCTGAATAGATATGTCAATTAAGATATATCAAACCTGAGAATATCATTGAGCAGGGATTGCAGCCATAATATTTATGAGGGATTCCTGCCTCCAGTACATATTTGTTTAGTTGAGTGCCCATTAAGTCCCAGGCCCTGGCTTAATAAAGACAATTTGGGGTGAGTAGGACAGCCATGATCCTGCTCCCATGGGCTTGAGTCTAGCCAGGCATTGAAGAAGTGGTTAGAAGTATAGTCCGTGTTGAGGCAGAGAACAATCTCATGGGTGTGTGGAACATAGGATTCCACTCTAGTTTGGGAGAAACCACGCATTTGTGTTGAGACATGAATCAAGTGGGGTTATTGGGTGACAAGGGTCCAAGGGGTAGTGGGGGAGAGAGGCGTGTTCCAGGCATATGGAACAGTGTATGCAAGGGTCCTGAGGCAGGAGGGGGCAGTGTTTGCAAAAATGAAAGAAGCTCACGGTGACCAGACATAGAGGAGAGCGACAAGGACTGAAGTGTGCAGGCTCTCTAAGTCACATTGGCACATCTGGCCTTTGTCTTAAGGAAAGCGGGAAGCCATTGGGTGGAAGTGGAAAGGTCTGACTTGTGTTTTAAAGAAGACCCCTTCGTCCATTGCAGTGTGGGCAGTGAAACTTGTGAGGCCAATTCACCATGCTTTGGGCTGTGAAGGTTGCTTTAAAGATGGATTTGGGACCTGTCTGAGAAAAAGAATTCAACCAGACCTTGTGATGAGAGCTGAAGGAGAGTGGAGTCATAAAGATTTCACCCAGGTCTCCACTCTAGACAACGATTAAGGTTGCTTTGTTTGAAATTGTCAATATCCAACTACTTATCTACCCAAAAAAAAAGCAAATTTTTATGGTTCAACCTACAAAATGGATGGTGGTGTTATTTTGAGGCAGAAAAAGAATGGAGTAAGGGCAGGGTTTTTTTTAAAGATTTATTTAATTATTTGAAAGTCAGAGTTACACAGAAAGGCAGAGGCAAAGAGAGAGAGCGAGAGCGAGAGCGAGCGAGAGAGAGAGAGAGAGAGAAGTCTTCCATCCACTGGTTCACTCCCCAGTTGGCCGCAATGGCCGGAGCTGCGCCAATCCGAAGCAAGGAGCCAGGAGCTTCTTCTAGGTCTCCCACGCGGGTGCAGGGGCCCAAGGATTTGGGCCATCTTCTACTGCTTTCCTTGGCCATAGCAGAGAGCTGGGTCAGAAGTGGAATAGCCGGGTCTCAAACAGCACCTACATGGGCTGCTGACACTGTAGGCGTCGGCTTGACCCGCTACACCACAGCACCGGCCCCAGAAGGGCTGTTTAGGTAAAGGAAACAGGTGCACTTCACTTGGGTCATATTTTGATTTGGAGATGCCTTTGGGGTGTTCAAGTATGGGGTCATCCCATCTGTTTGTCTGGAAACCCTAAATGTTGAGTGTCTCTTTTAGCATTTGCTACACAGACCTATGGAAAGAACTAAGCCTGTGTGGATGGTTGGTGCTGATCTGCTGTCCACGCTCACTCACTCTTTAATGACCTATTTTTCATGTATGAGTGGCAGATTGTGAGACAGGACTAACTGCATAAAAATGGAACTAAAGGCTACCTAGAACTGGATCTAAAAGCTCTACACTGGTTGATGTGGAACCTAATTACTGTTTGAAACGGTGAGAGAAGGCATCAGGCTTTCTTGTCTCCTTTTTAGGAAAAAGAAGTATTAGAAAGCCAAAGCTGATGTTGAGAAATTGTCTCTCCACCCTGTCCAAAATATTAGCAACCCGATGGAGCCACATTTGAATTTCGCTGACCTTGAATGGTGACTTTATCATCACTATTGAAAAAACAAACCCAGCCCTCCTAGTCCCTCCCCCCACCCAGTTTTCTTTCTCATTCCCAGCTAAGTAAGTGTTCCATTTTGAATGACAAATGGGTGCTGGCATCCCTTATCTGCTTCTGATAATGGAAACTTAGCCCTCCTTAAAAATAATAAAGAGAGATTGTGGCTGATGGGATATTTACTTTCTGCAAGTAGTCCATCATCATAGCAAGATTATGAACATGGCATTTTGGGGCATCAGTGAGATGTATGGATCTTCAGGGTAATTTGAAATAAAGTCTAGGTCATGTTTTCCTTGAAATTCATTTGCAGCTCAGGCAGCACAAAGAGAATAGGGCATCCTAAGATGCAAACATTCCAGCCGGTGAATCACTTGGCTGAGCAATGCAGAGCTACCCAGTCTGAGTGGCTGTTGCCTGCCCCAGACCTACAGGATACAACCTTTCTCAACTACTTACTGTCCCAATAAGAATAGGGCATAAGTCTATGCAACGGAAGCCTAGCAGTTATGCAAGTACGATTAGTGGAATTCATATTCCACCAAACTCAGGATTTATGAAGTCCTAGAGCTCGGTGGTTATAAGATGGCCACTAGTCGTATAGACAACCCTGCAGATGGCTTGATTAAGTTTTCCAAGATGCCTGTTTCTTTCAGCTAATTCAGAAGCTTGATGTATTTAAAACAATGTGCCATTAGAAATAAATCTAATTTGTTAACTAAAATTGATCCCGGAAAGACTTTTCCTTTTTCCTTCGTCAAGGCCAGGAGGCCTTTCCTTCTGTAAGAAGAATTGAGTCTCATGAACTCTCACAGCACATTTCTGCCAAGCTGAAAGTAGTGAGATTTTTTTTTTAATGGATCTATACATTTTGTTACACACAGGCTACCAAGACTTCTCACATCAGTAACTGTGGTCTCCTGGGGATTCTAGAGCCGTTCGAGATAGGAGATCATGGATTGCAGAGTGTTCAGAGACTACCTTGGCAAGAGGCAGGCCGTATGGTAACACGGGAGGGGTAAGGTGCTCCTCAAGCTTCAGCCGGGGAGGAAGCCATCTTCACCAACCTTCCTTGTGCCTGACACTTGCCGTGAGCATCCACATTCAAAGAAGGAGTTAGAGAAGAATGTTATCAGGAGAGACAGGATAAGGGGCCAGCATTGGGGCACAGCAGGTGAGCCTCCACTTAAGACACCTGTATCCTGTATCTGAGTGCCTGGTTCAAGTCCTGGCTCCTCTGCTTCTGATCCAGCCACTGGCTAATGTGCATCCTGGGAGTCTGCTGCTGCCGACGCAAGTAGCTGAGTCCCTGCTACTCAGGTAGGATTCCCAGATGGAGTCCCTAGATCCTGGCTGTGGCCTGGCCCACCCTCGCTATTGGGCATTTGGGGAGTGAACCAGCAAGTAGGAAATCTCTTTTTCTCCCTCTCTCTGTCCCTGTGCCTTTCAAATAAATAAATAGATAAATAAATTGTTAAATAGACATACAGAGAGAGAGGGAGAGGGAGAAACAGATGGGATTATGTTGCCTACCACCTTACCTACAAGTTTATCCTAAGGATTTTTTGACTGCGTATTTCCTAGAAACTTGTCTCTATATTTAATATTTGAAAAGAGTTCCAAATAAACAAAAATTTTAGATTGCCTAGATTTTTTTTAAAGATTTATTTTATTTATTTGAAAGACAGAGTCACAAAGTATGGGGTGAGGGGGGAGAGAGAGAGAGAGAGAGGTCTTCCATGCACTGGTTCACTCCCCAAATGGCTGCAATGGCTGGAGCTGGGCCAGGCCAAAGCCAGGAGTCAGGAGCCTCCTCCAGGTCTTCCACTTGGGTGGCAGGAGCCTAAGGACTTGGGGCATCTTCCGGTGCTTTCCCAGGCACACTAGCAGGAAGCTGGATCGGAAATGGAGCATCCAGGACTCCCACCGGCACCCACATGGGATGCTGCCACTGCAGGCAGTGGTCTAACCCATTAAGCCACAAAGTCAGCCCCAGATTACCTAGATTTTTCTACATGCCATTGAAAGCAACAATGTGTAATCTTCTGCCTTTCCACTTACCTTTTGTTAAAGTGGCCTGAAATTCAAGTATCTCTTAGTTATACTTGGCAATTATCATTGAAACATCCTTGGAACCACCCTTTTGGATCTCAACAGATAGACAGATGTATAGGAATATATTAAAAATCTGGCCAGTGCCATGGCATAGTAGGCTAAGCTTTCACCTGTGGAGCCTGCATCCCCTATGGCCTGTGGTTCATATCTCAGCTGTTCCACTTCCAATCCAGCTCCTTGCTAATGCACCTGGGAAAAGCAGCAGAAGATGGCCCAAGTGCTTGGGCCCCTGCACCCACTTTGGGGACCCAGAAGAAGCTCCTGGCTCCTGGCTTCAGACTGGCTCAGCTCCAGCGGTTGTAGCCATCTGGGGAGTGAACCAATGGGTGGAAGACCTCTCTCTCTGTCTCTCCCTCTCACTTTTTGTAACTATATCTCTCAAGTAAACAAAATCTTAAAAAAAAAAAAAAAAAATCCCGATTAAGTAGGACATCAATTGGAATCACCATAAATGACATCTGTACATTTCATCAAGTGCCACCAGGCCATAAATGATTGGGATGAGGTTCCCTACTGACATAATCAGAGGGAGTAACCCTCGATACCAATTTCACTGAGCAGGCTTTCTGCACAGCTTACGGTTACTCATCGCTGTTAAAGTTTTGATGTGGGGATATCAGTTACCTGTGAGAGCATCTCGACTCCAACTAGCTAAGCAAAGGGGGAAGGAGATGAATTTATTGCCATGTTCAGCTGAAAAGTCCGCATGGTAGAGCTGATCCCGAGCACGGCTAGGTCTAGGAGCTCACTCGGTGCCCTGGGGCTGTCTGTCACTGTCTCACTGCCCTGTGAGCCAAATGACTTCAGGAGTGGTCGGTGGTCCACATCCCAGAGGATTAGCAACCACAGGAGGAAAAGAGCATGGCTGGGCCAGTGTATGAGCTCTGTGGCATTAATTCTCCATAAAACAGACAAAATTAGTGAAAATTACTGTAAAAAAAAATCACAATCTAAGGGCTGAACTTGTGGCATGGCAGATTAAGGCACCACCCTTGACGCCAGCATCCCATATGAGCACCAATTTGGTTTGAGTCTCTACTGCTCTTCTTTTGATCCAGCTCCCTGCTAATGCACCTGGGAAGGCAGAGGAAGATGGCCCCCATGCTTGTGGGCCCCAGCACTCCATGGGAGACCCAGATGGAGTTCCTGACTCCTGGCTTTGGCCCAGCCCAGCCCTAGATGTTGTAGCCATTTGGGGTGTGAACCAGTGGGTGGGAGATCTCTCTCCCTCTCTCTTTCTCTGTCACCCTGCCTTTCAAATAACTAAATACATGTTTAAAAAAAAAAGAATAGAAAAAAAAGACATGTGACATTGAAGACAAAAAGTAAAATGGCAGACATAGATTCTGCTGTATAAATAATAACATTAAATGTGAATGGATAAAAGAATCAAAAGACAGCTTAGGCTGAGAATTTGGTGCAGTAGTAAAGACATGGTTTGGGGGGCTGGCGCTGTGGCATATCATGTTAAGTCATCACCTGCTACACTGACATCCCATATGGGTGCAGGATCATATCTCAGCTGCTCCACTTCTGAACTAGCTCCCTGCTAATGTGCCTTCCTGGGAAAGCAGCAGAAGATGGCCCAAGTCTTTGGGCCCTTGCACCCACATAGGAGACTCAGATGAAGCTCCTGGCTCCTGGCTTCAGATCAGCACAGCTCCAGCCGTTATGGCCATCTGGGTAGTGAACCATCAGATGGAAGACCTCTCTCTCTCTTTCTCTCTCTCTCTCTGTAACTCTTTCAAATAAATAAATAAATCTTTAAAAAAGAAACAGGTTAGATGTAAAAGGATAGAAAAAGTGGTATCATGCAAACAGCAACCTCAGAGAACTGGAATGGCTACACTAACATCAGACAAAAGAGCACTTTTTCTTTTTTAAAGATTTATTTTATTTGAAAGTCAGAGTTACACAGAGAGAGGAGAGGCAGAGAGAGAGAGAGGTCTTAAATCTGCTGGTTCACTCCCCAATTGGCCGCAACAGCCTGAGCTGCGCCGATTCGAAGCCAGGAACCAGGAGCTTCCTTCAAGTCTTCCCGCTTGGGTGCAGGGGCCCAAGGACTTGGTCCATCCTATACCACTTTCTCAGGCCACAGCAGAGAGCCTAATCGGAAGTGGAGCAGCTGGGACTTGAACCAGCGCCCATATGGGATGTCGGTACTGAAGGCAGCTGCTTCACTCGCTATGCCACAGCGCCGGTCCCCAAAGAGAACTTCTAAAAAGGAACATTTCTGGAGCTGAACAAGGGTATTTTATAGGGACAGATGTATCAATTCATCATGAAAAAAATGTCGCAGTTGTACAAAATGCATGAAACAAAAAGAACAGAGTTGGAGGGAGAAATAGGCAACCACCAGAACTGTGGGAGACGTCAGTGCTCTGCTCTCAGTAATGAATTGAACAGGTGGGCAGAGAATCCACACGGAAATTGGGGATATCATCATGAACAACACTATAACCCTCCTAGCATGCTCTCCCGACATCAGCCCGACTGGTTCTGAGTACACGTGGACCTTCTCCAAAACAGACCATATGTTAGGCCATAAAGGAAGGCGCAATCAACTAGAAAGGATTGCAATTACACAGAGTATGTTTTCCAAACACAATGGAGTAAAACCCATTCCTAAATGGCCAATGGTTCACAGTGGAAATCACAAGGGAAGTTGCAGTGAAATTCAAACAAAACTGAAGACACAGCATACCAACATTCGTGGGAGGCAGCTACAACAGGTAGTAGTTTGTTTTGTTTTGATGATTTATTTATTTATCTAAAAGGAAGAGGACCAGAAATACAGGGTGAGAGAGATCTTCCATCTGCTAGTTCACTCCTCAATTGGCTATAACAGCTAGGTCTGGGCCAGGCTGAAGCCAGGAGCCAGGAACTCCATCCTGGCCTCCCATGTGGGTGGCAGAAATTCAGGAATTTGGGTCATTTCCTGCTGTCTTCCCAGTAAGCTGCATTAGAAGCAGAGCATCTTGGACTGGAACCAGCACTCTGATAGGAGATGCCAGCATCGCAAGTGGCAGCTTAACCCACTGTGCCATAATACCAAACCTCAAACAGGGCTTAAGTTTGTAGTTGTAGACTGCCACAGAGCAAATGAGGAGAATCTCAAATCAATGACCTAGGTTTGGTGCTGGTGTTGTGGTATAGTGGATAAGCTGCCGCCTGTGATGCCAGTTCATATCCTGGCTGCTCCACTTCGGATCCAGCGCCCTGCACTAATGACCTGGGGAAAGACCTGGGTGAAGCTCCTGGCTCCTGGCTTCAGTCTGGCTCAGCCCTGGCCAGTGTGGCCTTCTGCAGAATGAACCAGCAGATGGAAGACCGACCTCTCTCTCTCGCTCTCTCTCTCGCTCTCTCTCTCTCTCACTCCCCTTTTCTCTCCATAACTCTGATTTTCAAATAAATAAAATCTTTTTTAAATATTAAACAAAAAAAAATTTTTGTTCCACTATGACATCTGAAAAAGAACAAACTAAATCCAAGTAAAAAGAAAAATGGAAATAGTGAAGATAAGAGTGAAAATTAATTAAATAGAGCATAGAAAAACAAAAAGGAATAGCAAAAATACTAATAGTTGGTTCTTTGGAAAGATCAATAAAATTCTAAAACAATTAGAAAAACTAGAAAAAGAGAAGACCCATACTACTACAACTAGGAAGGAAAGAGTGGACATGACTGTCAATATTTCCAAAATTAAAGGATATAAATCAGTAGTGTGAATGGCTGTATGCCAAAACATTAGATACCTTTTAGACAAATTTGAATTCTGCAGATTGCCTTTTTCAGTTTCTTGATTATGTCATTTGAAGCACAAAAATTGCTAATTTTGATAAAGTCAAGTCTTAGGGCCTGGGTTAGAATCCAAGTTTCTCCCACAGTAGTCATTCTCTCCTACTTTGTGCTATTTGTTAGTGCCAATGTTTTCTCCTGTTCTTGTGGAAAACATTCCTTAACGTGTTCCAAAATGCCTCATTTGGAAGATTCCCCCCCACCTTTCATTCTTCAGCTGCCACGTGGGTGTACAAACAGAACAGGCTTTTCAGAAGCCCACGTCCCACGGTACAGTGCCTGGATTCAATTCCAGGCGCTGACTCCTACCAGCACCTGGGAGGCAGCCTTGATGACTCGAGAAATTGAGTTCCTGCCACCACCCACGTGGGAGGCCTGGAGTGAGCCCTGGCTTCAGCCTGGCCAGCTCTGGCCACTGCTGGCATTTGGAAGTGAACCAGCAGGTGGACATTATCTCTCTCTCTCTCTCTCTCTCTCCCCCTTTTAAAAACAATACAATAAAAATAAATAGAACATGTGTTTGCTCAAAATGATTAGTATGTGACCAGGCTGTTCTATAAATAATTGTTCTCTCTGCTTTAGTTTTCTCTATCCTGCTATCTTTTTTTTTTTTTTTTAAGAATTATTTTATTTATTTGAAAGACAGAGTTACAGAGAGAGGTAGAGACAGAGAGGTCTTCCATCTGCTGGTTCATTCCCCAATTGGCCGCAACAGCTGAAGCTGAGCCGATCTGAAGCTAGGAGCTTCTTCTGGGTCTCCCATGCAGGTGCAGGAGCCCAAGGATTTGGACCATCCTCTGTTGCTTTCCCAGGCCATAGCAGAGAACTGGATTGGATGTGCAGCAGCCAGGACTAGAACCCCAGCGCCCATATGGGATGCCAGCGCCGCAAGCGGAGGATTAACCTACTGTGCCACAGCGCCGGCCCCTATGCTTTAATGTTTAAATGAAATGCTTTAATTTTAAATTTTTATTTTTTAAACATTTATTTATTTATTTGAAAGAGTTACAGAGAGGCAGGGAGAGAGAAAGGTCTTCCATCCGCTGGTTCACTCCCCGTTTGGCCTCAATGGCCGGAGCTGTGCTGATCTGAAGCCAGGAGCCAGGAGCTTTTTCCGGGTCTCCCATGTAGGTACAGGAGCCCAAGGACCTGGGCCATCTTCTGCTGCTTTCCCAGGACACAGCAGAGAACTGGATCAGAAGTGGAGTAGCTGGGACTTGAACGGGTGCCCATATGGGATGCCGGCACTGCAGGTAGAGGCTTTAACCTGCTGCACATAGCACTGGCCCCTAATTTTAATTCTTTAAGAGCTACAGTTGAGGGCTGGTGCTGTGGCCCAGGGGGTTAAAGCCCTGGCCCGAAGAGCCGGCATCCCATATGGGCACCGGTTCTAGTCCCAGCTGCTCCTCTTCTGATCCATCTCTCTGCTATGGCCTGGGAAAGCAGTGGAGGATGGCCCAGGTCCCCCTGCACCCACGTGGGAGACCTGGAGGAGGCTCCTGGCTTCGGATCGGCGCAGCTCTGGCCCTTGCGGCCATCTGGGGAGTGAACCAGCTGATGGAAGAACTCTCTGTCTCTGCCTCTCTCTGTGATTCTTTCAGATAAATAAAAATAAATGTTAAAAAAAAAAAAAAAAAGAGCTACAGTCGTTCATGACCCAGTGGTTTTGTTTCCCTCACTCTGGCAGAGAACAGCCTCTAGGGAGGTTCCCTCCGACTAAGAAACCGGACTCTGCTTCAGGTGACAGTCACCATGGCTAACGGGTTGTCCACAGCCAACAGGGAAAGAGAGTGTGTGCTGAGCGGCCGAGATTGCAACACCTGATAAGCAGAGGAAGCAAGCCGAAAGGGTGCTGGGAAGCAGATGGAAGATCTTAGAACATGCCAGCGAAACCAGAGACCTTCAGTTGCGCAAGGCTTGTGGTAGACGTCCTGTGCACAGACCTAACAGTTGGCCATGCCGCAGGATGATGAAATCAAAGACCAAACACCAGTTTGATGAGCCAGAACTTTAGAGCTGTGCTGAACAAAGCCATTTCTGATGTGTCCAACTCCCAGGCAAATGTGAATCTTGTTTGCAAAGACTGAACTGATGAGAAAGGTCTCCATCATTCCCAGAAGCATGTGTGAACACGGCCGTGACCTTGGTACCCCTGCTCTTTGTTACAACATCAGAAAAATAAATATGTATGTTATATGGGATTCCACAAGGGGGCACAATAGAAGCGAAAATAGAGATTGAAGTGCTTTTTCTCCTGTGCCACGCCATGCTAAGCTAATAGTTGAATGAAACAAGCAAAACAGTGGTGAAATGCCATCTCATAAAGAATGTGTATTTTTATTCGGATTTCCACTGTTTAGGTTGAAAAGTGAAAACAGGAATGAAGACATCGCATAGGAAGGAGAGCGTCCACATTTCTGTGATTCCCACCCCTTAAACTGTCTCAGCAGTATCAGAGCGATGCTCAAGAGCACACAGCATGAATCTGCACACAGCAGAGGGAAGGGACAGATCCCCGGGTAGACAGTCGGAACGCGCACACAGTGTGATGCCGCTGGTATTTTTAAAAACCCAAGACTACATGTATATAGTGGTATCCATATGAAAGCACTTAGGGCATTCAACATTTATTGAACAACACTGGTCCCAGAGACGTGACTGAAGTAGATATGCAAATTTCCTGCTCTCAGGGAAGAAGGACAAAAAGGAGATTATGAAGTCACTTCAGGTTGTGTTGAGACTTATGAACGAGCTTAGAGAGTGGTGGGAGGGAGACGATGACACGAGTTCAGATCTGACTTCCTGGCCGTCCCATGTACAGATAAATGCAAAGGGGCAGTCTCGGGTGATACTCATGGACCTGTTAGTGTTGGAGAAGGAGGAGAGGAAGAGGGCGTGGGGCTTGAGCCGGTGCAGCTGCTGGGACAGAGGCAGGCCAAGAGCACCTTGAACTTCTTACCCTGTGGACTGCTGAATTGTTCCAACATTTGTGTAATGCAGTAGCATGAGCTAACTTTTGTAGTGTGGCATTTGGGCAATTTTTTTTTTCAATGACACAGTCGAGAGAGAAAAAGGCAGAATGATCTGTTCATATTTGCAAGGATACGCAGATGCCCTAGGGTTACACAGCCTTGCAGGCACAACCCCTAGTCTGACCAGGTGTCCTGCATCTGGATGTATTTACATTAATACAAACACAAACTTGGCAGGGCTGACAGAGAAAAGGGCTATTGTAGTGGCCTGTTTGCTTGTCCCCTGCCACCTGCGGCCCTTCCTGGCTACACACCACTCCTGGGGTTCTGGTGTTTGCATGCTGGGCTCCTCAGCAGGGTTCAGAGTTCCTGTTCCCTTGCAGGATTGATTTCAAGCCTCTGAGTCTAGCGTTCAGGGCCCTTTGCATTCACTTGCTGTCTTTCCTTCCAAATCATGGATTCCCATGCCAGCCAGAAAGGTCTGTTGGTGTCATCCGAAGACATTGTGTATTTACTCACATAAATAGAGATAGCATTAATTATCAATATGCATGCATACATGGGTGGGTAGGCATCTATGTATGTTTGTGTTTCCTAATTCTATCCACTGAGAGAAGCTAAAAGCAGTGACACCCCAAAAACAATGAACACACCTGCACC
This sequence comes from Lepus europaeus, assembly GCF_033115175.1. NCBI lineage: Eukaryota > Metazoa > Chordata > Mammalia > Lagomorpha > Leporidae > Lepus > Lepus europaeus. The sequence continues at coordinate 47,310,982 of NC_084835.1, forward strand.
CAGATAACTGATTTCTGAATTCCATCCTATAATAAAAAGAATCAGAGCCACTTGGAAAATTGGTTGAACTTAAAAGGTAAGGGGCTGGCGCTGTGGTGCAGTGGGTTAAGCCACCAACTGCAGCGCTGGCATCCCATATGGGCTGCTCCGCTTCCAATCCAGTTCCCTGCTAACACACCTGGGAAAGCAGTAAAAGATGGCCTGGGTGCTTGGGCCCCTGCACTCCCTTGGAAGACCCAGATGAAGCTCCTGGCTCCTGGTTTCAGCCTGGCCCAGTCCCTGCCATTGCAGCCATTTGGGTAGTGAACCAGTGGATGGAAGACCTCTCTCTCTCTGCCTCCCCTCTCTCTCTGTAATTCTGACTTTCAAATAAATAAATCAATCTTAAAAAAAAAAGAATGTTCCAGCGCCATTATGCACTAGGTTAATCCTCTGCCTGCGGCGCCGGCATTCCATATAAGTGTCAGTTCTAGTCCCGGTTGCTCCTCTTCCAGTCCAGCTCTCTGCTGTGGCCTGGGAAAGCAGTAGAAGATGGTCCAAGTCCTTGGGCCCCTGCACCCGTATGGGAGGCCAGGAAGAAGCACCTGGCTCTCGGCTTTGGATCTGCGTACCTCCAGCTGTTGTGGCCATTTAAGGAGTGAACCAATGGTAGGAAGATCTTTCTCTCTGTCTCTCTCTCTCACTGTCTGTCATTCTACCTGTCAAATAAATAAATAAAATCTTAAAAAAAAAAAAAAGCCTAAAAGATAAGTTTGTTTTGCTAGAAAACATTTTTAAAATTCGTGCCTGCTTTATTCATAGTGCATATTTTCCATTAACTTTTTGAAGCTGCCTGTTATAATAAATAAATGTGGGGAGAAATGACACCTCTTCCTTACCAAAGAATTCCAATGATTATGGGGAAGAAGAATGAGAGAAATAGAATGCTGCCCCTAGAATATCATGCTGACAATTGCTGCAGGTAAACTCTACCTGGGATGCTACAGGAACGGGATATTTGCATGGTTTCAAAGTCTCTCCTCTAAAATATTTAGTACTTACAAAGGGGGAAGTAGCCCATGTTCCAGGAGGAAAACTACCTTGGCCAACAGCACCTCCCCCACGCGGTAGAGGCTGAGGTGACCAAGCGCAGGGCCTGTGAGCGTCACATGGGTCCACGTGGAGAAGGGCCGGGCCCTGCTGTGGTGCACGTCCCCCTGGCTGCTCGGGAGAAGACAGCAGGCTGGGAAGCGAGGCCATTGGTGCAAGGCAGCTGACCAGCTGTCTGCAGAGACATTGCTTGTGACACTGACATCCCGTGTCCGAGCAGCGGTGTAAGTCCTGGCTGCTCTGCTTCCAGAACAACTCCCTTCTAATGCACATGGGAAAGAAGTAGATTAACGGGCCAAGAGCTTGAGTCCCTGCCACTCTTGTGAAACACCAGGATGGAGCTCCTGGCTCCTGCCTTGGCCATTGTGGCCATTGGGGGCGTGAATCAGCAGATTCTGGCTTTCAAATAAATCATAAATAAAGCTTAAAAAAAAAAAAAAAAGGAGGCCAGCGCCGCAGCTCAATAGGCTAATCCTCCGCCTTGCGGCGCCGGCACACCGGGTTCTAGTCCTGGTCGGGGCACCGATCCTGTCCCGGTTGCCCTTCTTCCAGGCCAGCTCTCTGCTGTGGCCAGGGAGTGCAGTGGAGGATGGCCCAAGTGCTTGGGCCCTGCACCCGCATGGGAGACCAGGAGAAGCACCTGGCTCTTGCCATCGGATCAGCGCGGTACGCCAGCCACAGCGCACCTACCGCGGCGGCCATTGGAGGGTGAACCAACGGCAAAAAGGAAGACCTTTCTCTCTATCTCTCTCACTGTCCACTCTGCCTGTCAAAAATTTTAAAAATATAAAATAAAATAAAAAAAAGGAAAAGGAGATTGGCAAGAACACTGGTGACACCCATATAAGTCTTGTCCCTTCGTTGTAGCAGGGTTAGGTTCTTGCTCTTGATGCTAGGTGGAGAGTCCGTAAGAATGCTGCAGGCTTTCTCTGCAGCTCTTTTGTAAGCCTAAGACATTCTCACCACAAGAATGTTCAAGACAAGCCTGTGGACTCCTGCAGCCCGCTCGGACCTAATCATTCAGCATCTGGAGCTAGGGCGTGAGAACCTGCATTGCAGACCAACTTCAGCTTGTTAGGGGAGGCTTGTGTACATTAAAGTTTAAGAACTACTCGGGGGCCAGCACTGTGACACAGTGGGACACATATGATGCTGGCATCCCATGTTGAGTGCCAGTTCTGGTCCCAGCTGCTCAGCTTCCGATCCAGCTTCCTTCTAATGAGCCTAGGAAGGCAACAGATGATGACGCAAGTACTTGGGTCCCTGCTGCCCACATGGGACACCTGGATGGAGTTCTTGGACCTGGCTTTGACCTGGCCCAGCCCTGGCCGTTGCAGCCATCTGGAGAGTGAATCAGCAGATAGAACATCTCTCTCTCTCTCTCTCTCTCTCATTTTTCCTTTCCTATAAATGAAAAAATCTTTAAAAAAAAAACTGCTCAACACTGACCACGCCGTTTGTTTGCACAGTGAAAGGTGCTCCTGGGCTCTGTGGGAGGTGAGTGTCACTATGGTAGAGCATAAAGAACTGGGGCTTTGGTGTCAGAGACCCGTGGTTTCATCCAGGTGTTGCCATGTTCTGGTAGTGACCCTCAGCAAGCCACCTAGGCCCATCTGTCAAACTAGGGTAAGAATACCACCCTGAACAGAGGGGAGGCACCAGCAATAGTGTGTGTGTGTGTGTGTGTATGTATGTATGTGATGCCCACAATGGGCGCTAAGTCAGTGAGAGGGGCTATTATTACTTTATGTTAATGAGTTGACAAAAAAAAAAAACATTGCTACGTGAATATTTAGAATAGCTGTGTGACCTTGGGCAAATAACTTAACCTCTCTGTATTCCAATTTCCTCATCTATAAAATGGCGATAATAATAGGACTACCTCATTTAGGTGGTTGTGAGGATGAATGAGTTAATATTGGAAACCTCATTGAATAGTACCTAGTATATAAGTTCTGTACAAGTGAACTGTTCAGTCAAAATAGCATTTTATTTATCTAATTATTGGGGCCAGCGTTGTGGTGCCTTGGGTTAAGTTACCACCTGGGATACTGGCATTCTATATGAGCACCAATTAGAATCTCGGCTGCTCCATTTCTGATCCAGCTGGGAAGACAGTGGTAGATAACCCAGGTGCTTAGGCCTCTGCCACTCATGTGGGCCTGGGTCTGGTCCAACTCCAACCATTGTGGTCATTTGGATACTGAGTAAGTGGATGGAAGACCTCTCTCTCTCTCTCTCTCTCTCTCTCCCTCTCTCTCTCTCTAATTCTGCTTTTCAAATAAAATAAATAAATCCTTATTTACCTAATTATTTGACTAGGTTATTATTTACATTGAAGTGCTCAGCTATTGCCTTTTTTTAGTGGTAGGCTTTGTTACTTCTTTTTTTTTAAAGATGTTTCTTTATTTTTTAAAAGATTTATTTATTTATTTGAAAGAGTTAAAAAAGAGAGGAGAGGCAGAGAGAGAGAGAGAGAGAGAGAGAGGTCTTCCATCTGATGTTTCACTCCCCAATTGGCAGCAACGGCCGGAGCTGTGCCTATCCGAAGCCAGGAGCCAGGAGCTTCTTCCTGGTCTCCCACATGAGTGCAGGGGCCCAAGGACTTGGGCCAGCAGAGAGCTGGATCGGAAGTGGAGCAGCTGGATCTCAAACCAGCACCCATATGGGATGCCGGTGCTTCAGGCCAGGGCGTTAACCCGCTGTGCCACAGCTCCAGCCCCTAGTCTTTGTTACTTCCAAAAAAATTATTCAGAGATTTATTTATTTTTATTTGTAAAGCAGAGAGAGAAACAGAGAGTAACAGAGAAAGAGAGAGAGAGAGAGATCTTTCATCTGCTTGTCCACTTTCCAAAATGCCTGCAACAGCCAGGGCTGCACCAGGTTGAAGCCAGGAGCCAGAACTCCGTGTGGGTCTCCCACGTGGGTGACAGGAACCCAAGAACTTAGATCATCATCTGCTGCCTCCCAGGAGCATAATTAGCAGGGAGCTGAACTGGAAGCAGAGGGCCAGGACTGGAACTGCCACTCCCATGTGGGTCGCTGGTGTCCCCAGTGGTGGCTGAACCCATTGCACCACAATGTCCACCTCTAAAACTGTTTGAATTATGCTGTGTGATAATTCAATACATGCATTCAGTGTGTGATGATCAAATCAGATTAGCCAGCATTTCCATCTCAGACACTTAAAATGTTTTTGAACGACAACAGTTGTACCTATTATGGGGTACAATATGGTATTTCAATAAATGTATACCACGAGTACTGACCAAATCATACTGTTAGCAGGCTCGTCTCCTTATCTTGTTTTTACGTTTGGAACCCACCAGCTCCTCTTTTGTAGCTGTTCATAAAATGTTCAGGTGATCCCTGGGAAACACAGTCACCCCATTGTGCTGTGAAACACTAGAACTCCGTTTTGGTTCCCAGTATCCAACCTCCCCCTTCCTGTGCTCCTTCCCAATCTCTAGTTCTAATAAACTTTTTTCAGGTTCTACATATGCAGAGTGAACATGTGCTGTTTGTCTTTCTTATCTGACTTATTTCGCAAGATAATGATCTCTGGTTTCATCCATTTTGCTGCACATGCCAGCATTCCGGCCTTTCTTTGTGGCGGAATACTCACTTAGGCATGCCACATTTCTGTATTCACCCGTCAATGGGCAGGACTCCATATCTTGGCTTTTGTGAAATGCGCTGCAGTGCACGGGGTGGGGGGGTGGGATCTCATCTCTGTGCTGTTGATTTCATTCCTTTTTTTTTTTTTTAGATATATTTATTTGAAAGAGTTACACAGAGAAGTCGAGGCAGAGAGAGAGAGAGAGAGGTCTTGCATCCACTGGTTCACTCCCCAGATGGCCACAATGGCTGGAACTGTGCCGATCTGAATTCAGGAGCAGGAGCTTCCTCAGGGTCTCCCACGTGGGTGCAGGGGCCCAGGGACTTGGGCCATCTTCTACTGCTTTCCCAGGTCATAGCAGAGAGCTGGATCAGAAGAGGAGCAGCCAGGACTCGAACCAGCAACCACATGGGATGCTGGTACTGCAGGCGGCGGCTTTACCCACTATGCCACAATGCTGGCCCCATCCACCTCCTGCTTTAACACTCTTTTTTTTTTTAAGGTTTATTTTATTTATTTGAAAGGCACAGTGAGGGGTTCAGCACTGTGGCATAGTGGGTAACAGCCACCACCTGCAGTGCCGGCATTCCATATGGGCACCATTTCAAGTCCCGGCTGCTCCATTTCCAAGCAGTAGAGGATGGCCCAAGTGCTTGGGTCCCTGCACTAGTGTGGGAGACCCAGAGGAAGCTCCTGGCTCCCGGCTTTGGATTGGGGCAGCTCTGGCTGTTGAGGCCAACTGGGGAATGAACCAGTGGATGGAAGATCTCTCTCTCTCTCTCTTCCTCACCTCTCTCTCTGTGTTACTGCAACAGCCAGGGCTGGGCCAGGCAAAAACCAGAAGCTAGGAACTCCATTCAGGTCTCCCTAGAAGGTGGCCGGGGGTGGGTGGCCAAGCATTCGGACCATCACCCACAGCCTCCCAGGCGCATTAGCAAGGAGCTGGAGCTGGATGGAGAGCAGAGCCACGGGGACTAGAACCGGCGCTCTGATAAGGGAACCCACCCTCACAAGCTGTCCTCCTCCTGCTGGTGGCTAGCAGCACTTTCCAGGGGCTTCCTCTCTGCAGCTCAGTCCTGTGGGCGTCTCAGTGGCGTCCTTGTCTTTACTTTCTCCTTCCCTTGCCCTTTGGTCTCTTTTCCACCCCCTGGGGTTTTTAGGGCATCTTGGCAATTGCCGAGCCAGGTCAGGAAACGGAATGATGCAGTGGGAGACCTTGTGGTCCTCTCCGCGGAGAGGCGTGGATGCCCACACAGGAAGGGGGAACATTGCACGCGGCAGGTGTCAGGGTGGCTCCTTGCACACATCCGTTGTTCACAGAACTCATCCCGCAGACCCTGTTCTACCATCAGTCTTCAAGCGCATGTCACATTTCAGGGGTTCTGTGGCAGTTCAGCTGTTGAATTCCTTAGTCTGCCTAGGGTACGTGCCGGGCACACCGCGCCAGGCACGCCAAGCTGTACTGTTAGGGTCAGAACAGGACTGGAGCAGAAGGAACTTGAAAGTGAGCGGCCAGGCTCCCTGCAGAGGGCGCTGCCTGCAGCCCGGGGCCGTGGCTGACTTGGCCGGGGCTGCCCAGCAGAGCTGGGGAGGTGGTCGCCCAGGATGCTGCAGTGAGTGGGGCAGGATCAGGACCCCCACTGCTTCACAACCAGGTGAGCTGCCAGTCCCACCCCTGACCCTGAGGCTCTTCCTTTTTTTTTTTTTTTTTTTTTTTTTGACAGGCAGAGTGGATAGTGAGAGAGAGAGACAGAGAGAAAGGTCTTCCTTTTTGCCGCTGGTTCACCCTCCAATGGCAGCTGCAGCCGGCGCACCGCGCTGATCCGAAGCCAGGAGCCAGGTGCTTCTCCTGGTCTCCCATGCGGGTGCAGGGCCCAAGCACTTGGGCCATCCTCCACTGCCTTCCCGGGCCATAGCAGAGAGCTGGCCTGGAAGAGGGGCAACCGGGATAGAATCCGGTGCCCCAACCAGGACTAGAACCCGGTGTGCCGGCGCCGCAAGGCAGAGGATTAGCCTGTTAAGCCACAGCGACGGCCATGAGGCTCTTTCTAGCGCTAATTCCCTCAGGGACCTAGAAGGGCGAGGTTTATATCCTGGTGGTAAATATTCCTCTTCCAGTAACACTGTGGCCAACCAGCAGCCTCTCCAGTGAACCCAGCCATCACTGCTGCGGAATCAGCCCCCAGAGACGTGACGTCATAGAAAGAGTGATCTTTCTGAAATCGGTTTGCTTTTTCAGAAAGAGTCCAAAGGCCTGTGTCCGTGTTTTCTGCCTACGTAGTAAGTGGATTCTGATATTCGAAAAGTTCAAAAGCTTCCTTTCTTTTCCGCTTGACTGTGATGGCCTAGCAGCCTTTCCCCGCCGGCCAGCGCATGTTCTGAAGTGCTGTGTGTGTTGATGCGGTCGGTTACAGCTGGCTGTGCACCAGCTCCATCCACGCAGGGAGCGTGGGGTGGCGGTCTGGCCTTCCTGCGTTTCCCAAATAGGAACCGGGCAGCTTGGGGGAAGTCCCAGCGTGAGTGCCCCCTGCTGCCCAGACTCGAACTCAGGGAGTCCAGACTGCAGACTCCTGGGTGCCACCTGCCATTATGGCGCTGAGATGCGTGAGATGCTTCATGGGGGACCACATTGGTGGGTTTCTTTTGGAAGTGCCCTGGTACTCAGAGTCTGCTCCTCCTGCTAGTACTCTGGAGAAGAAAGGGAACAAAGAAAGAAGGGGGCAGGGAGGAAGGGAGGAGAGAGAAGGAAAAAGGGAGGAATGGAGGGAGGGGCAAAGGAAAGGAGGAGGGAAGGAAGAAAGAAGGGGAGAGAGGAGAGAAGGAAGGGAGGGAGGAAGGGGGAAGGAATTGAGAGAGAAATAAGAGAAAGGGGGGATGGGAAGAAGAAAGAAAGGGAGAGAGAGAGAGGGAGGAAGAGAGGAAGGAGACTCGCGTTATCAGTGACCAAGTTTTTATTTTCCATGGCAAAATAAGAAACAATATGGAGAGGGGGCAGCACTGTGGTGCAGTGGGTTAAAGCCCTGGCCTGGAGTGCCAGCACCCCATATGGGCGCCGATTCTGGTCCCAGCTGCTCCTCTTCCGATCCAGCTCTCTGCTGTAGCCTAGGAAAGCAGTGGAAGATGGCCCAGGTCCTTGGGCCCCTGCACCCACATTGGAGACACAGAGGCGGCTCCTGGCTCCTGGCTTCAGATCAGTGCAGCTCCGGCCGTTGCAGCCATCTGGGGAGTGAACCAGCAGATGGAAGACCTCTCTCTCTCTCTGTCTACCTCTCTCTGTAACTCTTTCAAATAAATAAAATAAATTAAAAAAAAAAAAGAAACAACAAGGAGAATGGGTAGATTTTTAAAAATGGTTTGTGTATTTATAGAATCCATCCTAATTAATTTAGGGTCTTCAAATTATGAAGATGGATATAAAAATAATTTATTTATTTGAAAGGGGGGGAGAGAGAGACAGAAAAGAGTAGAGATTTCCCATCTGCTGGTCCACTCCCTAAATGGCCATAACAGCCAGAACGGGGCCAGGCTGAAGCCAGGAGCCAGGAACTCCAGCTAAGTCCCCGACATGGGTGGCAGGAGCCCATGTACTTGGGCCATCATTTGCTGCTTCCCAGGTGCACTAGCAGGGAGCTGGATCAGAAGAGGAGTAATACTCCAATATGGGATGTGGGCATCTCAGGTGGCAGCTTCACCCCTGCCCCGGACTGCTGACCCCAATATAATCTTTATGAGCAGTAGATGATCACTGTTTTCAGTTTGGTTTTCCTGGTTTATAAAATCCATTCCTCTAGTTGATGGGGAGAGAAAGGTAAATCCTGCAGCTATTCATGTAGGCACTGAAACTGCTGTAGTCTGAAATCCCTGGGATACCTGTGTCACATCTGACCGCTGCTCAGTGTTAAATGCTGGGGTTCCCAATGGAGTGTTGTCTCAGTGTGCTTGGATTGCCGTAATAGAATGCAGCAGAAGTGGGTGTTGAGTGGATAAGAGACCCATGTCCCATATTGCAATTTCTGGGTTTGACTCCCAACTCTGGCTCCTGACTCTGACTTCCTGCCAGTGCAGACCCTGGGAGGCGGTGGTGATGACTCCAGTCATCAGGTTTCTGCCCGTCACGTGGGAGGGATACCTGGCTTGTGTCCCCAGCTTCTGGCTTCAGCTGCAGCTCAGCTCTGCCCATGTGTGGGCATTTAGGTAATGAAATAGCAAGTGAGGGCTTCCTCTGTCTAGCTCTCTGCCTCTCAAATGGATAAAATAAAAAGTACAATAGACTGATTGCTTAAACCGCAGATGTGTATGTTCCTTCCACTCTGGAGGCTGCAGGGCTGAGATCAGCATGCCAGCCCGGTTGGGTGAGTGTCTCTTGGTGGCTTGCAGACTGCTTCCTCCCTGTAGTGTCCTCGCTCACAGAGGCAAACAGAAGACACTCTGTATTGGTGTCCCAACTTTCAAGGACTCTATTCTTAAAAGGTGGCAGAGAAATTCTAGTTACCTCGGTTCTTTGTCTCACGTGGAAGAAGAATATCCGAGCGGACAGCAAAGGGATTTCAGAGTATTTGTTAGAATCAAAGACCTCCAGCCAGTGCAGCGTGGAGTGGGGCTTGGCTTCCAAGAGAGGAAAACCCAAAGGGGACTGGTGGCAGTACTAACTTCAAGTGCAAACTTGACAATTAGATTGGCATTCAGTTACCAGGCAGGGACAAAAACCATCAAAAGACCTTATTTACAATTTTCCATCCTGTCTGGACTGCTAAGGGTGAGGTTGATAACTTGTTTTCACAATAAGCTGTGGGCTCAGGAGGAGCTTCCTTACTATTCTCATGGTAATTTGGAGATTCCAAAGGAAGGAGGGCAGCCTGTTTGTTCTTACTAAAGATAAGATTTTGGGGAAGGTAACTAATATTTTATACCCCACATTCCATTGGGACCACCCTGACTATCTGTTAACCCATCTGACTCCTCACACTATCTCCAAAGGGAGGGCTCCGCTCTCCTGACCTCAACCTAACCTGATTATCCCCCCATCTCCAAATGCCATCACCTTAGGGGCGAAGGCTTCTGTATAGGAATTTGGGGGTTGCAGGGACACAAACATTCAATCCACAAGAAGTATTGCTGTGGTGTTGGGAAGATGCTAGGTCCCGAAATCCAGGAAGACTCAGCCTGGGGGACAAAGGCAGAACAAGGTGAGTGGCACTAGTCCTAGCTAAGGCTTTGATGCCTGGAGCCCCAGGGCAAAGCTCTGATCTGCTAAGCAGTTAGCACCTGAGAGCTTCTTTACCTAAGGTGGCTGGCTTGAGTGATCAGCAGACTACAGCCAGGCCTTTACCTTTCAAATGGTTGAAAAAAATCCCACAAAGATTTTTTTGTGTCATCTCAAATGTCAGTGTCCCTAAGTGAAGTTTCATTGGCTCGCAGCCTCTCTCATTTGTTTAGGCTTGTCCAGGCGTGCTAGCATGCTCCAACAGCAGACTTGAGCAGTTGCAACAGAGCCCAAAATATTTACTCTCTGGCTCTTGAGAGGGAGAAGTCTGCCAATCCCTATTCTCTACCCAAAGCCGGCCAGTGACTTGCTTTGCTTATTCCCAAGTCCAAATTCTGACTGAAAAGATAATTTCAAAAAGATGGAGTGTCATACCCATCAGCATGGAATCAGGGACAGACAGGACCAACCCTCAGAGCTGGGCAGGACCTGGTATCGAGATTGTCCACTTCAGGTTTGAAACGCCAGACCTGGCTGATCCAAGGTAAAAATAAGGGAGATAGGTGGCCTTATTTGGAGGATGGAAGAAGAAGGAACAAGGGCCATAGCAACTGGCTGATGTTTTTAGCTCTTTAAAAGTTTTATTTCTGGGGCCAGTGCTGTGGCGTAGTGGGTAAAGCTGCCACCTGCAGTGCCAGCATTCCATATGGGCACCGGTTCGAGTCCTGGCTGCTCCACTTCCAATCCAGCTCTCTGCTATGGCCTGGGAAAGCAGTGGAAAATGGCCCAAGTGCTTGGGCCCCTGCACCTGCTGGGAGACCCGAAAGAAGCTCCTGACTCCTGGCTTCGGGTCGGCGCAGCTGCAGCCGTTGGAACCATCTGGGGAGTGAACCAGCAGATGGAAGACCTCTCTGCTTCTGCCTCTCTGTAGCTCTGACTTTGAAATAAATAAATCTTAAAAAAAGTTTTACTTCAATCAAATGTAGTCCAGGGTTCTAGAATTGGGCCAATCTAGATGAAGATTTATATTCTTAACATTTTTAAATATTTATTTATCTCAAAGGCAGAGGGAGAGAGAGGGAGAGAGAATCTTCCATCTGTTGGCTCATTCCCCAAATGGTCACAACAACCAAGCATGGGCCAGTCTGAAACCAAGAGCCAGGAACTCCACCATGTGGGTCTCCCACAGGATAGCAAGGACCCAAGGACTTGAGCCATCATCCACTACCTTCACAGGTGCATTAGCAGGAAGCCGGCTGGGAAGAAGTCAGGACTTGAAGCAGCCAGCAGTATGGAATGCAGGCATCCCAAGTTGTGGCTTAAGCAGCAGCACCACAACACCTGTCACAGATTTGGCTTCTGACTCCCCACTCCTTGACCTGTGTTGCATCAGCTAAAATAGAATGTTACAAAAGCCAGTAACAGGGCTGGTGCCGCAGCTCAATAGGCTAATCCTCCGCCTGCAGCGCCGGCACCCCAGGTACTAGTCCCAGTTGGGGCACTGGATTTGGTCCCGGTTGTTCCTCTTCCAGTCCAGCTCTCTGCTGTGGCCCGAGAGTGCAGTGGAGGATGGCCCAAGTGCTTGGGCCCTGCACTCGCATGGGAGACCAGGAGAAGCTCCTGGCTTCAGATCAGCGTGGTGCAGCGGCCACTGGGGGGTGAACCAACGGCAAAGGAAGACCTTTCTCTCTGTCTCTCTCTCACTGTCCACTCTGCCTGTCAAAAAAAAAAAAAAAAACAGTAACAGGCACAAATGAATTTTATTGGCCGGCGCCGTAGCTTAACAGGCTAATCCTCTGCCTTGCGGCGCCGGCACACCGAGTTCTAGTCCCAGTTGGGGCTCCAGATTCTATCCCGGTTACCCCTCTTCCAGGCCAGCTCTCTGCTATGGCCCGGGAAGGCAGTGGAGGATGGCCCAAGTGCTTGGGCCCTGCACCCCATGGGAGACCAGGAGAAGCACCTGGCTCCAGGCTTTGGATCAGCGAGATGCGGCGGCCATTGGAGGGTGAACCAGCGGCAAAAAGGAAGACCTTCCTCTCTGTCTCTCTCTCTCACTATCCACTCTGCCTGTCCAAAAAAAAAAATGAATTTTATTGAAAATGAGAGGCAAGGTAACTGATCGGACCAGCCACTGACCAGGACCAACACTCCTTACCAGAGTGCGGCCCCCAACAGTGGGTTACACAGCTTTTTATAGTATTCTGTACACTAGGGTTCACAATTTCGAACCGGGCCCCTGGTATGCAGTGAACAATAAAAAGAAAAAACAGAATATGGTTGTAAGATAATAGTTAACAATAACAAACCCAATAGTAGATCCAAGATATGGTGGTAAGACAACAGTGAAGGAGACATTTTGGTCAACCGAGTTCCTGGGAATTTGGGCCAGCATAGTTTCACAAGATACACCCTTAGCCATTAGCAAGCAAAGCTAATATGTACAGAAGCAAGAGATCTGCAATTAGCCACACTCACTCCATTTTAATTCTGATTCTGCACCTGCATCCCTCAGGTCCAAGGAGAAGGGAGGAACGGTAACTAAGGGTGGTCCCTTTCTAGAATTCAACACTGATCAATGAAAATCGCTGGCATTATTTGCCTTATCAGGCCACTTCCATTGTTTCTGACCTGCTTTGTGTTGTTTTGTTCCCCCTACTCCCCTTGGCCCCCACACAAAGGTGATTTTAAAGGATGTGGATTCTCTTCTCTACGTGGACACAGACGTCCTCTTCCTAAGGCCCGTGGATGACATCTGGAAGCTTCTGAGGAAGTTTAACTCCACCCAGCTGGCAGCCATGGCCCCCGAGCATGAGATCCCAAAGATTGGCTGGTACAGCCGCTTCGCCCGGCACCCTTTCTATGGCTCTGCGGGGGTGAACTCGGGAGTCATGTTAATGAATCTGACCCGGATAAGAAGCACCCAGTTCAAGGTAACAAAGTGTTGCAAAATTCCTTCCTTAAAGATTGGGAGTTTGACTTTTCCTAGAGTCTTGGTGCTGGTGTTGTAAACACAGTGGCCTGTAGGTGGGGATGGAAAGAGCCACAGAGAAGTATTTGGAAGGTTCTAGAGTATTTGTCCAGGAAAAGCCCAGATGGCAGTGGAATTTGAGGCTTCTGCAGAGTGGCCGTTCAGGAATACTATGTTCCATTTTGGAATTCTGTTGTTTTTGAACTATGCAGATTCAAGGCCATGCAGAATTTCTGGGGATTTCCCTAGGGATATAGTTACATAAGCACACAGAGCTATTTGTTCAACAATGTTCACCGACTCCTCTTTTATCCTAGCCCAGAACTGGAAGGACTCTCAATGACCATCCGTAGAGAAGTGGTCAAAAATACTACTGTCCTGGGGCCGGCGCCGTGGCTCACTTGGCTAATCTGCCTGCAGCACCGGCATCCCGTATGGGTGCCGGGTTCTAGTCCCGGCTGCTCCTCTCCCAGTCCAGCTCTCTGCTGTGGCCCGGGAGGACAGTGGAGGATGGCCCAGATGCTTGGATGCCTGCACCCATGTGGGAGACCAGGTGGAAGCACCTGGCTCCTGGCTTTGGGCTGGTGTGTTGGCCATAGCGGCCATTTGTGGGGGGGGGGGGGGTGAACCAACAGAAGGAAGACCTTTCTCTCTGTCTCTCTCACTGTCTAACTCTATCTGTCAAAGAAAAAAAAAACAAAACAAAACTACTGTCCTATTAAAAAAAAATCATAGGTTGATATATGAGGGAGATGATAAAATCACTAAGAAATATTGAGGAAAAAAAAGCCAGTTGGCAAGCAGGTCACGAGATGTAGAGTGTAATCACCTGTCCTTAGAAGGTTCCAGAAGAATATCTGAGACTGATCACTGATCACTGTGGGGAATTCTTAGAGCAAGTGGGAATGGGCTTTGCAGGTGGATGGAGGGAAACTACTTTGAATATTTTATTTTCTGTCTTTGCATGCTGTTGGAATATTTAGTCTGTGAACATGCTGATTTTCTCTTGAAAGGAAATAAATATTTCAAGACAAGGGAAGGTATTTTTCTTTAACATACTTTAATTGTGTTACCTGCATTTTTTTGTTCCCACGCTTCATAGACAAGGAGTAGGCCTAAGAAAGAGGCCTGCTTTCAGGCGTGGTTTTCAGGGTGGAAGCCCCAGGCCCGGCTACCAGTCCGTGGCCCATCCTGTATCCATGAGGACATCTGGCAAAACGCGACAATCAAAGCCCTGATCTGGCCTTGCCCTGTGCCCTGGGGATAGTGGGGTCTCTCCTGAATTGGCAGAGGGAGGGCCATTCGGTCCCCCGGCGTTGTTCCCTTCACAGACAGCATGTGCGTGGCTGCTTTGCTTCAACTGTCCTAACGTTTTTCTCTTTTTCCAGAACAGCGTGATTCCCACGGGCTTGGCGTGGGGGGACATGTTGTACCCTCTGTACCAGAAATACAAGAATGCCATCACATGGGGAGACCAGGACTTGTTAAATATCATTTTCTATTTCAACCCAGGTAGGTTCTCTGGCGTGCATGGCGCTCGTGTGGGAATACACCCACCTCGCCACAAAGAGCGTATTCTAGGCCCAGCTTGCTGCTGGCCGGGCCAGCTCCCGCACAGAGCGCCCTGTGTTCTCCTGCCATGTTCGCCCCTTCATCCACCACCCCTCTCCGGGTGTCTGCCGGGGGCTGGTCCTTGTGTTCCCAACGCAAAAGGTCAAGTGTCGGAACTTCCAACACTGGACACCAGTTTTAGAAAAAGGCATTTTCAGTGTTGCCATTCTTCTGAGAAGTGCAGTCAAAATGGATGTGTGGCACAAAAGTCCGTGAAAATATTACAATCAAGGCACGAGAGCCTGAACAATTGCCACATTGAAAGGAACTGGTTCTCAGAGTCCTTGGGGGATTGGCTTGTTCAGGGGTCAAAGAGCCTAGAATAAGGACTCAGCTCCCCAGGTCTCCCCCCGCCATCTCCCTCTTTTCATCTTGGGCAAAAGAATTTCTTCTTATAAGGCTCAGAGAAGGGAGGACAGCAGAGTGTGTTTGGTCCATGTTTTTATGTTAACCACTAAAGCTAATACAATGTCCTTCTTTCCCTCTCCTTGCTGAAGGCTTATTTACTGTCATTAAAATCCAAGCTGTGGGCCGGCGCCGCAGCTCATTTGGCTAATCCTCCGCCTGCAGCACCGGCACCCCAGGTTCTAGTCCCGGTTGGGGTGCCTGGTTCTGTCCCGTCACTCCTCTTCCAGTCCAGCTCTCTGCTGTGGCCCGGGAAGGCAGTGGAGGATGGCCCAAGTGCTTGGGCCCTGCACCTGCATGGGAGACCAGGAGGAAGCACCTGGCTCCTGGCTTCAGATCGGCGCAGTGGCTGTAGCAGCCATTTGAGGGGTGAACCAACGGAAGGAAGACCTTTCTCTCTCTCTCACTCTCTCTCACTAACTCTGCCTGTCAAAAAAAAAAGAAAAAGAAAATTCAAGCTTGTGATTTCTCTGAAAATGTCTGTAGGGTTCTAAGTCATCCTTACTCCGCTCCGTGTAGGTCTTCCTTATGTCTTTAAATATCCCGATGTTGAGATGTCTGCCTGTGATTTCATGGCATGCTCGAAGCACCTACTCCATACCTTTGTGAAAAATGAAATCCTGGACTGGAATCTAGTTTCATGGGGCTGGTGTTGGGCTCAGTGGTTAAGATTCTGCTTGGGGTGGCCAAGGGTACCTGTTTGGAGTCCTGCCCCTGCTTCTGATTCTCGCTTCCTACTGACGCCTGCCTGGGAAGCAGCAGGTGGTGTCTCAAGTACCTGGGTTACTGCCACCCCTGTAGGAGAGCCAGGGGGAGTCCCAGGTAACTGACTTTGGTCTGGCACAACCCTGGCCATTGCCAGCATTTGGGGAATGAACCAGAGATAGAAGATCTCTCTCTCTCTCTCTGCCACTTAAATAAACAAAAAACAAAATATTTAAGAAAACCTGTTTTCAGATCAAAAAGGAACCAATCCTAGAAAGAAGAAAGGCATGTTGTTATGGCGTTTCTGGGAAAGACTCCCAATACTAATTTGGCAAAGAGAATGTCTAGGCTGCTCAGCTGTGGTGTGTTTCCATTCATTTTACTCTGACAGTAACAGGGAATTTAGTCTGCAATCTTTTTCCTTCTTCTTAAGCAGATTGCGTAGTTTTTAAAATTAATTTATTTATTTGAAAGGCAGAGTTACAGAGAGGCAGAGAGAGAGAGATCTTCCCTCTGCTGGTTCACTCCCCAATTGGCCCCAACCGCTGGAGCTGCGCTGATCTGAAGCCAGGAGCCAAGAGCTTCTTCCAGGTCTCCCACACGGGCGCACGGGCCCAAGCACTTGGCCCATCCTGCGCTGCCCTCCCAGGCAGAGAGCTGGATCAAAAGTGGAACAGCCGAGACTCAAACCAGTGCCCATATGGTATTGCTGGCACTTTACTTGCTACGCCACAGCACCAGCCCTGCATTTTTGTTTTGAGGTAGAGGTGTTTGCTTAGGACTCTTGGCTGCAAATAAAAAACCCTGGAGTTAATTGCAGCACAAAGGAGACTCGTGATAAGCAAACAACTGAAAGTCTCATGGAAACCAAGAGTAGGAGGGCAGGGCAGGCCCATCCCCAGACCTGCAGCAGGGAGGGAAACTCGAGGACCCCGGGTGAGAATCATCTTCTCCACGGAAGCTATTCTCTCCTCTCCTTCGTCTGTTTCTGCTCCCAGGGCCTCACAGCGAAGTCCTGATGTTTCATGTTGCAGCTGCAGCCACACCGAAAAGACCAGCTTGATCCCACTTCCAAATTCGCAGGGGAGAAGACAGCCTGCAAGGCAGGGAGCATGGAGCTTGGGAACCATGGCTGACATCTGTTCTTCCTAAAGCTAGGCATTTTTAAAAATTTAATCCTCACAATGACCCTAAGACTATAATCCACATTTTGTGGATAAAGACACCCAGGGAAGGACCAGTGTTCTGGCACAGTGGGCTAAGCCATGGCTTGCGATGCTGGCTGCTCTGCTCTGATCCAGCTCCCTGTTAATGTGTCCAGGAAGGCAGCGGAAGGTGGCCCATGTCCTTGGGCAACCTGTCCCTGATGTAGGAGACCCGGATGGAGTTTCTGGCTTCTGGCCTCAACCTGGCTCAGTTCCATCTGTTGTGGCCATTTGGGGAGTGAACTCATGGATGGAAGATCTCTCACCTCTCTCTCTCTTTTTAAGATTTATTTATTTATTTGAAAGTCAGAGTTACACAGAGAAAGGAGAGGCAGAGAGAAAGAGGTCTTCCATCCACTGGTTCACTCCCTAATTGGCCACAATGGCCAGAGCTGTGCTGATCCGAAGCCAGGAGCTTCTTCAGGGTCTCCCAGGCAGGTGCAGGGGCCCAAGGACTTGGGCCATCTTCTACTGCTTGCCATAGCAAAGACCTGGATCAGAAGTGGAGCAGGGGGGACTCAAACCAGCACCTCTATGGGATGCCGGCGCTTCAGGCCAGTGTGTTAACCCGCCACACTACAGCACCGGCCCCTCTCCTCCCTCTCTCTTTTAAATAATTTTGTTTGAATTAAAAACACTCACCACCCTAAATAAATATCAACTTTAAAAAAATACCAAGGACAAGAGAGTTAAAGAATTTGCGACATGGTTATGTGTGTCAGGGCAGGGGTTACAAACCCAGCACACCCCAATGCCAGCCAAAAGGGACACAGAGGAACTTCTCAGAGGGGAGGGCAGGATCTTAGTGCACTGGGAGGAGATCTGAGGCTCGTCTTTCTGCTCTGCCAATTCTCTCCTTTATATTTTGCATTTTCTTTTTCTGTTTGGTGGCTAACACTATCGAGCATAAGCGTCTCTGTCCATATTGTTTCCCAAACTGGAGAATTTAAAAGATTCCCACAGTTGCCTGCCCAGAAGTCCTCCCAGCCTGTGGCCGGCCATTTGAGGGCGTGATCCTGATTAGATTACACACCCCAGGGCTGCGGGATCAGAGCTACCAGTCTTTAACCAGGGCTGAAATAACTGAGTTGTGCTCTGCACTTTGCACCTTGGAGCCATGGAAGATATCATCAAATAACTGGGAATTTGTCCTCCATTCCAGTGCCTAGCAGCACCCAGTGGTACTCGAGCAAGTCTCTGAGTTCTCTGGTTGTACGTCGGGGCGTGTTGGGTTGGTGTTTCTGTGGCCTGCCTTTAACCTTCCGCGTAGAAGCTTCACGGAGGTACTTCATTAAACATGAGATCTTCAAACTGCAATCCGACTCATGCCCGTCACATTGTAAGGTTTTCCTTCATTTCTATCGATTGGGAGCACTTTTCTCTAAACCACAACAACCTATAGCTGGGGAAAAAAAAAAAAAAAGATTTGTCACCTTTGTCCCACAAAAGGAAAGAAGGAAATAACATTGGCTGCGACACAGGAGATAAATCTGTTTTTGTTATGGTGCCTTGGGTTGCCAGGGGTGAAGTCTTGCACATAAAACCAGGGGCACATGTCTGCAGCGTGATTGTTGTCAGGGTTCCTGTGGCCGACAGCTCCGCTTTCAACAATGTGCCTGAACGTCTCGTTGAAATATGTTTTAAGACTCTTGCTGTAATTAGGTAATAAATGCCGGTGGCTGTGTGGTTGCAGCACTGGGTAATAAACTGACTCAAGAGGAGACAGCTGAAGCCCACGGGGAATTCGCAGGTCGATCATCTCCCAGGAAGGACATTTCCTGGCAGGTGAGCCCAAAGGCAGCTTCTTCAAGGACTGGGAAACCGAGCTCACTTCTGAACAGGTGAGCTTGAGTCGAGAGCAGAGGTCTGTGGCTGGGGTGAGCCTGACAAGAAGCAATGGAGAATTCCACGTGGGAAGATGTGTTTGGATCCACGTGCTCAGGTGTCAGAGCACAGCACTGACTCAGGCCAGCTAAGGGAGGGCAGATACTGTGAGAGTCTGGGGCACTCCTGACCGCGGGGATCAGATCTCCTGACCTCCGTGATGGGAGCTGCCAGGGACCAGAGCGACTTCTTCCTCCCTCGGCAGCTTCAGGGTCTCTCATCTTTGGCTCTCTCCATGCTGATCTGGTTGATCCTGTCTCAGCATCCTCTCTCTGCCCGTGGCCCAGGCTGATTGTTAACCCCAAGTCAACACAACCTTACCGGTCCCCAACCAATGATAATGGCTTTTCCAAGTTTCCTAATTCAAATGATTAAGAAAAACAAAAACAAAAACAAAAACAAAACAAACGGGCTAGCGTTGTGGCATAGTAGGTTAAGACACCCCCTTGCAAAGTCAGCATTCCATAAGGGTGCCAATGTGTGTCCCAGCTGCTCCACTTGTGATCCAGCTCCCTGCTAATGTACCTGGGAAAGCAGTGGAAGATGCCCCCCCCCCCCCGAAGAAACTCCTGGCTCCTGGCTTCAACCTGGCCTGTCCTTGGCTGTTGCAGCCATTTGGGGCAGTGAGCCAGAGAATGGAAGACTTCTATCTCTGTCTCCCCTTCTCTCTTTGTAATTATGTCCTTCAAATAAATAAAGCTTTTTAAAAGAGTCTGGTCCAGTCCCAAAATGAATCTGTCCCCTTAGGGAGACCACCCTTGATTGGCAAGCTCATGTGGCAGGTCTGCTCCTTCTTCAGGGACAGTTTCTGGGGAAGTGGAAAAGAAGATGAAGCCAGCCCAGTACAGGTGACCTCGCAGGGCTTCCAGCCAGAGTAGTGAGCTGCAGCGGGAGGAGCTGGAAGGCCTGTGGTATAGACGGAGGGGGTCTCAGCTGAGTGTGCGATACCAGGGAGTCAGGTGGGCTGGTGACAACCACAGGGAGCTGGACTCAGGGTCCCATGGGTCAGGTGAGCAGTGGCCCCATTGAGAGTCTGTCCTTATTTGGCTGGGGATCATGGGAGCCCCGCCCTGGAGTGTGCAACCGCACTGTACAGTTCCAGCCCCCAAGCACCCCCAGCAACAGGCAACTGAGCACTGCGTTGTGGGCAGGCTGACCCAGTTGTTTGCTCTGGGAAACGGGTCCCAACTCAGTTTGGAGCGTGTATGGCAAGTGTCAGAGCCCTGACAATAAAGCACACAGGAAAAGAATGGGGATTAGGGTGTCTGTGTGTGTGTCTCCTGCAGAGCAAGGCTTGTGCTGTCTTCTCAGTGGGAGGGTCTGCGGATTGGGTGAATGGAATTCAAGGAATGGAGTAAAGGGGTGAAAGAAATGAGACCATAGCAATGACAATGACAGAAAAGGCAGGTGGGACAGAAAGGACAGGAAGAAAGGAAGAGGAGAGAACAGCATCCATGCGGCAGAGGAAGGCATGAGGTTCATTGCAGTCATGCAGCCAATACTTTTGAGCACCTACTGTTTGCCAGCCACTGGGCAAGGTGCTGAGGATATAGCCTCTGATGAGTTAGACAAAGCTGCTGTTTCCACAAAACCTATCTGTCGTTAGAAGAGGTAGACTCTCAAAGAATCATAGCTAGGCATTCAGAATCAGATTGTGATACAGGAAATAAACCAGGGACTGATAAAGAAACCATCTCGGGGCTGGCATTGTGGTTCGGCAGGTTAAGCCATCACCTTTGATAACAGCATCCCATCTGGGTGCCACTTTCAATCCTGGCTGCTCCACTTCCTATCCAGCTCCCTGCTCATGCACCTGGGAAAGCAGTGAAAGATGGCCCAAGTGCTTGGGCCCCGGCACCAACATGGGAGACCTGGTTGGAATTCCAGGCTCTTGGCTTTAGGCTGGGCTGCAGCCAAAGGGGAGTGAATTAGCAGATGAAAGATCTCTCTGTCTCTCACTCCCTCTTCACTCTTTCAAATAAATATTATATATACTTATTTGATATATAATATATAAAAATATATAATATATATATATATATTTAAAAAGACAAGGTTATGGGGCCACCACTGCTGCCTGCAGCAACAGCATCCCATATGGGCACAGGTTCAAAAAGACGAGGTTAAGAAAGAATCCAAGCTGGAGGGAGAGAAGAGCTTCCCTAGGTAGTGTGACTAGGAAAGTCTTCTCAGCAGAAGTAATTGCCCTGTTCTGGAGGTAAGGTGCATCTGGAGAAGGAAGAAGAGAATGCTGGGAAAGCTCAGGTCTGGGATGGAATGTTTGAAAAAAAGAAAGAAAGGAGACTAGCACAGGCATTCGTTCTAGTGGTTAAGCCAGTGGATAAGGTGCTTGTGCCCAGGCCAGAGCACCAGGCTTCAATTCCCAATGCAAGCTCCATTCTCCAGCTTCCTCCTCACACAGACCTTGGGAGGCAGTAGGTGATGGCTCAAGTCACTGGGTCCCTACCACCATGTGGGAAACCTGCACTGAGTTCCTTCTTGGGGCTTCAGAAATAAAAAGAAAGTAACTGTTAATAGTGCAGACAGCCTCCATTCTGTCGATACAGAGCAACAGCCTATTTTCCATGAAGTTGAAATGATCAGGCAAAACTATTGCACACTCTTAGAGACCTCAAGAGTGTGAAATGATCAGAGATGTAAGAAGCAATCAATGCACACAGCACTTGGCAAGTAGTTAGCAGGCTCTGAGAATAAGCACAGCCTCCTGAAGTTCCCACGGAGGGATTTCAGACTCATACCAAATCACTTAAGTGAGCCTCTTTATATAAATTGAGAGAAAAAATGGCGAAGACCCAGAATCTCCAGATAGGTTGGCTTAAAAAAATATCTTCAGGGCCAGTGCTGTGGTGCAGCAGGTTAGCACCCTGGCCTGAAGCGCCGGTATCCCATGTGCGCACCGGTTCTAGTCCTGGCTGCTCCTCTTCCTATCCAGCTCTCTGCTATGGCCTAGGAGGGCAGTAGAGGATGGCCCAGGTCCTTAGGCCCCTGCACCCACATGGGAAACCCAGAAGAAGCTCCTGGCTCCTGACTTCAGATCGGCACAGCTCCAGCCATTGCGGCCATTTGGGGAGTGAACCAGTGGATGGAAGACCTCTCTCTCTCTCTCTGCCTCGCCTTCTCTCTCTGTGTAACTCTGCCTCTAAAATACATAAATAAATCTTTAAAAAAAAAAAAGTATCTCCAGGGCCAGCGCTGTGGCATAGTGGGTAAAGCCACTGCAGTGCCAGCATCTCATATGGGTGCCAATTTGAGTCCTAGCTGCTCCATGTCTAATCCAGCTCTCTGCTATGGCCTGGGAAAGCAGTGGAAGATGGCCCAAGTCCTTGCGCCCCTGCACCCACGTGGGAGACCTGGAAGAAGCTCCAGGGTCCTGGCTTCTGATCTGTGCAGCTCTGGCCGTTGCAGTCATCTGGGGGAGTGAACCAGCGGATAGAAGACCCCTCTCTATCTCTGCCTCTGCTTCTCTGTAACTCTGCCTTTCAAATAAATAAATACATCTTTTTTAAAAAAGTATTTTCAAATAATTTTCAGTGGTTTGAGATTTGGAGGATTTGGAATTTTAAAACCATTCCCTGGAGATGGGCATTTTGCTAAGCAGTTAAGATGCCACTTCGATGTGCTGCATCCTATATCTGGGTACCTGGGTTCAAGTCCTGGCTTCACTCTTGGCCCTGACTTCCCTAATGCAGGCCCTGGGAGATGGTGGTGATAGCTCAAGTAATTGGATGCCTGCCATCCACGTGGGAGGCCTGGATTGAGTTCTGGTTCCTAGTCCTCAGCTTGGCTGGGCCCCCATTGTGGGCATTTGGGGAGTGAAGCAGTGGATGGGAACACACTCTCTCAAATATAAGCTTTTTTTTTTTTTTTTTTTTAAAGTTTAAAAAGAGATCCATTTTGGAACCGATTGTTGATTGTGTGCCAAATAGGCACCATTAGCCCACGGCTCGACACAGTCATTAGCTGCTCTACATAGGTTTTCCGTCTTCAGTCTACTTCATGATGCTAATTTTTCCCAGGTCCCCCCCCCCCCCACATTTACGAAGTATGTATGTAACCCATGAGAAAATTATCTGGAAATAAAAACGCCTGTTATTCTTTTTTTTTTTTTAAGATTTATTTATTATTTATTTGGAAGGCAGAGTTACAGAGAGAGAGAGAGAATTCCATCTGCTGGTTCACTCCCCAAATGGCTGCAATGGCTGGAGCTGCACCAATCCAAAGCCAGGAGCCAGGAGCTTCTTACGGGTCTCCCGTGCAGGTGCAGGGGCCCAAGGACTTGGACCATCTTCCACTGCTTTCCCAGGCCATAGCAGAGAGCTAGATGGGGAGTGGAGCAGCCAGGACGTCCATATGGGATGCCAGCGCTGCAGGTGGCGGCTCTACCTGCTGCGCCACAGCACCAGCCCTACCTGTTTATTCTTAACTGCCCACTGTTGATTCCCTTTCTTTGGGGTTCATTTTCTTTAGGGGAGTTACTCTTCTCCTGTTGCATACAGGCTTAGAGCCTTGACCTCCCCTGAGCCTTGCTAAACCAGTCCGACCATCTCCTGGGAAGCCAAGAGCAGGAGGTGGCCAAGGCCGGTTCCACAGGGCCGAAGTATTGCAAAACTGACCTTAATCATCCCCACCCCCAGGGCCCAGGGGCTGCCCCACTTCCCGCCCCGGTGCAGCTTCATCTCTCATTTTATGAGCTACCCCTTTTTCCTTTCAAAAGGGAAGAACGTTTCTTTCGTTGTTTCACAAGCTAGCACCAAATTTGGCTACTTGCAACTTAATACAGATTCCTATTTCTTGAATATTTGAGGCCAAAGAAATAAGTTTATATGACAGTTTTTCTCCCATGTTGTTTATATGACAGCTTTACCCCAGGAAAACTAATTTGGCTTCGTAGTTTCTAAAACACTCTGGCGGCGCCACGGCTCAATAGGCTAATCCTCCACCTGCGGCGTCGGCACACCAGGTTCTAGTCCCGGTTGCCCCTCTTCCAGGCCAGCTCTCTGCTGTGGCCCGGGTGTGCCGGCCGCAGCGCGCTGGCCGCGGTGGCCATTGGAGGGTGAACCAACGGCAAAGGAAGACCTTTCTCTCTGTCTCTCACTGTCCACTCTGCCTGCCAAAAAAAAATAAAAAATAAAAATAAATAAAACACTCTGATCTCCAAGCCTTTGAGTGGGATCAGGCCATTAGGCCATTTTTTCCCCCAGATGCCCTTCCAGGGCTCTGTTTCTGTCAGTTCCTTCCTTCCTTCCTTCCTTCCTTCCTTCCTTCCTTCCTTCCTTCCTTCCTTCCCCCCCTCCTTTCCCTTCCTTCCTTCTTTCCCCCCCTTTCCCTTCCTTCCTTCCTTCCCCCCTTTCCCTTCCTTCCTTCCTTCCTTCCCCCCCCACCTCCTTTCCCTTCCTCTTCCCTTCCCAACATTTATTTATTTGGAAGGCCAAGTTACAGAGAGGCAAAGAGAGAGAAAGAGAGAGAGAGGTCTTCCATCCACTGGTTCACTCCCCAGATGGCCGCAACGACTGATGGCCGCAATGACTGTACCTGGGCTGATCCGAATCCAGGAGCTTCTTCCAAGGACTTGGGCCATCTTCTGCTGCTTTCCCAGGCCATAGCAGAGAGCTGGATCAGAAGTAGAGCAGCTGGGACTCGAACCAGCGTCCATGTGGGATGCTGGCACTGCAGGTGGCAGCCTTACCCGCTACGCCACAGCACCGGCCCCTTCTGTCAGATTTCTATCCTTGCTGAAAGTCTTAGTTTAAAGGAAACTTCACTGAAACCTCGGGCCATCTCACTTCCCAGAAATGAGCTGTCCTTTCTGTGAACCCTGATAAAACACGCTCCGTTTGACCACATATGCTCTGTCTCCCTGACAAAAGTCTCAATTCCCTGAGGGCAGAGGCAGTGCCAGGTCACCGGTGACATCAGCGCCTCGTGAGAGTGCGGTGGATGGATCCTGTGCCTGCTCCATGTAGTCTGCCTTTTGCACTCGGGGAAATTCTGAAGGCGTGCTGTCGAGAAGTGAGTTGAGTTCTGTCTGGAATCCAGTTTCACACTTGAAGTTCAACAGCTGAGGTTCGTAGCTGGTCTTTAGGAGATCTGTAAACCCCTGGTCTCCCAAAGAAATGTTCTTTCCATGTCTTTATATATACCCAGCTGTATTTTTCCCAAGATGGGGTCTGAAGTTTTCATGAGGATCACAAAGAGATCTGTGACCCATAAAAGGCTAAGAATAGCCGTCACCTGCGTATCCGGAAGGGACTGGAGGCAAGCATTTTTTTTTCTTAGATTAATTTATCTATTTGGAAGGCAGAGTTACAGAGAGGCAGAGGTAGAGAGAGAATCTTCCTCCACTAGTTCACTCCCCAAATGGCCGTAATGGCTAGAGCTGCACTGATCCGAAGCCAGGAGCCAGGAACTTCTTCCAGGTCTCCCACGCGGATACAGGGGCCCAAGGACTTGGACTGTCCTCTGCTGCTTTCCCAGGCCATAGCAGAGAGCTGGATCAGACAAGGAATAGTCAGGATTCGAACCGGTGCCCATATGAGATGCTGGCACTGTAGGTGGAGGCTTTACCTGCTATGCCACAGCGCCGACCCCAGAGGCAAACATTTATCACAGGTGTACTATATGTTGGAAGCCATGCTAGGCTTGTTCAGTGTAAATTATCTTGTTCTGGTCTTCCAGCAATCTTAAGCAATAGTACTTTTTTCCCAAATTAATTTTAGCTTACTGCCTTTTTTTTTTTTTTTTTTTTTTTTTTTTTTTTTTTTTTAAAGGCAGAGGGACATAGAGGAAAAGACAAACAGAGATCTTCCACCTGCTAGTTCATTCCCCAAATGTCTGTAATAGCTCGGGCTGGGCCAGCCCAAAGCCAGGAGCTAATAACTCCATCCTAGTCTCCCCCATATGTGTTTCAGGGGCCCAAGTATTCGAGTCTGTCTCCCAGGCACATTAGCAGGGAGCTGGGACCCGATCCCAGGCATCCTGACAAAGGGGTGTGGGCATCCTTGGTGGCGCCTTAGCCTGCTGTGCCACAGTGTCTGCCCATGGTTCTTGTTCTGACAATAACTATGAAAACAATGGTTGTCACCACTTAGGTGTATTGTGTGCTGTACGCCAGCCATTGTGTCAAACACAGACGTAGAGGATCTCATTTATTCTTCCTCTACATCCTGCAGTACGGGTAATAGTTACAGTTCTCCCCATAATACAGATGATGAAACTGAGGCACAGAAAAGTGCAGTGATTGGGTTCACGCCACTCGTGGCAGAGTTCGCTGTCTTAGCCTTTCTGCTGTTAGGTCACAGGGAACACATGATAAAGCTAGGATTCAAACCTGGATCATTTGGCTCCTCTTTGCTGCTACTCAGCGGGGGTCCAATGTTTTAGTAACACCGGGGTTCTAGAGCTAGGAGTGGGCAGAAGCCAAATCCACACATGCCTGTGTCTGATTCCAAAGTCCAGGTTCTGTTTCCTCCTGCACCTCAGAGTGCCCAATGCCCAGGCAGTCCTCGGTGGAGGCTGCAGAGAGAAGGTCTCGTGTGTCGTGGAGTCCTGCCATACTTGGGAAGAGGCAAAAACCATCCTCATTGATCTTAAGCCTCAGGAAGGCAGGGGCTCCACTATCCTGCCATTTGCACAGCAAGCATTCAATAAGCATAAAAAGGTTCACTCAGTCGGCGTATTTGTGGGGCCAGTGCTGTGGTGTAGTAGACTAAGCCCTGCCTGCGTCACTGACATCCCACATGGGTGTTGGTTTGTGTCTTGGCTGCTCCTCTTCCGGTCCAGCTCTGTACTTACAGCCTGGGAAGGCAGTGGAAGATGGCCCAAGTGCTTGGGTCCCTGCACCTGCATGGAAGACCTAGAAGAAGCTTCTGGCTCCTGGCTTTGGATCAGCCATTTAGGGAGTGAACCAGTAGATGGAAGACCTTTCTCTCTGTCTCTCCCTCTCTCTCTCTGTAACTCTACCTCTCAAACAAATAAATAAAACCTTTAAAAAAAATCAGTGTATTTGTAAAGTAGAAATGAGTTCTAGGACAGTTCATTCAGCTGGTGCCTAAACAGCTCCATGTCGTTGCCCGGGCAGGCATCGTAATGTGACTCATTAGGTTCCAGCGAGAAGCAACTGGGCTGTGGCCCAGCATGGCTCGAAAGCGCTTCCAGGGGTTTATTCATTTATTTTTTATTTGAGAGTCAGGGAGAGCACCCATCTGCTAGTTCACTCCCCAAATGCCTGCAATGGCTGGGACTGGGCCAGGCTGAAGCCCTGGGAACCAGGAACTCCATGTACATCTCCTACATGGGTAGCAGGGACCCAACCACTTGAGCCATCAGCACTGCTTCCCAGGGTCTGCATGAGCCAGAAACGGGGATTAAGGAACAGAGCTGAGACTGGGACTCAGGGACTCAGATACGGATGCAGGCATCTTAACCACTAGGCCAAACACCTGCCCTGATTTTAGATGTCGCTGTTCAATGGATCCTCACTCCACCCTGGGCACTGAAATGCAGAAAGACCCTCAGCTCACAGGGTTATGATTCAAATCTGTGACAGGAGGATGGCCACTGCTCTGTCCCACTGAAGGGCTGTGCACGTGCAAGTGTGGAGGGAAATGCAAGCAAGAGGAAGGCGGGAGTCTTGAAAAGGAGAATTCCAGGGTGTTGTAGACAGTTAGGAGTTGGAGGGGGCGGGGCAGGGCTATCACCAGCCGGCTATTCACGGTCTGCCAGAGAGAATGCGATCTTGGCTTTTCCACCGTGACACTTTCTGAATGCAGTCTCCAAGCAGTGGTCCTTTTTCCGTGAGACGGGACTGCCACAGCAGAATGCTCAGCACATCCTGAAGCCACGGTCACGGTCACGGCTTCACTGTAACCACTCTGTGCTCACTCACAGGGCCTTTCTCGTGCTCAGTGACACGCGTGTGCAGAGAGGTCCGGTACGCAGTCCTCTGGCCCCACCCTGAAAGGGGGAGCTAAGAAGCTGGGTCGTAACTCTGACTCCATGAGGGCTACAGCGGTGTCTCGGCACCAGCGCCATCCTACTGGGAGCACTGTCATGGTCACTGCCAGATGCTGATAGCATCCCTGGTCGCTGCAGGATGTTTACAGCACCTGCTGCATGGCAGGGGTGCCCCTCCCTCCGTGTACAACAGCCAACAGTGTCTTCCTCCCAACACTGCCAGATGGCACTGTGGCTGGGGGAGGGGGTGGGGGAGAGGGGAAAACCAGTGCTAGTTAAGAACCCTGTTTAGAGAGTCATTTGTTCAGAGATGCATGCGCATAGCCATGGTGCACCAAGTACCTGTAGCCTAGGACTTTTATTTTTTTACCTCCTGCTTTAGGTTTTTCTCCTTTTGCTGTTGTAGATGGTATTTTTTTTTTTTATTATGTTCTGTTTTTTATTTAAGGTTTTGTCTCTTTGAAAGACAGGGCAGAGGGAGAGAGAGAGAGAGTCTTCCATTTGCTATTTACTCTCCAAATGATCACAATGGCAGGATATGGGCCAAGCTGAAACCAGGAACCTGGAACTCCACCTGGATCTCCCACTTGGGTGGCACTCACTGCTTTCCCAAGCACATTAACAGGGAGCTGGATTGGAAGTGGAGCAGTCGAGACCCAAACAGGCACTCATGTTGGGTGCTGGCATTGAAGGCAGCGGCTTTACCTGCTGCACCACAGTACCAGTCCCTTTTGTTTTGTTTTTGTTTTAATCTGCAGAGGAATCTTGGCCTTGATCTTGCTTCTAATTGTTGGCATCTTCCCAGCTCACAGTGTTTGGGTTGGAGCTGGGATTTGGAGCCAGGCTACCTGATTCCCTCATTTGCCTTCGTGTCCAAGATGCCATAACCCCATCCTCTTTCAGATGCAGCCCACGACATCACTGATAGGAACCCCTTCAGTTCGGGCCAGAAAGTTGACAACTGGGGCTGTGCCGGTGCTTTTTTCATGTCCGTAGTGGAGTACTCGGGGCTGAGTGCTTAAGAGAGATTTGTGCAGCTCTCAGTGTGGGAGGCGGAAAATCCAAACAGCATGGTGCTGGCACTCGGGAGGACCCCATGGCTGTGTCAACTCGTGGCTGACAACACCATGGGAGCAGGAGCACATGACAGGAAGGGAGCCCCTCACCAGAAGAGCAGGGCAGGGCTCTTCTCTTTCCTTTTAAAGATTTACTTATTTATTTATTTGAAAGGCAGAGTTACAGAGAGGCAGAGAGAGAGAGAGAGAGAGAGGGAATCTTTGAGCCGCTGGTTTACTCCCCAAATGGCCAAAATGGCCAGGGCTGGGCCAGGCCGGAGCCAGGAGCCAGGGGCTTCATCTGGGTCTCCCATGTGGGTACAAGGCCCCAGACTCTTCAACCATCTTCAGCTGCCTTCCCAGGAGCATTAGCAAAGATCAGAAGTGAAGCAGCTGGGACTCGAACCGCTGCCCTTATGGGATGCTAGCAACACAGGCATGGTTTAACTCACTGCATCACAGTGTTGGTCCCTGGCAGGGCTCTTTTCTAATATATTCTTGTGAGAACTAACTCAAGGTCCCATAAGAACACTTCACTCCCTTCTGGGGTCGCATTTCCAATGACCACCCCCCACACACACACACAGCTCCCACTAGACCCTACCTCTTGTAGGTCCCCGCCTTTCATATCACCACATTGGGCACTAAGCCTGAGAACCCTTGGGGAACAAGCCACATCCAAACCCTAGCAGTGAGACTTGGTCCATGGGTGACAGTCACGTTCCTGTGCACTCATGTGTGCTGTTGGGATTACGAATCATTGAATCACCAGTCACGCAGGTGGGAGCTGGCATTGACTGTGGACACGTCTGTCTCTTGTTCTCCCCCCCACCCCCCAGAGTGTCTCTATGTGTTCCCCTGCCAGTGGAATTACCGGCCCGACCACTGCATGTACGGAAGCAACTGCAAGGAAGCTGAGCGTGAAGGCGTGTCTGTGCTGCACGGGAACAGAGGCGTCTACCACGACGACAAGCAGCCAACGTTCAGGGCGCTCTACGAAGCGATACGGGACGTAAGTGTGCCCTAGCTTGCTTTCGGCAGACGCGCACTCAGCAGCATGGAGCAGCACGGGCGCTTTGGTCACCAGACCCTTGGAAGACCAAACATTTACGAAGCATAGAGTAATCCCGGCAAACATTCAGTTTCCTGCCTCAGTTGCTCAGATCCCTATAACCTCTCACCACCTAATGCTATACTGTGTTCACGGCTGACTGTTCTCAGTAGGCCACTCATTATTTTTTATTTATATCTAAATCTATTTAATGTATTTATGTAGAAATGTATTACATGTACTTAAGAGAGAGCTCTTCCATCCGCTGGTTCAATTCTCTAAATGGCCGTCATGGCTGGGGCTGGGCCAGGCCCACGCCAGGAGCCAGGAGCTTATTCCAGATCTCCCATGTAGGTGCAGGGGTTCAAGTACTTAGGCCGTCCCTCTGCTGCTTTCCCCAGCTTTTAGCAGGGAGCTGGATGGGAAGAGAAGTGGAGCAGCCACGACTTGAACAGAATGCCAGCATCACAGGTTTCAGCTTTACCCACTATGCCACAACACTGGCCCATAAATAAATATTCAAAGGGAAAAAAAGAAAGATAAGTCCTTTGCCCTTTATCAGAGTAGAAAGTAACAGAGTAAAGAGAGTATGATAAAACTAAAGTGACATGACTCAGTCTAAAGGGTTACCCTTAAATTTTTTTTTTCAATATTTATTTATTTGAAGGCAAAGCAATAGAGAGAGAGAGACAGACAGACAGACAGACAGAGAGACAGAGACAGAGACAGAGAGCAAGATCTTCCATCTGCTTGTTCACTCCCCAAATATCTGCAAAAGCCAAGGCTGGGCCAGGCCAAAGGCGGGAGCCAGGACCTCCATCCAGGTCTCCCATATATGTGCAGGGACCCAAGCACTTGAGATATTTTCTTCCATGTTACCAGGTGCATTAGCAGGGGGCTGGCTCAGAAGTGGAGCAGCTGGGACCTGAACTGGTGCTGTGAGGGGGGATGCCACTGTCCGAATTGATGCCTTAACCTGCTGTGCTACAATGCTGGTACCTTAATTTGAGAGACAGAGAGCTCCCATTCACTGGTTCCTGACTCAAA
This sequence comes from Lepus europaeus, assembly GCF_033115175.1. NCBI lineage: Eukaryota > Metazoa > Chordata > Mammalia > Lagomorpha > Leporidae > Lepus > Lepus europaeus. Next base: position 47,341,797 of record NC_084835.1, read on the forward strand.
TGCCCACAATAGCCACACTGGGCAAGGGGGTAGAAGCTGGGAACTCATTCCAGGTCTCCCATGTGGATGGCAGGAACCCAATGCCATGAGCCATCACCTGCTGCCTCACAGAGCTTGCGTTAGCAGGAAGCTAGAGTCAGGACCTGGAGGTGGAGACTGAACCCAGGGCCTCCACACCATGGGATGCAGGGGGCTGAACAGCTGCCCCAGAGGTTACCTGTTTGAAATGGTAATTCCAAGGCAGAGAGCATGGGTCAGCCAGTTGAGAGGAATCTGCTCTGCTACCTGTTTCTGTAAGGCACATGGGCTGAGAATGATTTTTACATGAATGGAGAGAAAAAAAAGGAGACTAATTTTTCCTGACACAAGAAAACTACCTGGAATTCAAATGTCGGCATGCATATTGAATTTACTGGGACATAGTGGCACCTACCTGTTTGTGGGTGGTCTGGGACTATGGTGCTACAGCAGCAGGGATGCTCAGTTGCAGTAGAGAGCTATGGTCCCCGAAGTCTAAAGGATTTTCTACTGGGACAGTGTTGTGGCTCACTGGGTTAAGCCACTGCTTGCGATGCCAGTATCCCATACTGCAGTGCGAGTTTGAGTCCCAGCTGCTCCCATTCTGATCCAGCTTATTGCTCATGTGCCTGGGATAGCAGCAGAGGACAGTCCAAGTGCTTGGGCCCTTGCCACCCATGTGGGAGACCAGGATAGCTTTTCTCGTTCCTGGCTTCAACATGGCCATTGTGGCCTTTTGGGGAGCAGATGGAAGATAGCACTCTCTTTTTATGTCTGTCTCTCTGTCACTCTGCCTTTCAAATAAATAAATAATCTTTGAAAATAGAAAAAGAAATAATTATTACATAGTAATACTAATAATATTTGACACCCCCTAGATAAAATGTATAGATTTTATTAGAGGTGTTTTTCTTTTTGAGATTTATTGATTTGAAAGGCAGAGTGACAGAGAATAAGAGACAGATAGAGATTTTCCATTTGCTGGTTCATTCCTCCAAATGGCCACAATGGCTGGGGTTGGGCCATGCTAAAGCCAGGAGCCCAGAACTCCATCTGGGTCTCCCATGTGGGTGGCAGGGGTCCAGGTATTTGGGTCACCTTCTGCTGCTTTCCCAGACACATCGGCAGGGAGCTGGATGGGAAGGGGAGTAGCCAGGAGTTGAGCTGGCACTCATATGGGATAAGGGTGTGGCAGGTGGTCCTAACCCCCTGCACCACAACACCGCCCCAGAGTTTTTTGTTCACCTGTTTCCTTGAGGAACCCTAGGGGTCTCATGCAGGCTTTGGAAGGAGTGAGGCAGGGGTGAATGCCATGACTCAGTAATACATTTTCGTGTCTATGAAAATGTGCCTTCTTCCAGGGAGAGTTCCAGAGAATTCCACCTCTGGAATTCCTGGAGCCATCGTCTGTGTGAGGAGGAGTTTAGTGCGCACCTCTTTCTTCTCCTGGACTCACGATTCCTAATGTTTGGGCCTGAAAGGCCAGGTGTTTAACTACATAGGCGCTTGTCCAGGACTCATCGAGAGCCTTAACTTCGGCCCTGCAAACACTGGCTGCAGAGGGCCACATGGGAGTTCAGGAAGCCGCAGCTGTGGGGGTGTCCCCTCATTCTCGGGGTGGGGGCTGTCCCCTTGTTCTCGGGGTGGGGGTGCCCCCTTGTTCTCGGGGTGGGGGTGTCCCCTCGTTCTCGGGGTGGGGGGTGTGTGATCTCCCAGCCCTGGTGCAGAGTAGGGCACCTGTGGCTCTCTTGTCACAAGTCATCTTGTTTGCTTTCTGGGGGAGTCACAGGGAGGGCCAGAACCCTTTGATTCGTGAGCCATCCTGTGAAATACACTCGGTGACGGATGTTCCTCAGTTGGGCCTAAGCACACAGCTGTTCATGCAGGCATTTCAGTCGGCAAAGTCACCAGCCCCGCCCCAAAACGTGGGCCCACCATAGACGGGCTCTGTAGTAAAGGATGCCTTTGCCCACCCTCGACAAGGCTGTGCGCCTTCCTGGCTCAAAACCTGGACAGACATAGATTCAAATCCCAAGTTTGTTCCTTTGTTAACCGTGTTTTTACCTCACAGAGTTTCCTCACTGACGAAATGGACATAATGTCTACCTCCTAAAAGTATTTTAAGAATTTAACAAAATGGGACCGGCGCCATAGCTCACTTGGCTAATCCTCCGCCTGCGGCACCAGCACCCCAGGTTCTAGTCCCAGTTGCTCCTCTTCCAGTCCAGCTCTCTGCTGTGGCCCGAGCGGGCAGAGGAGATGGCCCAAGTGCTTGGGCCCTGCACCTACACGGGAGAAAAATTTAAAAAAATTTAACAAAATGATGGCCTTTAAACCTGACTTATGCTTGTGCTCAATAGCTAATAGAAGTGTGTGTTTTTTTTTAAATGTTACCTGTTTTCATTTACTTGAAAGTAAATGAGAGACAGACAGAGATCTTCCATGCACTGGTTCACTCCTCAAATGCCTGTGACAGTAGATACTCAACCAGGCTGAAACTGGAAGCCAGGAGCTCAATCCAGGTCTCCAGTGTAGAGCTCAGGGAACCTTGAGGCATCACCTGTTGCTGCCCTGGTGTGTATCAGCAGGAAGCTGGAATCAGGAGCAGAAGAGCCAGGACTTGAACATAGACGCTCCAAAATGAGATATGGGTGTCTCAAGTGGTGTCTCTCTCTCTCTCTCTTTTTTTTTTTTTTTTTTTTTTTTTTTACGATTTATCTATTTATTTGAAAGGTAGAGCTACAGAGAGGCAGAGGCAGAAAGAAAGAGGTCTTCCATCCACTGGATCACTACCCAGAAGGCCACAACGGCCAGAGCTGCACTGATCCAAAGCCAAAAGCCGGGAGCTTCATCCGGGTCTCCCACATGGATGCAGGGGCCCAAGGACTTTGGCTATCTTCTACTTCTTTCTTAGGCCATAGCAGAGAGCTGGATCGGAAGTGGAGCAGTCAGGACTTGAACAGGCGCCCATATGGGATATTGGCACTGCAGGAAGCAGCTTTACCCACTATACCACAGCGCCGGCTCCTCAAGGTGTCTTAACTTCTACTACACCAGACACCTGTGTCTATAAGTTGTTTCTGATAACAGTTTCACATTTGTCTCTTTCTCTAGCATGTCCATATAGTCTCACTTGCTCTTTCTCTTCCTGTTTATAAATATTCTCTCCCTGTCTTTCTCTCTACCTAACCTGGGCAGTACGGTCTCCTTCCATCACAAAGCGAGGACAGTCACCCATCACATTCTTATTCAGTTTGAGGCACTGATTTTATGTAGAAACAAGTCCATCTTCTAGCACTTCAAAAGTTAACAAGACAGAGCGCTGGGCCTCCAGCTGTGTCTAGCCGGGTGAGGGAAGCCAGGCAATACTCAGAAAGAAAGAAATGACACCCAGGCGAGGTGTTCACCTGGTGCAGAAGAGCAGGGTGCTGGGGCTGGACTCTCAGGTGGGGAGGCCTTGGCAAGCCCCGGGGAGGTCTGGCAAGGGTATCACCCTGAGCAGAATGGCCACATAAGGAGAGAGGGGAGGCTTGGGGGGTGCCCAGGCGGCTTTGCGCCTTTAGTTGGACCTTAGTCCACTGTGGAGGGAAGCCCCTGTGGGAATGTGGTGGGCTCTGATTAGGGTTCTGATTTATCATGTGGGTAACTCAGTGGAACGGGCACAAGAGAAGCAGCACAGGGCCATTTGTGAGACTGATGGCAGCTGTTAGGTGAGAGACGGGGCCCGCATGGGTTTGCATGGGACTAGGAGGCTGGGAAGAAGTGGCCGTATTCTGGGTGTGTTGTCAGGATGGAGTTTACAGGCCTTGCTGATGGGGCGGATGGCGTGTCGGGGAGAGAGGGGTTGAGGATGACAGGTTGGCCTGGTCTGTTCCCATCGCTGGGGATACAGTGGGAGGACAGACTCCGGGGTCTGTCAGTGGTCTAAACTGGACTAGCAAGGAAACTGTCCCAGGGCTGGTCTGGGACAGAGCCTTCTTGCATTCTGTCATGTGACATACAATCTCTTTCTGGGGAACTTTAAAAGGATTAACATGTGCTCCAGAAACCAGACACCGACCCACTCCTGCCCTCTCCCCATCTTTTCTTCCTTTCCTTTGGTCTCATCTTCCTCTATGAAACGTCCTTGGCAAGGATGAACCTTGGACTTGATCTAGTGAGTGGCCTCTTCCCAGACAAGACTAATCAAACAGGGACACATGCTCGTGACTAAATAGTTAGAAAGATTTATTTCGGAGAATACTGCTCATGGACATTTCCCATGGGAAAAGATGAGAATTTAACAAATAAAACAAAAACCCCAAAAGTATGATATAAAGTGGGGCCAAAGCAACCATCACTTTTTAGTACATGAACTGTTAAAACAAAGTTCACTGGGGGGCGGGCATTTGGTGTAGTGGCTATGACGCACTTGGGATGCCTGCATTCCACATTGGAATTCCTCCGTTCAGATCCTGACTCTGCCCTGATTCCAGCTTCCGGCTGATGTGCACCCCGGGAGGAAGTGGTAGTGGCTCAAGAAGCTGGGTCCCTGCCAGCCACATGGGAGACATGGATTGAGTTCCCAGCTCCTAATTTTGGCCTGGCCCAGCCTCTGCTGTTGCAAGCATTTGGGCTGTGAACCAGCAGATGGGAAATCTGTCTCTCTCTCTCTGCCTTTCAGATAAATATGATTAATTAATTAAACAGAAATAAAGTTCATTGCCAATAAATTTCACTAGTGATCACTAAACTCTGGACTGATGAGATTACCATAGACATACTTCAAGTTTCTTCACTAAGACTTCTTAGTGGTTAAGCTGTGAGCTAGGACACCGTTGGCCCACATCTGAATACTTGGGTTTGAGTCCTAGCTCCTGACTCTAGCTTCCTGCTGATGTAAACCCTGGAAGGTAGCGGTGATGACTCAAGTAGATTCCTACCAGCTATGTGGGAGGCCTGGATTGAGTTCCTGGCTCCCAGCTTTTGCCTTGCCCAGCCCTTGTTGTTGTGTGCATTAAAAAGTGAACCAGGCTGGCGCCGCGGCTCACTAGGCTAATCCTCCGCCTTGCGGCGCCGGCACACCAGGTTCTAGTCCCGGTTGGGGTGACGGATTCTGTCCCGGTTGCCCCTCTTCCAGGCCAGCTCTCTGCTATGGCCCGGGAGTGCAGAGGAGGATGGCCCAAGTGCTTGGGCCCTGCACCCCATGGGAGACCAGGAGAAGCACCTGGCTCCTGCCATCGGATCAGCGTGGTGCGCCGGCCGTGGCGGCCATTGGAGGGTGAACCAACGGCAAAAGGAAGACCTTTCTCTCTGTCTCTCTCTCACTGTCCACTCTGCCTGTCAAAAAATAAAAAATAAAAATAAATAATAAAAAATAAAATAAAAAGTGAACCAGTAAAGGGGACGGCGCTGTGGTGTAGTGGGTAAAGCTGCTGCCTGCAGTGCTGGCATCCCATATGGGTGCTGATTCAAGTGATCCAGCTCTCTGCTATGGCCTGGGAAAGCAGTGGAAGATGGCCCAAGTGCTTGGGCCCTTGCACCTGCATGGGAGTCCTGGAAGATGCTCCTGGCTCCTGGCTTCAGATCAGTGCAGCTCTGGCCATTGCGGCCATTTGGGGAGTGAACTGGCAGATGGAAGACCTCTCTCTCTCTGCCTCTCCTTCTCTCTGTGTAACTCTGACTCTCAAATAAATAAATAAATCTTTTTTTAAAAAAAAGTGAACCAGTAGAAAGGATTTTCTCTCTCCTCTTTCTTATTCTCTTTTTCTCAAATACATATTTTTTAAAAAAATAAATATTACTTATTTCAAAGGCAAAAACTATGAAAAATTCAATGTTTTGTTGTAACAGATTGCAAGTGAATATTTATGTGAGTCTTTTTCTGCTCAACGTGAACATGCTATGTAAACTGTCTTGTCCTAAAGAATGTGCTTTGTTTTTAGACTTTAAAAGAATTGAGGATGCAAATGAGCCTTCTTCCTTGGTTTTTTTTTTTTTTTTTGATAGGTAAAAACACTGAGATCCAGAGAGGTTAAACAATTGCATGAGGTTGCAGGACTAAGTCAGGATTTGAATTTAGGTCCTAAGAACACCCAAACCTGTGCTTGCATGCTTCCATGAAATCCCTAGCCATTTCTTAGGACAAAAGTGATTTGCATGGTAAACGGTGTCTCAGTAACTAAAGTCAACTTTTTCTTTCTCTCTTTAACTCGCCTTTCAGTTTCCCTTTCAAGACAATCTCTTTCAATCCATGTATTACCCGCTGCAGCTGAAGTTTCTGGAGACTGTGCACACTTTGTGTGGACGAATTCCCCAGGTCTTCCTGAAGCAAATCGAGAAGAGCATGAGGAGGGCTTATGAGAAACACGTCATCATCCACGTAGGCGCCCAGCACCAGATGCACTGAACGTTTCCCCCAGTTGGTCATCTTAGGACCGGGGAAAAGCTTCTTCCAGCTGCCTGCGCCTCTCGTGTGTGACCACTTAATGGTGCTCCACCACTGCCGAGTTGAAAAGGACTCGTTAAATTTCGCTAAACTAGTTGGCCCTAAAAGGGAATATGCTTTTCTTCGTGTTTTTCTAAAATGCTATTTATCTTTTTTTTTTTCTTCCATGAACTATTTTTATGCATTTAACATTGTTCAGGCAGGTTGCACCAGCTGGGAAAAGGAACTTCTGTGAGCCTACAGGTAGGCCTGAGATGTGTCTGAGGACATTTCAGTGGAGTCGGGCGAGGCTCATGCCCAAGAAGCTCCCGCACTCTTGGGATAAAAGTAGTTATCTCCTTGAGAAGCAAACAAGCAAACGTGTACAGAACATAGATAAAGGAGGCAACGGCAAGATTCGATTAGCCATAATCCTACCCACCGGTGGGGAAGATGGCAGCCACTTTGATGGGCTCCTTCTGACCCCTTTCTCTACCTCTCTACTTTCCTTCATAACGTGTAAAACAAGCCATCCCAGTAAAAGTCGACCTCTTTGCTGAGATTTTTGTGTAAAAGACTAAAAAGTTGGACATTTAAAATACATCCGGGGAGCAGGCATTTTGCTTAGGAACTAGGATGCCCAGGCCCCAAATCCAAGTGTTGGTTCCTGGCTCCATATCCTGGGTCCAGCTTCACGCTAATGCAGACCCTTGGAGGCAACCCTGATGGCTCAAATGAATGGGTTCCTGCCACCCACATTGGGAATCTGGATAGTGTTCCTGGCTCCCAGCTTTGTCCTTGGCCCAGCCCTGGCCATTTTGGGCATTTGGAACATGAACCAACAGATGGGAGCAGTCTCTCTGCCTTTCAAAAAAAAATCTAGAAGAAACATTCAGATTTCAGCTAATTCTACAGTGTTAAAGAATGAAGCATATTTCTTTAAAAAAAAAATTATGGAATGGGCCTGGGAAAAAAGCAAAGGTAGCCTAAGTATGTGAGTCCCTGCCACCATATGGAGACCCAGCTGGAGTTCCTGGTTTCTGGCTTTGGCCTGGCCTAACCCAAGCCATTGAAGCCATTAGGGGAGTAAATCAGTGGATGGAAACTCTCCCCCTCCCCCACTACTGTCTCTCCCTCTCATTCTGTCACTCTGCCTTTCACATAAATAAAATAAATCTTTTTAAAATTTTTAATTATGTAAATTTTAGAAATCATACCAGCTGGCACTATGGCACAGTGGGTTAAGCCACCATCTTCAGTGCCAGCATCCCATGTGGGTGCCAATTCAAGTCCTAGATGCTCTACTTCCCATCTAGATCTACTCCCTGCTAATGTACCTGGGAAAGCAGTGGAAGATGCCCCAAGTACTTGGGCCCCTGCACTCACATGGGAGAACTGGAAGAAGCACCTGGCCCAGCCCTGGCTATTGTGGCCATTTGGGGAGTGAACAAATGGATGAAAGATTTCTCTCTGTCTTTCCTCTCTCTATTTCTCTCTCTGTAAGTCTTCCAAATAAATAAATCTTAAAAAAAATCATAACAAATTCCCATGCAACAATAGCTTCTGAAAGGAAATTCAGAAATTGTATCAAACCCAAGGAGTCTTATTGGCAGAGAGATGTTATTTTGAATTTATACTCAGACAGAAATATTTTATCTCTTCAGTTATTTGTAGGGGTGGTCATCTTCATTCTTTTAAATTTTTTTATTATTTATTTGAAAGGCAGAGTTACAAAGAGACAGAAGCAGAGAGAGAGATCTTCCATCCACTGGTTCACTCCCCAAAGGCCAGAGCTGCACCAGTCCAGCCAGAAGCCAAGAGCTTCTTCCGAATCTCCCACGCAAGAGTAGAGATCCAAGGACTTGGGCCATCTTCTGCAGCTTTCCCAGACCATAGCAAAGAGCTGGATCAGAAATGGAACAGCTGGAACTTGAATTAATGCCCATGTGGGATGACCAGCACTGCAAGCAGCAGCTTAATCAATCTACTTCGCCACAGTGCAGGCCCCTCATCTTCCTTCTTTTAACTCTTGGGCAATGGGTAGAAGTGTAAGGCCAATGTCACCTGTTGTGTATATAAAATAAATAGTTTAGCAAATTCCATTGGCAACAAAATTCAATTTTTAAATATTAAAGTCCCTTTCGTTTTTTTTTTTTTTTTCTGCAAGAGAGCTTGCAGGTCTTACTACCTTGGTACAGTAGAGGAAGTTCTGTATTCTGTTCCCCAGAGGGATCTGACTTACAGTTGGTATCAGCACAGGGGCATTTTGCATAATGCTTTATTTATCTCCAATGACTTTTGCATATGTGATCGCTCTGATATTTGCAAATTCTTCTTCTGAACTTAGTAGCGGTCCACATCATCTCCACTAGGTAAATAAGGGAACTGTAACACAAAGAAATGAATGTACCAAATATAACTCCTGCTCTGTAAGACACACAGGCCTGTGTACATCGTGCATCCTTACAGAGAAAGCATGGGAAAAAGCAATATAAAAACCTTTCATCATATGCGGAAAGCAGTCTGAAAGTGTCAAGTGAGAAGTAATATTTGCTAATATAAATATGGTATGCTGTGAAGTGTAGGTGCAATATCAGCAGAAAACGTCTTACTCTGAGAAGAAGCTGTGAAAACCTCAGCACTAGAAAGAGATAAATAGATATCAGTCAGTATTGGTATGTGGCAACATGATGGTACTAGCAAATTTAAATCTAAAATTTTAGAGTCAAAACTCATCTTTTCCTTTGGCTCTGTTGGGTGGCCTTTGGTTTGTTATTATTATTATTTTTTTTTTGTTAAGATGTGAAACTTATTTTTGTCTTTATATTTTGTTTCCTTATTTCGCCACTAGGGCGGTGCTACAGGTGATATCATTCATTCTTTTGTAGCTTTGGCGTCAGGCGTTCCATCCATGGTATGGGCACATAGGATTTGGAGAAATTTTGAATTGTCTTTTGGTTGGGGGAAAGGTGCATCCTACATACCCCAAAAGAAGGTTTTAGTGAGAGGCCCGGGGTGAGAACACAATCCTCTCTCTTCTAGGCTTCTTTCTCCCTGTTCAGAATGGTCAGTAAGACCCACAGTTGTCTCTCAGACTTGCTGCGGCTCCCAGACGTATAAAAGGTCCCCTCTGTCCTCTGTCAAGTCCCACTAAGAACTGCTACGAAGACTTGAAACACAACGATGCCTTTCCTTTGTAAGTCAGGTTGACCCCCAACTCTCAACCACTGGCATTAAATACGCGGGACAAGGTTGCCAGCAACGTCAATGATAGAACCTTGGAAAGTACCAGAATGATGAACCATGAGCCTGTGAAAAATGTAGAACCTGGTCTGATTTTCTGCCTTGGCATTCCTGTGCTGCCTCCTGAAATCTTAGGTGAGTATGGCAAAGAATTTAGGGCCCATTTGTTCTTCCAGCCCCTACTGCCAGCAGGTGCAAGTTGTTTTCTGTAATATTTTCTCTGTCTTCAACAATTCCCAGCAAACTAGTTCATTCATACCTTTAAAATTGAGGCACTACCAAGTTTAATTCAATGGGCTTATTTTAAAAAATCATCACTATCATTGTTTTTTATTATACAAGAGGCAAGAGAAACACAGAGAGCTCCTAATAGCTGATTTCACTCCTTCAAATGCCCTCAGTGGCTGAGGCTGGACCAGGGGCTGAAGCCAGGAGCAAGAACCTCAATCCAAGTTTCCTACATGAGTGACGGGGACCCGACTACTTGAGCCATCACTGCTGCCTCTCAGGGCTTGCATTGGTAGGAAGCTGAAATCAGGAGCTGAGCTGGGATTTGAACCCGGACACTCTGATGCAGGATGTGGGCAGCTTAACTGCCAGACCAGATAGATGCCTGCCCCAGTGGATTTCTTCAACATGTCATCTGTGGTCTGAAGTCTGCCAGAGGTTGTGTTGCGTCTTACACTGCATGGAATCCATCCTGGGAAGACCAAGGACAGGTTCTGTCTTCTGTCCTGCCCTCTCTGCTCCTCTCCTCTCTTCTGTTCTCATTTCTCTCAAGGGTCTGCTTCATGAATATAACTAAGTAGTTTCTTTGGAGAAGGAAAGAATGCTCTCTTCTAGCAAAACGTGACCGTATTTTTGAGTGCTTTAAGATGAAGCATTCTAGGATGAATATTTAGCTTAGCGGCTAAGATGCCAGGTTCAGACACCCACATTTCACATCGGAGTGCCTGGGTTCGATACCTCCCTCCAGCTCTTGACCCCAGCTTCCTGCTAATGCAAACCCTGGGAGGCAGCGGTGATTGCTCAAGTGATTGGGTTCCTGCCATGCACATGAGGCCTGGATTGAGGTCACAGCTCTTAGCTTCTGTCCCCAACCCAGGCTATTGCAGGCATTTGGGGACAGTGGACCAGCAGATGGGAATCTTTTTCTCTCTAAAATAAAAAAAAGAAGGAAAAGAAAAGATGAGGTATTCTATGGCAGAGTCACTAGAAATGCTGACAATATTGTTCTTACTGAGGCTTTGTCCAATGCAAATCTCAGAAACTGTGACTTACATTGAAAACTCCAGTATTTTGAAACTTAACTTGCTAGAAAATTGATTGAAGTTTTGCTTTGACTTGCAGAATGACAATCTAGCTTTTGTGGTATAATGCTCCAAGCTTTTCTATTTATGTGAAATCTCTATTGAATATTCAATGCTTCTGTTGCAAATTGTGACTTTTACTGGATGTGGTATGGAGATGGGTGTTTATGTGGACTCCCAGAAGTTCGGGAGTATTTTGTTTATCGAAATGATGGTTCGAAAGCAAACCACACCACACCACACAGAACCCTGCTGTTATTCACAGGGATGGGTCACAAGATGATGACCCAATAAAGGGAACAAAGCACTCCGACCCACCCTGAAAACCACAGCATTCATACAAATTAGATTTAGTATTCACGTTGCCTGGTACTCAGACGGATGAAAAGATAAATTGCACGTGTTTGGTCAGCCAAAATGAACATATTTCACAAACAAATCCAGAAATACTCTGAGTTCTATGGGAACACGTCATTACACTATTTAATAGGAAGGAAGGCAAGTTTTCTTGTTTGTTTTTTTTTTTTTTTTGTCCTCTCTTTTTTCGTATTCTTTTTCATTTTTGCTTCTCCCTGGGTAATACAGGAAGCTTGGCTGTGGTGGCAGAAGTGACAGAACTTGGGGATCCCTTTGCAGATAGAACTGAGTTCTACTCCTGGGATCAAATCTTTATGATGAGAGTTTTCCAGGAATTAAATAAAAAGTTGACATGTCACTTATGCCTTTTATGCCTCTTAAAGGAGGCGCCAATGTGTGTTGTCCCTAAGAACTGAACCATCCTAGATGGCCAAGCCTTAGAGCAAACCACGCCACAACTCTATTGCTGGTATATAAAGCCGATGAGATTTCTCCAGCAAAGAGAGAGCTTTGTTCTAGGTTTTCTTCTTCACAGGTCAAAACTGGAAATACTCTCTGGAGTCTGTAAGATAGAGCACTTGTGTTTGTCCACCGTATGCACGAACATGTACAAATTGAGAGCAATTCCGCTGCATCGTTGTACATGTTTGTGTTGTCAAACGTTTATAGCTCCCAAGGAGACCTAAATGCATTTTATGTTGGGGAAACTTAATTTTTTGTAGCATTTGCTTGAAAGGAAATGATCATAAAAAGAATACTCCAAAGAAAAATTATTGCAGCAAATAAAAAGGAATGCTAAGTGTTATGATTTAATTACTGTGTCGTCTGTTTAAATGCCATCTTATGTTTTGTCTTTGTTTTTTTAATTAAAGTCTTTTAAATACATCTCTTTTGGGATTATTTGGAAATTGTGTGTCTTTCCCTTTATAGGAAGTTTAGAATTGCATAATGTTACATTATAAGATTTAAGCCCCTCTGGGGCCGGCGCTGAGGCATGTGGGTAAAACTGCCGCCTACAGTGCTGGCATCCTATATGGATGCTGGTTCAAGTCCCGGCTGCTCCTCTCCTGATGCAGCTCTCTGCTATGGCCTGGGAAAGCAGTAGAAGATGGCCCAAGTCCTTGGGCCCCTGCACCCATGTGGGAAACCCGGAAGAAGCTCCTGGCTCCCGGCTTTGGATCTGCGCAGCTCTGGTCATTGTGGCCAACTAGGGAATGAACCAGCAGATGGAAGATCTCTTTCTCTGCCTTTCAAATAAAATAAATAAATTTTTTAAAAAAGAAAAAGATTTAAGCCCTTCTTTTTTTTTTTTTTTGACAGGCAGAGTGGACAGTGAGAGAGACAGAGACAGAGAGAAAGGTCTTCCTTTGCCGTTGGTTCACGCTCCAACGGCTGCCGCAGCCGCTGATCCAAAGGCAGGAGCAAGGCGCTTCTCCTGGTCTCCCATGGGGTACAGGTCCCAAACATTTAGGCCATCCTCCACTGCAGTCTCGGGCCATAGCAGAGAGCTGGCCTGGAAGAGGGGCAACCGGGACAGAATCCGGCACCCCAACCGGGACTAGAACCCGGTATGCCGGTGCCACAAGGCGGAGGATTAGCCTGTTGAGCCAAGGTGCCGGCCCTTCTAACCAGAAATCTTCAGTAGGTAGCTTAGTCTAATTTTCAAATCATAAAAATCTGCTTTGTTTATAGAAATGCCACACTATAAATTATGTTATTTGGTTTTATGTTTGAGATAGAATGAACAGTGTTTGGAAAAAATGTGAAAATTAGTTCTCCACATTCCTACATTTAATTTCACAAAATTGAGTGTGATTTGTTAGCTAGTACACATGAAAAGTAACAGCCATGCCAAGAATTTTGAAGCCACACAAAATTTTTTCCCCACAATCTCCAGTATCTTTTACAATTTTACTATATTCATTAATTTTTTAATATTTGAGAGGCAGATAGGATGCCCATCTGCTGGTTCACTCTCCAAATGCCAACAACCACCAGGTCTAGGCTGGGCTGAGGCCAGGAGCTGGGCACTCAATCCAGGTCTCCTCTGTGGGTGGCAGGAACTCAGTGACTTGAGTCATCACTGCTGCTTCCCGAGGTCTGCATTAGCACGAAGCTGGAATTGGGAGCCAAAGCCTGAGACTGAACCCGGGTATTCCAGTGTAGAATGTCGGCATCTCAACTGGCATCTCAACAGCTAGAACAAACACTTGCCATTCTAACCTCTGATTAAAAAGCAGCACAAGGTGCTCAATGCAATTACTAAGTTTTCTCTCTCTCTCTCTCTCTCTCTCTCTCTCTCTATATATATATATATATATATATATATATATAAAAGATTTATTTATTTAAAAGGCAGAGGCAGAGAGAGAAAGGTCTTCCATCTGCCATTCACTCCCCAGATGGCCACAATGGCTGGAGCTGCGCCAATCCGAAGCCAGGAACCAGGAGCTTCTTCCGGGTCTCCCACGCAGGTGCAGGGGCCCAAGGACTTGGGCCATCTTCCACTGCTTTCCCAGGCCATAGCAGGGAGCTGGATTGGAAGTGGAGCAGCTGGGACTTGAACCAGCGCCCATGTGGGATGCAGGCACTGCAAGCGGCGGCTTTACCCACTGCACCACAGTACCAGTCTCTCCTTATATTTTAAAACATGTCAAAATGCCAAGATATTTGGAAAGATCCTGGAATAATTGAACCCACATTGAGTTATTGGGTAAGGTGTACACTAGGTAGGGCTGACATTCTCTGAGGGTCCAGGGACACCCTTGCAGCCCTTTGTACTCAGATTTCCACCCCCTGGAATGGGGCTGATCTTGACCTTCCTCATAGACTTTGGTGAAGAATACATGGGCCAGTGCACACGAAATACCTTGCACGCGGCCAGCACTCAGCACATGTGAACTGTTGAGCAGGGACCCTCCTCCTGTGTTGGGAAGTTGTGATATGAGAAATATCTGTTGCTTTAGCAGTTTAGTTCCAAACAAATGCTGCCTCTGCCTTGACCAGTAACCCGTGTGAGGTGAGGCAGACAAAACCTGTTTGAATTTTATGAACAAACACCCTGGCAAGGCTAGCATTTAGAAGATTAAAAAGGAAAAGGTGTTAGGTTCCAAGCAGGTGGGAGAATGTCACATGCCTAGGATTCCTATTATGTATTGAATGTTTGCACTGTTTATTAATTCTTTGTATCTCAAGCTAGCAGAAGTGGCCTTTCTGGGTTTAAAAGAGGCAGGGGCCTGGACCACACAGTGAGTCTACTGTGTCTTCCTGGGGTATCATTTTGAAGATTTTTTTACATTAAAATATACTGTGCTGTATGATGGAAGGCAGTAAGCAATAATGGTTAGAAGATAGGCCCTGGGGCCGGCACCATGGCATAGCAGGTAAAGCCTCCACCTGGGATGCTGGCATCCTTATGTGGACACTGGTTCATGTCCTGGCTGTTCCACTTCCAATCCAGCTCCCTGCTAAAGGCCTGGGAAAAGTGGAAAATGGCCCAAGTGTTTGGGTTCCTGCCACCCATGTCGGATACCTGGATCAGAGGTGGAACAGCCAAGTCTCAAACTGGCACCCATATGGGATGCCAGCACTGCTGATGGTGGCTTTACCCCTTGTACTATAGCACCAGCCCCCCTATGCAGGATACTTGGATGGAGCCATGGTCAGACATTAACTTAGCAGGGAGTCCACAAGCAGAAGTCCTGTCTTCTTTGTCTTTTATTTATTTATTCTTCGAAATCTTTTACAGAAAGAGCAAGAGCTTCATCTGCCAGTTCACTCCCCAAACACCTGCAAGACCCAGGGCTGGGCCAGGCTGAAGCCCAGAGCCTGGAATTCAGTCTGAGATCTGACTACTTGAGCCATCGCATGCTGCCTCCCGGTGTGCACATTAACTGGAATCTGGAATGGGAAGCAGAGAGCTGGGATTCAAACCCAGGCTCTCCAATAGTGAGATGAGGGCACTCCACGCAGTGGCCTAACTGCTGTGTCAGCTGCTCGCCCCTTCTTTGTCATTTTAGAGAAGCTCAGGTGGGAAAATGTGGGACTCCGGCTTCAGTAGTTTACCATTCCCACGACAGTCTTGTTTTTGTTTGCTTCCTTACCAAGAAAGGAATGGCTCAGAGTAGCCCTGCTCCTTTATCATTATCTCGTAACATGCTCCTTACTTCTCCTCCATGGTTCCATGAACTCAGTAAATGTCACCAAAATCCTTGCCCCCCAAACCTGGGCGTTATCCTTGTCTCTTCCATTTTCCTGATCTTACGTCCTCTTCATCACTTCATTCACCCCTAGACCATCCCACTCCTGACACCAGTTTCAGCAGTAGTCAAAACCCTCTGGATTCCCGGTGGCAGTAGACAAACTAATACAGAGTAAAAGGGAACGATTGCACTTACCACCTGGCTGTTAACTGATTCTGCATCCTATGTTTATCTCTAATGCTGCCTCTGCTTAATATACAGTTCCCTGGGTCCTTGTCCGCTCTGGCCTGGATGATTGTTTAATGCCTCACTTACCTCTCTGCATTCACTCTGACCTTGCCTAAGCAAGAACCCACCTCCAACTCCTGTGTAAAACCTTTCAGTGCTTCCCCTTTGTTCTTTGAATAATGTCCACGCATCTTGTAAAATGTTTCAGAAACCTCCTGTGTGTTCTACCTCCTACCTCATCTTGAGAGTTACTCTCTCCTGTTCCACTAATTTCCATTTATGCTGGTTTGTTTTCTGTTCCTTTAAGAAGCCATGCTCCAGGGCCAGTGTTGTGGTGCAATGAGTTAAGCTGCCACCTGTGATGGATAACATCATCCCATATGGGTGCTGGTTCAAGTCCCACCTGCTCCAGTTCTGATCCCGCTCCCTCCTAATGCACCTGGGAAGCAGTGGGAGATGGCCCAAGTGCTGACTTGGATGGAGCACCGGAATCTGCAGAATGAACCAGAGGATGGAAGATTCTTTCTTTCTCTCTCTCTTTCCTTCCCTCCCTCTTCTTCTCCCTCTCCCTCTCCTTCTCCCTCCATCTCTCCCTCTATCTCTCTTTGTAACTCCACCTTCAAATAAATAAATAAATTTGTTAAGAAAAGTCAAGCTCCAGAGCTGGCATTGTGACACTTCGGTTAAGCTGTTGCTTGTGACTCTGGCATCCCATATCAGAGTTCCTGTTATGCCACTTCCAATCCACTTCCTGCTAATGCACCTAAGAAGGCAGAGAATGATAGCCCAAGTACTGGGGCCCCTGACACCGTGTGTGAGACCTGGATGGAGTTCCTGATTTCTGGCTTTAGCCTGATCTAGCCCTGGCAGTTGTGGGCATTTGGGAAATGAATCAACAGATGGAAGCTCTCTCTCTTCCCCCTGCTCTTTTCTCTGCCCTCCCCCCCATCCCCATTCTGTATTTCAAAATCCTCAAAAAAAAAAAAAAAAAAAAAAAAAGCCAAGGTCTCAGCTCAGGGGCTTTTGCACAGACCTGGAACCTTCTATCCTGCCTCCCACTTTCTTTGAGCTGGGAAATTTCTACTATTCGTCAGGTCTCAAATATCATTTCCTTATGCAGGCCTCCTCTGATCCCCACATAATGGCATATCCTCCTCTTATAACACTCATCATCCTCTACGTTTTCTTTGCATTATCTATGGAATAGATAGTTCTTAGAAAACTGTCGGTATAGTGACAGCCTTCCACAGTAGACACATAATTCCTGGATGGTACAGTCTTTGCTGATCTTGTTCTCTGCTTCATGCCCATCATTCACCAATGATGAACGCTCTTCTCTACCCATAAAATACTTAAGGAATAAGTAAATTAAATGATTCAACTGAATTATGAATTAGGACCAATTTTTATCAGTCAAGCTTCACAACACATTATATTGACTTTGAGTGTTCTCAAAAACTACTTTTCCTATGAATGTTGGTGCTAGGCTATCATAACTCATCCTATAAAATCTCACTCATTGAAAATATATTATCACTTAATTCCTTGGAGAATTATATTTTATGCCTAGAAGGACGTGGTTGGATCAGATGCTATTTAAGTTCCTTTCGGCTTCAATGCTCTCCACTTGTATTTCTACAAATCTGTTCTTTATGGCTTCATGGGTGGCATTTGTAGGGTTTTGACTGCCTGGAAACTACCCCACTCCTGGTACCAACTTCTGTAGTAGTTAAAACTCCTTAAATTATAAGTGACAGCAAACACAGCTCAATTCATACAGAAAAAAAAAAAGAAAATGCATTGGCTCATGTAAGTAAAAAGTACAAAAATAGCTCTGGACTCAAAGACTCAAAAGATGCCAAAGGAAATGTGTCATTTTTAACAATGCTTTTTTTCATGAATATTTTATCAAAAACAACATATCTTTCTAGGATTCCAGGCATACAAATTTCATTTCATTTCAATGGGATATTCCGTCTTTGGAAAAATATATTATCTCCACGTTCAGCTGAAAAATGTTATTGCCAGCCTGGGCCAAAACATCAAGAAAACTGTTCTCCTGGTCTTTGCTTTAAAACAACTATAATGTATCTTTCCCCACCCCCTCAAGAACTAAATTATCCAAATAAAGCCTTCATACCAGAAAAAAAATCAATCTAATATGAATGGGTGACTGGAAAGAGGCATTGTCATAAACTTGATCTGTTAGAGTACTTTAGCACTTCCTCAGCTCCACAGTTCTCATAGACTCTCAGAAGTTACAGGTTCTCCACTCCTGTAGGCTACACGTCATATATGACATGTAAGCTTTGGCTCTGAAGAGACTCCTGGGGATGGCTGTGCCTGTCTCTTTACCAAGCATTTATAGTTTATCAAAACAATGGTATTTTTTTTCTGGATTGATATTTTTGATCAAGTGACAAAAGCTAGTCTAAAATATATTAGGAAATGAGATTCTTCCTTGTCTATCGTATTATTATTAGGAAAGATTACAAGCACACAGAGTGCAAGGAAAAACAGTGATACTCGTTTTGGTATATTGGTTTAAAACTGGATAGTTGTTTATAGTAGTTCCCGGGAAATTCTGTTATTGTTGGCATGTGTATGGTGGAGAGAGCTAACATAAAATACAAAACACATGTTCAAATGAGAGGAATTTTAGATAAAGCTGAGAGTTGATTAAGAAACTACTTGTTGTGTTGTGTGTTCAAACATGGGCCTCTTAAGGGTTCCAGCTGTCTATTTAGACCCAATAGTTTCTGACCTGTAATGACGACCGGTATAGCATGTCTTGCCCTTCCCTTATCACACCCTATTCCGTTCAAGCCAGCTCACATTTTGATTCCCAGCCCCCTAACTCTGCCTGAAAGATCTCTTTGGCCCGTGCAACCTGCTGTTTGCCTGTGATCAGGATGAAAGTGTTAGAAAATTGATACCTTTGTGAGTAGCCAGCAAGCACTGAGTGGCAGGAGTTGGTGGATAAATACCCCAGCTCCCTCGCCTGTTGGAGGAGGTGATCCTTCGTTGTCTGTTCCAGAGTTCCGTCCCAGCATACCCCTGTGGGGAGGAGCTCTGACTGCGCACAGAAGTGACTTCCTTCGCGGTGCATTCCTCACTGGCTTTCTTACCTTCCAGTCTTAGCTCCCCACTCTTCTCCCAAAATTGCTTTTGATTTGACCCCCAAGGAAATCACTTTATGCGAGTAAAGACTTGAATTTAAATAATACTTACACCCATATCTTATTTTACTAATTATAAAATGGCTGAATTTTCCTCTCCCTCTACTTAAATTTCCTATTAATTTCCCCCCCTTGCCTTCCCCCCTTTCTTCTTCTTCCTCCTAAAACCCTCCTTATGGGTTTCTTCTTATTGTTCTTTTTCACTTTCTGTTTCTATTTTGGAATGTTTAAATCAACAAAATATTTGAAATTTAGCATCATTATCTCATGTTATTTACTTTTCTCTCATCACTGGCGTTTCTTGGCTATTTTATGTATCAAGGTTTCTAACATTTAATGTCCAGTTTGTGTCACGGGTTATTTTAATTGTATTACGAATAATACCATGGTTGAGTGATTTTTTTTCAAAGATTTATTTTATATTTATTTGAAAATCAGAGTTACACAGAAAGAGAAGGAGAGAGTCCCCAGTTGGCCACAATGGCTGGAGCTGCACCGATTTGAAGCCAGAAGCCAGGAGCTTCCTCCGGGTCTGCCCATACAGGTGCAGGGGCCCAAGGGCTTGGGTCATCCTCTGCCACTTTCCCAGGCCATAGCAGAGAGCTGGATCAGAAGTGGAGCGCGCGAGACTTTAACTGGCGCCCATATGGGATGTTGTCACTGCAGGCGGTAGCTTTACCCGCCACACCACAGAGCCGGCCTCAAGTGATTTTTTTTTAACTTCAAAAATCCTCAAATACTTTTAGCTCTATTATCTCTTATCATCCCTTTTTTGTTTTATTTATTTTCATTTTTTTTTATGGCAGAGAGGCAAAGTGAAAGAGACAGAGAGACAGATGAAGAGGGATCTTCTATTCTCTGGTTCACTACTTAAATGCCTGCAACAGCCCAAGCTGAACCACGCAAAGGCCAGGAGACTGAAACTCAATTTGACTCTTCCACATGGGTGTCGGGGACCCAAGCAGCTGAGCCATCATCTGCTGCCTCCCAGGGTGCACATTAGCTGGAAGCTGGACTCGAGGTGGAGTAGCCAGGACTCAAACCAGGCACCCCAGTATGGGATGAAGTCTTGCCAAATATTATCTTCACCAATGCCAAGTATGCCAAATGCCCATCCCTAAAGTATGTACTTTTTTTAAAAAATGTTTTATTTATTTATTCATTTGAAAGAGTTACAGAGAGGCAGAGAGAGATAGATAGAGATAGAGAGAGAGAGAGAGAGAGAGGGAGAGGTCTTCCATCTGCTGGTTCACTTCCCAGATGGCCACAGTGGCCAGAGCTGCACAGATCTGAAGCCAGAATCCAGGAGCTTCTCTGGGTCCCCCACGTGGGTACAGGGGCCCAAGGACTTGGGCAATCCTCTACTGCTTTCCCAGATCATAGCAGAGAGCTGAGGTGGAAGTGGGGCAGCCGGGTCTCAAACCCATGCCCATATGGGATGTGGGCACTGCAGGCAGCGGCTTTATCCTCTATGCCACAGTGCCAGCCCCAAGTATGTACTTTAAATGGAATAAATTCTATGCTTGAGTTCTTGAGTTTTGTTGTATATATTTTGCATTTCTGACTTGTATATAGCTATTCATTAACATTTTTATATAATTTTGTTAAAAGAATTGAAATACAATGAAGTGCATATATTTCTAAAGGTGTGACTTCATCACTTTTTTTTTTTAATTTATTTTTATTTTGACAGGCAGAGTGGATAGTGAGAGAGAGAGATAGAGAGAAAGGTCTTCCTTTTTGCCGTTGGTTCACCCTCCAATGGCCGCTGCGGCCGGCGCATCGCGCTGATCCGAAGCCAGGAGCCAGGTGCTTCTTCCTGGTCTCCCATGCGGGTGCAGGGCCCAAGGACTTGGGCCATCCTCCACTGCCTTCCCGGGCCATAGCAGAGGGCTGGCCTGGAAGAGGGGCAACCGGGATAGAATCTGGCGCCCCAACCGGGACTAGAACCCGGTGTGCCGGCGCCGCAACCACAGCGCCGGCCGACTTCATCACTTTTGACTTAAATGTGCTCCTTTGAATCCATCCCCACAATCATGATAACAAATATTTCCACCACCCACAAAAGCTCTCTTCATGGGGCAGATGTTTGCCCTAGCAGCTAAGATATTGCATCTTACATCAAAATACCTGGGTTTGATTCCCAGCTCCTGCTTCTTGCTAATACAGACCCTGGGAGGCAGTGGTGATGGCTCAAAGAGTTTACTCTTTGTAACTCATATGATAAATCTGGATTGACTCCTAGGCTCCTGGCATTGGCCTGGCCCAGTGCTGCTGTTACAAGCATTTGAGAAAAAAAAAAAACATTGGTAGAGCCACCACCAGCAAAGCTCACATCCCATATGGGAACCAGTTTGTGTCCCAGCTGCTCCTCTTCTGATCCAGCTCACTGCTAATGGCCTGGGAAAGCAGTAGGATATGGCCCAAGTCCTTGGGCCCTGCACCCATGTGGGAGACCTGGAAGAAGCTCGTGGCTCCTGGCTTTGGCCTGGCTCAGCCCTGGTTGTTGAGACCACTTGGGGAGTGAACCAGCAGATGGAAGATCTCTCTCTCTCTCTGTTAAAAATAAATAAATAAACCTTAAAAAAAAAAAAAAGAAGCAAAAATAAAAAACAAGTGGAGCAGTTGGTACTTGAACCTGCAATGCAATATGGGACGCTAGTGTCACAAGCAGCAGCTTAACCCACTGCACCACAACACTGGCCCCAACAGAAGCAATTTTTTAAGTCGCAATATAAAATGAAATTTTTAATACAGGTCTTTGTCAGAAATAGCTTTCAAGCCCCCGTGTCAGAGATAAGAAGTTTATAGGCAACCAATAAAATACAACCATCATCTAGCAGGGAGTTGAGACACAAAAAGAATAGATAATCTGTGGTAGCACCTCGCAGAGAGAAGGAACAGCAGGTGCAAAGGCCTGAAGACACCCACAGCCATGGCAACTTTCAGGACTGATGAGAATTTTCCTGTACCAAGAGCAAAGAATGCTATGGGGTGGCCCAAGGCAGAGAGTAAGCCAAACAAGATGAGGTCAGAAAGATCAGCTGTGGAGAGTACAAAGATTTATTTATTTATTTGAAATGTAGAATGGCAGAAAAAGAGATATAAATCTTCCATCTACTGGCTCACTCCACAAATGGCTGCAAATGCCAGATCTGGGCCAGGCCAAAGCCAGGAACCAGGACCTACATCAGGGTCTCCCATGTGGGTGGCAGGAGCCCAAACCCTTGGATCAACTTCTGCTGCCTTTGCAGGTGAATTAGCAGGAAATTGGATCAGAAGTGGAGCAGCCAGGACTTTGATATGGGATACTGACATCCCAAGCAACAGCTTAACCTGCTGAGCCACAATGTGTACCCCGGAACTTAAATTTTCTCAAAGCACAATCTCAGAAACCATCCTGGGAAGTGGTTCCTAAGGTGTGGTTTCTGGATCAGTAGTGTCAGGATCATCCAAGAACTTGACAGACATGAAAATCTTTGGACCCTGCCATAGACTTACTGAGTCTGATGCTTCAGGGGAGGAGCCTCGTAACTTGTGTTTTTATAAGCATTTTATATAATTCTGATGCAGCCAGGTGCTTGCCAACATGGAGATTCCTGACTCTCACCCAGGTCTACTGCTCTGGGGTAAACGAGCCTAAACATCTGCTTTTGCTGAAGCCCGCCGGAGGACTTCTAATTCACTCTACATGTTGAGAGTGACATGTCTAGGTGGCTTGTCCTCGGCTGTAGATGTTAGGGTGCCAGAGGAAATGTCAGAAACCCGCGGGGCATCACTACGAGATGAGTGTCCTCCTGGAAAGGACTCCACAAGGAACCACAGTGATGTTGACAAATGTGCACAGAGCTTGCCATGTCATTGCTCAACATGTTCTATCATCTGTTAGCCTTGAGAGATGACACCCAAACCCCATCTCAAGGCTTAGTGGGGTCCCCAGGGGCAGCTGCTGCCTGCCTGCCTGCCTGTTGCTCTCCCCTGCTGCCTCCTTGCCCTAGTCCTCCAACACCATGCCCTTGACTGGCGCAAAGCCTTTGTATCTTTTGTTTCCCCATCATGGCTCCTTTTCAGGTCTGAACCCCAACGTCACCTCTCCTCATCATCCCATGCAAGGTGGTCTCCCCATGTAGCTCTCATTCCATTTTATCTGCTTATTTCCATGGTGGCGTTTACCATCATTTATGATTCCTGGGCTTTTAGCTGATCATTGTCATCCTTTATGTTTGTCCTGCTGGATTGTAAGAAACATGGGGGAAAGCAACCCATCTGCCTTATTCACTGTTATCTCTGCAGACCAGTCCCAGAAATATGTTACATGGGAAACACTCAGCCCCAAGAACTTCTTTGGGTCAGCTTCGGTGCTGTGACTGTGTGCTGATCCTGTCCCCCACCCTAACTCACTTCACCCTTCTGAGCTGGTGGCACTGGCAACATTCATCTATAAATATAGGCAGGCAATCGCAGAGGGTAACATGCTTTTTTTTTTTTTTTTTTTTGACAGGCAGAGTTAGACAGCGAGACAGAGAGAGAGAGAGAGAGAGAGAGAGAGAGAGAGAGAGAGAGAGAAAGGTCTTCCTTCCCGTTGGTTCACCCCCCAAATGGCCGCTACAGCGGCCGGCGCGCTGCTCCGATCCGAAGCCAGGAGCCAGGTGCTTCTCCTGTTCTCCCATGCGGGTGCAGGGGCCCAAACACTTGGGCCATCCTCCACTGCCCTCCCAGGCCACAGCAGAGAGCTGGACTGGAAGAGGAGCAACCGGGACAGAATCCAGCACCCCAACCGGGACTAGAACCCAGGGTGCTGGCGCCACAAGCGGAGGATTAGCCAAGTGAGTGGGGTGCCAGCCACCTTCTTCTTCTTCTTTTTTTTTTTTTAAAGATTTATTTATTTATTTGAAAGTCAGAGTCACACAGAGAGAGGAGAGGCAGAGAGAGAGAAAGAGAGAGAGAGAGAGGTCTTCCATCTGATGGTCCACTCCCCAAATGTCCGCAATGGCCAGAGCTGCGCCAATCCGAAGCCAGGAGCCAGGAGCTTCCTCCGGGTCTCCCACATGGATACAGGGGCCCAAGGACTGCTGTCCCAGGCCATAGCAGAGAGCTGGATTGGAAGTGGAGCAGCTGGGTCTTGAACTGGTACCCCAGGCCAGGGCGTTAACCCACTGCACCACAGGCAGGGAGACACCCAAGTCCCATCACACCTAATCCAATCAACGTGACTGGGTTATCTCAAGGGTCTCTCACTAATAGGGAGTGAAATACAAAGATGAAACTAGAACATTTGGCCAAATAATATGGGGAAAGTCCTCAAAATAACTGGTAAATCTTGGAAGTGAAAACCAAAACAAAGCTATTTTTCCCCTTAAGTTTGACAAAAACAACTTGCAGTCTGCAAGCATTCTTACACTTGGACCTGTTGGGAAGGTGGCAGTAGAGTCAGTTGGCAATCTTGATTAAAATGCATATATGTGCAGGGGCCATCACTGGTATAGCTCCTTAAGCTGTCATCTGCAGTGCCAGCATCCCACATGGGCAACGGTTCGAGTCCTGACTGCTCCACTTCTAATCCAGCTCCCCGCTAATGTGCCTGGGAAAGCAGTGGAAGATGACCCAAGTGCTTGGGCCCCTGCACCCACTTGGGAGACCTGAAAGAAGCTCCGGACTCCTGGCTTCAGACTGGCCCAGCTTTGGTCATTGCAGCCATTTGGGGGTTGAACCAGCGGATGGAAGACCATTCTTTCTCTCTGCCTCTCTGTAACTCTGCCTTTCAAATTAATTAATTAATTAAAAAAAAAAAGAAAGAAAATTCATGTGTGCAGTAACTGCCTTCCTAGAGAAATAGTATTACATAGGAATAGAGGGGCATACAGGAGTAGCAGTGTCACAGGTAAAATAATTACATAGTGCCCAAAGATTTGCCAGACACTGCACTAGGTCCTCTTTTTTTATTTTTTTAAAAATATTTATTTATTTATTTGACAGGTAGAGTTACAGACAGAGAGAGAGAGAGAGACAGAGAGAAAGGGACTAGGTCCTCTTTTAATCATTAGTCTTTTTATGAAGTGAACACTGTCTATTTTAGTACTAAACAAAATAACATTTAAATTATTATCAGGTGAGCAGACATTGTGGTACAGTGTGTTAAGCTACTGTTTGGGACATCTGCATCCCACATTGGAGCACTGAACCAGGTTAAGTCCTGGCTCCTCTGCTTCTGATCCAGCTACCTGCTAATGTGCGCCCTGGGAGGCAGCAGGTAATGGCTCAAGTACTTAGGCCTTTGTTACCCGCGCAGGAGACCCAAATTGAGTTCTAGGCCTGACCCACCCTAGCTGTTATGGCTGGTGTCCGATATATGACAAGGAGTGCAAAAATGATACTCATGCTGTAGAAACTGTACTTTGAACTTTGGTTTTTCCTCTTGGCTACCAATATGTGGTATGATGCGCCCAGTCAGCCAGGAGATGAGAGTGAACAATTGACACTCCACAGTGCACTGTGTTGCTGAGCTATGGCGTTCAATAGGTTAGGTATATTAAATACATTTAATTAAGCTAATTAATGTGTTTCTGACAAAACCCAAAGCCTTGAGAATGAGGACCTCTGAAATAATAGGGTTTATTGAGCCGATACAGATGCTAGCCAGAAAAACCAGGTCCCTCAGACAAGCTCCCACAACTACCAACAGCAGGGCTAGGTAGCAGTTGAAAAACAGCCCACTAACCCTTTTCACCAAGATGGCGCGGAAGGTGAAGAAGGAAGCTCCTGCCCCTCTTAAAGCCAAAACAAAAGCAAAGGCTTCGAAGGCCAAGAAGGCAGTGCTGAAAGGCGTCCAAGCCACAAGAAAAAAAGATCCGCACGTCACTCACATTCTGGCTGCTCAAGACACCACGCCTCTGGTGGCAGCACAAATATTCTTGGAAGAGTACCCCCAGGAGAAACTAGCTTGACCACTATGCCATCATCAAGTTCCCCTTGACCACTGAGTCTGCCATGAAGAAGATAGAAGACAACAACACACTGGTGTTCATTATGGATGTCAAGGCCAACAAGCACCAGATCCAACAAGCTGTGAAGGAATTCTATGACGTTGATGTGGCCAGTCAACACCCTGATCGGCCCTGACAGAAAGAAGAAGGCATATGTTTGACTGGCTCCTGATCATAATGCTTTGGATGTTGCCAACAAAATTGGGATCATCTGAACTGAGTCCGGCTGGCTAATTCTAAATATATGTTTTTTCACCATTAAAAAAAAAAAAAAAAAAAAAGAGGCCGATGCCATGGCTCAATAGGCTAATCTTCCACCTTGCGGCGCCGGCACACCGGGTTCTAGTCCTGGTCGGGGCACCAATTCTGTCCCGGTTGCCCCTCTTCCAGGCCAGCTCTCTGCTGTGGCCCGGGAGTGCAGTGGAGGATGGCCCAAGTGCTTGGGCCCTGCACCCCATGGGAGACCAGGAGAAGCACCTGGCTCCTGCCATCGGATCAGTGCAGTGCGCCGGCCGCGGCGGCCACTGGAGGGTGAACCAACGGCAAAAGGAAGACCTTTCTCTCTCTGTCTGTCTCTCTCACTGTCCACTCTGCCTGTCAAAAAAAAAAAAAGAAAGAAAGAAAGAAAGAAAAATGGTCCACTGGCCTAGGGTAAAGAACATTTTTAAGGGACCTGCATTGTGGTGCAGCACGTTAAGCTGCCACCTGCAATGCCAGCATCCTATTTTGGAGCTCTGTTTGCAGTCCCCACTGCCACACTTCAGATCTGGCTCCTTGCTAATGTGCCTGGGAGGTAGTAGAAGATGGCTCAAGTACTTGTGCCCCTACCATCCATGTGGGAGACCCAGGTGGAGTTCCAGGCTCCTGGCTTCAGCCTGGCCCAGCCCTGGCTGTTGTGGCCATTTGAGAAGTAAGTCAGTGGATGGAAGATCTCTCTCTCTCTCTCTCTCTCTCTCTCTCTCTGTGCTCCATTGTACCTCTCTGTCACTCTTTCAAATAAATAAATAATTTCCTTAAAAGAATAATATGTCTTAATCATGAAAATCTGGGAAAGGTAGGGGTAGGCCTAAGCTATTGACATCAAACCTATGTGAGGGGCTGGCAAGGTGGTGTAGTGGGTAAAGCCGCTGTCTTCAGTGCTGGCATCCCACATGGGTGCCAGTTCAAGTCCTCGATGCTCTACTTCTGATACAGCTCTCTGCTATGGCCTAGGAAAGCAGTAGAAGATGGCCCAAATCCTTGGGCCTCTGCACCTGTGTGGGAGATCTGGAAGAAGCTCCTGGCTTCTGGCTTCAGATTGGCACAGCTCTGGCCGTTGTGGCTAATTGAGGAGTAAACCAGTGGATGGAAGACCTCTCTCTCTCTCTCTCTCTCTCTCTCTCTCTGCCTCTCCTTCTCTCTCTGTGTAACTTTGACTTTCAAATAAATAAATAAATCTTAAAAAAAAGAAACTACGTGAACTACAGATAAGGGAGGGTGGGGGTAGAGGTAGAGGGACTAGGCATAGCTGGTCTTCGCTAAGAAGTAACAGTGGCTTCTGGAGTGATTGGGATTATGAATGGTGAATGGAAGGTGGTAGTGGCCAGAGAGGGTCGGGATAAGATTCAATTTAAGGTTTTAACATCCATTCAGGAAAGTAAAACTCTTGTTCTTTTTAGCCTGCAGCTTAACTAATTAACCTCCCCCTAGAACATTAGGACATCCCAACATTTTTATCAAGGACATAAACCCCTTGTTATAGTATATAGAAAGCATCTATAATGTTAAAAAAAATCAAGTTGCATAATGTCCCCATTTACATAGAAAGAGAAATTTAAGCCAAGCATAACTGCTTGTGTGGCAAGTATTTATTTGTTGAGCATCTGTGGTTAAGATGGCACCCGAGAAAAGTCAGTGAACAAATACAGTTTCCTGCTGTCAGGGTGCTTACGCTTTGGTAATGCAGAGACAAGGCACGCACTGAAGTTTTCAGGAGTTTGGGAGGATCTGTTCAGCAACTTGAACACAAACATTATTTTTATAATTCTTAGCCTAAGTAAGAACAATGGCTAACACTGAGTCAGATCTCTGGCTTAATTCTCAACGTAAACCTGTAAGACATCACTATTAACTCTAGTTTACAGATGAGGAAACGGAAATATTGTGCTATTGATCATTTACCTGGGGCCAGTGTTCTGGCCACCTTTGTTGCCGGTATCCCATATGTATGCTGGTTCATGTCCTGGCTGTTCCACTTATGATCCAGCTCCCTGTTAATGCATCTGGGAAAAGTAGTGGAGGATGGCCCAAGTGTTTGGGTGCCTGTCACCCACATGGGGAGACCCCATTTTTTATTTGGCCCAGCCCTGCCCTAGCTGTTGCAGTTGTCTAGAGAGTAAACCAGTGGATGGAAGATCTCTTTCTCTCTCTAACTCTGACTTTCAAATACATAAATCTTTTTTAAAAAAATTTTTTTTACCTTAGTTCATGAAAGTAGGACGTGACAAGTCTGGAATAAAGCCCAAATCTGTCTGATGTTAGACCCTTTCCTCTGAACCATCTCACCATTCAATTGTATTATATGCACTTAATGAGTATTGTGTGTATCTGTATCTATCTATATCTGTGTATATGTGTTAGGATTCTCCAGAGAAACAGAAAAAGGTTGCAAGGATGTGGGTGTGTGCTTGTATGTGTGGAGAGAGAGACTGACTGTAGGAATCACTGCTTCACAAGATCATGAAGCTGGCGAGTTCCAGGACCTGCAGGGTGAGTTGGCTGGAGACCCGGGAGGGCTGCTGGTTCAGTTCCAGTCTGAAGGCTGGAACACATTCATAATCCAGTTCAAAGGCAGTCAGCAGGAAGAATTCTCTTCTTTGAAGGGTCAGCCTTTCAAAGTATGTTTTTATTTATTTGTTTATTTATTTGAAAGGCAGAGAGAGAGAGAGAGAGAGAGAGAGAGAGAGAGATCTTCCATCCACTGGTTCACTCCCCAAATACTCACAATAGCTGAGACAGGGCAAAGCAGAAATCAGGGGCCCAGAATTCAACCCAGGTCTCCCACGTCCTTCAGCCATCACCTGCTGCTTCCCAAGATGAACATCTGCAGGAACTGGGAATTAGGAAGGGAGCAGGGACTTGAAGGAAGGTGCTCCAACATGAGATGTGATGTCCCAAGGGGCATCTTAACTGCTTCAGCAAATGCCAGCCCTGAGGGTCAGCCTTTTGTTTTTTTCAGGCCTTCAATGGATTTAGTGAGGCCCAACACATCTGAGAGGCCCATCTGGCTCACTGGGTCTGAAACAGCCTCCCGCAATGGCAGTCTGGTAGCAAGAATTGATGGGTGTTGAGGCCAGTGTTGTGCTGCAGCAGGATAAGCTGGGGCCTGCAGTGCCATCCTCCTATTTGAGAGCTATTTGAGTCCTGGCTGTTCCACTTCCTAGCCAGCTCCCTGTTAATGCACCTGGGAAAGCAGCAGAGGCTATCCCAGGTACTTAAACCCCTGTCACCCACATGGGAAGACTCAGATGGAGATCCTGGCTCCTAACTTCAGTCTGGCCCAGCCCTGGCCATTGTGGCCATTTGAGGAGTAAACCAATGGATGGAAGATCTCTCTCTGTTTCTCCCTCTCTCTCTGTAACTCTCCCTTCAAATAAATAAATAAATAAATATTAAAAGAAAAAAAAATTGATGGGTGTCTACCCAACTTTGTCCAAGGGAGACAGAGATGCCATTTCTTGCCTGCTGGACAAGTGAGCTCCCGCATGGGGATGGGAGTGTGGTTTTTAAATCACACCACTGTCTGGATTAACTTTTTCTCAGACTGCTCATTTGCTTGGCCTCTACCCTGTGCCATCCCACTTCCTCTGTGAGTGGTGGATGTTAGTCAAACCCTTTGCTGTAGTCATCTCTGGGAGTCTCTGGCCACCCTCACCCCATTTCTGGGCTTCCCTGCCCCTGTCTCCATGGTCGCAGCATTCAGGTTTATGTAAGGAGACCTTGTGCAACAGGCCATGGTGGAGGGGACACATGGCCCGAATCCAGTTAGTTAGATTCTCTGGGTGTGACTAAGCTATGTTGGTCAGTTGTTACAGTAAGCCATTTGGAATGAGGACAATTATTTGTGAGCAACAAACACTGATTTACACAGACACACAGGCGTGCCAGCTGGGGTTAGTCAGAGTCCCATGGAGGAGCCTACTGTTCTAAAAAAATTCCCGTTTTCTTTCACACAACCTGAAGCCACTTCCATGATTACAGTCAAACTTAAGATGTTTCCAGTGTCGTAGCATAGTGGGTAAAGCCACCACCTGCAGTGATGGCATCCCAAATGGGCATCAGTTCGAGTCCTGGCTGTTCCACTTCTGATCCAGCTCTCTGCTATGGCCTGGGAAAGCAGTGGAAGATGGCCCAAGTCCTTGGGCCCCTGCACCCATATGGGAGACCTGGAAGAAGTTCCTGGCTTCTGGCTCCAGATTGGCCCAGCTCCAGCTGCTGTGGTTATTCGGGGAGTGAACTAATGGAGGGAAGGACTCTCTCTCTCTCTCTCTCTCTCTCTCTCTCTCTCTCTCTCTGCCTCTGCCTCTCTGTAACTCTGCCTTCCAAATAAATAAATTAATCTTTAAAAAGAAATGGTGCTGGCATTTAGCATAGCAGGTTAAGTGGCCATCTATGACACCTGCATCCAGGATGGTTGCCCAGTTCGAGTCACGCCTGCTCCACTTCTGATCTGGCTCCCTGCTAATGTGCCTGGGAAGGCAGCAGAAGATGGCCCAAGTACTTGGACCCCTGAACCAATGTGGAAGAACTGGATGGACTGCCAGGCTTCTGGCTTCAGCCTGGCTCAGCCCCAGTCATTGTGGCCATTTGAAGAGTGAACCAGTGGATGAAGATCTCTTTCCTTCTATCTCTTCACCACTCTACCTTTCAAATAAATAAAATGTCTTCTTTTCAAAAATCAGATACAAAATTATGACAAGCAATAACAGTAATAATAAACTTGAGACATCCAGCAAGGCAGATTCCCCTCTTTGGCAGTTGCCCCTCCTGACATTGCTCTTAAATCCAACTTGGTAGCCAGCAGCAATCACACCTGCTGCAGCATCAGAGAAAACAACTCAGGGTCTTGTTCTCCAGCTTCCTAGCTCAGCTTCAGCCTTCACCCATTATGATATACAAAGAAGGACTTACAGGCATAAGTAAATGGACATGAGAATCAAAGAACCAGCCTTTTTATAGATACTGGTATTTTCACCCAGCCTAATCCCTTTTCTCCAGCCTGTGTAGACTGGGTGTTGATATTTCAAGATTTTCTTTTCCCTCACTCCCCTCTTCTCGTCCTTTCTCACAGACCTATCTCACAAGGATATCCAAACTCTGGTTAAAAGATCCTATAAAAAGATCCTCCCATGTTTTTTCTGATAGTCCTAGCTCTTTTCCTTCTCCTGTTCTATCTCCCACCACTGCTCTGTCTCCTCTCCAAATTGAGGCCTTTTCTTTTTGGTAAAAAAAAAAAAAAAAAAAAAAAATTAATTTATTTATATTTGAAAGAGTTAGAGAGAGAGACACACACACACACAGAGAGATCTTCCAGCTGCTGGCTCACTCCCCAGATGGCTGCAATGGCTAGGGTTTGGTGAAGCCAAAGCCAGGAGTTTCACCAGGGTCTCCCAGTACTTGGGAGTACTCCCAGTACTCGGTCTCCAAGCACTTGGCACATCTTCCGCTGCTTTTCCCAGCCATTAGCAGAGAGCTGGATTGGAAGTGGAGCAGCCGACACAAATTGGCGCCCATATATGATGCTGTTGTTGCATCACAATTCCAGCCTCTAAGTTCAGGCCTTCACTTTTTTTTCTCCCTAAAGATTATTTATTTGAAAGCAGAGTTAGAGAGGGAGAGAGAGAGCGCGAGCAAAAGGGAGAGAGCTCTTCCAACAGCTGGTTCACTCTCCAAATGGCAGCAATAGCTAAGGCCAAGCCAAAGCCAGCAGCCCAGAACTCCATCCAGGTCTCTCCCGTAGATGGCAGGGGTCCAAGCACTCAGGGCATCTTCTGCTGTTTTCCCAGGCTCCTTATCAGGGAGCTGCATAGGAAGCGAAGCAGCTGGGCCTTGAATGGGCACTCGTATTCGATGTCTGTGTGCAGGAGAGGCTTGATCTGTTGCATCACAACAGAGACCCCTAACTTCAAGCCTTTAAACACACCCAGAGCAACGGGTCTTCCCCTTGCCCGTCTGCCTGCCTGTTCATAGTTGTTTGAGGTCTGTCTCCTCCATTAGACCTCAAGCTCCACCCGGAAAAGGGAGATCATGCACGTCTTCTCCCCAGCACCACAGAGGCCCTGCCAACTGTTTGCTTTAATATCATTCTGTGTGCCTCCAAGGGGGGCTTTTCTCCGTGGGTACAAATCTCTTTCAGTCTTTAAGTGAGGTCCTGGGAGAAAGCAACTTCCATCCCTGCCTAGCAATTCTGGAGGCCTCAGAACACCCACCCGAGGTGCTTATTTGCCTTCCATCATGCATCAGGGCATACTCTTGTGTCTTAGGTCTCTTGGCATTCTGAAAACTTCTTGAAGATAAGGAAGGGAAGGGTTGGGACTCAGGCTAGTCTGTGTTTGAATCAAGGGTCACTCACTTGCCTAGGGGCATGCTTGTAGGGTAGGACACTAGGCAAGTTACTTTACATCTTTTAAAAAATGTTTTATTGGAAAGGCAGAGAGACAGAGAGCGGGAGAGACACTTTCTATCTGCTGGTTCACTCCCCAAATGCCCTCAACAGCTGCAGCTGGGCCAGGCCTAAGCCAGGAGCCTGGAACTCCATCTGGGTCTCCTGTGTGGGTGGTAGGGGCCCAAGCACTTGAACTGTCATCTGCTGCCTCCCAGGGTACACATTAGCAGGAAGCTGGATCGGAAGCTGAGTAGCTGGGACTTGAACCAGGTACTCTGATGTGGGATGCAAATGTGGCCAAGTGGAGATTTAACCTGCTGTGCCACAATGACTGCCCCATTATTTCACCTCTTTATACCTCCACTTTCTCTTCAGTTAGGTGGGGATAATAGTATCATCAGCCTCATAGGGTATATGTGAGGATTGAATTGGATGTTTGTAAAGTGCTTCCAAGAGGATCAGACACATAGAAAGTACTTAATAAATATTAGCTGGTAGTGTTTAATCTCCTATTTGTTGCACTAGTTATCTATTGCTGCCTAACAAATTATCCTGAAATTGAGAGGCTTAAGACACTTGTACGTGTTTGCCATTTTTCATAGTTTCTTGGATCGGGACGTGGTTCACATGGCTATTCTGGAGGGATCTTGCCTAAGATTGTGATTCAGGTGTCAGTCTGGGCCACCTGCAAATCTGCACGAATTCCTGAGGTTGGAGGATCCACTCCAAGACCTCAGTTTCTGGGCAAGGGCCTTTAGAGAGGGTTGTCTAACTTCTCACAACATGGCCACTGGTTTTCCTCATTAAGCTGCCATCCAGCAGCCCAGGACTCCAGGGCAGAAGTCCCAGTGCCTTTTATGACCTCATATTAGAATTCACACATCACCCCCTTTGCCACCTTATTGGTCACACGGAGTTCTGATTCAGTGTGAGAGATCATTCAGGGGCAGGGTGACTCCTAGGAAGCCAGGCTCTCTAGGCACAATTGTGGAGGCTGGTTGTCACATTTTGTGTTTTCCTCCAAAGGAATTATCACCAGTAGGAGGCTTTAGCAATCGCAAACTCTGGGATGAACTCAATGAGAGAAGTCATCAATGGAAAGAGAAATGAAGCAAAGTAAGTAATTATTCGGTATCCTCTTTTAAAAACATTAGTATTTGAAAGGAAATGGGGGGAAGAGAGAGAGAGGGAGAGAGAGAGAGAGAGAGAGAGGCAGGTAGGGCTGGGCCAGAGCAAAGCTGGGAGCCAGGAACTCGATCCAAGACCCAACTTCCTGAATCATCACAGCTATTTCCCAGGGTGGCCATTAGAAGGAATGCTGCAATCAGGAGTGGAACCAGGACTCTAACCCAAGCGCTCTTATGCAGGATGTGCGCACCTCAAGCAGTGCGCTAACCACTGGACCAAACATCTACCACCAGCCTCATCTCCTCAATCTTCAAAAGGCAGAGCGAGAGCGAGAGCAAGAGAGAGATTGTCCATCTACTGGTTGGAAGAGACAGAGAGGCAGATATCTTCATCCACTGGTTCACTTCCCAGTGGTGGCAATGGCAGGGGCTGGGCCAGGCTGAAGCCAGGAGGCAAGAACTCCATTCAAGTTTCCCATGTAGGATTCAGGGGCCCACCTTCCACCCCTTTCGTAGGTATCTTACCAGGGAGCTGGGTTGGAGGTGGAGCAGCCACAACTCATATGGGATGCCATTGTCTCACATCGCGGCCTAACCTGCTGCACACCAGTGCCGGCCCAGCTCCTCACTCTTCTTACAATCTTGACTTCCAAACACGGGAGAAGGTCTGTAAAAGGAGAGGAAGTGCACGCAGCAATGACAGCCTGAGAGTTTTTCAGAGGGTGTTATTGAAGCTGACACCTGAATTATGAGAGGGAGGGAGCTAAGTGAAAGAGAAGAGGCCTTCAAACAGAAAAGCCACAGGTGCACAGCCTTGAAATGAGACGAGCCAGGTGAGTTCTTAAGAGCTGTAAGAAATTCAGCCTGACTTAAACCAAGAGTAACAAAAGGGATAGAGCCAAGTGGAATAAATTTGCATGGCATGTTCTCTAATGGAAACTTCCCATGGAACATTCTGCAACAATGGAATTTTCTTTATGTCACGCACTTGAAATGTGGCGAATGTGACCGAGGAACTGGATTCCAGTGAAGAACTCAGGAATTGGATTTTAAATTTTATTGAATTTTAAGGAAGTTGAATTTAAATATTTACACACAGTTAGTGGCAAGGGTATTCTACAGCTGGCCATCTGCCTGGAAGGCAGACAGGGTGACAGAGAGAAGGGCAGGCTAAGCTTTGCTATGGAGGCAGTAGGCCTCTTCACGCCCCAAGAGACCACAAAAAACAATGCAGTGCTTGGTACATGCCAGCAGAGGATCTGATGGTGCCACCCCGTTACCTGGCCCAGCACCCCTGCTTGTAACTGAGCTGTGAGCTCTGAACAAAGTGTCTGAAAACACCATGGCCTGCTTCTCTGATGATAAAATTCCAAAGGTATTTTGAGTATGCGGGGGGTGGGGAGTGGCTTTTGCCTACATCTACCACCTAGGGCAGAGCCACTATATATATATTTAGATTTATTTATTTATTTGAAAGGCAGAGTTGCAGAGAGGGAGAGAGCTTCTATCCTCTGGTTCACACCTGAGATGGCCACAATGGTTGGAGTTGTGCTGGAGCCAGGAGTTTCTTCTGGGTCTCCCACACGGGTGCAGGGGCCCAAGGACTTGGGCCATCTTCTACTGCTTTCCCAGGCCACAGCAGAGCACTGGATAGGAAGCGAGCGGCCGGCTGTCGAACCGGCGTCCATATGGGATGCCTGCTCTGCAGGCAGCACAGCGCCGCCCTGGAGCCACTATTTTTTAAGAAGCCCTCGGAGTAATGGCTGTGCCCAAATTTGCACCTTCTAAGACAAATGAAGCAACAGCCTTCTTCCTTCCCATGCTTTTGTGCTGGATCTGGAACAATCCATACCTTTTCTTTTTTAAAAGGCTCACCACCAGAGAGGAGTATTAACCCGTCCACACGCGGGCTGGGGTTCCGGTGCTACCGGGGCCGCCTTGCGCTCCATGCTTTCCCATCTGCGTTGTCCCATTAGGGCCGACAAGGCCTCCGACATAACTCAACAGTACAAGGCTAGTAAAAAAAAAAAAAAAAAAAAAAATAAGTCCCAGTCCCCGAACCACACGGGCCATACCCGCCATCTCAACTCGATCCTTGCGGCAGTGTGCAACCCCGCCTTGACACACGAGAAAACTGAGTTCAGGGATCAAGGCCAGGGTCCCCGGGGAGAAAGGAACTGATTTGGGATTTGGACCAACCAATTCCAGGCGGTGGGCTCCCAATCGCCCTGCGAGGGCGCGGCCATGCAGGTGCTCCCGTCAGGACTGCCTGTAAAACTGGTGTTTTCAACGCTCCCTGGGCCAGTGGGAGGCCTCGGCGTGCAGCCGTGGAAATGAACACGTTCGAGGGATCAGTTCGAGGCCACACAGCCAGCGCATGGCAGGCACGCTAAGGCAGGGACCGCGCCTATTACCCTAGTGCGCGTCACTCGCTTCCCAGCCCCGCGCAGGCCACGGCCCCGGGGAGGGCGGAGCCGGCCCCAGCGCGCACGCGCGCTCGGGCTGCGGGCCGCGGCGCGCGGCGGGCGCGAGGACGGCGGCGGGGAGCGTGCGCGCGGTGACGTGCCGGGCGCCATGTTGGAGGGCTAGTGGTAGCGGCTCGGGAAGGTGCTCGCTCTCTCGGTCTCGCTCTCTCGCTCGCTTCCCCCGGCTCCCTTCGGTGCCCCCCCCGGTCGCCTGCGTGCCGGAGTGTGTGCGAGGGAGGGGGCGGGCGTCGGGGGGGTGGGGGGAGGCGCTCCGGGCCCCGGGAGGCCCGCGGAGGGAGGCGGAGGCTGCGAGGGACTCCGGGAAGCCATGGACGTCGAGAGGCTGCAGGAGGCGCTGAAAGGTGGGGGTAGCTGCCCCCTCTCCCTTCCTCCTCGCCCTCTGCCGTCTCCTCTTCTCCCCAGTCAGGGTGGGGGTCCCGGAGGCCGGGGCCGGCTGAGGGGCGCGCTCCCCGGCCCCCTCCCCCTCCGGCGTCCCCAGGGGCGGGGAGCCCTGTGGGCAGCTCCCTCCCGCCCCGCTCTGGGCTTTGTGTCGGCCGCCAGCGTCTGGGCTGGGGGAGGGGAGCCAGGCGCTCTCGCGGGGGGCCCCAGCCCTGCTCCCAGCCTTTTAGGGGCGGGTAGTGGTGGGCCCGCAGCCCCCTCCCCCTCAGGCAGGCTCGGCGCCGAGCTCGGCCAGGCCGGTGAGGGGTGGGGGGGTTGAGAGGAAAAGTGATCGGGGCGGGGTAGGGGGTGGCCGAGCAACTTGCGAGTTGTCTCCGGTAGCGTTTTTCAGGGCTGCGGACAAGTCGTCCTTGCCCGCGCCCTCGTTCTGAGGTGGTCGCCTTTGAAGCAACAGGCTGGGACCAGAGGTTTCTCCAACTTGAAAGACCGTGATTTCTAGCGTTTCGAGAATTAACTCCGTGACGCCCAGAAACATTGGGGGGTGGTGGTGGAGACGGATACTCGGCGAGGCTGTTGTTTTC
This sequence comes from Lepus europaeus, assembly GCF_033115175.1. NCBI lineage: Eukaryota > Metazoa > Chordata > Mammalia > Lagomorpha > Leporidae > Lepus > Lepus europaeus. Next base: position 47,378,938 of record NC_084835.1, read on the forward strand.
TTAAAAGACAGAATGTGGGGGCTCACTTAGACCCAGGGTGTCTGGGAGTCGGGGGCCCGGAGGTGGTAAGGATTTTCGTCGCATTCGCCGGTGGGCGGGATGGTGGTGGTGTTCCCCCGGGCCACCCTTTGAGGAACACCGGGTGAAGAAGAGCGAGCGCTTCGTGGAGTTCAGTGCCCCCTTGGGGAGAATCCCTGTGGCACGTGAAGAGGGGAGCCTTGGAAGGGAAACCGGGAGGCTTTGAGAAGCTGCTCTTGAAAAGTTGCCTCTCCGAAAGGGGGAGGACTGGGAGTAAAGTTTGTTTTTAGAAGACGTTTGAGAAATAATGATAAACCTTTCTTCCCTTATCTAGATTTTGAGAAGAGGGGTAAAAAGGAAGTTTGCCCTGTCCTGGATCAGTTTCTTTGTCATGTAGCCAAGACTGGAGAAACAATGTGAGTTGAAAACGCTTCATTCCTTGTTACAGACCTAGGCGCCTTTGAAGAGTTGCTTAGAAGTGGGGGAAAAGTGTATTCTGGGAGAACTACAGACTTGTATCTGTGTAAATTGAAGAAGCCCTGGTCGTTCAGAAGAGTATACTCAGTGTATACTTATTTACTTCATGTGAACGATAAGGGATTTTGAAATTTTGCTTAGGTTCAAGTTATCCTTATGTCTCTGCATTGGCACACTTAGAGAACTTAGTAGTCTGGAAGAGCCAGAGGAAGGAAGAATGCCTGTTCCACTATGTTCCTTTTTGGCCAGAACAAACAGGCATCCCAGAAATCTTGTGGCTTTGATTCTGTTTCAAAGTCTTCTGTTGGTGGTATTTTTATATTGTGCTATATCCAACCTTTTTTTTTTTTTTTTTTGTCAAGTTTTGTATATGTGGGTGTTTGAAGTGTCACTTCTATTTCTTGTCTTGAGGGCTCTGGGTGATTATCTGAGGAATTCCAGATGCTACAGTTTTGACTGGCCTGTAAACTTTCTAGGACAACTAACTTGTTACATGTGCTCAACATTTTTATTAGGCTTGTTTTTCAAAAGTTCTGAATCTGAAACTTACAGAGTTTCAAAAAGAACGTTCCAGTTCATTGTTTTGTAGTTTGGTAGGAGTTGTTTTGCACTCTAGCCAAGTTAATTTACAGAAGACAGTGAATCTCTGTCTTCATGTAACCTTGTCTGTGGGTGAGGGGTAAGGAGTATGAGAGAGGGAAAGTGTAGACTCTGCCTAATGTAGGAGTGTAATCTGCAGCAAGTGATTGTAATTTCTCTGGCTTTATTAGTAGGTGTTCATGGCTCAGAAGATTTGCTTATGTTGTAGACTAGCCTTTTAATAACTAGCCTGCCTTCAGGAATAAGAACACGTCAGGTGCTGTGATACTTGTGATTAAATAAATGACCACAAACACAAACTGAATTTCCTTGATGTTCCAGTAAAATATACTATTCAGATTAAGAACATGACTCCATTCATATTTCTATTTAAAATGTATTTTAAGAATGGAATCCTGTAAGGAGAAAAAAAATCATTTTTACCTCTGAACTATGCTCTTAAATTATTATTTTTTTTTTTTTTTGGTTTCTTGTTTTCATTTTTATTTGAAAAGCAGAGAAAAAAGAGAATCTTCTATGTGCTGGCTCACTCCCCAAATGACTGCAATAGCCAGGACTAATCCAGGTTAAAGCCAGGAGCCAGCAACTTCATCCTGTCTCTCGTGTGGGTAGCAGGGACCCAGGTACTTGAGCCATCATCACCTGCTGCCTCCCTGGGTGTGTGTCAACAGAAAGCTGAATTGGGATGGCTTGTGTCCTAAGAGACATTTATTGATGTGCCAAATACTCACCCCATAGTCACCTTGATTTAAAAAAAAAAACTGATGCAGAACTAATAACTGTAGATAGATCTTAACAATGACTAGATGCCATCTTTCAGACATAAATCCCTGAATCATAAGTGCTTAGATTGCTGTTGTCCTCCAATTGCTGGCTAGTCCAGACTTATTTCTTTCTATATTACCAAGAGGAAAACCATTTTACTTTTAGACCTTTTTTAATACACACAATTGTATCAAACTATTAGGAAATACTTAAAACCTTTATCAGGTCTATGCAAATTGCCTTTCCTTTTTGATAAAATACATTGCTTAAAAAATGTGTAAACAGTTCAGAGTTTCTAAAAAGGTAACTTAAATGTTCTTAGTGGAGCACTAAGTAGCTGGGAAGAAATTAGCTGACTTTTCTTGACAGTTATTTTGTCCTGGTGGTGGACTTAAAGTATCATTCCTCCCATTCCATATTTAAATGTTTATATGGTTAGTAAGAGTGTTCAGTGTTAGAATGTTGGTATTTTAGATTCTTTTTTCTTATAGAGTTTGGAAAATATTTTTTATTTCCTCATTCAAGCAGCTAGTATTTATATATTTAGCCTATTTTACTAACAGGGGCGTACCTTCTGGTAATGAAAAATGTATGGTTTGTCATCCATTTATGACTAAAGCAAACTTTGTGTAGTTTGTAAGATTGCAACAAAAGGGTGAAAATTTGAGGAATAGTAATTGAGATCTGTTTTAAGATAAATGGATTAAGAATTCTATAGTTCTGACCATTTTAATTTTCACTGGTGCTTAATAGCAAGAAAACATGAACTGAAACTTCGTTTATGGATGAAAATCTGACAGTTTAGGTGGGCTCTTGTGAAAAAAAAATTAACACTTCTAACACTTGTATTTTTAACTCTAGAGAAGTTTTAGCATTGTTATAGTTTTTTTTTTTTTTTTTTTTAAAGACTTATTTGAAAGAGTTAAGAGTTACACAGAGAAGGAGAGGCAGAGAGAGGAAGAGAGGTGTCGTCCATCCTTTGGTTCACTCCCCAATTGGCTGCAACGGCCGGAGCTGAGCCAATCTGAAGCCAGGAGCCAGGTGCTTCTTCTGGATCTCCCATGTGGGTGCAGGGACCCAAGGACTTGGGTCATCTTCCATTTCCTTCCCAGGCCACAGCAGAGAGCTGGACCGGAAGTGGAACAGCTAGAACTTGAATTGGCACCCATATGGGATGCCGGCACTGTTAGGCCGCAGCTTTACTTGCTATGCCATAGTGCTGGGCCCAATTTTTTTTTTTTTTTTTTTAAACAGAGGAAGAAGTAATAGGAAAATTAAAGTGCATTGATATGGTTTTGTTTCCTACCCTATTAAAATTCCCTGTAAGAATCTAATGTAGGCCGGCGCCGTGGCTTAACAGGCTAATCCTCCGCCTTGCGGCACTGGCACACCGGGTTCTATCCCGGTTGCCCCTCTTCCAGGCCAGCCCTCTGCTATGGCCCGGGAGTGCAGTGGAGGATGGCCCAAGTGCTTGGGCCCTGTACCCCATGGGAGACCAGGAGAAGCACCTGGCTCCTGGCTTCGGATCAGCGTGATGAGCCGGCCGCAGCGGCCATTGGAGGGTGAACCAGCAGCAAAAAGGAAGACCTTTCTCTCTCTCTGACACTATCCACTCTGCCTGTCAAAAAAAAAAAAAAAAAAAAGTTTGTTGAAGGTTACTTTCTCTTGACATTTTCTTGAGCAACACTTTATTGAGGCTGTTATGGTTTCTAGCAATGTTAAATATATAGTAGTGCTGAATAAAAAGAAACATTGTGGTGAGTTCAATCATGAGTTTAAACATTTGATGAGTTTGTGTTGCAGTTAGCCATTTTGATAGTCAAATTGCCTTCAGTTGGCCCGTGGGTGATTTAGCTGATCCAGAGTAGTAGTCCTGTCCTTGCTCGCTGGTGTATTTAAAACTCATTTCCTCCCCCAGCCTTGGAATCAGCCATTTTTCAGGAAGCCCTACTTTATTTTAGTGAGAAATGATGTTTAATTTTTTAAATTTTTTTTTAAATTTTTTTTTTTTTATTTTTGACAGGCAGAGTGGACAGTGAGAGAGAGAGAGACAGAGAGAAAGGTCTTCCTTTGCCGTTGGTTCACCCTCCAATGGCCGCTGCGGCTGGCGTACCGTGCTGATCCGAAGGCAGGAGCCAGGTGCTTCTCCTGGTCTCCCATGGGGTGCAGGGCCCAAGCACTTGGGCCATCCTCCACTGCACTCCCGGGCCACAGCAGAGAGCTGGCCTGGAAGAGGGGCAACCGGGACAGAATTGGTGCCCCGACCGGGACTAGAACCCCGTGTGCCGGCGCCGCAAGGCTGAGGATTAGCCTGTTGAGCCACGGCGCCGGCTGAGAAATGATGTTTAAAGACTACATTCTGGGTACCAGAGAGAGCTGTTTTTTATAGAGTTGGTCGCTGTTCCTAACCTAAAGAGCTAGATAAAATACTGAAACTTTGAATTCAAATTCAGGACTTCTGAGTTGTTGTTTTGTTGTTGTGGTTTTTTTTTAAGATTTTTATTTATTTGATAGGTGGAGTGACGGAGAGGGAAAGACAATTTTTCCATCTGCTGGTTTACTTTCCAAATGGCTGCAATGGCCTGGACTGGGCCAGGCTAAAATCAGGTGGAAAGAACTCCTCAGGACCTCCCATGTGGATGGCAGGGGCCTGAGCACTCAGACCATTTTCCTGCTGCTTTCCCAGGCACAAAGAAGGGAGGCCTGGATGGAGTTCCTGGCTCCTGGTTTTGGCCTCACCTACACCTGCCCATTTAGGAGTGAAACTCCAGATGGAAGATCTCTCTGCCTTTCCTTCTGTCACTCTGCCTTTCAAATGATTACTTTTATTTTTTTTAAAGCATGTACTCTTTTTCTTTCTGCCCAGCTTTCTAAAGCACTTGTCCTTTAAAGTATAGTAATTTTTTTTTAAACTAGTCTTGAAAAATATTTTTAAAAAGATGTTGAGCGTTTTGGGTCAGTGTACTCTGGTATGTGATGTGCTATTCAATATGTATTTCTAAATTAAAAAGAAAGTTTTTTATTTCTGGAAAGCTATTCTTGAGTTCTTTCCTTTTACTTTCTTGGGGACTCCTTTTATTCCATTAGTTGAATTATCTGTGCCTATTTTCAGTCATTGTCATTTTGTTTTGAATTCTTCATTTCTTCATTTTTTTTTTTTTTTTTTAAGGAAAAGAGTTTATTGGGGAAAACCTAGCAGACCAGAGGGAAGGGGCAAAAAAGGAAAAAGAGAAGGAGAGTGTAAGAGAGAGAGGAGAGGAGCTAGCGAGCAGAGGGGAGAGAGAGCAGAGAGAAGAGAGACGAGAGGGGGAGAGGAGAGCAGAGAGCACAGAGAAGAGAGAGCCTCTTTTTTTTTTTTTTTTTTTTAGATTTATTTTATTTATTTGGAAGATTAACTGATGTGGTGGTGGTGAGAGAGGTCTTCCATCCACTGGTTCAGAGTCGAGCTGATGCATGGCCAAGAGCCAGGAGCTTTTTCCAGGTTTCCCATGTGGATGCAGGGGCCCAATCACCTAGACCATCCTCCACTGCTTTCCCAGGCACATTAGCAGGGAGCTAGATTGGAAGTGGAACAGCCAGGTCTGGAACCGGTGCCCATATGGGATGAGGGCACTGCAGGCTGGGGCTTTGACCCTTTGTGCCACTGTGTCAGCCCCTTATTCCTCATTTTAAAAACGATGTTATTGTGGTGTAATGACATATAATATACTTCCTTTATTGGAAATGTATAGTTTGTGTGCCAATGGCCAAGGCTGAGTCAGAGAAGCCAGGAGCAAGAGAGAGCTTCATGTGGGTCTTCCATGTGGGTGTCAGGGACCCAAACACTTGGGCCTCTTTCACTACTTTTCCCACAACTTTAGCAGAGAGCTGGATCGAAAGTGGAACAGCTGGGATTTGAACCGGCACCCATATGGGGTATTGGCATTGCAGGCAGTGGCTTAACTGGCTATACCATAATGCTGGCCACAAGTTTTCAAATCTTCACTTGAGAAACTGTCACCATAATCAAGATTGTGAAGATACCCAATCATGAAGTTTCCTTATGTCCCCCCCCCACCCCCTTTTTTTAATAAAGTAAATCTTTTTTGAAAGAGCTACACAGAGAAGGAGAGGCAGAGAGAGAGAGAGGTCTTCCATCTGCTGGTTCACTCCACCATTGGCCGCAATGGCCAGAGCTGTGCCAGTCCAGAGCCAGGAGCTTCTTCCAGGTCTCCCACATGGGTGCAGGGGCCCAAGGACTTGGGCCATCTTCTATTGCTTTTTCAGGTCAGAGCAGAGAGCTGGACCGAAAGTGGAGCAGCCACGACTTGAACCTGCTTCCATTTTAGATGCTGGCCCTGCAGGCAGCAGCTTTACCCGCTGCGCCACAGAACTGGCCCCCCTCATGTCCCTTTATAATTGTCATTCTCTATATGTATTCCTACTCTTCAGGCAACACTGTATTTTAGAATTTTATTTAAATGGAATAATGTAACATGTATTCTTTGACTTCTTTGAGTCAGCATAAATTATATTAAGATATATGTTGTAGATGTCAAAACACATTTTTCTGAATATTTTATGGATTTGCTACAGGTTTTTTTTTTTTTTAATGGACCCTTATTTGTTATTTAAGAATTGTTTTTTATTTACTTGAAAGGCAGAATTAGAGAAAGAGAGATCTGGCCACTGGTTCACTCCCCAGATGGCTATGATAGCTGGGGCTGGGCCAGGCCAAAGCTGGAAGCCCTGAGCTGGGTCTCCCACATGGGCACAAAGGGCCCAAGGACTTGGGCCATTTTCCGCTGCTTTCCCAGGCTTTAGCTGGGAGCTGGATCAGAAATGGAGCAGCTAGGTTTCCAACCTTTGCTCATATAGGATGCTGACCTTGCAGGCAGAGGCTTTACCTGCTATGCCAAAATGCCAGGCCCTGCTACAGTTACTTACATATTCATTCATCTGTTCATGGATATTTGGATTTTTTCCAGTTTTAAAATTTTTTTTTTTTTTTTTTGGACAGGCAGAGTGGATAGTGAGAGAGAGAGACAGAGAGAAAGGTCTTCCTTTTTGCCGTTGGTTCACCCTCCAATGGCCACTGTGGCCAGCGCATCGCACTGATCCTAAGCCGGGAGCCAGGTACTTCTCCTGCTCTCCCATGCGGGTGCAGGGCCCAAGGACTTGGGCCATCCTCCACTGCCTTCCCGGGCCATAGCAGAGAGCTGGCCTGGAAGAGGGGCAACCGGGATAGAATCCGGCGCCCCGACCAGGACTAGAACCCGGTGTGCCGGCGCCGCAAGGTGGAGGATTAGCCTGTTAAGCCACGGCGCCGGCCTAAAAATTTTTTTAAAGATTTATTTATTTATTTGAAAGAGTTACACAGAGAGAGGAGAGGCAGAAAGAGAGAGAGAGAGGTCTTCCATCTGCTGGTTCACTCCCCAGATGGCCGGACGGCCGGAGCTGCACCTATCCAAAGCCAGGAGCCGGGAGCTTCTTCCGAGTCTCCCAGATGGGTGCAGGAACCCAAAGACTTGGGCCATCTTCTATTGCTTTCCCAGGCCATAGCAGAGAGCTGGATAGGAAGGGGAGCAGCCAGGTCTTGAACTGGCACCCATATGGGATGCTGGCACTTCAGGCCAGAGTGTTAACCTGCTGTGCCACAGCGCTGGCCCCTCCAGTTTTTAAAAATTAATTGATAAGCTGATGTGAACATTTGTGTACAGATCGTTATATAGACGTAACTTTTCTTTCTTGTGATTAAATATTTAGGATTAGATTATTTGGGTAAGAAAGTAGGTATATGTTTAACTTTTTAAGAAACTGCTGAATTATTTTTCTGGATGATGGTATCAGTTTACATTTCCACCAGCATTAAGGGAGTTAAATTCATTTTCTCCACGTCTTTTCCAACACTTAATGTGATTACTCTTTTTCACTTTAGCTGGTCTGCCAGGTGCATATTACAAAATAATTTCAATTTGAATTTCTGTTAGCAGAGAAGCAAAGGGTCCTTGTCTTCCTGCAAGAAAGAATTCAGACATGAGACAGAGAGCATGCCTGGAAAGCAGAATAACAAGGTTTGTTAAGGTAGCAACATCTGGAAGAACGGATGGGCACCTCTTCAGACAGAACCTGAGAGAGAGTGTATAGTTCACATTAGACTGGGATTTTTAAAATGATGGGTCTTGCCTTCCTGCCTTTTCCCTCCCCCCTCCTTCTTCTCCCGAACAAAGGACTTGTTGGGATGTAAATAGGAAGAATTCCTTTCTGAGTTTTCCCTCTGAAGTTATCAGACAGGGGAAGCCAGGCTGGTGTTGCCCCGCCTTAGAGGAAGGATGTTTCTCAGGCCAGGTAGAAGGGGCAGGACCCCCTGGAAGGTCATCTGGATCTGGGCAGGACTTTGAAGTGCAAGATGCTGGGCTTCAGGAGCTTCCCCGTGGGTGCTGGTCTTCAGGCCTTTCCCATGCACACACAAGCTCAATTTCTGACTTCCTACCTAATATTTCCATGACTTAGATGTTTTCATGTTTATTTGCCATCTTATGTCTTAATTGGTAACATGATGATTCAGATCTTTCTCCCATTTTAAGTGGGTTGCTTGTTTTCCTAGTGTTGGGTTTTGAGAGTTCTTATATATTGCAGGTATGCTTTTTATCTGACACAGTTTGTGAATACTTGCTACTCCTTTGTGTTCTTTTAATTGTTACTGCTGTCTTTCAAAGAGTTTTTTAATGTAGTTTGATTTTGATTTTAAGAAAGTTCCTCCTTTGAAAGACTTTTTTGTATTGTCTGTTGTGTTCATTTATTCTTGTGTATTTTGAAATTTAGTCTTTATTTTGGAAGTTGTTTAATTTTTTCTTGTTATTTTTGAGGTTTTTTTTTGTAATTTTGACTTAATTGCATCAGTTTTCTCAATGTCTTAGCTCTTTGAGGAACATGCTGAACTTTTGATCCTTGATCAAGTTTTTCTTGCTTTCATGTGTGAATGCTACTTCTTTGCAATAACTTTGTATTGGACTGACTTTTCTATTTTGCTGTTACTTGTTTTTATGTGAAATTTGTTGGACTGAACTTTTAGGGAGAGGCATGGTTAGAATGACTTTTGACTACACAGGGCTCTCTGAGTGTTTTTGTGCAGCGTTTAAGTATGCAGCCATATATGTTCTGAAATTCCAGGCTCTCTTCCACTCTGACTTATTTGGATCTAGCATTTTGTTATTGCTTATTGTCTTCTCATTGTGTGGTCCTTTTAAGGGCTCATGTGTGTAAGAATGCGTTTCCTTTTCAGATCTCAATGTTAGGTCCCTTCTTTTACTCAGTTTCAGCTACTGCTCTCAAATTGATCTGCCACAATTTCCCATGAATACCTGTTGGCCATTTGTGATTCTCCTATTTTAGTCCTTGAGATGCATCATGGCTTCTGTTTTCTTTTGCTTAGACCCTGATATTGACCAGGTTGTAGGATTTGTAGGATCACCTTGTCAGCTGGTATTGTTGGAAATGTTCATTGTTTTTGATTGTGCTGTCTAGTTGTCTATCCAAAGGGTTTTGTAAGAGAAAAAACTATAGCAGTGCTGATAATCTCTCAGAATACTGCTTTTTAGGAAAACTTTTAAATCCACCTCCTGTTTTTAATTTAACAATTTTTAACATTTTTGCTGGATTCATTTCGTCTGTACACATTTCTACATGCACATATACTATTTTTTTGAAACAGCATATTAAAATCACAAAGTGAGGGATTCATGACAGTGATTATAGAACATCAGGAAAGAAGGATGTGTTGTCATTATATATGGTATAACTCAGTGAAACAATACTTAAACTATGTACCAAGTAATATGACATCCACACAATTTTTATACTCTAAATAGGTTAGTTTCCTCATTTGAAAAATGGGGAATAATAAAGTGTGGGCAGGTAATATATAGAAAACTTAGCATAGTGCTTGGTAAATGCTGAGTAAGTGCTCAATAATTGTTAGTTTATTGTTGAAAATGCTTTGAATCTGCTTTTTTTTTTTTTTTACTCCTTGCAGTGAAGTTCCTCGCATTTACCTTATTTTGATATACTAATAAGAGACTAGAAGTCAGTTTGTAGAAAGTAGTTACCAACTAAACTAAGATCTTTACAATTACAAACGAAATCTTAAGCCCATGAGGCTATTAGATCCTTTTGCAGTTTCTTGAGAGTATTTTGCTGGTCTAACTTACTATTTCCATTTTTAAAAACAATTATTTGAAAGGCAGAGTGATAGCAAGAGAGAAATCGTCACTCCTCAAATGGCTGCAACAGCCAGAGGAAGGCCAGAGCCAGGAGCCAGGGACTCTGTCCTTGTCTTTCATGTGGGTGGCAGGGGCCAAAGCACTTGGGCTATCCTCCACTGCTTTCCCAGGTACATTAGAGCACTGGACCAGAAGAGGAGCTCTGGGGACTCAAACTGGTGTTCATGTGGAATGCTGACTTTGCAGACAGCTTCTCAACCCACTGCATTGCAACTCTGGCCTCTTCAGATTATTTTTAATGGGGAGAATTTTACAGATAAAGATTAATAGCCTTGACTTAACATTCGCTAGAGTTGTAACTGCTATATTGATTAGAGCTCCTGTCTGCTGCTTCACTCCGCAAATGCCCAAAACAGCTGGAGTTGGGCTGGGCCAGAGCTAAGAACTTAGTCCAGTTCCTCCCAGGCAGGTGGCAGAGATCCAAGTACTTACTTGAATGGTCATCTGCAGCTTCCCAGTGCATATTAGCAGGAAACTGGAATCCAAGGTGAAATAGGGACTTGAACACAGGCACTCTGATATATTATGTGGTCACTCCGCTGGCATTTTAACCACTATGTTAGTTACTTGGCTCCTAATTTTTTTTTTCTTAAAGATTTATTTATTTGAAAGAGTTACAGAGAGAGAGAGAAAGTCTTCCATCCGATGGTTCACTCCCCAATTGGCCGATATAAAGCCAGGAGTCAGGAGCTTCTTCTGGGTCTCCAACGTGGTTGCAGGGGCCCAAGGACTTGGGCCATCTTCTGCTTTCCCAAGCTATAGCAGAGGGCTGGATTGGAAGTGGAGCATCCGGAACTCAAACCGATGCCCATATGGGATGCCTGCTCTGCAGGAGGTGGCTTCACCCGTTACACCACAGCATTGGCCCCATTGGCTTCTAATTCTAACCTTGAGAGAAATGAAGCCATTGGTTTGCTGTAGTGGCTATATTTTTCTAAATTACTCTACAGTCTATAAATAATCAAATATATATTATCCACGTGCCACCTAAAACCCTCCCATGTATTATTATCACTGTGGTATATAAAATAAACAGATATTTAGTAAATATTAGTTGGATAAATATACTTTTGTTTCTCAGTATTTTAGTAAGTGTAGTGAGTAAAGCATGCCATGAAGATTATGGTTGTCATTTTTTTTTTATCACATCAGCTTACAACCCTGAAGGGTCATGTGTACTGCACAGTATTTATTGAATGATGTATTGGAAGCTATGCATGCCAATTTTGTTTTTTTATTATAGAGTTAATTTTGCAAGTTTTTATTCTTTCAGGCACCCTAGTGAGCTCATGTTTTCCATGTTCAGTCCAGATTTTTACTAGTAGTTAGCGAATTCTGTAATTTCATGTGAGTTTAGCATGTGGTGGTGTGGTAATTCATACCTTGAAAGACAGGCGCATGACTTGACTTCTGAATGTAGCTTAGCTGCTTCTATGTGTGAAATTACTTATGAGCTTATTTCCTCACTTGAAAAATTTTACCTTATAACTTGTTTACCTAATAGCTTGCCTCAGCTTTGTGCGGATTAGGATAAAGTACATAGGTAGTAGAGGTTGGGAAGGAAGTAAAAATTTGAATTGCCTATGTGCAAGGCATAAAAGAAAGAATTTGGCTCAAAAAAAAAAAAAAAAAAAAAAAACAACTGCCCAAGTTTGAGGCATTTAAGTGTTTCAGAACAAGCTCTGATTTGAGAGTAGAGAGAGCACAGGGCTGACATGGGTTTCAATTCCCAACTGTGACAAAGGTGGAATTCTTTGTCACACTTAGTTCCTGATGTGTAAAGTGTGGAGTATTGTGGAAATGAAATGAGTTTATAGAGACTGTTTCACATAGTGACTGGCACATAGTGAGTGCCCTCCAGGTGGAAGCTACTAGCTTGAGTGATTTAATTCATTTAAATTACTGTGGGCCGGTTTCCTCAGCAATGAGCAACGTGACCTCCAAGATTCCTTTCTTTCTTTCTTTTTTTTTTTTAAAAGATTTACTTTAAAAATATTTTTTTAAAGATTTACTTAAAAGCGTTAGAGAGAGGGGTCTTCCATCCATCCGCTGCCTCACTCCCCAACCGGCTACAATAGCTGGAGCTGCGGCGATCCTAAGCCAGGAGCTTCCTTTGGGTCTCCCACGTGGGTGCAGAAGCTCAAGGACCTGAGCCATATTCTCCGCTGCTTTGCCAGGCCATAGCAGAGAGCTGGATCGCAAGTGGAGCAGCCGGGCCTTGATCTGGTGTCCACACGGGACGCCAGCACTGCAGGTGGCAGCCCCTCCAAAGTTCCTTTCAGCTTGAAAAACTTACAGGAATCTGTTATGTTGTAGCACTAGTTGTCTGGGGAGGTTTATGTAACAGCAATGATTAGGGGTTGGAAATGGGGCATGGTATTAGTAGCATCTGGTGATGTTGGAGATGTTAATTGGGACTATGTTGGATAGATGAATGGCTTGGAGATAGTTTAAAAAAAAAAATAGAGTTGGCTGGTGCTGCAGCTCACTAGGCTAATCCTCCGCCTGCGGCGCTGGCACCTCGGGTTCTAGTCCCAGTTGGGGCGCCGGATTCTGTCCCGGTTGCTCCTCTTCCAGTCTACCTCTCTGCTGTGGCCTGGGAAGGCAGTGGAGGATGGCCCAAGTGCTTGGGCCCTGCACCTGCATGGGAGACCTGAAGGAAGCACCTGGCTCCTGGTTTCTGATTGGTGCAGAGCACCGGCTGTAGTGGCCATTTTGGGGGTGAACCAACGGAAAAGGAAGACCTTTCTCTCTGTCTCTCTCTAACTCTGCCTGTCCAAAAAAAAAAAAGAGTATCAGTTCTTAGGACTTAGATGAGAAAGACCAATCAGTGATACATCTAAACTCATTAGAGCCACAAAGAGGTTTCCAAATTGCCTATCTTACTGTAACCTGTATGTTGTACTAGTGTGGTTTTTATCTGTGTGCAGAGATCTGCTTTGTGTCTGCCAGTGAATGTATGGGTTCATAATGTTTATGGACTATTCCTGGAAGCCTGTCAAAGACATCATGTTGTATCAGTATGTCTCATTAGTAAGAAGATAAGGAATTTGGCCGGCGCCACACCTCAATAGGCTAATCCTCCACCTGCGGCGCCAGCACCCCGGGTTCTAGTCCCGGTCGGGGTGCCGGATTCTGTCCTGGTTGCTCCTCTTCCAGTCCAGCTCTCTGCTATGGCCCGGGAGTGCAGTGGAGGATGGCCCAAGTGCTTGGGCCCTGTACCCCATGGGAGACCAGGAGAAGCACCTGGCTCCTGGCTTTGGATCAGCGTGGTGCGCCAGCCGCAGTGGCCATTGGAGGGTGAACCAATGGCAAAGGAAGACCTGTCTCTCTTTCTCACTGTCCACTCTGCCTGTCAAAAAAAAAAAAAAAAGAAGAAGAAGAAGAAGAAGATAAGGAATTTATTGTCCACACATTACTGTGCTTTCCCTCTGATCTGTAGATGGTGGTCTTTTGCTTTTCTGATACCGTAGTTTAATATTGGGGTGAGTGAGTCTGTGTGTGTCTCTCAACCTAAAATAAGTATCAGCATCAGTAGCAGAAAACTTTAATCAGTGACTGAAGTATAGACCTTGAAGGGAAGAATGTTAGCTGTTTACTTACATGTGCCTTTGAAAGCATGTAATCTGTTACCTGACACTTACATATTACGAACTTGCACCATTGACTGTGAAGTGAATACTAGCTAAATTAAAGTGTTGAATTAGTAATGCAAAATAATAGTGTCCTCAGTGAATGTAAAAAATGTGGCCTCTGGGGCTGGCGTTGTGGCCCAGCAGGTTAAGCCACTATCGGGATGCTAGCAAGTCCTTACTGCTCCATTTCTGATCCATTTCCTGCAAATACACCTGAAAAAACAGTGGATGATTAACCAGTTACTGTAATGGCGTTCATGGCTCTTGACTTTGATCTGCTCCAGATCTGGCTGTTGCCACCATTTGGGGAGTGAGCTAGCAGATGGACTATCGAAATCTCAGTCTAGACACACACACTCACTCTCTCTCTCTCTTTCTGTTGACCTGCCTTTGAAATAAATAAAATCTTTTTAAGAATGTGGCACTGTGTGGTAATGCAAGTAGGACTTTTTTGTTATCAAGGAAAACTGAAAAGCTTTATAGAGAGGCTTTGTGGTAGAGTGAAGAGCCGTTTATAGTTGTGTTTGCCAGGATCTTTTTCCTCTGTGTTTATCATCAGTTTGAGTGTAGCTTAAGAAATGGTAGTGGTTAAAACTTTACTTTCATTATAATCTATTTGAATGACCACGGTGGAATAAGTTACCCAAGTCTTCTGCTTTCCGGTTGAAAATGTGGGTGACACTACATAGTTCACAAGGTTTTTGTGAAATGCATTCAATAAATCTCAGATTACTTTATTTACACACCGTGGTAAGAAAAATGAAAATTAGTAAAAGATAACATGTGCTACCAGTTTTGGTACCTAACAGTTTTGTACTTTACCGAAATTAAGTCTTCAGAATAAAAACATTGACCGGGTACAGTGGTTCCGACCTAAGCTCAATAATTCCCCAAGTCTCATCCACATTTATACTCTTGAATAGCTAGCCATTCATTTGGTTTGCCAAAACTTTGTTTCTGCTGCTCCCTCCCCCAACTCCTGTTATTTCCAGCCCCCATTCTTTCCTGTAACCAGATTTGACTTAGGCTTCCTTGGACATGCAATATCTTGTTTTTTGTTTTTGTTTTTGTTTTTTGATTCTTATTTGTTTTTCCTATCTTCCCATGATTTATCTAGGCAGGGGGGTGTGTGGCCATTTATTTTTGACCCTTTTGTTGTTCTAATGTTATTTTTCCTTTTATGTGGTGCTTCTCTGTATTTCTACCTAGCCTAGAGCCTTTGATTTTTAAAATGATGTCAACCTGGAATTGTGGTTTGTCTTTTTTTTTTTTTTTTTAAAGATTTATTTATTTATTTAAAGGTCAGAGGTGGAGAGAGAGAAAGTGAGAGATCTTTAATCCACTGGTTCACTCCTCAGATGTCTGCAATGGCCAGCTCTGGCCCAGGCAGAATCCAGGAGCCAGGAGTTTCTTCAGGACTCTCACATGGGTGGAAGGGGCTCAAGCACTTAGGCCATCTTCCACTACTTTCCCTCGGCCATTAGCAGGCAGCAACTTTACCCGCTACACCGCATGCTGGCCTCGGTCTTTGTTTTCAGTGGACTGAGTTCCACACAATAATTTCTGCTTTGGGTTGTTACTGTTCCCTTTTTTTCCTAATAGGCAAATATTTCATGAACATGTATTTTGTGCCAGACATCAAATGTTTCATGTGCATACCCTAATTTTTACCCTTTTCTCTGAAGGTAGCTAACTCTCCTTTTATTTATTTATTTTTTAAAGATTTATTTATTTGAAAGTCAGAATTACACAGAGAGAGGAGAGGCAGAGAGAGAGAGAGAGGTCTTCCATCCGATGGTTCACTCCCCAATTGGCCGGAACTGTGCCATTCCGAAGCCAGGAGCTTCTTCTGGGTCTCCCCCGGGTGCAGAGAACCAAGGACTTGGGCCATCTTCTACTGCTTTCCCAGGTCATAGCAGAGAGCTGGATGGGAAGTGGAGCAGCTAGGTCTTGAAGTGGTGCCCGTATGGGATGCCGGCCAGGGCGTTAACCCGCTGTGCCACAGCGCTGGCCCTGATAATGCTCCTTTTAAAAAATGTGGCAACTCCGTGGCATATTAGGCTAAGCCTCTGCCTTCAGTGCTGGCATCCCATATGGGCACAGGTTCGAATCCCAGCTGTTCCACTTCAGATCCAGTCCCCTGAATCTTGGGAAAGCAAAGGAGGATGGCCAAAGTGCTTGGGCTCCTGCACTCACGTGGTAGACTCAGAAGTGGCTCTTGGCTCTTGGCTCTTGGCTTTGGATTGGCCCAGCTCTGGCTTTTGGGGCCATTAGGGGAGTGAAACAGCTATGGAGGAGAACTCACTCACTCACTCACTCTGCCTTTCAAATAAATAAATAAATCTTTAAAAATGTGTCAGCTAAGACTTACAGAGCCTACATAATTTGTCCAGGATTGTTCCATCTGGTCACTGATGGACCTGGACTTTTACTCAGGCATTCTGACTTCAGCTTCTCTGATAACTCATGCTTTATATGCCTTTGTCCCTTGTTGAGGTTTTTTTTTTTTTTTTTCCTCTTTCCTTACTGTAGCAGTCTCAAAATTCTTTCCAAGCCACCATTAGAATTTGAAGCTGTGCTTTTGGTGTAGGAATCTATTGTCACCATTATTTCTGAGGTTTTCCAGTTGCTTACTTAGGCCTTACCCCATGTACCTTTCCAGTCATCTTTTTTTGTAGTACTGCATAATACAACTTACACACTGATGTCATATCATATGATTGGGAAGAGGGGTTGTGAAAAGAATAGGGAGGTTAAGTGTAGTGATTTGTGACACAAGAAAAACTGTTAGGCAATATTGGCCGGCGCCGCGGCTCACTAGGCTAATCCTCCGCCTTGCGGCGCCGGCACACCGGGTTCTAGTCCCAGTCGGGGCTCGGGATTCTGTCCCGGTTGCCCCTCTTCCAGGCCAGCTCTCTGCTGTGGCCAGGGAGTGCAGTGGAGGATGGCCCAAGTGCTTGGGCCCTGCACCCCATGGGAGACCAGGAGAAGCACCTGGCTCCTGCCATCGGATCAGCACGGTGCGCCAGCCGCAGCGCGCCGGCCGTGGCGGCCATTGGAGGGTGAACCAACGGCAACAGGAAGACCTTTCTCTCTGTCTCTCTCTCACTGTCCACTCTGCCTGTCAAAAATTAAAAAAAAAATAAATAAAAATTAAAAAAAAAAACTTAGGCAATATTTACATGAAAGATCAATAAGATACGTGATTTGTAGTCTTGATTATTTTCCAGTGGCTAAAAATATTTGGTAATTGTAATTTTTATACAGCTATAAATTGGCAGGTAAATAGACTGGTAAATGTATTTCAGCTTGAAATGTGTGAGTATAGCTTTTTCTTTAATATATGCATCTTAGATACGCTACTCTTTTTTTAAGAAAATTTTTATTTAATATAAATTTCAAAAGTACAACTTTTGGATTATAGTGGTTCCCCCCCAACCACCCTCCCACCCACAAACCATCCCATCTCCTACTCTTTCTCATCCCATTCTTCATTGAAATTCATTTTTAATTATCTTTATATACAGAAAATCAACTTAGTATATACTAAGTAAAGATTTCAACAGTTTGCACCCACACAGACACACAAAGTATAGAATTCTGTTTGAAGACTAGTTTTACCGTTAATTTGTATAGTACAATACATTAAGGACAGAGATCCTACGTGGGGAGTAAGTGCACAGTGACTCCTGTTGTTGATTTAACAGTTGACACTCTTATTTATGATGTCAGTAATCCCGCAAAGCTCTTGTCATGAGCTGCCAAGGCTATGGAAGCTTCTTGAGTTCACAAACTCCCACCTTTAGACAAGGCCATAGTCAAAGTGGAAGTTCTCTCCTCCCTTCAGAGAAAGGTACCTCCTTCTTTGATGGCTCGTTCTTTAGATATGTTACTCTCAATCAGAATCTTATCCTTACAGCAGTATTTGGAGGTGGGTGGTTCCATTTACAGGTAATGAAACTGGAGAAAGTACATTTTGAGTCTTGCTGTAGAAGTATTTGAAAGGATGTAAGAGGTCCTACAGATGGCATTTGTAATTTTGCACATTTCTTAGTGGTGCAGTAAAATAACCAACAGTAAAATATTTGTATTTAAAAAAATTTTTTTAAAGATTTATTTATTTGAAAGAGTTACACAGACAGGAGAGGCAGAGAGAGAGAGAGAGGAAATATTTGTATTTCAAAGTTAGCATATGAAAGGGACTCTATCCATTGGTGTGGGTTCAACCCACAAGGCCTGTGTATGGTGGGGCGAGGGCATTCTTTGACAAGCAGCACCAGAGACAAGTTTCGGTGAACATATCTGTTTTATTAAAGACCAAGCACATTTTTTAAAGGGCAAGCAGAGGGAGTGTAACTAATTCAGGGCAATACTAGTTCTATAGGATGAAGCCAACATTGGTGCCGCCATGCTTCTCCAATCAGCTTCAAGGTCAAGTAACTGGGTAGCCTTCCAGATGGGCCTGGGCCACAGCGGGGAGCAGTTTACTTGATTGACAGGGGTGGGGGAAATGTGCCTGGGGTTCTTGCTGCCTGCCAGCAGTCAGGCCAGCCTCCTGCATGGGCCAGACAAGCAGTCTTAGAGGATCACCCACACATTGGGAGCCTGTTTTATCTTTTTTTTTTTTTTTTTAGGGTTACTGTTCATGATGACTTTTGAGATGATAACCATTTTTGTCCTAAGACAAAAAGGCCTTTTCTAAGGCCTTTGTGTAGTAGTGCTTCTGTATGGAACAGCTTTTGGAAAATGGAATGTGGAATTTTTCTTTTTCCTAGTCACTATGGTTGATTAATTTGAGATTTTCTATTTCATAGTGGTGTTGCAAGACATTCTCTTTCTTGTCTGGTACTTCTTTAAGCCTTGCTCCACTTGTTCCTATTAGAGGGTTCACCTTATTTTTGTTATCAGTTTTTCTGTTAATACTGTTTCCTTTGGTTTTACCATCCTAGTTACTCTAACCATGTTTTCTGATAAAATATTAGGTGGGTAGGGGGGCAAGAGGTAAATTTAAAAAATTTGTTTTAAAACTTAGTCTTTCATAGTTAAATACTCACGATGGAGATTACCCTAATACAGGCACGTGGTTTTTCTATTTGTATTTACATTTTAGCTGAAGATTTTGATGAGAACTGCCCTTTGTGTGTAATGTATCACATGAACTAAATAATTTTTCTCATGCCCATATGTGAAAAAATTCATGTACAAAGATTGCTGAAATTAGGGACTGATGTGACACAGCAGGTGAAGCTGCCATTTGATATGCTAGCATCCCAGCTGCTCCACTTCTAATGCAGCTTCTTGGTAATATGCCTTGTGGAGCAGCAGATGATGGCTCAAGTGCTTGGGTCCCTGCTACCTGCATGGGAGACCCAGACTAAGCTCCAAGCTCCTGGCATAGGCCTGACTCAGCCCTGGTTGTTGTGGCCATTTGGCAAGTGAAGCTGCGGGGCGGGGAAGATGGACACAGACACAACTCTCTCCTTCCCTCCCTATCCTCCTTCCTCCCCTCTTTCAAGCACATAAAAAAATGAATAACCATTTTTAGAAAGATTACTGAAATTAATTCTGCTTTAGATAATTGCTTCATTAAAAATTTACAGAAAAATGCTCCCAAAAAACTATATTGTTATCTGTTTCTTGTTCTTTGTAGTTCTATGCATATTTAAGTGCAGTATATTAATCTTTCTTTAAAAGACATTTGGCATCAAACTTTTGCCTTATGCTACATGCTGTATTTAGATATCATTTCTTCTCAAAACATAAAAATTTACCTGTGTTGTCTTGGGTGTTCCTTTATTTAACATGTCTTTGTTGGTCTGTTAGGCTGTTTCCTAAACAACTCACTACCAACAATTTAAATGATGCTTAAGTGAGCATACTTAATTTTGATACAGATACAAGAATGGAATTTATTTATGGGTTGAATATTAAGTACATTACTATCTGACAGAAACTGCCAGGCAGCTTTCCAAAAAATTTTTTCAGTAAATGCTTTTGCCAGTGGTGTATGAAAGTTATATCTATAATCTTGTCAACACCAACCATTATTCAGCTTTTAAATCTGATAAATGAAAACGCTTTATTTCAGTTGCTTTGTTTTATTTTGTGCCAGCCATCTTCCACGTGTTTATTGCTATTTGTAATTTTCTTTTTTTTTTTTTTTTTTTAAGATTTATTTTATTTATTTGAAAGAGTTACAGAGAGAGATAGAGACAGAGAGGTCTTCCATCCACTGGTTCACTACCCAGATGGCTGCAACAGTTGGAGCTGCACCAATCCGAAGCCAGGAGCCAGGAGCTTCTTCCGGGTCTCCCACATGGGTGCAGGGGCCCAAGGACTTGGGCCATTTTCTACTGCTTTCCCAGGCCACAGCAGAGAGTTGGATTGGAAGAGGAGCAGTCAGGACTAGAACCAGCGCTCATATGGAATGCCGGCGCTTCAGGCCATGGGGTTAACCCACTGTGCCACAGCTCCAGCCCATTATTTGTAATTTTCTATCTAACTCATTTATGAAGGTAGAAGTTCCTTTTTCAGAATTTTTTTTTTTTTGCTAAATCTTTTTATTACCTCCTGCATCTTGTTTGAGATTTTAAAGTGATAGTATTCTCAGTCATTATCATTTATTAGTTGGAATTCTTAAGAGAACTTTTTTTTTTTAAAGATTTTATTTTATTTGAAAGAGTTAAAGAGAGAGGTAGAGTCAGAGAGAGAGGTCTTCCATCGCTGATTCTCTACCCAGATGGACGCAGTGGCCTGGAGCTGCTCCGATCCGAAGCCAGGAGCTTCCTCTGGGTCTCCCACGTGGGTGCAGGGGCCCAAGGACTTGGGCCATCCTCTACTGCTTTCCCAGGCCTTGGCAGACAGCTGAATAGGAAGAGGAACATCTGGGAGTAGAACTGGCTCCTGTATGGGATGCCGGTGCTTCAGGCCAGGGCTTTATTTAACCTGCTGCATCACAGCACTGGCCTCAAGAGAACTTTCAACAACTGCTTGCCATGAAGTTCTAACTTGAACAGTGTTTTAATACTGACACTAAATCCTGCTTAGGCACACTCTTCTCATTTGTTTTCTCTTTTCTCTGTTTTTCGGCTAGCTTAATTTCTTTGGTTTTTAAATTGGCAAAAGTATCATGTACAACATATTGCTTTGAAATAGACATTATGGAATGGCTAGATCAAGCCAGTTCACATGTATAACCTTGCATGTTTACTCCTTTTTGGGTGATGAAAGCACTTGAATCTACTCAGGAATTTTCAAGAAAACATCTTACTAACTAGAGTCACCATGTTGTACATAGGTACTTCAGAAAGTTAGTGGGAAAATGGAATTCAAAGGTATTTTTGTTTTTTAAGATTTATTTGAAAGGTAGAGAGAGAGAGAGAGAGAAATCCTCCATCCACTGTTCACTCCCCAAGGGCTTTGCCAGGCTGGAGCCAGGAGCTTCTTCCAGGTCTTCCATGTGCCTGCAGGGGTCCAGACACTTGGGCCATCTTCTGCTTTCCCCTGCACATTAGTAGGGAGCTGGATTTGAAGTGGAGCGGCCAGGACGCCAACTGTGGGTTGACAGCACTGCAGGCTGCAGCTTAACCCACTGCACCAACAGCAACAACCCCCAAAAATGTTTATTTTGATGAAAAAAAATTTGAAAGTTTTTCATAAAATGTATTTTCATGAGCTTTTAAAGCATTATTAGAAGAAGAGGCTGATGGACAGAGATCTCCCAACTGTTGACTTACTCCATAAATGCCCACATTAGTCAGCACTAGGCAAAGGGGAAGCTGGGAACTTGGTCCAAGTTTCCCGAATAAGTGACCATCACCATTGCCTTCCAATATCTGGAATTGGGAATGGAGATGGGACTTGAACTTGGGAATTGTGATACGGGATGTGTATGTTTTGAAGTAGTGTCCTAACAACTACACCAAACTCTTGTGAATGTTTTAAAGATCCCTTATATGCGTGTATTGTTTTACACCAAAATAAACACCCTTGAATTCCGTTTTTCATGAACTTTTTGAAATATCCTCATAAACCTACTTCGAAATTTCCTATGACATATGCCTGTTAGTAGTATGGCAGGTATGGCAGCTCTGTGGGTCTTAACAAGTCACAACCTGTCACAATTGGCTGTTACATCAGTGCCTCTTTAGTAGCAATAGTGTTGACTACTACTGTCTCCAGTCAGGACCCTGAGGAGCTAGGCACCCTAGCCCCTGGAGATCCCTGCGTGCTGTGCTTGAAAGGATGAGGTTGGGTCTTGTTGAGTCTAGAAAGGGTGAAAGAAAGAGATGGGTTATTTCTGTTATCTTTCAGATGTCAGTGCCTGGAAGAAGTTGGAAGTAGAATCAAGAATCCGCCATACCAGCATGGTCTAATGCAGCTGTTTACACCATTTTGTTTTGTGTGGTACAGATGGCAAACTGAATGGGACATCTGGTGTACCCACGTAGACTGGAGTGATTATGGGTAGACTAGGATGTGTAGTCACTCTGCCTTGTTCTCTTTGATGTCTCTTTTGTGTGATATTCCTAGTTATTCTATTTTTATAGTGTTTGAGAGAAAAATACTGGCTTAGTCTTCAAAATTCTTTCTTACTCTGGATGCTTTTTTTTTTTTTTAACCTTTCCAATCTTTTTTGCTGTCACTCTATAGTTTCCCAAGTTATTTGCTAGTTCGGTTAATATGCTGCTGTTAACTCTGATAGTACCTTAGTCATTGCCTCAGTTGTTCTTACTCAGGAGTAACTTCACCTTGTCTTTTTTTTTTTGTCTTTTTTTTTTTTTTTTTTTTTTTAAGATTTCATTTATTTATTTGAAAGTAGCGTTACAGACAGAGGCTGCAATGGGCAGAGCTGCGCCAGTCCAAAGCCAGGAGCCAGGAACTTCTGGGTCTCCCACGCAAGTGCAGGGGCCCAAGGATTTGGGCCATCTTCTACTGCTTTCCCAGGACATAGCAGAGAGTTGGATCGGAAGAGGAGCAGTGGGAATTCGAACCGGCACCCATATGGGATTTAATCCCAGGACTCTGATAGGGTGGCTGGTGTTGCAGGCGGCAGCTTAACAAAACCGCCCCCAGAAGGCATAATTCCTTAAAAATATATTTATTATGTATTTGAGAGACAGGAAGAGACAAATGGAGATCTTCTATCTACCATAGTCAGGTTGGGCTGGTGTGAAGCCAGGAACCTGGGACTCATTCTGGGTCTCCTACATAGGTGACAGGGATCCAGCTGCTTGAGCCACCTCCAACCAACTGCCTCCCAGAGTGCTCATTAGCAGGAAACAGGAATTTGAAACAGAGCTGGCACTCAAACTCAAACTCACCATGTGAGTGCCCCAAGCAGTGCCTTAGCCACTGTGCCCAGCAGCCATGCCAGAAGGCATAATTTGGTGGTTTGATCTTTTTTTTTTCTTTCATTTATTTGAAAGGCGGAGTTAGATCAAGAGTTTCCATCCACAGGTTCACCCTGCAAATAGCCACAACAGCTGGAGTTGTGCCAGGCAGAAGCCAAGGGCCTGGAGCTGCTTCTGGGTCTCCCATGTGGTTACAAGGGTCCCAAGCACTTGGGCCATCTTCCGCTGTTTTCCCAGGCACATCAGCAGGGGAGCTGGATCGGAAATGGAACAGGCAGGATTTGAACTGGCTTTCATATAGGATGCTGCTGTTGGAGATGGTAACCTACTATGCAGCAATGTTGACCCCTTGCTTGATCATTAAAATTCTTTTGTATCTGTGTTACTGTTGGTTCAATATAACAGATTAGGTGTCTTAGCTTGGACTGCTACAACAAAATACTTTTGATTGGGTGACTTAATAGAAATATTTTTCACAGTTCTGGAGGCTAGAGATCCAGACTACCTATATGGGTACTTGGGAAATATCTTTCTCTGAGGACACAAATGCCATCATGAGGGCTCATGCTCATGGCCTCATATGACCTAATTACCTCCAAAAAACCCCAACCCTAAATACTATCAAGTTGAGGTTTGGGGCCTCAACATAAGTATTTGGTGGTGGCAAGTTGGGGGTGGACAACACATATGTTATGCAGTTAGTATACATCTGTACTGATTAAATTTCTGTTCTGGATTGCTTTATGAAGATATGTTCTTGGAAATTTCTATTTAGTGTGGTAAACATTTTTTATTTTTATTTTATTTTTTGACAGGCAGAGTGGACAGTGAGAGAGAGAAAGGTCTTCCTTTTTTTTCCATTGGTTCACCCCCAAATGGCCTCTGTGGCCTGTGCGCTGCGGCCAGCGCACAGCGCTGATCCAAAGCCAGGAGCCAGTTGCGTCTCCTGGTCTCCCATGCGGGTGTAGGGCCCAAGGACTTGGGCCATCCTCCACTGCACTCCCGGGCCACAGCAGAGAGCTGGACTGGAAGAGGAGCAGCCGGGACAGAATCAGGCACTCTGACAGGGACTAGAACCCTGGGTGCCGGTGCCGCAGGGGAAGGATTAGCCTGTTGAGCCATGGCACCAGCCCAAAATTTTTTATTTTTTAAAGATTTTATTTATTTATTTGAGAGGTGGAGTTATAGATGGAGGGAGAGACTGAGAGAAAGGTCTTCCCATCCACTAGTTTACTTTCCAAATGGCCGCAATGGCAGAGGTAGGCCGACCCAAAGCCAGGAGCTTCTTCCCGAAGCCAGGAGCTTCTTCCGGGTCTCCCACGTGCAGGGGCCCAAGGACATGGGTCTTCTTCCACTGCTTTCCCAGGCCATAGCAGAGAGCTGGATCAGAAGAGGAGCAGCTGGGACTCGAATCAGTGCTGCAGGCGGAGGCTTAAGCCTACTGTGCCACAGTGCTGGCCCCAGTAAAGATTTTTTTAAAAATTTATTTATTTACTTTGAAAGTCGGTTACAGAGAGAGATCTTCCACCCGCCGGTTTACCCCACAAATGGCTGCAGTGGCCAGCACTGCCAGGCCAAAGCCAGGAGCTTCATCCCAGTCTCCCACATGGGTGGCAGTGGCCCAAACACTTGGGCCATCTTCTGCTGCTTTCCTAGGCCATTAACTGGGAACTGGACTGGAAGTAGAGTAGTCAAGACACAAACCTGTGTCCGCATGAATGAGATACAGGCAGCAGCTTTACCTGCTACAGCACAATGCTCACCCCAAGGAGTGAAGTTCTAATAAAAAAGGAAAATAATAGTGACTTTTGGCAATGATCTGTTAGTGTGTATAAGGACACGGCATTTTTGTGCTAGAGGGATACTGCAAATTTTCTGAATACCTTTGGGAACTTTTAGATACTGGGCAGTTTACTAGACTGAATGCTTAAATGGCTCATTTGGGAATGTCTACTCAGACTTGAGTTAATTTACTGGTATCACAGCATTGTAAATGTTAAAACAAACTTTTAAATTATAATTTGGAAGTCCAAAAAAGAGATTTTCCCACCAACATCTTGGATTTCTGCTAGAAGTTAGAGCCTTCAAGATTTAATCCTAAAGGAGTGTTTAAGTTTTTGAACACATCAGATAAATTTTAAACATTTTTGCTTGCAAGTAACACACTGATTATGATTTATGTAAGCCTTAAAGAAAACGAGAAAAGGAGGGAAAGGAAAATTTATCAGAGGGATATTGAGCTCATACTTAGAATCAAGAGTTGAGTTATACTACCAACCTGAGGATGTGAGGATGGGGCACCTCAGACTCATCGGCAGTAGTTAGAGTTGTTCTTCAGTTTGTTGCCAGAACAGAAGGGCTGATTTGCTATAGTGAGTGACTCTTTGTCTTTCATATATTTCACATTTCTACACAAGAATATCCCATTGACCTACCCCAGGATTCATTTACTTTTTCTAAGGGGACATGTGGGATAGGTGGAGAAACAGCTAACCACTGGAAGTTCATCCTTTAGGTCCCTTTCTAAGAAAGTGGTAATCCTGTGCTAAGGAACCAGTTCATTGGCATGTGCTGTCATTAGCATAGATGCATGAATAGTACCATCAATTCATAATACAGGTAAATATATTAAAATTATTGTCTTAAAATGTTGAGAAGATCATAACCACAACTCAGATCAGTGAGAAGTCACCTGATCTTTAAGTATCTAAATAAACTTAGCACTTTTTTTTAAAGATTTACTTTAAAATCTTTATTTACTCTTTGTATATTTCACATATTTACTTAAAAGGCAGAGAGGGAGGGAGGGAGGAAGGGAGGGAGAGAGAGAGAGATCTTCCTTATGCTGATTGACTTCCAAAATGGTTGCAATGGCCAGAGCTGAGCCAGGCTAAAACCAGGAGCTTCATACAGATCTCCCTTATGGATGGCAGGAGCCCAAGCCCTTGGTTCATCTTCTGCCACTTTTCCCAGGTGCATTAGCAGGGAGCTGAATTGGAAGTGGAGGAGCTGGCACTCAAACTGACACTCATGGGATGCCAGCATTGTAGATGGTGGCTTAACCTGCTACACCATAGTACCATCACCCCCAGCATGGTGTTTTTTGTTTTTTGTTTTTTTTTTGTTTTTTTTTTTTGTTTTTTTTTTAGTTTAAGAATTCTGACATTTTCTTTCAATTTTATTTCTCCATGGACTTCTTGAATCCTATTTATATTATCATGAGACAGTTAATGTTCTTAAAAATCTTTGAATTCCTGAAATGCTTGTAGTTCTTGAGGATGTGTTTCTATTACAAATATAGTTTCTTTCCAAAAGAGAAGTTCAGCTCTGGTGTGTGATTTTTAGCATCATGGAACCTGATCTTATAAGAGGAAAAAAGACAACTAGTGATTATGGTCTGAGGCAGAATATAATACTTGATTTGAGGAAGAACTGAACGAAGTGCGTTGAGAGCAGTAAGTTAAAAACGTTGATTTCTGATGAGGATTAGCAATTGTTTCTTGGCACAGAGATACTTCAGCTCAGGGAGCAATGAGCAAAGGAATTGTCAGGAACAAGTGTAGGACTATGGAGGAAGATTTAGGATCGATCAGAAAGTGTCTTGCTAATGCATAGCTTTTTGTGTTTAGAAAGACCTTTGAAGCTATTGAACAATTTTGAGCAGAGGAAGGATAAATCAGAGCTTTATCATGAGGAAATTGAGTGTAATTTAAGTTAGTTAGAGAAATCACCTAGGAGGTGTTGAGAGTATTTAAGCTAGAAGGAATGGAAAAAAAAAATGGTAATGGAGCAGTGTTAGTGGGAATGGACATGAAATTTCATGGAATATTGGGTTGTGGTTCTGTAGGTATGGTTCATTATTTTCATCTTGCTTGAGTTTCTATATGATGATTTCTGAAAAGTTGCCCTAACTGTAGTTTTGCTTGTCTTTTCTAGTCTGCCTAATTCGTGCTGTTAATAGACTACAGGCTACAATATAAATAGATGTTTTTTCTCATTATTAAATTATTTTAGGTGCAGGGGCCCAACGACTTGGGCCATCTTCTACTGCTTTCCCAGGCCATAGCAGAAAGCTGGATCGAAAGTGGAGCAGCCAGGACTCGAACTGGCACCCAAAAGGGATGCCGGTGCTTCAGGCCAGGGTGTTAACCTGCTGTGCCACAGTGCTGGCCCAAAATTATTAAATTCTTTATTCTTTGCGATTCCTCTCTCTTGCCCAAGTTAAAACTCAGGGTCTTTATGAAACGTAAGATATGTATGATATGTGTCTAATTAATCTTGCTATTCCCCCATTTGCTCCCTATGTTTTTTTCTCTCCTAAACTTTTCAGTTCTCTGGGAATCATGTTTCCTCATCCTGTGACTTTTCCCTCTTTTTGACAGAGACCTTTCTTTTTCTTTGTATTCATCTTTTTGTTTTTTAAAATAGCTATTTTATTTATTTGAAAGGCAGATTTAAAGAGAAAGAAATACTTAGAGATCTTCCACCCGCTGGTTCACTTCCCAAATGGCCTCAACGGCCAGGGCTGGACCAGGCAGAAGCCAAGATCCAGGAGCTTCTTTCTGGTCTCCCATGTGGGTTCAGGAGCCTCAGGACTTTTGGGCCGTCTTCCTAGGCACGTTAGCAGGGATCTAAAGTGGAAATGGAGCAGCCAGGACTTGAACCAGCACCAATATGGGATGCCGGAGTCACAGGTGGCAGCTTGACCCACTAAGCCACATCATCAGCCCCTGTGTTCATCTTTTAAGTTAGATGCTAAGGACCTTCTCTTTTGGAAAACCTTCCTTGACTCTTGAGTTAGGTGTGACTTAGCCAACTATTTTATTATTACTTTCATCACCATCATATATACATATGTGTGTATGTATGTGTGTAAGTATATATGGCTATGTTATTTATTTTTATTTAGATTGTGAGCTCCCTGAAGGCACTTAGATTTTTTTTCATGTCTGTCTTTTAACCACAGAGTAACTTACAGGTGCATGTTTGCATTAACTATTTTTCCCCCCTCATATTCATATAATTAGTTGTTGTGATGTATTAAGAGTATGGATTCTGAAGCCAAAATGCCTAGGTTGAAATCCTGGCTCTGGGGACCGTGTTGTGGCCATGGCATGTAAAGCAGCTGCCTGAGATGGTAACATCTCATATGGGCACAGGTTCGAGTCCCAGCTGCCCCACTTCCAAAACAGCACCTTGCTTATGTGCCTGGTAAAGCAGCAGCAGATGGCTCAAGTGCTTGGGTTGTTGCATCTAATGTGAGAGATCTCGAAGAAGCTCCTGGCTTGGCCTAGCCCCACCAATTGCGGCCATTTGGGGAGTGAATCAGCAGATGAAAGATCTCTATGTATCTCTTCTCTCTCTGACTTTCAAATAAATAAAGTAAATCTTGTTTAAAAGAATGTCTGCAGACTTGATAAGATCACCAGGTGTGTACAGAGAAGGGATAGGCTGAGCTACTGCATTCTCCAACTTGAAGCAGTTTGGGAAACCAGAAAAGGAAAAGAGCAATAAAGACCAGTGAGATCAAATAAAACCCAGGAAAATAATGAAGTGATAGCTATGTGAAAGACTCCTGATAGGTTAGTGAAAATGAGGTGGGAGTTCATTGGTGACTGCATAAAAGCAAATTAGTAGGGCTGGTGCTGTGGTGTAGAGCTGCTGCCTGCAGTGCTGGCATACCATATGGGCACTGGTTCGAGTCCCAGCTGCTGCACTTCCCTTCCATCTGCTATGGCCTGGGAAAGCAGTAGAAGATGGCCCAAGTACCTGGGCCCCTGCACCCGAGTAGGAGATCCAGAAGAAGCTTCTGGCTTTGGATCAGAGCAGCTCCAGCCATTGTGGCCATCTTGGGAATGAACCAGTGCATGGAAGACTCCTCTCTCTCTCTCTCTCTCCCTCCCTTCTTCCCTTTATCTCTCTCTAACTCTGCCTTTCAAATAAATTTTTTGTAAAGCAGATTAGTTTTATTGGTGGGGTTGGAAGCTTGACTGGAATGGATTTGAGAGATAATGGGAGAGCAATAACTTCATAGGAATTTTACTTTAAGGATAGCAAATAAATGATGTGGAAACTAGGAGAGGTAGGTGAAGCAAACATTTTTTTAAGATGGGAGAAATAACAGGTTTGGAGAAGGAATGATCCATTAGTGAGTGAAAAGCTGATACAGATGCAGTTGATAAGATAAAGGGGAGCTTTACTCAGGTGATGCTCTTGAGTTAGGTGAACAAATGTGGTACGTAAGGAGATGGACTTATGGACAGTTTTCTGCAGTAACAGATAGGAATTCAGTGTGTGTATATGTACATGCTAGGGAGTAATTGGTGAGACTCTGGAAATTCCCTCTCCATTGCTTCAGTATTATTACTATTTTTTTAAATGATCTGATCTCTCTTTTTTTTATTTATTTGAAAGAGTTACACAGAGGTAGAGCCAGAGAGAGAGAGAGATCTTCCATTCTGTTGGTTCACTCCCCAAATGACCATAACGACCAGAGCTGAGCCGATCCAAAGCCAGGAGCCAGGAATCTCCTCCAGATTTCCCACAGTTGCAGGGGCCCAAGGACTTGGGCCATCCTCTACTGCCTTCCCAGGCCACAGCAGAGAGCTGGATTGGAAGAGGAGCAGCTGGAACAGGAACCAGCGCCCACAAGGGATGCCTGCACCACAGGCTGGGGCTTTATCCCTCTGAGCCACAGCACTGGCCCAGTTTTAAAGTGAAACAGCAAGCAAGGTCATTGAGGATCCAGAGTAAGGATGGGATGAAAAGAGGAAATCATTTAGAAATCTGCAAGTGAATAGACTAGGGAAGTCTCATTGTCTGGTAACATTAATAGTGTACTTAAGGCTATCCAGTATGATGCATTTTTCTCTTACTTTGTTTCTTTCCTCATTTTGTGTAGGCACAGATTTAGTGGGAGTTGCATTTCACTAGTGAAGTGGATATATCCCCCCCCCCCCCCCCAGTACATTGAAGCCTGAGAGGGACTAGGGATGGAGGACGGTAAAAAGTTAGTAGGACCAATGGATTGGAAATCTTGGTGGAGTCAAAAGAATTTTTGGAGTAAGTGCACATATATATATATATATATGTCTTCTAGCTCATCAAACTATAAATATATATTTACATAAATAAAAAACTGTATATACTCTGCTTTTCTTTAAGTTGAAGTATTTCCTTTATATTTTAAAAAATAAAATAGGCAGTCTTGTGAATGGATGGGAAAGCAGTATTGAGAAGTTTCTCCTTAAAGGGAGGACTTAAGTGGAAGTATTTCTAGGCCAGAGACTGTCCCAAGTTATTTGTTATGTGACAATGTAGTATAGTGTAAGCCCAGGCAAACAGTTTCCTCTCACTGTTCAGTTCTTTTTACTAATGCTGTCTCAGAATGCTACCCTCATCCCAAAACCTCTCTGCATTTCTCTCCTATTGCTTCTTGAGGCATAGCAACCATTGAGTGCTTACTTGGTATGAACCACTTTGGCTAAGCACTCTGCTTACACTCATGTTAATCTTCACCACAGTGAAAGTAAATACAGTCATGGGTTGCTTAACAACAGGGGTATAATCTGAGAAGTCTGTCATCAGTTGATTCCATTGTGTGACCATCCTAGGTAAACCTAGATGGTATAGGTCAACCCTTTGGGTGCAGCCTCTTGATTAAGTCGAGGTAATGGTAGACACAAGATGGATCAGGCTGCCGCAGGTGGATGTGGCAATCTTTTACAGTAAACATTCTTTAATAAGTTAGGAATATACTCTAAATAATGACTAACATATAGTATAGTAAATACATAAACTAGTAACAATCATTTACTATGATTACATGAAATACTCTATGTTCTTATATAATTGTATTTGTTCTGGTATTATAAGATTGGCAGTACATTAGTTTGTTTACATCATCATGATTACCCACAAACACATGAGTCTTGTAATGTGGGACTACAGTGTTAATGACAGCTGCATCCCTAGGTAATAGGAATATTTTGGGGCCAATTTCAAGTCCAGTTTTATAGGATCACCATCATGTAGATGGTGCAGAATGGTACTATGATTTCTGTCTTCACAGGTAGGTAAGCAGAGAGAGGCTAGGGTTAGTTTTTACTTTTTACTGCCAGTTTTAGTTTTTACTTTGTAAAAAAGGTAATAGGCGTGTGGTTTAATGATTTCCTTCGTATGACCTAGGTCACAAAAATGTCTGCTATGCTTTCCTTTTTTCCTACTCCCAGCCACTTAGAAATAACCTTTTGGGGTTACCTTCCTCTTTAAGTTGTAGTCTTATATTATGTTTTTGCTTTTGTTTATTAGTTGCTGATTTGTTACAATGAAAGTGAAAATTTGCTGTCCTTTACTCCATACATACATACCTCCTACTTTGATTGCCCAGTTTCTCCAATATAAGTTTATTGAACTTTTGGTAAGGTCAGTATTTTTTGTTTTCATTATCCCTGTGAGTGATGTTTCTTTTCCTTTTTTTTGAAGCTTATTCTTTTTCGGAGAGAATGCTCCCAATCCTCTGGTTCATTCTTCAAATGCTTGCAGTGGTTGGGGTTGGAGTAGGACTGAATCCAGCAACCTAGAACTCATTCTAGGTATTCTGCATGTGTGGCAGGGATGCAACTACTTCAGCCAGGGTACAGAATTGGGAGCTAGAGGTACAGAATTCTAGAAAGCTAGAATTGGGAGCAGAGATGTCTGATACAGGATATGGATATTCTGTTATCCTTTTTTGTTTGTTTTTATTTTTAAGATTTATTTATTTGAAAGTCAGAGATCTTTTCATTTCCCATATGGCCACAGTGGCCAGAGTTGAGCCTAGTTGAAGCCAGGAGCTTTATCCCCATCTCCCATGTAGGTGGGGTAGAGGCCCCAAACACCCGGGCCATCTTCTGCTTTTCCCAGGCCATTAACAGGGAGCAGAATTGGAAATGCAGCAGTGGGGACATGAGTCAGCACCTATATGTGGATACTGGCATGGTTGGCAGGCAGTGGCTTTACCCATTTGCCACCCATATCACAGACCCCCTAACTGGTATCTTAATAATATGTCCCCTGTGTGATTACTGTTTTCATTTAGATTTCTACTTACTAATGGTAAATTAATTCAGTCCAAAATTTTAGTAGTTTGTTTATCCTTGGAATATTTTGAGTTATGTTAGGTCTTGTCAGTTTTGTGTCTTTTTTTTTTTTTTTTTTTTTTGGACAGGCAGAGTGGATAGTGAGAGAGACAGACAGAGAGAAAGGTCTTCCTTTTTGCCACTGGTTCACCCTCCAATGGCCGCTGCGGCCGGCGCATCTCGCTGATCCGAAGCCAGGAGCCAGGTGCTTCTCCTGGTCTCCCATAGGGTGCAGGGCCCAAGGACTTGGGCCATCTTCCACTGCCTTCCCAGGCCATAGCAGAGAGCTGGCTTGGAAGAGGGGCAACCGGGATAGAATCCGGCGCCCCGACCGGGACTAGAACTCAGTGTGCCGGTGCCGCAAGGCGGAAAATTAGCCTGTTGAGCTACGGCGCCGGCGGAACTCCTTTCATCATAGTCCTGAGATTCATTTCTTTGATGTTGATTCATAGATTTCTACATGGCAAAATGTGCTCTTTGGTTTACTTCGTTTTGGTGGAGTGAGAGAAGACACAATAGCAGACCCTTTCTTGTGTGCTTTCAATGTCTGAAAATGTATTCTACCCATACTACCCACTCATTTAATGGATAATTTGGATCTGTAGTTCTGTGTTGAAAAATAAGCATCTCTTCTAAGTTTTTCTTTTTTGAGAGGTGGAGAGGATGAGAGCTAGAGTTCCATCTGCTAGTGCACTATTCAAGTGCCTGTAATAGCCTGGGGTGGCTGAAGCAAGGAACCAAGAATTCAGTATGGGTCTCCTGAATCTAATCACATGAGCCATCACTGGCTTCCAAGGTTGGCATTAGCAGGAGGCTGGAGTCAGGAGCTAGAGCTTGAAATTGAGCCCAGACACTCAGATTGGAAATATGTCTTAACTGTTACCTGAATACCTGCCTCTGTTGTTTTGTTTCTAAAAAGAATTTCCAGTTTTTCTTAATTTTGTCATATGTAGATGTAGATTTTCAGGGGAGATTATCCATTTAATAGTGTTGCATTTGTTTATTTTCCACATGTTCAGACAGTCCTTGGACCAAAGTACAAGTTGTTCTTTTGGTAGGTACTTTGCCTTTGATGATTATTTCTTCTTCTTTTGAGAGTATGTGATACAGAACAGTGCTTTCCATAATATTAATATACATACTTGGTAATTTTTTAATTAAAGATTTATTTTAGTTAATTGAAAGGCAGAGTTACAGAGAGGGGTGAGGAAGAGACAGAGAGAACTTACATCTGCTGATTTACTCCCCAAATGGCTACAATGGCCGGGATTGGGCCAGACAGGAATCAGGAACTTTTTCCAGGTCTCCCATTTGGGTGCAGGGGCCCAAGCACTTGGGTCATTGTCCTTTGTTTTCCCAGGCACATTATCTGGGAGCTGGATCGGCAGTGGAGCAGCAGCCAGGATGGTGCACCTATATTGGATGCCAGCAATGCAGGTGATGGCTTTACCTGCTACACCACAATGTTAGTCTTGCTTGGTCGTTTTAAAAATATTTTCATTTTACTTGAAAAGCAGAGAGAGACCTTCCATCCTGTTGGTTCACTCCTCAAATGCCCACAACAGCCAGGGCTGGCCACGCTGGTGCCTGAGCCTGGAACTTCATTCAGCTCTCAGAGATCTAGGTGCTTAAACCAACAAACACGCTGTGCCCTCCAGCCAGGGCATTAGCAGGAAGTTGGAGCAGAAACAGAAGAGTTGGGGTTCAAACCAGGAACTCTGATTTGGAATGCAGGTGTCACAAGCAGCAACTTAAACTGCTACACCAAATGCCTACCCCTTCAGTACTTCTTAACTGCTGATGACCTTAATGTTATGAACTTTGTGGAATAGAAAAAAGGGTCTAGTTTAAGCTC
Source organism: Lepus europaeus (assembly GCF_033115175.1). NCBI lineage: Eukaryota > Metazoa > Chordata > Mammalia > Lagomorpha > Leporidae > Lepus > Lepus europaeus. Next base: position 47,413,021 of record NC_084835.1, read on the forward strand.
TGGCAAATGCTGGGGAGAAGGAATGAACCAGTCCCTATTGTCAGCAGGTTGAACTGGTAGCAGCTGTGGTGAAAATTGGAGGGTTAAAAAGTACATCCACCTCAGCTATTAAGTTAGTGCTAGTTAAAACCTCTTGAGTGGGCCGTTTTCAGCTTGAGTCACACAATTAGAGGAGGTAAACCTTTGGTTCAGCCACTTACTTGGAAGCGAGTTCCCTGTGTTGTTGCATTAAAAGATTTTAGGGATAATTTCAATAGGGCTCAAAGGCTAAAGAGTTAAGCAAAAATTACGTTAACTGTAACATACTATTTCTGGTACTTTTTTTGTTTCATTTGTTAGGGAGGGATGGGGATGTGGATGGATAGTAACTTGAATCTTCAGGCACTTAGAAATTCTTATCATGAATATACAAGTTGCCAAGAAAGAAACCCAAGATTACATTGAGGTATTATGTGAAAGTTTGTGTTACCTTCTGAAGCTTTCTTTTCTATCCAGTTAGATCCTTTTATGTGCCCAACCAACATTAAATATTTAGCAATCTTGAAAAATTCACTTGGCATGGCAGAATTTGCATAGAACTTTATTGCTTTGGGTCTGGTACCATGTCATCTTCAAATGGAAGTTTGGTTTTTTTTTTGTTTTGGTTTTTGTTTATTTGAAAGGCAGTTACAGAGAATGAGGGAGAGAAATGTCTTCCCTCTGTTGGTTCACTCACCAAATGATTGCAATAGCTGAGACTGGGCCAGCCAACGCCAGGAACCAGGAACTCCATCCTAGTGTCCCACAGGGGTGGCAGGGGCCCAGACACTTGTGTCATCTGCTGCTTTCCCAGGAGCATTATAACAGGTAGCTGGATCTGAAGGGGAAGAGCCAGTACATCAACTGGGACGCTGATGTCACAGGCCGTGCCACAACACCAGCTCTTCAAAGATAATTTCAAAATGGCTACAGCTAGAAATATTTTAATATCACTTAAAATTTCTATCAAAAAGAACAGTTTTTATCTTTGAAGCAGTACAAAATGAGAATCCAATAGTTAGTTCCTACTTGTATCGCATAATTTTTTCATAATACCATGAGAGTAAGGAAAAAGAGAAATAATTTTAAAAGATGTATCATAGGGCAGTGATCCTTAACAAGGAGCAGTGTTGGGAACATTCCACAATGTTGGGAGACATTTCTTGTCACAAATGGAGGTGGGTGAGTTTGTTATGGTTTCTAGTGGGTAGAGGCCAGGGATGCTGCTCAGTATCCTGTGATACAGGACATCTCCCTATGACAGAATTAATCTGACTCAAAATGTCATTATTTACAGTGCCAAAGAAACCACAGGCTGAGGACTTGCAAAGGATCTGTTAACCATACAAAAAATGTCTTGTGGCCAATAAACATAGATGAAAATACACAGTTTTACTAACAAGGAAGGACATGCACATTTAAGAGTTTTTCTCCTACTAACAAAATTTTTCAATGGTTACCATACTCAAATAAAATAGGTGTTTGTATATATTACTGATGGTGGTGCATTGATTCTAGGAGGTTTTTTGAAGGTCTAATAAAAGAACTTGATATGTATACTTGATAGTTTGGACTTAATTCCTCTTATAGAAATCTGTCTTGAGCTGATAGATGCCTACAAAGGTAGTTTTTAGAATGTTTATTGTAGAATTATTTTAATTACAATAAGCTACTAGCCACCTAGTTTTTCAGCAGTGGTTGGTAAATAAATTGTAGCACAAATGTGTAGTGCAATTAAAACTCTTGCTTTCAAAGGATATTTGGTCCGTAGAAACACCCTTATTAAATAAGGTGGGGAGATAAATAAATGAGTGTAATACAGTTTTGCAAAAAAAAAAAAAAAAAAGGTACTTTAGTTATGTCACTAGACATTTTATGGATAATTTGCATTTTTCTATCTGTATTTTCTAATATTTTGCAGTGACTATGAACTATTGATATAATCAGAAAAGAGAAAACCAAGATATTATATTGTTGTACTATTTTGGAGTAGTCATATTTCTGTTTGCTGACAGGTGTGCTCTTCCCTCTGTATCAAGTTGCCATAAGCAGGTCATCCCTTCATACCCACAGGTTCCAAATTAATGGTTTTTAACAACCTCAGATTAGAACTGCTCAAGAGAAAAATTATATGTATATGGAACATGTTCAGACTGTTTATCATTATTCCCCAAACAATACAGTATAATGATTACTTTATATTAGGCATTATATAAGTAATCTGCAGATGATTCAAAGGATGAAGAAGGAAATATGTAGTTTACATGCAAATATTATGCCATTTTATATAAGGGACTTGAGCATCCACATATTTTGGTGTTCATGGGATTGGTGGATAGGTATGGAAGTACTGATTGGGTATGTCTCCGGTCTCCTATTCCACTGAACAATTTTTATGTTCGATTAATCAAAATGTGATATATGGTAATGCAAAAGGAACTTTCTTTTTTCGGGGGCCTTACTTGGGATTTTCTGAGATAATTTTTATTTTAAAATCAGTTCCTAAAAGTGTCATGTTTATGTACACAGTTCTTTTTATTTTTTTTTAATTAAACTTTTATTTAATGACTATAAATTTCCAAAGTACAGCTTATGGGTTATAATGGCTTCCCCCTCCCAAAACTTCCCTCCCACCCACAACCCTCCCCTTTCCCGCTCCCTCTCCCCTTCCAATCACATCATGATTAATTTTCAATTCTCTTTATATACAGAAGATCAGTTTAGTATATATTAGGTAACGATTTCAACAGTTTGCCCCCATATAGCAACACAAAGTGAAAAAAGATACTGTTGGAGTACTAGTTATAGCATTAAATAAGATATGTACACAGTTCTTAACATATTCTTATTTTTGTCAGTCTTTTACTCACTTAATTCTATATTCAGATTAAACACACTTGTTTTATTTTCCGTAACCATATAACTAAGATTGAATTCTCTAGGTCTCCTGATGCAAATATCTGTTTTGGAAAATTAAGTGTTCTAAAAGACGTTAGCTTTCATGAGTGATAACCCCCTTAGGGTTTTGTTTCATTCATTCATTCTTCTCATGCTCCCTTTTGATGTTTACAAATGGTACAGTACTTTCAATCCCTTTAGTAATGGATTTCCTGTGTGCTCTTTGGTTAACAACTTCCCCCTAATTTGTGTAGTATGCAGTGATGTTGATTAGAGAGTGCTTTTCACAGAATTTGAGACAGGAGGAAGCAACAAGTTAGGTTTGGCCACTGGCCACTAAATTCTAGCATCAGCTGGGAAAAGAAAAGATGGGTTTCCTGTTCTTAAGACTCAAAAAAATGCCTTTTAACTTCTAGAGAATACTGAAAACCGTGTGGACTTGTGAGTTCCAGTGAAGAAGGAATTAGTATAGAATTTAGCAGGAAGACACATTTATTTGGGCTTTCCTAGAGGAGAAACTGCAAAAAGGATAATGTCATGAATTTCAATGAATTCTTGAGTTAATTTTAGCAAAATAGTAAATTCTGAGTGTTAGCCGTCACAAAACACACGGGACACCAGAGTAAGGGAAAGAGGGCAAAGGGGCGAAGAGGGAAAAGGGAGAGGAGAGTGTAAGAGAGACAGACAGAGGAGAGGAGATAGTGAGGAGAGAAGATAGAGCAGAGAGAACTAGCAGGAGAGAAGCCAAGAGAGCCACCTGTTCAGAACAGGTCCTTTTAAAACTTTGCCCGAGGGCAGGCAGGGAAGCAGGAGCTGGGAATCCCAATAGGATAGGGGTGGAGCAATTGGACCATATGGCCACCTGGCTTCCAGCAATGGCGGTGGGGGCTAGAGCTTGGGATGTAAATCAGAGTGTAGATCGCGCCATAGATAAAACTGCACCTGTTTCCTAGACTGAGTATATTATAGGGGGAGAATTTTATGTGAGATATTTCTTTCTTTCTTTTCTTTCTTTTTTTTTTGCAAGGGCAGAGTTAGAGACAGAGAGAAAGCCCCCAAATGGCCGATCCAAAGCCAGGAGCCAGGTGCTTCCTCCTGGTCTCCCATGCCGGTGCAGGGCCCAAGCACTTGGGCCATCGTCCACTGCCTTCCCGGGCCACAGTAGAGTTTATGTGAGAAATTAATTAATTTCTAATCTCAGTGTTTCACAAGCATCTGTTTAGAATAATTTCATTTTCATATGAAAAATAAGTTTTTTTTTATTCATTTATTAAACTTGTATTTAATGAATATAAATTTCTAAAGTACAGCTTATGGATTACAATGGCTGCCCCCCTCTCATAACTACCCTCCCCTTTCCCGCTCCCTCTCCCCTTCCATTCACATTAAGATTCATTTTCAATTCTCTTTATATACAGAAGGTCAGTTTAGTATATATTAGGTAACGATTTCAACAGTTTGCCCCCATATAGCAACACAAAGTGAAAAAAATACTGTTGGAGTACTAGTTATAGCATTAAATAACAGTGTACAGCACATTAAAGACAGATCCTACATAATATTTTTTTTAAAAAATTAATTTTCTATGCCATTTCCAATTTAATACCAGGTGTTTTTTTTTTTCCATTTCCAATTATCTTTATATACAGAAGATCGATTCAGTATATAGTTAGTAAAGATCTCATCAGTTTGTACCCACACAGAAACACAAAGTGTAAAAATACTGTTTCAGTACTAGTTATAGCATCACTGCACATTAGACAACACATTAAGGACGGATCCCACATGGGATGTAAGTACACAGTGACTCCTGTTGCTGACTTAACAATTTGACACTCCTGTTTATGGCGTCAGTAATCTCCCTAGGCTCTAGTCATGAGTTGCCAGGGCTATGGAAGCCTTTAGAGTTTGCCGACTTTGATCTTATTCCGATAGGGTCATAGTCAAAATGGAAGTTAAAAATATTTTCTGGTTTGTACTCAGCCAGTGAGTACATTCCTAAGAAAATTTATTTTTGTTGCCATAGTTTTAGTTTATTTACTCATGTCTTGTTTTGTGACTGAATTATATAATTTTCAATGAAGCATTTCTGGTTTGCTTTCTTTTCATCAAATACTTGTGTTCCAACAAAAAGCTGTATCTTTCACATTTTTAAAAGGCTTTATTTAATCTATATGGCACAGTATCATTTGAATTATATCTTTTAGGTCTAATTTAGTGTAACTCAGCTTTATATATTTGAAAATTAAAGTATAATGTGTGTCTATATAAATAAAAGTAAAAAAAAATACAATGTATATCTCAGTTTGCTTCCCCTAATTTCCCTTACCTGGGTCCCTTGCTTGTCTGGCTATTCCCATTACTATACTTTTTTGAGAATGTCATCCTGACTGGTTCATGGAAAGATGAGATTTTTTAAGACTCCATGTAAGTGGAAATTCGAACTCATAAAAACATTATTATGGGGGAGCTTGCGGATGGGAGGGAAGTTATGGGGGGGGGGCATTGTAACCCATAAACTGTACTTTGGAAATTTATATTTACTAAATACAAGTTAAAACATTATTATGAATTAGGATTATTAAAACCACAAAAACTTATAAGTTTAAGAAATGAAAAGTATAAGACTCCTATTTAACTGTAACCTTTCCTGAGGTGTTTATTAATTAAATGCATGTAGAGGATCTTACAAAATTTAAAGATAGGTGTGGGCATTTTGGTCTAATAGTTGAGACTCTGGTTGGAACCCCCATTATCCCATATTGGATGCATAGGTTTGATTTTGACTCTGGCTCCTCATTCCAGCTTATCAGTACAGTCTCTGGGAGGGAACAGGTGATGGCTCAGGGGTTGGGAATTTCTAGTTCTTGGCTCTAACCTAGTCCATTCCCTGCTGGTTGTTGGCATTAGGGGAGTGAGCAGTGGATCCAAGCTCTGTCTGTCTCTCGCTTTTTTTTTTTTAAACAGATTGAATATAGTTCATAGATATAATTCTAAGAATATAGTGCTATTTCTCCCCTCCATTTTTGAGATAACATTTTAAATTTACAAAGGCTTAATATTTCACCACCTGAATTTTTTTTTTTTTTGGGGGGCGGGGAACAGGCAGAGTGGACAGTGAGAGACAGACAGAGAGGTCTTCCTTTTGCTGTTGGTTTACCCTCCAATGGCCGCCGCGGCTAGCGCGCTGCAGCCGGCAGCGCATCGCGCTGACCTGAAGGCAGGAGTCAGGTGCTTCTCCTGGTCTCCCATGCGGGTACAGGGCCCAAGCACATGGGCCATCTTCCACTGCACTCCCAGGCCACAGCAGAGAGCTGGCCTGGAAGAGGAGCAACCGGGACAGAACCGGCGCCCCGACTGGGACTAGAACCTGGTGTGCCGGCGCTGCAAGGCGGAGGATTAGCCTATTGAGCCGCAGTGCCGGCCTCAACCACCTGAATTTTTTAAAAGCTAGAAGATAAATTTTGGGAGTCACTGGCGATTTTTATGTTAATCAGAAATGAATATTAAGTATATTAAAATTATAACATGCTTCTGCTTGGTATTTCGCCAATTTTTTTTCCCAAATAGACTAGGATAAAGTTTATGGAACTATATAATTCACTGGTTTAATAGAATAATTTGTTGGCTTACGTGTTAACTTCATGTTTGACCTTTTGAGGTACTACTCAGTTAATTTCAAAAGCAGCTGACACCTTGTCAGCAACTATACATTGTCACCAGCAGTGTGATATTTCAAATTTCCCCACCCCCTCACCAAAACTTGTTATTTTCCATTTTTTTATTATTATATCTACCCTAGTAGGGCTGAAATTGATAACTCATTGTGGTTTTGATTTGTCTTTCTCTATTGTATCTTTTTACTCACTTATTGGTCGTTTTTATTATCATCTTTGGAATAATGCTTATTCAACATTTTTGTCCAGTTTTCAAAATTTTTTGTGATATATTGCAGATAACAAACTTTACTGTTTAAACTATTTAAGTGTAGAATTCATTGGTATTAAGGACATCCACAGTGTTGTGTAACCACCACTACCACTCATTTCCAGAACTTTTTCATCTACCCAAACAGAAACTACATGTTAATGACTCCTCATACCTCTCTCCTGTCAGGCCCTGCCCACTACTAGTTTACTTGTCTCTGATTTTGACTATTCTAGATAACCTCATATGAGTGAATGAAGAGACTATTTTTTTCTGTGTCTGGCTTATTTTACTTTTTCATAATGTCTTCAAGGCTGATCTATTAGTCGCATGTCAAAATTTTCTCTTAAAGTATGAACAGTGCCCTGTTGTATGCATATATCATATTCTATTTATATGTTCATCGGTTGGTGGATATTTGGGTTCTTTGTACCTTTTGGCTGTTGGGAGTAATGCTGCTGTGAGCATTGGTGTGCAAGTGGTTGAGTCCCCTGCTTTTACTTCTTTGAGGCATCTACCCAGATGTGTCCCTATGGTTATTTTATGCTTTTCTTTTGGAGGAACCATGTTTTCTACAGTAGCCACACCATTCCCACCAGCAATGCACAAAGGTTCTAATTTCTCTACATCCTTGCTGACCAATACTTGTTGCATTTTTGTTTGTTTTGGATAATAGCCACCTCAGTAGGTATGAAATGGTATCTCATTATGGTTTTTGGTTTTATTTTTTAATTTATACAAGAGGCAGGAAGATTGAGACAGCGTTCCCATCTGCTGGTTTATTTTGCAGATGCCCAGAAGACCAGGACTGTGCTGGGCCAAAAACTCAATTCAAGTCTCCCATGTGGGTGACAGGGAACCCAGCTACTTGAGCCATCAACTCATACCTCTTAGGGTCTGTGCTGGCAGGAACCCCGGGATCTGAAGCTCAAGCTTGGAGTGGAACACAGACATTCCCATAAGGGACATGACATCTTAACTAGGCCAAACACTGTCTCCGCACACCCCCCCCCCCCCACTTGTGGTTTTGATTTATATTTTCCATATACATACAGGCCATTGGGAAATACCTATTTACCATCCTTAGCCCATTTCTTAATCAGGTTTTGTTGTTGAGTTTTAGCAGTTCTTTATAAATTCTGGATATTAACCTCTTACTACATAGAAGGTTTGCAAATATTTTCTCTTATCCTGTAGGTTTTCACTCTGTTGATAATATCCTTTGATACTTAAAAGTTTGACATTTTGGCACTGCGGCTCAATAGGCTAATCCTCCGCCTTGCGGCGCTAGCACACCAGGTTCTATTCCTGGTCGGGGCGCCGGATTCTGTCCCGGTTGCCCCTCTTCCAGGCCAGCTCTCTGCTGTGGCCTGGGAGTGCAGTGGAGGATGGCCCAAGTGTTTGGGCCCTGCACCCCATGGGAGACCAGGAGAAGTACCTGGCTCCTGCCTTCAGATCAGCGCAGTGCGCCGCCCGCGGTGGCCATTGAAGGGTGAACCAACGGCAAAAGGAAGACCTTTCTCACTGTCCACTCTGCCTGTCAAAAAAAAAAAAAAAAAAAAAAAGTTTGACATTTTGATGTGGTTAAATTTATTTTGTTGCCTGTCTTTTTGTGCCACAAGATACCTTCTAACATCGATCATTTTTCAAAATGTCTTGGTAATGTAACAGGAAACTTCCAGGTCCACAGTGAAGATTAAAAATTTTCCAGAGTTTAAGTTCTTTGCTTGGAAGTACAGATTTTTTTTTTAGAAGTGTAGATTTTTTTTTTATTTCTCTTTTTTTTAAATTTTTATTTTATTTATTTATTTTTTTTTTTGACAGGCAGAGTGGACAGTGAGAGAGAGAGACAGAGAGAAAGGTCTTCCTTTGCCATTGGTTCACCCTCCAATGGCTGCCACGGCAGGCACGCTGCGGCTGGCGCACCGCGCTGATCCGATGGCAGGAGCCAGGTGCTTCTCCTGGTCTCCCATGGGGTGCAGGGCCCAAGTACTTGGGCCATCCTCCACTGCACTCCCTGGCCACAGCAGAGAGCTGGCCTGGAAGAGGGGCAACCGGGACAGAATCCGGCGCCCCGACCTGGACTAGAACCCGGTGTGCTGGCGCCGCTAGGCGGAGGATTAGCCTATTGAGCCGCAGCGCCAGCCTAGAAGTGTAGATTTTATCATTGGTAACAAACATGGTCAGTTATTTGTCTTGAAATGATAGCCTACTACATTCGTTTTTGAGAAAATCTCTTACGTTCTCTTAGTCTGTGCAAGCAATATTTGTATGATAGTCCCTTCCCTATATTCTGTAATAAATAGTAAGTAGGAATTTAAACTAGCAACAATATTCAGGTAGTCCTTGAGACTTCATACTGCTTTGATAAGTATGTTTCTCATTTTGTTGCACAGTTTTACGAAGATGTATATTCAAGATTGGAGATTCAGTGAAATTAGACTCTTCTAAAAGACTGATTTTATAGTAGTGAAGATCAATTGATTGACTCCTACTATGTTAGAGTACACTTTGGTGCTACTGTCTTGATTCGTGCTAAAATGTCATCAGGTTTACCTTTGCTTTTGTACCATCAGTTCAGTTGTCAACAGCATGAAAAAGCTTCTAGTTTTGGACCACAGCTTGAAAACTGCTGCCCTGTGGGGTTGCCCTCTGAAGGTGCTGGATGGGATGGAAGGGTGATTGCAAATTAACATTCCTCTAATTTTGTTAAAGTAGTCAGTCTGTTTATGCCACTACTGATGGTAGTACTGCCTGCCCCCGGAGTTGGTTGACATTCTGACTCTTGGATCTCCTGGGATTTAGACTATTTAGGAATATATCACAAGATTTCTTCCTATGATAGTGGTGAAATGTAAGGCAAGAAGGCTAGAAAGATGTTTATTTAATCAGTGAATAGATATGAAAAGCGCATAAACTATATACACGTTTATAATATAAAGATATGCATAGGTCCAGATTCTTTCCCTTTAAAACCAGCTTTTTAAAAAAAATTTGAAAGTCAGAATTGTAGAGAGAGAGACAGATCTTCCATCCACTGGTTCAGTCCCCTAAAGTTCACAATGGCCAGTGGTGGGCCAGGCTGAAACCAAGACCAAGAACTAATTTTGGGTCTCCTACATGGGTGGCAGGGACCCAAGCACTCTGGCCATCTTCCACTGCCTTCCCAGGCACATAAGCAAGGAACTGGGTTAGAAGTGGAACACCTGGGACACAAAACCCCAGTGGGATGCTGACATCGCAGGTGGCAGCCCAGCCTGGTATGCCACAACACTGGCCCAGAAACTGTTTTTACTGTGCAATGTTGGTTGGATAGAACCCATGTCTTAACTGATAACCTGAAAATATTAGTTGAAAGAAGTGAGGAAACAGATTAAAGTTGATTTTGCTGTTTGACAGTTAAAAGACAAGAAATGTTACTTGTGCCATGTAAGCATTATAGCTTGCTTATTGAGGCTAAAGTGCAAAAATTTATTTCTGGCATGGTTAAGTGGAGCAGTAACACCGCTCTAGTTAGCTTTGTTATAAGGGGCAGAGTTGAAATGAAATAGTGTTTTGAAAATACTAAATCAAAAGGTGATGCTGTGGTGTTAAGGCGCCATCTGCAGCACCAGTATCCATGTGGGTGCTAGTTCAAGTACTGGCTGCTCCACTTACCCAGCTCTCTGCTAACGTGCCTGAGATATCAGTGAAGATGGCCCAAGTGTTTGGGCCCCTGCACCCACATGGGAGAACTGGATGAAGTTCCTGGCTCCTGGCTTCAGCCTGGCCCAGCCCTGGCCCTTGTGGCCGTTTAGGGAGTGAACCGGCACATGGAGGATATCTCTTTCTCTCTTTCTCCCACTGTTGTAATTCTGACTTTCAAATAAATAAATCTTTAAAAAGTACTAAATCAATCCCAGCATCTTGGCCTGCAGACTGACAGTGCATTTTAAAGATTTTAGTAGAGATTTGGATTTTGTTTGGGTCAGAGGAGTTGGGGGTTTGGGTAGAATCCCATTGGAGCTTGGTGAGTCGTACTGATCATGCATGATGGGTGCTACTGAACAGACATTCTCTCTGTTACTTATTCTGGTCTTAATTTTGTTAGCATTAGTGACATTGTATAGTCTATATTTGTACTTTGTATTCAAGAATTGTAAAGCTTCATGGTATTATATTTTTCCAATTTTTTGCTTGTAGGATTCAGTGGTCCCAATTTAAAGGCTATTTTATTTTCAAACTGGAGAAAGTGATGGATGATTTCAGAACTTCAGCTCCTGAACCACGAGGTCCTCCCAACCCTAATGTCGAGTATATTCCCTTTGATGAAATGAAGGAAAGAATACTGAAAATTGTCACTGGATTTAATGGGTATGCACTTAACACTCTTTCAAATATTTAAGTTTTATGAGACATCATAGATTTTTCTTAAGTTTTGCCATGTCTGGTTGTTTGAAATTCATTATCAGAGTAAGTTCTGTGTCTCTAGTGACATACAGCACTTATGATTTTTAGCTTGTATGTGTTTAAAGTATTCACAGCCTTAAAAAAAAAAAAAAAAAAACTTGAACCATTTTATGAACTCCAGTGGCTTTCAGATTTTAAATGGGTACAAAAGTAGAAGTGTTCATTGTCAGGAAATATTTTTATTTTTTTTTTCCTGTATCATTTTATATTTGCTATTATAAATCAGACTTTGTATAGATTCTGTATCATTGAGAGAAGTTATATTTATTTTAAAATGGAAAATGATGAAAGTATCATTTAATAAGTTTTTATTTAGAAATTTTGGGAGGGAGGGATTTGTCTTCAACCCCCACCAACAAGTAACCATTTTTAGCTCTTTGTAAAACACTTGAAAACAACAAAAAGATACTGTGCCCTAAAATAAGAACATAGTCGTGTCTCATTCTCTCATTTAAATTATGTATTTTTAGGACTTTATACTTTTAGAGTTTCCTAAGGGAAGATTTGTTTGTGAAGTAGAATTGTTTAGTTTGCCATTTAATGATTTGGGGTGTAGAATTGCAGTCTCGCATATTGTGAATTGTGGGAATATTATCCATGAGTTAATATTTAGACAGATTTTATTTGAAGGGGTTTAAAAACACAATTTGAAACAAGATAATGTGGTTAACCCTTTGTTATTATAGTTTCTACTTGTCTAAGTTTAGGAATTTTGCTTAAAATACCACATCCTTAGGCTTTGGCTTCTGGTTCTATTACCAGAATACATTTTTAGGGGAGAAGTTGTAGCTTTTTTTTGAAGTCAGTCTATTATAGTGACCTGGAGGTCTAGAATGGGAAAGAGATTTGTTTTTCCTGTGTAGGGTATTGTGCTGTTGAAATTATTTAACCATATGCGTATCTTTCCTTACTAATATTAGTTAAGACTTTTTTTTAAAAAGTACATTCCCAGAAGCATCCACATTCTATGTATTAGAAGCATGTTTTATAATGTTCATGAAGAAACTGAGTATGGTCCAGCTGAGACTAGATCTCTTGGGAATATTTCCAAATAGTATACACATACATAAATCAGACTTTGACATTATGATGACTGACCTTTTATTTCAGTAAATTATAGGTGATAGGTGCCATTTAAAAATAAGAGGGTGAAACTAGCAAAATATAACCTTTGCTTTTAATAAGCTAATTATGAGTCTGAATTAGTAATAAGGAATATATTTTTTACTTCTTACAAATTAATTTGGAATAGATGCAGATAATGTAAGTTATTAAGTCTGAATATATGTAATTTCTTAATCTGTAAAACAGGTAATTTATCTACTTTAGAGAATGATATAAGCAGTCATTAAATGCCTAATTGCTTTTAAAAAGTTTTATCATTAAACCATAAATATTTTGAACTTAAATATTTTAAATTAGATTTTTCAGGATGGCTGTTTCTGAATCAAGTTTCCTTAATCAGGCAGAATCTAAATCTTAATCAGTGAAAGATTAGTACCTTCCAGTTTTAAATTTACTTTTTTGGTCTATATTATCAAATATTGGGGTGTTGAGCATGTTTGCAGTCTTTTTCAATTTTGTTTTTGTGTTTTGATTATGCATAAATTAGTTTTTTAATATAAGAGGTATAGCATTTTGTTTGTTATCCAGTTTAGGGGTATTCTTTCTAGTATATCCCTCCCCCATTTGTAATAGGTTATCTTTTAAATACAAAACTGGTAATTCTCATATTTTTAGAAAGGTCCCCAAATGTCATAGAAAATAAGTAGAATCATATTGTGTAGTTGTTGTATTTTCCTTTTAGAAGAGCTTTGATATTTTCTCTTTATCAGTATCTTTAAAATTAATGTTTTTTTGTATATTTATTGGTAGTGGATGCATTGTTTTCTGTTACATGAGCAGGTTGTAATTTGCCTCATTTTTATTGGTGGTGGGTGTTTCTTGTTTTGGCTATTGAGTAATGCTTATAGTGAGCATTCTTGCACATGCCTCCTTTTCGTGGTGAATGTCATGTTTTGGATTTATATTAAAGACACTTATTTTTGTAAAAGTTCATAGAAATTTTATTGCTGGATAAGAGCATATGGTCATTTGAAGTTTTTTAATATCAGTACTACAAAATCGCCCTCACAAAATGTGTTTTATGTTTCTGTGTATTAAGTGCAGATTCTGTAATTCATTATTTTTGTGTGTGCCTTTTTGGATTTATGTTTCTTTGATTGCAAGTGAAGGGGAATGTCTTGTGGGTATTGCCCTTTCAATATGTACTGCCTTTTGATTTGCTTATCTTTTGCTGATTTCCTTTTTGGTGAGTTTGTTTTAGCTTTTAATTTGTGAGTAATATTTTTCCATAAGAAAATTACCTATATAAAGAATTACTTTAGTTATAATGTTGGAATGTAGTTTTTCCAAACTCTATGAAGTAGAAATTGTCCACTCACTTGTTTGCTTAATTTCCTGAACTGAAAGGTTTTGTGGAACAAGGGTAACTGTCTTTTCTAAGCAAGGACTAGAGGATGAAGTGCCTGAACATGGCAGGTTGTCAAACAAGTAAGGATGGATGTATGGATTGATGGATGGGTAGATGAAAAAAAGCACATTTATATTTCTGTTTTGTTTTGGGGGGGGGGGCATAGTTGGATGCTTAAGGTTTTATTTTAGTCATTTCCTTGTCCTTTTAAAATTACTTTTGAACTTTAAAATTTTATAGGAGAAGATGGATTATAGCTACTCTCCAGAACTGAAGTTAACAGTTTCTTAGGTGAGAAACACCAAAAATTAAAATGAACAAAAATAAGAATTTAATAGAATGGTCAATTAAGAGATTTGCTGCCATTTAATGCCCTCCTCTTGGGATTATAGTGAAAGAGTATATGAGGTTACTCAAGCCAAGGGCATTTATGAAAATACTCTTCCTTTCATGAAAATAATACTAGCTAATAGTTCATTCCTTTGATACACAAAAAAGGATTTTAAAGGGGTAAAGTGTAAGCTGAATTCCTAGAGCATTTTCTGTTCAGTGGAATAATCACGTGAAAGTACATTTATCACTTAAATCATGCTCCTCACATGACAGTGCTGTTAGGTCTAAGACCTCTAAAATAGTCAGCAAGTCTCACTCATTGTGAATAGCAGGCCTAAAATAGCCTTACTGTATATTTATGAGGGGGTCTGAAAAAAGTACCACCATCACTTGATGCCTAAAAATCTTTTAAAAAAGATATATATGTATATACTGTACATGTATTGTAGATCATGAAATATTCTGAAGCTTTAAGTTTTCTGATCACAAGATCTTCTCATTGATTGCTTCCTAGGAAATAGAGTTAGCACATTTGTTTTCATCTCACTGAAGTAAGGATGTGCTATTAGAAATTGGGCATTTTAAAAAAATATTTATTTGGAATATTTATTTGAAAGTCGGAATTAGAGAAGGATAGGCACAGAGAGAGAGAGAGAGAGAGAGGACTTCCATCCGCTGGTTCAATTCCCAGTTGGCCGCAATGGCTGGAGCTGTGCAGATCCGAAGCCAGGAACTTCTTCCAGGTCTTCCCATGTGGATGCAGGGACCATCTTCCACTGCTTTCTCAGACCACAGCAGAGAGCTGGATTGGAAGTGGAGCAGCCAGTACTTGAACTGGCGCCCATATGGGATGCCAACCGCAAGTGGCAGATCACTTAAGCTGAATACTGTGTTTCTTTTAGCCTGATAATCTTTCGGACTTTGGAATTTCCTTTTGAAAGTTACTTTAATGTATACTATAAAACTGGAATTTTATTAGTCCTGAAAATTTTCATTGATTGTCTTACCCTTGTGCACACATACACATGCATCTCCTGAAAGTATCTGCACTTAAAGATGGCCATTTTTTAAAAAGATCACATAAGGATATTTATGGCTTCTGAATTTTAGATTTAAGACGTACCCTCTTTTTTGATTTTTGTACTGTTTGCTTTATACTTAGCTCTGGATTATTCTGAGACAAAAAAAATACATCCTTAACCTTTGGTTACTTCATTTTCTGGCTCCCCTGACTCATTTTATTATTGCCTGGTAGACTTCTCTGCTGCTCGGCTAGCTGGGGAAAAGGGTTTGCATTTCTGTTGATTATTTGTGTCATTTGTGAGCTTGAATCTATTAGTGAAAATGTGTTTTGTTCTTCACTTTGTGTCTTTCTCTTAGTGTAATTAGTTTTTAATTGTAAATATTTAGTGCCCTTTTCTCTTTAGTCTGTTCTCTTTAGTCTATTTCCCCACCTTGTTTTGTCCAATGGTGATATAAAATTCTTAATAAGTAGAAACTAGCAGAAAGCTTATTTTTCTTGATACTCTTACTTGATGCGAATAAACTAACAATTCATACTATTGTAACACTTCAAGAGATGATTAACTTGATTAAAAGATTTTTTTTTTCCAAAAAGATTTCTTTGAAAAAGTTAGAGAGAGAGAGAGAGAGAGATCCTCCATCCACTGGTTCACTCCCCAGATGGCCACAGTGGCCAGAGCTGGGCCAGGCCAAAGGCAGGAACCTGGAACTCCATCTGATTCTCCCATGTGGGTGGCAGAGGCCCAAACACTTGGACCATGTTCCACTGCTTTTCCCAGGCCAGTAGGAGGGAGCTGAATCAGAAGTGGAGCATGCTGGACATGAACTGGCTCCCATGTGGAATGTCCCTGTTATAGGTGGCAACTTTACCCTAAACACCATGATGCCAGCCCCCATTAAGGTGAACTTTGGGCTGGAGAATGAGTAGACAATTTACTTACAACACTAGTGGTCTTTATAACTGAACAAGGCTAATTCTATTCTTAATTTTTTTATACTTCTCATTCTACAGTGACATTTTCGACAAATTTCAGAATTTCTTGGCATTTGATTTGAAATATGAAATACATGTGTATGAGTGTTTGTGAATGGGTCTATTTATGTAAATGTTATATCCTTAGTACTGAAAGGGCATCTTGCTTCAAACAGCAGTAATATATCAGGATTCCAGTGGTAGTTCTGACAGAATACCAATCAGAACCATGGACATGTTCACCCTTTGATAACAGATTTAAATTAGTTCTCACTTAAATATTTTAGTTCAAGTAAGGCTATTTAGAAAAGCAAGATGCAGCTAAAACTACATCTTAATGATAAAATAAAATTGTTTGGCTATTTTGATATTTATCTTGATAACATGTCTGGTTTAATGGTCATCTCTACGTTTTTACTCTAAGGAGTCTTTGTGCTGTTTTTTTGTTTGTTTGTTTGTTTTTCCATGAAGAAAGTTGCTTATGTAGCATAATGTACTTAACTGTCTTAAGAAACGTTCCTTTATTTTTTTTTTTTAATGCCTTGCTTCCAGTTGAATGTCTTAATATTTTGGGAGGTTGGTGTTGTGGCATAATGGGTTAAGCTTCCATTAGCAATGCCAGCATCTCATTGGTGCCTGTTTTTGTCCTGGCTGCTGGGTTTTTTTTGTGTGTGTGTGTGTGTGGTTTTTTTTTTTTTTTTAGATTTATGAAAGGCAGAGTTACAGAGAAGGAGAGGCAAAGAGAGAGGTCTTCCATCCACTGGTTCACTCCCCAGTTGGCCACAGTGGCTGGAGCTGCACCCATCTGAAGCCAGGAGCTAGGAGCATCTTCAGGTCTCCCATGCAGATGCAGAGGACTTGGGGCCATCTTCTACTGCTTTTCCAGGCCATAGCAGAGAGTTGGATTGGAAGTGGAGCAGCTGGGACTTAAACCAGAGCACATATAGGATACCGGCACTGTAGGCAGTGGCTTTACCTGATACACCACAGTGCCGACCCCTGCTTCACTTCTGATTCAGTTCTCTGCTGATGTACCTGGGAAAGCAGTGGAAGGTGGTTCAAGTACTTGGAACCCTGAACACATGTGGGAGACCCGAATGAAGCTCCTGGCTTCACTTTAGCCCAACCTTGGCTGCTGTGGAGTTTGGGGAGTGAGCCAGTCGATGGAAGCTCAGGTTCTCTCTCTCCCTCTTCCTTTCCCCCTCTTTTCCTCCCCTGTCTTCTCTCCCTCTCCCTTCCTCTCTCTCTCCCCCTCTCCCCTCAACCTCCTTCTCTCTCTAACTCTGCCTTTCAAATAAATAAATCTTTAAAAAATTTTTAAAAGTAGATGCAACCAGCCCTGTGGCATGGTGGGCTAGGCCTCCACCTGTGGTGCTAGCATCCCCTATGGTACTGGTTCGTGTCCCAGCTGCTCTTCTGATCCAGCTCTCTGCTATGGCCTGGGAAAGCAGTAGAGGATGGCCCAGGTGCTTGTACCCTTGTACCTGCATGGAAGACCTGGAGGAAGCTCCTGACTTCGGATCAGCCCAGCTCCAGCCATTGTGACTGTTTGGGGGAGTGGGCCAGTAGATGGAGAACCTTTACTTTTAAAAAATTTTTAAAAAGCATAGAAAATATTTTTGTATCTTACTGAGGAAACATTTTAAGCAGATTAAGATAAATTTTAGTCAAATTATGATCTGGTTAAAATGGAAATTATTTCTTTAAGGTTTAGCAATCTGTTTTTAAAATTCTCTTTTAAAAAAAAGTGCTGTATTGCTACTTAGTTGTTTTCAGTATTCTCTCTTGTTTCCTTACAGCTATTTCTATACTTGTTATTTTTTTAACTTTATAGTTCATAGATTTATTTATATTTAAGGAATACTGGCATTAATATTTATTTGAAAGAGAGAGAGAGAGAATGAGAAATATCTTCTAGCTGCTGGTTCACTTCCAAATGCCTACATTTGGACTAGACTAAAGCCAGGAGGCCAGAACTTCATCTGGGTTTCTTTTTCTTTTCCTTTTCTTTTTTTTTTTCTTTTCTTTTCTTTTTTGAACAGGCAGAGTGGAGGATAGAGAGACAGAGAGAAAGGTCTTCCTTTTTTTTTTTTTTTTTTTTTGCCATTGGTTCACCCTCCAATGGCCACTGCGGCCAGCTCATCGCGCTGATCCGAAGCCAGGAGCCAGGTGCTTCTCCTGCTCTCCCATGCGGGTGCAGGGCCCAAGCACTTGGGTCATCCTCCACTGCCTTCCGAGGCCATAGCATAGAGCTGGCCTGGAAGAGGGGCAACCGGGATAGAATCTGGTGCCCTAACCAGGACTAGAACCTGGTGTGCCGGCGCCGCAAGGTGGAGGATTAGCCTGTTAAGCCACAGCGCCGGCCCATTTGGGTTTCTTACCGTGAGTGACAGAGACCCAAGAACTTGAGCCTTCCTATTTCTCCCAGCGTGAACTAGTATTAGCAGGAAGCTGGATCCAAAGCTGATGTGGGACTTGATCCCAAGCAGCAACTTAACCCATGGTGATACCATAGGGTCTGCCCCAGATTTGCTGCTTTTTTAAAAGACTTTTTTTTTTTTTTTAATTTATTTGACAGAGTTATAGACAGAGAGAGAGACAGAAAGGTCTTCCTTTCATTGGTTCACTCCCCACATGGCCGCTATGGCCCGCACTGTGCTGATCCGAAGCCAGGAACCAGGTGCCTCTTCCTGGTCTCCCATGCGGGTGCAGGGGCCCAAACACTTGGGCCATCCTCCACTGCCCTCCTAGGCCACAGCAGAGAGCTGGACTGGAAGAGGAGCAACCGGGACTAGAACCTGGTGCCCATATGGGAAGCTGGTGCCACAGGCAGAGGGTTAACCAAGTGAGCTACGGCGCCAGCCTTTAAAAGACTTATTTTATTTGAGACAGAGATACTGATCTTCCATCTGTTGGTTCCTCAGATTCCATCTGGCTGTCCTGTGTGAATAGCAGGAACCTAGGTACTTGGAATATCATCTGCTGCCTCCCATGTACGCTATCAGGAAGCTGGATCCAAAGTGTGGAGTATCTGGGATATGGGATGTGGGCGTCTCAGGTGGTGACTTAACCTGCTGTGCAACAGCGCCTGTGAATGACCTTTCTGCTTACATTTCCTTGATGTTTAACAACTTTCTTGGTATTTAAATTTCCAGAGCTTTTAGGTATCTTGTTTTCAGTTTTTAATAGTAAATGGGAACAGATTACATTACAAATTAAGATAAATTCCTAATGAAAAAACGTGTGATCCTATTTTATTAGGTTTCATTGCTTCCTTTGGAATTTAAAAAAAATGTTTTTTTGGCTGCCTCTCTTGGAACCCCCCTCCTGGCCGCTGTGCTCAAAATACAAAACAAAACTTTATTGTCATGTGCTTGAAAGGCAAAGAGAGTCTATTGATTAAGGGCCACAACAGCTGGCGGCTGGACCAGCCTGAAGCCAGATGGCAGGAACCCAGTTAATGGGCCTTCATCTGCTGCCTCCAGGACCATTATCAGGAAGCTGGATTGGAAGCGGAGCAGCCAAGACCCCAACTGCACTCCGATATGGGATACTGGCAACTCAAGTAGCAGCTTAACACACTGGACCACAATACCTGTCCCATGAAATATTTTTAGGCAGAGTAATACTTTGGTTTTATTCTCTTGCAGTTCATATCTGAATTTTTTGTTCCTTCCCATTGATCTGTATTGAGTATTAGATGTGATCTGGTTGATGATAGGAATAAGATTGACTAATTTTTAAAATACTGCAGGCATTGGTAGGTGATTTATTACATTGTCATGTTGAGTCCTCGTGATAATCGCAACATAAGAAATGCATGGCAGAGTCCCTATTTTGTAGACAAGAACATGAAGATATGAGCATGAGAGGTACAAGAGGCAAATTCATCTTGGGCAGGGTCTCCTAGTGGTTTAGCCAGTATTTTTTTTAAAAAAACCATTCTGCTATTATGTAATTTGTAATAAACATGAACTGATAAATAGTTGTAGCATTTCTAAAAGTAAAGCACGTGCTACTTTTGGGCCCTTCAGTATGTAGGTGGTTTCTTCTTCAAGTTTTTAATTTTTTTTTATGCTAACTAGTCATGTCTTTTTTTTTTTTTTTTTCAGTTTCTCTTGTATAATCATAGTTCTCCAAATCATACAATACAGACAATAGATAGCACTGAAGAATAATATACTTGTTCTTACCCAAAAAGCTGAGAAGCTATCATTGCAGAATAAACTGGATAAAGTTAATGTTAAATAACTCGCTGTTTTTCCACAGTTATTTTACCAGATGTATTTGCTAGTGAGCATCCTTTTCCTGCTGCCACCCTTCCTTCCCTTTTAAGGATTCCAGTTCATAGATTCTGTTGAGAATGAGTGGCACACAGGCTTACCTCCCCCGCCTCCATTTGAACCCTAAAACTAGCATGTTTTAGCTAGTTCATTTTTATTGGGAAGAAACCTTAACATTTTCAGGAGTAAGAATATTTTGTGCTGTGTCTGATGGAAGAGCAACAGGAAGCAAACCACACCCAGTGCGAATCACTTTGGATTGGTCAGTCTGCTTTTTTCATATGCTTCTTTTTAAAGCCCTATTTCAAATAAAGTATTTCCATATTCAGGTTTACTTGCCTGGCATACAATTTATTCTGTCTTCATAGTACTACATACACGATAAGCATTTGTTCTAGGTTGTAATTATTTTCATGTCTGTTTGCTGCAGAGCAAGCATGGATATAGTTTATGTCCTTATGTTTGTGGGACAGGTTAAAAATATAAACTTTATGTAATGAGACCTTTCAGTGCTGTTGTCAAAGTTACTACTATCAGTGTGTACTTTGATTTACAAGAAGTGTTTGTATTTTCGTTGCTCATGTGAAGAAGCAAGAGTTGTATGGCATTTTATTGCCATCTAGTGGACACATGGTAAAATAACTAAAGGCTTCTGAGAATGCCTTAAGAAAGTAAATTTAAACATACTTTATTCCCTGGTAGAAGCAGTATTAATGTCACCAATATGTAAAATGTTAATAACTATTAACAGTTTTACTTCCATCCATAAGTAAAATTAGGACAGGAAGTTTAAAATATATATATGTTAAAATTTTAAGAGAAAACACTAGGGTTTGCTGTAAGAAAGAATTTTAGTTTGGAAAAAAAGTACAGTTGAATGATAACTATTTAAATGTTTTTCTGTTTGAATACCCAAACGTTTGGTGCAATTTTAAATAATGTATAAACTGTTTTAACTGTTGTGTCGTTCTTAGGTAGTTAATGAGCTTAGGTATGGTGGTGATGTGTGTAAGACCTGGAGAACAATGAGATAGAAATTGGCCTGAGGGACTGATATACCACTCAGATTTTTAAATTCATTGTGGCACTGCATTTCAGATACATCCAGGGGGCTTCAAAACATTTATGGAAGCTGTATTATCTTAAAGTTCTTTAGAAATTTATTTTGTTGAGAGAGAGAAAGAGTTCCCATCTGCTCTTCCAGTCCCCAAGAGTTCACAGTGCCTGGGACAAATCCTGTGCTAGGACAAAGCCAGTAACCAGGAACTCGGTCTGGAAGCTGGAATCAGGTGGTGCTGGACATTAAATCTAGGCCTTCTTTTTTTTTTTTTTTTTGACAGGCAGAGTGGACAGTGAGAGAGAAAGAAAAGTCTTCCTTTCTGCTGTTGGTTCACCCTCCAATGGCCGCTGTGGCCGGCGTTTCCTGCCGATCCGAAGCCAGGAGCCAGGTGCTTCTCCTGGTCTTCCCATGTGGGTGCAGGGCCCAATGACTTGGGCCATCCTCCACTGTCTTCCTGGGCCATAGCAGAGAGCTGGCCTGGAAGAGGGGCAACCGGGATAGAATCCGGCGCCCCGACTGGGACTAGAACCCTGTGTGCCGGCGCCGCAAGGTGGAGGATTAGCCTGTTAAGCCACAGCGCCGGCCAAATTTAGGCCTTCTTACATGGGATGCCGACAGGCTAACCCAGTAGCTTAACCACTTGACTAAATGCGTACCCTGTGTGTTCTCTCCTCCCACCCCCTGTTTAAGATTTATTCATTTATTTAAAAGGGAAAGAGAAAGGTTGTCCACCTGCTGGTTCATTCCCCAAATGACTACAATGGCCAGTGCTGGGTCAGGCCAAAGCCAGGAGCTTTATCTGGGTCTCCCATATAGGTGCAGGGGCTCAAGCAATTTGGCCATCCTTCTGGGTTTCCCAGGCACATTAGTAGGGAGCTGGATCAGAAGCAGAGCAACTGGGACATTGAACTGGTGCCCATATGGGATGCTTGTGTCAAAAACAGCAGTATAACCTGCTGTGCCACAACGCTGGCCCTAGTACTTTATCTGTTAATTCCACCTTTTCCATGAACTTTCTAAAGCCCCTGTGTGTATGCAGATGGTATGTTGAGCATAATACATGTGAAGAAGTCCTGTCCTTTAAGAAATTTTCATTCAAATGCAAGAAGGGACAGATATTTAAGAAACTAGTTATGTGTTAGCTTTGGAAGATGATGTAAAAAAATCCTTGTTAATTTGCTAATAGTTTTCTGTGTAATAGCTGTAGGTTTCCAAGTATGTGTTGTATTCATATAAATGGACAAAAAAAGATGTAAGTTTATTAGTTCATTGTTAGTCATGTTAGTGAGCTTTGTTTTTATTCATTTCAAACTATCCTTAGTTTTGAAAGCAGTCTAAGTAGATTCAAAAATGGGGAAAAGAATGTTCTTTCTCAAAAATACAAAGGGATTTCCCAGTCATGATGAACGTCCAAGGAGTTCTGTCTTGTTGCTTCTGAATAGTTTTGATATTAGGCAGACATTTCCTCTCTTGTGCCATGGCATTTAACAGAGGAATAGTTTTCTCACCTTTGGATTTGAGTGCTGATTGAGAAAAGATTGATTCTTGAGTTTACAGACAGCTAAAATGTTTTCACACAAATAACATTTACTTTATACATTTCCAAAATTTGTTGTAAATATTTTTAAAGATTTATTTATTTGAAAGGTAAAGTTACAAAGAGGAAGGGAGAGGGAGGGAGAAAGAGAGAGATAGATAGATAGAACTTCCATCTGCTGGTTCACTCCCCAGGTGGCTGCAACATACAGTGCTGGGCCAGGCTGAAACCCTAGCCCAGAGTTTCATCTGGTCCCCCATGTGTATGCAGGGGCCCAAACACAGCCCCTGCTGCTTTCCCATACCATTAGCAAGGAGCTGGATCACAAGTGGAGCAACCTGGACTCCCATCTGGCACCCATATGGGATGCCTACTCTGCAAGTGGTGGCTTAACCCACTGCACCACAGTGCTGGCACCTATGTAAATCTTATACTGACTTTTATTATAAGAACATAAGAATAGTATTGATGCTAAGAATATGAAAATAACATGTAATTTATCCACCTTAAAAAAACTAGAATCTTAAGTATGGTACATTGTGAGAGATATGGGATTTGAAGTTACAGAACCTGAATTTGAGTCTGGCATTATTATTTACTAGCTGCTTTATCTTGCTGGAGAGAATATTGTGTCAAACTGCCTATGGAAACTAAAGAACATTGTGAATGTTAACTATTTTAGGGCTTCTAATTATTTTTTTTTTTTAAAGATTTATTTTATTTATTTGAAAGAGTTACAGAGAGAGGTAGAGACAGAGAGAGGTCTTCCATCCGATGGTTCACTCCCCAAATGGCTGCAAGGGCTGGAGCCAGGAGCTCTTTCTGGGAGCCCAAGGGGCTCAAGGGGCCCAAAGACCTGGGCCGTCCACCACTGCTTTCTCAGGCCATAGCAGAGAGTTGGATAGGAAGAGGAGCAGCCAGGGTTTTAACCCACTGCACAACAGCGCCAGCCCCCTAACTCTTTTCATAAGGAGAATAAGCATATTTGTAGGTCAGACACTGAAGTCTGAAGATTTATATCTGTACTGTTTAGCTTCATTTGTCATAGCTAATGCTCCTAACTTTGCTCTTCAGTTGGTAATTCTGATGAATGCTAATAGTTGTATGAGCTCAAACCTTTTATTTATTTATGAAATTATTTTAATTGCAACCCAACTCAGTTTTGTATTTACTGTTGTGAAGTGAACATGAATTGTGGTGAAAGTATTTGGCAAAGTTAACAAGAATTTTACCAAAATATTGAGTATGGTTTTCTGTATTTTAAGATTGATTAAATATGTGGTTTTTATAGGAAAACTGTTACTAACAGAACAGAATCATGTTTAAGATACTTCTTTATTGGAGTAATTTGTCTTATTACATCCAGTAATAAAATTCATTCGTGGTCATTCGAACACTTCAGAGAAATCTTTGTACAGGAGAACACTTGAGAAAAACTCTGTGTTGATAAGCTCTAACTTGATAATTTAATTTGTTGCCTTTCTTGAAAACTTAAAATTGAATTATCAGAGTTAGAATGTTCATATTTCTTTCATCCAGTTTTAAAGTATTTTGTTAATTTTGAATGCTCTTTTTTTATTGCTTTTTAAAGTAAGGAAGGGAGAGTTGTTTTGTTAAATAAAAAGGTATGCTTATTGTCTTTTTGAATGACTTATCCTTTTCTCTATTGTAGCATTACACATGGGTGATAGATAAAGCTTTCATTAGCAAAAGAAATAATGTTTCTAATTCTTTTGGTAATTAATGACCTCAGACTATGAAATTATATTCTTTTGCAGTATCCCTTTTACTATTCAGCGACTATGTGAATTGCTAACAGACCCAAGAAGAAACTATACAGGAACAGACAAATTTCTCAGAGGAGTAGAAAAGGTATTTATATTATTATGGGAATTACATTAAACAATACAGATTTTAGAACTAATAGCATTTCATGAAAATATACTAATATTTGAGGCACTTTTTCCCCAAAAAGAAAAATTCTCTTTTTAGCTCTTCTTAAAAAATTTTTTTTCAAGGATTTATTTATTTACTTGAAAGGCAGAGTTAAAGAGAGACAGATAGAATTGTGTCTTCCATCTGCTAGTCCACTCCCCAGATGCCTGCCGCAATAGCTGAAGCTAGGCCAATCTGAAGCCAGGATTTGTTTTTTGTTTTTTCTTTCAATTTTGATTCTAAGTTTGGGGAAAGCAATTTATTATCCCTTGGGTATTAATTTTTTAAAAGATTTATTTATTTATTTGAAAGTCAGAGTTAGAGAGAGAGAGAGAGATCTTCCATCCGATGGTTCATTCCCCAATTGGCCACAACAGCCAGAGCTGAGCTGATCAGGAGCCAGGAGCTTCTTCCGGGTCTCCCATTTGGGTGCAGGGGCCCAAGGACTTGGGCCATCTTCCACTGCTTTGCCAGGCCACAGCAGAGAGCTGGATAGGAAGTGGAGCAGCCAGGTCTCGAACCGTCGCCCATATGGGATGCCTGCGCTTCAGGCCAGGGCGTTAACCTGCTGCGCCACAGTACAGGCCCCAGGTATTATTTAATAGTATATATTAGAAGTATACTAAAGATTCTGAGAGATTGGTATTTTAACTCAGCATGCTTTACAAATACATTTACCTGTGGAATGCACTTCCTCAGTTCTGGAGTATATAACTTTGGAAACTTGCCAGTGTATGCCATTTAAATTACATATTATGTAGAAAGATGCAGGTCAGATTTTTTGTGGGTGAGTGGGTGTTAATAACAAGGAGAGGACATTCTGAACAAAGAAAACACCTTGATGAAGAAATGGAAAGAGTAAAGGAAGGGCCCTTTGGGAACCAGAATGGGCCGGTGAGTTACTGATTCTCAGTTGGTGATTGATCCTGAAACCTAGTCCAGTATTGATTTTGAGGTTCTGATGCAAAAATCACTTAGTTTTATTCCAGGAAATAGGGATCAAAAGCCACTGCACAGTGATTTACAACAGTTCTTAGGGTTTTACTGGATTAATAGGAGTATGTTTTATTGAGCCTTTATGCTGTCAGTTAAGATTCTCAAAATGCAGGAAACTTATGTTCATCAGTACTTAGTTTTCACCTCAAGGACTTCTTGATTTTTAAGATTGATTATTTACTGGAAAGAGTGACAGAGGGCAAAAGACAGAGAAAGAGATTTTCCATCTACTGGTTCACTCCCTAAATGCCCATAACAGTTGGAGCCGAAGCCAGTTTATTTGAGAGGCAGAGAGGGAGTGAGCAAGCTCCCATCTGCTGATTCATTCCCAAATGCCTGCAGTGGCCAGATTTGGGCCAGAGCTGGAGTTGGGTTTGGGGAACACAATCCAGGGGATGAAGATCACTGTCACATTAGTTGTACCAGGAACCCTGCCTTCAAATTTAGGCTATGGTGCTTCATAGTTGGGCCAGTTACTTAACTGTTAGTTTTTTAACTCTTAACTTTCCTCTGTGACATTGGTGCTAAGCACATAGACTCTGACTCATAGTAAACTTTTACTGAATATTGCCTATAGTCACTTGTATTATTATTACCCACAATACTCAGATATATTGCAGAGAAAGGTTTGAGTCTTTTTCCTTGGGTGTGGTGCTATACAAGCTCTGGTTTGGGTATTTTATAAGGAAAATCATTATAATTGGCCAAAGTACTTCAGTTTTTAAACATCTTTGGGTGATTCCATCTAAAACAAGAGCACATAATACTACTCTGTTACATATAGTACATGATGTCAGAGTCCCAGAATAACTTCTGTTAACTCACAGAAGGTGAGAAAACAGACTAGCAACAAAGTGAATGGCATAGGATATTTCTGTTCTCTTTTAATATTTTGTCACAGTTTTGTTTAGTCAGTTTTCATTTTTAACCATTTATTTTGTATTACTAGCAAAATTGGAATAGATGGAAACTTAACCCACCAGGATAATTTTAAGAAATTAGTTAAACTTTAGTAGTACTTCTCCTCATATTAAATAACTAATTTTTGTTATTGCAGAATGTGATGGTTGTTAGCTGTGTTTATCCTTCTTCAGAGTAAGTACAGATTTTTTCTGTTCCTAGTATATTGTTTAATTGTTGTAGTCTAATATATTATTTTAAATAGATTGTATTTATTTTATATGTAATTAAGAATAATTATGTTTATGAATGCTTTGAATGTGCCACCCAGTCCCCAAAATAGAATGTTTTACCAATAACACTGCCTGTGTATCTTTCTAGTAAAGAGACCTAGTGGTTAACTATAATTCTAAAACTTGGACATGGTTTAGCGTTGTGGCCCTCAAAGCACCGAGATGCCATCCTAGAAGCCTTTCAGGGCATCTCCATAGCAGAATTCAGGTTTGGAATAGCCGCTTGCTGCCATTCCTCTTCATGATGGAAAAGTGTTTCCACTTGTCATAATTTATATAGCAAAGTAAAACTAAGTTTAGGGCACATTTTCTAAACCTTGGGACTAATATTCAGAGTGGAGAATTCTTTGTTGAGGATGGATGTACTGGGAATTATGGGAAGATTAGCAGTGTCTTTAGGCTTTAGCCCACTGATGCCAGGGCTGTTCCCTTTCATGTAGCTTCATATTGCCCAGTGCCCTCTGGAACTATGAAAGGCAGGGAGAAGGCATTGCCCTCCACCCCTGTTGAGAACTCTTTGTTTTAAGGTTAAGCTGCTTCCACTTTCGTAGAAAATAACAATGACTTAGCTTTTAGAATTCTCATGAGTATACTCCCAATGTTAAATGAGATGCTCAGATCGTCTCCTGCTTCTTTGCAGAAAAAAATATTTTTAAAAACATACCAAGAATTGCTTTCATTTATAAGCTAAAGTAATGTTTTGCTGATGAATGTGAGATATTCTGGGAAAAATGACAAAAGAAGGGCAATATCATAATGACTGGTAACAGACTTTTCTCCTTTGCCCATAGTGTATGCTTATTTTAATTCTCAGAGAAGTCATTTTGTTTGGATATATGACGTGAGTTTCTTGAAAAGCTCCTATATCCGTGATTCTTATAACACTATTTTCTTTTCTTACAGGAAAACCAGTTCTAATAGTTTAAATAGAATGAATGGTGTTATGTTTCCTGGAAATTCACCAAGCTATACTGACAGGTGAGACTGATTTTTAATATCCAGAGAGTCTGTATTTTCCTGGTTTGTATATCAGGCTCCATGTACAATTTTTTTTTTTCTTTTTTAAGATTAATTATTTATTTGAAAGGCAGAGTTACAGAGAGGCAGAGGGAGAGAGGTCTTCCATCCGCTAATTCACTCGCAGTTGGCCTCAATGGCCGGAGCTGACCCCATCCGAAGCCAGGAGCTTCTTCCGGGTCTCCCATGCGGGTGCAGGGATTCAAGGACTTGGGCTTTTTTCTACTGCTTTCCCAGGCCATAGCAGAGAGCTGGATCGAAAGTGGAACAGCTGGGACTCAAACCATCGCCCCTATGGGATGCCGGCATTGCAGCTTTTACCTGCTATGCCACAGCACCGCTTCCTGTTCATTTTTCAAAATGGCTGGTGTGTGAAGGGTATAGGATGTACTGCATGGAATCAGTTAATTCAGTGAGGCATGGATCTAAAAGTAAAATTGCAACAAATACTTCTGTGACGTGTTCTTGTAAGCAGCTCCTAGGAGAGAAGGCTTTCTTTAAGAAATAGAAAATGAGATTTTTTATTTATCTTTTTACAGGTCTAATATAAATGGGCCTGGGACGCCCAGGCCACTTAATCGACCAAAGGTTTCTTTGTCAGTTCCAATGACAACAAATGGTTTGCCTGAGAGCCCAGACAGTAAAGAGTCAAACTTACAGCAAAATGAAGAGAAAAACCACAGGTTTGTATGGGATTTCTATTTTAAAGAAATGTTTTATAAAACATTAACATAATTATGAATGGTTTTTAGCACTTGTTACTTATTATTTGCAATGTGTAGTCAGCCCTCTGTGTCCAAGGGTTGTTCAAATCTGTGCATTCAGTCATCCTCCTGTGAAAAGTACTGGGGAAGAAAATTGTAGTAAATATGTAGACATTTTCTTAACCTTATTCCCTAAACAATACATGCAACAGCTCTTTGCATAAACTCTAGAGATTCGAGTATGTGTGTATGACATGGCAGAGACTGCATTTTATGTAGTGAGAGATCAGAGCAGTTGTAGATTTCAGTACCCTCGGGTCCTGGCAGCAGTCTCTCACAGGCACGAGAGATGCCTGCTCTGTTGGCTCTGAGAGGCAGAGACAGGTGACCCTGTGGTTCTAGAGTGAAGGCTGCTGTTGGCACACTTGCTTGTGCTGAAGGGGCCCTAGAGCAGACATCCACCTGCTAGCTTTGGGAGAGTGTTTGTAGTAAAGGATCCTTAGGAGCTGAAGACACCATGCAGATTTTTGTTTTTGAAAGTTACTTGAGAAAACATCTTTGCAAATAAGATGAAAAGGAAGCCTTCTATACCAGGATTTTCTGCATCACATTAAGGGAAAAATGACTAAATGAGAAGACTCAGAGTGTATTATGGAGGAATATTTACAGACTTACCTAGAGAACTGTTCAGAAAGGTCATTTAGTTTGCTGGTTATGTCCTAATGAGAAATAATCATGAAACATTTTAGGTTGACTTGACATTAATCACGTGTTTTTCTTTGTGTGCATGCTATAATTTAAATTTCATGTTAAAAGACAACTTGAAAAAATTATTAGACCTTAAAAATGGGAATGTAGGTAGGGAAGATAATCTTATTAATGACACTTTAAAAAATTTACAGTGACTCGCTGGCATCTGAATCAGAAGTCTCCTCAGTGAGCCCCATAAAAAACAAACACCCAGATGAAGACGCTGTAGAAGCCGAGGGCCACGAAGTAAAAAGACTCAGGTTTGACAAAGAAGGGGAAGTGAGAGAGGCGGCTGGGCAGACAGCTTCCAGTGAGAGTTCTTCAGTTCTGGCAGAAGACACAGAGGCCCTGTCTTCACCTCAGGGCAAAGACAAAGAAAGCCACACTGCCAGGCAGCACTGTGCAGAAGACGAGGAGGAAGAGGAGGAAGAGGAGGAAGAAGGTATTTAGAGACCATCTGTAAAAGGGTGGAGTAAGGAGATCTCACATGCTTATTATCCTTGTTTTTCCCCCTGAAACAATTTAACATAGTGGAACGCCTTACTGTGCTGATGCGGGGCTTGTCTCCCACCTGTGTGTAGTTGCAGCTGAGTTTTCAGGGGATGTGATTGGAACTGTAGAATATCAGAATTCATGAAGCTTAACTGTGGAGATATTTTGAAAATAAAATTTAACTACAACAACGTTTGCTTATTTTTAGAGTCTTTTATGACACCAAGAGAAATGATCCCAGAAAGAAAAAATCAAGAAAAAGAATCTGCTGATGCCTTAACTGTGAATGAAGAGACTTCTGAGGAAAATACTCAAATGGAGGATTCCGATGTGTCTCAAGCGGAGAAAGATTTACACTCTGAAGGCAGTGAAAACACAGGCCCTGTAAGTAATGGTTCTAACTGCCATGAAACAGAAGAATTAGAAGGCTCCAGCTCCAGTGAACCTGGAGAGATTCTGTCAGAGTCATCCATGGAAAATGATGATGAAGCCTCAGAAGTCCCAGAGGAGCCAATGGAGCAGGACTGACTGTTTAGAAACACATAGATGCAGTATTTTACATACAGTTCTGGTTTTACACTGTATAAAACTTTTATGTGATAAAGTGGACCTGTAGTTTTACAAGAGAAACAGGTTGTAAAGTACTTTAAATCCTGAAAGAGTTGTACATGTAAGAACTGTGAATATCAGCTCCTCTGGGTCCTGCTTACCGCTCACTGTTTTTTTTGGTCTGGTCAAATCAGTGGTTTGTGTATAGATTTTTTTTTTTTTTAATTTAGGATTAAAGTTTTTAAACTGGAAGGTAATAATTATAATTTTGAAAACTTTTTTGAGATTATCACATTTAGTTTATACATATGCAAGAAAGCTTTTTGTCTAGTCTCTTGACAGCTCTAGCAGTTTTCCTGTTTTGGTCATAGTTTCAATATTTTAACGTGAATTGTAGGGTTTCATGCTGGTTTCCAGATTTTATTGTTTGTGTACAATGGAACTTTAAGTCATATATACATATATATATAAATACATATATATACATATATATTATTCTAAGGGGGGAAATGTTATATTTTTCTGTTTCTATAAGAGATGAATACAGTGGATACTTTTTCTATTGGTAATGATTGAGTTCACCTCTTTCAGAAGACATTTTCTTTCTCTTCTGAGTAATTCAAATAAAATCTGGCCCTTGTGAAACCCTGGAAATCTTGTCTGTTGAAATACCAGGTTAAACACATTCCAAGAGATTTGAAGTTTTTTGTATACTTCTAAGGTGCCTGAGAAAAACACATGGTTATTTATGAGAAGATGTACTTATCTTGGAAATT
Organism: Lepus europaeus; assembly: GCF_033115175.1. NCBI lineage: Eukaryota > Metazoa > Chordata > Mammalia > Lagomorpha > Leporidae > Lepus > Lepus europaeus. Next base: position 47,444,407 of record NC_084835.1, read on the forward strand.
GTGTTCCAACAGTAGCTTACTGTGTTGTAGAATGAATGCTTCTGAAGCTGACATGAGACCATCTCAGAAGAACCAGGCAGGTTCCTTGACTTTTTGCTTGCTTTTCTGAACATTGTGAATATTACGCATTTCTTTCTAAATTATTCTAGAGTATGCAAATGTCAATGGTATGAAACACCACTGTACTGGAAGAATTAATATATTACTTTAGTAATGTACCTGAGCTAATTGAGGCGTTAGGGGTACATAGAAACCACCATAATTTGTATGACATTTTGAAGTGAATTAAATATTTTTGAACATGCTTCTTCGACAGCCAGTGTTATATTTTTCAAATCAACACAAAGCACAATGATTACTCTAAACTCAATATTTTCAAATTCACATATTTAAAGTCATGTGAGCTGCAACTTCCCTGTCAAAATTACTGGCTGCCAAATTTATACCTGTTTCCTCAGCTGTACTTTTTGATATTAGAATTTTTAAATTTCTGTAAAGTAGATTTTGTAGAATGTAATGTGTTCACTGCCTTTGTGAAGCGGTATATAATTGTATAATTTCTGTGTGTAAACTTGGCTTGGGCTTTCAATACAGTATTCATATAAAGCAATAAATATTAATGTTATGAAATATTGGAGTACATTTTTATCAAAATATAAGAGAACACCTTTTTTAGTTTCAGATACCTGAAGTACACAGATAAACTTATAAAACTGATGCAAATAATTCCTGACACTATATCATATGCTTTTGGGCCGTTTGGAGGGAAACCACAAAATTTTGCGTTTTATCAACTAAAATTGCTATGACTAAAATTACCAGAATGATTTGGCTCCGTGAAAGTTTGTAGGATAATATACTACTGATTAACTTGACTGTCAAATTCACAGCAGCTAGGTAATATATTTGTGAATATGTCTTACTGTTGAAATAAAAACTGAATAATGAGTCTCTGTACTCAAGAGGGAAGAAAAAAACAAACTGTAGATTTTTCAAAAATTTTTTGCAAAAATGTTAAGATGAAGCTAACTCTAAATGTGACATTCATTTGTAGTGACCTGTTAATTTTATCAAGGGATCTTTTGCCAATGAGAACAGATTTTAAACATTTTAAGTTTAGAAATTCTTGAAATTTTCTTTAGACTATTTATGAGATTATTGTCAATAAACCTATTCTTTAAGATCCTGTGACCTTTTGATATTTTTTATTTTAATTGTGCCATGGACCATTTGTAAACAAGTCGAATTACTTTTTTGTTGGTTATTAGTTGAAGATTTAACATCACGACTTTTGAGGTCTGTGGTTTTATTTGTAAACTTGCAATTAACTCTTTTTGCAAGGGCAAATGTATTTCTTTATTAAATAAAGTACAATAATGGTGAATGTACCAAAATGACATCACTTAACTCTATGAGAAATCCTGCATTTTACTCTATAGTTTAATAGTTTTAATATTTATTAGATATTCATGTTGATCATAGATCAAAGTTGTTGCTGTTTATACAGATAATTGTAGAATGCTAATGGAATATCTTTAGGATAGGTGGAATACTTCTGTAGTTAAATTGGGAAACCTTGTTCAGCTGGCTTTAGGTACTGATGGCCATTTGAAGTAAATTTCTGCAGGTATGCATAGGTGCACTTAACGCAGACTTGCTTGATGAAATTGTCAGTTCCAATTCACTTGTGAATTTTAAAAAGGCTAATTTTAGGCACATTTTCTTAATAGACAACAAGCAAAGTCCTATTAAAAGATTAAAGTGAAGAATCAAGACCTTGGTGATTAAAGACACATTTATTTTTGATCTTGAACAGATTGTTTGCAGTTACTATAGACTCTGAATCTAACATGTCACAGGAATTGGAAGATGCTAATGAGGAAAGTGAGTATATATGTAATGTTTTTAGCACTTTTCTCTCTCATAAAAGTGAAAACCGCCTCATACATTTTTGAAGAATCCAGTTCATTTCTAAAGTTGTAGCAGAACAGAAATATGTAGTGAACGTGTCCTATTTTAAATGTTGATTATTAGATTTAATCCACCTAGGGTTTGTCATATAACTACACCTGTCAAGTGTACCTGGAGCACCGAATTGCCATTTGGGGGGCCATTAGGGTCCTTCGGCTTGGGGAGGTGTCCCAGCAGCCATGGGCCAGAAGATGTGGCCTCCCGCACCAGTGAGGTTCAGAGTAGTTTATTTTGCCAGTGTAGATAGGCATGTATTTATGCATTTTTGCATTTGTAAAATCAGCAATTTTTCAAATAATGTAAATGTAATATACTAGCTTACTTACAAAGGTACTTGGGCAGAATCTAAAGCTGCTACAATGTTTGTGAAAAACTGTAACTTGTGGTAAGGATGAAAATGCAACTTGTAGAACCAAAGGAAATAAAAATTTGGGGTAGTTCAAACTGTTTTTTTCTGAACAGGAGTTTCTTAAGTACGTTGATTTGGATGACATGAAGATCAGTTCTCTTGAGACACGTGCTGATCATAAAATGGTTGAATGCAAAAACATCTGTAATTTCATATGGAATTATTACAATTAGGTTTACTGGGTTATCGGCCTACTTATAAGAATGCAAGTATGTATTGGTTAGAGTACATCTATTTCACGTTTAAAAAATTAAAAAATAATCAGTACACTTCAGAATTTTATTTCATCTTGGAGTCTAGATTACTTTGCCAAATAAATGTATTATTTTCATAATGCAATAAAGTATAAATTAGAAGATATTTTCATGCGTGGAATTACTTTATTTGCCATAATAGTCACTCCTGCCTCCCCTTCCCTACCCTCATCAGAAAGCGGAGGATACACAAGCATTCAGTCATGGAGGAAGCTTGGTGCAGGACCGTTGGAGCTGTGCTGACGGCACTAGCAGCTGGAGGATACCCTGAGTTGAATGGACCATTGTGACTCTGCCAGACAACTTCAAGGCTTGGTAGTGTCTGGCAGAATTCAGACTAACCACACACAAGTTTACCTGTCGGCATGATTTGGCTCTAGCTTGCATGCCCCACATCTACATAATTTTTGGTTGAAATCTAGAAATCTTGGTTTCAGATGACTATGATAAGACTTGTAGTGACCAGAAGAAGAGAGGGTCGTTTGATGCTCTGGATTCTCCCTTTCTTTACACTAATACTGTGTGAGAATTGCAGTAGGGAGTAACATAAGTGGCTCTGAACCCACAGGAGATGAATGCTAATCACTGTGTGTGTACGTGTGCGTGCCCACGTGTGTTTAAAGGTTTACTTTATTTGAAAGAGCATCAGAGATCTTCCATCTGCTAGTTCAGTCCCCAAATGGCTGCAACAGCCGGGGTCCATCCAGGACTCCTACGTGGATGGCAAGGGCCCAGGTGTTTGGGCCATCTTCTCTGCCTTCTTAGGCACATTAGCAGGGAGAAGGGTCAGAAGTAGAGCCCTGGGATTGGAACCTGTGGTCTGATACTGAGTGCTGGCTTCTTGAGCAGCTCCACCAGCTCTGGCACAGTGCAGGCCCTCACTGCCGTATTTGTAAACTTTGAGTTTCAGCTTCTCGTTCATAGTTGATGTCTAACTTACCCTGAGTTTCATTTACTAAATGGTATGACTAATAGCCAGTTTTGGGGACTAATGTTAAGAAAACTGCTCCACTGACTAGGAGTAGTAATATGCTTGATCTCTGACTACTGTCCTGTTTGTTTTGTAAGATTTATATTATTTGAAGGCAGTGAGAGGGAGAGAGAGATCTGTTAGTGGACACTCCCCAAATGGCTGTAATGGGGCTGATGCAAGCAGAAGCAGGAACCCAGAACCGCATTGGGTTTCCCATAGGGGCGTCCAGCAGCTTTCCCCGGTGCATTAGCAGGGAGCTGGGTGGGAAGCAGAGCAGCAGGGACTGGAAACCATGCTCTGATATGGATGCTGGCGTTGCAGACTGGCATAACCCTCTGTGCCACAATACCGGCCCCAGCTACCTTCCTGATGGGAAGAACATTCCCTTCTAGCGGTTGAGCAGGTTTTTTGGTTTTTGTGAGAGTGCTAGCTCCCATCCACTAGTTCACTCAGTCTCAAAGACCGGTACCAGAAAAGAAACCTGCAGCCAAAATGCAGCCCAGGTCTCCATGGGAGTGACGGAGTCAGAGCTGAGTATTAGCCAGGCGTTCTGATGTGGGCTTCGGCATCTGTTACATGTGTCTTTACTGCTACGCTTAGTGCCTACCCCAGCAAGACTTCCCCAGTTTAAAATCTATCCATAGAATTTGTTGTCTTCGGGCGTATTGATAAACTCTCAGAGCCTTTCTTTCCAAAGGAAGACAACACATTGTTTGAAAATGGGAAATAATCTGTACCAGTCTGCAGGCTCCCTCCCAGAGCTGCCATGAGGATTAGTCATTAAGCGGAGTGTGTGGCAGATCAGGGGTGTCTGGCAGGCAGCATCTCCCAGCAGCCTCTTGTACTGAGGCAGAGATACCTGCTCCTCCCCACCTCCTCATTACCATAGCGAATGCATACAGTATACATTGAGATGCACACTTGCCTTTTTCCCCCTCTCCCCCTTTTAAAGATGTATTTATTTGAAAATCAGAGCCACACAGAGAACGAGAGGCAGAGAGCTGGTTTACTTCCCAATTGGCCGCAATGGCTGGAGCTGAGCCTATCCAAAGCCAGGAGCCAGGAACTTCTGGCTCTCCCATGGGGGTGCAGGGGCCTAAGTATTTGGGCCATCTTCCACTGCATTCCCAGGCTACAGCAGAGAGCTGGATTGGAAGTAAGTGGAGCAGCCAGGACTCGAACCGGCACCCATATGGGATGCCGGCACTGCAGGCAGTGACTTCACTTGCCACGCCACAGCGCCGGTCCCTTCCCTTTTATTTATTTATTTTTGACAGGCAGAGTGGACAGTGAGAGAGAGAGAGACAGAGAGAAAGGTCTTCTTTTTGCCGTTGATTCACCTTCCAATGGCTGCCGCGGCCAGTGCACTACAGCCAGCACACCGCGCTGATCCGAAGCCAGGAGCCAGGTGCTTCTCCTGTCTCCCATGCAGGTGCAGAGCCCAAGCACTTGGGCCATCCTCCACTGCACTCCTGGGCCACAGCAGAGAGCTGGCCTGGAAGAGGGGCAACCGGGACTAGAACCCTGAGTGCCGGCGCCGTAGGCAGAGGTTTAGCCTATTGAGCCGCAGCGTCGGCCCCCTTTTATGATACTTCCAAATAGGTGCCTTGAGAACTGCCCTGGTCGTGTTGACAGCTCCCAGTCCCCCTTAAGCGACCTCACTGGCTCAGCATGACACTGGGATGTGCCCTTGCCATCCCCGGTCCCCAACCAACCCCAACCAATGAATACTTCAGTGTTTCCCAGTGATGTACGCTACAGACATCCTTGTTCCCAGGGTGTGTTGGAGGGGAGAAGGGGCGGTTACCTGGCAGACAAACCACGAGCTGTATATTAAGCCATGTGAGCCAGTAAGATACACCATTATTTCGGATGAAATGAAGCCGCCTGTTAAAATAGACGTGTGCCTTAATGACATTTGTGCAATACATGGACCAGTCACAAGGGTCTCAGCTTGACATTTGCATCTCTGCGGGATTTTGCACTCTGGCTTGTAATGGGGACCCTGCAGCAACCAGACCACAGCTTCCTCTTGGAGGCGTTTTCCTTTCTTTGGTTCTGCACAACACTCAGAGTTGCTGTCGTTCCCACAAAGACCAAGATGGGCTCCATCAGTGTTGGCTTTTGCTCCTGGCTGCTGCTTCCAGGATTCGGGCAAGGATGTGCTGATATTGGGTGTCAATGTGGGATCCCTGAGTGCAGTGGCTGTGAGCTGCTGTGGTATGGTGCACCTGCAAGGCACGCCCTTCAATCAGAATGAAGGTAACCAGAGCCAGCAACTCTCGCAGTGACAGCGAACCACAGGAGTGGAGACACCCAGCCAGCTTTCTAAGATGAGCCAGATCCCTCACCCAGAGCCCACAGCCAATGCAGGCAGAGATCTGCCCACAAGTTCAGCCCTGGAGATGCACCTGCCCCGGGGATCCAGCTGTTAGCAAGACAGACGAAAACAGAAGGGCCGTGGTGGCACAGCAGGTTAAATCGCCACCCCCGACACCAGCATCCTACATCGGAGCAGCTGCCCCACTTCTGATCCAGTGCCCTGCTAATGTGCCCGGGAAAGCTGCAGAGGATGGCCCAAGTGCTTGGGTACCTGCCACCCACGTGGGGATACCAGTACGGAATTCCTGGCATGTGGCTCCTGGCTGTGGCCTGACCCAGCCCTGGCTGTTGCTCTCTCTGTTTCTCTGTCACTCTGACTTTCAAATAGAAAGTGGGAGCTGGCTGTCGTGTCGCCTGACTCTCACCAGGGGCCTGACCACCTCTGCAGATGTGCTGGTGTCCTGAGTGGGTTCTAATACTTGGGTCTCCCTCTGTCTCTCTCTCATACACATGTGTTTCACAAGGAACCAGAAATGGTTTCTGAGTGATAGAGTGGAGTTGTTTCCGGTGCCCCAGAGCCAATAACAGACTGTTTTGAATATGTAGAAAGGTGCATATTTAGGAGTGTGCAGTCTCATTCCCTACTACTCCCATCCCTCATCCCTGCCCAGGAGCCTGGGGCATTGCTGAATAAGTTTGTGAACAAGTGAGATCATGATGTCTTCAATTTTTAAAATTAGAAAAGGTGAGGGGGAGAGAGAGAACTCTCATCTACTGGTTCGCTCTCCAGAGGCCTGCAATTCCCCAGGGCAGAATCGGGGGGACAGGACCTCAGCCAAGGTCTCACGAGGGGGTGGCGTGAACAGATCACTGGACGTGTGGTGCATCACTGCCTCCCAGGGTCCACACTAGCAGGAAGCTGGAGCTAGGCGTCCTCACTGCTCCATTTTTTAATTGGACTACTTTAAAAAAAAAAAAAAGATTCATTTATTTACTTGAAAGTCAGAGTTACAGAGAGAGAGGAGAAGCAGAGACAGAGAGGTTTTCCATCCGCTGGTTCGCTCCCCTGATGGCCGCAACAGCTGAGCTGTGCCAATCTGAAGCCAGGAGCCAGGAGCTTCTTCCCGGTCTCCCATTCAGGTGTAGGAGCCCAGGGCCTTAGGCCATCTTCCACTGCTTTGCCAGGCCATAGCAGAGAGCTGGATCAGAAGAGGAGCAGCCGGGACTAGAATCAGCACCCATATGGATGCTGGCACTGCAGGCGGCTTTACCTGCTATGCCATGGCGCCAGCCCCTAGACTACTTTTAAATGATGAACATGTAAAGATACACAACTCGCCTTCCCATTCTGTCCCTCACTATGCTAGCCTATCATGATCCTCTTTGGCCTAAACCCTCTATGGATCTGGAACTATTTTACTTTTCTGATGTAAATATAAACACATTAGAATGCATGGCCTCCTTTCCCTTTCTGGCTCCCCTGTGGCCTACTAACACGGCTGCACACCTGTCTGGGTCCCACTGGTCCCACTGCAGCTCCCTCGTTCGCCCGTGTTCCTCTCCCGTGTCCCGCAGAGCCTGGCTTCTACACTTCAGCCTAGCTGTGTCAACGTCATTTCCTGTGTGGACGGCCTGTTGCAGGGTGGGGTGACAGAGAATCAGAGGCAAGTGTCAGCTTCGGTGATTGGGTGTTCCCCTCGAAGCCCCTCCCCTGGGGTTGCTCCCTGCTGTGCTGCCCAGAGGCAGGTCTGAGGTGCCCACTGCCGTGGCCTTGCCAGCAGCCTGGATCTTTTCCACAGGTTTGAGGGCTACTGGTGTTTTTCTGTGACCTCTCCAATCCTGTCCTTTGCCCATTTTCCAGTTGGGTTATTGGCCTTTTTCTTTAGAATTTCTAGAAAATTTTAGAATTTACTTTAGAATGTCTTTTCTATGTTATAGAAATTAACTCTTATTCTGTGAAATGACTTACAGTCATATTTCTAAACACTTTGTCTTTTTCCTATGTTCTTTGCATGACCAAAAAAAACAAAAACAAAAACAAAAAAATAATCTTGCTGCGCCAGCATCCCCTATGGGTGCCAGTTAGTATCCCGGCTGCTCCTCTTCCAATGCCACTCTCTGCTGTGGCCTGGGAAAGCAGCAGAAGATGACCCAAGTCCTTGGGCCCCTGGACCCACATGGGAGACCCAGAAGAAGCCCCTGGCTCCTGGCTTCAGATCGGCTCAGCTCCCCAGCTGTTGAGGCCATGTGGGGAGTGAAGCAGCAGGTGGAAGACCTCTCTCTCTGTCTTTCCTTTTCTCTCTAACTCTACCTGTCAAGTAAATAAATAAAATATTTTTTAAAAATTCTTAAACAAAAACTTACTTTTACGTATTTGAAGATATGAGTTTTACCTTCTAAACCGTACTGGATTTTAAATTGTTTGAAGAAAGGCTCCCTAGGCCGGCGCCACAGCTCAATAGGCTAATCCTCCACCTGCGGCGCCAGCACCCCGGGTTCTAGTCCCGGTTGGGGCACCGGATTCTGTCCCGGTTGCCCCTCTTCCAGTCCAGCTCTCTGCTGTGGCCCGGGAGTGCAGTGGAGGATGACCCAAGTCCTTGGGCCCTGCACCCCATGGGAGACCAGGAGAAGCACCTGGCTCCTGCCTTTGGATCAGCACAGTGCGCCGGCCGCGGTGGCCATTGGAGGTTGAACCAACGGCAAAGGAAGATCTGTCTCTCTCTCTCTCACTGTCCACTCTGCCTGTCAAAAAAAAAAAAAAAAAAAAAAAAAAAAAGGCTCCCTGTATTTTCAGGTACGCGGTTTCATTTCTTCTAATATCTGGTCTACGTGGAGTGCTGGCCCTCCGATGCGTACAGCATGGGCTGAGGCTTGGGTGTAAGTTTGTCCCCGTGGCCCAACAGCTTTCATGAAAAGCCCCGTCTGTACCACGCTGACGCTGTCCCCTTTGCTGCCTTGGTCGGGCAGGAATTCCTGGGGGAGCATCTGGGAGTCGGGGTCTTGTGCTTTGCTCTGCTGTCTGTGCACCTGCTGACGCCACACTGGTGAAGCTGCGGCTGTGTACAGAGCTTTGCACTGGAGTACGGCTGCGTCCTCACTGCTCTTCCCATTCTGAGTTTTCCAGACTGGATTGGCCTCTTCTTCTTCTTTTTTTTTTTGTAGGAACTTTAGGTTCAACTCGATTGATCTAGAAAAACGATTGGCTGGTACTTTCACTGGGATCATAATGAACACATCGTTAAATTCACAGTGCAACAGTGGGCGTCTCCCTGGCATTGGATGTGTGACCCAGAACATGGCTTCCGGACCTGTGCAAGTTTGGCGACTTCAAAAACAAATGTTTCTGCGTGAGAGACAGACAGAATGCGCCCATCCAGGGGTTCACTCCCCACAAGGCCAAAACAGCCCCCGGGGAAGCCGAACTCAGGACCTGGGAGCTCAGTCCAGGTCTTGTCTGTGGGTATGCAGGCCCCGAGGCTGAGCCTTCTCCCCTGCTTCCTCCAGGAGTCTGCCCGAGCAGGAAGCTGGAGTCAGGAGCCGGAGCTGGGACTCAATCCCGGACTCAGATGTGGGACACGGGGGTCCCAGCTGGTGTCTTAACTACCAGGCCAAATGCCGCCCCCCGCGCCCCAAAACTTCTGAATGTCCTCGTGGAGGTGTGTGTGAGTCTTCATTTTATGCCTGAGTGCTTTGCCTGTTTCGCCCGCAGACATAGAGTCTGTCTTTTTGGTCAGAATAGCTTCTACATTCCAACCGTTGGGAAAAATGGAAAAAAAAAAAAAAAGTGAACTGTTTGGTGACATGAAAAATTATTTGAAATTCAAATGCCGGCAGGCATGACAGAGTCTCCCGGGGCAGGGCCTCATTCGGAGGAGCGCTCAAGTTCCCCAGCGCGGCCGGCCGTTCCGGTCCTGGCAACAGTGCGGAGCGCACGGATAAAGGACCGCTGGTGCCTTCGGCGTCCCTCCCGCGGTCACACTCCGCCCAGGGGCGTGGCGGGGGCGGGGTCCTGGTGAGTCCCTCCCCCTGCTCCCGCCGCGCCACTCGAGGGGACGGAGGGGAGGGGGGCCCCCCAACTTGATTTCCACGAACAAAGGGACTGGTTCCGATCCGGAGGGGTGTGGTGGAAGCGGGATGGCGCGCGGTCTCCATGACAAGTCTGCGGCAGGCTTTAGCGCGTCCGTTTGTTCCGTGGTCCTGTGCATGATCACGGCCGACAAAATTTGCTTTTCTGTGGTGTTACCCCCCCACCCCACCCCCGAGCCATAGAGGCTTTCGTGTGACGGTGCGTGTGTTTTATCCGGCCACTTTTCTCACTGTAGTTAGGTACCTGAAGCAAACCACGGAGGAAGGAAGTGGGTTTACCAAAGCTGCTTCGGGTTTTGCAGATCTCTAGCCCGAGATCGGGGACCCCACTAATTCAGCATCCGGGGTGGTCTGGCATGGGCAGGCCACACAGTGTCCCACGGCAGAGGGAGCCGCGTGGCTGGCTCTGTCTCCATGCTTTTAAAGCCACCAGGACCGGATCACAGGAGCTCCAACCCCACAACCTAACGTCGTCTAACCACTGTCCAAGGAGACCCGCCATCACAGGAGTGAGTTAAACACACGGGCCCTTGGGACACCCAGATATGCAGACCATGCACTCATGTTGCTGCCAGCACAGAGCGGCCACTCCTCAGGACGGACATGGCACCACCCCAGGCTGAAGTTGTGGTAAGAGAACCCTGCAGGGAATTGTCCACAGCACTGACCCCGAGCAAAGCACAGAGAGACCTTCAACTTCTTTTTTTTTTTTTTTTTTTTTGACAGGCAGAGTGGACAGTGAGAGAGAGACAGAAAGAAAGGTCTTCCCTTACCGTTGGTTCACCCCCCAATGGCCGCTGTGGCCGGTACACCGGGCTGATCCGAAGCCAGGAGCCAGGTGCTTCTCCTTATCTCCCATGTGGGTGCAGGGCCCAAGTACTTGGGCCATCCTCCGCTGCCTTCCCGGGCCACAGCAGAGAGCTGGCCTGGAAGAGGGGCAACCGGGACAGAATCCGGTGCCCCGACCAGGACTAGAACCCGGTGTGCCGGCACCACAAGGCAGAGGATTAGCCTATTGAGCCGCGGCGCCGGTGAGACCTTTAACTTCTGACGCCGCCTCGCCTCCTTCTACAAGGCGAAAGCTGCCCTCTTAGGAAATGGTGGAGGAGCAGGTGAGGGTCGGTTGGGGGCTGGTGGTTTTAGTGTTAGAGAACACGGACAGCCCTTGGGAAGCCCTTATCCCTCACTTGCCTTTGCCTCCCTTTCCTGCCTGGTGACAGTGGCGACACAGCGGGCAGCCAGCCGTGTGTGTAGCTCTGGCCGAGGATCTGAAGGCAGAAGATCCCAGGGCAGTTTCTGCGTGCTGGAAGGGAGGCACAAAATCAACCCCGATGGGTGCTGGTTACTGACAGCCACAGAACCTTGGTGTGTCTGTGACAACTCTTAGACACAATGCTTGTGGTCAGGGGCGGTCATGTGGTGCAGTGGTTAGGACATCATTGGGACACCTGTATCCCATAGCACAGTGCCTTGTTTCAAGTCCTGGCCCCACTTCCAATTCCAGCTTCCTGTGGAGGTGCACCCTGGGAAGCAGCAGGTGATAGCTCAAGTACTTGGGTCCCTGCCACCTACATGGGAGACTAGGATGGAGTTCCAGGCTCCTGGCTTCGAGTGTCGCCCAAATCTGGCCGTTGCAGGCATCTGGGGAGTGAACCAGTGGGAGATCTCTCTCTGTCCATCCCTGCCTTTCTGAACCAAACCTTGAGGTCAGTGGAAATGTGGAACTGGAATTTGTGGACAGCATCTCCCAGTGGCCACCTGAGGGTCTCTGCTTGCTGCTTTGTGTCTTTGCGGGGAGAGACAGGGTGGGTTTCAGTCCCCTCCGCCCTGTTCCCCAAACACTGCACTGAGCAGGTGTTGGGCGTTCTGTGAAACCCATGCCATCCAAGCGCTTGGTAAGGGAGTTTGAAGATGCTTGGATGTCGCTGTTGATCTGACATTGACGCCAAAAATGTCAAAAGTGAGTCTTTAAACCCACCTGGGTTTCTGCTGGTAACAGGGGTCTGATTCAGACGGCCGTGACCAAGGCTTATAATCATCTCCCAAGTTCATTGGAAGGAAAACCTCTTGAAAACATTCCTGGGCTCTCCTGAAGACGTCACAGAAGGCACAGAGCTGTTTCGCTTGAGATGGACACGAGGAAGCAGCGTTTCTCCAGGCGTGTGTGGCCTCTGCAGCCCGGATGTGTGCATGGCTCCTGCTGGGGGCCAGGGATTTACTTACCTAATCCTCACACCCTCACTATCTCTTCTACAGGGACAAAGATGCTGGCAGCTCATAGAGGGAAATTAACCTTTGTAATGTCACACAGCTGCAGAGTCTTTGGATTGTGCTTATTTAAAAAAAAAAAAATTTATTTGAAAGGCCAAGCAAGGGGGGGGGGGGAGAGACCTTCTATCTACTGGTTCTTTCCCCTAAATGGATGCAACAGCCAGGGCTAGTCCAGGCTGAAGCCAGGAGCCAGGAGCTTCATCTGGCTTTTCCACGTGGGTGGCAGGGGTCCAAGCACTTCAGCCATTGTCTGCTGCTTTCCAAAGGACATTAGCAGAGAGCTGGATCAGAAGTGGAGCAGCCAGGACTCAACTCAGTGCCCTTACAGGATGCCGGCTTCACAGGTGGTGGCTTGACCCAGTGTGCCACAACGTGGCCCCTCAATTTATACTTAACAGCTGTTGTCCTTGCACTCAATCCTGGTAAACTAAGAGCAAAGTATCCTTGAGTAAGGAAGCTTCTTTTGTAATGTTCCTAGTAGCTTGGAGAGGTTTTGCAGCTTCTTATGATTATTAAATAATAAATATTAATATGGAAATGATGATGATGATAGGCTGTGTTACCACTGAGAAATGTAGCTGCTATGCTAGTATGAGAATAAGGAGACGGAGTTTTGGCCGGTCCCCAGCTGGTCTCGATTTCCCACCTGCTTTACAAGAAGCAGAAGTGCGGCCTGATGGTGCCCTCTAGTGGGCATATGTTTAATTGCAAGACGGTGGTGGCGTTTGAAAAAAGGAAAAGGAAAAAAGCTGCCGCATATGTTTTTAGTCAGCAACCCGTTTTGAGATGTGACAGTCCCGTCAAAACAATACAGCTCTAGAAACTTCAAAGTAACCACAACAGAAGACACGGAGACACATTCCGGAGCGCTGCCGAAGGAGCCGTACAGCGGAACGCCCCGGCGGCAGCGTCAGGCAGTACCCACCATGAGATCTGCAAGGTCAAGGTCAGGGTCGCGCCGCCGGGGAACTGGGAGGCGAAGAAGCCGGTGGGAGACGCCCGAAGGCAGAGACGGGGCTCGCGCTGACATTTCTGGAAGAGTTTGCGGCCCATTTATTTATTTATTTATTTATATGAAAGACAGAGGTACAGAGAGAGGTAGAGACAGAGAGAGGTCTTCCATCCACTGGTTCACTCCCCAGATGGCCGCAACGGCTGCAGCTGCACCAATCCAAGGCCAGCTGCCAGGAGCTTCTTCTGGGTCTCCCACTGGCGCAGGGGCCCAAGCACTCGGGCCATCTGCTGCTGCTATCCCGGGTGCATAGCAGGAAGCTGGGTCAGGCACCCTAATGCAGGCTGCGGGTCCCAGCGTGGCTTAGCCCACTGTGCAGAATGAAGACTGCAAGTCCGAGCCAGCCAGCCGGGTCTCTGTCCGCACAGCTCTTGTACCCTAGAGGTGGAGCCAGGAGACAGACACACAAAGGATGGAGAACAAGGTAATTTCAGGGTGCAGAAATTTCCAAGGAGCTTCAGAAAGTGCAAGGAGAACTAAAACTGATAGATGTTTATTTCGTTGCCACAACTTTTTGAAACCCATGCACCATTTTTTTCATAATATGCATTTTTTTCCACGAAGGTCTTCTCATAAGCATAGATTTCACAGTTCTATGTTGCAACGAAATACACTCACCTTTTACTTTCATTGCCCATGAATTAAAATTCAAACAAATTCAGGACAGACCGTGCTCCTGCCTCCTGGTTCACTCCCCAAACGCCTTTCACTGCAAGAGTGCGGAGTGTGTGTGGGGATAACTCAAGCCAGGTCTCCCACGTGGGTGGCAGCTCACTGCGCGGTGTGCATTAGCAGGAAGCTGGAACCCAGGCACCCTGGTGTGGGAGGCAGGTGTCTCAACCTCCGGGCTACACACCCGGTACCTGCAGCAAACAATTGAAGTGCTGAGGTGGTGGCCCACAGCAGCTGAGCACAGCTGGGAGAGACAGGAGCAGGAGCCTGTCCTGAGTGACTGCCCTAGGTTGGGATGGGGACCCCCCCCACCCCCGGGGGCCAGGGGTGCCTGGAGAGAGGGGCCGTGCTGGACTCAAACTCAAGTGCTCCAGTATGAGACATGGGCATCTTACCTGCGAGGCTAAAGTCTACCTTTAAACTTCAGCTTTTTAATCACATTTTCCATGAATTTTTTTGAAGTATCCCATTTTGTTTACAAATATAGGCAGATACCCGTTTATATGTCTTCTTATTTTATTCTTGTTTCTACAAATGGAATAGCTCTATAGAGTTGTGTTCTGTACAATTATGATGATTATGATGCAACATTTCATAAAGGGCTTCTTAATTCTCTCCTACAGCTGCTGAGTATTCTTCTATCATAGGTGTTTAAGCCACAGGACTAAGCATTTCATCTGTACTATATTGAAATTATCTCTTTACGATGCGGATAAAACTTGCAGATTTTTCCCCGCCCCCTGCTAGTCCAAAGACTGTTTTCATTGATAATCTTGCACGTCTCATTTCCCAGGTGGACAAAGTGTATAGGTTCCTAGGAGTTGCAGAGTTTATGTGTCTTGCCTTTGAAATGACCTTGACTGTGACTTTTTCCCCGTTCCCTTTCTCCTTGCCCATTCGCTCCCTCCCGTCTTCCTGCAGGAGAGCTGGGACTCCTGGGAGACCTCTGGTGGGGACACACGCGTGGGGAATGTTCTTCACACGACGTGACTGAGTGCGGCTGGTTTCCCTGCGCCCTAGGAGAGCTGAGCACAGACCCTGGGTTGTGATTTAAAGGCCTCCGGGCTCCCGAGAGTTATTTTTCCAAAGGTGTATGCCCAGAGCCCTATTTACCCCTCCTTCCTCAGAAAACAGGCAAAACGCGAGTCGGAGCAGCTACTCTGGGGAGTCATTCTCCAAGTGCCTTGGACACATGGTCAGATACCATCATAAAACAAAAGTAGCTCCCAAGGGGTGAATGTTTTGCTTGGCGGTGAGGATGCTTGGGGCCCACATGAGAGAGCCTGAGTTTGGTTCCTGGCTCCATCTCCCAACTCCAGCTTCCTGCTAATGCACACACACCCTGGGAGGGTGATGGCTCAAGTCATTGGGTCCCTGCCACCCACGTGGGAGAGCTGGGTGGAGTTCCTGGCTCCTGGTTCCAGCTCTGGCTGTTGTGGGCACAGGAGCAGTAGGCCAGGGGAATGCTGGCTCGTTCTCTGTCTGCCTCTCAATCAATCAATCAAACAAAATAGGTTATGACAGCGAAATCTCTGGTGTGTCCCAAGGAAATGTTGGGTTAGGGATACAAAGGCAGGAAGTAGGTGAATTCAATTGTACAAGTTTTCCTTGTTATTTGGGGGGTACTTTCAATTTCTACTCCATAAGGTATTAAAGAAATGGCTGTGGGCCGGTGCCGTGGCTCACTTGGTTAATCCTCTGCCTGCAGAGGCGCCGGGTTCTAGTCACAGCTGCTCCACTTCTAGTCCAGCTCTCTGCTATGGCCTGGGAGGGCAGTGGAGGATGGCCCAGGTGCTTGGGCCCCTGCACCCATGTGGGAGACCAGGAAGAAGTACCTGGCTCCTGGCTTTGGATTGGAGCGGCGCCGGCCATAGTGGCCATTTGGGGAGTGAACCAACGGAAAGAAGACCTTTCTCTGTCTCTCTCACTGTCTATAACTCTACCTGTCCAAAAAAAGAGAAATGGCTGGATATTTAAGAACATTCAAGGGGCCAGTGCTGGGCGTAGCGGTTCGAGCTGCTGCCTGCACTGCCGGCATCCCATATGGGCACCAATTTGAGTCCTGGCTGCTCTACTCCGATCCATCTCTCTGCTATGGCCTGGGAAAGCAGTAGAAGATGGCCCAAGTCCTTGGGCCCTACACCCATGTGGGAGACTCGGAAGAAGATCCTGGCTCTTGGCTTGGGATCAGCCCAGCTCAAGCCATTGTGGCTATCTGGGGAGTGAACCAGTGGATGGAAGACCTCTCTCTCTCTCTCTCTCTCTCTCTCTCTCTCTGCCTCTCCTTCTCTCTCTGTGTAACTCTGACTCTCAAGTAAATAAATAAATCTTTAAAAAAAAGAAAAAAAGAACATTCAGATTAAAAATCCTCTCAAGCCCGCAGTCCTGTATGTCCTTGTGTAAGGATTCTTGTTATTCAGAGAACAATTTGGCCTCATTTAAACTTTCTTAGCCTCTCTGTTCCGTGTTAGTCCAGGAAACAGACCTTATTCTCCGAAAGGATTGCAGTCAGCCCCCGCTACCTGTTCCTTCTACAGTGTACTTTCAGTGTGGTATGTTATTTCTTGCCCCATTTTTTCCAAAGATTTATTTATTTATTTGAAAGGCAGAGTTACAGAGAGGCAGAGGCAGAGAAAGTGAGAGAGGTCTTCTATCCATTGGTTCACTCCCTAAATGGCCACAACAGCTGGAGCTGTACTGATCCCAAGCCAGGAGTTAGGAGCTTCCTCTGGGTCTCCCATGTGGATGCAGGGGCCCAAGCACTTGGGCCATCTTTTACTGCTTTCCCAGGCCATAGCAGCGAGTATGATCGGAAATGGAGCCGCTGGGACTTGAACCGGCGCCCATATGGGATGCTGGCACTGCAGGCATCCCATATGCCACATACGTCATCTCCTTATCTTTTAATTTCATTTTTCCACATAGTTTCTGGTGTCCCCTGACTTCGTGGGGCGGAGACAGCTGACACCACTCTGACAGACAGGAATTCACGACTCGCAGGCTCTGTGGGGCCAAGAGGTCGGCTGCTTTGTGGCGCTAAGCTCAGGGGCAGCTTACAGGAACTGGAATGCCAGTGGTAACTGCTATGAGAATGAAACAGGGCAACGAACATCACGTGCTTAACCGGCACGTCCGCAGGGGGAGTTTTTGACTCGGACGGATGGGGGGTTGGAACACAGAAGGTTCCAGCAGCATCCTCTGGGGGGTTGACCTCAGTGGCATTCGTGGAACTCTGTACTCGACAATCAGAGGAGACACGTGCGTGTCCATACCCAGGAGACAGCTACGAAACGGGAGCGCTACCAAGCCACGGAGCAAGCGTCAATGCATCTGAAGTCACTGATAGCACAGTTGATACCCATCGCTCATCAAATGCGCATGCGCATTCAGCTTGCTCTGGTCCAGACACGCTGGAGGCACCCAGGAGACAGGCAGCCAAGCTCCCAAGAATTTTTGGCAAATACCCAGTGAGTCAGATGGCAATTACTGGTAGGGAGGCAGGAAGCTGGGGCTGTGCTGTGAGGGAGCTGGCTGGGGAGTGGAGGAGCTGGGATGCCGGGATGCGAACCAGGCACTCTGACATAGGATGTGGCATTCTACGCAGCAACTTGACTTCTGTGCCAAACACCGGCCTCAGTATCGATTTGGGGGCCGATGTTGTGGTGTATCAGGCTAACCCTCTGCCTGAGATGCTGGCATCCCTATGGGCACCAGTTCAAGTCCCGGCTGCTCCACTTCCAATCCAGCTCCCTGCTAACGTGTCTGGGAAAGCAGCAGAAGATGGCTCAAGTGCTGGGGCCCCTGTACCCACGTGGGAGACCCAGAAGAAGCTCCGGGCTCTTGGCTTTGGCCGTAGTAGCCATTTGGTGAGTGACCTTGTGGATGGAAGATCTCTCTGTCTCTCTTCCTCTCTGTAACTGTTTTAAATAAATACATTTTTAAAAATCTGTATATTTAGATTAAAAATAAATCTACAGCTCCACCCTTCTGCCTGGAGCCTTGCCTTCCTTTCATTCCCAGCCCCGTGAATTTCCAGGGCCATCACCTCTGCCTGGAGCAGCCCCGGGCAGCTCAGACCCAGCCACGTAAACAACCCGAACACGCCCCCTCCGCGCCTTCCCTGCCCTCAGGGCACAGCACGTTTGCTTTGAAATCCACAGCAAAGGCTCCAAGGTGTGGTCCCCAAGGCCCGTTCCTCTTGTCCCTCCCCTCTCCCCGGGAGCAAGCTGGGAGCAGGTGGGTGGAGAGGAAGCCGGTGCTGCAGTTTACGTGACGCCCGCCAGGGGGAGCACGCTGCTTGGCTGAGTGCCTGGACCTCGCGGTCCCGCGGGGATGGTCAGGTCCTTTGCTGCCAGCCCCTGCGAGGGCAGAACTGTGCACTGTCCCCCGAGCAGCGGCTGCTGAGACGCGGCGAGAGAGGTCTTGCTGGGAATTTGGGAATTCAAGTGGAGGCACGTCCAGTAACGGAAACACTAAGTTCTGTGCGTGATGAATCCCTTGGTCCGTCCGTGGCCCGGTTTGCTGTCACCTTGGCAGAGAGAGCCCTAAGTGACCGTGGCTGGAGGCTGCCCTCCCGCCTTCATGAGTGAGCCAGGGCTTGCCTCGGAGGCCCTGCTACCAGTTAGAAGCGGATCTCCGAGCAGAGCTGCCAAGAAGTGACAATCACATTTTGGTCTCATCACATATTCAATGGCCCAAGGAGACCTGAGCTGGGCCTGTTCTGGGAAGAATTGTGGCTCTGGGAGCTTCCACGAAGAGCCAAAGGAAGCAGCGATGCCTGGCGAGGCTGGCCCTGAGCGCCAGCTTCCGGCCTCATGGGCACTTTATCAGACTCACTGTTTTTAAAAACTTTTCTTTATTTTCATTTTATTTGCAAGGCAGGGAGATAGAGACAGAGACCAAGATCTCTCATTTACTGGTTCACTCCCCAAATGCCTGCAACAGTCAGGGCTGGGCCAGGCCCAAGCCAAGAGCCGGGCACACTCCACCCAGGTGCCCCATTTGGGTGGCAGGGGCCCAAGGACTTGAGTCCTTGCTGCTGCCTCCCAGGGTGTGCTGGCTGGCAGGGGTGCTCTCCCGCAGGGAGCTGGCTGACCACCGAGGGAGGGAGACTAGATGGCACTCTGAGACGGGATGCAGGCGACTAAGTAGTGTCTATACCGGCTGTGCAGCAAACCTGCCCCCAGGCACATTTGAAAAACAAGGAACTTGGGGCCGGTGCAGTGGCCTGAAGCGCCGGCATCCCATATGGGCGCCGGTTCTAGTCCCGGCTGCTCCATTTGCAATCCAGCTCTCTGCTATGGCCTGGGAAAGCAGTGGAGGATGGCCCAAGTCCTTGGGCCCCTGCACCCGCATGGGAGACCTGGAAGAAGCTCCTGGATCCTGACTTCTGCCTGGTCCAGCCCTGGCTGTTGTGTGGCCATTTTGGGAGAGAACCAGCGGATGGAAGATCTCTCTCTCGCTCTCTCTCTCTGTATTTCTGCCTTTCAAATAAATAAATAAACCTTTTTAAAAAAGATTTATTTATTTGAAAGAGTTACACATAGAGGCAGACAGAGAGGTCTTCCATCCGCTGATTGACTCCCCAATTGGCGGCAACGGCTGGAGCTGCTCCAATCGGAAGCCAGGAGCCAGGAGGTTCTTCCAGGTCTTCCACATGGGTGCAGGGGCCCAAGGACTTGGGCCATCTTCTACTGCTTTCCCATGCCATAGCAGAGAGCTGGATTGGAAGTGGAGCAGCTGGGACTAGAACCAGTGCTCATATGGGATGCCAGCACTGCAGGCGGCGGCTTTACCTGCTACACCACAACACCAGCCCCTAAATAAATAAATCTTTAAGGACAAAAAAACCAGGCACTGGTTTAGAAGAGCTGTGGTTGCAGGGTGGGCATTTTGGAGCCGGGTCTGTGGGATCCATTGCCTCCCTTACTGGATAGGGGTTGTGTGCCCAGGGTTCCAGGTGACGGGGTTACGGTTCAGAACAAGGAAGATGACATCCCTGTCCTCGGAGACCTCACCGGGAAACCGAATACAAACCAAGGCGCAAGTGAGGGCTGTGCTAAAATGCACGATCCAGGAGTTTTGACGGACAGCCTGGGGGCAGGCATCCAGGGAAGAAGAAATCTTTACAGGGGATGTCTGGTGAGGGTACCAGGGGCTCCGTGTGGTTGAACGAGACCTGAGAACGAGGAGTTTCCATCCACGAAAGACGAGGGGAAGAGCGCTCTGGGCAGAAGGTGTGGTCTGTGCAAAGGCCCTGAGGCAGAGCAGTGTGGGCGAGGCAGACAGGAGGAAGCAGGCTGGGGAGGCGAGGGTGGGGGGCTGGCTGGACCTCAAGGACCCCATGGGCCTCCCCAGACATATGCGCTGCTGTCAGATGCAAGACGGGCCTGGGGCTGGTGTCCAGCTCATTTCACTTTTTTCTTTTTTATAAACATTTAATTCATCCTCGCTGGCCAGCCTGATTCCCAAGGGAAGCCCAGCTGCCAATTCCCTCTTTATTCTCTGCTCGCTCTGGGTTCCTCCATCTGCCTCCGAGCAGTGGGAGAAGCTGGCACCCTCCTGCCTGCCAAGCCGGCCTGGCATCGTTGTGTTTACCCTGCCTGGTGCTCGGGGCGGGGGTTGGGGGTCCTGAGCCTGCAGAGGGGCGAGCCAGGCCTGCAGGGAGACTGCACCGTTGGGGAGAGGGAGGGAGCTCAGCCGCGCTGAGTCTGCAGAAGATTGGGGGGCGACGCGTGTGCAAAGGAGGCGCTGAATGGAGAGCGAGCGAGCGAGAGAGGAGACAAACTCACGGTCCGCAGCAGAAGCTGGCCGGCGACATTTTGGTCCCCTGTGACAAGCAGCTGGTAAACACGGAGTCCTCTCTCTGGATGCCCTGTGTGCACATCTGGGGACCGCTGTGCAGGGACCCTGCATCCAGGGAAGGTCCTCGGAAGACAAGGAGGAACTCATAGCTAAAGCCACCCGCATCCGCCCCCTGCCAGCCCGGCCTCAGCGACATGCACCTGTTCAGGGCCCAGCTGGTGCCAGACGCTGCCCTGCTCATCAGAAAAACCTCGGCGGCCTTGTCTGTCCCCTCCACGAAAAGGCCAAGGACTGGGCTATGCCCTGCGGCCCCAGGGAGCTGGCCTGAACCACACAGCGTGGTTAGCGTTGGTTGAACAGGCAAAGCACTGGTGCGCTGTCTCGTCTGTACCCGCTCCACCAGCCTCCATCCCAGCGTCTGTCTTAGGAAACTGATGCCCAGAGAGGGTGGGTAACTTCCCCAATGTCACACAGCCAGTGGCTGAATCGGATGCCAATCCCAGGCCTGTGTTCATTTATTTATTTATTTCTAGATTTATGTGTTTGAGAGAGAGAGAGAGAGAGAGAGAGAGAGAGAGCGCACTCACATTCGCTGGTTTAGTCCCCAAATGCTTGCAATGGCCAGGGCTGGCCTAGGTTGATGCTGAAGGCAGGAAACTTAATTTGGGTCTCCCACATGGGCTGCAGGGATCCAAGCACCTGAGCCATCATTATTGCCTCCCAGGGTCTGTATTAGCAGGGAAGTGGGATTGGGAGCTGGGGTTGGGCATGGAACCAAGGCACTCTGATGTAGGATGCAGGTCTTTCCTTCTTCCTCCTCCTCCTCCTCCTCCTCCTCCTCCTCCTCCTCCTCCTTCTCCTTCTTTTTTTAAGGTTTATTTATTTATTTGAAAGTCAGAGCTACAGAGAGATAGGGAGAGACAGAGAGGGCTTCCATTTGCTGGTTCACTCCCCAAATGGCCACAAGATGCTGAGCCAGGAGCTTCATCCGGGTCTCCCACGTGGGTGGCAGGGGCCCAAGCAGTAGGGCCATCTTCCACTGCTATTCCCAGGCCATGAGCAGGATGCTGAACCAGAAGTGGAGCAGCCAGGACACAAAGCAGCTCCCATATGGGATGCCGGCTGGTGCGGTTTAACCGGCATTTTCACTGCTAAGCCCAGAACTCCATTTAACCATTGTGCCTGGCACCTGCTAACTAAGTTTGGGTCTGTGACGGCGTGGGCTGCGCCCACCTAGGCAGGGGTCTGTGTTGCAGGACTTCTCAGAGCCTTTAATCTGCTGCTGTGCACTGGAGCACTGAGGGTCTCCAAGAGGCAGGCAGAGGAAGCACCATTTCCCAAGCTCAGTCGGTCACACACCCTCTGTTCCGGCTTCAGGAACCAGTGCTCCCGGGGCGCTGGGCAGGGAAGCCTGTGCTAGAATTAGGTGACTTTAGCTGTTTGATTCGACTTTAGTTTAAAAATGAAGTGCTGGGGCCAGCTCTGTGGCATAGTGGGCTAAGCCTCTGTGCATCCCATATGGGCGCCAGTTCGAGTCCCAGCTGCTCCACTTCGGGTCCAGCTCTCTGCTGCTGTCTTATGCAGTTGTTCTGGAGAGGAGTGAGACAGCCATGTGTGCTGCCCGGCACACTTTTGGGGGTGACGTGTGTGTGTGTATTAATTTTATTTAGAAGGCAGAGGCACACACGTGTTGGGAGGAAAGAGAGAGCGCGAGTGAGAGCTCCCACCCGCTGGTTCACTTCCCTTATGGGCCTGGGCTGAAGCAGGATCTGGGAACTCAATCCAGGTCCCCCATGGGCATGCCAGGAGCCCCCTAGCGTCTGCATCTGCAGAAAAGCCAGAGTCAAGCTCTGGAGTTGGGAATCGAACCCGGGTACTCTGCTGCGGGCGTCCTAGCTGAATACCTACCTATTAATCTTACCACATGCTTCTGTTTTCCACGAACTGTGGGCTGTCTCCTTGGTGTGTTCCCTCAGTGGGGACCCTGTTGGGCCCTTGGTTCCCAAAGAACCTACTTGCCACTAGGGCACTGATGGGGTCAGTGCCCTATCCTATAATTTAGGATAAATCAATTAAATGATTAAATAGTTAATGAATTAAATTAATATCATGTCATTTTTCATTTTTAAGAAAACTAAGATGAATATTTAGGAAAGGTAATTAGCTTAAAAATGTGCTGTTTTGGGGCTGGTGTTGTGGCATATGGGGTAAAGCCACCACCTGTGATGCTGCCATCCCGTATGGCTGCTGGTTCGAGTCCCGGCTGCTCCACTTCTGGTCCAGCTCCCTGCTAATGCTCCTAGGAAAGCAGTGGAAGATGGTCCACGGGCTTGGGCCCTTGCACCCACGTGGGAGACCCGGAAGAAGCTCAAGGCCTCTGGCTTCAGACTGGCCCAGCTCTGGTCGTTGCAGCCATTTGGGGAGTGGACCAGCAGAAGGAAGACCTCTCTCTCTCTCTCTCTCTCTCTCTCTCTCTCTTTCCCTCTGCCTCTCTGTAACTCTGTCTTTCAAATAAATAAATGAATAAATCTTAAAAAAAAATCTGCTGTTAAATTAGATATGGGAAAAACAGCCTTAAAATATTAAAGTTTTGGTGAAGTTTAGAGGAGTTCCACGTCCCGATGGCTTTAACATGTTGTCAGGTTCCCTCCCCGGCAAACACTGTGGACTTGGTGATGTGACACCTGTTTCCAACCCCTTGCCTCCTCCTGGGCTTCTGATATAGGGGCCGGAAAGCAGAGTTCAAGAATCCTCAGCTGGTTTGGAGCTGGCTATGTCTCTGACTCAGTTCTGACTAAGAACTACAGGAAAATTTCCTTGTGGATACATGATGGTTTTATCTTCTTCCTTGGCTTGAATGTTCGATGTAAAGTCTGTAGATGCAGCAGCCATTTTGTGATCATGCCAACATCTAAGGCCAGTAGAATGGAAAGTGAGGAGACACGTTGGGTCTATTATGCCATCTGCCAATAGACTCTTTGATAATTATTTTTTTAAAAGATTTATTTATTTATTTGCAAGTCAGTTATACACACACACACACACATACAGAGAGAGAGAGAGAGAGGTCTTCCATGGTTCACTCCCCAATTGGCCGCAACGGCTGGAGCTGCGCATCTAAACCCAGGAGCCAGGAGCTTCTTCAGGGTCTCCCATGTGGGTGCAGGGGCCCAAGGACCTGGGCCATCTTCTACTGCTTTCCCAGGCCAAGGCAGAGAACTGGATCAGAAGTGGAGGAGGGGCCAGAGCTGTGGCTCAGCTGGTTAATGCCCTGGCCTGAAGTGCTGGCATCCCATATGGGCGCTGGTTCGAGTCCTGGCTGCTCCACTTCTGATCCTTCTCTCTCTATGTCCTGGGATAGCAGTAGAAGATGGCCCAGGTCCTTGGGCCCCTGAACCCACGTGGGAGACCCAGAAGAAGCTCCTGGCTCCTGGCTTCAGATCAGCGCAGCTTTGGCCATTGCAGCCAGTTGGGGAATGAACCATTGGATGGGAGACCTCTCTGTCCTCTCTCTCTGTGTAACTCTGACTTTCAAATAAATAATAAAATAAATCTTAAAAAAAATGGAGGAGCTGGGTCTCATATTAGATCCCATATGGGATGCCAGTGCTTCAGGCCAGGGCGTTAACCTACTGTGCCACAGCGCCGGCCCCTTGATAATTATTATTATTATTTTTAAAGATTTATTTATTTATTTTCAAGTCAGAGTTACACAGAGAGAGGAGAGGCAGAGAGAGAGAGAGAGAGAGAGAGGTCTTCCATCTGATGGTTCACTCCCCAGTTGGCCGCAACGGCCAGAGCTGTGCCAATCTGAAGCCAGGAGCCAGGAGCTTCTGGGTCTCCCATGAAGGTGCAGGGGCCCAAGGGCTTGGGCCATCTTCTACTGCTTTCCCAGGACACAGCAGAGAGCTGGATCGGAGTTAGTGCAGCTGGGTCTCGAACCGGCGCCCATAAGGGATGCCGGTGGTTCAGGCCAGGGCATTAACCTGCTGCGCCACAGCGCCAGCCCCCGATAATTATTTTTTTAAAGTGTGGAAAAATATCTGTAACACTTGACAATCCAAAACTTATTTCCCCAAGAGTAAATGAGTACTTGGAAATAACAAAGATGCTGGAACTTCCTCCGTTTCCTCAAATTGGACATAAAGAGGAAATTAAAAAATACAGATGGCTGATAAACATGAAAAATGATTAAGCTCAAAAACAAAGGAAATACAACTTAAGACAATAGTTTGGGTGATCACATTGGCAAAAATCGTAAATATTTATAAAATTCATTTTCTGTTAGGTTATGAGAAAGTCGACAATCTCATTTATTGCCATTTGAAGATAAAGTTGTTAATCACATTTTTAATAGAAATCTTGCAATAATTTTCAAAATTTGAAGCAAGCATATCCTTAATCCCAGCATTTCAACTGCTAAATAATTTATTATGAAAAATAGACAAATGCAAATCTGTGGTATATGGGGTGGTTCATTGCACAAAAAATTGGTGCTAACATAATTATCTATGAATGAGAAATGCTAAAAACATTTAATAATATTTCATCTAAGCAGTCATGTGGTCATTCAACAAACAACACAGATGTGTATGTATTATTGAAATATGAAAAGGCTATTGAAAAGACTTAAATGAAAGAGGCAATTTGCACAAAAAGTGTTACAATACGGCCCCACTTACAGACCCCTTCCCCAAAACAGATTGTGTGTGTGTTCGTGCATATCTATCCACTAAAAAATGCACACAACTCCCTTAGTAGAGGAAAACTATGGCAATAGACTTGGAAGAGAGCAAGGTACTTAATTTATATATTAGTTATTTAAATATGCTTTGAATTTTTGAAAAAAAAATCATACCATTTCTTTTAATGTGTTCTATTTAAAAAATTACCATGTGGCAAAGGAAAAGTACAAATGCGTCTTTATGGGCGCCCTGAGGAATCCCACCGTTCTGAACTTCTTGTGTTGCATTATCTCCTCTCCCGAGGCTGCTGGGAGTGATTCAGAAACAGTCACTGCCCAAATTACAGGCTTTCCGATGATCCCAACATGAGCTTTCTCAGTTCGGTATTTCTTTTTTTTTAATATTTATTTATTTGTTTGAAAGGGTTACACACAGAGAGAAGGAGAGGCAGAGAGAGAGAGAGAGGTCTTCCATCCGCTGGTTCACTCCCCAGTTGGCCACAATGGCTGGAGCTGCGCTGATCTGAATCCAGGAGCCAGGAGCTTCTTCTGGGTCTCCCACGTGGGTTCAGGGGCCATCTTCTGCTGCTTTCCCAGGCCATAGCAGAGAGCTGGAAGGGAAGAGGAGCGGCCGGGACTCGACCCAGCACCCATATGGGATGCCGGTGCTGCAGGCGGCGGCTTCACCTGCTACGCCCAGTGCTGGTCCCAGTTGAGCTTTCTTATCTGCAGGAGGTATCCACTGCCAGACAGAAGAGCCTCTGAGCATAAAGAACATTGCGTGATGCTTTGGTGGAGCTGGTGTAGGAGTAATGGCACCCGTTACGGCGAATCGGCCTCATTTTGTGGTCCTCACCGTCAGAGGGTGACACCTGGACAAAAGACAGGCAAAGAGGCTCTTGGATGACTCATGTTTCAGGAATTTGCTGGTAATCATACATTCCCAGAGTTCTCAGGAAGCCAAGAGATCATCGGTAGGAATGCAGAACCATTGACTAGTATATAAGGTAACTTTTAAAAAAGGGAGAGAGAGAGAGAAAGAGAGAGGGAGAGACAGATTGTCCATCTACTGTTCACTACCTTAATGGTTGGGTGTGCAGGGGCTGCTCTGGGTCAGGAAGTTGGTCCAGGTCCAGCAGGTCCAGGTCTCCTGTGTAGGTGGCAGGGGCCTAGCTACTGCCACTGCTGCCTCCCGGAGTCTGCATTACCAGGAAGGTGGAGTTGGGAGTGGGAGCTGGGACTCAAGCCCTGGTATTGCATCGTGGGGCGCAGGCAGTTGCTTGCCCCAAACTGATCTTCTACTCCAGTTTCCTTTTCTTTTCTTTTCTTTTTTTTTTTCCTTTTGACAGGCAGAATTAGACAGTGAGAGAGAGAGACAGAGAGAGAGAGAGAGAGTTATAGACAGTGAGAGAGAGACAGCGAGAAAGATCTTCCTTCTGTTGGTTCACTCTCCTAATGGCTGCTGCGGCTGGCGCAGCCACCGATCCGAAGCCAGGAGCCAGGTGCTTCTCCTGGTCTCCCATGTGGGTGCAGGGCCCAAGCACTTGGGCCATCCTCCACTGCCCTCCCGGGCCACAGCAGAGAGCTGGACTACTTCCAGTTTTCCACAAACTTTCTGAAGTCCCGCACTACAGCATCAGAACTGAAGCCTGTAGCTTTCGCCTGTCCGTGGCCAGTCCATGGGGGGCGATCCCTTTCCCTGGGGAGGTCGCTGTGGGTGTGGGACGATGTCCTCACCATAGAGGGGTGGCTGAGGGACCCAGCCCATCAGCTGCAATGCGATGTGCTCGGGCTTGGCTGGATTTTTTGGGGACGGCACCTTGACTTCTGGCCGGGGCACCTGACCCCTGGCGGTGTTCCTGGAGCTGCTGGCCCTGTGTCCTCCTCGGAGCAGACGCCTGCCTGGCAATTAACCCGGAGGAACGCGGTGACCAGGCTTAGGGACGTTTGAGGACCTGGGATGCAGCTGTGTCCAGATCCCCGGTGTTTCTGTGTAATGAGCCCATGAATTTCTTTTTTAAAAAGTGCCTCGGAGCAGGGTTCCTCTTCTTGTCCCTGCAACCACAGGCTTTTTGTTGACAGCGGTTGCTTCTCTCTGGTCTATGTCTCTTGTCCCTTTTCTCCCGTGGTCCTTAGCACGAATCCATTCACTCCTGACTATCAGCCACCCAGGGCAGGTGCATGAATGTCTCAGAGCCTCAGTTTCCTTGTTTGTAAAATGGGAATAAAGGGGTCGGCACTGTGGTGTAGCAGATAAAGCCTCTGCCTGAAGTGCTGGCATCCCATATGGGTGCTGCTTCAAGTCCCAGCTGCTCCACTTCTGATCCAGCTCTCTGCTATGGCCTGGGAAAGCAGTAGAAGATGGCCCAAGTCCTTGGGCCCATGGACCCACATGGGAGACCTAGAATAAGCTTCTGGCTCTTGGCTTCAGATCAGCTCAGCTTTAGCCATTGCAGCCATTTGGGGAGTGAATCAGAGGATCGAAGACCTCTCTGTCTGTAACTCTGCCTCACAAATAAATAAATAAATCTTAAAAAAAAAAAAAAGGGAATAAAAACCCTGCCTTCAAGGGCTATTGAGAGAGTGAAATGAGGTACAGTTCCATTTCCATTATTTTTGTCACTGTTAGAATCCTAAATGGCAAAATTATCGCAGGCAGAAATGCTATGCCTTTTCTCTTGTATCTTCCACAATGCCTGGCATATATTTAGAAATAAAAAAAGTATTAAGGGCATCTGTGTTGGTTTCCAGGGGTCCAAAGGAAGGAGGAGACAGGATGGCCAATCAAGATCAAAGAACGAATGACAGGGAACTGGCTCACCAATGCCACATGTATTTACTGAGTAGCTACTATGTGTCAGCCACTGTGCTCGGAGAGCTGCCCTGAATACAGACAGGAAAGCTGCTGTTCTCAGAGACAGGTGATGAGAGAGAGAGGAACGATATGCCCATGTGATTTTAGAAACAGGCAGGAGACATTCTAGAAACAAGCTCAACACTTGTCCGAAACAGGATCCCAATATTTTTTTAAAATTTATTTATTTACTTGAGAGGCAGAGTTACAGACACAGAGAGGGAGAGAGGGAGAGAGGGAGAGAGGGAGAGAGGGAGAAAGGGAGAGAGAGGGAGAGAGGGAGAGAGGGAGAGAGAGAGAGAGAGAGAGGCGTTCCATCTCCCCAAATGGCTGTAACAGCCAGAGCTGTGCTGATCCAAAGCCAGGAGCCAGGAGCTTCTTCTGGACCTCCCACGCAGGTGCAGGGGGCCCAAGCACTTGGGCCATCATCCACTGCTTTCCCAGGCCATAGCAGAGAGCTGGATTGGAAGAGGAACAGCCAGGACTTGTACTGGTGCCCGTATGGGATGTTGGGGCTGCAGGCAGATGCTTACCCTAGTACGACAGGTGCTGACCCCAGGTCCTGCATTTTATAGACTGTTGGCTGGATGGCCCAAAAGAAAGATTTGCCCAAACAACCAGGTGGGTCAAATGGCCTCTCTCGCATGCCTAAACGGTTCCTTTCATCTGTTTAAATATTTCCTTTAAGGTTTTATTTACTTACTTATTTTAGAGGCAGAATATTGGTGAGAGAGGGAGAGACAGAGATTTTTCCACCTGCTGGTTTATTCCCTAAATGCTTACAACAGCTAGGGCTGGGCCAGGCTGAAATCAGAAGCCAGAAACTTCATCCGGGTCTCCTACATGAGCAGCTCACCTGCTGCCTCTCAGGTACCTTCCCAGAAAGCTGAATTGGAAGCAGAGGCGAGACTCCATCCCAGGCACTTGGATGTGGGATGCGGGCATCGCAAGTGGCAGCTTAACCCACTGCGCCACAGCACCCACCCAAGCTGCCACTTTCAAATTCCAACAGGAGATAGACCACCCAAATCGTCACTACTCAAAAGGATTCTCCTGACATTATTTTGTATCGAAAATTAGAACAGAGAAATTGAATGTCACCTTTTCTCCTCACTGCTGCTAGAATTTGGCAAAAACAAAGAAACAAAAAACAAAAACAACAAAAAAGCATGTCAATTTCCCCTGCCTTTATTCTTCACACAACAATATCACTTAAGGAGCCACAGTTAAGCCATTTCAGAATTGCAGATGTACAAAATCTTTATGAGGAACATTTGACCTGATTTGTTTTACTAATTAACAAACAACCCTCCCCTGAATAGTATGTTTCAGCCGACAGCACATTTTTAATCAAGGCATAAATTGTAGCGAACCAAGGTTTCTAAGAAAACCCTGGAAACGCCACCACCTCCACGGGCAGGATGTGCGGGTCCCAGCAGTAGCCCAGCGGGAGCCCGGGTGGAAGGAGCCAGTAGTTAATTTGTGTAGGAAATGAATAGTCGCAGGAGACGTAGCAACTTCCTGCCCTGTCTGAAAATGTGACAAATGGCCACGAGGAGACTGCCATCGAGTGGCTCCTGGGGCAGCTCAAGGTGAGGGCCCAGGGGATCCAAGGAGGGAAAAAAACAAAAAGGAGAAACATGCATTTCTCAAAATTTGGAGAAGAAAGATGACAAGAAGTGCAGTCTCACGGGAGCCATGGCGTTGGTGATGCTGGGACTCATTGCCTGGGTGCCTCCCACAAGACTGAGGGTGCTGGGGTCGTGGATTGAGAGATGGGAGCCTCCCCTGGGGAACTGGATCATGAAAGGTCACAGCGTGCCCAGGGGAAGCCGAGAGGAGAGGCTGGCTTCTAGGGAGACACACGCGTGTCTGGATACGGGGCTTGCTTTGTATCACAGAGACTCCCCCAACTGGCTGTACGGTCAGGGCTGGGCCAGGCTGAAGCCAGGTCTCTTATGTGAGGGTGTGGGGGGGTACAGGGACCCAAGGACTTGAGCCATCCTCCTGGGCTTTCCCAGGCATGTTAGAAAGGAGCTGGATTGAAAGCAGAGCAGCTGGGACTCGATCTGGCTCTCCAACAAAAAATGCTGGTGTCACAGGCAGGAACTTAACCTGCTGTGCCGTGATATTGGCCCCTCTCCAGGTTCATTTTTAATGTACGCAGTAACTTCCATTACTGTTTCCACTGAAATGTCACTCTTTATCCCTCTCACTAGCTCATCGATTGTGTGTGTGTGTGTGTGCAAGACCCCTGCTGGAGAAGAGGAACAGAGTGGCCACAAAGCTCTGGTGACTGAAGACCAAAGTAGAGTAACCAGAGTGACCAGGGTGAAGGGTGTGTGTGTAAATAAATGATGTTTCAACCTGGAACTCGGGCGTGGGGTACGGGTTGAGAAAGGGTAGTTATTCCAAAGTAGGATGGAGGAAAATTGGACTGAGAGAAAGGGTTACAGTAGACAGGAAGTAGAAAGAATCAGGGTGACTGCTCTCTTGCATGGCAATTGTGGGGTGAAGTAAAAAAGCACATAGTGCTGTTCGGGAAGATTCCTTGTCCTTGACCCTTGATGGACGTGGCTAATTGACTGATGGATGCAGCTAATTGACCACAGCATTGGTTTTCTGTCTGAATTCCGCCAGCTTCACACACCTCCCCTCTTGACTGAGGCCAACTGTTTGGTGGGTGGGGGGGGGTGTGCTGGCAGGATGGATTTGTATTTGCACCTGCTCTACACAGGGATTGGGGGTTTGGATGGTGGGACTTAGCCAAGGTTTCCAGACCCTTGTTTTCCTGAGGGGGAGCCCCCAAAACAAAACATCATGGACTAGTGGGAAAGCCAGGCAGCTGGCACTACCAGGGGTAGAAGCAAAACCCCTTGTTAATTCGGGAACCTGGAATGAGTTAACGGATTTATGAATGGTCCCCCACCCCCACAAGAGTGTGATCAAAAATTGAATGGCACACCATGAAAAACAACAATTAGGTCAACATTATGTCCAGTACCACCTTCTTTTCTATTCCTTCCAAATACATTTCCTAGATAACAGGCTCATTCACAACTCATTGGCATCCACACAGCTCAAGTGGCCAGTGAGTGCTGGTCTCTTCTTCCCTGCCTCCTTGCTGCACGATAGGCAGTTACCCGAAGCTTAGGAACTGGGTCTCTCTGACCACCATCCTCCTTTGAAAGGTGGGTCTCCGACCCAGGTAAGCCAATCACAACACCCCATTACCTGGCTGCCATGATTGGCCGGCAAGTGAACATGTCACTCAAGCTGGTCCAATCAGAGTCCTCTCCTGGGCTTTGTCGAATTGGAGGTGGGAAGAAGGAGCCTCTGTTCTCGCTGGCCAAGGGTGTGGGTCTGGGGAGCTGCTCGGTGTCAGGCTTGGTGACCTTTGCATGTGACACAGGCCAGCCTGTAGGAAAAGAGACTCAAGAGATGTGCGGAGAGCTGCTGAGACAAGTGTAAAGTGGGAAGTCCAAGAGAGCCCCAGGTTGTGGCTTTAGCTGTTCCGGGGCCCAGGCGCACCTGTGTGGACCCCGTGGGTTGCGCATGTGAGCCTGTGAATTTCCCCTTTTGCATGAGTGCCTCCAGTCAACAATTTTGTCATTTGTAACCAAAAGAATGTTAATAGAATGACTAAATGAACAGTGCGTTTTTATTTTTGTTATAATTTATGTATATATATATATTTTTTTTTTTTTGACAGGCGGAGTGAAGACTGAGAGAGAGAGACAGAGAGAAAGGTCTTCCTTTGCCGTTGGTTCACCCTCCAATGGCTGCCGCGGCCGGCGCACCGCGCTGATCCAAAGGCAGGAGCCAGGTGCTTCTCCTGGTCTCCCATGGGGTGCAGGGCCCAAGCACTTGGGCCATCCTCCACTGCACTCCCGGGGCCACAGCAGAGAGCTGGACTGGAAGAGGGGCAACTGCGACAGAATCCGGCGCCCCAACCGGGACTAGAACCTGGTGTGCTGGCGCCGCAAGGCGGAGGATTAGCCTATTGAGCCCCGGCGCCGGCCTGCCTATTTGCTTTTACCAAAGGTCTCAGACTCTTTGATCCAGTCTGCAGTGTGTGTATCTTTTAGTTGCATCACATAGTGGTTTTGTCTTAATGGAGCTGTGTTTTAAAAAATCCAGAATTTTTGCATCTCCAGACACAGTTGGGGAACTGGCCACATGGCCATTGTTCCCGTGTTCTGCAGAGCCCATGTGGCAGCTGCAACTCTTTCTAGGCCCCAAATAAGTAGCATTATTCCCATGATTAGCAGTAGCTGCTCAGTGCTCCAGAGACCCAATTTGTCCCACTGCATTTTTACAATAAATCCTCTCCTTGTAGTAAATTGAATTTGTTGTGTTCTGCCTACATCCTCTCCATAAAATACGATGGCAATATTTTTCTCTTCATTGCCAGCCCCCTAGAGATATTGTACCCTGGAAGGAAGAAAGCTTCTCGTAGGCACCTCCCTCTTCAAGCTGGTCCCTTCTCAGGAAGCAGCGCCCTGCACCCCTACCCGTTTCCGACCCTGCCCAGGGCTGCTCAGGTGAGATCAGATGTGGCCAGTGGAGGCAGTGAGGTCAAGACCAAACCCTCGGCCCAACCCGGCCTCAGCAATTACATCAAAGTGGTCTTATTTTAAAAATACAACACAGGGACCAGCGTCATGGTGCAGCAGGTTAAGCTGCCACCTGCGATGCTGCAAACCATATAAGCACCAGTTCAAGTCCTGGATGGATGCCCCGCTTCTGATCCAGCTCCCTGCTAATGCACCTGAGAAAATAGCAGGAGATGGAACAAGTGCCTGTGCCCCTGCTACCCACATGAAAGACCCAGATAGAGTTCCAGGCTCCTGGATTTGGCCTTGGCCCAGTCCTGGCTGTTGCAGCCATCTGGAAGTGAACCAATGGATGGAAGATCATTCTCTCTCTCTCTCACTGCCTTCCAAATAAATAAATTTTTTAAAAATTATAACAAAAATAGCCAGCATCGTGGCTCAAAAGGCTAATCCTCCACCTGTGGGTTCTAGTCCCGGTTGGGGTGCCAGATTCTGTCCTGGTTGCCCCTCTTCCAGGCCAGCTCTCTGCTGTGGCCCGGGAGTGCAGTGGAGGATGGCCCAAGTGCTTGGGCTCTGCACCTGCATGGGAGACCAGGAGAAGCACCTGGCTCCTGGCTTTGGATCGGCGTGGCGCGCCGGCCGCAGCGGCTAGTGGGACATGAACCAATGGAAAAAAGGAAGACCTTTCTCTCTGTCTCTCTCTCTCTTTCACTGTCCACTCTGCCTGTCAAAATAAATAAATAAATAAATAAAAATTTTAAAAAAGCAAATAGGCAGCCTTTATAGGATTTACAAGTGACTGAAAATTTCCCGTCTTCT
This sequence comes from Lepus europaeus, assembly GCF_033115175.1. NCBI lineage: Eukaryota > Metazoa > Chordata > Mammalia > Lagomorpha > Leporidae > Lepus > Lepus europaeus. The sequence continues at coordinate 47,478,094 of NC_084835.1, forward strand.
CCTTGGCTTTGCTACTTAAATGGAATCCCCAACCCAAAGCACCAGCAAGAAAAGAAAATGTAGATCGGTTGAATTTCATCAAAATTTAAAAAAGAAGCTGTGGTTGAGGACTGGCGCAGTGGCACAGTGGGTTGAGCCCAGTCTGCAGTGCTGGTGTCCTGTTTTGGGGTGCTGCTTCAAGTCTGGCTGCTCCACTTCAAATTTAGCCACCTGGTAATGTGCCTGGAGAAGCAGAGGGAGACGGCCCACGGACCTGCGCTCTTGCACCCTCATGGAAGACCTGGATGGAGCTCTCTGCTCCTAGCTTCTTAGTCATCACAGCCATCTGGGGAGTGAACCAGCACATAGAAGATCCATTTCTTTTTCTATCTCTTCCTCTTTCTGCTACTCTGCCTTTCAAATAAATAAAATGTGTCTTTTTTAAAAAAAATCACTGTTCAAAGGACCCTATGAGAAAAAATTAAAAGATCATTCACCGAATAGGAGGAAATATTTGCAAATCATATATCTGAGGAGAGACTTGCACTCAGAATATGGAAAGAGCTCTTATAACTCAACAACAGAAAAGCAAATAACCCAGTTGACAAATGACAGAAGACTGGAATAGATATTTTTTTCCTAGAAAGATACGCAAATTGCCAGTAAACCCACAAAGAGATGTTTAGCAAATCAGAATTGTACTATGCTGCCACTTGAACCCCCTGAGATGGCTGTAAAAAAAAAGGTACCCATTATGGTGGAAGATGCAGAGAATTTTTCTACTCTACTGTTGGGAAGATAAGACAGTGGAGACCTTGGAAAAATCCAGCAACTGCCCTCCTAGAATTGGGAACGTACATGCATAGAAAAGCTCGTATGTGAGTTTTCACAGTGGTTTTCTCCGTAATTGCCAAAATACGGACACACATGTCCGGGACTGGCATAGTGGCATAGTAGGTCAAGCTACCAGCTGCGACACGGCATCCCACATGGGTGCCAGCTCGAATTTCAGCTGCTTCACTTCCAATCCAGCTCCATGCTGATGGCCTGGGAAAAGCAGTGGAGGCTGACCCACATGCTTGGGCCCCTGCACCCACATGGGAGACCTGGGCAAAGCTCTTGGCCTCCTGGCTTCGATCTGGTACAGCCCTGGCTATTGTGGCCATTTGGGGAGTGAAACGGTAGATGGAAGATCTCTCTCTCCCTCTCTCTCTCTCTCTCTCTCTCATTGCACTTTCAAATACATAAATAAATCTTTAAAGAAAACAACAAAACAAAACAAAACTAAACAAAAAATTTCCATCAATCCATGAGCAGATAAAAAAATGTGGCCTATCTATATACTGGAATATTATTTAACCACACAAAGGAACACAGTGCTGCTAGCTATAACATAGATGTATTTTTAAAAAAGGTTTATTTATGTATTTGAAAGAATACAGGGAAAGACAGAGAGAATCTTCCATCTCTGGTTCACTCCCCAAATGCCTGCAATGTCAGGGCTGGGCTAGGCCAAAGTCAAGAGCCGGGAGCTTCATCTGGGTCTACCACATAGGTGCAGGGGTCCAAGCACTTGGGCCATCTTCCGCTGCTTTCCCAGGAGCATTAGGAATGAGCTGGATTGGAAGTGGAGCAGCTGGGACTCAAACTGTCATTCTTATGGGATGCCAGAGTTGTAGACGGCAGCTTCACCTGCTATGCCACAGCGTCTGCCTAACACAAATGTACCTTAAAAACGTTATGTTATGTGAAGGCGAGCAGGCTCAAAAGACTTCTGCATGGTGTATGGGGCCTGTAGTGTGAGATGCCCACGACAGGCCAAGTCCTAGAGACAGAGTTTAGAGGAGGAGCCTCTGTGGTTGTGGGTTCAGGCATGGGGACCGCTGGTGTCATTGCCCATGTCTTCATCAGCCTCGGCCCTGGGGAGCTCTTAAATGAGAGGGAACCATTTCTACTCAGGTCACCGGAGTCCACTGCCGCCTCTTAGCGTCCCCCATCACATCGATCCTGGGGTAGGGCCACTCCACTTTCCTTGATTCACGACCTATGAGAGGGACTTGCCACGTGGTGAGATGGGCGGGGCCCTGCGAACCTGTTTTCTCTTGTGGCTTCCGTAAGGTTTGAACCCAGGTCTGGGGGTGAAAAATGACTCCCTTAACCCACTCCATCAGGGGTTTCTCTTAATCTAACTCGTGTGTGGCCATCGGGGCTGTCACCTATCCATCAGCCACCCACAGCAGGGGAGATCCGGTGGCAATAAAGCCCGGAAGGACCAGGACATTTAAAACTTGGAAGTGTTTGGGGATGAAAGGATCAGTCCCCGGAGCTGTTACAGTGCGCATTTAGGGAGGGATGATGGCTCTTTGGTTTCCTCCCCTGCATGGCCGAGGACGGTGGGTATGACACAGGGCCCTTCCCACTGGCCACACCCACAGGTCCCATGGGGTCCCTCCTGTCGTCTCCCAACCCAGGAATGACAGCGTAAGGGGCTTCCTTATTCAAGCCAAAGCATTCCTGCGGTCCTTGAGAAGTTGTCCCGCTCCAAGCCTTGCTCTGAGACTTCACACGAAGTCTGCATCCTACAGAGCAGGTGCTAATGTTTTCCCCACTTCACAGACAAGGACAATGAGACCCAGAGAGGGGAGGCCTCACCGCAGGGCGGGGTGGCGGGTAATGGGTGGTAAAGCCAGGGCAAACACTGAGCTTGTACTCTGACCACCCTGCTTACTCCCTCCCTTGCAATGCTGGGGTGGGCGCTCTTCACCAGGTTTCTGTGCTCCAGGGCTTAGGGAGCTTGTTAGCACAGCCATAAGGGGCCAGCGTTGGGGCACAGTGAGCTGAGCTGCTGCCTGTGATGCTCACATTCCAGGTTCAAGTCCGGGCTAAACCAGGGGTTCAAGTGGTTCAAGCCCGCTTCGGATCCAGCGCCCTGTTCATGTGCTGGAAAAGCAGCGGCAGGTGGCACAAGTGCTTGGGGCTCTGCACCCAAGTGGGAGACCTGGCTGAAGTCCTTGGCTCCTGGCTTTGGAGGCCATTGTGGCCATTTGGGAAGTGGACCAGTGGCATATATCCTCCTCTCCCCTCCCCCCCTCCTCTCCCCTCCCCTCTCCTGAGATCACATACATCCTCTGCCCAGTTTTCCTCACTGAGGGCAGCTTTTGCCACACAGCAGTGTATCACAACCAGGAAGTTGGGGCTGACACAATTCACCGACCTTGCTCAGATTTTCCTAGTTCACTCATACTCGTGTGTGTGTGTGTGCTTATGTATTCAGTTCTATAATCTTGTCATTTCAGGGATGCTATAGAAATAGAACTATCTAGTATGTAACCTTTGGGGGTTGGCTCTTTCTCCAGAGATCTCTGTCCACTCATCCAAGCTGCTGAGGTACTGCCAGTTTGTTCCTTTTTATTGCTGACTCGTATTCATAGTGTAGTTGCACCACAGTTTTGCCCAATCATGCAGGGATTGGAATTTAGTTATTTCTAGGTTTTGGCTGTGACAAATAAAGCTGCTAGGAGTAGCTGACTTTTATTTTATGATATAAATCAGGAGTATAAATTGCCATTTCGCTGGGATGAATGTTAAAAGGTGAAATTGCTGGGGCCAGCGCTATGGTGCAGCAGGTTAAAGCCCCAGCTTGCAACACTGGCATTGCATATAGGCGCCCTCTGGAGTCCTGGCTGCTACTCTTCTGATCCAGCTCTCTGCTATGGCCTGGGAAAGCAGTAGAAGATGGCCCAAGCACTTGGGCCCTTGCACCATGTGGGAGACCCAGAAGAAGCTCCTGGCTCCTGGCTTCGGATCAGCTCAGCTCTGGCCATTGCGGTCATCTGGAGAGTGAACCAGTGGAATGGAAGACATCTCTCTCTGTCTCTACCTTTCTCTGTAACTCTGCTTCCCAAATAAAATAAATAAATCTAAAACAAAAACAAAAACAGGCCGGTACCGCTGCTCACTAGGCTAATCCTCTGCCTGTGGCGCCGGCACTCCAAGTTCTAGTCCCGGTCGGGGCGCCGGTTCTGTCCCGGTTGCTCCTCTTCCAGTCCAGCCCTCTGCTGTGGCCCGGGAGTGCAGTGGAGGATGGCCCAGGTCCTTGGGCCTTGCACCCTCTTGGGAGACCAGGAGAAGCACCTGGCTCCTGGCTTCGGATCGGTGCAGCACACTGGCTGTGGCGGCCATTTGGGGGGTGAACCAACGGAAAAAGAAGACCTTTCTCTCTGTCTCTCTCTCTCACTGTCCACTCTTCCTGTCAAAAATAAATAAATAAAAATAAAAACCAATGACAATCAAATGCTGGAAAAGATGCGGAGAAAGTAGATCATCCACGCACTGCTAATGGGAAGTGAAACGGTGCAGGCACTCTGAGTTTGCTTTGTTTTTGTTTTTGTTTATTTGACAGAGTGGACAGTGAGAGAGAGACAGAGAGAAAGGTCTTCCTTTTCCGTTGGTTCACCCCACAATGGCCGCTGCGGCTGGCACACCACGCTGATCCGAAGCCAGGAGCCAGGAGCTTCTCCTGGTCTCCCATGCGGGTGCAGGGCCCAAGCACTTGGGCCATCCTCCACTGCCTTCCCGGGCCATAGCAGAGAGCTGGACTGGAAGAGGAGCAACCGGACTAGAACCTGGTGCCCATATGGGCTGCTGGCGCTGCAGGTGGAAGATTAACCAAGTGAGCCACGGCACCGGCCCCTGTCATTGCTTTTTTTATTTTATTTTATTTTTATTTTTTATTTTTGACGGGCAGAGTGGATGACAGGCAGAGTGGACAGTGAGAGAGAGAGAGAAAGGTCTTCCTTTTGCTGTTGGTTCACCTTCCAATGGCCGCCGCGGTAGGCGTGCTGCGGCCGGCGCACGGCGCTGATCCAAAGCCAGGAGCCAGGTACTTCTCCTGGTCTCCCATGGGGTGCAGGGCCCAAGGACTTTGGGCCATCCTCCACTGCACTCCCGGGCCACAGCAGAGAGCTGGCCTGGAAGAGGGGCAACTGGGACAGGATCGGTGCCCCGACCGGGACTAGAACCCGGTGTGCCGGCGCCGCAAGGCGGAGGATTAGCCTAGTGAGCCTCGGCGCCGGCCCTGTCATTGGTTTTTATTTTAGCCCTTCTGATAAGTGTGGGGTGATATCATACCATGATCTCAATTTATGTTTTCCTAAGGGCTAGTGAAGCTGAGAGCCTGCTCACGTGTCATCCGTGTCTTTGATGAAATGTCTTTTCATGTTTTTGCCCATTTTTGAGCCAGAGCCTTTGCTGTTTTAACTGGAGAGTTTTGAGAGTTTGTACTTTTTCTCTAGATCTCATCAGCTTTTGTCTCCTATCTTCTAGTCAGCAGCTTGTCTTTCCATCCTCTTAATCTGAGGAGCAGGTGGGTTTGATTTTGATGAGGTGCCTTTTACCAATCTATCCTATTACAGATCCTACTTTTGGCTTAAGAACTCCTTGCGTAGCCCTAGATCCCGAAGATTTTCTCTTGTGTTTGTTATTCTAAACATTTGCCAGCTTTGCAGTTACATTCGCGTCCGTGGTCCGTTTTGATTTGACTTTTGGGTGTTGTCCATTTGCTCCGGCACATTCGGTGGCAAGGCCACCCTTGCTCCACCGATTGCTTCTGCATCTTTGTGGAAACTCAGTGGGGCACGTTTGTGTGGGCCCTGCTACATCCTTTTTTTCTGTTCCACTGATCAATGTGACTCCTCCCACCAATACCATATTGCTCTGATGACTACAGGCATGTAGGAAGCCTTAATACCAGCTAGAATGATCCTCTCGCTTTGTATTTTAGTCATGATCAGTGTAGCTACTCCTGGGGCATATGCATTTTTCTATATAAATTTGTTTATGTCTAATTTCCTTGAGGAAGCTTGATAAACAAATCCTTCTGGCATTTTGATAGGAATGCCAGTAAGATTATGGAACAATTAGGAAAGAATTGGTATCATTAGTATGTTGAGTCTGCTGATCCATGAACATGGTTTATTTCTTCGAGTGTTTAGGTTTTCTTTGATATCTTTAATCAGAGTTTCGTAAACTTCAGTAAAGCAGTTCCTGCACATATTTCATTACACTAAGCATTTCATTTTCTTTGGTGAGATTGCAAATGTTATTGTGTTTTTAATTTCAGTTATCACATGCTCTTTTTAAAAAAAGATTTATTTCTTTACTTGAAAAGTAGAGTCAGAGAGAGAGAGAGAGAGAGAGAGAGAGAGAGAGAGATGGAAAGAGAGAGACAGAGAGACAGAGAAAGAGAGGTCTCCCATCTGCTGGTTCACTCCTGAGATGGTTGCAACAGTCAGGGCTGGGCCAGACTGAAGTCAGGAGCTAGGAGCTTCTTTCCAGGTTTCCCACATGAGTGGCAGGGGCCTGAGCCCTTGGGAAAACCCTCTGCTGCTTTTCCCAGGCCATCAGCAGGAAGCTGTGTCAGAAATGGTGCAGCTGGGACACAAACTGGCACCTGTGTGGGATGCTGGCATTGCAGGCGGCAGCTTCAGCCACCACACCACAGTGCTGGCCCTCATGTTCATTAATATAAAGAAATATGATCAATTTTTGACTTTTTAAAAATATATATTTATTTACTTGAGAGGCAGTTACAGACGGGGGGGGGGGAGAGACAGAGAGAGAGAGAGAGAGAGAGGAGAGAGAGAGAGAGAGAGAGAGAGAGTGTTCCATCTGCTGGTTCATTCTCCCCAAATGGCCGTAACAGCCAGAGCTGTACCGATCTGAAGCCAGGAGCCAGGAGCTTCTTCCGGGTCTCCCACGTGGGTGCAGGGGCCCAAGGACTTGGACTATCTTGTACTGCTTTCCCAGGCCATTGCAGAGAGCTGGATCAGAAGTGGAGCAGCTGGGACTTGAACCAGCACCCATATGGGATGCCGGTGCCTCAGGCCAGGGCATTAACCTGTTGCGCCACAATTTTTGACTTTTATATGTTGATCTTGTTTCCTGCAACATTGCTGAACTGACATCTTAGGGCTTTCTATGCAGATGGTTACATCATTTGCAAGTAGGAACAGTTTTATTCCTTCCTTTATCATCTGTGTGTCTTTGTTAACCTTTGCTTTCTTGAAGTGGCTAGAAGAGTACTGTGTTCAATAACAATGATAAGAGGACATCTTGGGGACTGGCGCTGTGGCGTGGTGAGTAGAGCTGTTGGCTACAGTCCAGGCATCCTCTGTGGGTGCCATTTTGAGTCCCAGCTGCCCAACATCCGATCCAGCTCTCTGCTATGGCCTGGGAAACAGTAAAAGATGACCCAAGTGCTTGGGCCCCTGCACCCTTGTGGGAGACCTGCAAGAAGCTCCTGGCTCCTGGTTCGGATCGGCACAGCTCCAGCCATTGGGGAAATTTGGGGAGTGAACCAATGGATGGAAGATTTCTCTGTCTCTGTCTCTATGTACCTTCGCCTTTCAAATAAATAAATACATCTTAAAAAAAAAAAAGAAAAAAGAAAAAGAAGACATCTTACCTTGTTTCCAGTATTAGGGGGACATGTGTCTGACCTTTCAGCATTAAGCATAGGATTAGTTGTGGGTTTTTGTAGGTAGTCTTTATCAAGTTTAGATAGTTCATGTTTTTATTATAAACTCATGTTGGATTTTGCCAAATGCCTTTCCTGCATCGATTCTTATGCTATGACTTCTCTCCTTTAGCCTTTTGATATGCTGGATTACATTGATTGATTTTTACATTGATTTTTTTTTAAAAAAAAGATTTATTTCATTTATTTGAAAAGCAGAGTTCCACAGAGCGGGAGGGGGAGAGAGAGCGAGTGAGCATGCAAGCTCAAAACTAGAGTGAGAGAACACTCCCATCCACCAGTTCACTCCCCAAATGCCCACAGGGTGTTTGAAGCCAGAAGCTGGGAACTCAGGCCAGGTGTCCCACATGAGCAGCAGGAACCCAATTACTTGAGCCAACACCACTGCCTCCCAGGGTCTACATTGACTTGAAGCTGGAGTCAGGAGCTACAGGTACGGGCATCAAATCCAGGTTTTCCAATTAGGGATGCAGGTGTCCTAACAGGTGGGTAACTGATGGGCTGAATGCCTGCGCTGTGTTGATTTTCAAATGTTGACCTAACCTTGCACACCTGGAGTAAATGCCCCTTGTTTGTAGGGTATAATTCTTTCTATCCATGTTGGATTCTATTTGTAATATTTTGTTGAAGATTTTGCACATAGGCAGCGTGGAAAGTGTTCATTTGTACTTTTCTTTTTTTAAGTACTTTTTTTCTTTCTCTCTGGTTTTGGTGTCAAGATAATACTGGCATTAAAATGAGAATTCTCTCCTTTTCCAGTTTCTGGAAGAAAAGGTTGTATAAAGTTGGTGTTCATTCTTTAGCTGTTTAGTAGAGTTCGCTGGTGAGACCATCTAGACCAGTGGATTTGTTCGTAGCTCTTAGATTACGTATTCAATTTCTTTAATGAGGGTAGGTGTGTTCAGGTTATCTATCTTAGCTCAGGTGATTTTGGTAGTTTGCAAGAAATTGTCCATTTCTTCTGGTTGTTGGATTTATGAGTGTAAAGTTATTTTAGTGTTTCTTTGTTATTCCCCATCTTCCTCCATTTTCTGCTGCTGTGACAAATGCTGTTCACTAGGTGACTTACAAAGAAAAGATCTTCATTTCCTACCCTTACAGAAGCCAGGGAGCCCAAGCACCTGGCCCTGGCCTCTGACAAAGGTCTTCTTGCTGCATCGTGACCGTGACCTGGTGGTGGGGGCAGGGCAGGAGGAGAAGGTGCACGACAGGACCTGAGAGAGCTCACTTTTATAACAAGGCCTCTCCCTAGGTACGAACCCGTTCCCGAGGGTAAAGCCCTGATGGCATAATCACCCCTGAGGTGTCCCATCTCCCAGGATAGTCACAGTGGCAATTAAATTCCAGCCCCAGTTTTCAGAGGGGTCGATCAGATCATAGCATCCTTCATAAAGTGGCTGTAGGGCCTAGCGTGCTATCTTCTGTTTCATTTCTGATATGGGTGATTTGTGTCTCTCCTCTTTTCATTTTTGTCAGTCTTACTAGAAGATGATTAATTTTATTGATTTTTCAAATAATTCATTTTAGTTTCCTTTATTTTCTTCATGCTCTCAATTTCATTGATTTCTGCGATTATGACTGCTATTTCCTTCTTTGTGCCTGCTTTAGATGTGTTTTTTTCTTTTCCTTAAAATTTTTGTTTTGATGTGGGAACAGTATATTGGTTTGAGATCTTTCCTCCTTTGTAATCTAAGCAGTTAGTATTACAACTTCCCCTTTCATTGCGACTTTAGCCGTGTCACACATATTTTTTAGTGTTCTTTTTTTGATTTTTTATACATTGAAAAAATTCCCTTAGAGCTTTCTTTCTGACCTTTGGATTGTTTGGAAGTGTGTTATTTAATTTCCACGTGTTTGAAGATTTTCCTTTTCCCTCTCGGTTATTGATTTTTTTTTTGTTTAAGTCCATTTTGGCTGGGAACTTTGTGATCTGATTTCTTTTAAATTTGCTGGTGTTTGCTTTATGATGTGGTTATGGTTTATTGTGGTAAAGGTTGCATGGGTACTTGAAAGGAATGCGTGTTCTGCTCTGTACTGTGTTCTATAAACACCAAATTTGTTCCTGTTGCTCGAAGGGGTTGGCCAGTTCTTGCACATTTTCTGTCTGTTGGCTGTGGCAATTGCTGAGAGGGGGCTGTTGAAGTCCCCCTATAGAAGTGATAACTGGAAACTTGTCTGTTTGTTCTTTCAACTCGACTGGCTTTTGTTTCCTGTCTTAGTCCACTTGTGCGGCTGTATCAGAATACTTGAGTATCTTATAAAGAACAGAAGGCATCCTTTTAGTAATTTATAAAAAACAGGAATTTATTGCTCATGGTTCTGGAGGCTGAGAATTCCAAGATCAAGGTGCTGGCGTCTAAAGAGGGCCTTCTTGCCGTGTCCTCACATGTCAGGAGGTAGAAGGGCAAGAGAGAGTGAACCCAGCCCTACAAGCCCTTCTCATAGTGGCCCTAATCCATTCCCAGACACCTTTCCAAGGCTCCACCTCCCTATTGGATGACACAGGTGATTAGGTTTCCAACACATGAAATTTGGAAGATGTATTCAGATCATAGCAGTGCGTTTTGCAGCTCTCATGTTCGGTGTACATACATTTAGTGTTGCTGTGATATCTTGGTGAGCTGAGCATTTTACCTTTATGTTATTTCCGTTTTTGTGTTTTATAATTTTGTATGCTCAAGTTGACTTTATTTGAAGTTAGTACAGCCACTCCTTGTTTTTACAATTTTATTAATGCTAGCATGATCTATCCTCTTCCATTCTTTCACTTTCAAACTTCATCATTGTATTTGCAGTGAGTTTCTTGTAGACAGAGAATTGCTGGGTCTTGTAACCACTCTGGAAATCCCTGTGATTTAACTGGTACATTTAGACTGCTAAACATTTGTGACAGCATGTGATAGGTTAGGGCTTAAGTCTACCTTTTTGAATTTATTTTCTGCTTGTTTCCTTTGTTTCTCATTTTTCTATTGTCTTTTCCTGCTTTCCTGTGGGTTACTCAGACATTTTTAATTATTCTTTTATTTATAGTATTTGTGAGTATATTTGTGTACTATTTCTGTATAGCATTTGTATGTATGTATGTGACTGCTGTAGATATTATAATGTACATATTTAATTTTCTCACAAGCTACTTGTATCAGAATTTTAAGTCATTGAATGAAGCATTGAAACCATACTTGTATTCAAATCCCTTAACCTTCCCTTCTTCTGAATATAATTATCTTAAGTATTTCCTTTATGTACATCAAGCAGTACAACACTTGATGCTAACCTAAAAATATAACTAAAAAGCTCAGGAGGATAAGGAGAGTATATTACTTTATATCTTTAAATCTTATTTTTTCTCTTCCACTGTGTTATGGTCTTAGTCCACTTGGACTCAGATAAACAAAGTACAGTAAACAGGATGGCTTACACACAAGCTTTGCTTCTCACTGTTTTTGGGCCTGGAGAGTCCAAGGTAAAAGCACTGGCAGAGTTGGCATCTGATGAGGGCTGCTTCCAGCTCACAGGAAGTAGAGGGGGCAGGGATGTCTCTGGTCTGCTTCATAAGGCATTCTTCCTGTTCACGAGGGCTCTGCTCTCAACACGTAATTGCCTGTCAAAGGTCCTACCTTCCGGTACCATCACATGGAGGATTGGAGCTTTAAAAAAGAATTTTGGGTGGACACAGACATTCGGTTTATAGCATCTTCTCTCCATTCTGAAGTTCGAATCCTTCTTCTCCTAGCCTCATACTGTTTCACAACTTCCTCCTGCTGTTCTCCTAGTTTTCTTTCATCTGGAAATATTTTTGTTTGCTTTTTGTTCACTTAAAATATTGCTTATTTGAGAGGCACACGTGCACACACATACACACACACAGAGCGGGGTGGGGAGAGAGAGTGAGTGAACTTCCCATCTATAGGTTCACTCCCCAAATACCAAAGTGGTCAGAGCTAGGCTGGGCCAACACAGGAACTCAATCTAGGCCTTGGATTAAGACACCCCATTACCTTCTGAATCTCTGTAACTACAATTACTGTAGTGCTTGGACTTCCCTGTACTTGGGAGACCTGAGCCTGGATCAAGGCGCAGCTATTTTAGACCAGGCCTCCATCTTGTAACTCGGGCCTGACCGGGCCCTGAACCCTAAGCCAAAAGCTCCTAAAAAAGAAAATAAAACTCCCCTTACGATAAACTCTCCTAACAACAGCCAATTAACAGATAGCAGGGAACTACGCAAAGTTCCAGGTGTCTTCAGACAGTTAAGGTGATTGATAACACCCCGAAACTGCAGTTTGGCACGTACACCCTAGCAGCTCGGACCCTGAACTTCAGCCGATCATAAAACGACAAGCATAAATTTAAAATATAAGCCTATCAGATGCTGTACAGCCGAACTTGTTTGTTCAACTGTATAAAAACCCTAATGACTTTACTCTAGGGGCCGCCGATCCAGCCCAGCTGCGCCTGGTGCGGACGTCGGTCCAAACTCGAGTTTGAAATAAAACTCTTGCGCTTGCATCAGCCTCGGCTCCTGGTGGTCTTAATTGGTGGGAATCGGACGCTTTGGGTACAACATACACTGAAAATGCAACATAAACCTGTACCAGTTTAAAAAGCATACAACAACTCAAATGAGGGCAATGTGTTTTTCAAGCCATTTAATAAAAAAGAAAAGAGAACAAATCCACTTTTGACTCATTTAGTTTTCTTTTTTTTTTCTTTTTTAATATATTTGATTGGTAGAGCTATAGACAGTGAGAGAGAGAGAGACAGAGAGAAAGGTCTTCCTTCTGTTGGTTCACTCCCCTAATGGACGCTATGGTCGGAGCTGCTCTGATCCGAAGCCAAGAGCCAGGTGCTTCCTCCTGGTCTCCCATGCAGGTGCAGGACCCAAGCACTTGGGCCATCTTCCACTGCCTTCCAGGGCCACAGCAGAGAGCTGGTCTGGAAGAGGAGCAACCAGGACAGAACCGGCGCCCATATGGGATGCCGGCGCTGCAGGCGGAGGATTAACCAAGTGAGCCAGGGTACCAGCCCCCTACTCATTTACTTTTCAGTAGTTTAAATCCTTGAGGGGAACAGCATCACACAGACTCTCTCCAGTGGCCTTCGCAGGAAGTTTGCTTTGGAATCCGACAAGAACCATGCCACGGTTTCCATGAGCGCCAGCCATCTTTCCCCAGGTTATTCTGGCATTGTCACATTTCCTTCCAGGAGTCACTGTATTGCTGTTGGTTGTATATATGTCAGCACATTTCTTGTCCAGATAAAATTCAGTTTCATCTCAAGCACAAACATCTTCCAATTTTTTTTTTTTGACAGGCAGAGTTAGACAGTGAGAGAGAGAGAGACAGAGAGAAAGGTCTTCCTTTTTCCTTTGGTTCACCCCCCAAATGGCCGCTATGATTGGCATGCTACAGTCAACGCGCTGCGGCCTGCGCACTGTGCTGATCTGAAGCCAGGAGCCAGGTGCTTCTCCTGGTCTCCCATGCAGGTGCAGGGCCCAAGGACCTGGCCCATCCTCCACTGCACTCCTGGGCCACAGCAGAGAGCTGGACTGGAAGAGGAGCAACCGGGACAGAATCCGGTGCCCCGACCGGGACTAGAACCTGGGGTGCCAGCACCGCAGGCAGAGGATTAGCCAAGAGAGCTGCGGCACTGGCTACACCTTCAAATTTAAGAAGCGCCAGGTTCTCCCTTTGGATCCAGAGACCTCACTTAGCACCAGCAAAAATGGCCTTGCACCACAGTCTTCCAAATGTGTTTGCCTCTTAGAAGTGCTGCTCCCAGCAGGCCTCCAGAGGCTCCAATATGGCAGAAAGAGCGCCAATGTACTATTGAGCCCATCCATTGAATTTTTATTTCAGTCCTATAGTTTACACTTTTTTTAAAAATAAGACTTATTTGCTGAAAGTTTTGTATATTTTTAGTTTGTTCAAGGGGATTTGTAATTACCCACTGAAGTAATTTTATGCCAGCTTCTTTAAAATCTTGGTCAATTTCAACTTCTGATTCATCTCTGTACTGGCGCCTTTCTTGTTTAAATTGGGATTTTATTGGTTCTTGATCTTACATAATCATCTCAATTTGGGCAGGAAGACACCCTTTTTAGGTTTAGCGTGCCTACATTAGTAGATTGTAACTCGAGTGAAAGTTTAGATTTTTGAGAACGTATGATGTTCTTCTGGCTCCCATAGCCCTCACTGAATCCCTCCCAGTATTGCCCAGGGCAGAGGGGAGTTGAAGGTGGGACGTGGGCAAAAGGCACTTTCCTGTGCCACTTGGTGTTGTTAAGTGGGACCTAAGTGTTACTGGATTTACAAAAAGTGTTTCTCTTGGCCTGTTTTTCTGCCACCTGGTAGAGGTGTGTGTCTCACCCTGTGCCTGTCAGTGTTCCTGGGAATGGAAAGTGCCTCCCTAGTATACCTTCATAGCAGGGTAGAGAGCTATGAAGTGTGATATTCCTTTGCTACTGGGTAGGGGCTCAGGAAATCTCAGGCCTGGTTCACCTGCTGCCCCTGGATAGAGAGCTGGGGATGCCAGATCTGGGTTGCCTTTTGGGTAAAGGGGTGAAAGATGCTGGGCCTGTTGATGCAACCTGATGGTGAGTGTGGGGTGTGGGATGGTTCCACCCGCCCAGGTTTCTTTGTTATTGATGCTATGGGCAGACTAGAATGGGTTGTTCCGTGGAACTCTGCTGGTGCTGATGCTGCAGGTAGATCAGGCTACTGTTATTGCTGTGTGCGGCTCTCTCCTCCAAGTCTCTGCTAAGAATTTGGCCAGAGCAGGCCTTTCTCTTCCCTCCTCTTCTGTCCTACCTTCTCTCCTTCCTCTCTCTCTCTTCTGTGATTTTAGCAGTCCTGGGTTGTGGGACCTCCAGTGCCCAGCCTAGGAATTGTGGGAGATAAAATGAAAGTCCAGGGATTTACCATGGTTTTGTTCTCTAAGTCCTGATCTCCCTAGCCAGTCTGCTATGGTTGAGGTCCCTAGCCAGTCCTTTGGTTGCCAGTTGCCTCATCTCCAGGGTATTGAGTTGTATTTAGAGGGGAATCTATACCCACACCCACTCGGAGCCCATGCTTACGTCATGTCTGCTTACATTCCAGAGGCCAAAGCAGGTTCCTAAGGTGAGCTTCTGGCAAGGGAAGAACAAGTCAGCCCAGCCATGGTGGGTGGGTTCTGTGAAGTTCCTTGACAAAGGGTATGGAGTCAGGATGGGTGAGAATTGGAGCCATCTTTGTGAACCAACACACTTGTCCTGTTCTCCTTCACTTAGAGTTTATCACTCTTGCTTGTAAACCAAGAACATGGATAGTGCAGTTTTGGATTTCCTGCTTGTCTGTGGGTTGTCTTATGGGGTTGGGACCATGGTCTCCAGCTAGGTCCTATCCCCTTACTCTCCTAGGAGAGACAATTTAGAGCAAAGGTGTTGAATGGAAGAGCACCGAGTTGTGGCTTCTAATTCTCTCTCTTTCTCTTTTTGTTTTTTTTTTTTTAAGATTTATTTATTTATTTGAAAGGCAGAGTTACAGAGAGGCAGAGGCAGGGGTGGGGGGAGGAGAGAGAGAGGTCTTCCATCCACTGGTGCACTCCCCAACTGGCCACAATGGCAGGAGCTATGCCTATCCGAAGTCAGAAGCCAGGAGCTTCTTCCACGTCTCCCACGTGGGTGCAGGGGCCCATGGACCAGAACTGTCCTCCACTGCTTTCCCAGGTGCATTAGTAGGGAGATAGATTGGAAGTGGAGCAGCCAGTACTCAAACCGGAGCCCATATGGGATGCTGGCATTGCACACAGAGTCTTTACTGGCTATACCACAGCGCCAGCCCCATAGTTTCTTTTATTATTGCTTTATTCCTTATATTTTTAACTCCCACAGTAATGAAGATGCTTTTGTTATGAGTAGTAATAATAGCAACCATTATTTACCTATTCATCTGTATAACAAGAGTTTTTATAACCATATCAGAACCTAACAGCCAGCCTAAGAAGTAGGTGCTGGAGCCCGTGCTGTCCCTGTAGTCAGCATTGTGTCTTCTGCAGCAGCTTTGCCAAATCAGAATACGGCCTCTGAGCTATCTGCTCTGTCTGAGTGCCAGTTCAGAGCTGCATGGTAATTTCCCCATGGTTTCTGCTGTTAGCACCTACGCTCAGAGCATAGCCTGTGTCCTGGAAGCCATTGTGTGCCACCTGTCTCTTCAATCAGACCCACACTCAGCCCTAATGGGGGAGTAGAAGGAGCCGCGGAGCAGCTGCACTGTCCCTGTTGGGAGTGCTGGGGATGTTAATTAAGAATCAGATATTTGCTTACTCCAGAGCGATTTATCACAATTAAATGGAATAATTATTTGCCCTTTGGGTCAAATCAGAGATTTCAAGGGTCTGACTGCTGGAACGTGTGAGTAAATCACACCAGAGAGGAGTCTTCCTGGATTTTGGTCTGGCGTCGCACAAGTCTTTGATCGGGTACCAGGAGGTGCCTGGGGTTCCCTTCCAAAGATGACGTTCAGGGGCATGGTGGGGAGGGAGATTATCTTTAAAGGTCATTGGGAGGGCACTGTTTTTGGAAACCAAGTGAGTCCAACACAGTTAACTTCTCTCGAGTTGTTTTTGCGGTTTCTGCAGGAGTGCATCAGATGTGTTTGGGAGCCAGTTCAGAGCTCAGTGACTATGGGAAGAGCTGAGTCAAGTTTCCAATCTCCTGCTCGCTCGACGACACATCCCCGGCAAGTGGATGGAGGGCAAAGTCATTTGCACTGCTTGCATTATTTCTCTTCTCTCCCCCAACTGCCTCACAGTACAAATAATTGAGATCACAATGGTCAAACCCACTATGATACAGCTGTTCTCTAGTGAGATGAGAAGAAGCTGTAACTCTTTGCAGTCAGAAAACACCTTGATGGTGGTTCTGGAAAACTCTGTCTTGTACAGCATGATGCCAACTGGAATTCATGGACTTTCAGGAAGGACTCAAATCAATCCAGGCTGAAGGTGGGAGCCAGGAATTCACACCAGGTCTCCCATGTCAGGTACAGAAACCCAACGAGTTGAACCATCACCTGCTGTTCCAGGATCTGCATTAGCAGGAAGCTGGACTCTTAACTGCTAGGCCAAACACCTGCTCCTAGGAATATTATTCTTATTTTATATTTTAGTAGCTTTTATTTATTTATTTGAAAGGGAGAGAGAGAGAGAGAGAGAGAGAGAACACTTATATCTATTAGTTCACTCTTCAAATGTCAGCAATAGCCAGGGTTGGGCTAGGTCAAAGCCGGGAGTCAGAAACTCCACCCAGATCTCCCACAGGGATGGCAGGAACCCAAGTACTTGAACCATCAACTGTTGCCTCCTGGCACATTAGCAGGAAGCTGGAAATAGAAGCTAAGGCAGGATTTGATCATAGGCGCTCTGATACGGGATGCGGGAGTCCCAAGTGGTGGCTCTACCTGCTGCGCCACAATGCCTGCTTCTACAAAAATAATTTCTAAGCTAGGGAAAGTTGTGTGTGTTCAAGCTTTTTCAGTGTGTGTGTGTGTGTGTGTTTGTGGCGGGGGCAGTGGTTACCTGATGCTGGCCTGCTAGACTTACAGGGGCCCAGATCACTCATTTATTTTTATTTATTTTTATTATTTTTTAACAGGCAGAATTAGACAGTAAGAGAGATAGAGAGAAACGTCTTCCTTTTTCTGTTGGTTCACCCCCCAAATGGCTACCACGGCCGGGGCGCGCTGCGGCCAGTGTACTGTGCTGATCTGAAGCCAGGAGCCAGGTGCTTCCTCCTGGTCTCCCATGCAGGTGCAGGGCCCAAGCACTTGGGTTATCCTCCACTGCCTTCCCAGGCCATAGCAGAGAGCTGGACTGGAAGAAGAACAACCGGGACAGAACCGGCACCCCAACCGGGACTAGAACCCTGGGTGCCGGCGCTGCAGGCGGAGGATTAGCCAAGTGAACCGCGGCTAATCACTCATTTATGGGTGAAAGTTTGCAGCTTAGGATATTATAGACTTTTGCAAGAGTGGAGAGGGTTTACTTGACTGCAAAGAAAGTGAGTTGTGGGGGTCAGGGCTGTGGTGTGTCGGGTACAGCTGCTGCCTACAGTGCTGGCACCCCATGTGGGCACCGGTTCGAGTCCTGGCTGCTCCACTTCCGATCCAGCTCTCTGCTATGGCCTGGGAAAACAGTAGAAGATGGCCCAAGTCCTTGGGCCCCTGCACCTGAATGGCAAAGCTGTAAGAAGCTCCTGGCTCCTGGCTTTGGTTTGGTGCAGCTCTGGCTGATGCGGCCAATTATGGAGTGAGCCAGCGGATGGAAGATCTCTCTCTCTCTCTCTCTCTGCCTCTCCTTCTCTCTCTCTGTAACTCTGCCTTTCAAATAAATAAATAAATCACAGCAGTCTGTGTCCCTGGTGCCAGAATGACTTGGGCTTTAATGGCGTCTCCTCGTGAACTTGCCGCTGGCAGCTCCTGGCTGTCTTAGGCATCAAGGCTTTTGCCAACCTGAAAACCTCCACCTTGCCCTGTGTCCTCCCCAGGGAGCAGAGGGGTAGCCGCTTTGTGCTCAGGTGGGAGGAGCTGCCAGGAGCTGCCCTGGGATGCTCTAACCTGGGGAGGGCCATTGCTCTGTCATTTTCTCCCAAATCGTTGCATTTTCTGCTTTACTGGCTAAGGCTACCTTTCGGGCCAGCTACTTCCTAATGCCGCCTGTAATTGAGACTCAAATAGTAAAATATAGATAACCGGCTATTTTACCCGGTCATCATTTATGAATATAGCTCGATTAATTTGTTTAGTCAGATGTAGAGGGGCAATAAAAAGTGATTGACTAAAAACAATTAAAACAGTAAAAGTAAATTGTTTGTGTCCATTAAAACCTGCTGAGGCCGTCAGTTGAAAATTGTAGGCCTCAAAGTGAAAATTAAAACTATTGATTTTCCCCTTGTATGTATGTGAATATCAGAGTTCTCATTTGTTTTGTTTTTGCCAACCTAAAACCCCTGAGGTCAGAATGAAGGTAGGTCTCCAATAAGCTCCTTTGGTGGAGTTAATAAAGATTTGGAAAGACAAATATGATAAGAAATGGCTTGGATGTTTTAGGGGAGAGTTATGTGTCTGGTCAGTACCCTGGCTGCACTACTGTATGCTAATACTTTATAATTTATTGCATTTTGGGGCTGAAAATGGAAAATCAACTGCAGAATATATCTGATATTCATAGGGTTGAATTTTTAGGGCTTTGCCTTAATTTATGTGAGTGAGATAGATTTTTTTTATTATTGTCATTTTATTTTTTTATGTGCTATAGTAAATCTTGTATTCTACAAACTATTATTTTTTAGTGTTCAATTAAAATACCAACATAAAAGGAATTTTACATGGGCAGATCTTGATGCATAATGAGAAAACTTGGGGGAAAAAACCTCTGGATGAGATGAGGAGGTTTTCATGAAAAGAGAGGACAGAATTAAACTCCAGAAAGCTGTAAAAGGAGCGAGACATGTTCCAAGCGTTAGGCTGTCCATCATCACGTCAGGGTGGGCATGGTTAATATTAGGTTTATGTTGCTAATAAATCATCTATTGAGAACACAAACTGTTATGCTTGGTAATTAAATGAGCGATCAATAAACAAGTCAGACTTTCTTTTGATCTTTTGTGTAAGTCAGGCAGGAATTTGGAAGAAAGGTTTAACAGTTAGACACTCAGTTCTTTGAATACATCCTTTAGAAGCTATTACAGGAGATGTGTATGGAAACAACACTTGGTAGCCCCTAAATAGGCACCCTTTCTGTGTGCCGATTGAAAAAGAGTGACTCCAATTGTATTATTTGGATTTAATTCTCCCACACAGACCTCGGAGGGAAGTTCAAACCAATAGCAAGTTTTTTTTGTTTTGTTTTGTTTTTTTTTCCCCTTGCAGGTGGGAGAGGAGTTTGTGGTCCATCGGTTACCATCACAAGTTTGCCAAAGGTAATCTCCTCTCCGTGGTTCCCGCCGTGGCTTCTGCCTGCTTCCCATGCCCATACCTTGTGGATGTTGGTGAGCAAGGAGCTGTGTGTTGAGCAGCTGGATTCCTGGGTGCTGTCCCCAGAGATTGTGAGGTGAGCATGGTGGGCGGGGCTGAAGAAGGTGTGTTTAGGAAAGGGCTTCGTGGGGCAGTGCATGGAGAAACGCGCTCAGAGCCACGATGTGGACACTCGATATTTTCTTTTTAAAGATTTATTTATTTATTTGAAAGGCAGAGTTACAGAGAGATGGAGAGACAGAGAGAGAGGTCTTCCATTGGCTGCAGTGGCCAAAGCTGGGCTGGTCTGAAGCCAGGAGCTAGAAGTTCTTCTGGGTCTCCCACGTGAGTGCAGCGGTCCAAGAACTTGGGCCATCTTCTACTGCTTTCCCCGGCCATAGCAGAGAGCTGGAATGGAAAAGGAGCAGCCAGGACATGAACTGGCACCCAGATGGGATGCTGGCACTGCAGGTGGCAGCTTTACCCACTATGCCACAGCTCTGGCCCCCTAGCTACATTTTTTAAAAATAAAGATTTATTTATTCATTTACTCAAAAAACCGAGAGATAGAGATAGAGAGAGAAAGGGAGACATTTTCCATTCTTTGGTTCATGCCCCCAAATGCCTGCAACAGCCACAGCTGGGGCAAGCTGAGTCCAGGAGCCAGGAGCTTCATCCAGGTCTCCCATCAGCAGGGATGCTGGATCAGAAGTGGAACAGCTGGGACTCGAACTGGCACCCATATGGGATGCTGGTGCTGTAGGTAGATGCTTAACCTACTAAGCCACAGTACCAGTCCCTAGGTGTCTTAACTTCTAGGTGAAGTGGTGAAGTGTCTGCCCCAGCATAAAACACCTTAGGGTAAAAAGTTCTTTCTCACTTCAGACTTCTGGTTTGCTGTGCAATTTAGGAGAAATTTTATGCAAATGAAAATGTGTGTGTGTGTACATATTTATCCTTTTTAACATAAATGATAGCATACCACACACTGATTTCATACCTTTTTTTTTTTGAGAGGTAGAGTAACAGACAATGAGAGAGAGAGAGAGAACCATCCACTGGTTTACTCCCCAAATGGCTGCAATGGCCAGAGCTGTGTTGATCTGAAGCCAGCAGCCAGGAGCTTCTTCTGGGTCTCCCACATGGGTGCAGGGGCCCAGGCACTTAGGCTATCTTCCACTGCTTTCCCAGGTCATAGCAGAGATCTGGATTGGAAGAGGAGCAGCCAGGACTAGAACTGGTGTCCATATGGGATGCTGACATTGTAGACAGGAGACTTAACCCACTGCACCACAGCACCATCCCTCATATGTTTTGAAACACATGCTTGTATTCCTTTCTGGGGCAGAATTAGGAAACGGATGTGATCCTGCTGGTATCAGTTCTCCTGCTCTCCCCTGGTATGAGCATTGAGGATAATCCCGGGCAGGTGTGCCGTGGTTCTGGCCCTAGCTCATTTCCCGAGGGTGGACTCTGTTGGTTTGGGGTACCCCTGGGTAGGCTGGACACAATGGATGATGGCACAGGCTGCATCCTAGTACTTACCACAGGCTCAGCGTGTGTGCTAGGGCGGGTAGTGGCAAGTTGCAAAGTACAAAAAAATGAGGCTGGGTTGTGTCATGATTGGTATGAAGTCCCCTCACGCCAGTGCCTTGCTTTCCTGGCTCCCCAGGATAGCTGCAGGGCTGGGGTAGTTTTCTAGGTGTTGCCACCTTCCCTGCTGTGGGTGCTGGGGACTGTGGACACGTTACTCTGTTTTGTCATCTCTAGGATGAACATTTTGAGATTCTCAGACCCCTGTGGTCACCGGGACCAAGTAGGGTCTTCTCAAAGTCATGACTTCCAGTGCCGGCCTGGCCTCTGGATTCCAGGGAGGTGCACCTGTCGGAGGCCACCCAGGATCCTGGAGCAGGAGGACGCGGAGGAGCAGCCGGCGGTGAGCTTTCCAAGGTCTCACCCAACTCCCAATTCCAGGCTTTTTCTCCATGTCTGTAGGAATCTGTGTCGCTGAGCCCAGCAAGAGTTAATGGGGATTTGACGCTCATGTCCAGGCTGAGCCTACAGCAGAATGAATGCCGTCATCTGTCTTAGACTAAACAGGATTCCCAACCACAAACCGTGGAGCCCAAAACTTTCCCACCAATTAACGGCACCAGCTGTGGCTCAGACACCCCTCCCACTCTCAGCAGGATCAGGCCTCTACCCAAGAAGCCTGCCGAATCACCACCTGGCAACCCCACCTTCTTGCCTCCTTACTATCCAACTTCCCACGAGTATTTGTGAGTACCCAAGGTATCCTTTTTGCCCAGTATCTCCTCCTGCTGAGAGCAGCACTTCCAACATCAACATCATGTCCCTCTGATTTCACAGGGAAACTGCTAAACAGTGCTGTGTTGATTATGGTGTGTTTTGGGTCACCAATGCCTCCAGCAGCTGGGGCTGGGCCAGGCTGAAACCAGGAGCCAGGAACTCCATCCAGGCCTCCTGCATGGGTAGCAGGGGCCCCATTGCTTGGCCGTGCACCTGCTGTGCATTAGCAGGAGGCTGGAGCTGGGAGCAGTGCCAGGACTGGAACCCAGGCCCTACAACGTGGGGATGTCCCGAGCAGTGCCTTAAATGCTGCACCAAACACCCACTCACTCCAGCACCTGAACGTCAACACATTTCCTCCGGTGAAGACTGCAGCTCTCATACCAAGTCCCTACACACCCGTGTGCTCTGGTTTTACTGAGCAACGCTAGTGAGTGGAGGCCAGTGTGAAACTGCAGGTTTCTGAGCTTGAGTCAAGGGCTCCTTGCAAACCAGATCAGCGGCCATTTCCTTCCTAAGGGACTTGCCCTTGCTTGTACTTTTTTTTTTTTTCTCTCTCTTTTTGGTCCATCTTCTGGTACCATGATCCTCCACTTGAACTTCCCTATGCTGCTCTGGGGGACCTTGTTACAATGCAGATTCTGGCTCCATGGGTGCTTCACATTGATTGTGTCACCCAGAAGTTGCTGTGTGGGAAACCGAACCTCTAGATTCCCATGTGGCTGGTAATTGGGGTGGGGCCTCCAGGAGGTCACTAAGGTTAGCTGAGGTCATGAGGGTCCCCCCTCATGACATTGGTGGCTTCAGGAGAAGAGGAGGGGAGGCCCAGGCCAGCACACTGACTCTGTCTAACCTGGTCAACGTACAGCAAGAAGCCCTCAGCAGCCGCTGAGCGGGTGCCGGTGCTGTGCCCTTGAACTTCTCAGCCTCCAGGACCCTGGTCAAGTAAACTTGTATTCTTCATAAATCACTTACTTACCAAGACTGGAGGTTGGGGTGGGCCTGGGATTCTGCATTTCTAACAGCCTTCTCCTTGACATCAATCTGCCCATGGCATGCTTTTTTTTTTTTTTTTAATTTATTTATTTACAAGGTGGGGCAGAGAGAGTTTTTTTTTTTTTTTAAAGATTTATTTATTTACTTGAAAGGCAGAGGCAGAGACAGAGACAGAGACAGAGAGAGAGGTCTTCCATTCGCTGGTTCACTCCCCAAATGGCTGCAATGAACGGAGCTGGGTTGGTCCAAAGCCAGGAGCAAGGAGCTTCCCCCAGGTCTCCACATGGGTTCAGGGGCCCAAGCACTTAGGCCATGCTCCAATACCCTCCCAAGTGCATCAACAGGGAACTGGATTAGAAGTGGAGCAGCTGGGACAAGAACTGGCACCCATATGGGATGCCAGCCACCTGCTACGTGCCAGCAGTGGCCCCATCTGTGGCACACTTTGAGTGGCAGATTTCTGGCCTGCCTTGTGCAGCCACTTGCCTGTAGTTCAGGGTCCTGGCACCCACTCAGAAGCCCCCTGGTTTTATTCTTTGTGTAGATTGAAGGACGCCTGGGACCCCTGGAAGGGAAACCCCTAGCCCTACCCCCACCCCCGCCATACTGTCCCCTCCTGCTGAACCTGCAATGCAGGAAGGCAGCCAGTTACATCACGAGCCAAAGGGTCTATTGATCTGGTGTGGCGGGGACTGTATTGGATTGGAAACACCCGGCTCCCCACCTCTCAGGGGGAGCCTCGGGAGAGCAGAGACCTTCTCTGCCTTAGTTTATTTTGTAATTAAGGGGGAAAGAGCCCAGGCGGAAATGTAGCTGGAGGGCCAAGGCTTTTAAATTTATGTCGCTGAACAGCCCATGAGTCATGCCACCCACTGTGAAGCTGTCAGCTCTGCTGGAGTCTCTCCCTCCTTCTCAGTGGTTTCATGCGAAGTCTTGCACTTTCTCCCTGTATTTTTCTTTTAATATTTATTTATTTATTTGAAAGCCAGAGTTACAGAGAGGGGAGAGAGAGAGAGAGAGAGAGAGAGAGAGAGAGAGAGAGAGAGAATCTTTCATCCATTGATTCACTCCCCAAGTGGCCATAATGACCAGGGCTGGGCTAGGCTGAAACCAGGAGCCAGGAGCTTCTTCTGGGTCTCCCATGTGGGTGCAGGGGCCCAAGGACTTGGACCTTCTCTCACTGCTTTCTCAGGACATCAGCAGGGAGCTGGATCAGAAGTGGAGCAGCCAGGACTTGAACTGGACCCATATGGGATGCCAGCTTTGCAGACAGCCACTTAACCTACTGCACCACGACGCCAGCCCCCACTTTTCCCAGTATTGAGTGTAATGGGGGTGCGGAACCAGTCACGGCCTGAGCTGGGATGGGCACTCTTGGTTGTGCACTTGCAGCCTGTGGATGTCAGTGCCATTGGTTTTCTCTGAGACTTATTTGAGGGGAACAGACCTAGGAGTTCTTAGAGTCACAACCATCGGTGGGAGGGAAATGTGTGTATGTTATTGTGTGCAAATCCAGCTCTGCGAGACTTTGGCAATGAACGTGGCTGGTGGCTCTGGGTCTAAGGCAGCCCCTCCCTCATCCAGGCTCAGCATGAATCTCTCCTAGGGAACCCCTCTTGGATGGCTCCTGGGCAATGGATCAGGCCTGGCCATTTTCTCTGGCCCCTGGGTTCTCCTTTGTGGCGTGAACGCTGTGTGATGTGGGCGAGACAGAAGCTTCGTGAGCAGCTGCCCCCGGCTGTGAGGCCCCCCACAGCGCCAGTGCCTGGCCGTCAGTGCTCGCTTGCACACACATGCAAGCAGTGGGACAATACATGCTTTTCATAGGACTTAATGAGCGTGGCGCCAAATGTAAAGCAATATGGAGGTTCAACGTTAGCTTTTCCCCAGAAGGGGCTGCTTGCTGTAATCCGTAGAACAAACTCTCAAGAATAAAATGATGATCCTACTATTTATTTCAACTCGGCTGATGGATGGTGCTAAGCTGTGTAGCCACATTGTCCTCACACCCTCTTACAAGCTAATCATATTCACGCTGAGCCTGGATGAGGAAGGGGCTTCCCTAGGCCCAGAGCCATCAGCCACGGTGACTCCAGCATCTCAATCCCTTAGCAAAAGAATCTCCGGTTTTTAGCAGGAAACCCAGTTACCCAGAATAAAGACTCATTTCTCAGTCCCCCTTGCTGCCAGCAATGGTCATACATGGTGGCAAATGAGTGATTTCTGAGAACTGCTTTCTTCCTGTCTCCCTACTTCCTGTGGGTGGGCTATAGATATGATGACTGGAGTTTGGCAGCTGTCTTGTGCTGTGAGAATGGCAGCACGGCAAGATAGATTCTGCATATGTTTTAAAGGGTTTCCATCACTTTTATTTTATTCTTAAATAGTTTATTAATTCCACTCTTCCACTGGCTCATACATTAATTAATTAATTCATTTATTCATTAGGGACTATTTCAGGGATGGCTCCTTCAGGTTAGGTCAAGCTTCACATCACAGCTATTGCTAAAAGAAATATTTGAGGGTAGGTGCTGTGGCGCAGCTGGTTAAAGCCCTGGCCTGAAGTGCCAGCATCCCATATGGGTGCCGGTTCTAGTCCCGGCTGCTCTTCTTCCGGTCCGGTTCTCTGCTGTGGCCTGGGAAGGCAGTATAGGGTGGCCCAGGTCCTTGGGCCCCTGCGACCACGTGGGAGACCCAGAGGAGGCTCCTGGCTCCTGGCTTCAGATAGGCGCAGTTCCTGCAGTTGCGGCCATCTGGGGAGTGAACCAGTGGATGGAAGACCTCTCTCTTTGTCTCTACCTCTCTTTGTAACCCTGTCTTTCAAATAAAAAAAGAAAAAAAAAAAAGAGAAGTATTTGGGCAGCAAATACCCTTTCAATTAGACTTTCAATTAGAGATCTTTTAGTTTTTGAAAAGCAAAATGTTGTGATAAAATACAAATTAACAATCAGCATCCTATAAATTGCTTGGTGTAAAACCACTGAAAGTGAACCTTCAAGACATAGTACTGAGTAAATGAATTGATTGAACAACATCAGTGTCACTTCAACAACCAAAACTCCCTCCCGAAAGGTATTTAGGTATGAATACAATTATGCATTTAACTCAACAATGCTCTAAGATAGCTAACCAGAAAACCAAAATGAAAAAGGGATATTTATGTACAAAATGCTGAGGGACAAAATAAAGAGTACAAAAGTTAGAAACACAGTGGACAAAAACAAAATGGGATTTTCTTACCCAAAGATGATTTTACAATTGACTGCATAAACCAATGATCCTTTGTTGCCTGCAGATTTCTGATCCATATCTTCCATAGAGTGCTTCATAAGTATTTAAATGCACAGGAAATACTAAGTGATGAAGTTTTAGAAAATATTTCAAAGCTAAACATATTTTTTATTTGGAGCCAATTCGTAATAGGTGTTAGGACAAACAGAGCCTCCTACTCACTGTACACTTCTCTTCCTCCTACACAAACCACAAAGCAGCTATCTCAAGTTCAAGTGTTTTCCAATCATTTTACTTAGCAACTTTAGTATTATGTAGCTTGTACCTGCATATACAACATTCAGCGTATTTATAAACTGACCTTTCAGCAAACTTCAGGGACATCTCTATCTGATTACCCTGACCCAATTCAAATGCACAGGATATAGTGCAGAGTATGCCAGAATGACTTGAGCTGTGCATCTTCATTTCCAGCTAAATGTGCTTCTCCACACCTGCTCTGTATCAAGTCCATACCTCGATAAAGCCCCAAGGTGCATCTGTGTTGCTGTATCTTTTTCTAAAGGATTATCATTTTCTTCTGTGCATTCATACAAATGACGGTCATAAGCACACATTAAAAATGTAACTGGGCTCCAGGCAAGAAATATCCTTTCAAAAACACTGAAGTCAGACATCGTTCTGTTGGGAGTTCCAGCTATCATTGGATTTTGACTTGTTGGATGCCATGCAAAGGAAGCAATGTAATTGTCACAAGGTTGCCCGCTTCTTCCAATTATAGTGGAATAAGAGTGAGTGTATGCTGCACATCATACAATCTAATAATATTACTATCTCTTCTTCTTCTTTTTTTTGACAGGCAGAGTTAGACAGTGGGAGAGAGACAGAGAGAAAGGTCTTCCTTTTTCCCATTGGTTCACCCCCCAAATGGCTGCTATGGCCAGCGCTGCGCCGCCTATCCCAAGCCAGGAGCCAGGTGCTTCCTTCTGGTCTCCCAGGCGGGTGCAGGGCCCAAGCACTTGGGTCATCCTCCACTGCACTCCTGGGCCACAGCAGAGAGCTGGATTGGAAGAGGAGCAACCGGGACAGAACTGGCGCCCCAACCGGGACTAGAACCCGAGGTGCCAGAGCCGCAGGCGGAGCATTAGCCTAGTGAGCCACCGCGCTGGTCACTATCTCTTCTTAAAGTGGCAACAGACCAGTTTTAGTTGGTCACCATGCTACTTCTGTTAAGGGCTTTCATTGCTCAAAGTCAAAACTGGCTTCTCAAATTTTCTGACCCTCATAGAAGGAAGCAACACGATCATGGAAGGATGGATCTACAGTCACCCCTTGAACCGCTTTTGTATCTACAAACATTTTTTGGCTTGTATTCCTAAGATTGACTATGGCTAGGTTACAATGCATATGAGCCAGGAGAAGTTTCTGGTCTCATGGAAGCCAAGAGAGAGACAAGTGTCATTCTGTCCTCATAAAGTGGCTTTGTTACTAATAACGCTGAAAGCCTCACTTGCCCCACGGGAGCTATGCCAGGCTTATATTTGCTGCAGATAGCTCACATCAGCACTGTAAAGTCAGCTCTGTGTTCATCAAGACCAGCAGCAAGCCAGTGACTATCCAAAGGATTCCACGCGAGGGTATTGCATTGTCATGCACGCTTTGGAACAGATTCTCTCCCGATCAAATCTTTGAACTTTGAGTTATGACCTTGACCAAGACTTGTGAGGACAACACAACCATTTGCTGTGCAACTGCCAGGAGACACTCAGGATCATAACTGAGATAGCGGACAACGCATTTCATGTAAGGTGTCTCTGGATTTATGGTCGGTAATGCAGCCGCAGTCTGTCGATTCACGCTAAGATCCAGCTGTGAGTGCTGCATTCACAGTCGATTCCACATGATAAGGGCTCAGTTCTGAGTCACATAAAACAGATCTATCAACCTGGTGTGGCCCACAAAATGGCAGGTTCGATACCGCTCCATGTTGATGGACGTGCTCACAGAGCCCAGCCAGGCCCATTCGCTGCACACACAGAAGAACCTGCTAGTGGAGACATCCTGAGAGTTTAAGGAGTGCTCACTTCCCATCGACGCTCTCCCAGCCAAGGAAAGCCACGCTGACACCACGTACATCGCCAAAATCTCCGCTACAGCACTGGCCTGAGGTGGCCGCGCAGCGCGGCGGAGCCGCTTCCGGCCTGGACACCGCCCCTCTCGCCGCGGGTGCCCGGATGAGGGCAAGATGGCGGGCGCGGCCGATGAGCTGGGCGGGCGGGCCGGGCCCCACGACGTCACCACCGCGTGTCGGGGCCGCAGGCCGCCGCGCCTCGGCCTCGGCACGGGAGCTCGATCCTGCATAGTTCCCTGAAGCTGTCGTACTTGCCGTGCACCTGCCAACCTCCGGACGTCATGAATGTGAGTTAAGTCACTGTTATTTTGGATTTGCTGTCACTCTTAGCTGAATGGAATCCTACCCACAGCGAAGACAGGGGCAGCCTATTCCTCGGAAAGGCATTCTTCATTGCTAGAGTGCGTGGCGTGGTTCACGTTACAGGGGAGGGCGTCTGTGATGGGGCTTTGTGAGTGATTGTGGGGCGCACAGATTAAAACACACAGCGAGACTTCTGAGGTCAAGGTAGGAGTCTTTATTAGCCAGCTGGTGACTGCCGTCTCAGAGCAAGGCCAGAGAAGACAGCACGGATTTGCAGTGGGGGGTGTGTGTGTGTAAGGACAAAACCTTCTCTTATCAGGCATAATCTCACGGGGCTTATCATGCAGAAAGCAGGCCTACAGAAGGAAGAAGCAGTTGGCCAGTCAGCCAGTTCCTTTCTAACTTTATTTGTCTTTGCAAAGTTTTTTTTTTTTTTGACAGGCAGAGTGGATAGTGAGAGAGAGAGACAGAGAGAAAGGTCTTCCTTTTTGCCGTTGGTTCACCCCCCAAATGGCCGCTACGGCTGGCGCTGCGCTGATCCAAAGCCAGGAGCCAGGTGCTTCTCCTGGTCTCCCAGGCGGGTGCAGGGCCCAAGCACTTGGGCCATCCTCCACTGCCTTCCCGGGCCACAGCAGAGAGCTGGCCTGGAAGAGGGGCAACAGGGATAGAATCCGGCGCCCCGACCGGGACTAGAACCCGGTGTGCCGGCGCCGCAAGGTGGAGGATTAGCCTGTTAAGCCACGGCGCCGGCCTTTTTTTTTTTTTTTTTGTCTTTGCAAAGTTTTTAAGGACTCAGTTGTTCCCGGTGGGGGTCGGACATGGCATCACTGACCCTGAGGCCGCCTGTGTTACTTGTGGCTGCAGCAGCCGGAGAAGGCGGGAGGAACCATCGTCTAGTTTCCTTGGCCGTTACCAAGCAAGCAGAGGTACAGAAGCCAGCAATGGGCCAGATACAGACCAACATTTATTTTTATGAAGAACAGGTCCTGCTTTTAAAACAACCAAGCAAAATAACCTATATTCTATAACCACCGGGGCATGCTATATTTTGTAGACAGTTTAAACTTTTGAGTCACCTGTCATATAATCTAGTGTTGAGAGCACAGGCTGGCAAGCCGACTCTGAGTCACTGCAAGCCGTGGACACGCTCCTTAAGCTCTTTCAACTTCAGTCTCCCTCTCTGTAAAATGAGAATGATGGTGCCTGGTATCTGTTGATTCCACAGAGCTAATACCCTGAGAACCTTATAGTATGCAGATTCCGTCTCTATATCAGGGTCCTGTACAAAGACATTTCAGTTATAGCTTTTCCCTTCTTTCTAGGAGTCAATAGCTTAATACAAACACGATTGCTGGCTCCTTGGTGTGGCTTTTAGGTTCAATTGTAGAAAGTCTGGCATTATCTTCTTAATGACAACTCATTAGATCCTGTTCATTTGGCACCTCCTAACTACTAGGCATTTTGCTAAGTGTAGGGAACCAAAAAAATAAAAAAGTGGTCAAGATGTAATTGAATCATTACAGAATTTATAGTGATTGTATTGAGACCTTTCTGTTTACAAAGCAATTTTATGACATGCAAATAATATGTTCTGTAAGGATAGAACTTTTAGAGATTCAAACACTGTAATTATATTGTTCAAACTCATTTATGGAAATAAGGTAAACTGATTCCAGTTGAGCTGGGGGCATTGGATAGGAAATCCAGATGCCAGCTGCCTACTCCTTAGAGATCTGACTAAGCCTGACCTGGACTCTGAAGTTGTCAGCCTCCTGAGAGTCCAGAGACTTAGTCCCTCTTGTCTAGAGTTCTCAAATTTCTAGAACCTTCTTATTGCTTATTTCTACCCTGCATTCTTTTTTTCCTCATGAGCTGTTTTGTATTTTGCTTTATTTTCTATTTTTTTTTTTTTTTGAGAGAGAAACTTCTATCTGCTGGTTCATTCCCCAAATGCCTGCGACAGCTGGTCAGGTTGAATGAGGAGCCAGGAAGTCAGTCTGAGTCTCCCATATGAGTGGCAGGAACCCAGCTATCTGCACCATCACTTGCTGCCTTCCAGAGTGTGTGTTAGCAGGAAGTTGGAGTTAGGAGTGAGAGCTGCACGTTGGTGCACCTACTCTGATATGGGTCATGGGCATGTGAACCATTGGGCTAAACACCTGCCTTCCCTCCTTTAGTTTCTATGCAAATTTATTCCTCTTTCCAAGTAGATTGTAAGGAATTTGAGGGTAGGTACAATGACTGCTTTCTAAGATTTGCTCACAAGTCTCAGGGCAGTGCTTTTTTTTTTTTTTTTTTAAAGATTTATTTTATTTATTTGAAAGAGAGTTGCAGGGGAGGTAGAGACACACAGAAAGATCTCTTCCATCCACTGGTTCACTCCCGAAATGGACTTAATGACTAGGGCTGGGCTAGGCTGAAGCCATGAACCAGTAGCTTCCTTCAGGTCTCCCATGTGGGCTCACGGGTCCAAACACTTAGGCTATCCTCTGCTCCTTTCCCAGGTGCATTAGCAGGGAGCTGGATTAGAAGTGGAGCATCTGGGACTCGAACTGGTGCCCATATGGGAGGTAGGGGCTTTAAATTGCTGTGCCACAATGTCAGCCCCTGTATTATTGACTTTCATAAAAGATTTACTTAGTTATTTGAAAGGCAGAGTTATGGGGGTGGGGAAAGAGAGAGAGAGAGAGAGAGAGAGAGAATGAATATGAATATGGGTGAATGTTCTGTCTGCTGTTTCAATCCTCAAATGACTGCAACAGCTGGGAATGGACCAGAGGTGGAGCAGCCAGGACTCACATGGGATGCCGGTTTTGCAGGTATAGGCTCAACCCACTGGGCTACAACAACGGCCACATAATGCATTATTGTTAATGAGTTACCCCACTGTGTAATAGAAGAGGAGAATTTCTTTCTTTTTTTTTTTTTTTGACAGGCAGAGTGGACAGTGAGAGAGAGAGACAGAGAGAAAGGTCTTCCTTTTTTGCCGTTGGTTCACCCTCCAATGGCCGCCGCGGTAGCACGCTGCGGCCAGCGCACCGCGCTGATCCGATGGCAGGAGCCAGGTGCTTCTCCTGGTCTCCCATGCGGGTGCAGGGCCCAAGCACTTGGGCCATCCTCCACTGCACTCCCTGGCCACAGCAGAGAGCTGGCCTGGAAGAGGGGCAACCGGGACAGGATCGGTGCCCCGACCGGGACTAGAACCCGGTGTGCTGGTGCCGCAAGGCGGAGGATTAGCCTAGTGAGCCGCGGCGCCGGCAGAAGAGGAGAATTTCTTTCTCCTAGCCAACCGTAACATTGGACCATTGGCCTCTCACTCCTGCTCAGCTTCTGTTAATCACTGTTCTTTTCTCAACTTCTATGAGATCAACTTTTTAAAATTCCACATGTGGGTGAGCACTTGCGTGCTTGTCTTTCTTTGCCTGAATTATTTCCTCTAGGTCCATGCATGTTGTCACAAATGATAGGATTCCATCTTTTTTTTTTTTGTGGCTTGATAGCATTCTGCTGTGTATCTGTACCACATTTTCTTTATCCATTTGTCTACTGATGGACACTTAGGTTGATTTGATCTCTTGACTATTGTGAGTAGTGCTGCAATAAACATAGGGGTGCAGATGTTTCTCCAGCACACCAATTGCCTTTCCTTTGGATATACGCCTAGCAGTAACATTTCAGGACTATGCAATAGTGCTATTTTGTATTCTTAGAGAAAAATCCTTTACTGCTCCTCACAGTGACTATACTAGTTTGCATTCCCACCAACAATGTGTAGGAGTCCCCCCTTTCTCCTTATCCTTACAAGCAGTTGCTTGTTTTTTATTTTTTATTTTTTTTTATTTTTTTCTGTTTGGTGATGACCATTCTCATGAGTGAAGTGACATTCTGTTGTGTTTTGATTTGCATTTCTCTGATGGTTATTGATGTCAACCATTTTTTTCCTCTATCATTGGTCATTTGTATGTCTTCCTTTGAGAATGCCTATTCAGGTCTTTCACCCATCTTGAAATTGGAGTGTTTGGCTTTTTGATATTGTGTTATTTGAGTTAACGAGAAATTCTGGATATTAATCCTTTATCAGATGTCTTATTTGCAAATATTTTCTCCCATTCTGTTCAGGCTCTAAGTCTTGACCCATTCCATTTGGGCAGCTGAGATTCTCAAAGTATGTAGATTGCATCTCTGCTGTTGAGGTAGAAACCTGGGCGTGGACCACTCCAGAGTT
The DNA here is from genome assembly GCF_033115175.1 of Lepus europaeus. Lineage (NCBI taxonomy): Eukaryota > Metazoa > Chordata > Mammalia > Lagomorpha > Leporidae > Lepus > Lepus europaeus. The sequence goes on from NC_084835.1 coordinate 47,510,796, forward strand.
AGTCACCCACACACCAGGCCTTGAGTTCTTTCCTCAACCCCAGGCAGGTTGGATTTCCTGTGGTACAGAACTTGCCTTGTCTTTTAAGGTCATTACTTGATTTGCTTCCTCTTTTGTTGCTTTCTCTGTTTTATTGAGCCTAATAAAATGGAGTGGTTATTTTACTATTTAATAATTTCTAAGATCAAAGGAAGTTAAGTAGTGATTTCTGCTCTTATTAATTAGTCTTTTCTTTCCCAAATTAGTTTTCCATTGATGTTCTCAACCGATAAATGTAATGTCATTTCTTTCTCTCCAAGAAGGCCATTTAAAATCCTACTGGATTGAGCTTTTGATTGATTCTTGAATTTTAAATAGAGAAGAAATGAGAATGTAAATTAGAACAGATAGGTTTAAAAAGATGTATAAGCTGCCTTTCTCCCCACTGACTCTGCTGTTTCTTAACCATACAAGCTCTAAGGATCACACATTATGTACTTAAATGGATCATCTGTAGTTTGTGGTTGGGGTGTGGAGTGAAATAGGGGAGTATGCTGGACAGGTAATGAAATAATTAAATCTAATGATTTTCTAATCCTTGTGGCAGATGTTCTAATGTTGTTTTTATTTGAATAAATAGTACTTATGGTGGGCTTTGTGGTACAAAAAGCAGGTTAAACTGCCACTTGGTTTGCTTACATCCTATATATATAAGCCTCTCTACTTCTAATCCAGCTTCCTGGTAACACATCATGGGAGGCAACAAGTTATGGCTTAAGTGCCACCTGGATATACAGATAGAGCTCCTGGGTCCTGGCTTAGCCTTGACTGTTGTGGGCATTTGGGGAGTGAATCAGCAGATGGACAAATTCACTCTCTTCTCCCTCTCTCTCTCTTTCTCTGTCTCTCTGTTGCTTTGCCTTTTAAATACGTGAAAAATGAACAAACATCAAAATAATATTTTATTCTCGTATTTTTTTTCTTTCTAACAGTCTTGTTTTTGTGTGTGTTTTCTGTGTTTCTACTGCTCTGAAACCAGATCTCGGTGGAGTGCCATGTAAGTAGGTGTCAGCCTTTTGATGGGAACAATCCTGGGCAGCAATTTCAGTGCTAGTGGGAACCATGGGACGGTGGGAGCCATCACAGTGAACAATTTGAGCAGTTAGGTTCCTAGGTAGCACTGTGGATGGTGCATGCTGGGCACATTCATAAAGGAGGAGCCAAAGTGGTCTCTCTGGCTTGAGATGAAGGATGCTTTGCTTTGCTGTCCACAAACCAGGCTGGGGGCAGGTCTGTCTATCAGAGGAAAGGCGGTGTGCCTTGCTTTTTAACTCTACCTGCCAATTAGAATTTCAAAGACCTGGGTCAGGGTGGGGAAGTGGATACCCTGGAAGTCACATGAAAGTCTTCTGGGGTTGTTTGGGTTTAGATGCTTCTGTACTTAAAATAGCACTTGAAAAATGAGAGCATTGAGTGAGATCAACATGCAAATATTTTCAGGAAAACAGCAACAGACATATATCTCAAGGACTTGAAAGAATGTTTGGCTGGTGTTATCCTCCCACAAGCTAAAGGCTGGGAGCCAAGCTGGGCAGAACCTCCCAGTCTGAGAGACCACCTCCTCTCAGTAAATGCTCATAGCAACACGTACGTCCCAACTCTTGGTTTTCTCTTTGATTTTTTTTTTTTTACTGCAGTTTTGACTAATGACAAACATATTGGTGCTTGGTGCTGTGAGGTGTAGTGTTTTTCTGCTCTTTTTGAAGAGTGAAGCTTGAACCAAGGCAATAAACAAAATCTCATTAGTCCTTTTGAAGTGCTTGCTTTCCCCTTTTCTTTTTTTTTAAGATTTATTTATTTATTTGAAAGTCAGTGTTACACAGAGAGAGGAGAGACAGAGAGAGGGAGAGAGAGAGAAAGAGAGAGAGAGAGAGATCTTCCATCTGCTGGTTTACTTCCCAACCGGCCACAATGGCCGGAGCTGTGCCTATCTGAAGCTAGGAGCTAGGAGCTTCCTCCAGGTCATCCCATGCAGGTGCAGGGGCCCAAGGACTTGGGCCATCTTCTACTGCTTTCCCAGGCTGTAGCAGAGAGCTGGATCAGAAGTGGAGCAGCTGGGACCCGAACCTGCGCCCATATGGGATGCCAGCACTGAAGGCGGTGGCTTTACCTGCTACACCACAGTGCTGGCCCCACTTTCCCCTTTTCTTGGCAAGCCCTGCCCTCTGTTTTTCTCATGCTATGGGGTTATCTTCTGATGTGAGTTTCCTTTTGCATGACTTATCTGCAAAAGTGATAGAGAACTCCCATCCACTGGTTCACTCACCAGATGCCTGCACTAGCTGGGGTAGGGCTGGGCTGGGGTTAACATTGGAAGCTGCGGACTCAATCCAGGTCTCCCACATGAGTGACAAGGATCCAACTACTTGAGCCATCACTGCTGCCTCTGAGAATCACTGGCAGGAAACTGGATCAGGAGCCAGAGCTGGGTATCCAACCCAGGTGTTTTGATATGGGACGTGGGCTTCTTAAAGGCTAGGCTTTGTTTTTAAATGTACAGACTGTATTTATAAATTAACTAACTATCAAAAACAACAACCCTGCTTTGTCTTAAAAATGTCATGTGTGACTTAAAAAAACCAAACCCTCCATCCCTTTTGTCCTTTTGTCTCCTCGTTGCCACCACTCTCCAGAGCTGTTCAGTCTACAGAAGCCCGTACAGCATGTGTTTCTCCATGGGACCATGCTGTGCAGGTATTGATAGCCTGTTTTTATCACACAAGACCGTGGGTACATCTTTCCACGGCACTGCCTGTGAATCTGCCACCTGTTCCTCCTGCTTTAAAAATATATTTTTATCTTTAATTGGCATAGAGTAACTGTGCATACTTATGGGGTACAGTGTGGAATTCAGTGCATGAATACAATGTGTAAGGATCAGTTCCGAGTAACTGGCATATATAACCATCTCAGACGCGGATCATTTGTTTGTCTTGGGAACATTCAGAATCCCCTCTGCTGGCTATTTTGACACATGCATTAATTGTGGCCACCCACAGCTATCCTACTGTGCCACAGAACACTGGAAAGTTCCTCCTGTCCACCTGCACCCTGTACCTGTTGACCATCCTCCCTCCACCCACCGTTCCCAGGCTCGGGTGACCACTATTCTGCTCTTCTTCTTTGAGCCCCGTTTTCTCTTGAGGCTGCCTAATACTCTGGTTTTTTGAATATACCAGGGTGTAACCAGGGTGACTGACAGATATGCTGGCCTCCCAGGAATACCATAATAAAACACTGCAGCCTGAGTGGGTTTAAACAGCTGACATTTTCTCACCCATCTGGAATTGAGATCCATGATCAAGGTGTTAGCAAATTTGGTTTCTGGTGAGGGCCCTCGTCCTGGCTTGGAGACGGCCATCTTTTTGCTGGGTCCTCAGTGCTGCATGTAGAGAGTTCTCTGGGGTTTGCTTATAAGAGCACCAGTGGCCAGCGCCGTGGGCTTAACAGGCTAATCCTCCGCCTTGCGGCACCGGCACACCGGGTTCTAGTCCCGGTTGGGGTGCCGATTCTGTCCCGGTTGCCCCTCTTCCAGGCCAGCTCTCTGCTATGGCCCGGGAAGGCAGTGGAGGATGGCCCAAGTCCTTGGGTCCTGCACCCCATGGGAGACCAGGAGAAGCACCTGGCTCCTGGCTTTGGATCAGCGCAGCGCCAGCCGTAGCGGCCATTGGAGGGTGAACCAACGGCAAAAAGGAAGACCTTTCTCTCTGACTCTCTCTCACTCACTATCCACTCTGCCTGTCAAAAAAAAAAAAAAAAAAAAAAAAAAAAAAGCACCAGCCATGCTCTTTGTCATCAAGTTGTCAAGGAACTGATGGGGCCAGTGCGGTGGCGCAGTGGGTTGAAGCCCCAGCCTGCAGCACCGGCATGCCATATGGGTGCTGATTCGAGTCCTGGCTGCTCCACTTCTGATCCAGCTCTCTGCTATGGCCTAGCAAAAGCAGCAGAAGATGGTCCAAGTGCTTGGGCCCCTGCCACCCTCCCAGGAGATCTGGATGAACTCCTGGCCACAGATTTCAGCTTATCCCATCTGGAGTGAATCAGCAGATGGAAGATCTCTCCCTGTCTCTCCATCTCTCTCTGTAACTCTGACTTTCAAATAAATAAATTCTAAAAGAAATCTGGTTATATGTCAGATCTTAAAGAAAAACAGATTATCCTATGAATCATTGGTTCTCAACAGGAAGCAATATTCTTCACAGCTCTGGGAACTTTCTTTTTTTTTTTGACAGGCAGAGTGGACAGTGAGAGAGAGAGACAGAGAGAAAGGTCTTCCTTTGCCGTTGGTTCACCCTCCAATGGCCACTGCGGTTGGCGCGCTGCGGCCGGCGCACCGCGCTGATCCAATGGCAGGAGCCAGGGGCTTCTCCTGGTCTCCCATGGGGTGCAGGGCCCAAGGACTTGGGCCATCCTCCACTGCACTCCCTGGCCACAGCAGAGAGCTGGCCTGGAAGAGGGGCAACCGGGACAGGATCGGTGCCCCGACCGGGACTAGAACCCGGTGTGCTGGTGCCGCAAGGCGGAGGATTAGCCTAGTGAGCCGCGGCGCCGGCTGGGAACTTTTAAAATGAGTATGAGAGTTGTAACTGTTAGGGGTATTTAAAAATTATGCTGTTTTATTTTTGATTAACATGTGATACTTGTATACATTTATGGGGTATAGTATACTATTTCAACCCATAGACACAACATAAACCAATCAAACCAGGCAACTACTTTTTTCTGTTTCCTTAGCTTTTGTGCTTGGAGCCTACCAGCTCCTGTCTTCCAGATCTTTTTTTTTTTTTTTAAAGATTTATTATTTATTTTAAAGTCAGAGTTATACAAAGAGAGAAGGAGAGAAAGAGAGAGAGAGATCTTCCATCTGCTGGTTCATTTACCAGATGGCTGCAATGTCTGGACCTGCGCCAATCTAAAGCCAGAAGCCAGGAGCTTCTTCTGGGTCTCCCATGTAGGTGCAGGGGCCCAAGGACTTGTACCATCTCCTGCTGCTTTCCCAGGCCATAGCAGAGAGATGGATCGGAAGTGGAGCAGCTGGGACTTGAACTGGTGCCCATATGGGATGCTGGCACTGCAGGCGGCGGCTTTACTTGCTATGCCACAGCACTGGCCCCTGTCTTCCAGTTCTTGTTAGCAGACACTTCAGGTCCATTTGCTTGGGGTGTCACCGAATAATCAGCTTCAAAGTGGGAACTGCTCAAAGGAAAGCTTTATTTATTTGTGACAAGCAAAGGAGACAGTGGGAAGGTACTGTTTCCTAAAGAAGCTGCCTCTTCTTGAGAGCTTGTTTGGAGGTTCTAGCAGGGGAGCGCAACTGCTCATATGACCTTGACAGAGACCCGTCCTCCTCTAGAGGGGAAGCTTGTCCTCTTCAACTGGGCACACAGCTGTGGGAGGGACGCACATGGAGCAGGGAGTGGGGAAGAGGAAACCCGTCTAGCCAGCCGGATCAGCCAAATCAGCCCTGGCGGTCAGTGGGGTGACAGATGTTGCAGCCAGATTGCCCGCACATCCGAGAAACTGCCTCTTCTATATTCAGGGCTAGGGAAGCACACAGGTTATAGAACAGAGGGTCTGGGAGGGCCCTTTCTTCTCAAGCAGTGCGCATCTTCATACACTGTGGTTTCCAAGACCTCACTCAGGCTACTCTCTCATGGTCTGGCAAAGTGAAATTTCCTGGATCACTCTCTGGCAAACAGACTCTGCCCCAGACTCCATTCAGAATTCAGATTCTCTGCGCTGTGCCTGTTTCTTGCCTAACACTCTTGGTTGTTTTCAACAAATTAATTAATTTTTATTTATTGTAAAGGCAGAAAGGCAGAGACAGAGATCTCCATCTACTGGATAACTTCCCTAAATGCTCACAACAGCCAGGGTTGGGCCAGGCCAAGGCCAGCAGCCAGGAACTCTATGTGGGTCTCCCATGTTGGTGGCAAAGACACAAGTCCTTAAGTCATCATCTGTTGCCTTGAAGGGTGCGTGTTAGCAGGAAGATGCTGTCAGGAGTGGGACTGAGATTCCAATCCAGGCACTCTGACATGGGTTGCTGGTGTCTTAACTGCATCTTAACCACTTGATTAAATGACTTTGCCCATTTCTTTTTTTATCTTTTTTTTTTTTAGAGAAATTTGGTCATTGATTAAGCTTTTTACTTTCTTTTTTTTAAGGTTTATTTGTTTATTTGAAAGTCAGAGTTACACAGAGAGAGGAGAGGCTGAGCGAGAGAGAGAGAGAGAGAGAGAGAGAGAGAGTAAGAGGTCCTCCATCCAATGGTTCACTCCCCAGTTGGCTGCAATGGCTGGAGCTGTGCCGATCCAAAGCCAGGAGCCAGGAGCTTCCTCCAGGTCCCCCATGCAGGTGCAGGGGCCCAAAAACTTGGGCCATCTTCTTCTGCTTTCCCAGGCCACAACAGAGAGCTGGATTGGAAGTGGAACAGCCGGGTCTTGAACCAGTGCCCATGTGGGATGCTAGTACTTCAGGCCAGGGTGTTAACCCGCTGTGCCTCAGCACTGGCCCCATTTTGCCCATTTCTTAACTGAACTGTTCATTTCTTGCTGTTGTTGAGTTTTTGAGTTCTTCATATATTCTCAGTGTTAATAATTTGTCAGATACGTAGTTTGCAAATATTTTCTCCAGTTCTCTTGGTTGTCTCTTTGCTCTGTTGATTGCTTCTTTTGCTGTGCAGAAGCTTCTTAGTTTGATTTAATCCATTTGTCTGTGCTTTTGTTACCTGGGCTTTTGGGGTCTTATCTAAAAAATTGTAGCCTATGTTAATGTCTTGATGAATTTCTCCTATGTTTTCTTCTAGTAGTTTCATAGTTTCAGATCTTAGATCTTTCATCCATTTTGAGTTGATTTTTGTATAGTGTGAGAGGTGAGGAGTGAGGTGTCAAGTTTCAGTCTTCTGCATATGAATGTCCGGTTTTCCCAGCACCCTTTATTGAAGAGACTGACTTTTTCCCTTATTGAGAATGCTGTTTATTTTTGATTGAGTAATAACTTCTTCTTTCTTTGCATTTATTCCTCTTGAAAGCCGTTTATGACCCTTTTTGCTCTGAGAATTAGTGGCTCTTTCTTTGTGCTCCCATTGCACTAGCACACATCTGGTCATCACTGGGAATGCTCACAAGCATTGTACATCCTCGTCTCTGGGAGCACGTTGAGATCAAAGCTCACTGTTCTTCCTCACTCTTCAGGACTTCAAATGCATTGCTTTGGCCAAGCAAATCGGAGCAGAATTGACCCTGTGTTACTTCTGGGTGGAAGAGGCAGTCACAGTTTGCCATTTCTCTTTGTTTCTGCTGTGGCAAGCAGATGCAAGCCAGGTGGTAGCTGGTCTGCGGCCCCTTATCCAGGAGTGAGCGAAGTTCTCTGCTGACCCACTTTCCGTAGTTTCCCTCATCTGTGGCTTCCGTTTCTGTGATCTGTGGTCAACCGGGGTCTGAAAATACTACATAGAAGCTTCCCAACTGGCACTGTTCTCAGGAGTATGAGGAAATCTCAGCTGTCCTGCTACATCCCACCTGGGATCTGGATAATCCTTCCTCCAGTGTATCCAGGCTGTATAGGCTGCACGCCTGTGAGTCATGGTAGCCAGTTGGGCTATCAGATTGACTGTCAGGGCATTGAATCGCTTGTGTTCAGGTAATTCCTGTTTTACTTCATAATGGTCAGAGAGTCCAAGAGGACTGGTACAAAGGAGGCATCAGGGCATACAGCATGGAGAACAGATGAACCATGGTACTGTGTGGCAATGCTGCAGGGCTTATAGGATGAAATAACAGCAATGTAGGGCTCAGCATTGTCTGTGGTTTTGGGATTCCATTGGGCATCTTGGAATGTACCCCTCATGGAAAAAGCAGGGGATACTACTGAACACCATGAACAAGAAATGAGCTGTGTGGTGATTTGGTTGCTTGTCACTGCAGCACACCATGCTCATCCTGACTGATGCACTTCTGTTATTGTTGGTTGCCCAGACTGTATCACTGCACTAGACAATGGGCTTCTATATTTAGGGATTATTATCAGCCCTCCGTGTGTGCAGCTTCAACCAACTGGGCATGGAAATATTCAGGAAATAACGGCAGGTGTCCTGAACACATATAGATCTCTTTCCTTGTCATTGCTCCTTAAACAACACAACCTAACAACTATTTACATAGCATTTACATTGTGTTTGATATTATGAGTCATCTGGAGATGATGTAAAGTGTATGGGGTGAGGGGGATGGGTTAGAAGCAAACACCATGCTGTTTTGTACAAGGGACTTGAACATCCATGGTCTTCTTCTTTTTTTTTTTTTAGTTTTTTTTGGACAGGCAGAGTTGGACAGTGAGAGAGTGAGAGAGACAGAGAGAAAGGTCTTCCTTTTTCCATTGGTTCACCCCCTAAATGGCCACCAAGGCTGGCACGCTGCAACCAGGAGCCAGGGAGCATCCATGGTTTTCAGTATCCACAGGAGGCTCTGGATTCAATCCCCCCTATTGCAATGACTCTTGTTTTTGGTTCCTGTGCTGCTAAACTGCATGTGACAAACTGGTTAAGTTTCCTATCATTGTGCAACAAATTAGCCAGGACTTAGTGGCTTAGAACAGCAATGCACGTTTGTCATTCTCATAGTTTTAGTGGGTGATGAATTTGGGAGCACCTTGTCTGGGTCATCCTGGCTCAGGGTTGCTCAGGGGGCTGCCATGGTCGGACGGCTTGATGGGACCTAGAGGATCCACAGCCAAGGTCGCTGGGCACTTGGCTGGCAAGTCCAGAGGTGAGGGCTCTTCCCCAAAGGGGATCTCCACAGGCTGCTTGAGTGTCCCCCCCAACGTGAAGGCCAACTGCCCCCACCTCTCAGCAGGTGGCCCAAGAGAGAGGAAGGCAGAAGAGGTGATGTCTTCAGTGATTCAGCCTTGGGAGCCCCCCACAGCCACTGGGGCCACTCTGGTAGGGTGATTTGCTGAGTCTTGGGCACACCAGAGAGAAGGACAATGAGAATCTACCCCTGTAAGGGAGGAGGGTGCTTTCAAACCACCCCTCAGGAATGTAATGCGGCTTCTGTAAATAATTCCCGAAGGAACAAAAGGCTGGTTATGTTCAGTTCGATGGGAAGTTCATCTGGTGGTTTCTTTTTAAAAAAATAATTTGAAATTTTCACTGATCTGAAAGGGCAAGAGAGAGAGAGAGAGAGAGAGAGAGAGAGAGAGAGAATGAGAGAGAATGCTCCCATCCATTGATTCACTCCCCAACTGGCTGCAATGGCTGGGGCTGAGCCAGGGTGGAAGCAAAGAGCGGGGAACTCATTCCAGGTCTCCCATGTGGGTGGCAGGAACCCAATGACTTGAGCCATCACTGCTGCCTCCCAAGGTCTGCATTAGCACGAAGCTGGAGTCAGGAGCTGGAGGTGGACTTTGAACCTACCACTGTGCTGCAGAATGCGAGATCTTAACCAGCATCTTAACCATCAGAGCAAATGCCTATCCCTCGTTTTATTTTTCATTTCAGCGAGTACAAGTTCTTTCTCCTTTCAGCTAGCCTTTATTTCAAACTCCAGGTCTTGCTGTCTTCTGCTCAGGTGTGCTCTAATCATATATCACGAGCACCACAAATTTTGCATGTGTGCCTTGGAGCTTAAAATAGGAAAGAGCAAAGTCTCACCAACCTTGTCAATTAGACCAAAAAATCATCAGAAATAGAATGCAATTTGCAGTTCTGTCCTTTCCACAGGTTGACACCATCATCTTCCCCTTGTTAGCAGAGGATTTTCTCCCAGGCTGCCAGTGACATTTGGGAGTCTGTCATCACTGCCACTTGTTACTGAAGGACTCGTGTGCTTGTGCTTGGCTTTTTGGTCAGACCCTGAGTGCTCTCCTTAGTAAGACCACATACGCCTGGGTCACTTCCTGGCCAGTGATCCTGTCCACTGCGTTGTTTCAGCACAGCCTTGGAGTGAAAAATAGTGCTTTCTGAGCTGCCCGAGCATGCAGGTTTGTTAGAGTTGGGTGGCTTCAGACAGGCTCACATCGTCCATTGCAGAACTAGCAGGCGTCACTGCTCGGCTGATAGAGAGAAGGAGCCTTCCCATTGCTGGTGCTCTCTCAGCCGCTGCCTCCCTCCAGGGGAACACTGACCTACCCCAGCACCAACCCTCTTGGTCTGTAGTCGTTCCTTGCAGCTTGTCTGAGAAAATGGGGTTGCATGGGGATCTGGGGCTGTGCACCAGGGGAGGTGCAGATAGCTGCACTGGAGAAGTGAAGATGATACCCAGAGCCACATCCTGGCCTTTCTGTACCTACACACCCAGCAGGAAGCTTGCAGGAAGGCGTCGTGGACTCTTCAAAGGCAGCTCTTGGCCCCCTCCGCCCCGAGCTCAGCTCCTGGGAGCACAGTCACAGCCTGCTCTACATCAGACATTTCTCTCCCTCACTGTTCTGCTTCTACTTACGCTAGCAGTGGAGGATGGCCCAAGTGCTTGGACCCCTGCACTCATGTGGGAGGCCTGGATGAATCTCCTGGTTCCTGGCTTTGGGTTGGTCCAGCTGTGGCCATTACAGCCATCTGCAGATGAACCAGTGGAAGGACTCTCTCTCTGTCTCTGTCTCTCCCCTTCTCTCTGGGATTTTGCCTTTCAAATAAATAAATAAATAAATAAACAAACCTTGGTTTTAAAAAAAACGAGATTTGGAGGAAAATTACAGAGCAGGATCCTCAGTGGGGCAGTGCTCTGGGAACTGGTGGGGGGCTCACAACGACTGGGGCTCTCGTGCCGTGTAGTGGGTGGAGGCCAGGAGTGTGAGATGCTTGACAAGGTGTGGGACAGTGGGGACGAACTGCTCTACTTCCAAATTGTAATGCTTTAAAAAATATATTTATTCATTCATTCATCTGAAGAGCACACACACACACACGCGCACAGAAACAGAGATCACCACCTACTGATTTATTCCTCAAATACCTGCAACAGCTAGGACTGGGCAGACCAAACTCAGGAGCTAAGAACTCCATCCAGGTCCAGTGGCAGAGACACTAGTACATGAGCCCTCACCTGCTGCCTCCCTGGGTGTGCGTCAGCTGGAAGTGGAGCCACAGCTCTCACCCAGGCACTCTGCAATGAGATGTGGGCATCCCAAGTGGGGTCTCCAACTGGGGTCCCCATGGCTGTGCCTAACACTCGCCCCCAAATTCTGACTCTTAAATATATTGCCAGATAAGCAGATGGGAGACAAATCTGTGTAATTATCTAGACGCAGACTCCTTTTAAAATAATACAATTTGAGTATATGCTGAAGTCTCTAATCATGCAAGTACCAAGAGTTTAGCATTTTCGAAAATTTCCCGACTCCTGAAGCCACCCATATGTGGCTTCTCAACACCACACCCCCTCAGGCTGCTCTTTCAGCACTGATAGGCGGCCCTCTGCCTCTGTGGGTTCTGCATCCGTGGATCTAACCGACCACAGATGGACCGCATTCAGGAAAATAATTGCATCCATACTGAACACGTGTAGACTTTTTTCTTGTCATTATTGCCTAAATGATACAGTGTAACAACTGTTTACTAAGCATTTACATTACATTAGGTATCCAGCGGTAATCTGTAGGTGATTTAAAGTCTGCAGGAGAATGTGCACAGTTAAATGCAAATACTGAAGGATTTTGTAAAAGGGACTTGAGCATTGCAGGTTGGTTCTGGGACCCATCCCTGCAGATACTGTATTGTGATTGTGCGTTAGGTACAAGCATGCAACTGTACGTCTTTCAGCATTGCCATGTCCCCATATTTACATATTTAAATATGTATTATTTTATTTTCCATTCCTGTCCTTTTGTTTATTCTATAGATAATTAGAGTGTCACGTGAATGGTTAAAATGTACATCTACATGTAGATATTGTCCGGAAGTTTCATCTTAGCATGATCAAAAGCTCAGGGTTTCATCAGGAAAGTCATGAGTCATCAGGACCTATGTGAGGGTACATCAGTAGATTCTTGGAATTCAAAGAAAAGTTTTTCTGGGTGCAAAAAAGTTTTGAAATTCATGCATCATTTTTTCATAATTTGCATTTCCATGAGCTTTGAAGATCCTTGTGTATGTGGATTGCAAAATTTTTACACAAGAATAAACATTTTTTTAAAAAACATTTATTTTGAAAGGCAGAGAAGGCCGGTGCCACGGCTCACTAGGTTAATCCTCTGCCTGTGGTGCCGGCACCCCGGGTTCTAATCCCGCTTGGGGCGTCGGTTCTGTCCCGGTTGCTCCTGTTCCAGTCCAGCTCTCTGCTGTGGCCCGGGAAGGCAGAGGAGGATGGCCCAAGTCCTTAGGCCCTGCACCCGCGTGGGGGACCAGGAGGAAGCACCTGGCTCCTGGCTTCGGATCGGCACAGCACGCTGGCTGTGGCAGCCATTTGGGGGGTGAACCAACGGAAAAAGAAGACCTTTCTCTCTGTCTCTCTCTCTCTCACTGTCTAACTCAGCCTGTAAAAAAAAAAAAAAAAAAAAAAAAAAAAAAAAAAAAAAAGGCAGAGAAACTGAGAGAGAGGGAGAGACAGAGAGAAAGATCTTCGTCTGCTGGCTCACTCCTGGAACGGCTGCAACAGCAGGGACAGAGCCAGATTGAAGACAGGAGTCTGGAACTCCATTCATGTCTCCCACAAGTACTTGGGCAATCTTCTGCTGCTTTCCCAGGCACATTAACAAGGAGCTGGATTGGGAGTAGAGCAGCCGGGATTTGAACTGGTGCTCTGATCCAGGATGCTGGTGTCACACACTTAACACACTCTGCCATGATATTGGCCCCATAAACTTAACCTTTTAATTCCATTTTTTTCCAAGAACATTTTGAAAGACCCTTTTACTCGCACAGGGATGTGGGGGATTTGTGACTATGACTGAAGGGACAGTGACAAAGCACTATAATTTATAAGTTTGAATGAGGCCATTTCTTCATGCTTCTGTAATTTTACAATGCTATTTTCCAAGTGATGTGCATGTTTAGATGCTGTGGCAATGATTTAGAAAATTGTTGCAGCACCTTCAACAATTGTGTTAAGTTTGGGGATATATGCGAGTCTAAGGCTTGTGTGTTCTTAGAGTACCTGATAATTTAGTCTTGTTCACTGTCTTTGTCTGTTTTATGTAAAACTCCTTCTCCTGCTTTCCTGTAAATTTTTTTTTTTTGGGGTGGGGGGAGTCAGGCTTTGTGGTGCAGCAGCTTAAACCACCACCTTGGATGCCTGCACCCTATATCGGAGTGCTGGTTTGAGTCCCAGCTGCTTTGCTTCTGACCCAGCTCCCTGCTAATGTGCACTCTGAGAGGCAGCAGATGATGACCCCAGTACTTGGGCTCCTGCCACCCACATGGGAGACCCAGATGGAGTTCCTGGCTCCTGACTTTGGCTTGACCCAATCCTGGTTGTTGCAGGCATTTGGGGAATGAACCAGCTAATGGAAGATTGATCTCTCTCCCTCCCTCTGTCTTCCCCCTCTCTATGATACTCTAACTTTCAAATACATTAAAAAAAAAACTTTTAAAAAGATGTTAAAGCAACAGTGGACCGAATCTGTGTAATTGTTACATGGGGATGTGGGATAGCATGTGGTTCAAAACACAGAAGCTGTAGGCAGACCTCCTGGGTGCACATCCAGGCTCTCCCTCCCCATAGCTGTGTGAGTTGAGGACCCAGTGCCCTCGTCTGTGGGTGACAGACTCACTGAAGAAGCTAGAATGGAGTGAGGCTTAGCTGCTTTCCCATAGTCTGCACCCGGGCACTTGGTATAATGAAATGGCCTCAGAAAAAAGTCCCCCACACATATGCACATCTGTTAAGCAAATAGTCACAAGCAAAGGGAAACTGTGCATCCCAGCTTTTCTGTAGGTGTGAGACATTCTCAGCACCCTGTCACTGTTAGCTGTTCTGGCTAGCACCTGCCATGCAAAGTCGAGTTGAGACGCTCCTGCAGTTGGCACCAGGCAACCCGAAATCCTCCTATAGCAGTGGCCAGGCAGACACAGGACCACTTAGTGACAGAGATTTGGAGCCATCCCCAGGGGTGCTGGTCCCAGGCCTTGCTAGATTTTTATACCTTACTGAAGAAGGGGGGGTATTCCAAAACTCATTTAGCCAGTTTACTTTTCATTTTATATTAAATTTCGAAATCCATGCATAGGTTTTTCATAGTATGCATTTTTTTTTAAAAGACTGATTTATTTTAAAGGCAGAGGTACAGAGAGAGAGGGAGAGACAAACACACAGAGATCTTCCAACCATTGGTTCACTTCCCAAATAGCCTCAATGACTGGGGCTGAGCCAGGCCAAAGCCAGGAGCCTGGAACTCCACCAGGGTCTCTGACATAGGTGCAGGGGCCCAAGGGCTTGGGCCACCCTCTGCTGCTTTCCTAGGTGCATTAGTGGAGAGCTGGATCAGAAGTGGAGCAGTCAGGACTTGAATTGGCTCTCATGTGGAATGTGTATGTCATAGTCATCAGCTTAACCCATTGCACCACAATACTGGCCCCTAGCCAGTTTATTTTAATGTTATCTGCCCAAAGTTCTTTTAAATATTCTTGATACCATTTAGTGAGCCACTTGCCTCACCAATACAAGTTCGTTTCTGACATTCAATATGCTAATTAGCTCATCCTCCAGTGTGGAAATACAGATCAGAGAAAATTTGTCATAGACAGCTCTGGAGTGTAGCTCTTCTAACATGACATTAGTTAACCACTCCTGAGTGTGGATTTTTAATGAGAGTGACAAATTGACCTTAGAGTTAAAGCTTGCACTGACTAGCGCCTGTTTATCATCATACCGTATAGGTGGAAGCATTTGGAAGTGAATTGTTGACCTTGGCCGTCAGCACACTTCCACGAGCTACATTATGTAAAGTGCTAGGACAGCACCAGCTACACTGCAAGTGCTGTATAAGTAATCACATCTTACCATTTTTTTTAAAATTTATTTGACAGATAGAGTTAGACAGAGAGAGAGAGAGAGAGAAAGGTCTTCCTTCCGTTGGTTCACCCCCCCAAATGGCTGCTATGGTCGGCGCGCTGTGCCGATCTGAAGCCAGGAGCCAGGAGCCAGGAGCCTCCTCCAAGTCTCCCACGCGGGTACAGAGGCCCAAGCACTTGGGCCATCCTCCACTGCCTTCCCAGGCCACAGCAGGGAGCTGGACTGGAAGAGGAGCAACCAGGACCAGAACTCAGTGCCCATATGGGATGCCAGCGCCCACAGGCAGAGGATTAGCCTAGTCGCCACGGGGCCGGCCCTGAGACTCTAATTTTTTTTAACAAAGGATGTTGCATTTTCATTTTGCACTGATCCCCTAAAGTATGTAGTGAGTCCTGCCCCTACATTGCTTGACAGTTGCAAAGGGCCATCATAGTCTGCTTTCTCTAGACCATTAGCAGGGAGCTGGATCAGAAGTGGAGCAGCCAGGACACGAACCGGTGCCCATAAGGACTGACAGCATTGCAGGTGGCATCTACACCACTACTCGGGACCCTAACTTATGTATTTAAATTTCTGTTTATTTATTATTTAGTTGAAAGACAGAGAGACAGATCTTCCATCTGCTGATTCACTCCCCAAATGCCCATAATAGCTGGGACTGGGCTAGGCTAAAGCCAGACTCCTGGAACTCCATCCGGGTTGCCCACATGGGTGACAGGGATCCCGGTGCTTGAGAAATCTGCTGCTTCCCAGGGTGCCCATTAGCAGAAGCTGCAGTCGGATGAGGAGTCAAGACTCAAACCCAGGCATTCGAATGTGGAATGCAGGTGTCCCAAGTAGTATCTCAACCACTGCATCAAATGCAGCCTCCCAACTGGGGGCCACTTTCAACAGCAGAATCACCAAGACACAAATATGACAAAAATGTGTGGCTCCAGATAGGCCACGAGAAAGGTATTTGCTGCTAGTCGAAGAGCAGAAGCAACAGGACAGGAGCTACTTGCTCCACCTCAGTTGGAAACATCTACATGGAGTGACTCAAATTGCTCAGCACTCTGCAAGCTTGCAAGACAACTGTGCAGACTCCAAGGATTGATTTGGGGCTTATGAATAAACTTTAGCAAATGCTTAAACTCACAAACACACAAGCCATGGGTACTGAAGATTGGCTGCACCATTCCTTATTGTGGTGTACAGTGGAGGACCCCAGATATTTTGTGGGAAAAGTAAAACACATGACCATGCTAAGACCCCCAAACTGGTAAACAGATGAAGGTGCTCACAATACTAATAACGATAACAATAGTAAGATGTGGGGGCCGTCGCTGGGCTCACTTGGTTAGTCCTCCGCCTGCGGTGCATAATAATGCCCATAATAGCAAAGAAAGCCTGCTCGTGGGTTTGCTCAGTCTGAAAGATGACCTCCAAGAGCCAGGCAGCAAGAGAAGGGAAGACTCTGGTGAGCCCCAAAGGCTGCTGCTCTGGCAGCCAATGGAATCAGAGCTGAAGGGGATGACTGCACAGTTCAATGGATGCTGCAGGCCCTTCCCTTCCTAAGATGCTGTGTTCCTATTCCTGGAGCTCCCAGGAGTCACGACCCAACCCCAAAGCCCAAACACTGTGGAAGGCACCAGCTCTTGGTAGAATATGAGATGGTGGCCCAGACACTTCTTATCTTCTGGAAGCTTCCTTGGTGGGCTTTGTTGGCAGAGCTCACCTATCCCACCCCAGGCTCTCCTGATGAGTTTCTCCAACTTTGACTTTTGAGGTATAGAAGTGGGGAACTCCCAATATTTTCACCATGAAGTTGCTAGGGCTTGATGCTAACTTGATTTCTCATTCCAGAGGTGAAGGATCACTAGACTCAGAGCCTTCAGATATGAATGCCTAGCAGCCTTAACTGTGTAATGAAGATGCTACCTAAGTGACCCTGCAAAGAACCACCACCGTGGACTCCAAGGGATTGTCTGGGTGTGCTTTTGGAGCCGCAGTGTAGAACTGGGGTGTGAAGGTTCTATGTATTTTTGTCTGCATTTGGTTTGGCCTGTGTCTTGGTCCATTTGGGCTGCTGTAGCAAAATACCAGGACCTAGGTGGCTTATAAACAACAGAGATGCATTTCATCCTGAGAGCCAGAGGTCTGAGGTCAGGGAGCCCTCCTGGTTGGGTTCAGGTGAGGGCTCCCTTCCAGGCAACAGATGGCTGACTTCTTGCTCTGAGATCACTTCTGGGACAGGAGGAGGTTGTTTTTTTCAGGCCTTATATATATTTTTAAGATTTATTTATTTATCTGAAAGAGAGAGAGTTGGATGGGGGGAGAGGGAGAGACAGAGAGATCTTCTGTCTGCTGGGTCACTCCCCAAATGGCCACAACAACCAGAGCTGAGCCAATCTGAAGCCAGGAGCCAGGAGCTTCTTCCAGGTCTCCCACATGGGTGCAGGAGCCCAAGCACTTGGGCCATCTTCCTCTGCTTTTCCCAGGTGCATTAGCAGAGAGCTAGATTGGAAGTGGAGCAACCAGAACATGAACTAGCGCCCATATGGGATGCCGGTGTCATTGGCATAAGTTTTACCTGCTATGCCACAGCACTGGCCCCTCAAGCTTTTTGATAAGGGCATTAATCCCATTCATCAGGACTCCATTCTCATGACCTGATTCCTCTCCCAACTCCCACCTTCTAATGCTGTCAGCTGGGTGGGCTGGGATGAGAATTTCAGCAAATGAATTTTAGGAAGGGGACACAAACATTCAAAACATGACACCCTGCAAAGATTTTTTTTTTTTTAAATTAAGGAATTGAGAATTAGAGGGATTTTTTTTTCTTTTTTGTTTCTTTTGTCTTTGTTTTACAAACCCTTGTGTCGAGGGCTGACTTTCAATAGATCAAAGCGAGGGAGCTGCTCTGCCACGTACGAAACCCTGACCCAGAAGCAGGGCGTCTACGAATGGTTTAGCCCAGGCTCCCCACGAATGTGGGGTGCATGATGGGTGAGGGGGCAGCCCCCTTTCCAGCCACACCCCATTTCCCAGGACAAAGGGCTCTCCGCACCGGACTAGAGGATTTTTTTAAAAAAATATTTATTTGGTTATTTGAAAGCCAGAGCAGGGGCTGGCGCTGTGGCACAGTGGGTTGATCCTCTGCCTGCGGCACCGGCATTCCATGTGGGCACCAGTTCAAGTCCTGGCAGCCCCTCTTCCAGTCCAGCTCTTTGCTGTGGCCTGGGAAAGCAGTAGAAAATGGCTCAAGTCCTTGGGTCCCTGCGCCTACATGGGAGACTGGAAGGAGGCACCTGGCTCCTGGCCTTTGATTGGCTCAGCTCTGGCTGTTGCAGCCATTTGGGGAGTAAACCAGTAGATGGAAGACCTTTGTCTCTGTCTCTTCCTCTCACTACCTGTAACTCTACCTCTCAAATAAATAAATAAATAAATAAAATCTTAAAAAAAAAAAGGCAGAGCAATAGGGTCTGGCATTGTGGCATAGCAGATAAAACCTCTGACTGTGACACGGACATCTCATATGGGGGTCAATGTGTGTTCCGGCTGCTCTACTTCCAATCCAGCTTCCTGTTAATGCCTCAGGAAAAGCAGTGGAAGATGGCCCAAGTGTTTGGGCCCCTACCACCCATGTAGGAGATCTGGAAGAAGCTCCTGGCTCTTGGCTTCAGCTTGGCCCATCCTTGGCCATTGTGGTCATCTGAGAAGTGATCAATGGATTCAAGATCTCTCTTTATGTCTCCCTCTCTCTCTCTCTGTAACTCTGTTTTTTGAAATGCATATATATATATATATATATATATATATTAAAATGATAGAGCAACAGATAGAGAAGGAGAGACAAATAGGTAGATAGATAACTTCTGTTCACTTCCCCTATTGGCTGAGGATGGGCAAGTTGAAGCCAGGAGCCAGAAAGCATCTGAGTCTCCCACATGGGTGGCAGAGCCCCATGTACTTGGGTCATCATGCACTGCTTTTCCCAGGTGCATCAGCAGGGAGCTGGATTGGAAACAGAGCAGCCAGGCCTTGAACAGGTGCTCTGATAAGGGCTGCCAGATACGCAAGTCGGGGCTTAACCCACGGCATCACAATGCTGGCTCTCATACTTTAAAAAATTAACTAGTTGCTAACATTTAAACCAGGGTTTCTCACAAAGAAATCCCATTTCAGCCTCTCCAAGAAAGCCCCTTGTAGTTCTGGTAACACCAGGCGACCATTCCCACCATCGCCTGGAGCTGGCTAGCAGCTTCTCCTTCACACAAAGCACAGCCTGTCTTCTTCCCCAGCCTCCACCTGCCGGACTCTGCCCCTCCCCTAGCTGGCCCCTGGGGCAGGCTGGTATCTGGCACTGATGGGGTCTGAGCCCCCTCCCCCGTTCTCAGGTGGTGCAGTTGTTAAATGTTTGGATAGCACCGCTGCCCGGAGCCATCTGAGCTGCTAACCCTGCTCTACAGAGAAGGAGCTGTCAGCTTCTTGCTAAAAAACACATTTAAATTCTGACTGCAGGGTCACCTGGTTACACGGACTAATCTGTTAGGTTGTCAGTGCTCCCTGCCGTTTCATTTACAGGGAGCTGGGCTTGCAGAGCGAGCCTCAGAGGGATTCAGAAAGCATGGCCGTGTCTGTGCTGCGGAGCGGGTGATGGGGAGTCGGTTTGCATGGGGGCCGAGGCTGCTCCTGGGGGACCATGCATCCTGATGAAATGAGGAGCCCGTACCGGGAGCCTGACCCTGTCACAGAAAGCTCTGTTGTCAGACAGCGGTGTCGCGTCTAGCCTCTGTCGTCTCTGGGCACCCAGCGCTCGTGTTCTTAGAGTGCAGAGAAACCAGCAAAAGGGAGGCAGTGCATCTCTGCACACTGGAGGCCGTCTCTGTGCCAGAGTGACATAGAGGAGGGGAAGGGACATTCTCCCATCGCTGCCGCATTGCTAGGAACACAGCCGTGTTAATGGGCAGAGCCTTGTAGACTTCTCAGTAGGTGGAGAGGATATGGGGACCCTGTGGTGGTTTGGGGTCCTAGCTGATCCTTTCACACATTTTCACACCCTTAACTTGTGAACAGATCTAAGGAGCCACATGGACTCAAATTCAGAAATAGAGAATGTGGCGGGATAATTATATTGGCTGTCATTTTCTTAAAATATTTTGGTGCAGGCAGTGTGCATACTTGTGAAGTTTCGTACATACCCGAGGAGCTGTTGGTTGACATTTAAAGTATTCGTAATCTGTTTACCTATCACTGCACAACAAACCACTGTAAAATTCAGTGGCTTAGTAGCAAAATGTGATTATCTCCCATGGCTCTGAGATTGGACTGGCTCAGCTGGGCGATTCTGAGAGTCTTTCATTTGATGGCAATGTGGTGACATCCAGGGCTGCAGGTGTCTGAAGAGTCATTAGGGCTGGATATCCAGGATGGCTCCTTTCCTCGTGCAGCTGGCACCTGAGCTGGGGTGGCTGGAACATCTGGGAATTGACAGGGCATCCCTTTCTCCACATGGCTAGCTAGGGTAGCCAGACTTTCAAGAATGTTTCAAGAGACCTACCTCGGCTGACGTGGCAAGGCTTCTTTCCACTTAGCTTTGGGAGTCACTTAACATCATGTCCCGTCACCAACGCTGGCTGTGATGGCTAATTTGTCATGCATATTCGCATATTCGAGTTGTTTCTGTGAAGGTATTTTTTTTTAGATGAGAAGAATATTTAAATTAGATCTCAAGTAAAGCAGATAGCACTCCCTAATGTGACTGGGCTTCACCTGATCAGTCGAAGGCCTTAAGAAAAGAGGCTGTATTCCTCTGAGGAAGAGGGAATTCTGCCAGCCGGCTGTCTTTGAACTTGAACTTTTCCCTAGTCTCCAGTCTATTTGTTGACCTGCACATGCTGAATCTACCAGCCTTCTAATGAGCCAATTCCTTAAAACATCTACCCATCTATCACCTCTCTCTCTCTCTATCAATCATCTATCTATCCATCTATCATTTATCAATCCATACCATCTGCTTATCTATCTCGATTCATATCTGTCTACAACTCCTGTATTTAACTCCACCTGTTAGTCTGTATCATCTATCTGTAGTCATATCTGACTACAGCGCTCTATCTCTATCTTTCTATCATCTATCTATCTAACTAACCAATAACTGTCTATCTGCTATTTTCCCTTTCTCTGGAGAGTTCTAATGCACTGGCCCAGTTCCACAGGAAGAGGGATTAGGCTCCCAAAGGAAGGACCATAAAACTTTTTTTCCAGCCATCTCTAATTCATCACAGTTCTCCTCTGAAATCCTTATTCTGAGGGAGATGAGTTGGTATTTGAAAGATACCTGAGGAAGCTACCTTCTAGAGGTAGCTAGACAGTGCCTTCAAATATCATCCTGTGAAAGCTCCAGTGGAGGGGTTTAAATCTGCATCAGGGGTGTCTGGAAATACTAATTTGCACTGGCTAAGCGAGTGATGCTGTGTTAGTGGGGCCGGCACTGTGGCTCACTTGGTGAATCCTCCACCTGCGGCACCAGCATCCCATATGGGCACCGGGTTCTGGTCCTGGTTGCTCCTTTTCCAGTCCAGCTCTCTGCTGTGGCCGGGGAGGGCAGTGGAGAATGGCTCAAGTGCTTGGGCTCCTGCACCTGCATGGGAGACCAGGAAGAAGCACCTGGCTCCTGGCTTTGGATCAGTGCAGCACCGGCCGTGGTGGCCATTTGGGGAGTGAACCAATGGAAGGAAGATCTTTCTCTCTGTCTCTCTCACTGTCTATAACTCTACCTGTCAAATAAAAAAAAAGATGCTGTGTTAGTAAGAAAGACATTGCAGGCCTCCCCACCCTTGGGTCAAGAAGTTGGCAAACCTAATCTGACAGCACATGCTCATGTCCACAAAGCCACTTAGCTCTGTGTCTGCTACTTACTTACCAGAAAGTGAATGGAATTCATGAGGAAATTTCTTGTTGGGGAACCCAAGGATAGACAATAAGATGTCCCTGGGCTTACAGAATAGGTCGCATGATTATTTAGAACCTACCCACTCTAAGACATAATGACATAAGTGGAAACATTTGGTTCAATATTTCCTTTTTTGATTTTTTTGACAGGTATAGTTATAGACAGTGAGAGAGAGAGAGAGAGAGAGAGAGAGACAGAGAGACAGAGAGAAAGGTCTTCCTTCCGTTGGTTCACTCCCCAAATGGCCACTACTGCCGGCGCTGCGCCGATCCGAAGCCAGAAGCCAGGAGCTTCCTCCTGGTCTCCCATGTGGGTGTAGGAGCCCAAGCATCTGGGCCATCCTCCACTGCCCTCCTGGGCCGCAGCAGAGAGCTGGACTGGAAGAGGAGCAACGGGGACTAGAAGCCGGCACCCATATGGGATGCTGGTGCCGCAGGTGGAGGATTAACCAAGTGAGCCACAGCGCCGGCCCCTTTTGATATATTTTTAAAAAGATTTATTTACTTATTTGAAAGGCAGAGTGACAGAGAGATGGGGAAGCAGAGAGAGAGAGAGAGAGATAGAGAGAGAGAATTGTCCATCCCCAAGTGGCTACAACAGCCAGACTGAAGCCAGGAGTCAGGAACTCCATTGGGGTCTCCCATGTGGGTGGCAGGAGCCCAAGTACTTGGCCTATCATCACTACTTCCTGAGACACATTAGCAGCACGCTGGATTGGAAGGTGGAGCTGCTGCTCTGATCTGGAAATGCCGATGATGTGACCTGGCTTGAACTGTTAAGCCACAGTGTGGGCCCCTGTGTTTGTTATTACATGTTATAAGGCCGTGAGCCATGGGGAGGAGGCACACAGCTCCTACTTACCTCAAATTGGTGGGCATGGCCAATATTGCCCCTCTGCCCCAAAGTTGAATGGCCAAATGGTCTTAGGCCAGTTTGCAATAGAAGCTTTTTTTCTCCCTTGCTAAACATAAACCTTGGGATTCACATGACTTTGACTTACACATGTAGTTGGAGGCTGAAGAACTGGAACTGAAACTCCATTCAGGCAAGGGCCCAAGTACTTGGGCCATTGTCCTCTGCCTTCCCAGGCATGTTAGGGAGAGCTGGATCAGAAGGGGAGCGTCTGGGACTTGAACCGGTGCTCTGATAGGGGATGCCGGTGTTGCAGGCAGCAGCTTAACCCACTGTGCTACAACCCCAGCTCCTCATTTCACTGCATTTTTTTCACCTACAGGTCTCCATCTCTGACCAGACGTCCTCCTCCAGGATATGTGCTCCTCTCACCGTCTCTCCCCTCTTTCCTCCTCCTCTGCCTCCTCCCATCCCGACATGCTTCTCCCGCATCTTCCCCTTCAGGTCTTTAGTGATGGTCTTTCCCCACACTCTCCCTACACTTTTGTAAATAGTTCCTGTATTAAACTCTCCTTCATTGCCTGGTCTGAGGTTGTCATCTGCCTCCTGTCCAGACCATGAGCCATACTCCAAATGAATGGTTTTAAATCAGGAACTATGTGGCTTCCAGGAGAAATGGTCAGTGTCACTGTTGCTTTCTACATCTGGGAATGGGTTGGGGATGCGTCCTTCTGGCATCTGGTGAATAGAGGCCGGAATACTGCTAAAAATCCCATAATGCACGGGACAGCCCTCCATCGTAGAGAATTACCCAGCCCCAAAATATTGGTAGTGCTGAATCTGAGAAATCTCGCTTTAGATATTAACTCTCACTTCTGCTTTACAACCATAAAACCAACACAAATTTAAAAATGGTGTAGAAATGTAACAGTAAAACCCATGATATTCAAATTTATAACATTGGTTGAAAGCTAAGGATATAGTTATTTTGCTGGAATTAAGTTGCTGCTCCCAACACACGGGTGGTCCCAGCTGCTTGGGTAGGGGTTGCTCTTGAGCACCAAAGCTGGGGGCTGACCCAAGTCTCTTAGTCTGCATCTCTGCACGAGCTACCAGAATATCTTTGCTCCTAGGGCAAACAGCAGGGTTTTGTTGGTTTCTTTTTGCAGCAATAGAACTTTCATTTAAAGTCTACCACTGGCACAGGCGTTGTGGCACTGTGGGTTAAGCCACTGTCTGGGATGCCTACATCCCATATTGGAGTGCCAAGTCAAGTTCTGGCTCCTTTTCTTCTGATCCAGTTTTCTGCTAATGCACCTGGGAAGGCAGCAGATGAAAACCCAAACACTTGGGTTCCTGCCATGCATGTGGGAGACCTGGATGGAGTTCTGGAGTTCTGTGTTCCTGGCTTTGTCCTGGTCTTGGCTAAGCTGTTGTGTGCATTTGGGGAGCGGACCAGTGGAGGGAAGATTCATTCTCTCTCTCTCTCTCTCTCTCTCTCTCTCTCTCTCTCGCTCATGCTGCCTTTCAAATAAATAAATAAATCTTTAAAATAATGAAATTCACCATTATTCTTTTCCCCATTAATCTGCATCAATTGAAGCTGTGTTCACTGATGCCAATATGTTCATAAATGCAATTGCAAAGGAGTACCCTATAGTAGCACTCAGTCCCTTAGGTATATTTTTAAAGATTTCATGGAGATCAAGGTAGATTATTAAAATAAAGTGTTTGTGGAGCACTCACGGAGCCCTGGGAATCTACCTTCAATGCCCTGGGAGAGAAACACTGTTCTGCAGCCCTAAGTTCCTTCTCAGGAATGATGATGGAAGGCAGGAAGCTTCCATGTGGGTGGAAGGCTTCAGTAATGAACAAATGCAGCTCTCTCTCTATTGAAGTTTTATTTATTAGTATTTATTTATTTATTGTTTATTAGTGTGTGTGTGTGTGTGTGTGTGTGTGAGAGAGAGAGAGAGAGAGAGAGAAAGAGAGAGATATCTTCTATATGCTGGTTCATTCCCCAAGTGCCCATGACAAGATGGGGCTAGGCAAGGCCAAAGCCAGGAGCCAAGAACTCCATCCAGGTCTCCCACATGGGTAGCTTGAACCCAAGTACTTGGGCCATCATCTGTTGCCTCCCAGGTACATCAGCAGGAAGCTGGATAGGAAGCAGAGGTGAGATTCAATCCCAGGCATTTGAATATTGGTAACTGGTGTCCCAAGTGGTAGTTAAGCTGCTGTACCACAAATGGCTGCCCCAGCTCTCTCTCTCTCTCTCTCTCTCTCTCTCTCTTGCTCTCGCTCTCTCTCTCGCTCTCTCTCTCTCATTAAAATGCCTCAAAGATAGAAGCTTCACTAAGAAGATTTTCTTCCCCAACTGGTACACAGTGGGGAGTTCTCACATATTCCAATCAGCATGTTTCACTTCCTCAGCCCTGGCTCTGTGGACAAACTTCCTTTGTGATAGGAAGGAAGACGGTGCAGGAGGTTTTTCTCTTCATGAAGGAGTTGTTGAGTTTCCTCCTCTTTTCCTGACTGGAGAGGCATGTGAGCTGCTGAACACTGTGGAGTTTTGCCAAGGGTTGGACTCTGAATTTTACGAGGAAAAAAGCCAACCTCGTGCCTGCGTCCTACTGATCCTTTCAATCAGAAAATTTTGAGTTGCTCTTTATTTTGTTCACGTCTTAGCACCTTTTGCAGATCTGAAACAATTATGAAATCGTTTAAAAACAATAATGCTTAAATGCAAATACTTAAATGTTATTAAACTGTTAGCATCTTGCTGAATTATTTCCTTATGCTTAATTACTCCATTTCTTTATGGCCAGCCATGACGGAGCACCTGCTAGGGCGCCCCCTGCTCTGTAAGACACTCTCCTGACTGCTTTGGAGCTACTTGGGGCATCCACCACTACCTCCAAATTAGTCTCGTAGCATTTTTGTCTTTCAGTGGGGGTGCTCTTCCTTTTAATTTGGTTTTTATTTTTAAATAAATATTTAGCTATCGTGGTTTTGATGAAAAGCTCTTTACTGGCTTAATGAAGGATTTTTATGGATCTATATAACATCAGTGTCTTAATTACTACAAATGGATAATAAACCCTTCCTCATATAGAAGAATGGGAAGCACACAGAGCGAGCACCATTAGGAACAATTGGATTTTCACTTGATAATTCAGTAAAAGAAAAAAAATGTAAATACTGCAAATAACAGCCCAAGGGGGAGGCTCTGCAGCGCCACCAGAAACCATAGAGCATAACTAATTTTTACAGAGGATTTTCTCCATGTTTTTCAGGCTGTGACAACAGCAAAATATAAATTCATGCAGGGAATGAAACAGTTGTTCATTTGGTGGGTGCTAATTAATTTCGCTCTGGATGCCGGGACATTTAATTCCTCTTCACAAAAGATCTTTGAGTTGAGGAAGACACCCAGAGATGGCTGTGGGACTCTCGGCCAGCAGCTGCAGGAGGCCAGGCGGATTGTTGTGGATTCTTAGGATGCATGGGCAGCTCTAAGGAATCTTCTGGGTTTTAGGAATGGTCACTTACTGCCAACTCATACTGGACTTGGGTTCATTAGCAAAAGGCCAATTACAAAATAACCCCAGGGAGATAGTAAGTGCGGTGCTTGACGTAAGATACCGAAGGGCTGTTTATAGATCTTCAGTGCACTGCTAAAATATGGTCATGTGCTGTGCAATGATGTTTTGGTCAACATGGACGACATATGCAACTTGATCCCATAAGATTACAATGGAGCTGAACAATTTGCATTGTCTAGTGGCATCATAGCTGTCATAGAGTCATTGCAGAATGCCTTATTCACTTGTGTGTGGTGATGCTGTGTAAACAAACCTACTGTGCTGCCTGTCGCAGCACAATTATGTACAGTAATACTATTTGATGATGATCATGGATGACTGTTATTGTTTATGTATTCACTATACCATGCTTATTTTTATTATTTTAGCTTGTACTCCCCATAAAATGTGTATTGGAGGGCCAGGCAATTAAGTTGCAACTTGGGAGATCTACATTCTCTATCAGAGTGCCTAGTTTCAGTCTCGGCTCCTCCACTTCTGATCCCACTTCCTGCTAATGCACACCCTGGGAGGCAGCAGGTGATGTTCCAAGTACTTGAACCCTTGCCACTCGCTTGGGAGACCTGGATGGATCTATAGCTGCTGGCTTTGGAATGGCCCAGCTCTGGCTATGTAGGCATTTGGAAAGTGAACCAGCGAATGGAAGATCTCTCTCCACCTGTCTTGGTCTCTTTGTCTTTCAAATAAAATACAAATAAAAATAAATGTATACCAAACATCAGTCTCCATACATCAGTGCCAAAGATTCACCTGTTTGTACCATAGGTCACTTACACCATGACGAAATGGCAAATGACACATTTCTCAGAATGGCTCTCTGTCATTGAGTAATTAATGATTGTATCTCACTCTTAATGTCCTGATAGGAGGTTTTCAAACTAAAGTGTGTCTACAACCTGCCTGGAAAGCTAGATAAAACGCAGATTTGGGGGCTGCATTCCAAGATATTGATCTAGTAGGTTCAGCTAGAATCCAGGGGTCTTTTATTGGTAAGTACCCCATGAGTGGGCCACATCTTGAAAACATGTTTTTTTGGTAGGATCAACACTCCTCCTTAAAATGGTTCCCTTTCCCTTTTCCCCCCAGCTGGGCCCAATTTCTATTAGAAGGGGCCCAAATTTCAGCATATTTATTTAAGAGGCAGAGTTACAGACAGAGAGAGGGAGAGACAGAGGGAGAGGTCTTCCATCCACTAATTCACTCCCCAAATGGCCACAGTGACCAGAGCTGGGCATATCTGAAGCCAGGAGCCAGGAGCTTCTTCTGGGTCTCCAAGGTGGGGTCCAAACACTTGGACCATAGCTTTCCTAGGCCATAGCAGAGAGCTGTATTGGACGAGGAGCAGCCGGCACATGAACCAGTGACCATAAGAGATGCTGGCACTGCAGGTGGAAACAGCCCACTATGCCACAGCACTGGCCCCATCAACTTAAAATCTTAAAGACCACTTTCTTTCTTTCTTTTTTTTTTAGAGACCACTTTCATGTAGTGGTATATTTTCCTCTCTTCTTGCTTGTCCAGTGTGTTCAGGGTCCTTATATTGTATCATCTCAGAGATTATTTTAGAAACTGAACAACAATGATTTACACGTAGGGGTTCATAAGTGTGTAATATTTCTATCTTTTCATAGTTCTTGTTTACAGTGAGCCAGGGGCCTAGAGAGTCTAGAGCCAGGGTCTGAAGAAAGATTGTGCCCTGAACTCCAAAACACAATTTACAGCTTCTTCAAGTAGGATTTTAGACTTGTTTCTATAATGACATTTTATTAAAGGTTTATCTTTTTAACTGGAATTTAGCATTTCTTTTCAATGGCATAAAGTGTTTCCTTTGCCATATGTTTATTTAAAAATTTGTAGTCTTCTATAAAAGTTAATTATTTTCAAATGAATTGATTACAGAACCAGAGTATTTTCTTCTATCAATTCCAGAATCTATGAAATGGTTTTGTTTGTTTCCACTAGAGAATAAAAATAGGCACACCATGTATAACCTAGGAGGACCACTGAGGTCATGTGTGATTGCTATATTTTATTTATTGGCCGAACATTGAAGTTCTGATTTGATTCAGAAAGTAACACGTTTGGGGTGAGTATTCAGCCTAGGAGTTAAGACATTGGTTGGCAGGCCTGCATCCTGCACTGAAGTGTCTATGTTCAATTCCTGGCTCTGACTACTGATTCCAACTTCCTGCCAACGTGGACCATGGGCAGCAGTGGTGGCAGCTGAAGCACTGGTCCCTGCTACCCACAAGGGAGCCCTGGATTGAATTTTAGGCTCCTGGCTGCAAGCCAGGCTCGCCCCAGCTGCGGTGGGCATTTGGAGAGTGAACCATCAGATGGGCACTGTATTTCCCCGTCTGTCTCTATCTCTGTCTCTCAAAAACCCAAAATAATTCCTCACCCCGATACGGTATTACATTTGCTATGGTTTGAACGTGGCTCATTCCCTAAACACTCAAAGTCCAGAAGCAGTGTAGCAGTGTGGGGATGGTGGGACTTGTCCTCCAATAGGTAAGGCCGAGGGGAAGGGAAGTAGATCCTGCAGCTCCAATCTCCTGAATGGATTAAGCCTGTTCTGAGGGAGCGGGTGAGGTCTCGTGAGACTAGTTGAGTTCTGGAGAGAACACGTTGTGATAAGGAGAGGTCACTGCCTACGCTTGGCCCTTCTGCACGTGGTCGTTCTCTTCCACTTCTCTGCCAGGTGGTGATGCTGTCAGGGGAACCCTCCCTTGAGGTGGGGTGCTAGGATGTCTAGGAGCCTCAGGTCAGCAGGATCATGAGACCAGTCACCCTCAGATGTTATGTTACCCAGTCTCTAGGATTTTGTTATGGCAACATGAAACAGACTATGCCGACATTCCCAGTTCTTGAAAGATTAAAAACAAACAAGGAGACGATGAAAATGCCTCCATTCTTCTACTCTGAGATATCTCAGTTGGTATTTGGCGGGCACAGTTGACTGTCCTCTAAATTTAGACAGCCTGGGATCTGTGTGGCCTTGCGTTGGCTTTCCTCTGGAGCACCTCCCAAGAGGAGAAGGAACCGAGGGTTCTTAGAGACGCCCCAAAGGCCTTCCTTCTACCACTCTGTTGTTGGCTGCATTCCAACTTGGCTCTCTCCTCATCCTCTTGGAAGTTCTATGAGATCCTCTGTGGGACTAGTGCAGGGAATTTCCTTTCCCCCCTCCCCCTCCTCTCCTCCTTCTCCCCCTCCTCCCTCATCTCCTCCTCCTCCTTTCCTTGGACACCCCTGACTATATGAAAACACCATGTTTCCCATGGCGGTCTCATCCATCAATACTCACAGGGCACGTTAGGCATGGAGATTTTTCTCTGCATTGTGACTGCTGTAATTTGATATTTGCCATGCCAATAGCCACTGCGTTTTCTTTTAGTTAAATGACATTTATTTGACATCCTTTGTCGCATGAGTAATCTTTAGTCTATGCAGTCCATTTATCTTCTTTTGCCAGCAATTTTTGTTCAAATAACAGCAGTACATATCCCTCGGTTATGGAACACTGAAGGTGCTGGGGTGAGGACTTGGAATGTTTATTTGCATAATCCTGGAACCTCTTTTTTTAAAAAATTAGTTATTTATTTTTGTTTGGAAGGTGAAGCAACAGAGAGGGAGGGAGAGGGAGAAGGAGAGGGAGAGGGAGAGGGAGAGGGAGAGGGAGAGAGAGATGAAGAAGAGTGCTTCCATCCTCTGATTTATACCTTAAATGCTTACAACAACCTGAGGCTGGGCCAGACTGAATCCAGGGGTGTGGAATTCCATCAGGGTCTCCCACATGGATGGTAGGGATCCACGTAAGTACTAATAATCTAAATAGATTTTCATCTGCTCACATTTGCAGGCAGCTGGATAGGACACAGAACCGGGACTCCATCCAAGCACTCCAATACAGGTACCTAACACTGTGCCACAATACCCATTCCTTGGTACCCTTTTCTGGAGTGAATGGGGGCATTGTGTTTTGACAAGTGAGACACCAAGGCTCAGAGAGTTAGGGAATTTGCCTTGCAGTGGAAGAGCTGGGATCCCCACCCTGATCTCTTGGATACTAAAGAAAGCAGTTTCACAGTGTTTTCCATGCAATTGAAGGAGTTTTATAGAATGATACTTGGGGCTGCTGTTGTGGTGTATTGAGTTAAACCACCGCCTGCAGCACAGGCATCCCATATGGGCACTGGTTCAATTCCTGGCTGCTCCACTTCGGATCCAGTTCCCTGCTAATGTACCTAGGAAATCAACGGAAGATGGCCCAAGTAGGGCTTGGGTCCCTGCACCCACGTGGGAGACCTGAAGAGGCTCCTGGCTCCTGGCTTCGGTCTGGTCCAGCCCTGGCCCTTGTGGACATCTGGGGAATGAACTAGCGGATTAGGATTGAAGGTCTCTCTCTGTCTCTCTTTTTCTTTCTCTAACTCTGCCTTTCAAATAAATAAAATAAATCTTTAAAAAAAATGATAGTAAGGTATCTTCCAGGTGAGTGACCTCACTGAATAGAATAGATTTATTTCGCCAGGAGTTTCATTGTAATGGAAGTAATCCCCGGCATATCAGGAAGCCCCCATGCAAATGAGAGTTAATCTCAAGGTCCTGTCCCCCGCCTAAGTCTCTCATGGTCAGGGCAGTCCAGGCTGTAAGTTCACCCAGGAGGCTCTGTCTGCATTTGCTGATGCCCAAGGCTGTAATTTGGCATCTGGAACAAAGCCATGGGAGAAGTCAGACAGTAAAGGGCTTCTTGTTACAACCACAGGAAATCTTACTAGGAAGTGTCTGGTTGACTGAGTCATGGAGCAGACAGGACCATGTAGGTCTTGGAAATCCTGTCTGCCTAGGATGAGAGCTGGCAGAATGGAGCTGCTCCAGTTCTCACATGGAAAGAAGCTAACACCTCAGACAAGGGTGGCGTGTGTGTGTGTGTGTGTGTGTGTAGACCTGGAAGCACACCCAGAAGGGAGCAGGTGGGGTTCAACTGCACCTCAGCATAAGCCCTGTTCAACGACCTCTCAACCCATCAGGACTGAGTTTGCTTTGGAAGAGAGTGACTTGAGAATAAAAAAAATCCCTGCTCTAGTTCAGGGTCTTCGAAGGCTCATAATGAATGGGGGAACAGACAGAACAGTTTGCTCTTTGGTGAAGCTCTACCTGCATCAGCCACCTGTCGTATCTGCTGCCTGCCTTCTCTATGCACAAGATTATTCTCAGTGACATTTATGAAATTGAACAAATCATAGTAAAGGACAGAGAGGCATACAGTCTATGTTTCACTTACTGGTTTTTACGTGTAAAAAGTCATGACCAGAGCTTTAAATTATGTTAGTGGACTTTTTTAAAGTGGGGAGAATACTTAACATATATATTCTTTTTTCAGCCGTAAGTACAGTTTTTCTTTTCAAGGTTTGTGCAAATTTGCCTATTACTTCGACAAAGTCGATATTCGTATATTCAAGTTTGGTAAATGGAATCGCTCTCATTTCATCATTTTATCTTGGCTCATAGTTGATCCAAGAACATTTTTATTAATATTAGTTCTAAAGCATTTGTTTCACACAAAGCAATAGATACATGAGTAGTTGGGGAAAATTTAAAAGGCTAAATTTGAGGCTAATCCATAAAAATCTTATTTCACCATGAATTCCAGAAATCGCCACACTGTCCGAGTCTTTATTTGTGCAGGATAGATTTTAGTGGCTTTCAAATATCTTTGCATTCGAAAAATTTAAATACAAACACTCGAAGTGGTCACACTGAAAGACAATTGAATCGGCTCAAGTTCTGTTTGTCTATGTACTTTGAAGCTGCTGTTAAAACCCAAACATGTCTTGTTCAGTAGGGATTTGGAAACTGGAATTATGACCCATTGCAGAGTCCTTGCATGTTCAGTGACAATGGTAATAAATTCTCAGAATTGGCCTTATGTAGAATAAGATGTTTATTAAATGATTAACAGGACAACTATCTTAATTGAAGCTGATAAGTATATTAACTGAAACTGAAAAGAGTGACTGCAAACATTGTTTGGAATTCAGACCGATGACAGTTCTTTGTGTGTTGTAGGGAGCAGCACAGTGCCAGTGACAGTTTTTAGAACTGTCAATGCATGGTGACAAAGGAAACTGACTGCCGCTGCCCGTTGGCATCCATGGGGATTTGGTTCCAGGACCCCGGCAGATACCAACATGCACAGGTGCTCAAGGCCTTAATACAAGCTGTGTGGTACTTGTGTTTAACCTGTGCACATAGTCCCTTGTACTGTAAATCACTGCTAGATGACTGACAACACCTAGTACAGTGCACACGCCATGGAAATAGTTGTTGTACTGCATTACTGAGGGGATAGTGAAAGACTACCAGTGTTCAGCAGGGACAGAACCATTGCAGGCTTAACTGTGCAGTAGCACCTGGCTGAGACACGAGGCAAACACTGCTCGAAAGATGAGTGCTGTAGGGAGGCTGAGGCAGAGCAGGGCGGGGCAGGGCAGGGCGGGGTGGGGCAGGGCACAGCAGGGCAGGGCAGGGCAGGGCAGGGCAGGGTGTGTCTGTGCATCACTTTATTTTGAAGCACTCAGTGTAGTCGACACAAATTCAAGTTTTGCTTTTTGGATCTTTCTAGATTTTTTTGAATATTTTAAATATTCAAATATTTTGAATATTTTCAATCCACTGTTGGTTGAATCTGTGACCATGGAACCTTATACTTAGTGCTGAATGTGCCAGATTTTGTTGCCCTTTTTTTTTTTTTTTAAAAAATGATCTAATTATTTATTTGAAAGGTAGAGATACAGAGAGAAAAGGAGAGAGAGAGAGAGAGAGAGAGAGAGAGAGAAAGAGCTTCCATTTGCTGGTTCACTCCCTAGATGGCCGCAGTGGCCAGGGCCGAGGCAGGCCAAAACTAGGAGCTTCTTCTGGGTCTCCCATGTGGGTGCAGGGACCTAAGCACTTGGGCCATCCTCTGCTGCCTTCCCAGGCCATAGCAGTGAGCTGGACCAGAAGTGGAGCAGCCTGAAGTCAAACCAGCACCCATATGGCATGCTGGCACTGGAGGTGGAGGCTTAACCTTCTTTGTCATGGTGCTGACCCCTTTACTATAGTTTTTTTTTTTTTTTTTTTTGACAGGCAGAGTGGACAGTGAGAGAGAGAGACAGAGAAAGGTCTTCCTTTTCCGTTGGTTCACCCCTCAGTGGCCACTGCGGCTGGTGCGCTGCGACTGGCACACTGCAG
The DNA here is from genome assembly GCF_033115175.1 of Lepus europaeus. Classification (NCBI taxonomy): domain Eukaryota; kingdom Metazoa; phylum Chordata; class Mammalia; order Lagomorpha; family Leporidae; genus Lepus; species Lepus europaeus. The sequence goes on from NC_084835.1 coordinate 47,544,404, forward strand.
TGATCCGAAGCCAGGAGTCAGGTGCTTCTCCTGGTCTCCCATGGGGTGCAGGGCCCAAGCACTTGGGCCATCCTCCACTGCCCTACCGGGCCACAGCAGAGAGCTGGCCTGGAAGAGGAGCAACCGCGGCAGAATCCGGCGCCCCCACTGGGACTAGGACCGGAAGTGCCGGTGCCGCAGGCAGAGGATTAGCCTATTGAGCTGCGGCGCCTGCCTTACTATAGTTTTATTCCCTGTACTTGAGAGGATGACAGCTGCTGCTTGGTCCCTGGCAATTCCTATTAAAAGATTGCTTTGGATTTAGGCGATTGAGCCATTTCTCATGCCAACACTTCTCTGGAAGGAAGGGTCGCTGGGATGGTCTGGGCCAGGGTCAGGTATCTTGGGAATGCAGCTGGCTGGGGGACACAGTCCTGGTTGGAAAAGGCAAGCACCCTCTCTGCCAACAACAGTGGGGCTTTGTGTTGCTCTCCAGGGTGCTGAGTTTGTCCCCATCATTGGCTGTTCCCCAGGGGAGCGCTTGCTGTGGTCACTATGCCCTATGACCTTTCTGTTGAATCATAACTATCAAGACTGGATCTCTTTCTAAAAGAGTTTTTTTTTTTTTTTGAATCAGGGTGCCAGCCTGCCCCACGCTACGAGGCAGGAGTAGTGCCAACCTAGCTCTCTGGGCCATGCCAGCAGGTTTGCTTTTTTTTTTTTTAACCCCCTGGGTTTATCTCCTCCCCCTGCAGCATTTTCTTCTAAAACGGCTGCTTAACAACACCATGCATCAAGAGACAATCTTGATCTGCTAATCCCATTAGGAGATGGTCCCTTTGCAGGACAATCTCATCAGAAATTCCCCTGGAGGAAAAATTAGTATTAAATTTGGTTGGTGGAATACTAATGACACACAAACACAGCCCCTCCAAAATGTATTCTTCATGCGAAGAGACCAACAGGATGCGGGTATTCTTCCTTATCTCGGGAGGGCTCACTTCCTTGAGGTTTTCCTTTTGCCATAGAAACAGTACAGCAAATGTATTCCAGTTGGTTTTCAGCATCAGAGAATCTGCACTGAAATTAGGATTGGGGGTGCCTCTGGGACTAGGAACTCCATGGAACATCCAGATGCAAGGCAAAGGGAATGCTTTTTTTTGCACTTTTTTGAATTTTTAAAAGTTTTATTTATTTGGTTTTTTTTGAGGACAAGGGGAAAAATGGGACTTGGGGAGGAGGAGATTGGGTGACTGACAGAGCTGTGTGTCATATAAAAGGTGAAATATGATGAGGCCAGGAGGTTTCCAAGGAGCTCTGAGTAACACAAACAAAAGCCCGTTGTATGCTTCATGTTTGAGAGTTTGTTCGCCAGTCCCAAGCCTGTTGTCTTGGGATCCTTTCTTGGACATTCCACTGTGCTGTTTAAGAAGGAGAGAGATGGGATTTGGAGGTACATTTCCCAGGTTCCCTGAGAACTGGCGGGGTTGGGTCCATGGGAAGTGCAGGTGGGAAGTCGGAGGGAGGGCGGCAGGAAAAAGCCAGCTGTTTGCCTTATGCCCCTGCCTTTCTGCCTTGGGCAGCATCTCTGGAAGCAGCTGGGGCTCCTCTGGCTTCAGCCATGCAGTGGTGATGCCGGTGGTTCGAGCCTCTGCCCCTCTGTGTCTTTAACCTCAGGGGAAGTCTCACCATCCCCTGCGGACTTCTTCTCAGCCCCTCTTCTGCTGGGTAATCAGACTCCCTGATATAAATTTCCTCTGTTCCAAATACAGGGAAGTTTCTGTTTTTCTGGTAGGGTCATGAAAGGTGTGGAGCCATGAGACTGACAGGAGGCAGGTATTACGTGCTTTTTTCATGCATGATGTGGGTTCTTCCTTGTTCCCTCAAGGAGCAGGCTAAAATTCTTCTCAACTCAATGTGTCTACTGATCTGTGCACCACTGGGAAAGAGTTCACACTGTTTATTTTTTTTTAAAGCTTTATTTATTTATTTGAAAGGAGAGAGAGAGAGAGAGAGAGAGAGAAAAGGAGAGAGAGAGAGAGAGAGAGAGAGAGAGAGAGAGAGAGAGAGGGAGAGAGGGAGAGAGAGACTCTTCCATCCTTTGTTCACTACTTAAGTACCCACTACTTAAATAGCCAGCTGGGGCTGGCTCAGGTTGAAGCCAGGAGCCAGGATCTCCACCTGGGTTTTCCACATGGGTGGCAGGGACTCATGTACTTAAGCCATCATCTGTTGCTTTCTTGGGTACATTAGCAGGGAACTGAATCAGAACCAGAGTAGCCAATGCTAGAACTGGCTCCTGGATATGGGATGCAGGTGTCTCAAGCAGTGGCTTACCCCACTGCACTACGGTTCCTGTCCCTTGTTCATGCTTTAAGGTTAATTGATTGGAGATGAATTTTGGGGGGCTTGAAATGACCTGAATGCTGATGTACAGGAGAGAGGAAGTCTGGCAGCCTCTTGGGTGTTGGGATGCTCTTGCTGCCACCACTATGGCTCACTTCCAGCCCGACTGTCTATTCTATCAGCTGGCTTAGGTCCAGTGAACCCTTTGCTTATACAGGTGGATATGGGTATAGGAGGATGGAGCTTGTGCTTCGGCTTCCAGAATGGCCATGGGTCACTGACATGACCATCCCACCAAGACTACACACCACAAGAAAAGGCAAGTCCCCCTAGGGGGCTGGGCTGCTGTTGGGAAGGAGATAGTGAGGCTGGCATAGTGGGACAAATGGGAGGTGGTTCTTCAGTGGTCACTATTTTGGTCTCTTGGGGAGTGCCAATAGTAACTACTCTTTGTGGACCCTTGGCTAAGAGCTTTGCCTTACTTAAGTCAGCTTCCAGATGAGGGACGTGTAGCCCAAGGAGTTGACCTAACTCTGAAAGTCACACAGCTGGAAAGGTGGCACAAATGGGACTTGATTCAAGTGCATCTGGCTCCATGGCATAGGATGACAATCATGAGGCCTCCTTACAGAGGGGCTACTTATGGCCACCCTGCCCTCCCCAAACATCCCATTTTACCCTTGGATTGATTCAGGTTCAGAGACAGTCACCTGTGCAAGGTCTCACGTGGTAGGAAATAGTGTTGGGGGCTGCATCCCAGGTCTTTGCAGTCCCAAAGTCTCTCCTTTCTTTTCTCATTTCCCAGAGTGTTTTTTCTGTGAACTCTAGCTTTGTGGCACATTTTGCAAAAGAGAGACAAATTAAAAGAACCTTTGTAGGATTATCCCACTTCTGGGCTCCACAGCACATGGTATATTGGAGGTATGAAAAGCTCTAAAAATATTAAACCCAGTTAGGCTTTGTTTGACCTAATTTAACCTTGTGGTATGTAATACTTGTTAACATTTCTTCTGCTCAGTATTGTTTGGGAAGTGTTATTGTACCAGCATTTTTCCATCCAGGGAAACTGATGAGGATGTTCACTGCTGGAGAGGACCAGCCCTGGGGCTGTGGCTGCTTTGAGCAATAGAGGGACACACTGGTGATTTGGTTGGGCTGTGCCATACTGGTGGTGGGGGTGGGGTCTGTGCCATGCAGCCTTGGTGTCAGTCCAGAATTTCCAGGCCCTTTTAAATTCCATCTGCATTGTAAAACACAGCATTTTTTTTCATGAATGATTTATCTCTTTCCTCTCCCAACATACAGGGACACCACTTGGGTACACCATCTCAGAAAATGTTAAAAATGCATTAAAATATATTTGAGGTCTGTTGGGACACCAGTGAGGGTAACTAGAAACCTTTTGAGTATTTCAAAACCACACTGAGGTCAGTACAAGTTTCAGTGGTTAGTTAATGCAATATTGTGTCCAGGAAATAAAAGTAAACTTGTGATGTCATCTAGCCTTTCCCCTTGCAAAGATGCATGGAAAAGTGGATTCTGTAATTTCACTGAAGCATTTTAATTAAAAAAAGCAATCCCACCTCAAATCTCTTATACCTGACCTCATTTTAGATAGAATGCAATCTTCCCAAATGGAATTTTCTGGCATGCACATGTGTGGATGTGTTTGTTAATGGTGGTGGCAGTGGCAGTGTTTAGTAATCTCCTCATTACAGAATTAGAGAATAGGTCTTTGCAGATTTACAGTGACTATATTTGGACTCTCAGCCATCTTCCCATGATACATAGCAGCTCACATCTTTTTGCTGGAAAGCTGCAAGGCTATTAATCTGGAAAGAGACAGTCAAATTACAAATTAGCCATATTGTGCTATTAGCTGCAGATTTCATGATAAATTCTTCACATAAAAATTTCCCTGTGATGCTTCTATCTCCAAGAATGTGTACAAAGTCTATATATATCTCTCAAGATGAAGGCCAATGAATAATGGTTTGGCCAGGCAATAAATTCATAATGAAGCATCACCTTTGATCTTTCTTGCTTTCTATGAGGTCAAAGTTGGGATGGGTTATAAATCATGATTTATGCCTGTAAGTCTCTATCTTTTTTTTAAGTAGGCTTTTCTCCCATTGGTTTGATTTGTGTTGTTAATTATTCATCAATCTGCAGTACTCTCACTTCTTCAGTATTAGGTATATTTAAAAAAATCTTGGACACAATCTGATCTTCAAGTTTTGGCTTGAAATGTTGTCTTTATTTTTACTGTTTTGCATTCTGATGACACTCGTGTAAAGATTTAGTTGCAGTAAATAAAAACCTAAAATACATGTAGATAGTTTTGTGACCAACTGCAAGTCAATTTATTTTTAAATAGAAGTTTCAGACAATTTTTTTTACCCAATATTGCTTTTTAAATGTTTTTTCAAAAGTCAAATTTCTAAATGCACATAGGAGCTGTGACAATTAAAAATATGAGATGTTTCCAGTGGATTTAAAAATAAAATACTGCTTGACTTGATGGTGTAGGCATTTGATGAGAAGGAGCTTTAAGAGTATTTCTTGAGACACCAAGGTGGCTGAATAAGGAGGGAGCTTACTGCTCTAGTCTAGGGGAAGATAGTTAAAAAAACAAAACAAAAACAAAAATGTGGAGAGTGCAGTCTTAGGGAAGAGTTGGGAAGAAAATGGCAGAGGAAACTCCATGCAAATTAGAAGGACATGATGGATCTATGTGGAGGGTGTGGACACAAACAATTCAGGACCCCAGTAGCCGAAAGCCTCAGAGTGAGGTAAGAGCAGACTGCAGCAGCCCACGCCACTGGCAATAAAGCTGCAGGAAGAGCCTGGCAGGAGTCTGGCTTGGAGCCCTGTCGGGGACAGTATGATGGAACAAGGACATAAGCCTCAGCCATTCTTGCTCATTGCCCAAAAGATAGATGAACCCTGGAATGTATTCGTTGCCCTTGAATCTCAATTGGGTCTCCCACCCTATCGCCTTCACACCAAACCCTGCATTCTTTTCCAGGTTCCCAAGGCCTCACCCAGTTCCAGGAATTCCCCTTTGCTCGCTGCCCCCACCCCCACCCCCATCCCTAGCCCTCCTCAAAAGGGCCTGGCCCCTGGGGGTCAGGGCCTTCTGCCACGTGTTTCATCAGTGTGCATGCGGGCAGTTGGTCACCCACCTCTACGAATTTATTTTCGCTGAATAAATTCGGTCTGGCCATGAATTCATACACTGCCTCCTCTCTATTCTGTGACTCTTTTCCTAACACAGTATTACCTGCCAACCTGAAAGAAAAAAAGGGGCACGTTTCTCTCTTCCTGACCACCCGGCACCAGTGTCTATAACAAGCCAAGAGTGGGCTGGCGCCATTTTGGATGTTTGTAGCAGCTGCTGGTGTCCATGCGCCCAGCAACCAGTCTGGAAGAGTCTGAGTCTGGCTGGGAGAATTGGTAGGGGGCTGGATGCTTGTGACTGTGGGAGCCTTGTGTGCTGGGACTGTGAAAACACTGTGGTTGCTTGTGAGGGCGCAGGGTGTGGCTGGGTCTTTGGGTAGTCATTGTGGGCAGTTCCACAAGCTTGGGGTTCCCTGATTTCCTGTTGAGGGTCATTGCTGCAGGATCCCTGCTCACACTAAGAACTGTGCAGATCCTTTGTGTGGATCTTCTGGCAGCACTGTTGAATACTGTACCCACTGGAGCTAGTGCCCAGGCATTGGTCTCCTTTGAGGAGAGGAGGTAAGCATGAGACCATGCTAACAGAGCAGAACTTCGGAGTCACCTTGGACACTCCCTTTACCTTGAAGCACTGTACAAAGCTCCCTGGCCACACCCAGCACATATCTCAGGGTATTCATTGAAAGAGCAGACACTCCACTAATCCACAGAGGCATAGTCCAAAGATAAAAATCATCACAAGTATCTCCACAAATGCCTTAAAATAAATGCAGCAATTCAAGAAACAAGAATAAGGAAGACAACATGACGCCCCCAAAGAAACACAACAACACTTTAATACTAGGATGTAAAAATGAAGAGACTGAAGAAATGCAAGAAATAGAATTAAAAAAATTGATCATAGGATTACTTAGAAGTAATCAGAAGCAAACTCAGTAGGCTAATCCTCCACCTGCAGTGCTGGCATCCCATTTGGGTGCCAGTTCTAGTCCCAGCTGTTCTTCTGACCCAGCTCTCTGTCATGGCCTGGGAAAGCAGTAGAAGATGGCCCAAGCACTTGGGCCCCTGCACCCACGTGGGAGACCTGGAAAAAGCTCCTGGTTCCTGGCTTCAGATCAGCTCTACTTTGGCCTTTGCAGTCATTTGGGGAGTGAACCAATGGATGGAAGACCTTTGTCTCTCTCTTGCTGTCTGTAACTCTGCCTCTCAAATAAATTAAAAAAAAAATCTTTTAAAAACAGAAATATTTTTGGAAAAATGGTAGGATAAAGTCATTACTTTTCAATAGTCACCTTGAATGTAATTGACCTCAACTCTCCAGTTAAAAGATACAGACAGGCAGAATGGAAAAAAAAAAAACCTATTTGCTGCCTACAAGAAACATATCTCATCAAGAAAGATATCCACAGACTGAAAGTGAAAGGATGGAAAAAAATATTCCATGCCAATAGAAACCAAAAATGAGCTCATGTAGCCATCCTAATATCAGACAAAGTAGACTTTAACACAAAAACTGTTAAAAGAGACAAAGAAGGACACTGTTCAATGATTAAGGAATCAATTCAACAGAAAGATGTGACTGTAATAAATGTATATGCACCTAATTACAGGGCACCTGACTATTTAAAAGATGGATCTAAAGGAAGACATAGACTCCCATACAATATTAATGGAGGACTTCAGTACCCCACTTTCAGCAATGGACAGATCAACCAGACAGAAAATCAGCGAGTAAGCAAGTTAATCAGCACTGTAGACCAAATGGACCTAACAGATATCTACAGAACTTTTCATCCTACACTTGCAGAATATACATTCTTCTCACCAGTGCATGGAGCTTTTTCTAGGATAGACCACAGGCCAGGCCATAAAGCAAGTCTCAGCAAATTTGAAGGAATCGAAATCATGCCATGCATCTTCTCTGACCACAATGGAATGAAGCTGGAGATCAACAACTTGAGAATTTCCAGAACATATGCCAACACATGGAGACTGAACAGTATGCTCCCGAATGAACAGTGGGTCATAGAAGAAATCGAAAGAGAAAAAAAAAAAACTGTTGAGGAACAGTTTTATTTTTCATACTATTTGTTAAAAAATTTACTTAGTATAGAAATGTGCCTGGGAAGGCAACAGAGGATGGACCAAGTGCTTAAGATCCTGCCACCCATGTGGGAGACCCAGATGGAGTTCCTGGATCTTGGCTTCAACCTGGTCATTTAGGGAGTGAACAAGTACATGGAAGATCTCTTGCTCTGTCTGCCTCTCCCTCTGTCTCTGTTGCTCTACCTTTCAAATAAATAAATTTATAATTAAAAAAAATTTACTTAGTATAGAGTTAATCTTCTTTGTATAAATCAATTGAAAGTAGATCTTAGTAAAAAATAAGAATGGGAATAGGAGAAGGAGGGGGAAGAAGGGTGGGAGTAGGTGTGGGAGGGTGGGTATGGAGGGAAGCATCACTGTCACTGTTTTTTTTTTTTTAAAGATTTATTTATTTGAAAGAATTACACAGAGAGAGAGTGCGGCGGCAAGATGGCGGAATAGGCAGGGAGCACACTTAGTCCGGGGGGAGAGAAAGTTTAATATAAGTGGAGATACTGCAGGGTCAAGGAAGAGTAGGGGATGAAACAGCAGAGGAAACTCTTCCGGAACTAGTGATTCACAGTGGACCTGCGTGGAGAGTGTGGGAGCCCAAGTTCGGGACACCAGCGGCAGACTCAACGCACCAGCGCTGGAACACGAGGTGAGCCGAACCTCCATAGCCCGAGATACCAGCAGGCAAGCGGAAAGAGGAGGCTAGAGGGAACGAGGCTTGAAACTCCGTGGGGAAAAGTTCACCAGGCTAACTAGAAGAGAGAGAAAAAAAATAAAAAAAGTGACTGATACGGACACAAGTTTCTCTCTCTCCACTCACCTCTCAAAGGCGAGCAAGACAGAGCAGGCGCCATTTTGGACATACGTCATAAGCAGGGCGACCTCAGGTCTGCACCAGCCCTGAGCCTAGCAGAAAAACCTGACTCTGTGGGGAGGGGTGAAATAACAGGAGATTAGCATCTAACTTGGCAACCCAGTGGGAGACTGCAGGAGAATTGGAGCCCACACTGAGGGCAGCAGAGATTCCCTGTGTGGTCCTTGGGAAAGAGCTTCCGATCTCTGGCTCCTGTGGGTATATCATTTGCCTGCTAACTACCTCCAATTACGTTCAGCTGTGCGGAATTACTTCCCTTTTGAATCAAAAAAAGAAAGAGAGATTTACCACACCTAACCTGGGAGTGTCATCCTTGACACACCCTCAAACCTGAGGAACCAAACACAGCTCTCAGTCCACACTCATCTCAAGCCTCTAAGGCTCCACTGAAAGCAGACAGTCCACTTAATATAGAGCCATAGTGTAACAAGAAAAAACACCACAGTGAAGAAACCAAATATCTCCAACATGCCAAACAACAAACGCAAAAACCAAGCTAACAAGAACAAGGAAGAAACTATGATGCCCCCAAATGAAAAAGACACCCCAATTCAAGATTATGAAGATGATGAGATCGAAGAAATGCAAGAAGCGGATCTCAAAAAATTGATAAGAACATTAAGAAGTTCTCAAAAACAAATTCTTGAACTACAGAAATCCTTCATGGACAAGATAGAAAATCTCTCTCGTGAAAGTGAAATATTAAGGAGGAATCAAAATGAAATGAAACAACTAGTGGAACAAGGAACTCTGATAGTGACTAGAAATCATAATGAAATGAAGAGTTCAATAGATCAAATGACAAACACATTAGAGAGCCTTAAAAACAGAATGGGCGAAGCAGAAGAGAGAATATCAGACTTAGAAGACAGAGAACAGGAAAGGAAACAGGCAAACCAAAGAAAAGAAGAAGAAATTAGAAATCTAAAAAATATTGTCGGGAATCTACAGGATACTATTAAAAAACCCAACATTCGGGTTCTAGGAGTTCCTGAAGGCATGGAGAGGGAGAAAGGATTAGAAGGCATTTTCAGTGAGATACTAGCAGAAAATTTCCCAGGTTTGGAGAAGGACAGAGGCATCTTAGTACAGGAAGCTTATAGAACCCCTAATAAACATGACCAAAAGAGATCCTCACCACGACATGTTGTAATCAAACTCACCACAGTGAAACATAAAGAAAAGATCCTAAAAGGTGCAAGAGAGAAACGTCAGATTACTCTTAGAGGATCTCCAATTAGACTCACAGCAGACTTCTCATCAGAAACCCTACAAGCTAGAAGGGAATGGCGAGACATAGCCCAGGTACTAAGAGAGAAAAACTGCCAGCCCAGAATACTATATCCTGCAAAGCTCTCATTTGTGAATGAAGGTGAAATTAAGACTTTTCATAGCAAACAGAAACTGAAAGAATTTGTTGCCACTCATCCTGCCCTGCAAAAGATGCTTAAAGATGTCTTACACACAGAAACACAGAAACATGGTCACCAATATGAAAGAAGGTAAAGGAAGGAAACCTCACAGCAAAAGATCACAGGAAGCTCAATTTCTCTTTGACATAGAATTAAACTCTGATGCTCTGTTAAAGCAATGTGTTAAAGTAATCTATTATGTTCTCTTGATGTCTGTTAAATTCTAATTGTTCAAAAACAGCTGAATTTTTATTAAGAGCTATGGGTTATTTAAATATGTGCTTTTTTCAAAAATTTAAATAATCACCTTGTAACAATGATCAAATTTGGTCTATGTTATGTCATGATTTTAAGAAATCTTATTTCAACCAGATATTTTGGATTTTGAGCCTTCTTGGCATTCTTGACAGGCATTCAAAAAATCAAAGTTTCAAACAATCTGGTCTCTAAAATTTCCAGTAAATCCTGGACTTTGGTTTTTCCAGTTTGGGCCCAACTGAAAAAATCGAAGGACCTATGTCTCTCATCTTATAGAGACACCAACTAATCAGTCTATTTGGAGTATATTAGAAGGACTGTCAAGATGTGATGTGGTACCAGACTTTAAGTTTCTATAATGGAAAATGCTATTAATACAAATGTTTGAGAATTAAAAAGTCTAATGATCTTGTGTTACTAGACATGATAGTTATCTTAATGAGAAAGCCCCAGAGGCTTAAAGGGTTAAATACTTGTAAAATCCTACAGGTGCTTTCAAAAATACTGTGAAGTAAGCAAGTGCCTCTTGTTGGTTGATGAGTTTATAATTTTAAACATGGCGACTTAAAGTCTTTTGTCATCCACAGTTATATATGATGTGCTGCTCATAAAACTAAAGCGTTGTTGGTTCTGTGTTTAGCTGTCCTCCAATAAGGTTCCTATGGACTTTTTCCAGCCACTTTTATTGTATTCAGTACTTTGGGATGGCTCTGTAAACAGATGAAGCCAATAATGTATTAACAGTACCAACTGAGAGAAAGTATGGTTAACTGAGGTTACTAAAAAGAAAAAGCAATTCAAATCAATTGGCAATCTACAAAAAGAATTAAAGATTTTAAAAGCTATTATTAAAATTGCTATATTGGTCTATTATGCTATATTATATGTGTGTACATATTGTATGTCCACATGGGGAAATTTTATTAAGAGTTTTATTTTAAATGGCTTATAGATAAGATTGTCCATAAATTTAAGCTGCTAAAATCAATCAAAGATACATTTTAATTTGTGGGACCTGAATCTGTGTATCATATGTTTTAGACTTGTTGGTAGAAAGAAACTAAAAACATTTTAGATGGTTGTGCTTAAGTTTACTGGCTAAACAAACTACACCATGTTAGATATTTAAGAGGTGTTTTCAAATACATGATTCTTAAAATTTAGAGAAGGCATTGGACCTTCTGGTAAATGTTTTCTTAAGTTGTTATCTAATGGTTGAAACGGTTTGCTAAGTATTCATGTGATATTGCTATTGTCAGCAAGCGATCTAGGACTTGCTCCCTCATTTCTCTATTCTAAGCCCAACTTGTTCCTTCATTTCTCTATTCTCTTCAAGGTAGGAAACTAATTCTATTATGAAGGAATCTGTAGGATGCACAATTTAATCTTTAGACCTTATAAAAGAGATGGCTAACATTTTTCTGCAATAGCATAGCCAAAATAAGAACTCAAATAATAATCTCATAGCTAGATTCACTTCGCCATCAGCGAAGTATACAGTAAGTAGAAAAAACCTCCCTTTCAGACCAAAGGGAAAGAAAGTTTTAAAGTGAGAATATAATTTTCCTCATGGGCATTGTCTACCTTAGAAAAACTACTACAGAACATGCCTGTGACTATAGACTTGTAGTTCAGGCCACCGAAGATTAGAGATGGGAAACGGGCACTCCCTTGACTTGCATCCTCTGGTCTGCTTTAACACAAACCAGGAGGAAAAGAAAGCTCGGCATCAGAAGCAATGGGTGGCAGGCCTATTAATGGCTGATCTGTACAGTGATCTGCCCTCAAGGAGACCCAACAGGCCAGTCCACTGCAGTGGCTTTCAATGTGGTAAGCCTGGGCTTCAGCAGAAGTCAGCTTGTGAAGAGCCCTGGCAGCTCTGCCAAGAGTTGGATCACTGGAAATGGACCTGCCCTGGTGTCGAAGGATGCCCAGGTCAGAGCCACAGATCTTATTGGCTCTAAGCTGAAAAGCCCTTCACTCAGCCCAACTTCCAAAGTGACCACTGCAGCTGAGGGGATGGTCAAGTAGGGTCAGCAACATTGCAAGCAGAACTGTAAATTTCTTGTTAGAGATGCCACCTGCCTTTACCTGGCCAGCTCTCCTCCCAGGCCAGCCAAGTAATGAAAGTCAACAGAGTGCCTTCCCCTAGGAGGTTCACACCTCCCTTAGGATATACCCCATGTGAAGAGAAAGATAGGTCTGGGCCTCTGAATTTACAAGGCCTAAAGCCCACCAGATTATTATCAAGCCCCTTCTATCAGGTTCTATTTGCCTCTCAATCAGAAAACTTAATTGTAGCTTAGACAGCACCTTTCTTAGCTCCTCTAATAATGACTCTGTCCTTTGTTCTAGGCCCTGTCTAGTGCACTTGGGCCTCATTCCTTTGTAATCATAACCTCTACTCTACCACCAATGGCTCTACTCCCAACCTGTGTGTACTGATGGTCCTCTTCCCCACTTAATGCTGTATAATTGTTCAAACCTGGTAAATGCCACTCTTAGGATCATTGGTTACTATCCTCACTCTGTCTTTTATGACCTTGTCTAAATATGATCAGAGTTGGCAAACTTGGAAGGCTTCCATAGCCTTGGCAACTCATGACGACAGCCTAGGGTGGTTACTGGCGCCATAAACTAGAGTGTCAATTTGTTGGGTCAACAACAGGAGCCACTGTGCACTTGCTCCTCATGTGGGATCTCTGTCCTTAATGTGCTGTACATTGTGATTTAATGCTATAACTAGTACTCCAACAGTATGTTTCACTTTGTGTTTCTATGTGGGTGCAAACTGTTGAAATCTTTATACTAAATTGATCTTCTGTATATAAAGAGAATTGAAAATGAATCTTGATGCAAATGGAAGGGGAGAGGGAGCGGGAGAGGGGAGGGTTGCGGGTGGGAGGGAAGTTATGGGGGGGGGAAGCCATTGTAATCCATAAGCTGTACACTGGAAATTTATATTCATTAAATAAAAGTTAAAAAAAAAAGAGTTACACAGAGAGAGGAGAGGCAGAGAGAGAGAGAGAGAGAGAGAGAGAGAGAGGTCTTCCATCTGATGGTTCACTCCCCAATTGGCTGCAACTGCCGGAGCTGCACTGATCTGAAGCCAGGAGCCAGGAGCTTCTTCCTGGTCTCCCATATGGGTGCAGGAACCCAAGGACTTGGGTCATCTTCCATTGCTTTCCCAGGCCATAGCAGAGAGCTGGATGGGAAGTGGAGCAGCCGGGTCTCGAACCGGCGCCCAATTGGGATTTCAGTGCTTCAGGTCAGGGCATTAACCCACTGTGCCACAGCGCTGGCCCCATCACTGTTTCTAAAGTTGTATTTATGAAATGCATGAAGTTTGTATACCTTAAATAAAAGGTTTCTGGTGAAACAAACAAACAAACCCAAAAACAAACAAAAGAGAGTATTTCTTCATGAGAAGAGCAAACATGAACTGGATTTGCAGCCCCAGAGAACCAACCATGTCCTCGCAAACTAGACAGGCAGTATACAAATTCCTTCTTGTCCTAGTCATTGGTCTTAGATTCTAGGTTGACGGATGGGTGAAACTCCGTAGCACGTTTAGCCCCTTAACTCTACACTACTCACTGTTAAAAGACATCCATCAACTTTTTAGCCTAACTTGATGCTATAATTGGATCCTGGCAAAAGCTTATTTCATACATTACTTCTGTTAATTTGTTTTTATGCCCCAGTTAAAGTTCCATGCCACTTAGTACCTCATGGGGAAGAAATAGTTGGCAGCACACTTAGGAAAACCCTGGGGTGCCTCACGGCTGAGGTACAACCCCTCTCTCCTCCCCACAGAGTCTTCACACCTTGGGAGTTAGTTCTCCTAACTATGAAATTGTTGAAACAGCACAGAATATTTTAGCCAAAACAGCGTCACCTCATTAAGCATCCTTAGCAAGGGTTGAATGTGACCGTGTGGCCACTCTAGTGAATATCCTTCCTGCACTAAAAAACATTTATTGCTACCATTAAAAAAGGAACTTTTAAAATGAGTTTGAAAGAAAGCCATTACCTCCTTAACTACCAAATAAACTCAGTGGTCTATGTAGATTACGATGAAATATCTCTGGTGCTTCAGTCGTATTCTCTTTGTTCCAGAAGCTGTAATTCATACTGCGCTTTTGCTGACAGCCTGGTAACCATTGCCACCCCTCCCTGACCCTCCCCAATCCCAGCAGCCTGCCTTGGCTCACTGAGAGTTGGTGCTTTGCGTGCTATATGCTGTTGTTTTCATCTCAGGAGAAACTTGTTAGCTCCTTATTTTCTTTTTAACTGTGTGTGTATGTGTATGAAGACTTTAAATCAAACAGTGTGCTTTTGGGGGTGGTGGGAATTGGCTACTATGGTAGGTACTACTTTCAGATTTTGGTTAGCCCCTTTTTTGGCTGCAAATCCTGAAGTTTACGGATGTGTATAGATTATGATCTATGTAGGGAAGCCTAAGTGAGTTGGGTTAGATCTTCAGGGATAGAGAAGTGCTTCATTTTGCCATCATCTGCCTGGCCAGAGTTCACAAATGCAGTTTCTGAAAGGCCCTAGGAGTCCGAATGGGACCTTCTCGGCAGAGAGGGCTGATCCCAGGCTGTTCCCCTGCCTGAATTGTAGCACGTTTTGGGTGTGGATATGCTCCATCTTTAAGCACAGTGCTAGCAGGAAGATGTGGTTAAGTGTTCTCAGGAGTTGTATGAGAGGGCTTCACAAAGTGCACAGAAAAATGCATCTTAGGGAAAACTATGCATGGATTCCAATTTTTCTTTGTACCAAAATAAACTTCAGGAATTTTCTGCCAGCTTTTGGAAGTTCTCCCAGAAATGATCAGGATCCCGAGCTGTGCTGGCCAGCCATCATCTTGGCCTTATTACTAGCATCCCCCTGGTGACATCAGAGGTGCTTTGGGCAAGAATGAGCTAAGACTCCCTTTTCAGCTGGGCCATAGTTTTACAACTCATTGCAAATCATTGGTGCCTTTTTGTGACTGGCGTTTTCCTGAAAGGAAACCCAGGCATTTCAATGAAAAGGATAGGCTTAGCAAAGCTGGCATCAAGGTGTGTGGATGTGCATGTTTGTTCAAACTGAAAATACCTTTGGTGGCGCTGAGGCCCCAGACTTCCTGCCCTCATTCCAATCTCTACCCACTGCTTCAGGGTTTGCAAGCAGGACAAGGGACAAGAACCCTCATGGCTGCAGGAGAGCCACCAGGGATAGGGAGCAAACTCCTCTTCTCTCCTTCCTAGAGGTGACTCTAGGTGGCCAAGCTATACTTTTCCTACCTTGGAAGCCAGATTAAGGCTAGGGTTGAGAAACCATGCCAAATAGTGGATATGAAACACCAATTAATAATACATACTTGTTAAGACGGTCAGTTGGCTTGATTGATGGCAGCACTGGCTTCCAGCTGTGCCATCACCTGAGGCTGATGCTCTGAAGGTCCCTGTGCTTGGTTGAATATTTTGTTGTCACTGCCTTAAAATTGTGAATGATTTTTGAATTAGGGACTTTGTATTTTCATTTTGCATCAGGCGCTGATTTCTTTTTGTAGTCAACCCTGATTGGGAGCCCACTGATTGGTTGGCTCGTGCAGGATTTTTTTGTTCATTGGCGAGGGTTGCTGGAGCCCTGTGCTGTGCAGGGGTGAGTCTAGGTCCTGGGCCAGGCTCTAGCATCATATTGTTCTAGTCCAGGGCGGAAATTCTACCAGGTGCTTCAACCTCAAGGCCAAGGCAGATGGACTGAGAAGCTGATGGCACTGAAGCTTCAGGGCCCCATCCTTGCAGATATCCTCCCAAGGATTTGGTGGAAACTCTAGAAATTTTAAAACTGCACTTGTACAAAATTGTTTGACTCCAGTGGTTGTCATGGTAATTTGGGGGGGCTGCACTGGCTATGGGTGGGTAGGGGTGAGGGGACCAGATCTCTGCAATGCAGTTGAAATTCCCATGAGTTGAACACTTTTTCTGCATTCCCACACGATGTGTCCCACATGACATTCAAATGTCACAATTAAATCATAGATGAAAACTGATTTCCATTTACAGAAAGAAGCAACTTAATGCTATTTTCTACATAAGTACAATATACTTAAAAAAACCCTATGTATTTATTTGAAAGACGAAGTGACAGAGGAGGGGGACAGAAACACACACACACACACGCACACACAGAGAAGGAAAGAGAGGGAGATTCTCTGCTGCAACGGCTGGGTCTGGGCCAGCCAAAGCCATGAGCCAGAAGCTTCTTCTAGGTCTCCCACATGGGTGCAGGGGCCCAATCACTTGAGCCATCCCCTACTGCTTTCGCAGGCACATTAGCAGGAAGCTGGATCAGAAGTGGAGCACCTGAGAATAGAACTGTCGCCCTGGTTGGATGCCAGCATCACCAGCGACAGCTTAACCTGCTGCACCACAATGGCGGCCCCCAGTGGAATATCTATTTTGCATGGTTTTCATGTATAGACTTACCCAGGGGTGTGAGCTCAATAAAATGAGAGGGAAGGTCTCAGTCTGCTTTATGCAGAGCTGATTAATGAAGTAGTCACTTTCTGGAAATGTTTTCACTGAAGTTGATGCTGCCAGCAACACAGAAGCCCCGCAGAGCCCACCTGCGTGAGTCTGTCCAGGGTGATTCAATGCACAAATACGCACCAGTGTAATGAGTTAGTCCTCATTTCACCACATCAAGTACGAAACCCCCTCACCAGTGGGTGCAAGTCCCTGACATCTTGTTATACAACTCAGTCATACGCAAGGATCAGCCAACGAGCACTCATGGGCTGAATCCATCCTGTGGCATCCTTTTTGTACAGCCCCCAGGCTAAGAATGGGCCTTCTATTTTTAAAGTGTTGGAAAATAAGAAGGAACACAAAACAGAGCCCTGTGTTGCCCACAAATCCTGAAAGATTTACTCTGAAGGAATTTGTTGATTCCCAGTCTGCCACGAGTATAGGAACGATATGGCCCCAGCACTTAGGCATCAAACACACTGTTCACCATGAATTACTTTCTTTTCTTTTCTTTCTTTCTTTCTTTCTTTTTTTTTTTTTTGACAGGCAGAGTTAGACAGTAAGGGAGAGAGAGAGAGAGACAGAGAGAAAGGTCTTCCTTCCGTTGGTTCACCCCCCAAACAGCCGCCACGGCCGGCACGCTGCGCCGATCTGAAGCCAGGAGCCAGGTGCCCCCTCCTGGTCTCCCATGCGGGTGCAGGGCCCAAGGACTTGGGCCATCCTCCACTGCACTCCTGGGCCACAGCAGAGAGCTGGCCTGGAAGAGGAGCAACTGGGACAGAACCGATGCCCCAACCGGGACTAGAACCCAGGGTACCAGTGCCACAGGCGGAGGATTAGCCAAGTGAACCGTGGCGCCGGCCAACCATGAATTATTTTCTCTGTTATGTTTCCTTTACATTCCAGTGAAGGCAACACATATATCTCTGTAGCTTTACATTTTAATCATTTTCATTTATTATTTATCAGAGAGGCAGAGAGGGAGGGAGGGAGGGAGGGAGAGAGAGAGAGACAGAGAGACAGAGAGACAGAGAGAATGCTAGCATCTATGTGCTGGTTCACTCCCCAGATGCCTGCAGTGGTCAGGGCCACAGCAGCCTGTAGGATAATGGCTGGGGTTTTCCCCATCCCCAAGGGAGGTGTGGGTGGGGAAGTTGCCCAGAGGAACCCACGTTCCAGTTGGTTTTTATTAGCAATCATCCTGTGTATCTTTTTGAGTGTGAGGTGTCCTTTGGTCACTGCTCACTCTGCTTCCCAATAAATTGTGCTCTTTTCTATTAAAAAAATCAAAACAAAGTAAGTCAACCAGGAGTCCTCTTCCCTGTGATCCTCAGTTGATGTTGATACCTCTGGTGCCATGGAAGCACCTCTTCTGCATCTCTTATCTGCGTGAGACTCTTACGAGTAGGGGGAAGATATTCCCAAAAGGGAATTAATGTCTCCTGTAACTTCAGGGTTGCCTGGATGCAGCTGTGTAGATGATACGGCCTCACCATGTCTCATATCTTATGACCTCACCATGTCTCAGCTCCCTGTGGCCTCCATTCTCAAGCTGCTTTCTCACGTTAGCTTCTGGTGGGGAAAAGCACTTCTCTCCATTCTTCCCTTCCACAGAGGCAGGGAGCTCATCTTCCCTCTGCGCTCTGCGCTAGGGAGGGAGAGCCACTTCTCCTGATATTCTGTTTTTGGAACCACCTGTTCTGCAGGGTGCTCATGTTATTGGTTTATTCATGTGCCGAGCAATCTCCAAAGATAGGGTTCCTGTCTCTGCATTGTGCTGGCAACTGTCTCCGTCTGATCCTCTGTGATTAGACCTGCAGCATTTGCTTAGCCCTGAATCTGTCCCCATGAGTGATTGGCTCTGCCTGAGGGTCAGCCCAGCTGGACAACAGAAGAGAGAGGAAGAAGGATTGTGCTTCTCTCTTTTTTTTTTCAAAGATTTATTTTATTTATTTGAAAGACGGAGTTACAAAGAGAGGTAGAGATAGAGATTTCTTCCATCTGCTGGTTCACTCCCCAGATGGCCACAACGGCTGGAGCTGCACAGATCTGAAGTCAGGAGCCAGGAGCTTCTTTCAGGTCTCCCATGTGGGTGCAGGCACCCAAGGACTTGGGTCATCCTCCACTGCTATCCCAGACCATAGCAGAGAGCTGGATTGGAAGAGGAGCAGCCGGGACTAGAACTGGCACCCATATGGGATGCCAGCACTTCAGGTCAGGGCTTTAATGCGTTGCACCGCAGTGCCGGCACCAAGATTGTGCTTCTCTTAACTCCAAAGTGTAATTTACCTGGAGGTCATTTTTTTTTTTAAGATTTTATTTATTTATTTGAGAAGTAGAATTAAAGAAAGTGAGAGGGAGAGACAGAGAGAAAGGTCTTCCACCCACTGGTTCACTCCCCAAATGGTCAAAATGGCTGGAGCTGGGCCGATCCGAAGCCAGGAGCAAGACTTTTCTTCCGGGTCTCCCACATGGGTGTAGGGACGCAAGTGCTTGGCCCATCTTCTGCTTTCCCAGGCCATAGCAGAGAGCTGGACTGGAAGAGGGGCAGCCAGGACTAGAAACTGCTGACATGGGGTGCTGGTGGCGTGTATTGAATGTAGCTCCACAGGGTAATAATGCTGATTAGGGAACAGCTTCCTTTCTGTCAACCATTCATCTCCTCTCCTGCTCTGTGAACACAAAGCCTAATTTTTCTATGAAACTTTCCTCAACCCACAGTGACCTACCCTGTGTTGAATTCCTTAACATTTCTTCCAGGACGTTGATCAAATTGTTGATGTTGATGAGACAAAAGCTTAGAGGCTAAAGGCATACTTGAAAAGCTAAAAGAAAGGAAGAAGCATTCTTTGCAAGGCTATTCTGTAGAGCCTTTCCCATAGGGCCACCTATTTCATAGGTGAGTCATGGGTTGAACAGATCTCTGGGATCTGGCCCACCAAGTGAACATGCTTTGCTGGAGAAAATAGGTTCTGTGGCCCAGACTGATAATTTGTACAGACAGTCATCTGGAGCCAAAACTGCTAGGTTGAGCAAGTTTTTTCTTTGCTTGTGAGTGACTTAGAGGTCCATTTATCATCTGAGAGCTAGGTGCCAACGTGGTAACTGTGCTGTCTTCAGTGGATGAGGTTGTTCAAATGCTGTCCAACAAACGGCCCCCAAACCTTAGCAGCTGGAAACAACAACCACTTGTGTGATTCATGAGTGTGCCAGCCGGGCTGGGTTTGGTGGGTATGGCTCATCTCTCTTCTATTCGGCATTGGTTGGGGTGGAGAGAAGGCTGGAGGCATCTGAAGGCTCGCTCAGGTGTCTGGTGCCTGAGCTGGGGGGACTCAGATAGCTGGAGGCAGGAAGAGGTGGGGCTTCCAGGCATCTTTCTCTGTCTCTCTTCAGTCTCTCCATGGGGTTTCTCCAGCATTCAGTTCAGCACTGTTAAGGCGCAGGTTTTGTGAGGGAGGGAGAAAAAGGGGAGAGAGAGAGAGAGAGAGAGAGCGAGCACAAACCAACCTGAGGCAGTATCACCTTTTATGACATAACATTGGAAATAACACAGCACCACTTCCTCTGAATTCTGATTGGTCAATCCAGCTACAAAGACCCACAGCTTCAACAGGAAGAGACATGGACTTTCAATGGGAGAAGTGTCAGTATCACATTGTAAGAAGAATTGAGGGATGATGTGTGTGTGTGTGTTTGTGTATGTGTGTGGCCATCTTTAGAGAATACAAGCTACTATAGAGGCTGTGGGTGACATTGATAGCCTTTTAAAATGGACACCTTTCTGGTTTTTTTTTCAGGAGAGCTTTTTCTTTTAATAACCTGAAAAAAAATTACTAAAAAGAAACTTTGGTGAAAAAGAAGCCTTGGCTCTTAGAACCAAAGCTTGGCCAGTAGCTAGGCTGTTTCTTTGCTCCTCATCTTCCAGCCACTCTGATCTCTGATGACAACCAGCCAAACCTGCTCAATCCAAGACAAGGCCCTGGTAGCCACATTGGCCGAATCACAAAATATTGATTTCTTCTCAATTCTTCTTGTTATTTCAGACCAGCAGCGAGTGGAGAGCTCAGAATTTCCTAAGTCCAAGAAGTTGAGCAAAGCTCCCTGAAAATATGGCTGGTCCTTTCTGTTGGACAGAGCTCTAATTGTGAAGCTCAGGGTTGGACTCGGCAACAAGATTCTAGCCCCGGGGCATGGCGGCAGATGGGGTGTGGGGCCTAATAAGCTCAGACTCCCCTTTGCAGCTTGGCCACATAAGGAGAGCAATAATAACACTCCAAGAATGAAAACATCCATCAAACACTGACAAACCCCTGGCATAGATTTTCTTTACGTTACTAAAGGAGCTAGTTAACTGTGAGGGGTTGCTCATAACCAATTCTTTGGTGGTCCTGATGAGACAGCCTTGAACGTGCTTGCCTTGTTGGGCAAACAGGAAGGCTGCGTGTGGGTCTTTGGGGGCCAACACTGATGGCGGTCCTAGGAAACAAAAGGCAGCCGGCCCCATGCATTCAACTCGTGTCTTTTGGAATTGGATAGGACACAGTATTGAGTTGCCTTAATGGTGGTCTTCCCCGTCAAGAGGCTGCTTTGTCATTTTAGTCAGGGCGGATGCCCTGGAGCCAGCAGGAGATGAGAGACTCTGGAATCCACTTTTCCTTCTGTGAGTCTAATATATATATATATATATATATATATATTTTTTTTTTTTTTTCCCATAAAACATGGTCCCTAAAGGCAAGTGAGCTATTTCTTCTGGGGCTCAATAGAAGAGAGAGTGATGTGTTCCTCGCTGGAGGAAAGCTGGTTGTGGAGGAATTAATGAGGAGGGCACTTGAGTCGCCGTGCACAGACGCGGGCAGTCTCAGCCCTGACCACGCAGGGTATGTGGTGATGAGGCAGCGTCCGGACTGGGTACTTCCTGAGTTCTAGTATCATCGCCGAGACCTTGGTTCTGGTTGGCTCCATTGCTTTCTTGTCCATGCAAAGAGATCTGGCTCTTTTGATTCTTTTTTTTTTTTGACAGGCAGAGTGGACAGTGAGAGAGAAAGGTCTTCCTTTGCCATTGGTTCACCCTCCAATGGCCGCCGAGGCCGTCGCACTGTGGCCGGTGCACCATGCTGATCCAAAGGCAGGAGCCAGGTGCTTCTCCTGGTCTCCCATGCGGGTGTAGGGCCCAAGCACTTGGGCCATCCTCCACTGCCTTCCCGGGCCATAGCAGAGAGCTGGCCTGGAAGAGGGGCAACCGGGACAGAATCCAGCGCCCCAACCGGGACTAGAACCGGTGCCGCAGGTGTGTGTGTGCCGGCGCCACAGGTGGAGGATTAGGCTATTGAGCTGCGGCGCCGGCCCTTGATTCTTTTTTTTTAAAGAATTTATTTATTTATTTGAGAGATAGAGTTACAGACAGAGAGAGGGAGAGACAGAGAGAGAGGTCTTCCATCCACTTGTTCACTCCCCTAATGCCACAATGGCTGGAGCTGGGCTGATCTCAAGGCAGGAGCCAGGAGCTTCTTCCGGGTCTCCCACGTGGGTGCAGGCACCCAAGCACTTGGGCCATCTTCTACTGCTTTCTCAGGCCATAGCAGAGAGCTGGATCATGAGAGAAGCAGCCAGGACATGAACCAGTATCCATATGGGATGCTAGTGTCGCAGGCAGAGGCTTAGCCCACTATGCCACAGCGCCAGCCCGCATCAGTTTGCTTCTGTTTTTCTCACTTAGTCCTCCCATTCTGGTATAGCAGGCTGATTTTACAGGTGAGGAACTGAGGCTGGGGGTCGGGGGAGGGATGAAGGGCTTTGGAGAAAATCTCATTATTTAAGGCAGATTTGGGTCCAGATTCAGCCAACACACGTGCAGCCTGAGTACCTCTCAATCAGTCAGTACGAGTCGGGCTCACCCAGTCCGCTGCTGAATGGGCAGTCTTGTCGCTGCCGTGGCTTCTTAGGCCATAGAACACTGGCCTTCGAGTCAGAGTGCTGTGGACTTCCGGCTCTCACGCTGCCCTCGTGTGTGATCCTCGTCAAGTCACTGGACTTCCCCCAGTCTCATAGTATTAAAACCTACACACTGGCTCAGTCAATCTCACTACACAGGACTAGATGAACACACTAGAGGCTTTGAGTAAGGGACAGACACCATGCAGATGACGCATAAACTCTCCCGATTGCTATGATCTGCCTTTTTTTGCAGAGTAAACATTAAATTCCACGTGATCACCAGTCCTAACAACCTCCATGGAGTCATGATGTCACAACAGGGCTATTGTGGTGGCAGCACTGATTCGCTTAGGAGTTCTGTGGGGCCAGGAACTGTCTCCTTCTTGGGACCCCAGGAAATTTGGGGTGTCATCCTGTGACAGGAGTCACTGAACAATTAATCCATCATTAATAGCTTGTGACTAACCTCACTGCTTTGTTCATGTGTGGCCTTGAGCATCTCAATTCCCCATTGTTCCTCCCTGGTCTCTTGTGAAAGGATTTGCTGTGCTCTGTGGCAGTTCTGTCCCGGAGGAAGAAGTTTTCCTTATTAAAAATGAAAAGCGCCTCTCAGATGTGCTTTCCAAACACAGCCCCTTCTCTTGCTCAAGATCTGTAGGCCTTAGGTGCCAGGTACAGCAGAATGCTTCTTTTGTCGCGCTCTGTTACTGTCTGCATAAGGAGAAGCATTGTTTACGTAACTGACTGTTTCCCTCACCAACCTGAGCTGCCAGAGGTCAAAGGTCCCTCTCTTCTTTAGGGGGTTACCCACACCACCTTGCAGTAAAGTTTGTTCAAAATGAATTTTACTATTGATTTGCTTTGTCCAAAAGAAAGACTGGTGGATTGTGCTGCTCAGTTGGTAATCACTGGGAAGTTTTGTTTGTCAGATCAATTGGTTATTTAATGGCATGGGGTGAGTGCAAGGGACTTAGCTCTTGCTATGTAGGATGGTACCAACCCGTAAGCACAAGTGGGTGAAATCACGGCGTTGAAAGGTCCCAATGCTTTATGACCAGTTACCAAGATGCCTCTGGGATGATTTTGGAAATCACCTTGAATTGGCTTTGGATTTAGGAAGGTCATGGAAGCAGAATCTTTATGTGTTGAGTACGAGGGAATTTTTTTTTAAAAGATTTACTTATTTATTTTAAAAAATAAAGTCAGAGTTACACAGAGAGAGGAGAGGTAGAGAGAGAGAGAGAGAGGTCTTCCATTCGATGGCCCACTCCCCAATTGGCCACAATGGCCGAAGCTGCGCTGATCTGAAGCCAGGAGCCAGGAGCTTCCTTCTGGATCTCCCACGAGAGTGCAGGGGTCCAAGGACTTGGGCCATCTTCTACTGCTTTCCCAGGCCACATCAGAGAGCTGGATTTGAAGTGGAGCAACCGGGTTTTGAACTGGTGCCCATATGGGATGCTGGCACTTCAGACCAGAGCATTAACCCACTGTGCCACTGTACTGGCCCCAAGTACGAGGGAATTTTTAAAAACACAGACAGTCCTTGATTTAGGATGATTTGCCTTAAGGTCTTTTTACTTTTACTATGATGTGAAGATGACAGCATTCGGCGGAAACCATCCTGCAGATTTCGAACTTGGATCCTTTCCTGGGCTCGTGCTGATCCTCTCTGGCGACCCTGGTGGCAGCAGCAGTGAGTGCAGCTCCCAGTCAGTGCAGTCACCAGGGGACACGACCAAGGCTCTACAGTGTGCTGTGAAGCTAAGCTCTGCTGTGTGGGAGCTTAGGTGTCTTAAATGCATTTCCAACGTACAATATTTTCAACCTTACGAGGGGCTTAAGGGGACATGACCCCATGGTAGGTTGAGGGACTTCTGTGCAGGTTTCTGGGCCCTACCCTTGGAGATCAGTTTTCAGTGGGTTTGAAGCAAAGCCCAGGAATCTGCCTGTTGAACACTCCAGACATTCAGATGACTACAGCTTGAGAAACACTGAGATTGCCTCCTAATTCAGTAACAAAAGGAAAACTGAGCATAGGAGCTGTTGATGGCATTGAGATTTTTGAGGAAGTACTAACAAGTCAACTGACTCAGGTAAGAGTAAAAACCTGCAATGTGAACTTGGGCAAAATGCGCGTTTTCCCAGTGTTCTAGTTATCTACTGCCTACTAAACTACTCAGTTTGTAAATTAAAGTAATAGTTTTATTTTGCTTTTGATTTTGTGGGGCAGGAATTTGGGAGGGGCTTGGTTGGGCAAGTTTGAACTGCAAGTCATCAGCTGGGCTCATAGGGCTAGAAGATTCCCTTCCAGGGTGGTGGTTTCAGTCACAAGTCTGGTGCCATAGTGCTCCTTGGCATCTATCTATCTACTATCTATCTATCTATCTAATCTATCTTCTATCATTTCTCTGCCTGTCTACCATCTTTCTCTTTACCTATCTACCATCTTTCATCTATAGTCGGCATCATCATTCTTCTCTATCCAGCTATCATCTACCTTCATCATCGTCATCATCCTTTATGTGTCTATCTACCAAATCTCCTCTAAGACTTTCCTTGGGGCTCTGTTTTTCAGACTGAGATGGTCTCTGGGTACTTGTATTTTGTGCATCGTGGCTGACTTTCAGAGGCAGGAATTAGAAGCTGTGAGCCAGTCAAGGGCATTGTGTGCAGCTAACACCGTGTTGGTTTTGCTCTGTTCCCTGGATGAAGCCATAGTGGGTCTGCCGAGATTCCAGGGAGGATAGACATCGATTCTACCACTTGTGCTGCAAGAGCATATGGGCCTGGGAGTGTTTTTGAAACCATCTTTGGCAAATAGAATCTGCTGCTTGTGGCACATCTAAGATTAAGCAAAGAGGTCTCATGGGAACCTGCGTGCCTAGGTAGGAGAGTCCCATTATATGTGTCATTTAGAAATAAAAGCATTTACTGGCCAGTGCCGTGGCTTAACAGGCTAATCCTCCACCTTGCGGCACCGGCACACCAGGTTCTAGTCCCGGTTGGGGCGCCGGGTTCTATCCCGGTTGCCCCTCTTCCAGGCCAGCTCTCTGCTATGGCCCGGGAAGGCAGTGGAGGATGGCCCAAGTGCTTGGGCCCTGCACCCGCATGGGAGACCAGGAGAAGCACCTGGCTCCTGGCTTTGGATCAGTGAGATGCGCCGGCCGCAGCGGCCATTGGAGGGTGAACCAACGACAAAAAGGAAGACCTTTGTCTCTCTCTCTCACTATCCACTCGCCTGTAAAAAAAAAAAAAAAAAAAAAAAGAAAGAAATAAAAGCATTTACTTGGAATGAGAACATGGGTGGCTGACTACTGTAGCATGTCCATGTTTACACCACGTGCACACTCATGTTTCTGTGTGGATTTTCTTGTCATTGGTGGGAACAGTGAGCCCCTACCCCACACATGTTTCCATGCTTGTCTTTGTCCTTTGCACATTGTTACCGAGTGCGTCCCGCACCATGACGTGTGTCTCCTAATTATTGCATGCTCTTGGAATGTTCACATGTCCTCTTAGGTCAGTGTTACATTTATGTATCCACTGACTTTCCTTGAGTTTTAAAAAATTCATACACCCTTGTCTTAGCTCCTCCATGGTGTTTCCTCTTTTCCAATAATACTTTAAAATCCAATTTCTTGGCTCCCTCAGATGTGGTCCTTCCATTCTGATTCCTGCGTTTTCACCCTTCCGCAATTGGTGCTATCATAGCGGTGACACTAACTAGTGGTTTTATTACACCACAGCATGAAAGAATTGCATTTCCTCTACATATTTAAATATCTTACCCACACTGAGGCTGTGCATACATTTCTCTGAAATGCCCTGAACTTGTTAGTTGATCCACAAATAGCTCCTCTCTATATTTATGGTAATACTTTATGCCGAACAACAATTTCACACTCAGAAATGTCCCTGTTGGCTTGTCTGTTTTAAATGTCATCTGCTCATATTTATAAATGTGGAATGAGCTGACTTAAATTGGATTTCTTGGGTCCAAGACACTTCTGATTTTCCTAATGACCAAATAACCAAAAAGCAGAACAGATTAAGAAGAGAAAAAGAAATCTTAGGCATACACAATTTCCAAGGAGACAGGGTTTGTTTAAAGCTGCTTTGTTCGGCAGCAATGGCTAATAAAAGAAACATTTCCCCAAAGAATTGTTGTGGTCTTTAATTAAACTCCCTTTCCATAGGTTTGTAATATAGCCTCGAACAATATTTGGTCAGTTTCTCTCCCTGGCTTTCATAGTCACATGCTGGACTTTATTGGATCCTGGGTCCTAAGGGAACATTAGGAGCGGGGAGAGGCAGGCCGCATCAAATGAAAACTTAATTGTGTTTAAGCCACGTTGGAAACCAGCCTCCCGTGCGCCTTTGCCAAGCTAAACACGCAGGTGCCTGGTTGTCAGGCTGAGTCCACAGCAGAGAGTTTATCTGACGCAGAGGAAGGCACAGCAGCCCAAAGATGGGTGACCACAACAGAGGCCAACCCTGGGCCTCTTGGGCTCAAGGACAGCGGACAATGGGGCATTCATTCTGCTGGGGATGGCGGTGGGGGTGCGGGTGGAGGTGGGGTGGGAGAGCTGGAAGTTGGACTTTTTCTTCGGGAAAGGAGAGCTGCTGGCAGTCGCAGTTCATTAAGACCCAGAACTGTCCTGTGGAAAAGCCGTGATGAATTGCTCTAAATGACCCAGGAGCTAAGCCCTGGTGGAGTTGTTGAGGAAGTGCTTCATCCGGCTTTCTGCCTGCCTGCGACTTGGCAGTGGCTATGTCTGAGCAGACACAAGCACTGGTGAGCCTGGCACAGCTGACGTCTAATGTGGATCGTTTGTGGGCTGGAGTTGTGACGTTGAGGGTTAAGCTGCTGCCTGCAATATTGGCATTCTGTCCGTATGAGTGTGGTTTCGAGTCCTGTCTGCTCTACTTCCCATCTGGTTCCCTGCTAATGTGCCTGAGAAAGCAGAAGATTGTTCAAATGCTTGGGTGCCTGCCATCCATGTGGGAGACCTGGATAGAGTTCCAGACTTCTGGCTTCGGCGTAGCCCAGCTCTGGCCATTGTGGCCATCTGGGGAGTGAACCAGCAGATGGAAGATCTCTCTCTTCTCTGTCTCCATCTTCCTTTTTCTTCCTGTAATTCTGTCTTCCAAATAAATAATCAATCTTAAAATAATAAGTAAAGTGGATAATTTTCTGCAGAAATACCCTCATTCGTCTTGTCTGCTTCAAGGGTATCTCCCCTGCCTGTGGCATATCCCTGGGCCCATGTTGTTGGGAAGGGAATTTGGGGATCTTTGGGAGCATTGATAACACTGATTTCTTCATTTGGGTGGTAGTGACATATCTGTTCATTTTATAATTATTTATTCAGCCGTTCATGTGTTTTAGTCACATGACTCTTGTGATTTAGGTTAAAACATGAAGCTGCTAATAGTGGGCCATTTTTCCAACGATAAAAGTAGCAGTTTGCTATGATTCAGTATATATTACACAAGGATGTCATAAAATTAGGTAGTGGAAATGTCATCAGATATATCAGCTATCACAGATGTATATAGGTCCCGAAGAGGCATTTGTGTGATTTAGGTATTGCTGGTAATTATAGTAGCTACTCCACTAAATAATGATCTTTATTTTTTAAAGAGTCTTCAAAAAGTTCATAAAAAACACATATTCTGACAAAACTAGACATGGATTGCAAAATTTTTGCACCAAAATAAATTTCCATCTTTCTGCAAACATTTTGAAGGGTCCTGCTAAGGTGTGGTGGTCAGTGCTTTCTCTCCACAACCAGCCAGACATTGCTTTCACCTTCTACCCTCGCAGGTACCAGCTGGAGCCTTGAGATCCCTGTTTCTCCATGGGAAAATGAGGCTGGTAAAAGAATCTGCAGCCCGGGATGGCTGGGAAGACTGCGTTTGCTAGTATCTTCCTTTCCAGCTGCGTCTCCCACAGCTGGCAATCCTTGGGATTTGATGTGTTGCACATTTAGGACTTCTTTTCCCTTCTCTGGGTGAGCAGGTGCTCCCTTGTGTCACTGTGTCTCTGCGTATGCTGCTTTCCCTTTCCAGAATGTTCTTCCCCCAAGCATTTGTCCTCACAGTGGAGATTTCCTGTGTCTAGATTTCTTACCTGCCCTTGACATCTTGAAAGGGAGTCACAACTGTGGACCCTTTCACACTCTCGTGGAGCCCTGGAGCTTCCCTTTGTCACATAGCTGTAAGTCAGAGGAAGTGGCAGGATGGCCTGAGCTGGGCAGGAAGTGCTCCACCTGGGCAGGAAACGAGAATGTTTTTGCCCATCATGCAACCAGAAATATTGACGAAGGAAGAGTCTTACAATCTGGTAGTTCTTACATTTTAAGGCTTTAGTGAGAGTCCCCGTATTTCTCATGAAGTAATGAAGTGGGAGGGCGGCATTGTGGCACCGTGGGTGAAGCTGCTGCTCGTGGCACTGTTACCCATATCAGAGTTCCAGTCCCAGCTGCTCTGCTTTCTTCCCATCTCCCTGCTACTGCGCCTAGGGAAGCTGCAGAAAGTAGCCCACACTGAGCCCTGCTACCTGTGTGGTGGACACGGATAGAGTTTCTGGTTCCTGGTACCAGGCCCAGCCCTGGCCATTGTGGGCATTTGGGAAGTGAAACAAGTGGAGCAGTGGCTGGAAACCTCTCTCTCATTCTCTCTTTCTCTTACACACAAATAAAATAAGCCTTAAAAAACATGTGTGCACATATGTTGTGTGAGAGTCATTGACAAGCCCATCAATTTTCAAAAACTTTCCCCTGAGTATTTTGTGCAAACTTCTGGTTAGAGAGTGTGGTACAAAGCTTAAGAGCAAAAAATCCTGTCATATGTCTCAATTCATGCTCAACTCGTCATGTGTCTGCTCTGTGATCTTGGAAATGCTACTTTTCTTTTTTTTTTTTTTAAGATTTTATTATTTATTATTTGAAAGTCAGAGGTACACAGAGAGAGGAGAGATAGAGAGAGAGAGAGGAGTCTTCTATCCGCTGGTTCACTCCCCAATTGGCCACAACGGCCAGAGCTGTGCAGATCTGAAGCCAGGAGCCAGGAGCTTCTTCCGGGTCTCCCACAGGGGTGAAGGGGCCCAAGGTCTTGGGCCATCTTCTACTGCTTTCCCAGGGCACAGCAGAGAGCTGAATCAGAAGTGGAGCAACTGGGACTTGAACCGGCGTCCACGTGGGATGTCAGCACTGCAGGCCAGGGCGTTAACCCACTGTGCCACAGCACCAGCCCCGGAAATGCTACTTTTTCTGAACCTCAATTTCTACACTGTAAACTATACATTAAAAATAATACCTGAATGCCATGGAATTATGTCCTCCCAAAATTCGTATGCTGAAATCCTGACTCCCCGAACCTCAGAATGTGACCTTCTTTGGAGATTCTTTACAGAGATGATCAAGTTCAAGTGTCATTCTTAGAGTGGGTCCTCACCCAGTTGTTCTGGTGTCCTTGGAAAGAGGGGCGAGCTGGACACAGGCAAACACTAGAAGGGAAGACGACTGAAGAGACACAGGGAGCAGATGACATTTCATCTCTGAGCCCAGGAGAGAAACCTACAAGAGCTCCTTCCCTTGGAGCCCAGGAAAGAACCAAGCCTTCCTCCAGGCTGACTGCACTTCTGGCCTCCAGCACTGTGATGGGGAAATTTCTGTTGCTTACACCACCCAGTCTGTGGCATGTTGTTTCTTCTGGATTAGTCAGCTTAATATACAATGACGCTGTGTCTTGCATCATCCAATAGGCTCAGTGACTTACAGCAGAAAGAAAGTATTTCTGTTTCTTGCTCATGGTCTTGTGGGTTGGCTGCGGTTCCTACAGACTCTACGCCAATCGAGTTTGGATCTACTCCTGTGTTTCTGTCATTCTGGGAATGGCAGCCATTTAGGGCATGGACCCCTCATGAAGAAGGCAGAACAAGAGGCCAAGGTACAGGAGGCAAGCCCACTGCAAATTTCTCATGGTGTTATGCCTGCCAAGTTAAATCTCCTAGCCAAGCCTGCTACAAGTAGGAACACACACACTCTGTCAACTCCAGTGGGAGACGTGGAAAATCCCAGAAAACAAAGGGGATGACAATAATCCAATTGACCACAGCATGTAACCACCACAGGACTGTCTTGGTTACATTAGATTTTCCACATGGAGCTCTTAGCAAAGTACCTGACACTTGATAAATGGTTGTGGCTATTATTATTGTTGTTGTTTTTATTCTTGAACAAATTCTGGTGTTTATCTTCCATTGCAAGTCTACATGGATATTTTCTCTCCAAACAAGCAGAATTAGCTGAGTGAATTGCTTTAATATCTGGTTAAGTAAAAGTCTCTGTAGACCGCGTTCTTGCAGCTGTGATTAATTCTTTTAAATTCTTTTAAATTGCATGTCTGCTTCACTGGATTGGAACAGAGATATGATTTCAGGCTTATGTTTCTCGTTAGGACATTGAGGCCACAATTAAATGTCTTTTTTTTTTTCCTTTGAAAAAAAATCAAAGACTCTTAAAATGGATTGTTGTGAAAGGACACATAAATATGTTTTAATCGATAGTTGAATCCTCCAAAGCACCATCAAGACAGAGTGTTAACTGTTCTGATTAAATTTGTGATTGGTTAAGCTAGAAATCCATGCAGTTGCATGTCACACAGTATTTAATAGATAGCATGTAAGGTATCTTAATTGTACTCATCTATCACTTCCCTCCATTTCTAGATGTATAAAGTTATCAAAATCTGGAAACTCAAACATTTTCATTTCCACAGGCTTGGTTAGGCTTTGTTCTCTGGCTCTCTTGCTGCATTGGGTCTGGTTTTGAGTTAAATATTTCTGACACAACCTTCGTGACTCATTTACATTTAAATAGTAACAGGAAATCTCTTTGCCAAGAAGGCTATTGAAATCAAATTTTAGACCAGATCTCATTTTTTTTAAAAAAGGCTTTATTACTTATTATTTTGTACATAAAAATACTCTTTGCTTTCTTCTTTGCAAATCTAAGCATTGTAGGCAGTGTACAAGTTTTCCATTTTTCATCTTGGCCACTTATGATTGCTTCTGATGCTCATAATTTACAACAGTTGCCATAATCTCAAAAATTAGAAATGGTGTTCTGAGATGTTCATTGCTTCTGCTATTGAAATTTTGTGAAAGGGAGCTTGAAGTATAATGCATGCCCTTGAACTTGTTGTTGCAAGTTGACTAGGATCTCCTCATAGGAGAGTCTATAATTATAGGAAAGGTGATAAAATCAAGTAGATTCCTAATCAGCAAAGTGAAGTGTGGCTTATAAACAGCCAGGTGATGAGAAGGTG
Source organism: Lepus europaeus (assembly GCF_033115175.1). Taxonomy (NCBI): domain Eukaryota; kingdom Metazoa; phylum Chordata; class Mammalia; order Lagomorpha; family Leporidae; genus Lepus; species Lepus europaeus. The sequence goes on from NC_084835.1 coordinate 47,576,341, forward strand.
ATCAAGAGCAAGTCTTTATAGCTGGGGAGACAAGAATCTTCAAGAGAGGCTCAGAGGGCAAAAATTCCCAGGCCTCCAGTTGGATTTCACCCTACCACACTGCCTCATATCCCCAGGAATTCTTTTGGGAAGGAATTAGAATCAGAAGGCATCTTCTCAGCTTGTAAACCATCGTCAATGGCATCAGTTTAGTTAGACGTTGTTGTTCTAGATGTCTGTGGGAGGAAGAACAAACTCATTGTGTGCTGAGATCTCGTCATGATTCTCCCTGGATTGGATTTTTAGAAAATGCTTGATAAGACCTTGCTTAATAACTTGGATTTATTGACTATTTCGTCTGTAGCAGGCATTCAGTGCCTGCACCATTTAGTTCATTGTATTCTTTCCAGAAGCCATTGGAAGTAGATCATATTACTCCCATTTTCAAAAGACAAAACTGAGGCCTGAGGAGGCTGGGTGCTATGCCAGGAGGGGAAGCTGAGAGGAAAACCTTGGCCGCCACCCTAGAGAGCCCACGTTCTTAATTACTACGCTTGTTCTCAACCATCTCCTGTCTGTCCTTCCCACAGCACCCCTCATTTTTTCCCTCAGGGGTTTATGTAGATATCAGGGAGGGCTGCAGAGTCCTAGGCTAGGGGGATAAAGCGCATTTACTACAGAGAGGGTGGACGCTTGTCTTCAACAAGCTGATCATCTCTTGTAGGACACAGACAATAAGCAAGTAGGCAAATCCTGATTGTGTGACATACTATCACCGTGAAACCAAATGGGGCTAGAGATCCAGGAGAACACTGGTGGCAGAAATACTTTCAACGAAGAATACCAAGATCTTCAAAATGTCATAGACTCACTTGCTGGGAAGCCAGTAAGTGTGTTCTACCCATGTATAAGCTCTAATCTGGAATATTCCAGAATGTTCTGAGTCTTTTTACCCTATCAGATACAGATGTAGAAAGTGTCAGTGAGTAGACAGCATCTCTAAGGACCACAGGACCAACCCTGGGACTCTCTTGCTTTGTTCTGAATCTCCCCCCTCCTCCCACCCTCCCTTTGAAAGTCCTGGCTGCAAGATGCAGTGAATCAGTGGCTTTCTCCCTAATTGGAAAGGTGCTGTCCTGGGATTGCCCCTCGCAATACTGACCAGGAACAGCTGCCATGGAGAAGATTAGGTAGGGGACTGGAAAAAAAGACTGTGTTAGGTGAAAGAAATTTAATATCAGCCCCTAAATGCTGAAAAATATATATATACTTATATATATAATATATATATGTATATATATATATATATATATATATATACTTATTACTTCCTTTTCTCATCTGCCCAGGTCGATGCCCTGGGCCCAGGTCAACTCCAGTCAAGGCCGAGCGTTGTTAGGGTGGGAATTTAGCCGGGGAGAGGAGTGACTGGTAGTAGATGCTACCCCAAGTGCAGGTTCTGAGCCTCCTTAGAGGCTGCTCTGAGCACGGTTCGAGGATTCTGAGGTCTCAATGGGGCTTGGAGGCAAGAACACTGTAGCCAGTGAGCACCCAGGCAGGCAGAGGGCTCTGGGAAACGTGTGGTGGAAATGACTACACTCTGACTCCTGTGGTGTGATGGAAGCACAGTCAAGCGGTATCACTGATGGACTTAAAGTAATGACCTTTTTTTTTTTTTCCCTTCCTCCCTCTCTCCCTTTCTCCTCTTCCATTCTCTCCTTACCTCCCTTGTCCCTCCACCCCAGGCAGTACAATACGACATGAAGAGTACAAGTTCCGGAGGGGGACTCCCTGGCTGCCGATTCTGGCTGTCACATTCTGTGTATGTGACTCCTGTGCTCTTGTGTCCTTGGCTTCCTTCTGTGCCATGTGTACAATGATGCTTTCTCGAGCCTCTCAGATTTGATCTCGAAGAATGTTCCCTTGAGGACTATCTCTCAGTATGTGACACACATGCCACCGGTGGTAAGTTTAGTGACATTAGGTGTTGTGCCGACAAAGCATTTCATCACACTACCCTCCAGAGAAACATGTTCGTCTTCGTTTGTTGTTTCTGTTGGAATCCTTCTAAGAACTCAAGGGGAAATCCTGAATGTAGAATTCTTCCCTCTACCACCTCTTAACCCTTGCTTATCTACCGTAGTAGGCTCAGCGCTAATAGGCTATTAGGTTCAGACCCTCAGTCTGGTAGGGCCACCTCTAGCCTGAAACGAATGATGTCATTTGCACTTCATTGCATTTTGGAATTACTTTCCTTTATGGCAAGCAAGACTAGTTTTATAGGAGGGAGACAGAGCCAAGTTTTATTTCATGTTTCTGTATAAACACAAAAAGTGAGTCTATTTAAGGAAAACATTCCCAGTACAAGCAGAAGAGGAAACTGTGGCCACTTTGAAATGTGACACGCAAATTGGCAGTGTTCTGGTGTGTGCAACAGGTGGATGGGGAAGGACACCAGAGATGGGGCGACAGCTCAGGAGCAGGTCAGGACAGGGTTGTCTCTGTGCAAGCCACACTGGGCCTTCCGTCCCTGCCACTAGAGAGGCACTCCTGTCCCACCTGAAACTTTCCCCTGGCTCTAGTTCTCGGTCCCATTTCCATGTCCCTTCACCCCTTCAACCAACTGCGTCCGTGTTTTTCTTATTGGTTCTCCTAGGGTGGTATTCAGTGTCCTCTGAGCTCACATCGCAGGCTGATAATGGCTGGATTGTGTGAGTGGTGGCTGCGTACCTGTGGGACCACAGGCTCCACACCACAACACCAGCCCCTGTATATGTGATTTGGTGTCACTCTCTGCCTTTCAAATAAATAAAGTAAATCTTTTTTTAAAAAAATAACATTATAATTCTTATCTCAGGGTGAGCCTTCTATGCAAAGTGCTTTATAAAGTACTGAAAAAGACTGGGAACAGAGATTTGGCTTTAGTAGAGGCCAGATGTTTTGATTCTCTAGGGGTCTGTGTGCTCACAAAGAGGGGTAGATGTGCTAGAATTCCATGGAGACCTGCTGTCACTGTGACACACCTGGGTGGAGGAGCCATGAGACCTGTAGCTCTCAGTCACCACTCCACACTGAAAGAGCTTAATGGCTGTTAATGGCCAGTTGCCTTCGATTATCTCACAGCAAGAGAGCAATAAACACGATGGTTGAAGAAGGGCCTGAATGGAAGAGGCGGTGATGAGTTAAAGAATACTGAGATGCCGTCAGCAGTTCGTGGTGATTGATTTATTTGGATGTGAAGGAGGAGGCCGAGACGACCTAGGTGTGGGTCCTGGGAACAGGTTTTGAGGTGTGGGTTGGTTGAAGGAGGCTTATTATTCCGTCTTGTAAACCAGGCTGGTCCTTGGCTGTATTGGGAAGCAGACAATGTTGGTCTTTGATAACCTCTCACCTGTCTTTCACTGGGTCCCATTGTCTAATCTGCCGTCCTCAGGTCTCTTTCTTAAATTACATCCTACCTGTCTGCTGTGCCCTGACCTCTGGCCCCTCATCTTCGTCTTCCAGAAAACGCAGTAGGGTGCCGTCTATTTCCCCAAGTTATGTTGGGAAGATGATGGCTGGAAGTCCCACGGCGCCCCAACTCATGCGAATAAATCTGTGGCTTGTAATAAACTTTAACCGTTGACTGAACTTTAGTCCTTATTTGAAATTCACCAGATTTTCCTCTACTGACATTTTTCTGTGGGGATCCCACCCAGATGACCTGGGCTGCAGGTAATGGTCAGTGCTCTTAAGTCTCCTCGCTCTCCGGCAGGTCTTTGGTCTTTTCTTGCTTTCTACGACCTTCACACTTCTGAGGAGTACTGGTCAGTTATTTACAGCCCTAGATTTGGGTTTCTGTAGTATTTTCTTGCAGTGGAACATGGTTTACATTTTTGGTAAGAATGCCACAAAAACATTGTGTCCTCTGTCGATCTAAAGAAGGGGTTCATGATGATGGGGTGTCATTACAAGGGATGCTTTCCTTGATGGCAAGGCCAAGCTTCTTTGCTGTAAAGTTGCTCTCCCCTCCCTTTTTAATATTATTCTAGGTGTTTTATGTATTTAAAAATATATAGCATTTAAGCCTCCAACTTAAAACTTAATTCTGCCACACAGTGTTTGTCTCTAATCATTTAAGTTACTGAAGAGCTTTCTTTCACTACAGTGAAGGGAAATAGTGTACAGCCCTTGGATTTAATGTTTCGTTTTGCATAGCATGTACATGACAATTTACTTACCTCACATCTCTTATTCAATCTTCTCAGTCTCCCCATCAGACCTAAATATTTCTCAGTTAATATATTTTATTTGAAAATTTAATTTAAATTGGCATAGAAAATGGATTGGGACACAATATTTTTAAAACATTTTCCCCCAAAGAAACCTTTATTTAATGAGTACAAATTTCGTAAGTACAACTTTAGGAATATAGTGATTCTTCCCAATATACCTGCCCTCCCGCCACACACCCACCCCACCTCCTCTTCCCTCTCCCATTCCCAGTCCCATTCTCCATTGGCATTCATTTTCAATTAACTTTATATACAGAAGACTAGCTCTATACTAAGTAAAGATTTCAGCAACTTGCACACACACACACACACAAAACTGTTTGAAAACAAGTTTTACAGTTAATTCTCATAACACAGCTCATTGAGGACAGAGGTCCTGTATGGGAAAAGTTAAATGCATAGTGACTCTGTTATTAATTTAATAATTAACACTCTTTATGTATGGTGTCAGTGATCACCTGAGGCTCTCAACATGAGCTGCCAAGGCTATGGAAACCTTTTGAATCCACAGTCTCCATCAGTATTTAGACAAAGCCATAGCAAAATGGAAGTTCTCCCCTCCCTTCCGAGAAAGTACATCCTTCTTTGATGATTACTTTTTTCCACTGGGGCCTCACTCTGTAGGACATTTTTTTGCCTTGGCTTTCCATGCCTGAAATGCTCTCATGGACTTTTCAGCCAGACCAGAATGCCTTAAGGGCTGATTCTGAGGTTAGAGTACTATTTAGAGTGATTGTCATTCTGAGTCTGCTGTGTGGACTGCTTCTCATGTTAGAACATTCTCTCCCTTTTAATTCTATCTATTATTATTACCAGACACTTGATCATATTTATATGATCCCCTTTAATACTTAATCCTATCTATATGATCACTTTAACACTTAATATGATCACCTTAACACTTAAGATGTCATTGTTACCACCCAGCTTAATGGAATTTGGGGTCTCATGGCAAGTTTTTAAACTGTACCCTTAGAAGCAAGACCGTAGGAATGTGTGCAGAACTATACAGCTTTAGAGTTACAAACATCCTCCTCCCTCTCTTATTCCCACTCTTATTTCTTACTGAGATCTAGTTTTAATTGACTTTATGCACATATGATTAGCTCTATGTTAAGTGAAGAGTTCCACAAATAGTATTAAGAAGAAAAAAAACTGTTCCTCGACAGTCCAGACTAGGACTATTCAAGTAATTGCTTCTCAAAATGTCAATTTCACTTCTACATATTTCCTTTTTAGGTGCTCTATTAGCTATCAAAGAACAGGGAGAACATAGGGTATTTGTCCCTTTGGGGCTGGCTTATTTCACTAAGTATGATGTTTTCCAGATTCATCCATTTTTGCTGCAAATGACTAGATTTCATTTTTTGTTTTACCACTGCGTAGTATTCCATAGAGTACATATCACATAATTTCTTTATCCAGTCTTCAGTTGACGGGCATTTAGGTTGATTCCATGTCTTAGCTATTGGAACTGAGCTGCAATAAACATAGGGGTGCAGATAACTTTTGCTGATTTCATTTCCAGGAGTGGGAAGGCTGGGACATATGTTAGGTCTATATTCAGATTTCTGAGGTATCTCCATACTGTCTTCTATAGTATTTTACCAGTTTACATCCCACCAGCAGTGGGTTAGGTTACCTTTTCTTCTACATCCTTGCCAGCATTTGATGTTTGTTATTTTTGTAAGAGAGCCATTCTAACTGGGGTGAAGTGAAATCTTATTGTGGTTTTGATTTGCATTTCCCTGATGGCTAGTGATCCTGAACATTTTTTCACATGTCGTTTGGCCATTTGGATTTTCTCTTTTGAAAAATGTCTGTTTAAGTCCATTGTCCATTTCTTAACTGGGTTGTTTGTTTTGTTGATTTGGAGTTTCTTGATCTCTTTATATATTCTGGTTATTAATCCTTTATCAGTTGCATAGCTTGCAAATAATTTCTCCCATTCTGTCAGTTGCCTCTTTACTTCCCTGTGTGTTTCTTTTGCAGTACAGGAACTTCTCAGTTTGATGTAATCCCATTTGTTGATTTTGGCTTTGATTGCCTGTGCCTCTGGGGTCTTTTCCAAGAACTCTTTGCCTGTGCCAATGTCTTACAGGGTTTCCCCAAGGTTCTCTAATAATTTGGTGATATCAGATTCTAGATTTAGGTCTTTAATCCATTTTGAATGGATTTTTGTGTAAGGTGTAAGATAGGGGTCTTGCTTCATACTTCTGCATGTGGACATCCAGTTTTCCCAGAACCATTTACTGAAGAGACTGTCCTTGCTCCAGGGATTGGTTTTAGCTCCTTGGTCAAATATAAGTTGGTTGTAGATGCTTGGATTGATTTTTGGCATTTCTATTATGTCCATTGGTCTATTCATCTATACCAGTACTAGGTTGTTTTGATTATAACTGCCTTGTAGTATGTCTTAAAATCTGGTATTGTCCGGCGCCATGGCTCAATAGGCTAATCCTCCACCTGAGGCACCGGCATCCTGGGTTCTAGTCTGCATCAGGGCGCCGGATTCTGTCCCGGTTGCTCCTCTTCCAGTCCAGCTCTCTGCTGTGGCTTGGGAGTGCAGTGGAGGATGGCCCAAGTGCTTGGGCCCTGCACCCGCATGGGAGACCAGGAGAAGCACCTGGCTCCTGGCTATGGATCAGCATGTTTTGCCGGCTGCAGCGGCCATTGGAGGGTGAACCAATGGCAAAAGGAAGACCTTGCTCTCTGTCTCTCTCTCTCTCTCACTGTCCACTTTGCCTGTCAAAAAAAATAAAAAAAAAATAAAAAAGATACTAAAAAAATCTGGTATTGTGATGCCCCTGACTTTGCCCAGACTAGCTTTAGCTAGTCTGAGTCTCCTGTGTTTCCATATGAATTTCAGCATCATTTTTAGAAGAATGTTATTGGTATTTTGATTGGTATCACATTAAATTTGTAAATTGCTTTTGGAAGAATGGATATTTTGATGATATTTATTCTTTCAATCCATGAACATGGAAGATTTTTTCATATTTTTGTATCTTCTTCTATTTATTTCTTTAATGTTTTGTAATTCTCATCATAGAGATCTTTTTTATTTTTAAAAAGCTTTTATTTAATACAATTTTCATAGGTACAACTTTAGGAAGATAGTGGTTTCCTCCACCACATCCACCCTCCCTCCCCCACTCCCATCCCACTTCATCTCTCCCTCTCCCATCCCATTCTTCTTTAAGATTAATTTTTGATTAATTTTATATACAGAAGACCAATTCTATATACTAAGTAAAGATTTCAACAGTTTGAACACACAATGTAAAAAGTACTGTTTGAGAACAAGTTTTGCAGTTAATTTTCATAGTACAACTGATTAAGGACAGAGGTCCTATATGGGGAGTAAGTATACAGTGACTTCTGTTGTTAATTTAACAATTAACACTCTTATTTATGACCTAAGTGATAACCCAAAGCTCTTGCCATGAGCTCTTGCTATGGAAGCCTTTGGATCACAAATTTTGTCAATATTTAGACAAGGCCATCATCAAAGTGGAAATTCTCTCTTCCCTTTGGAGAAAAGTACATCATTTTTGATGACCCCTTCTTTCCACTGGGGTCTCTCTCACAGAGGTCTTTCATGTAGGATATTTTTACCACAGTGTCTTGGCTTTCCATGCCTGCATTGCTCTCATGGGCTTTCCAGCCATATCCAAATGCTTTAAGGGCTGATTCTGAGGTCAGAGTGTTACTTAAAGCAATTGTCATTCAATGAGTCTGCAGTGTGGACTGCTTTCCATGTTGGACATTCCCTCCTTTTTAATTCTGTATATTGTTATTAACAGGCACTTGATGCTATTTATATGGATTTTTTAACACATAATCATATTTATATGTTCACTTTAACACAATATGATCACTTTAACAATTAAGATGGCATTTTATAGCTTTACAGTTAGAAACTTCTTCCTCCCTCTCTTATTCTCCCCCTATTTTTCCTGAGATCTATTTTCAGTTGACTTTATGTATATATGATTTTTTAAAAACTTTTATTTAATAAATATAAATTTTGAAAGTACAACTTTTGGATTATAGCGGCGTTTCCCCCATAACCTCCCTCCCACCTGCAACCATCCCATCTCTCACTCCTTCTCCCATCCCATTCTTCATCAATATTCATTTTCAATTATCTTTATATACAGATGATCAACTTGGTATATACTAAGATTTCAACAGTTTTCACCCACACAGATACACAAAGTATACAGTACTGTTTGAATAGTAGTTTTACTGTTAATTTACATAGTGCAACACATTAAGGAGAGAGATCCTACATGGGGAGCAACTGTACAGTGACTCCCGTTGTTGATTTAACAATTGACACTCTTATTTATGACATCTGTAATCACCCAATGCTCTTGTCATGAACTTCCAAGGCTATGGAAGCCTCTTGAATTCACAAACTCTGACCTTATTTAGACAAGGCCGTAATCAAAGTAGAAGTTCTCTCCTCCCTTCAGAGAAAGGTACCTCCTTCTTTGATGGCCTGTTCTTTCCACTGGGATCTCACTCACAGAAATCTTTCATTTAAGTCATTTTTTTTTTTTTGACCACAGTGTCTTGGCTTTCCATGCCTGAGAAACTCTCATGGGCTTTTAGCCGGATCTGAATGCTTTAAGGGCTGATTCTGAGGCCAGAGTGCTATTTAGGGTATCTGCCATTCTATGAGTCTGCTGTGTATCCCACTTGCCATGTTGGATTATTCTCTCCTTTTTAATTCTATCAGTTATTATTAGCAGACACTAGTCTTGTTTATGTGATCCCTTTGACACTTAATCCTATCATTATGATCAATTATGAACTGAAACTGATCACTTTGACTAGTAAGATGTCATTGGTACATGCCACCTTGATGGGATTGATTTGGAATCCCCTAGCACATTCATAGAGATCTTTGATATCCTTGGTTAAATTTATTCCAAGGTATTTTTTTTTTGTAGCTATTGTAAATGGATTGATCTTAGAAGTTCTTTCTCAGTCCTGGCATTCTCTGTGTATACAAAGGCTGTTTATTTATTTATTTATTTATTTATTTTTTTGACAGGCAGAGTGGACAGTGAGAGAGAGACAGAGAGAAAGGTCTTCCTTTTGCCGTTGGTTCACCCTCCAATGGCCGCCGCGGTAGGCGCGCTGCGGCCGGCGCACCGCGCTGATCCGATGACAGGAGCCAGGTGCTTATCCTGGTCTCGCATGGGGTGCAGGGCCCAAGGACTTGGGCCATCCTCCACTGCACTCCCTGGCCACAGCAGAGAGCTGGCCTGGAAGAGGGGCAACCGGGACAGGATCGGTGCCCCGACCGGGACTAGAACCCGGTGTGCCGGCGCCGCAAGGCGGAGGATTAGCCTAGTGAGCCGCGGCGCCGGCCTAAGGCTGTTGTTTTTTGTATTGATTTTATATCCTGCTACTTTACCAAACTCTTCTATGAGTTCCAGTAGTCTCTTGGTGGAATCTTTTGGATTCCCTATATATGGAATCATGTCATCTGCAAATAGGGATAGTTTGACTTTTTCTTTCCCGATTTGAATCCCTTTGATTTGTTTTTCTTGCCTAATGGCTCTGGCTAAAACTTCCAGGACTATACTAAATAGCAATGGTGAGAGTGGGCATCCTTGTCTGGTTCTGGATCTCTGTGGGAATGCTTCCAACTTTTCCCCATTCAATAGGATACTGGCCAAGGGTTTGTCATAAATTGACCTAATTGTATTGAGGAATGTTCCTTCTATACTCACTTAGCTTAGAGTTTTCATCATGCAAGGGTGTTGTATTTTATCAGATGCTTTCTCTGCATCTATTTAGATAATCATATGGTTTTTGTTCTTTAATTTGTTAATGTGATGTATCACATTGACTGATTTGTGAATGCTGAAGCATTCCTGCATACCAGGGATAAATCCTACTTGGGCTCGGTGAATGATCTTTCTGATGTGATGTTGGATTCGACTGGCCATAATTTTGTTGAGGGTTTTTGTGTCTGTGTTCATCAGGGCAATTGGTTTGTAGTTCTCCTTCCTCTGTTGTATCTTTTCTGGGTTTAGGAATTAAGATGATGCTGGCTTCATAGAATTTGGGAGGATTCCTTCCCTTTCAATTGTTTTGAATAACTTGAGAAGAATTGGAGTTGTTCTTTTTTTTAAATGTCTGGTAAATTCAGTAGTGAATCCATCTGGTCCTGGACTTTTCTTTGTTGGAAGGGTCTTTATTACTGATTTAATTTCCATCTTGGTAATGGATCTGTTTAGGTTTTCTGTGTCTTCATTGCTCAATTTAGGTAGGTTATATGTGTCCAAGAATCTATTCATTTCTTCTAGGTTTCCCAGTTTGTTGGCATACAGCTCTTTGTAGTAATTTCTGATGATTCTTTTAATTTCTGTGGTGTCTGTTGTTACATTTACTTTTCATCTCTAATTTTATTGATTTGGGTCTTCTCTCTCATTTTTATGGTTAGTTGGGCCAATGGTGTGACAGTTTTGTTTATTATTTCTAAAAACCAGCTCTTCATTTTGCTAGTCTTTTGTACTTTTTTTTTCAATTGTGTTGATTTCTTCTCTGATTTTAATTATTTTTTTACTCCTACTAGTTTTGGGTTTGGTTTGCTGTTGTTTTTCTAGATCCTTGAGATGCACTGAAAGCTGATTTATTTGGTGCCTTTCCAGTTTCTTGATGTAGGCACCAATTGCTATAAACTTTCCTCTTAACAGTGATTTTTCTGTATCCCATAAATTTTTTAAAGGCTTATTTATTTATTTGAAAGTCAGAGTTACACACAGAGAGAAGGAGAGGCAGAGAAAGAGAGAGGTCTTCCATCCACTGGTACACTCCCCAGTTGGCTGCAATGGCTGGAGCTGCACCCATCCAAAGCCAGGAGCCAGGAGCTTCTTCTGAGTCTCCCACATGGGTGCAGGGGCTCAAAGGCTTGGGTGATCTTCTACTGCTTTCCCAGGCCATAGCAGAGAGCTAGATAGGAAGTGGAGCAGCTGGGACTTGAACCGGTGCCTATAGGGAATGCCGGCACTGCAGGTGGCAGCTTTACCCATTATGCCACAGTGTCATCCCTTCAAGTTTTCAATATTCAGGACTTCTTGTTTGTACAGCTTGCGTGGTGAGGAAGAAATTCTCCTGAAATTTTGTGGTCCTCGTTGCTGGGTGGAGGGTGTGGTGAGGTGGCCCCTGTTATTGATGGGCGTGTGTGCAGGAGGCAGGGTGGCAGTTCCCTGCTTACTTACTTTCTATTTTTAAAAAATATTTTATTTATTTATTCGACAGGCAGAGTTACAGACAGTGAGAGAGAGAGAGAAAGGTCTTCCTTCTGTTGGTTCACTCCCCAAGTGGCTGCAACGGCTGGAGCCATGCCAATCTGAAGCCAGGAGCCAGATGCTTCCTCCCGGTCTCCCATGCGGGTACAGGCGCCCAAGCACTTGGACCATCCTCCACTGCCTTCCTGGGCCACAGTAGAGAGCTGGACAGGAAGAGAAGCAACCGGGACTAGAACCGGCGCCCACATGGGATGCTGGCACTGCAGGCGGAGGATTAACCTAGTGTGCCACGGTGCCGGCCCTCCTGCTTACTTTCAAAAATGTAGACAAACAAACTGGTTTCTCCCAAGAGCAAGGTGGGGAGGGAGGTGGGCAGGGAGGTGCCTGACCTCTCTATTCATTCCTCTAAGCCTTCTCTTTTCCTTTGTGGAACTTCAAAAGCAATTCTCCAAGCTCTCCCTCCCACTGCTATTTGCAGCTCTGTGGTCTGCTGGGGGCTGGCTCCAACCTCCCTGGTCTGATCCTCTGCCGCTTCCATTTCTTATTTTCTCTTTCAGCATGGACCTGTCCAATCTCTGTTGGTCTCCTGAGCTTCCCATCACGAATTTCCCACAACTCTATAGCTGGAGCGTTCCTCCCCCCCCCCCTTTTTTTTTATAGGCAGAGTGGATAGTGAGAGAGAGAGAGAGACAGAGAGAAAGGTCTTCCTTTTGCCGTTGGTTCACCCTCCAATGGCCGTTGCGGCCAGCGCGCTGCAGCCGGTGCATTGCGCTGATCCGAAGCCAGGAACCAGGAGCTTCTCCTGGTCTCCCATGGGGTGCAGGACCCAAGCACTTGGGCCATCCTCCACTGCACTCCCGGGCTATAGCAGAGAGCTAGCCTGGAAGAGGGGCAACCAGGACAGAATCCGGCGCCCTTACTGGGACTAGAACCCGGTGTGCCGGCGCCTCAGGCGGAGGATTAGCCTATTGAGCCGTGGCGCCGGCCGGGTGGCAGTTTTAAACTAATGACAGTTCCTTTCTCTGTACTGCTGCATAGGCAAAACCTTTCTGTGATCATTTATTTTCCTGATGGCAAACATCTGGTGGGTCACAAGCGACTCTAGGACATGTCCCAGCTTCCTGGTTTGCCTCTTGAAGCATCTAGTGTAGGACAGCAATCTGCTTCCCCGTTGTCTTTCTTTCTCTCTCTGCCTCCAGCCTCCACTCCCAAAAAACCCATATATCAGCCACAGACACCACAAACCATGGCCCACATCTCTGTTTTTGCTTATGCTATTCTCATGGCCAGATCACCTCCTCTGTTCTCACCTCTCCCTTACTCTGGGGTGGGTGTTAGGATGCCCGTGTCCCATATTGGAGTACCTGGGTTCAATTCTTGGCTCTGGCTCCTGACTTAAGCTTCCTATTAATGTAGACCCAGGGAGGCAGCAGTGAGGCTCAAATAATTGGGCTCTTCACATCCATGTAGGGGAACTGGATTGAATCCCTGGGTCCTGCTTCAGCCCCATCTAGGCCGCTGCTGTTGCAGGCACTTGGGGAGTGAATTAGCAGATAGGAGCTCTCTGTCCAGCAAAAAATAATTTAATCAGGCCTCAGTTAAAGAAACAAACTAAGGCCGGCGCCGCGGCTCACTAGGCTAATCCTCCACCTTGCGGCGCCAGCACACCAGGTTCTAGTCCCGGTTGGGGCACCGGATTCTGTCCCGGTTGCCCCTCTTCCAGGCCAGCTCTCTGCTGTGGCCAGGGAGTGCAGTGGAGGATGGCCCAAGTCCTTGGGCCCTGCACCCCATGGGAGACCAGGAGAAGCTCCTGGCTCCTGCCATCGGATCAGCGCGGTGCGCTGGCCGCAGCGTGCCTACCGCGGCGGCCATTGGAGGGTGAACCAACGGCAAAGGAAGACCTTTCTCTCTGTCTCTCTCTCTTACTGTCCACTCTGCCTGTCAAAAAAAAAAAAAAAAAAAGAAACAAACTAAAACACTTGTGGTCTCTGTTAAACAACTGAATAACCAAGCAACCAAACCAAAACTGTTACTGTTTGGAGTAACATCATTGCTGCATGCATCCAGTGCCAGTTATTAGGCTGCTGTCTCTACTTCAAAGCCAGCCTTCTCTGCTCTGCCCATCACAGTGCCGAGGCTGAGACTCTGCAGCCACACTGCTGCTGTTGGCAGCTGCCAGCTCTAAGTCTCTGCCAATGTTGTGGGTAAACAGCCACAAAGAAAATCAACCTTGGTTCTCATCTCACTTGGAAGGAGCATTTCCACGTGGACAAGGCAGTGAGAAAAGCAAGATTTATTTAAGTCAGAAACCGCCTGCTGTAGCAGCTGGGAGGGGGGCTCCAAGAGAGGCAGATCCGAGAAACTGTGACACTTGAGTCTTTTGAGCACATTTTTTTTTTTTTTGAGAAAAAAAAAAAAAGAAACAAACAAACAAACAAACAAACAAAAAAACAGAACAGCAGTTAACAATCTATCAGACAAGACCCATCAACAGGCTGGGATCATAATCCAGTCTAGGTTGCTCGTGATTAAAAAAAAAAGTCATCAGTGATTGGTAACTTCTTATTCTCCTGATAAACTAAAACTCAGAAGGGTGGCGTCATCACTTCCTTGTTATTCTCATTGTAAAACTGGAAACTCAGAGGAGTGGGATTCAGCACTTTTATCTTGCTAAAGGCAGCTTTTGGGGAGAAGCAAGCATTTTGCACCCTCTTTTTTTTTTTTTTTTAAGAGACTTGCCCTTTCTTCATTCTTCCTGGGACCGCCTGTTAGTCCATCTACCTCCTCATACCAATAAGGGGGCTAGAGAGGATGCTGGAAGATACTTGATTCCTGGAGGATCACCCCAGGAATGCTGCTTCACCCTGACCTTAGCAGCCCTGCAATTCATCAGCAGCATCCCTGGCACTAGCAGCACGATGGCTGTTCAGAGGCACCTGGGCTGGCTGGCCGTTGCCGCTGTGTTAGAGCTCTGGGACCCAGCTCTGTGACACTCCCTCCTCTGAGCTCAGGGTTGGCAGCCCCACCCCGGCAGCACTCTGCTAGACAGGTCTGAGTTGTAGTCTGCAGAGAACCTCTCTGAGTTCTAATCCCAGCTTCTTCCCTGGGTTCCTGCAGCCCCAGGTGAACATCCTGCAATTGTTGCCTATGTGATGATGTAGTGTTCTCTTTTTTGCCCTATAGCAGCATAAGAACCTTATCCTCAGATGACTCTTATTTGTCTCTCTTCCCTGGTCTGAGAGAAAGAGAGAGAGAGAGAGAAAGAGAGAGAGGTTAGGAAGTGTGGCTCAGAAAGCAGCTATGGGAATGGGTGATATGGCACAGTGGATTAAGCTGCCTCTCCCATACTCAATGTCCATTTGAATCCCAGCACTTCTGCTTCTGATCCAGCTTCCTGCTAATGCTCATGGGAGACAGCAGAGGATGGCTAAAAAACTTAGGCCCCTGCCACCCCTGTGAAGGATCCATATGGAGTTCCTGGCTCCTGCCTTCAGCCTGGCCCTGCCCTGGCTGTTGCAGGCATTTAGGGAGTGAACCAGCAGATGGATGATCTCTGTGACTCTGTGTCTCCTTCTCTCTTTATCTCCCTACCCCTCTCTCTGCTGCTAGATAAGATGAAGATAAGTAAATAAACCTTAAAAAAAGAAGAGAGAGAGGGAGAGAGAGAGAAGCAATGGCCAGGTGGGTGACATGGCTGCCCAAGTAGACGGTTACTTCCCAAAGATGAGGGTTCTGTTGTTTGAATGTGCCCAAGGGTAGGGACAGTGCCTTGGGGAGGAAATGTAGTGTGTGGCCATCCAGGGGGAAAGGAGAGGACTGGAGGAATTCTTTGCTAGCTCAGTCTCTAGAACAGTCTGCCCCTTAAGCCAGGAGGGCTTCTGGAAGGTCTGGGAAGAAGTTGTTTCATGGGGGTACTCTTGAGTTTCTAAGCCTTGAGAACAGAGCAGGACCCCGCACCAGGAGAATGGGGACATCTTTCCTTGCCTGTGTGGAACTCAAGTGCTCAAGCCCTTTCCTGCTGCAGGGACTTAGGCAGTGGGACTCAGAGCCGTGGGCACTCTGAGGGGCTGTCACCTTGGGGAGAATGAGGGAGATGGCGCCCCAGGCAGGGGAACCGTTCTGTTGTGCAAGGCTCTGGCTGCAGAAGCAGTGGGGGAGAGGGGCGATGGGGGGGCTCCTCCACCCAGTGGTGCCAGCCAGGACTCCAGAGAAGAAAGACACATCAAAAGGACTCCCCGAAATAATGGGAGCTTTTGAAGTGGGGGCTGCGGCCCGGTGTAATTCCAACGTAAATGTAATTTCATTTGTACTCTCCCTGGTGAGGTCTGCGATGGCTCAGGTTACATTAAAGGCTGCCTCACGACTTTTTTTTTTTTTTTTTTTTTTTAATCAGCATAGTTATCCCCTGGCATTTGCTTGTGGAAGGCTCTTTCCCCTTCCTGAAGATGTAGGCATTTGTAGCTCAGGCCAAGCAAGTGAGGAAGCAAGCCCTGGCCACCGTTCACCCCCAGGCTGCTCTGTGACATCTTCTCAGGGTTTCCAGGAGGCTGCCGCACAGCAGCTAGGCGCTTCCCCAGAGGCAAACTGTGGGGTTTGGCCTTGGCAGGCTTGGCCAAGCTCACGGTGAAAAAACCCGTGACTCGTTCTACCTGTTGTTTGAAAAAGGCAGCGTTGAGACACTTTGAATATTTGGCTGCAGGGGTTTTGGCAGAACATATTTCAAAAGGGGGAAGGAAGAGAACAAATGAGGGAAGAGCAAATGGCTCTCCCACGGAGGACGGCCAGCGAGGACTAGGACAGAGGCCTCTGTGGGTGTTTGGAGACCCCACGGTTGTCCTTTTGAAGCCCTTGCCTCACTATTCATGGCTTCATTACATGCAGTTTTATTCACGTGCACATCCCGGGGTGGGGCTGGGGAGGGGGGCAGGTGCTGGGTTTAGTCTTCAAAATACAACAAACATAAAAGTCATCATATATTTTAGAATTATAGGTGCATGCATCTCCTTTTTTCCCCCATCAAATCTTGCTTTCCATTTAGCCACATAAATGGTTGTCATAGTGACATTTACTTCTCACCTCTGCAGCTTTGCTCAGATGGCATCCGGTAGCCGTAAATTCAGCTCTGGCTGTCCTCTTCACACTCTGAAACCTATCAGCTGTGAGGTTTGCCTTGGAGCTGCTCCTGCTGTCACCGAATGCGTGAAAATTACGGTGAAATTAGGATAAAACAGACCCTTTATCCGAATGGCTTGCTCAGAATGCTGTTGTTCATCGTTAGAGAAAAGTTTGAGGCTTCAGCATTTTGAAGAGCGGTTAGCCAGTCAAAGCCAGGATTTCTGGAGTCCAGCAGTAAAGCAGGCGTTTAATTCCTTCTAACAGTTTTTGTATGTCTTGGGTCTAGAATAGACTCTTTTTTTTTTTTTTTTGACAGGCAGAGTGGACAGAGAGAGAGAGAAAGATCTCCCTTTTGCCGTTGGTTCACCCTCCAATGGCCGCCGCGGCTGGCGCGCTGCACTGATCTGAAGGCAGGAGCCAGGTGCTTCTCCTGGTCTCCCATGGGGTGCAGGGCCCAAGGACTTGGGCCATCCTCCACTGCACTCCCGGGCCACAGCAGAGAGCTGCTCTGGAAGAGGGGCAACCGGGACAGAATCCGGCGCCCCGACCGGGACTAGAACCCGGTGTGCTGGCGCCGCAGGTAGAGGATTAGCCTAGTGAGCCACAGCACTGGCCTAGAATAGACTCTTAAAGGTTGTCAGATGATTCAAAAAATAATTTTGTTAAGTGGACTTTGTAAGGTCACCACAAAACACACCAAACACCCGAGTTAAGGGAAAGGGCTTATTGACGTGGAAATGTGATAGGCCGGAGGGAAGAGGTGAAGAAGAGCAAGAGAGAGAGAGAGAGCACCTGTGCGGGAAGCAGGTCCTGTTATACCTTTGCCAGGGTGGGGGGCAGGGAAGTAGGAGCAGCGAATCCCATTAGGGTGGGATTGGAGCTGACACCTATGGTTGGGCCATTTGGTTACCTGGCTTCCAGCAATGGCGGTGGGGGCTAGAGCCTAGGATGGTGTCTGGGACCAAGATCACGCCACAGATAAGACCATGCCATTTTACTAATAGACTTCAAACCCTCTTCTTTTGTAGCATTTTGCTAATGTCACTTTGTAGAAGCTTTGTGTATGTTAAGATCCAGCATTGTTGCTAAAGTTTCTTTTTTTCAAAAGGATATTTTTAAAACCTAGATTTAAGGGCTGCTGAGGTGGTGCATTGGGTTAAGACACCACCTATGCTATTCCAGCATCCCATCTTGGCATATCAGAGCACCAGTTTGAGTCCTGGCTGCTTCACTCTCCATCCAGTTCCCTGCTAATGCACTTGGGAAAGCAGAAGAGAATGACCGAAGTACTTGGAGCCCTCCACCCATGTGAGAAACCCAGATGGAGCTCTCGGCTCCTGGCTTCAGCTTGGACCAGCCCCAGCTGTTGCAGCCATTTGGAAGTGAACCAGTGGATGGAAGATCTTCCCCCACCCCCAGTAACTCTGTCTTCTAATGAAATAAAGCAGTATTTTATTTTTTAATTTAATTTAATTTTATTTTTAAAGATTGATCTATTTATTTGAAAGTCAGAGTTACACACAGAGAGAAGGAAAGGCAGAGAGAGAGAGAGAGAGAGAGAGAGAGAGAGAGAGTCTTCTAACCACCGGTTCACTCCTCAGATGGCCACAATGCATGGAGCTATGCCGATCTGAAGCCAGGAGCCAGGAGCTTCTTCTGGGTCTCCCACACCTGTGCAGAGGCCCAAGGACTTGTGCCATCTTCTATTGCTTTCCCAGGCCATAGCAGAGAGCTGGATCAGGAGAGGAGCAGCCAGGACTTGAACCAGCTCCCATATGGGATGCCAGCACTGCAGGCGGCAGATTAACCCGGTATGCCACAGCGCAGGCCCCTAAAGCAGTATTTAAAAAAAAAAATCGGATTTTAGCATATTTCAGAGACAAAGACTTCAGGAGATCTTGGCTGATGAAGTTTCTGAGTCACTGAGAGACTGAGTAAGACCACAGAGCGGAAACTGTTTACTGAGGGAGGGGATGGAAAAGTGACTTCCCCATCCTGGTTCTGGCCGTGATCCTGTCCGAGAAGGAGTGGACATCTCCCTCAGGCTTCTCCTGGGAGTCCCGGCTGAAGCCAGTCCAGCATCCATCAGAGAGGCTAGGCAGCTGTTGTGTGTGGCACAAAAGATATAGAAAAATAAAGAAGAAAACCAAAGATGAGCTGTGACAATAAATCATTTTGGATGCTTTGGCTTCAGTAAAGAAAACAGCACTTGAAAGTGTCTTAGTCAGTTTGCAGTCGGGAAGTAGAGAATTGCAGGATTGGCTCTGCAATGATCTCACCCTTCCCTCCTGGTGCAAACTACTAAAACTCCAAGGTACATCCTAAGGCTGTGGCATCCACGTTGGAAGGAGGAGAGGACAAACACGCTCTGCTTCTCCTTCCTCCCTCTCCTCTTCTCCCTTGCTCATTCCCGCCCTGTCTTTCCTTTTCAATCCCAGCCACCTCCCTACCTCTGCATGAGTCCACTAATATGTAGAGCTGCATCACATGACCACCCCGAGTTGCAAGGAAGGCTGGGGAAGTAAGTGCCTGGCATTTTCTGTCTCTCTTGTGGGAGATGGGGGAGGGAGATGATGCTGCCTGTGGAGTAGAAGGGAGAAGTCAGCGGTTGCTGCTTTCAGTGACCAAAAGCGTCTGTCACTGATAAAGTTTGGGAGGCCATAGGACTTATGAATGAACATCACTCTACTGCTCCAGTCAATGACCTGCCCACAGGGCTTGGTGTTAGATCGGTGTTAGATCCAAGACCTGTCTAGAGCTTCTACAGGACAGAAATGAGGATGATGGTGGTTGACATTTGACTTACTTATGACAGCTGGCATGGTGACGCCTTTGTTCAGCACGTATCACCTCGCTTAAAATTTGCCTTGAGCCCTGGGGGGCTGCCGGCATCTCAGAGCAGAGGGTGCATATGCTGTGGCTTTCCACATCTCCTGCTGAAAAGTGGCCACTCATTTCTTCCTAATTAAACGTCAAACATTATTTCAGATGGTCCCCTTTCTAGGATGTCACGGGGGATGCTCCTGGAACCTGTCAGCGGTGCTGATCATGTTGTCATTTTGGCAACTGATTCCTGGTCTGAATAATAAAATTATCATAATCTCGCAGCAGAGGGAGGGTGACCAATTTGTAAAGTCCATTAAGACTTGAGTCAAGGATTGTCCTCTAATGAGATGGAGAGCGTCAGGGAGACGGTTCATCAAGCCTCAGCGTCACAGACACACAAAGGCATCCTGGAGGAGGGGCTCCCAGAATGCTGGCAGACGGTGGGGGGGTGGGCTGTCTGGGACGCGCATCTGCATATTGTCATTGATCAGCTGCGGGAGAAGCAGGTGACAAACAAGGCATCGCGGGGTCTTCCGTGGTAAGGCCGGGTGTGTTGGTGCCGCCCGTGACTCACTCCCCACGGGGCAAGAAGCATTACTCACCATTTCCCCTAGTGCCAGGAAGAGAAATGGAATCAACGGGCATATCATCTCCTTGTTGGAAAACGACAGCTCCCTTATTATAACCCCCCGTAAATTGATGGAAGAGCTGTTCAGACTTCATGGATATAAATGTTTCCTGGGATTAATGGGAAGTTATTCCGAGAAACGACGTGCAGTTCAGGAACCCATCTGTGGGTTGAGGTGCTATTTGTCTTTGTTCCTTCCAGATGCCGGGTCACCCTCAAAGCAGCCGAGCACAGATGGCCAAGGCTTCCTATTCCCCACTTTCCTGACCCCCAACTCCCCCCCTGCTTCCGGTGGCCAAGCATTTGTTGTTTTAGAGAGGCTAAATAGCCCCCACCTTTGGGAAGAACTTTTCTTCCTTAGGGAAGTCCTTTCAAGGGAACTTGAGATTTATAAATCTACTTGTCACGTGTGGGATAAGCATGGAGATGTAACTGTTACCTTGTAGCACAAAAGCAAACTGCTTGCTGTTGTATCTTAAATAATTAAACTAATTTGTTTTCAATAGATGTCTTAGACTTTCAGTTTTCAACATCCTTTGTAAAACAGGATATTGAGCCTCTTGTCTGACACAGGGCAGGGGCTTGGACCAGCAATGGCCTATTTTCTGAATCATCAGAGTCTTCTGTGATGTGGTCTCGAAGGGCCATCTTGGGACTGCCATGTAGTATTTATATTAATGTTGATACTCTTGTTGAGTGAGTGCTTTCATAAGTGGAAGTGAATCTTTTGTCCAGCACTAGGAGCGTGTGGACACTTAATAAATACCAATCAATAGCTTTTCCTGATATTGGAATCGAGGCCTCTGTGCTTCCTGGATGGCTCCGTGGGGAAAGATGCATTTATAGCTTGTGCTTTATTCTGAAGGAGACACTGAGGGCTGCCGTCTGGATTGCCTTTGTTTGAAGCTGTGCTGGAAGTGACATCCTCCCGTGCAATGCCACTTCTGTCAGCCGCTTGCTAGAGATTGGGCCGTCAGCCGCCCTTCCACTTGATTTGCTATGTTTTTAGTTTATCCCAAGAGTCAGCTGGCCAGGGAGGAGTGGGGTGGAGGGTGTTTCTCAGCTTGCCAGTCTTCTAAATTTCCTTACGCCCACACCCCAGCCTTCCCCGTAGATTTCCAAGAAGTGGCAGTGGGCCCTTCTGCACATCCACATTTCGAAGTGGGAAGCATTCTGGAAACTACTACTTTCTCACCATTTCTATGGGAACCGACTCATTTGCCTACCCTGCCCAATGTCCCACTGACATGCTTTACTGAATCCAAGGACAACCAAGAGAGAAAAGGGCCTGGGGAACATGTTACATCGCACACCAGGCCTCGCTTCTTCTCATGGGGCCTTGGTTTTCCTCACCAAGTGTGCATGCATGTGCGTGGGGGTCATCTCTAGTGGTCACTCCTGCCAGGTTGCCGCTTTCTCTTCTCCTCTCTACTTCATCAGTCAACAAATACGTATTGAGTTCTGCTGTGCATCAGGCACTGGGCTGATGCCTGGATACGGAGCACCAGATTGAACCCCATCCCTGATGTTCCAGAGCTTGCAGTCTGTGGCTGAGGGATGCAGAGAGAGGAGACAGCACACAGCACACATGTGTCTAGTGGCTGTGGCGGGGACCAGGGGGTAGAGACCTGGCATCTCGGAGCAAGATGAATGGCTTCCCTGTTCTTTCACAGTCCTGCACGCTCCCTCCCCCACAAGGTCACTAGGAAACCCCAAACTCCTGTCTCCACTTCTTACCCACCCCCACCTCTGTAAACAGCCTCCATCCTTCCTTCCTTCCTCTCCTTCCCCTCTCTGTGCTTTGACCACTTCCCTCTAGATCCCAGGTTTTGGACCCTCAACCTTTTCAGCCCAAGGAAAGTGCTGTCACCCACCATATGCAATACGTGTGTGTCCTTACGGGGGAACACCTGGCATATGGTTTTATGCGTGAATTGCAATTATTTCCTCCCTAAACACTGTTTCAGCGTCTTTTTCTCCCCAAAGCATGGGATGTCCGCAGTGAGGGTGTGATCGTTGTGTTTCGATGGCCTTGAGAGAACATTAACAGCTCAGCTCCTAGTGATGCAGGTGTCTTCTCTTTATATAGATAATGTCCGTTATGCCTTTTATTTTTCATTATTATTCATGTTCTTCTTCCTACTCACCAGATGGCAAAACTGAATGCTTACCAGTTACATGATTTTTGTGTTAACAAACAATTTTTTTATAGTACTTGTCTTGTTCCAGACACTATTCTAAGCACCAATTATAAATTAATCATCTCAGTTGGGTCAAGGAGAAAAATCTCAATGGGGTGTTGATAGGACTTGGTTATTTTCCCCTTTTATTTTTTAAATTTAACTTAATTTTAAAGGCAAAGAGAGAGAGAGAGAGAGAGTGAACTCCCATCCAGTGTGTCACTCAAATGCCCGCAACAGCTGGGGCTGGGCCATACTGAAGCCAGCAACTGGGAGCTCAACCCAGATCTCCCAGATGGTGATAGAAACCCACTCACTTGAGCTATCACCACTGCCTCCAAGGGTCTGCATTACCAGGAAGCTGCAGTCAGGAGCCAGAACCCAGGAATCTAACTCAGCTACTCAGATGTGGGACACCGGTTTCTTAACTTCTGTGCTAAAGCCCTGCTTCTGTATTCCTCCTTTTAGCTTATGGTGAGCAAGACCTGGGTTCAGAAGCTTTGGCTTCTAACTCTTTTGTTTTGTTTTACTATCTTATTTTAAAGGTTCTTTTCTATAATAGCAATTGATCCAAAGTTTCTTTTTGAAATCTAAATGACTCTAGTTTCACCATGATGCATAATATAATGAATACGTATGTGACAATATTTCTAACAGTCATGGGGGAAAAGTGGAATAAAAGATAAGTTTATATTGGTGCAAAATATTTTTGAGATTTATGCATAACTTCTTTTAAAAAATTTGATTTATTTATTTGAGAGGTAGAATTAGAGACAGTGAGAGGGAGAGATAGAGAAAAAGGTCTTCCATCCACTGGTTCACTCTTCACTCCCAAATGGCTGCAGCTGTTGGAGCTGTGACGATCTGAAGCCAGGAGCCAAGAGCTTCTTCCAGGTCTCTCACATGGTGCAGGGGCCCAAGCACTTGGGCCATCCTCTACTGCTTTTCCAGGCCATAGCAGAGAGCTGGATTGGAAGAGGAGCAGCTGGGTCATGAACTGGCACATGCATAGTTTTGTAATAAGCATAATCCATGACCTTTTTTTTTTTTTAATATTTGAAAGTCACAGTTACAGAGAAGGAGAGACAGAGAGAGAGGTCTTCCATCCTCGTGTTCACTCCCCAGATGGCTGGATGGCCAGCACTGGGCCAGGTCGAAGTCAGGGGCCAGGAACTTCATTTGGGTCTCCCATGGAGGTGGCAGGGGCCCAAGCACTTGGGCCTTCCCCTACTGCTTTCCCAGGCACGTTAGCAGGGAGCTGGATTGGAAGCAGAACAACCTGGCCAGGAACAAGCATTGATATGGGATTCTGGGGTTGCAGGAAATGGCTTTACCAGATACAGCACAACACTGGCCCCAGTCCCTGAATTTTCTGTAGACTTCTTTGTGTTAGGGTGGATGGTGCCTGGATCTAGCCAAATCACATGGCTGATTGGACTGACTATGCTCAGATGCACCTGGACAGATCCTTAGAGAGGCAGGCCTGGTGCATGACACCAGGGGCGGGAGCAGGGATTTGGGTCAGAACACCTGGCTGGAATCTGGGTTTTGCTGTAGTTCATCCACACAGCCTTGAGAAATCACTCTTCTCTGAGCCTTGGTTTCCCCTCCCACCAATGATGACAAACACGGGCTGCCGTCCAGATGAAATAAGAAAGAACTGGAGTCAGTTCCTGGCATGGTGTCTGGCTGATGTTTGATTTTAGGTTGAGATTGCACATTTCATTGAATGAAGAGTTGTAACAATAAAAAAGACTGCATGATGAACAGGAGAGCGGGGCCGGGAGCTCCCAGAGCTCTTGTGCTGCGAGACAAAGCCCTGTGAATGGCGATTTCCTGAGAGAGAGCCCTGAGTCTCCCACAGAAGACAGCTGGGGCTGCAGGGGCAGGCGACAAGCCGGCCTCACTTTTAGTGTGGCATGAAAAAGATTGACCTGAACAATCACAGCACGGAATGGCCTGAGCTGCGGCCCGCGGGTGTGTAGGTGTCAGGTTGGCAGAAAGGACAGGACGGGGGAACAGTGCTGTGGACAAGGAGCTGTCCTTGCGCTCAGGACTGTCACGCTGAGTGCAGCGCGCAGAGCGGCTGAACTCTCCCACCAGGAAACCGAGTTTATGGCCCCCATAAAAGGGTGTCATCCATCCCCGAGTCCCACGGCAGCCCGTTTACAGTGGCGATCCGTCTTCCCGTTTTATAGTACAGCCAAAGCTGTTCCTTTTCCAGATGGCCTGCAGCCTTCGCAGCGTTATGGCTCCTCGGGCTTCTAGAAATAAGCCTTGGTTCCTAGCCCTGGAGTTCTCCATCCCCACTGGCCTGATACTCACCGTTCCCTCATCTCCTCCACACGCTTCATTGTCTTGGAAATGAGACCTGTGTTCTGGGATTACTGGTTTTGTTTTCCTCCTGAGTCGTATTTGGTGAGGATCACAAGACCTGGATTAAATGCTCTGGTAGACAGTGTCTCTGTGCATGTCTTTGGTTTGAAGAGGAGCACCTCACTCACCATTCAACATCATGTATGTACCTGCAGGGAAGAGCATGTCAGAAGCCAGGCCCACATTGGCATGGGGAGTTGAAAAATGTCCCTATGAGTGTGCTTTTAATCACTCTGTATGTAAAGGTGACGGGACCGGAAGGGATGATTTCACTAGCATCTGCTTCTGACTTGCTGCTTTCTCCATGCCTGGGACTCTTACTGATTGTGCAGCTTTGTGTTTCTGCTTTTTTGCTCTAAAAATACCTCCAGTTCTGCCTGGTCGTCTCATCCCTTGCTACCTGCTGGCGCTGAGTAAGATCTGCAGCACACTTCTCTTTGTTGACTGAATAATCCTTTTTTCTGCTCATCTCTTGAACTTGGCATGAAGTGACTACTCCTGAATATTCTCCTCTGCCACCACCCCTGATTCACCTGCCTGGCTCCTTCTGGTCTGAACTGCCGTAAATTTCTGGAAAGTTCTCTGGAAATGCAACACAAGTTGCATAATAGAATATAATTATATTATTGAATATAATTATTGAAACCCTGATCTACCCCTGGCCAGGAGATTTAAGATCCCTAGAATTCTCGGTTCTTCATCTGCAAAATGGGAATATTAGTAATGCCTACTTCACAGAGTTGATAGGAAGATTAAGTGCTAAGTATTTGAAAGAGCATACATAGACAAAGGGGACTGTAAAATAATCCTCAGAGCAATGGCTGTTCCCGCCAGCTTGTGTGATCCGCACATAAAAAGCTCAAGTTAATCTCAGATAGCGATGAGACGATGCCAAGCATTGGTCGAGTCCTCAAGAAAAGAGTCGTTGCTTTGTATGAGTTTATGAATGCACTTCTAAGCCTGCCTCTGCACGAGGAAACGAGGGAACAAACTGCTGCTCCGAACTTCTGAGGGTGACAGCTACAGGAACAGCACCACCCCCAGCCTGCTGCCTTGAGAAGTCCTTGTCAAAGAAGTTTCTAGCATGTCTCACATCAACCTCCCCGTCACTGCTGTCTCTTTTGCTCTCACTCATGGCAACCCAGGGACTGAACCCACCCAGTAACAGGGAGATGGTGACAGTTGGCAAATGATTGTGAAGAAAAACTCTTGGGGAGAGGTTGAAGATTAACACGTGCTTTACAAATTTCCCTGGAGACACTCATCAGAGAGTTTCAGCCAACTGACATTATTCATGATCTAGCGTGAAAAATCGCTGCTGAAGCCACTTTGAGCTTTGAAGTTAATTTGAGCTTTTTATTTTCTTTCATAGCTTCAAGACACTAGGCCACTTTTAGGGATGTTGTGGAACTTGGAACAAGTCTCTTTGACCCCACGGCAGTATTCACAGCCAATCAGATTTTTTTTTTGATAATTAAATTCTGTTGATATCTTTTTGGAAATCACCTTCAGACTTAATAATATGGTTATATGCTCAGTTTTCATGCAAGTGGGCTCACAATAGCATTTGATTCTTCTGCCCTATATGCTCATCTTACTGAAAGTAGAAGATAGTGTACCTTGCGTAACTTCTCTGCTTCTACAGAAGTGAGCATGCCTAGTGTTTCTGAGATTTGACCAGTGTTGTGTTAATACTAAATTCGTGCTTTATATAGCTTATTATAGCAATCGCCACAATGGAAATTAAAAGATTAGCATGTGTATTTGTATATTTGTCTATATGTTCTGATATACACACACACACACATATATATATATATATATATACTGGCATCTACAGGTGATATGCATGTGTATATATGAATATAAATACATATCTAGCCAGAGTTGCAATTCAGTGTTTTAAAACAGTTGTCACCTGCCAAGGTATATAAATGACTTAGAACCACCCTTTCGACTTGTAAATTATGCTTGGGACTGACAGTAATGTGAATGTGAGTAGCCATTCTGACCTTTCCCATCCTGCCGTGGTTGATGGATCAGTCTGTCATGACTTCACACTCATAGCCTTACAAATCATTCCATTGCCATACTCTTGTGTAATTACAATGGGGGTAATTTTAGAATTGAATTATTGGCAGCACTTCCAGGTATAACTGCATAAGCAGGTAAGTGACTCCTTTTCCCAAAAACCATCTATAAAGCTAGAAAAAAGGGGCAAAAGCATCCATTTCAGTGTTTTGGAAAATAGCCAATGTCCTACAATAATCTGAGACACATTTATGCTGGACAGCTGCTGCAGTTCGGGTAGGAACAGTGGGAATCTGTGGTGTTTCAACTGGAACTGCTCCTCTTCGTGGCTCAGCAGGAGTGGATTGTGCTGCAACTGTCAAAAAGGGCTGTTTGACCCAGGATTCTCCAGAGAGACAGAACCAATAGGGATATATGCAAGTAGATAGAGTATCAGAGATAGAGATAAAGGTACATGGATGTATATATCAAATATATATAATGGGATTTGTTAATAAGGAATTGGTTGATACAATTTTGTTTTTTTCTTTAAAATTTAAACAAAATTTATTTGAACTGCAGAGAGAAAAAGAGGGAGAGGGAGGGAGGGAGAGAGAGGGAGAGAGAGAGAGAAACACTCCTATCCATGGTTCACTCTCCAGATGCCTTCAATGGCATGGGCTGAGCCATGCTGAAGCCATGAGCTGGGAATGTAATCTTGGTCTCCCACGTGGGTGGCAGGAACCCAATTACTTGGGTCATCATTGCTGCCTCCCAGGTCTACCTTAACAGAAAGCTGGAGTCAGGAGCTGAAGCCAGGAATTGAATGAAGGCACTCCAAGGTAGGATGTAGGTGTCTTAATCACTAGGCTAAATGTTTGCTCCAGCTGACAATTTTGGAGGCTGAGTCCCACAAGCTACCATCTGCCATTTGGAGAATAAGGAAAGCAGATGGTGCAGTTCAAAGGCCTGAAGCTGTGGACCAATGGTGAATATTCTACTCCTAATATGAAGACTTGAATATGAGCAGAAGATCCATGTTCCAGCTTAAGAAGTCAGCCAGAGAGAAAATTCAATCTTCTTCTGTCGTTTTGTTCTTTTCAGGACTTCAACTGATTGGATGATGTCCATACACTCTGTGAGGGTCTTTTGTTGAATTAGTTCACCAGTTGAAATGCTAACCTCTTCTGGAAACACCTTCATAGACATACCTAGAAATAATGTTTAACCAGATATATGGACGTCCTATGACCCAGTTGCATTGACACATAAAATTAACCATCACAGGGTCCTCCTTAACTTGAAACAGTAGATGATACAGAGGTGTCATTGGGGAAGTCACGACCTTGGTGACCAGCAAATTCAGAGGGCTGTTAGCTTTACTATCCTGAACTTTCAGTTGTGTTTGAGGCAAACATGAGCCTGGCTGAGGCTCTACATATGCACAACAGAGACTGTAGAGAGTTTAAGCTACCCATATTTGCTCATGGCCAAACCTGCAGCTTTGCATATAGTCACAGAATATATAGAATGGTCCGGCAGGGAGCAAAAGCTGGGATAGATTTGAGAATAGCCTGAAATTTGAATGCCCACTTCTACTCTTTAGTATCGTTAGAAGATAGAGACTTAGTGGTTCAGGCATTTGAATACAACTTCTTTCCAATCAGGAGCTGACTGTTAAGCCATGATGATACAGGAACAACCCACAAACTTGCGTAGAGTCATCAGTGGCTACACACTGTGCAGGAGACAGACTTATAGATTTAGCATCTGCATAAATAGACAAAATACAATATTTTTTCCACTCAGAGAGGAAAAAAATCAGAATCCAGAATTATTAGTATATGTTATCGGAAAGGTTCAATGTTCAGCAACAAAAATATAATGAGATATGCAAATAAACAGGATAGTATGTGGAAGAAACCAAAGTTAATAGAAATTGTCTCTGAACTTCCCCAGGTTTTTAAAAATATGTTCCAAATTAGTTATTGTAAATATGTTCAAAGGACTAACAGAACCAGTGTTTAAAGAAGTAAAGGAAACCATAACAACAGTAAACCAACAAATAGAGAACCTTCTAATAATGAAATAGAGGGGCCAGGCTGTGGCTCACTTGTCTAATCCTCTGCCTGCAGTGCCGACATCCCATATGGGCACTGGGTTCTAGTCCCGGTTGCTCCTCTTCCAGTCCAGCTCTCTGCTGTGGCCCAGGAAGGCAGTGGAGGATGGCCCAAGTGCTTGGGCCCTGCACACGTCGGAGACCAGGACAAAGTACCTGGCTCCTAGCTTCGGATCAGCATAGCTCCAGCCGTGATGGCCATTTTGGGGGTGAACCAATGGAAGGAAGATCTTTCTCTCTGTCTCTCTCTCTCATTGTCTCACTCTATCTGTCAAATAAATAATGAAAAACAAACTTATATTCTCAGTTGACAAGTACAATAACTGAAATGAATAATTCAATTGAGGAACTCAATAACAGATTGACAATGTTAGAAGAAAGCATCAGTGAACTTAAAGTTCATCAGAAGTTATCCAGTGGGAGAAAAAAAGAGTAAAGAAATATGAATAGAGCACCAGAGAGAACATATGACATTAAACACACCAACATACCTTAAAGACAGTCCCAAAAGAAAGAAGACAAAAAAGGGGGTAAAAAGATGTTTGGATAAGTAGTGGCTGAAAATTTGTCATACTTGATGAAAAAATTAATAAGCTTAACAAACCCAAAGTAGAATAGAAATAGGGACATTTTCATATAGACACAAGGTGGCCAAACTCTGGAAAGTGAGAGAAAAATCTAAGAGTAGCAAGTTCCTGACTACATACACAGGAACATCAGCATAATTATAACTGATGTCTTATCTGAAACAATGGAGGGCAGAAAACAATGAAATGACAGTCAAATTACTAAAAGGGGAAGAAAACCTATACACTTCAGAATTTTATGCCCCTCACAACTATCCTTCAAAAATGAAAGCAAATAAAGACATCCCAAGGTAAAGATAGAGAAAATTTGTTGCTAGCAGACTGACAAGAAACATTAAAAGAGTCCTAATGGCTGAACAGACAGGACCCTAGACATAGCTTCAATCCACAGAAGAAATAGAATGCATTAGAAGTGATACATATAAAGTAATCCAAGAAACTCTGTAAATATATTTTAGATCCTCTCTTGGTCTTTCTGAGAGGCAGATAAATGAATTACTATGCATACATAAAGATGTATACATATTATATATATACCTGTATATAATAGCATTGGTCATAACAGGCTCATACTGGAAGAACCCCAAATGTCCAGCAGCATGTAAATGGGCTCACAAAAAGTGGTAGATCCTTGCAATGGAAGGCTACTTGGTTATAAATAGGAGCTACAACATCAATGAGCCTCAAAAACATTGCACGAAGTGAAAGAATGCAAAAGACCACATGTTATATGATTCCATTTATATGAAGTGTCCAAGAAAGGCATATTTAACAGAAATACACAGCAGAACAGTGGTTGCCTTAGACTGGAGAAAAAGGTGGAGAGGAGAGAATGTTGGGAGGTAATGAGTGGATTTTGTAGTATATAATTATACCTCAATGATACTGTTTTAAAAAACTATTGTCACAAAATAATTATCACTTAGACGTTTCTTTAACCAATTCAGATAAGGTTTCTGAGCAAATGAGCATATATGAGTAAAAGCAGTTTGACTTTGGACCCAAGATTCATCCATACTCAGAAGTATATAACAAGGCCCCTGCTCTCTCCTGCTCATGTTTGTGGGATGTCATTGGTCCCAAGTGTCTTGATGAGTGAGGACCCTCCTTTAAGGACATACCTTGATAAATGCCAACTCATATTTTAAACAATGATGCTTTTTTGGACATATTTTCAAAATACACTAATGGAAAGACTCACTGCATTGTACATTGTTAGAATATAAACAAATTCTTGCCTATAATCTGCATGCTATGTCATTTGCTGTCATCCGACTGTGTTTGGCAATTACAGTGCTGAGTGCTGCTGTGTGTATCAGCCAGTGACTGCTCTCCCACATTGTTTTGAGTTGAACGTGTTCTGCAGCATGTGTTGTTTATCATCCATAGCCTCTGTTTCTACTGTTTTGTGTTATTGAGAAGAGTCGTGACTCAGAATGGAACCCAAGGCACACAAGTGCCAGCACAGGCCCCACACCAGAGAATCAGTAATCAATGGAATAGCCTCTGGCTGCTGGAGATGTAAAACTTGAATGTAGTTCAGTGTGACCGATGTGCTTGTAGGGAAATGCTTGAGGAAATGCAGTCAAAACCAGCAGGCAGGGGGCAGGCGTTGTGGAGCAGAGAATTGAAGATGTTGCTTGGGATGCCGGAATCCCATATTGGAGAGCCGATTCCAGTCCCAGTTGCTCTGCTTCTGATCCAGTTTCCTACTGAAGCATCCTGGGAAGCAGCAGGTAATGGCTCAAGTGCTTGGGCCCCTGGATGTAGTTCTGGACTCCTGGCCTATCCCCAGATGTTGCAGGTTTCTGGGAAGTGAACCAGCAAAATGGAAGATATTATCTCTCTCTCTCTCTCTCTCTCTCTCTCTCTCTCTGTCTCTCTCTCTCTCTGCCTTTCAGGTAAATGAAAATAAATAAAAATAAGCAAATAAGAAGTTAGTAGGCACATGGGGACAAGTGGGAGTCTGTTGATCTTATGAGTAACTAAGTTTGTTGGCTGGACTAACCAATAGTCATATGATGCATTTCTGGGGGAGAAAACTCCAACTGAAGATGCCACATCTTCAAAGACTGAAGAAAATGAGTATCACATGATTCAGGAACTTATCTCCTTGGAGGCATTCTCCCCCACCCCTTTTAAGATTTCTTTATCTATTTGAGAGGCAGAGTTACAGACAGAGGGGGAGACACAGAGAGAGAGATCTTCCATCCACTGGTTCACTCCCCAAATGCCCACAATGGCCAGAACTGGGCCAATCCAAAGGCAGGAGCCAGGAGCTTCTTTTGGGTCTCCCATGTGTGTACAGGGACCAAAGCACTTGGGCCATCTTCCACCGCTTTCCCAGGCTGTTAGCAGGGAGCTGGATTGGAAGAGGAGCAGCTGGAACATGAACTGGAGCCCATAGGGGATGCTGATGCCACAGGTGGTGGCTAACCTACTGTGCCCCAGCGCCAGCCCCATGGAGGTTTTCTGTGACACCTCAGTGCAGCAGAGATTCAGGAAGTGTTGCTCTACCTCACAAAGCCTTCTGACTCCCAGTCCTGTTGCATGGCTGAGGAGGGGTCACACGTTTATACTTTATGGAGAGGAGCCCATGGTCGTTCCATCCTCACTGATAGTGCCCTTGCCTCCTTGCACCAGGACTTGTCCCTCATCCAGTGGGTGCCCTGCATTGCAGTCTCAATGGTGTTTTGAAAGGGATGTTCTGACAGTGCCGTTTCCCTGCTTGAAGCAGTAGAGAATCCAAACTCACCACGATGAGCTGCAATGTCCCACCTCCCCATCCGGCCTCATTTCCCACTACTTCTGCTTCTCTATGCCAGCCTTCATGCATCTGGTTCCCTCAGTTTGGATCACTTTGGTATTACCCCACACCCAGCCAACTCCCCTTAAATGCACACATACCAGGCGACTCTTCCTCATTTCCCAAGGCCCAATTTACCTGGCTAGAAAACTCCCCTGACGCGCGTGGGTATGTTACTCACCTCCCGTAAGTGCTTCCTCAGTGTCTCATGCTTCCTGGTTTCTTACAACTCACCACACTTAATGACAGGCACTGCTGATAACCTTTCCAACATTCTATTCTACCTTTCTTCGCATTTTTCTCAGAATCACAACGTGCTCTGCTAAAGTATGTACCTACCCAGACTCCTTTGCAGCAGTGTGTGCTCATGTGGCCCTGTGCTAGCCAATGAGATGCAGGGGATGGCTATTGGGCAGAATTCCCAGAAGGTCATTGTTTCCATGTAAAAGGAAGGAAGGCAGACTTAACTGTGCATATGTCACTTTGCCCTTGTCCTTCACCGGCCGGCCTCCTCTGTCCATTCCAAATTCACATCTGAGCCCTAAAAAGCAGCAGGCACTTTGTGAGAATAGAAAGGAGGTCAAAATGCCAAGAGTGGCAGGAAGACAAAGTTCAGGAAAGATCCAAGTGTCTGTGGCTTTAGCAGCATAAGGGAGCTGCTGTACATGTCTGGGGCTGCCCATCTTTGGGTTTCTTTCTACCCGGAAATGGATCTGGTTAAGTTAAATCCCTATTTGAACTGAACTTATCCTAATCGATGGAGCACAATTCTTCAGCTGGGGATTTATTTAACTGCCTTCATTTCTAATGAGTGACTTCCACAAAAGGCAGCAATTTTGTTTTGTTTACTTCTGTATTCCCAGTGACTATTTTAGTACTTGGCACAGACACTTTAATAAAAGTTTGCTGAATAAATAAATGGCTGAAGGACTAAATCCAAGTGAAAAATGTGCAGATTTTCCTTTGATTTGTATCGATTCTCCTGCATTCTTTTTCCCATATTGACGGGTGGGTGGGTGGGGGTTGTTGATATTTCCTTAGAAGTTGTGGCACATTCTTCACAGCAGGATTTCTTAGCCTGGGCACCATTTATCTGTGGACCGGATCATTTATTCTTCATTGTGTGGGAAGGTGCCTTGCACTGCTGGGATGTGTAGCACCATGCCTGGCCCCTGCTCATTGGTTTTGGTAGCATGCCAGCCCTCATCCTGTTGTGACAACCAACAACGTGTCCATACATTGCCAAGTGTTTTCTGGGCTCAAAATCCGCCCCCGGTTGAGAATCACCCCTCTTGAGAAGGGACTCTGAAGGTGAGTTCTTTGAACTACTGGGTAGCGTGTGTGTATGTGATTCCTCTAACATAAAATGAAAAATTTGCTTTGCATGCATGCTTTGCTTTGGGGATGAGACCTACAGCTTTCATTATATTCTCAAGGGGGCCAATGGATCAGCAAGATTAAGAGCCATTGCTCTAGAATGTTCAAGCTGTTTCTAAACTTCCCACCGTGTTCCTCTTAACCTCCTCCACACCGTGGAAGTTAATAGGCAGAGAGGCTGATTAAGACCACTGCTTAATGACCATGTAAGTTTTGATCAAGTATTCAAGACTAATAAACTGGAATCACTATGAGGCCCACAAAACAAGCCTTTTGAAATATTCTGGAGAGCTGCTAATAAATATGGAAATCAAGGGCACTATTCTTGCGCCTTATAAGCTAACGGTCCATCCACTTAACAAAGGAGAATCAAATTGCAGTTCCGAAAGTCTAAATGCAGCAGTAATTGGATGAAAAGTAAGAAGAGAAACTCTCATAAACAGATTACTTAAAAATAGTCTCAGGTGAATATCTACCAGCAGGAAAATTTAAATTATAAAAAGGACGGAAGATGGATGTAAGCATGACTGAACTGAATTTAATGGTTGATGTTCTCACTTACTTAATCACATAATGCCACTACTTGGGACTCTATATTACTGAAGCAAATCATTTGTTGCATCCAAAGGGAGCTATAATAATGCAAAATGTGCCATGAAATACCCAATTAAATTATTTTAACACGTTGGAGATTGTGGGCTGTGTGTGTGTCCTAATCGTTCCTCGGCCTGACAGTCTGGAGGGTATGATCTGTATTTAATATCTGGTTTGTGTTTCTCTGCTCCCGTGTGTGTGTGTGCGTGCGTGCACACGCGCGCATGTGGATATGTGTATTCACTGCTCTGCTATGAACCTGTTTGAGCACACAGCACAGCCAGGAATACAAAGAATAAAAATAATCTGTAAATAAGATAGTCGCCTTCCTGAGCACTCCTGGGGGAAGCTGGGAACGAGGCATGACTGGAACTTGGAAATGAGGTTTCCTAACTTTACACCGTAGCAGAGGCTTATTGCAGGGGACCTGCCAGGGGCACGTCTCTCGCTAACTGATGAAATAGAGTTGTCTGCTGGGAACAAAACATTCCACCTGCTTCACTGGTTCCGGGGAGGGGTGGGGGTAGCATGTGCATAGTTTCTTCTTCACTGATGAAGAGTTTGAATAAATGTGGCCTTTTATCATCCTGCTTATTCTGGAGTATAACGGAGCATGTTGATGAACTACGTTGAGTCTAAATCTGTATTTTCTGAGTATGAAGGATACGCATTCATGATAGAAGAATGTAGAGACAAAAATGAGAATTTACTATAATATCGTCACCACATGACAACTCCTCATTGTATTTCTTCTTATTGTGTTCTCAGATCTAGAAAACTTTTTAAAAAAAATCTCACTACTACAGAAAGTAAAAATAGCATGTAATTCTTGGGTCAAGGGATAGCAACTGTTCTTTTTTTTTTTTTTTAAATTATGTATCTGTAAGGCAGAGTGACAGTGACAGAGAGATCTTCTAAACTTTCTAGTAAATTGGAATTCCATCTGCAGATTCACGCCCTCAAATGCCCACAACAGTCAGGGCTATAGGCCAGGCCAATGCCTGGAGTCAGGAACTCAATCTGGGTTTCCCATATAGGTGGCAGGAACACATGTAATTGGGCCATCGTCTGCTGCCCCGCAGGCACATGAGCAGGGAGCTAGACGGGAATCATGGAGTAGCTGGGACTGAAACTGGCACTCCAGTATGGGATGAGGAAGTCCCAGAGGGCAGCATAGACTGCTGTGCCAAAACACCTGCCTCAATCATTCTGTGTTCCAATTTTTCCTCCCTAAAGACCCTTGCGCACATACATATACATATATGGAATGTAGTTCACGTAATATTCTATCATAGATCTCCTTCAAATAGTCAGGCCTGTGTTGCATGATTAATCATGGTTTTTTGTTTTGTTTGTTTTTTGTTTTTAGCATTTATTTATTTATTTGAAAGGCAGAGTTACAGAGAGAGAGGAGAGACAGAAAGAGATCTTCCATCTGCTGGTTCACTCCCCAGCCCACAACGACTGGAGCTGGCCACACCGAAGCCAGGAGCCAAGAGTTTCAACCAGGTCTCCCAATGTGGATGCTTTCCCAGGCACATTAACAGGGAGCTGGATTGGATGTGGAGTGGCGGAGACATGAGCAGGCACCCATAGGGAATGCCTGTGTGACAGGCCATGGCTTAACCTGCTGTGTCACAGTGCTGGCCCTGTGTTATTGTTTTCATACAAAAAACATGATAGCTGGTGGCAATGAGGGTGGAGGTTAGAGGAGGAAGGGAGAAGAGGGGGTGCACAGAAGGATCAGAGACAGCATAATGTAAACATGGCTTTGCCTTTAAAAACATAGATAGGAGCATTTACTCAGCTTTGCATGAGTGAGCGCCTACTGACTGTTCCAGAGAGCCAGCTGTCCTCTGAGCTGTGCTGATATAACAAAGGCCACTCCTCACCTCTGCTGCAGATTTCTTTCCCTGGTTCTGTGCAGAGTTCTCACTGTTCAAACACAGATGGCAACCCTGCCGTCTGACCCTTGGAGTTCCTCCCCCAGGCACGGGGAGAAGACGCCTATGGCTGTGCACACGAACATCTCTGTGCAAGAGCGCTCTCTGCGCTGCAGGCGCTGTCCTGAGAGTCTCACAGGGACTGAAACAGTGAGATAGTGAGTGCTATTATTTTGTCTATTTTATAGATGAGAAAACTGAGGCAGACAGCAATTAGGTCACTCGTCCAAAGTCACCCAGCTAGTGAGTGGCAGGGCTAGGGGTTGAACCTGGGCAATCTGGTTTCTGAGCCTGGACTTTCAATCACTCTGATTCTGACAAATCCCTTCAAGGCAATTTCTGTTTTTCCTGTTGAAACAATGTTGCAGTGAAGGTGATCATCTGATTGTTTCTTTAGGATAATTTTCTGCTTAGTTTTTATTTAATAAACTCTATTAAATCTCACCAAATGTCTGACCCTGCTGTAAGCACTTTATAAAAATTAATTCATGCGATCCTCATAGCAATGTTAGGAGTCAGGATTTATTATAAACTTCGTGTCACAGAGGAGGCACAGAGAGGGTAACCAGAGCAAGTGCCAGGGCCAGGATTATGAGCCGGGGGCCCTCTGCTCCAGGGTGTTTCCTTGATGTCAGTTGTTCAGCCTGGCCTCTTTCTTCAGGGATCTTCACCGACCATAATGTGGACATAACTTGCAGAAGACGCCAACAAAAGAGTGCTCCAGTGTACACCCCCATACTTAGAGAATTTGTTCTAACCATCTATTTCTATGAACATCAAAATGTAATTAACAGTATACTGTAGAGGCAAATTTTCCAATAATTAATCTCCTTATTTAAATATTTAGAAAAAATATAAACAGAAATTAAATTTCCAATGACTTATTGTCCAGAGATAATCATTAGTGTTTGCTGTAGGCTTTAGAGTATTATTTTTGTGGAAGTGTAAATATACACTAAGTATAAATTTTCTATCCTTGTGGCAATGGAAATGATTGTTCAGGCTGGTGTTGTGGTGTGGCAGGTTAAGCTTCTGTTAGTGATGTGCCATCCCATATCAGAATGCCAGTTTCAGTTCTGGTTGCTTTGCTTCTGATGCAGCTCCCTGCTAATGTGACCGGGGAAGCAGCAGAAGATGAGTTAAGTACTTGGGGCCCTGCCACCCACCTGGGAGACTGGGACAGAGTTCTAGGCTCCTGGTTTTGGCTTGCTCCAGCCCTGGCTGTTGTGAACATTTGGAGAGAGAACTGATGGATGTAAGATTCTCTACCCCTCCACCCCGTGACTCTACCTTTCAAACAAATCTTTAAAAATAAAAAAAGAAAATGATTTTTGATGTGGAATAGTATTTAAAAATACAGCTTTTATTGGTTGTATAACAATGAATTGAAAAGCTATTCTGTAGTGTGTTTTACAATTCTACTATTGAAACAGGTTATATTCCATTCTGGGTTTTGCTGGACAATACACAATGATGGGCATCTTCATACATCATTCTGGGTGATATTTTCTATTCCCTTAATAGATTCTCAGAGAGGAATAATTAGGTCAATTACTATGAATATTTTAGGGCTCTGTAGATATCCTTTTATTTTTTCTAAATGTATAAAATTGTTCATGAACACCCTTTTACTCTCTGAATAATAGACAGGTGTACAGGTATAATCATTATACTCTACTTCATCATTTCACTTTTGTTTGAAGACTAATTTTTTGGAAGATTTATTTATTTGAAAGGCAAAGTGTATGTGTGTGTGTGTGTGAGAGAGAGAGAGAGAGAGAGAGAGAGAGAGAGAGAGAGAGAGAGAAATCTTCCATCTGCTGGTTCACTTAGCAAATGACTGCAACAGCCAGGTCTGGGCCAGGCCAAAGCCAGGGGCCTGGGTCTCCCACAGGAAAGAGGGGCC
The DNA here is from genome assembly GCF_033115175.1 of Lepus europaeus. NCBI lineage: Eukaryota > Metazoa > Chordata > Mammalia > Lagomorpha > Leporidae > Lepus > Lepus europaeus. Next base: position 47,614,335 of record NC_084835.1, read on the forward strand.
CAAGTACTTGAGCCATCTTCTGCTGCCTTTCCAGGTGTCTCAGCAGAGAGCTGGCTGGGAAGTGAGCATGTTGGGTGATGACTTCTCTTAAGAACAGTGTTGATCATTTAAAGTCAATACCCCCTTTGACAGATGTGAATACCTCACACCTCCTTTGCTCTTACTTTTGGGCACTTTTTTTGTTTTTGACATCAACCAAATCTTTTACTTTTTGTTGTTATCAATTTTATTTATTCGAGAGAGAGAGAGCGAGCGAGAGAGAGCGAGCGAGCGCGCGCGCTCCCATTGCAGGTTCACTCCTCAAATGCCCTCAATGGCCAGGACTAGGCCATGCTGAGATTGTGAGCCAGGAACTCAGTCACCCCATTGTGTTCCACGTGAGGTCTGTGCTTTCTGTCATGGCTGCTGGTATGTGTGTCATTTTGCACTCATGTTTTAGTATGAGCACATCATGAGCTGTGTAGGTCAGTCTAGGTCAGGCTTGGCCCCCTAAACTGGTATGAGCTGCAGCCAGGCAGGGGATCTGTTTATCTCCAGAGCAAGGGGGAACCAAACCCATCTCCTGTAGGTCTTGAGATCATGGAAACTATTCTCTCCAGGTGGCTGAACTGCTGCCCCACCTTCCCGTCTCAGTAACAGAGGAAGTACATAGGCAGGGGGCTGTGCTTTGATTGGTACTAGACATTCAGGGTGCTGAGGAAATAGATGTACTGGTCTTTGCATGTTAGATGGTCACTCTTAATCTTTGATTTGCATGAACCCTGCCCTTGGCCTGTCCTTGATTGGAATCGCGGTTTAAAAAGGAGTAGTAATCAAATTTCTAATTCTTCCATCCGGATCAGGTGCAGCTGTCTTGTGCTGGGAGAGCTGGGAGCAAGACTGGAATCCAGGGAATCTATTAGGGAAGGATGTTTCTCCACGATAAGGGGCTGAGTGTTGAAATTTAATCCTCCAAGCCTCAGCCTCCCCAGGACTCCATTAAACTGTTCCTATTAGCGTGATTACACCCAGATACTGAAAGAGCAAGAGAAATATTTGAAAAGCTGGAAATGAGGGGCGAGATATTGGGAGCTGAGCCTCAGTCATGATTTAGGAGTCTTGCTAAATCCGTAAGTGGAAAGGTCTGACAGCCTCGGAGCCGGAAATCGTTCATCTTCCCGGTGGAATACAAGTTCGCTTGTGCAGTGAAATGAGAACGGGTGGTGAGCACGGCAGTAAAGTTCACGTCCCCTCGGCAGTGGGGTTGGGATGAGAGCATAATTACGCGTGGAAATGCTGCCCGGGGCCTCGTTTCCCTAAGCAGCTGCGGGAAGGCAGCATCTATTACCTGATTCTAGGGCAACCTGCACCAGCTAAAGGTTTCTCATTAGCACCTTTTATTGCATGTGGAGTTGCAGGCTTTCCACGGGCGTCCTTCAGCGGGGAGCGGGTCTTCTCTGGAGCCCCTGCAAAGGAATTCAGCTCCAGAAACACCTCTCCTGCTGGACTCCACCTGCAATTAAGGAAAACAGGTTTCCAGGCGGGGAGAATCTTGGTCCATCCAGGCTGTGACTTGCGGAGTGTTTTCTGTTTCTGCGTCGAGGTGTCTCAGCCACAACCTCCTGCAGGCCAGGCACTGGTTACCTCCTGGTGGTGGTAGGGTGGGAGAGGGGGAGCCGTTCTCTTCTTGTCACGCCGTCAGAGGTGGAGACAAGGGGTTGGTCCAGGCAACAAGTGTAGAAACAGTGTGCAGAGCTTCCAGAGTATTTTGCACCACTGAACAACACTACCGACCCAGAGTCCCTGGCCATCTCCTGTGGGCTCCCACACAAAGCCCAGAAGTTAATTCTGGGGGTGGTTTGGGGAGAGTTAGACAGGAAGTCAGATAGGAATAAATGACCTGTGAGATTTTCCCACACTTCTGCCTCTGGAGCCCTGTACTGTAAGCCTACCCCCTTGCAAACCAACCCAGTACAGCCACATTTTCATGATGCACCTGCTTTTCCTACACCCTTGTGTAGGCGCTGTGAAACTGCTGGAACACCTTAGGCGAACTAAACCCTGCCCGAACTCCATCATTTGCATATTCAATTAGGGGACCGCCCCCTACCCCATAAAGGGAACTGCTCTGCTTGGGAGCAGCCCTTTTGGCTTCTTGCCCTTGCCTTTGTTCCTTCTCTAACCTTCTCGCACATTCTCTCCTCACAGGCATCTCTGGCCTTCTTGTGGCAGGTGTCTCTCCTCGTGGGGTGGCCCATGCTCACACATGAATGTTTCCCATACTCTCTCTTTAAATGAACTCTGCTCTCATTTTTGCACTGTATTTATGTCCCTGCTTTGAATACCTATGTCACAGGGGAGCAAGGACTTGGATTAAGAGCCAGGAAGCCTATTTTCATCCGCTAGTTCACTCCCCAAATGGCCACCATGGCCAGAGCTGGGCTGATCTGAAACCAGGAGCTAGGAGATTTTTCTAGGTCTCCCATGTGGGTACAGGGGCCCAAGCGCTTGGGCCAACTTCCACTGCTTTCCCAGGCCATTAGCAGAGAGCTGGATCGGAAGAGGAGCAGCTGGGACATGCCCTTATGGCATGCTGGCACTGCAGACAGAGGCCCAGCTTACTACAGCACTGCACCAGCCCAAGGAATCCTATTCTCTCAACACGAAGACTCAATCTTGGGACTGCTCCAGGGGCCTCTCCACTGTTTTCCTGTGGCAGTCTCCTCGCTGCCTCCCTCTTCTCAGAGCTGCTTGTGGTGCAACAGCCTCATCAGGCCCCGCAGGCCCCGCTGCCCCCTCGAAACTTCCCCTCTGGGCGCTAACATTCCTCTCCTGCATCTCTGATATGACGGGTCCCCATTGCTGTCTGCCTGTCTGCAGGGTCCCCTCTCCAGTGCCTCTCATCAAGTGACCTGCGTGTGCACAGAGCTTCATGAATTTCTTCCAGAAAACAACCCCCACATGTCTTCCAGGCTACCCCTCTCAGCACTGTGGCTGGCACAGTGGAGTCGTCTTTGCAGATCCTGAGGCCTGGGTCTCAGCCCAGGCCATGGAGTTAGGATCTCATGAGCTGGGCCCTGGCCTTGTAGCTTATAAACTCATTAAGGGACTCTGATATGCCAGGTGCAGGTCAGAACCTGACCTTGGGCTGGGCTGGGCATTGCCTGGGAGGCTGGCAGCTTTCCTTCCTCCTTTACGATTTAGATGGATGTCCTTCCAATTTGGATTGGAAGACTTTTGGATTGCACTACATTCCTCAGCATGTGTAAGTGACAGTGTCAAGTACTTTTTTTGCTCATGTAGACAACTGGTCTGAAGCTTTGGCCTCAATGTCATATAGATGGAGAGTAAAATGGGTGGGAGCTTCACGATCAGTCTCTGGCTCTGTGACCTTCAGTGAGTTACACTCGATTTTCTTACCTATAACAAGGCAATAGTGCTGTCTACTGGGTGGAGCCATTGTGATGTGCGACTTAGCTGATGTATGAGTAAGCACTCTGTGTCAGACTGCGTGGGAACCTGGCTCTGTATTATTATCCAGCCGCCTTGCAGACCTGGGACTTGAACTTACGGGGCTGAGTATCCCTGGTTCACTGTGAGTTCACCACCACCCTTGGAGAAGCCGTTCTGAGCACAGCCCTAGTGATGAAAACCCTAAGGAGCAAAATTGTCATTATTGGTTAACTCAGGGATCCCCTGTGATAGCTCTGGCCCTACTGGCAGCCTTGTTCATGTCTCCCAGGACTAGGAATTTGGCCCTGGAATATTTTCCTTCTTCTTTAGAAAGGTGTCTTTTAGTCCAGAGAGCCTCAATTCTTAGTGGCCTCAGAATCACCTGGAAGGCTTAGGAGAGATGGCCAGGTTGAGTAGGTGTGGGTGGGGTCCCACATGTACATTTTCAGCGGCTCCCAGGTCATGCAGCTGGTTCATGGAGCCCACTGGGACAGCTGTTGGGAAGACGTTTTCTACAGGATCTCTAGGCAGGAATTACCTGGGGAACTTTGAAAATTCTGACTGCTGGGTGTTGCCCCACCTCAGCCAGCTTGGTCTGTGGAGGTGAGGTGAGAACACTGGCTGTGTTCTAAAGGTGTTTCTCATGTGCAGCTGGAGGTGTGAACCCCTGGCTTGTCCTGAGTCCTATTTTCTTGCTTCTAGTCTTGGAACTTCTAAGAGCTTCTCCACTCAGTCATGGGGATGGTTTTATAATTTTTTTAAATTTTAATTTTAAATATTTATTTATTTGCTTGAAAGGCAGAGTTACAGTGAGGCAGAGGCAGGGAGAGAGAGAGAGAAAGAGAGAGAGAGAGAGAGGTCTTCCATCCGCTGGTTCACTCCCCAGATGGCCACAACAGCTGGAACTGTGCCTATCCGAAGCCAGGAGCCAGGAGCTTCCTCCAGGTCTTGCATGTGGGTTCAGAGGCCTAAGCACTTGGGCCATCTTCTACTGCTTTCCTAGGCCACAGCAGAGAGTTGGATTGGAAGTAGAGCAGCTGGGACTTGCTATGCCACAGGGATTGTTTTAAAAATACAGATGATGGTATTTCTCTGCTTAAAACCACTTTAGGAGTGGACGTTTTGCCCAGTGGTTAGGACACCAATTGAGATGCCTCGTATCCCTCATCAGATGGCCTGAGTTTAAATCTTTTTTTTTTTTAATTTTAAAATGGTTTTCTTAAATTTATTTATTTTTTTAAACATAACACGAGGAAGGTGTTAAAACTGGTATAACAGCTCAATAGAATAAGTATTCCAGATTTTGGGAGGGATAAAGAGGGAGATACTCAAAACCTTTCACCAGAATCCCCCCAACTTGATCATAGTGGATTAATGATGTGCTTTGTGGATGTGGTTAGTCAATGACACCAGCTTGACGGATCGTTCTTTCTGCGCCAAATCCCGTTGAGTTATCTGGTCCCTTTGGCTGATGAAGAACCATTAGGCGAGGAGCACTGGCATCATCAGCGGTGATGTTCTTCAAACGATTGACCAAGCGATCAGGTCGAGGAGCTACAACAGCCTTGGGGCCCTCACAAACCCGTCCAACATCACAGGCGCTGCACTTCCCAGTGCGCTGATTAAGAATCACTGAGAATTCCACCTCATCTCCTGCCTGCAGCTCAATACCATCCTGAACTTCTTTCACGTGGACAAAGAGCTTCTTGCTATCTCCTGCATTTAAATCTTAGCTCCGGCTCCTGACTCCAACTTCTTGCTAATGCAAACCCTGGGCGGCATCAGGTTAGGGCTCAAATACATGGGTCCTTGTCACCCACGTGGGAGACCAGGATTGAGTTTCCTGCTCCTGGATTCAGCCTGGCCCAGGTCCAGCTATTGCAGGCATTTAGGGAATAAACCAGTGGATCAGAGCTGTCTCTCAAATCAACAATGAAAACATGTCATTTACTTCCCGACATGCTTAGGACCAAGTCTTAATTCTGGCCTATGCCTGTGGAGCCTGTTGCACCTACTCCCTCCCTGTGGGGCCACCTCACCCTGCTGCCTTTGCCTCTTGCCCATGTGCTGGCACACTGGCCTCCTTCCTGTTCCTCCAACAGGCCTGGCCCTTCCGCATCCCAGGCCATAGTCCTTGTCCTCTTGGGCCGTGATGCTTCTCCCTGACTCCCAGCACTGCTGCCTCCTTCCTGCCCTCAAGCCTCACCCCCAGTGTCTGCTCTTCAGAGAAGCCTCCCTTGGCCATCCTGTAAACATGGCCCCCAAATGAATCTTGCAGTTTCAGGACCGCACAGCTGGAGGGAGGGGACCCTCTTGACATCACAGCCATTGCAGATGTATGGACTCATGGATGGATGGCAGTCGCTTGTCCAGAGTAAGGGATGAGTTTTGCCAGCTCTTATAAAGCAGCTGCACTTAGTAATGGTGGTATTGCCACTAAAATAAGCTCTTTGCTGTCATCCCCCATCACACTTTGATTCTCTTATTTGCCTGTCTACCTTCTGCACAACCCTGATCAACCTCGAACCTCTTCTTTGTTTCTTGAATTCAGCATATTGTCTGTCTCCTAAACTAGAAATAGTCCCCCCCCGTCCTAGGGCAGGGGCCTCGTCTGCCTTGTTCACCATTGTTCCAAGGGCCTGCAGGTAGCAGGTGCACAGTATACGAGGGAACTTCAAAAGCTTCATGGAGAAATGGAATTAAAGGATCAGTTGTTTTGGTGTAAACTTTTTTGACAGCCATGCATAGTTTTCCCATAAGACGCACAATCCATGAAGTTTCTGAAGTCTCTTTGTATCTGTTGAATGAATGAGTCCTCTAAATTAGGGGCTTCTGGTACAGATTCTGTTCTGGGGCTCTTCCTGCAGGACAGCAGCAACTCTAGGCGAAGCCCATCCACTCAGAGGTTCTTGCAGAAATGTAGGCTTGGGCTATATTAGGTGACACAAGAGGCCAAGCCAGTGAGTCCCCTTGAGCTGGGTTCGCTTCTGATGGTCTGCCCACAGCGGCGTAGGTCAGACACCGGTGGGAGGGTCCGGGCTGACCAGCACCTGCCCTGCGTTTAGCAGGGAGCCCTGCCAGGTGATTAAGTGGCCCTGGAATCCACCGAGGGTGGAACTGTGGCGTGGCAGCAATCGATAATTGCCCGTTTTATATGGAGGGTTTATAGGCTAATTCAATGAATTGTTTCTGAAAGAGTAGTAAAATTAGGCCAGGGGATGACTGCTGGCAAGGGGCGGCTGTGCGTCGGACAGGCAAGATTAGCATCGTGGAGGTCAGAGCGGGCTGGATGTGAAGGACGTTGGGCGTCCAGAATGGGCAGAAGTGGGGTCAGTCATGGAGGTTAGGTGGCCTGGGAGGGTTTAGCAGCAGGGGGCTGAGAGGCTGCAGTTCTGTGTTGTGGGGCGAGTGGGTAGAGTCACCAAGGGTCCGATGGGAATTCTGGCACTCAGAGCCAATGGGCTGTGTCCCCAGATTCCCAGGAACAAAGAAGTCCCCAATTGATCCAACACCCTACTCTTTTGGCAGGTGCAATGTTTACCCTGTAGCTTCACATGAAGTGGTGTGTTATACATATTTCAATGGGAAACTGAAGTGAAATGGGGGAAAATGTACAGATAATTGTCCTTGAACTTCAAGATAACTGGCAGTGTTGTTCAAAACATAAACTCCAAGACTCAGGGGGTCAGTGGGACGGTGTTAGGCACATGCAGGTATGTTCCTTATTTAAAATTCTAATAGTAGGGTAGAAAATATATAACTGGGACATCAGATCTGTGTGTTTTTCTTCATTTAGGGGGTATAAACCTCCCTGTACAAGTAAATAAGTAAATTTAGGACAAAAAGTATGAGCTGATGTTCAAGGAAACTATTATAGGACAAAAGCAAGGAGATAAAGCAATCACTCTGTAAGGGCTTGAGAATTACAGGGAACTGGGAGTAGGGCACCCAGACCTAAGCAAATGATTAAGTGTTGTTTTCCTCTTTGAGAGATGGAAATGTGAGGAAAATTGGTTTTGCTTAACATCTTCAGGATAAAAATAAGAGGAGCGAGATTAACAGGCATCTTTAGCCACCTGTTTATTTTTCGAATGAACTGGAGGGTTTCCCTAGGGAGGCTGGTGGAGGAGGGGAACAGAGCAAGGCGCCTGCTTCCTCAGCTGAGCCGGCCACATAAGCTCTGGCTTTTTCATCACTAGAATTACCCATGGAGGGAAGAGTGTGCACCTGCTGGCCGCACGAAAACACTGATGATTGCCTTCCTTGTGGGAACGCCTGCCCCACGAAGCTTGGTAGTATTTTCAGATGGTCCCAATGTGACCCCTGTACTCTCAACAACATATCAGTAGTTGCAGGAAGCTGCTCTTGGCCCATTCTCCTGATGATTTTTATCATAACTGAGGAGAGAAGTGAGCAGGAGAATTCCTAAATACATATTGTTGTTGTAGGCCTAGGCCATCCAATATGGGAGCCACTAGCCACACAGGGCCATTAAATATAAATTAATTAACATGGAAAATAAAATTCAGTCTAAATTTAAAGTTTATAGCTCAATATAAAATGTGAAATTCTTATTTGTACTGGCCATATTCCAAATACTTACAAGTATCCTGTGGCTAGTGCTTACCATGTGGGATAGCACAAGCATGGAATATTCCTGTGAACAAGTATTTTCTGGAACTTTGGAACAAGTCAGCCTATTTTGGAGGAAGGTCCTGGGGGATTTGGGTGAGGTAGGAAGCACAGTTGGCAGTTAGCAAAGTTCATCAATTTTCCAAATCCTAGCCATTTCTTAGCCTGCTCAAATCACCCCAGGAGATGCCTCTTGTCAACATACTTACTCCATCAGCGGCTGATTGGCCTCTCCACGTGAGTTTGATGTCTATCCTAGGTTTGCTAATTCAGAAGAATCCTTGCCATTTCTGGAGAGGGTCAATATGCTATAAATCAAAAAGAAAAATCCCAAATAAACCCAGTCTCCAGGCTTTCCCTTACTGATGATTATCACAGTGAAACAGCCAGAGGCAATGCTTGCTGTGTTTGGCAAAGAGGAAACTTAAAGAATAAGGAGCAAGGAGATTTAGAGGTGGAAAGAAATTTATTTTGGAATTTCTCAGGTGGGGGAAGGGGTCCGAAGATTGAACTAGGAAACAGCACTGGCTCCTGGAAGATCTGGATGTTTCTGTTGAGAAGTATTTCATCCCTTGTGACACAGATTCATGGCCACCCTTGGAGTGATGCAGGAGAAACATCGATTGAGTGCTAAGAAAACAAGTATCTCCACTCAATTCGAGAAAATACAATGTGCCACACGCTTAGTGAAAATCAATAATGCAGGGAAATTTACTGGCTCTTATTCAAATCTTAGCTTGCCTAATTGTAGGGTCTGGCAAAGGCATGGTTTTTGAGGTTTCGAGCTGAGGTGGTAAGTACCAATCACTCGCTTTGAGGGAGACCGGAAAAGAGTCTTAATTGAGTTGTTTTCTATGATAATGAGAGGAGAAACGATGGAGAAAGCTGGGTGCAAACAGGCTGGAGGCTCCTGTAGCTTAGAGCTGCTGCTGATGGCTTGAATCTCGCTGTGCAGAAGAGGATAAATAAAAGAAGCGCTTTAAGCAGTGCTTCCTGAAGTTGGAGGCTCACCTGTCACTTACGCGGTCTACCTGGCCCCAGGTAGGGTGGAATTTCTGACCCTGCTTTGGGGAAACCTAGGTGTTGTTTAAAAATGGGCCAAGTTGGAGACAGAGACAGAGACAGAGAGACATGCAGAGACAGACACTGAGGAACCCAGGAAGGGAGCAGCTGTCTGTTGAGGTCAGCATTTGTCCATCCCTTCACAAGCCTACCAAAAAACGGCATTTAGAAACAAAACTGTGGAGTGCAGGGCAGGGGAGGGCTAGCTGAAGGGTGTGGAAGGACTGATGAGAAACCATAACTGATATTGAACTCTGGGCAGTAATATGGTGAATTATAGCCCCAGCCCATGAGTGAGGCTGAAGTCATCAGTTCTCTCCATTGTACTCAGCTGTCACTCACATGTTATGTTAGCTGAAACAGTAACTGCTGCAGCCTGCACAGAGGGGGCCAGCCCTGCATGCTCTGTCTCCACCCTGGTGGTATTGATTTTGCATGGGTGGATGGTGATTCATGAGACACCCCCGCCTTCTTTTTTCCAGCTCTGGATTTTTGAGTCTCTTGTGCATGGCACCTGCAGTGCCAGCCCCCTGTGAAGTCTCCTCCTCTAGGCAGACTGCTGCTGGGGATTTGGGGGAGAAGGAAGGACTAGAAGGAAGGACTTCTTCTCACTAGAAGAACAACCAACATAGAGTGAAATAAACAGGGCAAGCAGGGGGCGATGTTTGGAACATCTCAGGGATGGCGGGAAATGACCCTGACCGTCGCTCCCTGCCTTGGACTCAGTGGCACCCTCAGACTTGGCTGGAGATGAAGGGTGATGTTGGAGAGAAGGAAGTTTGCAATCTGATGTCTTGACCTTGGCTTTGACCTAGGAATGCAGGGGCTTCATTCACTGTAGTTCTGTTCTGTTCTGCTTTTCTCCACTCTATTCCCTTGATTTTAGGCAATATATGAGTAGATAGCTTTCATTTGACAGATGAGATAATAACATATAATGTAATTGTTATTATATTAATATTTTACATATGCATTATATGAATACATTATATCCTAATTAATGGAATGGAATGGTTATTTTAGCACTGATGCTATAATAATAATTTTTTTTCCCCGCTAACGTTTATTAAGCCTTTGCTGTGAGCAGCTGCTGGGCAAGCACTTTTCACGTATCATCTCATTTAGTGCTCACAAAGCCCAGTAGGTGCTATCATTGTTTTAGCTATGTAATTGATGAAGCAGACTGAAAGTTACAACATTTACGAGACTGCCCCAGGGAGCAGGCATTGAGGTGCCGTCGCTTAAGCCTCGTGTATCTGAGTGCCAGTTCAAGTCCTGCTCCTCTGCTTCTGGTCCAGTTTCCTGCTAATGCATCCTGGGAAGCAGTAGGTGATGACTTGAGTGCTTGGGGCCCTGCCACCATGTGGGAGACCTGGATGGAGTTCCTGCCTCTTGGCTTCGGCCTGGTCTAGCCCTGGCTGTAGTGGGCAGTTGAGGAGTAAACTGGGGCCTGGAAGATGTCTCTTTTTGTCTCTCTGTCTCTCTTGCTCAGCCTTTCAAGTAGACAAAAATAAAAGAAAAACATTTAAGAGACTTCCCTGGGACATACAGCTAGGCCCTCTGCCCTCATTTGTCACCTCCACCTTCGCTCCTGCCCCCACAAACACTGCTCTGTGACTTGGTGTGGCATGACAGTGCCTCCAGGCACAAGTGGCTTCTGTTCTCAGGATGGAGAAGCCTGTTCCAGCCTCTAGGAAGATGTCATTTTCCAGGGAACTAATGATGCCCTGAGCTCCATTAGTTGGCTGGCACTGTACATCTCAGGGCAGCTGTGTAATGGGTCGTGGAATGAGCTGGCTGTCCCTCGCCACTGACCCCTGGTGATACATTTATAGACGGGTGTGGGGCAGGTTCCTCGGTAGGTACAGCTCCGGGGGCAGTGAGGTGAAATCAGATCTGTTGATGAGCAGAATCTTCTCCCCAGTGCTGGCTGCCTCTATGCACCATGTGACGAGCTGTGCAGGAGCCATGTGATGATGGATTATGGCTGGCGCTGGGGCTGGAGCATGGGCAAAACCAAGTCTGTATGGTCTTTGTTCTCATTGTTGAGAATAATGGATCCCAACTGCTGGAGATGGAACCCTCCACCTCCGTCCCATAGCAACAGAAAGGCCTATGTTTGTCTTCTTCATTCCTGCTCTGGGATGCCGCAGCCAGCCCACAGTGCAAGATCAAGCAGTCGGATGTTGAGACAGTTTTGGGAACACCAAAAAGCAAGCGTCTGTACTTTGTTGTGTAACAGATAGCTGTGAACCTACAAAAATACTGTCCTTTTAGCTCATTCTGGGGGCCTGTGGTGGGGAGTGGGCCCAGAGGCCCACAGACACGCATGAGAACAACATGAGAGAGAGACAGTGTCGCCTAGAGGCAGAGGATTGCCTCGGACACCTCCATTGGCCTGGGACAGGTGCAGTGTGCACCTGCTGTCCTGTCCTGTGTCCCTTTTGCTCTCCAGCTTGTCCTCTAGGAAGAGAAAGCTAGTGGCCACTCGAAGATGTGTTGAAGAGTACCGGTGCCAGAGTCCACAGCCAAAGTGGGAATCTTGGGTCCTCTCATGACCGGCTGTGGGGTCTTGGACACAGCTTCTTACACAACTTTGTGAAGGTCAGCTTCCTCATTTCTAAAATAGGTAGAATAATGGCTATTGTTCTGAGGCTTAACTACAATAATACTGTGAAGGGCTCAGTATGAGAGGCCTACAGGCCAAACAGTCCATGGAAACTGACTCTTGTGAATTCTAAAGTGCAGGAAATGAAGACTGGCTTGTTTTCTGTAATGTAACCTAAATTCCAGGTTGGACACCCCCACTATTGCCCCCGCAGTACTGAGAGCTGGGTACTTAATCCAGGTCTCCTGGAAGGGTGGCAGGCACCCAGTAACTTGAGCCATCAGCACTGCCCCCCAGGATCTGCACTGGAGTCAATAGCAGGAGTTGGGAATTGAAAGCAGGTACCCCGAAGTGGGATGTGGGCATCCTAACCACAAGGCTCAGTGCCAGCCCTGTCCGCATATTGAGATAGGCAGCCTTAACAGCCTGTGAGCCTGTGTTCATGTTTTAGCCCGGCCAGTTCCTGGCTGTGCCACCTCATACACATTACCCGTAATTCCTCTGTCAGGGGCCTCCTCTGTAGGTTGTACTGATTGTTGCAGCGAGTGTGAGAACTGCTGAATCTGGAGCCCAGCTTCTGTTTTCAGATTCCGGGTCATCCTCCTCGTAGCTGTGCGACCCTGAAGGAGCTCTCCTCCACCACTTTGATGCTGTCTCTTGGTCTGTACAGTGGGGATGGAGCTACACCATACAGAGTCTCAGGAGGATCAAACCTCCTTAAACCATGCCCAAACTACTGGGCACTCCATGCGTGCTAGCTGCACAGTCTTCCTTTTCCAGGGAGTTACAAAGAAATTAAAAACTGACCATGATTCACCATCCAGAGATAGTCACTGTTAAAATTTTAGTGTCTTCGGGACCGGTGCCATGGCTCACTTGGTTAATCCTCTGCCTAGGGTGCCAGCATCCCATATAGGCACCGGGTTAATCCTCTTCCAGTCCAACTCTCTGCTCTGGCAATGGAAGGCAGTAGAGGATGGGAAGGCATGGGAGACCAGGAGGAAGCACCTAGCTCCTGGCTTCGGATCGGCACAGCGCCGGCCTTGGTGGCCGTTTGGGGGCTGAACCAATGTTAAGGAAGACCTTTCTCTCTGTCTCTCTCTCTCATTGTCTAACTCTATCTGTCAAATAATAAATAAATAAATAAAAATTCTAGTGTCTTTCATTTGTATTTTCTTTTCTCTCTTTCTCTCTTTTTTTTTAAAGATTTATTTATTTAATTGAAAGCCAGAGAGAGAGAGAGAGAGAGAGAGAGAGAGAGAGAGAGAGAGAGAGGGAGGTCTTCTATCCACTGGTTCACTCCCCAGATGGCTGCAGTGGCTAGAGCTGCGCCAGTCCGAAGCCAGGAGCCATGAACTTCTGGGTCTTCCATACAGGTACGGGGGCCCAAGGACTTGGGCCATCTTCTACTGCTTTCCCAGGCCATAGCAGAGAGCTGGATGGGAAGTGAAGCAACCGGAACTTGAACTGGCAGCCATATGGGATGCCAGCATTGTAGATGGTGGCTTCACCTGCTACGCCCCATTTGTATTTTCACACGTAATTTTTAATACACAGCCAATGTGTAGATGCTTGCTACTTTTTTCTTCGCTTACGCCTTAGTCATTTCTCCAATGTGGATGATTTTCAGAGACCCAGTCTTTCCTAGCGGTGTTATAGCCCATCCCGTGAGGAAATTTGTTTTTTATGTTCCTATTGTGTATTTGTATGACTTCTATTTTTTGTATGACAAGTACTTTATTTCAGCAAATAGCTCATCAAATTTCTGAACCATTTCTTTGGCTACTTCTGTTGGCTAGAGTTCTACCTGCACAGACAGTGGCTCAAAGGTTATGCCTATTTTAAGGTTTTTGAGAAATCCAGTTAAATCGTGTTCTAGAAATAGTGCACCAAATTTATGTTTGCAGCAGCCAGGTGTAACAATGCCCATTTCACTGCTTTTTTTTTTTATTCACTCAACGGCTTTTGTAAACACCCTAGACCATGTTTATCTGTAGACCAATGCTGGCCATGGAACTTTCTGCAGTGATGGAAATGCTCCAGACAGAATAGCGGCCACTTAGTCACACGGTGCTGTTGGGCTCTTGAAATGCGGCTGGTGCCAGCAAGGAAGTGAATTTCTAACTTCATTTAAATTTAAATAGTACTATGTGGCTACTCTATTGGACAGTTCAGCTCCGAGCTCTCTTCACCATGGCCAAAACAGAGCAGGGTGGCGTGTTACTATCCCAGGGCTCACAGAGCTGTCTCTGCTGGTCTGTGCTGGGGGCAGTGTGATGTCAGAGGGTGATGGCCAGGGATGATGCTGAGAACCAACCTTCCTTTTTCTCCCGTGTTACTCAGAAGTGACTCAGTAGTCCAGAGAGCTGAGGCCACTTCTTCTGCTAAAGGAGATGCTAGCTGCATACTCAGTAAGTGGTCCTTGTCCTGCCCCTGTTGTCCAAGGTTGCTCCCTCCCAGACCTGCTGATTTTTAGCCCCATCTATTTCCAGGCTGATAGAGAAGCCCCAGAAAAGCTGTCTCTCTGTTGCCATGCCACCTGGCTCACGTATCTGCTTGGAAGCTGAAGAGCTGGGATCTCTGCTTCTTCCTGCCCCTTCAATAATAGATGCCACTGCTAACTCAGCACAGAGGAGGCCAGTTTTCTCGCTCCTCCAAGGCTTAGCTTACAATGCATCCTGTTGTTGCTGTCCTGGCCATGTACCTAGCAGCACAGTGTGGCTCACTGAGGGGCTGAGCTCAGTGCCTCTGTGATGGAGAACCTGCTGGGTCCTTCTGCAAAGTGCAGCTCCATCTGCTCAACTCTGACCACAGGGCCAAAATCACACTAGGCCAAATCGCCCAAGGAAGCAGCTGCCAAATGGCTCTTGGCAGACGTGGGGATGCCCCATGGCCTACTCCTGACCACATCAGAAGGGAAATTAATGTCACACTGTATCGTCTAGTTATTTAATTCTTGGCAAGCCCAAGCTACAGATAACCACATTTGTAAATAGATCAAATGGTTCTAAACCCCTAAAAGAAGTAGTAAACATGTTTGAAATCTACTTGCTAGGTGCAGATGATGACATTCTGACTTGCCCACCATTCTAAGAGTTAGCCTGCCTGGCCTATGATCGCCTTTTTTTGATCATAACTTCTTGTTCCACAAACTGCGAAGTGAACAGGAATTTGCATACATTAACTGTTGGCCATGAAGGCAAGTTCTTTCTAAAGTAGCTGGGATGGTGGGAGGCAGCCTCTTGGATTTGGGTTATGTGTTTGCTGAGTGCCAGGCCTGGTTCTGGATGCTTTACGTGGGTGATTTCACTTCATTCTCAAAGCAGCTTCCTGAGACGGTGGCACTTTGAGTCCTATTTGCAGATGAGGAGGTTTTAAGGGTAGCAGCTTGCCCCAGAACTACCAACTGAGTAAGTGATGAAGCTGGGATTGTCACCCAAGCAAAGCTGACTCAAGGGTCTATGTTCCAGCCTCCTGTACTATTCATACTGCAGGTGTCGGTGTGTGTGGGGTACATTCCATGTGCCAGGAACTGTGCGAGACACTTTGTGGGAAAGAACAGATTCCTCTTCTCCCTCCTCCTCTTCCCCTCCCTCTTTCTTCTTCCTCTTCCTCCTCCTCCTCTTCCTTCTTGCCTCCTCTACTTTCTTTCTTCCTCCTCCTCTTCACCTTTCTCTTTTCTCCTCATCTTCTTTCTCTTCTTCCTCCTCCTGCCCTCTAATTTATAGATGAGCAAGTCAAACAGGAGGAAGGTAGTGGAACAGGGTAGGCCACATGTGGACTCTCCCCAGAGCCCACATCCTTAGCTACCAGGTTATACCCTTTCCCTTCCAGTTTGAAGGTTTGTCCTGGGAGGTGACCTCAGTGTCATTTCTTAGTGACTTCCAATGGATAACACAGCTGTAGCCTGTGTTAGGGTAGTTCCAGAGGCCTGTGGTGCTCTGATGGGAGAGGTTTAGTGCTAGAGATCAGGGTTTCTCAAACTAGTAGCCACAGAGAAGGAGCAGGTTTTATTTCTCCTTCTCTTCCCCTGGCCCCTCCCCCTCCCCCCCATGCTTCCTCCTGCCCCTCCTCCTCCTCTCCCTCCTGCCCCTGCCTTCTCCTGCCCCTCCCCCCCCAACCCCAATGCAGAGGCCCAGGCACTTGGGCCATCCTCCCAGACCATCAGCAGGGACTTGAACTGGCACCCATATGGGATACCAATTCAGCAGGTGGAGGCTTTCACCTACTATGACACAGCACCGGCCCCAATCAGGTTTTATTTCTAACCCACCATGGGCCAGTCCATAGCCATTCTGGCTGGCTCCTGATGTACCCCGGGCAACACACAACTTTCTGAGTTAGCAACACCTAAGATGACTTCAGTGGAACAGATCAATGAGACAAGCCAGAGATCTCTGCTTTGATGTCTTAACAGTGCCAACTTGCTAGAAAAGTTTCTTCTTTTATTCTTTTATTTAATTGATTGATTGATTTACTTGATAGAGAGACAAAGAGAGCTCTCACCCACTGGTTCACACCTCAGATGCCTACAATGGCTGGGACTGGGCCAGACCAAAGCCAGGAGCCAGGATCCCAATCTGGGTCTCCCATATGGGTGGCAGGAGCCCAAGTCCTTGAGCCACCACTGCTGCCTCCCAGGATGTGTCTTACCAGGAAGCTGGACTTGGGCCATGAGCCAGGAGTGGAGCTCAACACTCTGCTATACCATGTGAGTGTCCCAGCTGGCAGCTTGACCAATACTCAAGCTTAACCACGGCACCAAACACCAGCCCCTACGTTTTCTAACCTCTGATTCTCCGTTTCTGCAGGTAACAAAGCAGTCCCAGACTGGTGCTGGCTGTGGCTCACACTTGGAGAATCATTTCTAGATAGCAAAGCTGTCAGGTCCAACACTCAGGAAGCCCTGATTCCCACTCCTGCCTGTAGCTTGCTGTGTGCTTTCAGCAAACTCACTTCCCCTCTCTGAGTTCGGCTTCTTCATGTCCATGGATGGGTTTGGGGCAGGCAAACACAAGGTGCCTGCCAGCTCTGAGGCCCCGTGATACTGTGTTAATGGGGTCTTCTGGGCAACAGCTGCCAGCCAGTGGGAGCACAGGAGCAGCAAACACGTAGGACACATTGCAAATGGTCTGCTTCTTGACAGCCTGGCACGTGGGAGTAGGGAGCAGAGTAATAGCGGCTCTTGTGATTGACAGCCTGTGACATCTCTTTGTGTGACAAATGAATTTCAGGGGCACCAGTGTAGGGTGAATAGGCTGAAAATCAAAAAGTGTGCACGATGTGCCAAAGTGGGCTGCGTGAGGTAACTCTTTGAGCTTAATTACAGCGGTAGTTAAAAATACAGAAAATATAATGAGGTTGTTGAAGTACAATTCCCTGGTTGGCTGTTAAGTGAGGACTCATGGGGTACTAGCACTGTTTTTTTCTTAATTTGAGTGTTGGTTATGAGTGTGCTCAGAGGACCAAAAACTCATTTGTCTGTACACTCATGTGCATTTTTTGGGTATGCATATTGTATTTCAATAACATGTTTAAATAAAAAAATCAGCATGGATTCTTTCAACATTGGCCAGGAAACCAGAACCAGGATCCTCAGCTCTTATATCATTAGTGTTTGAAAAAAGTGGTTCAAGGGCCTCTGCTTATATTGTGGCATCTGAGGATTTTCTGTGTCCCATGTTTTCCAAATTCTTGCCATCCGAGGAATTGTTTGCAACCAGCAGCCTTGCAAAGCTCCTGGAACTGGGTAGGAATGCAGAGTCTCAGGTTCCACTCTAGCTGAGTGACCCCAGACTCTGTATTTTAACAAGATGAGCTGTGTGCAATAAGCATTGTGTAAGAGCAGCTCAAAGCCACCAACATCACTGTTAGAAAAGGGAAAACAGAAGACTTGGTCATTCCAGAATTCACACTCAATGGCCTGTTGTATGCCGGAGCACTGAG
Source organism: Lepus europaeus (assembly GCF_033115175.1). Classification (NCBI taxonomy): domain Eukaryota; kingdom Metazoa; phylum Chordata; class Mammalia; order Lagomorpha; family Leporidae; genus Lepus; species Lepus europaeus. The sequence continues at coordinate 47,632,015 of NC_084835.1, forward strand.
GGGGACCGATCTGATGGCCTTCTTGTGGAAGGCCAACACGGCAATTGATGTCAAACTGGAGTCACTGGGATGGGGTTTGGCCATGTGTGGTTCCACGTATGATGGAGGTCATGTGATATTTGCCTTTCTCTGCCTGGCTTATGTCACTCAGCAGGATATCCTCCAGGTTCATCCAGGTTGCAAATGCCTGCCTTTCCTTCTTTTTAAAAACCGTATAATATTCCATAGTCTGGCTATCTGCAAAGTCATTTATTTTCTCTCTGCTTCCATTCCGTCATCTGTCGGAGGAGAATGATAACAGCACTGGCGTTAGCAGGCTATTGTGAGGACTAAATGAGTTGATGGATGTGAAGTGCACAGAGACTCTGGTGCACGTAGTTTCCCTGGAAGTTTCCTGGGGCTTCTTGTCAGGAGTCATTTTCCAGAGGCAGTAAATTGGCCTTGGTTCAAAACCTGTATCTCCTGAACTCAGCTAAAGCGGGGCTCCTGGGTCCCCTGTCCCTGTAACTGGGCAGTAGAATGCTGGTGCCCACAGATTGTGCTGGGGTTCAGGTGGACCCTTTTGCTTCATCCATACTTGCTACTTGACTCCCAGCACTCCTCCTGATTCCAAATTTTAGGTGAACTCCCTGTGGTTCAAAGAGCTCCACCAACTTGGCTGAGGTCACTTAGCTGAGAGATGGCAGAGCAGGGTCCAAACCCAGAAGTCTGTGTTCCAGCAAATCCTTGGGCATGGCTGAGTGTCACAGGCGAGCCTGGCTTCTTCCTCCAGGGGCCCTTCTGTGGTCATATTCTTCTGGAAGAACGGGCTCCCAGCTCCCAACAAGGACACAAAGCTCGTCCCCCATCTGCAGGAGTGGCCTTGATGGCCTCTTCTCCCTGGACACACGGTGCAGGGAGATCTGGATAGAGGAAGTGCCAGAAGGACAGGCCAGGCTCATTTCCCTTGAACGCTTTGCTTCTTTGTCTGTGTTCGACATCACTGACATTGAACTTGGCGCAGCTAGAATAGCCTTTGGCAGCCAACTAGCTTGAGATCTGTCTGGGGGCTGGGAAGATAAGAGAACACTATGTGGGAAATTGAATTGTCAAGGTTACTTATAGAGGTAAGGGCAGTCCAATATCCACATACCTGTAGGAAAGTTCCCATAAGACGCCTAGGGAAAAATATTAACGTGCAATGAAGAATTGCTGGCAAAAACAAATATATAATTTCTTATCATCTACATTTCAGGGTGAGGCCTCTTTGAAATAAGGCAGGCCTTAGATGGATGGTTTACATAAAGCTAATCCTTCCTTGTTCAAAGAATTACACAATAATAAGAGACGCTGGTTTTCCCATGCAGTTCAGCTCAGGACTTTGCAATTACTTTCATCTTGATAACATTCCCGGCCAGGTTATTTTTATTATTGCTTGCAAAGAAGAAGTGCCCTCAAGTTATCTAAGAAAAGTCAGTCAAAGCCACGTTTATAAAGGTATTGACCTTAAGACAATAATAAAGCATGTGGTTGAGGGAGTGTGAAGCATATTGAGTTGGTGCGGGGTGCAGGTGGGAGGGAGTTATCAGGAGTGGAAGGGTAGAAGAGAAATTGGAAGACTGGAACCTAGCAAATGATAGGAGTGCATTTGGATGCCTTTATTTGGTCCTGACTTCAAGAGGCCAGAGGTAGTTACAGATCATAAATATTCCCTGTGGTCACTGATCATGGGGTTCTCTTCAAGGCAGTTTCAATGGTTTGGAAAGAGCAGGAAGAAAAGAACACAATTTAAAACAAAAATACTGGTAGGAAATAGCAACAGGGTACTTCAAGGGACATGCAAAAATGATATTAAAAGAGAAGTTTATTTTGGTGTAGAAAGTTTGAAATCCATGTGTATTTTTTCGTAATAGGCATTTTTCCATGAACTTTTAAAATTTTTATTTCTTGCAAGATTTATTTATTTGAAAATCAGAGCTAGAGAAACAGGGAGAGAGGTCTTCCATCTGCTGGTTCACTCCCCAAATGGCTGCAATGGTCAGGGCTGGGCAAGGCCAGAGCCAGGAGCCAGGAGCTTCCTCCAGGTCTCCCAAGTGGGTGGCAGAGGCCCTAGCACTTGGGCCATCTTCCACTGCTTTTCCCAGGCCTTTAGCAGGGAGTTGAACTGGAAGTAGAGCAGCTGGGACACAAACTGGTACCCAAATGGGATGCCAGTGATGACATAGGCTTTAACCTATCCATGAACTTCTTTTTTTTTTTTTTTTTTAAGATTTATTTATTTACTTGAAAGGCAAGTGATGGAGACAAAAAGAGAGACAAAGACAAAAATATCTCCCATCCACCAGTTCACTCTCCCAGATGTTCACAACAGCCAGTGATAGGCCAGGCAGAAGTTAGGAGCAATAAAATCCATCTGAGTCTCCCTTGTGGGTGCTAGGAACCCAACGTGGGCCATCATCCACTGCCTTAGCAGGAAGCTGGGTCAGAAGCATAGAGTAGCCAGGTCTTGAACCAAGCACTCCAGTACAGCATGCCTGCCCTTCCTATGAATTTTTGAAGGCCCCTCCAGGCACAATTATTTCATCCACCACCCTAAGTTCTCCATATAGTGTTTTCCAAGAAAGATATCCAAGAAGATAATTTTTAAAATTTTCTCATCTATAAAATGGGGATGGGATGTGGGTTGTCAGAACACTTCACTCTAATTTTGAAATCATCCATAAGCATTCATAGGTTGATCTAATGAGGCCATGTATGCAGAGCACTGCCATAAACTAAAAAAGCACTCTGTTTACAAACATCCGTTATTCTCAGAGCACATGTTAAGTGCAATGGATATGATGCCACTTGGGTCATCTGCATTCCCTATCAGAGAGCCTGGGGGTTGAGTCCTGCCTCCATTCCTGATTCTGGCTTCCTGCTGGTGCACATCCTGGGAGGCAGTGGGTGATGACTCAAGTATTTGTGTCCCTGCCACCTATATGCGAGACCCGGATAGGGTTCCAGGTTCCTACTTTTGGCCTGGCTGCTGTGGGTGTCTGGGGACTAAGCTAGCATATGAGAGCTCTCTCTGTATCTGTCTTTTTCCTTTAATCTCTGCCTTTCAAATAAAATGAAAATTGTTTTTAATATTTATTTATTTATTTGAAAGGCAGAGCTACAGAGAGGCAGAGGCAGAGAGAGCGAGAGAGAGAGAGAGCGAGAGAGCGAGCTTCCATCTGCTGGTTCACTCCCCAAATGACTATAATGGTCGGAGCTGGGCCAATCCAAAGCCAAGAGCCAGGAGCTTCTTCCGGGTCCCCCACATGGGTGCAGGGGCCCAAGGAGTTGGGCCGTCTTCCACTGCTTTCCCAGGTCATAGCAGAGAACTGGATCAGAAGTGGAGCAGCTGGGTCTCGAACTGGTGCCCATATGGGATGTTAGCACTGCAAGCAGCAGCTTTACCTGCTATGCCACAGAACTGACCCCAAAATAAAAATTTTAAAAATATGTAGAAGTAGGGCTGGCGCTGCAGCTCAATAGGCTAATCCTCTGCCTGTGGCACTGGCACACCGGGTTCTAGTCCTGGTCGGGGCGCTGGATTCTGTCCTGGTCACTCCTCTTCCTGTCCAGCTCTCTGCTGTGGCCCGGGAGTGCAGTGGAGGATGGCCCAAGTGCTTGGGCCCTGCACCCGCATGGGAGTCCAGGAAAAGCACCTGGCTCCTGGCTTCGGATCAGTGAGATGCGCCGGCCGCAGCAGCCATTGGAGGGTGAACCAACGGAAAAAAAGGAAGATCTTTCTCTCTGTCTCTCCCTCTCCCTCTCCACTCTGCCTGTCAAAAAAAAATATGTAGAAGTAAGAGTTACATAAGAAAATGATGGCTGGCACGGTGGCTCAACAGGCTAATCCTCTGCCTGTGGTGCCGGCACACCAGGTTCTAGTCCCGGTTGGGGCGCTGGATTCTGTCCTGGTCACTCTTCTTCCTGTCCAGCTCTCTGCTGTGGCCCAGGAGTGCATTGGAGGATGGCCCAAGTGCTTGGGCCCTGCACCCCACGGGAGACCAGGAGAAGCACCTGGCTCCTGCCATCGGATCAGCGTGGTGCGGCGGCTGCGGCGGCCATTGGAGGGTGAACCAACGGCAAAGGAAGACCTTTCTCTCTGTCTCTCTCTCTCACAGTTTCACAGTTCACTCTGCCTGTCAAAAAAAAAAAAAAAAAAAAAAAAAAAAAAAAAAAGATGAAAATGGCTTGCCTTTAGAGAGAAAGACCCAGGAAAGAGAAGGTGATTTTGGTGAACATTTTACTATTTTAGTAAGATTAAAAATTAAGTTAAAATGGAGCAAAATGAGACATATAGGAGTTACTAAACAAGTGAGGGTAGGGGAAATACATCACAGACTTGGGTTGAGTTCTGGGCTCCTGGTTCTGCCTGGCCCAGTCTCGGCCATTATGGGCAATTGTACAGTGAATCAGCAGACGAGAGTTCTCTGTGTGTGTGTGGATTTTTTTCAAAGATTTATTTTTTGTTTTACTTGAAAGGCAGAATTACAAAGAGAGGATGAGGGAGGGAGAGAGGATGAGGGAGGGAGAGAGAAAGAGAAAGAGAAAGAGAAAGAGAGAGAGAGAGAGAGAATCTCTATCTTCCATCCACTAATTCACTCCCCCAAATGGCTGGGGCTGGGCCAGGTTGAAGCCGGGATCCTGGACCTTCTTCCGGGTCTCCCACATGGGTGAAGGGGCTCAAGCACTTGGGCCACCCTCCACTGATTACCTAGGAGCATTAGCAGGGACTGGGTCTTGAACTAGTGCCCATATGGGATGCTGGTGTCGCAGGCAGAATTTTAACCTAGTACACTGCAACACCGGCCCCTCTCTCTGTGTTTATTTCTATCTCTTTCTGCCTTTCAAATTAATAAATACATTTTAAAATTAGTTGTGGTTATTGGAATTTATTTTCACTAAACATATTGCCACTGTTTTCTTCAATATACCTATTATGTACTCCAAATCATTGTAGGAACAAGACAGTGAGATTAATTAAACAAAGAAATGTTGCTCTTGAGGAACTCGGACACTAATGAAGGAGGCAGATCTATAATCAGCTCCTCTCAGCAAGTGCTGCATGTGTAGAATGGGTGGTTAGCCCGGCAGTAAAGATGCCTGTATCCCGTACCAGTGTGCCAGGGTTCCATTCCAGCTCTGGCTCCTGATTCCAGCTTCCCTCTCACGTAGAACCTAGGAGGTAGCAGTAATGACTCAAGTAACTGTGCCCCTGACACCCACGTGGGAGACCTGGATTGAGTCCCTGGTTTCTGGTTTTGGTCCCGGTCCAGCCCTGGCCATAGCAAGCATTTGGGGAGCAGCAGATTTGCAAGCATTTGGGAGATCTCCCCACCTTCCTTGTAAAATACATGCTTTTTTTTTTTTTTCTAAAAAGTGTTTGATGTGTCAATAGAAGCATATGTGAGGGACAGTGGGATCCCAGAGCAGGGTCCTTATATCAAAAGAAAATAGAGTGAGCATGTGGATAGACAGGTCTGGACCATGGAGAATGGAGACAGCTGATAATGCACAGACTCCATTTGATCTGAGGTTTAAGCAAGATGGCCTTGCATTTTGTGGCATTTTATCATAGAGAAGAAATGAGTCTCCATGAAGCATCTAAATCTGGAGCGCAACGTGCAAGTATTGAACATGTTCCAGGAGCAACTACATAATTACGAACAGAAGGCGAGGTAGCCACTTGGGCATCATCTCTCTGTTGCCCTCCAACCAAAGCCGAGTATCCTCCTCTTTCCTGCAGAAGCTGCCTCCCAACAAACCAGAGATCACGTGCTGCAGCTACAGAAGCTCTTGTACTTAGGAGTTTTCGACCCGTGAACACGAACATTTGTCCAAAACAGCCTCATGCCAGACTCACAGTCCATCAGCGCTTCCCTCGGCCAACAGACGGCACCTGCAGTTACCTTCCAGCAGGGGTCAGTGAGTATGACTCGTGGGCCAATGCAGTCTCCTGCCTCTTGGTGTAAATAAAGTTTTATTGGAAATCAGCCATGTCCATTATTCTCTTATGGTTTATGGCTGCTTTGCACCACAGTGGCAGAGCTGAAGGGTTGTCACGGACACCGTATGGCAGGCAAGGTCTGACGTGAAAAGCCTGCCAGCTCTCTTTACAGTGTCACAGTAGCCTTCAGAAGAACTGGACACGTGTCTGTCTGCAGAAGCCAAGCAAGTAGACCTGTTTGTCCATTAAGTCTTTGCAAATCAGTCTAAGAACATGTCCCACTGACATCCACCGCTCCACACAAGGAGACCCTGCTGCTCTCTTAACTCCATAGCAGCCCATGCTGATCAATGGTGCGTTTTCTTCTTGGATAGAGGTGACCTCCGAACCTTTCTCGGCACAGCATTTTAGTCATCTACTACCAAACTCGGAGTTATCCAGAGAAAGAAACCCATCTTGGCGTCTTGTGCTGTTTGAGCAGAGCTTTGAGAACCATCTTGAGTGTTCTAATCCACATGGAGCCCCATGGCGTAGACCTGCGTCCATACCTGCGGACCAAGCTGGCCTGATGTTCACAGTGTTTGTTTCATAAAAGGAGGGAAGAGGCACTGCGTGTCCCATAGCACTTCCTCAAGTAAGTCTGTGGCTAAACTGCAGCCTGAGAACTGAAGCTCCATTCAGAACCCTCTGACTGGGGGTGGGGGTGTTTGGCACAGCTGTGATGTCACTGCGTGAGATGCCACGTTTTGTTTCATCAGAGTGCTGGAGCTGTGTCCTCTGCACTTCAGCTTCCTGCTAATGCCTGCCTCAAGTGGTTCTGCATGCAGTTCTCAGCCTTTGGCTTCAGCCTGACCTCACCCTGGCTGTCGGGAACATTTGAGGAATGAACCAGCAGATGGGAGATAACTGTTTCTATCTCTATCTCTATCTCTATCTCTATCTCTCATCTCTCATCTCTCATCTCTCATATTTCTCTCTCTCCTTCCCTTCTCCCCTCCTTTCCCTCTCTGTCTCCCTTTCTTTCCAAGATTTCAACACAAGGTCAGTGTCAAAGCCAGGAGCCGTTAACTCAATCGCATTCTTCTCCATGGTGGGAAGGAACCCAATTACTTGAGCCATCTCCACTGCCTCCCAGGGTCTGCATTAGTGGGAAGCTGGAATGTGAAGCCAGAGACAAAGTTGAATCCAGGAACACTGATATGGGATGCAAGTATATTAACTTCTAGGCTAAAAACCCACTCCACACTTTCAGCACTTACTGAGATGAGCTGATTATGTCTGACTCCGTCATGAAAGTGAAAGTTCCTTAAGAGCAGTGTTTCTTTCTTATTAACATGAGGATCTTGCTCCTGGTGCAATTTGGAGTACACAGTAGGTGTGTTGAAGAAAACCCTGGTGATATGTTTACTGAAACAAGTCCCAATAACAATAGCTAATGTATTTAAACATTTATTTATTCATTTATTTTAAAAACAGAGAGACAGACAGACACAGAGAGATATCTCTAATCTGCTGATTTGCTCTCCAAATACTTGCCAAGTGTCCTCCCATTTCTGTTTTCTACCTCTGTGGTTGCGGACACAGGAAAAGTTTGCAAACATGTTGTCTGTGAGTTGCATGCCATCTGCCTTGAGAGTTAATCATAGGAGAGTGAATGGAACAGTTCAGATATGTGGCTCTTGAAAATTGGGGGCGGGGAGGGCGGCGCTACGGCTCACTTGGTTAATCTTCGCCTGTGGCGCCGGCATCCCATATGGGCGCCGGGTTCTAGTCCTGGTTGCTCCTCTTCCATTCTAGCTCTCTGCTGTTGCCCAGGAGGGCAGTGGAGGATGGCCCAAGTGCTTGGGCTCTGCACCCGCATGGGAGATCAGGAGAAGCACCTGGCTCCTGGCTTTGGATCAGCGCAGCACCGGCCATAGCGGCCATTTGGGGGGTGAACCAATGGAAGGAAGACCTTTCTCTCTGTCTCTCTCTCTCACTGTCTATAACTCTACCTGTCAAATAAAAAAACAAAAAAGAAAAGAAAATTGGGAAGATATAGCCACACTAGACCTGCTGTCACACATAACAGCAAGGGTTGCCATATTCAGAGGTTGGCGAACTTTGGTATGTAAAGAGCTGGGTTGTGAATGCTTTAGGCTTTGTGGATCAGGAGGCAAAATCAAGGATATTGTTTCAACTCTAAAACTAGCTCATGAGCCATAAAAAACCTGCAGCATGTCAGAGTTGTCCCAGGGCTGTGCCCAGCTGTCGTTGTGGCCTGTGATGTGTATCACCCGCAGGGACAGGACACCCTCTCTTCAGTTTCCTCCGGGGCAAGAGTCCTCCCTTAACCCGGCTTCTTTCTTTGCTGACATTACCTGTCAGAGACCTTTGTAGGTTACTAAGCTTGCAGTTTCTGGGCTGTGGAATGAACTCTAAAGCATGAACTTGTCCTTCAAATACTTAGGAGCTGGGGGGTGTGAGAAGGATTAAGATGGCCACTGGAGGTTTAGGAAGCATTAGGAGCTGAGAGAACAGGGTGAGGGGGCTTCAGCAGGTGGTTCTCTTAGGATGGAGTCATTCATTAGAGCCAAACCCAGGCCTGGCTCTGCAGCATTCAGTGGCTGTGTGACCTTGGGCTAGCCAAGGCTCTCTGAGCCTCGGTGTTTCATGCAAATAGATACTGATACCTACCTACCTTCTCCCGCTACGACTTGGGTCATAGGCTTTTATGACTTGAAGTTGTGTTGGGAGGTGCGGTGTTTAGTGTTTTGTTTTTCCCCTCCTTCTGCATTCACTGACTTTTACTTTGGTTCATGGGAGATGTATGTGAAGGGGATTTGAGGGGCTTGGGAAGCACATCTGGGGAGACTAACAGTGGAGAGCAGCCTCTGACTTTAGTTTTAGCAGTGACAGCGAATGTCGCCATTTTGCAGGCAGCTCCTGAGGAATGGCTTCAGACAAAATCTAGCAACAGGAAATGTCCGTTTAGAGACTCAGCAGGACAAGGACAGGATCTGGCCCTCAGCCGTGAGGACGCGTGATTGCCTGTCCTGGAGGGCCTTTCTTGGTCATATCGACCAGACCACAGATCTATCCATTTCTAGTGAAAATCATGACTGTTAAAGAGGGGAACATGTTGTGCCCAGAGGATCATCTGCGTTTCTTCCTCTTGGCAGATCCATGTGGGAAGGCAAGCTTTACCTGGAGGGCTGCTTGGGGGGTGAGGCACTGGTGCCAGGGAGTTAAATGAAGGAAAAGCCCACAGGCCTGAGGCAAAGGCAGCTGGGTTTTGTCATCTCCCAAGTGTCCTGGCATGGCTTTGCTCATGAAACTGGAAAACTCAGTCTGTTGCCTCTAATCTTTCTAAATTGCCTTTCACAAAGAAAAAATATGTTATGTGTGTGTGTGTACATAGACATAATATTATTGGATCAACATTTGGAAAATGCAAAATAGCATTAAAAAATAGAAATCATCAGTCATCCCATTAGTCAGTTAAAAGTCAATGGATAGGGTTTTCTATATATTCACATACATTGTTGACCAAAATTCTGTCACATAATACTGCTTCAGACTTACTTTTTCGACATCTCATGTTGAGAACATTTTTCTCATTTTATTTTGTAATCTCGTGCAACACCTTTTAAATTATACCATATTTGAATAAACCATTTAACCATTGTTGGAAATTCACACTGTCATTGACCATAATGATGTGCTTCCTGAAAATTCTTCTTGGAACAAGAGAGGTATACGTAAAGAAGGGATATGCTATGGTGACTTCCCAGGGGATCAAAGGCATTTCCCACAACATGTTCTGTAGCCCTGCTACCCAAGGTGGCTCTTGAGTTGACTTTATAGGCTAACTCTTGCTGTGTTGCCTGAGACTCCACTACGTAGTCTGATGTTGATGCCATCCTCTCTTTCCCAACTGTGTCCCTAACATCTACAATTTCTGGTGCAGAGTAGGTAAATTCTCCTGTGTTTCTGGCCTAAAATCACACAGCCCCCAATTATTCTATGCGTGCATTCTGTTTGTTTCATAGTACCTACTGCTATCTAAACTACTCTTCCTTACTTATTACTGCTTTCTGTTTCTTCCCAACTAGAATGGAAACTGAACAATGAGACCATTGGATCTTATGCTCTTAGTACACAGATAGGCACGAAGTTAAGTGTTCAGTGAACAGTGGATACACGAAAAATAAATAGTGCAGCAACTATTTCAAGAAAAAAAAATTCTTAGTTTTTAGAATCTGATTTGTTGACCTGGAAGGAAAAGTTATGATTTTCTAATACTGTGAATAAGAAGAACACATATGAACCATATTTTGATGACTTTTATCTCAATTAGACTGAGAAGTAGTTTTTGTTTTTAGATGATCTGCTTGAATACACTGGTGGTATTCTCTCAAATAAGATTTTGGGAAGCATCTCCTATAGAGTGGTCCCTTCTTTTTTTTTTTTAAGATTTATTTATTTATTTGAAAGACAGAGTTACAGAGAGGCAGAGGCAGAGAGAGCAAGAGAGGTCTTCCATCCACTGATTCACTCCTACTGCTTTCCCAGGCCATAGCAGAGAGTTGGATTGGAAGTGGGGCAGCTGGGACTCGAACCGGTGCCCATATGGGATGTTAGCACTGCAGATGGTGGATTTACCTGCTACACCACAGCGTCAGCCCAGTGTGGTCCCTTCTTGTTTTGTTAAGCTTGGCATCTCTGTCCTTTAAGTCCCCCACTCCCGTAGAAGCCTGTCTCTGCACCCTGGTGGAAATCTTTGTTAATATCCGTGTGTGGGCCTCGCCCACCCCATCTGCTGGCACTTGGGTGTAAGAGGGTTGCCGAGGGAGGTGACAGAGAAGGCAGAAGGATCTTGTGCACAATCCTGAAAGAACTTTGGGGCCTTCTTGCATTTGCCTCCATAAACCCTCTTGGTTCCAGTGAGCAGGTGCCTTCTTTCATTGCAGGGACTAAAATAGAGCCTGCAGCATAGCTGTGCTGGTCACATAAAGCTGCCATGCGGGCTTGGTGCTGCCACAGTGATGGGTTCTGTCTGGCCACGAACCTTGTCAATGACATCTTTTGGTCTCCTGTAATGTTGAGTTGAGTTCTACTATTCTCATGGACCAGGGTGTCTGGATTGTACTAGGGTCAGCAAAGTGCTGGCAAAGGGCAAGAGAGTAGATATTTTCTTCTTCTTCTTCTTTTTAAAGATTTATTTATTTATTTATTTGAAAGTCAGAGTTACACACAGAGAGAGGAGAGGCACTCCCCAACCAGCCATAATGACCGGGGCTGTGCTGATCCGAAGCCAGGAGCCAGGAGCTTCTTTGGGTCTCCCATGCAGGTGCAGGGGCCCAAGGACTTGGGCCATCTTCTACAGCTTTCCCAGGCCATAGCAGAGAGCTGGATTGGAAGTGGAGCAGCTGGGTCTCGAACCAGTGCCCATTTGGGATGCCGGCGCTTGAGGCCAGGGCATTAACCCGCTGCGCCACAGCGCTGACCCCAGAAAGTAGATATTTTCAAGTTTGCAGTCTGGGGAGCTTTGTGGCAAGTATACAACTTGACTATTGTAGCTTGAAAGCAGCCTAAGACAGTATACACACATATGGCATAGCTGTGTTGCAATAAAACTTTCTATGTAGAGACAAGAGGCAGTCTGCAGTTTGCATGAGCCTGCACTGTTGCAATTAATTGCAAATGTACTTCTGGAATCCCATGCATGGGTGTAAGATGCCAGCTCCATGGGTTTCACCCCTTGACCTTGACTCCCCTGAACTCTACCTTCTCATTGAAGTCAGAAGCAGTCAAGTGGTGAGGAAGGCTGAGTTAGAGCTGTTAGCTCAGAGAAGTGATACCAGAACATTCTACCTGTTACTTAGAGATGGGTCTCTTCAGGGGGAAAGGACTTTGCACTCTAAGGAAGAAACTTAGACCTCCTGTTACTTGGGCGGAACATGAGCCACATGAAAGCTTCAGAAAGGAACTCGATCTATGGAGAAAGATCCTATGATTTCAAAAGTAGAGAATAAACCGGCCTGTAACTGGCATCCTTTAAAAACTCTTAGGGTGACTATTATGGTGGCTTGTGTTACGCTGCTGCTTGTGACATCTGCATCCCATATCACAATGCCTGGATCGAGTCCTGGCTCCTTTGCTTCCATTGCAGCTTCCTGCTAATGCACCTAGGAAGGCAGAAGATGATGGCCCAAGTATTTGGGTCCCTGACATTCATTGAGTTCCTGGTGCCTGGCTTCGCCCTGGACCAGCCCTGGTTGTTGCAGCCACTTGGGGGAGTGAACCAATGCATGGAAGACCTCTTTCTGCCTGTCTCTCTCTCCCTCTGCCTTTCAAATAAATAAACACCGCTTTTAAAAAATTAACTCTTTTCTCCTAGCTAAAATAAAGAGGTTTCTAAGATTGCATTTCCTTTCACTTCTGGCACAAAAGGTGCTTGCAAGACTCAACAGTCCTGATGTGGCCACAAAGTCTCTTGCATGTGGTCTGGGAGAGCCCATCATGACGGTGGCTGCTCAGCAGAATCCAGGGCCTGCTTAATGAGGGGTGAAGACAATATGGACTAAGAGACGTGGCCAGTTGCCTTTTCACAGTCGGTAGGCAGTGTTGCAGGTGCATTCTCTTAATGAGGGTTAATTTGTCTCATATTTTAATCTGACAGAATCTGGCCATGTTGTTATGTATTCCTTGGAGGTAGCTTGGTTGTTCTCGGTTGGCATGAAGAGAGAAAATGGAGTATAATTTGGGGGTTACTGGAACGATAAAGCAACGAGCTGGAATTTGTAGGAAATCCTGCCTCTCTGGTGCTCAGGGTAACATTTACATGGAGGAAGAGCCGTTTAGCAAAAACAGTGAAAATGAAAGAGAGCTAATTTATGTTTCTAGAATGTAGTTTGCAATGGTTTGCAGAACAATGAACTGAATCAAGCAAACCCACTACAGGTGCAATTCTGCATGTTGTCGTTACCCCTGCTTCAGACACCGCTGCCCATGGGGTAATTTAGTGATTCCTACCTTAAGAGCGAACACAGATTCTATTTCTGAAAAAACAAACAAACAATATGCATCCAAGAGCCTCTGTGTAGGTAGTCATGGTATTTGGGATGGTTCCTTCACTTGCATAAGGCAGAGACCCACCTCAAATGAGTGTAAGCCAAAGTGAAGTCAGTTCTTGCTTCTATTTTTGGAAAGTCCAGGATGGATGTGGATTCCAGCATGATCAGATTCTGCAGTTACTGTGAAGCTTCCCTCGCAGCTCAACATCTCCGTCACCGTTCTGTTTGCTTCCTTCCAATCCACTGCAGTTTGATTTCCTTCCATGAAGGGAGAGACGCTCACCTTCACCCCAAGACACACAATGCACCTGTTTGATGCCCTCCAACAAGGAACAAGTTTCTTTAACCAGGTAAAATCAACCTTTGGGGAAGGACATTGACTTGCTGTGCTTGGGGCCAGTGGGTCTGGGTCACCTCTCACCTTTCTGACTGAGGGGTGAATAGGTATCACTGGGACCTGTGAACGACAGATCACACGCATTCCAAGGAGAGGACGTGGCCGGTATTAGAGAAACGTGTGGAAGAATGCCAGTCAGACACTTGTGCAGTGCACACGTGCACATATGTCTTCATCTAAACACCAAAAAGAGAAATGTACAATCTCTACTATTTCTTTTTCACTTTGCACATACTTTTTCATGTGTGTGTGCTCTCATATCTTTTTTTTAGTAGATTTATTTATTTATTTACGTGAAAGGCAGAGCAGCACAGAGAGAATGATCTTTCATCTGCTGGTTCGCTCATCAAATGGCTACAACAGCCTGGGCTGCACCAGGCAAAGCCAGAAGCCTGAAACTCCATCCAGGTCTCCCACATGGGAGGCAAACACCCAAGTACCTGGGCCATCTTCTGCTGCCTTCCCAGCAGCTGGGATTCAAACTGGTACTCCCATATGGAACATTAACTTGCTGCACCACAAGACCAGCCCTAGGTTTTTTTTTTAAGTTATATGTATTGTATTCTTTTCTGTACACTTGCTATTTAGCCAAAGCCAAAGCCAAAGGAACATCCGTTTAATTAAAAACAATCAAATAGCCTCCATCCTGGAGCTCTGACGATTTAGATCTGCATATTTCCTGTGTATCTTTGATAACTATGCCAAACTCCTAATTTCATTAAATAGATCTTAAAAAAGAAAGAAAGTAGAGATTTCTGCATCTTCAGAAAAATTTGCTGCCTAACAGCCTGGAACTTCACTTCTGCTGCTCCTTTCCCTTTTGCTTGTAAAATGAGAATCTTAGCCTTGGAGGGTGGAGGATTCCAGCACCGAATCACATTTAGCCCTAAGGCAAATGGATGTGTCGGAGCCTATTCTGCACATGGAGGATTCGGTAGGAGGGGGAGGGAATCCTGGGTCCCTGGGAGCAGGAGGGGGCTCCCATGGACTAGGGGATGGGGGGGTGGGGGAAGGACGTAAAGAGGGGAGGGCATGATGCCCACCACATGGGTGGTGCAGGAGACACATGGGCGCTCATTTGGTAAAAGGCAGAGATCGCCTCTCCCCTTGGGGATGTGACTTTTTGTGCTAGGGTCTGTAAGAGCCCAGCGTCCTGTGCACAGCCGCTGCCTCTATACCTCCATACCATCCAGCTGTGCTTGCTGCTGTTTTTGATGGAGGGAGCCAGGAGGGAAGATTTGGTAGGGATAGGAGAGCTGCAATTTCAGCCAGTATTGCACTGTTACTCCATCCCCTTACCTGTCAGCTTGATTCACCCACCTTCCCATGTTGCACCTGTGTCTCATCCGGGACCAGGAAGGAGAAGATGCCATGATGGCCACGGCTCAGTCAAAGTCCATGTGGAGGTGCCATGAAAATCCCCCCAAAGCCCCATGCATGCTAAACCCTACCCGATTTGTATATCCAATTAAGGCACCATCCCCTCTCTCATGATAACATGGGAGGGACTCTCTTGCTTTTAACCTTACTTGGGGAGCCTTCTCAGGCCTCCTCCTACCCCTCTCTCTCCTCATAGGCAACTCTCTGGCCCACTCATGACAGGTGGCCCACACTCAGGCATGAATGTGTATGCACTCACTCTCTTTTATATAAATCCTGCTCTCCTGTGTGCACTGTATTTATGCCTTTGCATTCTTATCTCTGTGGGGGCAAGAACTGGGAATCAAGATTAAGATACACAGGCCTGTAACAAATAGGGCTGGGCTGTAGAGAGCATGGGGAGCCCTGAGGCAGACCGATGGTCCAGGCAAGAGCTGATGAACACGTGGCCAGGACAGCAGCATACCTGAGCCATGTCCTACATGGGATCAACTGGATTCAAAACTGGTTAGATTCGGCCGTGGAGTTGGCCTCATTCATTCCTTCCCATCTCCATTTTTTTTATGATTTGCCATGACTGCTCTTTAAGCACAGGCATGTGTTTTTCTGATCACTGGAGACTACTTTCTAATGGCAGCCAAGCAACCACCTCAGCCAGAGTTGAGGCCTTGACAAGCTCTGGTTCTCAGGCATGAGGGCTACTTCTTCTCCCATGGTGCCTGGGAGAGCTGTCGCCCAAGAAATATGAAGGGAGCCATTGCCCTTGTACTTGTTTAATGTGGAGGTGGGAGCTGAGAGATACAAACCATATATGGCTTTGGAAGGAAAAGACTCTCTCGGGCAAAGTGGCAAACAGTTCTCTGCAAATAGTCGCTCTCCCTGATCACAAAGATCATCCCAGGACATGTCACAACAGTGCTAACGAACTCCCCCAAACCAGATGGAGGGGTGGCTACAGAACCCCTCCATGCTGGAGCCATTCACCCGATGTGCTCCAGTCCAACCCCTAATACCAGGGTGGTGGTGCTTATTGCCAAGTGCAGAGCAAGGAGCCAGGCAGCTGATGCTCTGTTCTGAGAAGTGAATCTCACAGTTCACCGCTGGGGATGGGCAGTGTATGACCTGCTCCTGTGTGCGCCTCTGGTTGGTCCACACCTCTGGTTGGTCAGTGATAGAAGCCAGTGGGTTTTCTTTGGAGTGGCAGTCGTGGGCTCCAGTCTATCTGGGTCTAAGGGGAGACTGAGTATTCCTTTGTTTGATCAGGGCCTGTGAGTTCCTGCAAAGCTCTCAGAATAGAGGCTGACATTGACGTACTAACCATAGGGGCCATTCCAGTCTTTATAATTGAGGGTCTCTTCCCCTCGGCTCTCTGTCTTAACTTAATGAGTTGATCTTTACAGCTAAGGAAGCCATATTGGGGCCTGATAAAGTGAACCCTACAGGCATTGGGGGTAAGGTGCTTGGCTCTGGTTGCTGCAACCTCAGACAGATCAGCTCTTTGGTCATCTATGTGGAGATGGGGCTTGACACTGCTCTGATGCCTACTGCATACGGTAGGATGGTTGATGTGGAGGCAGCATGAACATTTGCAAGAAAAAGCACTGGACAAAGACATAAGAAACTCTGTTCAGACAACACTCTCAGGACCCAGAGTTTATTGTTTTGGCACAAACACAAGGACTCCCAAATTCCCCCAAATCTCAGATGTGAACACCAAGGTTCCCTCCAGGCTGTTTCAGCTAAATTGCGTGACGGGCACCTCTTTGACTGGCAACCCAAGTCTCCAAAGGCTTAGCCTTGCAGGAGATTGCTCTGTTCCCAGAGAACTTGCCGGGTGTCGGAGGAGCCAGCCTGGCTTCCCCCCCGCCTCTGCCTCAGCTCTGTAGGCAAAGCCTCCTGCCTTGTTCCACTCTTGAGTTTATTTATAGTGGGATGGATGCAGCCCGAAATTCCCAATTTCTGTTTACGTCTGATTTGAGCCATGTTTATCAGACTCATCACTCCTTAATTATGAAACAGTGAGGTGGACCTTTGAAATGGAAGCCAAATCTTGTTAAAGACTTAATCACAGGTCTTCGGGTCCCATAATTGCTTGTGATCTCCTCTCTCACTCTCTCTTCCCACCCCAGCTTTTTCTTTCTTTGTGGCTATGCGAAGCAAGTTCTGTAAGGACCTTTGAGTGCCAAGAGTCAGGAGTTAAGGCAAACCTGTCCAAATGGCAAAGAAAAGTAGTGTGTGTGAGGAGAGGGATTCTTTCGGTGAATATGGCATTAGACGTATGTCAACATCATGAAGTCCAGACTCAGATGGCTTTCCCTGGGCAAGCCCTGGAAGCATGGGGTCTTGCAAATCGCACCTGCTCTGCAGAACCATCAGCCTGCATTTGTGGCCTTCAGTCTGGAATCTGACTGTTGTGATGTGTGTTTGCTTGTGTTATGGCTACTGTAGATTTAAGTACGTTGGCATTTTAATTATGATTAATATGACAGTGCTCTGACAGCACTGAGTCCATCTTGAGTTTTTTTCTAGCAACAAAAGCTGTAATGGAGCCGAGGGGCTGGCTGACAGCAAAGAGGCCCCTTTCTTCACTTGGTTGACTGACAGCCACTGAGACAACTGTGTAACCCTCCGCAAATGGGTTCGGGACTATTTCCTCCAAGTCTGACAACTAGAAGCTCAGATGATACACCTTCCGGGGCAATAAATGCTGCTGCCTTGAGCCTGCTGTTTGAGACACATCTTGCTGTGACTCCATTCCCCCTGCAAGGGCTCCCTCTGCCAGGCACTGGCCATCAGAGGCTCTGCTGGCCTGGGAAGCCCTTTACTTCCTTGCAGAGGGCTGGAAGGCATCCTCCAGGGGCGAGTCCGCTGGCCATCTGCAAAATTCCCCCCCAGCACATAGGGTTGGGTTCATTACCAGAACTGGTGCTCCAGTAATTTTCTCTTACCTTTTCCCACCTGCCTTTTCATATATTGCCCTTTGCTTCTTCTGCTTTTATGCCTTGCGGGTAACTGAGTCCTTTGGAAACTACCTTTGCCACACTTTGTTACGGGGAACTCCATCCCTGACTGGGCTTGTTCCAACTTCTTGGCTCCTGGCAAGAATAGAGTTCAAGGCAGAGACATTTAGAAGGGGAGCAGGAAGGAAGGCCTATTGAAAGGGACAGAACACACTCGGTGGGAAGTAAGGGGAACATATCTTTGTGAGCAAAGAAAGGCTCCTGCCCCCTTCAGAGTTGGGGTTCTTTTTTATTTTTTAAAGATTTATTTATTTATTTGAAAGTCAGAGTTACTCAGAGAGAGAGAGAGAGAGAGAGAGAGAGAAAGGTTTTCCATCTGCTGGTTCACTGGCTGCAATGGCCGAGCTGCAAAGCCAGGAGCCAGGAGCCAGGAGCTTCTTCCAGGTCTCCCATGCAGGTGCAGGGGCCCAAGGACTTGGGCCATCTTCTACTGCTTTCCCAGGCCATAGCAGAGAGCTGGATGGGAAGTGGAGCAGCTGGGACTAGAACCGGTGCCCATATGAGATGCCAGCGCTGCAGGCAGCAGCCTTACCCGTTATGCCACAGTGCCGGCCCTGGGGTCCTTCTTTTATAGAGTAGGAGATGGTGCTGGGACAGGGCTGCAGGAACCAACCAGTTGAGGCCAGTGCTGGTCAGCTGTTGCAACATGGAGTGTCACCTTGGTGGTACTCCTGGAGTGGCAGTCCCTTGTTAGTCAAGGTGACTGTTGCTCTGTGCTTGCAAGGAAGGACAATCTCTGTTCCAATATGGAGTACAGTTCAAGAAGCAAACTTGGAACTGTACTGTTCTCTCAGTTAGGGCGCATTTCCTGTGGTCCAAGATATTTTCCCAGATAGGTGTTTTGCATCTCTGAGGAGCTGGGGAACCTGCACTGCCGTTAGCTTAGGGACTCGAAGGAGGTCGAGTTTGGGTGGGGTCTGAGTACTGTTAGTTTCCATGTCTCTCTCTCTTTTTATTTATTTTGTTTTTGTGGCTCTCGTGTGTCAGGGCATCTGGTGCCCATGGGTCTGGAGCACACAGCCAACCATCTCTAGGAAGTGCTCAGGTGCATGATGGGCAGTGGGTATGCCGAGCCTGTAGTCATGTTGGATGCTTCCAGCCAGTGGCCACAGAAGGGGGTGGAGCTTAGGGTACACACCTGCCAGTAGCTTGGGTGCTGTCAGTCTTCAACTCCTCTTCACTTAGTAGCTACCTACCTGTCCAGATCAACTTGACTTGTCATTGGATTAAAGAACAAAAGGGAAGATGATAATCCTTGAGGTTGACATTGTCACTTGGCATTGGGGGAACTTTGTCGCCATGGATGGCCCAGCGTGACAATGTAGATTTGTGAGTTTCTCTTCCAGTGGATGTGGGGAGGGGGTCTTTTCATCTCATTCCCAGTGGTCCCTAAGGTGTTTCTCAATGAAACCAAGAAAGTTTCCCAAGATGAATAATATTCAGGTGTGCCTCAGGGCTTGTATGTGAGCGAATGAGAAAAAGCAGAACGGGACTTATTGAACAAAGCTGCCTGTCTCAAGTGCATCGAACCGTGGGTGAAATCAAATGCGGGAACAATGATATGGGAGCATCTGCTTGGTCCTGTTTCATTTCTGGACTTAGCCTGCCATAGCCAGTACTTTTCCTTTGCCCACTTGCCAGGTCATGTGCGAGTTACCCCCGTTACCCTCGCCTGTGATTCACAGCTCTGACAAAATCAGACTGCCCTTTATGTTGACTGTTTTTCATCAAATACAGATGCTTACATATACACCAAGGCATAAGGGCAGAAATCAATTCCATCTTCCTACAATTGCTTGCATGCAGTAGACTGCTGCTCCAGGGAGCAGGGTTCAATATCTCATATTTTACTCCTAGAGATCACTTGTTTGTCTTCCTAATATCGGGAACCTGCTATGGGATATTTTCCCTTATTTGCTTTTAAAGCAAAGAATTCAAAAGTGCTTGATGAAAGGAGACTAGATAGCTTGGGACCAAAGGAGAGAGACCGGTGTTTAAACTGTGTTCAGATACATCATTTGGCAGCAACAGATAAGCAAGTTGGGCCCTGGGTCTCTTATCTGAGTTCTCGTGTAGCTGAGGATTTTGACACAGGGTCCAGGAGCCCTTACTCCCAAGTGATATTGGTGCAGTATGTGAGCCACATCTCTTCCTTTCAAATAGGTAGTTGTTTCTTCCCAGGATTAAACTGAAGCACTTGTCAGGAAGAGCCTTTCATTGACAGAGGTCTGCCTTCCTGAGAGCTGTGTGGCAAGTGATTTGATCCTCATCATTATTTAAAATACCAAAGTCATCCAATTACAAATGACTTTCTAAAGGAAACAAACAATTTCAAGGTTGGAGCTGGCATTGTGGTGTAGTGGGCTAAGCTACCACTTACTTGTGTTGCAAGCATCCCACATCAGATCGCTAGCTGGAGTCCTGGCTGCTCTGCTTCTGACCCAGTTTCCTGCTAATGAGCCTGAGAAGGTAGAAGGTGATGGCCCAACTGTTTGGTCCCCTGCCCTCCATCTGAGATACCAGCATGGAGTTCCCAGTTCTGGTTATTACAGCTATTTGGGGAGTGTGTCTCTCATACTCTGACTTTTACATCCATCCATCCATCAGTCTTGAGAACGGCAACTTCAATGTCATTTGTACAATAGCATCCCTCTCACCCAAACCCTGATAATTTTTTAGAGAACAATGTCTCAATATCTATGGAGGATTGGTTCCAGAACCCCTGTGGATACTAAAATCTATGATGCTCAAATCTCTTTTAAAATGGCATAGTATTTTCATATGACATACCCACCATCCTCCTGTTTGATTGATGACTTTCAGTCATCTCTAGGTTAGTTATACCCAATACAATATACATGCTATGTAAATAGCTCTTACACTGTACTCTTTGGAAATGGTAAGCAAAGGTCTCCACCTATTCAGTGCAGGTCCAATTTCTTTTATCAAATATTCTACCTACAGGTGTTTGAACCTGTGTGTGTGGAACTCATGGGATGCAGGGCTGACTACACAGTTCTCTCACTTTCCAACTGTCTGTCCAGTTGTCTGTCCATCCACTGTGTGCTGAATACCAGCTGTGTTCTAGGCACTGTGGTAGATGCTGGGCCACAGTGGCACAGGAGGAAGGCCGTCTTCCCAACTTTGTGAAGCCTAAGGTCTATTGGGAGAAAGACAATATGGTGAGCAAGATATTAATACACAATAAATCATGTTAAAAAGACAGTGGAATGATTTCAGGCCATTGTAACTGCCATAAACTAGATGAACCAGACGCCGCAGCAGAGGGGTGGAGGCAGATCACAGCCATTGTAGACAGGATGGTCAAGAAAGGTTTTCCCGAAGAGTCAACATTTGCACTAAGACTTCAACTATGAGAAAGGTTAGGCCACGTAAAGATTTGGGAATGAGTGGTGGAGAGAGGCAAGCAGGTGCAGAGCTGGGAGGCTGGAATCAACTTGGTATGTCTGAGGAAGAGGAAGGGGCTGAAAGGGAAGAACAATAGACTATGGAGCGGGCGGCAGCGCAGAATGGTTTCTAAGAGCATGGACTCAGAAGCTGTCTTCCCTGTGCTGAAGTCCCAGGTTGTGTGTGACCTTGGATGTTTGTTAACCTCTCTGTGCCATGCTTTCCTCATCGATAAAGTGAGACTAGTGATTGCCCTGCTTCATTGGGTTTGTGTGATAATCAAATGAGTTGACATTTCTGATACACCTGGAGCAGTGTCTGGCACATGGCAAGCATGATATAAATACATGTTAAATATTGTTCAAAAAATTAGAGCAAGGAGAATTACACGAGATCTTTTTTTTAAGATTTATTTATTCATTTGCAAGTCAGAGTTATGCAGAGAGAGGAGAGGCAGAGAGAGAGAGAGAGAGAGAGAGAGAGAGAGAGAGAGGTCTTCCATCTGATGGTTCACTCCCCAGATGGCCACAATGGCCGGAGCTGTGCTGATCCGAAGCCAGGAGCTTCTTCCAGGTCTCCCACATGGGTGCAGGGGCCCAAGGAGTTGGGCCATCTTCCACTGCTTTCCCAGGCCATAGCAGAGAGCTGGATTGGAAGTGGAGCAGCCGAGTCTTGAACCAGCGCCCATATGGGATGCTAGCGCCTCAGGCCAGGGCATTAACCTGCTGCGTCATAGTGTTGGCCCCACACGGGATTATTATTATTTTTTTTTTGACAGGCAGAGTTAGACAGTGAGAGAGAGAGACAGAGAGAAAGATCTTCCTTCTGTTGTTTTACCCCCCAAATGGCTGCTACGGCTGGCGCACTGTGCCGAGCCGAAGCCAGAAGCCAGGTGCCTCCTCCTGGTCTCCCATGCAGATGCAGGGCCCAAAGACTTGGGCCACAGCAGAGAGCTAGACTGGAAGAGGAGCAACTGGGACAGAATCCGGCGCCCCAACCAGGACTAGAACCCGGGGTACCGGCGCCACAGGCAGAGGATTAGCCTAGTGAGCCGCGGCGCCGGCAATGGGATTATTTTTATGCTTAGTAAATATGCTCATTTCATAGGTACACACCTTACAAATTGTGGGTATCGCTATAGAAGGAAAACCAATTAAAATGCCGAATTGCTTCAATATCTTCACTTCAAGAAGAAACTGATGTTCTTTAAGCTTCCATTTAAGTCATTTATTAAGCACAGCATCTCCGACAATGTTCCTGTTGTCAGTGGTTCCTATAGCGCCGCCGAAGTTGAATTCTCCACTGTCAGTTCTACTCCCTTCCCTGGAGATCAGCTTCTAGCCCTGCTAACATTTTCCTTCCCATTCACATGCTTGAGTCTTACGTGCAAAACACATATGCCTTTGTATAAAATATCTAAATATCTAAAATATATAAATTGCCTTTATAGCTGAGATCAAGAACAACTTTTTTTTACCACTGTGTAAGATGCACATTACATAAATTTACCATCTTAGCCATTTTTAAGTGTGCCTTTTAGTGCATTCCATTGTTGTGCTAGAACATCTTGTTCTCCAATATGCTGTTGCTTTTTCACTTTTCATTTAGATTTAATTAGCTAATTTATTTTTACCTAGCAGCGCGTCTTGGAGATTTTTCTTCGGCATTTGCGTAGCTTTTCCTTTTTCCTTCCACCTCTGCCTGGCGGTTCAGTGTTGTAAATAGTCTCCTGAATCATTTCCATATTAGCAGCCACGGAATTGCCTCCAATATTTTGCTGTTGCAGGGAAACTGAGTCTTTAAAATATTTTTTCCTCTTTATTGCTAATAAATCATGAGCCCCTCTGATTTGGCAGAGAGATGTCTGTAAATCAGAAAAGCAAGTGATCGGCGATTACTCTGGAATAATCACCTAGACTTCCAGGCTGGTCCAAACGGGGCTCTGTGCAGCGACTGGCAGAGGGGTGACACCTTGGAAATGAAGCCCACCTGCGAGAACTGCCGTCTGCTTTGTCCCCCGTTTGTTTGCCTTCCTTCATAATGGGGGGGACGCCCAGATGCGCCCCGGGAAAGAGCGGCCCTGTGGCTTGTCCCAGACACCTGCCCCTCCATGGCAACTGTTGGGATTCACAAGAGTCCCACTGCATATGGCTGGGGCTGGCAGCCCAGCGCACAGCTGAGCCACCCTTTCATGCCTGAGAGTGTGCAAGAGTCAGGCTTCCCCCAGGAGGAGGAGGTGTCCTTGAGCCTCGTGGGGGAGTGGGGGTGGTGGTTGTGCAGCTGCTCTGCCGTATGGGCCGGGCTTCTTGGTGCAGGCTGGGTGTGCTCTGCCGTCAGCATTTTCATAGCAGGGGCTGTTCCGAGGAGGACACATAGTACAGGTGAATTCAAACTGACAGCCACAGTCTATGTAAGATTTATGCCTTCGATTGTCCGCATTGAGTGTTAGCATTCTGATTGCTGTTACTACTTCCTGGACTTGCTTTGGGGAGGCAGAGATGATTGGATGGGCTTCCAGCCCTTCTTCAAAGAATCCCTCCTTGGTTCTGCATTTACCCTTGCTTATTTGTTTGCCAGCTATGTCTCTCTGCCACCTTTTACTAATGGGGGGGGGGGGCACGTGACCCAGATCCCTCCTTCCTACCTCCCTGCATGCACTAATACCAATTCAGTTTGAAACCGTAGGATTCATTTTCAAAGATTTACTTTAGATTCCAAAAAGTGATGGGGGCCAGCACTGTGGTGCATAGGGTTCAGCTGCCCCTTGCAATGCCTGTGTCCCATTATCAGAGTGCTGGTTAGAGCCCCGGCTGCTCCGCTTCTAATCCAGCTCCCTGCTACTGCCCCTGGGAGACCTTGATGGGAGCACATGGAGAGACCCGGATGAGGTTCCTGGCTTCGTCTTGGCGGACATTTAAGGAGTGGACAGCAGATGCAAGATCTCTGTCTCTCTAATTTTCTCTTTCAAATGAATAAATCTTTAAAAAAATTATGTATTTTCTGTCTGACACTCAAGGTTGGCCACAGTATGAAGGAGTGGGACTGAGTAGGCTGCTAAGGCTCAGGGAATAAATGGTAGATGTGAGGTCCTAACCAGCTCACAAAAGATGTGACAGGCCAGATGTTGGTGTGGCGTTTGTAAAGGAAGACAAAGAAAGAAGGAGAAAACAAAGACACCATAAACAGGAACAATGAAAAACCTAAAGTGCTCCCACCCAAAGGAACAATGCTGGTCTCTCAGGAAGCTCTGGGATCGGGGGTGGGGGTGGGGTGAGGGGGTGAGGTAGGGGGGTTGGGGGGTGGAGTGGTGGATTGGTGGATTGGGAATTCCATTGTGCTCCTGGGGGAGGGAGGAACAGGGGTCTTTGCTCAGATGGTTCCATCATCATCATTACCCCAGGGACCATCTGTGCCACTTACTGGGGCCATGCTCTGCCTGCCCTGTAGTTGGCTAGCTCCAGACTGTCTAAGGATGGTATTACAGTTCAAGGACCCTAGACTCACTTGCATTTGGGGTATCAGATTGCTAGTTGCCAAGGCAATCAGGTAATTATCAACAACTTTGGAAATGCCCACAGCCTGGTGTGGGTCTTGGTGAGGACACTGGTGCCTTGGTGCTGCCACTGAGAAAGTGACCTTTGTAGTTCAGGTTAAATCTCCCAATTGACTTTTCTGGGAGACTGGCCACCTGCCAAACCTCATGATAGGCCCTTCTTATGCATCGGCTTGTTCCATGGTAGGTAAATAGTGTTATTATCTCATTTTAGTGCTAGGGAAAGTGGAGAGTACAACAGATATCTTGTCCCAATTCACGTGATAGATGTCACTCCAGAGCTGCCACTCTGAACCAGGGATCAGGAAGGGATGGCCCTTGGGCCAAAGCCATCCTCTACCCATTTTTCTGCCTCCCATGAGCAAAGAAGAATTTTTAAAATAAAACTAATTGATTGGGGCCGGTGCTGTGGCGCAGCAGATTAAAGCCCTGGCCTGAAGTGCTGGCATTCCATATGGGCGGTGGTTCTAGTCCTGGTTGCTCCTCTTCTGATCCAGGTCTCTGCTATGGCCTGGAAAGGCAGTGGAAGGTGGCCCAAGTCCCTGGGCCCCTGCAGCCACGTGGGAGACCCGGAAGAAGCTCCTGGCTCCTGGCTTCAGATAAGCGCAGCTCTGGCCGTTGCGGCCATCTAGGGAGTGAACCATCAGATGGAAGACCTCTCTCTCTGTCTCTACCTCTCTGTGTAACTTTGACTTTCAAATAAATAAAATAAATCTTTAAAAAAATTGATTTATTTTAAATGAATTTGAAAGGCAGACAGAGGGAGAGAGAGAGAAAGGAAGAGAGATCTCCCATCTGCTGGTTCACTTCTCAAATGCTTGCAGCAGTCTGGGCTAGGCCAGGCTGAAGCTAGGAGCCTAGAACTAAATCCAGATCGCCTGTGTGGGTGGCAGGGACCCGACTACTTGAGCCACAATCTGCCGCCTCTTAGGGAATCATGAGAAGGAAGCTGGAATGGAGAGTAGGACCGGGACCCCAACTCTGGCACTCCATTATGGGATGCAGGCATCCTAAGTGAGAACTTAACCATTATGCCATGTAGCTGCTCCAGGTACTTACATTTTCAAAGAATTTTTAAGGATGGGCATTTGGCTCAGTGGTTACAATGCCAGTTGGGACACATGTGTCCCAAATAAAATGTTGATGTCTTTAAAACAATGACTTATTGAAATCACTTGTCCATTGTTTGCTTACATATTGTCTAGGATTGTTCCTTGCACAACAGCAGAGTTGAGAGGTTGGGACAGAAATTGCAGACATTCAGAGTAAGATACTGCACAGTAAGGTACAGTAAGATATTCATGCTCTGGCTATTTCCAGAAAAGTTTGCAGCCCTCCTCTTGGCTGTAGTGCAGCTATCTGTCTGCTAATCGTCACTGATAGTAACAGCAACTATTTTTATTTCATTTACCATGTACCAGACATGGTTCTAGGCGCTTTCCTTAGGTTAGCTCAAGATTAGCCCTTTGAGGGTGAGCGTTGTGACACCCCTTACATCACTGGCATCCCACACCAGAGCTCTGACTCAAGTCCTGGCTTCTGCTTTCTGTTCAGCTCCCAGCTAATGCACCTGGGAAGGCAGTGGGAGGTGGCCCGAGTACTTGGTTCCCTGCAATCCATGTGGGAGACCCAGATGGAGCTCCTGGCTCCTGGCTTTGGTGTGGCACAGACCTGGCTATTTTGGCCATCCAGGGAGTGAGCCAGCAGATGGAAGATCTCTCTCTCTCTCTCTCTCTCTCTCTCTCTCTCTCTGCCTTTCAAATGAATACATCTGAAATACAAGAGTAGCCCTTTCAATCAGATATTGTCATGAACTCCCCATTTACCTATGAGGAAAATGAATGAAGGTAGCAAGAAGCATGATTTTGGGCAATCTCCTTGCCCCATTTGACAGATGAGAGAAACCTGGAGGCAGAGGTCAGATGATTTTCCCAGGGCCATGCAAGAAACTGGAGGGACACAGTTCCACCCACTCCTAAACTCTGGGCTCTGCTTAAGCATTTTTTCTTTTTATTTGAAAGGCAGAGAGACAGACAGTGTGGTGGAATGAGAAGGCCGTGCCAAGATGGCGCTGGTGAGCGAGACAGACTTGCGTTCAGTTACTCAGGAACTGGTGGCGGAACCCACCTGTCAAAGGAGCCTGCCTAGCAACAGGCAGTGATTGGTTATGGCATAAACTACCCCTTGACCGGATTGGCTGCCTCAGCTACATAAGCTGCTGCTTTCACCCGACTCCCAGTGTCTGTGCTGTGACTCTGTGCCTCTTGCCCCCACCATGCTTCTCCTCTCATCCATTGTCTCCTCAGATGTCCCCAACAGCAGGTGGGGCTGGGCCAGGCTGAAACCAAGAGCCAAGAATTTTATCTGAGTCTCTCACATGGGTGGCAGAGGCTGGAGTACTTGAGCCATCACCTGCTGGTTCCCAGGGTGCACAGTGGCAAGAAACTGGGACTGGAACCCTTGTATATTGCCACAGGGCTATGGGCTCCCCAAGCAGCATCTTTTTTTTTTTTTTTAATTAATTAATTTATTTGAAAGGCAGAGTTGGGGCGGGGGGAGAGAGAGAAATATCTTCCATCTGCTTGTTTACTTCCCAAAGAACTGCAATGGCCAGGGTGAAGCCTGGAGCCATGAGCTTCATCCTGGTCTCCCACATGGGTGCAGGTGCCCAAGCACTTGGGCCATCTTTTGCTGCTTTCCTAGGCACATTAGCAGGGAGCTGGATCAGAAGTGGAGCAGTAGGGACTTGAACAGGTGCCCATATGGGATGCTGGCACTGCAGGCAGCAGCTTAACCTACAACGTCACACCATTGGCCCCCCCAGCAGCCTCTTAACCACCCTGCCACATGAAGAGGACACAGGGGCCAGTGTGTTTTCACGGAGGCGTGAGCATCATGTGTCTAACAGGCGAGGTTGTCACCTCACTCCGGTAACTCCACTGGCCTATTTCAGACTGGTCACATCTGTCATTTACCCTGAGAGAGCCGGCTTCCTTCCTCCCTTACATGGAGCCCCCATTTGCCTCTCAGCCCATCCACCCACCCTTCCATCCACCCATCCATCCATATACCCGTCCATCCACCCACCCATCCACCCACCCATTCATATACCCGTCCATCCACCCACCCATCCATCACAGGGGACTGAGTCTCAGAAACGATCTCATTTGCATCTGGGAGGGAGGAGAAGATTTAGTTCAAACCCGCATGGGCCCCAGCGCACTCTGGTTGCACGCTGCTCTAGCCGTGCGCTAAAGCGGCTCTCGGTAATACCGTCTCTCCTTCCCATCTCTCAGTGGGACCCTCTCCTTTCAAGTCAGACAAACGGAGGTTCATGAGGCATCAGTGGGAATAGAGCTGATGGTCTCCCAAGGTGAGCGCCCCGTGCTTTTCCTTTGAAGATGTTGCATTTTTAGGACTTCTGGCTGAGTCCCTGTTAGAATAAATTTAACTGGTGCGGCCGCTGTGGATGCATAAGCAGGGCACGTGTTTTGGAGGCATGAGCAGGAAAGAGCACTTCTCATATCCTTCTCCATCCTTTTCTCTCTCATGCTAAACTACCCTCTCCATCCTACCCATCGATTTCAAGCAAATACTCGCTAATCACCCTTTGCAAAAAGCAGCTCAGTTTAGGGTTGGTTCATTTTTGCTCCTAGAAATATTTGCCTCCTTTAAAATAGCTAAGCAAATCCGAGAACTCCACAGATGCAGGGATCTGCTGTGGGGAACCCGTATGCATATGTAGGGTTTGGGCTATAGGGATGACAGGCACGCGTTGAAAGCAGAAGGCAAAACGTTTTAAAAATACATTCCAGGAAAGCCAGGATGGGAGGCACTCGACTATCTGTTGATGTCCATGGACTCGTGAGCGTGAGGGGAAGTATTAGCAATCAGCATTCAGAGTGGGCGCCTGCGGGCAGCTGGGGGTGGGGAGCGGCTCTGAGATGGAGGTGGGATTTGCAGCTGGCTTTGAAAAGAAGAGGTTTCGCAGGCAAGCATGGAGTATGGATTAGCAACAGGAAATGGGCAACATCGTTCCAGAACTTAAAAAAGAAAATGAAGAAACATGCTTGAATTCCTGAAGCTGGCTGCTGAAAGCTCACATGGGCCGAATCTGTCCCACCGGCTGGTTTTTGCAAATAAAGTTCTGTTGGAGGACAAACACTCGCACTGGTTTGCATGGCAGGGGTGGCTACTTTCGCCACCCAATGGCAGTGAAACGGTTCAGCCTGTTCCCCTTTTAACCAAACCCAGCGTGCCTGCTACTCACAGTCCCGACAGCTCTGCTTTCCACGGGAGTGTGGAGTCACAGCCTAATCACTGTCAGCCGGAGGAGCGCTGTGATAACAGCTTGCCCCGAAGAGCTCAGTGTAATATAAAATTCAGAAGTGAAAATTCAGAACCTCAGAGAGACACAGGATGCATGAGTAAGTGTTGCTCATGGCCTGAAGGCCTACGCATTAGCATCCTACCTGACAAGCCAGGGCAGCTCACCCGGGTTAACTTAGCATTTCCTCGCCTTCTAGAGGATTCTCTGGCATTGCAAGGCGGGTAAGTTAGGGACATGCTGAGCACAATAAAAAATCAGACATGTAGACCTGCGCAGGACTTCTCAGAGCCTTTAGTATGGCTCAGGAAGCTCTGGGAGCAGAAGATAAACTGCTTCTTTCTCAGAAGCATTTGACCTGTATGCACCATCACTTTTTTTTTTTAATAAAGCAGGTAGATTATGAAGCCCATAGTGGGACAATGTGGCCTAGGCATCATTTTTTTTTTTAAAGATTTTATTTTTATTTATTTGAAAGACAGAGTTACAGAGAGAGGTCTTCTATCCTTTGGTTCACTCCCCAGATGTTTGCAACAGCTTGGAGCTGTGCTGATCTGAAACCAGGAGCCAGGAGCTTCCTTTGGGTCTCCCACATGGGTGCAAGGGCCCAAGGACTTGGGCCATCTTCTACTGCTTTCCCAGGCCATAGCAGAGAGCTGGATTGGAAGAGGAGCAGCCATGACTAGAACCAGTGCCCATATGGGATGCTGGTGCTCATGCCAGGGCTTTAACCTGCTGTGCCACAGCACCAGGCCCCCTAGGCGTTATTTTTAAGATAAGTATATATATATATAAGTATATATATAATATATATATAAATAAGTATATATATATTCAGAGCAAGACAGAATCTCTTATTTTTTTAAAAGATTATTTATTTATTTACTTGAAAGGTAGAAATACATGAGAGAGGGAGAGACAAATCTTCCATCTGCTGGTTCACTCCCTGGATGGCCCCAATAGCAGGAGCTGGGCCAGGCTGAAGACAGGAGCCTGGAAGTCCATCCAGCTTTCCCAAGTGTGTGCAGAGCCCAAGCACTTGGGCCATCTTCTGCTGCTTTCCCAGGCCATAGTAGGGAGCTGGATCGGAAATGGAGCAACCAGGACTTGAACTGGTGCCCACAGGAGATGCACATGGCTGTGTAATCCATTGCACCACAATGCTGGTCCATCCAACAGGACAGAACCTTAAAAGTCATATAGTCCCATGGCCTCATTATAGTGTTCTGAATCTTCTTGGGAGTTGTATAAAACCACATGGAGGCTGAAAAGAGAGTTTGTGCTCTTGATATTAACGTTGGTCTTGGAAATCTATTTATGGCATTTGGGTGTAGAGATTGTCTAATTGCAATTTATAATCAAGTTCCAGTCTCAATTTCTGTCGTCCTCTTGGCCCCTGGATTTTTCTCTCTCCCAAAGCAGAAGTGGCAAAAAGGGGGTAAAAATGATACACCTTTGTAACTGGATATTTACAGATCAGCCACTGGGGGAAAAAAATAAAAGAACCAGCCTGTTCTTCCATGGTCGTGGATGATGAGTTTTGATTTAGAAAAAAATCTTGTATTTCAAAGACAGCACAGCCCCAGCCCTAATCGCCTGTGCTGTGGGCTTCCAAATGAGTGTTTGGAAATTGGCAATCAGCACAAGTCCACATCTGCTGTGATGAACTCCTGACTCTGCGGGGTCCTTGGTCACGTGAGGAAGCTCCCTGGCAGCACTGTCACTTCAACCCAGATTCTGCATCCTCTGTGACAAGCTTTGCAAACAAGGGAGAGCTACCCTAGGGGCTGGGAGGCATTGTGCCAGCTTTGACTCTAAGCTCCAGGATACATCCAGTGTCTTTTGCTGGAGAGTAATTTATAAATAACTTTTTATTGAAGCCTAATACACATACACACACACATCTATACAGAGAAGCACACATTTTCTGCTGGGGAAACTAAAAAATGTCCACACGTGGAACGGACAGTAGAAACAGCACTTTCCATCATGAGCTTTATATTAAAGCAAGCAAGCACGGATACATCACCAATAGTATGACTGATGTTTAAGAAATATCAGACTTTCTTTCATTTTAAAATTATTTATTTATCTGAGAAAGAGAGAGAGAGGAGGCATATGGAGATATGGCAGGAGAGAGAGAGAGAGAGAGAGAGAGCGAGCGCGAGCGCTTCCATCTGCTGATTCATTCCCCAAATGCCTGCAGCTGCTGGGACTTGGGTGAGAAGAAGATGGGAGCTGTAGACCCAGTCCAGGTCTCCCATGTGGGTGGCAGGGACTCACTACTCCTTCCAGGGTCTGTGTTAGCAGGAAGCTGGAGTCAGGAGCCAGAGCTGGGTCTCAAACCCAGGTACCATGCGATGGGAAATGGGAATATGCATCTTAACTTGTGTCTTAACCACTAGCCTAAGCACCCACCCTCCCTGTATTTGCAACAAGTCATTTATTTATTTGAGAGACAGAGAGACAGGACCTACAGACAAAATAAGCTCACATCCCTGCTTCACTCCCCCAATGCCTGTATTGTTTGAGGCTGAGGCTGGGATGTGGGAACTCAGTTCTAGTCTCCCACACATGGTTGGAGGGATCAACTACCTGAGCCATCAAGGCTGCCTCCCAGGGTGCACGTGAGCAGGAAGCTGAGCTCAGAAGCCAGAACCAAGGCTTGAACCCAGGGATTCAAATGTGGGATGCAGGCACCTTCACTGGTGTCTTACCTGCTAGGCCAAATGCCCACCCCAAAATCTTAGACTTTAACTAACAGTCAGTTCTTTCTGCGTCACTGTAGGCTCTGTCTCCTGCAGAGATGCCATTTGCTTGTCTGGGAGAGCAACTGCCATCTAGTTGATGCTTGATGAAAAAGTTTGAGAACTGCCCAGACCAGGAGACGCGGTCATCATCACTCACTCTGAGTCCTCACCCTGGGTTAAGCACTGGGCACACCTCACCATAGATGTTCACAGCGAGCTGTGGCTAAGCAGGCCACACACTGGAGGTCCTGGAAGCTTCAGGGAGCAGCGTTTCCAGGGCCCAGGGCCCTCCCTGCTGAGTCACACAAAGCTCCCAGGATCCCAGCTCCTGATGACCTCTCTGCTCAGCTGGCCCCGTGGCGTTTGTGTTCCCTTTGGCTTGGGACAAGTGGTCTTACAAAGGAGCTTCTGTGTGTGTGTATTTTGAATGGATCAGATATCCTGACTTCTTGTCATTCTCCGAAAGCGGACAATTCATTTTGAGGACGAAGATGCGCAGCGACGATCGCATTGCATAACCCACTATCGGTTGTAGCGGAAAAGCAATCCGAGTTGAATTCGGAATGAATTACCTTCAAATGACCATGCTTTGCACCGCGCGACTATAATCTGGGATATTGCAGGGCGGCTTAATGTGCTGGGTGATGACACATGTGACCATTATGTGGCTTTCTCTCATTGCATGCGTTGGGCGCAGCCCAAATCATAAATCTGCCAGCAGACAAAACATAAAATTTACATGCAAGAGCAAATCTCCCCTGTCCTGACTTTTACACCAGGGTCACCCGTGGGTAGTAAATTAAGATGGAGAGTGAAAGTTACCTGCAGGTGCTCGGTCACTAGACCATGTCAGGATCACAGAATTTGCTTTTGTTAATAACGCCATCGCTTGTCGCAGGGCCTGGGCTTATCTAAGCTGTGGGTCAATGTTTGTATAAGGAGAGGTGCCCTTTGTCCCTCACAGATTTTGCATTTCTTCTGTCAAATGCAGTTACATTGTTTTCCCCCAAGTAGGGTCTCTGGTCCTAAGATCTGGGTGTGAAAGCTAAACCTAGGGGACCAGACGTGCTCGGATGGTCTGTGGCACCAATCAATGTCTTGGTCCCCAAGAAATGACATATATATTTTAATTTCATTAGCTTGCAAGAGAGACCGATGGGCACTGAGGGCCACTGACAGCCACTGACAGACGCTGTGCTGTGCAATGAGGGTGGGAACAGGAGCAAGACAGTCCTATTGAGAGTGATCACTCGGGGATCAGTGCAGGAATCAGAACTCACACCAGGGATTTTAAGGAGCTGGTGAGTTCAGGCAGCCTACAGAAGCCTGGGAAGTGGCCAAGGACACGTTTCAAGGCCTGGCCTCCATGAATGTGTCTCTGAGCACCTGAGATACAATCAGGTCGACGAGAGCCCATTGTTGCCGATGCTTACAGCTCTGCGGCCTCAAAGAACTGAGAATGCCTTCTTGCCTGTTTCCGTGCAAGGCCGTGAATTACTGGGTAAGACTAAAGCATGTCACATTTTCCCGAGAAGACCTGGAATTATCTTAGGTTGCGTAAGAATGTTCTACCCAGAGTGAGAGAGATGTCCCAGGGCCACGTGTAGACCTTTGTCTTCCAGCTGACCTAGAAGGTGCAGCGCTGCTTCAGCCCGGCAGCCCAGGAGCCTTTCCTGAGGAGTTCCTTGCTCTCAGCACTGTGCTAAATGCTCTGAAGACTAGAGAAGACGTGAAACAAGTGACTTCCATAGGGGTTTGCACTGCTAATGCCTTGCAAAGGCAGAGTCTTAAAAACACAAAGTGTTCCTGAACAGATTTTGTCCTTTGAGATTGTGCACCTGTAGGGCTGGGTGGGTAGCGGGTTTCCCAGGAGCAAAGCAACTGTGAGTGGTCTGCATGTCGGCTCCCTCCATCCATAAAGCCACTTGCTTCTGGCTTCTAGTTTTCCATTTAGTGGAACGTGATTGCAGAATGGAAACTGAGGGGAGCAGCGCCTCTGCCCTTCCTACTGCTGCTTGCCTAGCCTTCTCCTAGGGAAAGTTGGCGTGTGCACAGGCTGGCTAGCATGCTGGTGGAGGTGGCTTGGATGAGTGTGGGTGATGAGGGAACATGGGGTTTGCGTCTGTTGTGTTTGTCAACATCCCCATATCTGTCGTTCGTAGGTGGCAGGCTCCTTTGGGTAGAGAGGAAGTATATGGTCATCTGTCTTCCTCAGGTGACTTCAGGGCAGGGAGGTGTGGGGGAAGGCTGGAATTGGTATAAGGATGCGAAGCAAGGAATACAGGATTATTCAGCCAGGTGCCCCTATGCCAGGCCACTGTTGAAGACTCAGCAGGAGTTCCAGCTTCTGACAGGGGCTCCTGCAACCATGATAATAGTAATAATAATAAATGATTACAATAAAACCCACTAATAGTTATTGAGAGCTTGTTACATCCCCCAGGCACTGTGCTAAGAGCTGTACGTCATTACTCCTTTAGTTTCTTTGATAAATTTTAGTTTTTTGAAATTTGTAGATATTAGAGTCAGGATTCAAAAAGCACATAGGGGCCAGTGTTGTGGTGTGGAGGGTTAAGCTGCTGCCTGTGATGTAATCATCCCACACAAGCCTGGTTCAAGTCCTGGCTGCTCCACTTCTGATCCAGCCCCCTGCTAATGCACCTGGGAAGCCGGTGGAAGATGATATAAGTGTTTGGGCCCCTGCCACCCCAAATGGGAGACTCAGATGGAGTTTCAGGCTCCTGGCCCAGCCCCAGCTGTTGTGACCATTTGAGGAGTAAACCAGTGAATGAAAGATTTCTCTCTCTCTGCCTCTGTAATTCTGCATTTCAAATAATTTTTTTTGACAGGCAGAGTTAGACAGTGAGAGAGAGAGACAGAGAGAAAGGTCTTCCTTCCGTTGGTTCACCCCCCAAATGGCCACTATGGCCAGCACTGCGCCGATCCGAAGCCAGGAGCCAGGTACTTCCTCCCAGTCTCCCATGCGGGTGCAGGGCCCAAGCACTTGGGCCATCCTCCACTGCCCTCCCGGGCCACAGCAGAGAGCTGGACTGGAAGAGGAGCAACCAGGACAGAACCGGTGCCCCAACTGGGACTAGAACCCGGGGTGCTGGCGCTGCAGGCAGAGGATTAGCCTAGTGAGCCATGGCGCCGGCCTCAAATAATATTTTTTAAATAAAGCATAAATGGATATCCTTGGCCCCTGGACAACTATGCTATTACTTATTTTTCTATATTCTTGCAGGAATATTTTATGCATAGATGATCAGACTTCAAAAAATTCATGGAAAGTAGGATAAAAATTTGCCTCCCTTAAATTTTGAAGTTCATGGATAGATTTTTCTTTTCTTTCATTTTTTAAAGATTTATTTATTTGTTTGAAAGGCAGAGTTACAGATAAGCAGAGGCAGAGAGAGAGAGAAAGGTCTTCCATCTGCTGGTTCACTCCCCAGATGGCCACAGTGGCCGGAATTGTGCCAGGAGCCAGGAGCTTCTTCCAGGTCTCCCACATGGGTGCAGGGGCCCAAGGACTTGGGCCATCTTCTGCTGCTTTTCCCAGG
This sequence comes from Lepus europaeus, assembly GCF_033115175.1. Classification (NCBI taxonomy): domain Eukaryota; kingdom Metazoa; phylum Chordata; class Mammalia; order Lagomorpha; family Leporidae; genus Lepus; species Lepus europaeus. The sequence continues at coordinate 47,667,430 of NC_084835.1, forward strand.
CCATAGCAGAGAGCTGGATGGGAAGTGGAGCAGCCGGGACTCGAACCAGCACCCATATGGATGTCGGCAGTGCAGACGGCAGCTTTACCTGCTACATGACAGTGCTGGCCCCTAGGTTTTTCATAACATGCATTTTCATGAACGTTTTGAAGAGCCCTCGTATATATGTATTTCTAAAGTTTTCTGTACCCAAACAAGCTCATCTCTTAATTCCATTTTCCACAAACCTTTCAAAGCATCCTTGTATAAGCAAATATCTGTATTTATCTGTACCTCCATAGTTTTAAGATTTTTAAAAAGATTCCTTATTTATTTGAAAGGCAGAGTGAATGAGAGAGAGAAAGAGAGGGAGAGAGGTCTTCCATCTGCTGGTTCACTCCCAAAATGTCCACAAGGGCTGCTGCTGGGCTGAGCAGAAGTCAGGAGCCAGGAGCTCTATCTGGGTCTCCTGTGTGGGTGGCAGGGGCCTGAGCACTTAGGCCATCTTCTATTGCTTTCTCAGGGGCATTAGCAGGGAGCTGGATGGGAAACAGAGCAGCTGGGACTTGAACCAGTGCTCATGTGAGATGTTGGTATTTCAGGCGATGGTTTAACCCTCTGCAGAATGCTAGCCTCTCTGTTGTTTCTTTTCTTTTTTAAAGATTTATTTATTTATTTGAAAGTCAGAGTTACACAGAGAGAAGGAGAGGCAGAGAGAGAGAGAGAAGTCTTCTATCTGCTGGTTCACTACCAGTTGGCCACAATGACTGGAGCTGCACCGATCTGAAGCCAGGAGCCAGGAGCTTCCTCTGGGTCTCCCAGATGGGTGCAGGGGCCCAAGGACTTGGATCATCTTCCACTGCTTTCCCAGGCCATAGCAGAGAGCTGGATCAGAAGTAGAGCAACGGGGACTTGAACCAGCACCCATATGGGATGCTGGCACTGCAGGCAGTGGCTTTACCCTCTACGCCACATCGCCGGCCCCTGTTGTTTACTTTTAAAACCCAGATGAAAGCATTCTGCATCGTTTCACACCGAGTATTCACCGTTTCACACCGAGTATTCACACTGCACTTGTGATTCTACTCAGGTCAGAACATAAAAAAGCATGTTTGTGTTTGTTTATTTGGGAAGGCCAGTGTCATAGCCCATTGTTTGGATTAACATAATTTATTCAGTTTTCCATTAATAACCAGTGAAATGGGGGCCAGTGCTGTGGCGCAGTAGGTTAAGCCTCCACCTGCAGTGCCAGCATCCCATATGGGCGCTGGTTCGTGTCCTGGCTGCTCCTCTTCTGGTCCAGGTCTCTGCTATGGCCTGGGAAAGCGGTAGAAGATGGCCCAAGTGCTTGGGCCCCTGTACCCCTGTGGGAGACCTGGAAGAAGCTCCTGACTCCTGGCTTCGGATTGGCCCAGCTCAGGCTGTTGTGGCCGTTTGGGTGTGAAGCAGGGGCTGGAAGATCTGTCTCTCCTCATTCTTTACCTCTGCCTTTCCAATAAATAAATAAACCTTTTTAAAGAAAATGGCCAAGGAAATAATTTCCACTTGATTGCAAATACAAATAAAGCTACGATGAAAAATGTTGCATGTAAGTTCTTTTAGCTTTTTGTGACCTTAACTAAAATACCTGAGAGGAGCTTTTTGGGAAGGAAAAGGTTTGTTTCGCTGACAGCTTGGAGGTCAGGGTTCAGAACTGGGTCGCCCTGTTAGTCTGTTGTGTGGTGGAGACTGGCCATGGCAGAGAGGCGATCACGTGGGGAGCCGGGAAGCAGAGACACAGGCAACACACTTGGCTTCTATAATTCACCTGCCAGAGAACGACATTCAATCAGAGGGCTAGCCCCCAGGGACCTAAAGATGGCCCACCAGATCACCTCTCAGAAGTCATAATTAGCTCATCAAGTCTCCATCGTTAACCCAACGACCATCAGCACAAGACTTTGGGTTTTACACATCCCCATGAGTTGGGGGAGCCAAGTTGTGTTCCATCTGCAGCAGGTCTTTTCCCAGAGCAGGTGCATTCTTCAGGGTAAAGCATTGGGAATGGAATTCCCTGGTCACGGGGTATGTGTCTCCCTGGTATGGGCAGAGATGGCCAAAGTGTCCTGTTTGCTGGTCGTATCCATCTCCACGGCCTACAGCCTCTTCTCCATTCCCCAAGCACAATCGGTTATCCAACTTCGGCACTGTTGTCAATAAGCCAGTTAAAAACGGCCGCCTGGTATAATTACAATCGACATTTCTCTTATTGTAAGTGGAACTCCTTTTGTGTGTTTGTTTGGTCATTTGCATTTGGCATTTATATTTTCTTTCTGTTGTGGTTGCGCCTCAGCTTCAGTTTCTAGAAGTTCTTATTTATGAGAGAGGCCAGCCTGTGTTCGTGATATAAGTTGCTATCACTCACAGTTTGTCAGTTGGTCTTTAGGCTTTACATCTGTGGTTTGTCCATGCCAATTGAAAGAAAATTCATAGAAATCAGTGTTCCTGTTTTATGGGGCACTTCAAGAGGGTGTCTCCCACTGTGATCTCACAGAAACCTACTCTCACATTTTTTTTTCCAATACTGCTATGCCTTTAGTTTTGTATTTCTGTCTTGGAGCTATCGGAGTTTAGTCTGGTATGAGGTTTATAGGCGTAGGACTTCTTTGTGTAATTCTGATAGTTACCCTGTTATCCCACTACCATTTATTGAAAGCCTGGCTTTCCCCTGTCTCACCATTATTTCATGTAGTACTCATGGCAGTTCTTTGAAGTCAGCATTGGCCTTCCAGATCATGCTGATGAGGAACCCAAGGCTTAAGGAGTAACTTAAGTCACACATCCAGAAGTGGGGCTGCCCTGGTTGGAGCTCAGGCCGCTCTCCTGCCTTCTAGCACAGCTCCGGTACCCTCGTGTCCTTGCCGCCCAGCTCTTGTGTGTTGGTGTTAGCATTGCAGCTCCGACCTACCAGCATCTCTCCTGGCAGCTTTTGGGCTCAGATAATTGAAGGGGTTATTGATTGGATCCACGCACTGGAGCCATACACTGGCACACTCCTGTTGGGTGGATCTGTCCAGGCAGCCCACCACCTAGGCCACGTCCAGCTGGCTGTTTATTAGATCTGCTGCCCATCCCACTGGCCAGGGTCAGGGAACAGGGGCCACCTCGTGTCAGCCACCTGCACAAGGGGCGTGTCCTCTGCTCTTGGCTTCCCAGAAGGGGCAGTAGTTTGCTCAGCTGTCTGCGGGTCTGACTAGGCTTGGCGTCTTCTCTCTGTCACTCAGTTCTCTTTGGGTTGGGAGTGATAGAGACCCAGTGCCAACTAACTTAGGCCAAGGAGCCACTCATTTTCTCTCCTAGTTGATTCCCAGTGAGGGCCATGGTCTCACTGGCCTGGGGATCCAGGATTCAAGAACTGCCCCATGTCTGTCTGTCTTCTCCCCTCCTTCTGCCTCCCTCTTCTACTGCAGCCTCATCCATCCAGAAGCAGCAGCAAGAGCTAACAGAATGACAAGGCACAGCAAACAAGGGACAGATTCTGCTAGGCCAGTCTTGGGTCACAGGCCCAACAATCACTGCAGCCACAGGGAAGGGAGCTGTGGGACTTAGGAGTGTCCAGGTGGCCACCACCGGGGTGAGGCTGCATGGAAATTTCCCTCAAAACCACGTGGTGGGAACGGCGATGACTTTCAGCAAAGGAGAAGGAAAAGGATTCTGGCCTGGAAAACGTACAAATCAGGTCTGCCTTTGTTCCGGAGTCAAATCAAAGTACTTTCCTTCATAGTATACAATTGAGCACCAGACATTGCCTTATGATTGCCTTTTTATCTCTGGAAGAGACCTTATTCTGCCTACAAGTTCTTGTGAACTGTATTTATTTTTATGTATTTGAGAAACAGAAAGAAAGTCTAAGAGAGAGAGAGAGACAGACAGACAGACAGACAGGCAGACAAAGAGAGATCTCTCATCCTCTGGTTCCTCCTCAAATGCCTGCAACAGCTAGGGCTGGGCCAGGCAGAAGCCAGGAGCCAGGAACTCCATCCTGGTCTCTCATGTGGGTGTCAGGGGCCCAAATATTTGGACCGCCTTCTGCTGCCTTCCTAGGTGCACTGACAGGGAGCTGGATCACAAGCGGAGCAGCTGAGGCTGGAACTGTCACTCTGATACGGGACGCCAGCATCACAAGTGGCAGCTTAACAGGCTGTGCCACAGTGCCAGCCCGGGGAACCAAGTGCTGGAGCCATCACTGCTGCCTCCCAGGGTCTGCATGAGCAGGAAGCTGGCATTGGGTGCTGGAGCCGAGACTCAAAACTTAGTCCTCTGATGGGATGGGGCATCTTAACCTGTTTCTGAAACACCAACCCTTATTTATAATACTTTGTTTTCTTTTACTAAAATATTAATATGTATAGATGTACATCACCTTGCAAAAATAGTTATGTGGCATTTCATAATACACTTACTCCTTCCACTCATGGGTATTTTGGTTATTATAAATGTTTTTATTATGAGCGATATGCTAATGATGCTCCTTATCCATGTATTTTATGAACACCTAAGAGTAGAACTGCCAGGTCACAAAGTGAGCTCTGCCTTAGACGGGGAAGTAGCAGAACTGGATAGCAGTAGCCCGGTGATTATGCTCCTCTCCTACCTCCTGGGACACGCATGGGCGTTCGGAGAAAGTCCGCTCTGAGTGCTGCCAGGCTGGCCTCATAGGTGCTCCCTGTCAGCAGGAGTTTGCACCAGGCCACTGCTGTGATCGGTGGATTTCTTTGCTCTCATGCATCAGTTTGTAGCCTAAAGCCCTGTTCTCCTGCTGTGGCAGGCACAGCCCCAGAGACCAGATCAGCCCCTGCTCAGCAGATGAGTTTTCCTACTCTGTTTACAATTTAGCTGCAGATTCCTTTCATTCCTATTTCTGGGGTGAAATCTTGCTTGTGAGATAACCTGATACCACTCCAAGCCCACACTGGGTGCTGAACAGAGCCGGTGACAGGCCTACCATGGCCCAGAGGTGGGGGGCAGGTGGATTTTATATTGAGTGGGATAGGCAGGGGGATTTTCTCCCTGCCAGCCACCCATGAACCAAATAAAAGAGCAGCGAGAGATAAATCAGGTGGCCTTTCACTCTCAGGGAAAAGGTTTTGGTGTTCCTATTCTAAAGGTCTTTCTATATTAAACAGAGGGATTGATGTATGGCGTTTTATTTAAACTGGTATTAACTCATTATGTCACCAAACTCAGCTTTTAAATCACCTGCACATGATGGATTGTAAAAACCAGGCGGTTATGATGTCTGGGGGAAAGACAGCCTCCCGGGATGTTTGTAGACCTCTAACTCCTGGCTTATTTGTCTTTGGGTTTATGGAGCCTGCAGAGCAGCTCTATAGGGAGGGAGAGGACGGCTTCAGGCCTGTGGGCATGCACCCACACACACACCCACACTTGTGCAACCAGCGTGTCATCAGAGCAGTTGAACCTGGGTCCAGGTGCACAGCTTCTTAAGAGTCTCCCCTGCGGATTTTTTTTTTTATTATTATTTTGTAAAGTGCCCATACTCACAAATTGTACTCCCTGCAGTTCATCCTGAGTTTATTGCAATTACTGACAGGCTCTGGTTTATGACAGGCATCCATCATCTGTGGACCACAGCGCGTGCAGCTGTGGCGTGATGCAGAGGCCAGGGCACAGCAGGCCCTCCAGGTACGGGATGGGATGGCCTGGGGTCCAAGAGGAGGTGCTGGCAATTTTTTTTTTTTAATGTGTGTCACAGGATGTGATGGAAGAGAAACAGGTTAAGGGAATCGAGGGAGATTCTTCAAAACATATCCCGGGACCAGCAGTGCGGCACAGCAGGTTAAGCCGCCACGTGCAACTCCAGCATCCCTTGTTGAAGACCAGTTCAAGCTCTGACTGTTCCACTTCTGATCAAGCTTCCTGTGAATGTGCCTGGAAAAACTGCGGATGATGGCTCTAGGACTTGGGCCCCTACCACTACAAGGAAAACTGGGAAGCATTTCCAGGCTGCTGAGTTTAACCAGGCCCAGTCCAGGCCATTACGGCCATCTGGGAATGAACCAGCAGATGAAAGATCTTTCCCTCTCTGTCTCCTCCTTTCTCCTGGTTGCTCTGCATCTCAAAGAAATAAAATCTAAAAAAAAAAAAATAAAATAAAAATAACAAAGCAATGCATTCAAGATGTGTTTGGACTTGAGCACCCCATTGACTTGCATCCTCTGGTCTGCTTTAACAAAACCCAGGAGGAAAAGAAAGCTAGGCATCAGAAGCAAGGGGTGGCAGGCCTATTAAATGTAGCTCTGAACAGTGATCTGCCCTCAAGGAGACCCAACAGGCCAGTCCACTGCAGTGGCTTTCAGTGTGGTAAGCCTGGGCTTCAGCAGAATTCAGCTTGTGGGGAGCCCTGGCAGCTCTGCCAGCCGAGTTGGATCACTGGAAATGGACCTGCCCTGGAGTCGAAGGACGCCCAGGTTAGAGCCACAGATCTTATTGGCTCTAAGCTGAAAAGCTCTTCACCCAGCCCAGCTTTCAAAGTGACCACTGCAACTGAGGAAATGGCCAAATAGGGTCAGTAACATTGCAGGCAGAACTGTATATTTCCTGTTGGAGTTGCACTTGCCTTTACCTGGCCAGCTCTCCTCCCAGGCCAGCTAGGTAATGGAAGTCAGCAGGGTGGCTTCCCAAGGAGGTTCACACCTCCTTTAGGATGTAGGCTATATGAAGAGATAGATGAGTCTGAGCCTCATAATTTACAAGGCTTAAAGCCCACCAGATTATTATCAAGCCGCTTCAGTCAGGTTCTATTTTCCTCTCAATCAGAAAACTTATTTTTAGCTTAGCACCTTTCTTAGGTTCTCTAATAACAACTCTGTCCTCTGTATCTAGCCCACTTGGGCCTCATTCCTTTGTAACCATAGCCTCTACTCTACCACCAATGGCTCTACTCCTAACCTGTGTGTACTGATGGTCCTCTCCCCCACTTAATGTTGTATGATTGTTCAGAATTTCTCTACAGGCAAACCCCGCTACCTACAAAAGTTGAGTGGCCTTTCTCCCAGTCTTGGCTGGAACCAGCTGAAAGCACATCCTGTTCCCAAAAGGGTCCAGAGACCCCCCCATTTCTTCTATGAAATCCTCTCATTACCTGTTTAATGTTACTCTTACGATCATTGGTTACTAGTCTCACCCTTTCTTTTATACTACAGTGTCTAAGTGTTTACAGCAGGTGATAATGGAATGAACAAAGGCCTTCAACAACCAGGCAGTCCACCAAATGCTGCTACAAGGACTTACTCGGCTCCCCACCCAGGAGACAGTGGCTTGAGACATCGCCCCATGTCAGCAGGAAGTGGCTCTAAAGACAGATCATCGTCCCTCTACCCCTCCTGGACTTTTGGGACTAATGTAATCCCATACAAACCCTGCTTTATAAAAAACAAAAGGGGGGAATGTTAGGAGACTGGGGCAGTTTTAGCCAGGTGGCTGCATTGCCCAGCTACCTGAGCCAGGATCCACCCCCATCCTAATGGGATTCGCTGCTCCTGCTTCCCTGCCCGCCCTCAGGCAAAGTTTTAAAAGGGCCTGTTCCTGAACACATGCTCTCTTGGTTCTTCTCTCCTGCACTCTCTCCTCTCTCGGCTCATCTCTCTACTCTATCTTCTCTCCTCTGTCTCTTTCTCTCTTATACTCTCTTTCTCTCTTTTCCCTTCACCGCCCCTTCACTCCGGTCTGTAGGGTGTTCCCCAATAAACCCTTTCCCTTAAAAAAAAAAAAAAAAAAAGATGTGTTTGGAGAAGTATTAAACCATTTCGTAATTCAGGAGGTAAATCATATGTGCCCAGAATTTGCTATGCATGGGCTCTGAGCTAAACGCTTTACAGACAATGCTTTTCATAAATACACACAAATACCCTCTCTGGGGTTATTATTATCCCATTTCACAGATGAGTACACTGGGCCTGGGAGAAGTTACATAATTTTCCCCATGATCACAGAGCTTATCTCAAGGAGCTGTTATTTCAACCTAATTCACTCAGATACCTTGGGTGTGGTCTTTTAAGGGCTGTGGGGCTTACAGGTGACTTCTGATTTTGGAAAGAATGCTTACCTCAAGATAGTAAATAAATACAAGATGAACACTATTCTATAAGCAATATGCTTCTTATTTTTTAAATTTTTAAAAATTTATTTATTTGACAGGTAGAGTTGTAGACAGAGAGAGACAGAGAGAAAGGCCTTCCTTCCATTGGTTCACTCCCCAAATGGCTGCCATGGCCGGCGCTGCGCCGATCCGAAGCCAGAAGCCAGGTGCTTCCTCCTGGTCTCCCATGTGGATGCAGGGGCCCAAGCACTTGGGCCATCCTCCACTGCCTTCCCGGGCCACAGCAGAGAGCTGGGCTGGAAGAAGAGCAACCGGGACAGAATCCTGTGCCCCAACCAGGACTAGAACCCGGGGTATGGGCGCTGCAGGTTCACCAACACGTGGCTAGTACTTCACTACACGCTGAGCCAACCGTGCAAAGTTGATGAATCACTGTGGGATCCCTGAAGGCGCCGGGGTTGCAGAGGGGGAGTAAGTGGAGCCTGATGAGCTAAGATAACCTGCCCCAGATCTCAGGGGACCCAGCACTGCTTTGACAACCTACCTATTCCAGGTTAAGAGTTAAGAACCTTACTTGCTGACTCCAAAAGGACTGATCAGGATGGTTGTAATCAGGGGAAATCAGACCTTTAGGAAGTAAAAACGTGGTCCTCTCCACCTTGGGGAAAGTGATAGTGGGGGCCACCCATGAAATTCCTGTAGCCAACGTCCCTCCTGGAGGCAGGGCTGCACAACTGTGGTCAAGGTCGCCTCACTGATGTCTGCGGAGCCTCTGTGGGTGATGCCCTAAGCTGTCCTTGTAAAATCCACAGATGGGGCAACTTCAGCAATCGAAATTCATCTTCCCACAGTCCTGGAGGTCAGGAGGCGTCCAGGCTCGGGTGTCCGCAGTGCTGCTTTCTTCTGAGGCTGCCTCCCAGGTGCGTGGATGGCCGCCTTCCTGCCGTGTCCTCACATGGTCTTCCCTTTGTGCTCGGTCATCCTGGTGTCTCTCTATGAGTTCAACTCTTATTTTCATGAAGGCAGCAGCCAGATTGGATCTGAGTCCCCTTATATAGATCCATATGGCCTTTTTTTTTTTTAATTATTTATTTGAAAGGCAGAATTACCGTGGCACAGAGGCAGAGAGAGAGAAAGAGAGAGAGAAAGGTTTTCCATCTGCCAGTTCGCTCCCCAGATGGCCTCAATGGCCGGAGCTGCGCCGATCGAAAGCCAGGAGCCAGGAGCAGCTTCCTGGTCTCCCATGTGGGTGCAGGGGCCCAAGGACTTGGGCCATCTTCTACTGCTTTCCCAGACCATAGCAGAGAGCTGGATGGGAAGTGGAGCAGCCAGGATTTCAACTGGCGACCATATGGGATACTGGCACTGCAGGCAGTGGCTTTACCTACTACACCACAGTGCTGGCCCCTCTCTTTGGTCTTCATGGCCTCTTGAAAGACTTTGTCTCCAAATATATGTCACAAATACTGTCACACTCTGCACTGGAGAGCGACAGAACTGTGACATGGATTTTGTGGGACACAACCCAGCTCATAACCATTGGGTGTCCCTATTCCAGCTTAGGAGTTGGAGCCAACTGTGCTTTATTCTTTCTTTGCATCAAAATTGGAAAACATCAAGGTTCTTACTGGAAGACTGTACAAGCTGTTTTTGCAAGGAGAGCCCGAGTTTCCTTGCTCTGAAATTGTTCTTTGTACGAAACCATGATAAACCCTGCCCTGTGGGTCTACAGCCAAGACCATTGTCCCCAGGCCCATCTTTCTACACAATGATTGGGGTAAGTGTGGCAGCAAGGTCTCTCTTTTTTTTAATTTTATTTTTGACAGGCAGAGTGGAGTGGACAGTGAGAGAGACAGACAAGAGAAAGGTCTTCCTTTTCTGTTGGTTCATCCCCCAATGGCCACTGCGGCCAGCTGCAGCCAGCACACCACGCTGATCCAAAGCCAGGAGCCAGGTGCTTTTCCTGGTCTCCCATGCGGGTGCAGGGCCCAAGGACTTGGGCCATCCTCCACTGCACTCCCAGGCCATAGCAGAGAGCTGGACAGGAAGAGGGGCAACCAGGACAGAATCCGGTGCCCCGACTGGGACTAGAACCCAGGGTGCCGGTGCTGCAGGCGGAGGATTAGCCTATTGAGCCACGGTGCTGGCCAAGCAAGGTTTCTTTTTTTTTACTCTTTTTTTCTTTCTTTCTTCTTCTTCTTCTTCTTCTTCTTTTTTTTTTTTTTTTGACAGGCAGAGTGGACAGTGTGAGAGAGAGAGAGAGAAAGGTTTCCTTTTGCTGTTGGTTCACCCTCCAATGGCCGCTGCGGCCGGCATGCTGTGATCAGCGCACCGTGCTGATCCGGAGGCAGGAGCCAGGCGCTTCTTCTGGTCTTCCATGGGGTGCAGTTGGGCCATCCTCCACTGCACTCCCGGGCCACAGCAGAGAGCTGGACTGGAAGAGGGGCAACCGGGACAGAATCCGGTGCCCCGACCAGGACTAGAACCCCGTGTGCTGGCACTACAGGCAGAAGATTAGCCTATTGAGCCGCAGTGCCGGCCCCAAGGAAGGTTTCTTTAATCAAGGCTCCAAGCTACTGTGACTGAGTGACCACCTTACTTGGGGTCAAGGGTCATTGGAATTGGGCTTGGATGGGCCAAGAAGACATCACCCCTGGCTTCAGAACAGAAGCAGTCAGTTTGGAAATCAGCAGCAGGTTCTTTTCTCCAGGCCTCTTCCAGCTCCCCTGCTTGAATACATTGAGCTCCCTCTGAGGCTTTCTCTGGAGCAGACACAGTGCTGAGTCATGGTCTCACAACGTGGTCACCAACGACATTCTGGACTAGATCATTCTGTGTTGTGGACGGCCGTCCGAAGCATGGAAAGGTGTTTAGTAGTAGCACGTAGGACCTCTAGCCCTACGAGAGGCTGGAAACGCCTTCTCCCAGCTGGGACAACTGAAAATGCCTCAAGACAGTGCCAAATATCCCCCTAGGACCCTGTGGGCTCGTCCTGCGATGTCCAAACTGTTGGGATGGTAGGGCGATGGCGTTCTTTGATAAGAAGCACTGGAGACAGTTTTGGTTAACAATCAGGCAGAAGCTTTTATAGGACAGGCAAAGGAGCGTAGCTAGTTCAGGGTAGCAACACTAATTCTATAGGATAAAGCTGATACTGGTGCCTCTACACTTCTCCAATCAGCTTGAAGGTCACATAGCCTACGTAGCCTTCCAGGTGGTCTTATGGGTCTGGGCCACACCTGGGAGCTGTTTACCTAGTTGACAATTACAAGGCCTTCAGCAGGAAGTGGGGGTGGGGGAAACATGTCTGGGGCTCCTGCCACCTGCCAGCAGTCAGGACATGGATGGGTCTTAGCGCGCTGAGCCCCCCGACAACCAGGGTCTTTCCCAGGATGCATGGTGTGCCATGCCCTCTTAACTTCCTGCATGGGCTCGGCAGGTCTCCCAGCCAGGCACAGGATTACCCACAGGATCCAACTCGCCCAGGCAGAAGGGGCAGTGGAGAGTGACGTGCATCATAGCATCCAGTCCTCCTCGGCCTCCTAGCCAGTATCCTCCAGCTGCAGAGCTGCGGCCGGAGGCGTAGGGAAGTAAAAGGCTGCGTCCAGTATCTCCACCCTAGACTGCAGCAGGGCTGCAATGTGTCCCAGAGCTGGGGCGTTCCATTGCCCCATCTTCTATCTCCCCGAGAAGTACAGGGGGTCCAACCAGAAACCTCTGTTGCTTACCTGAACTGGGCGGTTTCTACCACAGGCTTCTAAACTGTTCCTTGCTTGTTTCTTCACTTGCATCGCAGGTATTTTTGAAGCTCTTACTATGTGCCAGGTATCGGTTTAGGGGGCTGGGTGGGAAGCTACAGGGACCACAGCCATGCCATCCCTTGCCTGGTGGATTGGATGGACACACGGGAGCATCTCATGCCTTGAGCCCTCGGGATGCAGGGGAGGACAGTGTGGCCGCAGCATCGTAGACATGAAGGGTTACGTTGACACCTGGCTTTCTTCCTGTTATTTCTCCAGATGTTTGTTTTTCTCCCAATCCTGATCTCAGCCTAATAAGTGCTTTACTGCAGTCAAACTTTGAATTCAGGGGAACAGCAATTCAGATACTAAGATGCTCTCCGCGGCTTTCATACAGACTGAAATAAGGTTCAGGATGGGAAAACTTATGTATTTTTAACGCAATGTTGCAAAATAGCCGCTCAGCATTTTTTCAGTTCCAATCAGTTAAATTTTCTCTCCTCTCCTGGGTAAACGATGAGGTTTTCATGTTCTTGTGAGTCATTTAATAATAAAGGCTTCGGTCTAACCCATTTCACCTCCCTCCTAATGGGCTACACTTGATGTTGTGATTTTTTTTTTTTCAAAAAAGAGAATTTTGTTTCATTTTAGGTCCAATGTGAATTCTTCCCATAAGAGCACACACGTAAGTTTCTAACACTTATGGAAGCCTTTTGATAAATGGTGCTATAAGCACAGGTAATTTTCTACAGCTTGTTTGTGGGCTTTTGAAATTTACAAGGTTTCTCTTTAATACAATTGTCTACGCCAGCCAACAGGCAGTTTTATAGTCTCTCTGTATTTATCATTAGGATAAAAAAATACCCTCACCTTAGATTCTTTATTCTCACAGGGACATAAATAATTCCAAATAACCAGCAATATCTGGGCCACTATTTGATTAGACCACTCTGGGGGAAATAGCTCCTAGTTTGCCAACCGTTAAATGGCTTTCTGTCTGGCACATTTCTTTGAGTTTTGAAAGGCCTGGGAAAATTCTAAAATGTGTGATGTGAGTCTGACGAATGTATACAAAAACATCAAAATGCAGCTTTGACACAATCTTTTTTTTTGGATTTATTTATTTATTTGAGAGGCAGATTTACAGAGAGAGAGATCTCCCATCTGCTGGTTCATTCCCCAAAAGACCGCAATGGCCAGAGCTGGACCGATTGGAAGCCAGGAGCTTCTTCTGGGTCTCCCACATGGATGCAGGGAGCACTTGGGACATCTTCTACTGCTTTCCCAGGCCAAAGCTGAGAGCTGGATCAGAAGTGGAGCAGCCGAGACTCAAACCAGTGCCCATATGGGATGCTTGTGCTGCAGGCGGAGGCTTTACCAGCTATGCCACAGCACCGGCTCCTTAATAGTTATTTTTAGAATAGATTTTGGCTCCTACTGTAGTTACATCTAACTTTTCCAGTGTGTTACAAAATAGAAAATAATAAATACGTGTGTAGCAGGAGACATATTATATATGGATACTTTAGTATGACTGTAGATAACTGGTGTTAAAAAGTAAGCTGGGACCAGGGCTGTGGCATAGTGGGTAAAGTTGCCACCTGCAGTGCTGACATCCCATATGGGTGCTGGTTTGAGTTCCAGCTGCTCCATGCCTGATCCAGCTCTGTGCTGCGGCCTGGGAAAGCAGTGGAAGATGGCCCAAGTCCTTGGACCCCTGCACCTGCATGGAAGACCCAGAAGCTCCTGGTTCCTGGTTTCAGACTGGCTCAGCTTTGGCCTTTGTGGCCATTTGGGGAGTGAACCAGTGGATGGAAGACCTCTCTTTCTCTCTCTCTGCCTCTGCCTCTCTGTAACTCTGTCTTTCAAATAAATCAATCAATCTTTTTTTAAAGTTTATTCTGGTGCACAAATATGCCAAAATACAGGTTTTATTCTAATATATATTCTCCTTGGACTTTTTAGAATACCCTAAATTACTTGTATTATATCTAAAAAAATCTTGTCTTTCCTTACAAGCTACTTCATCAGGACTGTTTCAGCTTTATATTACAGTAACAGGAAAATGACAGCGATTTCATTGATATTTGATGTTAAGAAATGAAAAGTCTGGAGTTGGGAGGTTTAGGGCTGATAGCATGGCATGATGATGTCATCAAGAGCCCTGGATGCTTCTAGCCATTTGTTCTCCATCCTTAGATCGTGGCCATTAGTCGTGTCTGGAAATGGTTGCTGGGGTGCCAGACATCACAGCCAGGTTCCAGGGAGCAGGCTAGAGAAAAAGGAGAAATCTCTGCTCAGACTTTTCAGAGACTCTATGGGAGTCTCCTCCATAACATTTCTATTTATACCTCATTGGCCAAAACTTAATTTCACAATCACACTTGGGATCAAGAGAAGTTGGGAAATCTAATCATGTGGTTGATTGGCAATGAAGTTGGCTGCACCTTGGGATTCTGTTACTGAGAAGCTGGGTGGACAGTGGTATGCTGACCACACCCTCAGACCTGGCAAGCCAAGGGCAAGTCAGACTCTGTCTAAAGCAGCTACCTCCAGCCTCACTCTCTCTCTCGGATAAATGCCGGTTCTTTCTCTTCTCTCTCTATAGCATCTGGTTAGAGACAAGGTTAGCATGGTGGGAGCAGCTGGCTGGAAGGAGGCTCCTTTGCTGCCCCCACTGACCCGACCCCCTGTGCCAGGAGTGCTCCTGCTGTGTGTGACTGCTGGCGTTACTGTGGCCCATGCTGCCCGCAGGCCTGTGCGGGGGGCCGCCTCTGAGGTTCGCGCTGGTCCTTTGCTGCTGCTGACCTCAGACTTGGCCGTACTTTCTGGCCATGAGCTCTCTCCTGCAGTGCTCTCAGGATGTCCTGGGGATACCTGGGGACACCTGGGGACATCTCAGGACAGGGAGGGGTGAGGCAGGACTGCAGGCCCATACCTTTCACTGTCCGGTGTCCTCTCCCGCCCTAAACGTTTCTTATAGAAGAATGAAGTCTCTATGGAAAGCCAAGACACTCTGGAAAAAAAGAAGACCTAAATGAAAGGTCTCTGCGAGTGAGATCCCAGTGGAAAAAACGGGGCCATCAAAGAAGGAGGTACCTTTCTCTGAAGGAAGGAGAGAACTTCCACTTTGACTATGACCCTGTCGGAATAAGATCGAAGTCGGTGAACTCAAAAGGCTTCCATAGCCCTGGCAACTCATGACTAGAGCCTAGGGAGATTACTGATGCCATAAACATGAGTGTCAAATTGTTAAGTCAACAACAGGAGTCACTCTGTACTTACTCCTCATGTGGGATCTCTGTCCTTAATGTGTTGTCCAATGTGAAGTGATGCTATAACTAGTACTGAAACAGTATTTTACACTTTGTGTTTCTGTGTGGGTGCAAACTGATGCAATCTTCACTTAATATATACTAAATCGATCTTCTGTATATAAAGATAATTGAAAATGAATCTTGATGTGAATGGAATGGGAGAGGGAGCGGGAGATGGGAGGGGTGCAAGTGGGAGGGAAATTATGGGGGGGGGGAAGCCATTGTAATCCATAAACTGTACTTTGGAAATTTATATTTACTAAATAAAAAAATAAAAAAAAGAATGAAGTCTCTGGTCCATAGTCCTTGGGGGCCAGTGGGGTGCCTGCCCACTGTTTCTGTCACTTCCTCCTCTCTGGGCACAGAGGAGTCCAGTCTGCTCCCTATGACCCTGCATATCCTTGCTTTGAGGTCTCTGTCACTTGGGAGAAATGGCCTTGTCCTTTTCCAATAAGCTTCCTGGCTTGGTCTCAGTGGTGAAAGGGCTTGGTCATGGCAAAGGAAAATACTCCAAAAAATGTTCTTTGGACTTAAGAGAAGCAGGTTCATTTCCTAGGTCAGAAACAACATTGCATTGTTGTGTGTGTGTGTTTTATTAGCGATGTCACAAAAAATCAATGGTCAGGAGCATCACATTAACAAGAATCCTAATTAGGTTTTTTTTTTTTTTAACAACATTATCAATATACGGCAAGATAAGAAGGTGCACTATTTTAAGAACAATGCAGTTATTGAATTTTTTTTAAAGTGTGCATTTGGCCAGTCAAGGTGCCTCTTGGGATTCTGCTATTCCATAGTTGTGTGTCTGGGTTTGAGTCACCTTTGAAGGCAAAAGATCACGCCTCAAGATACTGTGTTGTAGGAATGTGTTTCCCATTTTTTATTTTATTTTTCATTTTTAAAGACTTATTTATTTAAAAGTCAGAGTTACACAGAGAGAGGAGAGGCTGAGAGAGAGAGGTCTTCCATCCTTTGGTTCACTCCCCATTTAACCACAATGGCCAGAACTGCGCTGATCCGAGGCCAGGAGCCAGGAGCTTTTTCTGGGTCTCCCATGCAGGTGTAGGGCCCAAGGATTTGGGCCATCCTCCACTGCCTTCCGGGGAATAGCAGAGAGCTGGTTGGGAAGTGGAGCAGCCGAGTCTCGAACTGGCGCCCATATGGGATGCCGGCACTGCAGGCGGTGGCTTTGCCCGCTATGCCATAGTGCAGGACAGGATGTGTTTCCCATTTTTATTCCGAGTCCTTGACCCTGTGTGGGATGGCAATTCAAAGCAGAGGTGCTATTTAAAGTGGGAGGGTGAATATACACTCAGAGGTGAGGGCAGGCAACCCCACCAGGAGAGCTAGTTGCCTTGAGAGAGAGCTGTCCACAAAGAGAGCAGGAGAGGAGGCAAGGGAAGGTCCCCTTTATGGGGTGAGAGTGGAGCCCTAACTGGGGTGAGTTTGGGCGGGGTCTAGTGAATGCGTGGTTTTCTGGGTGCTTCATGGTATCTCCACAAGGGTCCATCAGTGGTGTCTCCTCTTGCCTGGTGTAGGAGATGCAGGTGCATGACGGGAAGTGGGCATGCTAGATTGATATGTAAAGGGGTGGAGCTCAAGTGCAGGGGTGCTAGAAAGATATTGTGGGAAAAATGTTCCAGGTAATGTGTTTCCTACTGCCTGCCTGTATCAGTTGGGTTCCTGCCACTCACATGGGAGATTTAGATGGAGTTCCAGCCCTGGCTGTTGTAGGCATTTGGGAAACAAACCAGTGGATGGGAGATTCTCTCTCTCTCTCTCTCTCTCTCTCTCTCGTTCTGTATTTTACTGCTATTGGTGTTTCTAGATCCCCGAATGAAAGAACTGCAAACAGACCTGAAATTAAGAACACAGAAGAGTGGACAGTCTCACCACTAGTCTTCTGTTAAAACTTCAGCTGCTCTTTCCCTTTGGCATTTTGATTGTCTTGATTTAAAGTCAGATACCCCTCCTACTTTTTTTTTTTTTTTTTTTTTTGACCCTGCTCAGAAGTCAGGTGAAATTTACAAGTGGGCCTTTGGAAGTGCTTGCTGTAGGGAGTTCTCAGCACCTTGCCCCAGACCCCATCTGCTCAGAGTCCGCCCCTCCTGCCTCACATCAGCTGCGCCCCCTTACTCAGTGAAACTGGGGGAGGTGGTACCGTTTCTAAAGCAATAAACATTTTCTTTATCTTTGCCTTCTTTCCTTGTGGCTATTCATTGTAAGTTTTTGTGATGTTGAGAGCAGTAAAAAGGGCAGTAAACTTGTTCCAGTGAATTGTGGGGCTCTGGGCTGTGGCATTTATTTGTTTAGATATTTGTTTATTATTTAAACTAATTTTTCCCTTTAAAGGTCTAATAAGTCTGCTTTAGAGACTCAGGGTAGCCCCTCCTTTTTTTATAAGGTGGCCAAATATGAATCTAAAGATTAATAAAGTTCTACTGGGTTCCTGGGGCTGTACAAGGTACTGTGACTTTGGGTCATACTTAGCTCATTTTTTTTTTCCAGAGAGGAAACTGCCTTACAATTTCATAAGAGCTTTATTGAAGTGTAACTGGAATTTCGAAGCTTTATAATTCATCCACCTAAGAGAAATGGCTGTCTCGGTATTACTGGTGTAATATTTGCTGGGTTTTATTTGTGGCAAACGTTTGCTGTTGGGGGGAAGGCAGGCTGTCACTCCACTGCCGGAGCTTTTGGAAGGATCCCTCTGGGCCACCTGGGATCCTTTGGGGAACTGGAACTTGTCCAATCTCCCAAGTCTTAAACCACATTTTCAAGCAACCTGAAGGGGTATGAGCCTACCCAGCACCTTATTGTAAGGAGTTACATGGGTAACAGACAGTCTGGTAGAAATTTGGAATTTTGAGGTGCTTGCCCCCCGAAAAGTTATCGTGAGCGGAACAAAGTGTCCTGCTTCCTTAATGAACCTCTCCATTATCTTTAGCAAATCAAGGTATCCTGTTCCCTTAGTAACCTCCAGATTTACCGTGAAAACAGCAAGGAGGTGGTGATTCCTCCCCCACCCTTCTGGGATTTTTTTTTCTTATCATAAACAAGCCAGACAGGGTGGAGTATGATAAATCTGGTCCTTTTGGAGTTTGTTACCACCTCCTTGTTGATTGGCAGTTTGGTCCTCAAGATTGTACTTTTTTTTTTTTTTTTAAGATTTATTTATTTATTTGAAAGAGTTATGCAGAGAGAAGAGAGGCAGAGAAAGAGAGAGAGAGAGAGAGAGAGAGAGGTCTTCCATTGATGGTTCACTCCCCAATTGGCTGCAATAGCCAGAGCTGCGCCAATCTGAAGCCAGGAGCCAGGAGCTTCTTCTGGGTCTCCCACATGGGTGCAGGGGCCCAAGGACTTGGGCCATCTTCTGCTGCTTTCCCAGGCCATAGCAGAGAGCTGGATCGGAAGTGGAGCAGCCAGGACTAGAACCGGCACCCATATGGGATGCCGGCACTTCAGGGCAGGGTGTTAACCCGCTGTGCCACAGCACAGGCCCTGAAACATGTCTTTAAAAATAAAAATCCAAAGTAGAACAATTCTCTGTAAATCACCTTTAGAAGTGTTACTGGAGAAGCGAAGGGTCCTTGTCTCCGCGCAAGAAAGAATTCAGGCGTGAGACAGAGAGCAGTGGAAAGCAGAAGAGCAAGGTGTATTAGGGTAGTGACATAAAAACGGATGGGCAGCTCTCCAGACAGAACCTGAGAGAGTGCGTAGTTCACATTAGGCTGGGTTTTAAAGGGGATGGGTCCTGCCTTCCCGCCTTTTCCCTCCCCCCTCCTCCTTCTCCTCCTGAACAAAAGACTTGTTGGGGTGTAAATATGAAAAATTCCTGTCTGAGTTTTGCCCCCTGGATTTATCAGACAGGGGAAGCCTGGCTGGGGTCGCCCCGTCCTAGAGAAAGGATGTTTATCAGGCTAGGTAGAAGGGGCAGGACCCCCTGGCAGGTCATCAGGATCTGGGTGGGATTTGAAGTGCAGATACTAGGCTGCAACTGGAAGGCTATCGGGGTGACTTTGAGATGCGGGTACTGGACCACTGTAGATGTCAATTCCTTAGGCCCTTCTCATACACACATAGGCTCAATTTCTGACTTCCTACCCAACAGAAGTAACCACTATTCTTTGCTATATAACAGATTTTATGGGTTGTAAACGACTTGGAAAAATGGGAATGGAAGGAGGTTGGCCGGTTTATGCAATGAAGCCAAAGCACAGCAGGTGGTCACTGTACATCAGCGATTCCCAGACCCTGGCATGTCCTCTGAGAGGGAGATCTCACTGATTTCTGGTGAGATGAGAAAATAAGAATTATGCAGGTCTGTCCTGTTGGTTTTTCTGGTGTTAACAGATGTTAATCTTTTTGCAATGGTAATTGATAAAAATTAATATTGTTTCCTTAAGTCCTTCCTTGGGGTTGTAAATTGGGCTGTCATTCAAAGAATCTGCTGGCCCTGTCTAAAGGAGTGTCATTTGAGGGATCTTCAAAAAATTCAAGAAAAATGCATATTGTGAAAAACTTGCATCAAAAGACGCCAATCTTGTGACTACGTTTCCATGAACTTTTTGAAGTTCCCTGTCCGTCCTCTTTAGCAGCCTCCCTGGAGCCATCAGGCTTAGCCACGTGACTCACTTTGGCTGTTTCATTGGCCAAATGTGCTGTCTCTTAGCAGAATCTTTAAGAGGCGGGATATGTCTCTCTATTATCTTCCTTCTTTCTTCTGTCCATACTACCTATTCTATCTGCCTAGGCTTCAGAAGAAAAAAGAGAAAACAGTGGACTGGTATCCAACTCATACTGGACATGTTGTATGAGGGTGATGTAAAGTTTTCTTGTTGCAAGCCACTGAGATTTGGAGTTACTTTTTTTTTTAAGATTTATTTTATTTATTTGAAAGTCAGAGTTACACAGAGAGAGGAGAGGCAGAAAGAGAGAGAGAGAGAGAGAGAGAGAGAAGTCTTCCATCTGCTGTGTCACTCCCTAGATGGCTGCAACGTCCAGAGCTGTGCTGATCCGAAGCCAGGAGCCAGGAGCTTCTTCCGGGTCTCTCACATGGATATAGGGGCCTTGGGCCATCTTCTGCTGCTTTCCCAGGCCATAGCAGAGAGCTGGATGGGAAGTGGAGCAGTCAGGACTTGAACTGGCGCCCATATGGGATGCTGGCTCTGCAGGCTGCAGCTTTACCCGATACGCCACCATGCCAGCCCCTGGAGTTGCTTGTTACTGCAGCACAACTTAGCCTACACAAACTGCTACACTTGACTGCATCAATTACAGGTAACCTCTAGGGCTTCATAATGTATTTTAAATTTTATAAATAGATGAAGTCCTGGGACTCATTGCTCTATGTTTATTTAAGAAAAGAAAGGTAGATAGGAAGCAGTTTTGATTTTATTCTAGTTCCACGCTGTCCAATACAGTGGCTACTTAGCCATGTGATATGCTTTAAGTATAACATACATACCAGCTTTTGAAGAACATGTAATATCCCAATGTTTATATTGATAGAAGTTGAAAAGAAAATATCTTCAATCTATTAGTTCAAAATCAGATAGAGTAGTAGCATCAATTTCACTTGCTTTTTCTCCCCCCTCCCATTTTAAATGTGGCTACTAAAAATTTTAAGTTACCCACATGGACCACATGGACCACCATGTTGTGCTAGATTTTGCTGGAGAGCTCTGCTGTAGGCATTGGAGTCAAACAGACAGTGGTTTCTACCCAGGCCCTGGCGGTGTCTCCCTGCGACCTTGAAGAAGTTGCTTCATGCCTCGCATCGACTCCTGAACTGCAAGGCAGGGGGACATTGCGTGTCTCCTTGGGATATTAGGAGGACTAAGTGAGATAATGAACATAAATTGTGCCACGCATAATAAATGCCCTCTTTTCCTTCAAGGTCATACAGTGATTTTTTTTTTTTGAAGCTTCCTTTTGAATTACAGTTGGCTCATCTTTTCTGTTGGGGAGCCAAGTTCATTTCATACTCTCCAACAGTCTGTGGGCTTGGGAGCCTTGGAGTCACAGGTGAGCTGAACTGGTTGAGCCAGAGATCTGCTCTGAGTAACACGAGAGGGAGCTTCTCGTGCCAGCTGTGCACGTGGGCTTCTCTGGAGGGCTGGGACTGCTTGGGGTTGCTGTTCACCCTGACTTCATTGTTCACATCTTTAGAAAATGCAAATGGACTGTGCACTCTAACGGATTACATGGGGATGCTCATCCTAAAATCGTTCATCTTTATTGATTCTGTTGACATAACACATTTGGGGTGCCTGAAAAGCGACTTCCCTGTGGACTACAAATTAATTTGCTTTATGAATCTCCACAAAGATGCCAGGGTTTTCTTTTTTTTAAACTGATGACTGATCCATAGGATAGATTGAGCTGTTTGAAAAAAAAAAAAGCCTTATTGTTCAAGGTATTTATATGTGAAGATTTCCCCTACTTTAATTAGACATCCAAATGAGTCTATATACATTAGAAATATCTGGAATCCTTTTGACAGCTCTTTGCATTTGTGTGTGGCAATTCCTAAAGTCTTGAAGCATCTTTAACATCATACACCTAGTGGATAAATAACCTCTTTGTTAGTGGACTGTTCGATGCTCTAAGCAGCAGATTATGAGATTGTAAACTCCATTCTCTGCAACCCAGGTGTCACATAGCACCCTTCTTTGTGGTTCATGTGGTGTCTTCCAGAAAGGGTTTACTGTTATTTCCATCAGGATGGAGGTTGGATCTGTCCCTCATGGGGAGCGTACAAGAGATCCAGAGATGACACATGTGACTTTCATTCTCAATGCCACCATGAACCTGAACTCAGATCCATAGCACTGTGTGGAGCACTCCCCTAAGTTCCTCATCTGCCCCCAGTCCCTGCTCGCTCATCTCTTTGCTTGGAACCTCCTTTTCTCCAAAACGCAGCCTGGAATTCTGGGCCTCCCTAGTCACATTCATTGCTTAACTTCAGGTTCAACTGCAGTGAAGAATGACCCCCTCCCCCCCACATAGCAATGATTTATTGAACTTGTAGTTTATTTTGTTTCTGTGTAAGCAAAACCCTCAGGTGGGCAATCCAGACTGCTGGTATGCCCCTCCCCCAGCCCATGAAATCTCCAGGGAATCAGTTTCTTCCCATCCACTTGTTCTATAATTCTCTACTTCATAATCCAAAGTGGCTGCTTGAACTCTTGCCATCATGTCTACAAGCCTGTCAGTAGCAAAGCAGCAGGTAGAAGCCTTTTAAGCAGAGTTTCCCGAAGTTGTTCACAATGCTGTGTTCACGCATGATTGGCCAGCACTCCATCACCTAGCTGCATCAAGCTACCCAGAGACTGGGCCACACCCTCTTTGCTCTTAGCATCCAGATGTCTGCTAAGAAATGGAGGTGGAGAGTTTTGTGGGCCTTATTTTATAATCCTCCATCAGTCCTTGCTCCCAACCAAATGAGGGAAGTGATATGATTTCAATTTTTCAGATAGAAAACGGAAGTTTGCCTTTCTACTAAATTAAGGTCATAATAATAGCAAGTATTACTCTGAGACTTTGCTGTTAATTTTGGTCCCTCATTAACCTAGTGAGTTAGCTCTAGTAGTCCTTAGTCTCACAGCTGAGGAAGTGTTGGATAATTTGTCTGAGGTCACAAGCCACTGAATACAAGGAAGAAGGGCCAGCATTGTGGTGCAGCAGGTTAAACTATTACTTTTGACACCAGCTTCTAATATTGGAGTGTTGGTTCAAGTTTCAGAAGCTTCACTTCCAAGCCAGCTCTCCGCTAATGCACCCAGAAAAGCAGTGGAAGAAGGCCCAAGTGCTTGGACCCCTTCCACCTACCATGGGAGACCCTGATGGAGTTCCAAGGCTCCTCACTTTGGCCTGGCCCATCCCCAGCTGTTGGGGCCATTTGGGGAGTGAACCAACAGATGGTACTTCTCTCTTGCTCTCTATGTCTCTTCCTCTCTCTGTGTGTTACTCTGCTTTTCAAATAAATAGAGTAAACCTTTAAGCATTCTTAAAAAAGTTACAAGCAAGAACTGGTGGTAGAACCCAGCCACAAGATCGCAGCTCTAAATGCCTGCGCTGGAAATTCTCCAGCTCTTTTGACTTCCTTTGGTTTTCTGCTGCAGCTGAAACAGGTTGCCACAGGTTCCAGGCCTGGCACCACCTTTGTTCTGCCAACCCTAAGTGCTGTGGGTCTAACTGGCCTTCCTACAACTCCGAAATCTCCAGGCCTGTAATCCAGGAAAACCTCCCTAATTGTAAGATTGGTTGGTTGGGAAACTTGACTCTGCCCACAAAATCCTTTAACCATGTTCATAGGTTCAAGGGATGAGGGCATGGGCATTTTTGGGGAGGGATGACCATTATTCAGCCAACTGGGAAGCCCAGAGAGAGATGTATATTTTACATTGCAACCCGGTCCACGCATGAAATACAGAGAGCTGAAATGAGTTTCACAGAGCAATACTTACTTATTCTATTCTATTTTATTACTTCATTTTTAAGAAATGGTGGTCGTGACCCAGCAAATTGGTTTCATGACCTATAGCTTGGAAGAAACATGGCAAAATGTTCTCCATCCCCATTGCTATTACCTCAATCTGGCCATTTTCCTCTCTCTTCTAGCTATTATGGGGGTAGAAGGCTCTGAAGTGCTGCCCGTGCTTCTCAACTGTCCGTCTTCCAGGACCTGTTGAAGAGAACCCATCGACCTCTGCACCCAGATCCACCGTGGTCACCCAGCTAAGAGCCCTGCTGGGCATTTCAGAGTGTCCTTGAGTGAGCGACCTTGGTTTACATAGCCAAGGCCATGGGAAAGACGTCAACTGCAGAGTTGGCAAGTGGGTTACTTTGATCTACTGGTGATGCCTGAGACTCTGGGTGCCCTATGTCACAAAGACAGGCAGAGGGCACCGGTAATCTATTAGAGATGTCTGTTATAGACATAGGAGGGGAGGGAGACAACACAGTGGCCAGGTGCTCACCGCCTCTGGGGAGTCTGTATGCTGACATAGCTGCTCTTCTAATTAGCAGAAGGACATCCCTGAGAGGATTCAACTGAAATAGAAGAGGAGGACAATTTAGCAGGAATGGGTCTGAGTTTTAAGAAGGAAAAGGTTTCCTCTGTTTGTTGAGACAATGTGATAAATAAGACACAATAACATGTAGGAGGCTGGAGAAAAAAAATAATCCTTTTTGTCTTTTAGGAGTATAGAAGTGGGAAGAACACAGATCACTTCTTTGGGCTAAAAGAATTCTTAGCTCACTGAAGCCTATTGTTGCTTCTGCAACCATTCTTAGAATCATCCAATTGACCTTTATCATCATGAGGAGGTCTTTGTATTTTCCTGGTTGTTCTTGCTTTATCAGATCAGAGGTCAGAAGCTCAAATGCTCACACAGGGAAGACATTTGGTAATAATGGCCTTTGGAGCAAGACTGTCTGGGTTCAAATCCCAGCTCTGTCACTTAGAAGGAGCTTGTTGCTATGCAAGGTGCTTAGTTTCATGGGGCCCACATTAGTCTTGGTGTGCCATGACATCTGTGGGTGCCAGGACACTGGGGGCGTTGTCATTGATGGCCTGTGGGCCATTTCTCCCAGGAGCCAGGAGCTTCATCTGGGTCTTCCCACAAGGGTTTAGGAGCCCAAGCACTTGGGCCATCTTCTACTGCTTTCCCAGGAGCATTAGCAGGGTGCTGGAACTCAAGTGGAACAACTAGGACTTGAACCAGTGCCCATATGGGATGAAGCTACAGGTGGCAGCTTAACCTGCTGTGTCACAATGCCAATCCTGGCTCTGTCCTTTATGTCCTTGCTTCTAAGCATTTTGTTGTATCCTGACATGTTGAATTTTTGTTGGTTATGAGTTTTCTTTTTATCTGTCTATTTAGAATTAAAACACTGGGGTAAGCATTGTAGTACACAGAGTTAAGTTGCTGCCTGGGGTACCAGCATCCCTCACCCAAGTGTAGGTTCAAGTTTTGGCTTCTCTGCTTACAAACCAGGTTCCTGTTAATGTGCTTGGGAGGCGGCAGGTGATGACTCAAGTGCTTGGGCCTTTCTGCCCACACAGGAGACCTCGATGGATTTCTGGGCCCCTGGTTTTGGCTTGGCCCAGCCCTGGCTGTTGCAGGTATTTAGGGAGTGAACCAGCAAATGGAAGATCTCTTTCTTGCCATCACTCTGCCTTTCAAATAAATGAAAACAGATAAATACACATTAAAAAAAAAAAAAGAATTATAGCTCTGTTAGAGGAAAGACTTGGTTGATTTTGTTCATGGTTGTATCCACTGTGTTTGGAACTTTGTCTAGCACATAGTAGGCCCTCAACATTTACTGATTAGATGGATAAAATAGAACTCACCAACTGGATCTCACTGAAGACCTCACGTCGGGCTCCAGTACATACAAATTGAACTTGATTGGACAAGGTCTCTGCCACCTTGGAATTTTAGTGGCTGATTACGGGACACCCAGACAAACATGATTTCCCAAGCATGTGGAGAATATTATATATTAAAAAAAGAAACCAGAGGGGGTCCTGGGGATATTGCAGGGTTCCTATCAGATCTAGGGCTTTCCAGAGGAAGGCATGTTTAACCCACCATGAGAAGGATCAGGAGGATTTGAACTGGATTGAAGGTGGGAAGGCTTTCTTGACCCCACCCCCCAAATTAGCAATATCCTAGGGATGGTTCTATGAATTGTGACAGATAGACTAGCCAGGATTTGGGGGCAACAACTTGGTTGAAAGAGGAGTAAAATAGGATTTGCAACAGTTTACACTTGGATATTATTTTTATCTAAAAATGACTTATTTATTTAAGTATTAGAGAGAGAGAGAGAGAGAGAGAGACAGAGAGAGACACCACAACAGTCTGGGCTGGGCTGGGCCAGGCTGAAGACAGGAGCCATGGGCAGCAGGGGCCCCAGAGCTTGGTTTTCACCTGCCGTCTTCTCAGGTGCATCAGCAGGAAGCCGAATCAGAAGCGACGCAGACAGGACTCCGGCTGGCACTTCCATGTGGGATGATGGCATTGTAGGTGGTGGCTTAGCCCACTGTGCCACCACACTGGTTCCTATTTTTAATTTTTGTGGGACCTAGGAATCTGAAGAAGACTAATGAAAGGCCAGAGTTACCATCAACCACCTGCTAAAGCCAAGGCCATGGATACTTCTCAGGGAGGCTGTCACAAGGGTGCAGGTGGGTGATGTCTGAGACTATGCCAAATAAGGCATTTTGGCCTCCTCCTTGTCCTTTCTCTCTGGGATCACTTACTGCGAGGGAAGCTGGCCACCAGGTTGTGGCGACACACAAGCAGACCGTGTGGAGACCCACGAAAGGAGGAACGCAGGCCTCCTGCTGGTGTCTGGTACCACGTGAGTGAACTATCCCAGGAAGATGCCTCCTGCCCTAGTCCAGCCACAGCCCAGGCTGACACCTTGAAAGAAACTTCATTTGTGAGTCCCTGAGCCAGAACCACCAGCTAGTATGGTCTCAGATTTCTGAAGAACAGAAACTGCAACATGGGGCCGGCGCTGTGGTGTAGTAGGTTAATCCTCTGCCTGCAGTGTTGGCGGAATCCCATGTGGACACTGGTTTGAGACCCGGCAGCTCCACTTCCAGTCCAGCTCCCTGCTTATGTGCCTGGGAAAGCTACAGAGGGGGGGGGTCCAAGTGCTTGGGCTCCTGCACCCATGTGGGAGACCCGGAAGAAGCTCCTGGCTTCAGATGGGCCCAGCTCCAGCCATTGTGGCTATTTGGGGAGTGAAGTAACAGAAGACCTCTCTCCTCTCTCTGTGTAACTCTTAAAAAAAAAAAAGAAAGAAAAAAAATCTGCAAGGCAATCGATGTTTGTTTTCAGCTGCTATATTTGAGGGTAATTTGACATTCAGAAAAAGATAACTAATCCAAATTTTCCCTCCTATTGCCATTATTTCTCTCTTATCCCAACTTCCAGTTGGGATGTTATAGATTCACCCCAGGGAATAGATAAAGACATTGAGAAAAGATCTCCGTAGCCATTTTGTGCAAGTGATGTTGGTCTCATTTGCGTCTTTTTGTTGCCCCAAGTTTGTGTCCTTGGGTGAGCTCTTACTTTGTACTGGGCTTCTCACATGAGCTGCTGGATACATGACCTTATTTCTTCTTTTTTAATTAATTTATTTCTTAAAAGGCTTTATTTTACTTATTTGAAACAGTTACAGAGAGAGGTAGAGAGAGACAGAGAGAGGTCTTCAATCTGCAAATTGGTTCACTCCCCAAATGGCTGCAACGGCCAGAGCTGAGCTGATCCAAAGCCAGGAGCCAGGAGCTTCTTCTGGGTCTCCCACACAGGTGCAGGGGCTCAAGGACTTGGGCCATCTTCTACTGCATTCCCACCCAGGCCATTAGCAGGGAGCTGAATGGGAAGTGGAGCAGCTGGGACTCGAACTGGTGCCCATATGCGATGCCGGTGATGCAGGCCAGGACTTTAACCTGCTGCACCACAGCACCGGCCCCACATGACCTTATTTCATCCTTTCTCCATGCCCTTGAAGTTGCTACTATTATTTCTACTATTTTTAAATGAGAAAACAGGCCCAAAGAGAGTAAGGCCCCGAGAAAGATCACACAGCTCTTCAGAGGCAAAGCTGCTGTCTCACTCCTTGTACTTTTAACTCCACTCAGGGAAGCCATCTGGAGTTTGGGGTTAGAGGCAGGCGTGGGAGAGGTGAGAGTGACATGAGTGTCCTCCATGGTTTTCCAAACTTGAATGTGCATGCAGTATCTCCCTGGGGAGATACTGCGTTTCAAATGCACATCCACACCACACTGCTGTGGCTGACACAAAGCACACACTTTGGTTAGCACTGGTGTAGGAGACTCAAGGTGTGAGATAAAACTTCCAAGGGGAGTCTCTGGTTCCAACTCCTCCCTTGTGAGAAAGCTCCGGAGATCAGATTTCTTTGAGAGGTAAGTGCTGACAAAGCTGTAAAAGGAGTGGCGCTTGGGAGTTGCGTCTCATTTTGGAAGCAGTTAGCCACTGAATTTGGTTCAATCATCTCGGGGAAATGCAGACAGAAAGAAGGCGCACGGGCCCCGTCTGCAGCATGGTAGTTCAAGCTGCCAGAGCTCTGGATGCTGGGCTTTTGCTGATACTACGCGACGGATTTATACGTGGAATAAATATTCTTAAATCTTTATAAGGTGCCTAAAATATTTATGGGTTGTTTTAGTCTGGTTTGCATGCCATATTGTGCTCTTACATTAAGCATTTTTACACCATCAAGCTTTCCCATTAATCATTCCAGCCTGTTCCCAGCTATCTTAACCGAGGGAGATCTATTACACTCGGCTACCAGAGCCAAATGATCTAATTTCTCCTTTGGCTGTTTCACCGAATGCTTCATAAACCTATGGCTGTTATTGTATTAGGCAGACACACTGTGGTTCTCCAGTGTCCTGGTGACATGTTTACGTTTCCTTTTCTTACGAGAAATCGTGTTGAAAACGGAATATTATTTCGCAGAAGACGTTTTCTAACAATTTTGGCCTGATGGAATTAAAAAAAAAGAGGGGAACATCAAGTCTCCGAAAAATGCTGAATTGGTTGAATCAATGTCACGAGCAGATGAAAACCATCTTGCTCCTGCCTTCGTCGTACATGGAATGATTTCAAGGAGGGCTTTTTTGCTTTTGTTTTATTTCTGAGGACAACTGTTTTCACGGAAAGACAATAAGTAGCAGTGCCATGTTTCAGGCAGGGACTTGGGGGCCAGGCAGGAGCATCTGATTGCATTAGTTCTCTGTCAAACAAGAGTGTATGCATTCTTGACAAATCATTTTCTGGGTATTTCAGAGTCCAATTTGACTCTTGTGACTTTGATCTTATGATAGGCAAGGCCTTAAGATGACAGATACCATTTCTGAATTCATGCTAAAGGATTGAGAGAGCAAAATTGCCTCCAATAAATGTTGGCTTCCATTTATTTCTTTGGTGTGTTTTGTGTGTGTGTGGTTCCTTTTTAGTAGGAGGAGAAATGGATATAATTATCCTTGCACCTAAGCCATAGTTAGACCTTCTTAGAAGACCACAGATTGAAGCCAATGGCTCCTGCAAAGGCAGACTAGCAGCCCACCTGCTTTCATCCCGGGATGGTTTAGCTGTTATGTGAAAGCCAGCCCTCCATCTATTAGATGATAAAATTACCTTAATTTACAAATCTTACCTTTGATCCTATGCAAGTTCAAAGCCAAGATGCTTCTGGAAGGATACATGGCATTCTCTATCTCACCGAGAAGAGAATTTGTAGAGAAAATCGGAGTGAGTGCAGAAGTTGTTTTTGTACGCAGGTGCCTTCATTTGCTGTCATTACTAGCAGAATATGCTTCACACACACACACACACACACACACGCACCAGCTCCTTTTGCATCCATGCACCCCGACAGCAATGTGCTGTCTCCCTTTGCTGTGGGCTGTCATTTTGCATTATTATAGACAGATATGAACCTCCCGTGCATAGCTATCTACCATGTAAACCCGATTAATTTGCCACGGCCTCCAAAAACACACATCGGCAATCAGGGAGGGAAATTCGCATGTAATCAAAACAAGTCAAATGGATTGAGTCACAAACCCTGGGGACTGTCCCGCCCCTCCATGGTCAGACCGCGTTTGTGAGTGCAAGATGTCATAGTCCCAGTTCTCTGTCAACTGCAGCTTTGTCGGTGATCTTTGCGGGAGAAGTAATGTGGTAAGGAGGACTAACCAAGGACCAGAGCTCAGCATTGTTGACTAGGATTCAAAACCCAACCTAAGTTCTGTGTGCAGGTTGACAGCCCCAAATAGGTCATTCAGATTACAGCCGGCTGCTTGCAATGAAGTCCCAGTCTGTTTGCCAGTGCAGGTTCTCAACTGAGTTATTTAAAGCTGAAAGCAAAAAGGGGTGATGTGTGTGTGGGGGGGTTGGTGCTGTGATTTTGATACAATCGCCCCTTACCTCTGCCCTTGCTGCTTCCTTCCCCCGCCTCCAGGGTTAGGAGGATGAAACTCGGTCAGGCGAATCCCGCAGGACCGTGATTAAATTCATGATAGCAGTGCTCCCCGGAGTGGCCTTATTGGTATTATAAAAAGCATTTATTGTGGTGAAAGCCTGTGTTTTTGGCGCTGGCAGTAAGGGCTGTGGAGAGGCAAGCATAGCTGAGGTTATGATACGCATAGATTAATCCCATGCTTTCAACATCTCATCAGCCAATCAAAGTCGTCCTCGAATACGAAGGAAATTTCTAGAAGGAAGCGGCTCACATTCAGAGGGAGGCAGTCCACGCGGCCTGCTACAAAGAGCAGAGCTGCTTCTGATAACAGTGGGGCAGCCAAATCGGACGTGGAGGCCCTCATGAGACAGCTGTGGGGGGCAGAGGGAAGTTTCCAGAGGGCACTGAATGCTGCCGCTTGGCAACTCAGCCCCCCAGAGACATGACCTTAGCCCCTGGGTGGGGTTCTTGGCATAGGTTGGGGAAAGGGACCCCACACAGACATCAAACCTCATGGAGTCTTAGGTCTTGTGGGCATAAGGCAGGCACGTATGTGGGCACTGCTCAGCAAGGAAGCAGGAAGTAGGTGGGAGGTGTGTTTGGTTTTCCCAAGCACAGAAATCTCTAAGGTTACTCACTTGGATGTGCCTATTTCTAAACGGCAGTCTTTGCACTTACCCTGTGGCACAGACCTCCGTGTACCCCACTGCAGAGCCACAATGAGCACTTTATCAGGGGCTCTGTATTGAGCATCTACTATGTGCCAGACACCACACTGGATGCCAGGGCTTCCAAGTGAGTGAGGCCTGGGCATTGCCCTCCATCCTAAGAGCTCACATCTTGGATTATTAAGGGAATGTGGTTCTTGACCTGTTGTTTACCAGGGACCCCTTTAGCCATCAGATGAAAACCTAGGCTCCCTTCTCAGAACACTGCTTTAAAATTCATTATTTGGGGCCAGCGCTGTGGCACAGTAGGTTAATCCTTCACCTGCGGCGCTGGCATCCCATATGAGCTCTGGTTCTAGTCCCGACTGCTCCTCTTCCAATCCAGCTCTCTGCTATGGCCTGGGAAAGCAGTAGAAGATGGCCCAAGTCCCTGGGCCCCTGCACCCACATGGGAGACCCAGAAGAAGCTCCTGGCTCCTGGCTTCAGATCAGCGCAGCTCTGGCCATTGCAGCCATTTGAGGAATAAACCAGCAGAAGGAAGACCTTTCTCTCTATATTTCCCTCTCACTGTCTGTAACTCTGCCTCTCAAATAAATAATAAAAGTAAAATAAAATTCATTATTTAGGGGCCGGTGTTGTGGTACAGTGGGTTAAGCTGCCACCCGTGATGCCCGCATCCCATATCAGAGTGCCGTTTCCAGTCCTGGCTGCTCCACTTCTGATCCAGCTTCCTGCGATTGTACCTAGGAAAGGAGCATAAGGAGTTCCTGGCTCCTGGCTTTGGCCTGGCCCAGACCTAGCTGTTGTGGCTGTTTGGGGAATGAACCAGTAGATGTAAGATCTTTCTCTCTCTCTTTCTCTCATTCTCTCCCCTCTGTTTCTGTGTGTCACTCTGATTTTTCAACTAAGTAATTCTATAAATAGTAAAAAGATAAAATTCATTAATTATCTATAATTGCCGTGCTGTGCCTTGGGTCTCCGGGAGATATTCATCTTAAAACTGAAATGTGCGCCCTTTGACCAACGTTTCCCCATTTCCCTATCACCAGCTCTGAAAAGCACTTGCTGCTCAGTTTCTATGAGTTCAGCATTTTCAGATTCCACATAGAAGTCCGATCAGTATGTACTGTGTTCTTGAGATTTATAGATCACACCACAAAAAGCTAACTGTGAGGTGATGGATGTGTTAGTTGATTGTGGTCATCATTCACAATGGATACCTAGGTCAAAACATCCTGTTATCCACCTTTAATGCAGTCATGCGTGGCTTCCGGTGGGGATACATCCCGAGAAATGTGCCGTTAGGGGATGTCATGGTTGTGCGAGCACCATGGAGTGCACTTACCCCAACTTGGGTGTGACAGCCACTGCACACCCAGGCGGTGTGGTATAAATCTGCTGCTGTTGCATGCCAGGACCCTTCCAGCTTGTCATATTTTAACATCATGCTACGCATTTGTGTATCTACACATAGGAAAGGTAGTGTAAAAATAAGATATTTAAAAGTGGTCCACCTGCAGAGGGCGTCTGCCATGGTTGGTACTGGCGGGATGGGTTCCTCTGGGTGAGTGCGAGCGAGTGGTGAGGGAATGGGAAGGCCTAGGGCAGGGCTGTCCACTGCGGTGGACTTCACGTGCACTGTGCGTATACAGGCTGCACTGATTCATAACACGTTTCTTTCTTCAGTAATCAATTAACCTTTTGTAAGTTTAAGTGCTTTAATTTTTTTTAAAATATTTTTAGCCTATACTACTGATTTCTATTCTTTTTTTTTTTTTTTTTTTTGACAGGCAGAGTGGATAGTGAGAGAGAGAGAGAGAGAAAGGTCTTCCTTTTTGCCATTGGTTCACCCTCCATTGGCTGCTGCGGCCGGAACATCTCGCTGATCCGAAGCCAGGAGCCAGGTGCTTCTCCTGGTCTCCCATGCGGGTGCAGGGCCCAAGGACCTGGGCCATCCTCCACTGCCTTCCCGGGCCATAGCAGAGAGCTGGCCTGGAAGAGGGGCAACCGGGATAGAATCCGGCGCCCCAACCGGGACTAGAACCTGGTGTGCCGGCGCTGCAAGGCGGAGGATTAGCCTGTTAAGCCATGGCGCCGGCCTAAGTGCTTTAATTTTTAACTCTTTGATAATAACAGCTTAAAATACATATTGTACATCTATACAAAACATATCTTCTTTATATTCTTATTCTATGAAGCTTTCTCCCATTTAAAAACATTTATTCATTTGAAAGGCAGAGCAACATAGAGAGGAGGAGAGACAGAGAGAGAAAAAGATCTTCCACCTGCTAATTCACTCTCAGGATACCTGAAATAGCCAACGCTGGGCCAGGCTGAAATTAGGAGCCAGGTACTCTATGTGGTTCTTGAACATGGGTGGCAGGGGCTCAAGTACCAGGCCACCATATGCTACCTTCCTAGGTGGATTAGCAGGGATTTGAGTTGGAAGCAGAGCAGCCAGGAATTGAACCAACATTCCTATATGGGATGCTTGGTGTCACAATTGGCAGCTTAACCTACTGAACCACAATGCTAGACCCCTTTTTTTCTATTAAAAAATTTTATTTTTTACCCTTTAAAATCTTCTTTTAAAAACTAATGCACAAGGTTGAGCAGTTGGTGCAGTGTTAAGATGCCACTTGGAATGCCTGCATCCCTTATCAAAGTACTTGGTTTGGGTCCCAGTTCGACTTCCAAGTCTAGCTGCTAATGTGCGCCCTGGGAGGCAGCTGGAATCGGAAGTAGGGCTCAAGTAGTTGGGTCTCTCCCACCATATGGGAGACCTGGGTTGAGCTCCTGGCTTTAGGCTTTCCGCTGCCCAGTCCCAGCCATTGCAGGCAACTGGGAAGCGACCCAGCAGATGGGAGATTGCTCTTTGTCTGTCTCTCTGCCTTTCAAATAAAAGGAAAAAAATGAAGACACAGCACTGTGAAGTGAAGACACACCCTGGAGCAGAGGCCTCCCCAGGGTCATGCTCATCTGTGTTGGTATCTGCACATCTTTCCCACTGGAATGTCTTCAGGGACACACACAAGGCTGGCATCTCCTATGATAGCAATGTCTTCTGGAATATTCCTGAAGCACCAGATGGATATTATACTTTAAAAAGTCACATTATCAACTTTTGAAAAAACAGATGGAGTACACTCTAAAAGAATGATTAAAAAGTATGGTAAATACATAAGCCAGTAGCACAGTTGTTTATATCATTATCAAGTATTATGTACTGTACATAATTGTATGTGCTCCACTCTTTTTAAGATTTATTTTTTATTTACTTGAAAGGCAGAGTTACAGAAAGAGTAGAGAGAGAGAGAGAGAGAGGGAGAGGGAGAGAGAGAGAGAGAGAGAGAGGTCTTCCATCTGCTTGTTCACTCCCCAAATGGCTGCAACAGCTAGGGCTAAGCCAGGCCAACGCCAGGACCTCAGAGCTTCTTCAGTGTCTCCCACGTGGATGCATGGACTCAAGCACTTGGGCCACCTTCCACTGCTTTCCCAAGTACATTAGCAGGGAGCTGGATTAGAAACGGAGCAGCTGAGACTCAAACTGGCACCCATGGGGGATGCTGGCACTGCAGTCAGAGACTTAACCAGCTACGCCATGGCACCGGCCCCTGTGCTCCACTCTTATAGGATTAAGCGCAGCGGGTGTGTTTGCACCATTGTCAGCACACAGACATAGCACTGTGATGTGTTGTACTGTGATGCTCTGGTAGCTAGGACATCACCAGGTGATAGGAATTTTTCAGCTCCATTACCATCTAATGGAACCACTAACACTAGTGCAGTCCGTTGTGGACTTAAAGATCCTTAGGTGGCTCTATACAGAGTTTTTTATTTGTCTATTATATGTCAAAGCTGGACAAAGCTTATTCAGTAACATAGGATCCCAAAGGAAACCAATTATTTAGTCATTGAAATGCTAAAAATAAAATCTGATATACTAGTAGATATGGTTCTTTATTAATGCATTCGAGCTGGTGGTGGAGCTAATAATTTCAAATTAGAAATTTACATAAATGACATTTTTGCTTTATCTACAATAAGTATGATGTGATGTGAGAATATTTGCAATTTCTATTAACAGCAGACTTAGATACTTGCTGCCTTTATAATTGAAGGGTGTTCAGTTTCTGGGAAAATGGAGGCATAAGTTTATTTTACATCTAGGTTCAGGGACCCTTGAATTCTCTTCTTAGAACCAGGCTAAGGAGTGGGCATTGTGGCGCCGCAGGGTAAGCCGCCTTTAAGGATACTCTCATCCCACATGGGGTGTTGGTTCAAGTCCTGGGGACTCCAGTTCCAGTCCAGTTCTCTGCTAATGCTCCTGCGAAGGCAGTGGATGATGGCCCAAATACTTGGGTCCATGCCACCCACGTGGGGGACCCAGCGAGTTCCCAGCTCCTGGTTTCAGCCTCATATTTTTGTGGCTACTTGGGGAGTGAAACAGCAGATGTAGGCTCTCTCTGTGTCTCTATGTCTCCCTGTCTCTCTCTTTTCTCTCTCCCTGTGTGTGTGTGGGTGCACGTGTGTCTTTCTGCCTTTCAAAAATATAAATAAAGCTTAAAAAACCAGGTTAAGGGAAAAGGTGGATGACAGTCTGCTGCCATCTGAAGTGGTTGTGATGTGGATGATGGGAGCAAGCAGGAAGGAGTCAGGAGGTGACATCTGGGGTGAAGGGTGAGGTCGCAGCCCCGGCAATGGAAGTGGAGAAGGGATGTCAGGGAGAGATGTCCAGTATTTTCTTCCAACAAATCCCTTCCTCCTTGGATTTTTTTTTAAAGATTTATTTCATTTTACCTGAAAGGCAGTGTTACAGAGAGGGAGGAGGAGAGAGAGATAGAGATAGAGAGAGAGAGAGAGAGAGAGAGGAAGAGAGAGAGAGAGAATGCTGTTTCATTCCCCAAATGGCAGCAAAGGCCAGAGCTGGGCCAGGCTGAAGCCAGGAGCCAGGGGCTGCTTCCAGGTCTCCCATGTGGGTCCAAGAGCCCAAGGACTTGGGCCGTCTGCTGCTGCTTTCCCAGGTGCACTAGCAGGGAACTGGATGGGAAGTGGAGCAGCTGGGACTCAAACTGGCACCCATGTGGGATGCCGGTGCTGTAGGCAGTGGCTTAGGCCACTGTTCCACAGCAGCGGCCCCTGTCTTGGTCATACAGTGCCGTGCTCTTCTATTGATCTGGCACAGTGACAGTCCTGGCAGGTACACAGCCCAGGTAGTACCCTTCCCATCAAGCCATGGAAAGACATGGAGGAACCTTAAATGCATGCCATTAAGTTACAGGAGCCGATCTGAAATGGTTACAAACTATATTGTTCCAATTGTATGACATTCTGGAAAAGGCACAACTATGGGGGCAGTAAAAAGATGGGTGGTGGCCTGTGGTCAAGGGGCCAGAGAAAGGGGACACGAAGCACAGATTTTTAGGGCTGTCGAACTATTTAGTAGGTGGATTTTGTGTCATGATACATTTGTCAGGGCTCGCAGACCACCCAAGGCCCTTGATGTCAACAGTGGGCTCTGGTGGTAACGAGGGTCAGTGCAGGTTCATCAGCTGCCACAGTGTGCCACTCTGGTTGGGGATGTTGAAAACAGGGGAGGTCATGCCTGGAAGAGGACAGAGGGCGTGTGACAATTCCCTGTACTGTTTCCTGCCCAATGTAGTCATGAGCCTAAAACTGCTCTAGATTAGAACGTCTATCTACATGGTATAAAAGTTTAAAAGGGCTCTCAATTAGATGAGAATAAGGATGTGTAACAGCGAAATGTGGCAATGGGTCCTGAGTTGCATCCTGTACCAGAAAAAAATGACCTTAACAGGCTACACAGCAAGGTGAAGGTAAGGGGCTTGAGGCCCCCATGTCAGCTTTGGCTCACGGCACGAAGGTTAACAAACCATAGGTCAGAGGTTGGTATTTGGGGAAATCTGGGCATAAGGTATATGGAAATTCTTTATCCTGTTTTTCACCCTTATAAATTCCAAGTTATTTTTGAAAAAAGAGAGAGAATGCTTTGATGGGGTGAATGGCTTTTCCTCTTGGCTAGTGTTTTTAAAGGTACCTGTGTTATGGGGTGGCGCCTCGGCTCACTAGGCTAATCCTCCGCCTGTGGCGCTGGCACCCTGGATTCTAGACCCGGTTGGGGCGCCGGATTCTGTCCCGGTTGCTCCTCTTCCATTCCAGCTCTCTGCTGTGGCCCAGGAAGGCAGTGGAGGATGGGCCGCTGCACCCACATGGGAGACCAGGAGGGGGCACCTGGCTCCTGGCTTTGGATCTGTGCAGCGCCGGCCATAGCGGCCATTTGGGGATTGAACCAATGGAAGGAAGACCTTTCTCTCTGTCTCTCTCTCACTGTCTAAAACTCTACCTGTCAAAAAAAAAAAAAAAAAAAGGTACCTGTGTTACATACATTTCTCATATGATCATGTGATATGCTCCTCTAACTTAATGGTTTTTCAATATCGGATCATCTTCGTATTCCTGTTATAAATCTTATATTGCCATTTTTTTAAAAAAAGGAACAATAACAACACAGTGTATTCCATGAAAACCGAATGTTCACTCTGCCTGAGAGCTCCAAGCCCCAGGCCCAGCCTCTGGGGTTTAGAAGAAATGACAAATATCACCCAAGTTTGAAGGACACACCTGTCCTCCCCCTGCAAGACTTCTTCATAAAGGCTGAAAGGAAATGGAAAAGGAAATAGTGTCCTCTCTGTTTTTTTTTTTTAAGATTATTTTATGTATTTGGAAGGCTGGGTTACAGAGAGAGAGAGAGAGAGAGAGAGAGGGAACTTCCACCTGCTGGTTCACTCCCCAAATGGCCATAAAGGCCAGGGTGGGCCAGGCTGAAGCCAGGAGCTTCTTCTGGGTCTCCCACGTGGGTGCAGGGGCCCAAGCACTTGTGGCATCTTCTGCTGCTTTTCCCAGGCCATAGCAGGGAGCTGGATCAGAAGTGGAGCCACTGAAACTCCAACTGGCACTCCTATGGGATTCCAATACACCACAACGCCAGCCTCCTCTCTGTTCTTTTCTCTGTTTTGTGATGTGCCATCAAAAGAGACCTCATCCTGCCTGGAGGGGAAGGGTACCTTAGCACAGCCACCTGCTCATGCAGATGAAGTCAGATGGAGGAGCTGTCAGGATTAACAACAATCTCATTTCACAAAATCCGGGGAAGTGGCTACGTTAGTTTTCTTATCACCAATGAGATGTTGCTTAACGTTTGGCAGACGCTGTTACCTCAATCCCCTTGCTATTTCCAGAGCCCAATCTTTGTGGGTCTTGCAGAGCCGGCTGGTGGGGTGGGGACCAGGCTGGAGGTGCTCCTGTCCGTCCCGGCATCTCCATGGTGTCAGGCTGAGGTCAGGCTCCCAGTCAGTACCCCCAGGTCCTATATGCTAGCCACCAGGTCCCCCAGGAGCAAGTTTGCTTTTTGAGAAAACAGCATGGCATACGGATCTGGTCATCCATGGGGCGGTTCCCAATGCTCGGGTGCCACCCACCATGGGCTGCTACCCCACACTGCCTGGCTGGCTGAGCCTGGCAGGCTGGGGAGCGGTATCCTTGGCCCCTGCCTGCTGGAAGACAGGGACACCTTCTCACTCCTCACCCTTGCCAGTGTCACACCCAAATGTTTCCCAATACAAGGAACATTGCCCTAGGGTTGGGGGAAAATCCACCACCACCACCACTGTCAGCACCCTGTCGAGAAGTCATGGGTCTAACAGCTGAGTTTCTTGGTGAGCTTTGGGCATGAAGCAGCCAGGGGCTCAGCCCCTGCCCGTGTAGATAACAGCCCCACCTGTGTGTGTCACCAGCACAGCACCACATGGGCACTCCCCCGTGAGCTGGTGTTGGCTTGTTTACCCTGAAAGCCCAGTGCCCGCCATGATGCAGTTCATGGCTGCCATCTGCAATGGTTAGTGGCGTGAATGAATGTGACAGGCAGCGGGAGCCATTGTCAGCTCAGATGCAAAGTGGCATTAAAGGTGGGAGTTGAGGATGGCACAAGATACAGCTTGTCCAATAAATGATAAGAGGATGCAGAGTGAGACAGGAACCAGGCACCCCAGGGGCTGAGGGAGAAGAGAGAGAGAGAGAGAGAGAGAGAGAGAGAGAGAGAGAGAGAGCTTTCAACTGCTGGTTCACTCCCCAAAATGGTGGAAGCCAGGAGTCAGGAGCTTCTTCAGGGTCTTCCACCTGGGTGCACTTGGACCATCTTCTACTGCTTTCCCAGGCCATTAGCAGGGAGCTGGATCAGAAATGGAGCAGCCGGGTCTTCAACCAGCTCCCGTATAGGATGCCAGCGTTGCAGGTGGGGGCTGTACCTACTATGCCACAGCGCTGGCCCCAACCTGGGTGTGTTAAAACAACAGGCATGTACTTGTTCACAGTTCTGCAGGCCAGCAATCCAAAATCAAGGTTTCAACAGGGCCAGCCTCCCTGCCAGGGCTCCAGGGGGAACTCTTCCCCTGCCCCCTCCACTGTTGGTGGCTCCAGGAGCTCTTGGCTGTGACCACATCATGCTAGTCTCCAGCTCTGTCTTCACGGGTCCTTCTCCCTTTCTATGTGTCTTCTCCTCTTCCATCTCTTAGAAGGACACTTATTGGATATAGGACTCAGCTGGATAATCCGCGACGATCTCATCTCAAATTCCCTAATTATTCCTACGAAACCTCTTCCCAGTAAGGTCGTGTACGGCCCGGGGATCTGAAGGCCAGCACGCGGACACATCATCTGGGGCTCACCCTAACGGGTCTCAGCTCTCCCTTTGGACATGGAAGAAACTCCGTACTCCTGACAATTCTAGCCCGTGCTGCATAGTAGCCCTCGCATTAGGACGGTGGCCCAGAGGCGGGTGAGAGAGCAGTCTGAGTGGCACTGACCTGGAGGAAAAGGCCTGTCCATGGTGGCTTTTATCATCACCTGGACTCACTGGCTGTGTCGAAGTGCCTGTCACAAAACCCAGTTACCTGACTCGCCATCTGCCTTTTCAACTCTTGGCACAAGGCTCGCTTAGCAAAGCCATCCTGCCACGGCCTTGACATGTGGCTCACCTCGAAGCCAGAGAATTCTCCCCGGGTTTTCAGCTCCATTTCCCCATGAGCTGTCCCCTCAAAAATAAACCAAGTTATCATTCGGAAAACGCTGGCTGATGGCCTCCTATTTGCATATCCCAGATGAGGCTGCAAAGCCATTTATCTCTCAGGAGCAGCCTGCTGTGCTTCCTTTTATTTTTTTATGGGATTGTCCTTAAATGGCTGATTAGTTTGGGGTGATTTATAAATGCTTCCAGCTTGGCAATTTCCCCCTTAATGAGTGGACAGATTTGTGTCTGGCTTAAGCAGCCTTGCTTACTGTTGATGCAATGTGTGGCTTCCCGCGGCTTCCCACCCCGTGGTCGCCTCACTCCTCCACAGTCAAGTCGGCTTAGCCTTCCACCAAGTTTTCCCAAGAGTTGAAAAGTGAATGTCTTTGGCCATTTACGTTTCTGCAAAGGCAGGAACACAGGTAAACAGAGTTTCTCCTACCCGGTCCCTTCTTCTTTGGGGACCAGAGAGAGAATGACAATGATCCTGGATCAGTTGTTTGTCTTGTCTGGTTTACTCGCTTGAAAATAGAACTATGAAAGGATTTTATTCTAACTCAGGGATAGAGAATGGGGTTAGGAAAATGTTTGGTCCACTCTCTGCTCCCAGGAAGCCTTCTATAAGCCGGGCTGCTCTTTTTTGTTTTTGTTTTTTTTTAATTTTAGTACAAACATTTGAGTTGCTTTCCAGTAGCAATTTATTTTCACTTTTCATAAGACTAAGACAGTAAGACGGTATCTTTGAACCATGTAAGTTTATTTTTTTTTAAGATTTTATTTATTTGAGAGGTAGAGTTATGGACAGAGAGGGAGAGAGAGAGGTCTTCCATCCTCTGGTTCACTCCCCAAATGACTACAACAGCCGGAGCTGGGCCA
The DNA here is from genome assembly GCF_033115175.1 of Lepus europaeus. NCBI lineage: Eukaryota > Metazoa > Chordata > Mammalia > Lagomorpha > Leporidae > Lepus > Lepus europaeus. The sequence goes on from NC_084835.1 coordinate 47,708,215, forward strand.
ATCTGAAGCCAGGAGCCAGGGGCTTCTTCCGGGTCTCCCACGCAGGTGCAGGGGCCCAAGCGCTTGGGCCATCTTCCACTGCTTTCCCAGGCCATCAACAGAGATGCTGGATTGGAAGAGGGGCAGCCGGGACTCCTCAAATCAGTGCCCATATGGGATGCTGGTGCCGTAGGCTGAGGCTTAGCCCACTACGCCAGGGCACCAGCCCAGAATGATGTAAGTTTAGAACTGTCTAGGGAAGTTGCAGGTGGACTAGATTGGGGCGGGGGGGCAGAGTTTCTGGGCCAGGAGAGCACTGGGTTTGCAGTGTATGGAAGCCTGGTGGTGCCAGGCTGGCTGATGTGAGGGAGGGGCAGGAGAGGGAGAGTTGGTTGAAAAGCAATCACAGCACAATTTCTGCTATACATGTACGCTAATATTGGTGACTCATTAACAAAGTGCCCAGGACATAGATGTTATGTAAGCAACCTGGATGACTTCTTTGTAATCCAAGTCTCATTAGAAAACAAGATGATAGGATGCTAAGGCATGAGGCTAGCGTCACCAGTGAGGGCACCTTGAGCTCTGCGCTCCTGGACCTTATGATCTACCTGCGATTATTCTTGCCTGGCCTCTTTGTGGGGTAGCTTATCTGGGATAGGTCCAGCTTCCGAGTTTCTGTGATGTATATCCCAGATTGTTCAGTAACTCTTTTAAGTCCTGTATTGTTCTGTTTTTCATTTAACTTTTAATCTTATTGAGGTAATAAATGTAAACCAAAAGTCACTTTCCCACTCCTGTATCTTTCTCTCCAGAGGCAAACCATTTTCATCATCTTTTGCTGTGTCTAAAATGACATTTACTGCTATATTTTTAAGAAATATACTGGCATTGCTATGTCTTTAAACTCTTTATTGGCTTCCTAGAATGGACAATGATAGATTTTCTTTGCTTTCTTGTATCCTTTCCAACACAGACACAAATCCGTACACTAGTGTCACCTTTCTACATGCTTCCATTATTAGAGCCTCATTTTTAGTCAAATTACTATTCTGTATTTATATTATTTTTATTATGTAAATATTGTTCACTGCTGAGCCACGGAGTGTGCTATAGTTAATTTTCCCTTTCCTTTACAATCTTTCCTTTTGATTTAAAAATTTTTTTAAAGATTTATTTGTTTTATTGAAAGGCAGAGTTAGAGAGAAAGAGAGGGAGAGACAGAGATAGAGATCTTCCAGCTGCTGGTTCACTCCCCAGGTGTCCTCAACAACCATCAGGAGCCAGGAGCTTCTTGCAGGTCCCCAGGTGGGTGCAGGGGCCCAAGCACTTGGTCCGTCCTCTGCTGCCTTCTCAGACACATCAGCAGGGAGCTGGGTAGGAAGTGGAGCAGCCAGACCCTGGGTTAAAAATATATATATATATTTTTGACAGGCAGAGTGGACAGCGAGAGAGAGACAGAGAGAAAGGTCTTCCTTTTGCCGTTGGTTCACCCTCCAATGGCCGCCGTGGTAGGCGCGCTGCGGCCGGCGTACCGCGCCGATCCGATGGCAGGAGCCAGGTGCTTCTCCTGGTCTCCCATGGGGTGCAGGGCCCAAGCACTTGGGCCATCCTCCACTGCACTCCTTGGCCACAGCAGAGAGCTGGCCTGGAAGAGGAGCAACCGGGACAGAATCCGGTGCCCCAACCGGGACTAGAACCTGGTGTGCCGGCGCCGCAAGGCGGAGGATTAACCTAGTGAGTCGCGGTGCCGGCCTAAAAATCTTAATTGGCTTAATTTCTACATCCTTGATGATATATTTTTCTTCTCAAACACTCTGACAAAACAACAAATTTTCTCAGCACCTCATACACCATCAGATAAATACAACAGGTCGACCCCTTGGATCCACTGTTGGTTTTCTATCCAGGGACGCACTCCTCCTGTCCCAAGCTGACCTGGCTGAGCTGTAGGCCAGCTGTGAATCGTCTGCCGGAGATTTCCTTCCACCTTCAGACGGGCACTTCCCTCTGCCTCCTGAGACTGGCATTCTTTCTCCTGGGTCTCTCGAGTTATTCTTGGTTTACCTACTCATTCTGGCAGCACACATCCTGTGCTAAGGGTATAAGGAATACAAAACTGTTAACACTTCACATGTCTGAAAATATAAAGACGTTTTCTCACTACATTTGAATAGCGATTTATTTAGGTGTGTAATTCTGTGTTGGAAGTAATTATTTCCCGGAAAATGAAATTCCTTGCTCCATTGCTTTCTGGTTTTCAGGTTTGCTCTGGAGAAGTTGAACGCTAATTTCTGATCTTTTGTAGGAGCCGTGTTGTGCACATCTGCCTCTTAGGAGGTCCCACGTGTCAAGTCTTTTTTCCATTCATTGTGTTCTGAAATGTCCTAATCAAATACACGGGAACGTGGGCTTTTAGTCAGTTCCTTTAGCTGTACATCCTGAGGCTCATTTCATTCTAGAAACTTCGTGTTCTGCATCTGTGGCGTGTTTTATTGTTTTGCGTCATTGATGGTTTCCTTTATTTTCTTTGTTCTTCTGAGCTTCCCATTTTGGAGTCTCTGGACTGACCTTCTAATTCTATTCTGTTTCCCATATATTTGTCTTTTGTCTCTTTTTAACATTTTGAGAGATTTTTCCTAACTGTTTCTACCATTTCTAGTCCTTCCTCCCTTTTTAAGAGTCACTCATTTATTTGAAAGAGCTACAGAGAGGAAGAGAGAGGCAGAGGCAGAGACAGAGATCTTCCATCTGCTGGTTCACTCCCTAAATGGCTGCAGTGACCAGGGCTAGGCCAACCCAAAGCCAGGAGCCAAGTGCCTCCTCTGGGTCCCCCATGCTGGTGCAGGGGCTCAGGGACTTGGGCCATCTTCTTCTGCCTTCCCAGGCACATTAACAGGGAATTAGATTGAAAGAGGAGCAGCCAGGACTTGAACTGGCGCCCATATGGGATGCCAGCACTGCAGGCCATGGCTTCACCCACTGTACCACAGCTCCAGCCCCTCTACCATTCCTTGTACTGATTTTTTTTTCTCTGCAATCACAATTTAAATTTATAGACACTCTGTTAGTCTCAAACGTGTTTCCTTTTATGAAACCCTGTTCTGGGGGTGAGTGTTTGGCACAGCAGCTGAGATGCCATTGTGGACACCCGTAGCCCATAAGGGAGTGTCTGGGTTTGATATCCTGAGTCCAGCTTCTGGCTAAAACAGATACTGGGAGGCATCAGATGATGGCTCAAGTATTGGAACCCTGACATCCATTTGGGAGACCTGCATGGATTTCCTTTGTCTTTGACCTGGCCTAATGCCCACTGTGCAGGCATTTGGGCTGTCTTTAAAATAAACAAATAAATACAATGAAAAAGAAGAACCTTTCCCTTGTCTCATGGATGCAGTATCTCTCCTCTGAGTCTGGAAATCTTATTCTGCTCTGTGTGTCATCTTCTTCCCCTCTGAACTTCTCCTCCCCTCCACCCCAACTCACCTTCCACTCACTTTGCTTTTGATCTTTCATTTCAGAAGATAACCATGTCCCTGGGTATCTTTTATGGCCAGTTTGTATTTTTCAGAAACAGAAAAAAAAAGCTGCTTGGAAACCGAGAGTGTGTTTGGGTGTTTGAAGTGTGTGTGCCTGACTGGGACATCTGTGGGGTGTCTGGTGTGTGATATGTGTGTTTGGGGGATGCGTAGACTTGAGGTGTATGTGCGTGTGATAGTTGCGTATGTTGGTGCTTCTGTATGTTTGGTGTAGGTACATATATGTCTTTGGGATCTATATGTGTGTGTGGATTTGGGGGTGGTGTATCTGAGGAGTGTATGTGTGTGTGTGTGTGTGGGTGCACATGTGTATGTGGAGTGTGTTTGGGGCATGACACTCCACTAACATCATATCTGCGGTTTGGATTTTTAATCTTCGGTGGGTTAGCTTCTCAGCCTGTGAATCTGTCAGTCTGTTGCCTCAGGGAGTGTAAGGCAGCTCCCAGGATGATTCTAGAAGCCACAGCGGGCAGAGAGACAGGTGGCCTCATTCGGTATGCAGACGTCTACTGCATCCTTGTTTGATGCCTCATGCGGATCTTTGCTGAGCCTTGAGTTCCCATGTTTGGAAAACACATCTGGCTTGATTTCTCCAGATATAGAAGCCCCATTTTCTCTTGGGGTCCGAATGGGTCCTAACCTAGCTTTATGGAGGTATTGCGGGAGGTCCCCCAGAAGCATGACAAGCCCTTCCATCAGCCTGGAGCTCATCACCCCCTTTTTAGCTTTATCCCTCACTTTTCCCTTTGGAGAGACCTGGCACCTTCCATTCCTGAGTTTTTCCAAGATTCAGCCGCACAAATCGGCATCCTGTTGGCTCTTGCCACCGCACATGCACATGTAGGGCTCAGCGTTTTGTGGTCTGAAAACGTTAGCTGATGTCTTTGACCTCTGGGTGCCCTATCTCCTGTCCTCTTTGTCCTGTGAGTTTATTTCTTTTGTACCTTTACTGCCAGTTCAATGAAACTTTGGAAGGAGGCAAAAATAACTGTGTTCAAGCATTGCTTTCTAGAAGTCTCACTTACTCTTTGTTATCCTAAACAGACCCCCACATCTCTAAGGAGTGTGGTGGTGGTGGGGGGCAGTGTTTTCTGCTTTTGCCAGGTTCTAATGCATTATGGCAGACTGCACAAATTTCTCCCTCCCTTCCTCCCTTCCTCCCTTCCTCCCTTCCTTCCTTTTTAAAGGGATTTTATTTATTATTTATTTGAAAGATAGAGTTATGGAATGAGAGGGGGAGAGACAGAGAGAAAGGTCTTCCATCTGCTGGTTCACTCCCCAAATGGTTGTAAAAATGGCCGGAGCTAAGCTGATCCGAAGCCAGGAGCCAGGAGCTTCTTCTGGGTCCCCCACGTGGGTGCAGGGGCCCAAGCACTTGGGCCCTCTTCTACTGCTTTCCCAGGCCGTAGTGGAAAGCCGGATCAGAAGAAGAGCAGCTGGGACATGAACCGGTGCCCATATGCTTAGATGTTGGTGCCACAGGCAGAGGCTTAGCCTACTGCACCACAGCGCCGGCCCCTCAAATTCATTTCTTTCAACGCGTGTTTGCTGAACCTCTACCACATGTCAGTCACTGGTGGATCCAGAGACTAACAGAGGACAACTTGTCGTCCAGGTGGTGGAGGGGAGACAGGCTGCAAAGGAATAGGAAAAGCAACACTGTCAGGTGACAACTAAAACAGATGAAAGTTGGAAAGCTATGTGGGCACAGTCTTGAGCGGGGTGGTCAGGTTGGGTTGAGGATCTTTCATAACCAGAGGGAGCCAACTATGCCAAAGATGGGGGAAGCAGAACACGAGCACCAGGAGCAGCTGGAGCAGCAGTTCCCAGGTGGGAACTTGCAGGAGGAGAGCTGCGGGTGGGGGTGGGGGTGCAGCAGGGCTCAGTGTGTGAGCGGCAGCGGTTTTCAAAGAGGCTCCTGGAGACTGGGCAGAAAGAGGCGTTGGGCCTCTGGGCCAGGTGAAGTGTCTGGGTCTTGTCTTAGGTACTGGGGGAAGCCGTTGGTAAGGTTTATTTTCAGCGAGGGGGGTGTGGGGGCTGGCAGCCTGTCTGGGTTTGCTCTGGGCGATCTGATTAGAATGCACAAGAGGAGGGCATTCTTTGGCTGGGCTGCCGCAGCAGAGCGCCCGGGGCTGGTGGCTTCCACCACAGGAGCCCTTACCTTCACAGCTCTGGAGGCAGGAAGTCTGACACGGGGTAGCAGCAGCGCCATTTCAGGTGAGGGCTCCCTTCCCGGCTTGCAGATGGCCACCTCCTTGATGTCTGCTCCCTCTGCTGTGACCTGTCTCCTGTGCATGTTTGCTCTTCGTGGAAGGACACCAGTCCCATTGGACTAGGGTCCCTCAGGACCCCATGTGACCTCTTTAGAAGCCCTTTCACTAAACACAGCCACACTGGGGTTGTGGCTTCAGACTGAATTTGGAGGACACACCGTGCATTCCATAACAGGAGGCTAGACTGGAACTGACGAGGCCTGTGGGAAACTGTTTTAGTAACTAAGGGGGAGGTGCCGATGGCTGGACCAGATGGTGGGGAGGAGGCCAAGAGGGGATTTGATTGTTAGTAGGGAAGGCAGGACTCACGGTGGGATGGGATGTGGAACTAGATCAAGGATACTGTCAGGACTGGGAGTTCCTTTGGGGAAGGCTAGAGAAACAGGTTTAGAGATGGCACACTCTTCTAGCTGTTCATTTTAATGCAAGTCCTTAAAAATGTCTTAAATTTGAGAGGCAGACAGAAAGAGAGACAGAGGGAAAGAGTGAGCTCCCATCCACTTGCTCACTCCCCAGCTGCCCATAACAGCCAGGGCTGAACTGGGGTCAAATCAGGTTGTGGGGAACTCAGTCAGGTCTCCCATGTGAGTGGCAGGAACCCAGTCACTTGAGCCATCACTGATGCCTCCCAGGGTCTGCATTAGCAGGAAGTGAGTCATAGTAGCTCGAGCTGGGTTTCGAACCCAGGCACTCGAATGTGGGACGAGGCTGTATTAACCAGTGTCTTAACTGTTAGGCTAAACACCAGCCCCAGGCAAGGCAAGCCTTTTTATTAAAGCATTAATGACATTCAGCAAGGCCTAACCACCAGCAGGGATTTTTTTTTTTTTTAACCAGTTGAAAACATTCATGTAATACCATACAGATCAAGACACTTAACCTTACCAGTAGCATACTCATGTGTCTCTTCGATACCTGAGTAGGGGTTTTGAGGGAGCCATTGTCTATAAATGGTATTTAAACCGGGGGCTGGTGCTGTGGCGCAGTAGGTTAATCCTCCACCTGCAGCACCGGCACCCAATGTGGGCGCCGGTTCTAATTCCAGTTGCTTCTCTTCTGACACAGCTCTCTGCTGTGGCCTGGGAAAGCAGTAGAAGATGGCCCAAGTGCTTGGGCCCCTGCACCTACATGGGAGTCCTGGAAGAAGGTCCTGGCTCCTGGCTTCAGATTAGCACAACTCCAGCCATTGTGGCCATTTGGAGAGTGAACCAGCAAATGGAAGACCTCTCTCTCTCTCTCTCTCTCTCTCTCTCTCTCTCTCTCTCTCCTTTTACTGTCTGTAACTCTACCTCTCAAGTAAATAAACAAAATCTTAAATAGTACATAAACCAATGAACTAGATGAAATTAACTAGAAAGCGACTATGGGTAGAAGCCAGGAAGTTTTCCTCTACTGCACCTTGAGCCATAGGGACGGTCAGAGTTGGAGTAGAGGGGACAGCCTCACGTTAGCAAGAGCGTGTCTCAAGGAGAGAACAATCAGATGTGTCGGAAGCTACCGAGACACTGAGTGAAGCGAGACCAGAGGTGCATCCTCTGCCTGGCCGGTGGAGGATCCCTGGAGACCCTGGGTGGGGGGCGTACACCTGGGGAAGGGGACTGATGGCCAGCTGGTGTCAGTGCAGAAGGAAGCAGGATGTGAGGAGATGAAAACAGCAGAGTGACTCAAGTCAGACAAAGGATGCAAAGGAACAGAGAGGTGCTGGCTGGAGAGGGTCATGGGATTAACTGCAGGTCTGTTTCAAGTTTTATTTGAGAGGCAGAGAAATCTCAAGATAGCTAGCCCAAAAGACAGGGCTCCTACCCATTGGTTCACCCTCCAGGTGTCTACAATGGGGCCAAAGATGGGAGCCTGGAACACAGTCCACATCTTCCCCATGGGTAGCAGGAACCCAATTACTTGAGACATCCTTTTTGCCTTCTCCTTTTTGGTCTCCTTTCGACTGTCTGTCTGAACTTGAACTTCTAGCCAAGTTCAAGTTCACTTTGGGTGCCAGCATGGAATGGATGGACAGTACCCCAAAATGACATGACCTAGCTGGGCGTGGGATGTTGCCCAGAGCCAGAGCTTGTCAGTGTGGTCAGTGGCGGAGCTGGAGCCAGACACACTCCACCTGCAGCTCTTCAGGTGTGGTCCTTCGCCCTGCAGAGCCCCTGTCGTGGGATGGAGACAGATGCAGAGTAGAGGGGAGGCATCCAGTTTGGTGCTTTTTGAGTTTTAATTTGAGATGCACCCCTTTCATTTCTAAAAGGAAAGAGCACCAAGAAAAGCAGGTACGGGAAGCCGAATTGATTTCCTGAGGCCAGTTGTCAAAAGTGGCCACCTTCACTCTCCTTCCATTTGGAGAGTCACCTGGCCAAGCACATCCCAGTGTGGAATTTCAGGGCTAACCAGCTTGCTCCCCACTCACTCTGCTATCTTCTTGACTGATGGAATCCACACAGAATTCGTTCTATCAGGGTAGCAGACAATGCTGGAACCCCAGTCACCTGCCCTTGGCCAGTGTAAGGTTTCAGCCAAAGCAAGTTCAAATGCATCCTCAACCAGCTGTGTCCCACCTCGCTTCTACCCATCTCTCTGAATTTTGTTTGCCTTAGGGCATTGCCATGGGAGCTCATTCCAGTGGTACATGCACCACTCAGCCACAGGTAAGGGTGTGTGTGTGTGTGTGTGTGTGTGTGTGAATGCCTCCAGAGCCAGCCTTAAACAAGGTGGGAGGGGATCTGGCAGCTGAAACATCCCAGCTCTGCATCCTTCTAGACAACTCTGGGAGGCGTTCATCCGCTCAGAACGTTCTGGGGTGGTGGAGCCTGCAATGCTCACGGGAGCAGCCATGACAGCTTACGTTCATGTTGGCCTTGCCTCACCACCAGCTGGCTCTGCCTGCCCTCTCTTCTGTTTTCTAGGATTGCAACGCTAATAAACCACCTGTCCCCAAGTCATTGTCCGAGGCTCTCTTCTTTCAGGGAAAACTAAAGACAGCTCCTCGCTTGGGCAGTGATTCATGGAGGGCTGTGTCCATGATACCGGAAAGACATTCCCAGGTTGGGGGAACTGCGTGTGACAGGAGACAGACCGAGAAGCAGCAAAAGCCCAAAATGCAGTGCAGCGAGGGGTGGACACATCTGCCTCGGAGCCAGACAGACCTGGAGTCCAGCGTATGCTGCCTACATTTAGGGGTGACTTTGGATAAATTGCTTCACCCCTGAAATGCCTATTTCCACATTCAAAAAAATAGACATGGTGGGGTGTCTTTGGCCTAGCAATGAAGACCCTTCTTTGGATGCATGCATTCCACATCAGAGAACCTGACTTGGATGTTCACCTCTGGTTCCTGGTTCCTGCTTCCCGCTGATGCAGACCCTGGGAGGCAGTGGTGATGGCTCAAGTCATTGGGTTCCTGTCACCCACTTGGGAGGAGTCCTGGACTGAGCTCCTGGTTTTTGGCTTTAGTTTGGGATGTCTGGGCCATTAGGGAGTGGATAGGAGTGTTTTACTCATCTGCTCTCTGTCTCTCAAATCAAAAATACAGATTAAAAGAGGCACAGTAGGTAAGTGTTCTCCAATGTAGATGTCCACGAGAAAGCGGATGCTTGTTGAAGATGCAGATTCCCAGGCTCTGCTCCCACAGAGCCTGCGGAACCAGTGCTGTCTCTGCCACTGCACGGCTGAGCACCTGTGCGTTGCACTTTGAGAAACGCTGATCTGGAAGATGGGGAAATGGTTTAGCCTGGGGGGGCGGGGCTGTGCACGGGGGGGGGGGGGGAGTGGAGAACCTGCTTGCTGTGCACTGAGCCCTCCACACAGGTTTGGTGGTAAGGGCGGTGATGAAGGCCTGCCATCATCATTGCCAAGGTGCTGCCTGCGACTGCTGTGCTAAGCTGGCCACCACTCCCCCCACCCCGCCCCCGCCCCTTCTCCAAAGAGGGAGCAGGAATTGGAGGAGTAGATACTGTCTGCGGTAAGTGCTCAAGGAGACCTGGGCAGCCAGCCCCCGGCCACCCAGGCCTGCAGGCCAAGGTGAGGAGGTGAGGGGTTGGATAAGGCACAGAGAAGCCGTGAGCTCATGCCACCAGCTGCGGAACATCCCTGGGAAGATGGCCCAGCGGGGAGCAGCTCTTCCCTGAGGTGTGCTGGGAGCTGCTCTTAGCACAATATTTATCTCACCACGTAAACCAATCTAGCTGGTTAGAAAAACAAGTTTTATTGCATTCTTAGGTGGTGCACTTAGCTGGCTGGTCCTCTATAAAACCATCTGTGTCTGACGGTGGAAATAACTTATCGGCATAAAGGCTGGGAAAATTGGATTAAGAAATCACTATGTGCTGAGAGAGTGGACAGAATAAATTTAGAACGGGAAGAGAGGAGGCGGAGTAAGACTCAGGGTCGGAGAATGGAGCCCTGGCTGCGCCCCGCGGGAGGGCAGACTGCCTGGCTTCTCATCCCAGCTCTTAGGCTAGACCAGCTGTGTGGCTGGGGTCGGCGGTGGGGAGGGTGATGCCTGACTTCTCTCTGCCTCAGTTTACCCACAGGATGAGGGCATTAAATGGGTGAATACAAGGATTGACTAAATCCTTAGAATGGCATCGGAAAACAGTAATGGCTCAGTAATATCAAGTTGTAATTTAAGAGAACTAAGAAAAATTGGGTTATGAGAGTCATAGGGTCAGGAATGGCTAAAGGTTACGAGGTTCTCACTTTGGGGGGACAAGATTTAGAGAGAGATGAAAAACCTTAGTAACTGAGAAAAGTAGTATTTGAATATTATTTTATTTACTTATTTTAACAGATTTATTTATTTGAAAGGCAGAGTGACAAAGGGAGAAAGGGAGAGAGAGAAAGAGAGAGATTGATTGAGAGGGAGGTTACATATACTGGTTCACTCCCCAAATGCCTGCACATATGGTGCTGAGCCATAAAATCCATCTCAGTCCTCCCAAGTATTTGAGCCACCGCCTGCTGCCTCCCACAGTGCATTAGCGGGAGTCAGGATGGGACGCTCCACAGTAGCCAGAACTCGAACCAGGCATCCAGTGTGAGATGTGAGTGTTGTGGCTTGACCCACGTGGCGTCAAGCTGTGGCTTTACCCACTGTGCCACAATCCTTGTCTCAGTAAAATAGTTTTAAATCACACCATCCATGATGAGCAAAATAGCAAAATTTCAAATAAAGCACCACTCGCATGCCCTGGTCTTATCCTAATCCTGGCCCTGGACTTCTAATAAAACTTTATTTGCAAAAGCAAGTGGCTGACACAAGGGCCATAAGTTTGATGACTGGATTTTGTTTTTAGCTTTTGTTTAATAAATATACATTTCCAAAGTACAGCTTATGGATTACAATGGCTTTCCCCCCCCCCCATAACTTCCCTCCCACTCCCCTCTCCTGCTTTCTCTCTCATTCCATTCACATCAAGATTCATTTTCAATTATCTTTATATACAGAAGATCAATTTAGTATATATTAAATAAAGCTTTCAACAGTTTGCACCCACACAGAAACACAAAATGTAAAAATACTATTTGAGTACTAGTTATAGCATTAAATCAAAATATACAGCACATTAAGGACAGAGATCCTACATGAGGAGTAAGTGCACAGTGACTCCTGTTGTTGACTTAACAACTTGACACTCTTGTTTATGGCGTCAGTAATCACCCTAGGCTCTTGTCATGAGTTGCCAAGGCTATGGAAGCCTTTTTTTTTTTTTCTTTTTTTTGATAGGCAGAGTGGACAGTGAGAGAGAGAGAGACAGACAGAAAGGTCTTCCTTTTGCCGTTGGTTCACCCTCCAATGGCCGCCGCGGTTGGCGCGCTGCGGCCGGCGCACCACGCTGATCCGATGGCAGGAGCCAGGTGCTTCTCCTGGTCTCCCATGGGGTGCAGGGCCCAAGTACTTGGGCCATCCTCCACTGCACTCCCTGGCCACAGCAGAGAGCTGGCCTGGAAGAGGAGCATCCGGGACAGGACCGGTGCCCCGACCGGCATTAGAACACGGTGTGCCGGCGCCGCAAGGCGGAGGATTAGCCTAGTGAGCCGCGGCGCCGGCCGGAAGCCTTTTGAGTTCACCAACTCCGATCTTATTTAGACAAGGTTTGATGACTGGATTTAAAAAAAAAAATCATTGCATTAAAATAATCTTTGCCTTTACTACTGAGTTGTTGGGGCACGCTTTACACACTGGAGCCCAAGTGTCTACCTCCCTAAGGCCTTTCCCATATTTCCTGCATGCATTCTTTCTCGAAGAATCTGAGAAATTCTAAATTAGATGATGACCCCTGAGTTTCCCTCTTAGCTGGAGAAGGTAGAATAGGAATCTGCAGTGCAAGGTTTTGGAAACTGGCCCAAGGTCACCTTCTGGCTAAACTCTCCAAGCAGGGGGCAGAAGACTGGTTTTATCTCCTCTCCTTCCACCCACAAAGTGCAGTTTTGAAATTACACTGAAAGCAAGGGAGAAAGGAAGTGTCAAAGGCAGGGGAGAGGGCCAGATAGAAAATTCCATGGCCAAGAGTTGCTGCTGCCGTCTTGCTGTTGTTTTAACCTTCTCCAGACTCTTCAAAGGGAGGCATTTGTCAGTGGCGCTATTAGCTTCAGTGCCTTCCCTGTTTACGGCTGTGGATTTAATAGCAGGGACATAAACATAGACTTTTCATCCATTTTCACTGTTACTCGCTCAGCGCTGGCGGTAGGCAGGGTCATCATAGCCCTTTTGAGGGAGCTGTTATGGGGCCTGTGGCTTATCCTTGCCCTAGCAGAGCCATAAAGGCCAGTGCCTGGGTGTGCAAGACTCACCATTAGCACACCCAGGCATTGTCAAAGGCCCCCACCGCACCTGGTACATTAGGATTGATTCTCTCTTTCCAAGTCTTAAAGTCAACCTGTTTTTACCTCTCCCCTGACAGTGCTCATGCATTGCCATGAACATGTGGAATACACAGAGTGAGAAGTGACCTTTCATGGGGAGAAATAAGTTAGGGCTCGCCCTTGCGGTTGTTGCTACGGGCCCAGGTATCTTAACTTTCTGCTTCTGTTTGCTTTTAGGATTTATTTATTTTATTTGAAAGGCAGAATTGAGAGAGAGAGAGAGAGAGAGAGAGAGAGAGAGAGATATCTTCCATCCACTGGGTCACTCCCCAAATGGTCTCAATAGCCAGAGCTAGGCCACACTAAAGCCAGGAGCCAAGATCTTATTCCGTGTCTCCCACGTGGGTGCAGGGGCCCAAGCTCTTGGGTCATCTGCTGCTTTTTCCCAGGCGCATTAGCAGGGAGTTGGGTGGTAAGTGAAGTGGCCAGGACTCAAACCAGTGCCCTTATGGATGCCGGTGTACCTTATCTTTCAAACCAGGTTCTCACCTGCGCACAGAGATAAGAATTCTGAGTGAAGGCAAAGTAATGTACACAACTGAGAACAGGGTTTATTTAGAAGTGAGAGACTGAACACACATTCATGTGTGCTTTCAGGCCACCCCACATGGAGAAACACTCGTTACAAGTGGCCCATGAGAGAGAGAAAGAGAGAGAGAGCGAGCGAGCTAGCGAGAGAGAGTGCTGGAGTAGTACCTCCCACTGTGGTCCATGGTGGAAAGAGACCTTTCCCACATTCTCCACCTCTCTTATGAAGCAGACAGTGGTACTTTAAGTAGGTAAACAAATGGGGTGAGAATTTAAATTCCACATGATCATCATGGTACCTCCCGCCTTGGGTCCTGGATAAGACAGGTGCATCCTGGGAACGTGGGCGTATCTTGCTGACAGTTGAAGAGATAAACGCTGCATTGCAGGGCTGCAAGAATTCCAGCCGAGGCCCAGCTAACCCAAGGACTTGGGCCATCTTCTACTGCTTTCCCAGGCCATAGCAGAGAGCTGGATCAGAAGTGGAGCAGCCGGGACTCGAACTGGTGCCTATATGGGATGATGGTGCTGCAGACCAGGGCTATAACCCACTATGCTACAGTGCCGGCCCCATGGGATGCAGGCATTTTAACCATTAGGCTAAATGCCTACTCTAGTAGTTATTTTATATATATATATATAATATATATGTATATATACATATGTGTATATATATATATATTATTTTTGACAGGCAGAGTGGACAGTGAGAGAGAGAGACAGACAGAGAAAGGTCTTCCTTTGCCGTTGGTTCACCCTCCAATGGCCTCCATGGTCAGCGCGCTGCAGCCGGCACACCGCGCTGATCCGAAGGCAGGAGCCAGGTGCTTATCCTTGGCTCCCATGGGGTGCAGGGCCCAAGCACTTGGGCCATCCTCCACTGCACTCCCGGGCCACAGCAGAGAGCTGGCCTGGAAGAGGGGCAACCGGGACAGAATCCGGTGCCCCGACCGGGACTAGAACCTGGTGTGCCGGCGCCGCTAGGCGGAGGATTAGCCTGTTGAGCCACGGCGCCGGCTCCAGTAGTTATTTTTAAAAGTCATTTCAACTTATTAAAGCAATACTCTAATATTTCCTCAAACTTTTAATTACCATTTATAAATCTCATGATCCTATTTGTAAATCTTACATTTTTGTGATCTCATTAAAAGTCTTTGTTTATTATTTGAGCTTGTTTATTGAACTTAGTTAATTAAGCCTTTTAAAACATTTTACACTGCAATTATCAGCTGCTTATATTCAATTTATTTTTTAAAGAACTTCTGTTTGCTTTAGATGTTCGAATTTTCGCAATTTTTCAGGAACTTAAATAATTTTTGTAATGCAATAAATTAAACTAGGTCAATATGGTGAGTATTAAGATCTCTTAAATTTTACAATATTGTTTTTCATATAGATTACAGCTTAAGTATTGTACTCAAGTACACACTCCAAATTGGGATTTATAAGGGTGACAGATGAACTGTATCAGGGTACATTCTCTTTCAAAGTATAACTGTGTAAGGGCCAGCCTCGGTGCAGCGGGCTAAGCTGCTGCCTGTGATGCTAGGATCCCATGTGAGAGAGCCGACTCAAATCCCAGCTACTCTGCTGCTGATTCAGCTCCTGCTGATGCACCTGGGAAAGCAACATAAGATGGCCCAAGTACTTGGTTCCCTGCTACCCACATGGGAGACCTGGATGTACTTCCAGGTTCTGGGTTTTTGCCTGGTCCAGCCCTGGCTGTTGAGCCCATTTGGGGAATTAACCAATGAATAGAAGACTGTCTCTGTCTCTCTCTCTCCTCCTCTCTGTCACTCTGCCTTTCACATAAATAATATAAATCTTTTTAAAAAAGTAACTGTGTAAGGGGTTGGCACTGTGGCCCAGCAGGTTAACGGGGTGGCTTGAGGCGCCAGCATCCCATATGGATGCTGGTTCTAGTCCCAGCTGCTCCTCTTCCGATCCAGCTCTCTGGTATGGCCTGGGAAAGCAGTGGAATATGGCCCAGGTGCTTGGGCCCCTGCACCCACGTGGGAGACCCAGAGGAGGCTCCTGGCTCCTGGCTTCGGACTGGTGCAGCTGTGGCCATTGCGGCTATCTGGGGAGTGAACCAGCGGATAGAAGACCTCTCTGTCTCTCTGCCTCTCCTCTCTCTGTGTAACTCTGCCTTTCAAATAAATAAATAAATCTTTAAAAAGAAAAGTAACAATGTAAGAAAAAAATTGACCAAAATCCTCTAATGCAAAAATATTCTATGATGGAATTCTTGTTCAGAAACATTCTTTTACTTAATTCTAAATCTTTGTTTAAAAGATATCCAGGAAACTGATATCATTTCAAAAATCTGGGGGCTGCCTTTGAGAGTGTAGGTGAGGTTCCTGAAGCTTTCCGGTGACCAGTGAGATACCAGCTGGAGTACGTGACCAGGGGACACAGCTCTGCATAGTAATCTGTCTACACTGGCTGCATAGCAATCTGTCTACACCAGCATCTCCATGCCTGCACAGGCACCCAGGTGGTACTGGGTTTTGCAGTTCTTCTACAGTTCTATCTGGGGTCTGAACCTTTGCCATCTCTGGGTGTGAGTTTATTTGGGAGGAGATTCTCTGCGTGGGCTTGAATCCTTTATGATGAAAGAAGGGTGATGCTGGAGTTGGATGAGGCTGTCACTTCGACAAGCCCAGGAGGCTCCCAGAACCTCGAACAGAAGCTGGGACGGATTCTGGACGTGCCTTCGGAGGGAGCCAGCACTTGTGTTTCCAGCTTCCAACCGCCACGACTCTGAAACAACCAATTCCTGTTGTTTGAAGCCACTCTGTTTGGATCTGCTCTAGGAGCCACTCAGGTACTAAGGGGGCTTCTCCACGGCAGTCTGCTTCTGCCAGTTGGAAGGTTTTCACTTCAGCTTCGCAGTATGGTGACTGCATCTTTTTATCATTCTTTTAAGAATTTGTTTATTTATTTGAGAGTCAGAGTTATGGTGGGGGGGGGGGGCGGAGGGAGAGAGAGAGAGAGAGATCTTCCATCTGCTAGTTTACTCTTCAAATGGCTGCAATGGCCAGGGCTGGGCCAGGCCGAAGCCAGGAGCCAGGAGCTAGGAGCTTCATCTAGGCCAACTCTATGGGTGCAGGGGCCTAAGCACTTGGTCCATCTTCTGCTGCCTTTCCCAGGCGCATTAGCAGGGATATGGATTGGAAGTGGAGCAGCCAGGACTTGAACAGGCACTCATATTGGATGCCGGCACTGCAGGCAGAGGCTTTGTCTGCTAGGCCACAGCACCAGCCTGGATGACAGCATGTTTTAAAAAGTCATTTTGTTTCACTCATTCAGGGATTCCTGCTCTCCCACCCTTACCTCCAGGCCCGGATCCTCAGTTCTATTTTTTGCCATCTCCACACCCCTCCCCACGCTGTCACCTCCTCCGGAGGCCCTCCCTGGCTGCAGCGTTCAGTGCCAATCTTCCTGAACTTGCCTGCTTGACGGGCTCCTCACCACCCTGTGGGTCTGGGATGGTCCTGCCCAGATATTTGTTCATTGTCGGTGATGGAACAAAGACATAAGCTCAGCCACTGTCACTCATTGCCCAAAAGACAGATAAAAATGTATCCCATGTCCCTGAATCTCAGTTGGGTCTCACATGCCACGCCCCGGTTTGAAAGCTCAGCAGCCACTTGGAAGACCTATATGGAGGAATTCACCTCTACCTGCTCTCCCCTACCCCCAGCCCCACCCCTAGCCTTTCTAAGATATAAAAAGCCCAGGCCCTGGGGTCGGGGCCTCCTGCCACCTGTTCTCTCAACGTGCACGCTGGCGGTTGGTCACCACCCACCTCTGCGGACTTATTTTCTCTGAATAAATTCTGTCTGGATGTAGGTTCATACCCGGCCTCCTCTCTGTTCTGCAACTCCCTTCCTTACATCCTGGTGCCCTGTGTGAGGAGGCATCAGTCTGTACTCGTCTCTTTACAGTCTGGTTCCTGTCTGCTCCCACATCTCTCTAGGACACAAACTCCCAGAGGCTACAGGCGGTGTCTGAACCTTTCCCTGTGGTCTCCCTGGTGTCAACAACGTGCCTGGCCCCTACCAGGTGCCTAATAAAGGTTGACCCAATGGCTGAGTCTACAGAAAGTTCTAGATCATAAAATAACTCTCCCCATCCAGTTCCTCATCCACTGAGCTCTTCTTCCCATTTCCCTGGGAGATCCCAGCAGACAATCCCTCTCTCTGTGCCTCCCTCTCCCCTTCCTCCTCCTCCCCTGTCTTCTTCCTCTTCTCCTCTTCTCCATCCCCCCTTCCTCACATCCTTATTGAGCATCTGTGGTTGTTGTATGCGCTGTTCTGTGTCAAGGACACTGTGTTGAGCAAGGAAGCTCCGTACCATGTTCTCACGGAGCTGCGAGTCTCCCGGTAGGGACGTATGTGAAACAAACTGTTCCCATGTCCATAAACTCTTAGGAGGAAGGAGAAGCCCAATGTACTATATGGATGCTTGCAATGGAGAAACCTGCAGTCTAGGAAGATCTCCGATGAGATAACTTCTTACCTGGAACCTGAAATGGGAGAAATCACCAAAGAAACACACGGAGAAGGAAATTCCAGAAGATGGAAAGACCCCCCAGAGGGAAAGAACACTCTGGAAGGCATGACGGGCACTTGTGTGAATGGGGTTTCTATAGCGGTCACACCCATGCTCCCTGCTGACGCACTCTTAGCCAGCCGGGTAGGGTGTTGGTTGCCACAGACTTCCTGGAGGCGGGATCTCTCAAAATGCAAAAATGATGCTGTGCTCCCAGCGTACGACTGGAAAGTCATGACGCAATCCGGCACGGCTGCAAAGAGGGCTCTGCTGAGGCTGCTGTGGAGCTGGACCGGCCATCAGGAGGTGGCAGTGGTCAAACGGCCCTGTGCAGGGCACCAGGAGCGCGTGTTGTGCCCATGTGGTGCGTGCTGCGCAGTTTTGGAAAATGGTGAGCAGACTTTTCATGGATGTGGGAAAACACCCAGAGTACTGTTTTTTTAAGAGGAAAACAAGATTATAGGAGTCTTGAGCCTACGTTTCTCAATAAACAAAAATGTGCTCCAGCTTCCAGGCAAACACAGAAATGCTTTTTCAAGTATTTCCTTATGCAGGAAACTCCATACTGTCACTCAGGCATGAGGAAGGGGGGGGGGGGGGGGGACTGCTTTTGAGAGGACTTAGGCGGTCCCTTTAGCGACAGACAGAGGCAAAGTGACCTCATGAGGTCACTGTTGCTCCCGCCACTGCCTCTTGTCTGTCCCCCTTGGCCCAAGGTGCCCTTGCCTGGCCTTTATCAAAGGAATTCACTGACTAGCGGGAGTGACACAGCTGGCTCTACAAGGTTCTAATCACCAGACTCAAGGAGTCATTTGCTTCTGCCCTAGATAAGAGCCTTGATGGCCGTATTACCCGGGGTGCTTCGTGTAGGGGAACTCCAGGTCCAGCAGAATGTAGCTGCCACCATCATGTAACCCCCAGACCACCTGGAGCCCCCCTGGCCACCATAAATTCCCTTCAGAGCACAGCATCACTGACCAATCACAGCAAGGTCCCGGGCACCACTGACCAACCAGGAACCTGGACACAAGCTGAGTACACCTCTCAGCCCCAACTTCAGTCTCTAAGAACCTTCCCCCCTAACTCCTCGGGGGTCCAGGAATTCAGTGACAGCTGTCTGGCTCCTTGCTCTGCGCTTTGCAATAAACACCTACTTTCTTCCACCACCCCGATGTCGGTGATTGGCTTTCTGTTGTTGGGAGAGCAGACCCAGTTTGAGGGTTCTACAGTAATGCCTCCAACTGGTTTGGGGTGTTGTTTGGCAACAGTTGTAGGACAATCTCTGCACCCCACAGGAAATACTGGAAATGTTAACTTGTTTACTGAAACCGGTGTTCTCCCTTACTGAGTCTGCGGTGGGCCACCGGACCGTGGTTAGGAGTGCTGGCTTTGCAGGAGTCCTGAGGATGCTTCCCACTTATGCTGCTTGCCGTGCACGTGAACTTGAGCACGTTGTTCAGCCTTGCAGAGCCTCCTCATCCCTGCCTATGCAAAGCCTCACAACCTGAGGGCTTCCTGGTGAGAGTTAAGAGCTTAGCTAAGTGCCAGGAGATGCCCATCAAGTGCACAGGAATTGTTACTGCTGGGCTCAACCTCTACCTTGACGAGTGGGTCCCTACTCTCCTCTGATTTCTCTTGACTTTCACTCCTTTGGGGACTGTGTGCACAGGAGGAGGATATAGACACAAAGCCACTGGACTGTGAGCTGGAGGTCTGGACTCCTCCGTGAGCCCTCTGTCTGACCTTTGGCACACTCAGCCACACTGGGCTAAGTTTCCTTGACTTGCAAGAGAGAAGTTTCCACTGAGAAAGCCTCCCTCTCACTCTGTGCCTGCACGGTCCACAGACCAGATAATACCCATTTGACTGTCTGGTTCTGAGGTCCAGGTAGAGGCCGGTTATCTGTGTGCCCTAGGCCAGAAGGGATCTTTGGGGGAACGAATAACACAGAATCGCGTTTCTATTTGCTTTCTGATCCTGCTGCACCTGCTGATAGGCCCGCATAAGGCTCTTATCAACAATTTATGGTCACCTCAATGCCATGCTGTTATCAGCAAAGCTAATCACATTTTAAGCTCTTTGGGCTTTTCTGCTTCTAATAATTGGTTGCTTTTACTGCCTAACAAATCTTCATGTGATAGTTTGATTCTTTGGTGTGGGAGAACTGAAAGATGGTTCTGAGAGACTACGGTTATTTCTGCCCAGGTAGGAACCTGTAGTGAGAACTTCTTCTTCCTTCCTCCTTCCTTCCTTCTCTTTCTTCTTTGGACCTTGTCTCTGGCTCAGGCTGTATAGATGGCAGCTGACTTTCTGCTTTTCTTTCGTGGGTCTCTCTAAGAAGTTATCCATCATTCAAAGTGAATTACCAGCATTTCCTAATTGTATCCCTGACTAGGTATCTCTCAGGGATGTGAATGGGTGTTGTGAAAAGAAATGCAAACGAAAAGTTTACAAGGACACTGCGGGGTGTGGGGCTCCCGGCTGGGGGTTCAGGTTCTTCAGGCTTGAAAAAGTTCAAAGTCATTGGCATAAAGGTGTTCAAGGAAGCAGGACTTACTTTTTTTTAAAGATTTATTTATTTATTGGAAAGTCAGAGTTACACAGAGAAAGAAAGGGAGGGAGGGAGGGAGGGAGGGAGAGAGGGAGGGAGGGAGAGAGGGAGAGAGAGAGAGAGAGAGAGAGAGAGAGAGAGAGAGAGATCTTCCATCTGCTGGTTCACTCACTAGTTGGCTGCAATGGCCAGAGCTGAGCTGATCTGAAGCCAGGAACCAGGAGCTTCTTCCAGGTCTCCCATGCGGGTGCAGGGGCCCAAGTACTTAGGCCATCCTCCACTGCTTCCCAGGCCATAGCAGAGAGCTGCATGGGAAGTGGAACAGCTGGGTCTCGAACCCGCGCCCATATGGGATGCCAACACTGCAGGTGGTAGTTTAACCCACTACACCACAGCACCAGTCCCCAGACTTATTTTGAGCAAAGCAGAAGTGCAAACTCAGGAGCTAAGTCAGGCCAGCTAGAGAGATGGGGAGAGACAGAGAGAAAGAAAATGAGCAAGCAGCCAAAATGCAAAAGGTCCCCAAAGAGGAAAATCCCTCACCAAGGAAACACCTCCAACAAAGACAAAGTCCACAACAAAGAGAAACTCTGTCTCAACAAGACTAAGCCTTTGCTTATCCCATCCAGAGGCACAAGGGTGGTGTCCAGGGTGGACCCTAATGGAATATTTAGCCTCTTTTGGGAAATAACAGAAGTGTCATGGCGTCAGGTGCATGATGCGAGTGGAAGTGCCTTCCCCCTCTCCACCCTGTGATTTTATTATGACATAATGGCCTAAAGGTCATGGGGAGGGGGGCACCTCCTGCAGGCATTTTGGATATTTCCAGTTAATGCTGGTTCCAGATTGCAGCAGGGTGGCAGTGTGGTTCCCACTACTTGGGAAGGGGTAGCCTAGCTGGTGCATGGGACAGTGCACAGAAGGGAGGTTGGGCTATGCATAGCCAGGGAAGGGAGTTCGGAGAGTGCGCAGAAGGGGCTTGTTAGGCGGGGCAGCTGCACTGTCATGGGAGCCAACCACAGCTGTCCAGCAGCAGGTGGCCCGAGGATGCAGGTTACCTGGAGCGCTTGATCAGAGGTCCACACGCGTCTGGCAGGGAGCTGTCTCGGGCCTCAGCTCCTTTCCCCAGCTACCTACCTTCCCACAGCACAATGAAGGTTTGCATTTATTTATTGATATATCGAATTCATAATGTGCTTTGCCGTAAGATGCTCTCTAAAATAAAGTCCTGTTGTTGAGAGATATTTTCCCCATTGGTTTAATTCAATGTATCTGTGTTCTTTTCTGAACATGGAACCCTTTGTGACTGATGCTCCTTAGCATCATAATCTATCATATCTATCTATCTATGGATATATTTGTGTATAAACACACGCACACACACATACACACACCACGATTGGTTCCGTTGCTCTGGAGAACCCTTACTAATTCATGGTTTAAACCAAGAGTTAGCAAATGGTAACCATGGCTCATAAACCAAATCCAGCCTGCTGCCTGTTTCTGTGGCTTTCACCAATGATATTTGTAATCAATTTCATGTTAGGGAACACTAAGTTTGAATCCCAGGTAAGCAAAATCTCATTTCTCCTCCCCAATTTTATTCTTCAAAATAGTGGACTTATATTATGAAATATTACACTTACATGCTTTGCAGTTTTTTTAAAAAAAGATTTATTAATTTATTTGAAAGCAGAATGAGAAAGAGAGAGAGAGAGAGAGAGAGAGAGAGAGAGAGAGAGAGAGATCCTCCATCTATTGGTTCATTTTTCAAAATGACCACAATGGCCCATGGCTGGGCTGGTCCAAAGCCAGGAGCTTCTTCTGGGTCTCCCACGTGGTTACAGGGGCCCAAGCACTTGGGCCATCTTCCACAGCTTTCCCAGGCCATAGCAGAGAGCTGGATCAGAAGTGGAGCAGCTGGAGCTCGAACCGTCACCCAAATGTAGATGCAGAATCCGCAGGCAGCAACTTTACTCATATGGCACAGCGCCAGCCCCACTTTGCAATTTAAATCATAAAAATTTGTTTTCTTTCTTCTTGCATAAGTACCTGCACAGTAGCCTTGATTTTGTCTCTTGGCCCATGTATCTTATGAAATCTACTATTTGACCCTTTACAGAAAAAGTTCACTGACCCCTGGTCTGAGTTCTAATCTTTTGCAACAAGTGAGAACATTGTGGTATTAGAAGGCTATCACAGCATGATATATTTTTTATTGGCCCTTTATAACTTTAACAAGTATCTCTGTTAAAAGTCTGCAAGCATTTTTTTAACATTAAAAAAACGCAATTGAGGACATTTTCCTGGTGGGCATAATTTAGAAAAAGCTTGTGTCTTTTTCTAAAAAAAAATTAGGAGTGAAATTGTGAACACTGGCGAGGGGGCAAGGGGGCTGGCTGCCTCTTGGTGCTTCTTTGGCTGGCTCGCTTTTTGTGCGGTCCAGCCTTGAAGTGGGTCTGAGTGACCCGGCTCCAAGTCCCTCGCTCAGGCTCTGGCCGCTTGAACTCCTCCATTTGTGTTTGTCACTGCTGTCTCTCCCAGAGCTTTCATCTGCTTTTTATGACGCCATCTTGAATTTGTCTTGGAGCTGTCTTTGTTTATTGTCTCAAAATGATGAGGACCGGGCTAGCTTCAGAGCAAATTGTTGAAAGCCAGAGCCCCGCACGCAACCCTGGTTCCCCCTCCTTGCTCAGTGAGACACCTGGGAGCCCCTTTGTCCAAGGTCACCGGGAGTTCATCCTGCCAGGAGAACAAGCCTGGCTCTGTAAAGGATGGCCTCGCTGCACACGGCCCTCTGTGTGGTTTCTCACGCACAGGCAAACAAGAAAGGCAATTGTTCTCCGAGCAAAGGCAGGTTTTTCGCCAGGGAGTCGGGCTAGGAGGACAGCCACCCTTCTGTTCCTTGGATAGCCAAGACTCCAGATTCCAGGATTGGAGAAGGGACTCTGGAGCTGCAAAGGGTGCCTTGTCAAGCACTCTGGCCTCAGAGAAAGTTCTTTCCACCCAGGGCCTTTCCTCTTGCTGTGGCAGTCGGCTCTGCACATTCTTGCCCGCACCATGCTCTTGCTCAAATTTTTGATGTCCGTTGAAAGATTGAGAGAGGTGTTCTCTGATAACCCTATGAAAGGCATCATCCCATCTCTGTTGCTTGTTCACTTGCTTATAATATTTGGTAATGTGGCAAGTATGTCTAGGAACTGTTTTAAGGGCTAGAGGTACAGTGATGGGGTGAGCAGAATTGTCGAACTCCCTGTTGCTTTGCAATGTCTCTCAAACTTTAGCATGCAGCCATTGGAGTCACATGAAGGACTTGGCAAGGCAGGCTGCTTGGCCCACCCCTAGGTGTCTGAATCTGTACATCTGGCTTGAAACCTGAGGGTTTGTTTTTCCAGCAATCCAGGGGCTGCAGGCTCAGGGACCCTGCTTTGAGAACCACTGCTCTAATAGGTACTATTCTCCCAGTCCTATACTTCTTTCCTTATGATGATTTGCAATTCTTTTTTTTTTTAAAGATTAATTTTATTCACTTGAAAGGCAGAGTCAAATCGGGTGGGGGACGGGGAGATAGAGATCTATCATCTGCTGGTTCACTCTCCAAATGGCTGCAACTGCCAGGGTTGGGCCAGACTGAAGTCAGGAGCTAGGAGCTTCCTTCAGGTCTTCCATATGGGTGCAGGAGCCCAAGCACTTGGGTCATCTTCCATTACCCTCCCAGGTGCATTAGCAATGAACTAGATTGGAAGTGGAAAAGCTGGGACTCGAACAGGTACCCAATGGGATGCCAGTGCTGCAGGCGGTGGCCCAACACACTACACCACAACGCCAGTCTCAGTTCTGTCTTCTTTTAATTTTATGTACCTACTGGGATGGCAAATAAAATGTGGTACATGTGTTCATTTTGGAGTGAGTGTCCATAGCTCTCCCTCACTCTCAGCAATGCTCAAAATAATCTGTGCTCCTCTGTCAATATCAAAGGGAATCCATTTGAAAGGTAGAAGGCATGGATTTTCAAAAATTGTGATTATCTGGATAAGATCACACAATACCTACTATATAAAAAGAATATTTTTTTTTCATTTTAACATTTCTAGGTGCAAAAACTGGTGGTATGGATTTCATTCCAATGTTGTGAAAGTAGTGTCACAGTCTTTTCTCCAAAATCTTATCAGGACTTCAAGCCTTCTTTATGACTATTAATAGTCCATTGCTGGCATGTACGGCATTTTGCTTACTCCTGTAACTGTTGATGGGCACACGGGGTTTGTTTATTGGTTGTTGGGACTAATGCTGTAATCAACATTGGTATAAAATATGTGTTCAAGTCCCCATTTCCAGTTCACTTGGGCATATACCCGGAAGTGAAATTACCAGATTACGAGGTAATTCTGTGTTTCACTTTTTGAAGACTCGTCAAACTCTTTTCCAGAGTGGCTGTGATGTTTCCACACTCCCATCAGTAGTGCAGGAAGGATAGCGATTTCTCCACATCCATATCTTGGTACTCTCTTTTATTCAATAAGAGCTATCTTAATCGGTATCATGTGGTACCTCACTGTGGTTTTGGTTTGCATATTCCTAATGAATAGTGATGATGACCATCTTTTCATGGGCTTATTGGCCATTCCTGTATCATGTTTGGAGAAATGTGTATTGGAGTGGCGCCCTTTGATTATGTTTTAACTGGGTTATCATTTTGTTGCTGAGTTGGGTCAAGGTGGGCCTCTAATCTGAAGTGGCTGGAGACTATATACTGTTAGTGCTAGACCCCCATCAGTTACATGGTTTGCACTTTTCATCCAATAGGTTGTCTTTTCACTTTCTTCAGAATGCCCTTTGGTGTACAAAGATTTGTCTTATTTATTTATTTATTTGAAAGAGTTACACAGAGAAAGAAGGAAAGGCAGAGAGATAGAGAGAGAGAGAGAGAGAGAGAGAGAGAGAGAGAGAGAGGTCTTTCATCCGTTGGTTCACTCTCCAATTGACCGTAATGGCCGGAGCTGCACAGATCCGAAGCCAAGAGCCAGGAGCTTCTTCTGGATCTCCCACACAGGTGCAGGGGCCCAAGTTGGGCCATCTTCTACTGCTTTCCCAGGCCATAGCAGAGAGCTGGATCGGAAGTGGAGCAGCCGGGACTCGAACTGGCGCCCATATGGGAAGCTGGCACTGCAGGCAGCTGCTTTACCTGCTATGCCACAGTGCCCGCCCCTTTCCCCCAGTCTAATTTATTTATTTTTGCTTTTGCTGCTTGTGCTCTGGGTGTCTTCTCTAAGAATCTATTGCCAAGTCCCAGTTCATGGAGATGACTTTTTGGACTAGGAAATTGAATCATCATTTATTGTCTCTTTGCTTAATGCAGCATGGCGAGTCTGTGAGTCTCCCATATTCGATGCAGCATTGTGTGCACGCTCTGTAACTTTCTCTGGAATTGTAAAAGGGCGTCTGTGTCAAAAATAAGTAACGAGAAGGTGCTTTGGTATCGTATGAGCTCCTGACTGATTGTTTTGGGGCTCTGAGTGCTGAGATTTCCCAACACACATCTGAAGGGTATACATCCTGGCTCACCACGTGGCAGGACCTTGATCGCAGAGCTTGACTTTTGTAGTAAATGGGCCTCCCTTGCAAATCTTTTCTCTTCAGATAAGCTGAGTATTCATTTAGTGCACTCTTCTGAGTTTCAAGCTACAAGTTCAATATTTGGCCTGGGTTCTAGGTGCAAAACTATGTAACAATGTACATCTTTCTTTTGGAATTAAGCCTGGTGGTAATGAAGGAATATACTCCAAGTCTCATTTGTAAATTGCACCTTGTTCATAAGTGAAGTAAGATTGTGATATTTTGAGAAGGCATTGGAGAACTGACTCTGATGAAAAAAGGGGGACAGTAGAAGTGTTGGGGGCTTGCGTTGTGATGCAGCAGGTTCAGCTGCCATTTGTGAGGCTTGTATAGCCAGCCATATTGGAGTGTTGTTCCTGCTGCTCCACTTCTGATCCAGCTTCCTGCTAATGTGCCTGGGAAAGCTGAAGATGATGGCCCAAGTGCTTGGGCCCCTGCCACCCATGTGGGAGATGCAAATGGAGTTCTGGGCCCTTGGCTTCAGCCCAGACCAGCTCTAGCCGTTGGGCTATTTTGGAAGTGAACCAGTGGATGGAGAATCTCTCCCTTTCTCTCCCCACCTCCTTCTCTCTCTCTCTCTCTCTGTGTGTATGTGTGTGTATGTGTGTGTGTGTCTCACTTGGCATTTCAAATAAATAAATAAATCTTTTTTAAAACAGAAAGTGGGAGGTTGATGGACAAAAAGATAGAGACAGTCCTCATTCTTGTAAAGACTAGGTCAGGAAGAGCCATATTTAGCAGCTGGTTTTAAAAATTGGTCAAATATGGGACTGGCATGGTGGCGTAGCAGGTAAGCTGCCACCTGCAGTGCCGGCATCCCATATGGACGCCGGTTCAAGTCCTGGCTGCTCTACTTCCGATCTAGCTCTCTGCTATGTCCTAGGACAGCAGTAGAAGATGGGACTTGGGCCCCTGTATCTGTGTGGGAGACCCAGAAGAAGCTCCTGGCTCCTGGTTTTGGATCGGTGCAGCTCCGGTCGTTGTGGCCAATTGGGGAGTGAACCAGTGGTTGGAAGACCTCTCTCTCTCTCTCTCTCTCTCTCTCTCTCTGTAACTTTCAAATAAGGAAATAAATCTGAAAATAAATTGGTCAAATAGAAGCCTCTTACAGAGTATCACTTAAAATATGGGTGGCCTGGAATCCAGAGAGCCACATGTCCCCTTTCTGAAGCAGCACCATCTCAGTTTAAATTGGCACCTTCGGAAGGCCCAGGTCACTGGTGCAGATGGTTTATAGCAACTCGTTTTCCTCTTGGAGCCCCATCACCTTTCTGCAGCTGCTCTAAGACTCATCAGGCGGGCTTTGTTTGTTCTGAGTAACTGTCAGGCATTTGCAAAGCCCACATTCCATGTCTTCAACCCCCTGCCTCTCAGAAAATGGAAAAGCTTAAATTACAATTAATTAGGAATTTATTTAGCCCTGCTGTGTTTTGTGTGTTCTCAGTTTACAGTGCCAAGAAACTTTTTTTTAATGAACGTGGCTGTTCAGTGCCTTTGGAACCTTGCAACCTCTACTGATGATGGAAGGAGGGGTTGAGTGGGTGGCAGCTGGGGTGCAAAGCCCCCACTTCCATGTGGAGTTGCCCACTTTACTTGACACAGCCCAGCCAGGCACAGTTCAGGAGAGGAGGTGTTTCAGGGGCTGCTATGTGTCCCTAAAACCACCACGAAGGGTAGGTATTCCCTGGGCTCATCCCATACGCTCAGTACTCCCCCCGGGCAGTACAGGTAGGAAGGGCTTTAGGTGGGAACATGGGAAGATGGGCTCTGTTTGCCTCATGCTGAGTGATGGAGAACAGAGCCCTGGAGAGGGAACAGTGTTCTGTGCAACTCGGTTGACTTCGGAGAAGCGAGCTGACTCAGGTCGGTTAGGTTTAACGTCTGCTGGTGCTTAGAAAGGAGGAGCAGCATGGTTATACCTGGAGTGAGCCTTGAGTGGGGAAAAGGTCACCGCAGGGACCCAGGGATCCCTGAGCCTTCCCTAAGGTGAGATCCAGGAGTGGCCTGTTGTGGAGGTGCCTCTTCCCAGCACTGAGATGGAGTGAGGTCAGAAAGAGCTGGTTTCACTTTTCCCCAGGCCACTGGCTGCCTCTCTAAGCTGCCTGTGCTTCTTTATGTGTAAAACAATGAGGACAATCCCACCCAGCTCCTAGGTTATTTTTGGTTAAGGGGCTTGGCCCGTGAAAACCATTTAGCGTACTTTCTTTCCTAGCACTGTTAGTGCTCAGTGAATGTTGGCTGTGCCCAGAGGGTATTTATGGTTGCACAGTAGCTCGGCTTCTGCTGAGCTCCTCCCACCTGGTTACACACCATTGTCTCGCTTCTCCTCTGCACTGTTGTCTGAGCCCAAGCTGTGCCTTCTGCTTTTGTTTCAAATAAGACCGATGACTCCCACCTCCGGGCCTTTGCACGTGCTGTTTCCTGCTGCCTTTGCCTAGTTGACTCGCTTGTAGCTATTGGCTCTTCGATCAACTGTAGTGGTTTTCTGGGAGAACTTCCTCAAGCACAGCTGGTACTGGCTTGCCATCTGCCCCCACTCCAGCTCTGTTGGAATTTTGCTAAGTACTTGTGAGATGACTGCATTACTCTCTGCTTTCCCTCTAGACTGTGAGCTCCAAGAGGAGCCCCACAGCCCTGCACAGAGCGAATACGCAGTAACCGCTGGCGAAGCAATCCCGCGAGCTTCCAACGTGGCCACTGGACGTGTGAAGATTTGTCATGACTCCTTGGAGCTAAAATTGCTCAACCAAAGTCACAATGGCCGGGGCCAGCATTTGTGGTGCAGTGGGTTAAGTCCCTGCTTGGGACATTAGCATCCTACATTGGTGAGCTTGTTTGAGTCCTGGCTACTCTGCTTCGGACCCAACTTCCTGCTAACTCTCCTAGGAAAGCAGCAGATGATGACTCAAATACTTGGGTCTCTGCCACCCACATGGGAGACCCGAATGGAGTTCTAGGCTCCTGGCTGAAGTCTGGCCAAGTCTCCTGGTTGTTGCAGCCATTTGGGGAGTGATCTAGCAGATGGAAGATGTTTCTCTCTGTCTCTCCCTTTCAAATAAATAAATAAATCTTTTTTAAGATTTAATTTTTTTATTAATTTGAAAGGCAATGTTACAGAGAGAAATAGGGAGAGGCAGAGAGAGAGAGAGATAAAGAGAGGTCTTCCATCTACTGGTTCACTCCCCAAATGGTCACAACGGCCAGGGCTGGCCAGACTGAAGCCAGGAGCCAGGAGCCAGGAGCTTCTTCTGGGTCTCCCATGAGGGTGCAGATGTCCAGGCACTTTGGCCATCCTCTGCTGAATTACCAGGTGTAATAGCAGGGAGCTGGATTGAAAGTGGAGCAAGTGGGAATTGAACAGGTGTCCATAGGCAGGCAGTGGCTTAACCCGCTGCACTACAGCGTCAGTGCCAATAAATAAATCTTAAATCAAACCAAAGCAAAAACAAAACCCAGAGTGGTTGGGATGGCTGCAGGGTTAACTGCCCCATCCAGCTTAACCCTAGTACATTTTTTAGTGACTCCGGGGAGCGTCGTTTGCATTTTGAGGATTTGGGCAAGTAAATTGATGAGCAAGTTTAAATTTGCAACAGTCCCCTTGAAAGAAGGGTCATTAATTCTCCCTTTTTCATTTTAGAAAGATGCCAAGTGCACGGAGGTCAGCTTTCTGTCATTGAAAGGAAAAAAACCCTGGTAGAACCCCTGTAGACACCGTGCTCCTTCGGGACTAGTTGCTACTGGAAGCTAAAGAAAAATGGATCATTTGAGCAGAAAAACCCATTTGAATGAAACCCAAAGACCCATACTTTGTTCTGTAACTGCTTAAGGGAATTCGCATTTAATCAAAACTGAAGACTACAGCATTTGCCACAAGAATTCTTGCATCTTATCTCGGCTTTAGTGATTTCTTTTTAATTAGTTGATGCACCACAGAAATCCTAAAACACTGAAAACAACTGGGAAACAGAAATAAAAGGGAGGGTTGCAGTGGCTGGTGGCGGAACCGTGTTTGCTTCCTTGGATTTGGCACTTTCGCTAACACGTAACCTGTAACCTACTTCTGAAGGCTACAAGGAGACAATTATTTGGTTAATTTTCATCCTTCAGTTTATAATCTTAATTAGTTCTTCAACTAGTATTCCCTAGGCGATGCACAGTTCTTCCTCATCATATCTGTGCTTCGTGCTATTCAAGAGCTCCTGTTTTCATTTAAAAGATGAAAAGCTTCATTCCTGTATTTTTATGCGTTGTCGTGCGTTCTTGCCAAGAGAGTTGGGATTTTCTGTAATTTAGAACTCCAAGGGAACTGAGTGAAATGCCTATTGACTTTGAAACAATTTCTTTTATTGTAATCATGACTATGTAACACATATTAGCATAATCTCAACGTACTTGGAGTTGCTGCTGGAGTACATGGAGGCATCGTGGTGGGAGAGAAAGGATTTGACATCAGGCAGATACGAATTCAAATCACATCTCTCCACTCACTGGCCACAGTTCTTTATCGGGGTCTACACTGTTGATCAGACCACCTTGCCTTGCAGAATTGCCCCGAAGATTTACTGAGATGAGGAGCTCAAGTGGCTTCTACATATGCGCCCTATATCCCATGGATCAGTGCTGTTTGATGGAAGTACAGGTATTATAGGAGCCATTTATGTAATATGAACTTTTCTAGTAATCACTTTAAAAAGTAAAAGGTGAAATGATATTATGCATATGACTTAAGCTAACACATGCAAAATGTTATTTCAGCATGCATTAAAAGTATCAGTTTACATTGTTTTTGCAACACTAGGTCTTTAAAATCCACTTTCTTAGAATATTTCAATTTTCACCAAGTGTAAAAAAAAAATTTTTTTTTTTGACAGGCAGAGTGGACAGTGAGAGGGAGAGACAGAGAGAAAGGTCTTCCTTTGCCATTGGTTCACTCTCCAATGGCCGCCGCGGCTGGCACGCTGCGGCCGGCGCACCGCGCTGATCCGATGGCAGGAGCCAGGTGCTTATCCTGGTCTCCCATGGGGTGCAGGGTCCAAGCACCTGGGCCATCCTCCACTGCACTCCCTGGCCATAGCAGAGAGCTGGCCTGGAAGAGGGGCAACCGGGACAGAATCCGGCGCCCAGACCGGGACTAGAACCCGGTGTGCCGGCGCTGCAAGGCGGAGGATTAGCCTAGTGAGCCGCGGCGCCAGCCTAAAGTGTGAAATTAAAAAAAAAATTATTTATTTATCTGAGAGTCAGAGAGACTGAGACAGCTCCCCTCTGATGGTTTACTTCCCAAATGGGTGCAATGGCCAGGGCTGGTCTGGGGCTGAAGCTGTTAGCTGGGAACTCAATCCAGGCAAGGACTTGAGCCATCACTGGTGCCTCCCAGGATGCACTGTCGGAAAGCTGGAGCCACGAGCTGAACCCAAGATGGGACACAGACGTCTTAACTGCCAGGCTAAATGCCCACCCCCTGGACTGACCGTATTTTAAGCTTAATGGCCAGATGTGACAGCTGTCCTGAACAGTGTAGCTTTAGATGACTCATGAATTCCCCTTTCCTACCTTCTGTGTGTTAGAATTAAGCTTGAGTCATCCAGTTGGTGGAGAAGCCCCTATGGAGAATCTGCACTCATCCTTCCTGGATGTATTTAGCCATGAAAAAAACCCATTTATGCCAATTATTGGAAGAGTAGAGGCAATAGTGGTTCGTTGAATTTTAATTGCTTTAAACATTATGGTTCTAATAGGGAAAATGTACTTTTTGATATTAAAAGTGGGCATTAAAATCAAATTGTAGAAGTGACTGCAATTTTTTAAAAAGGCTTGAAAAATAAGCTCTTAGAGTTAGCAAATTCAGTTGGGCACAATAAACCTTCCAAAATGATATGCAATTTATTTGCATTTTATTCACTGTAAGGACATTTTTTTCACCACAGAGAGAACTTGGTAGCTTCCATCAGATTCTTAAATGGGCCCAGGAAATCAAGTATAGGCAACAGAGGTGGTGGAAAGTTCTGTTGGTTGTAGTGCACGTTGTTTGCACCAATGCTAGGATTTCCCACCCATGAGAATAAAAGTTGTAAATCATCTCATCACTGTTACTCAGGCAAATCCCTCACCTGGACCAGCAGCTCAGAAATGCTTGTGTTGTCAGGCGCCCCGGAGCTCAGACAGCAGATTTCTGTTTCCTGGCCCATGCTCACTCTGGGGCATTCACTTGTGGCACGCATTTATTTCGTGGTTGAGGGCGCAGGATTGACTGCACGTTTGTTAACTGCGCACATGAGAGCTACTACTCTCCTGAGTAGGGGGTGATAAGAGCTGTGGCATCATGTGCTGGGTTCTGAATTCAAATCCCAGTCTGGTTACTAATGAGCTGCATTTGAGTGTTCATCTCTGTCATTAACAAAGTGATGATTTCCAGGGCTGGGCTGCAGCATAGTGGTTAAAGCCACTGCCTGCAGTGCCAGCATCCCATATGGGCACTGTTCACGTCCTGGCTGCTCCACTTCTGATCAGCCTCCCTGCTAATCACCTGGGAAAAGCAGCAAAGGACCGCCCAAGTGTTTGGGCCTCTGCACCCGTGTGGGAGACCTTGTCTTGAGAACTAAGGGTCTGATTCTGTTGTAAGTTGATCTTGGAGAGCATTGGAAAACCATGGCTAGAACAGTCCACTGGTCAAAAACTGCACCTCTGAGGGTTGATTAGAATGATGCAATAGACCTAATTATCTTAGCAATGTGTGGTTCTGGGGGAGTGACGAACAGACATCTTAACAGTGAGGAGTAAGTATTTCAGTGTTTTATTAAGTTGCTTTATTATATGTATGGGTACTAATTTGTCTCAAGATCCTGGCCCCAAAGGAGAGTTTTGGCTCTAACAGGGTCTATCTCCGAGACGCCTGAACCAGCAGGTCATTGCAATCAGAACATCAGTTGGATCAGCGAGTGAGCCAGATCCGTGCCTGTCATCACGGCAAAAGAAAATGATGTCATTCCTATTCTTATTTTTCAGTAGGTGATATAGCTGAAAAATTGGTGTAAACCCTGTAATCAGGGAACAATTTATAGCACACTCATTACTTAGAACCCTGGCAGTTGCTGTAATCCGAAAGATACCCCTTTTGGAGCCCACCCACTCTGGCGACCCCTGTTACTCTAGGAAAACATTGTCTGATTTACACAGCTACGTGTTAGAAAAGGAAAGCTGGACCCTACTACCCAGCCTCTTACTTATTCCTGGCAGGCCGTAATGGCTGCAATGAACCAATGAGATTTCACGGTAAACATGACCTTGATTGATAAACTTGTTGTAACCATTCTTGTTTATAGGATCCTGGGCCAGGTTGAAGCGTTCTGTAAGACAGGCAGTCAGAATGCAGGATTACACGAATTTGATTCCTTATTCTGCACTGCTAGTCCTTGGCTTTATATCTGTCATTGGGTTCCAGTCTGATTGAAGGAATCAGATTGTCTGAAAGACTTAAATCCTTCCAAGGCAGCAGGTAATACGACCGGGGGGTGGGGTTGGGGGTGGGGGGTAAATAAACACTGCAAAAGGCTTTTATTTTATAAGCACGACTGCAAAATGAGAAATCACATCCAAACATATCAAATAGAAAATAATAATTTATTTTAACTTCATTTTACTTAATGTTTGTAACTAATCATGATTTCATGAACTTGCTTGTATAAGTCTGTGCCTTCAAATCTACAAAGCAAAGGTTTACTACAATGAGCACTTGAAATTCCACAAACTGTCTCCTTTCCATGCAAATTCTTCCATCGGCTGCATTATTTGCAAACATGCCTGCAACTGCCAAAAAGCCGCGTTATATTCCGGGTTCCAATAAAACCTTTATACTCTCCGGGGAACCTTGAGCGGAAGAATGTTGAAATGCACATCCCAACTCTCAACACTGCTGGTTCGGTTCCGTGCATTCGCTCCTTAACCACAGCCTTCGGTGGCTATGGGTTGAAACTTCGACCTAAATAATATATTAATGGTCACTCGTATGAAACACATTCAACAAAGGAACGTTATAAAATAGGGGTTCCATTAAAAATACAGACCAGCGATTGTTATTTGTGTTTTAGGCGGGGGGGGGGGGGGGGAAGCGCGTTTTTCTCATATGAATATAGTTTTAAACAAATTATTCTGTGAAAGTATGCTTAATAAAAGATCTTTCTGAAATTTAAACACTTTTATGTAAAAGGTACCAAGTAAAAAAGTACAACCGCTATTTGCAAAAAGCTGTCCATATCCACCTCCCAGGTAGGAAAAGGGCGTTTTGCCCCTCCACTTAAAATAGAGCTATGGCACCCGGCGCTGGGGAGGGGGTGGCCCGTCTGGACTATACACACGACGGCCGCGCTTGTCGTATATACAGGAGCTTGCCGCATTGAACGAGGCAGGAATCTCTCCGCACCACCGGGGGTGGTCTCTCTTGCACGCGCGCGAAGGAGGCGCCGCCGATTATACCGTCGTCACCGACAGGAAGGCATTGTACACTCGCGTGCCGTCCGGCGACTTGGTGCCGTGCGTGAGCAGTTCCTGGATGGTCATCCAGTTGTCGAAGATCTTCTTGTTGCGCTTCTTCATCATCTTCTTGTGGCTCAGTTCCAGGATGCTCAGCTCGCGCCGCTCGTCGGCCGCGTGCTGCTCGCGCAGGCAGTCCAGGCGGCTCTGCATCATGAGCTCGCGCCGGCGCCGCTGCTCGCGTGCGCGCACCACGTGCTGCTTGCGCTCCTCCTTGCTCCAGTAGCGCCCGGTCTTGAGCTCGCTGGCCGCGTCGTCGTCCGTGGTGAGGCCGCTGCGCTCCTCGCGGATCTTGAGCGCGCGCTCGCGCAGCAGGCGATCGCGCACCGGCCGCTTGGTGATGTAGCGCGTGCCGTCGCTGCGCACCTTCACCTTCCATTGCATTCTCGGCTCCGACGCGCCCGCGGAGCCCAGGTCCTTGCACACGCTCAGCAGGCTCACCTGGCTCTGCGCGTACTCCACGGCCGACTTCTGCTGGATCAGCTGCATGTAGCTCTGGTAGTGGCGCGCGTGCGCCGGGATGTGCGCGTGCTTGTAGGGCGAGTGCGGGCACGAGGCCGCGTGCGCGGGGCCCGGCGTCGGGCTGCTCGCGGGGCTGCGGCTGCCATCGGCCGCCCGGCGCTCGTGGCCCTCCAGGGCTTGGCCGGGGCCCGGCTCTGTGGCCGCGGGGCCATAGGTTGGGGAGCCGACCTCGGGGTCTTCGGTGATGGCCAGCAGGCTGTTGGCGGCCGGCCCGGGGGCTTCGGTGGCGCTGTCACCGCGCGGGCGGCCCAGGCCGTCGACCGCCCTCCGCAGGGAGTTGTCGGGCGAGATCTCTAGGGCGAGCGGGGTGCTGCGGCAGCTCTCGCCCGTGTTGTAGGCGCTCGAGCTGTCCTTGTCGGACCTCTCCGGCAGCTCGGTGATGTCGGAGAGCTCGCGGCGGCGCGCGTCGGCGCCCGCCGTGCAGGCGCGCAGGCCGCCGTGGGGCAGCGCCCAGGGCTCCCGGCCCGGCTCGCGCAGCGGCGGCGCCCGGTGCGCGCGCGCCAGGCTCAGGCACTCGAGCTCGATGCTGCGCAGCTCCTCGTTGAGCAGCGCCAGCTCCTGGTCCACGCTCTCGGGGTCGCTCTTGGCGGCGTCCAGGCCGCTGCCGGCGTAGTAGGGGCTGCAGGGCCCGGCGCCGCCCGCCCGGCACTTGAGCTCCAGGAGCTCGCGGAAGCGCTCGCACTCGTCCACCGGGATCCCCAGGTAGTCGGCGTCCGTGCAGTCGGCAGACACAAAGGACTCGTTGCTGAAGGGCAGGTCGCCGCTGCCCAGGGTGTCCTGGCTGCAGGTGAGTTTCCTGTGGCCTGGCAGCGCCGCGGCGGGCGCCGCCGTGGCGTCGTCGCCGTTGTTCTCCTGCTCGGAGCTCTCGTCGTTGCGCGTGCTCTCGTCCGTGCGCCCCACGCCGCTGTCCTTCTCGTGCTGGTTGGACAGGATGGTGGCGGTGTCTGTGGTCCCGCCGTCCTCCTCATGTTTCTTCTGCACAAGGGAAACCACAGGAACAAACGATCATTGCCGAAAGCGGCGAGAAGTGGCAGTGGAGGGGACGCAGGTCCTGCCCGACTTTCCCCTGAAGGCCAACCTTCCTGGGTAGGGCAGCTCCCCACTTCCAAGCCTGGGGAGCAGCCTCTGAGGGCAGGACTGGAATGCACCCGCCCTCCTCCTGTCTCCCTGGGTGTCTCTAATCCTTACACTGTGGCCCAGTTGTCTCACTGTCAGTGCGGGGTAGCTGTCACCTTTAGTGAACGGCTGAACTACTGGACGACCCGTCCTTGGGTAGCAGGCTGCATAACTGGCCTCCATTAGCTCATAGGGGACTCCGCTGGGTGATTATGACTCAGACAAAGGATAGTGGCACAGTCGGGAGCTCTTAGCAGCTCAGGTTAAACAGGGAATGGCTCTGCTTCTGCAAACAGCGCTTTATTTTCCCCGCTGCACCTTAACGCTAGCACATGTGCATTGCAAACCGCTCTCAGAAGGTCAGCTGTTAAAAGCTCGCTCATGGAGAGTATCAGCTTGCAGCTCCCTCGTGCTCCAGGAGAAAGCACTTAATCTGTTCTCTTGAGGTCTTTCAGGTCGGTGGGTTTCTGGGTCTTAGGATCAGGGAGGGAGATGGAGGGAGCAGCCTCCTTGGTGCAGCTGGGCAGGGAGTGGGGTGAGGGGTCGTGGCCGGTGTTACCTGCTGGAGCATACTGGCGGTGAATTGCATGGCCTGGTGGTGTTGCTCCTCCAGCATGTCCATGTGCAGGTCATCCAGGAAGTCGTTCCGGTCATCGTCCATCCAACCCTCATCCAGCTGCAGGGGGAAGCAGTAGCCAACATGTGCCTTGTAAGTTTCCTTTTGCTTTCATTGTTATTGATTTCTTTGTTAAAAGAAAGGACATTACCCTGGAGGAAAATATTTTGGGGCTCCCTCCAGGAGTCCTTCCAGTGCAGTGTGCCCCTTGTTTTTGCTGCAGGTTGGGAAGCCACCCACTCCTGAGCCCTCCGCTGGGCTGCCACTGTGGCGCCGAGGGTTAAGCTGCTGCCTGCAATGCCAGCATCCCATGTCCAAGCACTGGTTCAAGTCCCAGCTGCTGTACTTCTATTCTAGCTCCCTGCTAATGCTCCTGGAAAGCAGCAGAGGATGGTCCAAGTGCTTGGGCCCCTGCCCTTCAAGTGGGAGACCAGAATGGAGTTCCAGGCTCCTGGCTTCATCCCTGGCCCAGCCTTGGCTGTTGTGGTTATTTGGGGGAGTGAACCAGTGGATGGAAGATCTCTCTCTCACTCTGTCTTTCCCTCTCTCTCTCTGTAATTCTGCCATTCAGATAAATAGAGTAAATCTTCAAATAAGAGACCGCCAACCCCACATCACATCTGGGGAAGTCTCTGGTGCCCGCTGTGTGTTTTGCAGGAGACACTCTTTCCTCTGCATCAGCTGCTGGGAGTGAGTCCAACAGGCTGTCTGTGTGGCAGGGTCAGGTGGGGCCAGCCAGGCCTCCTGCTTGCTGGACCACACACGGATTGAGCAGGCCCCAAAGAGAAACTCAAAAGAGTTCTTTGTGACAAAAGCAGGTCTACTAAAGTAAGTGTTTGGCCTGGACAAGAATAACCCTTTCATCAGGCCCCTCAAAAAGAGCAGACTCTTCAGGGGTTGACGATGTACAGCCCGTGGGCCCGGCGCTTGTTTTGTTTAAAGACAGAAAATCAAACAGAGCCACACCCATTTGTTTCTGTATCGGCTTTGGCTGTTCTGCACAACGGGAGTCAGCGCCTAGCAGCTGCAGCCCAGACTGTCTGGCCAGCCAAGTCCAGCCAGCTCTTGTCTTCTGGCCCTTTAAGAGAAAGTCTGCTGGCCCTTGATGAGGTCACCGCTGATGTACCCTTGGCGCTCATGGCCCTACCAGCGCCAGTGAATCAGACGCCCTGTATGCCGCTGGTTACTTTCCACTTGGCTTTTCAAATCTAAAGACAGCTCCTGCCCCGGATCCCGCATGATGGCCACCCTAACTAGACAGATGGGGAGGGCCAGCGGGCATGCGTCCAGGGTCCTTTCCGTGGAAGGAGATATCGCAGCCCAGCGTCTTCTGAACCAGACTGCTGGGGCCCGAATCCCATCCTGGGTCTCTCTGGGCTCCTTGGGAACCCCTGGGAACACCAGTCAGGCAGGAGCACAGGGCCTGCCATGTGTTAGGTGGTCGCTGAGGGTCAGTCACTCATCAATCAGCATTTCTTTCAGTTTTGAAGGAGCCATTTCAATTCCCCCCATCCCTCCCTCTCCTGTTATAATCACGACCCATACAGACGCAGGCTGGGACATGTGTCGGGCATCCTGCTGGTCATGCCCCTGGGCTGTGTTTTCCATTCCAGGAAGTTTCCTTTCCTTTTCCTTCCCTGAGATCCCTGCACTAATGAGCCTGCTGGGCCTGCAGTGTGAGTGCTCAGGTGGGAGCCAGTGCCCTCCTTAAATGGTTAAACCACAAACCGGATTCTAAGTCACTGCCAGTGTGACTTCCTTGCCAGGGTGCAAAGCACTGCAGGTTCAGAGTGGATACTCAGTTGCTGTTCTACAGCGCTGGAGACGTGGGGTTTTGATCTTAGTAATAAAGTTCCAGGTGCGTTTGCAGGAAGCCGACTCACCTGGAGTTCAGGCCTTGCAATCAGCAGTGAGAAGTTCTTGTTTTCCTCGCTGGTTAGAAGGGCCACTGCCTCTTCGCGGTTCTGCACTTCTATCCCATTGATCTTAGGGGGAACAAACAAAAGTGGGGGTGAATAGAAAATTGCATGAGGAGGTCTCGCAGAATCATTCTTACTTCAGGCCTGCGTTTGTAACCCCTGCTCACAGCTGGGCGGAGAATCCCACGGAGCTTGGAATTTGGGGAAGGCTTGCTTGGACTAGATGCACTTGTCAGCTCTGGGAGAGAGCCTGCCCAAGTACAGTTCGTGATGCCACTGTGCATCGGTGAACAGAAGGGGCCGGGCGCCCAGAGTAACACTGAGAAAAAGCAGCATGTTACGCAGAGGGCACATCTAAGCAGCGTGATCAGACACTGTGTTTAGGCAGGAGGACAAGTGGAAGATACGAAAGGCATTACTGCAGATATTTTTGGATAATATGGGAGGAGAGGCAGCAACAGATCTGACATGGACCTTACAGAAGCTGAGAGTAGAGAAGGGAGTAGAATTATACATGGGGTTTTGTGTTCCGTGTTTGGAATTTGAACTTCTTTAGGCTGAAGGCTCAACTGGGAGTGACACTCTCACTATGACACCTGAGAGCCCTCTTGCAGCCTTTTGGCTTGTGTGTCCTTATAACTTCTGAACTCTGCTGCTGTGCAGGGCTAAGTGCCCGGGGGAAAGGCTTCCTCCAGGGGACACAGCAATGATTCCTGTGCATTGGAACTGAGTCCCCGTGTGATTTCTTACACCAGGGAACCACGAGGTAGCAAAAGAGTTGACTCTACTCGGGGTGATAGGTCACCATTACCAAGGGGAAGTAGGGTTGCTGTGACAATGGAGGTGTGGGAGGGAGCTAGTCTGGAGCCCAGGGGATGCTCTGGGGCACCTTCTAGAGTGCTTCCATGCTCCATGGTGAAGGCTCATGGAAAACCAAACACAGGATGCAAAGGGTTTTGACCCTTCAGGGGTGAAGGTTGGAGTTAACTTTCCCTAAGCAACTGAAATTCCAGGTGAAGGCTGGAGAAACACAGAATGGAAATGGGGAATAAAAATTATTCATGGTGAAGAATGCAATGAGAAAAACAGGGTGGATGAGAAATGACAAAATACGAGTGACAAGTGGTAAAAAGCTAAGCCTGGCGGGACCCCATGAAGCCAAGAATCTCAATTTCTGGGAGATTAAAAAAGGTGGCGGCTTTGGGACCAGAAGGAACTGTTGCTGAAGTAGTAGCTGACAGGGACTGGATTCGGTTTGAATGTGTTTCCAGAGGCTCGCGCGCTAGAAGCTTGGTCCCCAGCCTGACATTGCTGAGCGGGAACAACCTGAAGAAGTGGGACTTCCTGGGAGGTTATTAGGCTGGGGGGCTGCACCCTCGGAGGAGTTAATGCTGCTCTTGTGGAGTCAGTTCTGTCCAGAATGGGTTGTTATCAAGCGAGGCTCCCCTACACAGTGGGCACTCCTACACGAGGCCATGTCTCCTTCCACTTCTTCACCATCTTGCGACACAGCCAGGGGGTTCTCAGCCGAGGATATGAGCAGATAGGGCCACCCGGTCCTGGACTTCCATCCTCTCTCCTCTTTTCTTTATAAAATCCCCAGCAGCAGGTACTCTGTTATAGTAGCACAAAACAGACTGGGAGAACGACCCCTAGAAGCTGTTCCACAGAACTGTTAAACGTCGAATCATGAAATTTAAAAGAATTCTTGAATCAATTTTGCTAAGCTTGCCAAACATGGTCCTTCCCATTTTAAGGACAAGACGCACCTTAAAATGTTTGACCCACAGTTAATCTTTCAGAGAGCTCTAACTTGGGAGTCATCCTGGTTCACGAGACCAGCAAGATTCCCCCAGAATCAGAGAAGATGATGTCAGCTGGCTCGCGTTCTGCCGGGGGGTGGGGGGTGGGGTGTGGGGGGTGGGGGGGGGGCGTCTTCCGTCTAGTTTGTCTCAGGCCTCACCACTCCCTGTTGCATCTTACTGCCCAGTTTCCCCTACTCATTCATTTATCTTGTCTGGCCTCGCTACACACCTGGAGTAGTGGACCCTGTTCTGTATCCTGTTCTGCGTTTTCAGCCCTTGAGTTACCGTTAGCACAGCGAGGCGA
The DNA here is from genome assembly GCF_033115175.1 of Lepus europaeus. Classification (NCBI taxonomy): domain Eukaryota; kingdom Metazoa; phylum Chordata; class Mammalia; order Lagomorpha; family Leporidae; genus Lepus; species Lepus europaeus. Next base: position 47,748,930 of record NC_084835.1, read on the forward strand.
CCGGTTAGAAGCAGACCTACCTGAATAATGCGGTCTCCTTCTCGAATGCGCCCGTCCTTGGCTGCGATGCTGTTGGGATCGATCTGAAACACACAGCAGACCTCTCAGCACCGGCCAGCCACACACGAAAATGAACAACAGCACATTCCAGAAGCCATCGCTTAACACCCAGTCATGCTCGTTGCTGTGTTTCTGCTGTCACAGAAACAAACAAGGACAAGTGTCGTGCAAAGAGATATAGGCATGGACTGATCTGCTGCCAAGCCTTCTCCAGGGTCTCTGCTTGGATCCCTGCGTGGCAGCCTTGTTATACCACAGTGTGCCCAGACTCTGCCCAGCTCAGGGGGATGAAGAGGCATAGCCAACCTGCCTTGCAAAAAAAAAAAAAAAAAAAAAAAACAGTGGTGAAAATGAAACCAATGATGTAGAATGGGTTCAAGGGTATCATTTGTGATGCTGACTAGGAAGACTCCCTTGATATTTTTATAGCACTTCTATTACATTTTGGAAAATAACTAGCACTAGAAGATCTTTAAGACGAGTGGTATACAGTATGGAAGGGCTGCCCCTAAATGCATTCATGCTAGATCAACTTGAACTTGGTAGACAGGCAGTGTCCATCCAATGGGATAATTAGGCCTAGGAGACACATCTCTTAGTTCATCCCTTTGAGATAAGATTTTACTTCCTGAAAAAAAATTGGGTTTCCTCGCTTGGCAGGATGGGAGTGCATGGTAAAGCACTGGTGTTTTGCACTGTCTTTTCTAGGAAGATCAAAACAGCCTCCATCTGTGTACTTTGATAAGTTCACATGAGTTGCATTTCCCATCTATGAACTCCACTGAAACAGAAAAACAGAGAGAACGCGCCTTTGCAGAGCGTAAGTGATTCCATTTACCACTCCACTCAGTGAACATGGGCTGGGAAATGTGAATCTGCCGCTCCCTCGGGGCTGAACACACAAAACCATGTAAACGGCTCCATTTTATAGCCGATTCGCACGCTTCTCAAGGGTAATTCTGTCTGATGTGATGACACTGGAACTTAACCCCATGCGAAGACAGAGCTCCATGGAGTGTGCTAAAGGGACGAAGTAATTCATCCATGTCTTTCCAAAGGCTTACTCGATGAGCTGGAGTTAAGGTTGGTTAACACAGAAAAGGGGCAAAAACACCCTTTCGGTCTCGATAGGATAGTTGGAAAAAACTGGCCCATGTACCTCACTTATGTAAATCCCAATGTCATCTTCATCGTCTGTCCGGTAGCACACCGTGAGGCCGAGCTTGTCCTGGCTGTTCATTCGGTAGAGATCTACTTCCTAAACAAAGAAGGGTGTTCCCGGTGAGCGCCAGCAGGCCACGAAGGCTAAGAGGACGTCAAACACTTTAAAAATATTTGGCTTAGATGATGACCTGGACTTCTCTGCGTGCCACTGTGGAGAACTTACTACACAAAGCGTGATTATGGACACGGGATCAATGCCCAGGGCGTTCCTGACCTTTCAGTCAATAGAAAGTCATTTTGAAAATAGTTATTCTATTGATCCTCCCAAAGAAAAATTACCCATATTTCACTCAATGTCAAGACTTCTGGGGTAGGGCTTTTAAAAAGCATTCTTTCAGTGTCTTCCACAAACAAGAGTATTTCCACACCCCAAACCAGCCAGCCAGCCAGTGCAGTGCAAATGTTTCCAACGTGTTGGGTTAAGATGATTTCACATTGTGTTTCCTTAATAGTCATGGTCATAGAACTTGCAAGCAGATTACACACAGATCGGTCCAAGAAAGGAGGGTAACATGATAGTGTGTAATTAATGCTTTCCACAACAGCTGTGATATTTACAGCGGAGAAATTAGTTTTAGCTGCTATTACTGCAAATTAAATAAGATAAAAGGAAAGTAGGCCCAAACACGGGATGCCTGAGAACAGAGGATGCTATTGTATTTGCCAATTAGCCTGCACTTGAGAACGAAGTCAGAACGTTGAAGAATTGTGGGAGGCTCGGGCGAGCACCCTGGGTTTTCTGAGATGTGCACAGGCTAAGTTCCTCTCCACCTGTTCTGCCACGTTTTTGCAGCTGTAGCCTAGGGACCCATTTGATGGCCGCCTGCTAAGTTTCCCACAGAAGCCTATTTAGTCTACTTTACAGTGTTATCATCTGCTCACCGACCGGGAAAGCTGGAGGGACCCTGAGCTGGGGTCCTTGTCTACTGTCTGTGGGGACCACTTCTAAGTGGCCTCTCTTGGGGACCTTGAAGGGTAGGAGGGTAGGGTGCAGCTGTCATGTGGAGAAGCTCAGAGCAGTTACATGGCAGATAGTTCTTAAGTCCTCCCCTTGAGAGGCAGGGTACCCAAAACCGTGGGAGAAGAGCAGCAGGTGCAAAGGCCCTGGATGAATATGGCCAAAGCCTCAGGGCAAGGAGGAGAGAAGGCAGGTCAAGTGTATCAAGGCAGCGGGGGCCCAGTGGCCAGCACGAGGCTCTCTGGTTTTAGTCTCACAGCTTGGGCACCCATCATTGGGTTCAAGTGAGGACTGCAAAGATCTTAGGCTGCTACCTTGTCAGTACAATGCAGTGGTGCGGAGTTGGGGCTACAAAGAGAGGCAGACCTGGGTGCAGATCGCCAGCCCAGGCTCTTTCTGGCAACTTGAGCATGGGCTGGTGATTCTGTCCAGGGCTGTTTCCTGACTCGCGCATTTCTTCTGGCCTCGGTGGGGCGAGGAGTCTAAGAGGAGGCATGCGGAGCATGGAGCACTGAGCACAGTGCCCGGCCTTCCAGAGGTCCTCAGTCACTTGGAAGGACGATAGCTAAGTGCAGGATGGTTACTGGCCCGAACCCAAAGGTACTGTGGCAGGGAGGGCAGACTTCAACCCCTTCGTAGGATTCCTTTATTAATATTTATTAATTAACATTGGTATGTTAACTAATTTAAGGACTTCCTAATCATAGGTTTAGCAACAGGGTAAATTTTTTTTTTTTTTTTGACAGGTAGAGTGGATAGTGAGAGAGAGAGAGACAGAGAGAAAGGTCTTCCTTTGCCGTTGGTTCACTCTCCAATGGCCGCCGCGGCCGGCGTGCTGCGACCAGAGCATCATGCTGATCCGATGGCAGGAGCCAGGTGCTTCTTCTGGTCTCCCATGGGGTGCAGGGCCCAAGCACTTGGGCCATCCTCCACTGCACTCCCTGGCCACAGCAGAGAGCTGGCCTGGAAGAGGGGCAACTGGGACAGAATCCAGCGCCCCGGTGTGCCGGCGCCGCAAGGCGGAGGATTAGCCTAGTGAGCCACGGCGCCGGCCAATAGGGTAAATTTTGCATATAATGAAACCCTGTTAATTTCCGATCACTTGGTTGGTTAGATTGGCATTTGTTTCCTCATTTCTGAGAAATATACTATGCAAGGGATTAAGGGTCATAGGCCATATTCAGCTACAATGGCAAACTCTTTCCAAATCCTTTGGAAAACCAATCTCTGTCACACAGATATCCTAACCATTGTCATGCTCTTGTGACCCAGACACATGTCCAAGTATCTTCCTTCGGTTACACTTTATCTGAGTGTGAGCCAAAGGGAAGCCTCCCTTGGTTTTGGAGTTCCCTCCTGGTCCCGCTGCGTGGATCACATGTCACGTGTATTTGCTGAGGTCCCAGGGCACAGCTGCAGCACAGATGCTGCAACAGAGGCCTGAGCTATCCCTGTGGGAGCCCTGGGATGCTGGAACAGCGCCACGTGCAGCCCAAGCAGGGGGAGAGATCGCTGGGAAGATTGTAGGAAGACAAATGAGAAAGACAGCACATGTTGTGGTATTACTTTTAACAGGGTCCAAAGTAACAATACACGTGCTAGCTTTCCCTGAATGACCAGTCACCAACGTAGCTATCGCCTAAGAAAGCACAACAGGTATCATAGTTCCATGGGGCTTTACTGCAATGCTGCTCGGAGTGCGCTTCAATAAGTACAGAAACTGAGAGAAGTGTTTAGAAACTTAGCATCTGTGCATTCTCCTGGTCACCAGCAGACTTGATCAGTGAACAAGGTATCGGTTCAGGTCCTGTTGTGTTAGCCACCTAATGTGGTCAGCTCCACAGTCATGCAGAGTTGAACCACTGGTCACTGGCAGACTGAAAAGTAAACAAGCCAGCCAGCCTGGCCCTCGTGTCTCTCCCCACAGTCTGACCAGCATGATTCTGCAAGTCACAACTAGACTTGAGAACCCTGTTTGACACAGCCCAGGAAAGTGACAAGTCTGGAAAACATGTCTTGGAAAATAGTGGCACCAAATTCAAGGGGTCTTCAAAAAATTCATCCAAGATGTGTATTAGGAAAAAAAGCATCAGTATAAACTTAGCTTTAAATTGCATTTTTCTGTGAACTTGTTGAAATAGCCTCCTGTTGATGGTGTGCAAGTACAAAAGAGAGAGACTCACAGGAATGTGGGAGCTGATGTTCTGTAGAGACAAGGGTTACATTTGGCCTAGCACCAAATACATAGGTGGCCAGATTTCAGAAGTCTTTAGCATGTGATTTTGATAAAAACCTAACTGGAAAAGCATTTTTATTCCACTTAGAAAAAGATTTAGTTATTTACAGAGAGAGATGGGGGCTGATGTCAGTTCATTTTGCTGCTGGCAGGATGATTTTTTTTCCTGCACTTTTTCCTTTTGAATCTGCCCATTTCTTCCTACAAATCCATATACTTTTATAAGAAAATTGTGTAAGAAAACTTTGCAGCAGAGTTGCAGGCTGGAACAGAAGATAGTTCAGAAACATTTGCTGCTTTAAAATATCTTCACCTGAATCACCAATAACTGAATCAAGAAGATCCATTTATGCTTCCTTATTTAAACACCTTTTGTAGGCTCCCTCTAACCCCACCCTGTGGTTATGAGCAAGTTGGAACAGGCTGAACATCCCCACTCTGAAAATCTGCAATCTTAAATGCTCTAAAACCTGAAACTTTTTGAGTGACAGAATGACACCCAAGTGAAAAATTCCACCTGACCTCGTGAGACAGGCTGAGAGGCAGGTGCACTAGAAATAACACATGAAGCTGCCTTCAGACTGTGTGGACAGGTGTATGTGAGACATAAATGAATTTTGTGTTTAGACTCGGGTTCCCTCCCCAAGATAGCTCATTATGTATATGCAAACATTCCAAAATCTGAAATCTGAAATAATTCTGGTCCTAAGCATTTCAGATGAGGGACACTCGATCTGCACTTGATTCTCATGAATGCTGACTGACATCTTCGCACAGGTGAGAGGAGGGTCCCTTAACTAGGTCTGTTCCAAGTCAGTGCTGCCTCGCACTAGCAGAATGGGGTACAGCCCAACACTGCAATCACCTTTGACTCCCACTGCAAAATCCTCCCATTCTCGATTTGACTGCATCTTTCTCAAAGGTTGCAAAGGCACATTCCATCCTGTGCCTGGCTGCAGCACGAGGCACAGACCGCGTGTAAGGGTGAGGCATGGGGAAGGCGGGGTCTCACTGGAAAGACCTGCCCGGAGTATGTCAAAGCTGCTTTCGCCCACTCCACCTTCCTGCCCACAGTGAAGCAAAGCTGGAGGGTCTGATCTTAAAAACAGACCTCAAGACGGCAGCATAATTCTGGTTTAAGGAGCACTATTCTGGAGCAGTTTTCTATACTGGAAGTGGTCTGTGTTTTTTTAAAAAAATTTTATTTGAGATGGGGAGGGAAAGAGAAAAGAGAGAAAGAGAGAGAGCAATAGAGAGAGAGTGTGTGCACTCCCGAATCTTCTGGTTTACTCTCAAATGCCTGCAATGCTTGGGAATGGGCTGAGGTCAAAGCCAGGGCCACAACCCAGGTCTCCCACGCGGGAACAGGAACCCAATCACGTGAGCCATCGCTGCTGCTTTCCAGGGTCTACATTAGCAGGGAGATGGAATCAGAAACTGGAGCGAGGTCCTCTGATCCAGCTTCCCTGGTGTGGGACTTGGGCATCTTAATTGGCATCCTGACTGCTAGGCCAAATGCCCACCCTGGTCCATGTTTTAGAGCAGAGCTGGGGAACCTTTTCTTTTCTACCAAGGGCCATTTGGCTATTTATACCAGCACTTGCAGGCCATACAAAATGATCAACCTAAAAATTAGCCTGCTATAGATTTATTGGATTTTTGAATCCCACTTGCACTTGCCTTGGTCAGGGCCAGAGCAAATGATTTCACAGGCCTTATGTGGCCTGCAGGTTGGACATTGCCCACCCCTGTAGGATGAGTGGCATTAGGTGAACCCATGCTGGGACAGCACATTTTAAGTGGTAATAAAGCCAAGAGTATTCTGGAGTTTACACCAGGAATGTACTTGACATTGGCGTGAGGATGACGTGGGCTATAATATTTCCTTGTTTTCCCTGGACCTTCTTAGGAACGTTAAACAAAGGCCAGAGAAGTTTCATTTAGAAGGCACAGGATACGACTTCGCCTCGGTCATTCAATCTCCAAGGGACGGTTCACTCTCACAGAGAAGAGGCCAGCTGCTAATGGGCTAAGCTCAGAGTGAACCGTGCATAATAGCTTCTCAGAAGCTCGTGAAAAACAGCAGTGTAAGAGCTCCATACAGATTCGTGGTTTACCTCAGTTGCTCATAAAGCAGATTATAGTGAACAGGAATTTAGTAATGAATTGTGCAATAAAAGCAGTGTCTAGCCTGTATGCTGTGCAACAAGCATGCTCAGTAAAACTGAGTGAATGAACTTGAGATTTTAAGGCAGGATAAAGACACAATAAAAAACTATATATGTAAGCTTGGCTTTGCCATTAGGAGTGAGGTCGCCTTGGGCAAGTCACTTCATTCTCCAGTTTCAAAATAAGCATGCTAGTTTGAGGCTAAGTGGAAATTAAAATTTCTGAAACTTACTAGGTGTTTTATAAATTCTCAACATTTCTTGCTGACTCTGAGCTGGCCTTACACACCAGAGTGTATCACTTAGAGCGTGGAGGTTATCAATACATATCTGTCTGTGATGATGGAGATAAGATTTCAAAGGAGACCATTAATCAATCTGGTATGAATAATGCATTAGCATTATCTGAATTACAGCTACCCCCACCCTGTATCCTGTTGCTTACTGGTCTAGATGGACCGCTTGATAAAAACGAACAGCTAAGCCTGACATTTCAGATGAAATTGAAACGATATTCCAATTAAGAGTATTAAGGGGGCCATTCAACCCCAGTGAGTCAGGCTCTCTGTTTCAGTATCGGCCACTTTAATCAAAGGGGTCCCCAAGACTAATTTCGATGGTTTATTCTCCTCCAGGAAGACTGGTCGCTGGAGCACAACTCTACATCTTAGAGGTCCAGCTGGTTCTGCTTATGATCTCAACAGTTGCTGTTTGGGATGTAGTCATGTCTGTGACAGGGCTGCGTTTTCTCCGAAGAACCTTCGATTCGAGATAGGCTCACAGGGATTTATTCTGTCATTGAGCTGATAGTTACTGTACGCCAACTACGCACCAGACATTGCTTAATCAAGAAGACTAGAACAGAGATTGAGTTATACCAGAGCCCCCACCCCTTAGAGCTTATTTTCTAGTTGGGGTGACAGACAATAAGTAGAAACTGACACCGGTGATGGTGATGTAGCAATGCTTGAGAGAGTGGCCAGGAAGCTTCTCTGGAGAGGTGACATTTGGGCGAAAGATACAACTATGCAAAGATCTGGGGGAAAGGTTATGCAGGCTGCCTAGTGCAGGTGGCAGTGCAAAGAACGTGGGAGATCCTGATGCCGCAGGGAGAGCCGTGAGAAGACTGACTCCATCAGAACAGGGCTCACTTGGGAGACTTCCTTGCCCTGGGCCTCAAAGGCCCAAGAAAAACGGCTAGATTGGCTGGGGGCACCTGCATGGCCTCCGGGGCCATTCCAGTTCCCTTCCCATCTACTTAGGTTACTTGATGATACCAGGTTTTTGGACATCATCTGGGGGGCCCCCGCCCCTGTTGAAACCGTAGCTTTCCTTTTCCTCTCTGGTCTCAGAATGACATCATCACAACACAGTACAGGTGACAGCAGGCTGCACAGCCTGGAGAGGGCTGCTGCTGCTGAATCGCCTGGGAAATTAAAACAATGGATTCAGGACAAAGCCTTCTTCAGACACTTATTTTCCTTCTTAATTGCCTGCAGGAAGATCTAGAGCAGGTGTTCAGTACCTGAGAATTTATGGGTAATTATTTGACTGCTTAACCCTAGGGTGTCCTTGGGGATTGTGCCTTTAACTTGAGGCAGTTTCACAATGACAGGGATTTGATACCTAAATATGATCATTTTGTGTGCTTTAAGCTGGGGGGGGGGGGGGCATCTGTTTTTCCTTGTGCATTTATTTCAGTAATATCCCAACACACTCATCTGTGGTTTCTTCATCTATAGAGTCCGCTGTGCGAATTGTTCTTTGAAAGGTGCTGATTTTGGTCTAACTCTGCTTAGATGATGAGCAATGTTCTCAGATTGCACCCCCCGCCCCCCCCCGCACACCCCAACTCCAAAACATCTGATCGCTCCAAAATCGAACCACATCGGTACCAGACTGGATGGACTCCAGAAGACACTGTCGCCTGTTGTAAGAAATCTCGTGGGATACAGGGAGACAGGTGTGTGCCAGTGGCCATGAAACCCAGGTCTGCTAAGGAGACGCAGGTCTCAGAAGTGGGCTTTAACCTATTGGTGTTTTTTAAACTGACCAGGTGCCCTTCCCAAGATAGACCAGTGAAACCGAGTGGCACTGGGGGGTGCAGGCACTGCTCTCCCCTGCAGATTCCCTGCTGGCACGTGGCCAGGAAGGTGTCACCCCACTGTCTGAGTCTGTTTTGTCTTGTAACACAATACCCAGAGCGGGGTACTTTAGACAGAAGAGAACTCTATGTAGCTCACAGTTTTGGAGGTCCTGGAGCAAGTTCATGTCTGGAGAGATAGAGAGACAGAGACAGAGAGAGAGAGAGAGAGAGAGACCACATGGCAAGACAGAAGCAAGAGGCCAAGCAAGTGGGCAACCTCGCATTCTAAGTTTGTTGTCACGAGAGCCGCTCCCTCTGGGAGAACAGTGTTAATCCCCTCTGAGCAGTGCTCCATAACCTCCTCACAACCACTGGGCCCCCACCTCTTAAAGCTGCCAGCATCTCAATGCCACCCCAGGGAGCAGGCTCACCCCCTGGGGCACATGCATCTCTGGGGGACACACCTAGTCCAGATCTAAACCATAGCTCTGTGGCTTCTTCTAGCCCTGATCTCAGCTGCTGTCCCCACAGCATTTGGGATGGTCACAGTCGCTCACCCAAAATCCCAGCTGGTGCCGAGGTAACAGAAAGAACCTGGTGACAGTGATGGCTAAGCTGACAGGGACAGGGGACTGCAGGTGCAAAAGCAGCCTTCCTGCTAGGTGTGGACTCCCCATGCTCTGGGATAGCCTTTTTCAAGGCAGCCTGGAGATGGAGACCATCCATATCCCATGTTTCTAAGAAATAACAAGCTCATGTCCAATGTGTAAGGGCTTGTGAGCCCCTGACAGGCAGGCAGGGTGGTGACTTCCGGCCCGTGCATTTCTAGTGTCATGCAGTATGTGTCATGCAATGGAGCCTATGTCGCAGCTCATGCGGAACGTAGACCATAACATGAGGGCGGCATTGGGGCACAGCGGGGTAAGCAGCTACTTGGGACGTCTGCATCCCATAGCCCAGGGCCTGATTTCAGTCCTGGCTACTCTGTGCTTCTGAGCCTCTTTCTGCTAATGGCCATGGCAGGCAGCACGTGATGCCTCAAGTATGTGGGAGACCCGGATGGGGCTCTCCCTCTCGCTCTGTCAATCTGCCTTTCAAGTAAACAAATGAATCTTTAAAGAAATAATAAAAAATAGAGAAAAACAAAGGAAAAGACAAGCATAGATGTGAAGATGCAGAGAATCAAAGCTCTAACTGAAAATATTCCCTTGGGTCCCTTTGTCTCTGTTTATTTTATGTGTGAAAAGACAGAAGTTGCTCTATTAGCACAGGCTACCATGTCTCCAAGGGCATATTTCTTTCTAGCCCATGGCAACTGCATGGACTGAATGGATGATGTTAATGACTTGGGGCACTTTTTATTTAAAAAAAAAATCATTTATTTATTTGAAAGAGCCACTGAGAGAGAGAGAGAGAGAGAGAGAGAGAGAGAGAGAGAAAGAGAAAGAAAGAGAGAAAGAAAGAAAGAAAGAAAGAAAGAAAGAAAGAAAGAAAGAAAGAAAGAAAGAAAAGGAGAGGGAGAAACACACTTCCATCCACTGGTTCACTCCCCAGATGGCCACAATGGCCAGGGCTGGGCAAGGCCAAAGTCAGGAGCCAGAAAACCTCATCCAGGTCTCCCACGTGGGTTCAGAGGCCCAAGCACCTGGGCCATCTTCCACTGCTCTTCCCAGGCCCTCAGCAGGGAGCTGGATCGGAAGTGGAGCAGCCCACACATGAACTGGCGTGGAACACCAGTGAAAGACATGTACAACCAAGGCCTCCCTGGTGTGACTCAGGAGAACCAGAGCATGTCAGAGCTCCAGTGTCTTTATCTTGGCCCACGGCCTCCAGGTCAGATCTCCTGCAGCCTCAGTGTGCGCCGAGGCCCCGGGGGGCCCTGCGGAAGTGAAGACTCTGGCTCTGAGGCTCTGGGGGCTAAGCTTTACAGCTGTTGTGCCTCTCAGGTGTCGCTGGGCTGCTGCCGGGCTTCCTGCTCTTCAAATACAAAAGTTCTAGGGAATTGTGTCTCAGGGGCTCACTGCTGCCAAAGACGAGAGGCCCCCACCCCCAGGCAGTTCCTAAGCTCACTCTAGGTGAGGCTGGGCACATCTTTAATATGAGCCCATCTGTTTGGAAAGACAGGACGAGACCAGGCAGTAGTGGCCTAGGCTCCCTGGTGTCAAACACCGGGACTTCGTAACACTGTCTTATGTGCACTCTATTCAGTTGTATGGGACTTTCTATTTGTGGCAATATCGATGTTCAGCTTCCTTGTGAGGCAGTTATCCAGTGTGTCTTTAAAAACAGAATTATCTTAGTTTAAATACATCGAGTTAAAGGGAAATAGACAGCAAACAGCAGTTCTGGTGAGATTTGCATGCAAGGCGGGGTGGATGGCCCAGGGTGGGCAGACCCTGCCGGAGGGGCTCAGGCAATCTGAAACCCTGTGGAAGCTCCTAGAAGCATGAAGAGATCGCAGCTCTCATCAGCACCTCAAAGGTCTTGGAAACTAAACGAAAGAACTGAAGAACCCATGCTAGCAAGTCCCAAGGACTGCCAAGTCTACCCCACTTCCTAAATCTAGCTTCTGAGAGATATGACAGCTTTTCCAAGAGCCGTACTTCATCACAATTATAATGATCATCACAGAGCAGCATTGCCCCATAAAGATGATTAATTAGCCCTCCCTTCCACAGAGCAGGATTTCTCCAACTCTAGGCTGAGGGAGTGTGAACAAAGAGGTCTGGGAGGTCCTGCCTCCCATGGCTGTTCCCTTTGCCCAGGGCATTCGCCATGCTAGCGAAACCGTCAGATTCTGAAAGTCCTCTAAGAAAATCTCGAGCTTTCTTTCATTTGGTCTTTCCCGATTGTACCAATCAGATCATGGTTCCCCTTTGGGGAGGAAGATGCAGGAACGACATAAAGCCCAGGTGTTCAGAAGGCGTCGTCAGCTGCTTCACTAGCTAGCCTTGACCCTGGGCCGCCAGGACACTGTACTTAAGAGGCAGAATCCTTATTAGTAAGAACAGGCTACTTTTCCTGGAGCAGTTACTGGATGGCAAGCATGTGGGTCGTTGGTTGGCAGAAAGCGGAAGCCATCCACGCTTTGTACAGTTAGAATAATTGCCAGTCCTGTTTAGACCAGAGACATTTAAGGAGAACTTAACATTTTCAAAACAATGTCATGGAGTCAGTGGCGTCTCTAGTGACAACGGCTTTGCTTTGCCCGTCTGGCAGTCAGCGAGCAGCAGTTCAAAGTCGCCGTGTGCACTCCTTTTATTGATGTCCAGCTTCGGTTTTTGGAATGAGAGCTCTTGGCGACTTGAAAGCAATGCTCTCGGAGCACAGCGATTTTCTACCATTCTGCTGCTTCTACCAGTGCGCCGGGCCCTGCCGCCACTAAATAACTCATCACCTTCAGGAGCGTCCGTGGGGCAGCCCGGATTACGCTGCAGCTGGCCATGAAATTGGATAAAATGTTCGTGGGTTTCCTTGGCTGACCTCCTGTTGCTGCCAACAGGTTTACCTGTCAGCATCAGGTACCTTTTGAAAATGCACCCTAGGGCCGGCGCCGCGGCTCAACAGGCTAATCCTCCGCCTTGCGGTGCCGGCACACCAGATTCTAGTCCCGGTCGGGGTGCCGGATTCTGTCCCAGTTGCCCCTCTTCCAGGCCAGCTCTCTGCTGTGGCCTGGGAGTACAGTGGAGGATGGCCCAAGTGCTTGGGCCCTGCACCCCATGGGAGACCAGGAGAAGCACCTGGCTCCTGCCATCGGATCAGCACGGTGCGCCGGCCGCAGCGGCCATTAGAGAGTGAACCAATGGCAAAAGGAAGACCTTTCTCTCTCTCTCTCTCTCTCTCTCTCTCTCTGTCCACTCTGCCTGTCAAGAAAAAAAAAAAAAAGAAAGAAAATGCACCCTATTACTGTACTCCATAAAGTCAGCTTTCAGAAATGCTTCCATGTCTCTTGAAAACACGTTGAAATAGGAAACCATGTTTCCCCCAAAATATAAATAACTCCATCATGGATGTTGGTGTTTTCTCTGTTTTCTGTCATTTTTTTTTTTTTCTAAATTATTTTGTCAGTGAGGAAAACCTGAAAAAAACTTCTGTGAACTTACACATGCCTCCTGTGTAATGAATAGGTGACGAGTTCTGCTTTGCCACATCTAAGGAGCAAACAACTCAGAGGATCTTTCAGTATCTAGGAAGGCCATAGAAGTACCCTTCGCACCTGCTATTGGATACAGATGTGAGTCATCGCTAGCAGTAATTTAGAACACACGGGGGTGAGCAGCACTAATCCAGAACATGTGCGTGTGAGTGGTAGGCACAGGTTTTCTGAACGCGCAGAGTTCTGCATCAAACAGTTCACTCCCCAAAACTTCCCTGGGACCCTCTGTGCCCACGCACACTGTAATTCAGGACAAGGTACTCCCCAGAGCCCACTGAACCAAACAGCAGTGTGCCTATAGAACGATGCCTGAAGCCAAGTGAAACGGTGCCAGTTAAATGATACCCTAGAGGAGAGTTAAGGAGAGGCTGCAGAGCCTCCGATGGACTAGTGCGGAGTGAACGGTCCAGGTGGGCAGCTTATCATGGAAAGCAGGCACGAGACCCAGCTGGAGGGCCGGGTCTTGACACCAGCATCAGACTCCGCTTCTTCCCTCGCAAGGCAGGAGCGTCCTGTTAGAAATCCCAGGATAGGATAGCCACAGAGGCCTTCCCGTGGTGACGGGTATGTTCAACTTGGAAGAGGGGAAATGCTGGGGTGGTCATCAGCCAGGGCTGGGCAGGAGCCACCCAGAGATAGTAACAGAGACAACTCTAGAGAGAGAATCCTAGAGAACAGAAAGGGAACCCTCCTGTCACTCTTACTGAAAGGAAAAGGAGAAACGGAACTCTTGTTAGCAACCTGGTGTCCTCGAGGTATTTTAACACTTAGCAGGGGAGTGTCTGAATTGTAGGGCATCAACAATTTGATTCCTGTTTGGCCTCAAATAATGCGTGAGGAGAGTTGCGGATTTGATTCATCTCTTCAAGATCAGAATTAGAAAACCTGGAGCAAGCAGTGGGCCACCGCTTTCTGTCAGGGCTGGCGTTCACTCCAGTAATTTGTTCTCCTGTTCTTCAGCATCTACCTTTGAGCAAGAAAAAAAGTGAAGCCCTGGGGCAGGCACTGTGGCATAGCAGGTAAAGCTGGTGCCTGCAGTGCCGGCATCCCATATGGCTGCTGGTTTGAGTCTCGGCTGCTCTACTTCCTATCCAGCTCTCTGCTGTGGCCTGGGAAAGCAGTGGAAGATGGCCCAAGTCCTTGGGCCCCTGCATCCGTGTGGGAGACCTGGAAGAAGCTCCTGGCTCCTGGCTTTGGATCGGCACAGTTCTGGCCATTGTGGCCAATTGGGGAGTGAAGCAGCGGATGGAAGACCTCTCTCTCTCTCTCTCTCTCTCTCTCTCTCTCTCTCCTGCTCTTCCTGTGAAACTCAAGTAAAATAAATATATCTTTAAAAAAAAGTGAAGCCGTAAAAGATAGAAGTTGGGGTGAGTCTTGGCCTAGTGGTTAAGGATGCTACTGGGATGCCCACATCGCAAACTGGGGGTGTTGGGACTGAAGTCTCACCTCTGCTTCTGATTCCAGCTTCTTGCTAATGCCACACAGGTGACAGGTCAAGTCGCTGGGACCCTTTCCCTTACATGGGAGACCCCAGACTCTGAGCTCCTGGTTTTGGCCTGGCCCAGCCCCTGCCATTGCTGGTGTTTGGGGGGAAGCAAACTAGTATATGTGAGATCTCTGTCAAATCAATCAAATAAATAAATTCTTAGAAAATTTACAAGCTAGATGAGGATGGGTTATGTGAGAACCAGGTTGAGAATGGCACTTATTATCTTGGTTTTTAAGTGATTAAAATTAAAAATAAAAAAATAATGCAAACCCAAACCCGGTTTGCTGTGTTTTGAAGGGGAAGCGAAAGGAAAGCTCAGCTGTGCCGTTTACAGGCGCGGTCACAGGTGCTGCTGCCTTTGGCAGTTTTCAGCAGCATCCACAAATGAAATGTGCTCTAGGAAAGAGCCTCCTGGCTTCCCCAGAGTGACCCCCGAAGGGAGACGGGGTGCTCTCCTTACCTCCAGCTCCAGCTCCTCCCTGTCCATCTCCTGGTGGATGTCCCCAATGTAGTCGTTTGGATCGTAGTACTCGTGGGCGGACGGATGCCTGAAAAAATAGTGCAAGATCTTGAAGGCCCCGCTTCCAGGATAAGCATCTCATTTTATTATCCTTTGTCAGGCCCAGCAGGGTTTGCATGGCCCCCTCAGCCCACTCCTCTTCGGATGTGGATCTGAGCAGAGTCAGGACCTCCGTCATCGGAGTTCCACTACCTGCCTAGGAATCTGTTTGCTCTGCAAGGAGGTAAGCTGGGAGGTACAGCATTGCGAGGTGCAATGCTCTCTGAGTCCAGAGTCTGTCCCCTAGCCAGCTAGTCATATGTGCAATGCAACTCATTGCCAGCTCAGTCTCTGGGCAGGAGCCAGGCCCGTGTTACCACGTACTGCTTCCGTGTTAGGTTTTAGCTCTGCAGGGATGTAAGATCGACTTCAGGCAACACTCAAACACACACACCAGCCTCTGAGAATGGTTCTAAGAGCGATGATTCATAGTGTGATGTGATCTTCTAGGACGCTGTCTTCTTGAATCTTCTGACTGTACACAGCAAGAAACATGGGATGCATTCCCCAGTGTGTATGTACGTGTTTGCAGTGTATGTACCTCCCTGTGGGCATACGGGCATATGTGTGTATGCGTAAATATGTGCACACACACTCATTCTGCCAGGAGACTGGACACTGTGTGTTCCTTTAGGACAGCACACATAGAGCACACGTCACAGAACCCACTACCTTTCGGAAATGTCCCGAATGGGATCTTTAAGAAAAAGGCAATGGGAGTTACAACACGCCTGGTCAGCGGCTTTGCATGCAGCTGGGGCTCCATGGTGCCAGATGCCGATGGAAAGCTCTGGCCTCCGACTGCTGGCTGGGGACCCAAACCTCACTTTCTCAAAAGGACAGCCCAGCAATCAATGGGCTCTGGTCGTCCCTCCCAGGCACTTAGTTTTGAGACAACAGATCAGACATGAGTGGTCTTTCAAACAAGGGCTGGCTTTCAATTTGCTGGACCCATCAGGCAATACGCTGCCTGCACTTAAGGGGCTTTTAGTCCTGAGGATACTGGTGGAAGGGCTGGGCTCTCAAGCGTCAACTTAACCCTCCCCACTCAATCCTGATGCGTGCTCTGGACACTGTGTGACCTGGAGGCCACATCCTGGGGACGCCTGACCTCTGGACTCCTCTGACATTTCTCAAGTCACCCCGGGGGGATACGTCATGTCATGTTAACCAGACTTAAGAGGAAATTAGGGGTTTGGCTCCTGAAAGACCTGTCACTCGGGCAGTTCAACATTTAAGAGCCAGGAGTAGCCTTCCAGGCCTCATCAATAACATGAGGCTGTTTTGGTGGGGGATGTCAGATAACTGATTTGGATGAGTGGATTCAGCACATCAGTCACTTCTTCCTTGGGACCAGCTGGGGCACCACAGAGCATCGTGGCTAAGAGCTGGGAGCTGAAGGCGACACACCTGCCTTTCCCCTGGGGTGCTGCTAGCTCAGGCAGAGTAGAGCACCTCACTGGTGCAGGAGGACCAGGCATGAGAAATATTCCACAGGAGCCAGCAGTTCTGTGAGCACTTGTACCCCATGGGGCAATGTCAGGGGGACGCCCTGTCTTCTGCCCTTATACACCGTCAGCTACAGTGCAACCTACTTTTTGCCCAGCTTGGGGAATTCACCCTGGGTTCCAGTGACAGCCAACCACTAAAGCCAGGGACTGAAAGACAAGCCTTTGTCTGGGATTTGACAGAACCACAGGAAACATGTGCTCACTCCAGCTATTGAGTTACTACGAGACATCCAACAGGTTTCGTGCTGAGGTTTTGTCTGCAAGAGGTGAAAACGCCCTTGGAAATAATGCATCGAATCAATGATCCCCACCCAGCTGGAATCACGATGGGAAGAGACAGAGGTGACCCTAGCGTCAGCTAGAGAGGCTGTGTCCCCTGAAGTTCAAGGTCCCATGCAAAAAGCAATGTGAGAAGGTTCTCGCTCTGCATTTTCTCCGGAATGTTTTCCATCAGTCACTGACTTGATAGTGACGGCTGCTACCATTTATTGCGGGCTTACCATCTGCTATGCCGAGAATGTTCCGTGCATTATTTCATTTCACCCTTCAACAAGCCTATAAGGCAGATACTATTTTTATTGCCACTGTAATGCGGGCAGGGGGGATAAAGCCTGGGGAAATAAAGTAGTTGCCCAAATTCCACAGCCAGAAATTGGTTTGAGCATCAGGGTTTTCTCACTCTGAGCTGCTGACCGCTCTGCCTGCAGCAGCAATGAAGGCAGAGGAAGCTTCAATGTGAGGAGATGGATGTGGGTGTTGTGTCCGTGCGGACGCGAGGCACGTGTGCGCTTTGTCCAGGGATCCCGGTTTACAGTGAAACCAGAATCCCCAACGTGCAGAGCCCTCTTTCCTCGCTCTGTTGTCTGTTTAAAAGAACAATCAGCATTCCCTGCAGTAATAACTGCGAAACCTTCCAATTACCATTTGCGGTGATTAAATTTTATTCCGAAACAACTTTTACAACATTTGTAAGTAATTCTGTTCTTGGAATATCATTTGAATAACTCCGCTCCAGGGTTATAATAAAGTCATTAATATGTCAGCGCGGTTTTGAGCAGGATCCGATTTATTGCCTCTATAAACAATAAAGTTAAACACAGGCAACTTGGAGGAAAATTATAAGACACATTAATTTTTTCCACCACAGGGAAAGGGAAAAGCCAACTTCACCATACTTATTAATGCACTAGTGGCTCACGGTCATGGTTACTTACTCCTCTGGCAGGAGATAGGGATCCAGCACGGGCGGGCTTGGGGAAGATATCTTGGTGAGAGCCATGATGTGTTCGAAGGTGATGTCCGTTTGCGTGGCTGTGTCCACCAGCTGCGACTCGGAGGAAGGCGTGAACATCTTGGTCCTTGGCGTTCGCCTCAACACCTGTACCACGATGGGCTCCTTGGCTGTCTTGAACGCTTCCACAGCCTGGTCATGAGTTGCCCGGGATAAGTCTTTGCCATTGACCTGTTGAGACATAAGTTAGGGGAAGATGGGATTATAATTGAGCAGAAACTGCCAACATTGATATGTGGTGTGACTGCACGTGTACGCATCTATAAGGAAGACGCACATGGGGGTGTCAGAGAGAACTGCAATGTGCAATGCTGAGGTCCCAAAGAATGCCTAGGAGGAATGGGGTGAGTTTGTGGGCATACAGATCTGGCATTAAATAATAAATCCCACGGCTCCCTACTGGCGCATAGTTTACATAGTTTCATCACTTGCTCATCTTGCCTGTGAAGGAAAAGACCAGCCCCAAGCTCAGAACCTTTATCAGGGCAGTACTAGCTAACTAGGAATTAATTACCTTGTTATGTGTTGATGGTGTCTGTTTCTCCAGTGTGTCACAGGAAATGCTAGTTTTCCTTTTATGGAAGTGGAAGGACATCTCCTTTTACAGTTTAATTTGTTTGCTTTTTTTCTTCTTTTTAACAAGTGTATCACAGATGCTCAGTAAATGATAGTCAAGGCTGCAGGTGTAGCTAAGCACAGAGAAGGAACTCAAATGGCCAACAGCTGCAGAAACCTGGTTAACTTCATTGCTGTTTGGTTTCTCACTGTGTGCAATGCTTTGCCACTACTATAATCCCAATGCTTGTATTTACCGAGAGCCTACTGTCTACCACATGACTTAAGTAAGGGCCCCTCCCAAAAGGATTATCGTCCTGCGAAGTTGGTGGACTCAGAGGTATGTTGACCTCCCTTCCCTATAGCCTCAGATAAACTCCAGGAGCTGACCTCGGTAGTTCTGGTGGGTCAGAAGGTCGGATGCTTGGCCAGGATTCTGTTGGCACCACGAGAACTAACTCCACACAGCTCTCTTTAGAACAGCTTACATATACCATGAAAGAGAAAGCAGAATCATCTTTCTAAAAATTGGAGTCATTCCCAGCAACAGGGAAGCCCAACTACTTCATTCACCCTCTCTCCTCCCCTGGACAAGAAAGGAATTCCATTCAGGAAGTTACATCATACACAGATAGTTTGGCGATGTCTTACGGTTGGACTGCATGAAACCTAGCAGGCTGTAAAATATTTTAACGTGATTCTCCACGTTGGGTTGGTTGGCAGTTTAAAACATCATATAAAAAGATGGTGTGAGTCTCATATTCCACAGAATACCTGGCTGCAGAACTTCCCCAGCTTCTTGGATCTTCTGTGGACAGCGCCACTGATGCGTGTTGGTCATTGAACATCGTGGTGCCTGAGCTGTAACGTCTTGGGTCGATGCTTCCTTTCACTCGGCACATGTGTGGCACTTACTCACACATGTCAGAACACCGAGCCACAGCCTCCCACCTCCCCAGCATCATCTTCTTGAAGCACAGCACTTGTTTTCCTTCTGCTCATGCAGGGCTCAAGTATTGATCGCGTTCTCTTTCACCGCGACCCCACAGGAACGGCAGCTCTTAGGCCAGAGTGCCTTGAGGAAGAGATGTCAGAGCCTTTCCTTGTTAGGAAGCCCAAATGCATGGTGCCAGTGCAGGTTGTGAGTGAGCTGGATTTAATCCGCGTGAGTAATTTACTTCCATCATGTGGGAGTTTGGTAGAACAAGAACTGTGGGTCACAGAATGGCCCAAGAGCATCTGAAATGTCACAGGTGCACTTGAGCCAATAAAACTCGCACATCCCCGCCTTGGAAGATAAGCAACAGATGGGTTTAACGCTGTGGTTACCTTCTCCCTTTGAGAAAAGAACAGAATCACGCAGGAATTCTCTCTAGCTTTCCAAAGGACCATCTTAACCCCTTCCCTGCTTAGGGCTGGGGCTGCAGTGGGAGGAGGTAGGACTCAGGGATGAGGAACAATACAGACTACTGTGAAATCCAAGCCGGACAGAACCACATTTCCCATCAATGTGTGATACCAAGAGTCCAATACAGGTTGAGTATCCCTGATCCAAACACGCCTGGGACCAGAAGTGCTTCCGATTTTTGGAGTTTTTCAGGTTTTGGAAGGTTTGCATAGACTCTTAATCATTGAGCATCCCTGATCCAAAAACCCCCAGTCTGAACTGCTCTGAAATCCTCGGATTTGGGGACTAGGGATGCTCAACCTGTAACCCAGGAATTTACAGTGCGGTAGTAAAAGTATTCCTGGGAATAAATAAAGCAACGTAGAGGACCCTTGGGAGGTGTAGACGGGGCCAGTGCCAACTTCACCCTGGCCTTCCCCCCTGGTTTTCATTAGATGATGTCTTGCATCAAAGTTAGTTCCACTCACAAGGAACTCAGTCACTGAGACTTTTCCATGGGTCCTATACGAGATGTGGAATCTGCGCTTTTCCTGTGTGAACATCAGACCCTTTGCCCAAAGGGAGTGAACACGTGGTTTTCTTACCAGGACAGCTTTTTTCCTTTCAATCTCCTGTTCTCTTCCAAAGACGCAGGAGAGGTATTGGACTCCAGGCGTCTTCTAAGTTGGGTCTCTGTTTTAGGTCAGTGTTTCACACATGCAGTGAGGACTCACAAACACAACAGCAGTTTGCAATGTCAGCTGCCTGGCCAGCAGGCTTCCCTCCCTGTCCCCCTGCCTCCTCTCTGTCAAGAGAGCTCTCATGTTGCTTCTTGGAGGAGACTTTGAGGTGTGGAGTTTACTGGCTTTAGCTTATCATGGTGGTCTTGTTTCTTCTGTCCAGAGCTGGCCTTAGGCCAGGGTCTCCAATCAAACCCATTTCCTCTGTATCCTTCCACAAGCCAGATGGCCCTTTCTCCTAACAGCTCAGGGATGGAGTGCCCAAGGATGCAGCTTTGGGTTCAGGGCAGGGCTGGAGTCCTGGCTGTGGGCTCTGGGCAGTTGAACTGTACTCCTGGAGTCAGCATGCTCTTCTGCAATGGAATTGTGGCTGGTGGGATAAAAGTGGGCTCTGCTAGGGGTCTGGACGTCCTTCCCTGCTTCTGGGCAAGTTGTGTGCATCTCTTAACCCCACAGCAACATTTTGGGGGCCAAGTTAACACACTGAGGTGGGGAGCAGAGCAGCGGGAGAATTGGGGTCTCTGAGTACGTCACTGAACAAGTGCACTGACAGCCTAGACTCTCTCACTGCACCCACTTCTTTCTCTATTTGGTATTGCTTGAAGCCATTGGCTTTGGATCTTAACTACCTACAGCATCAAACATCCCAACAGGTGTAAGGCATGGATTTAGTCTCAATTATTCCAAAAGACATTGTTCTATCTGTGTAAAAGAATGAGTGAAAATGCTTCTCTGATTAGAGATGCATCTTAATCAGCTCTTTTTTTTTTTTTTAAATGGACAAGTGGTGTCAACTACTGCTTTCCTCAGTAGATGTTATAGACCAATACTGGGGCCACTTCATGGAATGCCAAAATCCATGCACAAAGGACCTGCTTAGATTAGTCTATGCTGGGTGGATTCCCAGAGGACAGAGAGCTCCCTGGGTCCCAGTGGCTCAAGTGCCTCTGCACCTGTGTGACTTTGGGTACTGTTAAAGGGTGCTGGTGCATCCCTGGTGCCCAGCTGGCTGAAGAGAAGGTGGTGCCAGCCCTAAAGAGAAGCCTGGAACTTGGCGGGTTGGAGTCCTGGCTGCTCTGCATCTGATCCACTTCCCTGCTGACGTACCTGGGAAGGCAGCAGAGGTCGGCGGAGGTGCTTGGGCCTTTGTCATCCACCTGGGAGACCCAGATGGAGTTCCTGGCTCCTGGTCCTTGGGGAGTGAATAAGTGGATGAAAGATCTCCCTCCTCCCCCAACCCCCATGGCTTGCTTTGCAAATCAAATCAATCATCAATCCATCAATCAGTCTTGACAAAAGCAGCAAAATTCAGCCCAGGACAGTGGTCTTGCGAGACGCTTGCCTATTGGAAGGCTTCTTTATTTCTCAGGAAGCTTGCTGTACTTCTCACTTGCTTGGCCACCAATATGCACAGAAATATTTCCCATCATCATGGTGCGTTTCTTAGGGCGAGCGTGGTGGGTACAACAGAAACATTTTATGGGACTTGACCCCATGCCACGCAAGCTTCTTGACAAGGTATTTTAGGGATCATTACACTCTCTTAAAGGACGATGAGACAAGGCGGGAGTTTACCATCCTAGATGATCCGTTTCTGCAGCCAAATTTGTTTTGAATTGCCTCGTGCACACAACGCTTATTGCACTGTCATTTAGGAGCCACACCACCGAGAGACGGTGTGGGGCGATGATCGTGGTGCCCCGCAGGCATCCACCCGAGAGTGACAAGCTTTATTCCAGGGATTAGCATCGCAGCCACATTACCCAGAACGGCGGTGATGATGGCTGAGACTGGAGCCGGGCTCCTCCAATGACGTTTGTCCCGGTCACATTAAATAGCATTAACTCGCCCAATTGAGCAGATTGCTTTTCAGACAGTTTATGCAGCTCTAAAACATGGAATGTTTTGGAACCAGAAATGCTGATTGCAAACTTTGTCTTTATTATGAATTAAATGCTTAAGTTACTCACCTAAGGCTCTGGCTGGTCCCCTAGGACTTGGGTGCAATTAGGGGGAAAATCCAATCATTAGTCTCAAGGCAAAGATCGCTTGCTGCGGACGCGACAGGACAGTAAGGAACCCAAAAGAGGCCCTTCAGGGTTCTTCTGCCACCAGACAGCGACGCCGAGGGTAAGGCATGGCGCCTCCCTGGTTCCACTATCCCCGGGGCTGGCATCACCCCTGCTCTTTGGGGGAGGCAGTGGCTCTGTCTCTCCTGTGGTCAGCCCTGAACACTGAGGCAAAGCTGACGAGTTTTCCGATGGGTGATAAACTTCACTACCACCCCACCACTCTCTCTTTCAGTCTGCATTTCCCGAGGCTGTTTGGTAAGACCAGCTCCTCTTTTGGCAGATGGGGGTGGGGCACTGGAGGAATTTCTGGGCGGAAATGTGAGGCCACAGCGCTGGGGAGCCACTTAAGAAATGTTTCCACGTGGCATCATGGGTGGCCTTTCACCAAGGCACCTTGCGAGGGGTTGGATTTGGCCAGGGAGGCCCAACTGCTGTCTCAGTGCCTCCACTTACTGGACCCCTGCTTCCCCGCAGAGAGAGCCTTGGTTTCCACTGTCTACAAACCCCATTGGCAAACCACTGCCATTCACTGTCACGTTTCCAAACAAGCCGCCCGGGCAGCTCCCCGAGTCTCCTGCCCCTTTGCCGTAAGCGGTTCAGGATATTTTAAATGTAGCATTTGGAAAAGACACCAAGCCCTCTTCAAATTATAAAATGCATATCTAGTTATGGGGAGACCTTTCCTGTCTGAGGTCCGCAGTACCCAGTCACCTCTGTTTTTATTACAAGTCCCAACAACCCCAGCCTACAGGGCTAATGCAGTTTTAAATTCAGCCCACTATAAATTATGCCCCTGGCTAAAATCCAACTTTTATAGGGTTCATTTAATTAAATACAGGGGCAGTGATTTCTTTCTATAAAATATCACACCTATGTTTTCCAACTAATTAAAAACTTAGATTCCACGGGAAGCAGTAGATGATCATAAACTCTATAGCGAAAAGTAAAAGCTTTCAAGCCCTGATTTAGGTGGGATAAAAAAAAAATCTTTTTTTCATTCAGGAAACTCCTGTCTGTCTTAATTTACTTTGAATTTATAGTCTGCTCTAGGGCTCAGCTCAGGGAAGGCGACTTGTCTAACACGTGGGTGTCATGGCAGTGAAGAAGGAATATAATACTTCATGAATGAAAGGGTGCTCGGACTCACGTGGAGCTGCAGAAACACATCTGCCTGTCCACGGACAGACACACAGACAACAGACCCGCTTACTGTGGAGTGAAAGCTTCACTCTGTATGGCAGGTTGTCCATGTGGATTCCCTTTTCCCCATTTTTGTTTTTGTGCATGGTAAATTCCAAATGGATCATGCTGGCACATCCCCAGGTGTGGCATTTTTGCAACCGGAAGGACCCCTTTATTTCAGGCCAAGCATCCCACACAGGTGAATTTACATCCCATCTAATTTTCTTGTTAGAACAGTCATTCTTGTAACTAACGTAAATATTTTACATTTTTTTAGTCTTTCGCCTTTTTCCTAAATAAAGAATGTATCTGGATATCAGCTTCTGAATCATAAGTTAGATAACGTATCTTAAAGAAGTAGAGGCTAAAAATCATTTCTCTACTCACCATTAGAAAGCGAATGTTTGTCCTAACATATTCTAGGATATTTTCTTTTCAGATACCAATCCCAACTCCCTCAACATCCTGCTTATCTACTCTTGAAAACCTTGATACCATCACCACGAAACCCCATGTTAAGAGATGGCATCCAGGGGCTGGCACTGTGGTGTTTGGGGTTAGACCACTGCACCGCAGTGCCGGCATCCCATATGGGTGCTGGTTCGAGTTCTGGTCACTCTACTTCCAATCCAGCTCTCTGCTAAAGCCTGGGAAAACAGTAGAAGTTGGTCCAAGTCCTTGAGCCCCTGCACGCACGTGGGAGACCTGGAAGAAGCTCCTGGCTCCTGGCTTCGGATCCACCCAGCTGTGGCCATCGTGGCCATTTGGGGAGTGACCTGATGGAGGGAAGATCTGTCTCTCTGCCTCTGCCTCTCTCTGTAACTCTGCCTTTCAAATCAAATAAATAAATCTTTGAGAGAGAGAGAGAGAGAGAGAGAGGAGAGAGAGATGGCATCCAAATGCCCATGAAACTACAGTGTGTATGGACCATTATGCTCCTACAACTGATGTGCTCACTTTACGCTCTCTGGATCGTGGCAGCATAAACCAGCATCCCCTCTGGGTGTTAGAGAAAAGCCCAGTTGTGAGAACTTGGAAAAATAAGGATTTCCTCAGCCAAATCTCCCTGCATCTCGAGTTCCTCTCTGGAACTCTTAATGTGTTCTCCGGGAAAACAAGCAAACGACACAAGCACACTGAGCTGGAAACATCTCTTCAACTTCAACTTGTATTGAGCCATTTCATGGTAAGACTGATAAAGTGGCAAAGACAGTATCCTCTGCTTTGTGGAGAGGGAAAAGAAACGAGGTCCGGAAAGGTCTTGGGGTGGCTGCCCAAGAACAAAGGTGACTCTGCCATCCTTTCCTGCTGTGTTAGGGGGCGCCTCAGAGACTGTTCTATGTAGAGAAAGAGAAATACCAAATCTATAGCCCTCACAGACAAATCAAAATTCCCTTCCTCTCTCTCTGTCTCTCTCTGCAGGGCCACGATGGGGTCGGGTAGACTGAGCAGTGAGCAGAGTGCCCATGCAAGGAGCTGAGCCAGGTGGGAGGTGCAGGACAGAGGAGAGGGGCCGGGGTGGGGCAGGGGGTCACTTCTGGCTGTCCCCAGACCAGGAGCCAGTGTAGTGGAGCCACATGATGCTCTGGCCCCTGGACACCTGCATCTGAGTCCAGGACACACAGCAAGGGCTACGGGGTGGCCCAGCTGCCTCATCTCCACTCCCAAAGGGTTTGTTAGAGGTGTTTCTCCAGGCTTCCTGGCATTGACAGCCTGTGGAAGTAGACCTTGGCTGCTACGGCCTCACGGCTCACCCGGTCATCTAATGAGCAGCCAGAACACTTGACGTAAAATGCTGGCGTCTCTGATGCTGCATGCCCAATAAAGCCAGCAAGCAGTGGGACAGCTCCTCCTCCATTTCAGACAAGACTCCAGGCACTTTCCCTGCTGTACCTGTGATCCTCCCAGGAGGCAGGTGTAGCGACTGCCAACACCCTAGAGAGGAAAACCCATGATGCAGAGTGTGTGTGCGCCTGCACCTGTTCAGGGTGCTGGTGGCTTCCCCTTGAATTGGGAGAGGCACACTCAGGTGACACTAGGGAAGATGACGCGCTTTTCTTAGTTTTATTGCATTTGACAATGCACTGGCATTGCCTCCTACCATACAAGCAAATACAGCCAGACCGAGGGAAGAAGGTGTGGTTGGTTTTCCGCAAGCATCACACTAAAGCCTCATGAAAGATGTTTTATTACATCACTTCCAGGTCCTGTGTGTAAACCTCCTACGGGTCTTATACATATCTCCCCCAACTTTGAATTTGTTAGCTGTTTGCCTCCATAACTAGAGGGCTGGCTAATTATCCAAGGGCAAGACACATGGAAGGGTCCTCCATCGACAGAACGGTGATACATAATTTAAAAAAAATGTCACAGAGAGGATTTATGTTTTACAGCCAATGGAGAGGGTCCTCCCAGCTACTGCAGGAGGACGCACAAGAGCAGGCAGGAGTCTGCACCTGGTGATGGCCCATTGTTGGCCAAGGCCTCGACCTTCAACCCAGAGTCTGCCTGGGTTTTTAATTGGAGGCTGTGTCACTCCTGTGCGTGTTAAGCAGGTTGCTAACCTCCTGGGGCCTTAGTTTTCTCATCCGTAAAATGGGTTGACAGCAGGACCTCACCCATCGGGTTGTGGTCAGATAATGAATACTGTGCATGGAAAGCAGTGAGGGCTCCTGCCCTGGTGCACAGTGAGTGTTCAATGAATTTCTGCTATTTCCGAACCTCCTTGATTTGGGGAGTTATTGGGGGAGTCCATTATATGCCATTATGTACTGATGAGGGCTCAGTCATGCTGGGCGAAAGTTGGCTACCCCCAGGCTGCGGGGTGAGACCCACTGGCCTGAGCTCCTGCTGTGCCATTTGCCAGATGTGTAGAGTCCTCCAAGTCTGCGTGCCCCCCAGTGCTCAACTGAACCGGGAACATTCAAGTGCAGGCCTGGTGGGGACTGACCACACGATGTAATCCACATACAGCTCCTGGCCCAGTGCCCGAGCGTGGCCGTTGTCGCAACTATTCGGCTTGGACAAGTGGCCTTGCCTGGAAAAGGGGTGTGGCGACTCACTGGAAAGAGCGCACATCAGGGTACAGCTCATGGTCCCTGCTCAGCAAACACGGTGTAACCACCGTGCCACACGGCCACAAGTGCTGCTCCCTGACCCGAGTCCTCCAGCAGAGGGGCATTTAGGAGTCAAGGGCTGGCCACAGGGACCTCAGGACATGAGACTGCAGTGAGAGGAGCAGGCCTCAGCAGGAGGGGAGGTGTGCCCCAGACAGGGAACATGATGGCCCAGTGACAGGAGCCACGGCCCCTGCCCAGGGAGGGGAGGTGCACTGCCCAGGCCTCAGTGGGGGGCTCTGCCACATGAACCAAACCGGGCAGGGCCCCTGCCCGTCCCCGGCGGCTCACTTTAGCAATGGCACTGTGTTTAAGAAGCAGAGTGGAGAGAGCAGGATTTGGGGCATTCACTCAACTCCCTTTCCCACTTGATTGCAGAGGGGATGAAAGAGGAGAGAATTTTTTTTTTTTTCTGTCAATTCATTCCTTACTCGGCTGTCGCATCCGATGTCAAAGCATTTGCCCTAGAAATGTCCTACAGCCACTTTGTGAGGCCCTCACCACAGAACAGGGTTAAAAATAGCACGGGCAGGACAAGAGTCGTGTCCCCTGTGTGTTAAAGGAGCAACACAGAGCGGTTAGAAGACAAGCAGGATCGCACGTGTTCGGAAGCCCTTGAGCTTCAGAGAGACACAGGGCGAGAAAGCAAACTCAGAAATGCTTACTGGGTGCGAGGGCCTGCACTGTCTTTGCTCCTTTGAACACGATAATAATGTTTTCTAACTGTATTTGAACAACACGAAAGTCAGGTAACAAAGCAGCTAGTGCCAGGAACAATCAAAGCTACAGTTAATTTGCTGTAAATTGAATTTCTTGGACTTTGTGAATCTCTTCCTCGAAATTTTCGGGTAACCTAAACAAACAGCGGTCTGGCATCTTTTTGGTTCTTTTTGTGTGTTTTCCAGTCAACTAACCAAAATTATGTGTCACTTTGATCACCACTCATTTTGGCTCCTGCATCACCAGCTAGTTCATTTTGTGATCTGCATACCACTTGATAAAGCTTGTGTTAAAATGACTATGGTATCAGACCATGGTCTTGGCAGTTTAAAAAAAAAAAAAAGCCCAGAAACAACTCTGTTGGAAAGAAACTGTTGCTTGTATGGAAATAAGGCTTCTCTGAACATTGAAAGAACCGGCTTTCTCTCTCTCTCTCTCTCTCTCTTTTTTTTTTTTTTGTTTTATAGTCAACATGGCAACATTGTAAATAAATTAGGAATATCTTAAATACCTCCAATGTCTTAAATGGCCTTTTTAGAAGTTCCTTATTGGGGATGGCTGAAATTGGAAAGACTCCTCAAAGACTAAAGTGAATTGGTGGCTGGGATCTCATCGTTCGTGCCTTTGAATAAACAACGCTGTCTCAGACTTCTGAGTATTCTTGGTTGAGGCATTTCCTTCATTTGCTTCTTGGTTTGTGACCCACCGAGAATTCCCACGTGCCCAGGACACTGCCGAGGTTGCGAGGTAGCGCGCAGCAGAAACGGGAGCTGCCGGCAGGGAGCTGAGGGCGAGGTCTGACGAAGCAGCTGTTTGTGAATGGTCCCCATCACTGATGGGACAGCAGAGGCCCCGGCCTGGGTGCAGGGACCGGTGTCAGTCAGGTGGGGGCTGCCTTGAGGAGACACAGAGCACAAACTGGAAGAAGGAGCAGGACTTGGGTGGGGAGCAAGAGAGGAGAGGGTATTCCAGACAGCAGGAAAGGCACGTGCAAAGATCCTGTGGCAGAAGAGAGCCTGGGGCAGAGGAGGGGCTGCTGATGCATTTGATGGTCAGGAAGGGTGGGACAAAGGTTGTCCTGTGTTGAAACCAGAGGGTTGGGCGGTGGCAGTCCACAGTATTTTTTATTGTATCTATTTAAGATGCACACATGATGTTTTGAGATATATGAAGTGATGACTTCAGTCAAGCCAGATAATAAATCCATCATCTCACATAGCTACCTTTCTTTTGTTTTCTATTTTTAAAAGAACTATAGTTAATAGCATTATATTGTGGACTGGGGATTTGCCAAGAGAGTAGATTGTGGGTACTCTTTGCTACCAGATAAACCCTGGAAAGATGTTGATTTTGAGATGATTGAAGAGAAGGATGGAGAAGCAACAGGACTAAGAGGACGTGTGTTCAGGTTTGTATCTCAGAAACACGGCCACGGTCACGGCTAGCTTGTGAAGAAAGGACTGGAAGACACTAGGATGAAAGGCACGGCCCCGGGGCCGGTGCTGTGGCGTAGTTGGCCAAGCCTCCGCTTGTAGCACTGGCATCCCATATGGTTGTCAGTTCGAGTCCTGGCTGCTCCTCTTCTGATCCAGCTCTCTGCTATGGCCTGGGAAAGCAATGGAAGATGGCCCAAGTGCTTGGGCCTCTGAACCCACGTGGGAGACCCAGAAGATGCTCCTGACTCCTGGCTTATTGGATCGACCCAGCTCCAGCCTTTGTAGACATTTGGGGAGTAAACTGGTGGAAGGAAGACCTTTCTGTCTGTCTCTTAAAAAAATAAATAAAAATCTAAAAAAAAAAAAAAAAGGGCATGGCCTAGGCAGAGCAGAGGTTCTGAGACAATGGATCCCTCCTAACCACCACTGATGTATCGAAGCTGAGTCTCGAGGGGGTGAGTGCCCTGCTTAATTAAACAGTAGTAGTTTGGGAAGCCAGAATTTGGTGTCTTAATTCCCAGTACAGCACACTTTGCTAACAGTGTGAACTCCATGGCAGAACAAGAGCAGAGATCAAATTTCAAAAACCTGAGATGCAGGACCTCAGTCCATCCTAGTTTTCTGGAGAATTTTCACTATTTAGCGATCAGGTATGCCCCAATACAGGCTCCCTGCAATGGAGTTTGACCCCCAAGTCACTGCTCCTCCCTGGGTACTTCTCTAACAAGTACAGGTGCTTGCTGAGGACCCCACAACACCACCTGCCGCTCTTGCACGCACCTAAGGTACTATTTATTTTAAAATTAAAAAAAAAAAATAGGGAGAGAGTGAGTTCCTACTCATAGGTTCACTCCCCAGATGCCTGCAAGACCTGAAAGAGCTGGGCTGGCAGCTGGGAACTCAATCCGCATCTCAAAGGTGTTGAGAACCCAACTGCTTGAACCATTGCTGCTGCCTCCAAGGCTCTGCACCAGTGGGAATCTGGGAAGCCAGGGGCAGAAGCCAGGAACTCCATCCTGGTCTCCCACGTGGATGGTACCCTGGCACTTCAGAAGGGAGCTGGATTGGAAGCAGAGCAGCCAGGATTTGAACCCGGCTCTCCAATATGGGATGCTGGTGTTGTTGCAGCTGCGGCAGCTTAACCTGCTGTGCCACAGTGCTGGCCTGCCCCTGTCCTGTGTCCTAAGACTGCTAATATTTATCAACCACCTGCGAGCTTGTGTTCAAATTTTAGTCCAGTGTGGTATGGGCGCTTCTTACTTGGCAGCTTAGTTACTGGATAAATGCCCTCCTCTAAAGTATTATTTATTGCTGACAACTTTGCTTCCAAAGAATCTAGACTCGTGAATCTCCACCCATCATGCGGTTATTGTAAGAGGGAGATGGTTTCTTCCATAGACTGCTTAGAAATGCTACTGAATCTTGCATTGCAACAAGTCTGTTCAAGATGGGACAGACATTCCCCAGCCCCAGGGAGGGAAGCTGTCACCACTGGCTCCTAAAACTTTTTTTTTTTTTTGACAGGCAGAGTGGACAGTGAGAGAGAGAGACAGAGAGAAAGGTCTTCCTTTGCCGTTGGTTCACCCTCCAATGGCCGCCGCGGTAGCGCGCTGTGGCCTGCGCACCGTGCTGATCCGATGGCAGGAGCCAGGTGCTTCTCCTGGTCTCCCATGGGGTGCAGAGCCCAAGCACTTGGGCCATCCTCCACTGCACTCCCTGGCCACAGCAGAGAGCTGGCCTGGAAGAGGGGCAACCGGGACAGGATCGGTGCCCCGACCGGGACTAGAACCCGGTGTGCCGGCGCCGCAAGGCGGAGGATTAGCCTAGTGAGCCGCGGCGCCGGCCTAAAACTTTTTGTTTTTCACATAAACTGCCCCGCTGTCTGTTGGTTTAGAACCATATTTAAAAATGCAAGCCATCTCCATTTGTAAACCTCCTAGCTTTTTTTTTTTTTGAACTTTGACCTTTATTGGATATCAGCTGTTCAAAGTGGTTGATGGTGAGAAATTTTAATTATGAAAATTTTCATCATCTTCTTTCCCCCCTGACTTCTGCCTATAAAAAAAAAAATTGAACCCTGCAGTTAGCAGGACTGAGTGAGAGCATGGATCCTTATTTTTTCTACCAACATACAGAATAGCATCCATCATTTTGGACAGTGAGGGTGTGTGTGTGTGTCTCTGTGTGTGTGTGCCATTTCACTGTTTATCTAGCTGACATACAAAATTAAAGCAGAAAGACTTATTTTGTGTTTACTGAACTTTGACAACATTTTGTAGTTTTAATTGTAAATTATTGCTTAACTTGTGGGAAATGCAGACTAGCGGAGAACATATGTGCCTCTTTTTTGCTGGGTTGAGATATTTCCCTAAATTTGAATAATGTTTCTAAAAGATAAAACGCCACCTCCTTCTCTCCCATTCGTGTCATTTGTGACTTGCAAGAATATCCCATCTGGGAGTGCTTCCATGCAAGCGTGGATCTGGGTGCACCTAACCCCAAAATGTGCATGGTTGGCTGGGATCCTTCCTGCGGCCATGGACAACTTTGACCGCTCGAATGTACAAATCCCGAGTTACGGCCCCTGAGGTGTGCAGCGACCTAGCGATCACTGCGAGAAGTTAACGCAGAGTTTTGGAAATCCAGGCTTTGCAAGGAGAACAGAGGAAAGTGAGAGGATGACAAACCCTAGAAACAGCCACGCTGGAGGACAGAAGTGCTGGGAAGATTCCGAATGTTTACGAATCCAAAGTAAGTTGAGTCTGTACTTCCTTCTCCAGGATTTATACGTGTGATTTACAAATGGCACAAAAAAGAATAATGATGGCATTCTAGGATATTTATCACCTGTAAAATAGGAAATAAAATGAGTCGTCTACTCGACTTCACAGGCCCTGAAGGGCTTTAAAATATGACCACATTATAATAATTGATCCTTACTTTCTTGTGATTAAATTTTGGAAAATATGGGTGGTGGAATAATTTCATATTTTAGTGGCACAGGATATCTGGCATCTAGGACATCCATGATATGTTTGTTGAATGGCAATTAAAAAATACACTTGTGGAAAGTATGAACTGGGGTGTGTATGTAAATCAACTGAGAAATGCTGGGAACCAGGTGATAAAATAGTGTTCACCAATCTAAAGAAACCACTCATTCTGGGGCCAGCGCTGTAGTATAGTGGGTAAAGTCGCCACTTGCACTACCGGCATCCCATATGGGTGCTGGTTCGAGTCCTGGCTGCTCCACTTCTGATCCAGCTCTCTGCTATGGCCTGGGAAAGCAGTAGAAGATGGGCCAAGTCCTTGGGCCCCTGCACCTGTGTGGGAGACCCAGAAGAAGCTACTGGCTCCTGGCTCCTTGCTTTGGATTGGCTCAGCTCCAGCTGTTGTGGCCCTTTGGGGAGTGAACCATCGGATGGAAGACCTCTCTTTCTGCCTCTCCTTCTTTCTCTGTGTAACTCTAATTTTCAAATAAATAAATAATTTTTTAAAGAAACCACTCATTCTTTCCAAGCCTGTTTCCAAATTTATAGACTAGAGAATTACTCCAGAAAGTTACTGCTTGAAATATAGAAAGAACTTCATTAGGCCAGTACCCAAGCCCTCTTGGGTTCTTTCAGATTCCCCTGCACCCGGCTGCCCATGAATGTCTGCCCAGCCTGGGGACATCCACGCTGGGAGGCAGAGAAGTCCTTCCAGGCTTTTCAGAGAGAATGCCACCAATCCCCGCTCCAGCAGTCCTGTCCCGTCCTGCAGGCAGCACCGCCAGCCTCCTTCCCCTGCAGTGCTGGCCTGGGTACAACTTCCAGCGTTCATTTCCTTTCTCTTGCTCTCCACACTGGTTCCATGGCAGTGCTCCCCCGGGCAGTGGACAGGCCAGACAGCAAGGGACAAGGGAGAGACGACACCTGGCCTGTGCTCTCCTGGAAGAGGGGTGCTTAGATGAGCTAGGAACCGAGAGCCAAGACAACTTTGGGGGCCCGGCCTAGGCAAAGTGGGATTCTGAACTCTTCCCCCTCTGTAGTTAAATTACTAAGGTGTTAATCATGATGATGCTAAAGGAGTTGCTTTTGTGAAAGGGAGAAGAACAAATCTCCTCCAAGGGCTACAGGAATTAGCATGTTGGATTCGGAGAAAAACCTGCAGCATTTTCAAAGATGATTTATTAGACATGGATAGAATTTGCTAGAAACCTACCAGCGGCAAATCATCTGGGGAGGAATTAATGAACCAAGCAAAACACTTGATAATGCAATTAGAATATGAGTAGAATATGAGGAAACGTAGAAGTTTTTAGTCACACACACACACACACACATATACACACAGTGGGAGTGAAACGTGATCATATATATGGTTCTGGTTGTGTCCGTCTTGATGCTGGCTGGACCACAAACATGCCAAGTTTTTAAAAGCGAGTTATCAGACGGTGGGGAGCAGACGGCAGGGGTGACATTTCGAGTCCCGACGCCTCAGTATGGTTAGCGACTGAGCGAGCAGCTGGGTGGAAAGGCACTTGCCTGAGAAAAGAAATGACATCGCTGGTGGCAACAGCATGGGCCCCCTCCCACGGGGTGGGGGTTGGGGGACATAGGGTTTTTCTCCGATTGCTAAAGGCAACAGGAAGTCTTCCCCCCTCCCACCCCGCCCCAGCTTTTGTGTGGGGTCTGGAATCTTCCTTTCCATCTTTTCATAGCTGCTTTTGAAGCTCTCTGGGCGTCTGACCCCGTCTCATCAGGCTTGGTGCGGGAACTGTGTGTTTCCCGATGGGTAACATCCACTGCACGTGTCCAAATGAAACATTTGACCTAACTGCCCAGCCTAGGCTTTGCAGACAAACCGTATCTGAATGCGACAGAGGCTACTTTGAGTTGAGGTGGACACAGAACTCTGAATAGATTTTAAAATCTGTCACTGGAAAGCATATGTTCCCTGCAATTAGCGTCATAGTTTGCAGGGGATGTGGTTCACGTTTTTATTGCCTGTCCACAACAATGTCTTCCTTTCTGTAGGCATCGTGGAATCACACACCACCAACTGCACAGGGCTTTTTCGCTTTGCTAATGTTTTCAGATGCGTGAGCTCGGGAGTGTGTGTCCAACTTAAGAAGCCAAGTGCTGTCTGGGTGGCAGACAGACAATTGCACGTGAAAGTGTTACTACTTTTCCCAGCAACCCACAGCTCCTCCTGCCCCCAGCCTCTGCCTGGTTGACACGGCTCAGGAAGGCCAGTCTGGCTGCCACTGCTGGATCCCTGCCCTTGGTTTGTGCCCCTAGCACTTGGCATGGGCCATCCACGGTGCTGGCCGCTGGTGGCACTCTGACCTGTGGAACAACCTGTGGGTGCTGTGCCCCCTCTCTGGGTGGCAAGCGCCAGGAGGACCATGGCCGTGCCAGCTGTGCGGCCACTGCAGTGTCGCCAGGGGTTGTTCCTCCACGGCACACTGATGCATCTGAGAATGTTCTGCAAACATAGTGGCTGTTTCCACCTCCCCATGGGATTGGCAAGAAGCTGATATGAAAGCCCTGTTAACCTCTGTTCCCTGAAAAGCAGCAACAGCACCAGTGGTACCCAAAGATGCCCACAGAAGTTGG
The DNA here is from genome assembly GCF_033115175.1 of Lepus europaeus. NCBI lineage: Eukaryota > Metazoa > Chordata > Mammalia > Lagomorpha > Leporidae > Lepus > Lepus europaeus. The sequence goes on from NC_084835.1 coordinate 47,783,476, forward strand.
CCTTTCAGAACCCATTTCCATCCTTGCACCTGTCCCTGGAGAGACCTTTGACCCACAGTTTTGGACCTAATTTTGCCCCTATCTCTTCCAGAAAGGCTGGCTTTCTCCTTCCTTCCCAGAGCTGTGATCGGCTCTATGGTGATACGCAAGTGTTCGGAGCTGAGGCCACGCCACACAGCTCCAGGGACAGCACACACGAGGGAACCTGAAACAGCATCACGGCATATGGAATGAAAAACTGTTTCTTTGGGTGCGATGAATTTTGACATCTAGGTAAACGAGGGGTCTTTAGAAAGTTCATGGAAAACACATGTTAGAAAAAAAAAAAACTATGCATAGATTTTAAAATGTCTCTTTGCTCCAAAATCAATGTACCTTTTAATTCCATTTGCCAGGAGCTGTATGGAGTGCCTTTGTATCTGTGCTCCCTGGAACACTCTCTGGACGCCCAAGAGCAGAGCCAGTATTCAGGTGCTTTAGAGGAAGACGGTGAAGTTCAGAGAGGCTGAGACTGTCCCACAGCCACTCAGCGGCACAGCCACGAGAAGGATCCATCTCTACCCTTCTTGCCTGAGGCCAGGGCAAGGCCAAGGGTACCGTGAGCAAGTGGCTGTTGTCAGCCCCTCCTCCTCCACGCACGGCCTGGAGGGCACAACAGGCACTCAGGAAATGTTGCTCCAGGGCAGGGACACTGCGGAGGGAACCTGCTCATGGCCAGAACTGACTTGGGTCTCATGGGCTGGTGCTGTGATCCTGTCCCAGTCACCAACCACCTGTGCGATCCCAGGCAAGTTAGTCAACGTCTCTATCCCTCAGTTGTCTCTCTGCAAAATGGAAAGATCAACAGTGTCTCTCCTTGGGGCGGGTGTTGTAGTGCTGTAGGTTAAGCCACTGCCTGTGATGTTGGCATCCCATATGGGCACTGGTTCAAGTCCTGACTGCTCCACTGTTGGTCCAGCTCCCAGTTAATGCACCTGGGAAAGCAGCAGAAGATGGCCCAAGTCTTTGGTCCCCTGCAGCCACATGGGGGACCTGGAAGAAGCTCCTGGCTCCTGGCTTCAGATCCGCGCAGCTCCGGCTGTTATAGTCAATTGGGGAGTGAACCAGTGGATGGAAGACCTCTTCCTCTCTGCCTCTCCTCCTCTCTCTGTGTAACTCTGACTTTCATATAAATAAATAAATCTTAAAAAAAAGATGTCTCACTGGTGGCTCCCACCCTCCCTTCACTCTTTGGGAATAGCCAGTCTCTCTCAGGTTTCAATCTACGGGTAGACTTGAATGAAGAGTTCAGGTTCATTTAATTGGGGAGGGAGGAGTACACGAGCATGTTGGCCAACTCATTTAAAAATCCTGGAGAGTTTTCAGACACCTGGCCCAGTGACTACTACTCTTGGATTTAGAAATTTGCCAGAGAGAGAAATAAAAAAAAAAAGGGAGCATACTAAGCCAAGAACAACAGAGGTAAGGAATTACTCCAGATAGGAGCACATGAATGTACACAGCTGAGTGTAAAAGAGGAAGCGATGATATATAAGATGTTCAGTACATATGATATATAATATATACATATAGCTGGTATACGCACTACAAGCTATTCAGGCCAGCAGTGTGATGGCTAGATAAAAGGAGCACCAACCTAGATGTGAAAACCACTTGTGACTCTCATGGGGAGTATCTGTGGCTCTCCATCTCCTGACACCAGCGGAAGTACTGTTCTGAAGGATTCCTCTCTACGCGTTTGAGACCCCCAAACAGAAAACAGCTGCGTGATAAGAAGAGGCTCGTATTCGTTAGCATTTTCTTTGCTAAAAATGCTTGTTGCTCTGAATGTTGGAGGCCCTCTGACACTTGTGGGCAAGGGGAGAGGGATAATTACTTGGCATGTGTGGCTAAGCAGGGATGTGCCTTGTGTTAGGGTAGACTGCTTCAGACCCTGGGCTAGACTATTACTCTCCCAGATGTCTGCCACATTCACTGTGCTTCCATTGGATTCATGTTGTGAGTGGTGTTGGCAGTTTTTGGTTCATGTGTTGTTTGTTCCCCTCCAAAAGACAAATCTTTTGTTTAAGACTTCTTTAGTTACAGACGTATGTACTGAGGAAGTGGTGTATAAAGACACTAGCTCTAACTGTAGCATTATAAATGGTCTTCTCTGCTTTTACAGCAAAATTACAGCTTGAGGCCGGCGCCGTGGCTTTACAGGCTAATCCTCCGCCTTGCGGCGCCGGCACACCAGGTTCTAGTCCCGGTTGGGGCGCCGGATTCTATCCCGGTTGCCCCTCTTCCAGGCCAGCTCTCTGCTATGGCCCCGGAAGGCAGTGGAGGATGGCCCAAGTCCTTGGGCTCTGCACCCCATGGGAGACCAGGAGAAGCACCTGGCTCCTGGCTTCGGATCAGCGAGATGCGCCGGCCGCAGCGGCCATTGGAGGGTGAACCAACGGCAAAAAGGAAGACCTTTCTCTCTGTCTCTCTCTCTCACTGTCCACTCTGCCTGTCAAAAAAAAAAAAAAAAAATACAGCTTGAGACAGTTCTTCTACACTCTAATTTTACAGAATTTTATAGAACGCTTTGCATTAAGAAATAAAGCAAAACAACCTTTTATGCTTTGTAATGATCTCTGTAACCAGCTAATTCCTCCTGCCCCTGTGATGACTATTTCTGATTTACTTTTCTCCTTCAGAATTTGGGATGGGGAAGACTTTCAATATTTCTACCTGGGTCCTCTCTTAATATCTCTCCTTTAGTAAATATTGCATACGTTCAACAATTCCTAAGATATCTGTGTGTAATTATAAAGAATGCCACCGTGAACACCTGTAGACCCACCACGACTTTGAGGGGCGCAGTGCTGATACGCCGCCTTGATTAGCTGAATGCCAAATGTCCGTGGATGTGCACAGCACCAAGACCAGCCAAGAAGTCAGTAGCAAGGAGGCACTGGTGTGGACCCTGCCCTGGTACCAGAATGACTGTATAAGGGTAGGGTGATAGAACAGCCATTCTACGTGCCATGTAGGTGTAGGAGAATCCCTGAACAATGGAACAGAACAGACGGTCCATTAACAGCTTCAACCACACATGGAAACAAGCGTTTCCCCTTGCTATGATTTTCTGTACGTGGTACTGGGAAACCCACATCCATGAAGAATGAAGTTGGACTCCAACACTGCACCCTTTGTGAAAAAGTAACTGTTGAAGGAAAAATTATATAGAACTTTTAGAAGAAAACATAGGATATCTTTGTGACCTGTAGAATTTGTTTCTTAACAGACAAAAAGCACAAACCATAAGAAAAGCGAGATTTGACTGTCATAGAGTATGGGATTTGATCCGTTGGAAGACAACATGGAGAGAATGCCGAGACAAGCCATCAACTGAGAGGAGAGGTTTGCAAATTTATATCTCAGGGATTCACATTCAGACTATGTTTTTAAAATTCTACAAACTGGGGGACACTGCAGGTTAAGCTGCCGTCTGCAGCACCAGAACCCCATATGGGCACCAGTTCAAATCCCAGCTGCTCCATTTCCAATCCAGCTCCCTGTAAATGTGCCTGGGAAAGTAGCAGAGGATGGACCAGATGCTTGGACTCCTGCACCTACTTAGGAGACCTGGAAGAAGCTCCTGGCTCCTGGCTTCGGCCTGGCCCAAACCTGGCCTTTGCGGGCATTTGGGGAGTGAGTCAGTGAATGGAAGATCGAGCTCTCGCACTCCCCTGCCCCCATGTCTCTCCCTCTCTCTCTGTAATTCCGACTTTCAAACAAATAAATCTAATTTTAAAAACTCTACAAACCAAGAGAAGAAGGTGAAAAATTCAATAGAGAAATGGGTAAAAATTTGAGCAATTACACACATTATAAAAGGTAAAATTGACCAATACACATACATAAAATTAAACCATTCAACTTCATTCATAAACAAAGTAAAGCAAACTTAGGCCACGGTGAGTTATCTCTTCCTATTTGCAATACTGAAAAAATTAAGAACTTGGACAATACCAGATATTGGCAGAGGTGTGAAGCAACAACGCCTCTTCCATAAAGGAGGAAAGCCATTTGTCAGCAGTGAGACTGAAGAGGAGCAGACTCTCAATAGCCTCTCTCTCCTCCCATCGTGCTTTGCTCACCCATCCATCCATCAGCCTCTATCTAATTACCAGTGCATCTCCGAGAGCAGTGGTTCTCCAAGCGCAGTCCCCAAACCAACAGCAGCGACATTCAGGATGGAGCACAGCACTCAGGGTTTGAAGAAGCCCTCAATGTGGTTCTGATGCAAGTTCAAGTTTGGGAAACCCCTGTCCCAAAAGAATGACTGATTGTTCGCTGAGACGGATGTAAGAATGCCAGTTAAAAATGAGATTCCATTCTCCGCCAGCCTGTCACCTCAACAAGCTGAGTATCAAATAGGCAGAAAGGGAAAAACAAAAGCGAGAGAGTGGCCTTGGTATCCAGTGCCTGTTGGGTGGAGCGGGAGTGGGATGGACCTTCAGACACCAGGGGGCGCTGCACAGGGAGACTCGTCTGGGACAAAGACTTCTAACAAGGGTGCCCCTCTGACACAACCCATCTACTTCCAGAATGAAGAAAGGCCGGCCACGGATGTTGTCTAGTTGATGGCTATAGTTTGACTAGACCCCGAAACCCCCCAGGAGTGGGGGCCTGTCAGTCACGACCTGTCATTTTTGAAGCTCATCTTCAGAAGGAGGTCTCTGCTCCAACTTATTTCCCCCAGGAGTCTGCAAATTAGGATTCATTTGGGTAACGAGGTCCTTTCTAAAAATATATTCCCTTCTGGCAGGGGAATTCTGCCCGTCATCGTTCACATTATTGGAAATTACCTTAATTAGATTACTTTCCTATTTACTCTTGGGAAGGGAGTGCTTGTAGGAGCAGGAGGGTATGTGGTGGAGGAGGACACAGGATAATTTTGGAGCCTGGGGGTGATTTGGAGCAGGACAATAGAGAAATATACATACGCAAATGCAACACTTCCAGACACAACAGCCTTCCATTTAACTCCTGTACACCAGATATTACTGAACAATGTATTTGACAAAAAGTTCTCAGGTAAAATAAAATACCTCTCTGGTTTTAACCAACAGATGATTACGTTTTCAATTTGCATCAACCTGTCTGGGATATGACTTCTTTGCTGCCTCTTTTTTCAACACAGAGTTTCGAAAATCAGAGGCTCCCCAATAAGAATGTACACCAAGCTCACTTGCTGGGCTCCCACTCCCTGAGAGTGTCCTCCAGCAGGTGCCAGGTAGTGCCTGGGAATCTGCATTTCTTTGTAATTTTTGAAAAAGGTTTATTTATTTGAAAGGTAGAGTGACGGAGGGAGGGGGGAACTTCCATTTGCTGGTTTGTTCCTCAAATGCCCACATCAGCTGGGGCTGGGTCAGGTCCCAGCCAGGAGCCAGGAACTCCAGCCAGGTCTCTCACATAGGTGGCAGGTGACTAAGTACCTGGGCCATCATCTGCTATCTCCCAGGCACATTATTTTAGCAGGAAGCTGGATCAGAAGTGCAGAGTAGGGGCTGGCACTGTGGTACAGCGGTAGGTTAACCCTCTGCCTGTGGCACCGGCATCCCATATGGGCACTGGTTTGTGTCCTGGCTGCTCCTCTTCTGACCCACCTCGCTGCTAATATGCCTGGGAAATCAGGGGGAAGGTGGCCCAAGTGCTTGGGTCCCTACACCCAAGAGGGAGACCTGGAAGAAGCTCCTGGGGCCTGATCGGCCCAGCTCCAGTAGTTGTGGCCATTTGGGGATTGAACCAGTGGATGGAAAAGTCATCTCTTGTCTCCCCGTTTCTCTGTCTGTAACTCCGTCTCTCAAACAAAAATAAAATAAAATACTAAAAGAATACTACTTAAAAAAATAAAGAAGTGCAGGGTAGTTAGAAGTAGGACCAAACACTCTGATATGGGAGGCAGGCATCCCAGTTACTTAACCCCCTGCACCACCACACCTGCCCCAAGAATCTGCATTTCGAACAAGTTCCAGGCCCGCATTTTGAGAACAAATGGCTTAGAAGATGCTCCTGGAGGCTCTGCAGAGAGAGAAGCTGTCCTTGCTCTCTAGGGCACAGCACAAGTGAACCCTGGTGTCAATCTTTTTTTTTTTTTTTTTTCTGCACAATTTCAGCTTTTCCTACCACCAGCTGATGAGTATCATCAAGTGTATTTGAAAAACACTTTATGCTTCCAGGCAGGTGATCAGCAGACAGAAAAGGGAACCTCCCTTCCCCCAAGTTCACCAATGGACACACAACTCAGTCTCTGCCCTTGGTGAGCAAGGAGGAAGGCAGGGCACAGGTCATTCTAAGGACGGAGGTGCCCTGACACGTCTCAGGACAGCACGGCCTGATGACGTCTCGCCAACACTGTGACACCTGTCATGGAAGTAAACGTGATGCTATCCAAACTGGTTCTCGAGAGTGAATTCCACGCTGCCTGGGACTGCGGCAGGTCAGCTGGCCGGCGCATGCCTCTCCCCGGAGCTGCTGACAGTGCCCGATGGTTCCACCCCTACCCCCACTTAACCATGACCTTCACCTGCACTGTGTATGGACACCGAGAACTCATGTATTAAAGTTGCATTTTTTTTTTCATTGTTCTGTAGGTTTCTTTCTGCTGTCATGGCAGGCGGACGACGGGAGCTCAGAGAAGAGGCGCTGCCTCATCCGCTGTGACCCTGCACCGTCTGTCTCAGGGCACCTGCAGCTGGGTCCAGGGAGGCCATCGCGTCCTGGGACACAGACCCGTTTGTCATTGCTAAGAACCGTCCCAGAGCAGCGGGGTGGGGGTGGCGGACTCACTTGACGCGCTTCTTATTCAGAAGGTAACCTGATCACCATGTGAAGCCGGACCTGGGGCGATCACGTCATGGGGCTGCTGTTCTCTGAGCAGGTGGAGGCCGAGTAACGAGTGACAAGGAGAGGCTGCCGGTGCGTGGAGCTGTACAGCCACACTGACACGGCGGGCATGGGGCTTTCTGAGGTCAGGGCAGGTCTCTGTGGAGACGCCCATTCGAGCCGAGGCCCCAGAGGTCCTCAGGGAAGGGACACAGTGGGTTCTGGGAGTTGGAAGGACCTCTGCAGAGCCAGGGCAGATGAACAAGGCGTGAGGTTCACAGGACAGGTAACAGTGCCCGGGCCAGTTACGCCATCTGTAGTACCTGAAGTGCCCTGGGGAGGGAGCTGGTGAGCTGTGAACGGTCAGCTGGCCTGGTGAACTTGTTGGCTGCATGAGCGGCCACTGAGTGTCCTGGGCCCCTCACCTCCTTGGTCCACACCATGGTCTGTCTGTTCAATGCCTAGTCCTCTTCTTGGGTGCCCACCTAGTACCCTTGTGGAGTCTTTTCCTCCTGCTCCCTGCTTCATACACTGTAGCTGTGCACAGAGGGCAAATGTGACAGGGAGACCTCCCTGGAGTTCAAGTGCAACAGGGAGGCCAAATGAGCACAGAACACAGGAAGGAGGCACAGGGAGAAGCGCAGGATGGGGGCTGATAGGCCTCCTACAGGAAGGACTCCATGATGGTCCCCCAAAGCCTTCTCCCTAAACGGGAGACAGACAGGAGCAGAGAAAGGCCCTGGTCCCACCCTAGGCCCTTCCTTTTCATTTCTCAATCAACATTAAAGCAATTTATGACCCATGGTTAACCGATGAGAAAGCACCAGCGCTCATGCTGAAAAACTGACATTTGGGGCCGCTGCTGTGGCACACTAGGTTAAGACATAGCCTGCCGCGCCGGCATCCTATGTGGGCACCAGTTTGAGTCCCGGCTGCTCCACTTCCGATCCAGCTCCCTGCTAATGCTCCTGGGAAAGCAGCAGAAGATGGTCCAAATGCTTGGAACTCTGCACCCAAATGGGAGACCCAGAAGAAGCTCTTGGCTCCTGGCTTGGCCCAGCCATGGCCTTTGTGAACATTTGGGGAGTGAACCAGTGGATGGAAGATCTCTCTCTCTCTCTCTCTCTCTCTCTCTCTCTCTCTAACTATGCCTTTCAAATAATTCCCGGCTGTTTATTTGAATGGCAGGATGAGAGAGAGAGAGAGAGAAAGAGAGAGAGAGAGAGAGAAAGGGAGAGAGAAGAGAGAAATCCTCCATTCAGTGATTCACACCCCAGATGGGCACAAGGGCCAGGACCCAGCCAATCCAAAGCCAGGAGGAGTCAAGATGTTCATCTGGGTCTCCCACATCAGTGTAGAGTCCCAAGCACTTGGGTCACCTTCCACTCCTTTCCCAGACACATAAGCAGGGAACTGGACTGGAAGTGGAGCAGCCAAGAATCTAACTGGTGCCCATGTGGGATGCCAGAGTTGCAGGCGGCCACTTAACCCACTAGGCCACAGTGTAGGCCCTAGGAAATAGATCTTTTAAAAAAACCTGATGTCTTTAGCCACAGGCAGGCCCCATACTCCATCAAGGGTTCCCGGCTGCTGCAGGTGGGAAGAACTAAGCCTTCATGTCCTCACACCTGCTCTGCCTAAAGGAAAACAGCTTCTAAAACAACGCTTTCAGGATTGATAGGTTGTTTAAGCAAATCCTCTCCTACTTGCAGGACAACTTTGCCAGGTTCAACGCCGTTGTGTGGAAGTCAAGTTCATGTTCGTTCAATTAACTGCCATGGCCTCGGCCCGTCCTCAGTCCTGTGGCACAGCCGATCCCGCGCAGACTCTCGGCTGCTTTGCTCTGCAGCAGTAAACCCACCTAATTGAATACTGCATGCAGCTCATTAAATATGAAAATAGGATTGTGTACAGTCAAGTTTCCAGACTGCTCCATAAACCTGTGGATTCTAATTAGTATTTACTGGGGGAACTCTGTTTTTCCAGCCAGTTGGCTAATAGGTGGATGTTGAAATGGTCACCAGCCTATATGTCCGTCCACCCACGGCTCCCTGGCGAGACACGCTCACTGGCTGAAGTTTCTGCTTTGCAAAGTTAGCAAGTTCAAGTGGTGTAAAAGGCACACGTTAGTCTCACATGTTGCCTGCTATCAAGGAGAGGCGAAAGGACTGGAGCCTTCTCACGTTACCCCTTCTGAAGGCTGCCGGGAAGCTAATGGAAACTCAGCTGCTCTCGAGTTCCTTTCTCTTTGCCCTTGATTCTGTCCCCTGTCACGAGGGACCAGAGGGCACCCTCCCCCCATCAGGAGGGGGTGGGCAGCACGTGGACCTTCGGAGACGAAGAGTCTTCAGCCACAGAAAGGCAAAAGTGATTCAAAAAAACCCACGCATTCCCCTAAAACGTCGGTCACCTCATTGTTGCCATTGCTGAAAAATTATTTTTACGAGAAAATAACTCCTTGGCTTCGGGGCTGTGGTGCCGACGTGGCTGCCAGCTCCACTTATCAGACCTCCGTGTACCGGCGTCCTCACCTTCGCAATGGAACAACCGCACCTCTCTCTTCATGCCATCACTGGCACTTGGTGGCAAAAAGTGTGGCCAGCACTTAGCACGGTGCCGGCCCGTGGTAAGAGCACAGTCAGCAGTATTGGGCGTGCTTAATGCATGTGGCTGCCATTTTCTACATTGTTCCTGTCATCCTGAGTAGACCGTAGGGAAACGTGCGAGTCCCAGTCTCGACTTGAAAGCCTAGGGTCCCACCAGAATCACTGCCCTGTTGGCCTAAGCAAATAGGCTGAGGCCTGCACTCTGCGGAGGTGGAGGAGTGGCTGGTACTGCCCGGTGTGCTACTGCTTGCCTCCCCCGGGTCTCTGTCTGTGGACCCTGCTCACAGCATCCCCAGCCTGGCCTTCCCTGGGTCCTGAGAGGTCACAGCGGGGGACAGGGCTGGTGCTTGGCCTGCAGGGGAGTCACAGGGACCCAGCCCACAGAGCCACAAGCCTTCCTGTCCCTACCACTGTTCCCCTCTGCCCACTCCTGGTCCCTTAGCAACCACCCTTAGCTGGAGGCCAGCCACAACCCTGGAGCTGGGCGGCTCCCTCAGCTGTTACCCCCAGAACACAAGAACCCTGGTGCCAATTAATTTATCCAAGTAGAGGGCTCTGCCCTTCATACCCTTAAGGGAGCTTCCTAGGCCACCTTCCCCTGGCCTTTTGCCTTAACTGTGCATACATCTCAGTCTTCAGGGGCACTCAGGCTAAAGTTTCCTGCAAGGCAAAGCAACTGCCAACTGAAATTTTCAGCAGACATAGGTTCTGTCTTGCTGCACCCAGAGAATAGCACAGTTTATCAGAGAAGCACCAAGGACAGCTGTACTCAACTGAACTTGTGACCCAAGCTGGGATGGGTGTGTGTGTGTGTGTGTGTGTGCGCACGAGCAAGGAGGGCCTGTCTTGTCCTTGGCCTGAGTAGTGCCCCACTGTCCCATAGTTTGTGGCTGCATCTTCTGATGCCTGGCGCCGATGCATCTGTTACCCTTTGCAGTGCCTTTTAGTGGCCGGGCAACTTCATGGGTTGTTGTTGTTCTTCTGATGTGATTAAAGGTACAGTAAGGTATGTGTGTAACAAGAGGCAAAGCCATTGTTTGGCATCATTAGGCTCACAGCAGCCCCCCCCCCCCCCCGCAAGAAACCGTAGGCAGCTTGCCAACAGCCCTAATGAAGAGCATCTCTTTGAATTATCTCTGGATGGGGAAAGGATCAAGACTGAGCCCTGGAATATTTGATCCTCTTTGTGCTGTTGGTTCCAGGGCTTACTGAAGCCAGACGCACCGGACCTTCTGCAACCGTCATTTATGGAAACCTTAATTTCTCTGCTCTAATAAGGCTTTGCATAATAAGGGCAAGAATGCAATTATTAATTCCTGCAAGTGTTTTGTGAATTCCTTTATGCTACGGTTCAGGACTCCCAAAGAATAGGAGAGACAGGGAGGATTTTCCTTAGTTGGCACAAGGGTATTGGGTCCGAAAAGTAGTTTGAGTTTCCTGAAAATAAATCTGCATGGCTTCCTAATTTGCTGACAAAGTCTATTCCAGATGGAAGTCATTTATCAGCAATTTACTACACGATGCTTCGGCCAGAAATATTTCCACATAAATTCACCTAGGGAAAAACAAACAAACAGAATCCAGGCTCCCTCTTTTGGGGACAGTTGTGGGGAGGGCGGGGAGGATGCACAAATGGCAACAGATACGGTCACCCAGATTGGCCTCGGGGTGGCGGAGTCCCTTTTTGGAGGTGCCAGTGACAAATGCATCCACCATAGTGACAGTGACGAGCACTGATGTCAAAAACGCAAAATGGCAAAAAACAAAAACAAAAGCAAAAAGCAGAGAGTCTTTAAAACTCCCCTTCAGTTCACTGAGCTATTTCATGCAGAGTGGAAGCTGTAACACGATCCTTGCTCAGGTGACAGCCGCTCTTTGGCTGGTCTCCCCTCTGAATGCTAGGCTCAGCCCCACCGCACAGGATAGCCTGGCAAACCCAGGATCCCAACACACTGCAGCGTCACACTCAAGGGACCTAGGCCAGGCTGCCAGTGGCAGCGGCACTTTTGCCCAAGGCTCCAAAATGTTGCAGACTGTTTTGAACAGGGTGTGTGGCATGCTCATTTGATGTAGCAGTGTGGACGCCACTTGGGATGCCTATGTTCCATGTCAGAGTGCCTGGGTTCAAGTCCCGGTTCTGCTTCCTGCTGGGAGGCAGCAGGTGACAGCCTGGGTCCTCGAGTCCCTTCCATTCCCATGGGAGACCAGGATTGAGCTCCTGGCTCCTGACTTCAGCCAGTCCTGACCATTGCAGGAATTGGGGAGTAAACCAGCAGATGGGAGATCTCTTTCTCTGTGTGTGTCTGTCTTTCTGTCTCTAAAGTAAAGTATTTTTTTAAGGAAAGATAAAAAGAAAGGACACACATCTATCAGAGTTTGAAGCTGCAGGTCAGATTTTTAGAACTTAGTGAAGATGTCTGTTTTTTGTAAAATAAAGTGCCTTCTGCACACAGGGGGACTCACGTCTCAAAAAGTTTGTTTTGACCTTCCCTAAGCCTCAGTGCAGAAGGCAGTCACACACACACACACACACACTGTTATTCACCCAGGGTCACTGTATCACAGGTTTTGTCCACAGACCCGGCCAACTCAGCTCTGTGTCTCCCTGGGTCTCTTTGATGGCACGCGCCCTCTGGTGGCTCATGCAAAAATGACAGCCAACTGTCAAATATCACATTCTTCATTTTAAGTCTTGCTCTTTAAAAATAGATACTAATCTGCCGTTTATTGTTATCAATCAAGGAACACAGACCTTTTGTTTCCTACTTTCTTTCTTCAATCCGCTTGCTTATTTTATAAAAAAAACACAAACTTTCTCAGCAGGATTGTGTCTGATTACTGGAGCAAAATTTAAAGGAGTTGGAATGATACAAGGGGAAAATGCTGAACTGCCAAGTGAGCTTATCAATAGTGGTATCCAAACCTCCAAAGAAAACGCTCAGCGCAGATCTAAGACAAGTTATCTGGATTGTACATCGTCAGTATCCCACTTCACCTTGCCAGAAATTCCATGTTGTTAGCGACGACACAGAAACACGAGAAGTCATCCGTTGTGGATGGCAGCACCCAAGACCAAGTCCCTGGCTCTTGCCGTCCTTAACACCATCGCAGAGATGGGTACAGACACGGCCAGTGTTCGGCACAAACAGCAACCACATGTCCCGTTACAAGAAGTTGCTGAGAGCACCAAGCCGGCAGAGGGCTTGCGCTCTCTCCCGCAAGGAGCGCCTTTTAACTATTTGCACACAGAGATGAAACCCTGCAGGCATTAATCATCCCCCATCTCCCGCGCAGCTTTCAAAGGGTGCCTGACCACTGTCTGACCCCTCCAGCCCCACCCTCGGCAGGGAGGTCAGTTGTCAAGCAGTGCTGTGACAGGAACCCCGAGTGATCACCGACAGCTACGCTAACATTCTCCGACACGGGCACCGGAGTGCCGCAGGCAAGGGGATGAATAGGAAAGACACAGAAAAGTCAGGCAAGCTGCCTCACTCAGACCATGAAACATGCAGAAAACGCCCACCCCTCCCCTGGAAGGACGCTGCCAGGGGAGTGCCCGTGCGTGCCAACAGCATTTAAAATGCAATGCGTTACCTGACAAACTTCATAGAGTAATTTGTACTGTTCCTCTTGCTTCTGCAGGCTGCACAAACTGCATCCCATGTTTAGAGACACGGCAAAGGAGGGCTTCAGGATCCGCCCGCACCCGGGAAAAGCAGCCCCCTTACAGGGCAGGCATGGGAGACGTCCTCGGAGAGCCGCAGGTGCGCCGGGCGGCGGCAAGGCTGCACAGTGGCGTCGCTCTCCCAGGCTGGAAAACAACTCTCTCCCCCTTCCACGCTTGCCTTCCTTCCCTCGCAGCATGCATACGCAGGCACACACACACACACACACGCACACCCACACCCCGCTCCCGCCTCCGAGTGACTCTGGCAGCTGGATTGTGGTCCAATGCACACGCTATATATACTGCTGCTCATGCATATTAACCAGCTCTCATTGACTATTCATACCAGACAATGATACAGAAGCTCTAATTGCCCACTATGACAGTTGAAATTTCTCTAATTAACAAGCAAGTGCTCCAGTGGTAGGGAATAATAAAAGACAGTCACAATTTTTGCAAGCCATTTTCTGGCACTTAAAAATAAACAGGACTGCATTTTTAGCCAGGTCTCCTAGGCTAATCCCTAATGCATTTCCACTAAGTAGGAATTCATTTTTAAATATATCATAAAATTTCCGATGATATAAAATGTATTTAATGCTGCAGATAATGATGGCGTATAAACGGATTTTATGGAAAGGACATGTTTTGAATAATGCTGCCATAACATTTAGCACTTTACAAAGTTGCAGGACAAATGCTATGCATATGAATAAAATAGAAAAAAATTTAAATTGCAAGAGAGATCCGTGGGCATGCTTGTCAGGAAAGAGGCTGCCTTACAGGTGAGCCTGCAAAGAATCTTTACAAAAACTCATTTTCTATTCCAAAAGCAGAAAGTTATTTGCCAAAGGGAGCGAGAGAAGTGGCCAGGGGCGTGCTGTGTCCCCCTGGTTCCTACAGATCTGCCCCTGACACTCCTCTTTCTGCCCAGAACTGGGTGGCCATGCCTTGCGTTGGGTGTGAGGGAAGCCGGGAGCCACGGTGGGTGCAGATATCAGCAAAGCTGCCCTGGTTCCTGTCTCCCCTGTAGCCCGTGTCCCACCCAGGGCGCTGCACCTGCTGTTTAGAAAACTTTGTGTTTTTATAAGCCATCGCCCCCCCCCCCCAACCTGAATGCAATGCACATTACTTTTTTCTCAGCCCCAATGGCTGATGTTTCAAATGCTCAGAATTACTCCCAGAAGCCTTCATTCGCTAAAGCTTTGACTGTCTGGGGAAGACTCCCACGTCCCCCTGTCTGGAGGTGTCAGGGGGCCTGGAGAAGAAAGCTCCCTTTCTCCGGGAGCCCAGACACACCTGAGACGTGAGTAAACCAGCCCCAATAAAATCCCGCCTGGGCTCGCGGCCAGCACCCGCAGCTGGGCCCATTTCTCAGCCCCGGAAGATGAGGCGTGGTGATGCGGGGTGCAGGGGGCAATCGGTGAACAGCCTGGACTTGCACGAGTGGGAGAAGGAAGCGAAAACATAGCCTTGGCAAAGAGAGCCACTGATGGAGGTGCAGCCACTGCTGCTGCTGCCGCCGCCGCCGCCACCGCCACTGCCTGGCTCTGATGCCGGGAACAGCCAGAGAGCCACCAGCAAGCCACTGGCACCTCCGCTTCCGGATCTCTGCACAGTGGGTCTGACACCAACCACCTTGGCGAGCTCAGAGAAAGCAAGGGCTGCTCCAGTAACACAGCGGTGGCCCTCCCTGCGCCGCGGCCCATCTGTAGGTCTGGTCTGCTCCTCGGCAGATTGGACACCAGACCTGTGCCCTGCTGCCTTGGCGACCCTGACGCGGCCACATCATCAGTCCTCACCAGGATGGCATTCACGCCTCCTGCCGCCTGCTCTGCCCCGCTCCCTCCTGCAGTCCATTTGTAGCAGCCACCAGGCTGGGCTTCAGAAAGCACCAACGGCATCATTTTGCTACCCCACCCGATTTGACACTAGGGCCCCCTGGTGCCAGGTAAAATCTGGTGCTTGCCCATGGATTTCCCCACGCATATGACCTCCCAGCTGCTCCAGAGCTCGCCACACCCCCGCCGAGCTTCATCCCTCCTCCTCTGAGGCACTTCAGAGTTTGCAGGTGCACCTGCTCCGAGGGCCCTCCCCACTCCCTTCCTTATCCACCCCATGCCCCCTTTGCAGCTCTGGGCAGCCTCCTGAGAAAAGCCCCAGCAAGGTCTCTGGGGTGAATTTCCTTTCCGAGCCTCCCGAACACTATACCTGGAGTGCTGCTTACTGCCTGTGGCGCCACACTGCACTTCAGCCACAACTCTGTTCATAGACCCTCCCTGGGTGACTGCCTCCTTGCCCAGGGGTTTCAGCAGGGACTCTGAATCTGCAGCAGCTTACGCCTCCGTAGGTGCTCAGCAAACACACGTTAGGGGGGAAGCCCATCAATTACAACATAGGCTGGCAAGAATGTCCCCAGAAAGGACGGGGTGCCAGTCATAGCTGGCTCTCAGGCTGTTGCATTGTTTCCTTCTTGCACCATTTTACAGTTTCACAGTGGGTCCCCTTTCTCTGCCAGATAAATGCAGAACCAGGCCCACAGGAGGAGGTTAGGAACCATGGCAATCCTTTCACTCTTCGATCGAAAATTTTCAGATCTCAGTAACAAGCTGGGAGAATTAAAGGCAGGCACTGCAAAAAGTTCACGGACAATAGATATAAATGGTAAGTTGATCTTGCTGCAAAAGGTTTTGAAATCCATGCATAGCTTCTTCATAATGTACATTTTCGGCAGAGGTTTCAGAATGCCACTGTGTGTTACACAATTTCAAAGGAATCCCATGTGTAGGATGCAATGCATAATTTTTTTGAAAGTTTAAAACTTTTTTACTGACATAAAAATGACACGTATTTATGAGGTGTGATGCTTCTCTGTACATGTAAGTACACTGTGTAATGTCTAATCAGGGTAAACATATGTCCTCAAACACTTAACATTGCTTTTTGGTGAAAATATTCAAAACCCTATCTTCTTTATAAATATGGAAATGAGCACTCATTATCTATAGCCACCCTACTGTGCAACAGAGCCCTAGAATCTCTTACTGCCTGGAACTACAACTTAGTGCCTTTTAATCCTTGAACTTTTTCAAGTTCTCTTGTATGCACAGATTTCAAAATCTTTTTTTTTTTTTTTTTTCAGAAAAACGAAGCTATTTTTCCATGAACATTTCTGAAGTACCTTTATATTGGATATTGCAGTGTATTTCAGAGTGATGGCTCTCAAACTTTTTTTTTTAAGAATCCTTTACATTCTTAGAAATTGAGCACAGCAATGGGCTGCTGTTTATGTGGGCTGTATCTGTCAATATTTACCACTAACCATATTAGAAACCATCAGAAATGCAAAAATACTTCTTCAGTAATTCATTTTCCAACAGCAACAGCAAACCCAACACTATTCACATCAGTGACGTTTGTATGAGATGACTATTTTTTCCAAAAACTGCGTGGAGAGGGACATTATCTGACATTTTCCCGATGGGCTTTAATGGCTGGTGAGATTGAAGATAGCTGGGTTCCCACAGTTGCTCCTGCATTCAATGCCTCAGTTGTGTGACCTCCTGGATTCTCCCCTGAGCTGTCTCCAACTGGAAGAACGAGTGTGGAAGAGGGAAAGAACATCTTAATCTTGTTATGGAAATGGTTTGGGCCTTGCAGGTTCCTGGAAACAAATGCTCAGGAACCCCGTGGGTGCCCGGGGCCATGCTACTGCCTTCCAAGGAGCACCCCAATGAGCCAGGCATCCAAGAGCCCCAAGCCAGGGGCTGGGAAGAAGCATGGAGGCGATCCTCAGACAAATTCAACTCATCGCTGGTTTTCTGTTCTGGTGGTTAATCTGAGTTCTTGGGAATCAACAAGGCAGAACATGCATGCACTGTGATGCCTAAAACCAAACTTCCCAACGTGGCGATGTGCATTCAAGGTATCCAGTACTTGGGGAAGCCACCTGGCCCATGTAGAGTCCAGTTTCATCTTCAAAATAATGCTTGCAGGGGCCGGCACTGTGGCGTAGCGGGTTGAGCCGCTGCCAGCTGTGCCAGCATCCTGTATGGGCGCTGGTTCGAGTCCCGGCTGCTCCACTTCCTATCCAGCTCTCTGCTATGGCCTGGGAAAGCAGTAGAGGATGGCCCAAGTCCTTAGGCCCCTGCTTCTGCGTGGGAGACCTGGTGAAAGCTCCTGGCTCCTGGTTTCAGATCAGTTCAGCTCTGGCTGTTGTGGTCATTTGGGGAGTGAGCCAGTGGATGGAAGATCTCTCTCTCTCTCTCTCTCTCTCTCTCTCTCTCTGCCTCTCCTTCTCTCTGTGTAACTGACTTTCAAATAAATAAATCTTTAAAAAAAAAGACGCTTGTAGAGTGTATACCAGACAGACACAGGAGGAGCTAGGGGGTCTGCCTACACCAGGACCCATCCTGTGCCATCTGGGACACTAGTCCAGGCGGCAGTGTGAGGACAGAGAAGCCTGCCAGGGACAGCAAGCTACTGACCACAGCAGTGCTTTTGAGAGAACAGCTGTCCCAGGACCGATGGAGGACTACCGGCCACACAAGGCACACATTGTTTGGCCAAGAGGCTTAACATCTTTTCCAAGTTAGTAATCACATCATCAAAAAAGTGCCTCACAAGCTCCCCAGAGCACAAGGCACCCTTCTCGGAGGAGGCTCTGCACCATCAGACACCTGCCTCTTCCTGCCTCCGTGGGAATTTAAAATAAAATGCAAAGCAGGGTCAGTAAGGCGAGCAGATGGAAGAGGTGCACGTGGGAAGGGCTTGCTGTGCCCAGGGAGCACACTTAGTAATTGCTCTTGGACTCCTGTGAGTCGTCAGGGCTGCTGCAAGGCGTCAGCAGACGTCCACATGAACATGAACTTGCCCTCGCCCGACTGCTGAGCAAGCTCTCTGGAGCACGTGACTGGAGCACACCGAGAGACTCTCCATGTCTGACACCTGTTTTCCCCAGTGGATAATGAGTGTGGGTCTCACCAAATGACAAACGTCCCATCGGGCCAGGTGAACTTGGGGGAAAGAGTCAGGTCAAAAAGAAGTGGGACGGCGGGGGCCCGAGGAGGGACACAGAGCTCTGCAGCGGTGGGAGGGCCTGTGGAGGCACCAGCCAGTCACAGGAGCCACCATTTCGGTGCCTGGAGCACCCAAGTCCTCTACCTTGAACATGCCCCTGACATATCACCTCCTGTATCCTATATTGGAGTGCCTGGGTTCAAGTGCCAGGTGCAGTTCTTGGTTCCACCTTCCTGCTATTGCAGACCCTGAGAGGCAGCGGTCATGGCTCCAAGCTGGGTCCTTGCTGCCCACATTGCAGACCTGAACTGAGTTCCTGGTTTGAACTTGGCCATTGTGGGCACTTGGGGGAGTGAAGCAGTGAAAGAGAATTTACTTTGTCTTTTTCTCTCTCGCTCTAAGCCTCTTAAGTAAATAACTTTTACGTATTTATTTTATTTATTTGAAGGGCAGAGTGGTGGAGAGAGGGACACACCCAAACATTGACCCCTCCACATATACAGATGTTTTATTTACTGGTTTACTCCCCAAATGGCTGCAACAGCCAGGGCTGTGACAGCCCAAAGCTAGGAACCATGAAACCCCTCCGGGTCTCGCATGTGGGTGCGGGGGCCCAAGCACTTGAGCCATCATCTCCTGCCCTCCCAGGTGCGTTAGCAGGGAGATGGATTAGAAGCAGAGCAGCTGGGACCCAAACCCTCACTCAAATATTGGACGTCAAGGTTGCACGCAGCAGGAGATTAAACTGCTGCCCCACAACACAGGGTGCTAAATAAGTGTAAAAGCTGTCACCTGCTCTGTCCCAGGGGTCATTTTGTGCTGCACCCCTCTGTTCCTCCCTGTGGAGGGCCAACTCTGTGCCAGACCCAGGCCTCATTTGGCCACTGAGGCTGCCAATTTGCTCCTTGGAGGATGCATCAGGTGGATGGAGTCCACATGAGAGACTGACCGGGGGCGACTCTGCCCCAGGGGCTGCTCTGTGCACTGAGGATGCATGCAATGGTGACCAGTAGACAGCAGTGTCCAGCATGGACAAGGGCATCTGCCCCCACAAGAAGGTTCCAGACCACGAGCCTGTGAACGCACGTTTTCCACCTTGGCTAGGACATTGCACCCACGCGTCCTCTCCAGTAGCCAAAGGCAGGACTTCAGGATTACAAATCTTTGGGTACATGGTTTAGTAACTTGGAGTTAACGCTTGGCATTGTCAAGGCGACTTTTCAACAGCTCTGAACCACATTCCATGAGTGGCCCCTGGTTCTGGAACAAAGAGCTAGAGCTGGCCAGAAAGCCAAGTGTGTTTCCCACGAAAACCGAGCTATTAGAGCAAATAAGGCAAAAGCAGAAACTTCAGAACACACACACACACACACGCAGCTGAGTTGGAAAGATATATAACAGCAATGTTGAGTATGATTTGGTTTCTGAAAAGCTATATAAACCTACATCTTGGTTTTTAAAATGAAAGGATATTTTCTCTTTGCCAAAATGATGGAGGTGCTGCTGTCTTGAGGACATTTTCCCTGGGATCCAGGGACCTGATGGACATCCTGCCTGGCCGGCCAGTGTTTGCACTTGAATCGGCCCAGCCTGTAGGCTCAGGGCAGAGGCTGCCTGCTGCACATCGCATACGGGCAGGTGTGTATGTGTGGGGGGCTGCCACGGAGCAGACAGCAGGGACCAGTGATGGGGAGAACAGAAGATGGGGGCCTGGACTTCCACCACAAATCCAAGCGTTCTGGAAGGTCTCAGAGCCTTGGGGACACCCCTGTCCGTGGGAGGCTTCACCCCCAGGGGACCTGCAGAGCACAACACCCAGCCCTCAAAGCACCTTTGGTGGGATGACCACGTATGAGCTTCTCACCTAGACGGGGGCGCCACGTGGGCTCTGGCAAGGGAATTTGCCTGGGGTCCAGTGCCCTGGAACAGTCGCAGAGAGCTGGGGGGAGGGTGGGAGGGGTGACAGCTGCTTGGGAACCTGGGCTCCCGTGTTACCTGGGATTGTGGGAGAGAGTCGACCTGCAGATGGGCTTGGAACACAGTCTACAGGTGTGCAAAGAACCAAAGGAAAACTGACAAACCCAGGGACCCAAAAATTCTTCCAGTACATTCTAGTGCAGGAGTTGTGGCCTTTGTCACATAAGGCACCAGGCAGTCAACATCTTACACCCTGTGGGCCAAGAGGCAAAACTGAGACTATTAGATAAGTACTTCCACAGCACCCACCATTCTTCAAGGGCAAGCCGTACGAAACTGGATCTGGCCCATGAATCAGCAGCATTTGCCAGTGTGACTATGCAAGACTGAGCCTCTCTGATGGTGAGAGGAAGGAGTGTGGGGCCAGCGCTGTGGCGTAGCAGGCTAAGCCTTTGCCTGCGGCACTGGCACCCCATATGGGCACCAGTTCGAGTCCAGGCTGCTCCTCTTCTGATCCAGCTCTCTGCTATGGCCTAGGAAAGCAGTAGAAGATGGCCTAAGTGCTTAGGCCACTGCACCTGCATGGGAGACCTGAAATAAGTTCCTGGCTTCAGATCGGCCCAGTTCCAGCCATTTTAGCCATTTGTGGAGTGAATCAGCAGGTAGAAGATCTCTCTCTCTCTCTCTCTGCCCCTCCCTCTCTCTGTCTCTTGAATAAATAAATCAAATCTTCAAAATTAAAAAGAAAAGATGAGGGAGTGTCCCCTATTACACCCATTTTACACAGGAGGAAGCTAAGTATCAGAGAGGCAAAGCAACTTGCCGAACAGCACCCAGCCTACGACTGGAAAGGGTGAGACAGGAATTGTGGACCCACAAAGCAAGTTAGGCCTCAGAGCTTCGGAAGGAGTGCTGTGCCTGCAAGCCGCCTGCTTTTTGCCGGGAAAGGGCAGGAGCCGGTGAAGGAGAGAATGGGATCCACATGTGGCTGCCCAACACCTGGACAGCCCAGCATCTGGCTTGTGGCATCTCTAATGTCTGGGTTGGATTTTCCCCTCACCCAACGACCTAGCTGAGTCTGGGGGCTATGAAGTGTCTCCATGCCCATCAAAGTTGTCATGCTGAACAGCGCATGTATGGGCCATGGACATGGTGGCTCAGTGATTCCGGCCAGGCTCCTGGCCACCCTGGGGGTTTATCAGAGGCCTGAGGGAACCTCATGGGCTCCCATGGGCAGAAGCGAGGATCCAGTCAAGAGTCGGAAAGGAGAGGGGGTACTGGGGTCCAGGCTGGGGAGGTGGAGGAGAGGAGACCTGTGCACTAGGCAGGCAGTGGGGGAGGGGAAGGCTACAGAGATGCGTGTCAGGGTGGGGTGTGCGGGGATTCATATGGGGGCATACACGTCCTTCAAAGCCCTGGATGAGATGGCGGGTGTATGACCCAGTACTTGGGGACCCCTGTGTTCTACATCAGAGTGCCTGGGTTATACACTCGGCTCTGTTCCTGATTCCAGCATCCTACAAATGCAGACCCTGGGAGGCAATGGTGATGGCTCACATAGTTGGGTTACTAGCACCTAGGTAGGAGACCTGGATTGGGTTCCAATCTCCCAACTTCAGCCCAGCCCCAGCTGTTGAAGGCAATTGGAGATTGAACCATCCATTGGACACTCTCTCCTTCTCTCTCTCTCTCTCTCCCCTTTCAAATAAATAAATAATTTTCCATAAAGTCCCAAATGGCTTGGACTAGGCTTAGCTGTGAGGGCACAGAGAAGCAGAGATAGTGGCAAGATAAAGAAAACTCCAATTCAGAGCCAGGAGGACGCATGGAACAGCACCTCCATGTTATCACTGATGCAGACACATCTCCAGAACAGCATGGCGGGAAATAAACATTAAGAAGACCCTCCTTACAGGAGCTTAGGGGGAGATGTGACCTCACATCATTAAGTTAAAAAAGAACTAAGTGTCTGCAAACCAGGTGCTGGGCCAGCACAGCATCTTCATAATTCTGAATTCAGTGCTAATTCAAAAAAGCAGGAACATTCAAAAACCAGCAGCTCTCTGGGAGGGTAAGAAACTCTGAGGAGATGGGGAAAAATAATAAATAAAAACAAAAACTAGCAGCTGTCACTTTTTTAAAGGTATCATTTGATAAATTCCTAAGATCTGGCCCCACAGGGCCTTGCAATCCCTTGGGATGCACAGGACAGGAGTAGAGCGAAGCTGCCCCTGGAGACGGACACGTGGTCCCCATTCCTCCTGGCCCCTCCCAGGCCTCCTCCCTGGCCAGTGAGACTGGACACCAGCGTGCACAGGTTACAGTCCAGAAGGATAAGCACCTTGTGTAAGACACAGGCGGAGCGGCTGCAGGGCTGGCCTCGCCTCCTCCCTCCTCTGCCTGGAGGAAGGATGCGTCTCCGGTGAGCTCACTTCAGGAGGGGGTGTGGGAATCGGGCTGCTCCCAGGCTCGCCCCGTCACTGGCCCAGGCGTGGTGGGTGGACTGCAGCAGGCGGTGACAGGGCTAGGGCTGGAAAGAAAAAGCCTTGTCTCATGCCTCCCACTTATTTGTTCAGGCCTCCCTATTAGTAACCACCCCGCGCCAGCGCCAGCCAGATGACACTGTTTACGGATAAACAAGACACAACAATGGGTGCCCTCCTGGGCGGCCATCCTGCCCTTGTGCCCTGCGGCCACCACAGCACCAGAGCTGCCCTGGCTAGGTTCACTGATGGCTTCTAAACTCCAGCAATCCCTTAGTCCCTGGCCTGCGTCCTCAGCGACTTCTGGGCGAGCCCTCCCTGCTTCCCCATCCCCAATCTACTTTTGTGCTTTGCCAACTTCCCCCAAGAGCGAACTGTGTCATTTGCATCCACCTATGGCCTCAACTACTTGAACTGGATGGTTTTCTTGTAAGCGACTCACTTGGTTCTACTGGAGTGTATTTTTGAAATAAAATCAAACCCCTGTAGTCAACGGAAAATCAATATTATTTGCCATTTTTTTAAAAAGACTATGAAAACAGCCACATGGATTTCAAAGCAAAAAGAGATGCCATCCCCATAACACGTGATTCTGATATCCCGCCATGTGTAACGTGTTTGTGACAAACGTCCACTTGGCCCTGAGTTTCAACCTCCCCCATGACCTCTCCCCAACCTGCCTTGCCAGCCTCCCCCTCTGTGCCCCTTAAAGCCTCCCGGGTTTGGGTCTGCTTTGTGATGCACGCCCCCCCCCCCTTTACTCCACTGGGCTGCTAGCTCTAACTGCAGTACCCCCCGCCCCCCAATGCCCCTGTTACCCAAATCAGGAATTCCATCCTTCACATCCCATGCATCTTGTAGCCAAGCCCGATTTGCAACCCCTCAGCATTGAGCTCTAACTCCCCTGTGCTGCTCTCTGCACGGCGCCAACTTCTGGAGGGCACGTCCATCTGTCCTCCCAACCACTGAATTCAAGCCGGCAAACATTATGCTAAGCGACTGGGATAGAACGGTGACCGCAGCCAGGCTCTTCTCTCCTTCAAACTCCTACAGACAGAATCCCCATCGGACTTCATGGCCGGTCACACAACGAGCACAAGGACTTCCCGAGCGTCTCTGTTACACACTGTCCCAGCGGAGGCACACAGCCGATGTGTGAGACCTTCTGAGCTCAAGGGGCTTCCTACTCCTTCTGGAAAACAGGACTCAGCAGCAGAGCGCAACCGGCAATCAGGGCTGCAGGGAGCGGAGGTGGGGGAGAGCGAGGAACGTTTCTCCCCTCCCCCTGTGAGATCACCACAGCGGAGTTCTGCGGGGACCACGGGTTTTGGTGGAGCAGGCACAATCTGAGATTGCAAGATGGGGGCATTTGGATATAGTCAGAAGCAATCCATGCTGGAGCCGCACGGGACAACTCGATTAAGAGAAGGTGGTGCCGGCGCCGCGGCTCAACTGGCTAATCCTCCGCCTAGCCGCGCCGGCACACCAGGTTCTAGTCCCGGTCGGGGCGCCGGATTCTGTCCCGGTTGCCCCTCTTCCAGGCCAGCTCTCTGCTGTGGCCAGGGAGTGCAGTGGAGGATGGCCCAAGTGCTTGGGTCCTGCACCCCATGGGAGACCAGGATGAAGCACCTGGCTCCTGCCTTCGGATCAGCGAGATGCGCCGGCCGCAGCAGCCATTGGAGGGTGAACCAACGGCAAAGGAAGACCTTTCTCTCTGTCTCTCCCTCTCACTGTCCACTCTGCCTGTCAAAAAAAAAAAAAAAAAAAAAAAAAAAAGAGAGAGAGAGAGAAGGTGGTGAGGCCAGGGCTATGGTCTTCCATGCAAACGAGTGACAGGACAGAAGTGATGCTCCAGGAAGAAGGGGCCTGTGATTGAGGGGGAGGGTATACATCGGTGAGAGGGCGGTGCTGGAGTAGGGGCAGGGAGAGCTGGCGTCCCAGTTGGCCAATTACGTGGCATCTTCTTCGGTTGCCCCAGAGCCCAACGTGTGCCTTTTGGCAGCTTTCCTTTCCCGATTGTGGCAGACTCTGGGATTCACGGTGTGCCCCTGCAGTGGCTCATGCCTTCCAACAGCCCATAATTGAGGCATGGGCTCCTTGGCTGTCCCCCGTCTGAAGGAATTTGAAAGGTAGGGGAAGCGTGACACAGGTGGATGACTGCCGCACCAAAGAGCAGATGGTTCAATATTTTAAAATCATCAGAAGATAGAGTAGTCTCAAAGAGGAGACTTACTTGGGGGGAAACACATTGCAAAGTGAGGGTTCATAATTCACTTGTATCTGTAAGGTGCATGTGCTATCAAGTCTGAAATTACTTATCAAGCTCCTATCCTGGCTTTACTTTCTATATAAAACAGCACTTCAGAGAATAAGTAAGTAAACACCATTATGACCAATGGTTTGTTTTAAGAGAAAAATGCTTCCACAAATGGCAATACTAATTTTTTTTTAAACATTCTCTGGGAAAATATAACAACTCAATATACTTGAGAGCCGAGGAAGAACTATTGACAATGTACTTAATCTTTAAAACTGATACACGTGTGTCCAAAAGCTAATAAAGTTCCCTCCACTATAAATGGGGGAAAGCAAAGCACTACATCACCTGCAATGCACTTGCTTGGGATTCTGGTCTTACGGCCACAGCCCAGGGGCAGGGAAAATCGAAATGATTTAAAATAGTCCCTGATAGGATATATCTGATATTAGTGGGCTTGCTGAAGTGAAACAGTAATATCAGAGAGAGACAAAGGTGTAAAACCCATTAAGGTGCGTGCAAACGTTCTGACGCCTTGACCTCAACACCTTCCATTCTGGCGGTCTGCCCATGGGGTGGGCAGGAGTGCTGTGTAACACCAGCCAGCAGCCTGCTAAGTGGGTGCTCTGAAAACACTGTCTATGCTCTGTACACTTCAGTGTCCACACCAGTCACACGGCTCTTCCTCAAGCATCTCTTCTGTCCCACTATGCATCCGAGGACCACGAACAGCTTATTTCATTTTACACCTTGTGTGGTGGGGTAGGGTGTCCCCATCAGTGCACTGACTGTTGCTTGCGTTATCTATGTCCACCTGCCAAGACCCACATGGGGCAAGGCATTGTATTACAAAGCAAGGAACCAAGACACATGAAGAGGTGGCTAGTGGGTGCCCTTTCAAAGTTCTGCTGGACCAAGCCACACGTCGCCTCCACGCACCCACCACACCTGCTGACCACTGATCGTCCTGTGTGCATGCAGGCAGATAGTACTTGCCACTGGCATCTCCTGGACTGGGGACATGGAAGAGGAGAAATGCTGAGGCCTAGCAGAATGGCCAAATACACATTTTGTCTAATAAGGACCTTAGAAAATTCATTTGCTGGTAGCTTCACTGGGAGGAGGAAAAAAAAAAAAACCCTAAAGGAATTACTGCCCATCATCTACGGGTTTTCAAAACAATCAATGTGTATTAAGACATATTTGTAACAGATGTGTATTTATCATGTTCATAAGGTAAAATGTGTGTTTTATATGCACAACACTACCTTGTTTACCTGACTCTGCACAGGCATGTGGCTGCTGCAGGCACATGGCCCCGTGAAGCTGGGGAGGGTTTAAAAGGACTGTTGGTGACACGAAGCTTTCCCCAGCCGGAGAAACAGAAGAATGAAGAACTGAGCACTTTTCTGCGCAAACTCTCTTTTAAAAATTCTTTTTAAGATTTATTTGTTTATTTGACAGTCAGAGTTACAGAGAGAAGGAAAGGCAGAGAGAGTGAAGTCTTCTTCCACCGGTTCACTCCCCAGTTGGCCTCAATGGCTGGAGCTGCGCCGATCCAAAGCCAGGAGCCAGGAACTTCTTCCTGGTCTCCCACGTGGGTGCAGGGGCCCAAGCACTTGGGTCATCGTCTACTGCTTTCCCAGGCCATAGCGGAGAGCTGGATAGGAAGTGGAGCAGCGGGACTTGAACCGGCGCTTATATGGGATGCTGGCACTGCAGGTGGTGGCTTTATCAACTATACCACAGTGCAAGCCCCTCAAGCTCTTTAAACTATGAAGCTGTATCACACCAAGAAGGCAGGCTTTCACTAAGTTTGAGTTGCACTCTCTTAAAAATTTCTTTGAGAGCTGCCGTCCAGTGCGTCACTCCCCAAATGCCTGTAATGGCTGGGAGCTGATGGATGGGGGTCGACAGCTGGGACTTGGGAGCTGGGAACTTGATCCAGGTCTCCTATGTGAGTGACAGAGACTCAAATACTTGGCTCTCATCTGCTGTCTCCCCGGGCTTGGCATTAGTAGGAAGCTGGAGTCAGGATGGGTTCCAGCACTGTGATCTAAGATGTGAGTTTTAACAGGTGGCGTAACCCCCAGGCTAAACAACACCCCTGAGTTGCCTTCTTGACGTGTGCATTCTATGTTCTCCATCTTGGCAATGCCAGAGATGAGATGACCCCCAGCTCCTGCCCTCTCTGGTCTGATGATAGCAACAGAACAGCATGGAAGGAATCCCGACCAGCTCGGATCCACAGGAGCTGTCTCGCCTCTGCTTCTTGCTGACCTCTTGAAAATACACAGGTTATTTTGCAACCCATATACTTTGTCTGCTAACTCCTCTCTCCAGATGACTTCCACTGATGGAGAAACAAAGTCTGTGCCCTAATTAATGGGCCAAAGCTTGCCCTCTCCTCCCTTCCACTGCCCAGCTCCCTCCAGTTCAGAGTCAGAGGCCTGTGCAGCAGGTCCACATGTCCCTGGCGGCGGCCCTCCTCGGCTGCTGTCTGCGTGAGCCTCCTGCTGCTCTTCTTCTCCCTCCCAGGGCCTGCAGATGTTTCTAGAGACATTCTACAGACTCACATCTGCCAGCCTCAATCTACCCCTCCTTCGTTCACTGCTGTGTTCCTTGATCGAGTAGTCTGCACTCAGCGTTTCTTCTTTTCCACCTCAACCCATGCGGTTTGGTTTGTCCTATCCCCAGCCCTTCCCCCATGGCCAAACACACTCTACTGAAACTAACCCGTCTAAGGTCATAACAACTTCTTGAAGTCACAACCAAGAGCCTGCTGATGCAAACTATCTAAGATGCAGACTATCTAAGCAAGAGCGCCATGATCATGCACCGACTTTGGAGATAATGCAATTGTGGTCCAAAAAGACGGCAGCAGAGGGAGCCCTGCTGCTTAGGGTCAGACCTGAGATGTGGTCCCAGCCTTCTGCATGCTAGGTCAATGTCAGTTTTCCCCAATGTCAGCACATTCTTTGACTTCCCGCTAGAACACCTGCTCCTGCTCATGACCCACTGCTTCTTAATCCCTCCCTAGTCATCCCTGTCTGTGGTCCTCATCTCCACGTTGGCTCCTTTCGCCCCCTCCTGCCTTCTACATGCAGGTGGATACATCCTATCACTGCCTTTCAGTACTCAGCACAGAAACTCTCAGGGGTATTGGTTTTCTCCTAGCTTTCCTTCTTTCTCTGAGTACTGTCTACAGGAGTGCAGCTTGTTAGAAATGTTCTCTGGGGGCCAGTGCTGTGGTGCAGCGGGTTTAAGCCCCAGCCTGCAGCGCCAGCATCCCATATGGGCGATGGTTTGAGTCTCAGCTGCTCTTCTTCCAATCCAGTTCTTTGCGATTGGCCTGGGAAAGCAGTAGAAGATGGCCCAAGTTCTTGGGCCCCTGCACCTGCATGGGAGACCCAGAAGAACCTCCTGGCTCCCGGCTTTTGGATCTGCGCAGCTCTGGCCATTGCAGTCATTTGGGGAGTGAAACCAGCGGAATGGAAGACCTCTCTCTCTCTGTCTGTCTTTCTCTCTCTCACTCTTTCAAATAAATAAAATAATTCTAAAAAAAAAAAGAAGAAATGTCCTCTGATGGGCTGGCCTTGTGGCATGGCTTGCTAAGCTGCGGCTTGGGATGCTGGCATCCCACATCCGAGTGTCTGTTCTAGTCCTGGTTTTTCCATTTGCAATCCAGGTTTCCTGGTTGCTCCACTTCCAATCCAGCTCCCTGCTCATGTGCCTTTGAAGGCAGCATGATAGCCTCTGAAAAGGCAGCATGATGGCCTGAGTACTTGGGATCCTTCCGTATATGTAGGAGACCCAGATGGAGTTCCTGGCTCCTGGCTTCAGCCTGGCTCAGCCCCATCTGTGGGGGAGTGATCCAGCGGATGAAAGATTCTTTTTCTCTGTCACTCTGCTTTTCCAATAAACAAACACACAAATTTTTTAAAACATGCCCTGTGACATCCAAAACACTCCTTTCTCTCATCACCCATGTGAAACTGTAGAGTGAGGGGTCCTGGGGTCAGCTGGCCTCATGGCAAACCCCAGCTCAGCCTCTTTAGCCCATGACCTTGTGACTTGGCACGGTTCTTTCTGTTACCATTACTCTTTTAATCACACAAAACTCTCATAAAGATTAATGAGAGCAGATTTTATATTTTTAAAAAAGATTGACTTATTTACTTGAAAATCAGAGTTCCAGAGAGAAAGGGAGAGACAGACAGAGACCTTCCATCCACTGGTTCACTTCCCAGCTGGCCGCAATGAATACAGCCGAAGTGATATGTCCACAGATGGGGCACAAAAGAACAGGCGGCTTTATCTGTACGACCATCACCATGTCTGCCCAGCTCAGCTTCCAATGCTATTCAAAAGCATTGCCTTCACACGCAAGGCGGTGTGGTTGAAGCCACAAGGCTGATTTCCACAGGCCTTTGAACCTCCAGTCTTCTATGTTTCTTTGAGTTTCATTTCAGGCTGGTCTTTGCAGAGACGGGCAGAGAAATCACGGATAATTAAAGCTTAACATATTCTCATTTCATGGTGGGGCTAACAAGTGAAACTACAAGTAATGATGTAATCCAACTTGTCAAAAAGGAAAATGAAAAGAGGAGACGGAAGGCAGGACAGAGCCCTGGGACCTGGCGTGCCGTGCCATCTCCTAATTAACTAACTGATCCTTTAAACTGTCAAACTCGGCGAGGAACTCCATGGCCTGGCATCTGATTAATATTCATATTTGGGCACTAGATGCTCTGATTTAGGTCCCAGTGGTTGTAGTTAAACATCGGTCTTTAAAAAGAGAGAGACAAATAAAAACCGGCCTGGCAAACCGAAGGCTCCTGGTTTTCCATTCATAGGGAAATGAGGAGAGGCCACCCGAAGTCTGTAACCCACAGGGAGTGCAAATCCTCCACGGGTGCATATT
The DNA here is from genome assembly GCF_033115175.1 of Lepus europaeus. Lineage (NCBI taxonomy): Eukaryota > Metazoa > Chordata > Mammalia > Lagomorpha > Leporidae > Lepus > Lepus europaeus. Next base: position 47,813,207 of record NC_084835.1, read on the forward strand.
GATTTCTGAATCATGATGAGGACTTGTATATTGAAAAAATAATTATTTTGCTTTCCACTGGCAGCCACATTGTTAATCATGCTCCATGTCTCATTGTTAACTAAGTGAACGACATGTGTAAAATTACACAGCATTCGGTAATAGAATCAAGCCTTTAATTTCAAACAAAAATAATTGAATATGTAATTTAATCAAAACAGGCTAGAATCAGTCACTTAGCTAAACTGTGGCAATGTGGCCACCTGGGCTTTTCTTCATCTCACACAGGCTACAAAAGAATCTAGTCCTTTCCTTACAGTGATGTCCACTGATTGGGAAAAAAAAAAAAAAAAAAAAAAGGCTTCTTAGGCAAGTGGTTCCAAAAGCAAAATCAGCCCCTCCAAGGCATCTGAGCCCAACCCACACTCTGGCCACCAACAGTTGCACAATGCAAACTCTGAGTAGCTCCCCCTGGAGGGTGGTAAGGACGGCAAGGGTCCATGGGAGGCACTGAATGGCCCAAGCCCCTTCCTGCATGTTGAGCTCACTTTTTAGGAACTGAAGACCTTCAAAGGTCGAATGTAAGTCAATCCAGTGCCACTGCAGGTTCGAACAACATTGACTTCAAGGAAAGGTTTCCTACAATATTTTTCTATTGAACACGAGACAGTCTTACTTCTCACAGTTTAAGTCTATTCCACTCTGTCCTGATCGACAAGCCGTATATCCCATAAACCCTCCCAGGAGCAATTCTTCTTTATCCCAAAGAGCTTATTAAACATTCTTAAGCCCTTGTTAAACTTACTATGAAGTTCTTTCAACTTATATTAAAGAGGGTGACATGGCTAAGAGACGCAGAGATGAGAGGCAGCCTTCTCACGGGTGCTAAGGAAAACAGGAGACTGGAGCTGTGGGGGCCCATCTTTAGTAGACACATTAATACGTCCTGGCTCATTTTCTCTTCTAGGAGGGGGACATGCCACACATAGAATCAGCACACTTTTTAATAAAGGAATGGCTCACCTCCAATAAACATATACCTTCCAGGAGACTTTTACGAGCTCCTGCTAACTAGAGATGGAGGAGGAGGGAACCATGCCACAGCTGCTGCTGAGACTCCTCTCTGGGACCGAGCCCACCTGTGGATGATCCGCCTGCAAGCTGCAGAGGCGAGCCTGGCCAGGGCTCTCCATCAGGACCCAAGATGCTTTCTGGCCCTTTGGGGTGAGAGCATCAGGGCCAATGACCAGAACTGCTCTGCCTCCTGGTAATTTTCTATAGGGTGATTTGGAACATGTCTTATGCTTTTGCAAAAAGAACAAAAGGAAAAGCCAAGCTGACACGGTCAAGACTTCACACCCACCCACCCACCATTGACGGTGGAGCTGAGGCCTCGGGGGGGTAACCTACCGCAGCAGCCAATCCCAACCCACACGCGCTCCAAGTCGGGAGGAGTGGATCGCCGTGGCAGGTAGGGGCTCGACATCTCACTTCAGGCAGCAGTATCAGCGCGTGGCTTGCCCGGATGACACCCCGGGCCGCGTTCCTCGGAGCTGCAGGTACACCTCCGGGTGAGGTGCGAGCTCCCGGGACACCGAAACTGGCTGTGATCCACAGGCAATCAATGTAATTAATGGTGTCTTTCAAGGCAAGCGTAGTAAAAAATAATTGCTCTCAAATTTTTTAACTGCTAATGAATGATTGGGTCAGTCAATATTTGTGTTGTTGGGAGTGGATGTGTGCATGGGGAGGAGTGTTTTGGATGCAAATACTCAAACCAGTCTATCAGCTCAGTTAACAATCCTGAGCCGCCAGGCCCGGGATGCTGAATATGTTGACTTTAAATGTCTGTGGGGAACATATGCCATGGATCAAAGAACACACTGATTAATCCAACAGAGACCAAAGTCTGTCACTTCGGTCATGGTGCAACGATGAACCAAACAGGGTCACTCAAGACTGTAAATAAATGGGAGAAAAATATGAAAGCAAAATCACTTTCAAAAAAGAGCTGAGCTGCCAATTACCTACCTAAATGCTACTTGATGAGCGAAACTCTCTTTCCTTCCCAAGCACAACTGCCTACTTGTGTTAAAACACCGTTTCCCTTCCTTAAAATAACTACCAGCTTGCTGACGCCAGGTAACTGTCGCTCATGTCATAACCATTTAATATTATGCATTAGGTCATCAGCTTTGTCTTTATTGAGTCCCACAGATACTGAGGCTTCTCATCACACACACACACACACACACACACAGCCCTATAAACAGAGATTTGAAGATAAACGTGTTCACGTTGTTTATTTGGAATTCAGTCCTCTGAGGCAACAGGAATCCATTGCTGGAATGAACAGTGGCTGCCGAGAGAACACTGGGGCAGCCAGACAGGACCAGCTCATCACCAGCGTATGCCAGAAAGACCCCGCCATGTTTTTACGGCCAGCTAACTTGGCTGCTTGGGCCACGGATGGCAGCATGGGCCTCAACGCTGAGTCCCATGTACAGAGGACAAATATCCCCTTGGGAAGCCTTAATTTCCAGCCATCACTCCACAGACGTACACTCTTGGGGTAGGATGGGGGGGCAAATGCAAGCAAAAAGTTCACGTGCTAGGTTGGTGCTGGAGGTTCTGTGCTGAAGTGGCGAAGGCAGGAAAGATTTAGACGTCAATCATAAACACTTCTTTTCTCTGCTACCAACATGAGGGCAGTCCTTTGTCTTGTTTTGTTTTTTTTTTTTTTTTCCTCCAAGAAACCATAAAGCAGCTGCCATATGTCCTTCTCCAAAACCGGCATGGGAATGTACACTAACTTTGCAAAGGTAATTTTATGGAAATTTGCCCCCCTCTCTCTCTCTGTAATTTCACTGAAGGCAGGGGCATGTGCTAGGAACTCTATGCTCACAGAAAACAAAATGCATGACCAGGTCAGTTCCAGCTGGGCCAGGCTTCTAAGATCATCTTTCCCCCATCCCAACTGGTGTGTTCATGCATTGATCTAATGCTTGGGATTCCAAAGCATACATGTATTTCCTTTTGCCTCTGTTTTGCAGCACACAACATTTTACTTGGTTCTAAGTTTTGAGTTCACTCTGACACTATCCCCCAAACCATGCTAACACTTTACTAAATGGACACAGTTGAATAATTTTAGTTGATAAGATATTCATGAAGCAATGGCTGGTGCCAACAAAGCAAGCGAGCTTTCCAAAGGAAATTCTTGACCCAGCCACGGATCTGCTTTTTAAAAAGTCCACTGCAGTTGTCCTTAACTTGTTCTTTTGCATAATTTATGGGGCAGCTGTCAAACATGCGTGTTCTCCTGTCTCATAGCTGCCATTTGTACACTGAGAAATGACACAGGGTATGGGCAAGGAACAAACTGACACTTGGTCATCGAACAAATGAAGGAAAGGGAGTCCGATGATGAGAAAAAAACAGTTGGGAAGAAGTATGCTAGTTTCCTTTGTCCACAGCAGGCCTACAAGTGAACTCCCTGCCAATTTTTGAACAGTCTACAGAAATGGACTTACTGGACAGAATGCTTGGCTCACACAATGGCCACTATGCTTCCAAGAGAACATAATAATTTCTTCCTGCTTTAAGTACATATACATTTACATCTGATTTTATATGATCTACAGTGATTTTATAAAATCAACAATGTTGAAATTGCAATGCAAAACACAGTTGGAAAAACTCTCTGGAATTCCCTGAAGAGAATGCCTAGTTTCGACGAGTTGGCCAAATAATGCGAGTCTGGACACCTCTTAAGCACAGACAATTGATCCCCATGTTAAGCCACGAAGCATTGTGACTAAGCTAATAAGACTCTTTCTTTCTGATCTCTTTCCATTTCCTGCATTGTGCTCAGTGCCTCTCATCCTTGTCCAACATCAACAGGTCATTTGCACAGGGGTCAGTGCTGGCCAACATTAATAACCATTATGAAACCTCTAGCATGTTTTAAATCAACAACCAAAGTGGCCTCCACTGTTTAAAGTATAAGTTCCAAGTGTTTCCATGGTAGAGGGCAGGCCTGTGAAAAGCACAGGTAAAAATTAGAAGTTAAATAATCAGATCACAGCAAGCTACTCCACCACAAGGGTCCCCATTTTAAAACAGCTGGAAAACAAACATAGATGGCAGTGTTCCCTGGGCAGGCCAGTAAGCCCGGGCTTCCTACCACAGGCACGTATGTTTCACACGGCTGAAATTACCACCATGTACACAAGCTGAAGGAACCTCAGGCAAGACCACAAGAGCCAGCTCAAAGAGACGCAGCGTGGAGACCCGCCTGCCTCTTCCTTTTCCCTTCCTAAGGCCCCTCAGCAATGGGCCCCTCTCTCATCAGGTCATGCAAAGAGGGCTGACCCGGCTCAGCCAAGAGTTACTGCCACCTGGCTTGGGGACGGTCACAAGACATGGAGCCCATCCTGACCACAGAGTTACCGCTCTGTCTGCTTTGCCCAGCGCGTTCCTGTAGTGCGGGTGTAGTGGTATCTATAAACGCTAAGGGTACAGACTCAGGCAGGCCAAGAATAATATTGACCATAATCACAGAAGGACAGCCAGAATCTGGTGTTGACTGAGAAAAAGGAGGTTCCAGAACAAGCTAGAAAAGTGTGTGTTATTTAATGAATAACACATGAGGTGGGTTTTAAGGCAGAATGAATAAATAAATGAAATAACCTCTGGAAGGTGCTTTCTCAAGTCTTTTCCCTGCATATTGGAATAGTGACCAATTTTAAGTATATTCTTTATTATCAGGATGCCATGTTTTTGGCACTGACATTTTGGTCAGATTGGCTTAGTGTGTCTAGGAGCTGTGTCTTGAATGTCTACATTCTTTTGGCTGATCTCTCCTGAAATTCCATCCAATTCTGCATCTCCTATCAAGCTATTTGTTTAGTAGTGTATGTATTTTCTTGGTGAATTGAACCCATGTGAGAGATGCCCTCCTAGTTTTCACAGTAAGTTTTAGTTTTTTATTATCAAGATAAGAAGCTGTTTTCCTGTTGGAAAAAGAATTGCCATGAGTTATGACAAAAGACTATTTCAGATCATCATCTGTATACTTCAAGTGCTCTGCACCGTGCATTATTGCATTTGATCCTTATAATAACTCCAAGAGGTCTTGCCCATCACGTTATGTCCAGTTTGTGGACAAGAAAGGTCTAGTAGGTAAGGGAGCCTACCTAGGATCATCCAGTAAGTGCTGGAATCAGAATTAAACCTCAGCCAACCCAACTGTAGAGCTGTGCTCTAAATGACTGCATGTTGCCATGCAAAGAAACGGCCACACTGAGACAACAGCACTTATAAAGAAGGATATTTCAGATCCAGCAAGTAAAGGCCCTGGCCACTAGATACTGCCCTATAGATTCTACTTCGTTAGCCTGCAGGAGCTCTGGGTACCAAGGCTTATATCATTTCTGAGCTTCTATGTTTCATGCCTGCAAAACAAAAATTATAATAAATCTTGTTCTCAGGATGAAACATATTTGCAAAATCCTCTGAGAGGGTAGGAGTAATATTCCAGTTTAAACAATGATAGATTGTTTTTCTCTGACACCAAGCAAATAAAAGCATAAAACTACACTTAAGCTTTTCAAACATAGATTCAGCCAAGTCCTATGTACATTTTCTTCACGAGGCCAACTGGCCTCCTTGGAACCCCTGCTAATTTTCCTGATGATGTTTGAACAGAACATGCTGATTTGTGTAATTCCATGTCCATGCACAAAAATAATCAATGACATCAGCATAGTTATGGGAATTAGACTTATTAGTTAATTACAGAACCAGCAGAGGGAGCACAAACCCTGCATAAATAATAACTGTTTCTTCTGAGCATCTCAAAAAATAGCAGGAATGGGGGCGAGAGCAATGCACTGAAAGATTTAATGATGCGTGTTAGAAGAGGGGTTTGCTCTCTTGGACTGGTGTTAAGATAGTCTATTACACTGATGATACAGTCTACGTATGAATGCTGAGTTTTGGGGCACTAGGGAGGAAGGAAGATGTGTGTGTGTGTTTGTGTGTGTGTGTGTCCCTTTGTTTTCACGGTGACACCCTCCCCTACTGATGAAGTAATTAAGGTCAGATGATGTGAGTCGCCTAGAGTTGGCAAAATTCTTGCTTGTTCGCCCTCAAATCAAAGGAGCTTTCATTTCAGCTTTGTTCATCCTAAACAAAGTCCCAAGTGAGCCGATCTTACTCCACTAAGATGCAATCAAGATTTATATTTCTGGTTGAATAAAATAAAAAAAAAGTAATGCCTACTAGTACAAAGAAAAAGAAGTAAGATCACTCTTACAAAGAATGTCTGCCTTAAGTACTGGACTGCCAACAGTTTAAAGAAATGGTCACTAGTTTTGATTTGAAGCCTGATAATGTTCACCATTTTTTCCTTGAATAAATGAGTAATAAGACAGTACACAGACATATGCCCCCCAACGAAATAACACTGGCATGCGCCAATGCAAGTTAAGATGAAGAATGTCGATTTATCCATCCATGGATAGGTGAGGCAATACACTTAGGGCTGAAAACTTTTATTACACAGACCAACATTCAAGACTAGGCCAACTGCTTAAAAGGCAGTTATAATCATAGCAAAGACATCAATACTGCCCAATGTGATAGACAGTTTATCCAAGGTGAAAAGCTACATTATACAGGACTCGCTTTCTGTTCTGTGCATTTCATCTACTAATTTTGAGGACAAGCTCTCCAACCTCAAGAAAGAACAAAAAAAAAAAAAAGAAAAGAAAAAAGAAAATCATGACATACAACCAGGTATCATGACTGTATAGAATTTATAGAATAAAATGTTCAATGGATGTAGGCTCATTCTGTGGGGAGGGGAGGAGAAAATTTCCGCTTTAGCTCATCTAAAGAGGATGAGCAAGGTGCAGGAGTAGTGAAACAGTGCTGATATGGAGATGGTGTATATGCTTTGGAGCCAGTGCCATGGTGCAGCAGGTCTAAGCCTCTTCCTGCCTCTTCCCATACAGGCGCCAATTCAAATCCCGGCTGCTCCATTTCCAATCCAGCTCCCTACTATTGTTGCCTGGGAAAGCAGTGGAAGATGGCCCAAGTGCTTGGGCTTCTGCGCCCATGTGGGAGACCCAGATGAAGTTTCAGGTTCCTGGTTTCAGCCTGGCCCAGACCTGGTCTTCGTGGCCATTTGGGGAATGAGGCAGTGGATGGAAGATATAGATTTCTCTCTCTCTCTCTCTCTCTCTCTCTCTCTCTCCCTTGCTTTCTTTGTAACTCTGCCTTTCAAATAAAGAAAAGCTTTTAAAAATTACCTTTATATGTATGTATATCAAAGAAATGCTGTGTGCTGAGTAGAGAATGGCCCCAGTCTTGTTAAAGAGAGAGCCGGTGCAGGGGCTGCAGGAGATCTCTGGCACAGCTGCACTGCCAGAGTGCCTGCTATTCCTCCAGGCCCCCTAGGCTCCCACTGACCTTGTCTTCCATAGCAAGCCCTATCCTGAGCAGTGTTTCTCCTCAGTGCATGCTATAATCTGAATGCTTGTGTCTCCCCCAGATTCATATCTTGAGACCTAATCACCAGTGTGACTGTGTTGGGAGGTCGGGTCTTTGGGAAAGGATTAGTGCTCTTATAAAAGAGAAGCCCGAGAGAGCTCTCCCACCCCTTCCACCATGTGAGGACACAGCACAAAGGCTCTGACTATGAACCAGGAAGCAGACCCTCTCCGGACAGTCAATCTTCTAGCACCATGACCTTGGACTTCCCAATTCCCAGAACTGTGAGAAATACACTTTTGTTGTTCATGAGCCACCTGGCTACAGTATTTTGTTACAGTGACCTGAATGGATGAGCACAGACCTGGAACAGCAGAGTCAACAGCACTTCTGCTGTGGAGATGGAAGAGGCACATAGGGTTCAGAGACTGAGCTTTCTTAAGGGGGGAGATGTGGCCTATCCGTGCTTTTTAAATATTTCCTTCCTCGGAGGACTCTGAACATAGTGGATGCTGCAAATACGGCCCTCGTCAATTGCTTTCCTCATCCACTTGACCTAAAAGCAGCAGGCACCAGAGTGGCTCTGTGTGGGGGGGTTCTGCCATGGTTGACCAGCAGGTGCACATCTGAGCTGCCAGCTGACTACTCCCAAATCTGATGTCAACACCTGTCTTTCAGGGACTGGTCACCTTGGAGAATTGGTTTCTTCTACTACTTTGGAAAAAAAAAAGACTAAATGAATTTTTCTTATAAGGTCACATAACTCCTATAAACTGGTCATATGCTTCAATACATTTGTTTTTGACTTTTTTTCACTTAAACTAATTTTTCTCCAACTTTTGTGCTTATTTGAAGTTTTAATGGCAGACTAGCTATTTATTGAACACTGTTGTGTGAGGGTACTTCAGAAAGTTTGTGGGAAAATAGAATTTAAAGTAAGCTTCATTTGAAATCCATGCATAGTTTTTTTCATAGTATGTATTTTCTATAAATTTGTTGAAACCCCTTGTATGCTTGGATTTCAAATTTTTTTTTGCATTGCTGGTATTGGGCCCAGTGGAATAAGCCAGCTCCTGCAATGCTGGCATCCCATATGAGCACCAATTCGAGTCCTAGTTGCTTCACTTCTGATCCAGCTCCCTGCCAACCCTCCTGGGAAAGCAGTGGAAGATGGTCCAAGTCCTTGTGCCCCTGCACCCATGTGGGAGACCTGGATGGAGTTCCTGGCTCCTGGCCTTAGCCTGGCACAGCCCTAGACATTGCAGCCATCTGGGGAGTAAACCAGCAGATTAAAGATCTCCTTTTCTTTCTCTGTAACTCTACCTTTCAAATAAATAAATAAAATCATAAAAAATTTTTTTGTGCTGGTGCTGCAGCTCACTTGGCTAATCCTCCGCCTGTGGCGCCGGCACACCAGGTTCTAGTCCCGGTCGGGGCACCGGATTCTGTCCCGGTTACTCCTCTTCAAGTCCAGCTCTCTGCTGTGGCCCGGGAGTGCAGTGGAGGATGGCCCAGGTCCTTGGGCCCTGCACCCACATGGGAGACCAGGAGAAGCACCTGGCTCCTGGCTTCAGATCAGCGCAGTGCGCTGGCTGTAGCAGCCATTTGGGGGGGTGAATCAACGGAAAAAGGAAGACCTTTCTCTGTCTTGCTCTCTCTCTCTCACTGTCTAACTCTGCCTGTCAAAAATTTTTTTTTTTTCTGTACGCAAATGAATTCATCTTTGAGTTCCATCTTCCATTAACTTTTTGAATAACCCTCACCTATTGGCAGAGTGCTAGAAACCTTACCTACATGATCTCATAGGTCTCAGGAGCACTGAATGAGGTGTGCACTGTTTCTCATCCCTGCTTTACCAGCGGGGATCCTGGGACACAGAACACTGAGCAGCTTGCCGCAGGCCACCCAGCTGGTGTGGCCGGAATCCCATCCCAACCTCTGTCCGCAGAAGTCCACGCATGCCTTTTTGCCTTTCTACTAGGGCTCACTGCGTATCCCCTTCCAAGTGAGAAAGCAGAAGACCCTGTTTATGCAACATGGTAGGATCTGCTCTTGTTAAAATTCTCACACACGTGGGTAGGCTTGCTGTTTTATGCAGCTAGAAGTCTGTCATTTTGTGTGTTAAGCACGAAAGAATCTTGTCACTGGAAGACTGAGAATGAGAGAACACTGAGTGGGCAGAGGTTGACCACAGCCAACATCCCTCCAGTGATTCCTGGGCTTCGTGTGATGAGTTGGGGGCTTTCCTTCCCACGGTGTTGGCTGAGGGTCTCGACAGAGCCAATCGGTAACCTGATCAGTCACTAAGACCAAAATCAATGGGACCAACAACCTGAGGGTTCGAAAGCTGGCCCACGTCAACAATCCACTGGAAATTCTAAGTTTCTTATGAATTAAAAATGTGAAAACCCTGCACAGGGGCCATGCTGGATATCTGGTAAATACAACCTCATCAATGTCTTTATTGACGATGCCATGTTTTGTGCATATATGGAAAGTTACAGCACTGAACATGATAGGAACACACTCCCAACAGGATTCCTATGTAAGAAACTGATTAAGGATGAAGAAGGCGCCGGTGCTGTGGCACAGCGGGTTAACACCCTGGCCTGAAGCACCGGCATCCCATGTGGGTGCTGGTTCGAGACCCGGCTGCTCCACTTCCGATCCAGCTCTCTGCTATGGCCTGGGAAAGCAATGGAAGATGGCCCAGATCCCTGGGCCCCTCCACCTGCGTGGGAGACCTAGAGAAGGCTCCTGGCTCCTGGCTTTGGATCGTCACAGCTCTGGCCGTTGCAACCATCTGGGGAGTGAACCATCGGATGGAGGACTTCTCTCTCTCTCTCTCTCTCTCTCTCTCTCTCTCTGCCTCTCCTCTCTCTGTGTAACTCTGACTTTCAAGTAAATAAATAAATCTTTAAAAAAAGAAGGATGAAGAAAATAAATGAACAATACGTGTTTTTTTTATCTGTTAAATGAATTTAACGCAGCCTGGTCTATGGTTAGGCAGGCACACAAGGATCCATTTTACACTGGTTGTTTTCACTCACCATAGCAGTGTCACTTGGATCTCTGAGGGAGTCAGTCACCAAGCCACATCCTTTCATATGAGGAAAATTAGCTATGCCTAAAAACAGCTAACTATTAGTCAGATCTATGTCTTTATTTTTAGCTTTCACAGCTATTCTTAGTCAACCAGCAGGTAACTCAGGAGGATGTAGACACCCAGGATGGGGAGCATGGGTTTGGAAATTCCAGAAATTGTAACAGGAATCATTGGTTACTTCTGTTCAATGCAGCACACGAGCATCCGTGTTTGGAAACCCGACTCGTGAAAGCATCAACAATGTGTTAATGTTAAAAAATGGGTGTTCTGCTCCCTTCATCTGTTTAGAGACACCATGCCTCAGCTCACCCTCCAACGACAAAGCTCTTACGATAATCTGCATGTGAAACACAAAACTTCTCATGTCAACTATTGGGTTTCTCCAAGTGAGATCTGCAGAAGTATGAAGCCATTTGGATGGCTGTACGGACAGCAGATGTATCATATCACGGGCATGTCACATGGATGTGAAAAAGTACATGTCACAGCAACTGCCAAGCCATCCACAGCCCAGGGTTCCCCAAGGACAGGGGTTCAGCCATGGGGCGGCCAGAGAAAGGGCCATGATTCACTCTGGCAGGGCCAGAGCCTGGACACAGTTGTCTAATTGCCTAGTTGTCATCTCCCAGATACTCTTGGGTGACATTGTGGCTAGAGTAATGAAGAAAATAAATACACGGGATCTCATATACTATTCCTCGATCTTGAAATGCTCTATTTATTTGCTCAATATTCATTAACGAGAGAAAAAAAATTAGTGTTCATCTTTCATGTTTTGCATCGATACCGTGTATCATTTTTGCTTGAGCATAGATTGGCATATTACACTCATTCAATTATATAAAAAGCAAAATGTCAAATACATTATGTGTTTGAAAGGAAGCTGTTCTTTTTGCTTGCATTTATCTGATTATGAGAGTTTGCAGCTGGAAGGCGAGAAAGAGTATTCTCAGAATCACCTGAATGGTAATTTTGCTCTAGATGCATAAATATTCTAATTTTGTCACTAAGGGCCTATTGAGTTTGTGAACCTTTTAAAAAAGAACTCGAAGGAGCAGGCATTTGGCCTAGCAGTTAAGAGGCCTCCCACACTGGAGTACTTGAGTTTGATGGCCATCTCTGACTCCTGGCCCTGGCTTCCCTGGGAGGCAGCAGGTGACTGTAACTGGGAGGCTCAAGTAACTGGGTTTCTGCCACTCATTTGGAAGACCTGAATTGCATCCCTGGCTCCTGCCTTTGGCCCAACCCAGTCTCAGCATTTGAGGAGTGAAAAAGCAAATGGGGGACCTCTCTTTCTGTCTCTCTGCCTTTAAATTTTTTTTAAGGAAGTAACTTGATTCCATTTAAGGCTGAGAAGTTTTCCTTCCATTGTACAAGATAGCAAGAAGTAAGTCTGAAATATTTCAGTTAGGTTATCATGGCATGTCAAGAGGAAACCAAGGGGATGGCACTGTGGCATAGCAGGTTAAACTGCTCTTTGCAGTGCCAACATCCCATATGGGCATCGGTTCGAGTCCCGGCTGCTCCTCTTCTGATCCAGTTCCCTGTTAATGCGGCTTGGAAAGCAGTGGATGATGGCCCAAATGCTTGGGTCCCTGCACCCACAAGGGAAACCCAGAAGAAGCTCCTGGCTCCTGACTTTGGATCTGGCTATTAAGGCCATTTGGGGAGTGAAGACTTCCATTTGGGAGAATGGAAGACCTCTCTCTCTCTCTCTCTCTCTCTCTCTGTCTCACTGTAACTCTTCCTTTCAAATAAATAAATAAATAAATAAATAAATCTTACAATAAAAAAGAGGAAACCAAGCCTTCTGCTTGCACTCATCCCCTCTCTGCATGTGCTGTAAGGGGGTGATCCTTGTTCTCTCAACAGCAGCAAGGCTGCAAGCACTGATCAAGTGGCCACCACCAAGTGAAAGGTCCTCACCCTGCTACGCGCTTTGCACACATTATCCCATTCAACCTTTCCAACACTTTTTTTGATAAGTTTGGCCACACTAAAAAAACAAAATGAGAAAAGTAGGTTTGGTGGGTCTAGCTCTTATGCTCAAAGTGAAGCTTCATGCCTAGAACTGTCTTGCTTCCAACCTCGTGCTCCTGCCCATCAAAATACACCGTCTGCTTCCATTGCCCTTCTCGTTTTATGAGCTCCTTACTGTGGGGATCACCGCTGGTAGAAAGGAAGAGGGAAGAGAGATGCCAGGATGTGAGGACAAAGTGTTCACATTGAAAGGAAGCCTGGCACACAAACAAGACAAGTATCTGCTAATACTAACTGATAGAATCAAAAAGGGAGAGAAAGATCCAACATGGGAAGTGGGATACACAGCAGACTCATAGGATGGCAGATGTCCTAAACAACACTCTGGCCTCAGAATCAGCCCTCAAGGCATTCAGATCTGGCTGAAGAGCCCATGAGAGTATAGCAGGCATGGAAAGCCAAGATATCATGGAAAAAAAAAAAAAAGACCTAAATGAATGATCTCTGTGAGTGAGATCCCAGTGGAAAGAACGGGGCCATCAAAGAAGGAGGTACCCTTCTCCAAAGGGAGGAGAGAACCTACACTTTGACTATGACCCTATCGGAATAAGATCAAAGTCAGCGAACTCTAAAGGCTTCCATAGCCCTGGCAACTCATGACTAGAGCCTAGGGAGATTACTGACGCCATGAACAGGAGTGTCAAATTGTTAAGTCAGCAACAGGAGTCACTGTGTACTTACACCCCATGTGGGATCTGTCCCTAATGTGTCATCTAAAGCCAAGTGATGCTATGACTGGTACTGAAACAGTATTTTTATACTTTGCGTTTCTGTGTGGGCGCATACTGATGAGGTCTTTGCTAATTATATACTGAAGTGATCTTCTGTATATAAAGAGAATTGGAAATGAAAAAAAAAACACAACAACCTGGTGTTAAAATGGAAATGGCATAGAAAATTAATTAATTTGAAAAAAAAATTATGTAGGATCTCTGTCTTTAATGTGCTGTACATTGCTATTTAATGCTATAATTAGTAATCCAATGGTAGTTTTTTCACTTTATGTTGCTATATGGGCAAAATGTTGAAATCTTTACCTAATATATACTAAACTGATCTTCTGTATACAAAGAGAATTGAAAATGAATCTTTACATGAATGGAAGGGGAAAGGGGAGGGTTGCGGGCGGGAGGGAAGTTATGGGAGGGGGGAAGCCATTGTAACCCATAAGCTATACTTTGGAAATTTATATTCATTAAATAAAAGTTTAATAAAAAAAAAAAATAAAAAAAAAAAAAGAAAGGAAGCCTGGCATTCGTGAGAGCAGAGAAGACAAGCTGCTAGCAGAGGTGGGCATCTGCTGGAGAAGCAATGGCAGAATGTCTGCCCTGCCCCGGGCTGCCTGCCATGTGACCTCAGGCAGCCTTAGCCCACCCTTATTCTACAGGACTTGGGAAGGCAAGAGCTGCCGAAAGCAGGAAGCAGAGATCTCACCCTCTGGGGCGGAAGAGGTTTACTCTCACGGTACAGTATTTGGGAGCCTCTGAGGGCATATGTCCCACAAATGATCGAAGACACGGGATCACCAGGAGCCTTCTTATCAGCTGGGCACTACTACTTCTTAGAAATAATCCTCATTACTTGGCAACACCATGTCACACACTGACTCTAAGGGAATTTGTAACTTAGGAAACGGTGTCTCGTTTCCTATCCAGAAACCAGATTCTGCTCTGCTAAATTTCTGAACACCCTGCATGGCAAGTTCCCATCACTGCATGTGTTAATGATATTGGAATAGAGTAAGCACCGTCTCTTTGTCCTCCAGGACAGAGGCACTCATAGGCAGAGTTGGTATAATGCCCACCACTTAACCCCTGGAGCCTAGCCTGGTGCCTGCCACACAGCATAGCATCTTTGATGATGAACCGTATCTTTTTAGTGTTCTTTAGTTTCTGTGATTTAAATTTCAGCCTCCTCTCCTTTTCTGTGTATCTCCCTTCCTTCAACCCTTTCTAATTTCATAAGGAAAACTCCAGAAGGGAAAGCAGTTGATGAACAAAACCCCCCTCCCTACAATTCCCCCACTCTCCCCGCCCCCGCCTTGCAGCGTGCAAGGGCAGAGCTAACCTGGTCTGGGGATCAGGAAACAGCTACGATTATTTGTGTTTAGTGCCAGAGACATGGTTTTCTTTTTGCAATATCTCTGCCCCAATAAAATTAAGAACTTAGTGCAGGATCCAAATTCCCCCCAAAGGAGGCAGCTTAAAAAAAATTTATTGGCTCTTCTGCCAGGGGGATTTGTGGTTTCTTTTTTAATAGTTATGGTCTGCTATGCCATACGTTTCTTTGGTCACTAGACAGATCCATTTATCTTTCTTTTGAAACATGCACTAAACATTTTAAGCAAATTCTGGCCCTCCAATTGATTGGATTTTCCAATGAGGAATGAATTGCAAGAGCGGCTTTGGAATACGTCTCCAAAACAAGAAGACCTAAATAAAAACAGATACTGAGGACTGTATTTTCCTGATTGTCAGGCAAGCTAATTATGCTTTACTCTAAAGCTCTGCCTATCAGGCAAGAAAGGAGAAGGCAACTGGGGGCCCTCTCCTCGCACAGCCTGATGTCTGGGAATAGAACACCAGTTTACTCACAGCAGGAGGCTGCCGTAATTGGCAGTTCCATTTTTCCCTACTAGAGGGTAATTCTCCAGCGAAGAAAACACAATGTTAACAAGATTTTACAAATTTGACATATGGTGTCCTATCTGAAATGACCAACAAAAGTTCCTCCTCTCCCCAGCTAGGCGCCGTGATCGCTGGGCAGGGCTACACAGAGTGATCAGAGGAGTCCTTTTAGAGGAGCTGCGTTCTTGCTCCTAAGAAAAAGCCACATAACTGTAAAAGGTAAAGACACTCAGGGCAGATGTGTCTGGGAGACAGTGGGTGATGAAATGGCAACACAGAATCTCACCTAGGAGACTGTGCTCATGAGTGACAGCCGGTCCATGCCAGGGCCCCAGATGGAAGGTGTCCGTGCATGATAGGGTGAGGGTGGGGCTGGGACACAGGAGTGAGTCAAGGATGGAATTATGACAGACACAAGGGCCTAGACATGGTTCTGAGCTTAAGACCACCCCCCTCCCTAAACAAGAGAAACTCCAGGATGGATTTTTAGGGATGGTCCAATCACTTTGATGTGAATCCCAAAGGGGCCTCTTCACCACAATTCTTATTTAAAACCATGCACCCCTAATGAGGTCTCTGGATTCTGTTTTAAGTAACAAAAGAACAGCAGAATGTAAAACACTGGGCAGGAATGCACTGAAATATCCTAAGAAAGGAAGAATGGGATTTGGGGCTGCTTTTCTCCGAGCAGATTAAATGATGCACCATTTCATTCCTCCATGGTAGGCATTTGGGGACATTTCAGAGAGGGACAAAAATGGGCCCCCAAGGATTTTTCCTGGGTCCGCTGCTAAGCTACCCACAGTTCACTGTCTTCGGCCATCACCCAGGGACCGTCGTGAGGCCCTTACCCACGGTCCGTCTGATCCCAGCTGCCGAGATGGCACAGGAAACGGAGACTCACTTGAAGGCTGGTGAGCTCAAGGGCATTGCACGAAGGGGATTCGCAAGCAGCGTCCAAGCACCAGGTACGGGCAGTAAAGCAGAGGTAGGTTAAGTCCTCATTTTCATGGGGAATTAAATGGCCTTTTGAAGGCACCTGGTGACACATGATTGATAGTCAACTGATAAGAGGCAGGTGAAGGGAGGCATGGAATGAATGGAATGGCAGGGACTCCTCTCCTCTCCTCTCCTCTCCTCTCCTCTCCTCTCCTCTCCTCTCCTCTCCTCTCCTCTCCTCTCCTCTCCTCTCCTCTCCTCTCCTCTCCTCTCCTCTCCTCTCCCCTCCCCTCCCTTCCCCTCCCCTCCCCTCCTCTCTCCTCTCCTCCCCTCCCCTCCCTTACCCTCCCCTCCCCTCTCCTCTTCTCTTCTTCTTTCTCCACCCCCCCCCCCTTTTCTTTTACTTTAAAAGGCAGAGCACCAAAGAACAGAGAGAGGGAGACACAGAGCGAGGGAGAGACCCATCAGCTGGGCCACTCCTCAGATGGTCACAACAGCCAAGCACGGCTGGGCCACGCTGAAGCCAGGAGTCAGGAGCTTGGGTGGCAGGGGACCAGATACTTGGGCCATCTTCCTCTGCTTTTCCCCAGGCACATTAGCAGGGAGCTGGATTGGAAGTGGGGCAGCCGGGATTCCATCCAGGGTTCTGATATGGGATGCTGGGGTCTCAGGTGGTGGCTTAACATGCTGGCAGGGCCACTTTTTGATTTGTATACTCAAACACTGTCTGTCTGTCTGTCTCTTCAGGAACAGTGCTCGTGTTTCTTTTTGTAGACTATTTCCTTGTTCACCGTTCCTGCCCATTTCTTCTTTTCTGTCTGGCTGTCCTATCTGGCGATTCCCAGCAGCTCTTGAGCTGTTTATAGTGCAGGGACAGACAGGCCTTGGAGTGACACTGAATCACATGGCCAGAGAGCTTGGCTTCTGCAGCGGCTTGCCTTCCCCCAGGTACAGGCCTCAGTTTGGCGCTGCTCTACTTTCTGCACCTTGCTAATATTTGCTAACCTCAGAGTGACTGACAGACAGTAGAATGCAGCTGGCGTCAAATAATGGGCTACTTTGTGTGTATCTGTCTTAATGGTTATTCCCTTGATTTATGATAAGCATGACTGCTTTGTGTTTTCCAGAAGTCAGAGGGCATTTTCACTGGAAATAGGTTAAGTCACATAACAACTCCTATGTGCTTCCTCTTCTCTGACGCACCCAGAGCAGTCGAATTCACAGAGACAGGAGGTCGCTGGAGGTTGCCAGGTACAAGGGGGAGGAGGCTATCAGGAGCTGTGATATACTGGGCACAGGAGTCCTCCCTCGTTCACGGTTTAGTCGCCCACAGTCAACCATGGTCCA
Source organism: Lepus europaeus (assembly GCF_033115175.1). Taxonomy (NCBI): domain Eukaryota; kingdom Metazoa; phylum Chordata; class Mammalia; order Lagomorpha; family Leporidae; genus Lepus; species Lepus europaeus. The sequence continues at coordinate 47,830,742 of NC_084835.1, forward strand.
AACACATCAAGTGTAAAATTCCAGAAATACACAATTCATAAGTTTTAAATAACTTTCATTAATGCATATTGTGTTTTATTTTTATTAGTTATTGCTGTTACTATATTACCATGCTTAATCTACCAATTAAACTTTTTAAAAATGATTTTATTTATTTATTTGCATGGTAGAGAGGGAGAGACAGAGAGGTCTTCCATCCGCTGGTTCACTTCCCCAGTGGGCCTCAATGGCCAGAGCTGTGCCGATCCAAAGCCAGGAGCCAGGAGCTTCTTTCGGGTTTCCCACACAGGTGCAAGGGCCCAAGGCCTTGGGCCACCTTCTACTGCTTTCCCACGCCATAGCAGAGAGCTGGATAGGAAGTGGAGCAGCCAGGACTTGAACCGGCGCCCATATGGGATGACGGCGCCACAGGCGGAAGATCAACCTACTGCGTCACAGTGCCAGCCCCCCAATTAAACGTTATCCTAACTATGTATTGGCATGGATAGGAAATGGCATGGTAGGTGTGTACACAGGACTGGGTGTTATCTGCGGTTTCAGGCATCAGCTGTCTTGGAAGGTATCCCCCACGGACAGTTTCATTCTTGTCAGGAGGAAAAAGTTCTGGAGATTGCATAGCAATGTGGTGAACACTACCCAACCATACACCTAAAAATGGCCGAGATGGTACATTTTATGTTGCATATTTTTATAAGAAGAAGAATGGTAGAAGAGGGAGGCAGGGAAGCTGGGACTGAGGGATCAGGATTAGAGAGATGTAAGCTGCTGGCATTGAAGACCCAGGAAGGGGCTAGGAGCCAAGGGATGTAGGCGGCTTCTAGAGGCAGGGAAAGGTGAGGAGGCGGCAGATTCTCCTTGAGAGCTGCCACAAGGGAATGCAGCCCTGCTGCCACCCTGAATATACTACAGTAAAACACATGGCCCTGCTGGCCTTCCAGAACCATCAGAAAGAAACCTGGGTTGTTGAAAGCTCGTTCCTTTCCCTAACCCCTCAAATAACGCAGCTCCTCCATGCTGCTGCTTTGTCAATTAAAACACATTTGGAAGTGATGGCACTGTGGTACGAGGCCACGGAAGCACCGTAAACACGGCCTGGGTCCCCCGACATTTGGGGAACACATACCTTCTCTGTGCAGAAATGTAAACTATGTTTTCTAGGATTGCCTAAGAGGTGTCAGGACCACAGGGACAGAATGAAAGTAAGTGTGCCACATGCCTTCTGTAAACTCAACCACAGGCAGCGCCTTTCATCTTCAAGGACACAGTAGAACTGCTACTGGGGATCTGAACCCAGCAATCCTGGATCTCTCACTTACCAACTGAATAAACTTGGGCTTGTCCCCTGGCCTCAGAGCCTCACAGCCTGCATCTGAGGAATGGGACAGTTAGCACCTCCCTCAACTCAGTTGCTAATGTACGAAGATGCATGAGGACTTCTGGCTCAGTTCGGGGCTAACAGGTGTTCAAGTACTACTGTCTCCCATGATGATGACAGCTATGCCTACTAAGCATTTTGGTTCTACCAAAGAGCTATTTTCTTTCTTTAAAGAACGGATTCCACCCGGTAACAAGAATGAGAAATGAACAACGCCAGCCAACCAGCCTTTCAATGTTCTGAAGATTGTCTCGTTGTGGAGGTTGGGTAGATTCAGGATTCCACCAAGGTGGGGTAGGCATGGTCTCAGGGCTGGCTCTACTCCTTGGACAGCTTGGAGGGAAATTCACCAGTGTTCTGGGCTCACTCATGGTTCAATCACCAGGCATGAGAGGCCAACCCCACAGCTTTGCCACTCATGGTTTAAAGCCTGCTCTTCAGTGCCAGGTTTGGCCACAGATGTCATTGATCAGCCACACAATACCGCAGGGCTATATTCATCAAATGCTATCGACTTAAGCTGCAGGCTTTTTGTTTTTTCTTTCCTAACATTAGAAAATACTCCTTCTGAGTTTGATAGTTTCCTTGGCAGAACGGAATGATAAAGGGGGGGGGGGCACAATTTACAGGGCATCCATCTATTTTCAGATTGGATGCATTGATTGACGGTGAACACTTACTCGTGAAAATATTTTGGTAGCTTCAGGCAGAGTTTCTCCATTCCGGCATTATTGAGATCTGGGGCCACATAATTTGAGGTTAGGGGAGGAACTGTTGTGCTGTGTGCACTGTAGGCTGCTTAGTGCATCATAGGCCACACCACTGGATGCCAATAGGCCCCACCCCCTCCCCTTAGTGTGACACTGACAGATGTTTCCAGAAACTGTGAAATGTCCTCTGGGGGCAAAGTCACTTCCAGGGGAGAACCACTGTACTGGGGTTTGATAACAGCTCTGAGGCTACTGTGGCTTTTGGCTAATAATAATAACAATAATAATAGAAATATTGAACTTAGGAAGATTCATAGTTATGACTATGTAACAGTTGGGAATAATTCAAAAGAGGCATTTCCATAATTTTGATGGTGTCCTTCAATCAATAAATATCAATTAGATGTAATAATAAGTGAAACTGCTTTGTAAACTGTATGGTGTTATACAACTATACACTATACAAGCACGGTCTGGGATTATATAAATAAACGATGCTTGAAGAAGTCACTGCTTGAGTCTGTGTTCTGTGCTAAGTGCTTTGCTTAAATCATCTCATCTGATCTCATCTCATCCTTGTAGCTTTTTGAAGATTTATTTATTTGAAAGGCAGAGAGACAGAGAGAGAAAGAGAGAGAGATCTTTCACCTGCTGGTTCACTCCCCAAATATCTGCAACAGCCAGCGTTGGCAAAGCCAGGAGCCGGGAACCAGAAACCAGAAGCCAAGAGCTCCATCCAGGTCTCTCACATGGATGGCAGGAGTCTGAGTAGATGGGTCATCTTCGTTGCCTTCCTAGGTGCACCAGCAGGCTGCCGGATGGGAAGCAGAGCAGCCAGGACTCAAACCAATGCTCTGCTATGGGACGCCAGCGCCACAAGCAGTGGTTTAACTCTGCACCAGAACACCAGCCCACTCCTAACTTTTGTAGAGCAGCAACGAAGGCTCAGGAAACTTGAACAATAACTATCAATAAAGGCCTCCAGCTAGGAAGAGGTGGTGGCAAGGGCCGAATAAAGGGCTTCTCCCCTGTGGTGACTCACTGCCCCCAACTTGCTGCAGATGCCAGTCTTGACAGCAGGTGTGATGATTTCCTGTTCTTTGATCAGCCCTTCTGGAAATAATGGCAGTACATCCGTGGAAATCAGTTGCAGCTGGGATTGAAGTGGAATCTATAACCTGGAGTTGAAGCCAGATGACAGGGGTCATTCCAGCCTAAATTCAGGATGTAAACCCCATTGCGTTTCAATTCAAACCTCATTCAAATCTATGAGTCACAAACTGACAGTTTTTGAGACCCATTCTTAGTACTTGTTTTTGTTTCCCCTTAAATGTCCCGAAAATCAAGCTTAAATGGAAATGTCTGGGAGAAACATGTTCCAAATAGAGCTAGATAAAAAGCAGAATTGTTTTGCAAATTTTAACCTTAATATTTGCATTGTGTTGAAATGTGCTCTCAGTGGTGGCTTAGCGGATAAAGTCACCACCTGCAGTGGGGCATCCCATATGGGCGCTGGTTTGAGTCCCAGCTGCTCTACTTCCTATCTTCTGATCCAGCTCTCTGCTAAGGCCTGAGGAAGCAGTGGAAGATGGCCCAAGCCCTTGGGCCCCTGCACCCATGTGGGAGATCTAGAAGAAGCTCCTGGTCCTGGCTTCAGATCAGCACAGCTCCAGCTGTTGCGGCCAACTGGGGAGTGAACCATTGGATGGAAGACCTCTCTTTCGTCTCTCTCTGTGTAACTCTGACTTCCAAGTAAATAAATACATCTTTAAAAAAAAGAAATGTGTTCTTGATCCAAAAGATATGTTCAAGTCCTAATGGCCCATACTTCATAAAGTGACCTCATTTGGAAAGAGAGTCTTTAGAGGCAATCAAGTAAAACAAAGTCATTAGGGTGGGCCTACTCCAAAGAACTGAGGCCACCTGGACAAAGACACAAATATGGAAGGAGGACAACGTGAAGAGATGCAGAGGAAAGATCATGTGACCATAGGGAGTGATGCATCTTTAAGCTGAGGCAGGCCAAAGGATGCTGGCAAACCGTGAGACACCAGGAAGAGATGAGGAAAGATTCCCCTCGGGTTTCAGAGAGCACATGGCTCTGAGGTCTTCTAGCAGGCAGAACTTTGAGATAGTACCCTTTCTCTTTCCTCAGCCACCCAGGTACTCTGTCATTACTGGCCTAAAAAACTCATAGCATTGATGCAACAAATCAATCCACGGTATTCTAGAATACAGCAGTCCCCTCAACCCAAACCTTGTCCATGGTTCTGCATTTCACAGTTCTAGTTACTCCATGGTCACGTGCAGTCTGATAATGTAACGTGGACAATCCCATAAATTAATAATCCATACATTTTAAATTACACCCTCTTCTGAGTATGGTGATGGAATCTCTCACTGTCCCGCCCGGCAGGTGGATCTTCCCTTTGTCCAGCAGATCCACATTGTATCCCATATCCATCTATCCACCTGGGAGCCATCTTGGTTATCAGAGCAACTGTTGTGACATCACGGTGCTTGTGTTCCAATAACCGTTATTTTACTTAGTAACAGTCCTGATGTACAAGAGTCACACAGCGGCATTCAGAAGCCATGAAGTGCTTTCTTAAGTGAAAAGCTGGAACTTCCTCACTGAATAAGAAAAGAAAAACCTCTCGTGCTGAGGTTGCTAAGATCCTCAGGAAGAACAAATGTGGAAATCAGAGGAAATACAAAGAGGAGGAGAGATGGAATGGGATGGGAGAGCAATAGTGGCTGATCACAAATCCCTGGAGCACAGGCCAGCAGCCACCACTGCCTGTGACAGCCAGGCACGCAAGCCCATAGCAAGCTGAGTCTTCACTCCTGGCCAAGTGTCATAGTTTGCTTATTTTCACAGCTGTTTATTTATTCCTTAGCTTGCTTTACACTGCATTTCAGGAGCTTTATGAGAGTTTGTTAATTAAAATGGAAAAGTAAAACCAAATGCAAAGCAAGAAGCAAAAAGCCATCGATGCTAATTTCGCTGTTATACCTCAAACTGCAAAAGTTATGGCCACAGTGTGTGGTAAGTGCTTAGTTAAGATGGAAAAAGACATTTCATCCTTGTACACACGTATAAGGAAAAAAACCATGATATCTCGAAGGGGTTTGGTACTATCCCCTGTATCAAGCATCTACCAGGGGTATTGGAATATGTCCCTTGTGGATAAGGGGAGACTTTTGTTTTTGTATTTTTGTCAGTGTAAAGCAAACTCCCTGTTCTGAGGAGGCCTGTCAATGGTTTGTGCGCACCATATGTAGGGCCGGGCTCGCTGCCACACGGTCACAGGGGCCCTTACTCAGACCAACTGGCAGCTGGGCCCCTGCCAATGTTACCCAATGGTTTTACCCTCCAGGAGGGCGGGGCCCCCTTGCTGTCAGTCACTGGCTTCTGCCTTATACCTCTTCTGTCCATAGCCTTAGCCCCCTAGATTTAGAACGTCTATTCACAGGATTTCTTACAGGCTCATAGGAGTCCTATCTTAGGTCACCACATTGCCACGTGACAGCTCTATGACCAGGCTCAGAAAGTTAATGAGCATCAAATGGCACTGTGGTTCACACCCACGAGGACTGTGGGCAAAGACGGGGCGAGGCTAGGTGGCTACGGGGGCAAAAAACAACAAGAAAGCTTTTTCTCCAAGTGGTCCACCTATGTGGGTAATGGCAAGAAGCTATCATGAAGATGTTGTTATGGGGGACTATCCGTGGGAAAAGTAAAAAAAAAAAAAAAGGTTCACATCTGGTGGTATTAGCGAACACAACACAGTAGACAACACAGACAGCTCCTCCCGAAAACAACACAGACAGCTCCTCTCTTTGCTTAGGGAGGCTGTGGCTGTTACTGCATTATTTCAATCCTGGCTTTGTTAAGAGCTGCCAGCGCTGGATTTGTTTATAGGTGTCTTTTCCCGCAAATCTGCCCGCAGGGGGCTCCCCCCACCCCCACCATCATTTGTCAGGGGCTAAATAGCCCTCGGCCAAGCATAGACATTTACTTACAGAATCTTCAGACTCTTTTAAATAGGCCTCTGGGATTTCACTACTGCCCATCGTGCAGCAGGAAGCTCCAGGACACCTTGTGGGATGCTTCTTTTAATTGACTAACCTCAATGTCGTCGTGCGAAACCACAGTAACCCGTCTATGCCCCCGGTCTCAAGCTTCTAATGACCTTTCTCTGGCCCTCAACACATATGGCTGAGACAATGCAAACATCATTTGGAAGATGAGTAAATTCAATAACTCAATTACAGCTGCTCCAAAGCTCCATTTATCAAACTCGGACCGCAGTACTTTGTCTCTCTTAGCCCTCTGGTTTTCCACTGCCAGGCATTTGGGGAAAGTTGCTAATCAATTTAGGAATGATTAAATTGAAATTTGTAACACTTTCCATTATTAAACCTTCAATCTTCATTACGGCAACTTAATGATTACATCATGGTTGAGAAAAACAAATTATGGGTAGCTGGTATCATTCAGAAAGCTGAAGTAGCAAGTAAATTGCCACAAATATCAAAAGTCTAATATGTGTGGGTGGAGGGGTGATTGTTTGACAAATGCAAAAGAATACCAAGTTGCAATCCACTTTCCAACAGAAAGAGGCATTAAACCTGACTCAAAATGTTGGCCTTTATTGCATTCTTGTTCTTTACCTGGAGAGAGTTGGTCTAACTTGGAGCAGATGGATGGGACCTGTCGGGGGGAGTCTCAAAACTTGAGGCAAACTTGGATGTGTGTACATGAGCCTTATTCCAGGAAGACGGCCATGGATCTCACTCTGCCCCTATTGGGGAGGCGGGGGAAGTAGACAGAGAGATGCTCTCTACTTACCAAGGGAAGTCAAGTTCTACACCTTCCACTTAGTATGCGTTCCCTCTGCCCCTGGTTTCTCTTCCTCAAATTCTAGCATTAGCTCTGTGACTGAGAAGTCATCGTCAGAACTAAGTGTTTTTTCTTATTGTTTTAATGACACAGTCAATGTTTTGTGCAGGCTCTTTGATAACCCAACCGTTGACCGTATCCTTAAATGTTCTGGCAGTCCACTGCTTGGCAGAGTCCTTTTTAACTTTGGATAGCAACATTCTTTTGCTTTTAAAGTTTTAAAATTTATTTTATTTATTTGAAAGGCAGAGAGACAAGATGGTTGAAGATCTCCCATCTGCTTGTTCACTAATTGCTTACAACAGCTGGAGCTGGGAAAAGGCTGAAGCCAGGAGCCCCGAATTGAATACAGGATTCCCACATGGGTGGCTAGGAACAAAGTACTTGAGACATCATCTGAGGTTTCCCAGAGTGCACATTAGCCAGAAGCTGGAACTGGTAGTAGAGCCAGGACTTGAACCCAGGCACTCCAATATGGGATTGTAGGCATCTCTTGTGGTGTCTGGTGATTGACATTCTGACAGTGCTGACTGTGGGCAGTCAGAAAGGAGTCAATGGAAGGGGAGGCTTGTTGGCAGCAAAGAGGAAAAACAGGATTGAGTTCTGGGCTCCTGTCTTTGGTCAAGTCCCAGCTTTTGCAAGAGTTCGAGGAATAAGTGGATGGAAGATTGCTGTCTTCTCTATCTCTCTGCCTTTCAAATAAATAAACTATATACATGGCAAGCAGGAATTGGAGAGATAAAGGGCCATTTAAACGCTGCGAATCACCAGATCCATGAGCACGACAGTGATGCTGATGATAAAAATGCTAAGTGCGAGTTTGTCGAGGGGTAGGGGACTTCATGCGAAGCACCTTCATTAGAATTCTGTCTTCATCATTCCCTTCCACGTGGTATTATGTCCCTCATTTTACAGATGACAAAGTGAAGGCTGAGGGATCAGGTGCTCGCTCTCTCTGTCCTGCTGGACCCAGCCCGTCCTGTGAGGACTGCAACAGCCACAAAGGTGAACCCAAGGACGGATCCCTGAGCCTCAGCTGAGCACAGGTGACGGCTGCCCCAGCCCACACCTGAGTGCAGCCTCCAGAGAGACCCCTGATACAGAGTCGCTTGGGGCAGAGCCACTCCTTGTTCCCAACACTCAGCAACTGTGTGGCATGCCAGAGGGGCCAGGGCCAAGTATGATGCCGACATAGGAAAGCTGTATGCTAATCCTGTTGTCTACTAGGCCGTATAGCCTGGACTCCAACCCAACACATTCTGCCTCAATGTTCCCAACTCCTTTGTGTATCTAAGACCCACGTGGAGAGAAAACAGACTTTAATCCTTCTCTCGCTGCTACCTCTGTAGGCACTTTAAAAAGCAGCCTTGGTCTTCACCAGCCTGTCAGTCACCAAAGAAAAAGGTCAAAGGTAACACAGCTCATCGTCCGGACAGATGGGAGAAATCCCAGCGCTCAGCAGGTGCGCCCTTCTCCTTGCTGCTATCAGTGTGGGAGGTTTATTTTATACACACAGTGTTTCTAAAGCAAACTGCTTGCCATGGCGTTCCGTGAGCAAATACAATCACAGCTCATAATGACCTCATTTATTAAAAAAGGTGCAGCAGATTAAATTCACCAAATACCGTCTTCCACCATGGGGTTTATGTATTAGAGTAATTTTACTGAATAATACGATTATCCTCGTGTGTTCCATCTTCATTTAAAAACTGACTCGGTAAGGAGGAGGCCTGCGTGCAGACACCACAGGTCCAAAGCTTCCTCAAATTCCCAATCAAACTCACTGGGAGAGCATGGGAATGCCACCGATAGGGCGACAGTACCCACTTTTAAGTGCAGAGAATGGGGAGGCACTAAACAAAAGAGGACCAGCAGGCGCTCCATCCATTTCAGGCCCCAGGAAAGGTTCCTCTTGCCAAGTGAAGGGGGAAAATGAACCGTGAGGTATTAAGACAGGAGCAAGCTGTGAAGTGAACCAGGGGTAGATGGTGCGGTTCACGACCCCGCAGCCTCATCACGCGGTCCTTCAGCTACGGGCTTGCTAATGAAGGGCGATGTCTGGAAATTAATGGAGTGGTGTGGGGTGCTGGGGTGAAACTGGGAGCAGGAGCGGCGTTTCCAAGCTCCCTTTTGCTCAAAGGGCCAGGGAGCATGGTTATTAACGCTTCCAGCACTTTGATAAGTTAATATGTCACCATTATCTTATTAGAGCGAGCAAACCCAGGCATCAAGAATCCAAGCATCTTCTTTTGGGAAAACACAGAAAAGGGACCCCCACCCTGGAAAGAAGAAAGACATGCTCTGCCCGCTGATTCCCAGCTCCGATGAGGCAAAAGCCTTCATTTTCTTTTGTTTTCATTCAAAAGGCCCCTTGAACCGAGCGGACCCTGTGAAAATCCTCCCCCCGGGGATCATGCCCGAAGCACATCTTTCCAGAAGCCTCACATGGAGAAATCAATGGGAAACACAAAACTCCAAGCATGCTGACTTAGGAAGGGTGATCCGCTCTGCCTGCGAATGGAGACCCGAAACCTTTCCACTTGCATGCTAGCTGTCATTTTTCTCCTGCGAATGAAATGAATAATCCCTCGTCATGGCAGTCAATTTCAAATTCACAGGATTACCCCCTTCTCTGAACCCATTAGATTTTGTTGCATAAAACCCATCTCATAAAATAAACCTCTCCACGTTGTAAATTAAAAAATAAACATTCTGAGAAAATGTCAAATGCAGGTCTGAGAGAAAGGCCACAGAATCCATTTAAGGGAATATTACGGTGAATCCGTCCTCAGAAAACTGCGGGGGGAAACACTCAGACGGGTGATTGACTAGAAAGTCATTGGCTTCAGCTGGTTTGCTATGGAATGAACCTTTAGCCAGGGGGTGGTCTACACTTTTACAGGGGGCTGGAGGATGAGCCGGGCCCAGAGTGGAGGGACATCAAACACTATGCCCCAGAATATTAAAATAAAAGCTCAGGGGAATAAATAGTAAGGGGTGGGCAATGCACATGACTGGCATTGTCTCTGTATGCAAGTGGAAAGCCACAGAAATGGGTACAATGTAGAGTACAGCCATTGCTCAAGCTGCTAGGTTTTGGTGGCAAATTGTTAATTCCAGGGAAGATTTCCCAATGGTCTCTGGTCAGCTTGCCACCTTTATGGTTTGGTGGGCCAGCTGACCTTCTTAGGAATACAGTACAGAGATGCCGCAATGGGAGCCGGCCTCCCGTGAGCCCTGCTAACTGGTAGTTCCTTCTCCCATGCTGTCTGAAGGCTGTTCTGTGTGTCCAACAGACTATGGTACAAGTGATGGTGTGTCACTTCCAAGGTAGGATATGAGGCGCTGCAAGCTTCCACCTCCTGCATCTTCTTGTTCTGTCTGATCATTTGCCCTGGAGAAAACCAGCTGGCAGACCTGCCCCCACCCTTTTTGGGAGGCCCATGCGGTGAGCAACCGGGGCCTCCTGCCAACAACCAATGAGGATCTGCGGCTCCGGAGTGAACCGCCTGGCCCTGGGAGTGAGCCTATGCAAGGTGACCTGGGACGACTGCAGTCCAGGTTGAGAGCTTCCCTGTAACCTTGGAAGGGACCCTGAACCAGAACTTCTGCTCCGTGTCCCCCAGGTTCCTGACCTCAGAACTGTGTGTGAGATGGTCAGGGTGTTGTTGTTTTTTTTTTTTTTTTTTTAAATCAAAGCACTGAATTTGGGGCCAATTTGTTAACACAGCAATAGATGAGCTATGACAATCACCAATGTTCCCATGTATTTACCAAGTATTTGTAACATACCAATGGTGAAGTGTTTTTCTTCAACTATCTCATGTAGGCATGTATCACACCTACACACAGGTGCCATTCTTAATATCCCTGGCACATTTGTTGGGTTGTAATGAGGATTAATGGTCCAAAAAGCCTGTAGGGCACTGCCTGGCACCGTTAGAAGCCACTGTTAGCTCTCAGGACCATTATTATTATTTGTTTCCATTGGAAAGAGGAGGAAACCAAGGCTCAGCAGAGGAAGTTCCCTGCTGCAGCCCACAAAGCTGAGAAGCAACACAGACATCTATATTCTTAACCCCGGATGCCTTCTCTCACAAAGGAGCCTTCAACAAGCCAACACAAATGCACGCTCCAAGCAAAGGTCAATAATTCCCGGACTGTCCACAGCCTTGGATTAGTCACCTCAAAGTCTGATTGGTGAAAGCTGCTACTATTCCATATTATCAAAAATTGTCTTCCCAAATTCAGAAATAATAGAGGCAAAGACTCAACTGATGACAACTACCACCCAAAAAGCCCATAACAAAGCAAGATTTTTACTTGGTGTAAAAATGCCTTGAACATTAATGACCCTTAGAGCAAGGGACTGGCTAGATGCTGCCATGGGGTCCCTAAGTCATGGCTGCCTTTGAGTTGGAATCAAAGCACCGAAGGCGAAAGGTGGGTTATTCTGGCTAAACCCTAACCTGCACGGAGATGGAGACTTCCAGAGTTCTGCTACTGGGCTTAGAAGTTGTAAGCAGACAAAAGAAACGTCTAATCCTCTGGCCCACACAGCTTTTCTGTTAACAGGGATTAACAGACCCTGTATGCTGATAATGTTTAAAAAACACGATTTGACCAAGTCTCACAGAATTGATTAATTGATGCACAGCTCTTATCCTTGGGACCGAATCTTAGGTTCTATAGGATTTCCCACTCAATGAACACCTGTTCATCAGTGAGACTTCCTTCTCAGGATCATTTGTGGAGTGAAAAGAGAAATGTGGTCCAAGTCCTGTTTATCCTCAAGGATTCTCTGCTCCTGTGAGCTCAGACAGCTTGATAAAGGTCTTGCTTTTTTAAGATCTCTCTTCTTTATGATAACTTTCATCATATATCAGCCTTACCAGCAACTGCAAATCAAAGCCACTCCAAACAGCTATGCTTTTTTGGGTCCCCAAAGAAGAAAAGTTAAATTACTTTTGCTTATCAGAGTTTTCCAGTTGTGAATGGAGCAGTTAGCAGCAGCTGACCTCAAGACTCTGCTCTGAACATACACTTTCTGGAAGTAGAACAAGGGCATGCCTTTCCCAGTGTTATTCCACTTCTTGGCACATCCAATCAGTTTTCCAGAACACCCTTGGGGGAACCACCCATACAAGATTAAAACCGCTCGATGTGGAGACCAGCCTGAGAGGAGACCACAGTTTGCGGGCCCACTGGGAGTGACTCAAAATGGTCTTTGTGGTGCTGGCTGTGTGGCACAGTAGGTTAATCATCCGCCTGTGGCGCCAGCATCCCATATAGGCACCAGTTTGAGTCCCAGCTGCTCCACTTCCGATCCAGCTCTATGCTGTGGCCTGGGAAAGCAGAAGAAGATGGCCCAAGGCCTTGGGCCCTGCACCTGCATGGGAGACCCAGAGAAGACTCCTGGCTTTGGATTGGCGCAGCTGTGGCCATTGTGGCCATTTAGGGAGTGAACCAGCAGATGGAAGACTTTTCTCTCTGTTTCTCCCTCTCAATGTCTGTAACTCTACCTCTCAAATAAATAAGAAAATCTTAAAAAAAAAAAAAGGTCTTTGTAACAACTGTTGTGATCAAAAGACCCAAGCCTTTCCCCTTACCCAAAGCACAACCAGAAGGAAGGAGCAGCCCAAAGAAACTATATCTCCTTGTCTCTCTACTCCATCCCAGGAACATTCTCCCCATTCCTTATGGGAGAAGCGCGACTCAGTCTTATCCTATGGGGAGTGGGTCTCATGCATTCAATAGAGAAATGAAACACATGATCCATGCATGGCTGCAGGTGGTATTATTTGGCAAAGTTAGAGGTGTAACTGAGTGTGAGGGGCAGAGGATGGCGGAGAGCAAAGGAAATTAAGTTAGATGCAGGGGACAGTGTTGTGCATTGGGATATAATTCCAATATAGATGCAGGCACCAGGTGTTCCAATAAACTCTCCTGTTGGTAATGTGATTTTATTGGAGGCAATCCAATTATGAAGTTCAAAACCCTCATCCTTGGGGTAAGACCTGAGGCCAGGGTCTCACTATTAATAACTGCATTAATACTCTTCCTCTCCAGACAAACCATGTCTGCCCCTCGGCCGCTGCGGCTCCCTCTCAGACATTGCCCTAATTCATAAAGCACTGGGGCGTGAAGGCCAGGCTGGCAGGAGCCACTGTTGTCCAAACCGTGGCCAACAAGCTCTCCTTTCTGGAAGAGTTCAAGCCTTGGAGGGCTTGGCAGCGGAGCAGGGCTGGACAGCTGGATTTTACTACTGCACTTCATGCTCTCTGTTGAAATGGTGTCATTTCAAGATAAGGTAAGGGGCCGGTGCTGTGGGGTAGCGGGTAAAGCTGCAGCATGCAGTACCAGCATCCCATATGGGTGCCAGTTCGAGTCCCGGCTGCTCTGCTTCCAATCCAGCTCTCTGCTATGGCCTGGGAAATCAGTAGAGGACGGCCCAAGTTCTTGGGCTCCTGTACCTGTGCGGGAGACATAAAAGAAGCTCCTGGCTCCTGGTTTTGGGTCAGCGCAGCTCCAGCTGTTGTGGCTACCTGGGGAGTGAACCCCCCCCCCTTCTCTCTGTGTAACTCTAACTTTCAAGTAAATAAATTAATCTTTAAAAAAAAGATAAGGTAAGAGGGCTCACCCCTTTGGTTCTCTGCACACCCAACCTACTGTCTTTTTCTGTCTCTTTTAAACTAGGCTGAATGCATGCTGCACCCTTTTCTTTCCTGGCACATGCTCTCGTCAGCCTATCAAGCCTGACTCAGAAAACTCTCCCCTGTCCTCCTACCTTCCCTGTTACTCAAAGTCAGGTGCAGTACCTGCACCTGACTCACTGAGAGGAAACACAGTTGATACTTCCTTCTTCCCCTTCCAGACCATAGAGACTTCTTAATCCACTGAGTCCCCAGCACTCAGCACCATAGCTTACCTAGACAAGACATCCTCTGTCCTTCTTTCTTAACCCAGCTCCCAGTTCAGTATATGCAGGGTGGCCAGGGACCCCTGTGCCCACACTGTTGTCTTAACATGTTCCCCAACATTTCCTGTCTCATCAAAATCAGAGGTCAGACAGCACTATGCTTTTCTTTCCTGGGGTCACTGACAGCTTATTTGCAGGCACTATCTCATTTAACTCTCATCTTCCTAAGCAGCAGGTACCCATACTGTTCTTCCTTGACAGTGAGGGAACTGGGACTGGGGTAGGTAAGTGTCTTGCCCGGGGTCTCAGTGGTCTAGTCCATGGCACAGCTGGGATTTGGCCCTCGTCTGCCCTGACATACAGACCCACACTGCTCACCACAGGGCACAGATTTCTCACGCTTGAAGGGATCCTTGCAGGGTTCTGAGCCCATGACACACACACACACACACACACACTATGTACAGTGATTAAAGGGGCCAGTGGGTGGACAAGATTTGGGACACATCTAGGACATAACACTTATAAGAGGAATCTTCTCCCCTGACTTCCCAACAGAGAACAAAGAGAACACAATGTATTAAATTTCCTTGAAAGGTTTGACCACAGGATGCTACCACCTGTAACACGGGGACCTGGATGCACAGACTCCTGCTTGGTTCATAAGAGGGAAACCTCAGATGCTTAGTTCTTATCCTTGAAACAATGGAATAAAACATTTTAATTTATGAAGAGGTTTTTTCAGAAAGCTTGCATACAATTTTAAAAGTATAAGGTACATCAGATATTATTGATCATTTTACAGAGAAGAACAGAAAGGACTAAAAAAGTACATAAGACCAAAACAAGCAAAAAACTCCCAAGCTCCCAACCCCCTTCCCCATTAGCACAGACACACGCACACACATACACACAGGAGGCTAGTGGTGGCATCAGATCCAAACTCAGGTGTCCTGGATCCCAGCCTACTGTCCTTTCTTTTTCTTTTCCTTTTTTTTTTTTTTTGACAGGCAGAGTTAGACAGTGAGAGAGAGAGACAGAGAGAAAGGTCTTCCTTTTTCCATTGGTTCACTCCCCAAGTGGCCGCTACGGCCAGCGTGCTATGGCCGGCGTGTTGCGGCTGGTGCGCTGTGCCGATCCGAAGCCAGGAGACAGGTGCTTCCTCCTGGTCTCCCATGTGGGTGCAGGGCCCAAGGACCTGGGCCATCCTCCACTGCACTCCCGGGCCACAGCAGAGAGCTGGACTGGAAGAGGGGCAACTGGGACAGAATCCGCCACCTCAACCAGGACTAGAACCCGGGGGCGCCGCAGGCGGAGGATTAGCCTAGTGAGCTGCGACGCCGGCCCTGGTGTCCTTTCTAGTCAGCAAAGATCACAAATGGTTTTCAACATTAAGGGCATCCCTAATCGACTAGCAGTGGCTTGCCTGGAGTGATACATCAGGCTATGGAGCCATGGGTGGGTTCTGAGGATAAGGAGGTTATGACTGATTAGTCATGTCTGATGTAGGTACAGGATGGAAGCATGGAAGAGCTGGCTGCTCCCTTATCCAGCTTACTTTTCACAGAAACATGTCTACAGAATTGTTTCGAATCCACAATTTATCTCAAGGGCAATGAGACTACTACCACAACAAGTCTTTGTTTCTAAGGGAAAGCACATTGCAGCATGTAACCCAGGACCACAGAACGTTAAGACCCATCCATTGCAAAAAGTCACAAAAAAAGTATAGCTGGAACTCAATGAACAGTTTTAAGTCTCCCATTTGTCCAGTGACCTCACTCATTTAGGCTCTTCTGGAATGAACAAAACACACATTTACTACCTAGCTGCTTAAAGCATGTGAGTTTTTTTTTTTTTTTTTAAGCTCTGTCTTCAACTCAATTTTAAAAAAAGCTTTATTATGTATTTAAAAGACAGAGTAACGGGGGTGGGTTGGGAGAGAGGTTGAGAGAGAGAGAGAGAGAGAGAGAGAGTCTTCACTGGTTCACTCCCTAAATGGCTGCAATGGCTGGGGCAGGACTAGAAGCCAGAAGCCTGGAACTCCATCCTGGTCTTCCATATATGTGACAGTGGCCAGGGCCCAGCACTTGGGCCATCTTCTGCTATTTTCCCAGGCACATTAATAAGGAGTTGGATTTGAAGTGGAGCAGCTAGGATTTGAACTGGAGTCCATAGGGATGCTGGCATTGCAGATGGCAGCTTAACCCCTGGAACCACAGCACTGGCCTCAGTTGAACTGTTTAAACATCACGCACCCCCATTCAGTGCCCATGGGATGTACTAAGACAAAGTGCTCCTCCAGCCCAAGACTCTCCGAGGTAAGCCCAATTTAATACCGAAACCCACTTGAGGAGCTGGGCCATGGATCAGGACACCCACGGGGCTCTCAGCAATAAATGTCCCAGGACTCAGTCACCTAGTAATGCTGCATTTCTGGGCTCTTGAGCTGAGTCTCCCACTGAGGACAGAACACAGCAGGGCAGATTCAGCGGCTCTCCCACATGCACCTGTCCAATCTTAACAAGCAGGGCTCTCCGACTTCCAGCATTACGCACGGTTGGTTTTTCTCTGGACACCATGGGGCTTGAGGAATTGCTCTTGATGGCACTTATTTTCAAGTCAATTAAAACTCTAGTGCATTAGGGAGCAGAAGAGAACAGACACGGGAGCCTTGCCTTTGCTTAGTGCTCCAGAGTGGAAGACGGAACTTCCTCTTTACTTCAGAGCAAGGCAATTAAAGAAAAAAAGATGATTGTGATTGTCATGGAGATGCCAGGCATCCGAGGTGCTGATCAAAGCACTCAGAGAAATGCTACCGAAAGAAAAAAATCTACGAGGATTAAGGCAAGAGCTTTATTTTGAAGCACTCTGAGAAGAGCCACAATATGTTCCCTCTTGAACTCGCTTTTTCCCCATTTGTAAAGTCAACCTAAGGGAAGGAGCGAGAGACAACGGTGACCATAAAGCATGTCAACAAGACCCGTGTTTGCACGTAGGATGCTCTGTCAACCACATCCTTTGTCCTGGGGAAGAAATGTGCCCTGGGTTCACAAACACTGAAGTGTTTACAGAGGAGAAGAAATTTATTTTTGTGTTCACCAGACGCAGGCCTTGCTATCATGTCAGCTATCATAACGCTATTTCACGTTTCCTGCTACTCTCTCTCGTCTGGGGAAAAGTGTCTGCCGTGGAAGTAAGGTCTTCATAAAAGGGTCATGGGAAGTGTGTATTATGGAAAACTATGCAGGCATTTTGAAATATTTTGCCCTTGAACTAACAATCGGTTAGTTCCAAGGAGTTCCACGAACTTCTTGAATCTCTTGCACCTATTCTGTAAAAGGCTGAATGTGGTAACAAATCACTTACATAGGTTTGTAAAGCGAGCTAAAGGAGCTGGCTGATCACGCTATAAACAGCAGAGGTTCTTACAGAAGAATCATGTGGGAGGATTCAGGGAGAGGTCACAAATACAGCTGTACCTCTGATCCTGTGGACTCCAGGGACGATGACCTACAGGCAGGGGACAAAGTGGCTACTAAAGGTGTCAGGGACCTATGGGTGTCCCAGGCTAGCTCCAGAGTTAGCAGCTAGAACTCCTGTTTGTTTATCTATCTATCTATCTATCTATTTATTTATTTATTTATTTTCTGACTTGTTTTTGGAGGATGGACAGAAAGTCAATTCTCTTAGTCCCATTTTTTTTAGAAATGGAAAGTGCGGGGCCAGCGCTGTGGTGTAGCAGGTAAAGCCTGCAGTGCTGCTACATCATATGGGCGCAGGTTCAAGTCCCAGCTGCTCCTCTTCCAATCCAGCTCTGTGCTACAGCCTGGGGAAGCAGTAGAAGATGACCCAAGTCCTTGGACCCCTGCACCTGCGTGGGAGGCCCAGAAGCTCCTGGCTCCTGGCTTCAGATTTGCACAGCTCTGGCCATTGTGGCCAATTGGTGAGTGAACCAGCAGACGGAAGACCTCTCTCTCTCTCTCTCTCTCTCTCTTGCTCTCACTCTCGTTCTCTCTAACTTTGCATTTCAAATACGCTGCAAAGGTAAACAGGAGGGGAAGAGCAAGACAGAGTGAGAGGAGTCTGGATCTGTACACTTTAGATCTGAGGAATGTTGCTATCTGAGCAGGGATGTCCTGGAGATAGGTGGCAACACACAGCTGGGTGCTAGAGCAGGGGCATGGGGGACAAGGGAGCTGCAAAAGTCAGGAGATGGCCCAGTGGATGCATGAGAGGTGGGGTTGGAGGATAGCTCTCGGGTGAATGGGGAGTGGCTGGTCAGTACCCCAGAGCATAGAGGGTGAGGTAAGCCAGAGAGGGCATGCATCGCAGCCTTCTTCCTTTATCCTAAATGAGTGAAAAGACAAGCATTCTATGAATCCCAGGTCCCTGATTTAGAAAGCAAAGAGAGGCTGGTGCCACGGCTCAATAGGCTGATCCTCCGCCTTGCGGCGCCAGCACACCGGGTTCTAGTCCCGGTCGGGGCGCCGGATTCTGTCCCGGTTGCCCCTCTTCCAGGCCAGCTCTCTGCTATGGCCCGGGAGGGCAGTGGAGGATGGCCCAAGTGCTTGGGCCCTGCACCCCATGGGAGACCAGGAGAAGCACCTGGCTCCTGGCTTCGGATCAGCGCGGTGTGCCAGCCGCAGCGCGCCGGCCGTGGCGGCCATTGGAGGGTGAACCATTGGAAAAGGAAGACCTTTCTCTCTGTCTCTCTCACTGTCCACTCTGCCTGTCCAAAAAAAAAAAAAAAAAAAAAAAAAGAAAGAAAGCAAAGAGATTGCAGAGCACACGGCTCTGGAGAGGAAGTCTGACGCACACAGGCAGCTCTCAGTGAGATTACCAATTAACATTCTCACAGTTATCATCCGTGCAGAATAAGAAATACTTTCCTCAAAGTCTTTTTACTTCTTTGCAGAATGAGACACGGAATTCAAACCAAAGATGGAAGGGCTTTTTCCATTGTTCCTAACTCAGGCGCTCTCTGGGCTGGAAGTAGTTTTCCTAGCATCATTTGTTCCCTAGAGCACTCAGCAGCTTCAAAGTCAAACATAGTTACACAGTATCACAAAGAAGCAAGCTCTAATTTTAGGATAGGTGATAGTATTTTAATCCACCAACAACTTCCTGAATGAGATCTTTGTCAAGTCCAAACGTCCTGGTAGCAGCAAATGCTAATTTTAAACTACAATACCACGAAAAAATGAAATGTAGCTGATAACCAGTGGTTAACAATTAGATAAATTAAGTCAGTTTCAGGGAAACTGGCAGGTTATCTGATGTGTGTTAGCCTACCTGTCTCCCCTTGGAATGTTCGAAAAGAAATCTGGAAAAACTTCCAGGCAGGAGCAGGATGATAAAAACCTATAATTACAACCAAAAGGCAGCCCATGTAGCATCTCCATCAAGTAATTAACAACATGTGTGGCAATGATTGCACGTGACTCGCTGTGTTTCCAATTTCTTTAAGTGAATTGTAAAGATTATCAAGGCTCTGGCCAGCACACGGCAAGGGATGTGGCTGAGCAGCTCCTGTGCAAAGAGAACTTTATCTTCATCAGAGGAAGTAAGTGGATAAGGCTGACAGGAAGCTGGGAAAGAGTGTGTGGCCAGGACAGGTGGTGTGTGGAGAAGGAGCCTGAAAAACTCCAAACACATCACCAGACAGTGAGCTCTGGGAGCTGCCATGTCGGGGAGGTCTTGCTTTTAGGTCAACAACTTGAATCTCACTCTGGTGGGCAATCACTCCAAGTTCTATGGCCTGTGGAAGAGCCTGTGGCTGGGAGGGGTGGCATTCCACCCAGACACAAGCACACAGCTGGGAATTTCCAGAGCTGGCTCGGGGGGGGGGGGGGAAGAGGGGGAAGCACTCGTGGCCTGCACACGGGCAGGAGGCAGAAGGAAAACATAAGCCCACCAACCAATGGGATTTTCAAAGTGCATCTATTTGTATTTAATTATTGTTATTTATTTGCAATGCAGAGTAAGAAAGAGACAGAGAGAGGGGGTGGTGGAGACACAGAGAGCTATCTTCCATCCACTCCCCAAGTATCTACAACAGCCAGGCTGGGGCCCTGCTGAAGCCAGGAGACCAGAAGTTGATCTGGGTCTCCCCTGTGGATGGCACGGACCCAAGCATTTGAGCCATCATCTGCTGCCTTCCAAAACATCCCCATTAAACCAACTAATGAACAAAAAGAGCCATCCATTTCCCTAACGGTTACAGTTCCAGCTTGGGGTAATCAAAAAGTTTCTACAGTACTACTGTGAATAGAATTAAGGACACCAAATGGTACATTTGAAAATGGTTAAAATTGAAATAGTATTACATTTT
This sequence comes from Lepus europaeus, assembly GCF_033115175.1. Taxonomy (NCBI): domain Eukaryota; kingdom Metazoa; phylum Chordata; class Mammalia; order Lagomorpha; family Leporidae; genus Lepus; species Lepus europaeus. The sequence goes on from NC_084835.1 coordinate 47,850,986, forward strand.
CCTGCAATTAAAAATTAAATCAAAAAAGGCCACATCTTACATTTGCCAAATCCATGAATTTTTTCCTTAATGTAGCATTGGTTAAGTTGGGAGCCAGAGCTCGGAGGTGATCTTTGAGATCACTCGTGAAGCCACCAGCAGCAAACTGGCAGAGATAATGTCTAAACACTATCATCAGGCATGCCAAAGGTCAGATGTTTTATTTCACATCAGGAAAACTGATTACTTTGAAGGGATTGGAAAGATATGAAGAAATCAACTTAAGAAATAGTCTTGGGGCCAGCACTGAAGTGTAGGTGTTGTGGGTAAAGCTGCTGCCTGTGACGCTGGCATCCCATATGGGTACAGGTTCATGTCCCAGCTGCTCCACTTCCAATCCAGCTCCCTGCTAAGGACCTGTGAAAAGCAGCAGAAGGTGGCACAATTCTTTGGGCCTCTGCCACCCACCTGGGAACTCAAATGAAGCTCTGGCTGCCGGTTTTGGCCTGGCCCAGCCCTGGCAGTTGAAACCATCTGGGGAGCGAACCAGCAGATGGAAGATATCTTTCTCCCTGTAACTCTGGCCTTCAAAATATATAAATAAATCTTTAAAAAAAATGGTCTTAAAGCTATCGTCTATTCTAAGCCAACTCTTCTTTGTTTAGTTAAACATATCTTTTGCTCCGAAGCTGTTGCCCATTGTATTTTTACTACATTCTGCCTGATAAATTAATGAAAACATACAAACATGCAGAATTTCCCTATCTGCATGGAAACCAAATGGATTTTCATATGAACATTACCAAAACAAAACAAAACAAAAAAAAAAAACAAACCCACTTTACAATATTAGTTGAATTTGAAAGTGGTATCTAAATGCCAACGTATTATATTTTTTTCCAAGAACTTCAATATCCCTAGATTTATGGAGACGTTTCTTAAGTAACAGCTTCAGGTTCTGAAAATCAAGACATTTTCCAGAAAAAAAAATTTTTACCGAATTTAAATAGCATTTAATTCTGTGTCTTATTATCCAAAGGTCACGAAAACAAATGTTTTTATAACCACACAGAGGGTGGGGGACAAAATCATCAATACAGTAAGCACTTAAACAATAAAGTGGCACAGAGGAAGCTAAGCAGTCATTCGGCGCACGCACTCTGCACACCTCCCGGGAGGAGACGGTGTACCCTTCTATTGGCCAAGCGGAGAAGGAATCCATTCATTACGATATACGGGATGGAGATGTCACAATTACTTGGTCCCAGCTAATTACTGCCAAGGCTGGCCAGGCCACGGCGAGACTCTGTTCTTACGTGACTCAAAGCTTTCTTCTCTGCATGGAAATGGAACTATTTTTTTGTTGATGTTGCAAATTCAGGACAAATATATCCTATTAAATAATAAAAAAAAAATTCACAACCTTGATTTTTCTTGGATAAGCAGAGTAATTCCTGTGTCACTGCTTGAGGCAGGGGTACAATGCTTCCGGGACCCATCTGACCTTCCCAGCATCCGACCTCCCCAGGGATTCAGCCTACACTGGCAGGTGTGGGGCCTTACACTGCCCATTACGTAGTGTCTGCCTGCGAGGTCGTCTCACAGCAGGGAGCTTCCTCCCAGAAACATCAGGCCAGAGACCCCTCGAAATGGTTTTCCCCAATTTCTCCCTCTCTTTCTATGTATCTATTTTAATTTCAGAGGCAAGTAGAGAGACAGATAGGGATAATGCCCACCTGCTGGTTCACTCCCCAAATGTCCACAACTGCTGGGAACTGGCTGAAGGGAAACCAGGAGTTGGGAACTCAATCCAAGCCTCCTACATGGATGCTAGGGACCTAACTACTGAGCTACCTGCTGTCTCCCAGGGTCTTCATTTGCAGAAAGCTGGAGTCAGGAGCCACACATGGAGGGTCACACATAGGCTGTGGCTCCTGGAATGGGGAGACAGACACCTGGCTTGATGTTCCTATCCTGGCCAAGCCACAGTGCATGCAGCAGGTGCCTGGTGGGGCGGGATGGGGGTGGGGAGCGTCAGCAGCAGGGGAGAGGTACATGCACCAAATTGCAGGGTGGGGCTCCTTGCATTTGTCCTGTGAGTCTCTTCCTAACCACAGAAGCATGACATTAGACAGCAAATGAGAACCATGACAGGATGCCAGAGAAGCCACAGAAGAAAAGGAAACACTTCTTATTTGAGAACCTTACATGGCACTTTCCCCTACCCCTTGCCATTTGGCACGACAGAGCCCCATCTTTCCATTTCGTCCTGGTCCCTGCAAATGACATGGCCAATCCCATTTACTTTGTATCTGGGGAAAACCAGCACAGAGTAGATGCTCGGATCCCACAGAATCAATCCCTCGCACCCTGTCACCTGTTCAGGACCATGGAGGTGGGAGGTGGGAGGAGGACATAGTGGAGTTTCTGGATGGAGGACTAAGCCCAATACTGAGCTTGTCCTGGTGGGGTCTATGAGCAGCCACAGCCACCCCAGGTGGTGGTCGTTCAGAATGCGTCTCGGACCTCTTAACCCACAAACAGGATGCCGAACTAACAACGTGAAGTTGTGTGTAGCTGTTGGCATCAGCCAGGATACAGAAATCACATGTCTTCATGGGCGAAGGCAGGCTTTGACTAAAAATAACCCTTGGGTGAGCTGGTTTCCGTTGGCTCTTCCCGCCCTGCAGAGCCGGGAAGCCGATGCTTTTCTCCAAACTGCTCATTTCATCTTCAGGCCCTGAGATACCTGCAGCCCTCGCCAGCTCAGTGCTTCTGCAGAGAAGCTTACTTACATAGGCGTGGAGCCCCGTAGGCGTGGAGCCCTGTAGGCGTGGAGCCCCGGAGGCATGGAGCCCCGTAGGCATGGAGCCCCATAGGCATGGAGCCCCGGAGGCATGGAGCCCCGGAGGCATGGAGCCCTGTAGGCGTGGAGCCCCGTAGCCGTGGAGCCTGCTTGCCTTGGGGGAAGCACAGGTGAAGCACAGGCTGGTCCTCTGTCGCAAGCACCAGCTCTCACTGCAGCACGTGGAAAGCCAAGCCCCTCAAGTCCAAAGTGGGGAGAAAAACACTGCGCTCCTATTAGGATTCTTGTCCTGACGGCTTTCAGTTCCACACTTTGCGGGGCTGAAAAAAGCCCCCAGCCCCTCTCAACGCTCATGTAAGTGCTCTTTTTACTTCTCCTGCAGTGGGACGGATGTGGGTAGAATCCTGGCAGTGAGGTTTGTACCCATGGCCCCACAAAGGTCTTTTTCTTCACTAGTCCTCCAGCTCCAGGTTCAAATGGGAGCCAAGTCAGCAAAAATTGAGGGTCTGGGCTTCCACTTCTTTCCTGCCGAATCAGCATGAATTCCCACTTATGGAGAAATGGCTGGAGCTGTTAAGGTGCAATCATATGAAAATGACCTTGCTAACGTGGGCCTGGTCCTGTGGCAGGTAAGTGGCTGCAGACCACTTTCTGGAATTAGGAACGCAGACAGTGCTACTGCTCCCCCTGCAACCCCTGAACTTCAAAGGAACCCAAGAAACTAGACCCAGTTTGCTGGAAAAAAATGCATCCACGGACTCCCTGGCTAGAGGTAAGTACAGGCACAGCAGTCCTTAACTGCACAAGGCCTCCCTTTTCCTGCCCTGTTCAGGCTGAAACCACAGTATCAGCAGCCAGCAGAAACCTGCCAGGCAAACTCTGCAAGTTCAGGGTCAGTTCAGCTCACTCCAGGCTAGCAAAGCCCAGGGAGGTGGCTGTGAATCTCAACAGCTCTCTCTCTCTCCAACCCCCCATTTGCTCTGCCCACAAGTGCGACCCTCTGGCCTCCATGCAGGCAGGCCGCAGGTGCCCCATTCCAACCCGGGCTCCCGCTCAGGTTACAGAACTCATATTTTAAATCTCTGAGATTCTCTGCAGGGTGCTGAGCTGGAGATGAGATTCCTGCAGCCCATGCCATTCCCTTCTCAGGGAGTGCCCTAAGATTAGCCTATAAAGGACTCTGCCATCCCCCAGGGGCCCCCTTCACAGTCTTCCCTCAGGGAGCCGGCAGCCAGCAAGGGCATTCTTGATGACTGGACACATTTTTGCAGGACTTCTGGGTTCAGGGCTGGCTGTACTGGCCACAGATGCACTTCTTGGGGTCCATTTGAGAGGATACAAATTCACACTGCCGCATGGGTATTGCACCTGCGGCTGCAACAGATTTTAGACAGCGGGTGCAGGGTGGAGGAAGCGGGTTATGTCAGGTTAGACAGAGGTCCAACCAGCACTGTCACTCAGGAGGCTCTGCGGCTTCAGCCGCAAAGGAACATGGGAAACGCTGCACTCAATATGTGTTCCAGAGCCCTCTCCCTCCTCCTGAGAGAGTGCTCCTAAGACCCTGGGACCTGGCAGGAAGAAACTTTCCCAGAGTGTTTCTCATATTCTCTCACCTTAGGATCCAACTGTTTCTGGGCTGTAGCAGGCAGCCACAGCAGCTTCAAGGGGTGACATTTCTAAGTTCGTTTCCAACACTACATAATCAAAGTGCTTCCTAGAAAAGCTCAGATTTTCTGAAGCAAGGAGCCAAGAGCCAGGAGCTTCTTCTGGGTCTCCCACGTGGGTGCAGGGCCCCAGGCACTTGGGCCATCTTCCACTGCCTTCTCAGGCACATTAGCAGGGAGCGGGATCGCAAGTGGAGTAGCCGGGACTTGAACCGGCACCCATATAAGATGCTGGCATTGCAGGTGATAGCTTTACTCACAATTCCACAACACTAGCCCCAAACCTCTATTTTTCTTAAAACTTGTAGACTTATTTCTCATGGCAAAATGTGCAAAACATGCAATCTGAAGGGGCAGGTGGAGGGTACATCCAGACCCTGGCCTCTCTGGCTTCTGCCTCTCCTTCTCCTCCTCATCCTCTCCTTGGCCAGAGGAACCTACTGGAGGCCAAGGCTTTGCAAAGCCCAGACTGAGGTCTCACTAGGCTCTCTGTTCTACCTGTCCTTCTGGGAGCCCCACGGTGAAGGGCAGGCAGGGGTGGCGTGCACCTGACTGAAGATGATGAGGGAAGAGGGAAGGTGACAGTGCTCGTGACCTCCCAGACATGGAACGTGTGACCCCAAAGATGTAAGGAAGTCATGCATCGTCCAGCAGCAACTCCAAACACAAAGATGGGCACCCAGGGAAAACTGGGCCAGACTCAAACACCTATAACTCTGTAACGTGCCTTTCTTACTTCTGTCTGTCCCATCTCCACTCTAGGGAACAGCTCATTTCCCCTCAGGCAGCCACTCCTCCTTCTCCCCACAGACATCAGCTGGAGTCCACTCCGACGGACTAACTGTAGTGATGCGCACCGGGCCTCAGGCCTGACCAATCAGATCTTTGCAAACCTTCGGCAGTAGTGATTGGCTAAGGAACGGCGCACCACCGCAAGTGGGCCGGTGGGTGACTGCTCTCAGATTTTTTGCTTAACTTATCAAGAGAAGGGCTTGCTTCTACTGCTGGGATGATAGGCTGATAGGGTCGATCTTGGAGGTGGGAGGAGTCATGTTTATCTCTTTGTAGGAAGAACTCGCTCCAAAATAGACCCAATGTGTTAAGTGCATGGAGAAAGACCAACGTCAAGATGGCACGATCTGAATACCTAAAACACAACGTGTTGGTATTTTTCCATAGCTGTTTATTTTTTGTTTTGTTTTGTTTTCTGCAGAGGCCAATTGGGGCCAAGGCTTTGGCACGTGCATTCCAGAGAATCCTGGCCATTACAATCTCTCTTTACGGAGCATCACGGTACCTTAAATCAGTTGTATACCTCAAGTTCCCCCCAAGGCTATCTTACAACAAATCCAGAAAGATCAAAAATAAAAGAATTGAAAAGTGAAAGGCTAATTTCATTATCTTTATGTTAGTATTTACAAATCTTTAACACCACTCATTAGAAAATTGATGTTAGCCAGATGTCCAAGTCTAACCATTCGCTGTAATAACTCACTTTCCTTGGTTAACTGTGAAGTTCAAAGCAGGGTAGTCCTGGCACATTTACATAACGCCACTCCTGGGACATGGTGTGAATAAAATCTACGTCTGCTTTATGTTAGGTCACTTGCTGTCATCCAAAACGCCAGTCAGGGCACTCAAATACCTTATATAACATCTATGAAGGGAAATGTTTATAACCTATAGAATAACATTTGCAAAAAAAATGTTTCATGGCAAATACATAGAGTTGTTTTTGTTGAAATAGAATATTAAGAGCTGTTGGGTTTGGATATAATTCTTTTGTTTCTTTAAGCCGCATAATTTATAAAGTGATTGTTGTCTGCCTAAGATCTTTTTTTTTTTTCCTGCAGTATCTTAAGGACCTCTTTGTAGCCTCATTTCTTTATTTAGTTCCATTGTACCTTTCGATGCCTAAAGACAACTTCTAAAGAGCACATTTAAATTTTAAAAATGAACAACAAGGGGCTGGCACTGTGGCACAGTGGGCTAAGCCTCTGCTTGCGACATGGGGGTATTCCATATAGGCAGCCGGTTCAAGTCCGGGCTGCTCCTCTTCTAATCCAGCTCTCTGCTATGGCCTGGGAAAGCAGTAGAAGATGGCCCAAGTGCTTGGACCCCTGCACCTGTGTGAGAGACAAGGAGGAAACTCCTGGCTCCTGGCTTCAGATCTGCACAGCTCTGGCCATTGCAGCCAACTGGGGAATGAACCAGTAGATGGAAGACCTTTCTCTCTCTCCCTTTCTCTGTCTGTAACTCTGCCTCTCAAATAAATAAGTAAATTCTTTAAAAAAAGAATAACAAGATTTATGGTTTCATAATTTTCTCCAGTATAAAAGATACAGCTTACTTTTCAAAAACCAAAGGTATACAAAATTATAACAAAACAAGTAAATTTTTAACAAAAATAATCACTACAGTAAATGATTTAGAATGGAATTCCTTTTAATAACAAAATTCAGTTAGCTAGCAGCTTGTCTTCTAAAAGATTTTTTTAATTACAGAAGTAGTAATCAAATATATTTAAAATTCTTTTCCAAGACTTATTTTGTTTATTTGAAACTCAGAGTGACACAGCGACAGAGAGAGACAGAGATAGCAAGAGAGATCTTCCATCCACTGCTTCATTCCCCAAATGACTGTAATATCAGGTGTTGGGCCAAGGCCAAGGTGAAAGCCAGGAACCTGGAACTCCATCCAAGGAGCTGGATGGGAAGTGGAGCAGCTGGGACTCAAACTGGTCCCACATGGACCCACATGTTGCGAGCAGTGACTTAACCCACTGTGCCACAATGCCGACCCCCCACAAATGTATCTTGCTTATTTAAAAAAATAGCACATGCCTGATACAGCTAAAATTCCTTTTGATCATCTCTCCTTCCAAGCAGAAACCACAGTCATGTATCCAGGGTGTGCCTTCCCTGAACTTGTAACCTACAGACCCACACTGCTGGGTGTGCGTGGGTCTTTCCATCAACACCATCAGATATCATGTGTCCTTCAGTAACCTGATGTCTTACAGCTCTTTCCTTGTTGGTACACTTATCTCGGGACTTTGAGTTCCATATTTTATTTGAACCATTCTGTTGTTGGTGGCCATTCCAGATGTTGCTGATTCTTTTCCCTGGTGACCAGCAATGCTGCAGTGAACATCCAAGAATGAGCCTCTTCACACCCAGGAGGCAGGGGCTTCTCCTGGCTTGTTCTCACAGGCAGACAGCTGTTATCGAAAGCAAGGCAGACTCTGATGCTATCTGCAACCGGCAGACACGCCGCTCCAGAGGGAGATTTTATGAGCTAAAGTTTTTATTTCTTCCACAGTATAAGGATCAGATCACTTTTCTTGTTTTCCAAGAACTGCTTTAATGAAGGCTGCCTAATTAAGTCAGAAACCATAACTGATAGTCAACTTTATCTAACTTCCTTCCATCCTCCACCACTCCCTAACCCCCCACCAAGAATTTCAGCATCTTCTTTCTGCTCTTTTAACTTACAATAATATTATTTTTGCTTGACAAATCGTAGTTGGATATATTTATGGGGTACAATGTGATGTTTTTCCATATGCAATGTGGCAAGGGTTAAAATCAAGCTGATTAGCCTATGATTTTTATGGCTAGACATTTAAAATTTACTCTTCACTATTTTGAAATACATAATGTATTGCTATTGATTATTGCTGTGCTACAGATCTCCCACGTACCTGTAATTCTGTGTTGTCTACTCATCCAGTAAAGCTCTGTAGGGTTAGTAAGTCACAGTATAGACACGTGTTTGCAAAACCCAAACTGCTCCATACAGATGAACTGTGATTGTTCTTAAAATTATGTCTGGTACGAGCACCTTAAACAAACGCAGGGCATTTGTTCTTCATGCACCATCCAGCTCCAGAGCCTTCCCCAAATTGCTCCTACCTATTGAGGGCTCCAACCCAACCACCCCAGGCTCCTCCTTGGCAGGGCTGCACATTATTTTGATGCATACTCTAATTTTCCTTTTGATTTCTTATTACCAATTTATGATGGAAACTTTCACACACACACAAAGTAGGGAGAAGAACTTAATGAGCCCCCAGGCACCCAGCACAGAGTTTGAACATTTCATTGACATTTTGCTATTCTGATCTCGCCTACTTGCCTTTCATTTTTTTCTTTCCTGGGATATTTGAAAGTAGGCCCCGGAGACCAACTCACTTTACCCAGAAACACTTCATAATGTTATCGCTAAGGAAAGTGGACTTACAAAACTGTCACGCCAGCATCACACAAAACACACAAAAGATGAGAATGCTTTAGTTTCACTGGTCATCCATCCATATTCAAATTTGCTCAGCACACAAAACTCTCTGTACACAGTTGGTTGAAAAAGTTAGGGTAAATTAAGATGCAAACAATGGCAACAAAATAACTCACAATATTTTTTATTTTTTATTTTTTAAAGATTTATTTATTTATTTGAAAGTCAGAGTTACACAGAGAGAGAAGGAGAGGCAGAGAGAGAGAGACAGAGAGAGAGAGACAGAGAGAGAGGTCTTCCATCTGCTGGTTCATCCCTCAGTTGGCCACAAAGGTTGGAGCTGTGCTGATCCCAAGCCAGGAGCCAGGAGCTCCTTCCGGGTCTCCCACGTGAGTGCAGGGGCCCAAGGTCTTAGGCCATCTTCTACTGCTTTCCCAGGCCATAGCAGAGAGCTGGATCAGAAGTGGAGCAGCCGGGACTCGAACTGGCGCCCATATGGGATGCCAGCACTGCAGGAGGCGGCTTTACTCGCTATGCCACAGCACCAGCCCCCACATTATTTTTTAAAAGAGTCTATTTCAAGTATTACCAACTGGCCCATCTTGCCCTCAGCTTCACATTCGAAAGCGAGCTGTTTCTATGGAATTGAGAGCTCCTGAAACATTACTTGCTGTATTCTAGGAAGTGAATCACAGACATGATTCCCGATTTCCCCTCCTGGAATCTGTCACGGTGTGTATGGGATGGGTGCAGACCCTGATGGGAGTCTCCATGAGTGGAGCCATGTGGTTAGCAAACGAACCAAACTATGACTACTGAGTTAGGATGTGACTGATACACAATCTGGCCCTTATTTCCTCCATTTAAAAATAACTGGGTAAACACTAGAGTGTATTTGGGTTTGGAGCTCGTTTATTTTCCTTTCTTTAGGGAAGCATATGATTAATTTAAATGTGGCCATGCAGGAACGTTTGCTTCTGTGTTCTGTTTGCTTTCTGCACTCAGGAAAACACGGCGTATGTGCAAAGCAGCAGCACACGTTGACAGGGAGACCAGCAGGTGAGTGACGAGACTATGCCTGGGGGCGAGGGGGGGGGCTTGCCCTGCTTCCCTTGGCAAGTTTATCAACAGCAAGGAAATTCAGGAGTATTCATGGTTAAGCCAAATGAACCGATTTTCAGGAATTTAGCTATTTTTTTCTAAAGCAACCGCCTCATTATCACTGCCGATATTACATGCGCCTCTCAATGCAAGAAAATTCACCACGTGGCAGGCTCAAAAGTTTGAGGGATTATTGATATTGCAAAGAATGTTTTTATTTTTTCAAAAAAGATTGTGGAACATGGAATGAAAAGAAAACTTTTTTTTTTCTTTGATGCAAGACATTTTAAGTCCATGCATAGGATGGGGCTTTCAAAAAATTCACTGAAAATGTGTCTGATGAAAAAAATCATGCATGGGTTTCAATTTTTTTGTGTAATGAAATCGTATGCATCCAGTCACACAGCTCATACGGTTCTCAGCTTACAGTTCACTGCCTTTCCAGTGTAATTCAAATTGTTTTACAATGGTGACACCCCGCAGGAACTATCTTGGGGTGTCAGGAAGGGAAGAGAACCCACCCAGGTGGGCATGCAGCACCGTGGTGGGCACACTGAAGGGAGCAAGTTCTGGAAGGTGCTGAGCTTGCAAGCCTCCTTTTCTACATGCAGAGACCTGTTGCTTCTTCTTTTTTTAAGTTTATTTATTTATTTGGAAGGCAGAGTTCCAGAGAGGCAGAAGCAGAGAAAGAGAGAGGTTTTCCCTCCATTGGTTCACTCCCCAAATAGTCAAAAAAGTGGGAGTAGGGCCGATCCGAAGCCAGGAGCCTGGAGCTTCTTCTTGGTCTCCCACAAGGGTGTAGGGGTCCAAGGACTTGGGCCATCTTCTACTGCTTTTCCAGGCACATTAGCAGGGAGATGGATTGGAAGTGGAACATCTGGGACTCGAACCAGCACCCAAATGGGATGCTGGTCCTGCAGTTGGCAGCTTTACCTGCTATGCCATAGCATCAGCTCCGACCTACTGCTTCTGAAGTCACCTCTGAGCAGGGAAGGCCATAGGTCCAGGTTGTCAATCATGGAGAACAAAGTCAATGTTTTGCCCCTCCCCTTCCAGAGGCAGCAGCTGGCTAAGCCCTGTCACTGCACCCCAAATACCCCACCCTCCTGGAATCACCGTTTAGGTTCCTCTGGGGGACTCCCCCGTGTGTCCACCAGCCGGAGACTTGTTTTTTGGCAGCTGGGGAGTGGGCATCATAGTCGGCCAATGAGGCGAGGTGGGGTGGGGACTGTGCATGGTGTAGCGTGTCCAAACTGTCGCTGGCCAGGAGGCATCGCAGAGAGCGCAAGACTGCAATGTGATTTCCAGGCCCAAGTGGAAAACAACAATTAGGGGGTAGGCGTTGTGGTGCAGTGGGCTAGGTCACATCAGAGCACAGCTTTGAGTCCCTGGTTGCTCTGCTTCTAATTTGGCTTCCTCTAAGGCACCAGGGAAAGCACTGGACAGACAACGCACTCCTGGCAGCCATGTGGGAGACCCAGATGGAATTTGTGGCTCCTGGCTTCAGCCTGGCCCACCCAGAGCTGCGGTGGTCATTTGGGGGAGTGAACCAAAGGATGGAAGCTCTCTCTCTCTCTCTCTCTCTCTCCCTTTCAAATAAATAGAGAAAAAGACACTTGAAAAATAGTGGCATGATGAATTCCTGCCCATTTCTTCCTGACTGGTCCATCTACGACAATGGATTCAATCTAACTCAGTCTTTCAGAATGAGGAGCAGAAAGGAACAGGGTGAGATGCCCTGGACCCACAGTGAGCCACATCTTAACTTTGCACACCACATCGGGAGTCCCTGGCCAACACTGCTGGGGCTTTGTGAGGATCAGCTGAGGGGGCACCACACCAGCCCAGGCAGAAGCCCCACTCTGGCCTTGTGCAATGAGGGGAGCTATGACCAGGGGATGCCCAGGGGCCAAGCACCCTAAGAAAAGGATGAATGAACACACAGCTCATTCTTGTGCTTCAGTCCCAGATCCCACTAGTCCCCTGCCAACACCCCGCTGTCTCCTCTGCACCCTCTCACACACACCAGGTCCCCAGCGATGTGCCCAGACCCAGCAGTGAGAAGTCCTGAGCACCCAGAGTGTGTGCATTTGAAATCCATACAGCATGACGAGGGCTCACCCAGGCCCAGGTCAGGAACCTACAGAGCCCAGCCTGGGCTCAGATGACACTGGGGCTCCCCCATCCCCATGAGCGTGAGGCTCTGGGAGGCAGGCTAGAGACCAGGGACTGCAAAAGTTCCAGATTTTCTGAGCTCTCTGAATTCTGAAATGATCCTAGTCACTCTCTAGATGGCAAGAAACTGCTGGCATTTCGACACTGTGGCATGCAACTGGCAACTTCCAAAATGTCCAGTGCCCAGAGCGGAAGCATTAATAACCCTTGCACGACATCTTTTCTTGCCTGTGAAAAAATGATCACAGGGGCTGGCACTGTGGCATAGCTGATAAAGCTGCTGCCTGCAATGCCAGCATCTCATATGGGTTCTGGTTCGAGTCCCGGCTGCTCCACTTCCGATCCAGCTCTCTGCTATGGCCTGGGAAAGCATAAGAAGATGGTCCAAGTGCTTGGGCCCCTGTACCTGCGTGGGAAACCCAGAAGAAGCTCCTGGCTCCTGGCTTCACATCACTCTGGCCGTTGCGGCCCTTTGGGGAGTGAACCAGTGAATGGAAGATTTCTCACTCCCTCTGCCTCTGTCTCTGCTTCTGCCTCTCTGTGGCTCTGCCTTTCAAGTGCATACATGAATCTTAAAACAAAACAATGACCACAACAGTACCACCTCCCCCCTGCTGTGACAATTCAATGAATTAGCACAGGTCTGGCGCCTGGACCCAGCAGCAAGGGGCTGTCCGCTTGTACGACTGTTGTGCTCATTGTTAAGTGTCCGAGATTTCTAGTGTTTGTAAAACCTAATCACCAGAGGAACAGGGGCTCCCAGAAACATCAGGAGAAGCCCTTGCTTTTTTTTTTAATGTCTGCTTTTAAGATGGAGCTGAGCCTTTTAAGCTTCTTCTGGATGCCCCCCTCACATCCGTGGGAGGCGTGCCACATTTCTCATCGGGCTCAGCCGGTCTCCGAACTGAATGACTAAGACTGTCAGGTGGTAATCGCTCCGGCTCCAGCCTGCACTGGCGGCGCTGCCAGGGTAATCCCCTAAAACACTGCTCACCGCAAACTCTCCCCTCCCAGCAGATTTTCTGGGGGCTGGGGTAAGGACCAGTGCTGCCTCCTTTCATGCTGGCATTGTACTAATGCAGCCTGGCCCACCTGCCAGCTACAGCCTCCAACCACGCTGGGGTCATCCCCTTTAGACCACCTAAAATACATCCCAGGCCACTTCTACCTTCGTCAGGTCGATCTCTACCGACAGTGCGTGCGTCTGCCTACCACCCCCTCCACTCCTTCCATGCTATATCCCTCTGTGTGTTTGAGCTTCAGCTCCTCTAGACAATTCTGGTCTCCCGGGAGAGGGACACTGAATTTCTCAAGAGCAAACATTATGTCACACATTCCTTTTGTACTCTACCTCTTCTTCCCTCTCTTTACCCAGGTCCAGGTAAGCAATTTAGGATTACCTGTAATCTTTGAATGATCTGGACAGGTTATCATTAGAAACTCCTGCTGAAATTGAGCTTATAACCTCACAAACCTGATTAACATTGCCAAATCACACACAAAACCACAGATGCCTTGGTTTGCTTAGTAAGGGAACCCATTTCTCCACTTGACTTCCATGTCTGATTAAAATAATGCTGCCTCCCCACGAGCTTCTTCCCAAGTCTGTGCCAGGGGCTTCCGAGGTGATGCCCCTTCTCTGGGTCCCATCTACTTTTTTTTTTTATTAAAGATTTATTTATTTATTTGAAAGGCAGAGTTACAGAGAGGCAGAGGCAGAGAGAGAGAGAAAGTGAGCGAGCGAGCGAGAGGTCTTCCATCCATTGGTTCACTTCCCCAAATGGCCGCAACAAGAGGAGCTGTTCCCATCCAAAGCCAGGAACCAGGAGCTTCTTCTGGGTCTCCCTCGCAGGTGCGGGGGCCCAAGCACTTGGGCCATCTTCTACTGCTTTCCCAGGCCATAGCAGAGAGCTGGATCAGAAGAGGAGCAGCTGGTACTTGAACCAACGCCCATATGGGAGCCGGCACTGCAGGTGGCAACTTTACCTGCTATGCCACAGTGCCGGTCCCCATCTACTTTTAATACACATATTCCTCAAGTTTGTTTGTCGGTTCTATGGAACCTGCTTTCCAAGAAGGATAAGGCCATTCTGTTTCCGACTTCCCCAGCACGTCCATACACTGATTCCACCATCACCCTCCCCAGTGGCTGCCAAAGACTCCACCACACTTGTTCCTTGGTATTCACTGGCGGACTGCTTCTGGGACCCCATGATACCCAAATCTGAGGATGCTCAAGACTCTGATGTAAATAGTGTAATATCTGCATACAACTGCCAGGCAACCTGCTGTATACTGTAAAATGATCTTTAGATAGATTGTTTATGATACCCACAACAGTATAAATGCTAGGGAAATATTTTTGCACTGGATTGTTCATGGATGGAACTATCTGGAAAAATATCTGGACATGTTCAGTACAGATGCAATGTTTTAAAAATATTTTGGTTCAATCTGTGTTCTGTGCTACCAGAGGACCGAGAAGGCCAAGGTATCCCATTTTCAGTCTCTGCTACTTCTAATCTAGCAATGCTTCAATCAACACATACCCATTATATGCCTATATAAAGTATAAACAAGGGATAGACATTGGGCATAGCAATTAAGACGCCAATTAGAACATCCACGTCCCCTACTGAGGTGCCCGGGCTCAGGATGTGATTCCAGCTCCTGATTCCAGCTTCCTGCAATGTGCACCCTGGGAGGCAGCAGGCACGCTCAAATAGTTGTATCCCTGCCACCCACATGGGCGGCTTGGATTGAGTTCACAGCTCCTAGCTTCAGCCTCACCATTATTTGGGGAGTGAACTGGCAGACAGATTTTTTTTCTCTACCTCTCAAATAAATAAATTTTAAGGACTTTTTTCTAAAAGCAAGAAAATGTTGAAAAGAAATTGGAAACAATGCTCTCAGCTCTCAGATGTCCAAGGAAAGTCCTATGAATTCTGGTCCTCTGGCTCTATATTTCATGGGAACCAGGTGGGGGACATTGTCACCTGAATTCCAAGACAAAACACCAGAAAACGAAGCTCCTGGAACTGTGTTTGGCTTGGAGACTAGGTGTGACCTTCTCATTAGAGCTACAGTATTAAGTAAAGAGGAAAATGCAATGGTAGATAGAGAAAAGCAGGTGCTACTATGCTGGAGCCTTGAAGTAGCTGGCTCAGAATGAAGAATCAGGTGAAGATTTGTGGTGCAAAATCAAGTGTAAAATGCTTTTGTTTGTGATAATTACCAGGTTTTCAGCCAAAAGGATAGGTCTTTACACACACACACACACACACAAGACTCCATTCCCACAGTGGTGTATTTTAGTGTTGAAATAGTTTCCCACAAGAAGGGAACTGTCAGATCTCACATAAGACACTTGCTTCTCCATAAGTTAAGGCAACTGACAAAAAATTGCTTTCTCCACTATTCATCAATTCTATTTAATATTCATCTTCCTGAATTTTCTTCCACTATTGATAGTAATTCTTCATAAGCAAACCTGCTTGATCAGAGTTCTGTTTTGGGGTACGTTACGTTTTGAAGCTAGCATCATGAAATCAGGAACCATAAGAAATAACAGCTGTAGAGCCGGCGGCTCAGTCAAGGATGCTAGGCGGTCAGATGGAAAACAGGACTCTCAGGGAGCCAGGTCTTTGTAGAGTTCAGCTGAGTGGCGTGTTACAGAAAAGCTTCAAGTGGGCAACAATACAACCAAACCATAGCCCAGCTCTCTTCAGGAGAAAAGAACTATCCTATCCAGTCATGTGGTATCAGAGCGCCACCTTCTGGCCCAGCCATGCCAATGTTTCACACACAAGGGCTTTCTACAGAATGGTGATTTTGATCCTGTTTATAGATATGAGAAAAACGAGATTACTGCCATGCCCAAAAGAGACAGGTGCAAAAAATCACAGTTGCGGTTTTGCATCACACATGAATACCACTGGTCAGAGAATGTTACACTAACACGTGCAGTAGTTTATTTGTTTTAAATGAAGTGAATGTATCTCAGTGGTTTCTTGATCTCAAGTTTAAAACTTGAACATTTTATGATAAAGACAAAATACCATTAAGAAGAACCTTGGTAATTCATTCTTTTTAATGGAAACTAAATGGCTTTTAGATACTTGGGTTTCCTTTACAAGCAAAATCTTAGACATGTTTTACTGGTTCCTCCAATTTTTTTTCCCCTATTAGGTCGTACACCTTTAGAAGCAAATGTGTAAGTGGTCCTTTATTTCTTTGAAGATTCTACCGAGGTTGTAAATCTGATGTGAGTTCCATTTAAAAGTGACAGGAATGCATAGCCCAAGTCTGACATTACACATGAGCAATTCTTGGTTTTTAAACCTCAAGGAAGTATGATTTCATTCTTTAAATACCAGTTTTCAAAAAAGCAATCTCCTCATTTTAAATCAATTCATTATCCACAACACTTTATTCAAAATATTACTCCCACTGCTGTCTACTCAGCTTTATCCAATGAACCATGAAAAATTCCTCTTTTGCTTAGTTTGGTAGTTTCTGATTATAGACGCCATCATCTAACGCTTTTCCCCATGCTCTTTGCAGAGTCTTAAATGACAGAACACAAGAACATTTCCAAAAATATAACACAGCATTTATTGTGTCTGAATTCAGCTCTCCCAGTGCAACCGGGAGTGTGTCTCGAGAAACTTGGTAAGCTTTGAACTTCGTTGGGGCAGAAAAGGCATCGCAGGCCGAAATAAAAACCCTACCCATTAAAGCTTTTACACCAAACTGATGCACAGATCAAGTTCTGCTCTCTGACACACGGGCAGGAGAGCAAAGGGCTGAACAGGTGTGTTTTTGTGCTACTATGTTGGTCGACGGCTTCTGCATCTGAAAGACAATTGAGCGAAACAGAAATCCGGGCCGTGTGCTTCTTTTCCGTGGTGCGCAGGTGGGACGGCAGCTCCTTAAAACTGCAGAGTTGCACAGCGTGTGCCCTACATCCGGTAATCCGTGCTGCCTTCCTCCGTCAGTGGACAGCCACGTTACACTCTTGGCCTTGTTATGTCTTCTTTCCTGGGTCCCTTCTTCTCCTCCCCAGATGATGCCCCAACACACTCTGCTGTCCATGTTCATTAACACGCAGCGGTAGTTAGCAAGTGGGCGCAACCAATGATCTTGCGCAAGATTTACATGTGAATGAACTCACTGAGAATGGTCATGAATCGAAGGGTTAAAGAAAGGAAACATATTCTTTGGGACACATAAAGGTGCCATTCAGGAAGAAGAAATTTGTTTGGACTCTGTCCCCCGCAGCCATGGGAACCACCTGTGCAAATACGGGGCTCCGTCAGATGACAAGTGGGGTTTTATGGTACCAGGAAGATTGTCATCTCCATGACAACCCCTCTGGTTTTACACAGCGAATGTTATTTTTCTGGAGTCAACATCTCAGCCACACCGGTGGACTCAACCCGGGCCTGCCATGCATCTGGCCAGCCTGTCTCGAATCAGCCTTGGTGAACTGGCACTACTCCTGCCAAGTCAGAATTGGCTGACGATTGCGGGCTGACGCACTTTGTAATGACTCCATCTTCTGCGTGCTGCATTTTCAAGAAATGAAGTAATGGTCTGACTCAACAACTCACCGGGAGCTACAAACCACTCTTCTCACCCCGCAGTATACCGCTTCGTCTGACACAGGCCTTGCACCCCCAGGAGTCACTGGGCGAATGCAGATGCATACAAACGGAGCTGTTTTCAAATCATTTAAGAGCGAGTGTAAAATTCAATTTTTCATGATATTAGTTAGCAACGTGATTGATGGACACGTGGGCAAATGCACAAAAGGGCTTTCTGGGAAATTCTCTCAAAATTAAGAATGGAAAGAAGCAAAGCAAGCATGTCCTTCTAGGAATGTGCTTGTGATTTGAAAAGGCTACTTCTTGCAGCAACTCCAACAAGTGCTCCCGGCTCTTTGGAAATGATATTCTATCACGTTTTTGATTTAAAGCCAAATCCCATTCCTATTCTAAGATAGCCTGGCACTCCGGGGAGGCACTTCGGGAATGCAAGAGTATGAGGTTACTGCGCTGAAGGCAGAGGTTTTGTTTTTGCAATTAAGAGCTCAGCTAGCCTCCCGTATACAGGCGCCGCTTTATGTAAGCGGTTTCCTCGCACAATCCTTTGGGCACTTTAGATGGGAAGCACCCCTGACACAACCCCTCCAACAACCTGAGTCTCTTAGAGTCTCCGGCTGGGATTCAGAATTCAAGGCACAGAATTTAGCTCTTGCAATTTTCTTCATGGTGCTAAGTTTGCTGTGGTAGCAACGGAACCGGACTACAATATACTTGGTAGAAATAATGATGCCAAGAAAAGACTCCCAGACAGAAATCACAGAATACCAGTCAACCAAATTAGGAAAAAAAAAAGATACTGTATTTCACAAGTCAGTTAATCAGGATTTTCAAGTGGCCCATCTTGTGAAAAATGCTAGGAAACATAATATTCATTATTATTGAATATAAATGTTGTTAAATACCTATATTAAATAAATGTTATTTCCTTGATGGGAAGCTTACTGAGTATCAGAAGGGAATATATTTTTAAACTGTGTAAGTCTATATATAGTTTTTTTCCCCCAAAGAAACCTTTTATTTAACAAGTACAAATTTCATAAGTGCAACTTTAGGAATATAGTGATTCTTCCCACCATACCCGCCCTCCCACCCCGATTCCCACCCCATCTCCTCCTCCCTCTCCCATTCCCATTCTCCATTCTCCAATAAGATTCATTTTCAAATAACTTTATATACAAAAGACCAGCTCTATACTAAATAAAGATTTTAACAATTTGCACACACACACACACAACTGTTTAAGAACAAGTTTTACAGTTAATTCTCATAATACAACTCATTGAGGACAGAAGTCCTGCATGGGAAGTAAGTGCACAGTGACCCCTGTTGTTAATTCAACAATCAACACTCTTACGTATGACAGCAGTGACTACCCGAGGCTCTTGACATGAACTGCCAAAGCTGTGGAAGCCTTTTGAATTCATAATCTCTGTCCATATTTAGACAAGGCCATAAGCAAAGTGGAAGGTCTCTCCTCCCTTCAGAGAAAAGTACATCCTTCTTTGATGGGCCCTTGTAGTATGTCTTGAAATCTGGTATTGTGATGACTCTTTGTTTTTGTTGTATAAGATTGTTTTAGCTTATTCTTTTTTTTTTTATTAAACTTTTATTTAATGAATATAAATTTCCAAAGTATAGCTTATGGGTTACAATGGCTTCCCCCCTCCCATAACTTCCCTCCCGCCCGCAACCCTCCCCTTTCCCGCTCCCTTTCCCCTTCCATTCATGTAAAGATTCATTTTCAATTCTCTTTGTATACAGAAGATCAGTTTAGTATATATTAGGTAAAGATTTCAACATTTTGCCCATATAGCAACATAAAGTGAAAAAACTACCATTGGATTACTAATTATAGCATTAAATAGCAATGTACAGCACATTAAAGACAGAGATCCTACATAATTTTTTTTTTCAAATTAATTAATTTTCCTGCCATTTCCATTTTAACACCAGGTTGTTTTTTTTTTTTCATTTCCAATTCTCTTTATATACAGAAGATCACTTCAGTATATAATTAGTAAAGACCTCATCAGTTTGTATTCTATATGAATTTCAACATCATTTTTTCTAGATCTGAGAAGAATGTCTTTGGTATTTTTATTGGTATTGCATTGAATCTGTAATCCAAAAATGAACATGGATGATTTTTCCACTTTTTGGTATCTTCTGTTTATTTATTGTTTTATAATTCTCATTGTAGAGATCTTTGATATCCTTGGTTAAGTTTGTTCCAAGATATATCATTTTTTTAACCTATTGTGAATGGGATTGATCTTAGAAGTTCTTTCTCAGCTGTAGCATTGTCTGTGTATACAAAGGATGTTGATTTTTGTGTATTGATTTTATATCCTGCTCTTTACCAAACTCTTTAGAGTTCCAATAGTCTCTTGTGGAGTCTTTTGGATCCCCTATATATAGAATTATGTCATCTGCAAATAGGGATAGTTTGACTTCCTCTTTCCCAATTTGTATCCCTTTGATTTCTTTGTCTTGCCTAATGGCTCTGGCTGAAATTTCCAGAACTATATTGAATAGCAATAGTGAGAGTGGACATCCTTGTCTGGTTCTGGATCTCAGTGAGAATGCTTCCAACTTTTCCCTATTCAATAGGGACACTGGCCATGGATTTGTCATAAATTGCCTTGATTGTGTTCATCGTGAAAGGGTGTTGTATTTACATCAAATGTTTTCTCTGCATCTATTGATGCAACCATATGGTTTTTTATCTTTCAGTTTTTTAAGGTGATGTATCACATTTTTTGATTTGCGAATGTTGAAACATCCCCGCATACCAAGGATAAATCCCACTTGGTCCAGGTGAATGATCTTTCTGATGTGTTGTTAGATTTCCTTGGCTAGAATTTTGTTGAGGATTTTTGAGTCTGTGTTCATCAGGGAAATTGGTCTGTAATTCTCTTGCTCTGTTGCATCTTTTCCAAGTTTAGGAATTAAGGTGATGCTGGATTCATAGAAAGAATGTGGGAGGATTCCCTCTCTTTCAATTGTTTTGAATAACTTGAGAAGAATTGGAGTTAGTTCTTCTTTAAATGTCTGATAGAATTCAGCAGTGAAGCCTGGGCTTTACTGGTCCTGGGCTTTTCTTTGTTGGGAGGGTCTTTATTACTGATTCAATTTCTATCTTGGTAATAGGTCTGTTTAGATTTTCTGTCTTCATGGTTCAGTTTAAATAGGTTTTATGTGTCCGGGAATCTATCCATTTCTTCTAGGTTCCCCAGTTTGTTAGCATACAGCTCTTTGTAGTCATTTCTGATAATTCTTTTTTATTTCTGTGGTGTCTGTTGTTACATTTCCTTTTTCATCTCTAATTTTATTGATTCTGGTCTTCTCCTTTTTTTGGTTAGTTGGGCCAATGGTATGTCAACTTTGTTTATTTTTTTAAAACCAGCAATGTCCCTTGCCAGGTAACCAGGGAGCCCTGCTCATGTGGAGCCTTCCACAGTGATTGCCCAAAGTCCCAGCCACACCCTGAGTTCTCTCACACAGCCTCAGTGTTTTCACAGTCCTGGTACACAAGCCTCCCACAGTCATGAGCACCCAGCCCCCTGTCTGTTCTCCCCACCAGAATCAGGAGTCTCTGGCTCATTACTGGGCACGGACACGAGCTGGTGCAGCTGTTACGTATGTCCAAAATGGAATTTGCTCTCTATTGGCTTGTTACAGCTCCTGTTCAAGTCCTGGCTGTTACACTTCCAATCCAGGTCCCTGCTAATGTGCCTGGGAAAGCAGCAGAAAGTGGTCCAATCCCTGGGACCCCCTGCTCCCACGTGAGAGACCCAGATGGACCTCCTGGCTTCAGCCTGGCCCAGTCCTGGACATTGCGGCCATTTGGGGAGTGAAGCAGAGGATGGAGAATCTCTCTTTTTGTTTGTCTCTCCCTCTATTTATCTTTGTAACTCTTCCTTTCAAATAAAAACATTTTAAAAAACTTTAATAAACTAAAAATAAAGACCTTAATCTCATTGATGAGCTTACTTATGGTCAATTACCTTTTATAGGCACAATTTTTTTTTTTCAGATTTATGTGTTTGTTTGAAAGGCAAAATAATAGAGAGAAACAGTGGGGAAGAGAGAGAGACAGAGATTGAGAGATCCTCCATCTACTGGTTTACTTCCCAAATGGCCACAATAGCCTAGACAGGTTCAAGCCAAAACCAGGAGCCTGGAACTCTATCTGAGTCTCCCACATGGTGGCAAGTGCCCAAGCACTTGGGCCACCTTCTGCTGCCTTCCCAGGTGCATCAGCAGAGAGCTGGATCAGAAGCAGAGCAGTCATGACTGGATCAGAAGAGGAGCAGCCAAGAGTCAAACGGATGCTCCAACACGGGATGCTGGCACCATAACAGGTGATTTAACCCACTGAACCACAATGCCAGCCTCAAAACCTCTCCTCTTAATACTACCACATTGGCAACATTTGACTTTTGGAGAAAACTCAGTCAAACCCCAATGCTAACAGCGCAGGTAGTATACAGACTGAGGAAGTACCTGCTTGGGGAGTGGTCAGTCTAAGTCTGCAACACTCATTTCTGGTATGTGGGCCAAGGCAGCAGGGCAGGCTCACGGGCAGCATGCCAGTTTTCTGATCATATAATGGAGGATTTGCCTCTCTCAAATCTCAGGCAATGGCTAACCATTCTCATATACCAGGCCTAAATGTTTCCAACAGAGGTGAACATGCTGGTATCTCTAATGCAAGTGCAGCTATAAGAGAAAAGGGAACACACTAACCCAGTCACAGGGAAAGCTAGCGGGCACTGGGCCAAAGAAGAAATATAATTGGCAAAGAAAAAGTGCAACAAGGATTAACCTATTCGACAACAAATCAATACTAATTGGAAGGAGCTGCCATTTGTCCCACAACAACACGCAAGAGCAAAAAATAATCCTGTGGACTGGGTGTTTAGCTTTGCACTTAAGGTGTCTGTACCCCATATTGGAGTACCTGGGTTCCAAGCCTCCTGTGTCCAGCTAATGCAGAGCCTGGGGGTTGGGCAGAGTGATGACTCTGAAGCAGTTGGGTTCCTACCACCCACATGGTGGACTTAGATTGAGTTCCTAGCTCCTGGCTTCAGCCCAGGCCTGGCCATTGCAAGCATTTGGGGATTGAACCCAACCAGATGAGATATCTGTCTCTCTCTCTGCCTTTCTACCTCTCACAGAAATAAACATTCAAATGATGCTGCCTATGGTAGTGAAGGGACAGGGAAAAGACCTGCTCAGATATTACCTGCGGAGGAACTACAGTCACCACTTTTCTAGCAAGAAATCCATGAGAACGGCACAAACTTTGCAGTGGTAGAAACTGTACATGGGGAAATGCATAAATGGACAAGAAGGATGTACAAGCAAGCCCTACAACATGGTATTTTCTTATCACAGTAAAAACCACAACAGTAATAGGTGGTGGAAATTAAACTTGGCCATGTGTCGAATTACAACAGCCAAGAAAAGGCCGATGACCAAACACCACCTAAAGCCAAGAGACATTGGTTCTGGAATGCTGTTGAGTTAAAAATAGGCTACAATACACCCAGAGAAAGATGATCTCCTTTAAGCCATGTGCACCCATGGACAAACATATCTTCTTTCTCATTTTTTCTCTGAACCCAGCCCACCCCACCCTACCCTGCCAGCCACCATCCGGAAAGCAACACATGGGCACACAACCGAGGGTTACATGCTGTTTTCTGTGTGGTGAGATGACCCTGCCTTTCTCTCATACTGGGCTTTCCAGAGCTTTTGTGAATGAGGCTCTACTAGTTGGGTAACTTGGAGAAGTTACGGAGCGTGACAATATCGGGTCCAGGTAGGCTTAGCCACTTGGGAAATTACTGTGGGCAGCTGGGCACTTGGCAAAGGAAAGATGGATTTCAACAAGGCCTTCAGTGATCTTGAAAGATGTCTATGGGAACCAGCTCTCAGGGACCAGCAGTCCTAGGTCAGATCCTCTCAAAAATCCTGAGCCTGAGACACAGCCTGCTCAAAGCAGGCCTGGCTGTGAGCAAGAAATGTGCTTCACAAAACCTCTCTTCCACCACGAGCCGAACAGGCAGCTGAGTGCCAGGCCCCTGCACACAGCCCTGCCATCCTGCTGCCTGGAACCTGTGTCCTGGCCTTGGACACAGCAGACGGTCCCTCCCCTGGCGACAGCAGCGGAGAGACAAAGCAAACTCGTGGGAATGAAAGCAGAAAAGCCAACCAAAGTCTCCCCATGTGGAATTCTGCCACGGTCAAGGCCAGTTTCACCTGGAGGCTGCTGATGGTGGTCCTGGTCATGTGGTGACCCGAGGGGCCACTAGGGGGCGCTCTAAGAGCGAACGGGTTTCTATTCCGCACCAGCAAAGCAGACTGCAAGTTCCAACCTTCCCTGGAGGGTGCGGGCTCCCAGGTTCTGCCCTGCTTTTATTTTTAATTAGAAATAGAAACAGGATCTTTCTTTTCTCGTCTTTGGAAATGCAAGCATAAAGGGATTTCTATTAGAGATTCGTGTGTGGCGCTCACAATTGGTAAGTTAGAGAACAGTTTTTTTTCTGTCCTATTTCACTTTCCTAACTCATCACCAAAGCCGCCTCCCCCAAATACCAGGGTTCTGTGATTGGCCTTTTACTCCCATAAGCGGCTGCAATCCTTTGTGGAAGGAGGCAAGATATAAACAGTCATTTAAAACACTTCTAAAAACGCACAAGCTTACTCAGCTATTCACGTTTCTCCTGGGTTTGGGATGAGCTCAGCCTGACATATTTCACAGGGCACCTCCCACCAGACGGACAGCCGCTGGGTAGGGGCTGGGGGCAGACCCCACAGGACACACACCCACAGGGTCTTTGCCCTGGGAAGGTGTGGAACGGCCCTGTGCAGTGTTTGTCCACCGCTTCTTCCACACGTGTGAACCGGGCTGATGCTCTTCAGGTCCCTGCCTCAGTCTCCTCTTCTCTCCAAACCACAGCCTTGACCTCGTTGACAGTCAAGTTCCCCCCATTCTTTCGGTATTTATTCGCTCACTGCTAGTCCAGGCTCCGAGCTCCTCTGAGACAGCCCAGGAAGGGTCACACCACGATTTAATGTTAAACTGGGGAGTCAGGCTCTTAGTCTTTTGGAATGAAACAACCTCTTCCCTGACCCATTCTCACTGATCAGCTAAGCAACTAGTCACTTTCTCTGCTCTGATGGAGGAACTGATGCTTGCCAAAAGATGCCTGAGTACACACCCAAGAGACGTCTTCCCGCCTTGAGTGCTGGCACGGGGAGGGGTGTGTGTGTGTGTGTATGTGTGTGTGTTTGTCTTCTCCGGGACTGCAAATGTTCCCACTGGGGAGCCAGGGGCCAGGGCCTCCCACCACCCTTTCCTTGAAAGCCCTGGCTGCCAATGTTTTGAAAACAGCAGATTATCTTTAAAGAAGCAGCAACAACAAAAACCCTTTGTTTCTTCTACCATGACTGATTCATCTGTTGTACACTGGGGGTGGGATGGGGGGGAGGAGAGGCCCGCAGAGCAGACAAATGTTTCCTATCAAAGGCAAGTATTTTGATAATCAGAGAGATTTGCAACCAGCCTGGTAACCTACTTAGCGGGAGAATTCAACAGGGGGCCCCGCTGGACTGTTCCTGACTCTATCGACTTTCCTGTCCGTTAACCCCTGGGGCCAGAAATCAGGCACAACTGTGAAAATATAGTTCAGAGGTGCGTGAAGCGGATGCCCCTGCAGTAGAAGATGCCAGTCCACCCCTAGGTCTCCACCTGGAAAGAAACACGGGGACAGGGAATACATATAAGAAAGCCATAGGAAACTATAGGGGAGTGGGTAAGTGTGCTGCATGCCAGTGAAGACGCCTGAATCAGAGGGAAAAAGAGCTCACGTGCATAACATTAAGAGACCAGGGCCTGCCGTGGGGGCCTGGTGTTTGGCTTAGCAGTCAAAACACCCATGGGGATGCCAGCATCCTATGTTGGAGCACCTGGGGTTGACAGCCAGCTCTGCTTCGGACTCCAGCTTCCTGCCAATGCAGCCCCTGGGAGGGTGATGGCTCAGGTGATTGGATTCCTGCCACTCACGGGAAAGGGGGGAGTTGGACTGAGATCCTGGCTCCCAGCTTTGGCTTCGACTCAGCCCTGGACGTTAAGGCAACTGGGGAGTGAACCTGTGCATGGGCGTTCTCTGCCTCTCAAGTAAATCAATAAAAACGAAAATGTAAACAAATAAAGATGGAAAGAATACTTACCAAATTCATGGTAAAGATGTACCCCTGCAGAGGGAAGAAGCCTAATTTGTGGAGAGGTAGATCCCAAAAGGGCTTTAGTTTATACATGGAATAGTCTACAATTCTAGCATTAAAATGAGAAAAAAAATCCATGCATAGGTTTTTTCATAATATGTTATGTTCTACAAACTTTTTATTTTAAAGATTTATTTATTTATTTGAAAGAGTTATGCAGAGAAAGGAGAGGCAGAGAGAGAGAGAGAGAGAGAGAGAGAGGTCTCCCATCCAATGGTTCACTCCCCAATTGGCTGTGACGGCCGGAGCTTCACTGATCCGAAGCCAGGAGCCAGGA
Organism: Lepus europaeus; assembly: GCF_033115175.1. Taxonomy (NCBI): domain Eukaryota; kingdom Metazoa; phylum Chordata; class Mammalia; order Lagomorpha; family Leporidae; genus Lepus; species Lepus europaeus. The sequence goes on from NC_084835.1 coordinate 47,877,125, forward strand.
GCTTCTTCCTGGTCTCCCACGGGATGCAGGGGCCCAAGGACTTGGGCGATCTTCTGATGCTTTCCCAGGCCACAGCAGAGAGCTGGATCAGAAGAGGAGTAGCCAGGACTAGAACCGGCGCCCATATGGGATGCTGGTGCTTCAGGCCAGGGTGTTAACCCACTGTGCCACAGCGCCGGCCCCATTTATAGGTACTTTCTTTTTTTTTTCTTTCTTTTTTTTTTTTAAAAAAAGATTTATTTATTTATTTTAAAGTCAGAGTTACAAAGAGAGAGGAGAGGCAGAGAGAGAGAGAGAGTTCTTCCATCTGCTGGTTCACTCCCCAAGTGGCCACAACAGCAAGAGCTGCGCTGATCCGAAGCTGGGAGCCAGGAGCTTCTTCCAGGTCTCCCACGTGGGTGCAGGGGCCCAAGAACTTGGGCCATATTCTGATGCTTTCCCAGGCCACAGCAGAGAACTGGATCAGAAGTGGAGCAGCCGGGACTAGAACCAGCGCCCATATGGGAGGCTGGCACTTCAGGCCACAGCTCAGGCCTCCACAAACTTTTTAAAGACCCCTGCTATGCATGAATTGAAAAAATTTTTGTACTAAAATAAACTTAGATTTTTTTTAAAAAGATTCATTTTATTTATTTGAAAGGCAGAGGGAGAGAGAGAGAGAGATCGATCTTCCATCTGCTGGTTTATTCCCCAAATGGCCACAATGGCCAGGACGGGGCCAGGCTGAAGCCAGGAGCCAGGATCTCCATCCGGGTTTCCAATGTAGGTTCAGGGACCCAGGCACTGGGGCCATCCTCCGCTACTTTCCTAGGTGCATTAGCGCGGAGCTGGATGGAAAGCAGGGGAACCTGAACATGAACCAGGCGCTCTGATATGGGATGCTGGCATCAGCAAGCAGGCAGCGGCTTAACCTGCTGTGCCACAAAGCCAGCCCCTACATTTAGCTTTTTTTTTTTTTTTTTTTGACAGGCAGAGTGGACAGTAAGAGAGAGAGACAGAGAGAAAGGTCTTCCTTTTGCCGTTGGTTCACCCTCCAATGGCTGCTGCGGCCGGCGCACCGCGCTGATCCGAAGGCAGGAGCCAGGTGCTTCTCCTGGTCTCCCATGGGGTGCAGGGCCCAAGCACTTGGGCCATCCTCCACTGCACTCCCGGGCCACAGCAGAGAGCTGGCCTGGAAGAGGGGCAACCGGGACAGAATCCGACGCCCCGACTGGGACTAGAACCCAGTGTGCCGGCGCCGCTAGGCAGAGGATTAGCCTATTGAGCTGCGGTGCTGGCCTACATTTAGCTTTTAATTCTGTTTTCCATGAATTTTTAAATTCAGATGTGCTTTCACCCTATACACAGAAGGGAAAACCAAAACACTGAAGGCAGGTGTGGCCGAATATCAGCAGTGGCCACTCTGTGGTGGTAGCTACATGGGTGACTCAACTTCTACTTTAAGTCTTTTCTCTAACTTTGACTCCTTCCTTATCCCAAGTAAAAACAAACAAACAAAGGCCATCAGCCAGCCTTTGTCCTCACCTGATCTCCTGGACTCCCACCATGAAAGAATGCAAAGCCAGGCAATGCATAGAAAGCAAGGGTGGCTGTGAGGTCCCACTCTTGGTCTTCCTTGTTCCCCGGGGGGCCATGCTTTGTGGGGACAAGCTTCTCTAATTTTCCACTGACTCCTGCACATCGCCCACCCACCTGGGCAGCCGGCCTGGGCTGAGCCCAGGACGCAGGCAGAAACAGCAGCGCCTCTCTCTCCCTGCCCAGGAGGGCCATCCACTGCACCCGCAGACAAAGCAGCGAATGCCGGGAGAAGCGATTCAGCTGGCAAAGGGAAAACAAATCCATGTATTGGGACCGAGGCTTGGCAGCCGCATCTAAAACAGACACCTCATTGTGCTCGCTTTTAAAAGGAGCCCTTAGGACGCCGGGCCTGCGCAGGCTGACAGTTCAATCGCCAGGGCCCCGTGTATTTACACGAACGCCTTCCAGCCGTCTGGGTGGATTCCCGCAGTATTTCTGTTTCACAGAGACCAGGGCTGGTGACAACGTCGAAGCCGTGGACGCTGGAAAGGCAACCTCTGCATGTGATCGGGTCGCATGTATAAGAACCAGAGCTTTTATATCTGCAGGAGTTAGCTCACTCCTTCTGCACACAAGCTTTCTGGGTTTTATTCTTTAATGGGCAAATACAATAGATCAAAACACACACTCACACATACACACAGGCACACTCTCGTCTCAAGAAGGCTTTCTATTCATTAAATCCAGCATGTTCCTATGAGTGCTTTTAGCCATCAGGCCCTGAGAAGGAAGGCTAGGCAGCTCTCGGCGTCTTTTTGAAAGCTAGGAAAGCAACACGCTGTCAGGCCCTAGCAAAGTCTGAACCCTTCCAAATTCAGACAGGAAACACCTGGAACTCTATGCCCCGCCCCCCCTCCCCAACGCACTTTACATTTCAAAACAGATGATTCTGAATTGTTCATAAATATTTGTCTTGTTTCAATAAAACACTCTTCAACCAGTTTCATAAACCCTCGGGTTCAGAAGGCTAAACTGTCCACGCTACCAGTCGTGCACATTCTTTTAACATTGCATATATTTATGTGGACAATATCCTGGAAACATAAAACCCAAAGGCAGGCAGTTAATAGCATCATAAGGGAATTTCAGCTTTGGGGCAGGGTAGAGGGATGACAACTCTCTCCTTCCATAAATAAAGCCAAAAATCATACTTGTTTTCAAAAAAAAAAAAAAAAACCACCCAGAACTGAAACACAAATTCAACTCACGCTTCCCTAACTTGCCTATTCCAGTAAATAAGACATGCAAATCCTTCTGGGGACTTCGAAAAGCTTTAACATCATTGATGATTAAACTACTTGCAGGGCAGAGTCATGCGAAAGGCCTTTTAGCTAATCAGTCCCTTATATTTGAACCTGGAGATGCCTTTAAGATGTTTTAAAAAGCAGCTTTTGGACAGTAAAATAAAAATGAGCTCAGATTATATGCAGAAGCAGAGATTTTGTTTTCAAGGTGCTTTTCTTCCTCATTCTAGTGTCGCCCGGATTTTCTGCCATGCCAGTGCGTGGGTACCACCTTCCCTTTCCCCCTAACGTCTACTCTGCTGACCAGGAAGAGGAAAGGAGGCAGGAGCCGAGCCCAGGGAAAGGATGGAGCAGTCTCTGAGATGGGGGAGAAACAAGAGCCTTCCTGGGCTCTGAGCTGGGGCCTCAACCCCGCCGCCTGCCAGGGCTCCCCGACTCCACCCCCCGCCGCCCCCTCCACCTCTGAGGTCAAGAGAACACCAAGCAAGCCAGGGTGCCGCAGAGGTCCATGGGAAAGTGGGTCACGCGAATGTAAACTTCTAAGCACCATTCAAAGACAGGAGGGCAAGCTGCTGTGTGTCTCCTTTTTCCAACACAGTTCCAATGCAAGATTCTGGCCATAAAACACCGACTCTGCTCCATCCGAGCACCGGCCCTGGTTAATGAAGTTGGGGCGGGCGGTGATAAGAGATTGCAGAGAAGTCCTTCGGCACCATAAAAGGCAGTCGTTAGAGGTAATGATAAACTAATTCTGAATACAGAGGGCAGAAGATGCTCAGCCCCGTGTTAACGATTAACACACTGGACCCTGGCCAGTGAAGAAGTTGTTTAACCAGAACTCCGGAGAAGTGAACCTGTTAACATTCACACATCCCTAACCATAGCCACCGTTTTTCTGCCTCTACACAAACTGAACAGCAATCAGTTTTCACCTTCCGCGGCTGTAAACAAGGACATCTGACATCGAGGTCCTGAACTGAGACTCCCTGGGTGGAGCTTGTGCAATGTGCTAGCATTCTTGCGTCTACTGAAAACAATCAGCCAAAGACTTCTTTCCCTTGCACTAGACTGAAATGGACTGATCAGTGGCTGAATGCTGATTGGTAATAGCTTAGCGTGTTGTTCTGGGATGAATTTTCGTGACTCCTGAAACCGGACACACGCAACTTCTAGGCTTGCTGATGAGAGAATATACTCAAAAGACAGGACTGAAGAAAGAACTCCTGTTTCTAGAGACAAATCTTCCAGAACCTTCTTGTTGGTAAACTCACAGGCAGGCCAGCCAGATGGCTTTAAGGGTCAGCCAAGCACTGTCAAACACAAGAGAAGCATGTGGGGGCACTGGTCTAATCTTAGGAACAATGCATCTGAAGAGGGTGATTAGTAACGCAAATGTGAAATCGCCTTTGCTTGGGGTAAGCAAGACAAATAAAGGACACTTAGAAGCACTGCTGTTGTCTTTGATCATGTTGAAAGGCAGATTTAAAAAAAAAAAGATTGAAAAGTTGAGTCTCCTTGGTAGGAGGTCTGGTGTCTGTTTATTTTACTTAGTTCAATGTTAGAATCGATGCATTAAAGGTTTGGGATGACCTTCATTGGGGTGGGCCTCAGGCAAATGGTGGATGTAGGCAAATGGACTATCTTGTGTAATCTGGACATGTGTGTTACAACAGAACAGGGCTCTATCAAGATTGGGACTGAAGAGAGAGAGGTTGGAGGACCAGCTGGGGGAAGGGCTTTGATGCTTACGGTTTACTTAGGTCTTCCTGAGACACATCCTCTGGCCTATGGGAAAACGTGAGTCCACAAATACACTTAAATTTTTTGTTTCCAGTGAACAGTGCACCTAGGAAATTTCAGTCAACAGGTCTGAATCTTCCAGGGGCCTGATCCTTTGACTGGCTTTCCTGCTTGACTGACGCTCACTCTCTGAATCCCGAGGGTGACCTATCTAAGCTTGCTGGGCGGCAGAAATGAACACGCTCCTTAGCTAAGCTCGTAGAGTTGTGTGATCCAACAGTAAGGACGAGTACCCACAAAGGCTCACCCCGTTCCAGGCACAAGGACAGATATTTCACCGCCATGATCTCATTGAACCCTGGACTACTCTGCAAGGGAGACAGTACTCATAAACCCATTTCACAGATGAGGAAAGCAGTTCAAGTAGTAGCAACGTGAGAAAGCAGAAGATGCTACGTGTAGAGCGAGTAGATCCGATTGTAGAGCAAGATCCGCTTTATACTACCTTCCAACATGAATGAAGCGAAACCCCCTCTGCTCCCAACACACACACACACACACACGGTTTACTCTGAGCCCTGAAGGGCTCCAAGGATACAAAAGTCTGGGTGTTCTTTTCTGGCCAGGTTATTCGTGAGCCTCCTTTTCCACTGAAACTCAGTTCTGCTGAAGCGCCTAGAAATAAATGGGCTTCCCTCTCGTCCCCAAAACATGCCCATAAGGAAGTGATCTCACCTAACATTACTGAATCTCCATTTGAAAAAGTCACTCCACCCAATACTTGTAAAAGATGAATTTCCACGGGGTATATCCAGACCACAGTCTCCTTGAGAAATCAACTCGCAGCTCCAACATGGGTCGTCCCAGATTTTTCCTTTCTGAAAGCACAGCTCGGGAAAACTGTTGCATCAGCTGTCTTTTAAGTCTTAAGTCACGACTTAAAGCTAGAATTGGTTACCTACAACTGTGAGAAACATTTTCGCCTGGATTTCAATCAGCTATTAATTTGTTTTAACATACAGAACGTGAGGAGTGGGGAGAAAGTTTTTCAAAATAGATGTCCATAGGAAAAAGCCCATGTACACCCCTAGAAAATGCTGCAAAGCGTTAACCTCTGTTAATTTCTTATGGATCCTTACAGATAAAAGCAGGTGCCAGTGTATGTGTATCACTTGAAGAAATAACTCACGTAAGTACTTGCAACAAAGCTTCCGGAAGGTCTAATTAAGCACTGGCAGCTCTACTCATTTAGTAGGGCTTGCTCCTGCATACAGGCATTGTCACTCATATACCGTCTAGGTTGCTTTTGGTTTGGGAGGAAATGATGTACGCTCTAGTGTTGTTTTCCATGGCACAATGGTAAAGGTAGTACCCGTGCCTGCCTGTACGTGTATGTATGTACTATATACATCTTTGCATACTCTTTCGTGATTACATGCACAATGTACATTATGGAATTTATGAGCCAGACAGAATGTGCATTTTAATTTTAATAGATATTGCCAAAAGCTGTACCAATTTAAACTCCCACCTACAGTTTATGAGTGTGTTTATGTCAACACACTCATCAATGTTGCATGTTGTCAGACTACTACATCCTCGCCAACATCATTCTATTCTGCATTTTCTTAATTATGAATGAAATGGAGTACCTTTTCATATATTTATTAATGATATTCTTGGCTCATTTTTCTATCAGGTGGTTTGTCTTTTTCTTGACATGTAGGAGCCTGTTGGGAAAGTAGAAAACCAACTCTCAATCTGCTCTTGCTTAGTATTTTTTTTTAATTTCATATTTTTTGCCACATGTTAAGTTTTAGATTTTGTATTGCCAAATGATCGATCTTTTTCTTTATGGCTCTGGGTAGGCTGGATACAAAATCGCTTTGGAGCTAGACCTATAAATAGGCACCCATGAAAAATGTAAAACCAACCCCGGCCAAAATTATCCTCAAGTTCTGACATTTAAAACAAACACTCCAGAAAAGGTCTACACTTGTTACAGGACAAAGAGTTCTGGACACATGCCCAAACCTTCCAGAGCAGAACTCTGCAAATCCATTTATGGTCTTGATCTGGTGCTAGCTGTGTTCCTCTGCCTGCAGACCTGGGCTCTGAGGATTCATTCGGGTCAAAGGCAACGCTATGAACAATGCGCAACGAGTTCAAGTTGTGGAGCTGAGTGACCACCACAGGCGCACTGCGGTTCTGGGGGCTCTACCATCAGTCCTAGTTCCTAGGATGCCAGCACTTGTCGGGGAAAAGATAGAGTACTCTCACTTGATTTCCTGTTGCAGAACCATTCGTAGGCTCCTCTAGGGGTTTGCTGAAGCCGTCCAAACATCTGAAGGGTGTGTGTGTGTGTCTAGCCTGTCTGAGGCAGCCACACATGGGAGGATGGAAACTGTGAGAGAGTGGAAAGGTCCAGGCATAAACTCTGCATCTTCCACTTCGAGCTCTGTGGCTTTGGCTCAGGTACCTTCTTTGATTCTTACTTTCCCCACCTGCAAACGAAGCTGAGAACTGTACTACCTTTCAGGGTTATGGAAGCAATAACGGCAGACATGTAGATCCAAAAGGCAAGGGCTTGGGCTACGGGAAACATTTGATAAAGGGTACTTGTCATGGCTAGGTGAAATAATTCACATGCGACTAACTTTTGTGACATCATAATGCAAACTCAAGTCACTGTTTCCTTTAAATCCATAATCCTGGTTTGCCAAGGATTTTTCTCAACAGGTCTTCTTTCTAAACATAACTCCCAACTAAAATATGGCATAAAATGCTAAGTTATTAAAACTCTTGGCACCTACCATTTGCTTACAGCAAACCAGATCTTAGATCAACTATCCCGAGCCTTCAATTCCATAGCTAGGAAAACTCTTCAGAAGGCCAGATAAGTGAGACATATGCATAATGGGATACTTATAAAACCACAGGGAGAAAACCAGAGAGTATTTGTAGAATCCGTAGCTATGGTAATGAAAATATTCAATGCGCCATTTAATTGAATCCATATCTGTAACTTACACACCTGCTTGGAAAACAGCTTCATATTCACAAGCAAGATGATGTAGAGTCTGTGCAATGTACTTGGGACATGCTTTTCATGGATCAAAATATTTACCAGCATCCAAATTATAAATGGGTTAAGACAAAGACAGCTGCCCTCGCGTACAGAAGTGGAATACATTTATTTGATGTGGGATATTATATAGATAGACAACTCTAAGTATTAGACTTTAAGTGAAAGCAAAAAAAAAAACTATCAATAATAGAAGATGAAAATTGTATGGCTATTCTCAAAAAATTCAGAATAGAATTATCATATGATCCAGAAATTCCATTCCTGGATATACAAGCCCCCAGAACTGTAAGAGACATTGAAGAGATACTTGTATACCCACATTCATAGAGGCATGAAGTCACCACAGTGAGTGGTGAATGGACACACAAAATGTGGTCTATCACGCAATGCAGGATACCTCAGCCTTTCAAAGGAAGCACATTTGACACACGGCACACTGTGGGCGAGCCCTGAGGACACTCTGCTAAGTGAAATATGGCAGGCACTAAAGACAAACACTGCACGACTCCACTCGGGAGGAAGGTAGGCGGGTCCCATTCATAGAAGCCTGGCAGTTCGAGGAGGGGGAGGGGAAACAGGGAATTGGCATTTGATGGAATTGGAGCTCCACTCTGAGAAGATGAGAAGGTTCTGGAGAGGGTCTGCAGCGAAGTCTATGCAATGACAAGGATGTATCCAATGCCAATGAATTGCACACTTCAAAATGGCCAAGACGATCGACTTCTGTGATGTGTGGCCTAACGCAACTTTTCAGAAACTACCATAAAAAAAAAAAAAAAAAAGAGTGAGATACACGGATTGTCTTCATCCGTTCACCACACCTTCAGCAAACACCATCGAGTATGTGGCTTACAAAGGACAGAAACTTACGTCCCATGGTTCTGCATCATGGGAAGTGCCAGGCGCTGGCAGATCCCACATCTGGAGAGGCTCCGCTTTCTGGTACACAGGCTGCACAAGGCAGCTCTCTGGGGCTGCTTTTCCAAGGACAAAGATCCCATTCCTGAGGGCGGAGTCCTCCTGAGCTCCTCCCCTCCCCAGAGCCCTACTCCCCACACTGTCGCCATGGTGACTGGGTTTCTGCAACACTTACATAACGTGGGTCCCAGCAGTAAACAGAGGACACCTGTAGGGTAAGCGCAGCTGATGTGCAGAGAGGGTGTAGGGGGGACTACAGGAAAATAACATCAGTGGGACTGCCAGCCCTGGGGCTGTGACCATGCCCAGGTCCAAAAGCAGGCGAGTACATCCTGCAGGGTGGACCTTGGGAGGTACAGAGAATTCAAGGGCTTCCAGCTAGCCCCAGACAACCTCACAGGAAGGATACCAACTCCAACCCTGCTTCCCTCCCTCCTCTGGTCTCCCACAGGGCCGTCACTGGTCCACTTACCGAGGACCCAGGGAGCCCTGGAACTGGTTGGTGGAGCCCCCTGGGCTGAGAGGAGAGTGGGAAAGAAAAGAGAGTGGGTGTGCTGAGCAACCGGATCCAGCAAAATCTACAGGCACCAGAACACGGAGAATGGCAAAGCATGCTAAGGAGCAAACCAGGGGGCAGGAGGTCCACCACATTATGGCAACAGCAGGGAGAGGCCACCACAAAGAGCATTCCCCACCTGCGAATGCAGAGTGGAACCTCTAGGGGACACGCAGCCAACTGCTAAGAGCGGCAGCTTCCAGGGCTGAATGGGGGAAGTCAGAAGGGATTGATTGCAGAATGAGCTATCAGGTGCTGATTAGTTCCCAAAGGAGAATGCTCCTGCTACGTGGCTTGGGTCTGTGCTTCAAGGGCTCATGTGTTGGAAGCTTGGTTCCCAGTGAGGCCCTGCTAGAGGTGATGGAACCTTGAAGAGTCTTTAGGTCACTGCCCTCTGAAGGCATCATGGTTCTCGTGGACCCTGATGGAGTACTTGAGAGAGGGCTATTATAAAAGCCGGAGCCTGCCTCCTGGATCCTTCTCTGGCTCCCTAACTACTGATGCGATCCATTCGTCCTGCACCGGTTTTCTCCCACCCTGATGTCATCCTCTGGGAGGCCTCACCGGGGCCAAGCAGAAGCCAGCCCCAGGTTGTGAACTCTCAGAACTCTGAGCTACATAAACCTCTTTTCTTCATAACATTTCTTGCCTCAGGTATTTCATTACAGTACAGAAAACAGATGACTACATCAACTTCTGGTATTCAAGCATACACATGGACACCCACAAAATGCCAAACAGAATGAGAGGTGTGATTCTCTGTAGAAAAAGTAATATCTGAGTGAAGGACTTACAGAATGTTAGGAAAGAGTATGGGCCATCACAAATAAGTTAAAACCATGACCACAAAAACAGCACAGCTCCGTAAACGTGGAAAGGGAGAGGTGGTGGACTAGTGCTGAGACGCAAGGGCTTTGTGCAAACTTCACGCCAGTGCCACACAGCAGGACAGCGTCCAGCCCTCCCGTGCTCAGACAGTGGCCACTGCTTTCTGGAAACTTCTTTCATTTGGGAACGAACAGTTGCAACGGCAGAAAGGAAGCAGAAGAAGGCTTTTCAAAAAGCGTGTTTATGAAGACCAGGACAGAGGATCCAAAGCGCTCTGCCAAAAGGCCTGGGGCCTGGGAAGGAAGCGACCAAGTTTATAAAGCAGTGGCGGCAGCCGGGGGCTGTGGGCTGCAAACCAGGATGGAGAGCTACTGCTTGCACAGTAGAGGATCTGTTGCTTCCTCTTCTCCGGGCCGTTTCTCTCACCACTTGAACTCTGTGTAAAGCGGGAAACCCTTGGACTTAAAGGGCTGACTTCCACGTGAGTGTGTAATCTTGCAAAAAGGAAGACATGGCAAGATACCATCGTACTTTTTAATAATCAAGGTGGTAAATGCACGAAGGAATTTGGGACACTTGACCAGGATCTAGCTCACAGGCCTTGAAAAACAAAATACAGGTTTAATGTAGGTAAGGAAGGAAATGCAAAATTTGTTTCTCCTAAAGACATTTAAAAAGTCAGTCTTTTTAAAAGCTTAGAAACTTGTAGTGACGCGTATCACCAACCAGCAGTCTGAAGGGAATCAGAGAGATTGCCAAGTTCACTCTGATTAACAAATTAGCCCTTCTACAAGGATCAAGTTCAGAAAAAGCAGTGACCTCTGAAAGTAGGCTTTGACCTCCGAGGGCCACTCGCCCTGTACTGCTTGTGCCACAGGCAGCATGGTCAGGTGAGCCTTGGAGATCAGAAAAGCCCTTTATTAAAAATGAAAGAGGACTTGGTCTTCTCTGGCTGCTTTGATGTGAGATCAGCAATTTCTAATACAAAGATTTTTTTTTTTTTTCCTGAGACGGGGCTCCAGAACAGAAATCTATAGTTAGAAGGGTATGTATTCACCGGCAAGCCCAGTTTAATTAATTTTGATTTATAAAGGAATAGCAAAGGTTAGTGACATTGCTACTGGGCATGCAAATTAAAAGTGAACATAATCCTACTTTACATTTTGGGAAAGTTGCCAGAGGGTCTCAGGAGGTGAGACACACCACAGAGGGGTGTGAGATAGGAGAAGAGCAGTTTCCTTTTTTTTTTTTTTAAGACGTATCTATTTGAAAGGCAGAGTTACAGAGAGATAGAGTGGGTGAGACAGAAAGATGTTCTAGTCACTGGCTCATTCCCCAGATGGTTGTAACGGCTGGGCTGAGCCAGGCTGAAGAACTCTATCAGGGTCTCTTGTGAGAGAGGCAGGAGCCCAAGCACTTGGGTCTTCCTCCACTGTTTTCCCAGGTGCACTAGCAGGGAGCTGGATTGGGAGTGGAGCAGCTGGGACTCGAACCTATATCCATGTGGGATGTTGGCTCTGCAAGAGACAGCTTAACCCTCTGCACCAGGAGGCTAGCCCAAAGTTTCCTCTTTAAATTTTGCTCCCTACGGCAGGATCAAAATGTATGGGTGGGTGTGAGCAGAGAGGTTTTTTAAAGAAAACTTTTTGGGTGTCTTCATGATCTTAACGTGTTAAAAGCAGAGCACAATAAATTAGCCTCCATTAATTTTATGCACAGCTTGTATCAGCACTTATAATGGTGGGCTTTTTGGAGGGCTTCCTTGCTCCAAGTTACGATGCTGTTAACATCTTTTTGTAAGAGGCAGGGGAACATCTTGTCTTAGGATCACATGTCAGGTTCTGAGGAGCTGAAGCCCACTGAAGACCTCTCGGGCATGCTTTGCAGGTAGGTCTCCAAAACTTTTGTTTGCCTTGATTTGGGACAGGGAAGAGGACTGTGCTGGGGTCGGTTATAGGCATTCACCCAGTGGCTGAGTCTCTTTCACGTTGATAACGCTGGCCGAGTGTGTGACAACCCAGAGACATCACTGAATCTGCAGTGGCAGCTGGAGAGCCCTCCTCCAGCTGACTGTGGCTATTTCTGAGGTTCAAGGTTTGCTTCCCCATGCCCGAGGTCACTCACGGTGAGCGGCCCTCTCCCCTGGTCTCCAGATGTTTCCCACCTCTCGCCTTACACACTGAAGCAGGTTGCTCCAGATCCTGGCCCAGCTGTCAGTCATCGCATCCTGCCCTGGTCCTTCAGAGTGCTTAGCTCTGGGTCTTGGCGATGGCTTTGCTTCACTCTGCCCTTTCTCCTCTGGACTGGGAGATCACTAGGAGCAGGGACGTGACAGTGCCCTGCTGAAGACCCAGGTGAACTCCTGGGTCCTTATCCCAGCTCCACTGTGCACTGTTGTGTGACAGCAGCCAGTTACTGAGCCTTCATTTTATGTGGTGGCTGAGTGAATAGTAACTACTTCCTTTTCATGTTAAAGATCTAAAGTAGGAAAAAAAAGAAGATATAAAGTAGTATAAAGTAGGGGGGCAGACACTGTGGTGTAACGGGTAAAGCCACTGCCTGCAGTGCCAGCATCCCCTATGGGCGCCCGTTTGAGTCCCAGCTGCTCCACTTTCAATCCAGCTCTCTGCTATGTCCTGGGAAAGCAGTGGAAGATGGCCCAGGTCCTTGGGCCCCTGCTTCCTCATGGGAGACCCAGAAGAAGCTCCTAATTCCTGGCTCCTGGCTTTGGATTGGCCCAGTTCCAGCCCATTGCAGCCAACTGGGGAGTGCACCAATGGATGGAAGCCTTCTATCTCTCTCTGTAACTCTTTCAAATAGATAAATAAATCTTTTTTTTTTTTTTAAAAGATCAAATGTAGGGTGGGTATTTTGCTACTGGTTAAGATGCTGGTTACCACACTGGCATCCCACATCAAAGATCAAAAGTTCAATACCTGGTTCCTGCTCCTGCACCCAGCTTCTTGCGAATGCAGACTTGGGGAGACAGCGGTGATGACCCAAGTAACTGAGTCCCAAGCACCCAAGTGGGAGACCTGGATTGAGTTCCTGGCTTCAGCCAGTGCAGCCCAGCCCTGGCCACTGTAGGTATTCTGGGAAAGAACCAGCAAATGGGTGTGTTCTCTCTCTCTCTCTTTCTCTCTCCCTATCTCTGTATCTGTCAGTCTGATTCTTTTCTCTTCCTCTCTCTCTGCCTCTCAAATAGATTATTTTAAATAAATGAAATAAAATGTGATGATGCAAGTAAAACATTGAACATGTCCCCTTGGTACTCAGTAAGCACTTCATACATGTGCACCGCTATGGTTCTACCACTGTGTATTTAATGCCAGTCCCATCCTTGTACTGACACGTGCAGTCACTGCAGTGGAGTGTAAGAGAACCAGAGCACTGGACGTCTGTGCGCACTCACAGACAAGGAGCAGGGGTGATCTCTGCCTCACTCCAAGCTGCACCTCGTGAGGCCCAGCCCACGGCATCACCTCTGGCCAGTCTTTCCCGGCTTCTCTCTTTCACTTCAACATTATGCAAAATGTTTATGAAGAACAAAGCTGCAGCGTCCTGAAATGATGTCTGATTACGTACTGAGGACCTACAGATGATGTGATGCGGAGAATGTGCACAGGAGTCCTCCAGTCCTGTCTCCTAAATATCTGGGGCCTCAACTTTCGCTTCTGTGAAATGGGAATACTCTTAATGGTACTGAACAATGGCAGTGAAATGGAAAGAGGTGATGTGGGAGGAAGCTTTGCACAGAGCTTGGCATTAAGAAGGGGGATGGGAAGGGAAGGGAAGGGAAGGGAAGGGAGGGGAAGGGAGGGGAGGAGAGAGGAGGGAAGAAATTTAAAAAAAAAGAAAAGCAGGTTCCATTACCTGCTTCATGATCCTTCTCAGAGAATGTGAACCAATAAGATTTTTAAGGCCATGAGCTATACTTGATCCTGGATGTCCTCAATTCATGTCGAGAATCTACCAGAAACAGCTGTTTTGTTCTCAGGGTACAGGGCACTGGGAATGCTGAGACCCTTGAATTTGCAGCGGATGTCATGTAAGGTAATTCTTTCTAAAAGTTTCCAAATTCTTTCCTGACACGATATGGAGAATCCCACACTGCACCTGTGCCAGTCTCTCTGTAAGCTGGCTAATTCCAATCCCAAATCTAGGTCAGGAGGAAAAAAAAAACCACAAAAACCATAGCTTCTGTGCGTTTCTTAGAATCCGCAGGTCCATGAGGAGAGCTGCTCTGGGGAAAGTGGCTGCCTTTCTCTGAGCTATT